>NC_141877.1:5115000-7615000 GCF_056163025.1 Triticum urartu
TGTGGTGCACTTGTGTATGTAGGGTTGCCAAGGTTCACAATGGTGTCCTCATGTCGTCACTGTGCTCCCTCGATGTGCTCTCAATTTCTTTTAAACGACGTGCTTCTTGATTGGAAGGCCATCCCATGACCAGGGGTTGTTGAGATTGGTGCCATGCCACAAGGATCATTTGATATTTCATCCACTTGCCAAGGTCCATTGGGTGTGTGTGGTGGGTGGCTACGTTGGTCTCTAGGGTTAGTAGGGGCATCGACAAAAGTCTTGCATGACCTTGCTCATGGACGATGATGACGTCCGTGAGGATGTTGTGCTTCTCTTTTGATATGTCATTTTATCGGTCCCTCCTCCTTCAAACTCTTCCTATCATGTAGCACCAAACTCGGCACTAGGTGCGTGCCTTGGGAGCGATGCCCCGCTTCATGAGGTGTGTCGAGGCGCTCTATGAAGACATGTGCTCATCATGTGGATCAAGAGAGCCCCCTTAGTTCTTGTGCTTATCTTAGTTTGGCCATTTGTGGTTCTATGGTAGTTGGAACCTCGAGCAGGATTGATGTGCGCGTGGGCTACCATTGCATGTTGTCCAGTTGTTGCTTTACAAACAATGAAGCAAGGTGAAAACCTTTTTCAACGAGTCATAACGTAGGGCAACATCCACGATAGGAGGGGTCATTATGTAAACCCACATTTAAGACTTCTTTTACAGTGAAGTAACATACGCATTCTTAAATGAAGAACAACATGACATCCAAGAATCAGAATTAAATTCTACGAGATTACGAGTATCTCAAGAAATTACATAGAGAAACATAAAGAAAAATTTCTAACAAACCTAATCAAGTTGCGAGAGCAAAATATGACATTATCCCGTAACACATAACATACAACAAAAACTCGGGTTTCACTTTCCATGTCCATATTTAACTTTATTTACCTACTCACTGAAAATATATCCTCCTAAAAGATATTTAAGAACGGCATTAACCACCAAAGTACATTTATCTTAGCGTGAAGAGCTAAGACTGAACACATTGGAAAATTAGCCATGCATGCTAGCCAAATCCAACCACCAAGCTCAACCACTGGAAGATTTTGCGTTTTAATCACTCTCCGAGCTTCCATCTGAACCAGCAAAATCAATGCAAGTACTATTACCACCACCATATGCTTGGTTGCTAGGGTGAACAACGGTTGGGTTGAAGCCTTCGCAGCCGTAGCAATGCCCTAGAAAACAAACACACACAAAAAGAGTCAGACAAATATTAACACGACTAAACAAAATAGATTCCAGCTAACGCAAACCTTACGATTACATGCTATTCTGGAGATATAGATAGCATGCATATAACTAACTGGAAGCCTAACAAAGCAGGTTTGAGCGTCTTAAAAATGCCATTTTTGCTTAACTTCTTCTTCATGTATATTTACATGATTACATCCATTAAGCAGCAAGACATATGATCTAGAGGAATAAGTGACAGTTTCAACAAAGGTTCATATTATTTGCAGGATGTTCAATTGCCAAAGGTGACACTATCTATGTAGCAGGAAGGGCATGCAAAATCACTAGAATTGATAGTTTCTACGAGTTTATGGCATGGACAACTTATATCCAGGATTTGGTCTGCAAAAAGTACTCTTTAGGAATTGCACATACGTAAGGCAGGACAAAGAAAAAGAAGGAATTGCATATATATACAGAAATTAGAAACCAGCAATCTCTCTGGTAAGTACGTACCATTATCATGTTCTCCAACGATACAGCACAGGACCACATCCTTCTCGCCATGGAAAGCGGAGTTGACCTCGGAGAAGAAGAGCTTGGTGCTGTCGGCATCAGCAGAATGATGATGATCCTCTGCTTGCTTAGCCGTGAAGTTGTAATGGATGCAGCCCCCTCCAAACTCCCAAAACTCACGGATCACTGGTACCTCCACCAGCTCAAACTGAATTTTTTTTTGGAAAAGTACAGTTAGAATAGAGCACTGGGTTAACAAACAATACACCCACACACGCACGCTCTTACGAGAGAGGGAGAGAGGAGACACCTTGGTGTTGTTTGCTCTGTTGTACTTACGCAGGGCAACCTTTGCATGGTGCCGCCCAGTCTTTTGCCTAAACGCGACTCTCTTCTGATGGAGTGCATTCCTTACTTCCGGAGGTTTCCTCTGCCTCGGTAAACACTCCTCTTCCTCACCGAAATCGGCGCCATACTCCCCATAATCGGGTTCAGGGAAAGTGAACTGAAACCTAAATCCATGTTCCTCCATGTTGATACCTTCAGGAGTGCTCCTCTCCTTGGAAGCACAGGCAGCTCGGCTCCTGATGCATGGGGTACTCCTGTCCTTGGAAGCCCATCCAGCTCGACTCCTAATGCATCGACAAATTATGATCATGTCATAGAAATGAGCAAAGACAATATAGCACGCTCTACCACTAAAAAATAAAGTTACCAGTATGGTTTTTCCATTTTTACTATGATGAAGTGTGGTGTGTCTCTCTGAGAGATGCGTGCAGAGTTTGTTAGAAACCGGTCACAGGAGATCAAAAACTTGAATAGTTTATCTCAAATTCGGATTTGACATTGTGAATTAAACAGGTGCCAGGCGTGGATGAGGATGACAGCTGCTACTGTCAACCAGAGCTTGCGAGCGGCTGTTATATCACTATTTTCCGGAACGAATAGGTTCAGTACAATTCTTAGCCCATGATCCATGTAGCTAGCGGCGCAAGAAGAAAAATACAAGTAACCATGAAAAAAGTACTCCCTCCGTTCTATAACGTAAGATGTTTGTAGTGTCAAAAAACACCTTACATTATGGGATAGAGGGAGTAATTTGCAATGGAATGGACTGGCAACCTGAGGGGATTTAAGTTACCGACCCCGCAAGGCCGCAATCACATTTCAACATAAACAAAATGATAACAGAGAGCAGTCAGAGAGAGTCTTTTTTTCTTACCTTGAGCAGGATGGTGTTGCTTTGGCTCCTCTGGCAAATTCACCTTGTGCCTGAACCACAACATGCCAATAATTCAGAATTACTACAGCAGAGCCGTCCGCACAATCAATCTACGAAACCAATGATTAATTCTACTTTCGCGAGATTTCACTCGGAACCGTAGGAGATTGATTGTTCTCGGATAGGACACATGTGAGTGGAATTCGAAACGAATCGAATCGAACAGAATGAATGTAGCAGGGTTGAGAAAGTGCAGGATGCACCTGTCGACGCCGCCTCGCCCTTGCGAGCCTCCCAGTGCGCACTTGTCCAGATCGAGCTGCGACCAGCAGGGTTGCGGGCTCTTCCCCCAGCGGTCGTAGGCGGTCGGCTCCCGGAAAGGAGAGTGGAACGGGACGGAGCAGTCGTCCACCGACATGGGGTGGCGCCGCCGGAGACGGGGACGGCGGAGGAGGTCGGCGAACGAACGAGGGTTTGTTTAATTGGGGAATTTGGGGGAGTGAATTGCACACAACATCAACTTCAGAGGCACTTATAACACTTTACCTCATTTTTTGAAGAAGTTTTCACAAAACCACAACTTTGGGGCTAACTAGTAACACACAGCCCAAATCCACCGCACACAACCCAAATCCTCTAACTGATGCCCGTACTAACAGCCACCTACAGCTACGTGCATGCCGTCTCCTCCCGAGCCAGAGCCAAGCCCTCGCCGGCTCGCTCGTCGCCGGCAGCTCGCCGGCTCGTCCGTCCCGACGTCATCTCCTTCACCAGCACCTCTTCCTCCGTGTCAGCGTTGGCTTGTCCACCCAGCGGCATCGTCACGCCGTCGGCCATCCTGTACAGAGCTCCTCCCGAACGAGTTTAGGCTACTTCCTTTGTCCTTTCTTTCTTCAGAGTTCAACAACGAATAGCTACACATTTTCTTCAGTGTAATCCAGCGATGCATCATGTTGTGTATCCGTGAATATGAACCAATGAAAACTGAACCAAAAGTTACAAAACCGTCACAAAAGAAACTATAGAATGATCCAATATAGCCAGGACTGAATCAAAGTTTGTGATACTTATTTGTAAAATAGCTATAGAAATTAATCAAAGTAGCTACAGAATGAATAAAATATTTCGAACTGAAGCATATATAAGACTAGAACAATACTTAAACGGACAATATCCGTGGTTATCCAGAAGTTTGCAACTTTCATAAGTTGTCTTACAGGAACAAAATATGTGCTGTAACATAAGCATCCATATAGTTATGCGCCTAAGTTACCTAAACCTGACACTTACAAGTCAGTGTGCCTAGACCCTCAAAATATGTAATGTAACATAAGCATCCATTCAAGTCTGAGCTTTTAGTTACATAAACCTGACATTTACAAGTCAGTTTTCATAAAGATGTAAACTTTTCATTCACAAAAAAAGCCTTCAACATAGGATTTTCTTCAATGGTTGCCACTGGCAGTGAAGTACTCCATGAATCTGCCCCCCTGCTGAACCTGACCCCCTCATTACTGGTAGCTTCTCTCTAGTATTAGCTGCAGCTGGTTGTGAAGCAACTTCTTGTATGTCAAACCCATGAAAAGGATCATGTGCTTCGAAGACCGCATGCGCATGAAAAGGATCTTGAATTGCAGCTTCAGTTTGTCCTCTGCCTTTGCCTTTTCCACGGAAAACTCTTATTATAAGCACAAATAACTGTATACGGAATACATGCCTACATTGAATTGATGAATTGAAGCTTGAAGGAAATATGCCATAGAGGCAATAATAAAGTTATTATTTATTTTCTTATATCATGATAAATGTTTATTATTCATGCTAGAATTGTATTAACTGGAAACATAATACATGTGTGAATACATAGACAAACAGAGTGTCACTAGTATGCCTCTACTTAACTAGCTCGTTAATCGAAGATGGTTATGTTTCCTAGCCATAGACATAAGTTGTCATTTGATTAACGGGATCACATCATTAGGAGAATGATGTGATTGACTTGACCCATTCCATTAGCTTAGCACTTGATAGTTTGTTGCTATTGCTTTCTTCATAACTTATATATGTTCCCATGACTATGAGATTATGCAACCCCCGTTTACCGGAGGAACACTTTGTGTGCTACCAAACGTCACAACGTAACTGGGTGATTATAAAGGTGCTCTACAGGTGTCTCCGAAGGTACTTGTTGGGTTGGCGTATTTCGAGATTAGGATTTGTCACTCTGATTATCGGAAAGGTATCTTTGGGCCCTCTCGGTAATGCACATCACTTAAGCCTTGTAAGCATTGCAACTAATAAGTTAGTTGCCAGATGATGTATTACGGAACGAGTAAAGAGACTTGCCGGTAACGAGATTGAACTAGGTATTGAGATACCGATGATCGAATCTCGGGCAAGTAACATACCGATGACAAAGGGAACAACGTATGTTGTTATGTGGTCTGACCGATAAAGATTTTCGTAGAATATGTGGGAGCCAATATGAGCATCCAGGTTCCGCTATTGGTTATTGACCGGAGACATTTCTCGGTCATGTCTACATAGTTCTCGAACCCGTAGGGTCCGCACGCTTAAAGTTTCGATGACGATTGTATTATGAGTTTATGTGATTTGATGTACCGAATGTAGTTCGGAGTCCCGGATGATATCGGGGACATGACGAGGAGTCTCGAAATGGTCGAGACGTAAAGATCGATATATTGGACGACTATATTCGGACATCGGAAAGGTTCCGAGTGATTCGGGTATTTTTGGGGGTACCGGGGAGTTACGGGAATACGAGGAAGAAGTAATGGGCCTCATGGACCAAGTGGTGGAAGAGAGGAGGCAGGGCGCGCGCGCGGCCCCCCTAGCCCAAACCGAATTGGACTAGGGGGCCGGGCCCCCTTTCCTCCTTCTCCTC
The DNA here is from genome assembly GCF_056163025.1 of Triticum urartu. Taxonomy (NCBI): domain Eukaryota; kingdom Viridiplantae; phylum Streptophyta; class Magnoliopsida; order Poales; family Poaceae; genus Triticum; species Triticum urartu. Next base: position 5,120,863 of record NC_141877.1, read on the forward strand.
CTTCTCCTTCCTTCTCCTTCTCTTCCTTCCTTTCCTCCTCTAGGAGGAGGACTCCTCCTCCTGGCGCGCCCATAGAGGGCCGGCCGGCCTCCCCCCTTGCTCCTTTACATACAGGGGCAGGGGGGCACCTCTAGACACACAAGTTGATTAGTTGATCTCTCCCAGCCGTGTGCGGTGCTCCCCTCCACCATATTCCACCTCAGTTATATCGTAGCGGTGCTTAGGAGAAGCCCTGCGTCGGTAGCAACATCATCACTGTCATCACGCCGTCGTGCTGACGGAACTCTCCCGTGAAGCTCTGCTGGATCGAAGTTCGCGAGACGTCATCGAGCTGAACGTGTGCTGAACTCGGAGGTGCCATGCGTTCGGTACTTGGATCGGTCGGATCTGAAGACGTACGACTACATCAACCGCGTTGTGCTAACGCTTTCGCTTTCGGTCTACGAGGGTACGTGGACAACACTCTCCCCTCTCGTTGCTATGCATCACCATGATCTTGCGTGTGCATAGATTTTTTTGAAATTACTACATTCCCCAACAAAGCTATTGTATATCGCTCTAGATTCCGATGAATGTCATCCAACACAAATAGTCATCGTTGATCCAATGTCTACGCTTTGCCCATATTGATCTTTGCTAAGTTACTCCTGCTGCTGTTAGAATCACTACAAAACTACTATTGTTACTGTTCTTGTTACTGCTATTATCAAAACTATTAAACTACTATGCTACTAAATACTTTGCTGCAGAAATATTATCTTTCATGTGTGGTTAAATTGACAACTCAACTGCTAAGGCCCGTAAAAAAATACCACATATGTATGACACTGCATTTAGTCACGTAGGAGAAATCCGCATGAAGAAATTCCATAATGATGGACTTTGGAGTCATATGATTACGAATCATCTGACACTTATAACTTTCATCCAAATAGTGAAGTAAACTAAAACACATGCCATAAAGAACGAGCAACAAAATAATTGGAAATATGCATACTGATGTATGTAGTTCAATAAGTGTTGTCGCAAGCAGTGGATTTATCCATCTTCAAGGATGACTCAAGTAGATATTTGTATTTACTAACTGAGACATAAATCTGGATCTTTTGAAATGTTTCAAAAGATTTTCAGAATGAAGTGGAATTTATTGTAACAAGAAAATTATTTTTCTACAATTGAATTCCAGAAAAGAATATTTGAGTTACAAATTTAGCGAATATTTGATGAGCTGTGAGAAATATTTTATAGCTTGCACCTCCTAGAAACACTAATAAGGGTAGAGTATTTTGAGTAGATGTAATCAAGCTATGTATGACATGGTGCGATCAAAGATGACATTAATTATTTCGACAATATACTTTTTACAATTCCGCTTCGGTATGACCTCCATAAACACAAGAAGGGTTGAGATTAATCCGTACCCTTTCATAATAAAGACCATGATGGTCATATTTTAAATAAGCTTCGTCCGCCTAATCCTTCTTTTACTGGTAATCTCCAAAAGATTATGCACGCGGTGTGATTCAAACTCAAAACCTCCAATTCTATTACACAACACACTAACCAGCAGGACAGGTTACCATTCGTGTCTAGATTCCGTTTTTCTTCTTGTACACTACGACGTGGCATGCTTGGCCGGCCCAACAGGCCTGACGGCACGTTGGGCCATGGTTGCTGCGTTTTTTTCTTATCTTATTTTTATTTTTAGTTTCCTTTTTTTGATGATTTATTTTTTTCGTTTCTTGAGTTTAGTTATTTTCTTGTTCACAATTTTCAACAACTGTTGGGAATTTGTTAGCAATTTTTATAAAATTGTTAATGTTTTTAACATTTTCAAAATTAATTTGAAATTCCAAAATTATTGATAAATTAAAGATAAATGGTTAGAACATAAAAATGCGTTCATGTTGATTCATAAAAATAATTTTCTTGGCAAGGCATTAACCAGTTATCCACCAGAAGAGCAATTTTCTTGGCAAGAAGAGCTAAGACAGAATACACTGGAAGATTAGTCATGCAAGCCAAATCCAACCACCGAGTTCAGCTACCGCAAGATTTTGCGTATTAATCACTCTCTGAGCTGCCGTCTGAACCAGCAAAATCAATGCACGTACTACTACCGCCGCCATATGCTTGGCTACTAGGGTGAACAACGGTTGGCTTGAAACCTTCGCAGCCGTAGCAATGCCCTAGAAAACAAACACACACAAAAAAAGAGTCAGACAAATATTAACACGAATAAACAAAATAGATTGCAGCTAACCCAAAACCTTACGATTACATGCTACTCTGGACTTCTGAAAATATAGATAGCATGCATATTTACATCCATTAAGCAGCAGGGACATATAATGTAGAGAAATAACTGACAGTTTCAACGAACGTTCATTCCATTTGCAGGATGTTACAATTGTGAAAGGTAACACTATTCACTGCAGGAAAGTCATGCAAAATCACAAGGATCGTACTAGTTTCAACGAGTTTATTGCATGGACATCTTGTATCCAGGATGTGGTCTGGGAAATTAAAATACTCAGGACAAGGAAAAAGAAGGAATTGCATATATATATATATATATATATATATATATATATATATATATATATATACATAAATTAGAATCTCTGTAGCAAGTACGTACCATTACCATTTTCCCCAACAATGCAGCACAGAAGCACATCATTCTCGCCATGGAAAGGGGAGTCAACCTCAGAGAAGAAGAGCTTGGTGTTGTCGTCATCAGCAGAATGATGATCCTCTTGTTTAGCTGTGAAGTTGTAATGGATGCAGCCCCCTCCAAACTCCCAAAACTGACGGATCACTCGTACCTCCACCAGCTCAAACTGAGAAAAAAAGAAGATGAAAAGGTACAGTCACAACATAGAACTCCGGGTTAACACACACACTTACGCAGAGAGAGAGAGAGACCTTGGTGCTGTTTGCTCTGTTGTATTTACGCAGAGCTACCTTGGCATGGAGGAGCGCGGCCTTTTGCCGAAACGCGACTCTCTTCTCACGGAGTGCATTCCTTACCTCCGGAGGTTTCCGCTGCCTCGGTAAACACTCATCGTCATCGTCCTCACCGAAATCCAGGGTGCCGTACTCATATTTGGGTTGAGGGAAAGTGAACCGAAACCTAAATCCATGTTCCTCCATGTTGACACCTTCAGGAGTGCTCCTCTCCTTGGAAGCACAGGCAGCTTGGTTCCTGATGCATGGGGTACTCCTCTCCTTGGAAGCCCACCCAGCTCGACTCCTGATGCATCGACAAATTATGATCATGTCATACGAATGATCAAAGACCATACGGCACGCTCTACCACTCAAAATTAAAGTTACCAGTATCGTTTTTCCATTTTTACTGTTATGAAGTGTTGGTGTGTTATCTCTGAGAGATGCATGCATAGTTTGTTAGAAACCGGTTACAGGAAATCAAAAACTTGCATGGTTTATTTCAAATTCAAATTTGACATCACGAATTAAACAGCTGTCAGGAATGGATGACAGCTGCTACTGTCAATCTGAGCTTCTGAGCAGTTGTGATGTTATTATTTTTCGGAACGGATAGGTTCAGTACAATCCTTAGCCCATGATCAATGCAGCTGGCAGTGCAAGAAGAAAATTTCAAGTAACCATGAAAAGAGTAGTTTGCAATGGGCTTGATATTGGCAACCTGAGGGGATTTAAGTTACCGACTCTGCAAGGCCGCAATCACATTTCATACCCAAAATGATATTGAACACACAGAGAGAGAGAGAGTCTTTTTTGTTTTACCTTGCGTACCTCCCCCTGGAAGCAGCGGATGAGAGTGCAGCTTGAGCAGGATGGTGTTGCTTTGGCTCCTCTGGCAAATTCTCCTTGTGCCTGAACCACAACATGCCAATAATTCAGAATTACCAGAGTGAACAACGGAAGCAGAGCCGTCCGCACAATCTATGAAACCAATGATTAATTCTAGTTCTTTCGCAAAATTTCACTCAGAACCGTAGGAGATTGATTGTTCTCGGATGTGAGTGGAATCCGAAATCAGATGTACTAGGTAGGACTGTACTAGTCTCCAAACGAATCGAACAGAATGAAGCAGGACAGTGGCGAACGAACGAAGGAGGAGAGCGGGCCGGCGAACGAACGGACTAGGGTTTGCCTGGCTGTTTAATTGGGGGAATTTGTGGGGAACGACGGGAGGACGAGAGGGACTGTTTTATTTTCCAGTTTTCTCAGCTCGGGGTACACCGTACAGTACAGTTACAATTCATCTTTTTGCAGGAAAATACATTTGCAAATTACTACGACTACAAAACTTAAAAAAATACTATCACAACTCCACAAATTACAAGCCCAAGAAAAAGTAGCACAAATTACATTTGTTTGTGACACCAATGTATTATCTAGATAGACCTCCGTCGGAAAAGCTAATTTGGATCCCAAGCTAAAATGAGCCTTTTGCTATATTTTTTCAAATAGAAATTTCCATAACTTTTGGGTGCATGCACATGCCGAATGATGTATGTATTTGTTTTTTGTCAATTATATACCTCAATAGGTGGTCTACACAAAAAAGACAACTACTCCCTCCGTCCCATAACATAAGAGCATCTCCAACAACCGTGCTTCGTGCCGCGTGCTAAAAACTAGTTTGCCGCGTGCCGTTCGCCTGGTTTCACGTGGCCGCCAGCGCTGACTCCAACAGCCGCGCTAAAATGCAGCGCGCGCCGCTCCAGCAGCGCGCAAAAAATGCAGCGCGCGTGACTCTCCAGGGCATTGCATATATGGCATTTTGGACACAAAATGCCATTTGAAACATTCAAAATGCAATGAACATGACATATAAAATTTCACACAAACAAGTTGATGAATAAAAGTTCATGCCCACAAGTTCAAAATCATGCCCACAATTTCATCCAACCAAGTTCAAAATGCAAACCAAGTTCAAGACACAAATGAAAGACACATCAATCCTCGTCCCCGTCTTCGTCCTCCATCTTCGGAAGCGGTGGAGGGGTCGCGGCTATAGCATGGGGTGAGCGGGGTGCCGGCGCATGCGTCCATGGGTGCAGTTCGCCGGCGCCGGCGCGGGCGGGGCGTACGAGGTGTAGAGGAGAGTGCGGCGTGAGTGCTCGAGTGTGCCGCGCGTGAAAGCGGGCGCCCCAAATACACCGCGCGAGATAGCGAATCCGAACGCGCGCCCAACTCCTTATACCGCGCGCGCGGTTATTGCGCACCGCTGGAGCCACCCGCCGGGTTGCGCGCGCTAAAATGGCCAAATTTGCGACGCGGTGCTTGTTCAGCGCGGCTGTTGGAGATGCTCTAAGAGTGTTTTGGACACTAGTGTAGTGTAGTGTCAAAAACGCTCTTATATTATGAGACGGAGGGAGTATGTGGGTAAAAATAAAGCTGCTTGTTTTCTTTTATATAGACCGATAAACTTGACTTATTTGTGTAAGTATTACAAAATAAAGTCTCATTTTGTAGCAGTATAAGTCTTTTGTGTCAATCGCTATCATCTTTTTCCTGAAGCAAATGCTATCTAAGGTGGCTTTGTGTTAATTCACATATTTGTTTGTCACATTTTGTAGAATATAATGAAGCCGGACTGACGGGTACTCCCCCACCCGGCCCATATCTGAGACGGATATGGGGACGCTTGGATGCGACAAGACACATCCACCACATCAGACTGGCAGTTAGGGCCCACGTGGGGATGCAAAGAGACCGCCGGTCCAATGGATGCCTCCTTCATTCCGCACCACGTGGCACCGCTCCGGCATGCCTCCCGAGGTAGGTAGCCGGCTATTTAAGCCGGACAGCGGCAGCCCAACCCTAGCCCGCCCCACTTCTTCCTCTTTCTCCTCTCCGGCACTTCCACTTCCGTCTGCCTCTTGCCATGCTGAGGCGCCGGATCACCACCTACGTCACGCTCACCCCAAGCGGAGGCCGTAGCTGCTAGAGGAGATCCTGGTGAGGCGGGCTGCTTGTTTTGCCACCGGTCTTCCTCAGGATTCGACGGAGCCAGAGAAGAGGAGACCTTTTTTTTAGATGAAGAAGAGGAGACGGGGAAGGAGGATGAGCAGGCGGAGGAGGGGGAGGAAGAGCCGGAGCCCATGGCCCATGAAGGAGGAGGCGGCCCAATGGTATGCAGGTCACACGGCATGGAGTATGTAACAAGCGAAGCAAACCTTGGAACAGCAAATATGGGTGGCCCTTTTTTGAATTGAAAAGGGAAAACACAAACGATGACAGGCGTAAAAAAATGCGTATTTATTTACAGGAGTGGGCAGAGTTTTCCTTCAAATCAAATCAGAAGAAACGTACTGCATGCACTTGGAGGAGGAGCGAGGAACTTACGACGAATCTCCCAGCTGATCCGGCATGGTCGGCCGATTCCCTGCAGATCGACTTCCGCGCGCGCACCCAATCGATCGTATATGTATGCGGTTCTTCTTCTATCTAAACTCAGGGCGTGAGATTGATCCTCTGCTGGTTATGTAGGTCAGATTGATTATGATTATATAGGTATACAAAGAGCGAGCGAGCGCGATCGATTAGATTCCAAAACGGACGCGGTTTCCGGTTTGTGCGCGGCCCTTCCCTCTTCTACGGGAGTAAATAAATACAGCTGCGTCCGAGGTTCGAATCCGACTGTACGGTACATACTTTTTCATGGGGAAGTTTCTTTTAGTCTGATCATAGTGAGGAGTAACTTAGACTAGTGTCATGCATATGACACTAGTCTAAATTACTTATCTTCATAATGCAAAATAACATACTAGTAGTATCATATATGACTTCATTTATTAGCTCATAGACTCATCTTGCCTTGGAAAGCGTTATGTTACAGTAACATATTATGTTACCACCTCTCATTAATTACTTGCCACATAAGCAGAATTTTCTCGAAGTACGCTATGTTACTAGCTAAGTTACTCCCACTATGACTAGCCTTAGGAGTCTATAATGTGTTACATTATAGTGGGAGTAACAAGTAACATAGCGCATTTTAAGACAGGTTTGCTTATGTGGCATATCATTAATGAGAAGAGAGATGTTTGGAGTAACATAATATGTTACTGTAACATAACGCAATCCAAAGCAAAATGAGTCTATAATGTAATAAATGCTATCATTTATGATATTACTTGTATATTACTTTGCACTATGAAGGTAGTAACAAAGACTAGTGTCATATTCATGACACTAGTCTAAGTTACTCCCCACTATGACTAGCCTTAGGGGTTTATTATACATACGTACGTTTTTGTTGGAAAATACAAACGCAAGTTCCAACACCCCACTTAATCGTAGTGAAAGTGAAGCGGTCAATTGCGATTGAATTTAAAGTCTCGCGCTTTTGTCATCTTCTTCGCCGCGTCATCATCATGGTGTATCCAATGGCTGACAGGGCGGCACCTAAGGCCCTTCCCAATGCTCCACCATGAACATGTGCTAAGCATGCCATATAAACGAGAAAATGACATGACACAACATTTAAAAAGAGAAAAGAGCACTTTGGTGACCTCAGAAAGAACCAATGCCAAGCGCGAGAACCTAGGCAAACCATTTAAATGAAACAATTTGACCAATGCAGGAAAGACTTTAGGTGCTAACTCATTAAATAAAGTGTGTTTAGCAACAACAAGTTAAGCACCTATGCATTGGGGAGTTGAGTTGCTAAGGTATTTAATGCACTTAGCACCTCATCTAAGCACCTTTGCATTGAAAGAGGTCTAAAGCAGTGAATGCGTCCCCTTATGGTGTCTTTCTTGTCTCTCCTCTATTCCCTCCCGTGGTCACAACCGAAGTGATGTCGACGCTAGTGGCAATGCGGACAATATTGACTGGAGTTGTTGCCGATGTGTAGCTGTAGACATAGACCTTTATGTCGATGTCAAGGTGACCGATCATGATGATGTGCCTGTGGTCAAGGTAGTCGTGGTCAATGGTGTAGTTGTCATGGATGAATAAGCCGCACTTATAAGTTGGAGGCACATAAAAATGTTATGTTGTATATGACGAAGCTGCAGTCATGAACGATGCAGCTTGCGGATGATAGAGGGTGATGTCGGTTATGAGTTGATCAGTTTTGCTAGGACTGAAGAAAAGCCATCAAGCACACATCATTTTTGTCAGGATCATGTGGCCGTGTAGGATTGTCATTATAGTGACGCCGTATCATCGTAGATGACACGGTCGTTATCGTTGTTGTGATGCGGCCATTGCCGTCATCAGAGGTGTAGCCAGGTTTGACCAATGCCTTAGCCAACTTCATGCTACAGTGACACATAGTAAAGTGTTTGTTGTTGCCCAAGGCCTGGCTACGCCACTGGCTGTTATCGAGGTTGCGTCTTGCAGAAAAAATCTATCAGAGAATGTTAGGTGTTCAGCTTAAATGAGCCGCGTGGGGATGGGTTGACAATAATGTTGATGCAGACCTTGACGGTGATGTGTCAATGAAGAGCATAAATGAATTAGCATCCCTTGCTGGGGACATGCATTCATGCCTTGCTGTTGGAGCTGTATGTGCTAGATGATACTAGCTTACCCCGCGCGGCGACACGCCGCGCCCCTCAATCAGTCGCGACTATGTAGACTGTAGTTCAAGAAATAGAGTAATATAGAATTCATGAAGACAACTGTCAATACTCAATGTGCCGGATAACATTTAAATATGTACACGAAGAATTCATGTTTTAGCAAAACAATTCAAGGAGTTTAAGCACCAACATATCAATAGAGTGATGTATTGTCGATGTGTTATACATCGATTGAGGAGATATCTCAACTTCAAATCCAAAAGAAAGAAAGATATAACAACTACTTCCACCTTATTCAATGGTAAGTATCATGCATACTTATTTTGGTGCTTCTTGCCGGAAGCACTTCCGTTGGAGGAACACCATTCAGAAAATAATTCCGCTTAAAAGAAAAAAATTAACAACTAATTCGGTCTTATCCAATGGTAAATGTTGTGCAGGCCATTTTGGCACTTCTCACTTAAAGCACTAATATGAAAAAACAATGTATACAATAATCTGAACAACAGTATCATGCAGAGGAACATATTACAAAAAGACTCACATGGAACAGTAAATTAGCCAGTCCAAGTCATGTACAATGAAGCTGCTTATGCATAAACATGACAGTACACGAAAAACCTGAAATTTTAATACTTCCTTACCATGGTACCAAGAATACAGGAAACACACATGTACGTGGAAAGTCAAACAAAATCAACTCATTCATGTTTTGCTGGGAATTAACGAACCTTGGAGGATTGAGATGTTGTTTCCCTGCACCCCTTGTTCTTCGCTGCATGTGGTCCCAATTTCCACACATCAATCATTTGCTTGTACATTAGAAGATCTTGGACGTGGCTACTTCCTCTCTATATACAATTCCCCGAATATATATGAGCAAAATGATACAAAAGGTTCCCCAAAAGATGGAACTCTCTATGTACAATCCTCCCAATCTGTAATCAAAATGATACAAAAGGTTCACCAAAAATCAAACAGCCTGCCAGTGAAGGAGCATTGTTGTTGGCTGCTGGGGTGCTTTGAAGATGGTTTTCACCTTCGAAAATAAATGGAAGAGTGACCATATAAACAGAGCATACCCCTTCATCATTGACCCCATACATTTCAAGTACTACTTCTACATGCTCAAGTGAAAGCACTGGTACATTATCACTTGTACCATTTGCTCTGGAAATATTTTCCAAGAAATGGTGATTGGATCCACCAGAAACCAACTATCCACTAAGAAATAAGACCCTGGCCGTTCTGCTGACCATGGGAAATCTGGGTACTGCTCCCCTCATGGACATCGATCATGTGTCTTATATTACCTAAAGCAAAACCCATTGATGAGGAAAACACTATTATTTGAAACAACAAAATGTAACCATGTAGACCAGGATACAATTGACCAACAAATGAAGATTCATCAAAGAATGTCATGCAAAACGTAGCGCTAACTCAGCTATGTGAAGCGTAGTAAGATCATGGGGTACAGGTGATTGCTTCATAGGGTTTCAAGAACTTAACTATTAATATTTGAAAATTATACACGCTTAATATAGTTAAGACCTTTTAGGTACAAAAATTACAATAATCTGAACATCGAGTAACCAAGATTGTAGACCATATGTGATGGAGTGGTAGCACAAAGCTTGGATCTTGGTTGTTCCTTCTCTCCCTTCTCTGTTCTACTCTCTCCCGAACATTCTGAATTTTTAACATTTGCATGTAGTTTCTAAACTAAACTTCGTGCAGATAGACCATCTCATTGTTTCCTATTCTAGATGTGTACAACATAAGAAAAAAATCACAATAATGTACTCCCTCTATCCCAAAATAAGTGTCTCAATTTTGTACTAACTTCTTTTGAGACGGAGGGAGTACTACATTACAATACAGTCAGATATAATAACCGATCTCCTGCATTATACTCTCATCAAAATAGCCGCATCCTTCCATGATCAAAATCTCATTGCCTATAAGAAAATAGTTCAGTTAGTACAGCAGCAAATGAGTTCCTACCTTCCTGGGCAACTATGATGCAAACTTGTAGGTTTGCCTTCATATGCAACTCCGCTGCTCCATTCATCTTTGGAACTGCTAATCTAGTTCCGGTTTGCATCAGATTACACCAAGCTCTCGTAACGGTTATACAGCCTATGAGATTCTTCCAGGTTAGACCAGCAATAACTTCACGCCATGCACCCTTTGAAGGGAAGAAAACTGACCAACCTGAAATTGAAAAGCTACAATGTTTTTCTAGTAATGTGCAGTAAAAATCCATCCATCTTGTGCGTCCAGAGGGGCTTCCTTTTTATAAATTTTCTCATCTTCACCCTATAATTAAATTCTGTCATAGTTAGGAAACAATACTTTCCAATTTTTTATTTTCTAAAAAGAAAGTAAATAGCTTCAAAGGCAGATAAAAGCAGAAAATATACAATCGGATTAGTTACTTGGCAATAAAAATATCTTGCCTGGTATGTGGTGGGCGAAGGGGTTTCCTGACCAAGTTAAATCAACAACATGGCACCAGCACCTCGGAAGATCGTTTGCATAGTTTTGAGACCCTTGCTCCGAAGCATTACCTGTTCTGCATGCACAACGATCATTCGATCAATATGACTTCATGTGCATGATTGGTGTCTGTTAGATACATCTCATAAAAAAATCAAGTTCTTATACCAACTTCTCCGTAACAGATTACAGCAGAATAGAGTAGTGAGAAGAGCAAGTAAGTGGAATAAATAAGTAAAACACTAATGCTTACCAGTCTTGTGATGTTACTCGGTCCTCTATGTTGGTCGAGGGATAGATCAAATGGACGCCGGTTTTGCTGGAGCTTGAAATCCACTGAACTTACAACATCCAAGAAGGCTCACCCTGGACCAACAAGATTACCTTCTATTTATCTGTAGCCTGCCCACGTTGAAGAAAGTTTAAACGAGGATAAATGTAGCATGACCTGTTCAGTATATTAAGCAGTACTAGTTCAGTATATTCTACAAGGATACACATTCAAGATCCGTGAGGACAACACTTTAAGCCTACTGCAAAAAAAATAAAAATTCTTCAGCATCAAAACCATGCAAATTAATGGTGATCTTTTGGTCGCTAGCCGTCGGATCCAGTCAACGCGACATGGAGTCGTCCTCCTCTGGTCGCATCTTCCCCTTTCGTTCTCCTCTAGCCGCGTCCGATGCAAACAGCATGCGCCCCTCGCCCACTGACTCCAGCCGCCACATAGCAACGCCGGGTAGCCGTCGCAGCGTCGCTGCATCGCAACACCAACAACACCAAGAAAGAAAAAGCGTCGAAGTTGCCACTGTAGCACCAGGTCCTCCCTACAGCGTCGCGCCCCACCTCCCTTGCGTGTGCTGGGTTGCAGCACCGGCGCGCGAGCTGCGGTCGCCTCCGACCTCCCTTGCATCGGCGGCGAGGTGCGTTGCAGCAGCGCCGCCTCCGGCCTCCCTTGTATGCTCCATTGCAGCCGACCACACAACTTCGCCGCCAGCCCCTGCAGCATCCCAACCGTCGCGCAGCATCGTCGCAGCCTTCACAGTGACGCCGGCTTTCAGCCTCAGGAGTGCTGCCTCGCAGCGCCGACGAGCTACATCGCCGCACCGTCGCCTCTTGTCATGTGCGTCGGGAGTGCTGCATAGCAGCGGCGACGAGGTTGCCATGCAGCGTCGGTGTCTCCTCTAGCTCCGCGCCCCATCCAACTGGCAGCAGCGGCAGCGGCGACGAGGTTGCATCGCAGCACCGGTCGTTGCATTGAAGCATCCATTGACGGCGTGGTCCTGCGGTTGCAACTCGTCTGTCGATTGCATCACCACGAGCAGCGCTCGTTGCAGTATCTGCTCACCGGCGAGAATCTGCAGGTTGCAGCGCCGCTGTCGTTGCATAGTAGCACCCATCGCCGGGTTGCAGGCTTGCAGCATAGCGAGTGTGTGTTCAGGTGCTGCGCCGGCGTGGTTGATGCTAGAGAGGAGAGAAGCAAGAGGGAGAGAAGGTACTTTGCAGCTGTAGCGGTGGCGGTGTAGCGCTCCTTGCCGTTGCAGCAACTGGTGGCAGTAGCGCGTGACGAGTCGCTGCTCCGGTGGCCGCCGGCCAGGCTAAGAGAGGGAGAGAAAGAAAAGACGAGTGGAGATAGGAAGAAGGCAGAGGTAGGAGAAATCAAAAGGAAAAGCCAACGAGTGATCTCCTGTAACGCCAGGAGATAAGATAAGGAAGAGCGACGGATGATGCGTGGCCTGGACATGTGGCGCGCGTGGGACGGGGATGAATTCTCCAAAAAATCAGCCAGATGATTTGAACACTTTTCCTTAAGTTAAAGCCAAAAACATGCGTAAACAGCGATAAGAAAAAACTAATCTGTAGAACTGCAACTACAAACAGCCGGTGTACAACTTGCGTTAGAATTAATAAGAAGCATCACCCGCAAAAAAAGAATTAATAAGAAGCATGGTTGATTAATTAGTGAAGATGGATTAATTATGGGCACCCACAACCTCAAGTGTGCGCCCAGGTCAATAGAAGCAAACACGGACACACGCACCCACCACGCACACAAACACACTGAGAGACGATACAGTGGAGCCGTGCACGCACGCTATGCAGCGGCAGCCCCCGCAAGCCGGAAGCATGCAACGCAGCGCACGGGGTGGTAGGACACACGGCCAAGACAGCGAGGGCGAGGCAGCCGCCATGCGAGCACTATGCTAAAGTTCACATGGAGTCAGGGCGACAGGGAGCTGGAGCGCCTCCTAGCGTCGTTTTTGACGGGGCGCCGGCGGCCTGGCATGCATGAGGTCGACAGGGCGAGGGCGAGCTAGAGCGGGGTTGGATGGGATCAAGGCGCCGACGGGTCGGGTGAGCACAAGGTCGAGATCACTGATGCCTCGGCCTCAGCGTCAACACGGCAAAAGCAGTCCCTTTTTTGGAGTCCAGAGAGCTCAGGTCGTTGGAGGCGCTGGCGCGGTTGTCTGCAGTACGCAGCTCCTCGGCGACCGCGGCATTAGAATGTCCTAGTAGCAATAGACAGCGACCTGAGCGCCACCATCGCCGTCGTAATACACGGCGACGAAGTGTCGCGGGGAGGCGGAATGAGGTCGCTGATTTGGTAGAAGCGGGGGACGATGACGATGGCCTCCTCCATCACCGGGCAACGTCCGTAAACATACATGAGACGCTTCCGCATGCACCACCAGAGACCGTCACGGTCTCGGCGGCCACCGCAGACATGACGTGGAGAGGAGAGAGGGCGGTCCGGCATCGACGGAGGCGACGCTGTTGCAGTCACTGGCGACGCAGCAGGCGCTCATCACTCCCTCACACGGACCCCTGTTCGTCCAGCCCGGCGTCCCAACGATGGCGACGTAGTAGGCAGACTATCTGGCTGCATGGCCGTCGCCGCGCACGTCAACCTCCGTAGCCAGCCACCACTCGCGCTTGGCCTGCTACCGGTGACGCCCACCTCCAGCGCCGGCAACCGGAACGCCCACAGGTCCACCATGGCCGACTCTAGGTCCTCGGCCCTCACGTGGCTATCCACGTCCAAGCCATTCTGCATCAAGAATCTTCTCCAGCCGGCGATGACGCGGTAGGCCTCGTCACAGCCTAGCTTCTTGCAGCCGAGCACGGGCCTGTCGCGGCGGTCGCATCGTAGGCCTGGACTTGCACGTAGGAACAGCTAGCCGCGTCGCCATCTCTTGGCTCTTGCACGGCATGAGCAGCCGGTGCTGCTTGGCGACCTGGCGACGCGGACCGACACGGATGGAAGTAGGACGAACCATCACTAAGAGACCACGAAAATCACCGGAAGACATGAGAGAGCGTGCACCGATCAGCAACGTCCGAAAGCAATGTCAACAGCGGCACCGCTAGCACAGCGTAGACAGAGTCACCGAGGTATGAAAAGTGGCACTGCTCCGTGACAAAGAACGACGGCACCGCGTATTTACTAATCCTGACAAATCTTGAAAAGGGTGGGGATAGCGACAGCACAAATAGACCAACAGCGGCCGAATAGCAGAAAGGGACGTCACAATTGGACCAACAGCAGCTCAACAAAATCAGCGCAGACAGCAACGTGAAAACTGACCCGACAAGGACACAAACGATATCCAACAACCAGTAGAAAAGAAAGAAAGAAAGCATATAAGAAGAACAACCACGCCAGCCTGCCCCACATGCAATCAAAAATGCTAAACCAACCAAAAGAACCATCACACCATTTCAAAAAAATTTCAAACGAAAACCTGAATCCACAACGCATTTGTACACAATCAGCTACCAAAATAATACACGTGCCCCATAGGAATTTACCCAGAAGTCTTTTTCATCCAAGTGGATGAATCTTGGAGCGAAAAAGCTCCCAGATATAGAGGCTTGGGTATTACTATCTCAGTCGTGGTTTACTAGCTTGACAATATATTTAACTAACAATCTCTATCACGGTTTACTAGTTTGACAATGACTAAAAAAATGCTTATACATGCTATAAAAATATATATTATTGAATTTATATTTGAATGTTGTTTTCAATGGTATTACTTTTGCTATTTATAATTTAAACACATTTAACATTTTTCTAATTTCTTGATTTTTTTAAATACTTGTTCAAATGTTTGATTAACATTTCTATATACATGATAAAAAATCTTTAATTTTAAACACATGGTCAACATTTTTTCTATACACATTTAACATTTCCAAATGTTTGATTAACATTTTTTAAATACTTGTTCAACATTTTTTCAAATGCTTCATTAACATTTTTATATACATGATATAAAAAATTCATAATTTCTTGAATACATGGTCAACATTATTTCTATAGACATTTACCTTTTTTAAATGCTTGATTAACATTTTAAAATACTTGTTCAATATTTTTCAAATACTTATTCGACATGTTTCAAATGTTTTTTGTAATATATATATACATTTAAATTTTTTTAAAGTACACACAAAAGTATAAAAAAAGCAAAAAAAAAGAAATCAGAAAACATTAAAAAGAGAGGAAAACGAGGCTGTGGCCTCTCTCGTGCTTGGGCCGGCCAAATCCGCCCTCCCCTTCAGCGAGCATTCCCTCGCTCGGGGCGCCCATATACACAGGGAGCAACTAGTTGATGAGCGCTCCTTTGGGAGCCTCGCAACGATCACTTCCGGCTGGGCTAAGAGCGCGCCACTTGGCCGCCTTGCCCTTGCGGGCCTCCCACCACGCACTTGTCCAGATCGAGTTGCGACCAACAGGGTTGCAGGCCCTTCCCCCAGTGGTCGTAGGCGGTCGGCTCTCGGAGAGGAGAGTGGAACGGGACGAAGTAGTCGTCCACAGACAAGGCGGGGTTTGCTACATCACTCCTTGACCCACGCTGCAGAGGCTGCCTGACACTTTTATGAAGATATTGGACGGCCATCGGCCAAAGAATGTGAAGCCGGCAGCGAGCTTCACAGGCTTTGGGATGTGGAGGTGGTGATCAGGAACGACCACATGTACCTGTGTCGTGGCTGGGAGCAGTGCGTCCGTGCCTGCGACCTGCGCGACGGGTACTTCCTTGTCTTCAGGTACGACGGCGACGCCATGCTCACCGTGAAGGTGTTCAACACGACTATGTGCCGCATGCGCTACCAAGACAAGGGCGATGCCAGTACGCTCTGCCTCTTCTTCCTCTCCATTTGGCTTTGTCTCACACTGATTGTTAAAAAACTTTGTTGCATTTGGTCAGGCAATGGGAGTAGCAGCAGCGACTCTGGCTACAACAAAAGCAACAGTGAGTCTGGCTACAGCGAAAGCAGCAGCGAGGATGATCCAGAATGGCGTGGGGAAGAAGAGGAGCAGAGTGGAGATGAGGAGGTGCAACCTATTCTGTCTGACGATGACCTCACGATGGTGGTGGCTGACGATGGCCAAGCGGTGGTGATGGCTGACGATGGGCAAGAGATGGTGGTGGCTGAGGATGACCTATCGATGGTGCTTCCTGAAGATGGCCTCACGATGGTGGTGGTGCCTGATAATGACCTCGCGATGGTGGTGGCGCCGGCGATCCCACAGCCGGGCGACATGACCATGCTAATTGTGGTAGAATAGTACATCCCACCGCCTCGCCGCTTTAAGCGCATCAGGATGATGAAGGAGAAGGAGAAGAAGGAGGAGTGAAGTATGTCAGGTATGTCAGGTCTCCAAAATGATTTATACTTAGCTTTGTTTCCTCCAAAATGACCTAAGTGAGCTCTAATATGCTAAGTTATCTAGAATATGCTTAGTTACCTGGGTTTGCTCAATAATGACATGCACTTAGCTTACTTATGTAAAAAGTGGCATAATTAGCTTACTTAGGTTTGAAATGGCATAACAATCTTGGTAACCTCATATATGTCATATAGTTAGCTTATTTTCCTCAAAAATGACATAATAAGCCAAATTAGCTCAAAAATGATCAATTTTACCTAAGTTAGCTCCAAAATGACCTAAGTTATCTCTAAAATGCTAAATTAGCTCTAATATGCTTAGTTACCTGGGTTAGCTCAAGAAAGACCTATACTTAGCTTACTTATGTCAAAAATGGCATAATATGCTTAGTTAACTCAAAAATGGCACAATTAGCTAGGTTAGCTCCAAAATGACCGATTTTACCTAGGTTAGCTCCAATAGGATCCATTTTACCTAGGTTAGCTCCCAAATGACCAAGTTTACCTAGGTTAGCTCCAATATGATCCATTTTACCTAGGTTAGCTCCAAAATGACCTATTTACCTAGCTTAGCTCTAAAATGACCTACACACTTAGCATTTTTACCTAGCTTAGTTAGAAGAACAAGAAGAAGAAGAAGAAGAAGAAGAGGAGAGGAGAAAAAGAAAGAGAAGATAAATAAAGAAGAGGAGGGGAGAAAAATAAAGAGAAGATAAATTCTTCTTCTTCTTTTTCTTCTAGCTAGTCTTCTTCTTCTTATTCTTCTTCTTCTTCTTCTTCTTCTTCTTCTAACTTTCATCTTTCCCAATTCGCAGATTTGCTTTAGGTGAGGAAGCTTGCATTTATGGAGTGTACTCTTATCCTTGTGCTTCCTTTTTGTTTAAGGAAACTTGTTGGAAACTTCTATTGGATATGTATGTATATATGGATATGTTGTTGGAAACTTCTTTTGGATATGTATTTATATATGGATATGTTGTTGGAAACTCCTTGTTGGAAATCATTGTATGTTGGATATGTTGTTGGAAATTTGTATGTTTCTTATGTTGTTGGAAACTTATTTTTGGTATGCTTGTTGAAATTATTTTGAGATGTATATATATATATATCTGTGAAATTATGTCAAATTGAATGAATCTAAGAAAAAACAGGGGCTATACAGGCACTTTGCCGTCTGCTGGCAGACGGCAAAGAGCTTCGCCATCAGCCAGCTGACGGCAAAGCTGCCACATGGCAGCTACCCGTGCAACCTGGGGGGCACTTGGCTGGCCTATATGGTTTCTTTTCCGCAGGCAGACGACAAAGAACTTTTCATCTTTGTCGTATGCCAGCAGACGACAAAGCACGTCATTAACCCCTTAACGGCCCTAAGCTGCCACGTGTGCCTGATGCGGCTTGAATATACATCGGTATTTCCCCAGAGAGGAAGGGATGATGCAGCACATCAGCGGTAGGTATTTCCCTCAAATGTGAAACCAAGGTTATTGAACCAGTAGGAGAACCAAGCAACACAACGTAAACAACACCTGCACATAGATAACAAATCCTTGCAACCCGACGTGTTAAAGGGGTTGTCAATCCCTTCCGGGTACGGCGCCTCAAGATAGGGAAACGGACGTGAGATAAATTGTAGTAGATTGATAGATTGAACGCCAAATAAAATAAATAAGAATAAATTTCAGCAAGGTATTTTTGTATTTTTAGTTTAATAGATCTAAAAATAAAATCAAAGGAAAATAGACCGCAAAGGCAAATAATATGAGAAAGAGAAACGGGGCTCGTAGGTTTCACTAGTGGCTTTTATCGAGAAAAATAACAAACGGTGGGTGAACAAATTATTGTTGGGAAATTGATAGAACTTAAAATAATCATGACGATATCCAGGCAATGATCATTACCTAGGCATCACGTCCAAGATTAGTAGACCGAGTCCTGCCTGCATCTACTACTATTACTCCACACATCGACCGCTATCTAGCATGCATCTAGTGTATTAAGTTCATGGAGAAACGGAGTAATGCAATAAGAACGATGACATGATGTAGACAAGATCTATCTATGTAGAGATAGACCCCATTGTTTTATCCTTAGTAGCAACGATACATACGTGTCGGTTCCCTTTCTGTCACTGGGATCAAGCACCGTAAGATCGAACCTACTACAAAGCACCTCTTCCCATTGCAAGATAAATAGATCAAGTTGGCCAAACAATACCCAAATATTGGAGAAGAAATACGAGGCTATAAGTAATCATGCATAAAAGAGATCAAAGGAACTCAAATACTTTCATGGATATAAAAAGATAGATTTGATCGTAAACTCAAAGTTCATCGGTCCCAACAAACACACGCAAAAAGAGTTACATCATATGGATCTCCAAGAGACCATTGTATTGAGAATTCAGAGAGAGAAAGGAAGCCATCTAACTACGAACTACGGACCCGAATGTCTACAAAGAACTACTCACGCATCATCGGAGAGGCACCAATGGAGGTGGTGAACCCCATCCGAGATGGTGTCGAGATTGGATCTGGGGGTTCTGGACTCTGTGGTGGCTGGATCAATGTTTTGTTGACTACCCTAGGGTTTTGGGAATATTGGGGTATTTATAGGGCAAAGAGGCGGTCCGGGGGGCACCCGAGGTGGGCACAACCCACCAGGGCATGCCTGGGCCTCCTGACGCGCCCTATTGGGTTATGCTCTCCTCGGAGCACCCCCAGGCGCAGCCAGGGCCCATTATGTGTCTTCTGGTCCAAAAAAAATCTTCGTGAAGTTTCCTTGCGTTTGGACTCTGTTTGGTATTGATTTCCCGCGATGTAAAAACATGCATAAAACAAGAACTGGCACTTGACACTGTGTCAATAGGTTAGTACCAAAAACTAATATAAAATGACTATAAAATGATTATAAAACATCCAAGATTGATAATATAACAACATGGAACAATAAAAAAAATTATAGATACGTTGGAGACATATCAACATCCCCAAGCTTAACTCCTACTCGTCCTCGAGTAGGTAAGTGATAAAAGTAGAATTTTTGATGTGGAATGGTGCCTATCATGTCATATCATATTTCTTTTCTTTGTAGCATGGACATTCAGACTTTTATATTGTTCAAAGCAATAGTCTAATTTTGACATGATAATTTAAATACTCAAGCATATCAACAAGCAATCATGTCTTTCAAAATATCAACGCTAAAATAAGTTATCCCTAGCCCATTATGCTCAATCATTCATCCACTCATGAAACACACTCGCATATTAGCTACACCCAATACTCAAGTACGATCATATTGCCTCCTAGTTGGTTCTTTTATAAGAGAAGATGGAGACTCAAATTCAAAAATAAAAATTGCATAAAGTAGAAGAAAGGCCCTTCGTAGAGGGAAGTAGGGATTTATAGAGGTGCCAGAGCTCAAAGCGAAAAACTTAGAGATAAAAACATTTTAGGAGATGTATCCTTCCCACCAACAAAAACGACTTAGAGTTCCCAACACTTTCTATGCTAGATATATCATTGGCGGTTCCCAAACAGAAAATAAAGTTTATTCCTTTTTGAACCGTAGTTTCACTTTCCATGGCTAGCCATATCCACGGTTGCCCTCCATACCAACACTTTCCAGGGAATTTATTATTTGAAAACATAAAGTAAATTCATTTTTCATTTCGGGAGTGGGCATCCCTAATACCTTTGCCTTACTCTCATGCAATGACAAGTGAATAAACACCCATCGTGAGAATAATACATCTTGCATGGAAAATATTAGCCACCTCTCACTGCTCCGCGAGAAAAACGAACACCCAAAAGAGAAGTTTATTTTGAAAATTAGAGATGGCACATACAAATTTTCTTAGAACGGCAAAAGAATACCGCATATAGGTAGATATAGTGGACTCATGTGGCAAAACTAGTTTAAAGATTTTTCGATGCATAAGTAGAGATCGTAATTAGTGCAAAATGAAGGCTAGCAAATTGATTGATAAGCGACCAACCAAGAAACGAATAATCTCATAAGCGAGCATTAAGCATAATTAACACTGAATAATGCACCACAAGTACGATATAATTTCATTGCATAATTATTGACTTTCATGGTTGCATAGGGAATCACAAACCTTAACACCAATATTCTTACTAAAGTATAATTACTCATCAACATGACTCACATATCACATCATCATATCTCAAAACTATTACTAAGAATCAAGTTTATTTTGTCCAATGATCTTCATGAAAGTTTTTATTATATCCTTCTTGGATATCTATCACTTTGGGACTAATTTTCATGTGTGGCTTTTGATAAGCTCAAACAAATATATATGAAGATCATGAGCATAATTTTTCTTTCTTTCTCTCAAAATAATTTAAGTGAAGCAAGAGAGAATTTCTTGAAAATTTAATTAACTCTCAAATAAATCTAAGTGAAGAAAGAGAGCATTTCTTCTAAAATACTAAAGCACACCGTGCTCAAAAAGATATAAGTGAAGCACTAGAGCAAGTACATAGCTCATAAAAGATTTAAGTGAAGCATAGAGAGCAATTCTAACAAGTCATGACATAATTTTGGCTCTCTCAAATAGGTGTGTCCAGCAAGGAATCAATACTTTAAACACAAAATAAAATAAGCAAAGACTCATATCATACAAGACGCTCCAAGCAAAACACATAGTATGTGACGAATAAAATATAGCTTTGAGTAAAATACCGATGGTCATTAGAAGAAAGAGGGGATGCCACTTGGGGGCATCCCCAAGCCTAGTTGTTTGCTCATTTTTGGATAATAGCTTGGGATGCCGGGCATCCCCAAGTTTAGGCTCTTCTTACTCCTTATTACTTCATCCATCGTAAGATAACGCAAAACTTGAAAACTTCAATCACACAAAACTCAACAAAACCTTCGTGAGATCCGTTAGTAAAAGAAAACAAATCACTACTATAAGTACTGTACCAAACAAATTCATATTTTGTTTTTGCATTATATATAATGTATTCCAACTTTTCTATGGCAAAAACTCATCAAAGAAAACCACAGAGCCATCAAAATAAGCACACAACACAAAGAAACAAAATCTGTAAAAACAGAACAGTCTGTAGCAATCTGACTATTTCGAAAACTTCTGGAACTCCAAAAATTCTGAAAAAAATCGGATGACCTGATAAATTTGTATATTAATCTACTGCAAAACGAATTGGCATTTTATCACGCTCTGGAAAAAATTAGAATTATTTCCGTGAGCGCAAAAGTTTATGTTTTTCAGCAAGATCAAACAACTATCACCCAAGAAAATCCTACAGGTTCTACTTGGCACAAACACTAATTAAAACACAAAAAACACAATCATAACAGTAGCATAATTGTGTAAACACTCAAGAACAGAAAGCAAAAAGCAAAAATAAATTTTATTCATTGGGTTGCCTCCCAACAAGCGCTATAGTTTTATGCCCTTAGCTAGGCATAAAGTAAGGATCTAAGTATTGTCATCTTCGTTTAGAGATCCATAAGATGCCCTCATTATTTATTCATATGGTGGCCTAATTCTTGTTCTAGGGAAGTGTTCCATACCCTTCCTCAAAGGAAATTGGAACTTAATATTGCCTTCTTTCATATCAATCACGGCACCGATAGTGCGTAAAAACAGTCTACCAAGAATAATTGGACAAGATGGATTGCAATCAATATCAAGAACAATAAAATCTATGGGCACATAATTCCTATTTGCAAGAATAAGAACATCATTAATTCTTCCCATAGGCTTTTAATAGTAAAATCCGCCAAGTGCAAATTTAAAGAACATTCTTCAAGATCGGTAAGACCAAGCACATCACATAAAGATTTCGGAATTGTAGAAACACTAGCACCCAAGTCACACAAAGCAAAACACTCATAATTTTTAATTTTTACTTTGATAGTAGGTTCCCATTCATCATGCAATTTTCTAGGAATCGAAACTTCTAATTCCAATTTTTCTTCAAAAGCTTTCATCATAGCATCAACAATATGTTTAGTAAAAGCTTTATTTTGTTCATAAGCATGGGGTGAATTTATCATGGATTGCAGAAAATAAATACAATCAATCGAAGAGCAACTATCATAATTAAAGTCTTTGTAATCCAAAAGAGTGGGCACATCACTAGTGTTGGGGATATAGCTACCAGGTATGACCCGCCCAGGATGGGCCGGGTCAAACCCAATGGCGGGTTACAAAAAGAAGCCCAGTAATATTCAAGGTGATAGTTTATTAAGACTTATAGAAGGCCTAAGCCCAGAGGCGGCTTAAGGCCCAATATTGTAAACCGCCATATGTAAAGAAAGGCATATAAAAGAAGTCACCGAGCCGGACACGTTTTATGAGCCGGTCGGGACTCTGTAGGCCGCCAGGCGTCAACCCGTGTATATAAGGGACGACCCAGCGGCGGCTTAGGACAAGAATCATCAGATCGATAGCCAAGCTAGCGGATTCACTCCTTGGTCATCGAAACCTAGCAATACAATCAACTGGACTAGGCCTTACCTTCACCGTAAGGGGGACGATACAGTATAAACCTCTCGTGTCCTTTTGTCCCGATTAACCCCTTTAAGCTTCCTAGTTGCGATGGCCCTACGACTAAGTACTTTCTCTAGGACATCTGCCGTGAAAATTCCACGACAACTAGTTAAAGTTTTGACCTCTTCAAACCCACTTCCATCAATTTTCTCAACAAGATTTTCACCCCCCAAAATATTGGGACGCCTTCTACCTAAAGTTGACTCTTCTCCAGTCCCTTTTTCATCAATCTTAACTTTACTAAACAAGGAATCAATAGAAGAAACACCAATCATTTTAAGATCTTCATCACTTTTGCGAAAGACATCACTAGAAAATGCTTTTTCTAAAAAATCTCTTTTAGCTCTAAGCATAGCGGCCAAACAACGGTTTGCTAGGAAGGGTGAAAAAGGTTAGAGGCTAGCATGGCAACTGGGAGGCTTGATAAACAAGTGGTAGGTAGCGCGACATAGCGATAGCATCGAGACAACTAGCATAGCAAAGATAGTGGTGAGATCCAAGGTGACGGTCATCTTGCCTGAAATCCGGCTAGGAAGAAGAACAAGTCCATGAAGAAGATGAAGCCACGTAGTCGAACGAATCCTCACAATCGCAACGAAACGGGAACTATCAAGAAGGAGCACAACCGGAAAGAAGCAAACAACATGGTAAACACACAACACATAAACAAGACATGATGCTCAACCAAGTATGATGCATGACAAGGATACATGAAGCTACTCATGGCAGGAGATGATGCCTACAAGAACAACACATCAAAGCAAGTTTAAATGAGGCCGGAAACTGTAGGGGAACGTTGCAGAAAACAAAAATTTTCTACGGTTTCACCAAGATCTATCTATGAGTTCATCTAGCAACGAGTGATTAGAGTGCATCTACATACCCTTGTAGATCGCGAGCGGAAGCGTTCAAGAGAACGGGGATGATGGAGTCGTACTCGCCGTGATCCAAATCACCGATGACCAAGTGCCGAACGGACGGCACCTCCGTGTTCAACACACGTACGGAGCGGATGACGTCTCCTCCTTCTTGATCCAGCAAGGGGGGAGGAGAGGTTGATGAAGATCCAACAGCACGACGGCGTGGTGGTGGATGCAGCAATGATCGCAGCAGGGCTTCGCCGAGCTTCTGCGAGAGGGAGAGGTGTAGCAGGGAGAGGGAGGCGCCAAGGCTTCAGGGTGCGGCTGCCCCCCCCCTTTATATAGGCCCCCTAGGGGGGTGCGCCGGCCCTAGGAGATGGGATCTCCTAGGGGGGGCGGCGGCCAAGGGGGTGGAGTGCCCCCCAAGGCAAGTGGAGGCGCCCCCTCCCCTAGGGTTCCCAACCCTAGGCGCATGGGGGGCCCAGGGGAGGGGGGCGCACCAGCCCACTATGGGCTGGTTCCCTCCCCACTTCAGCCCATGGGGCCCTCCGGGATGGGTGGCCCCACCCGGTGGACCCCCGGGACCCTTTCGGTGGTCCCGGTACAATACCGTTGACCCCCGAAACTCTCCCGATGGCCGAAACTGCACTTCCTATATATAATTCTTCACCTCCGGACCATTTCGGAACTCCTCGTGACATCCGGGATCTCATCCGGGACTCCGAACAACTTTCGGGTTACTGCATACTCATATCTCTACAACCCTAGCGTCACCGAACCTTAAGTGTGTAGACCCTACGGGTTCGGGAGACATGTAGACATGACCGAGACGGCTCTTCGGTCAATAACCAACAGCGGGATCTGGATACCCATGTTGGCTCCCACATGCTCCTCGATGATCTCATCGGATGAACCACGATGTCGAGGATTCAAGCAACCCCGTATACAATTCCCTTTGTCAATCGGTACGTTACTTGCCCGAGATTCGATCGTCGGTATCCCAATACCTTGTTCAATCTCGTTACCGGCAAGTCACTTTACTCGTACCATAATGCATGATCCCTTGACCAGACACTTGGTCACTTTGAGCTCATTATGATGATGCATTACCGAGTGGGCCCAGAGATACCTCTCCGTCATATGGAGTGACAAATCCCAGTCTTGATCCGTGTCAACCCAACAGACACTTTTGGAGATACCCGTAGTATACCTTTATAGTCACCCAGTTACGTTGTGATTATTGGTACACCCAAAGCACTCCTACGGTATCCGGGAGTTACACGATCTCATGGTCTAAGGAAAAGATACTTGACATTGGAAAAACTCTAGCAAACGAACTATACGATCTTGTGCTATGTTTAGGATTGGGTCTTTTCCATCACATCATTCTCCTAATGATGAGATCTCGTTATCAATGACATCCAATGTCCATAGTCAGGAAACCATGACTATCTGTTGATCAACGAGCTAGTCAACTAGAGGCTTACTAGGGACATGTTGGTGTCTATGTATTCACACATGTATTACGATTTCCGGATAACACAATTATAGCATGAATAAAAGACAATTATTATGAACAAGGAAATATAATAATAATCCTTTTATTATTGCCTCTAGGGCATATTTCCAACAGTCTCCCACTTGCACTAGAGTCAATAATCTAGTTACATTGTGATGAATCGAACACCCATAGAGTTCTGGTGTTGATCATGTTTTGCCCTAGGGAAAGGTTTAGTCAATGGATCTGCGACATTCAGATCCGTATGTACTTTACAAATATCTATGTCTCCATCTTGAACATTTTCATGAATGGAGTTGAAGCGACGCTTGATGTGCCTGGTCTTCTTGTGAAACCTGGGCTCCTTGGCAAGTGCAATAGCTCCAGTGTTGTCACAGAAGAGTTTGATCGGCCCCGACGGATTGGGTATGACTCCTAGGTCGGTGATGAACTCCTTCACCCAAATTGCTTCATGCGCTGCCTCCGAGGCTGCCATGTACTCCGCTTCACATGTAGATCCCGCCACGACGCTCTGCTTGCAGCTGCACCAGCTTACTGCTCCACCATTCAACATATACACGTATCCGGTTTGTGACTTAGAGTCATCCAGATCTGTGTCGAAGCTAGCGTCGACATAACCCTTTACGACGAGCTCTTCGTCACCTCCATAAACGTGAAACATGTCCTTAGTCCTTTTCAGGTACTTCAGGATATTCTTGACCGCTGTCCA
The DNA here is from genome assembly GCF_056163025.1 of Triticum urartu. Lineage (NCBI taxonomy): Eukaryota > Viridiplantae > Streptophyta > Magnoliopsida > Poales > Poaceae > Triticum > Triticum urartu. The sequence continues at coordinate 5,147,210 of NC_141877.1, forward strand.
GTGTTCCTTGCCGGGATTACTTTGGTACCTTCCTACCAAACTTACGGCAAGGTTTACATCAGGTCTGGTACACAGCATGGCATACATAATAGACCCTATGGCTGAGGCATAGGGGATGACACTCATCTCTTCTTTATCTTCTGCCGTGGTCGGACATTGAGCTGAGCTCAATTTCACACCTTGCAACACAGGCAAGAACCCCTTCTTAGACTGATCCATATTGAACTTCTTTAATATCTTATCAAGGTATGTGCTTTGTGAAAGACCTATGAGGCATCTTGATCTATCTCTATAGATCTTGATGCCTAATATATAAGCAGCTTCTCCAAGGTCCTTCATTGAAAAACTCTTATTCAAGTAGGCATTAATGCTGTCCAAAAGTTCTATATCATTTCCCATCAAAAGTATGTCATCTACATATAATATGAGAAATGCTACAGAGCTCCCACTCACTTTCTTGTAAACGCAGGCTTCTCCATAAGTCTGCATAAACCCAAACGCTTTGATCATCTCATCAAAGTGAATGTTCCAACTCCGAGATGCTTGCACCAGCCCATAAATCGAGCGTTGGAGCTTGCACACCTTGTCAGCATTCTTAGGATCGACAAAACCTTCCGGCTGCATCTATACAATTCTTCCTTAAGGAAACCATTAAGGAATGCCGTTTTGACGTCCATTTGCCATATCTCATAATCATAGAATGTGGCAATTGCTAACATGATTCGGACGGACTTCAACTTCGCTACGGGTGAGAAAGTCTCATCGTAGTCAACCCCTTGAACTTGTCGATAACCCTTAGCGACAAGCCGAGCTTTATATATGGTCACATTACCATTCACGTCTGTCTTCTTCTTAAAGATCCATTTATTTTCTATGGCTCGCCGCTCAACGGGCAAGTCAGTCAAAGTCCATACTTCGTTTTCATACATGGATCCTATCTCGGATTTCATGGCTTCTAGCCATTTGTCGGAATCTGGGCCCGCCATCGCTTCTTCATAGTTCGAAGGTTCACCATTGTCTAACAACATGATTTCCAAGACAGGGTTGCCGTACCACTCTGGTGCGGAATGTGTCCTTGTGGACCTACGAAGTTCAGTAGCAACTTGATCTGAAGTTTCATGATCATCATCATTAACTTCCTCTCTAGTCGGTGCAGGCACCTCAGGAACATTTTCTTGAGTTGCACCACTTTCCGGTTCAAGAGGTAATACTTCATCAAGTTCTACTTTCCTCCCACTTACTTCTTTCAAGAGAAAGTCTTTCTCTAGAAAGGATCCATTCTTGGCAACAAAGATCTTGCCTTCAGATCTAAGGTAGAAGGTATACCCAATAGTTTCTTTATGGTATCCTATGAAGACGCATTTTCCGACTTGGGTTCGAGCTTTTCAGGTTGAAGTTTCTTGACATAAGCATCGCATCCCCAAACTTTTAGAAACGACAGCTTAGTTTCTTCCCAAACCATAATTCATACGGTGTTGTCTCAACGTATTTCGACGGAGCCCTATTTAAAGTGAATGCGGCAGTCTCTAAAGCATAGCCCCAAAATGATAGCGGTAAATCGGTAAGAGACATCATAGATCGCACCATATCTAATAGAGTGCGATTACGACGTTCGGACACACCATTACGCTGAGGTGTTCCAGGCAGCGTGAGTTGTGAAACTATTCCACATTTTCTTAAGTGTGTGCCAAATTCGTGACTCAAGTATTCTCCCCCACGATCTGATCGCAAGAACTTGATTTTCCTGTCACGTTGATTCTCAACCTCACTCTGAAATTCCTTGAACTTTTCAAAGGTCTCAGACTTGTGTTTCATTAAATAGACATACCCATATCTACTCAAGTCATCAGTGAGGGTGAGAACATAACGATAGCCACCGCGAGCCTCAACACTCATTGGACCGCACACATCAGTATGTATGATTTCCAATAAGTTGGTTGCTCGCTCCATTGTTCCTGAGAACGGAGTCTTGGTCATTTTACCCATGAGGCATGGTTCGCACGTGTCAAATGATTCGTAATCAAGAGACTCTAAAAGTCCATCTGCATGGAGCTTCTTCATGCGTTTGACACCTATGTGATCAAGGCGGCAGTGCCACAAGTATGTGGTACTATCATTATCAACCTTACATCTTTTGGTATTCACACTATGAATATGTGTAGCATTACGCTTGAGATTCATTAAGAATAAACCATTTACCATCGGAGCATGACCATAAAACATATCTCTCATATAAATAGAACAACCATTATTCTCGGATTTAAATGAGTAGCCATCTCAAATTAAACGAGATCCTGATACAATGTTCATGCTCAAAGCTGGCACTAAATAACAATTATTGCGGTTTAAAACTAATCCCATAGGTAAATGTAGAGGTAGCGTGCCGACGGTGATCACATCGACCTTGGAACCATTCCCGACGCGCATCGTCACCTCGTCCTTCGCCAGTCTCCGCTTATTCCGCAGCTCCTGCTTTGAGTTACAAATGTGAGCAACTGCACCGGTATCAAATACCCAGGAGCTACTACGAGTACTGGTAAGGTACACATCAATTACATGTATATCACATATACCTTTCGTGATGCCGGCCTTCTTGTCCGCTAAGTATTTGGGGCAGTTTCGCTTCCAGTGACCACTTCCTTTGCAATAAAAGCACTCAGTCTCGGGCTTGAGTCCATTCTTTGGCTTCTTCCCGGCAGCTTGCTTACCGGGCGCGGCAACTCCCTTGCCGTCCTTCTTGAAGTTCTTCTTACCCTTGCCTTTCTTGAACTTAGTGGTTTTATTCACCATCAACACTTGATGTTCCTTTTTGACTTCTACCTCTGCTGATTTCAGCATTGCAAATACTTCAGGAATGGTCTTTTCCATCCCCTGCATATTGAAGTTCATCACAAAGCTCTTGTAGCTCGGTGGAAGCGACTGAAGGATTCTGTCAATGACCGCGTCATCTGGGAGATTAACTCCCAGCTGAGTCAAGCGGTTATGTAACCCAGACATAGTGAGTATGTGCTCACTGACAGAACTGTTTTCCTCCATCTTACAGCTGAAGAACTTGTCGGAGACTTCATATCTCTCGACCCGGGCATGAGCCTGAAAAACCATTTTCAGCTCTTCGAACATCTCATATGCTCCGTGTCTCTCAAAACGCTTTTGGAGCCCGGTTCTAAGCTGTAAAGCATGCTGCACTGAACGAGGGAGTAATCATCAGCACGTGTCTGCCAAGCGTTCATAACGTCTTGTTCTGCAGGGAGAGCAGGTGCTTCACCTAGCGGTGCTTGTAGGACATAATCTTTCTTGGCAGCTATGAGGATGATCCTCAGGATCCGGACCCAGTCCATATAGTTGCTGCCATCGTCTTTCAGCTTGGTTTTCTCTAGGAACGCGTTGAAGTTGAGGACAACGTTGGCCATTTGATCTACAAGACATGTTGTAAAGATTTTTAGACTAAGTTCATGATAATTAAGTTCATCTAATCAAATTATTCAATGAACTCCCACTCAGATAGACATCCCTCCAGTCCTCTAAGTATAACATGATCCGAGTTAACTAGGCCGTGTCCGATCATCACATGAGACGGCCTAGTCAACATCGGTGAACATCTTCATGCTGATCGTATCTTCTATACGACTCATGCTCGACCTTTCGGTCTTCTGTGTTCCGAGGCCATGTCTGTACATGCTAGGCTCGTCAAGTCAACCTAAGTGTTTGCATGTGTAAATCTGTCTTACACCTGTTGTATGTGAACGTTGGAATCTATCACACCCGATCATCACGTGGTGCTTCGAAACAACGAACTGTCGCAACGGTGCACAGTTAGGGGGAACACTTTCTTGAAATTATTATGAGGGATCATCTTGTTTACTACCGTCGTTCTAAGTAAACAAGATGCAAAAACATGATAAACATCACATGCAATCAAATAATAGTGACATGATATGGCCAGTATCATATAGCTTCCTTTGATCTCCATCTTGGGGCTCCATGATCATCTTGTCACTGGCATGACACCATGATCTCCATCATCATGATCTCCATCATCGTGTCTCCATGAAGTTGCTCGCCAACTATTACTTCTACTACTATGGCTAACACGTTTAGCAATAAAGTAAAGTAATTTACATGGCGTTTCTCAATGACACGCAGGTCATACAAAAAATAAAGACAACTCCTATGGCTCCTGCCGGTTGTCATACTCATCGACATGCAAGTCATGATTCCTATTACAAGAACATGATCTCATACATCACATATATATCATTCATCATTCATCACAACTTTGGCCATATCACATCACAAAATACTTGCTGCAAAAACAAGTTAGACGTCCTCTAATTGTTGTTGCAAGTTTTTACGTGGCTGCGATAGGGTTCTAGCAAGAACGCTTTCTTACCTATGCCAAAACCACAACGTGAATTGCCAATTTCTATTTATCCTTCATAAGGACCCTGTTCATCGAATCCGATCCGACTAAAGTGGGAGAGACAGACACCCGCCAGCCACCTTATGCAACTAGTGCATGTCAGTCGGTGGAACCGGTCTCACGTAAGCATACGTGTAAGGTTGGTCCAGGCTGCTTCATCCCACGATGCCGCCGAATCAAGATAAGACTAGTAATGGCAAGCAAATTGGCAATATTGACGCCCACAACTACTTTGTGTTCTACTCGTGCATAGTAACTACGCATAGACCTAGCTCATGATGCCACTATAGGGGAACGTTGCAGAAAACAAAAATTTTCTACGGTTTCACCAAGATCTATCTATGAGTTCATCTAGCAACGAGTGATTAGAGTGCATCTACATACCCTTGTAGATCGCGAGCGGAAGCGTTCAAGAGAACGGGGATGATGGAGTCGTACTCGCCGTGATCCAAATCACCGATGACCAAGTGCCGAACGGACGACACCTCCGCGTTCAACACACGTACGGAGCGGATGACGTCTCCTCCTTCTTGATCCTGCAAGGGGGGAGGAGAGGTTGATGAAGATCCAGCAGCACGACGGCGTGGTGGTGGATGCAACAATGATCGCAGCAGGGCTTCGCCGAGCTTCTACGAGAGGGAGAGGTGTAGCAGGGGAGAGGGAGGCGCCAAGGCTTCAAGGTGCGGCTGCCCTCCCTCCCCCCTTTATATAGGCCCCCTAGGGGGGTGCGCCAGCCCTAGGAGATGGGATCTCCTAGGGGGGCGGCGGCCAAGGGGGTGGAGTGCCCCCCAAGGCAAGTGGAGGCGCCCCCTCCCCTAGGGTTCCCAACCCTAGGCGCATGGGGGGCCCAAGGGGGGCGCACCAGCCCACTATGGGCTGGTTCCCTCCCCACTTCAGCCCATGGGGCCCTCCAGGATGGGTGGCCCCACCCGGTGGACCCTCGGGACCCTTCCGGTGGTCCCGGTACAATACCGTTGACCCCCGAAACTCTCCCGATGGCCGAAACTGCACTTCCTATATATAATTCTTCACCTCCGGACCATTCCGGAACTCCTCGTGACGTCCGGGATCTCATCCGGGACTCCGAACAACTTTCGGGTTACTGCATACTCATATCTCTACAACCCTAGCGTCACCGAACCTTAAGTGTGTAGACCCTACGGGTTCGGGAGACATGTAGACATGACCGAGACGGCTCTATGGTCAATAACCAACAGCGGGATCTGGATACCCATGTTGGCTCCCACATGCTCCTCGATGATCTCATCGGATGAACCACGATGTCGAGGATTCAAGCAACCCCGTATACAATTCCCTTTGTCAATCGGTACGTTACTTGCCCGAGATTCGATCGTCGGTATCCCAATACCTCGTTCAATCTCGTTACCGGCAAGTCACTTTACTCATACCGTAATGCATGATCCCGTGACCAGACACTTGGTCACTTTGAGCTCATTATGATGATGCATTACCGAGTGGGCCCAGAGATACCTCTCCGTCATATGGAGTGACAAATCCCAGTCTTGATCCGTGTCAACCCAACAGACACTTTCGGAGATACCCGTAGTATACCTTTATAGTCACCCAGTTACGTTGTGACGTTTGGTACACCCAAAGCACTCCTACGGTATCCGGGAGTTACACGATCTCATGGTCTAAGGAAAAGATACTTGACATTGGAAAAACTCTAGCAAACGAACTATACGATCTTGTGCTATGTTTAGGATTGGGTCTTGTCCATCACATAATTCTCCTAATGATGAGATCTCGTTATCAATGACATCCAATGTCCATAGTCAGGAAACCATGACTATCTGTTGATCAACGAGCTAGTCAACTAGAGGCTTACTAGGGACATGTTGGTGTCTATGTATTCACACATGTATTACGATTTCCGGATAACACAATTATAGCATGAATAAAAGACAATTATTATGAACAAGGAAATATAATAATAATCCTTTTATTATTGCCTCTAGGGCATATTTCCAACAGAAACAACATATACCAATTCCGGTAAGTCCTCATATGCCAATTTCGAAATTGGTTCATATCTCATTATAACACAATGTTGAAGTTGTTACAGCAAGTTAAGATGCACCAAGATGATCTACACGGTTTTCTAGTCAAGTTACATATAAAGTTCATTTAGTTCGGAGCTACGGCCTAGAAGATATGAGCAAAACAAGTTAAACATGGCATTGATGCAAAAGGCATTCAAACAACATCGGAAACACTCCAAAACATGGATGCAACAAGGTAACATGAAACTACATGCAAAACCAAGCAAGTTTCATATAGAGCATGCTCTTCAACACATATACTCAATACAAGGTTCAATCACCATCTGCCCCAAACAGCAACTAAACACTTTGCAATCAAGAAAACAATAAGCTACAAAAATCATATGGGCATAAACTTGATATGCACTTAAAGTATAGACAACATGCTTCAAATAACATTTAAGGTTCAGGTTCATAGGCATCAAGATTAATCCAAGATGATCAATGCAAAAGGCAACTTAATAACACATATTATGACTTAGTGAAAAACAGGACATATGCATGAGCAGGAATAACATGTTGACATGTTGGAGGCATGAAACAATGATGATATAGTGCAAGATCATGGCAAAAAAAGCATGGCATTAAATTACAGGTTAAACATGGTAAAACATTATTACTAAGCATCTCCATATGACCCATAGATCAAGGTCAATCAACAAGACAAGATGCAACAAGATATAAGATGATTCTCAGACTTAGAAGAAATCTGGAATGCAAAACATAACATTATGAAGCTGACTTTGGGGGCACATAACAGCAATCATAACAACTTCAATAATGATGCAAAAGACATGGGCATGTAGTAGACATGATATACTTCAACTTAGTCCAAGGGCACAAGTTCATATGAAGCATGGAGTAATTACTAAGATGCTTTGCAAAATGGAACATGCTGCTAATAGATTGAGAGATTTAGCATGATGGCAACTGGAGAACACGAAAGAGACAAGCTATAGCAAGTTATAATGACAACCAAGGGCATGTAATAAAAGTACATATAAAAAAGACCAAATAACATCAAGGAATCATATACATATGGCTCAAGGACTAGTGGGAACCATCAAGACAAGATTGAATGTTATAACAGTTTCAGCAAGTGTAAATCAGCAACAACAACATAGCATGTTTGCAAACTTGGAACATAGGTCATATGAAGTCTAAAATTCTCAAACTTGGCATTTGAACACATTACTCATAGCATACTTCAAATCATGTAATTGGAACATCTCCAAAAGAGGCATAGATCAATCAACAACAAGCTCACAACATGACACCATGAAGTTAACAGAAAACTGGAACATCATATAGGCATGTTCATAGCAATGAACACATATGATAAAGGACATATATGAGGCATAAAAAGGCAAGGCATGATAGATCACAATATGGACATCAAAAAATGTCAACTAGGCACCTCAAGATTATGCATGTAATTGATGGTAGCATCAATTTAACAGGGCATCACAATGTAACAGTTACAGACTTGGCAAAATCCACTAAGTCTCAGAAATCAGCAACATTAAGTAGCACACTTCACAAGCTTGTGCTAGTCACCACACATCACATAAAAATACATGGATTTCACCATTGTAAAGATGGCATGAATATTCTCCTAAAACATATAGACATGATGCATAAAATGTGCACACACAAAATGCAACGAAGAAGATAAATCAGCACTTTATGATAATTTTCTGCAGTTAACATCATATAGCACTATTGCATCAGGGATTAGCATGGAATAATGCATCCTAACATGCATGCAAATGACAATATCTTGCAGAGCACTCAGAGATGAACAATTTGATATATCATACACGCAAGACGGAGCAATATGCTGCAAGTTGTGGCTCTCACAAATATGCATTATGATGCTGATTTCAGAAAAGACTTGGCCGATTTCATGGAAAAAAATAGTGAGCGCTATGAAACTAAAAGACGCACGGGCGGGGTTTAGGGGAAGCTCACCCATGGGCTCGGCCCAGTCGGTGGAGATGGAGTTGGGCTGCGGATCTGGGCCCTAGAGAGGTGGGCCGGCTTGTGCTGGGCCTGGAAGGACAAGCGGGACCCACGAGCGGATGGCTGGCGCTCGTCGTCTCCCTCGATTGGGATCGAGGTTGGCGGCTCCGATGGAGGAGAGGCGCGCCGGCATGGTCACTGGATCCGGATGAGGGACGGCGGGCCCTGCCGGATCCCGGCGCGAGGATGACGGGGAGGTGGCGCGGGCGCCAGATCTGGGCGACGCCGGCCCCGATCTAGTCAGAGGAGAGGTAGGGTCGGGGTCCGGCGAGGCCCTGGTGGCCGGCGGGGATGGAGGCGAGGCTCGCGACGACGGGGTCGAGTGTGGAGGCACGGGGCGACTGGGACTCGGGAGACAACAGTCGCTGGATCGGGAGCCAGGCGCCGCGAGCAAGTGCTGGCGATGCGGGAGGCAGCGATCTTCGGCGAAGGCGGCGGCAAACTCCGGTGCAGCGGAGGCGCGTGCGGGCTCCTCCGAGCCTAGGTCGGCCCGGGGCGGGCCGCCGTTGGGCTGAGCGGTGGGAGCCAGGGAGGCGACGTGGCTCGGTCGGATTAGACGAGAGGGCAGCGGTGGACATGTCCGGTGGCGGGAGGAGGAAGAAGCTAGGGTTTGGACCCGAAATTTCGAAGGGGGAGGCTAATTTATAGGTAGAGGGAGCTAGGAGAGTGCAAATGAGGGATGATTTTCGCCCACACAATCGTGATCCAATGACGGAGAGCATGGAGGGGGTTTAGATGAGCTAGTGGGATGTTATGAAGGGGTGCTAGGCTGCAAAGGGGAAAGGGGTTTCGCGGTTACATGGTTAACCGTTGGGGCATCAAACGACCTCCAAATGGAACTAAATTTGACAGGCAGTCTACCGGTAATATACCAATGCCACTCGACAAATCTCGGCCCATTCCGAGAATGTTTTTATCCCACTCACGAAACAAGATCTGAGAGGTGCAACGGGTGCATGTGAGAGTGTCGGATTCTGAAACGGACAACGGAGAAAGTTACTAGATGCAAGTATTGAAAAACATGATGATGCAATGCACATGATGACATGGCAAAGAGCAACACGCAAGCAAGTGACATGGCAACGATAGCGAGTAAACGGAAGACACCTGGCGCATCGGACTCGGGGCGTTACAACCAGGTTCCTAATCACAAATCTCATCTCCTCGCAATTTATATTATTTGCCATTTTCCTCTCGTTTTCTTCTCTCCCACTTCACAAAATTTGTCGTTCTATCCGCCTCTCTTTTTCGTTTGCCGTTTTCTTGTTGGATCAGTTTTTGTGTGGAACCTTGTTTGCCGTTATTATGGATAGTTCTTCCTCTATCGCTTGTACTCCAGAGAATGAGGTTCGCAACTTTAAACAAAGGGGAGGAGAAAATTTAAAAGATTCTTGGTATAGGATTTGCAATGCTCATAATAGATCTACCCTTCAGCAATCTACCGTTGTTCTTCTTTGTTGTTTTTATGTTGGCATCACCACTTGGTATAGATTCGTCCTTGATACGATTACCAGTGGAAATTTCTTGATGTGTCCTTCTCTTGATGCCTTTAATGATATGAAAAATTTAGTGGGCTCACTACCACTTATGATTAATGAAACAACTTTGACCCTTGAGCATGTTATGGAAAGACTAGATGCCATTGAAAATAAAATGCTCACTGAAGATCATATGGAAATTATAGATAAAAAGATTCATAATTTTTCTACCAATATTGGGTCAAAAGTGGGAGATGTTCTTAAATTGTTAAAATAGAAGGGTACCTTAATCCATGAAATAATAGAAGAAAGTCCATCTCTCATTGATAAAATAGAAGAAATCTTTAGTAATCTAAGAACGGCTTTTGCTTCTGGTAAAACTATCGAAAAAACGCCCGTAAGGAGTAGATCCAAGAACAAGGGTGCAACTTCTAGTAATAGTAATAATGGAGATCTTAAGATGATTAGTGTTCACCCGGATTTTGTTGAAGTGATAAGAGATCCTTTTTGCAAGAATGAATTCTTTCAATTTATTCCTAGGAGTATTGTTATTGAAGATCTTTATGCTAAATCTCTGAAGGATCCTAAGTGTTTGATTGAAGAGTTGAACAAAGATGACAAAACATAGATCCTTGCTTTATGCCTAGCTAAGGGCGTACAACTATGGCGCTTGTTGGGAGGCAACCCAATGAATAAATTTTATTTTTGCTTTTTGTGAAGGAAATATGCCCTAGAGGCAATAATAAAGTTGTTATTTATATTTTCTTATGTCATGATAAATGTTTATTATTCATGCTAGAATTGTATTAGCTGAAAACTTAGTACATGTGTGAATACATAGACAAACAGAGTGCCACTAGTATGCCTCTGCTTGACTAGCTCGTTGAATCAATGATGGTTATGTTTCCTAACCATAGACATGAGTTGTCATTTGATTAACGGGATCACATCATTAGAGAATGATGTGATTGACTTGACCCATCCGTTATCTTAGCACGATGATTGTTTAGTTTGTTGCTATTGCTTTCTCCATAACTTATACATGTTCCTATGACTATGAGATCATGCAACTCCCGAATACCAGAGGAACACTTAGTGTGCTACCAAACGTCACAACGTAACTGGGTGACTATACAGATGCTCTATAGGTGTCTCCAATGGTGTTTGTTGAGTTGGCATAGATCGAGATTAGGATTTGTCACTCAGAGTATCGGAGAGGTATCTCTAGGCCCTCTCGGTAATGCACATCACTATAAGCCTTGCAAGCAATGTGACTAATGAGTTAGTTACGGGATGATGCATTACAGAAAGTAAAGAGATTTTTTGGTAACGAGATTGAACTAGGTATTGAGATACCGACGATTGAATCTCGGGCTAGTAACATACCGATGACAAAGGGAACAACATATATCGTTATGCGGTTTGACCGATAAAGATCTTCGTAGAATATGTGGGAGCCAATATGAACATCCAGGGTCTACATAGTTCTTGAACCCGTAGCGTCTGCATGCTTAATGTTTGGTGACGATCAGTATTACGATTTTATGTGTTTTGATGTACCGAAGGTAGTTTGGAGTCCCGGATATGATCATGGACATGACGAGAAGTCTCGAAATGGTTGATACGTAAAGATCGATATATTGGAAGCCTATGTTTGGCCATAGGAATGGTTCCGGGTGAGTGTGGGCATATACCGGAGTACCGGGGGGGTTACCGGAACCCCCTGGTGAGTATATGGGCCCTAATGGGCTTTAGTGGAGAGAGAGAGAGGCAGCCAAGGCAGGCCGCGCGCCCCCTCCCCCTCTGGTCCGAATTGGACTAGGAAGGGGGACGGCGCCCCCCTTTCCTTCCTCCCTCTCTCCCCTTCCTTCTCTCCTAGTCCAACTAGGGAAGGGGGGATCCTACTCCTGGTGGCAGTAGGACTACTCCAGGGCACGCCATAGAGGGCCGACCCTCCCCTTCTCCACTCCATTATATACGGGGGAGCGGTGCACCCCATAGACACACAAGTTGATCATTGATCTCTTAGCCGTGTGCGGTGCCTCCCTCCACCATAATCCACCTCGGTCATATCGTTGCAGTGCTTAGACGAAGCCCTGCGCTGGTAGCTTCATCATCACCGTCATCATGCCATCGTGCTGACGAAGCTCTCCCTCGACATTCAGCTAGATCAAGAGTTCATGGGACGTCACCGAGCCGAATGTGTGCAGATCGCGGAGGTGCCGTACTTTCGGTACTAGGATCGGTCGGATCATGAAGACGTACGACTACATCAACCGCGTTGTCATAACGCTTCCGCTTACGGTCTACGAGGGTGCATGGACATAACTCTTCCCCTCTCATTGCGATGCATCACCATGATAGATCTTGCGTGTGCGTAGGAATTTTTTTAAAATTACTGCGTTCCCCAATAGTGGTATCAGAGCCAGGTCTATGCGTAGATGTTATATGCACAAATAGAACACAAAGGAGTTGTGGGCATGAGTATATACATTTTGCTTGTCGTCACTAGTTGATTCTTGATTCAGTGGTATTGTTGGATGAAGCGGCCCATACCGACATTACGCATACGCTTACACGAGACTGGTTCTACCAACGTGCTTCACACACAGGTGGCCGGTGGGTGTCAGTTTCTCCAACTTTAGTTGAATCGGATTCAATGAACAGGGTTCTTTCTGAAGATCAAAAAGCAATCACTATACCGTGCTGTGGTTTTTGATGCGTAGGTAAGAACGGTTCTTGCTCAGCCCGTAGCAGCCACGTAAAACTTGCAACAACAAAGTAGAGGACGTATAACTTGTTTTTGTAAGGCATGTTGTGATGTGATATGGTCAAGACATGATGCTAAATTTTATTGTATGAGATGATCATGTTTTGTAACACACTTATCGGAACTGGCAGGAGCCATATGGTTGTCTCTTTATTGTATGAAATGCAATCGCCATGTAATTGCTTTACTTTATCACTAAGCGGTAGCGATAGTCGTAGAAGCAATAGTTGGCGAGACGACAACAATGCTTCGATGGAGATCAAGGTGTCAAGCAGGTGATGATGGTGATCATGACGGTGTTTTGGAGATGGAGATCAAAGGCACAAGATGATGATGGCCATATCATATCACTTATATTGATTGCATGCGATGTTTATCCTTTATGCATCTTATTTTGCTTAGTTCGGCGGTAGCATTACAAGATGATCTCTCACTAAATTTCAAGGTACAAGTGTTCTCCCTGAGTATGCACCATTGCTACAGTTCGTCGTGCCGAGACACCACGTGATGGTCGGGTGTGATAAGCTCTACGTTCACATACAACGGGTGCAAGCCAGTTTTGCACACGCAGAATACTCGGGTTAAACTTGACGAGCCTAGCATATGCAGATATGGCCTCAGAACACTGAGACCGAAAGGTCGAGCGTGAATCATATAGTAGATATGATCAACATAGTGATGTTCACCAATGAAAACTACTCCATCTCACATGATGATCGGACATGGTTTAGTTGATATGGATCACGTGATCACTTAGATCATTAGAGAGATGCCTATCTAAGTGGTAGTTCTTAAGTAATTTGATTAACTAAACTTTAATTTACCATGATAGTATTCTACATGTCTACATTGTTGTAGATAGATGGCTCGTGTTGTTGTTCCGTTGAATTTTAATGCATTCATAGAGAAAGCTAAGTTGAAAGATGATGGTAGCAACTACACGGACTGGGTCCGTAACTTGAGGATTATCCTCATTGCTGCACAGAAGAATTACGTCCTGGAAGCACCGCTAGGTGACAAACCCGCTGCAGGAGCAACGCCAGATGTTATCAACACCTGGCAGAGCAAAGCTGATGATTACTTGATAGTTAAGTGTGCCATGCTTTATGGCTTAGAATCGGGACTTCAATGACGTTTTGAACGTCATGGAGCATATGAGATGTTCCAGGAGTTGAAGTTAATATTTCAAGCAAATGCCCGGATTGAGAGATATGAAGTCACCAATAAGTTCTACAGCTGCAAGATGGAGGAGAATAGTTCTGTCAATGAACGTATACTTAGAATGTCTGGGTACCACAACCACTTAACTCAGCTGGGAGTTAATCTTCCTGATGATAGTGTCATTGACAGAGTTCTTCAATCATTGCCACCAAGCTGGAAGAGCTTTGCAATGAACTATAATATGCAAGGGATGGATAAGACTATTCAGGCTACGGAGGTAGAAATCAAGAAGGAGCATCAAGTGTTGATGGTCAACAAGACCACTAGTTTCAAGAAAAGGGTAAAGGGAAGAAGGGGAACTTCAAGAAGAACAGCAAGCCAGTTGCTGCTCAAGTGAAGAATCCCAAGTCTGGACCTAAGCCTGAAACTGAGTGCTTCTACTGCAAAGGGACTGGTCACTGGAAGCGGAACTGCCCCAAGTATTTGACGGAGAAGAAGGATGGCAAAGTGGAAGGTATATTTGATATACATGTTATTGATGTGTAGCTTACTAATGCTCGCAGTAGTGCCGGGGTATTTAATACTAGTTCAGTTGCTAACATTTGCAACTCGAAACAGGGGTTACGGATTAAGCGAAGATTGGCTAAGGACGAGGTGACTATGCGCGTGGGAAATTGTTCCAAAGTCGATGTGATCGCCGTCGGCACGCTACCTCTACATCTACCTTCGGGATTAGTTTTAGACCTAAATAATTGTTATTTGGTGCCAGTGCTACCTCTTGAGCATGTGTTGGTTTTCGCTTGAAGAGGAAAGGGTGATGCAGCAAAGCAATGTAAGTATTTCCCTCAGTTTTTGAGAACCAAGGTATCAATCCAGTAGGAAACCACGCGCAAGTTACCTCGTACCTACACTAACAAATAAGAACCTCGCAACCAACGCGATAAAGGGGTTGTCAATACCTTCACGGCCACTTGCAAGAGTGAGATCTGATAGAGATAATAATAATAAGATAAATATTTTTGGTATTTTCATGATGTAGATTGAAAGTAAAGATTGCAAAATAAACGGTGCCAGAAATAGCTAGTTGACAGGAGATTAATATAACGGAAGATAGACCCGGGGCCATAGGTTTCACTAGTGGCTTCTCTCAAGATAGCATAAGTATTATGGTGGGTGAACAAATTACTGTCGAGCAATTGATAGAAAAGCGAATAATTATGAGAATATCTAGGTATGATCATGTATATAGGCATCATGTCCGTGACAAGTAGACCGACTCCTACCTGCATCTACTACTATTACTCCACACATCGACTGCTATCCAGCATGCATCTAGAGTATTAAGTTCATAAGAATGGAGTAACGATTTAAGCAAGATGACATGATGTAGAGGGATAAACTCATGCAATATGATATAAACCCCATCTTTTTATCCTCAATGGCAACAATACAATACGTGTCATTTCCCCTACTGTCACTGGGATCGAGCACCGCAAGATTGAACCCAAAGCTAAGCACTTCTCCCATTGCAATAAAGATCAATCTAGTAGGCCAAACCAAACTAATAATTCGAAGAGACTTGCAAAGATAACCAATCATACATGAAAGAATTCAGAGAAGATTCAAATATTGTTCACAGATAATCTTGATCATAAACCCACAATTCATCGGATCTCGACAAACACACCGCAAAAGAAGATTACATCAAATAGATCTGCAAGAGAATCAAGGAGAACTTTGTATTGAGATCCAAAGAGAGAGAAGAAGCCATCTAGCTAATAACTATGGACCCGAAGGTCTGAGGTAAACTACTCACACATCATCGAAGAGGCTATGGTGTTGATGTAGAAGCCATCCGTGAGCAATGCCCCCTCCAGCGGAGCGCCGGAAAAGGCCCCAAGATGGGATCTCACGGTTACAGAAGGTTGCGGCAGTGGAATTAGGTTTCCGTGGTGCTCCCCGATGTTTTCAGGGTACGTAGGTACATATAGGGGGGAGAAGTAGGTCAGTGGAGCCACGAGGGGCCCACGAGGGTGGAGGGCGCGCGGTAGGCGCGCCCCCTGCCTCGTGGCTTCCATGTTGGTTGCTTGACGTCCACTCCAAGTCTTTTGGATCACGTTTGTTCCAACAATCACGCTCCCGAAGGTTTCATTCCGTTTGGACTCTGTTTGATTTTCTTTTTCTACGAAACACTGAAATAGGCAAAAAAACAGCAATTTGGGCTGGGCCTCCGGTTAATTGGTTAGTCCCAAAAATAATATAAAAGTGAATAAATAAGCCCATTAAACATCCAAAATAGAATATGTAATAGCATGGAGCAATAAAAAATTATAGATACGTTGGAGACGTATCAGCCAGCGTTGAGCATGAACATTATATCTAGATCTTGTTTGATGCAAGACGGGTATTCATTCAAATCAGAGAATAATGGTTGTTCTATTTATATGAGTAATATCTTATATGGTCATGCACCCTTGTTGAGTGGTCTATTTTTACTAAATCTTGATAGTAGTGATACACATGTTCATAGTATTGAAGCCAAAAGATGCAGAGTTGATAATGATAGTGCGACTTATTTGTGGCACTGCCGTTTGGGTCATATTGGTGTAAAGCGCATGAAGAAACTCCATTCTGATGGACTTCTGGAATCACTTGTTACTTGCGAACCATGCCTCATGGGCAAGATGACTAAAACTTCGTTCTTCGGAACAATGGAGCGAGCAACAGAGTTATTGGAAATCATACATACTGATGTATGTGGTCCAATGAACATTGAGGCTCGCGGCGGATATCGTTATTTTCTCACCTACACAGATGATTTGAGCAGATATGGGTATATCTACTTAATGAAACATAAGTCGGAAACGTTTGGAAAGTTCAAAGAATTTCAGAGTGAAGTGGAAAATCATCGTAACAAGAAAATAAAGTTTCTACGATCTGATCATGGAGGAGAATATTTGAGTTACGAGTTTGGTCTTCATTTGAAACAATGCAGAATAGTTTCGCAACTCACGCCACTCGAAACACCACAACGTAATGGTGTGTCCGGACGTCGTAATCGTACTTTACTGGATATGGTGCGATCTATGATGTCTCTCACTGATTTACCGCTATCGTTTTGGGGTTATACTTTAGAGATGGCTGCATTTCACGTTAAATAGGGCACCATCTAAATCCATTGAGACGACACCTTATGAACTGTGGTTTGGCAAGAAACCCAAGTTGGCGTTTCTTAAAGTTTGGGGCTGCGATGCTTATGTGAATAAACTTCAACCTGATAAGCTCGAACCCAAATTGGAGAAATGTGTCTTCATAGGATACCCATAGGAGACTGTTGGGTACACCTTCTATCACAGATCCGAAGGCAAGATATTCGTTGCTAAGAATGGATCCTTTCTAGAGAAGGAGTTTCTCTCGAAAGAAGTGAGTGGGAGGAAAGTAGAACTTGATGAGGTAATTGTACCTACTCCCTTATTGGAAAGTAGTTCATCACTGAAATTAGTTCCAGTGATTCCTACACCAGTAAGTGAGGAAGCTAATGATGATGATCATGAAACTTCAGATCAAGTTACTACCGAACCTCGTAGGTCAACCAGAGTAAGATGCGCACCAGAGTGGTACGGTAATCCTATTCGGGAGGTCATGTTACTTGACCATGACGAACCTACGAACTATGAGGAAGCGATGATGAGCCCAGATTCCGCAAAATGGCTTGAGGCCATGAAATCTGAGATGTGATCCATGTATGAGAACAAAGTGTGGACTTTGGTTAACTTGCCCGTTGATCGGCAGGCCATAGAAATAAATGGATCTTCAAGAAGAAGACTGACGCTGACGGTAATGTTAGTGTCTACAAAGCTCGACTTGTTTTAAAAGGTTTCGGACAAGTTCAAGGAGTTGACTACGATGAGACCTTCTCACCCGTAGCGATGCTTAAGTCCGTCCGAATCATGTTAGCAATTGCCGCATTTTATGATTATGAAATTTGGCAAATGGATGTCAAAACTGCATTCCTTAACGGATATCTTAAAGAAGAGTTGTATATGATGCAACCAGAAGGTTCTGTCGATCCAAAAGGTGATAACAAAGTGTGAAAGCTCCAGCGCTCCATTTATGGACTGGTGCAAGCCTCTCGGAGTTGGAATATACGCTTTGATAGTGTGATCAAAGCATATGGTTTTATACAGACTTTTGGAGAAGCCTGTATTTACAAGAAAGTGAGTGGGAGCTCTGTAGCATTTCTGATATTATATGTAGATGACATATTGTTGATCAGAAATGATACTGAATTTCTGAATAGCATAAAAGGATACTTGAATAAGAAGTTTTCAATGAAAGACCTCGATGAAGTTGCTAATATATTGGGCATCAAGATATATAGAGATAGATCAGGACACTTAATTGGACTTTCACAAAGCACATACCTTGATAAAGTTTTGAAGAAGTTCAAAATGGATCAGGCAAAGAAAGGGTTCCTGCCTGTGTTACAAGGTGTGAAGTTGAGAAAGACTCAATGCCCGACCACTGAAGAAGATAGAGAGAAAATGAAAATCATTCCCTATGCTTCAGCCATAGGTTCTATCATGTAGGCAATGTTGTGTACCAGACCTGATGTGTGCCTTGCTATTAGTTTAGCAGGGAAATACCAAAGTAATCTAGGAGTGGATCACTGGACAGTGGTCACGAACATCGTGAAATACTTGAAACTTACTAAGGATATGTTTCTCATATATGGAGGTGACAAAAAGCTCATCATAAACGGTTACGTCGATGCAAGATTTACACCGATCCGGATGACTCTAAGTCACAAACCGGATATGTGTTTTTATTAAATGGTGGAGCTGTCAGTTGGTGCAGTTCCAAGCAGAGCGTCGTGGCGGGATCTACATGTGAAGCGGAGTACATAGCTGCTTTGGAAGCAACAAATGAAGGAGTTTGGATGAAGGTGTTCATATCCGATTTAGGTGTAATACCTAGTGCATCGGGTCCAATGAAAATATTTTGTGACAATACTGGTGCAATTGCCTTGGCAAAGTAATCCAGATTTCACAAGAGAACCAAGCACATCAAGAGACACTTCAATTCCATCCGCGATCAAGTCAAGGAAGGAGACATAGAGATTTGCAAGATACATATGGATCTAAATGTTGCAGACCCGTTGACTAAGCCTCTCTCACGAGCAAAACATGATCAACGCCAAGACTCCATGGGTGTTAGAATCATTACAATGTAATCTAGATTATGCACTCTAGTGCAAGTGGGAGACTGAAGGAAATATGCCCTGGAGGCAATAATAAAGTTGTTATTTATATTTCCTTATATCATGATAAATGTTTATTATTCATACTAGAATTGTATTAACCGGAAACTTAGTACATGTGTGAATACATAGACAAACAGAGTGTCACTAGTATAACTCTCCTTGACTAGCTCATTGAATCAATGATGGTTATGTTTCCTAACCATAGACATGAGTTGTCATTTGATTAACGGGATCACATCATTAGAGAATGATGTGATTGACTTGACCCATCCGTTAGCTTAGCACGATGATCGTTTAGTTTGTTGCTATTGCTTTCTCCATAACTTATACATGTTCCTATGACTATGAGATCATGCAACTCCCGAATACCAGAGGAACACTTAGTGTGCTATCAAACGTCGCAACGTAACTGGGTGACTATAAAGATGCTCTATAGGTGTCTCCAATGGTGTTTGTTGAGTTGTCATAGATCGAGATTATGATTTGTCACTCCGAGTATCGGAGAGGTGTCTCTGGGCCCTCTCGTTATGCACATCACTATAAGACTTGAAAGCAATGTGACTAATGAGTTAGTTACGGGATGATGCATTACGGAATGAGTAAAGCGATTTTTTGGTAAATAGATTGAACTAGGTATTGAGATACCGATGATCAAATCTCGGGCAAGTAACATACCGATCACAAAGGGAACAACATATATCGTTATGCGGTTTGACTGATAAAGATCTTAGTAGAATATGTGGGAGCCAATATGAACATCCAGGTCCCTCTATTTGTTATTGACCGGAGACGTGTCTTGGTCATGTCTACATAGTTCTCGAACCCGTTGGGTCTGCACGCTTAACGTTCGGTGACGATCGGTATTATGAGTTTATGTGTTTTGATGTACCGAAGGTAGTTCGGAGTCCCGGATATGATCACGGACATGACGAGAAGTCTCGAAATGGTCGAGACGTAAAGATCTATATATTGGAAGCCTGTGTTTGGACATCTGAATGGTTCTGGGTGAGTTCGGGCATATAACGGAGTACCGGGGCTTTATCGGAACTCCCCGGGGAGTATATGGGCCCTAACGGGCTTTAGTGGAGAGAGAGAAAGAGGCAGCCAGGCCAGGCTGCACGCCCCCTCCCCCTCTGGTCCGAATTGTACTAGGAAGGTGTTGGGGAATGTAGTAATTTCAAAATTTTCCTATGCACACGCAAGATCATGGTGGTGCATAGCTACGAGAGGGGAGAGTGTGTCCACGTACCCTCATAGACCGAAAGCGGAAGCGTTAGCACACGCGGTTGATGTAGTCGTACGTCTTCACGATCCGACCGATCAAGTACCGAACGCACGGCACCTCCGAGTTTTGCACACGTTCAACTCGATGACGTCCCTCGAACTCCGATCTAGCCGAGCTTTGAGGGACAGTTTCGTCAGCACGACGGCGTGGTGACGATGTTGATGTTCTACTGTCGTAGGGCTTCTCCTAAGCACCACTACAATATTATCGAGGTGGACTATGGTGGAGAGGGGCACCACACACGGCTAAAAGATCCAAGAGATCAATTGTTGTGTCTATGGGGTGCCCCTCTCCTCCCTATATAAAGGAGGGGAGGAGAGGGCTGGCTAAGGGGAGGAGGCGCGCCCAAGGGGGGAGTCCTACTCCCTCCTCCTTTATCTATTTGGAGAAGGAGAGGGAAGGAAGAGGAAGGAGGGAGGAAGGAAAGGGAGGGCCGGCCACCCTCCCAATTCGGATTGGGCTTGGGGGGGGGAGCCCCCTCCCTTGCTCCTTTCCCCTCCTTTCGACTAAAGCCCATTAAGGCCCATATACCTACCGGGGGGTTCCGATAACCTCCCGGTGCTCCGGTACTATCCTGATCTCACCCGGAACCATTCCGGTATCCAAATATAGTCGTCCAATACATCAATCTTTATGTCTTGAACATTTCGAGACTCCTCGTCATGTACGTGATTGTAACGCACCGTGACTGATGTGCCATGTGTCCTCCGCTTATTCGCTGTTGTTGCCTTGTCATTGCTTGCGTGTCATGCATCTCATATCATGTCATCATGTGCATTGCATTTGCATACGTGTTAGTCTCATGCATCTGAGCATTTTTCCCGTTGTCCATTTTGCATTCCGGCGCTCCTATCCCCTCCGATGGTCCTTTCTACCTTCCTTTCGTGTGTGGGTGTTAAACATTTTCGGATTGGACCGAGACTTGCCAAGCGGCCTTGGTTTACTACCGGTAGACCGCCTGTCAAGTTTCGTACCATTTGGACTTCGTTTGGTGCTCCAACGGTTAACCGAGGGACCGAAAAGGCCTCGTGTGTGTTGCAGCCCAACACCCCTCCATTTTGGCCCAAAACCCACCAAAACCCTCTCCATCTTCTAGAGCATTCGATCACGATCGCGTGGCCGAAAACCGCACCTCATTTGGACTTTCCTAGCTCCCTCTACCTATATATATGTGCTCCCCTCCCGAAAATCACGGACGAAACCCTAAAAATTCCTTCCCTCGCGCCGCCGGACGCATCCTCACCGCGCCGGACAATGTCCAGCCGCTGCTGCCACCTCGCTCCGGCTAATCCGGCCTCGCTACGTCAGCCGGCCACCGCCCTCCACCAACCGGAAGCCGCCACCTGTCGCCGCCTTCTCTCTCCTCCCGCTGTCGAGCCCGCTGGCCCAGATCCGGCCCGCACGGAGCCGAACCGGGCCGGGGTCCGCCGCCGCCTATCATCTGCGCCCGAGGCGCCTCGCCGCTGCCCATCCGCCGGCGCTGCGCGCTGCCGCCTCGTCCGCCACCACGCCGACGCCGCCAGCCACCGCGGCCTGCCTCCTCCCGCGCCGGCGACGAGATCCGCCGCCACCGCGTTCGTCTCTGCCGCCAGTTGCTCCGGCCACCGCGGCTTGCCTCGCCGACGACCGCGCCAGGCCGCCGCCTCCACTCCTCTCCGGTCGCCGCCCCGAGCCGGCGACGAGCTCCACCTCGAGCCGGCCACCGCCTCCCCTGTCTCCGGCGCCAACTCCGGCGAAGGTCCGGCTCCGCCTCGATCTGCATGCACCCGGGTCCAAACCCTAGATCTGCGTGCACTCCGGCGAAGTCCCCGAGATTTCCAGATTCATATGTCCATGTTCGTCATGTCGTAACTCCGCATCCGTAGCTCCGTTTTGGGCGTGTAGCATATAAAAATGTTGTCTCAGAGAGTACATCATTTCACCTCATTGCATCTTTTCCATTTGAGCTCATCTTGATGCCCGAAATGCTGTTGGAAGAGTGCTATTTGAGTTAATTGTCAGATCTGCTGCACCAAATAGTTATTTGTCATTTTTGCCATGATTAATGTGTGCATGATATGCCCCTGAGCTCTACATGAGTTTTGTTATATGCTTTGCCATCTTTACAGATGTGCTATCCATGTATTTTTGTGATGTGTGTGGTGACTAGCACAAGCTTGCAAAGTGGTGCATTCGTTAATGCTGATTTCAGGGACTTAGCAATTCCACTAAGTCCTTGATCTGTTTTTATCAATATGCCATATGTTCATATTGTTTCCTAGTGATCCGTGCCTCTTTTGAGGATGATCAGTAAGGATGTTTTGTTAATCTTGTGGTGCTCTACCCATCCATGTCTTTGCTTGCATTTATGGAGCAACCTAGCTTGAGTCAATCGAGCTCTACTTTTGCTATTTCGTGAATCTGGGCAGATTGTCTACTTGTTAGCGATTTTGCCGAGGATGTTGTTGTTGATCCATGCATGTTATGTTGTTGTTCTTGCCATGTCTAGCTTATATAATGTGTATTCTTGATGGGTGTATGCTTAGTTTGTCATGCCTTGCTCTGTATTGAGTGCATCGAGCTCATAAACATGCCTACTTGATATCTGATTTGCATGCTCCAGTTTTTCACTAAGTCTGAGATCTGATTATGTTTTTGCCATGTTCACATGCTTGCAATTGTATTTTCTGATCCCTTTTGGCTCAAGGTCACTAAGGGACTTTTGTTAAGCTCTTTGAGTAGCTCCATGCCATGCCTTGCTTTGCCATGTTAAGTTCCTTTAGCATATAGTTTTCATGCTCCAAAGTGTGCTAACTGATCTGAAATTCCAGGCTTGTGTTAATTTCACCAAGTCTGAAACCTGTTTATCAATTGCACTTTTGCCATGATTGTTTGAACCTGTTAATGGATGGTTTGGCCGTAGCTCAGTGTTCATCTTTTGTCAAGCTTCATAAATGGATCCCTGCCATGTATTTTGTTGCCATGTTTGAGTGCTATAGCATGTTTAACTTGTTGCATTTAGATGGCTACTTGCTGTTTATTGCAGACCGGTGCCATATTTGTTTTGCTTGCCATTTCCAAACCGTGCATCCGATTCCAGTGATCTTTATATCGATTTCAACCGAAATCACCTCACCTTTCCAGTGGCACACTTAGGTTTCCAAGTTGAGGCCAAGTTCCATCATTGCTTGGCAAATCATTCATATGCATCCCATACCGCATCCCGCATATCATACCTTGGTCATGTGTTGGTTGTTTACTATGTTGTGTGCTTCTTTCCGGTGTTTGCTTCTTCGGGTTGGTTCCAGTAACGTCGCGTTTGTGAGGACCCATTCGTCTATGTTCATTTGTCTTCTTCATGGACTCGTTCTTCTTCCTTGCGGGATTTCAGGCAAGATGACCATACCCTCGAAATCACTTCTATCTTTGCTTGCTAGTTGCTCGCTCTTTTGCTATGCCTATGCTGCGATACCTACCACTTGCTTATCATGCCTCCCATACTGTTGAACCAAGCCTCTAACCCACCTTGCCCTAGCAAACTGTTGTTTGGCTATGTTACCGCTTTGCTCAGCCCCTCTTATAGCGTTGTTAGTTGCAGGTGAAGATTGAAGTTTGTTCCTTGTTGGAACATGGAGATTTTGTTCCTTGTTGGAACATGTTTTACTTGTTGGGATATCACAATATATCTTATTTAATTAATGCATCTATATACTTGGTAAAGGGTGGAAGGCTCGGCCTTATGCCTGGTGTTTTGTTCTACTCTTGCCGCCCTAGTTTCCGTCATATCGGTGTTATGTTCCCGGATTTTGCGTTCCTTACGCGGTTGGGTTATAATGGGAACCCCTTGACAGTTCGCCTTGAATAAAACTCCTCCAGCAAGGCCCAACCTTGGTTTTACCATTTGCCACCTAGCCTTTTTCCCTTGGGAGTCGCGCATCCCGAGGGTCATCTTTATTTTAAACCCCCGGGCCAGTGCTTGTCTAAGTGTTGGTCCAACACAGAGCACCGTGCGGGGCCGTCCCTTGGCAACTTGGGTTACGTTGGCTCCCGTATGCTTATCTTATCCGGTGTGCCCTGAGAACGATATATGTGCAGCTCCTATCGGGATTTGTCGGCACAGCGGGTGGTCTTGCTGGACTTGTTTTACCATTGTCGAGGATGTCTTGTAACCGGGATTCCGAGTCTGATCGTGTCTTCCCGCTAGAAGGAATATCCTTCATTGACCATGAGAGCTTGTGATGGGCTAAGTTGGGACACCCCTGCAGGGATTTGAACTTTCGAAAGGCGTGCCCGCAGTTATGGGCAGATGGGAATTTGTTAATGTCCGGTTGTAGAAAACCTGAAGTTGACCTTAATTAAAATGCATCAACCGCGTGTGTAACCATGATGGTCTCTTCTCGGCGGAGTCCGAGAAGTGAACACGGTGTTGGAGTTATGCTTGACGTAGTTTATTCTAGGATCACTTCTTGATCATACTTTTATCGACCGTGCTTTGCCTTCTCTTCTCGCTCTCATTT
The DNA here is from genome assembly GCF_056163025.1 of Triticum urartu. Classification (NCBI taxonomy): domain Eukaryota; kingdom Viridiplantae; phylum Streptophyta; class Magnoliopsida; order Poales; family Poaceae; genus Triticum; species Triticum urartu. Next base: position 5,172,168 of record NC_141877.1, read on the forward strand.
GCGTATGTTAGCCACCATATATGCTAGTCGCTTGCTGCAGCTCCACCTCATACCTTTACCTTACCCATAAGCTTAAATAGTCTTGATCGCGAGGGTGCGAGATTGCTGAGTCCCGGTGGCTCACAGTTTACTTCCAAAACCAGCTTGCAGGTGCCGATGAGCCCGTGCAGATGACGCAACCAAGCTCAGGAGGAGCTCGATGAAGATCTTGTCCTTTGTGTTGTTTCGTTCTAGTTGTTCAGTAGTGGAGCCCAGTTGGGGTCGATCGGGGACCTTGTCGCATTTGGGGTTCTTCTTTTATTTTGGTTCCGTAGTTGGACCTTGATTGTTTTTGGATGATGTAATGCTTTATTCATGTATTGTGTGAAGTGGCGATTGTAAGCCAACTATGTATCTCTGTCCCTTATGTATCACATGGGTTGTGTGAAGATTACCTCACTTGCGACATTGCTTTCAATGCGGTTATGCCTCTAAGTCGTGCTTCGACACGTGGGAGATATAGTCGCATCGAGGGCGTTACAGTGATCATATCCGGGACTCCGAACTACCTTCGGTACATCAAAAACCATAAACTCATAATATCACCGTCATCGAACTTTAAGCGTGCGAACCCTACAGGTTCAAGAACTATGTAGACATGACCAAGACACGTCTCCGGTCAATAACCAATAGCGGAACCTGGATGCTCATATTGGCTCCAACATATTCTACGAAGATCTTTATTGGTCAAACCGCATAACAACATACGTTCTTCCTTTTGTCATCAGTGTGTTACTTGCCCGAGATTCGATCGTCGGTATCTCAATACCTATTTCAATGTTGTTACCGGCAAGTCTCTTTACTCGTTCCGTAACACATCATCCCACAACTAACTCATTAGTTGCAATGCTTGCAAGGCTTAAGTGATGTGTATTACCGAGTGGGCACAGAGATACCTCTCCAACAATCGGAGTGACAAATCCTAATCTTGAAATATGCCAACCCAACAAGTACCTTTGGAGACACCTGTAGAGCACCTTTATAATCACCCAGTTACGTTGTAACATTTGGTAGTACACAAAGTGTTCCTCCGGTAAACGGGAGTTGCATAATCTCATAGTCATAGGAACATGTATAAGTCATGAAGAAAGAAATAGCAACAAACTAACGATCAAGTGCTAAGCTAACGGAATAGGTCAAGTCAATCACATCATTCTCCTAATGATGTGATCCCGTTAATCAAATGACAACTCTTTGTCTATGGCTAGGAAACATAACCATCTTTGATTAACGAGCTAGTCAAGTAGAGGCATACTAGTGACGTTATGTTTGTCTATGTATTCACACATGTATTATGTTTCCGGTTAATACAATTCTAGCATGAATAATAAACATTTATCATGATATAAGGAAATAAATAATAACTTTATTATTGCCTCTAGGGCATATTCCTTCAGTCTCCCACTTGCACTAGAGTCAATAGTCTAGATTACACAGTAATGATTCTAACACCCATGCAGCCTTGGTGTTGATCATGTTTTGCTCGTGGAAGAGGCTTACTCAATGGGTCTGCAACATTCAGATCCGTATGTATCTTGCAAATCTCTATGTCTCCCACCTGGACTTGATCCTGGATGGAGTTGAAGCGTCTCTTGATGTGCTTGGTTCTCTTTTGAAATCTGGATTCCTTTGCTAAAGCAATTGCACCAGTATTGTCACAAAAGATTTTCATTGGACCCGATGCACTAGGTATGACACCTAGATCGGATATGAACTCCTTCATCCAGACTCCTTCATTTGCTGCTTCCGAAGCAGCTATGTACTCCGCTTCACATGTAGATCCCACTACGACGCTTTGTTTAGAACTGCACCAACTGAGAGCTCCACCGTTTAATAAAAATACGTATCCGGTTTGCGATTTAGAATCGTCCGGATCAGTGTCAAAGCTTGCATCGATGTAACCATTTACGAAGAGCTCTTTGCCACCTCCATAAACGAGAGACATATCCTTCATCCTTTTCAGGTATTTCAGGATGTTCTTGACCGCTGTCCAGTGATCCACTCCTGGATTACTTTGGTACCTCCCTGCTATACTAATAGCAAGGCACACATCAGGTCTGGTATACATCATTGCATACATGATAGACCCTATGGCTGAAGCATAGGGAACATCTTTCATTTTGTCTCTATCTTCTACAGTGGTCAGGCATTGAGTCTTACTCAACTTCACACCTTGTAACACAGGCAAGAACCCTTTCTTTGCTTGATCCATTTTGAACTTCTTCAAAACTTTGTCAAGGTATGTGCTTTGTGGAAGTCCAATTAAGTGTCTCGATCTATCTCTATAGATCTTGATGCCCAATATATAAGCAGCTTCACCGAGGTCTTCCATTTAAAAACTCTTATTCAAATATCCTTTTATGCTATCCAGAAATTATATATCATTTCCAATCAACAATATGTCATCCACATATAATATTAGAAATTCTACAGAGCTCCCACTCACTTTCTTGTAAATACAAGCTTCTCCAAAAGTCTGTATAAAACCATATGCTTTGATCACACTATCAAAACATTTATTCCAACTCCAAGAGGCTTGCACCAGTCCATAAATGGATCGCTGGAGCTTGCACACTTTGTTAGCTCCCTTTGGATCGACAAAACCTTCCGGTTTCATCATATACAACTCTTCTTCTAGAAATCCATTCAGGAATGCAGTTTTGCCATCCATTTGCCAAATTTCATAATCATAAAATGTAGCAATTTCTAACATGATTCGGACAGACTTAAGCATCGCTACGGGTGAGAAAGTCTCATCGTAGTCAATCCCTTGAACTTGTTGAAAACCTTTTGCAACAAGTCAAGCTTTATAGACGGTAACATTACCGTCAGCGTCAGTCTTCTTCTTGAAGATCCATTTATTTTCAATGGCTTGCCGATCATCGGGCAAGTCAACCAAAGTCCACACTTTGTTCTCATACATGGATCTCATCTCAGATTTCATGGCCTCAAGCCATTTTGTGGAATCTGGGCTCACCATCGCTTCTTCATAGTTTGTAGGTTCGTCATGGTCTAGTGACATAACCTCCAGAACAGGATTGCCGTACCACTCTGGTGCGGATCTTACTCTGTTTGATCTACGAGTTTCAGTAACAACTTGATCTGAAGTTTCATGATCATCATCATTAACTTCCTCACTAATTGGTGTAGGTGTCACAGGAACCGGTTTCTGTGATGAACTACTTTCTAATAAGGGAGCAGGTACATTTACCTCATCAAGTTCTACTTTCCTCCCACTCACTTCTTTCGAGAGAAACTCCTTCTCTAGAAAGGATCCATTCTTAGCAACGAATATCTTGCCCTCGGATCTGTGATAGAAGGTGTACCCAACTGTTTCTTTTGGGTATCCTATGAAGACACATTTCTCCGATTTCGGTTCGAGCTTATCAGGTTGAAGCTTTTTCACATAAGCATCGCAGCCCCAAACTTTAAGAAACGACAACTTTGGTTTCTTGCCAAACCATGGTTCATAAGGTGTCATCTCAACGGATTTTGATGGTGCCCTATTTAACGTGAATGCGGCCGTCTCTAAAGCATAACCCCAAAATGATAGTGGTAAATCAGTAAGAGCCATCATAGATCGCACCATATCTAGTAAAGTACGATTACGACGTTCGGACACACCATTACGCTGTGATGTTCCGGGTGGCGTGAGTTGCGAAACTATTCCGCATTGCTTCAAATGTAGAACAAACTCGTGAATCAAATAATCTCCTCCACGATCAGATCATAGAAACTTTATTTTCTTGTTACGATGATTTTCAACTTCACTCTGAAATTCTTTGAACTTTTCAAATGTTTCAGACTTATGTTTCATTAAGTAGATATACCCATATCTGCTTAAATCATCCATGAAGGTGAGAAAATAACGATACCCACCGTGAGCCTCAATATTCATTGGACCACATACATCAGTATGTATGATCTCCAACAAATCAGTTGCTTGCTCCATGCTACCTCTTGAGCACTTGCGTTGGTTTTCCCTTGAAGAGGAATGTGTGATGCAGCAGAGTAGCGTAAGTATTTCCCTCAGTTTTTGAGAACCAAGGTATCAATCCAGTAGGAGGCCACGCACGAGTCCCTCACACCTACACAAACAAATAAATCCTCGCAACCAACGCGATAATAGATATGATAAGATAATATTTTTGGTATTTTTATGGTAAAGAGAAATAAAAGATGCAAAGTACAATAAATGGCAAAGGAAATAACTAAGTATAGGAAGATTAATATGATGGAAGATAGACCCGGGGGCCATAGGTTTCACTAGTGGCTTCTCTCAAGAGCATAAGTATTCACGGTGGGTAGACAAATTACTATTGAGCAATTGACAGAATTGAGCATAGTTATGAGAATATCTAGGTATGATCATGTATATAGGCATCACGTCCGAGACAAGTAGACCGACTCCTGCCTGCATCTACTACTATTACTCCACACATCGACCACTATCCAGCATGCATCTAGAGTATTAAGTTCATAAGAACAGAGTAACGCTTTAAGCAAGATGACATGACGTAGAGGGATAAACTCATGCAATATGATATAAACCCCATCTTGTTATCCTCTATGGCAACAACACAATACGTGCCTTGCTGCCCCTACTGTCACTGGGAAAGGACACTGCAAGATTGAACCCAAAGCTAAGCACTTCTCCCATTGCAAGAAAGATCAATCTAGTAGGCCAAACCAAACTGATAATTCGAAGAGACTTGCAAAGATAACCAATCATACATAAAAGAATTCAGAGAAGATTCAAATATTGTTCATAGATGAACTCGATCATAAACCCACAATTCATCGGTCTCAACAAACACACCGCAAAAGAAGATTAAATCGAATAGATCTCCACAAGAGAGGGGGAGAACTTTGTATTGAGATCGAAAAAGAGAGAAGAAGCCATCTAGCTAATAACTATGGACCCGTAGGTCTGAAGTAAACTACTAACACTTCATCGAAGGGGCTATGGTGTTGATGTAGAAGCCCTCCGTGATCAATGCCCCCTCCAGCGGAGCTCCAGAAAAGGCCCCAAGATGGGATCTCGTGGATACAGAAAGTTACGGCGGTGGAATTAGGGTTTTGGCTCTGTATCTGGTAGTTTTGGGGTACGTAGGTATATATAGGAGGAAGGAGTATGTCGGTGGAGCAACAGGGGGCCCACGAGGGTGGAGGGCATGCCTGGGGGGGTAGGCATAGGGTCCAAGTCATCTAGATCATGTTCGTTCCGAAAATCACGTTCCCGAAATTTTCATTTCGTTTGGACTCCGTTTGATATTCTTTTTCTGCGAAACCCTAAAATAGGCAAAAAACAACAATTCTGGGGCCTTTGGTTAATAGGTTAGTCCCAAAAATAATATAAAAGTGTATAATAAAGCCCAATAATGTCCAAAACAGACTATAATATAGCATGGAACGGTCAAAAATTATAGATACGTTGGAGACGTATCAAGCATCCCCAAGGTTAATTCCTACTCGTCCTCGAGTAGGTAAATGATAAAAATAGAATTTTGATGTGGAATGCTACTTGGCATAATTTCAATGTAATTCTCTTAATTGTGGTATGAATGTTCAGATCCGAAAGATTCAAGACAAAAGTTTAATATTGACATAGAAAAATAATACTTCAAGCATACTAACTAAGCAATTATGTCTCTTCAAAATAACATGGCCAAAGAAAGTTATCCCTACAAAATCATATAGTCTGGCTATGCTCCATCTTCACCACACAAAGTATTCAAATCATGCACAACCCCGATGACAAGCCAAGCAATTGTTTCATACTTTTAATGTTCTCAAACTTTTTCAATCTTCACGCAATACATGAGCGTGAGCCATGGACATAGCACTATAGGTGGAATAGAATGGTGGTTGTGGAGAAGACAAAAAGGGAGAAGATAGTCTCACATCAACTAGGTGTATCAACGGGTTATGGAGATGCCCATCAATAGATATCAATGTGAGTGAGTAGGGATTGCCATGCAACGGATGCACTAGAGCTATAAGTATATGAAAGCTCAACAAAAAGAAACTACGTGGGTGTGCATACATCTTGCTTGCTCACGAAGACCTAGGGCATTTTGAGGAAGCCCATCATTGGAATATACAAGCCAAGTTCTATAATGAAAAATTCCCACTAGTATATGAAAGTGATAACATAGGAGACTCTCTATATATTATGAAGATCATAGTGCTACTTTGAAGCACAAGTGTGGAAAAAGGATAGTAGTATTGCCCCTTTTTTGGGGCCTTCTTTTTTTGGCCTTTTTTTGTTGGGACAATACTCTATGAATGATGATCATCACACTTCTATTTATTTACAACTCAATGATTACAACTCGATACTAGAACAAAGTACGACTCTATATGAATGCCTCCAGCGGTGTACCGGGATAGCAATTATGCATGAGTGACTTATATGAAAGAATTATGAACGGTGGCTTTGCCACAACTAAAATCTCAAATACATGATCATGCAAAGCAATATGACAATGATGGAGCATGTCATAGTAAATGAAACGGTGGAAAGTTGCATGGCAATATATCTCGGAATGGCTATGGAAATGCCATGATAGGTAGGTATGGTGGCTGTTTTGAGGAAGGTATATGGTGGGTGTATGATACCGGCGAAAGGTGCGGTATTAGAGAGGCTAGCAATAGTGGAAGGGTGAGAGTGCGTATAATCCATGGACTCAACATTAGTCATAAAGAACTCACATACTTATTGCAAAAATCTATTAGTTATCGAAGCAAAGTACTACGCGCATGCTCCTAGGGGGATAGATTGGTAGGAAAAGACCATCGCTCGTCCCCGACCGCCACTCATAAGGAGGACAAACAATAAATACATCATGCTCCGACTTCTTATCATAACGGTTCACCATACGTGCATGCTACGAGAATCACAAACTTTAACAAAAGCATTTCTCAAATTCACAGCTACTCAACTAGCACGACTCTAATATCACCATCTCCATATCTCAAAACAATTATCAAGTTTCAAACGTCTCATAGTATTCAACACACTCATAAGAAAATTTTATTATTATTCTTGAATGCCTAATATAATTAAAGCAAATTACCATGCATGCTATTTTGTAGGACTCTCTGTCGGTGTCAAAATCGGCGGATCTCGGGTAGGGGTTCCCGAACTGTGCGTCTAAGGCGGATGGTAACAGGAGGCAGGGGACACGATGCTTACCCAGGTTCGGGCCCTCTTGATGGAGGTAATACCCTACGTCCTTCTTGATTGATCTTGATGATATGAGTATTACAAGAGTTGATCTACCACGAGATCGTAGAGGCTAACCCTAGAAGCTAGCCTATGGTATGATTGTATGTTGTCCTACGGACTAAACCCTCCGGTTTATATAGACACCGGAGGGGGCTAGGGTTACACAAGGTCGGTTACAAGGGAGGAGATATACATATCCGTATTGCCTAGCTTGCCTTCCACGCCAAGTAGAGTCTCATCTGGACACGGGACGAAGTCTTCAATCTTGTATCTTCATAGTCCAATAGTCCGACCAAAGGATATAGTCCGGCTATCCGGAGACCCCCTAATCCAGGACTCCCTCAGTAGCCCCCGAACTAGGCTTCAATGACGTTGTGTCCGGCGCGCAGTATTGTCTTCGGCATTGCAAGGCGGGTTCTTCTCCAAATCTTGAATATCTGTTAAGTAGTGTCCGGCTCCCATAAATGTTGGACTTCTTGGCTTATGCGCCCAATAAGGGCTATCTTCCACGTGTTGAGCGAATGCGAGGAGCCAGGGCGTTTTTACATTCGCCCCACTAGTCAAGTAAATAAATCGTCTATTAAAGGGATGGGGATTCTTAGATCCAATCCACACCATCTTCCCACAGCGAGAATCCATCGGAGCACGCTCGAAAAAATCCATTCCATCATGGCCAGCCACTGCAGCTCCTCCTCTCGCTCCCGTAGCCTGAAGCCCGGCGATTGGGAGAAGTGTTCCGTCCCGCACGGCCGATTAGTAGAGTTGCAGACCCAGGGATTTCTCCCTCCGGCATATATGGTCCCCGTCCGAGCCAGGCTCGCCACTTATAATGGCGGGGAGCAAGCAGAGAGCTTTCCCAATCCCTCCAAGGGGGAGCGGGTATGCCTTGTCCCTTACTTACTAAGGGGACTCGGATTTCCAATTCATCCGTTCCTCCGCGGACTCCTGGAGTTTTACGCCCTCCGGTTGCATAATTTCACCCCTGCTTCCATATTACACATCACCGGCTATGTTGCCATTTGCGAGTTGTTTTGGGCTGCGAGGCTCATTTCGAGCTGTGGAAAAGGCTATTCTGCCTTGTGCCCCACACGCAGAAGGGTTAACTTTATCAAGTGGGCGGAGCCGAAATATGGAGCATCGCCGAGACCGGATACCCGTCCGGTACTCCAAAGAAGACGTCTGAAGACTGGCCTTCGGAGTGGTTTTACATGGAGGACGTCCCTCTTCCAGACCCTATTCGGCGGGGTCTTCCTGAGTTCGGCAATGCTCCTCTGAAGAAACATCAAAGTTGGCGCCCATGGAGCCCCCGGGAGGAAGATAACAGAGAAGTCCTTTATCTGATGAACCGGATAAAAGCGCCGGCTCAATCAGGGTTGACAATAATCGAGGTTATGTCAATATGCATAATGCGGGGGGTGCAACCACTTCAATATCGAGTTCACCCCCTGTGGTGTTTTAACGGGGAAGACGATGCCACCCGTTGCGGGTGCAAGGGACCGGACTCACCTGCTGCTTTAGCAAAAGTTCTGTCCGAGTTGTTCAAGGGAGAGGAAGAGGAGTTCATCCACATTAAACCATGGGACGGATTCTCCATGTACAACCCTCCAAGCTGGGTCAGTTGTACCCTTTTCTCAACCTTCCCGCACTCTTCATCGTAGGTACTCACCTTGCCATTTCACGACAGGAACTGCGAAAAGCGATAAAGGAGGTCAACAACCCAGCTTCACAACCTGAGGACCCTGGCCGGGCCCTCGATCCCGGACTTGAAGAGGATCCGGACATATTCGTGGAGCTGATAGACAGGCAATTCTATCAATTGAGCTGCAATGACGCCATGGTGGCCATAACGGCTGACTATCCGGGACTACTCCCTGCATCGCACGTAAGAAAAACAAAAAGTCCCAACTCCCAAAAAGGATCCCCTTTTATGCACTTCACCTACCGTACATGTATGGTGTCTTACAGGGAAGGCCTTCGGGATGTCATGCCAAACCTACGGCAACTCGCCAACAAGAGGCACTGAAGCCGGGTAGGCAAAAAAGGAAGGCGGTCAGGACGGAGACACTAGCACTGAGGTATAACACAAAACCTCATTCCGTGGTCATCATCTTGCTTAAAATATAACGACATCCGTGTTTCCTAGAAAAAATGCCCGCCGGACTATATCCGGAGAGGCTGCCGATCACGCCTCGACTAGTCGGGCTCCAGGGTCGGACATAGAGGCGGAAGCTAACGCGGGGTAGACGCCGGATGTTCCTCTTACAGAGGATGCGGACAGACTATCCGCTACGAATTCCAAAGTGGAGAGCGCCATGAATCATAGGCGTCGCCGGGCCGTACTCTGTGACGCTTGTTTCTCACCAGAGGCATTTGATGCCTTCAATTCCGGAGACGCGTACATCCGTGCTGCTCAAAATGGTCTAGCCAGAGCCACGAATCAGTATGTAAGGGATATACGGGTAAGTAAATCTGACGATTATATGTATTTGTAGCCCCTGAGACTTGAAACAGTTGACACAACTGATTTAAGGATCATTTATTTGAGTAGGCTCTTACGGAGAAGAATTCCCAATTGTCTCAAGAGCTGGAAGAGTGCAAGGCCCAGCTAGGGGCCGTTGCTGCCGCATTGAGGGAGTCCGAGAAGGGTCCCTCTGGTAACACCTGTTTCCCTTGCAAAGAAGACAGGTACTAGGTAGTATGCGGCATGTATGCAAATCTAGCAATAGATGTTGCAGGTGACCCCAGAGTGAGTCCGGAGGCCGTAGTGGTGAATGCGGCACGTGCTGATCGACAGCTAAATGCTAGTGAGCGCGTGCTTACGCGAGTCAGGGCAGGAGAAAAACAATCTCCAAGATGCCAATACCCGGTTGGACGAGGAACTGAAAGATGTCCGGGCCCAACTAGCGGACTCCGTAAAGGAGAATAAACGGCTTCGGCGCGGCATTTTTAGTAAGTGCTTGAATGAACTTTTAAAGGAGTTCGGCGACAAAGCCGACTAACAGAGTTGTGTCTGCAGGTATGCTGACGGGTCGTCCCGTAGAAGAGATGCCCGGGTCTTCGGGTGATCTTCTACCAGAGCTCTCACAACTGCATGAGCAAGTTCGGTAGGCATGGGAGAGCTTGTAGAGAAGCTCAAGGGAGAATGGTGGCGCTTTCGATTATGGAAGATATCAGCTTGCCGACAAGGTGCGAGGGAAGCCTGGGCTAGTGTGAAGAAGCGATACACCAAAGCGAACCCAAACCACATGGCCGAGGTCGGACCTATGGGGCCGGATGGAAAGGAGATCCCCGTCAGTTTAGTGCATGATCAAGTAGAATTAGCTGCAAAGTATTCAAAACATGATTGTAGGCTAGACAACCTGTTGGATGGTATAGAAGAAGAATTGAATCAGTCTTAGTGATTGTGTACTTCCAGTGACAGATGCAATGTCCCTAGCCGGATTGTAAATCATTTGTCATGGCGGGCCTTTTCGCTTCGACCTCTGGATCCGATAGTCCGGAGTGTATCCGAATACCTGCTCGATTATATAAAAACCGGGGTATGCATGGAAACCAGGCGTAGGGGTCATAAGTGCTTGAAAAGACAAGTACCCAACTAGCTATGTTATATTACATGTGTAGTAAGAAACATCTTCCAGGGAGAATAGTCCCATTAAGGGTTCCTTTCCCTGGGTATGCATGCCCTAATGTGCATGTCCGAACTGCGAAAAGGAACGCAGGCTGTAAACATCTGCGGGCATTTTTTCAAATTAAATAAAAGTCATCTTTTGTTCGTCGACCGAATATTCCCTTAAGAATGCTAGCTTTCAGCTTCACCCAGTCTGAGGTACACATCTGGCTGACCCGGCAGTAACAATTGCAGAGGTGCTCCCCTTATGCCCTAGCCGAATTAACGGGAATGTAGGGCATAAATACAAGAGCCAGGCAACCCAGCTTGGCCAAAACTTAAGTCATATCGATGCATATAATAGCGAAAAAAGGTACATGCGGAAGAATGACACATGTGCGGGACATAAAGCCCAGAAAAATAATTATATTAAGCTTCTGTGTAAGAAGCCCTGTCGGTGTCAAAACCGGCGGATCTCGGGTAGGGGGTCCCGAACTGTGCGTCTAGGCCGAATGGTAATAGGAGGCAAGGAACACGATGTTTTACCCAGGTTCGGGCCCTCTTGATGGAGGTAAAACCCTAAGTCCTGCTTGATTAATATTGATGATATGGGTAGTACAAGAGTAGACCTACCACGAGATCAAGGAGGCTAAACCCTAGAAGCTAGCCTATGGTATGATTGTTGTATGATGAAGTTGTCCTACGGACTAAAACCCTCCGGTTTATATAGACACCGGAGAGGGTTAGGGTTACACAAAGTCGGTTACAATGGTAGGAGATCTTGAATATCCACATCGCCAAGCTTGCCTTCCACGCCAAGGAAAGTCCCATCCAGACACGGGACGAAGTCTTCAATCTTGTATCTTCATAGTCCTGGAGTTCGGCCGAAGGTATAGTCCGGCTACCCGAACACCCCCTAATCCAGGACTCCCTCAGTAGCCCCTGAACCAGGTTTCAATGACGACGAGTCCGGCGCGTAGATTGTCTTCGGCATTGCAAGGCGGGTTCCTCCTCCAAATTCTTCATAAAAGTTTGTAAACACCAAGAGTAGTGTCCGGCTCTGCAAAATAAGTTTCCACGTATTGCCACAGAGAGAATAATATTAACACAAATCTAATCTGCTGACGTATTCCGCAGCATGACATCACACTACGGCCAAGCCTTTATTCGAATCGTTTTCACTTTTCCACCTCAGCGTGTTTTGCGAGGCGGTTTCCTTGGCACGTCTTGTCAAAGCAGAGATCGTGTCCCCCATTTACGAGATTCTCATCAATACGGACGTGGGTAACCCAACCGCGCCATTTATCACGGCGCTTGGGAGGCAAGCGAGTTTTACTAGGCTGGTGGGGACGCATAGTCGCATCCGCCCATATAAGGGGATAATGATCCACCTTTTTACCTACGCCTTCTTCCTCCTTTGCCTATCCATCTTCTGTGCACCCGAGCTCCAGCGCCCAAGCCCGCACTTCCTACCTCAACCTTCTCCAACAATGTCCGGAGCGAGAGGCAAGTGGATGGTCTCCTCTGTCACGGAGGGCCATGTCAAAAAGCTAAGGAAGGCCGGATACCTGTCCAAAGACATCGCGCACCGGCTTCCTGAGGAGGGGCAGCTTCTCCCCACCCCAAGGCCCCATGAGAGGGTAGTATTTCTTCCCCACTTCCTCCGCGGACTGGGTTTTCCTCTCCACCCATTTGTCCGCGGGCTCATGTACTACCATGGCCTAGATTTCCACGATCTGGCCCCGAACTTCATCCTCAATATCTCGGCGTTTATCGTCGTGTGTGAGGCTTTCCTCTGCATCCGTCCCCATTTCGGCCTCTGGCTCAAGACCTTCAACGTCAAGCCAAAGGTGGTGCGCGGCCACCAGGCGGAGTGCGGAGGTGCCATGGCGGGCAAAATAGCCAACGTCCTATGGCTCGAGGGCTCCTTTGTGGAGACCTTGAAGGGGTGGCAGTCAGGGTGGTTTTACATCACCGAGCCACGCGATCCGAAGTGGATCGCAGCCCCTGAATTCCGATCCGGACCCCCTACGCGGCTCACGTCTTGGAAGGAGACGGGCTTGTCGTGGGGCGACGAAGAAGAGGTGACCGGACTGCAAAAATGCATCCAGTCCCTGGTGAACAAGCAGCTCAAGCTTGTCAACGTAGTCCAGGTCATGCTCGTCCGCCGGATCCTTCCGTGTCAAGAACGGGACTTCAATTTGTGGGAGTTCAACCCGGCGCAGCACCAAACTCTGAGCAGGCTCTTCGACATGACATACGAAGATGTCTGGAGGGGGCTAACCAAAGGCGCCGAGGCTCCCACATCCACCTCCGAAGACCGCGGATTCAGCTCGCAGCGTCCTGCTGGCGAGGTAAAATATTTTCATCTTTTACAGGATGTTAAGTTTTCTTCATAGTTTGACTCTATGCGGGATCTAAACTCCCTCACCTTTGACAGGATTGGCAGGTGAAGTCCGGACTGATTAACTGTCCGGCTCCCTTGCCCGAAGACCCAGCCCCTGCTCTCCTAGTGAAGCTGCTGGTTCCGGCACCTTATGTGGTGCCGGAGAAGAAGTCCAAGAAGAAGAAGGCCATGGGGACTCGAAAGAGTTCCCGGCATATGGTGGTGTCGGACTCGTCGTCCGACGAGTCCGAGACGCACTCCTCCCGTGAAGACGAGGAGGAGGAAGAAGAGACCTCTCCCCCTCCAGTGGGGGGAGGAAAGAAGAGGAAGGCCGCCCCAGTAGGGGAGGCCGAAGGGTCCAAGAAGGGGAAAACCCCTCCGCCAGACTACGCCCCCAACGCCGACGAGGACGAAGAGGAGTGGCCGGATAGGGCCAAGCGTCCGGCGAAATCGTAAGTGTTCGGATACCAGAGTAACTCATGATATTCCTTTTGTTGCGCAGCTTTCCCTAATGTCGAATATAATCATGCAGCCCGCCCAAGGACGGGCTCGACGAGTCGTCGAGCGGCTCCCTGGATTCATCGGACGTGAATTCAGTTCCGCCCGCTGCCTCCCCCTGTGCTGCGGATGACGCCGAAGTGGCGGCGCGACAAGCTCCGGGGCAAGAGGAGGTGGTCTAGGAGGAACCGCGAGGTGACCTCCTGGACTCCAGGAGTAAAGGGGACCAGACCCCCCAGGGCTCCAATTCCGGCTTTAAGCCGGACACCGTGCCGGAATCATCAACGGTTCCGGACCGCGGCAGGCGAACTCCTGCCAAGAGGAGCAAGCCTATTGAGCCGGCGTCCTCCGTCCAACCGGAGGCGCCGGACAATCTGCTGGAGGTGCTTAAGGGCGCCTCCATCGACGAGGAGCACCGTACCATCATGAGTACGGTGGTCCAGAAGGTTCGGTCCGCCAAAAGCGGACTGACTGAAGCTTGTGCTAGCCTTCTAACAGGCTTCGAGGTGAGTAAAAAATATGTAAAAATATTACCGCATAGACAGTAGCCCCTGATGCCCTGTTTGGCGTTCGGAAAGAAAAGCCGAATAGAGGATCTATTAAATATCGCAGGAGTCTAACTAAAAAGGAGTCAATATACGTATGCAGGCTTCGCTGCTGGCCACCGCCGCACTGACTGCGGAGGTGGGTGCCCTGAAGCAGGGCCTCGAGCGGACCGAGCAAGAGCTCGGCCTTGCCAAACGGCAGCTCGAGGAGAAAGAAGGTAAGAGATACCTTATAGAAAAATGCATATAAGGAGACGCAATTGCAAAAAATGACAGGAGTACACTGCTTATTGTAGGGGCCACAACTGAGGTGGCGACCCTCAAGCAGGCGCTGTCCGAGGCCGAGAAGAAAACGGCCACGGAGCGCACCGAGCAGGAGAAATTTGAGGCGTAGGTCGGCGAGGTGCAGCAAGAGCTTCAGGCTCTCATGAAAAAACATGAGAGTTTGGAGCTCGACTCGAAGACGCGAGCGTCCGAGCTTGCTGCGGCCCTTAAAACTGCCCAATCTGCCAAGGCCGAAGCCTAGAAGGCCCTCCAGGAATTGGATGCGGTGAAAAAGATAGCGGCGGGTAAGGCATTCTCTATGCAAAGCAGACATATAAAAGTAAACTACTTGTTACTTACTCGAATCCGGAGCTCTCCAGGGGCATTCGCAGATCTTCCCCGCAGCGTATCTGATGCCGCCGCATTCTACCGAGCCGAGGAAGGCAGCTCGATGGAGAAGGTGTTCTGGTCTCAGTACGCTAAGGCCGGACACCCTGTGCCCTTGAGCCACCAGCTGAAGCAGCTGGTCGAGCTCCACAAGGCGGCCGAACAAGCCCTGAAGGGCTTCATAGTTCAGCTGTGGCCTGGAGAGGCCCGGCCTGGGAGCTACTTCGGACTGGTGCGATGGCTGGTGGAGGCTTGTCCAAGGCTCGAGGTCATCAAGCACTCCGTCTGCATCGAAGGTGCCCGTAGGGCCCTTGCCCGTGCAAAGGTGCACTGGGGTAAGCTGGACGGTGAGAAGCTTGTGAGGGACGGGCCGCCGCCGGGGAAGGAGCATCGCAAGCCCGAGAACTATTACAAGGATGTTTTGGCTGGTGCCCG
Source organism: Triticum urartu (assembly GCF_056163025.1). Lineage (NCBI taxonomy): Eukaryota > Viridiplantae > Streptophyta > Magnoliopsida > Poales > Poaceae > Triticum > Triticum urartu. The sequence continues at coordinate 5,187,560 of NC_141877.1, forward strand.
CCTTATGGCGGATGAATGTACCAAGGATGTAATTTTTGAATGAACTCGCTCATGTTATCCTGTGCGCTGAAAACTTGTTCATATGCGCTAAGCAATGCTTGTTGAATTTAAAATATTACTTTCTGTGCGGCCGTTTATCGAAAAATTGAGAGATGGCCAATCGTCGGCTTCTGCCCCCATGCCACTAGTGCTGGGGTGTTCGGGATAAACCTGAGCGCTCTTTTTCCCATGATTGGGTCCGTCGAGGGAGGTGCTCAGCACAACGAACAAGGCAATCGGACTATAATGCTTGAACACTCTCACTTAGCCATAGAACTCTATAATTTTAAATTTCGGCGAAGCCCCTAGTATTCGGAAGACCGAGTTCGGGGCGCTATCCACGCCTTGGCCGGACAAAGCCGGTTCCTCGCTCGAAGCGGCATAAGTCTTTAAGGACTCGAAAAACCTCTCGAACAGCGACCGGTCTCTCGCCACATCATGACAGTCAATTTTAGCTTTCTCTACTGAGGTGCTCAGCCCAGCTCAACTGGGGCACAATCGCAGTAGTTCTCCTAGTGCTACCTTAGCCGATATAGCGGAACGTAAGGCACCAAAACATAGGAGCCGGGCAAACCCAACTATTGACCCAAATCATGATTTGGAGCCAATGCATATAGTGCTATAAGTTCGGGGTGCCGCACTTGTGAAAGTGTACGGACTTCTCATGCCATATTGATGGGTACTGAAGCCCCTGGCGTATTTTTGCCGTACCACAGTGTACGGATGCAACATGTTATTAATAAACATATATATAAAAAAGAGGATAATGCAAAAAATAGACAAAAAGCTATGCATTGTTTGTAGAAAGGCTGGTATGAAAGCGGAACGATACAAATAGTGCGATAAGTAAAAGAAATTGGACTATTTAACATGTCCTGGCCAGGGGCAGGCCGCGGAATTGTATTAAAAAACAGGTATACTGCTCGCAATAGAGACCACCTGGGAGTTCCATAATGCGGCGTGGCTTGTCTGCTTTCCTGGATCTTGCATCGTTTGTGCGGCAGTTGAATTGCCGAACGGGTCATCCGAAGTATGGAGTCCTGAGAGTAAGAGAAAAAAAGGAATCCGGCAGCCCCTGGTGCGGTTTAAGCCGTATTTCGGGCGTGCCGTGATAGTGCCCCTTCCCCTGTGCCCATGGTATTTCAAGAGTGTAGTTATGTATGCGAAGCACTGGTTTCGCTATATCGCGAGGGCTAGGGTTGGGGCCGCATTGCTACGCTAGCTCAGAAAGTGCCAGGCGGTCTTGTGGTAGGGTACTCCGGGCGCGCTTGACAGTGTCCGGCTTTTTGAAGGCCGAACTGGAGAACTGCCTAGAGAGGGTGCTTTGTACTTCTGCTGCGAGCGCTGCTGTGTGCTCCTCCGTTCGGAGGGAGCGTTCAGTGTTCCCATTGACCATGATTACTCCTCTAGGGCCTGGCATCTTGAGCTTGAGGTATGCATAGTGCGGTACCGCGTTGAATTTTGCGAATGCGGTTCGCCCGAGCAGTGCGTGATAGCCAGTACAGAACGGGACTATGTCGAAGATTAACTCCTCGCTTCGGAAGTTATCCGGAGATCCGAAGACCACTTCCAGTGTGACCGAGCCTGTACAGTTGGCTTCTACACCTGGTATGACACCTTTAAAGGTCGTTTTGGTGGGCTTGATCCTCGAGGGATCTATGCCCATTTTTCGCACTGTATCCTGGTAAAGCAGGTTCAGGTTGCTGCCGCCGTCCATGAGGACTCTTGTGAGATGAAATCCGTCAATGATTGGGTCTAGAACCAATGCAGCGAAGCCGCCGTGACGGATACTAGTGGGGTGGTCCCTTCGATCAAAGGTGATCGGGCAGGAGGACTATGGGTTGAACTTTGGGGCGACTGGCTCCATCGCATATACGTCCCGTAACGCACGCTTCCGCTCCCTCTTGGGGATGTGGGTTGCGTATATCATGTTCACCGTCTGCACTTGCAGGGGAAATCCCTTCTGTCCACTGTTGTTCGGCGGCCTGGGCTCCTCCTCGTTGTCGCTATGCAGCCCCTTGTCTTTGTTTTCGGCTCTCAACTTGCCAGCCTGCTTGAACACCCAACAATCCCTGTTGGTGTGATTGGCTGGCTTTTTGGGGGTGCCATGTATCTGGCACAAGCGGTCGAGTATTCGGTCCAAACTGGACGGGCCTTGAGTATTTCTTTTGAATGGCTTTTTCCGTTGACCAGATTTGTAGCCTCGGAATACGGCATTAACTGCCGTATCCTCATTGCTGTCGCTGTTAACGCGGCGCTTTTGTTTGGTCCGATGCGACCAGTCGCTTTTGTCCTTGGTATTTAACTTACCAGTGTTCTTGGTTAAATTGTTGCTGCGAGCTAGCCAGCTGTCTTCTCCCGCGCAAAAGCGGGTCATGAGTGTCGTGGGGGCTGCCATAGATTTCGGCTTTTACTGTCCCAGGTGCCGGGCAAGCCACTCGTCACGGATATTATGCTTGAAGGCTGCTAAGGCCTCTGCGTCCGGACAGTCGACTATCTGGTTTTTCTTTGTTAGGAACCGTGTCCAGAATTGCCTGCGCGATCCATAGATCGATCTTGTTTGCCTTGCCTTGTCCTCCAGTATGTCGCGCAGGTCGGGCGCATTTTCCCGTGCCTTAGTATGCTTGACACGGCATCGGGGCATGGCTTGAGTGGAGGGCCAAGAGGCCTCTCTGTCGCGGCCACAAGGTGGCCGGTCGGCCATGTCATGCGCTGGTGATGTAGGTGCTTCCTCCTCTAGTCGGGGTAGCAGCCTGCGCTTTGGGTAACTCTTGGAGGGGCGTTCGAGTTCATACTCTTCGGCCGCAAGGACTTCAGTCCATCTGTCAGCTAGCAAATCCTGATCAGCTCTAAGATGTTGCTGCTTTTTCTTGAGGCTGCTTGCCGTGGCCATAAGCCTGCGTTTAAAACGCTCTTGTTCGGCGAGATCCTCTGGCACGACGAACTCGTCGTCATCGAGGCTTGCTTCGTCTTTGGAGGGAGGTGTATAATTATCGTCCTCAACCTCTTGGTCTGCCGCCCTCTCGTGAGGGCTGGCTTCTCTGTCCTCCTGTGCTGAATCTTGCTGGAGGGGGTGTTCTTTGGTGCTATCCGGAGTAGTATTATCTCCCGTGCCGGAATCACCGTTTTTGCTTTGCCGGGATTTAGAGCGGCGCCGCTGACGCCGGCGCTTGGGCTGTTTCTTAGAGGTATCGTCCCCTGCTGTTCCATCGCCATCTCCATCATTTGGAGTGTCCACCATATATATGTCATATGATGAGGTGGCCTTCCAGCGCCCTACAGGTGCTGGTTCTTGTTCGTCTCCTGCATCGTCGTCCATGCCGTCGATGTCTTCGGAGTCGAAGTCAAGCATGTCGGTTAAGTCGTCGACAGTGGCTACGAAGTGGGTGGTGGGTGGGTTTTGAATTTCCTCATTGTCCGTATCCCAACCTTGCTGACCATAGTCCGGCCAGGGCTCTCCTGATAAAGAGAGAGACTTTAGAGAATTCAGGATGTCGCCGAAGGGCGAGTGCTGAAAAATGTCCGCGGTAGTGAACTCCATTATCGGCGCCCAATCGGATTCGATCGGCAGGGGCGCGGGGGGCTCGGAGTTCGGAAAGGAATCCGGCTCCTTGGAGTCACGGGCCATGCGGAGTGCGGGGCTGGAGTTCGGCTCGATCGCCTCTCAGATCGCAGCCCCTGAGGCAGCGTCCAACCGCTGATCCTTGATCGGCGCAGTAGGCTCCGAATCAATGGTCGGAACTGATGCATGTGTGGCCTCCAAGGCACTGTTCGGCGGCAGAGCTATATCATGCCCATCGAGACAGTGCGGCGCGCTTGGCTGTGGCTCGAATCCATCGAAGATCAAGTCCCCGCGGATGTCAGCCGTGTAGTTTAGGCTTCCAAACCTGACCTGATGGCCAGGGGCGTAGCTTTCGATCTGCTCAAGGTGGCCAAGTGAATTGGCCCGCAGTGCGGAGCCGCCGAAGACGAAGATCTGTCCGGGGAGAAAAAGTCTCACCCTGGACTGCATCATTGTTGATGATCGAAGGAGCCATCGGGCCTAAAAGCGACGACACAGAGGAACTCCCAATGAAAGCACCAATGTCGGTGTCAAAACCGGCGGATCTTGGGTAGGGGGTCCCGAACTGTGCGTCTAGGCCGAATGGTAACAGGAGGCAAGGAACATGATGTTTTACCCAGGTTCGGGCCCTCTTGATGGAGGTAAAACCCTACGTCCTGCTTGATTAATATTGATGATATGGGTAGTACAAGAGTAGACCTACCACGAGATCAAGGAGGCTAAACCCTAGAAGCTAGCCTATGGTATGATTGTTGTATGATGAAGTTGTCCTACGGACTAAAACCCTCTAGTTTATATAGACACCAGAGAGGGTTAGGGTTACACAAAGTCGGTTACAATGGTAGGAGATCTTGAATATCCGCATCGCCAAGCTTGCCTTCCACGCCAAGGAAAGTCCCATCCGGACACGGGATGAAGTCTTCAATCTTGTATTTTCATAGTCCTGGAGTCCGGCCGAAGGTATAGTCCGGCTACCCGAACACCCCCTAATCCAGGACTCCCTCAAGCCCCCCAGGTATAATGAGCGCGGCAAGCGCAGCGCGATTGTGCAATCAAGACACAAGTTTAGCCTTTTAGGGCCGGGATGAGAAAAAAAGGAGAGGAAGAGAGAAAAAGACAGATATGCAAAAAATTGACGGGGGTGAGGAGACGAACATATAGTCCGGCGCTAGGCGTAGAATCTTCGGAGTCTGGCTGCGTTCCATGGGTTTGGATCGATTCGATTATCCGATGCATGCCGCAGATGGTACGCTCCACCGGTCAGAACCTGGTCAATAATGAAGGGACCTTCCCATTTGGGCTTGATCTTGTTCTTTTTCTTCTCCGGCAGGCGTAGAACTAGTTCGCCAACGTTGTAGGTTTTGGCCCGTACTTCTCTGCTGTGATACCTTTGAGCCTGTTGCTGATAAAATGCGGAACGGGCCTTTGGCACGTCGTGCTCCTCCTCCAGGGCGTCCAAACTGTACTGCCGATCGAGCTCGGCCTCTTTTTCTTCGAACATGCGCACTCGAGGTGAGTCATGAATTATGTCGCAAGGCAGAACCGCCTCTACGCCGTACACCATAAAGAACGACGTGTATCCGGTAGTGCAATTCGGCGTGGTCCGCAGCCCCCATAGTACGGAGTCGAGCTCCTCTACCCAGTGCGTGTTTGATCCCATTAAGGACGGCACAAGTCTGGGTTTAATGCTACTCATGATAAGACCATTTGCTCGCTCAACTTGACCGTTAGTTTGCGGGTGATAGACAGAAGCATAGTCGAGCTTGATGCCCACATTGCTGCACCAGAGTTTCACCTCGTCGGCTGTAAAATTCGTGCCATTGTCAGTGATGATACTGTGGGGGACGCCATAACAGTGTACAACCCCAGATATGAAGTCTATCATCGGTCCGGATTCAGCCGTTTTGACAGGTTTGGCTTCTATCCATTTGGTGAATTTATCCACCATGACCAGTAAGTATTTTTTTCTTATGGGTTCCCCCTTTAAGGGGTCCCACCATGTCAAGCCCCTAGACCGCGAAGGGCCAAGTGATGGGGATTGTTTGGAGGGCGGTGGGCGGCATATGGCTTTGGTTTGCAAAAAGATGGCAACTGACGCAATGTTGGACCAGATGTTGCGTATCTTCCCGAGCCGTTGGCCAATAAAAACCTGTACGGAAGGCCTTGCTTACAAGGGCCCGGGGTGCGGTGTGGTGGCCGCCGAGTCTGGCATGGATTTCTGCCAAAAGCTTCCGCCCTTCCTCTTCAGAGATGCACCTTTGAAGGACTCCGGTAGTGCTTTTCTTATAAAGCTCTCCCTCGTGGACCTTGTAGGATTTAGATCGCCGCACTATGCAGCGTGCCTCATTTTGGTCTTCGGGTAGTTCCTGCCTGGTTAGGTAGGCCAGGAATGGCTCTGTCCAGGGGGCGATGACGGCCATTATTACATGGTCTGAAGGTGTTATTTCAATGGCAGAGCCTCCGATAGTGTCAGAGTGTTCGGTATCCGGTGTTGTGACCGGGTGCGGGCTCTTATTGCCGGTGTCCCCTTCCCATACCACAGATGGCTTAAACAATTTTTCCAGGAAGATGTTAGGTGGGACAGGGTCGCGCTTAGCACCAAGACGGGCCAGGATATCCGCCGGCTGATTATTTTCCCGGGCCACATGGTGGAATTCAAGCCCCTCGAACCGAGCTGACATTTTGAGAACGGCGTTGCGATATGCCGCCATTTTCGGATCCTTGGCATCAAAGTCTCCATTTATTTGGGATATTGCGAGGTTTGAATCCCCACGCACCTCCAGGCGTTGAATGCCCATGGAAACTGCCATCCGGAGACCGTGCAATAGGGCCTCGTATTCGGCTGCGTTATTGGAGTATGTATATAGTATTTGGAGTATGTATTGAACTGTATCTCCGGTGGGGGACGTCAGGACGACGCCAGCCCCCAGACCAGCCAGCATTTTAGAGCCGTCGAAGTGCATGATCCAATTGGAGTACGCGCCGTACTCTTTAGGGAGTTCGGCTTCTGTCCATTCGGCGATGAAATCAGCCAGCACTTGCGACTTGATGGCTCGCCGTGGTTTGTATGTTATGTCGAACGGGAGGAGCTCGATGGCCCATTTGGCAATCCGGCCCTTGGCATCGTGGTTGTTTATTATGTCGTTGAGTGGTACTTCAGAGGCCACTGTGATTGAACACTCTTGAAAGTAGTGTCGTAATTTCCAGGATGCCATGAATACCGTGTATGCTATCTTTTGGTAATGTGGGTACCGTGATTTGCATGGAGTGAGGACGGTAGATACATAGTATACCGGCTTTTGAAGCGGGAATTTATGTCCATCTGTCTCTCGTTCAACGACGAGCACTGCACTTACAACTTGGTGTGATGCCGCTATATATAATAGCATTGGTTCGCCGAAATTTGGTGTGGCCAAGATTGGGTTGGTGGCCAGGATGGCTTTTATGTCTTCTAATCCAGCCGTGGCTGCGTCCGTCCACTCGAAGTGTTCGGTGCGCCGAAGAAGGCGATAAAGGGGCGTGCCTTTTCTCCTAATCGGGAGATAAAGCGGCTTAAGGACGCCACACATCCAGTTAACTTCTGTATTTTCTTGAGGTCGGTTGGGATAGCCAACTGCGACAGGGCTCAGATTTTAGCCGGATTTGCTTCAATTCCTCTACTGGAGACGATGAAGCCCAGGAGCTTTTTGGCGGGTACGCCAAAAACACATTTTTCTGGATTGAGCTTAATGTCGTATGTTCGGAGATTGGCGAACGTGATCCTCAAGTCGTCTATTAAGGAGTCGACGTGTCTAGTTTTAATGACCACATCGTCTATGTATGCCTCCACTGTCTTGTTGATCTGCTTTTCCAGACATGTCTGAATCATGTGCTGATATGTTGCGCCGGCGTTTTTTAGCCCGAAGGGCATTGTGTTAAAACAGAAGTGGCCGCATGGAGTGATAAATGCCATTGCGGCTTGATCGGACTCCGCCATCTTAATCTGGTGGTAACCGGAGTATGCGTCGAGGAAGCACAATGATTCGTGTCCTGTAGTAGCGTTGATGATTTGATCGATGCGAGGGAGGGGGAAGGGATCCTTTGGGCAAGCCTTATTAAGGTCTTTGAAGTCGACGCATAGGCGCCATGATTTTTCCTTCTTTGGTACCATCACCAGGTTTGCTAGCCAGTCCGGATGTTTTATTTCTCTAATGAATCCGGCCTCCAATAGCTTGGCTAGCTCCTCTCCCATAGCTTGTAGCTTAGGTTCTGAGAAACGCCGAAGAGTTTGCTTGACCGGCTTGAATCCTTTTAGAACATGAAGGTTATGCTCGGCCAATCTGCGTGGGATTCCTGTCATGTCTGAAGGATGCCAGGCAAATATGTCCCAATTCTCGCACAGAAACTCCCATAGTGCGGGGTCCACAGCGGGGTTTAACTATGCCCCGATGGATGCTGTTTTTGTGTAATCCGTTGGATGGACTTGGAATTTGACTATTTCATCCGCTGTTTTAAAGGAGGTGGACTTGGATCTTTTGTCTAGTACCACGTCGTCCATGTCCATTGTGGAGCGCAGCGCGGTTAACTCCTCCGCCACAAGGGCTTTGGATAATGCCTCGAGGGCCAGTGCGCCTGTTTTGTTCTCGGCGCGGAGTGCTATGTCCGGATCACTAGCTAGAGTAATGATTCCATTGGGTCCGGGTATTTTGAGCTTCATGTACCCGTAATGGGGTATGGCTCGAAAAATCGTGAATGCCTCCCGCCCTAGAAGGGCGTGGTATCCGCTAATGAATGGGGCCACTTGGAATGTGATTTCTTTGGACCTATAATTCTCCGGAGTGCCGAATACCACATCTAGTGTGATTTTCCCAGCGCAACGTGCCTCCCGACTAGGGATAATTCCTCGGAAGGTCATGCTGCTTTGCTCTATACGGTTGTTGTCTATTCCCATTTTTTGAAGGGTCTCCTTGTAAATGAGGTTTAATCCGATGCCGCCGTCCATGAGCACTTTAGTGAGCCAAAAGCGGTCCACAATTGGACTGAGGACCAAAGCAGCTGGTGCTCGGGTTGTTCGGAATTGTGGTTCGTCACTGGCATTGAAGGTTATAGCCGTGTCGCTCCATGGATTTGTTGCTGCTACGTGGCAGACGTGGCAAGGCTGCGGAGTACTTGCTTATGCCTATTATTTGAGGCGAAGGTCTCGAAGACTGTCAGTGCTGTATTGTGATCCCCGGGGAGGTGTTCTGGGGTGTTTTTGATGAGGAGATCCTCACCGCTTTTGGCCACCTGTCGGAGTACCCAACATGCTCTAAGGCTATGTGTTGGTATGGCATCCGCTGTACTATGAATTTTGCAGGGCCCGTTAAGACATCCCTCCAATACGGTTCCACGTCCTGTAGTGGGCTTTTGTTTCTTTATAATTGAGTCGGGCGACTTATGAGAGTACACCCTTTTAGTTCGGACTGGCGGTTTTGACAGGGCTGGATTATCCCAGAATTGTGCTTGGGTTTTCCAGGCGCTTTCCATCGCACAGTATTTCCGTACTATGGCCGCCAAGTCGGCGAAGTGTGTAATGTCGCGGCGACTTATGGCGTTGAGGATCCCCTTGTTCGTGCAATTGTTACAAAAGAACGAAATTGCGTCTTCCTCACGACAGTCCTTGCCCTTGTTCATTACAAGGAGGAATCTGGCCCAATAGTGATGTACTGTTTCTTGGGGCGCTTGCGTAATGTGGGAAAGATCGTTTGTATCTGGGTGGGTGGGTGGATTTAAGTCCAGACCTTGACCCAATCTGAGATCCCGGGGCGGGGGAGTTTCCGATCTTGGAAGTTCGGACTCCGGGATGTTGCTCCGCAGGTTCAGTATGCGACCTGATTCCAGGTTCAAGGTTAGGGAGATGTCCTCCTGTGAGCGAGTATCCGGCTCGGAGAACTCGGGAATCCGGACATATATAGTTCGTCCTCGGGATAGAGGGAGAAACGCCGCATTGTTCCTCCACCACCGCTATTTGATGGGTGACCGACGCAGAGTTAATCTCCCTTTGGTCAGGTTTAAGCCCGATCTGATCGTAGTCCGTAGCGACTCCCAGAGCGGCGATGCGATCGAAGAGCTCGTTCAAAGAGGAGAGCTCCATTGGATCCATCTGCTCGACGAATTTTGAGCCGATGTGGACATTGTTTTCGACGACCCGAGAAGTCATCCTTGGCGCAGCGGCCGAGCGGGCGGTCATGACGAAGCCGCCTAGTCGGAGAGTTTGGCCTACAGCCAGGGCTCCCCCAGAAGTGATGTTGTTTTTGACAATGAGACGAGCCATCCCCCTTTACGATGACGACACAGTGGAACTCACAATGAAAGCACCAATGTCGGTGTCAAAACCGGCGGATCTCGGGTAGGGGGTCCCGAACTGTGCGTCTAGGGTGGATGGTAACAGGAGGCAGGGGACACGATGCTTACCCAGGTTCGGGCCCTCTTGATGGAGGTAATACCCTACGTCCTGCTTGATTGATCTTGATGATATGAGTATTACAAGAGTTGATCTACCACGAGATCATAGAGGCTAACCCTAGAAGCTAGCCTATGGTATGATTGTATGTTGTCCTACGGACTAAACCCTCCGGTTTATATAGACACCGGAGGGGGCTAGGATTACACAAGGTCGGTTACAAGGGAGGAGATATACATATCCGTATTTCCTAGCTTGCCTTCCACGCCAAGTAGAGTCCCATCCGGACACGGGACAAAGTCTTCAATCTTGTATCTTCATAGTCCAACAGTCCGGCCAAAGGATATAGTCCAGCTGTCCGGAGACCCCCTAATCCAGGACTCCCTCACTCCCAAAATAATCTAAGTGAAGCATGAGAGAATAATGGTTTATATAAAACAAATCTACCACCGTGCTCTAAAGGATATAAGTGAAGTACTAGAGCAAAAACTATATAAATCAAAAGATATAAGTGAAGCACATAGAGTATTCTAATAATTTATGAATCATGTGTGTCTTTCTCAAAAAGGTGTGTACAGCAAGTATGATTGTGGCAAACTAAAAAGCAAAGACTCAAATCATACAAGATGCTCCAAGCAAAACACATATCATGTGGCGAATAAATATATAGCTCCAAGTAAAGTTACCGATAGAAACAGACGAAAGAGGGGATGCCTTCCGGGGCATCCCCAAGCTTTGGATTTTAGGTGTCCTTAGATTATCTTGGGGGTGCCATGGGCATCCCCAAGCTTAGGCTCTTGCGACTCCTTGTTCCATAATCCATCAAATCTTTCACCCAAAACTTGAAAACTTCACAACACAAAACTTAAAGTAGAAAATCTCCTGAGCTCCGTTAGCAAAAGAAAACAAAACACCACTTCAAGGTACTGTAATGAAATCATTCTTTATTTATATTGGTGTTAAACCTACTGTATTCCAACTTCTCTATGGTTTATAAACTATTTTACTAGCCATAGATTCATCAAAATAAGCAAACAACACACGAAAAACAGAATCTGTCAAAAACAGAACAGTCTGTAGTAATCTGTAGCTAACGCAAGATCTGGAACCCCCAAAATTCTAAAATAAATTTCTTGACGTGAGAAATTTATCTATTAATCATCTTAAAAAATAATTAAATAAATATCACTTTCCAAATAAAAATGGGAGCAGTTCTCGTGAGCGCTAAAGTTTCTGTTTTTTACAGCATGATCAAAAAGACTTTCCCCTAGTCTTCCCAACGGTTCTACTTGGAACAAACATTAATTAAACACAAAAAACACAACCAAAACAGAGGCTATATAAATTATTTATTGAATAACATCAAGTAAAAATATTGGGTTGTCTCCCAGCAAGCGCTTTTCTTTAAAGCCTTATAGCTAGGCATAATATTTCAATGATGCTCACATGAAAGACAAGAATTGAAGCACAAAGAGAGCATCATAAAACACGTGACAAACACATCTAATTATAACATACTTCCTATGCATAGGCATCTTATAGGAAAGCAAATTATCAAGGCAAGCAAAAACTAGCATATGCAAGGAAGCGGAAAGAAACAATAGCAATCTAAACATAACGAGAGGTAATTTAGTAACATGAAAATTTCTACACCCATATTTTCCTCTCTCGTAATAATTACATGTAGGATCATAAGAAAATTCAAAGAAATAACTATCACAAAAAAAATTTCAACACGATCCACATGCATGCAAAGTTGGCACTCTTCTGAAATAGTGGGATTAACATTAACTAAAGTCATGACCTTCCCAAACGCACTTTTATCGAAAACTTCATAAGATTGAACATTCTCTAAATATGTGGGATCTAAAGTTGACATTCTTCCAAACCCACTTTCAATATTATTGCAAACATTATAATCAATCTCATATTCATCATGGGGTTTAAATAAATTTTCAAGATCAAAAGAAGAATCACCCCAATCATGATCATTGCAACAAGTAGAGGACATACCAAAACTAGCATCCCCAAGCTTAGGGTTTTGCATATTATTAGCACAATTTACATAAATAGAATTTATAATAAAATTATTGCAATCATGCTTTTTATTCAAAGATCTATCGTGAATCGCTTCATAAAGTAATTCATCACACTTTTCAGATTCACGAATTTCAAGCAAAACATCGTAAAGATAATCTAGTGCACAAAACTCACTAGCAATTGGTTCATCATAATTGGATCTCTTAAAAATATTAGCAAGCGGATGAGGATCCATAGATCTTAGGTTCTCTGTTTTGCAATAAATAAATAACTATTCCAACCAAATGAGCAAACGAGCCAAGTAAGACATTAAAGCAAACGGAAAAAGGGCGAAAGGAAAAGAGAGGGCGAATAAAACGGCAAGGGTAAAGTGGGGGAGAGGAAAACGAGAGGCAAATCGCAAATAATGTAATGCGGGAGATAAGGGTTTGTGATGGGTACTTGGTATGTCTTGAATTGCAACGGTGCCACAAGTGACTCGTTGTCGGGAGCCAAATCTTGACTTGTCTTGCACGAACTTCCCCGGCAACGGCACGAGAAATCCTTCTTGCTACCTCTTGAGCACTTGCGTTGGTTTTCTCTTGAAGAGGAAAGGGTGATGCAGCAGAGTAGCATAAGTATTTCACTCAGTTTTTGAGAACCAAGGTATCAATCCAGTAGGAGGCCACGCACGAGTCCCTCACACCTACACAAACAAATAAATCCTCGCAACCAACGCGATAAGGGGTTGTCAATCCCTACACGGCCACTTACGAGAGTGAGATCTGATAGATATGATAAGATAATATTTTTGGTATTTTTATGATAAATAGAAATAAAAGATGCAAAGTAAAATAAATGGCAAAGGAAATAACTAGGTATAGGAAGATTAATATGATGGAAGATAGACCCGGGGGCCATAGGTTTCACTAGTGGCTTCTCTCAAGAGCATAAGTATTCATGGTGGGTAGACAAATTACTGTTGAGCAATTGACAGAATTGAGCATAGTTATGAGAATATCTAGGTATGATCATGTATATAGGCATCATGTCCGAGACAAGTAGACCGACTCCTGCCTGCATCTACTACTATTACTTCACACATCGACCGCTATCCAGCATGCATCTAGAGTATTAAGTTCATAAGAACAGAGTAATGCTTTAAGCAAGATGACATGATGTAGAGGGATAAACTCATGCAATATGATATAAACCCCATCTTGTTATCCTCGATGGCAACAATACAATACGTGCCTTGCTGCCCCTACTGTCACTGGGAAAGGACACCGCAAGATTGAACCCAAAGCTAAGCACTTCTCCCATTGCAAGAAAGATCAATCTAGTAGGCCAAACCAAACTGATAATTCGAAGAGACTTGCAAAGATAACCCATCATACATAAAAGAATTCAGAGAAGATTCAAATATTGTTCATAGATAAACTTGATCATAAACCCACAATTCATCGATCTCAACAGACACACCGCAAAAGAAGATTACATCGAATAGATCTCCACAAGAGAGGGGGAGAACTTTGTATTGAGATCCAAAAAGAGAGAAGAAGCCATCTAGCTAATAACTATGGACCCATAGGTCTGAAGTAAACTACTCACACTTCATCAGAGGGGCTATGGTGTTGATGTAGAAGCCCTCCGTGATCGATGCCCCCTCCGGTGGTGTAATGCCTCGGACACACCCGCCGGTGGTCGTTACACCTGGCGGGATCTAGACTGGCCCCACAGATCAATACTAGCCTTTTCTGCGCACTTTGTCCTCACTCGTGCGCACCCGGGAGCAACTTCCCAGTCGGTCACCCATCCTGACACTACTCCAAGCTGAGCACGCTTAAATTTGGAGTTCTGTCTGAATGGGCTCCTGGAAAAGAAGGAATTCCTTATTGATATGAGTAGTCTATCATCCCTAATAAGCCAGGCCATATCTCAGATATGGCCTGGCTTATTAGGGATGATAGACTACTCATATAAATAAGGAATTCCTTCTTTTCCGGGAGCCCATTCGGACAGAACTCCAAAGTTAAGCGTGCTCACTTGAAGTAGTGTCAGGATGGGTGACTGACCGGGAAGTTGCTCCCGGGTGCGCACGAGTGAGGACAAAGTACGCAGAAAAGACTAGTATTGATCTGTGGGGCCAGTCTAGATCCTGCCAGGAGTAACGGCCACCGGCGGGTGTGTCCGGGGCGTTACAAGTTGGTATCAGAGCCGACCCTCATGGTTACACGGATGTTTGCGGACAGGTGCGCGGTCAAGTTGTTCATGACATTTGTGACCCGTCATGGCACATGTCATGGTACATGTATCGGACTGGATGCACATATGTATGTGCCAAGAGGGAACGTTCATGTGGCCCGACGAGGACGTCGGTTCCTCTGAGTGGGGGTGTATGTGATGGCCTGTCTTATTAGGGATGATAGACTACTCATTTCAATAAGGAATTCCTTCTTTTTCGGGAGCCCATTCAGACAGAACTCCAAAGTTAAGTGTGCTCAGCTTGGAGTAGTGTCAGGATGGGTGACTGAGGGAGTCCTGGATTAGGGGGTCTCCGGACAGCCGGACTATATCCTTTGGCCCGACTGTTGGACTATGAAGATACAAGATTGAAGACTTCGTCTCGTGTCCGGATGTGACTCTCCTTGGCATGGAAGGCAAGCTTGGCAATACGGATATGCAGATCTCCTCCGTTATGACCGACTCTGTGTAACCCTAGCCCCCTCCGATGTCTATATAAACCGGAGGGTTTAGTCCGTAGGACAACATACAATCATACCATAGGCTAGCTTCTAGGGTTTAGCCTCTATGATCTCGTGGTAGATCAACTCTTGTAATACTCATATCATCGAGAACAATCAAGCAGGACGTAGGGTATTACCTCCATCAAGAGGGCCCGAACCCGGGTAAACATCGTGTCCCCTGCCTCCTATTACCATCCGCCTTATACGCACAGTTCGGGACCCCCTACCCGAGATCCGCCGGTTTTGACACCGACATTGGTGCTTTCATTGAAAGTTCCACTGTGACATCACTGTAAGGCTTGATGGCTCCTTCGATCATCGGTAATGATGCGGTCCAGGGTGAGGTTTTCCTCCCCGGACAGATCTTTGTATTCGGCGGCTTCGCACTGCGGGCAAATTCACTTGGCCATCTGGAGCAGATCGAGAGCTACGCGCCTGGCCATCAGGTCAGGTTCGGAAACTTAAACTACACTGCCGACATCCACAGAGACTTGATCTTCGACGGACTCAAGCCCATGTCAGGTGTGCTGCACAATCACGACGAGCATGACGTAACTCTGTCGTCGGATAGTGTTCGGGAGATCGCATCTGCAATTACTCCGGGCTTCAATCCGGAGCAAATTGCGCCATCCAAGGACGGAGGGATAGACCCCGCCATGGAGGCCGCACTTTCAGTGGCGATAGAGCCGGATACTGACTTCACCCCTTATGAGAGCTGTGTCGCTGAACCACTGGACTCGTCTCCAGCCACGGACTCCGAGCCACCTGCATCCGTGCCTATCGAATCCGGCCGGGTGCCGATCATGGAGTTCACCTCCGCGGATATGTTTCAACACTCGCCTTTCGGCAATGTGCTAAATTCATTAAGGTCTCTCTCCTTGTCAGGAGAACCTTGGCCAAACTATGTCCGGCTAGAATGGGATGCGGATGATGAAGAAATTCGCTACCCACCCACCACCCACTTAGTAGCCACTGTCGACGACTTAACCGACATGCTCAACTTCGACTCCGAAGACATCGACGGCATGGACGAAGATGCAGGAGACGAATAGGAACTATTGCCCACAGGGCGCCGAACAGCCACTTCATCACATGACATATACATGGTGGATACACCCAAAGAAGCCAATGGCGAAGAGACAGCGGAGGATGGCCCCTCCAAGAAGCAACCCAAGCGCCGACGAGAGCGGCGCCGCACTAAGTCCCGCCATAGCAAAAACAACGATAACAGCGCAAGAGAAAATAACACTCTAGTCGACTCCAGAGGAAACAACGACCACATTGCCCCGGCGGCAGAGCACGATGAAGCTATAAACGGCGAACATAGCACGGATCCGACGTCCAAACACGGCGACGCCGAGGATAAACCTCATCAAACCCCCTCTGGGAGGAAAACAGTCCGGACGAAGATGCACACATCATCCCGGGAACGCACTTGGAGCAAGAAAACCTCCGTAGAAGGCTTATTGCCATAGCGAGGAGTCTGAAGAAGCAGAAGCAAAGGCTTAAGGCCACACAAAATACGCTCAACGGCAGGTGGAACAAAGCGCTCGACAATGAAGAAAAGTGTGATGGAAGTTACCACACCAAGAGCTATCCAAAGCGCAAGCTATTACCTGAATTCGACGATGAGGCCTTAGAGCCCACATAGCCGAAAAATGAAATGGCCAACCGGCCGGATCAACCACCTTGTGACCGCGATAGAGCGGCCAACAAGGTCACACATAAGTCAACACACGATCTATGTGAGGACTTGCGCCAAAAATCCGGTACGACCAGATCCATCTATGGATCTAGGAAGCGCGCTCCGGCACAAAATCAAAACCTAATACTACAACTGTCCGAACGCCATGGTACATCCAAATACAGGGGTGCCGCACACCCCCTATGTTTCACCGATGAGGTGCTGGACCATGAATTCCCAGAAGGATTCAAACCAGTGAACATAGAGGCGTACAACGGGACCATAGACCCTGGGGTCTGGATTGAGGACTTTATCCTCCATATCCATATGGCTCAGGGAGACGATCTCCATGCCATTAAATACTTGCCCCTCAAGCTTAAAGGACCAGCTCGGCAATGGCTGAAAAGTCTCCCCGGAAACTCAATTGGAAGTTGGGAGGAGCTCGAGGACGCTTTTCGGGCTAATTTTCAAGGGACCTATGTCCGACCTCCGGATGCATACGATTTAAGCAATATAATTCAACAGCCCGGAGAGTCCGCCCGAAAGCTTTGGAACAGGTTTCTCACTAGGAAGAACCAAATCGTCGATTGTTCGGACGCCGAAGCCTTAGCAGCTTTCAAACACAGCGTCCGAGACGAATGGCTCGCCAGACACCTCGGCCAAGAAAAACCAAGAACAATGGCAGCCTTAACAAGCCTCATGACCCACTTTTGCGCGGGTGAAGATAGCTGGTTAGACAGCAGTACCACCAGAGACCCAAGCACATCCGAAGTCAAGGATGGCAATGGAAAACCATGACGCAATAAAAACAAGCATCGAAATAAAGAGGATAGCCCAGATAATACGGCTGTAAACGCCAGATTCAGGGGCTCTCGACCAGGTCAACGGAAAAAGCCTTTCAAAGGCAACAGAGATGGACCGTCTGGCCTAAACAGGATTCTTGAAAAACTATGTCATATTCATGGCACCCCCGATAAACCCGCAAATCACACCCATAGGGTATGCTAGGTCTTCAAGAAGGTCGGTAAGCTAAACGCTGAACACAAGGGAGGAGACACCAAGCGAAGACGAGGATGAACCACGCCAGCAAAGCACTGGAGGACAGAAAAAATTCCCACCAGAGGTCAAAACAGTAAGCATGATCCAGGTGACGAAGAGGAGAAGCAAACATGCACTCCGAGACACACGCGCCATAGAGCCCGCTACCCCTAGGTTCAACCCCTGGTTGGCCTGCCGATCACCTTTGATCGCGGGGATCACGCGGCAAGCATCCGGCACAAAGGATTGGCTGCCTTGGTGTTACACCCAATAATAAATGGATACCATCTCACACGAGTCCTCATGGACGGAGGAAGTGGTCTAAATCTGATATATCAGGACACAGTCCGCAAACTGGGGATAGACTCGACAAAAATAAGCCACAGTAATACTACCTTCAAGGGAGTAATACCAGGCCTAGAGGCCCACTGTCCGGGCTCTCTATTACTAGAGGTTGTATTCGGTTCTCCCGACAACTTCCGAAGCGAAAGGTTAACTTTCTACATCGCTCCATTCCGAAGTGGCTATCAAGCACTACTCGGAAGAACGGCTTTCGCTCGTTTTAATGTAATACCACATTACGCTTCTCAAGCTTAAGATGCCCGGTCCACGTGGCCCCATCACAGTTAGCGGAAATACTGAGCGTTCTCTACGCGCAGAAGAATGTGCGGCGGCTTTAACAGCGGAGCACTAGACGGCCTCACCAACCAGAAAAAATGATAGGTCGTCAAGACCACGGACACGGTTAGACGAGTCCGGTGCACCATTACATATACATGAGATTGGTTCGATGGTCGAACCCTCCTAGATGGTACCAGGGGCTTCCCGCGTGTAATCAGGGCTAGTCCAGCTCAACTTGACTTATCTTGAATTTTAATGGTTTATTGATAATAACCACTTTTTTGGCACGGCAACTTTCACCAAAGTTCTTCTCTTTTACAGATGACAATCGTGCTACACCCGTCTAGGACACGGCACAACGGAGACACAGGCGCAGACGTGCAGCAGGGATCCGCTCAAAGGTTTCTTTTTAGATTAAGGCCCTGTGTAAAGCTTTTTTACTGTCTCTTGTTGTCCACATCCTCCAGATACTCAATACAACCGAGAAGGATGTTGACATTATTGGCATGTGGCCACGTCAGGATATTGCATGTACCTGGACACTCGGGGTTTATTATTAAGGGCATTGTTCATCCCGGCATATGTTATAAAGACCGAATACCTTAGGGAGTGTTCGGCGTCGCGAGTTTGGCCTTATATGCATCAGCTCCGAATCATGTCTTTGGTCAAATGTTGGGTTTTCCCGGCTCCCGTGTTTTGGTACCTTACGTTCCGCTATATCAGCTAAGGTAGCACTGGGAGAACTGCTGCGATTGTGCCCTAGTTCATCTGGATGAGCACCTCAGTAGAGAAAGCCGAAAACTAACTGTCATGATAAAGCACGAGACTGGTCAACCACTCGATGACTAAGCGGAATCTTCGGGATTCCTCCACATTAACGAAGGGCCGTTTCCCGGTCATGTACGTACGCGCCTCGTATTCGGACGAGCGCAGAAGTACCAGGGGCTATATAGTAGCCCCACCGTCAAACTCCTATGGCTAAGTGAAAGTGTTAAAGCAATATAGTCCGATTGCCTCGTTCGCTGCGCTACCACCTCCTTCATGGACCAAGACATTGGATCAAGTGTGAATACGCGTTTTATGCAAACACCCTCGTATTATATGCGTGGGGGCGGAAGCTGATGACTGCAAACTTTCAGGTTATATACATATATACATAAACGGCCGCACAGGAGGCACCATAATACTTTCAGGCAAAAGTAAAAACACAGCCTTGATAACTCAAATAAAACATTGTGTTTACAATGGGAGTGTATGTCACTAGAACATAATATTCTTTGAGCATTGAGCCTCTATCAAACGAGCGCCTTCAAGGACTTCTTCAAAGTAGTGCTCGGCAGCCACTCGGCCCACGGCCGAACCCTGTGTGGCAATAGTGGTGGCCTCCATCTCTGCCCAGTATGTCTTGACACGGGCAAAGGCCATCCATGCACCCTCTATGCACGCCGACCTCTTCATGGCATCAATGTGGGGTACAGCACCAAGGAAATGTTGCACTAAACTAAAATAACTATTCGGCCTTGGCCCTCCCGGCCACAGATGATCCACAACAGACCTCATGGCAAGTCCGGACAACCTATGGAGCTCGGCCCACTCGGCCATTCGCTCATTCAATAGCAGCGGACGCACTGGAGCATGGAACTGTGACCAGAACATCTTTTCCACTTCACGATCTTTTTGATCCTTGAAGTACTAGGCCGCATCAGCAGCACTTGCTGCCAAATCCACGTAAGCGTCCACAGAACTCCATAGTTGATCAAGAGGAGCATACTTCGGATCCCCGAACTTAGTCTGCAACAAGAAGGGCTTCCCAGCCATGATATCCGCAGCTTGACGCAGCTCCTCCTTCGTCGCTCTGATTTTGGAGCGGGCTTCCTTGGCTGCTACCATGGCCTTCTCTAGGTCCGTCGCCCTCGCTCGGCTTCTTTTTCAAGAAGTTGGTAACGGGCAGCGGCATCTTTCAACTCAACTGCCATCTCGGCTATTCTTTCCTTGCTCTGGCAATGCGCGGCCTGTTCGGCCCTCAGCACTTCGACCGCCTTTAGAGCGGCCGCATCGCGATTCCTTGCTTGTTCCTTGGCTCGGGCAAGCTCCACCCAAAGGGTCTCTATGGTGGCAGCTCCATCTGCAGTCACAACATATTAAAGATACTGGCATTATGCTCCTCTTACTATGTGTTGATCATCGGAGAAATCACTTACCCTGTGCCTCGTCAAGCCGCTTGTTGACAACCACGATGTTGGCATCCGCCGCATCAAGTTGCCGCTTTAGCTCGGCAAACCCATCAGTCTGGCTAGCCACCGGAGCTTCAGCCACCTACACATAAAGGCGGCCTGGTTATTACCTGGGACTATGATCCTCTGTTTACCACCGTTTTCGACGGCAACCAGAGTCTCAGGGGCTACTATCTGCATAGGGCACACCTAACGTGTGTGGTACTGTCAAAAACATACACTATTTCACGTACCTCAAAGCCTTTCAGCAGACTCATAAAAGCTTCATGCAATCCGCTTTCAGCGGATGAAATCCTTTCAATTACCGTACCCATTAGCATACGATGCGCTTGTGAGATGGCCGCTTGCTCCAAAAGATCCTTCAGTGCGTCCGATAGCACACTGTATGGTTCCGGACTCTTTCTGTTGCTCTCTTTAGGAGCCGAATACTGAGGACTCCGGGTAGCCAAAGGATTACCCTCTGGCCTTGGCGGATCAGGAGAGACCCTCCGCGATGATACTTCAGGGTCGCCCGCCTCATGAGGCGGGGTGGCAGGGGGAGGCGTTTCACTCTCCATCATCTCCGGAAGAAGATCCCCCGAAGACGAACTCTGTCGAGAAGGGCTGCGATCCGAACTACAAGATATATGCTTCGGTTATTGTCTTCAGAAGTAAGGTAGGACATTTTCACTATTAAAGTACTTTTTGATTACTTACAGCTCGGTAGAGGGCTGATCCCCTTGTCGACATTGTGCGGCAAGAATCCCCTCTGAGGCAGGACCCTCTGGCGAAGATTTCCTCCCCCGTTTGGAAGCCTTTGTTTCCGGATCCTTAGAGGTGGTCCTCTTCCTTCCTTGGGGAGAGGGAATGTCAGATACTTCTCCCTGGTTATCCTCCTTCGCGGAGGTTCTAATTCCCCCGCTTTTGGCCTCTTTATTCCCCCCTTTATCTTCCTTTGAGGGCACCTGATAAGGCGTCGGCTCGAGCATTCTGTCTAGTACTGGATTGGCCAAGCCTTCAGGAAGGGGGGACGAACACCTGATCATCTTCGCCTTTGCTATCCAGTCCTGGTCAAAGAGTGACTTTCAGAATGATGTCATGATAAATAAAAGGACAGCGTGTTCGGCCATGGGATTACTTACTTGGGTATCGGGGCAGATACAACTCAGACCCGCATCCTCGGTGGTGTCCGGACACTCTATTTGGGGTCCGAAGAACAATTTGTACATCTCTCCGAGCGTCATTGAGGGAGTCCTGGATAAGGGGGTGTCCGGATGGCCGGACTATACCTTCAGCCGGACTCCTGGACTATGAAGATACAAGATTGAAGACTTTGTCCCGTGTCCGTAAGGGACTTTCCTTGGCGTGGAAGGCAAGCTTGGCGATACGGATATGTAGATCTCCTACCATTGTAACCGACTTTGTGTAACCCTAACCCTCTCCGGTGTCTATATAAACCGGAGGGTTTTAGTCCGTAGGACAACATACAGAACAACAATCATACCATAGGCTAGCTTCTAGGGTTTAGCCTCTCCGATCTCGTGGTAGATCTACTCTTGTACTACCCATATCATCAATATTAATCAAGCAGGACGTAGGGTTTTACCTCCATCAAGAGGGCCCGAACCTGGGTAAAACTTCGTGTCCCTTGCCTCCTGTTACCATCCGGCCTAGACGCACAGTTCGGGACCCCCTACTCGAGATCCGCCGGTTTTGACACTGACATTGGTGCTTTCATTGAGAGTTCCTCTGTGTCGTCGCCGTTAGGCTTGATGGCTCCTATAATCATTAATAGTGATGCAGTCCAGGGTGAGACCTTCCTCCCCGGACAGATCTTCATCTTCGGTGGCTTCGCACTGCGGGCCAATTCACTTGGCCATCTGGAGCAGATCGAAAGCTATGCCCCTGGCTTTCAGGTCAGATTTGGAAGTTTAAACTACACGGCTGACATCCGCGAGGACTTGATCTTCGATGGATTCGAGCCACTGCCGAGCAAGCCGCACTGTCACAACGAGCATGATCTAGCTCTGCCGCCGAACAGTGCCCTGGAGGCCGCACCCGCATCGGCTTCGACCCTTAATTCGGAGCCAAATGCGCCGATCGAGGATGGGTGGTTGTACGCCGCCTCGGGGGCTGCAATCCCAACGGTGATCGAGCCAAACACCAGCCCCGCACTTCGCGAGACTCGTGACTCCAAGGAGCCAGACTCCTCTCCGGACTCCGAACCCTCCGCGCCCCTGCCGATCGAATCCGATTGGGCGCCGATCATGGAGTTTACTGCCGCGGACATCTTTCAGCACTCGCCTTTCAGCGTTATTTTGAAGACACTAAAGTCTCTCTCTTTATCAAGAGAGCCCTGGCCGGACTACAGTCAGCAAGGTTGGGATACGGACGATGAAGAAATTCAAAGCCCACCCTCCACCCACTTTGTAGCCACTGTCGACGATTTAACCGACATGCTCGACTTCGACTACGAAGACATCGACGGTATGGACGCCGATGAAGGAGACGATGAAGAACCAGCGCCTATTGGGCCCTCGAAAGCCACCTCGTCATATGACATATACATGGTGGACACCCCAAAAGAAGGAGATGGCGATGGAACAGCGGAGGATGACCCCTCCAAGAAACAGCCTAAGCGCCGGCGTCAGCGGCGCCGCTCAAAATCCCGCCAAAGCAAATATGGTGATTCCAGCATGGGAGATAATAATACTCCGCAAAGTGCCGAAGAAAACCTCCTCCAGCAAGATTCAGCACAGGAGGATGTAGAAGCCAGCCCTCATGAGAGAGCGGCAGACAGAGAGGTCGAGGACGATAATTATATGCCTCCCTCCGAAGACGAGGCAAGCCTCGACGACGACGAATTCGTCGTGCCAGAGGATCCCGTCGAGCAAGAGTGTTTTCAACGCAGGCTTATGGCCACGGCAAGAAGCCTCAAGAAAAAACAGCAACAGCTTAGAGCTAATCAAGATTTGCTAGTCGACAGATGGACTGAAGTCCTTGCGGCCGAGGAGCATAAACTCGAACGCCCCTCCAAGGGCTACCCAAAGCGCAGGTTGCTACCCCGATTAGAGGAGGAAGCACTTAAACCTACATCACCAGCACTTGATACGGCCGACCGGCCACCTCGTGGCCGCGACAGAGAGGCCTCTCGGCCCTCCACTCAAGCCGCACCCCGTACCAAGGCACGGGAAAATGCGCCAGACCTGCAAGATATGTTGGAGGACAAGGCAAGGCAAACAAGATCGATCTACAGATCGCGTGGGCACCCCACGACTCGAGACGGTAACCGTCACGCCGGACACAAATCCGGTAGGGCCAAACATAGTAGACAAAGCTCATTGGAGCTACGTCGTGATATAGCCCAGTACAGAGGCACCGCACACCCACTATGCTTCACAGACGAAGTAATGGATCATCAAATCCCCGAGGGTTTCAAACCCGTAAACATCGAATCATATGATGGCACAACAGATCCTGCGGTATGGATTGAGGATTATCTCCTTCATATCCACATGGCCCGCGGCGGTGATCTCCACGCCATCAAATACCTCCCACTCAAGCTTAAAGGACCAGCTCGGCATTGCCTTAATAGCTTGCCAGTAGGATCAATCAGTTGTTGGGAGGACCTGGAAGCCGCATTCCTCGACAATTTCCAGGGCACTTATGTGCGACCACCAGACGCCGATGACCTAAGCCACGTAATTCAGCAGCCAGAGGAATCGGCCAGGCAATTCTGGACACGGTTCCTAACAAAGAAAAATCAAATAGTCGAATGTCCGGACGCAGAGGCCCTAGCAGCCTTCAAGCACAATATCCGTGACGAGTGGCTTGCCTGGCACCTTGGACAGGAAAAGCCGAAATCTATGGCAGCACTCACGACACTCATGACCCGCTTTTGCGCAGGAGAAGACAGCTGGCTTGCTCGTAGCAACAATATGGCCAAGAACCCTGGTAATTCGGATACCAGGGACAGTAGTGGCAGGTCGCGTCGCAACAAGCAGAAGCGCCGCATTAACGGCGACAATGCTGAGGATACGGCAGTTAATGCCGGATTCAGAGGCTATAAATCCGGTCAGCGGAAAAAGCCATTCAAAAGAAATCCTAGGGGCCCGTCCAATTTGGACCGAATACTCGACCGCTTGTGCAAGATACATGGCACCCCCGAAAAGCCGGCCAATCACACCAACAGGGATTTTTGGGTGTTCAAGCAGGCAGCCAAGTTAAATGCCGAAAATACCGACAAGGGGCTGCATAGCGATGACAAAGAAGAGCCCCGGCCGCCGAACAACAGTGGACAGAAGGGTTTTCCCCCACATGTGCGGACGGTGAACATGATATACGCAACCCACATCCCCAAGAGGGAGGGGAAGCGCGCGTTAAGGGACGTATACGCGGTAGAGCCAGTCGCCCCAAAGTTCAACCCATGGTCCTCCTGCCCGATCACCTTTGATCGAAGGGACCATCCCACTAGCACCCGTCATGGCGGATTCACCGCATTGGTTCTAGACCCAATTATTGACGGATTTCATCTCACTAGAGTCCTTATGGACGGCGGCAGCAGCCTGAACCTGCTTTACCAGGATACAGTGCGGAAAATGGGCATAGATCCCTCGAGGATTAAGCCCACCAAAACGACCTTTAAAGGCGTAATACCAGGTGTAGAGGCCAACTGTACAGCCTCAATCACACTTGAAGTGGTCTTCGGATCTTCGGATAATTTCCGAAGCGAGGAGTTAATCTTCGACATAGTCCCATTCCGCAGTGGCTATCACGCACTACTCGGGCGAACCGCATTCACCAAGTTCAACGCGGTACTTCACTACGCATACCTTAAGCTCAAGATGACAGGCCCTCAAGGAGTAATTACGGTCAATGGAAACACCGAACGCTCCCTCCGAATAGAGGAGCACACGGCGGCCCTTGCAGCGGAAGTACAAAGCAGCCTCTCCAGGCAGTTCTCCAGTCCGGCCATTAAACGTACGGACATCGTCAAGAGCGCCCGGAGTAACCTACAACAAGACTGCCTGGCATGTTCCGAGCAGGCGTAGCAATGCGGCCCCAACCCCAGCCCTCGCAAAAATGCGACGTCAGTGCTTCGCGTACATAACTACGCTCTAGAAATACCATGGGTACAGGGGGAGGGGCACCATCACGGCACGCCCGAAGCACGGCTTAAACCGCACCAGGGGCTGCCAATTTTTTCAATTTTCTCTTACTTTTAGGACTCCATTCTTCGGAAGGCCTGTTCGGCAGTTCAGTTGCTGCACAAAGGATGCAAGAACCAGGGAAGCAGACAAGCCATGCCGCATTACGGAACTCCCAGGTGGTCTCTATCACGAGCAGTATACCTGTTTCGCATACCATTCCGCAGCCTGCCCCTGGAACGGACATGTTAAATAGTCCAACCTTTTGCTTATCGCATTATTTGTATCGTTCTGCTTTGATCACGGCCCTTTTTAATAAACAATGCATAGCTTTTGTCTATTTTTGCATTACTCTTTTTTTACAAATGTATGTTCCTTAACGACATGTTGCACCCGTACACTTTGGTACGGCCAAAATACGCCAGGGGCTTTAGTACCCCTCAATATGGTGTGAGAAGTCCGAACACTTTAACAAGTGCGGCACCCCGAACTTATAGAATTATATGCATCGGCTCCGAATCATGTCTTGGGTCAATAGTTGGATTTGCCCGGCTCCTATGTTTTGGTGCCTTACGTTCCGCTATGTCGGCTAAGGTAGCAATAGGAGAACTACTGTGATTGTGCCCCAGTTGAGCTGGGTCGAGCACCTCAGTAGAGAAAGCTAAAACTGACTGTCATGATGAAGCGAGAGTTGGTCGTTGTTCGAGAGGTTTTTCGAGTCCCTAAAGACTTATGCCGCTTAGAGCGAGGATTCGGCTCTGTCCGGCCAAGGCGTGGATAGTGCCCCGAACTCGGTCTTCCGAATACTAGGGGCTTCGCTGAAATTTAAAATTATAGAATTCTATGGCTAAGTGAGAGTGTTCACGCATTATAGTCCGATTGCCTTGTTCGTTGTGCTGAGCGCCTCCCTCGAAGGACCCAAACATGGGAAAAAGAGCGCTCAGGTTTATCCCCGAACACCCCAGCACTAGCGGCACGGGGGTAGAAGTCGACGACTCGCCATCTCTCAAAATTGATAAACAGCCGCACAGAAGGTAATATTTTAAATTCCAACAGCATTGCTTAGCGCATATGAACAAGTTTTCAGCGCACAGGACAAAACGAGCGAGTTTTACTCAAAAATTACCTCCCTGGAACATTCATCCGCCATAAGGCAGGCACCCTTCAGAACATCCTTTTAATAATCCTCGGGCTTGCGATGCTCTTTCCCCGGAGGTGGCCCGTCCTTCACAAGCTTCTCAGCATCCAGCTTGCCCCAGTGCACCTTAGCACGGGCAAGGGCCCTACGGGCACCTTCAATGCAGACGGAGCGCTTGATGACTTCGAGCCTTGGATAAGCCGCCACCAGCCGCCGCACCAGCCCGAAATAGCTCCCAGGCAGAGCCTCTCCAGGCCACAGCCGAACTATGAGGCCCTTCATGGCCTGTTTAGCCGCCTTGTGGAGCTCGACCAGTTGCTTCAGCTGGTCGCTCAGGGGCACAGGGTGTCCGGCCTCAGCATACTGAGACCAGAACACCTTCTCTGTCGAGCTGCCCTCCTCGGCTCGATAGAATGCGGCGGCATCAGACACGCTACGGGGAAGATCTACGAATGCTCCTAGAGAGCTCCGGATTCGGGTAAGTAACAAGTAACTCACGTTTATGTGTTTGCTTTGCATAAATAATGCCTTACCCGCCTCTATCTTTTTCACCGCATCCAACTCCTGGCGGGTCTTCTGGGATTCGGCCTTGGTAGACTTGGCATTTTTAATAGCCACTACGAGCTCGGACGCTCGCGTCTTTGAGTCAAGCTCCAAACTCTCATGTTTTTTCATGAGAGCCTGGAGCTCTTACCGCACCTTGCCAACCTGGGCCTCATACTTCTCCCGCTTGGTGCGCTCCGTGGCCGCCCTGTTCTCGCCCTCGAGCATCGCTTGCTTAAGGGTCGCCACCTCAGACGTGGCCCCTACAATAGCCACGATAATCCTGTCATTTTTTGCAATTGCACCTTTTTTATATATATTTAAACAAGTTATTTCTTACCTTCCTTGTCCTCGAGCTGCTTCTTTGCACGCCCGAGCTCTTGCTCGGACTGCTCGAGGTTCTGCTTTAGCATGTCCACTTCCGCAGTCAGTGCGGCGGACGCCGACAGAGAAGCCTGCATACGCATATTGACTCCTTTTTGTTAGACTCCTGCGAATTTTATTTGATCCTCTATTCGGCTTTTCTTCCCGAACGCCAAACAGAGCATCAGGGGCTACTGTCTATGCGGTAATATTATTTACACATTCTTTACTTACCTCAAAGCCTGTTAAAAGGCTAGCACAAGCTTCAGTCAGTCCACTCTTGGCGGACTGAACCTTCTGGACCACCACACTCATAATGGTGCGGTGCTCCTTGTCGATGGAGGCGCCTTTGAGCACCTCCAACAGATTGTCCGGCGCCTCCGGTTGGACGGGGGTCACCGGCACGGTGGGCTTGCTCCTCTTGGAAGGAGGTCGCCCGCCGGACTCTGGAACCTTTGAAGGTTCCGAAGCGGTGTCCAGCCTAGAGCCGGACTTGGAGCCCTGGGGGGTTTTATCCCCTTTACTCCTGGAGTCCGGGAGGTCGCCTTGCGGCGCCTCCAGGACCACCTCCTCCTGGCTTGGAACCTGTTGGGACAACACTTCGGCGTCGTCCATAGGGCGGGGGGAGGTATCCGTCGGAAGTGAATTCACATACGACGAGTCAAGTGAACCACTCGACGACGCGTCGAGCCGGTCTTTGGGTGGGCTGCATAATCATATTCGACATAAGGGAAAGCTGTGCAATAAAGGAATACTATGAATTACTCTGGTATCCGGATACTTACGATTTCGCCAGGGGCTTGGCCCTGAGCGGCCACTCCTCTCCGCCATCGTCGGCGTCGGTGGAGTAGTCCGGAGGAAGGGTTTTCCCCTTCTTGGACCCTTCGGCCTCCCCAGTGAGGGCGGCCTTCATTTTCTTCTCTCCCCCCGCTGGAAGGGGAGAGGTCTCTTCTTCCTCCTCCTCGTCTTCACGGGAGGAATGCGCCTTGGAGCCGTCGGATGATGAACCCGGCACCTCTTGGCACCGGGCACTTTTTCGAGTCCCCGTGGCCTTCTTCATGGCCTTCTTCTCCGGCACCACATAGGGTGCCGGAACCAGCAGCTTCGCCAAGCGGGCATCGGCTGGGTCTTCGGGTAAAGGAGCCGGACAGTCGATCTTTCCGTACTTTGCCTGCCAATCCTGTCAAAGGTAAGGGAGCTTAGATCCCGCATAGAGTTAAACTATGAAAAACTAATACCCTGTAAAAGGTACAAACAACTTACCGCGCTAACGTGACGCTGTGCGCTGAATCCGCGATCCTCGGTAGCGGATGCGGGAGCCTCGGTGCCCTTGAAAAGCACCTTCCAGGCATCTTCGTACGTCGTGTCGAAGAGCCTGCTCAG
This sequence comes from Triticum urartu, assembly GCF_056163025.1. Classification (NCBI taxonomy): domain Eukaryota; kingdom Viridiplantae; phylum Streptophyta; class Magnoliopsida; order Poales; family Poaceae; genus Triticum; species Triticum urartu. The sequence continues at coordinate 5,216,478 of NC_141877.1, forward strand.
AGTTTGGTGCTGCACCGGGTTGAACTCCCACAGATTGAAGGCCCGCTGTTGATACGGGAGGATCCGGTGGATGAGCATAACCTGGACTACGTTGACAAGCTTGAGTTGCTTACTCACCAGGGTTTGGATGCATGTTTGCAGTCCAGTCACCTCTTCTTTGCTGCCCCACGACAGGCCCGTCTCTTTCCAGGACGTGAGCCGCGTTGGGGGTCCGGACCGGAACTCGGGGGCTACGACCCACTCAGGGTCGCGCGGCCCGCTGATGTAAATCCACCCCGATTGCCACCCCTTCAGGGTCTCCACAAAGGGGCCCTCGAGCCATAAGACGTTGGGCATCTTGCCCACCATGGCGCCTCCGTACTCCGCCTAGTTGTCGCGCACCACCTTCGGCTTGACATTGAAAGTCTTGAGCCATAGGCCGAAATGGGGGTGGATGCGGAGGAAAGCCTCGCACACGATGATAAACGCCGAGATGTTGAGGATGAAGTTCGGGGCCAGATCATGGAAATCCAGGCCGTAGTAGAACATGAGTCCCCGGACGAATGGGTGGATAGGAAAGCCCAGTCCGCGGAGGAAGTGGGGAAGGAACACTACCCTCTCATGGGGCCTTGGGGTAGGGAGGAGCTTCCCCTCTTCGGGAAGCCGGTACGCGATGTCGTTAGACAAGTATCCGGCCTTCCTCGGTTTTTTGATGTGTCCCTCCGTGACGGAGGACACCATCCACTTGCCTCCCGCTCTGGACATGGCTGGAGAAGGTTGAGGTGGGGGGTGCGGACTTGGGCGCTGGAGCTCGAGTGCACGAAAATGGATAGGCAAAGGAGGAAGAAGGCGTAGGTGAAAAGGTGGATCCTTATCCCCTTATATGGGTAGACGCAACTACGTGTCCCCACCAGCCTAGTAAAACTCGCTTATCTCGAAGCGCCGTAATCAATGGCGCGGTTGGGTTACCCACGCCCGTATTGATGAGAATCCCGGAATAAGGGGACACGATCTCTGCTTTAACAAGACATGCCAAGGAAACCACCTCGCATGACACGCTGAGGTGGGATAATAAAACGATTCGAATAAAGGCTTGGCCGTGGTGCGATGTCACACTACGGAATACGTCAGCAGATTAGATTTGTGTAAATATTATTCTCTCTATGGCAATATGTGGAAACTTATTTTGCAGAGCCGGACACTATCTTTGTGTTCAAAATCTTCTATGAAGTACTTGGAGGAGGAACCCGCCTTGCAATGCCGAAGACAATCTGCGCGCCAGACTCGTCGTCATTGAAGTCTGGTTCAGGGGCTACTGAGGGAGTCCTGGATAAGGGGGTGTCCGGATGGCCGGACTATACCTTCAGCCGGACTCCTGGACTATGAAGATACAAGATTGAAGACTTCGTCCCGTGTCCGGAAGGGACTTTCCTTGGCGTGGAAGGCAAGCTTGGCGATACGGATATGTAGATCTCCTACCATTGTAACCGACTTTGTGTAACCCTAACCCTCTCCGGTGTCTATATAAACCGGAGGGTTTTAGTCCATAGGACAACATACAGAACAACAATCATACCATAGGCTAGCTTCTAGGGTTTAGCCTCTCCGATCTCGTGGTAGATCTACTCTTGTACTACCCATATCATCAATATTAATCAAGCAGGACGTAGGGTTTTACCTCCATCAAGAGGGCCCGAACCTGGGTAAAACTTCGTGTCCCTTGCCTCCTGTTACCATCCGGCCTAGACGCACAGTTCGGGACCCCCTACCCGAGATCCGCCGGTTTTGACACCGACATTGGTGCTTTCATTGAGAGTTCCTCTATGTCGTCGCTGTTTTGCTTATTACGGCGCCTCCGCACTCTGCGTGCCGCCCCTCGATCATCTTCGGCTTCACATTGAAGGTCTTGAGCCACAGGCCGAAGTGTGCGGTAATGCGGAGGAAGGCCTCACATACGGCGATGAACGACGAGATGTGAAGGAGGGAATCCGGGGCCAGATCATGGAAATCCAGACCATAATAGAACATGAGCCCCCTAACAAAGGGATCCAGAGCAAGGCCTAGCCCTTGGAGGAAGTGAGAGATGAACACAACACTCTCGTTGGGTTCGGGAGTGGGGATGACCTGCCCTCGGGCGGGCAGCCTGTGCGAGATTTCGGCAGTCATATACCTGGCCTCTCTCAGCTTCTTGATGTCCTCCTCTGTGATGGAGGAAGGCATCCACCGACCTTGGAGTTTGGATCCGAACATGGTTGAAGGTCCGAAGCGCCTGACCTGAGCCTTGGGTGTTGGAAATCGAGGTGGGGGAAGGATTTGATTGAGCACGAGAAGAAAAAAGGACATGCCTTGGCCTCTTTATAAAGAGGGTGAATATCATGCGTCCTCCTCGCGGCTGTTTTGGACTTGCCTAAAATCGAGGAGTCATACCAACGGGCACGAGTGGGTTACCCACGTCCGTATTGATGAGAATCCCGTAATAAGGGGGACACGATCTCTGCTTCGACAAGACGTGTCAAGAAAACCGCCTCGCAATATGTGCAGTCCTGGTTGGGAAAAACGGTTCGGATAATGACCGGGCCATGACATGACGTCGTGCTGTCAAAACACGTCAGCAGATTAGATTTGTGGAAATATTATTCTCTCTACGGTGGTATGTGGAAATTGTTTTGCAGATCGGGACACTATCCTTGTGTTCAAAATCTTCTAGGGAGTATTTGGAGGAGGAACCTGCCTTGCAATGCCAAAGACAATACTGCATGCCGGACTCATCGTCATTGAAGCCTGGTTCAGGGGCTACTAAATGAGTCCTGGATTAGGGGGTCTCTGGATAGCCGGACTATATCCTTTGGTCGGACTGTTGGACTATGAATATACAAGATTGAAGACTTTGTCTCGTGTCCGGATGGGACTCTCCTTGGCGTGGAAGGCAAGCTTGGCAATACGGATATGCAGATCTCCTCCCTTGTAACTGACTCTGTGTAACCCTAGCCCCCTCCGATGTCTATATAAACCGGAGGGTTTAGTCTGTAGGACAACATACAATCATACCATAGGCTAGCTTGTAAGGTTTAGCCTCTACGATCTCGTGGTAGATCAACTCTTGTAATACTCATATCATCAAGAAAAATCAAGAAGGACGTAGGGTATTACCTCCATCAAGAGGGTCCGAACCTGGGTAAACATCGTGTCCCCTGCCTCTTGTTACCATACGCCTTAGACGCACAGTTCGGGACCCCCTACCCGAGATCCGCCGGTTTTGACACTGACAGTGACCGACCGGGAAGTTGCTCCCGGGTGCGCATGAGTGAGGACAAAGTGCGCTGAAAAGACTAGTATTGATCTGTGGGGCTAGTCTAGATCCTGCCAGGAGTAACGACCACCGGCGGGTGTGTCCGGGGCATTACAAGCGGAGCTCCGGAAAAGGCCCCAAGATGGGATCTCATGGATACAGAAAGTTACGGCAGTGGAATTAGGGTTTTGGCTCCGTATCTGGTAGTTTGGGGGTACGTAGGTATATATAGGAGGAAGGAGTACGTCGGTGGAGCAACAGGGGGCCCACGAGGGTGGAGGGCGCTCCTGGGGGGGTAGGCGCGCCCCCATACCTCGTGGCCTCCTGGTTGATTTCTTGACGTAGGGTCCAAGTCCTCTGGATCATGTCCGTTCCGGAAATCACATTCCAAAAGGTTTCATTCCGTTTGGACTCCGTTTGATATTCTTTTTCTGTGAAACCCTAAAATAGGCAAAAAAAACAGCAATTCTGGGCCGGGCCTCCGATTAATAGGTTAGTCCCAAAAATAATATAAAAGTGTATAATAAAGCCCAATTATGTCCAAAACAGAATATAATATAGCATGGAACAATCAAAAATTATAGATATGTTGGAGACGTATCACTCCATAGTTCCGGAGAACGGCATTTTAGTCATCTTGCCCATGAGGCATGGTTCGCAAGTACCAAGTGATTCATAATCAAGTGATTTCAAAAGTCCATCAGTATGGAGTTTCTTCATGTGCTTTATACCAATATGACCTAAACGGCAGTGCCACAAATAAGTTGCACTATCATTATCAACTCTGCATCTTTTGCCTTCAACATTATGAATATGTGTATCACTACTATCGAGAGTCATCAAAAATAGACCACTCTTCAAGGGTGCATGACCAGAACAGATATTACTCATATAAATAGAACAACCATTATTCTCAGATTTAAATGAATAACCGTCTCGCATTAAACAAGATCCAGATATAATGTTCATGCTCAACACTGGCACCAAATAACAATTATTTAGGTCTAAAACTAATCCCGAAGTTAGATGTAGAGGTAGCGTGCCGACGGCGATCACATCAACTTTGGAACCATTTCCCACGCGCATCGTCACCTCGTCCTTAGCCAGTGTTCGCTTAATCCATAGTCCATGTTTCGAGTTGCAAATATTAGCAACAGAACCAGTATCAAATACCCAGGTGCTACTGCGAGCTCTGTTAAGGTACACATCAATAACATGCATATCACATATACCTTTGTTCACCTTTCCATCCTTCTTATCCGCCAAATACTTGGGGCAGTTCCGCTTTCAGTGACCAGTCTGTTTGCAGTAGAAGCACTCAGTCTCAGGCTTAGGTCCAGACTTGGGTTTCTTCTCCTGAGCAGCAACTTGTTTGATGTTCTTCTTGAAGTTCCCCTTCTTCTTCCCTTTGCCCTTTTTCTTGAAACTGGCGGTCTTATTGACCATCAACACTTGATGCTCCTTTTTGATTTCTACCTCCGCAGCCTTTAGCATTGCGAAGAGCTCGGGAATTGTCTTATTCATCCCTTGCATATTATAGTTCATCACGAAGCTCTTGTAGCTTGGTGGCAGTGATTGAAGAACTCTGTCAATGACACTATCAACAGGAAGATTAACTCCCAGTTGAGTCAAGTGATTATGATACCCAGACATTTTGAGTATATGCTCACTGACAGAACTCTTCTCCTCCATCTTGCAGCTATAGAACTTATTGGAGACTTCATATCTCTCAATCCAGGCATTTGCTTGAAATATTAACTTCAACTCCTAAAACATCTCATATGCTCCATGACGTTCAAAACGTCATTGAAGTCCCGGTTCTAAGCCGTAAAGCATGGCACACTGAACTATCGAGTAGTCATCAACTTTGCTCTGCCAGGTGTTCATAAGATCTGGTGTTGCTCCTGCAGCAGGTTTGGCACTTAGCGGTGCTTCCAGGACGTCATTCTTCTGTGCAGCAATGAGGATAGTCCTCAAGTTACGGACCCAGTCCGTGTAATTGCTACCATCATCTTTCAACTTTGCTTTCTCAAGGAACACATTAAAATTCAACGGAACAACATCACGAGCCATCTATCTACAACAAACATAGACATGCAAAATACTATCAGGTACTAAGTTCATGATAAATTTAAGTTCAATTAATCATATTACTTAAGAACTCCCACTTAGATAGACATCCCTCTAATCATCTAAGTGATCACGTGATCCAAATCAACTAAACCATAACCGATCATCACGTGAAATCACTACAGGAAACATGTAATTTGCCATCTGTGGATCACAGACGGCAAAGATTTTGTCGTCACGAAGCAGACGACAAACTCAGACGGCAAAGAATAGTTTGCCGTCAGCTTTTCATCAAGAAGACGGCAAACTCAGAAGCCAAATCTACTTTGCCGTCAGCCTCATAAATAACAGATGGCAAAGAATACGTTCTTTGCCGTCAATCAAAACATTGTCTTTGCTGTCATCAAGACTAAACTAAAGGCAGCAAAGATTGTTTTTTGTTTTTTATTTTATAAAATAACGTCAGTCGAAGCGTTCAGGGGGCGGCCACTGCTACTTCGGTGAGATCGGGAAGGGAAGCAGAGAGGAGGGCAGCTGCTGCTTCCGTGGTTGCCATAGTAGCCAACCCCGGCATCCAGCGTCGTACGTACAGCGTGGCTAGAGCAAAAGAGGACGATTGCGTCACTACAGAGATTTGCAATATAGATCCGATAAAAATGAATGTATATTTTTCTTTAACAAAAAGAATCGGATTTACAAGCTAGCCATTCTTCACATGTATACATACGAGCAAGAATATCCTACGAGTAGCAACTTCTAATTGTTCTGTACATCAGATTCACACATGGACAAGTGCCAGGATACATCAAATTCAGATCCACTTAAAATGCATGAAGAAAGCAACACACATGTTGCTAGCCTGGGAAGCCTAGATCCACCGGGAAGTAGCAGCGCTGCAACCGAACCAAATGTGTACAGGGCCCCAGTCGCAGCCAGCAAGCATACCGGAGGATAGCACCAGTGCGACGAGGACGGACATGGCAGCTTGGGTAGTAGCAGTGAAGCGGCTGGGCCGAGAGTCATTGCCGGACCTGGTGCTAGGGCAGCACACACTGGCGGATGGATCTAGTGCGCGTGCGGCTAAACGCGGCCACGTGCACGGATCCCTTCGGGCGGCGATGTGGTTGACGTTGGGTGGCGCGAAGCTCCGCGGCCATCCATGGTGTCGGGTTCCTGAGAGGGAGAAGGCAAGGGGTGAGGTATGAGGGAGAGATAGAGAATGAGGGAGACAGGAAGGAGGTAGGGGCGGCGGAGCTTGAGCTGGTGCTTGTCAGCAGCTTGGGGAACAGCAGGAGGTGGAGGTGGATCTCGGCTGGGAAGGAGGAGAGGTGTGGGGGACGGGAGAGACAGAAGAGGATAAGAGGTGGAGGTGGAAGTGGATCATGCAGAGGAGCAGCGCGCGGTGGTGGATTGCTGCCATGTCATCGATCTGCGAGGTGGATCCACCTGCTGTGTTTTCTTCTTTGCTGTCTACGGTTTTTTCTACAAACGGCAAAGTGAGCTCTTTGCCGTATGTAACAAAAAACACACACGACAAAGTTTTTGCCATCTGCATTTTTTATTACAGATGGCAAAGTGAGCTCTTTGCCGTCTGTAAATAAAATTGCAGACGACAAAAATTCTTTGCCGACTGTAGTTTTTGTTGTAAATGGCAAAGTTTGTATTTGTCGTTATCTGTTCTTTGCCGTCTGCTAATGACGGTAAACCCTCTCTTTGTCGTCTGCCTCACCAAAATGCTAATGGCAAAGCAAGTAATGATGGCAAATCTCTTGTTTCCCGTAGTGAATGGAGTAGTTTTCAATGGTGAACATCACTATGTTGATCATATCTACTATATGATTCACGCTCGACCTTTCGGTCTCAGTGTTCCGAGGCCATATCTGCATATTTTAGGCTCGTCAAGTTTAACCTGAGTATTCTGCGTGTGCAAAACTGGCTTGCACCCATTGTAGATGGACGTAGAGCTTATCACACCCGATCATCACGTGGTTTCTGGGCACGATGAACTTTGGCAACGGTGCATACTCAGGGAGAACACTTTTATCTTGAAATTTAGTGAGAGATCATCTGATAATGCTACCGTCAATCAAAGCAAAATAAGATGCATAAAAGATAAACATCACATGCAATCAATATAAGTGATATGATATGGCCATCATCATCTTGTGCTTGTGATCTCCATCTCCGAAGCACCGTCATGATCACCATCATCACCGGCGCGACACCTTGATCTCCATCATAGCATCGTTGTCGTCTCGCCAACTATTGCTTCTACGACTATCGCTACCGCTTAGTGATAAAGTAAAGCAATTATAGGGCGATTGCATTGCATACAATAAAGCGACAACCATATGGCTCCTGCCAGTTGCCGATACCTCGGTTACAAAACATGATCATCTCATACAATAAAATATAGCATCATGTCTTCACCATATCACATCACAACATGCCCTGCAAAAACAAGTTAGACGTCCTCTACTTTGTTGTTGCAAGTTTTACGTGGCTGCTACGGGTTGAGCAAGAACCGTTGTTACCTACGCATCAAAACCACAGCGATAGTTTGTCAAGTTAGTGTTGTTTTAACCTTCTCAAGGATCGGGTGTAGCCACACTCGATTCAACTAAAATTGGAGAAACTGACACCCGCCAGCCACCTGTGTGCAAAGCACGTCGGTAGAACCAGTCTCGCGTAAGCGTACGCGTAATGTCGGTCCGGGCCGCTTCATCCAACAATACAGCCGAACCAAAGTATGACATGCTGGTAAGCAGTATGACTTGTATCGCCCACAACTCACTTGTGTTCTACTCGTGCATATAACATCAACGCATATAACCTGGCTCGGATGCCACTATTGGGGAACGTAGTAATTTCAAAATTTTCCTATGCACACGCAAGATCATGGTGATGCATAGCAACGAGAGGGGAGAGTGTGTCCACGTACCCTCGTAGACCGAAAGCGGAAGTGTTAGCACAACACGGTTGGTGTAGTCATACATCTTCACGATCCGACCGTTCAAGTACCAAACGCACGACACCTCCGAGTTCTGCACACGTTCAACTCGATGACGTCCCTCAAACTCCGATCCAGCCAAACTTTGAGGGAGAGTTTCTACAGCACGGCGGCGTGGTGACGATGTTGATGTTCTACTGTCGCAGGGCTTCGCCTAACCATCGCTACAATATTATCGAGGTGGACTATGGTGGAGAGGGGCACCGCACACGACTAAAAAATTGTTGTGTCTATGGGGTGCCCCTCTCCTCTGTATATAAAGGAGGGGAGGAGAGGGCCGGCTAAGGGGAGGAGGCACGCCCAAGTGGGGAGTCCTACTCCCACCGGGAGTAGGACTCCTCCTTTTCCTATTTGGAGAGGGAGAGGGATGGAAGAGGAAGGAGGGAGGCAGGAAAGGGGGGCCGGCCCCCCTCCCAATTCGGATTGGGCTTGGGGGGGGCGCCCCCTCCCTTGCTCCTTTCCCCTCCTTTCCACTAATGCCCATTAAGGCCCATATACCTACCGGGGGGTTCCGATAACCTCCCGGTGCTCCGGTATTATCCCGATCTCACCCGGAACCATTCCGGTATCCAAATATAGTCGTTCAATCTATCGATCTTTATATCTCGAACATTTCGAGACTCCTCGTCATGTACGTGATCATATTCGGGACTCCGAACTACCTTCGGTACATCAAAAACCATAAACTCATAATATAACCGTCATCGAACTTTAAGCGTGCGGACCCTACGGGTTCGAGAACTATGTAGACATGACCGAGACACGTCTCCGGTCAATAACCAATAGCGGAACCTCGATGCTCATATTGGCTCCTACATACGAAGATCTTTATCGGTCAAACCGCATAACAACATACGTTGTTCCTTTTGTCATCGGTATGTTACTTGCCCGAGATTCGATCGTCGGTATCTCAATACCTAGTTCAATCTCGTTACCGGCAAGTCTCTTTAATCATTCCGTAACACATCATCCCGCAACTAACTCATTAGTTGCAATGCTTGCAAGGCTTAAGTGATGTGTATTACCGAGTGGGCCCAGAGATACCTCTCCAACAATCGGAGTGACAAATCATAATCTCGAAATACGCCAACCCAACAAGTACCTTCGGAGACACCTGTAGAGCACCTTTATAATCACTCAGTTACGTTGTGACGTTTGGTAGCACACAAAGTGTTCCTCCGGTAAACAGGAGTTGCATAATCTCATAGTCGTAGGAACATGTATAAGTCATGAAGAAAGCAATAGCAACAAACTAAACGATCAAGTGCTAAGCTAACGGAATGGGTCAAGTCAATCACATCATTCTCCTAATGATGTGATCCCGTTAATCAAATGACAACTCTTTGTCTATCGCTAGGAAACATAACCATCTTTGATTAACGAGCTAGTCAAGTAGAGGCATACTAGTGATGTTGTGTTTGTCTATGTATTCACACATGTATTATGTTTCCGGTTAATACAGTTCTAGCATGAATAATAAACATTTATCATGATATAAGGAAATAAATAATAACTTTATTATTGCCTCTAGGGCATATTTCCTTCCGAACGGGGGGGGGGGGGGGCGCCCCCCTTTCCTTCCTCCCTCTCTCCCCCTTCCTTCTCTCGTAGTCCAACTAGGGAAGGGGGGATTGAGGGAGTCCTGGATTAGGGGGTCTCCGGATAGCCGGACTATCTCCATTGGCCGGACTGTTAGACTATGAAGATATAAGATTGAAGACTTCGTCTCGTGTCCGGATGGGACTCTACTTGGCGTGGAAGGCAAGCTAGGCAATACGGATATGGATATCTCCTCCTTTGTAACCGACCTTGTGTAACCCTAACCCTCTCCGGTGTCTATATAAACCGGAGGGTTTTAGTCCGTAGGACAACAACCATAACAACAATCATATCATAGGCTAGCTTCTAGGGTTTAGCCTCTCTGGTCTCGTGGTAGATCTACTCTTGTACTACCCATATTATCAATATTAATCAAGCAGGATGTAGGGTTTTACCTCCATCAAGAGGGCCCGAACCTGGGTAAAACATCGTGTCCCCTGCCTCATGTTACCATCCGGCCTAGACGCACAGTTCGGGACCCCCTACCCGAGATCCGCCGGTTTTGACACTGACATTGGTGCTTTCATTGAGAGTTCCTTTGTGTCGTCCCCATTAGGCTTGATGGCTCCTACTATCATTGATGGCGATGCGGTCCAGGGTGAGACTTTTCTCCCTGGACAGATCTTCGTATTCGGCAGCTTTGCACTACGGGCTAATTCGCTTGGCCATCTGGAGCAGATTGAAAGCTACGCCCCTGGCCATCAGGTCAGATTTGGAAGTTTGAACTACACGGATGACATCCGCGGAGACTTGATCTTCGACGGATTCAAGCCACAGCCGGGCGTGCCGCACTGTCGCGATGGTTATAACCTAGCTCTGCCGCCGAACAGTACCCCAGAGGACGCGCCCGCATCAGCTCCGACCCTTAGTTCGGAGCCAACTGCGCCAATCGAGGACGGGTGGTTAGACACCGCCTCAGGGGCTGCAGTCTCAACGAGCCAAACACCAGCATAATCCTCTGCGCAGCCCGTGACTCCAAGGTGTCGGACTCTCTTTCTGACTCCGAACCGCCCGCGCCCTTGCCAATCTAATCCGATTGGGCGCCGATCATGGAATTCACCGCCGCGGATATCTTTCAGCACTCGCCCTTCGGCGACATTCTGAATTCACTAAGATCTCTCTCTCTGTCAGGAGAGCCCTGGCCAGATTATGGCCAACAGGATTGGGATGCGGACGACGAAGAAATTCGAAGCCCACCCACCACCCACTTCATAGCCACTGTCGATGATTTAACCGACATGCTCGACTTCGAATCTGAAGACATCGATGGTATGGACGACGATGTAGGAGACGAACATGAACCAGCACCTATAGGGCACTGGAAAGCCACCTCGTCATATGACATATACATGGTGGATACACCCAACGAAGGCAATGGCGACGAGATAGCGGAGGATGACCCCTCCAAGAAGCAACCCACGCGCCGACGTCAGCGGTGCCGCTCTAAGTCCCGCCAAAGCAAAAGTGGTGATACTGGCACAGGAGATAATAATACTCCCGATAGTGCCGAAGACAACAACAACCCCCTCCAGCAAGATTTAGAGGAGGAGGATGAAGGAGCCAGCTCTCCTGAGAGAGCGGCAGATGGAGAGGAGGAGGATGACAATTACATCCCCCCCTCCGAAGACGAGGCAAGCCTCGGCGACGATGAATTCGCCGTCCCAAAGGATCCCGTCGAACAAGAGCGCTTCAAGCGCCGGCTTATGGCCACGGCAAATAGCCTGAAGAAAAAGCAGCAGCAGCTTCAAGCTGATCAACATCTGCTAGCTGACAAATGGACTGAAGTCCTCGCAGCCGAGGAATATAAACTCGAGCGCCCCTCCAAGAGTTACCCAAGGCGCAGGTTACTACCCCGACTGGAGGAAGAAGCGTATGATACGGCGGATCGGCCACCTCGTGGCCACGATAGAGAGGCATTCCAGCCAAAAGCTCAGCCTCCACCCCAACGCCATTCAAATAAAAAGGCATGGGGAGATACGCCAGACCTGCGAGACATATTGGAGGACAAGGCAAAGCATTCAAGATCGATCTACGGATCACGAGGGTGCACCACTCTGTGAGACGACAAACGTCACACCGGATACAGTAAAAGCAAATCCGGTCGGGCCGAACACAGCGGGCAAGACCCATTCGAGCTGCATCGAGATATAGCCCAATACAGAGGCGCCGCACACCCCTTATGCTTCACAGATGAAGTAATGGAACATCAATTCCCAGAAGGTTTCAAACCTGTAAACATTGAATCATATGACGGCACAACAGATCCCGCAGTATGGATTGAGGACTTCCTCCTACACATCCACATGGCCCGTGGTGATGACTTACACGCCATCAAATACCTCCCACTAAAGCTCAAAGGACCAGCGCGGCATTGGCTTAACAGCTTGCCAGCGGACTCCATTAGCTGTTGGGAAGATCTGGAAGCCGCATTCCTTGACAACTTTCAGGGCACTTATGTGTGACCACCAGATACCGATGTCTTGAGCCACATAATTCAGCAGCCAGAAGAGTCGGCCAGGCAATTCTGGACCCGGTTCCTTACAAAGAAAAATCAAATCGTCGACTGTCCGGATGCGGAGGCCTTAGCGGCTTTCAAGCACAACATCCAAGACGAGTGGCTAGCCCGGCACCTTGGTCAGGAAAATTCGAAATCTATGGCAGCTCTCACGATGCCCATGACCCACTTTTGTGCGAGAGAAAACAGCTGGCTGGCTCGCAGTAATAACATATCAAAGAACCATGGTACCTCAGATACCAAGGACGGCAATAGCAGGTCACGTCGCAACAAGCATAAGCGCCGCATTAACAGCGAAAATACTGAGGATACGACATTCAATGCCAGATTCAAAGGCTTTAAACCCGGTCAGCAGAAAAAGCCATTCAAACAAAGTACGCCGGGCCCGTCCAGCTTGGACCGTATACTCGACCGCCCGTGTCAAATACACGGCACCCCAGGCAAGCCAGCCAATCACACCAACAGGGATTGTTGGGTGTTCGAGCATGCGGCAAGTTAATTGCCGAAAACAAGGACAAGGGGCCGCATAGCGATGACGAGGAGGAGCCCCGGCAGCCGCACACTGGAGGACAGAAGAGGTTTCCCCCACAAGTGCGGACGGTGAACATGATATACGCAACCCACATCCTCAAGAGGGAGTGGAAGCGTGCGCTCAGGGACGTATATGCGTTGGAGCCAGTCGCCCCAAAGTTCAACCCTTGGTCCTCCTGCTCGATCACCTTCGATCGCAGGGACCACCCCACTAGTATCTGTCATGGCGGATTCGCCGCACTGGTCCTAGACCCAATCATCGACGGATTTCACCTCACTCGAGTCCTTATGGACGGCGGCAGCAGCCTGAACCTGCTTTACCAGGACACAGTGTGCAAAATGGGTATAGACCCCTCAAGGATCAAACCCACAAAAACGACCTTTAAGGGCGTCATTCCAGGTGTACAAGCCCATTGCACATGCTCAATTACACTGGAAGTGGTCTTCAGATCCCTGGATAACTTCCGAAGCGAAGAGTTAATCTTCGATATAGTCCCGTTCCGCAGTGGTTATCACGCGCTGCTCGGGCAAACCTCATTTGCTAGATTCAATGCGGTACCGCATTATGCATACCTCAAGCTCAAGATGCCAGGACCTCGCGGAGATATTGTTGGGGAACGTAGCAGAAATTCAAAATTTTCTACGCATCACCAAGATCAATCTATGGAGTAATCTAGCAACGAGGGGAAGGAGAGTGCATCTACATACCCTTGTAGATCGCTAAGCGGAAGCGTTCAAGTGAACGGGGTTGATGGAGTCGTACTCGTCATGATCCAAATCACCGATGATCCTAGTGCCGAACGGACGGCACCTCCGTGTTCAACACACATACAGCCCGGTGACGTCTCCTACGCCTTGATCCAGCAAGGGGAGAAGGAGAGGTTGGGGAAGACTCCATCCAGCAGCAGCACGACGGCGTGGTGGTGGTGGAGGAGCACGGGACTCCAGCAGGGCTTCGCCAAGCACTACGAGAGACGAGGAGGGAGAGGGGTAGGGCTGCGCCAACAGGGAGATTGAATCGCATGTTGGGCTGCCCCTTTGCCTCCACTATATATAGGGGGAGAGGGAGGGCTGCGCCCCCACCTAGGGTTCCCACCCCAAGGGGTGCGGCAGCCCTAGATCCCATCTAGGGTGGCGGCCACAAGGGGGAGAGGGGGAGGCGCACCATGGGTGGGCCTTAGGGCCCATCTGCCCTAGGGTTTGCCCCCTTCCCCTCTTGGAGGCGCCTTGGGCCTTGGTGGGAGGCGCCCCAGCCCACCTAGGGGCTGGTCCCTTCCCACTATTAGCCCATGTAGGCCTCCGAGGCTGGTGGCCCCACCTGGTGGACCCCCGGACCCCTTCGGTGGTCCCGGTACACTACCGGTGATGCCCGGAACACTTCCGGTGGCCAAAACCATACTTCCTATATATCAATCTTTACCTCCGGACTATTCCGGAACTCCTCGTGACGTCCGGCATCTCATCCGGGACTCCGAACAACATTTGGTAACCACGTACATACTTTCCCTATAACCCTAGCATCACCGAACCTTAAGTGTGTAGACCCTACGGGTTCGGGAATCATGCAGACATGGCCGAGAAAACTCTCCAGCCAATAACCAACAGCGGGATCTGGATACCCATGTTGGCTCCCACATGCTCCACGATGATCTCATCGGATGAACCACGATGTCAAGGATTCAGTCAATCCCGTATACATCATCCTGTCTATCGGTACGATACTTGCCCGAGATTCGATCGTCGGTATCCCGATACCTTGTTCAATCTCGTTACCGGCAAGTCTCTTTACTCGTTCCGTAACACATCATCCTGTGATCAACTCCTTGATCACATTGTGCACATTATGATGATGTCCTACCGAGTGGGCCCAGAGATACCTCTCCGTTTACACGGAGTGACAAATCCCAGTCTCGATTCGTGCCAACCCAACAGACACTTTCGGAGATACCTGTAGTGTACCTTTATAGCCACCCAGTTACGTTGTGACATTTGGTACACCCAAAGCACTCCTACAGTATCCAGGAGTTGCACAATCTCATGGTCTAAGGAAATGATACTTGACATTAGAAAAGCTTTAGCATACGAACTACACGATCTTTGTGCTAGGCTTAGGGTTGGGTCTTGTCCATCACATCATTCTCCTAATGATGTGATCCCGTTATCAACGACATCCAATGTCCATGGTCAGGAAACCTAACCATCTATTGATTATACGTATCCGGTATCTCTACTCAGAGCTAATCCGAATAGGTGTTAAGCTTGCATCGATGTAACTCTTTGCGTCGAACTCTTTATCACCTCCATAACCGAGAAACATTTCCTTATTCCTCTAAGGATAATTTTGACCGCTATCTGGTGATCCAATCCTAGATCACCTTTGTACCCTCTTGCCAGACATGTGGCAAGGCACACATCAGGTGCGGTACTCAACATGGCATACCGTATAGAGCCTATGACAAAAGCATAGGGGATGACCTTTGTCCTTCCTCTTTCTTCTGCCGTGGTCAATCTTTGAGTCTTACTCAACTTCACACCTTACAACTCAGGTAAGAACCCCTTCTTTGACTGATCTATTTTGAACTCCTTCAAAAACATATCAAGGTGTGCGTTCTTTGAAAGTATCATCGGGTGTTTTGATCTATCTCTATAGATCTTGATGCCCAATATGTAAGAAGCTTTATCCAGGTCTTCCTTTGAAAATCACTCTTCAAACAACCGTTATGCTTTCCAGAAATTATACATCATTTGGAATCAACAATATGTCATCCACATATACTTATCAGAAATGTTCTAGTGCTTCCACTCACTTTATTGTAAATACAAGTTTCTAGCAAACATTGTATAAACCTAAAAGCTTTCATCACTCCATCAAAACATATATTCCGATTCCGAGATGCTTGCTCTAGTCCATAGAAGGATTGCTGGAGCCAGCATACCTTTTAGCATCCTTAGGATCGACAAAACCTTTTATTGTATCACATACAACTTTTTCTTACGAAAACTTGGTAAGAAAACTTGTTTTGACATCCATCTGTAAGATTTCATAATCGAAAAATACAGCTCATGCTAACATGATTCCGACGGACTTAAGCATCACTACGGGTGAGAAATTCTCATCATAGTCAACTCCTTGAACTTGTGAAAATACTCTTTCCCACAAGTCGAGCTCTAGACGGTAACATTACCGCCCACGTCCGTCTTCTTCTTAAAGATCCATTTATCTCAATGGCTTGCCGATCATCGGGCAAGTTCACCAAAGTCCATACTTTGTTCTCATATATGGATCCTATCTCGGATTTCACGGCTTCTAACCATTTGTCGGAATACGGGCCCACCATCGCTTCTCCATAGTTCGTAGGTTCATTGTTGTCTAACAAAATGATATCCAAGACAGGATTACCGTACCACTCAGGAGTAGTACATATCCTTGTCGACCTACGAGGTTCGATAGCAACTTGATCCGAAGCTTCATGATCACTATCATTAACTTCCTATTCAACAGACGTAGGTGCCACAGAAAACATCTTTCTGTGTTGTATCATTCTCTGGTTGAAATAAAGGTTCGACAACCTCATCAAGTTCTACCTTCCTCCCACTCAATTCTTTCGAGAGAAACTCCTTCTCGAGAAAGGACCCATTCTTAGCGACAAACAATTTGCCCTCGGATCTGAGATAGAAGGTATACCCAACTGTCACCTTTGGGTATCCTATGAAGATGTGTTTGTCCGCTTTGGGTTCGAGCTTCTCTGGCTGAAGCCTTAAGCATCGCAGCCCTAAACATTAAGAAATGACAACTTTGGTTTCTTGCCAAACCAATGTTCATACGATGTCGTCTCAACGGACTTAGATGGTGTCCTATCTAAAGTGAATGCAGCTGTCTGTAAAGCATAACCTCAAAATGAAAACGTAGATTGGTAAGAGACATCATAGATCGCACCATATCTCATAGGGTTCGATTACGATGTCCGGACACACCATTACCTTGTGGTGTTCCAGGTGGCTTCAACTGTGAAACAATTCCACAATGTCTTAAGTGATTGCCAAACTCATAACTCAGAAAATCCCCTTTTGATCAAATCGTAGGAACATGATATTATTGTTATGATGATTCTTAACTTCACTCTGAAATCGCTTGAACTTTTCATACGTTTCAGACATGTGCTTCTTTAAGTAGATATACCTATATCTACCCAAATCGTCAGTGAAGATGAGAAAATAGCAATATCCACCGCACGCTTCAATTCTCATTGGATCACACACATCAGCATGTATGATTTCCAACAAGTCACTTGCCCGTTTCATTGTACCTGAAAACGGGGTCTTAGTCATCCTGCTCATGAAGCATGGCTCGCATGTGTCAAGTGATTCAAAATCAAGTGACTCCAAACATCCCTCAATATGGAGTTTCTTCATGCATCTTACGCCAATATGACCTAAGCGGCAGTGCCACAAGAAAATGGTACTATCATTATTAACTCTACATCTTTTGGCGTGAACATGTGTATCACCACGACCGAGATTCAATGAACCATTCACATAGGGTGCATGACCATGAAAGGTATCATTCATGTAAACAGAATAACCATTATTCTCTAACTTAAATGAATGACCGTATTGCAATGAACATGATCAAATCATATTCATGCTCAACGTAGACACCTGATAACATTTATCTAGGTTCAATACTAATCCTGAAGGCAGATGGAGCGTGCGATGGTGATCTCATCAACTTTGGAAACACTTCCAACACACATCGTCACCTCGCCCTTAGCCAGTCTCCGTTTAGTCGTAGATTTTGCTTCAAGTCACCAATAATAGTAACTGAACCGGTATCCAATACCCAGGTGCTACCAGGAGTACTAGTGAGGTACACATTAATAACACGTATATACTTTGTTGAAGTTTCCAGCCTTCTTATCTACCATGCATTTGGGGTAATTCTGCTACCAGTGACCGTTCCCCTTACAATAGAAGCACTTAGTCTCGGGTTTGGGTTCAACCTCGGGTTCCTTCACTTGAGCGGCAACTAGTTTGCCATCCATATGAAGTTTCCTTTCTAGCCCTTGCCCTTCTTGAAACCAGTGGTCTTGTTAAACCATCAACACTTGATGCTCCTACTTGATTTCTACCTTTTGCGGTCTTAAGCACCGCGAACAGCTTCGGGATCAACTCCATCCATTGCATGTCATAATTCATCACGAAGATCTAGTAGCTTAGTGGTAGTGTCTAGAGAACTCTATCAATCACTATCTTATCTGGAAGTTTAACTCCCACTTGATTTAAGTGATTGTAGCACCCAGACATTCTGAGCACATGCTCACTAGCTGAGCTATTCTCCTCCATCTTGTTGGCAAAAGAACTTGTCAGAGGTCTCACACCTCTCAACACGGGCATGAGCCTGAAATCCCAATTTCAGCTCTTGGAACATCTCAAATGTTCTTATGGCGTTCAAAAACGTCATTGGAATCCCGATTCTAAGCCGTAAAGTATGGTGCACTAAACTATCAAGTAGTCATCAGGATGTGTCTGTCAGGTGTTCACAACATCCACAGACGACGTTGTAGGGGTTTGCACATCGAGCGGTGCATCAAAGACGTAAGCCTTTTGTGTAGCAGTGAGGACACTCCTCGGACTACGGACCTAGTCTGCATCATTGCTTACAATATCTTTCAACTTAATCTTTCTCTAGGAACATATTGAAACAGGGAGCTACAACATGAGCTATTTATCTACAACATATTTGCAAAGACAATTTAGACTATGTTCATGATAATTGAGTTCAGCTAATCAAATTATTTAATGAACTCCCACTCAGATAGACATCCCTCTAGTCATCTAAGTGAAACATGATCCGAGTCAACTAGGCCGTGTCCGATCATCATGTGAGATGGACTAGTCAACATCGGTGAACATCTTCATGTTGATCGTATCTTCTATACGACTCATGCTCGACCTTTCGGTCTTCCGTGTTCCGAGGCCATGTCTGTACATGCTAGGCTCGTCAAATCAACCTAAGTGTTTTTGCTGTGTAAATCTGGCTTACACCCGTTGTATTCGAACGTTAGAATCTATCACACCCGATCATCACGTGGTGCTTCGAAACAACGAACCTTCGCAACGGTGCACAGTTAGGGGAAACACCTTTCTTGAAATTTTAGTGAGGGATCATCTTATTTAAGCTACCGTCGTTCTAAGCAAATAAGATGTAAAACATGATAAACATCACATGCAATCAAATAGTGACATGATATGGCCAATATCATTTTGCTCCTTTTGATCTCCATCTTCGGGGCTCCATGATCATCGTTGTCACCGGCATGACACCATGATCTCCATCATCATGATCTCCATCATCGTGTCTTCTGGAAGTTTTCACGTCATCTATTACTTCTACTACTATGGCTAACGCTTTAGCAATAAAGTAAAGTAATTACATGATGTTTATGTTGACACGCAGGTCATAAATAAATTAAGACAACTCCTATGGCTCCTGCCGGTTGTCATACTCATTGACATGCAAGTCGTGATTCCTATTACAAGAACATGATCAATCTCATACATCACATATATCATTCATCACATCCTTTTGGCCATATCACATCACAAGGCATATGCTGCAAAAACAAGTTAGACGTCCTCTAATTGTTGTTGCAAGTTTTTTACGTGGCTGCTATAGGTTTCTAGCAAGAACATTTCTTACCTACGCGAAAACCACAACGTGATATGCCAATTTCTATTTACCCTTCATAAGGACCCTTTTCATCGAATCCGATCCGACTAAAGTGAGAGAGACAGACACCCGCTAGCCACCTTATGCAACTAGTGTATGTCAGTCGGTGGAACCAGTCTCACGTAAGAGTACGTGTAAGGTCGGTCCGGGCCGCTTCATCCCACGATGCCGCCGAATCAAGATAAGACTAGTAACGGCAAGTAAATTTACAATATCGACGCCCACAACTGCTTTGTGTTCTACTCGTGCATACAAACTACGCATAGACCTAGCTCATGATGCCACTGTTGGGGAACGTAGCAGAAATTCAAAATTTTCTACGCATCACCAAGATCAATCTATGGAGTAATCTAGCAAGGAGGGGAAGGAGAGTGCATCTACATACCCTTGTAGATCGCTAAGCGGAAGCGTTCAAGTGAATGGGGTTGATGGAGTCGTACTCGTCGTGATCCAAATCACCGATGATCCTAGTGCCGAACGGACGGCACCTCCGTGTTCAACACACGTACAGCCCGGTGACGTCTCCTACGCCTTGATCCAGCAAGGGGAGAAGGAGAGGTTGGGGAAGACTCCATCCAGCAGCAACACGACGGCGTGGTGGTGGTGGAGGAGCGCGGGACTCCAGCAGGGCTTCGCCAAGCACTACGAGAGACGAGGAGGGAGAGGGGTAGGGCTGCGCCAACAGGGAGATTGAATCGCGTGTTGGGCTGCCCCTTTGCCTCCAATATATATAGGGGGAGAGGGAGGGCTGCGCCCCCACCTAGGGTTCCCACCCCAAGGGGTGCGGCAGCCCCAGATCCCATCTAGGGTGGCGGCCACAAGGGGGAGAGGGGGAGGCGCACCATGGGTGGGCCTTAGGGCCCATCTGCCCTAGCGTTTGCCCCCTTCCCCTCTTGGAGGCGCCTTGGGCCATGGTGGGAGGCGCCCCAGCCCACCTAGAGGCTGCTCCCTTCCCACTATTAGCCCATGTAGGCCTCCGGGGCTGGTGGCCCCACCTGGTGGACCCCCGGACCCCTCCGGTGGTCCCGATACACTACCGGTGATGCCCGGAACACTTCCGTGGCCAAAACCATACTTCCTATATATCAATCTTTACCTCTGGACTATTCCGGAACTCCTCGTGACGTCCGGGATCTCATCCGGGACTCCGAACAACATTCGGTAACCGCGTACATACTTTCCCTATAACCCTAGCGTCATCGAACCTTAAGTGTGTAGACCATATGGGTTCGGGAGTCATGCAGACATGGCCGAGAAAACTCTCCGGCCAATAACCAACAGTGAGATCTGGATACCCATGCTGGCTCCCACATGCTCCACGATGATCTCATCGGATGAACCACGATGTCAAGGATTCAGTCAATCCTGTATACAATTCCCTTTGTCTATCGGTACGACACTTGCCCGAGAGTCGATCGTCGGTATCCCGATACCTTGTTCAATCTCGTTACCGGCAAGTCTCTTTACTCGTTCCGTAACACATCATCCTGTGATCAACTCCTTGATCACATTGTGCACATTATGATGATGTCCTACCGAGTGGGCCCAGAGATACCTCTCCGTTTACACGGAGTGACAAATCCCAGTCTCGATTCGTGCAAACCCAACAGACACTTTCAGAGATACCTGTAGTGTACCTTTATAGCCACCCAGTTACGTTGTGACGTTTGGTACACCCAAAGCACTCCTACGATATCCGGTAGTTGCACAATCTCATGGTCTAAGGAAATGATACTTGACATTAGAAAAGCTTTAACATATGAACTACACGATCTTTGTGCTAGGCTTAGGGTTGGGTCTTGTCCATCACATCATTCTCCTAATGATGTGATCCCGTTATGAACGACATCCAATGCCCATGGTCAGGAAACCGTAACCATCTATTGATCAACGATCTAGTCAACTAGAGGCTTACTAGGGACATGGTGTTGTCTATGTATCCACACATGTATCTGAGTTTCCTATCAATACAATTCTAGCATGGATAATAAACGATTATCATGAACAAGGAAATATAATAATAACCAATTTATTATTGCCTCTAGGGCATATTTCCAACAGTTATTACAGTCAGTGGAAACATAGAGCGCTCTCTCCGAACTGAGGAGCACACCGCGGCCCTCGCAGCAGAAGCGCAAAGCAGCCTCTCAAGGCAATCAACCAGTTCGGCGCTTCAAAGCCCGGACACCTTCAAGCGCGCTCGGGGCAATCGGCAAATAGACCGCCTGGCGCGATCTGGGCTCGCGTAGCAATGCGGTGGCCACCCCAATCCCAACCCAACGGCGATATTCGTACCGTGCGTACATAATTACGCATTAAAAATACAATGGGCACAGGTGGGGAGGGGGGCACAACTGCGGCACGCCCCCAAACGCGGCCTAAACCGCACTAGGGGCTT
This sequence comes from Triticum urartu, assembly GCF_056163025.1. Lineage (NCBI taxonomy): Eukaryota > Viridiplantae > Streptophyta > Magnoliopsida > Poales > Poaceae > Triticum > Triticum urartu. Next base: position 5,238,599 of record NC_141877.1, read on the forward strand.
CCTGTTTGGTTATTTTTCTTTTTCTTCCAAGACCTTAATCTCTGGAAACACTGTCCGGCAGCACTGTTGCCGAACACATGATGCAGCAACCAAGGAGGCAGACAGCTATGTTATACCATGGAATTCCCAGGTTGATTACAGTAACGAGTGAAATATTCAATTCAATATCATTCCTCAGCTTGCCCTTGGAAGGGACATAGTCCTACTCTTTGCTTATCGCACTATCTGTATCACTCTCTGCCTTAACGCAATTTTTTAATAAACAATGCATGACATTACGACTAGTATTGCATTCTTGTTATATATATATATGTGTGTGTGTGTTCATTAATGAGGCCTTGCAACCGTACACTCTGGTACGGCCAATACACCAGGGGCTTACGTACCCCACAGTGCGGTGTGAAAAGTCCGAACACTTTCACAAGTGCGGCACCCCGAACTTCTAGCATTATATGCATCAGCTCCGAATCATGTCTTTGGTCAAATGTTGGGTTTGCCCGGCTCCTATGTTTTGGTACCTTACATTCCGCTCTATCGGCTAAGGTAGCGCTAGGAGAACTATTGCGATTGTGCCCCGGTTCTGCCGGGCTGAGCACCTCAGTAGAGAAAGCTAAAACTGACTGTCATGATAAGGCGAGAGACTGGTCGCTGTTCAGCGAGGTTTTTTGAGTCCCTAAAGACTTATGCCTCTTAGGGCGAGGGGCCGGCCCTGTCCAGCTTACAGGCATGTATCGCGCCCCGAATTCGGCCTTCTGAATACCAGGGGCTTTGCTGAAATTTAAAATTATAGAATTCTATGGCTAAGTGAGAGTGATAAATCATTGTTAGTCCGATTGCCTTATTCATTGTGCTGAGCACCTCCCTCGAAGGACCCAAATATGGGAACAAGAGTGCTCAGGTTTATCCCGAACACCCCAGCACTCGTGGTATGGGGGCAGAAGCCGAGGACTAGCCATCTCTCAGATTGGATAAACAGCCAAACAGAAGGTAATATTTTAAATTCAAACAAGCGTTGCATAGTGCATATGAAACAAGTTTTCATCATACAGGATCACACAAGCAAGTCTCATTCAAATATTACATCTTTTGGGCACTCATCCGCGATGAGACAGGCACCCGGCAGAACACCCTCTTAGTACATCTTGGGGTGGCGGTGCTCCTTGCCCTCCGGCGGCCCCTCCTTGATCAGCTTCACGGCGTCTAGCTTGACACACTGCAATTTCACACGGGCAAAAGCCCGGCGTGCACCTTCAATGCAGACGGATCGCTTGACGACCTCTAGCCGTGGGCAGGCATCCACAAGCCGCCTCACCAGGCCGAAGAAGCTGTTCGGAAGGGCATCGCCAGGCCACAGCTGGACTATAAAGCCCTTCATGGCTTGAACGGCCGCCTTATGTAGCTCGACCATCTGCTTCAGCTGGTCACTCATCGGCACCGGATGTTCGGCCTCAGCATACTGAGACCAGAACAGCTTCTCCGTCGAGCTTCCGTCCTTGGCCTAGTAAAATTGTGCGGCATCAGACACACTGCGGGGCAAATCTGCGAATGCTCCTGAAGAGCTCCGGATCCGGGTAAGTAATCGGTAATTTACTTTTACATGCTTGCTTTCCATATAGAAAGCCTTACCCGCCGCTATCTTCTTCATCGCGTTGATCTCTTGGAGGGCCTTTTGGGCTTCGGCCTTGGCACTTTTTACGCTCTCGAGGGCCGCGGCAAGCTCAGACTCCCACGTCTTGGAGTCAAGCTCCAACGCCTCGTGCTTCATCACGAGAGCCTGGAGCTCTTGTTGCACCTCGCCCACCCGAGCCTCGTGCTTCTCTCGCTCGGTGCGCTCCTGGGCCGCTTTATCTTCGGCCTGGATTAGCGCTTTCTTCAGGGTCGCCACCTCGGTCGTGGCCCCTGACAAACATACAATGATCCTGTCATTTGGCAATCGCGTCCTTTTTTTATATACATATCTATAGACGGGGTATTACTTACCCTTGTTCTCCTCGAGCTCCCTCTTCGCAAGGCCGAGCTCTTTCCAGGACCCGTCGAGGGCCTGCTTCAGTACGGCGACCTCCACAGTCAGCGCAGCGGACGCCAGCAGCGAAGCCTGCATATGCATATTGACAGACTTATATTAGACTCCTGCGATATTATTTGATCCTCTGTTCGGCTTTTCTTTGTGAACACCGAACAAAGCATCAGGGGCTACTGTCTATGCGGTAATATTTCTACTATATTTTAAAACACTTACCTCAAAGCCTGTTAGAAGGCTGGCACAGGCTTCAGTCAATCCGCTCTTGGCGGACTGAACCTTCTGGATCACCGCACTCATGATAGTGCGGTGCTCCTCATCGATGGAAGCGCTGCGAAGCGCTTCCAGCAGATTGTCCGGTGCCTCTGGATGGATAGAGGTCACCGGCACAGGCGTCTTGCCCCTCTTAGAAGGAGGCTGCCTGCCCGAGCCCGGAACCGCTGGAGGGTCCTGCACGGTGTTCGGTTGAGGGCCGAACTCGGAGCTCTCGGGGGCCCCGTCCCCTCGGCTCTCGGAGTCCGGAAGGTTGCCTTGGGGCGCCTCCGAGACTGTCTCCCCTCGATCCAGTGCCTCTTGAGACAACACCTCGGCGTCGTCGGCAAGATGAGGGGAGGTGGCGGTCGGGACCGGATCGCTATCCATGTCCGACGAGCCCAGGGAGCCGTCCGATGATACCTCGATATTGGCTCGTGGCGGCCTGCATAATCATGTTCGGTGATTTGGGAAAGCAATGCGACAAAGGAATCCTATGAGTTACTCTGGTATCCGAATACTTACGATCTCCCCGGGGGCTTGACCCTGGGCAACCACTCGTCTTCGCCTTTGTCGGCGGCAGTGGAACTGTCCGGAAGGAGAGTCCTTCCCTTCTTGGACCCCCCGGCCTCCCTAGTAGGGGCGGCCTTCCTTTTCTTGTCTCCCCCAGTCGGTGGGGGAGCATCATCATCTTCTTCCTAGTCTTCGGGGGAGGAGTGTGCCGCAGAGTTATCGGACGATGAGTCCGATAAAACCTGGCGCCGGGAATGCTTTCGGGTTCCCTTGGCCTTCTTGGTCTTCTCCGGCACCTTGTAAGGAGCCGGAGTCAGCATCTCCGTCAGGAGAGCGCTCGCAGTGTCTTTGGGCAAAGGGGCCGGATAGTTAATCTGCCCCGACATCTCCACCTAGTCCTATCAAAGGCAGGGAGGTTAGACCCCGCGCATAATTAAGCTGGGGAAAATAAATGACCTACGAGACATATCGAACTCACCGGACGCGCTAGGCGCTTTGCACTTAGTCCTCGGTCCTCGGAGAGAGAAGGGGGGACCTCGGCGCCCTTGAACAGCACCTTCCAGACATCCTTGTGCGTCGTGTCGAAAAGCTCACTCAGAGTCTGGTGCTAGGCCGGGTCGAACTCCCACAAGGTAAAATCCCGTTGTTGACACGGGAGGGTCCGGCGGATGAGCATAACTTGGATTATGTTGACAAGCCTGAGCTTCTTGCTCGCCATGCTCTGGATACATTTCTGGAGTCCATCCAGCTCCACCGATGAACCCCACGACAAGCCCTTCTCTTTCCAGGAAGTGAGCCGTGTTGGGAATCCAGATCGAAACTCAGGGGGTGCCGCCCATTTGGCGTCGCGCGGCTCGGTGATGTAGAACCACGCCGATTGCCATCCCTTTATTGTCTCCACGAAGGAGCCTTCGAGCCATATGACGTTGGGCATTTTGCCCACCATGGCTCCACCGCATTCTTCTTGTTGGCCTCGTACTACCTTTGGCTTGATATTCAAGGTTTTTAACCACAGGCCGAAGTGGGGCCGGATGCGGAGGAAAGCCTCACACACGACGATGAACGCCGAAATGTTGAGGATGAAGTTCGGGGCCAGATCATGAAAGTCCAGCCCGTAGTAAAACATGAGACCACGGACGAATGGATGGAGGGGAAACCCTAGTCCGCGGAGGAATTGGTGAAGGAAAACTACCCTCTCGTAAGGTTCCAGGGTAGGGACGATCTGCCCCGCAGTGGGTAGCCGATGCGCGATGTTTGCGGCTAAGTATCTGGCTCCGCGCAGTTTTTTGATGTCTCCCTCTGTGACGGAGGAGACCATCCACTTGCCTACCGCTCCGGACATGGTTGGAGAAGGTTGAGGTGGAAGTGTGGACTTGGGTGCTAGAGCTCGAGTGTGCGAAAACGGATGAGCAAAGGAGGAAGAAGGCGTGGGTTGAAAGGTGAATCCTTGTCCCTTTATATGAGCAGACGAAACTAAGCGTCCCCACTTTCCTGGTAAAACTCGCTTATCCCCCAAGCGCCGCAATTGATGGCGTGGTTGGGTTACCCACGCCCGTATTGATGAGAATCCCGTAATAAGGGGACACGATCTCTGCTTTGACAAGACGTGTCGAAAAACTGCCTCGCGTTATGTGTGGGGCTGGTTAAAAGAAACAGTTCGAATAATCACCGGGCCATGACATAACGTCATGCTGCCAAAACAAGCCAGCAAATTAGATCTGCGAAAATATTATTCTCTCTACGGTGGAATGTGGAACTTATTTTGCAGGGTCGGACACTATCCTCATATTCAAATTCTTCTGTGATGTATTCGGAGAAGGAACCCGCCTTGCAATGCCAAAGACAATACTGCGCGCTGGACTCATCATCATTGAAGCCTGGTTCAGGGGCTACTGAGGGATTCCTGGATTATGGGGTCTCCGGATAGCCGGACTATCTCCATTGGCCGGACTGTTAGACTATGAAGATACAAGATTGAAGACTTCGTCTCGTATCCGGATGGGGACTCTACTTCGCGTGGAAGGCAAGCTAGGCAATACGGATATGGATATCTCCTCCTTTGTAACCGACCTTGTGTAACCCTAACCCTCTCCGGTGTCTATATAAACCGGAGGGTTTTAGTCTGTAGGACAACAACCATAACAACAATCATACCATAGGCTAGCTTCTAGGGTTTAGCCTCTCTGATCTTGTGGTAGATCTACTCTTGTACTACCCATATTATCAATATTAATCAAGCAGGACGTAGGGTTTTACCTCCATCAAGAGGGCCCGAACCTGGGTAAAACATCGTGTCCCCTGCCTCCTGTTACCATCCGGCCTAGACGCATAGTTCGGGACCCCCTACCCGAGATCCGCCGGTTTTGACACCGACAGGGATCCTACTCCCGGTGGGAGTAGGACTCCTCCAGGGCGCACCATAGAGGGTCGGCTCTCCCCCTCCTCCACTACTTTATATACAGGGGAGGGGGCACCCCATAGACACACAAGTTGATCATTGATCTCTTAGCCGTGTGCGGTGCCCCCTCCACCATAATCCACCTCAGTCATATCGTTGCAGTGCTTAGGCGAAGCCCTACGCCGGTAGCTTCATCATCATGCCGTCGTGCTGACGAGGCTCTCCCTTGACACTCAGATGGATCAAGAGTTTGTGGGACGTCACCGAGCCGAACGTGTGCAGATCGCGGAGGTGCCGTACTTTCGGTACTTGGATCAGTCGGATCGTGAAGACGTATGACTACATCAACCACATTGTCATAACGCTTCCGCTTACGGTCTACGAGGGTACATGGACATAACTCTTACCCTCTCGTTGCTATGCATCACCATGATAGATCTTGCGTGTGCGTAGGAATTTCTTTGAAATTGCTGCGTTCCCCAACATTTTGCTTCTTGTTTTTGTGTGTTAGCATAATTATGCTACTGTTATGATTGTGTTTTTTATGTTTTAATTAGTCTTTGTGCCAAGTAAAGCCTTTAGGATCTTCTTGGGTGATAGTTGTTTGATCTTGCTGAAAAAACAAAAACTTTTACGCTCACGAAATTAATTTTCATTTTTTACTAGAGAGCGATAAAATACTCATTACACTTGAAGTAGATCAATATACAAATTTCTCAGGTTGTCCTAATTTTTTAGAATTTTTGGAGTAATAGAAGTATTTGAAATAGTCAGATTGCTATAGACTGTTCTGTTTTGATAGATTCTGTTTTCTTTGTGTTGTGTGCTTATTTTGATGGCTCTATGGTTTTTTTGATGAGTTTTTGCCATAGAAAAGTTGGAATATAGTAGATATAATACAAAAACAAAATATGAATTGGTTTGATATAGTACTTATAGTAGTGATTTATTATTCTTATACTAACGAATCTAACGAAGGTTTTGTTGAGTTTTATGTGATTGAAGTTTTCAAATTTTGGGTTATCTTACGATGGATGAAGGAAGGATGGAAGAGCCTAAGCTTGGGGATGCCCCAGCATCCCAAGCTATTATCCAAAAATGAGCAACCAACTAAGCTTGGTGATGCTCCTGAGTGGCATCCCCGCTTTCTTCCAACGATCATCGGTATTTTATTTGAAACTATATTTTTATCCGCCACATGATATGTGTTTTGCTTGGAGCGTCTTGTATGATATGAGTCTTTGCTTGTTTTATTTTGTGTTTTAAGTCATCAATCCTTGCCGGACACACCTATTTGTGAGAGCCAAAATTATGTCATGACTTGTTAGAATTGCTCTCTATGCTTCACTTAAATTTTTTATGAGCAATGGACTTGCTCTAGTGCTTCACTTATATCTTTTTGAGCACGGTGTGTTTTAGGGGGTGTTTGGTTCCAGGGACTTTTTTGTGTTGGGACTAGAAAAAGTCCCTAGCAAACCAAACAGGGTGGGACTTTTCTGGGACTTTTTGCTAAAAGTCCTTAGAAGGACCTCCTTGAGGGTCTTTTTCAAAAAGTCCTAGGGACTAGAAAAAGTCCTAGGACTAGAGAACCAAACACCACCTTAGTATTTTTGAAGAAATGCTCTCTTGCTTCACTTAGATTTATTTGAGTGTTAGTAAAATTTTCAAGAAATTCTCTCTTGCTTCACTTAAATTAATTTGAGAGAAAGGAAAATTTATTATGCTCATGATCTTCACTAATTTTTGTTGGATCTTGTCAAAAGCAACACATGAAAATTAGTCCCAAAGTGATAGATAACCAAGAAGGATATAATAAAAACTTTCATGAAGATCATTGGACAAAATAAACTTGATTCTTAGTAATAGTTTTGAGATATGATGATGTGATATGTGAGTTATGTTGGTGAGTAATTATGATTTAGTAATAATATTGGTGTTAAGGTTTGTGATTCCCTATGCAAGTACGAAAGTCAATAGTCATGCAATGAAATTATATCCTACTTACGGTGCATTATTCGGTGTTATTTATGCTTAATGCTTTCTTATGATATTATTCGATTCTTAGTTGGTCGCTTCCCAATCTTTTGCTAGCCTTCATTTTGCACTAAGTATGATCACTACTTGTGCATCCAAGAACCTTTAAACCAGTTTTGCCACATGAGTCCACTATATCTACCTATATGCGGTATTCTTTTGCCGTTCTAAGCAAATTTGCATGTGCCATCTCTAATTTTCAAAATAAAATTCTTTTTAATTTGTGTGTTTGTTTCTATCGCGGAGCGGTGAGGGGTGGCTAATATTTTCCATGCTAGATGTGTTATTATCAAGACGAGTGTTTATTCACTTGTCATTGCACGAGAGTATGGCAAAGGTATTAGGGATGCCCAGTCCCGAAATGCAAAAAAAAAAGAATTTTCTTTATGTTATCAAATAATAAATTCCTTGGGAAGTATTGGTATGGAGGGAAACCGTGGATACGGCTAGCCATGGAAAGTGAACGTTATGGTGGAAAAAGGAATAAACTTTATTTTTTATTTGGGAACCACCTATGATATATCTATATGCATGGAAAGTATTGTGAACTCTAAGTCATTTTCGTTGGTGGGATGGATACACCTCTCAAAATGTTTTTATCTCTAAGTTTTTCGCTTTGAGCTCTGGCACCTCTGCAAATCCCTACTTCCCTCTGTGAAGGGCCTTTCTTTTACTTTATGCAAATTTTTATTATGAGTCTCCATCTTCTCTTATAAAAGCACCAAGTAGGAGGCGATATGATCGTACTTAAGTATTGGGTGTAGCTAATATTCGAGTATGTTTCATGAATGGATCAATGTTTGAACATGAAGGGCTAGGGATAACTTATTTTAGCGTTGATATTTTGAAAGACATGGTTGCTTGTTGATATGCTTGAGTATCTAAATTATCATGTCAAAACTAGACTATTGCTTTGAACAATATAAAAGTCCAATTGTCCATGCTATAAAGAAAAGAATATGATATGCCATGATAGGCAGCATTCCACATCAAAAATTCTGTTTTTATCACTTACCTACTCAAGGACGAGTAGGAGTTAAGCTTGGGGATGCTGATACGTCTCCAATGTATCTATAATTTTTTATTGTTCCATGCTGTTATATTATCAATCTTGAATGTTTTATAATCATTTTATAGTCATTTTATATCGTTTTTTGGTACTAACCTATTGACATAGTGCCAAGTGCCCGGTCCTGTTTTTTCTGTGTTGTTTACATCGCAGAGAATCAATATCAGATGGAATCCAAATGCCACTAAACTTTACAGAGAATTTTTATGGGCCAAAAGGAACACAACCGGCCCTGGCTGCGCCTGGGAGGTGCCCCCCGGACCGCTTCTTTGCTCTATAAATACCCCAATATTTCAAGAAACCTAGGGGAGTCGACGAAATATTCATCCAGCCGCCGCAGAGTCCAGAACCACCAGATCCAATCTAGACACCATCTCGCAAAAATTGTCTTAGATGTCTTATTTTATTTTTCCATCTCTCAATACTAGTTCTTCCACTAACAGGCTTTGCCCATTCACGTGCAATGATCTCCAAAAAGTTTTCTTTCTCGAGCCAATTTAGTTTGAAAGAGAAAGCATTCTTGTTCGCAATGTGTGTTGCCTCTCTTGAGTCTACAAGAAGTGGTGTGTGATCTGACATCGCTCTCTGCATCGCATGAACCGACACCAATGGGTACTTTTGTTCCCATTCCACACTAGCTAGAACCCTATCCAACTTCTCCTAAGTCGGAGTGGGCAAAGAATTGGCCCATGTAAATTGTCTACTGGTGAGCTCAGTTTCTCTCAAATTAAGTGTAACGCCCACGATGCGGCTATATCTCCCACGTGTCGAAGCACGACTTAGAGGCATAACCACATTGTAAGCAATGTTGCAAGTGAGGTAATCTTCACACAACCCATGTAATACATAAGGGAAAAAGATATATAGTTGGCTTACAATCGCCACTTCATACAATACATGAATAAAGCATTACATCATCCAGATACATTCAAGGTCCGACTATGGAACCAAAATAAAACGAAGATTACCCCAAATGCTATACAGATCCCCGATCATCCCAACTGGGCTCCACTACTGATCAACTAAAAAACGGAACAATATAACGAACACGATCTTCATCGAGCTCCTCCTTAGCTCGGTTTCGTCACCTGCACGATATCATCGGCACCTGCAAGCTGGTTTTGGAAGTAATCTATGAGTCACGGGGACTCAGCAATCTCACACCCTCGCGATCAAGACTATTTAAGCTTATGGGAAGGGTAAAAGGTATGAGGTGGAGATGCAGTAAGCACTAGCATATATGGTGGCTACCTTACGCAAATGAGAGCGAGAAAAGAAGGCAAAGCACGGTCGAGAATCTATGATCAAGAAGTGATCCTAGAACAACCTACGTTCAAGCATTACTCCAACACCGTGTTCACTTCCTGGACTCCACCGAGAAGAGACCATCATGGTTACACACGTGATTGATGCATTTTAATTAAGTTAAGGTGTCAAGTTTTCTACAACCGGACATTAACAAATTCCCATCTGCCCATAACCGCGGGCACGGCTTTTGAAAGTTCAAATCCCGACAGGGGTGTCCCAACTTAGCCCATCACAAGCTCTCATGGTCAACGAAGGATATTCCTTCTCCCAAGACAATCCGATCAGACTCGGAATCCCGGTTACAAGACATCTCGACAATGGTAAAACAAGTCCAGCAACATCACACGAATGTGCCGACAAATCCCAATAGGAGCTGCACATATCTCCTTCTCAGGGCACACCGGATAAGCAATCTGTACAACTAAAACCAGCCCTCGAGTTTCCCCGAGGTGGCGCTGCAAGGGGCTCTAGTTTGGACCAACACTCAGAGGAGCACTGGCCCGGGGGGTTTAATAAAGATGACCCTTGAGTCCGCGGAACCCAAGGGAAAAAGAGGCTATGTGGCGAATGGTAAAACCAATGTTGGGCATTGCTGGAGGGGTTTTATTCAAGGCGAACTGTCAAGGGGTTCCCATTATAACCCAACCGTGTAAGGAACGCAAAATCAAGGAACATAACACCGGTATGACGGAAACTAGGGCGGCAAGAGTGGAACAAAACACCAGGCATAAGGCCGAGCCTTCCACCCTTTACCAAGTATATAGATGCATTAATTAAATAAGAGATATTGTGATATCCCAACAAAATATCCATGTTCCAGCAAGGAACAAACTCCAATCTTCACCTGCAACTAGCAACGCTATAAGAGGGGCTGAGCAAAGTGGTAACATAGCCAAACAACGATTTGCTAGGACAAGGTGGGTTAGAGGTTTGATATGGCAATATGGGAGGCATGATAAAGCAAGTGGTAGGTATCGCAGCATAGGCATAGCAAAAGAGCACGCAACTAGCAAGCAAAGATAGAAGTGATTTCGAGGGTTTGGTCATCTTGCCTACAAAGATCTCCGAGAAGACGAAAGCTTGATCCTCGTAAACGTACTCAACGGGCTCCTCGAACACGAACTCGTCTCCCGGCTCTACCCAAAGCAAGAACACAAGCAAGGGAGAACACAATCAACCACGTGCAATGCACAAGCAACATGATGCAAAACATGTCATGAGATGCGTGATGCGATATGTGATGCATATGCATGATTCGGAAAGGAATGATTGAACCTGGCCTCAACTTGGAAAACCAAGAGTGCCACTGGAAAACTGAGTTGATTTCGGTTGAAATCGATATAAAGATCACCGGAAACGGATGCACGGTTTGGAAATGACAAGAGAAACAAATATGGCACCGGGCTGCGATTAACAGCACGAGGCCATCTAAATGCATCAAGATAAATAAGCTACATCACTCTAACATAGCAACAAAATACATGGCAGTGATCCACTCAAGATGCTCGACAAAAGATGAACACTGAGCTACGGCTAATTCAATCAATAGCAGGTTCAAACAAGCATGGCAAAAGTGCAAAAGATAACAGGTTATAGACTTAGTGAAAATAACAAGTCAGGAATTTAATATCAGGAAGCAATGTTTAGAGCAAGATAACAACATGTTACAGGAACATATCATGGCAAAGCAAGGCATGGCACGAAACTACTCAAAGCATACAACAAAAGTCCCTTACTGACCATAAGCCAAAAGGGATCAGAAAATACAATTGCAACCACGTGAACATAGCAAGTTACATAAACAGATTCAGACTTAGTGAAAAACTGGAACATGGCAAAATAGACATCAAGTAGGCATGTTTACGAGCTCGATGCACTCACTACGAGGCATTGCATGACAAACTAAGCATACACCCAACAAGTATACATGGCATAGAAGCTAAACATGGCAAGAACAACAACATAGCATGCACAGATCAATTACAACAAGCTCGGCAAAATTGCTAAACATGTTAACAATCTGCCAGGAATATTTTATAGCAAAAGTAGAGCTCGATTGAGTCAATCTAGGGTGCTCCGTAAATACAAACAAAGACATGGATGGATAGAGCACCACAATATCTACAAAACATCCTTACTGATCATGCTCAAAAGATGCACGGATCACCAGGTATCAACATGAACATATGGCATAAAAATAATGACAGGGCAAAGACTTAGAATATTTCTAAGTCCCTGAAATCAGCAACATTAAGTGACCTACTTTGCATGCTTGTGCTAGTGACCACAGAGACCACAAAAATACATGGCATACACCCCTGTAAAGATGGCATGGCATACTTCAAAACACATGTAGAGCTCAGGATCATAGCATGCACGCATTAATCATGGCAAAAATGACAAAAGAGCAAATGCTGATACGGATCTGAAACTAACATCACATATCCCTCTTCCAACAGCATTTCGGGCATCAAGATGAGCTCAAATGAAAATGATGCAATGAGACGAAATGAAGTACTCGTTGAGACGAACATTTCGATATGCTACACGCACGAATCGGAGCAACGGTGATGAAGTTATGATGCGATGAATAAGGCATGAAAATACTGGGACTTAGACGAAATTTAGACCTCTCCGAGAAAGTCAACGGGATCGGACGAAGCGGGACGGCGCGGTGCGGATTCGATCCAGGCGTATTTGGATGGGGGAGTGGTGGATCTGATCCCCCTTGCCGGGATCCGGCGACGGGCGACCGGCGACCGGCGACGACAGCTCCGGCGAGCGGCGCAACTCCGGCGAAGGGAACGGATCGGGCCGGATCCCGCCTGGATCCGGGGCAGGCGGCGGCGGAGGGCCTCTCCGGCGCGGAGGCGGCGTGGGTAACCGGGCGGCGGGGACGGCGTGGTGGTGGCCGGCGAGCTCCGGCGAGCTCCTGGAGCAGGGCGCCGGCTTCGAAGGTCGGCGGGGCCGAGCCGCAACAGGAGGCGGGACACGGGACGCTTGCGGGCAGGCGGCGGCGACAAGACGGGCCCGCGCGGGCCCGATCTGGGTTTCACGGGCCGGCGGCAGGGCTGGAGGAGAGAGAGGCCGGAGACGCTGACGTGTCACGCTGTGATTGGGCGAAGGCGGCGGCTGGACATGTCCGGCGGCGGGGATCTTTGTCCGGTGGCGCGAGGTAGAGGAAGACTAGGGTTAGACCGTGAATTTGGGGGAGAGGGACCTATATATAGAGGTAGAGGGAGTTAGGAGAGTCCAAATGAGGTGCGGTTTTCGGCCACGCGATCGTGATCGAACGGCTTAGAAGATGGAAGGGGTTTAGGTGGGTTTTGGGCCACTTTGGAGGGGTGTTGGGCTGCAACACACACGGGGCCTTTTTGGTCCCTCGGTTAACCGTTGGAGTATCAAACGAAGTTCAAATGACACGAAACTTGACAGGCGGTCTACCGGTAGTAAACCAAGGCCACATGACAAGTTTCGGTCCAATCCGAGAACGTTTAACACCCGCACACGAAAAGAGGTAGAAAGGGACACCGGAGGACATAGGAGCGCCGGATTGTAAAACGGACAACGGGGAAAATGCTCGAATGCATGAGACGAACACGTATGCAAATGCGATGCACATGATGACATGATATGGAATGCATGACACGCAAGCAAAAGACAAGGCAACAACAGCGAATAACTGGAGGACACCTGGCACAACGGTCTCGGGGTGTTACATTAAGACTCTCGATAATCATGTTAAACATCATAGACCAACGTCCATCAAAATTATCATTATTCTTTTCATCTCTCCTCGTAATTATATTAGAGTCTCCACCGACTAGGATTGGCAGTGTTTCATCTCCATAGATCCGCACCAAGTCGGCTAAAGAATCTGGTTTGAGTTCCAGTTGTGCTGCCCCATATACAGCCACGAGAGACCACCGGAAACCATCCAATTTTGATCTCACCCAAAACTTGACCGTAAAATCTCCCCGAACCACGTTAAGCACCTCAAGTGTTTCACACCGAACCCCTAGTAATATCCCATCAGATCTTCCTCTAGGCGGTAAGATGTGCCAATCAAAATCAATTCCTTCGGATAGAATTCCAAGGAACCATGAGATAAAGTTGTCTCGTCGTATTTTCAATAGCGCAATAAAATCTAATTGCTGCTCTATCGTTGTCTCAGCCAAGAACCTTCGTTTAGCCAAGTCAGCTAGATCTCTGCTATTTCAAAAGATTCCTTTCATAAGTCATCATGAATTTTTTTTAAGCTTAACCCTAGCACTTGTATGGACCGCCGAAGTAGGATAAATTTTTCGTTTCCAGGGTCACTTGGGCTTCTCCCCATCACCCTTCGGGAACGTAGAATCGGCAGAACACGAGACAGTGTCCTCCATCATTAGAGGTTCTACAGTGTCCGTAGTCTTCGACCCCTCCTCATCTTCGTCCGCCGTACTAGGCAAGAGATTATTGCAAATGTTTTCAAGGGCTATCATTCCTAAATTGTTCATGTCTTTGCCATTCATAGGTTTAACTGATGTGAGGTTTCAAATTATTTAAGAAGCCCGCTCCGCTTCTAAATCTAAAAGATCATTTACTGATTTCGCTACCTCCTTTTCATTTGAACGCAGAGTTATTCCTAAGTCGTTTGCCTTATCAATAATTTCAGTCTCGGTGAAATGCATAATTGAACAACTCTTATCAAAAGACATACCTGTAGTTGCCTCGACATCTCGAAGCATGGCTGCCCTCTTGGCGCGCACTAACTACAGGTCATCTGTATCTGGCTGTCCCTCGATCCGATTGCTGACACGCCTGCTAGCCGTGACCGGATCTGTGATCTCACCGAAAGCGAGTGAAGCTTCTCATGGCCTGTTTGTAAATCATGTAGAAATTAATCACATGGATTTTGAAGAGAAATATCACCTACTGATACGGTCAATGAACCATGATGGTGGTTTATTTAAATGGACAGAAAGTACACAGTTCAACAACTGCGATCAAAACGTTCTGGTGCGCGGTCACTGACTGGCATTCGCTCCATGCTAGGCATAAAACAGGGCAGGCTAGCAGATAATAGCATAATACAAATATAGTGTTAATTTTACACAAGTGTTGAGCCCCTTCTTTTAAGCTAATTGATGAGTTTCGTGGGACGAAGCTGGCTGCGGTTTGCCCTCCTGCTCTGTATCTTTTTCTTTAAGATAAAAAATGTCGGATGAACGTTCACATCTCCACCTTTCTTCTAAAACTTAACTCCTCATACGGTTCAAAAAAACAAACTTAACTACTCATACGTCCCGTAAAACATAACTCTCCAGACGTCCCCTAAAACTTAACTTGGCATGTTTTTTTCTTGAGAAGTTTAAGGTTTTTGCACCTAGCCCTTCCTGTAAAACATAACTTCTACTATAACTTTTTGCCCAAAATTTTAAAAGTGCACGCGCACTTTTTGATGAGACCGAGCGGCCGGCTCGTGGCCGCACGATCGAGCCATCACACGCGCTATCTGGCAACTTCCCAGCTCACTCCACCGACAACCTCTCTCTCTTCACCGCACCACCCACGACTCCCTCTCACTCCTCCCACGGATCTGGATCAGAGGGGCTTCTTCCCTCAACGCCGACCACCAGAAGCCCCCCACTAACCGGCCACCATGCTCCACCGGCAGATCGGAGGAGGGGAGGACCACCCCGCGTGGCTCTGCCCCGAGGTCCTCGTCGCGCCACCACCATGATGGTTGGCTTGGCCACACCACCACCGGCCCAGTCCACCATGGGATCCTCCCCAACCGTCCGGCTGCTCCCTACCCAACCAGATCCAGCCCCATCGCCATTTTTCCCCGCCGCCATCAACGGGGTGGGGCCATCGTCTACTTCCTCTGCCCGAGGCCGGCTGAGATCCTTCCCCCCCTCCCCCCCCCCCCCTCCCGGCTCCGACTGAGTCCACTTCCCCCCAGATGGTGGGGGTGGAGGATCCTCTGGTCACAGTGGTGCGCGATGTCGGTGTCATGCTATGGCAGAGATGGAGCAACCTCCGGTGGTAGTGGTGTCTGATATGGTCTTTCCGGCGTCATGGTCTGTTGAGCGGAGCTGTGATTATGTTAGGTCCAGACGCCGGCAGCGTTTCTGGGCTGATTCGGGCAGAGGGATCCCGTGGGAGAGCGCGCTCGGCTGAGAGAGCTTCTTGTCGGAAATTCTTTGATTGGACCATCATATCCTAGCAATATGTACGGCGGAAGCACAATGTTCAGAGGTACCGGTGTATTTCTGGGTGCTTGTATGTCAATACAATCTAGTATAGTATAGTAGCATTTTTCTAGTAAACCTGGCACACGAGTCTAGTTCATCTTCACATCTTTAATTAATTACAATTTCCTCTTCTAATTTAGTGCTAGTATGCTAGAGTACATGATGATAGTTACTGAAGCAAACTAGTCCAATTCTATGTATGTTTCATCTTCCTTGCAAAAACTAATCATTCAGTGGACGATTGGGTGGTGAAATAAGTGTTTTTTAGTCAGCTAACGTTGAATGATTGGGTGGTGAAATAAGTGTTTTCTTTAGTCAGCTAACACTGTAACGCTTGTATGTTCTGTAAATTATCAATCTTGAATTTTCTGAAGAGCATAGGAAGAGTTGCACAACCATATTTTCAGAGTTGCACATTGACTACCATGCAGTTGGTCGGGGCTGTTGTCAGAGTTGCACATCCTACTGGTAGGGAGTTGATTAAGTCGATCTATTTTTGCTAGTCACATCTTTTTGTTGGCATCTACAGTATTGTAGTTGCACATATAGTAGTTCTCAGTTGGATATGACCATTGAAAACTTGTACAGCACTGATGTAAACTGGAAGCATGTCGTCCTACAAGTAGGCCTCATCCCCCACCTATTTTGCAACGAGGCAGGTCCCCTTATCCAAGTTCTTTTGATTGACTAGCCAACCAAGTAGTATGATTGTTTCTGGGTGGAAATTTTTTCGCTCACCCAGGTAGGAATTCATGTGCAACTTTCTATTTAATTCTTGTGCAACTTGTTCTCTTGAATTGCCAACTTCATATTAAGAGTAGCCATTTTTTTTCTTTTTTTTTTGCCCACATGCAACTTGTTAATTTGAGTTGCCAACTTCATATGCAAATGTAGCCTACCCCACCCCCATTTTGTCCCCCCCCCCCCTATGCAATTCTGTTAATTTTGACTAATATGTTTGTTCTTTTTCTGTTTTGCAGAGACAAAATGGTTAGTGAAGGAGATGTGTCTGACAGTTAAATAGAGGTTCATATTTCTTTTTCTTCTATCGTACTACCATTTATTATGCTCTTTTCTTTTACCGTATTAGCAGTTCAATCTTTCTGTTCATTGTAGGGTTCTCCAAATAGGACCTCTTGGCGGAGCTCAAAACGGGCTGCTAAGCGGCAACCACATGGCGCTGATAACAATGGGGATGGAGAGGATGATGACGTGTCCCCGAGAGTATCTAATGAGCTGGCATCCTCAGGCTTTTCTAGTTGCACAAGAGTACCTGCTTAGTTGGCATCCTCAACATTTCTAGTTTCATAATACCATCCAACTAGTTGACATCCTCAGTCTTTTTGTACCTGCATTGACACCCTCAGCATTTTCTTCTAGAAACCTGAAACGTGAATGTGCAATTTTTTGATTGGACATGCAAGTGCTGAATATTTATTTTCCCAAGAGTATCTAATTAATTGGCATCTTCAAGATTTATAGTTGCACAAGACTATTCAATTAGTTGGCATCCTCAACATTTCTACTTGCACAAACAATATCCAACTAATTGACATCCTCAGCCTTTCTAGTAGCACAACAGTATATAATTTAGTCCCATCTCCAAAAAATTTGAGGGTTGACCAAGAGTATCTTTGGCACCCTCAGACTTTATACTTGCACAGTAGTATCCAATTAGTTGGCATCCTCAGCAATTCTAGTTGCATAAGAGTATTATTTAGTTGGCATCCTTAGCATTTCTAGTTGCACAAAAAACATAATACTGTGTTGGCATCCTCAACCATTTTAATCCAGATTTCTGAAGAACAAAAAAAATTATGCAGTGTTAACTAATCACCTTTTTTCACCTTCATGATATTGTGCCGGGGGGGGGGGATGTAATGAAGGAGATAATGCAGAACGACAGTCACAAGCTGGTAGGATAAGGGCATCACTTGGGAGGTTGGTGAAGTTGAACAATAAGTTGAGCCCATTACAGAAATCCCATCTCTGCCACAAGCTGTTTGGAGGCCTGGATTCATGTTTTAGTTGCACACATTTACATCAAAAGTTGGCTTTGGATTCATGCTTAGTTTCACAAATATGTGTTTATTTTTGCACAGACTGCACACATCCATGTCTGTGTGTGTTGATTGCACACATTTACAGCAAAAGTTGGCTTTTGGATCCATGGTTAGTTTGCACATCTCTTTTCTAGTCTTGGCTATTTGGTTGCACACGTAGAAGGAAAAGTTGGTTTTGGATCCATGTTTTAGTTGGCACAAATATAGGCTTCTATTTGCACACATGGCATAAAAAGGTTTCTTTTGGAACCATGCTTTTTTAGTTGTGCAATTATGTGCTTCTTTCTGCACAAACAGTACATCTAGTCCATATTTTCTAGTATTTGGTTGTTTGGTTGCTCACATTGCATAAAAAGTTGGCATTGTTGGAACTGTGATTAGTTGCACAAATAGGAACATCCAGTCCATGTTTCTATTTTGGGCTATCTGCAAAACTAATCCCTTGTGTCTATTTGCACACACCAGGCAAAAGTTGGTTTTACTACAAGATCTAGTTGCACAGAGCAGCCGCAAAACAGTAGCCATGGTGTCAATTTTTCTAAATACTAGTGATGTCTTATACCAAATTAGTTTTCTTATATTTGTCTAAATAAAAATGTACCTAATATTAAAATGTGTCTAAATACATTAGTATCTTAGACAAATAATTACATGATGGCAGCAAATAGCATGTGGAGCTGCAGCTAAGGTCAAAACCAACACACGCATGCAAAAAGGAATCAAAGCTATGGCAAGGGGACCACACCCGTGTGTCAGGTGGACATGGAAGAAAGGACATGGGAAACCAGCAGGGACCACCACAAATCGTGATTAGAAAATCTGACACCACAAACATGGTCTAGTGGCTGGCGGCTGCTCTACCGAGCCAATGGATTTTGCAGGTCGGAAGGAGGCCTTCCTTTCTTTTTTTTTCTTTTTCTTTTGAAATGGGAGGCCTTCCTTTCTGGGAACGAGGGACATGAATTTTTTCTTTTCTGGCCCGCCGCTCGCTATCGCTAGCGAGCCAACGGCCGCCAGCCAGACGCAGCCAACTTTTTGTAGCCTATTCCTCCCATCCTCTTGACAAAGACTTCTCCTCTGACAACGAGGTCATCGACGTTAAGCGCTTGGCCTCGCACTTGTCTATGGTAAGGGCGTAGCTGCTGGTAGATAACCGATCTTGCCATGGTGACCAACCCTTTTCTTCCAAGCGATTGAGTGTGTCCTGACGCTGCAGCTCTGCTCTGCCTCGACATAGTGAGCTACGCGAGGTGCATCATACTTTTTTTTTTGAAACGGAGGCAAAAAATTTGCCTTATCTATTAATTAAGATAGATGAGGTCGTTGGGGAGGACGGCCTCCAATCCGTAAACCATAGAGAAGGGAGTATAACTAGTAGAACTGTTTGGTGTTGTGAGTAAGCTCCACGGAACGGGAGACTACTCGGTCACCCGATTCCGTACGATATCCGGACGCCGATATCCTCCAGTGGCGTCCGGATTATGTGCTTCAAGCCCCCAGGTACCAGACCATTGGAGAGTTTGACTTGCCCATTGGACTGCGGCTGAGCTACCGACGCAAAGTCGAGCTTGATCCGACGGCTGCTGGAGTAGTCCTTGAACTGCTTGGATTTGAAATTGGTGCCGTTATCCGTGATGATGTTGTGAGTCATGCATAAATAATGTATGATTTCCGTTATGTATTTGATTGTCGGCCCCAGAGCATGGCTTGTAACCGGCTTCGCTCCGATTCACTTGGTGAACTTGTCGACAACTACGAGGAGATATTTGAAATTTCTTGGGACCGTCTTCATAGGTCCTATCATATTCAGCCTCCAGACCGCGAACAGCCAAGTGATAAGGATTATTTTAAGGGTTGTGGCCGTCATGTGACTTTGCTTGGCAAAGCACTGACACTCACTGCATTTCTTGACCAAATTGTCTCCATTCTGCTTCCTGGCCAGCCAGAAGCAGGGGCGGATCCACTATTGGTCATGGGTGTACAGATGTACACCCAAAATTTCCTGCAAAAAAATCCTATATATTAGGTATATGACACAAATACTTAGCTCTCCTGTGACAAAACAGACCAATAAGCCCATCGGCTGCAGCGGCGCAGCCCAAAAGCAGCAACGAACTGCTCTCACGCAGGACTACGCTAAATACTCAGCAGCTCAACTTAGTCCAAATGCTCCTAAAAAAACTCAGTCTACAGCAAATCCACCAGCACCAGAGCCGAACGAGCAGGGGCCTGAGCGGGCATGCGGCTGTGCTGGTGGAGAGTTCGACCAAGCCGCTGGCACCGGACGCGGACAAAATGGAGCCCCCCATGGTCAAGCCGTGCAGTGACATGCCTGCTGCGGATGCCGCAGCACCACAAAAGGGTCATGGGATGAGCGGCATGTACATTTGTAGCTTATATTTAGGTTTAGTCATTTAGAGATATATATAGCTCTGCATATGACCACATTAGTAAGAAGGAAGACCGTTGTTTATAAAGAACGTTAAATTATCTTTGGATTGAATTCATTAGTAAAAAAATAGCAAATGAATTATCTTTGGAATTAGATATTTAGCTCTTTGTAAGTTTCTTTGTCTTTTGAGATAATTTTGTTTTTGTTAACAATTTGTATTGCCTTGGGCCAATGGACTTCTCTGTTAGGGTGAAATTTTTTTTGAACACCCAAAGTTGATTTCCTGGATCCGCCACTGGCCAAAAGAAACCATGCCGGAAAGCTTTGCTAACCAGTGCCTGAGGTGAAGCATGATGCTGCCCGCACGTGCCAGAGTGGATTTCCTCGAGAATTTTTTAGCCTTTCTCTGGAGATACACAACGCTGAAAAATGCCGGTGACGCTTCGCTTGTACAGCTCTCCAGTAGAAGGGGCGTACGCCTAAGATCGGCGTATGATGCGACGGGCTTCCTCCTTGTCCTGTGGGAGCTCCTGCGCAACAAGCAGTCCAGCAGGATAGGCTCGAATTATTGACGGGCTTGACACGGTGGAACTCCATCTGTCAAACCGATCTGCAAGCCGTCAGACTTCTTCTCGGTATGCAATCATCCTGGGATCCTAGGCTTCGAAGCTTCTTCTGTTGATCTGAGAAATGGTGATCTAAACTCTCTTATATTTCTTTACACAGGGAGTACTGGTAAGCGCTGGTGCATCTGAAGCAAGCATCGGCTTTGTTCATGTCCTGACCGACCAGGAAATTCTAGAAGCAATGACCCCAGTGAAGCGCTCTCACTGCCGCAAGATCTCAATATTCAGAAAGTTCAGGTTTCTACTTTCTACTGATTGCCATCTCCCAGTAAATCAACAGACCCTAAAACTATTCTCAGTTGCAAAGCAAATCCCATCGACAAAGCATTAAATCCCCCAGACTAGTTTACATACATATGCGCAGTCTCTGAAGTCTGAACCAACGCACAGTGCCGGCTCTGCTCTCCCGTGATCCCATGCCGCTCTGCTCTGCCGCTAACTAGGATGTTGCATGGGTGACAAATCATGGCGTCTAGATCCGCAGAAGAAGGAAGTCCGGCCGGCCTATTTATCGCCGGCGGTGGTAGGTGTGTCAGCTGTCCGTGCGCGGTCACACGCGTCCTCTCCTCCCTTCATGCAAGTGAGCTCCATCGACCGATCGATGGTGTCAGTGAGTTAATGGAAGCTCTGCGAGTACGTACTTGTAAACGAGTAGGATGTCACTCGTGAACTCTGTCGCCGCTCTACTGTATTCTGATAGATAGGCATTGGCTCTGCGGCAGCAGCAAGCCTTGGCGCCTCCCATTCACTCCGGCCGCCTGCCCGCCCGCCGCTCACCTGTGCGGTGCCTCCTCCATTAATTGCTTCACACCACTTCGAGATCTCTCTGGTCTGGCTAGCTGCATGCGTGGTCCGTAGTCCATCTCTATATATAGGCTCTCTAGGCAGCTTGGCACTCCACTTATTAGCTGGGAAGCTAGCTAGCTCGATCGATGGCGAGGTGGAGCACCGTTACTGCCGCAATGGCGTGCCGCTTCCTGCTCGTCGCCCTCCTCCTTGCGGTGGCGCCGCTAGCACCCGCTGACGCGAGAGAGGTGCCTGCCACCGCCACCGCCACCGCCAAGACTGCAAAGACAACCGCAACGACCACGACTACTAAGAGCGTCACTGCGGTGGCGGCCGCGCCGGCCACCGCCACCGCCAAGACTACGACGACAACAGCTATGACGGCCGCGGGTACTAAGAACGTCGCTGTGGTGGCGGCAGCACCGGCTGGCCTCGGCGACCGGAAGACCTTCCTAGGCAGCGGCCTGGGCGGAGGGTACGGCGGTGGCGTTGGTGGTTTCGCTGGCGCGGGCGGCGTAGGTGGTTTGGGTGGAGCGGTGGGTGGCATCGGCGGCGTCCTCGGAGGCGTCGGGGGCGGCATGGGAGGGATCGGCGGCGCCGGTGGCCTCGCTGGCGTGGGAGGCGTCGGTGGGCTTGGCGGAGCCGGCGGTGGCGTTGGCGGACTTGGCGGCGCGGGGGGGCTCGGTGGGCTCGGCGGTGGAGGTGCAGGTGGCCTTGGAGGCCTTGGAGGAGGCGGTCTTGGCGGTGGCTCTGGTGGGCTCGGCGGGCCTGGCGGTCTCGGCGGTGGCGCCGGTGGCCTTGGTGGCCTCGGGGGTGGAGCTGGTGGCGGCGGCCTGGGAGGTGGTGCAGGTGGTCTCGGCGGTGGCATCGGACACGGCTGCGGTGGCTGCATCCATCCGTGACCGGTCGTTGCAAATCCATTACGTTGCCTGCATGCATGGATGGTGAGGTGCATGCGTGCGTACGGCCAACGGTCGAGGTGATGCACGCATGCATGCCAAATTGTCAGTAGGGAAGTGTGTTCTTTTTTCCTTTACGTGTTGGTGATGTGATGTTGAAAAAATAAGGATGCATGCATGCAGCTAGGTTATTAGCTGGTAATTACGTACGTGAACCCTAGCAGCTAGCTAGCTCGTTAAGCTCGATCGTGTTGCTCTGAGTTGTATTTCTCCCGTTATGTTTAGGGCCCGTTACCCCTATGTATGCTAGCTCCTCGGTGTCCCTCTATGTGTAATGAAAAATAATTATGACTTGTCATTTCCATATAGGGTAAGCTATCTCTTGTGTTTTGTTGAGAAAAAAAAACTGTTTCTCGTACAAATGGAAAAGCTTGTCATCTTTCGTCAAGCACCCAAGGCCTAAGACATGGGCGACGTGCACACCATCAAGGAGCCCAACGGAGCTGAACATGCATGCACTGTTCCAACATAATTGAAGTCCTAGAATTGTCCTTAGCCAAACTTCATTAAGTTTACCCCAAAAAAAACACTTCATTAAGTTTGACCAAGTCTGTATAAAAATATATCAACATCTTCATTAAATCTATTATATGAAATATATTTTTCATGATATCGTAGATCTTTGCAGATTTTCTGTATGGACTTGGTCAAACTTAAACAAGTTGACTTAAGGAAATCATAGAGCTTCAATTATTTTAAAATGGAGGAAGTACTTTGCAGGCAGAAATATTTCTGAATCATGAATATACTTTGCATTCTTTATTATTATTTTTTGAACAGTCACCGGGGTGAGAGGATCCCCACCTGAATATATTGCTCAAAAAGCTGCCAAAGCCAAGAGTCACCCCTTAAATTTAGCTGATCCAGTTTATAAGGAAAACCGGATCGAAAACCTAAACAAGTTGACCCCGTTTATAAGGGAAACCGGGCCCAAAAACCGCACAAGTAACAAGGTTACAGAAGATGAGAAAAAATGCCACCCAGGAAAAGGTATGACCTAGCTAAACAAGCCGAAAGACCAACACCACGATAGACACAAGTAGATGTGGGGTGCCGTCAAGGGATCACAATACCAAGACCCTGCAAACAACCTAAAGCACCGCACCGGCGTGCATACCGAGCCCCACGGCACAACAGAGGATCAACCACAATCAACGAGTGTCAAACTTAATACGAACCTTGACTAGGAGATCCTCCACGGGCGGTCGAAACGATTAGCTAGTTGGGGAGGCATCATTGCGTCGTCATTGAGCAAAGGTGAACCAAGACTGCACCAAGAGCCCAAAGCTCGCCGCAGCACAACAGCAACCATGGGAGGGTCTTGAGCATGCACAACAATAGGACGGAGACCACGCGAAGGACGGTCGAAGAGAAACACATGAAGAAGAAGAACACACCACCATCGGCCCCAAGCTGGCCGCGCCACCACCACCAAATGCACCACCGAGCGTGCCACACTGAGGGAACCAATGCTGCAGGGGGAAGGGGAAAACCCACGGCAACGCTTCCAAGGAAGAGAACGACGCCCACAGGCGCTGCCGTTACCAACCTGACCAAGTCAGAGCAGAGCTTTCGCTCAATCCCGATCATCCCCGGCAGCCCACCGCGAGCAAGGGAGGAGTTCCTCTACGACGCCTTCAAGGAGGTCAACGACGCCCGCGGGCGACGCCGTCGCTGAGCTTTCGCCCGGAACCCCACCTCAACCTGAGAAGCCCGGACACACCAACGTTCCCAACAACCAATGGGCGACGGTCGGGAGTCGGAGACGAGGCCCAACCTCAGGACACAAACTCTGGCAGGAGAAAGTATACCTACGGTGGTCGGAGTGAGGCGGTGCAAGGACGAGGTTGGATCTGACAGGAGGGGCTGGGAGGACGACAGCCGTGGGAAAGCCCCACGGGAACCGCCGCGCAGAAGCAAGGGCCACGAGGAAGAGGAAAGGGGAGCGGGACGCTGTCGGAGCAAAGCAGAGCATCGCTTGTACGCACACAGGGCGGTCCACTCCTTCCGCCAGATACGTGCGTACGCATAGAGCACAGCATCTCCGACGGAGACCATCAACAGCCACTGGGAGCATGAGCAGCCCAAATCCGCGCCCTCCGCATGCATGGACAGCAGCAGGCGCCGCCACGCCGGCGGAAAAAGCCGCCCAGCCGTGCCGCCACGCCGGCGCTTAGCGCCGGCACCACGCACGAACCCGCCGCCAACAGCCGCGAGCCGGGCAGGAAGTACCCCGCCGCCGCCGTCCGCCCCAGGGGCTTCGCCTGGATGCCTCCTCCGACGGCGGCGCGGGAAGGGGAGGGCTGGGGAACGGCCGGCGGCTAGGGTTTCAAGGGCCGCCCGAGTCGCCCTGAAGAGAGCGACGCGGGGGCATTCTTTATAAAACAGAGATGTATTGTAAATTTGGTTACTAAACTTCTTGGTCACTGACTTAATTCCAGACGACATGACCTCTCGATCTTAGGTTATTAGAAAACATCTAGATGTGAATTAGACAAACTGAAACTATAATATCTGACTTTGCTCATGAGGGCAAAACTGAGGTAGGCGATAGGATAGGCGACACCAACGCGACCGCGCCGCTGGCCACTCCGGGCGCAGCAGCCACTGCATGAACCTGCTCGATCGACGCCATGGGCTCGGCCGGCTCACCTACCTCCTCACCCACTGCGTCTCCTCATCTTGAGTAAATAGTACTCCCTCTGTTTCATAATATAAGAATGTTTTTTACATTACACTAATGTCAAAAACGTTCTTATATTATGGGACGGAGAGAGTATAAAACTACTACTTTACATGCTAAAGTTTAAAAAAACTACCAGTTTTTAATTTTTTCCAGATAAATACCAAGTAAGCGGTCAGCTCTTTCAAAAAACCTTAATCATAGAGTGCTTTAAAATTGATCCTGATTATGACAGTTGGGACCCACATGTAAGAAAACTGTTTGTTTGACCGTCTGTTTGGCCATTACCTTACATGTGTGGTTCACATGTCAGTGTTCCTTTTTCATATTCTAATATAAAAATCTGTTCTTTATACATTTACAGACAACCCCTATAAGTTCTTTTAAAAAAGCAATCAGGTTCCTGAATGTTTTTAGAAAAAGCAATCAGGCCCTTGAGGATAACTCGCGTGCGCCAGAGAAACGGCGCGCGGCAGCTCGCCGGCGGCCAGATCGCCGGCCAGGCGAAAGGAGGCGGCTCGGCCGCTGCGTTCCTCGGCGTGAGGCGGGCGCACTGGGTGGCGGAGTTCCCTGCCGGCCGCTGCCGCTGCTCCTGGCCATGGCGCGCGGTGGCCCATGCTCCTCTGCGCGGCGGCCCGAGCCCCTGGCCATGGTGCGGCTGGTGGCAGCACGTGCTCCTTGGGCGGCTGGTGGCGGCCCGTTCTTCTTAGCGCTGCTGGCGGCGACCCTTGCTCTTAGGCGTTGCGGGCACGCTCCTAGCCATGGCACACGGATGCTAGCGGCCTCTGCTCCCGTGCTGCGGCTATAAGAAGAAAGAAAATTAAAAATAACTTGCACACTGAAATTGCACTTTATCGTTATATGCAAAAATAATCATATAATCACAAAATTTTGGCACATACTATATAGTATTTGTTTGTATATAATTACACCCAGCCAAAAACCCACATAAAACAAAAAATAACCAATAAAGAAAAAAAGGAAAAAGAAAAACACATGGAAACAGAAAACAGAAAATAAAAAATAAAGCAAAACTGACCATATTATAGTGAGATTTCCGCAAAAAAGTATTTAGTAATGGAGTAGTGACATTGTTATTACCCTTACAAAAGAAAAGAAATGAAAACTAAAATAAAATTAAAAAATAAAACAAAATTAAAAAATGATGTTTTCTATGGAAGAATGAATTTGTGGCATTGGTATTATCCTTTCAGGAAAAAAACTAAAAAAATCAAAACAATGAAGTTTTCTATGAAAGAATGAAAGCCTTTAAGAAGAAAGAAAATAAAAAGGAAAAAACTTTCAAAACTTGCACACAATTTGCACTGATATTACACTTTTTGAAATATGCAAAGAATAAGCATATGATAGTGCATTTTTTGAATTCTGCTATAATTCCTACAGAGTGTAACTAAAATAATGTATTTCCTTTAAAAAGAAAGACAACTAAAAAACTTGAGCACAACTTTGCATCGAAATTACACTTTATCGTAATATGCAAAAATAATCATATAATCATGAAATTTTGGCACATATTATATAGTATTTATTTGTATATAATTACACTCAGCCAAAACCCCACAAAAACAAAAATAACAAATAAAGGAAAGAAAAGGGGAAAAAGAAAAACCCATAGAAACATAAAACAGAAAAAAAAAGTGAAGCAAAAATACCCTTAAATAGGAAGAAAATTATATAAAAAACTAGAGCAAAATAATGAAAAAAATTGCACAGAATCTGCACATAAATTGCGCTTTGTTATAATATGCAAGAATGAGCACATAATAGTGATTTTTTCGCAAAAATGAAATTTTTTTAAAGAAAGAATGAATTTGTAGCATTTGCATTTGATCCATGGTGTCTCTACTTCTCCGGGTGAAAATAATGAATTAGTGGCATCGGTATTAGAGTTTAAGAAGAAAGAGAAGTGAAAAAAAGACAATAATGACAAAATTTGCACAGCGTTTGAATGGAAATTGTGCTTCTTTAAATACGCAAGAACAAGCACAAATAAAGAAATTTCACAAAACATAATCCTAGGTAGGAATGAATTAGAGGTATTGGTATTACCCTTAAAGAATAAAGAAATTGAAATTAAAACTTAAAGAAAAATAAAATAGTTAAGTTTTCTAAGAAACAATGAATTAGTGTCATTGGTTCCCCATTAAGAAAAAAGGACCTGAAAATAATAAAAAAAATAATGAAATATTTGGTAAACAATTTGCACAGAAGTTGCGCATTTTTATAATATGCAGGAATAAGAATATAATAGTGTAATTTTCAGAAAAAGGAAGTTTCCTGAGAACAAATGCGGCATTGGTATTATTACCAAATAATAAAGGAAATAAAATGATACTGAAATACCAAAGTTTTCAAAAAAGAATGAATTAGTAGCTTACATATTACTCTTTAAGGAAAAAATAAAATGAAATAAAAACTAGAACACAATCAAAATAATGAGGCATTCCATGGAAGAATGAATTATTAACATTGGTATTACCCTTTAAGAAGAAGAAATAAAATAGAAACTAAAACAAAAATCAAAATAGTGAGTTTTGTAAGAAAAAAATAATTAGTGTCATTAGTATTACCCTTTAAGAAGAAAAATTAATTAATTGAAATAAGGATGAATGAATTAGTAGCATTTTTATAACCCATTGAAAATTTAGGAAAAAAAGTTTGCAAAACTTGCACACAACTTCGCTCTTACATTACACTTTCTTGGTACGCAAACAATAATCATATAGTAGTGTAATTTTTGCATATGTTGCAAATTATTTATGTGTGTACATTACACTCACCCAACATCCCAAAAAATATCGACAAAATAAAAATAAAACCAACTAACAAAGAGAAACAGGAAAACAAAAACAAAAGCACGTAAAAACAAAAAAAAATATTAAAAACGAAGGGAGAGAATCAGGGATGGATCACACAGTTAATGGGCTTCGGCCCAAAAGGAAGTCGACTGACCCAAATAAGGGGTCAGTCAAAAAAAGAAAGAAGCCCACACAACAAACAACACAGGTTAGGAGAAAAAACGTAGCACGAATCTTAAAGAAAAATCCAACGGCCACAAAATCGACTGACCCAAAAATGAAATTTCAGCCGACTGAAATGTAGCTAAAGTGGGTATGCTAATAGTTTTGATTGGTCACGTATTTTCCTTTCTGAGTTCCTCCTCTCCTTTATCCATCCGGCTCCACCAGAATTTTCCTTTTGATTGTTAACTTTATCCATCTAGCTCCACCAGAATTTGCATATCATGGAGCTAAGCTCGTCACAAAGATTTTTCGTTAGATCAAAACAGGTCATAGTGTATACCATCTGGCTCCAGCAGTATACACACTCGTATAGCTTTACCACGGAGGGAGTATTTACATATTTACATTAGTTTCAAACCCTCAACACCCACATCCACTGATAAACTTCAAATGTCAAATTCCTACAGTTGGCCAAACAGGTTTGCAGGCCACTCAGACACATGGAGAATCCTATAGCTACATTTCCATGCTAGTGCTAGAATATCTAAGTGGTTGGATTACAAATTTACAAGAACGATCAAATGGATCAACTCGAAGCAACAATTCATGTCTTCATTAGCAGTGCAGAGTTTTGAAGGCTGTTGGCACACTCCGCGCCACTGTGATATAAATCCAGAACACCTTTTGCCTGCCTTCTTCTTCATGTAGAGTCCCGGGTCGACGATGACCGGCTTCGCCCTCTGAAACATACGCATACAGATTAAGAAACCAACAAGTGCACGACCTTGAATCATTTAGTTCATCGTAGTTCAGTGCCCTTTTTCAAAGCATGCATGCATGCATCATGTCCATTTCTAGTGAATAAGCACAGAAGAGTTATTTACCCGGCCACTACATTGCATTGTAGTCAACTCCATCAACAAAACCTCACCAGTTTCAAGAGGAACAACAGAGATAGGAGTATTTCATTGCTTATTTCACTAACAGCAAACAAACTCGGTCCACATTTGGTTACCATTCTTCCTGGTAGGTTAACAAGTGCACGCGCCCCAGAAACCAAAGAAAGCACGACACAAACTTATAATGTGCGCGCAACGCAAGCGCAAGCAAATTCATGTCCACCTGCTAGTTGGCGCCTAGGCGCGCCTGGAGGTTCCTTGCGAGGATCCCCTCGAAGGTGATCCCCGGCCCGAACGCCAGTATGAGCCCCCACTCGCACTCCTGATCGGCCGCCTCCGGCTCCGGCGCCTCCGTCCTCTGCCTGCTCTCCTCCACCATGTTCTCCAGCACGTACACGATGGTATTGCTGCTCGCGTTCCCAAAGTCCCGGAGCGCGCTCCGGCTCGAGCGCAGCTTCCCGCCGTCCAGCCCCAGCCGCCCCTCCACCTTGGTCAGGATCGCCGGGCCACCGGGGTGCACAGCCCAGAACATCTTGTCATACGTCAGCTGCTCGCCATGGTCACCCTCCGCAGCAGCAGCAGCAGGGTGCTCCTTGATCAGCTTCTGGCAGAAGGACTCCACGTGCGCCTCGATGATGTGGGGGAGCTCGCGGCCCAGCTGGAACTTGATGCCCTCCTCCGTCAGCCGGCCGTCGATGGTCTTCTCGGTGTCGGGGAGGAAGCGCTGTAGCGCCGAGTAGAGCTCGAAGAGCGGGCGCTCCTGGTCAGTGGGGTCGGTGCCGACAACGGCCGCGCCCGCGCCGTCGCCGAAGAGCGCCACCCCGACGAGGTCGTAGGGCCGGTCGGGGCTGGGCGGGCGGAACCCGGCCACGGTTGTCTCGGAGGTGGCCAGCAGGACGCGCGCGCCCGGGCAGCTCTCGGCCAGGCCCTTGGCCACACGGAGGCCCGCCACGCCGCCGGAGCACCCCGTGAAGGCCAGCATGACGCGGCGGACGTCCGGGCTGAGCCCCAGGGCGCGCGCCAGGTGCAGGTCCCCGCCCGGGAACCGCGCCTCGCTGGACGAGACGTAGACGAGGTGGGTGATCGCCGACAGGTCGCCGCCCCACGCCTTGATGCAGGCCAGCGACGCCTCGGTGGCCATCTGCGTCACCGCCTTGTTGGAGATGTCCAGCCGCTGCTTCATCGTCGGCAAGCCCTCCTGGGCCAGCTCCGGGTAGCTCTTGAGGATCTCGTCCGACATCACCACGTACCTCGTCTTCACTGTCGTCGTCTTGCCTGCATTGCATTCATATACTCATCATGCATCAACAAAAGAACTTGCCGAAATGGAAACAGAGAGAATTAGTTGTTACATACATAGCCTGGTGAGCTTCTCCTTGAGCTCGGGATCGTTGCAGTTGGTGTTCCTCATGAAGCCCTCGACGACGTAGTCTTGCATGACGAGCTGCTGCGGGAAAGCGTGGCCCAGGGCGAGGATCGTGGCCTTGCCGGGGTTGGGGGCCAGGCACGTGGCCTGCTGCTGCTTGTTCGCCGCCGTCGTCGTGTCGACATCCCTAGCGCTCACCATGGTCGTGTGAGGAGGATTGGATTGATGCAAGAGGATGGAATCTCAGTGCCGGAGGAGGAGGGCTAATTAGCTGCTGGTGGTTCAGAGATTTGAAGACTATATATACATATACTCTCCTCTTGTTTTCTTCTCCTCTGCTTTAATTACTTACGATGTATCAACCAGTCTGTCTAGTTGAGAGGCACCAAGTGCGTGCATGTATGCATGACAAGCAAGGTTGGTGGCCAGCAAGCAGATAACCTACAGGTTGTTTACTGGTAATCGATCAGAGTAGCTGCCCTTGAGGATCTCAGTACCAGAAGCAAATAAACAACCATGTGTACTCCGAAGTGTCTTCCTTCCTTCTAGGCCGCCCTTGTCTAATAACACCATTTGATTTAGGTGCAATGAAATATGCATAGCCAGCAAAGAATTCTCTAAAGCAGCTGGGCATGTGTGCACATTGCCATCAAATCTGATCGAAGCTCACTTGCCACTGATCCTAAGTTAGAGGGCAAACAGTTCTTTCTCAGCAGAGGGAGGGATCATTTGAAATGGTTTCCTGACTCTGTGAATCGGCCTGCACCAGAAACCACTGACGAAGAAAGCCCACCGGAAACTGTTTCCTTTCTGGTTTGTCTTATACCCCTCCGAGTCCGACCTCTTGATCTTTCCTCACAAACTGTAATAGATGAAGAAAGTGGTCGGACCCTTCCCCGGACGCTGCGCAAGCGGGAGCTACATCCACCGGGCTGTAATAGATGAAGATGGAACTGGTAGCGCTGTGTCATCTGTAACAACACCAAAATTATAATTAGACTCCAAATTCTTTTCCAAATTCAGTATCAGTGCCGGGTACATGCTTGCTGCTGCTCGGGATGGATATTTTCCTGGGCTTTGACGTCCGCTATTTTTCGTTGAATCCACCACTTTGGCAACTGGCAGCGGATACTTTCTTGGCCTGCCCCCCTGGCCTTTTCAGTCTCGGTTCAGCGTGATAATCAGTAGTAGTTGTCAGTTTCATCTTTCTTGGTCTCCCTGTCAGTTTCCGACGAACTCTCAACGGAATCATTCCCTTCTGGTATTTTTCTAGGTCTTCCTCTCCTACTATACGCAATCATTGGCTGATGAGGATGTGCCCCTTCAAAGGGTGCTACGAGGCACCACACTTGAATGATACCTCTGCGGCTCTGCCAATCAGTGTCACACCAAGTTTATGGTAAGAACAACCAGGAGGATGAGCAGCAACAGCAAGATACTGCAGCAGATAGACGATCATGATCAGCTCCAAGTACCCCATAAGTTCTACTTATCGTTTTTTATATCCAGTAGATTCTTGCACTTAAAAACAAACCAAAAAATCCTATAGTTTCTTCTTTTTCTGATCGAAAAATTCTTATACTTCCTAAAAACATATACATTGCATATTAACTTATTGCATCAAAAGAGTTGTATATACAACAAGATACGCATTGCATGTTAAACAAGCGATGATGGAGTTTTTCTAATTGCTAGATTCGGGCGGTGAACCAAACATTTCTCCGGATAGACTTCAAGACAGACAGGCACACTGGATAATAAGATGAGGAATAAACTCTTTTGATGTTACTGCTTCATACGTAGTTCATAATCATCAGCCTCGCAATTTACAGGAGGAAACTCTTTGAAGCCACGACTCACAAAATGAAGTCGGAGAGCTGCGGCAACACATACAGAGATCTAATCACTGTTGAACTAAATTTAACAGAGAAAAGTGAGATAGGGCAGGAATACGAGATCAGATTTAATACCGTGGAAATGGCGAGCGTAATGCTTTGGAGAAATCCTCCAGCAGTTCGTCCAACAGGCAGACCTCCACGCCCGAAAATATTGTGTGGAGCCATGGTCCAGTCGAACCCATGCTCCACACCGTACATCTACAGGCAGGATATGCCGGGATGTGTGCACAGCTTGCATCAGGAAAATTGGCGGGAGTGATCAAGAACTACTTATCACACTAACATTTACTAATAAAACCTACTGCATGCCCACAGTATAGGCTATAAAAAATCCCCTCGTCGATGCAATGGCTATCTACAGTGCACCCAGATCAGTCTACAATTTTATATTTGCCTTCACCGTGGTGCTTTTCCTGGCATGGTGCCCTGACCAATTACATAGCTACAGTTTTTCTTTTAAATGCTACAGGTTGCACACCAAAATATTGCCTGACTATTTGTATATTTCTTTGGCCTCTATTAAAGATGAAGAAACTATGTGTCAGGTGTCAGATAAAGTAAAAAAAGATAATTCTAATGCAAAAATATTGTAGATTTAGATGGGCATAGTAAAACATTTTCGGAGACAGGAGGGTTTTGAGTCATGCATCAGTGTGTCACAAAAATAAAACATATGGATGTGATCTGTGCAAAAATATGAAGTTTGGCTGTGTTTCTACAAATTTGAATGGACTTTTGACCCCTGCTGCATGGTTTTTTGTAAAACATGCAAATATCAACATTATTTTCTGAAATTGTTTATGAGGATACAGAACATCCAAATCTGCATGCATACATGCATGAACAGAATAATGTATTTTAAGCACTAGGATTGGACTCATATGCTACAATACATTGATAAGTGTGCAAGCCCACCGGGTTAAAAAAAAGCCTACGCAGGGCTATAGGCAACCTGATTGAGAGATGAATCAAGAAAAACAGTACAAGATGAAGGAAGTTTGAATGCTGACTGAGCTCAGATCCACATGAAAACAGTACGAGATCGAACAGTGCCGAGTCTAGGTTCGGGTGAACCATGGTGCTGAACTTCCCCTCTCACTCTATGCCCTTGTTGCCCTCTTCCCCTGCCGGCGAGGGGGGGCTCTGCGCCTAGGGCGTCCCAACCGGCGAGTCCTGAACAGGGGACGAAGAGCGGGCGCAGTCTTGGGGACGCGCCGCCGGGGTGGGGGACCGGACGAGCGGCGGCGGCGCCAGCGCCGACGTCGAGCAGGGGAAGGGAAGGGAAGGGACTGCCGCCGAGGTCACCCGGGCTGAGCAATGTGAGTCCTTGGGCTGGGCCCCATCAGTTAATTCTAGATCCAACAAATGATCAACATGCATAATTCATATATTATTAAAAAAGTCTTCAAAAAAATATGTTATTAAAAAAGCATAATTCATATTTTCTGGTTTTACGGGACTGACCTGGCCCGATTAAATTCATACTAGTAATAATGGTGAACATTTTTTTTAGCAGTGGTGCATGGGTAAAGCACATTTTCCTTGGTGTATCGGTATAGTGACTAGAGGCTAACGCGCGCTTCGCCGCGTCATTCTTCACTCGTGGGATTAACTTTTTTTCTATAGCAAGTTATTGCAGTCGGTTGTTTCGTTTTGATTTCATCTACATTCTCTTGGGTTTAAATTATTTTCTTATAGGGTTTTGCTTTTTCATTTGTATTTCATGTTGCGCTATTATTGGGGACGGGTTCTTTTTCTAAGAGGAGAGTGAAGTTATTACGTGTGTGATTACGCCTGCTTACCTTTTTTTCCGCTTGCTCCACTTTTAGCTCAACGAAAACCATTATCGTAATTTTTTTATTTGAAGAAGTAAATTAAATCAAAATAATTTCACATATTTTATTTTTCTTGTAAATTCAAAAACATGAACCTATAAAAAATTCATGAATTTGAATAATATTGATGGATTCCAAATAATGTTCTCGAAATTGAAAATGGTTCACAAATTAAAAAAATGTGCATCAACTTTAAAAATATTCATGCATTTTTCAAAATTTCATGAATTTGGGAAATTTTCCATGAATTCAAAATAATCTTCATAGTTTTTTTTTCATATTTTCAAGACTTCGAATAAATATTCATGAATTACAATTCAAAAATAAAAAAGAAGAAAAACAGAAAAGTAAAATAAAAACTACTAAAAACCGACCAAAAATAATGGAAATAAAGAAAAACAAAAACCAAGCATTACATTCTCGAAACTGAAAACCCAGCCGACCAAGTGACACATACAAAAATGCTGCCAATTAAAAATTAGAATTTAAAAATAATTTTGTGAATTTTAAAAATATTTGAAGACTGCAAACAATGGTTTTACATTTGAAAAAGTTTCACAAATTTTAAAATGTTCACAGACTTAAAAATGTTCATGAATTTACAAAATGATCATGTGTTCAAACTAATGTTCATGAATTCTAAAAATGATGATATATATTTTATTTTTTGAAATTTTTAAATAATATTCATGAAATAAAATTGGAAAGAAGATAATGAAAAAAGAAAAACAAGAATAAAATAAAACAAACAGAAAAAGGAAAAAAACTATAAAAACTGATAAAGCATAGAAAAGGAAGACAAAATCCAAACAGTACTTCCTCAAAACCAGAAAAACCAGACGGCCCAGTGACACACACAAAAATGTTGTGAATTTAGAAACATGAACCTAAAAAAAGTTCATCAATTTAAAAAAATTGTAGGTTCCACTCAATTTTTGAATTAAAAAACATGAATCTAATATAATTTTTATGAATTTGAAAAATATTGTTAGATTACAAACAATGTTCACAAATTTGAAAAAAATCACAAATTTGAAAAATGTTTAGACTTTAGAAATGTTCTGAACTTTAAAAATATTAATGAATTCAAAATTGTTCGTGATTTTTTTTGTGAAATATGGCGTATGTTCTTAGATGTTTTACATTAGTTTGTGAGCCAAAAGAAAGGTCGTAATGTTTGCTTTGGTTGTATTTTTTTCTCTGGTTTAGCACACAAGTTTTGTTTGCTTCATGACGTGTGCATGAGAATTGGTAAGCGAATTGACAGTCTTTTGAACATAACCACACAGGCAACCAAAATCATGTGTGTTTGTGGATGGTCGAAATTTAAGGGTTTATAGCGTCAGGAGGGCCACAAAACCCCTGGTTCCATTAATAAGAAACCATACCATCCAGGGCAACGTTCAAGTACAAGAACTAAAAGGAAAGGAGAATAAATTCAATAAAAGGCTAGAACAGAGCCAACAGTCCACATACAATGATCAATTGCTTTTGCCAACACTCTTGGGCTCTCCAATGATCAACAATGCCGACAAAGTCCTTTTGACTTTTGAGCTTGGTATTCGTGAGTGGCGACTGTTTGGGAGACCCGGGCATTTCTATGGGAGTACATGGACTGATTTTGTTGACCTTCATCTCCCTGCGTGGTGTATCATGTGGAGGGGAACCCTTGGTTGTCGCCAAGCAACAAAAATGTTCTGTATATAATCATATATAGATAGAGAGGGGGTTGCGGAGCTGAACAGGCCCGAGCAGGGCACCTCCAGTGAAGTTTTTAGAGATAGCTACCCCACTCCCAGACAGTGTGGAATTTTGATCAGAGAGGATATGATCTGAGAGGTGGCTTCTAACCTCTCGAGATTTTTTTTTCTTTGAACAAGATCTGTCACTTCTTGATTGTCTTTGGTTACGCGGGCAACTTCTTGAATGTCGCCATAATCAGTCACCACACTTCCTTAATGGCAGTCCACGGTGCATTGTTAAAAACATGGGCATTAATCCCTAGTTTTTCAAATGCACCATAAAGCACAAACATAGACCGAATTAAGGACAATGTGATTATTATTAGCAGGTCAATATCTAGCAACAGAGATAAAAAATATTTCCGAGGTTCAAACAAACTAAATTAGACAAATACTCCCACATTTGTTTTGGCACGACACATTCAAAGGATAACTGTGCAGTGGTGTCATGCCCAGAGGAGAAAACACAGCCTAGGGTTTTGCCCATATTTCTCCTTCCTAGGTTACCTTTAATTATAAGTTTGTTGTGAGACAAATGGCAAACTCTAAATTTTAGGTAATCGTAGATTTAGCGCCAGTTGTGACTCTAGCACCAAAATGTTGTGGGTTCAAGTGCACTAAGCTCTTTATAAACCTTTCAATTTTAGAGCCATACCTACACACGACTTGGTCCGAGTGGGTCAGCAGATGCAGTTTTAGACGGGCCACATGCATCTTGTCTGAATAACAGCAGCAATCGATTCCTGCTAGCACAACACAATCATTCCTCCCCAAAAGAGAAATCTTATTTGACCAAATTAATCTCAAGCAGCACAAAATAAACCTTTGCCGTATATATACATACAAGATGACCCAAAGCAAACCTTTCCAGAAAGGAAACCGAGCAAGTGAATCATATATAAAAACCTTTTGCAATGAATGAATCAGTTGCTGGAAGAGCCCGCCGGGAGGGCGAGGATGGCCTTGAGGATGGAGAGGGTGACGCTGAGGAAGGAGCCGATGGCGATGAGGAACTTGAGGTTGTTGTAGAT
Organism: Triticum urartu; assembly: GCF_056163025.1. Taxonomy (NCBI): domain Eukaryota; kingdom Viridiplantae; phylum Streptophyta; class Magnoliopsida; order Poales; family Poaceae; genus Triticum; species Triticum urartu. The sequence goes on from NC_141877.1 coordinate 5,275,696, forward strand.
GAAGCGGTGGATGGAGATCCACATTCGCTGCCTCTTGAAGAAGTCGTTGATGTTGGCTCGGGTCAAGTAGGTGCTGGCTTGAGCGTTCCGCCCGTTGGTATGCGCCCCTAGCTTGTTGAAGAGCTTTATCACTTCCTTGTCGCTAAGTGTTGTCACGACGATGCCCTTCCGCCGCAGCTGCCGCACGTCCTCCTCTCTGATCATCAGCGCCGACAGCATCCCGAAGTAGGCAGCCACGTTGCTCCTGTATTGTAAGGTGGTATATGCACGTATATTTATTTAATGCATGTAAGTCCTTAGTTGCACACATACTACTTCCTCCGTCTCGAATTACTTATCACATAAATGGATAAAAATGGTTGTGTCTAGAATTAAAATACGTATAGATACATTCATTTCTACGACAAATAATTTCAGACGGAGAAAGTATTAATTTATTTACTGTATGTAAGTCCTTACTTGTATGCGCACATGCATGTCTAGAAGCAAATGTACGGGTGCGGATTTTCAGAGGCCAAGCTCCAGTGAGTTGTAGTACCTGTTGTGGTCATTGTCCCAGTAGAAGAGCTCGAAGGTGAGCATATTAAGCAAGAGGGCGACGTTAGTGTGGTCGAGGATGAAGGGCGGCAGCGATAGGCGGCCAAACAGTTGCCATCGCCGGCCAAAGCTGATGTCGGCGAAGCGCGTGGTGCTGCTAGGGCAGATATCCACGCCGGCCTCCGCCAGCTCTGTGGCGGACGTCAAGGTGGCGACCTCCAGCTGTTTGTAGGTGAGATATGTGTCCACCGTCATCAGGGAGGCCGCTGGCCCTACATGCCTCTTCCAGAGCAGGTCAAGCAGGTGGATAGGTCCGTAGTCGCCGGGCTGTCCCGGAGGAGGCTCAGGCCTCGCCGACCGCACGTCGACGGTGGAGGCGATGTGCGCGTCGACGAAGAGCATGACTTGGACGGGCCTGATGGACATGAGCGCGTGGAGGACGGCCCAGGGGATCTGGTTCTCCACCATGAAGATGTCCGCCAGCAGCGTGGAGGCGCCCACCTGGTTGAGATACGATGATTCGAAGGTGGGGGCTGCGTCCACCGGCACCATGCCGCCGTCCACGTAGTTATTTTGGAGGGCGATCAGCTGCAGCAGGAAGCAGCCGTCGACGAACATCATGGCCGTGAACTCGTCGTCGGTGAAGGTGAAGCTGCTTGCGCTTGCGTAGCTGCCCCGGGCCGCGGTGGCCACCTCTCGGACCTGCGCGTAGAGGGCGCTGAAGGGCTGGTCCGAGTACTCCCAGAAGTCCCGCGCCGCCATGCGCTTGAGCTCTTCGCCTCGCTTCAGGCCGTCCTGCCCGTGGAAGCGTGGGCCGACGGCGACGCACGTAGGGTTGAAGATTTTCCGCCCGGACGCCGCCGACCCCGAGCCGTCCTCCTTGTTCTCCAGCTCCTCCCTCACGTAGCAGCTGTACTCGTCGAAGAAGCGGATGGCAGTGGGAGCTTTCTTTTTCTTTTTCTTTTCCTTTTCCTCTCCAGTGGAGGCCGTTGCTGCTTTGGTGGACTTGATTATGTTGTCGAAGCATGTCTTGCCACTCGGCCCCAACGGAATCGATCCGGTTTCCACACGAGCTCGGAAGGCCATCTCTGGTCACAACGATTGTGTTACTTAATTCCTTCCTCCATCGCTCCCACACGAGCTTGGAGAGGTTTCTCAATCGAGATCCGGTGTATGTATGTATGTATATATCCCCCACGGTCCCTTGCATATGCATGTGTGCTGCTGGATCGCTACTTTGCTTGCTAAGCTTGAAAGCTAACTCCAACTTTAGTGCATGTTACTTATCACTTTTGTTCTGAGCAAGCGTTCGTCGTCGATGCCTTATACAGTGAAAAAAAAAAGAGATCGCATTTGCTGACCGCCTAAGGCAAAAAACGCTGCTCCAACAGACGATCCATATGTTAAAAAAATTGGACCGCAGCCTCCTGGTGATGTAAAATACAACACCTCCCGGTGCAAATTTGCATCGCGAGATACAACTACTTCAAATTCGGCGGCCACCCGCTAATGCCCAACCGCCCTTCATTTCATTTCATAGTCGCGCCCGTCCGACCGAACACCAGCTGGCCGGAAATCGCCGCCGCCACCACCCTCCGCCGCCCTTGCCGGAAGCCGTCTCGCAGCCGCACGGAGGTTTATCCTCATTGCTACACAGAAGAATTATGTCCTTGATGCACCGCTAGATGACAGACCTATTGCAGCAGCAGATGCTGACGTTATGAACGTTTGGCTAGCTCAATATGATGACTACTTGACAGTTTAGTGCACCATGCTTAATGGCTTAGAATTGAGACTTTAAAGACGTTTTGAACGTCATGGACCATATGAGATGTTCTAGGAGTTGAAGTTAATATTTCAAGCAAATACCCGAGTTGAGAGATATGAAGTCTCCAACAAGTTCTATAGCTAAAAGATGGAGGAGAATCGCTCAAATAGTGAGCATGTGCTCAGATTGTCTGGGTACTACAATCGCTTGAATCAAGTGGGAGTTAATCTTCCAGATAAAATAGTGATTGACAGAATTCTCTAGTCACCATCACCAAGTTAGTAGAACTTCGTGATGAACTATAGTATGCAAGGGATGACGAAAACGACTCCCGAGTTTTTCATGATGCTGAAATCGATGAAGGTAGAAATCGAGAAAAACATCAAGTGTTGATGGTTGACAAGATCACTAGTTTCAAGAAAAGGGCAAAGGGAAAAAGGGGAACTTCAAGAAAAACAGCAAGCAAGTTGCTGCTCATGTGAAGAAGCCCAAGTCTGGTCCTAAGCCTGAGACTAAGTGCTTCTACTGCAAAGGGATTGGTCACTGGAAGCGGAACTACCCCAAGTGATTGGCGGATAAGAAGGATGGCAAAGTGAACATAAGTATATTTGATATACATGTTATTGATGTGTACTTTACTAGTGTTTATAGCAACCCCTCAGTATTTGATACTAGTTCAGTTGCTAAGATTAGTAACTCGAAACGGGAGTTGCAGAATAAACAGAGACTAATTAAGGGTGAAGTGACGATGTGTGTTGGAAGTGGTTCCAAGATTGATATGATCATCATCGCACACTCCCTATACTTTCGGGATTAGTGTTGAACCTAAATAACTGGTATTTGGTGTTTGCGTTGAGCATGAATATGATTTGATCATGTTTATTCTAATACGGTTATTCATTTAAGTAAGAGAATAAATTGTTGTTCTGTTTACATGAATAAAACCTTATATGGTTACACACCCAATGAAAATAGTTCATTGGATCTCGATCGTAGTGATACACATATTCATAATATTGAAACCAAAAGATGTGAAGTTAATAATGATAGTGCAACTTATTTGTGGCACTGCCGTTTAGGTCATATTGGTGTAAAGCACATGAAGAAACTCCATGCTAATGGGATTTTGGAATCACTTGATTATGAATCACTTGGTGCTTGCGAACCATGCCTTATGGGCAAGATGACTAAAGACTCCATTCTTCGGAACAATGGAGCGAGCAACTGACTTATTGGAAATAATACATACTGATGTATGCGAACCGATGAGTGTTGAAGCTCGCGGCGGGTATCGTTATTTTCTAACCTTCACATATGATTTGAGCAGATATGGGTATATCTACTTGATGAAACATAAGTCTGAGACATTTGAAAAGTTCAAAGAATTTCAGAGTGAAGTGGAAAATCATCATAAAAAGAAAAATATGGTTTCTACGATCTGATCGCAGAGACAAATATTTGAGTTACGAGTTTGGTCTTCAATTAAAACTATGTGGAATAGTTTCACAAATTCGTGCCACCTGGAACACCACAGCATAATGGTGTGTCCGAACGTCATAACCGTACTTTATTGGATATAGTGCAATCTATGATGTTTCTTACAGATTTACCAACATCGTTTTGGGGTTATGCAACAAAGACAGCTGCATTCACGTTTAAAAGGGCACCATCTAAGTCACCATCTAAGTCCGTTGAGACGACACAATCTGAACTGTGGTTTGGCAAGAAACCAAAGTTGTCGTTTCTTAAAGTTTGGGGTTGTGATGCTTATATGAAAAAGTTTCATCCTGATAAGCTCAAACCCAAATAGGAGAAATATGTCTTCATAGGATACTCAAAGGAGACTGTTGGGTACACCTTCTATCACAGATCCGAAGATAAGTTATTCATTGCTGAGAATGGATCCTTTCTAGAGAAGGAGTTTCTCTCGAAAGAAGTGAGTGGGAGGAAAGTAGAACTTGATGAGGTAAGTGTATCTGCTCCCTTATTGGAAAGTAGTTCATCACAGAAATCTATTCCTGTGACTATTAGACCGATTAGTGAGGAAGCTAATGATGATGATCATGTAACTTTAGATCAAGTTACTACCGAACCTCGTAGGTAAACCAGAGTGAGATCCGCACTAGAGTGGTACGGTAATCCAGTTCTGGAGGTCATGTTACTTGACCATGACGAGCCTACGAACTATGAGGAAGCGATGATGAGCCCAGATTCCGTGAAATGGCTTGAGGCCATGAAATCTGAGATGAGATCCATGTATGAGAACAAAGTATGTGAAGGAAATATGCCCTAGAGGCAATAATAAAGTTATTATTTATTTCCTTATATCATGATAAATGTTTATTATTCATGCTAGAATTGTATTAACCGGAAACATAATACATGTGCGAATACATAGATAAACAGAGTGTCACTAGTATGCCTCTACTTGACTAGCTCGTTAATCAAAGATGGTTATGTTTCCTAACCATGGACAAAGAGTTGTTATTTAATTAACGGGATCACATCATTAGTTGAATGATCTGATTGACATGACCCATTCCATTAGCTTAGCACCCGATCGTTTAGTATGTTGCTATTGCTTTCTTCATGACTTATACATGTTCCTATGACTATGAGATTATGTAACTCCCGTGTGCCGGAGGAACACTTTGTGTGCTACAAAACGTCACAACGTAACTGGGTGATTATAAAGGTGCTCTACAGGTGTCTCCAAAGGTACATGTTGGGTTGACGTATTTCGAGATTAGGATTTGTCACTTCGATCGTCGGAGAGGTATCTCTGGGCCCTCTCGGTAATGCACATCACTTAAGCCTTGCAAGCAATGCAACTAATGAGTTAGTTGCAAGATGATGTATTACGGAACGAGTAAAGAGACTTGACGGTAACGAGATTGAACTAGGTATTGGATACCGACGATCGAATCTCAGGCAAGTAACATACCGATGACAAAGGGAACAACGTATGTTGTTATGCGGTCTGACCGATAAAGATCTTCGTAGAATATGTAGGAGCCAATATGGGCATCCAGGTCCCGCTATTGGTTATTGACCGGAGACGTGTCTCGGTCATGTCTACATTGTTCTCGAACCCGTAGGGTCCGCACGCTTAAGGTTTCGATGATAGTTATATTATGAGTTTATACATTTTGATGTACCGAAGGTTGTTCGGAGTCCCGGATGTGATCACAGACATGACGAGGAGTCTCGAAATGGTCGAGACATAAAGATTGATATATTGGAAGCCTATGTTTGGATATCGGAAGTGTTCCGGGTGAATCGGGATTTTACCGGAGTACCGGGAGGTTACCGGAACCCCCCGGGAGCTATATGGGCCTTAGTGGGCCTTAGTGGAAAAGAGAAGAGGCAGCCTGAGATGGGCCGCGCGCCCCTCCCCTCCCTTGGTCCGAATAGGACAAGGAGAGGGGCCCGGCCCCCTTTTCTCTTTTCCCCCCTCCGCGAATCCTATTCCAACTAGGATTGGGGGGGAATCCTACTCCCGGAGGGAGTAGGACTCCTCCCGGCGCGCCTCTCCTAGGCCGGCCGCACCCCCCCCCCCTTGAGCCTTTATATACGGAGGCAGGGACACCCCAGAGGAACACAAGTTGATCCACGTGATCATATTCTTAGCCGTGTGCGGCGCCCCCTGCCACCATAGTCCTCGATAATATTGTAGCGGTGCTTAGGCGAAGCCCTACGACAGTAGTACATCAAGATCGTCACCACGCCGTCGTGCTGACAGAACTCTTCCGTGACACTTTGCTGGATCGGAGTCCGGAGATCGTCATCGAGCTGAACGTGTGCTAGAACTCGGATGTGCCGTAGTTTCGGTGCTTGATCGGTCGGGCCGTGGAGACGTACGACTACATCAACCAAACGCTTCCGTTGTCGATCTACAAGGGTACGTAGATCACACTCTCCCCTCTCGTTGCTATGCATCACCATGATCTTGCGTGTGCGTAGGAATTTTTTTGAAATTACTACGTTCCCCAACAGTGGCATCCGAGCCTAGGTTTTATGGGTTGATGTTATATGCACGAGTAGACACAAGTGAGTTGTGGGCGATATAAGTCATACTGCTTACTAGCATGTCATACTTTGGTTCGGCGGTATTGTTGGATGAAGCGGCCCGGACCGACATTACGCGTACGCTTACGCGAGACTGGTTCTACCGCCGTGCTTTGCACACAGGTGGCTGGCGGGTGTCAGTTTCTCCAACTTTAGTTGAACCGAGTGTGGCTACGCCCGGTCCTTGCGAAGGTTAAAACAGCACCAACTTGACAAACTATCGTTGTGGTTTTAATGCGTAGGTAAGATTGGTTCTTGCTTAAGCCCGTAGCAGCCACGTAAAACTTGCAACAACAAAGTAGAGGACGTCTAACTTGTTTTTGCAGGGCATGTTGTGATGTGATATGGTCAAGACGTGATGAGATATAAGTTGTTGTATGAGATGATCATGTTTTGTTGAAGTTATCGACAACTGGCAAAATCCTTATGGTTGTCTCTCTATTGCATAAGATGCAAGCGTCCAATAATTGCTTTACTTTATCGCCATGCGATAGCAATAGTCGCAAGAGCAATTGTTGGCAAGACGACCACGTGACGACACATTGATATAGATCAAGATGATGGAGATCATGGTGTCATGCCGGTGACGATAGAGATCATGACAGTACTTTGGAGATGGAAATCAAAGGCACAAGATGATGATGGCCATATCATGTCACATATTTTGATTGCATATGATGTTTATCTTTTATACATCTTATTTTGCTTAGTTTGACAGTAGAATTTTAAGATGATCTCTCACTAATTATCAAGAAGTGTTCTCTCTGAGTATGCACCATTGTGAAAGTTCTTCGTGCTGAGACACCACGTGATGATCGGGTGTGATAGGCTCTACGTTCAAATACAACGGGTGCAAAACAGTTGCACACGCGGAATACTCAGGTTATACTTGACGAGCCAAGCGTATACAGATATGGCCTCGGAACACGGAGACCGAAAGGTCGAGCGTGAATCATATAGTAGATATGATCAACATAGTGATGTTCACCAATGAAACTGCTCCATCTCACGTGATGATCGGACATGGTTTAGTTGATTTGGATCACGTGATCACTTAGAGGATTAGAGGGATGTCTGTCTAAGTGGGAGTTCTTAAGTAATATGATTAATTGAACTTAAATTTATCATGAACTTAGTCCTGGTAGTATTTTGCAAATCATGTTGTAGATCAATAGCTCGCGTTGTTGCTTCCCTGTGTTTATTTTGATATGTTCCTAGAGAAAATTGTGTTGAAAGATGTTAGTAGCAAAGATGCGGATTGGATCCGTGATCTGAGGTTTATCCTCATTGCTGCACAGAAGAATTATGTCCTTAATGCACCGCTAGGTGACAGACCTATTGCAGGAGCAGATGCACACGTTATGAACGTTTGGCTAGCTAAATATGATGACTACTTGATAGTTTAGTGCACCATGCTTAACGGCTTAGAATCGGGACTTCAAAGACGTTTTGAACGTCATGGACCATATGAGATGTTCCAGGAGTTGAAGTTAATATTTCAAGCAAATACCCAAGTTGAGAGATATGAAGTCTCCAACAAGTTCTATAGCTAAAAGATGGAGGAGAATCGCTCAACTAGTGAGCATGTGCTCAGATTGTCTGGGTACTACAATCGCTTGAATCAAGTGGGAGTTAATCTTCCAGATAAGATAGTGATTGACAGAATTCTCTAGTCACCATCACCAAGTTAGTAGAACTTCGTGATGAACTATAATATGCAAGGGATAACAGAAACAATTCCCAAGCTTTTCGTGATCGACGAAGGTAGAAATCAAGAAAAACATCAAGTATTGATGGTTGACGAAACCACTAGTTTCAAGAAAAGGGCAGAGGGAAGAAGGGGAACTTCAAGGAGAACAGCAAAGCAAGTTGCTGCTCAAGTGAAGAAGCCCAAGTCTGGTCCTAAGCCTGAGACTAAGTGCTTCTACTGCAAAGGGACTGGTCACTGGAAGCAGAACTGCCCCAAGTATTTGGCGGATAAGAAGGATGGCAAAGTGAACAAAAGTATATTTGATATACATGTTATTGATGGGTACTTTACTAGTGTTTATAGCAACCCCTCAGTATTTGATACTGGATCAATTGCTAAGAGTAGTAACTCGAAACAGGAGTTGCAGAATAAACAGAGACTAGTTAAGGGTGAAGTGACGGTGTGTGTTGGAAGTAGTTCCAAGATTGATATGATCATCATCGCACACTCCCCTATACTTTTGGGATTAGTGTTGAACCTAAATAAGTGTTATTTGGTTTTTGCGTTGAGCATGAATATGAGTTGATCATGTTTATTGCAATACGGTTATTCATTTAAGTTAGAGAACAATTGTTGTTCTGTTTACATGAATAAAACCTTCGATGGTGATACGCCCAATGAAACAAGTTCGTTGGATCTCGATCGTAGTGATACACATATTCATAATATTGAAACCAAAAGATGCAAAGTTAATAATGATAGTGCAACTTATTTGTGGCACTGCCGTTTAGGTCATATTGGTGTAAAGCACATGAAGAAACTCCATGCTGATGGGCTTTTGGAATCACTTGATTATGAATCACTTGATGCTTGCGAACCATGCCTTATGGGCAAGATGACTAAAACGCCGTTCTCCGGAACAATGAAGCAAGCAACAGATTTGTTGGAAATCATACATACTGATGTATGTGGTCTGATGAATATTAAGGCTTGCAGCAGGTATCATTATTTTCTGACCTTCATAGATGATTTGAGCAGATATGGGGATATCTACTTGATGAAACATAAGTCTGAAACATTTGAACAGTTCAAAGAATTTCAGAGTGAAGTGGAAAATCATCGTGACAAGAAAATAAAAGTTTCTACGATATGATCGCAGAGGTAAAATATTTGAGTTACGAGTTTGGCCTTCAATTAAAACAATGTGAAATAGTTTCACTACTCACGCCACCTGGAACACCATAGTGTAATGGTGTGTCCGAACGTCATAACCGTACTTTATTAGATATAGTGCGATCTATGATGTCTCTTACCGATCTACCACTATCGTTTTGGGGTTATGCATTAGAGACAGCTGCATTCACGTTAAATAGGGCACCATCTAAATCCGTTGAGACGACACCGTGTGAACTATGGTTTAGCAAGAAACCTAAGCTGTCGTTTCTTAAAGTTTGAGTTGCGATGCTTATGTGAAAAAGTTTCATCTTGATAAGCTCAAACTCAAATCGGAGAAATATGTCTTCATAGGATACCCAAAGGAGACAGTTGGGTACACCTTCTATCACAGATCCGAAGGCAAGACATTCGTTGCTAAGAATGGATCCTTTCTAGAGAAGGAGTTTCTCTCGAAAGAAGTGAGAGGGAGGAAAGTAGAACTTGATGAGGTAACTGTACCTGCTCCCTTATTGGAAAGTAGTTCATCACAGAAATCTGTTCTTGTGACTACAAGATCGATTAGTGAGGAAGCTAATGATGATGATCATGTAACTTCAGATCAAGTTACAACCGAACCTCGTAGGTAACACCAGAGTGAGATCCGCACCAGAGTGGTACGGTAATCCAGTTTTGGAGGTCATGTTACTTGACCATGACGAGCCTACGAACTATGAGGAAGCGATGATGAGCCCAGATTCCGCGAAATGGTTTGAGGCCATGAAATCTGAGATATGATCCATGTATGAGAACAAAGTATGGACTTTGATGGATTTTCCCGATGTCCGGCAAGCCATAGAAAATAAATGGATCTTCAAGAGGAAGACGGACGCTGATAGTAGTGTTACTATCTACAAAGCTAGAATTGTCGCAAAAGGTTTTCGACAAGTTCAAGGTGTTGACTACGATGAGATTTTCTCACTCGTATCTATGCTTAAGTCTGTCCGAATCATGTTATCAATTGCCGCATTTTATGAAATCTGGCAAATGGATAAACAAAACTGCATTCCTTAATGGATTTACTAAAGAAGAGTTGTATACGATGCAACTAGAAGGTTTTGTTGATCCTAAAGATGCTAACAAAATATGCAAGCTCCAGCGATCCATTTATGGACTGGTGCAAGCATCTCGGAGTTGGAATATACGCTTTGATAAGTTGATCAAAGCATATAGTTTTATACAGACTTGAGGTGAAGCATGTATTTACAAGAAAGTGAGTGGGAGCACTACAACATTTCTGATAAGTATATGTGAATGACATATTGTTGATCGGAAATAATGTAGAATTATTCTGCAAAGCATAAAGGAGTGTTTGAAAGGAGTTTTTCAAAGAAAGACCTCGGTGAAGCTGCTTACATATTGAGTATCAAGATCTATAGAGATAGATCAAGATGCTTGATAAGTTTTTTTTCCAATGAGTACATACCTTGACAAGATTTTGAAGTAGTTCAAAATGGAACAGTCAAAGAAAAAGTTTCTTGCCTGTGTTACAAGGTGTGAAGTTGAGTAAGACTCAAAGCCCGACCACGGCAGAAGATAGAAAGAGAATGAAAGTCATTCCCTATGCCTCAGTCATAGGTTCTATAAAGTATGCCATGCTGTGTACCAGATCTATTGTATACCATACACTGTGTTAAGAGAGGGAGTACAATAGTGATCTAGGAGTAGATCAATGGACAGCGGTCAAAATTATCCTTACTGGAATAAGGATATGTTTCTCGATTACGGAGGTGACAAAAGGTTCGTCGTAAAGGGTTACGTCGATGCAAGTTTTGACACTGATCCAGATGACTCTAAGTCCCAATCTGGATACATATTGAAAGTGGGAGCAATTAGCTAGAGTAGCACCATGCAGAGCATTGTTGACATAGAAATTTGCAAAATACATGCGGATCTGAATGTGGCAGACCCGTTGACTAAACTTCTCTCACAAGCAAAACATGATCACTTTTTTTGGGTCTTAATCACATAGCGATGTGAACTAGATTATTGAATCTAGTAAACCCTTTGGGTGTTAGTCACATGGACATGTGAACCAATCACATAAATATGTGAACTATTGATGTTAAATCACATGGCGATGTGATCTAGATTATTGACTCTAGTGCAAGTGGGAGACTGAAGGAAATATGCCCTAGAGGCAATAATAAAGTTATTATTTATTTACTTATATCATGATAAATGTTTATTATTCATGCTAGAATTGTATTAACCGGAAACATAATACATGTGTGAATACATAGACAAACAGAGTGTCACTAGTATGCCTCTACTTGACTAGCTCGTTAATCAAAGATGGTTATGTTTCCTAACCATGGACAAAGAGTTGTTATTTGATTAACGGGATCACATCATTAGTTGAATGATCCGATTGACATGACCCATTCCATTAGCTTAGCACCCGATCGTTTAGTATGTTGCTATTGCTTTCTTCATGACTTATACATGTTCCTATGACTATGAGATTATGTAACTCCCGTGTGCCGGAGGAACACTTTGTGTGCTACCAAACGTCACAACGTAACTGGGTGATTATAAAGGTGCTCTACAGGTGTCTCCAAAGGTACATGTTGGGTTGACGTATTTCAAGATTTGGATTTGACACTCCGACCGTCGGAGAGGTATCTCTGGGCCCTCTCGGTAATGCACATCACTTAAGCCTTGCAAGCAATGCAACTAATGAGTTAGTTGCGAGATGATGTATTACGGAACGAGTAAAGAGACTTGCCGGTAATGAGATTGAACTAGGTATTGGATACCGACGATCGAATATCGGGCAAGTAACATACCGATGACAAAGGGAACAACGTATGTTGTTATGCGGTCTGACCGATAGAGATCTTCGTAGAATATGTAGGAGCCAATATGGGCATCCAGGTCCGCTATTGGTTATTGACCGGAGACGTGTCTCGGTCATGTCTACATTGTTCTCGAACCCATAGGGTCCGCACGCTTAAGGTTTCGATGACAGTTATATTATGAGTTTATACGTTTTGATGTACCGAAGGTTGTTCGGAGTCCCGGATGTGATCACGGACATGAAGAGGAGTCTCGAAATGGTCGAGACATAAAGATTGATATATTGGAAGCCTATGTTTGGGTATCGGAAGTGTTCCAGGTGAAATCGGGATTTTACCGGAGTACGGGGAGGTTACCGGAACCCCCCGGGAGCTATATGGGCCTTAGTGGGCCTTAGTGGAAAAGAGAAGAGGCAGCCTGAGATGGGCCGCGCGCCCCTCCCCTCCCTTGGTCCGAATAGGACAAGGAGAGGGGGTCGGCCCCCCTTTTCTCTTTTCCCCCCTCCGCGAATCCTATTCCAACTAGGATTGGGGGGGGGAATCCTACTCCCGGAGGGAGTAGGACTCCTCCTGGCGCGCCTCTCCTAGGCCGGCCGCACCCCTCCTTGAGCCTTTATATACGGAGGCAGGGACACCCCAGAGGAACACAAGTTGATCCACGTGATCATATTCTTAGCCGTGTGCGGCGCCCCCTGCCACCATAGTCCTCGATAATATTGTAGCGGTGCTTAGGCGAAGCCCTGCGACAGTAGTACATCAAGATCGTCACCACGCCGTCGTGCTGACGGAACTCTTCCCCGACACTTTGCTGGATCGGAGTTTGGGGATCGTCATCGAGCTGAACATGTGCTAGAACTCGGAGGTGCCGTAGTTTCAGTGCTTGATCGGTTGGGCCGTGGAGACGTACGACTACATCAACCAAACGCTTCCGTTGTCGATCTACAAGGGTACGTAGATAAACTCTCCCCTCTCGTTGCTATGCATCACCATGATCTTGCGTGTGCGCAGGATTTTTTTTTTAAATTACTATGTTCCCCAACAGTATGGACTTTGATTGACTTGCCCAATGATCGGCGAGCCATTGAGATTAAATGGAGCTTCAAGAGGAAGACGGACGCTGATAGTAGTGTTACTATCTACAAAGCTAGAATTGTCGCAAAAAGGTTTTCTACAAGTTCAAGCTATTGACTACGATGAGAGTTTCTCACTCGTATCTATGCTTAAGTCTGTCCGAATCATGTTAGCAATTGTCGCATTTTATGAAATTCGGCAAATGGATGTCAAAACTGCATTCCTGAATGGATTTCTGGAAGAAGAGTTGTATATGATGCAGCCGGAAGGTTTTGTCGATCCAAAAGGAGCTAACAAAGTGTGCAAGCTCCAGCGATCCATTTATGGACTGGTGGAAGCCTCTCGGAGTTGGAATAAACGCTTTGACAGTATGATCAAAGCATATAGTTTTATACAAACTTGCGGTGAAGCCTGTATTTACAAGAAAGTGAGTAGGAGCACTACAACATTTCTGATAAGTATATGCGAATGACATATTGTTGATCGGAAATAATGTAGAATTATTCTACAAAGCATAAAGGAGTGTTTTGAAAGAAGTTTTTCAAAGAAAGACCTCGGTGAACCTGCTTACATATTAAGCATCAAGATCTATAGAGATAGATCAAGACGCTTGATAAGTTTTTTCAATGAGTACATACCTTGACAATATTTTGAAGTAGTTCAAAAATGGAACAGTCAAAGAAAGAGTTCTTGGCTGTGTTACAAGGTGTGAAATTGAGTAAGACTCAAAGCCCGACCACGACAGAAGATAGAAAGAGAATGAAAGTCATTCCCTATGCCTCAGCCATAGGTTCTATAAAGTATGCCATGCTATGTACCAGATCTATTGTATACCCTACACTGTGTTAAGCAAGGGAGTACAATAGTGATCTAAGAGTAGATCACTGGACAGCGGTCAAAATTATCCTTAGTGGAATAAGGAAATATTTCTCAATTATGGAGGTGACAAAAGGTTCGTCGTAAAAAGTTACGTTGATGCAAGTTTTGACATAGATCTGGATGACTCTAAGTCTCGATCTAGATACATATTGAAAGTGGGAGCAATTAGCTAGAGTAGCTCCGTGCAGAGCATTGTAGACATAGAATTCACAAAATACTTACGGATCTGTATGTGACAGACCCGTTGACTAAAATTATCTCACAAGCAAAACATGATCACACCTTAGTACTCTTTGGGTGTTAATCACATGAACGATGTGAACTAGATTACTGACTCTAGTAAACCCTTTGGGTATAGGTCACATGACTATGTGAACTATGGGTGTTAATCACATGGTGATGTGAACTATTAGTGTTGAATCACATGACGATGCGAACTAGATTATTGACTATAGTGCAAGTGGGAGACTGAAGGAAATATGCCCTAGAGGCAATAATAAAGTTATAATTTATTTCCTTATATCATGATAAATGTTTATTATTCATGCTAGAATTGTATTAACCGGAAACATAATACATGTGTGAATACATAGACAAACAGAGTGTCACTAGTATGCCTCTACTTGACTAGCTCATTAATCGAAGATGGTTATGTTTCCTAACCATGAACAAAAGAGATGTTATTTGATTAACGGGTTCACATCATTAGAAGAATGATGTGATTGACATGACCCATTCCATTAGCTTAGCACTCGATCGTTTAGTATGTTGCTATTGCTTTCTTCATGACTTATACATGTTCCTATGACTATGAGATTATGCAACTCCCGTTTGCCGGAGGAACACTTTGTGTGCTACCAAACGTCACAACATAACTGGGTGATTATAAAGGAGCTCTACAGGTGTCTCCAAAGGTACATGTTGGGTTGGCGTATTTCAAGATTAGGATTTGTCACTCCGATTGTCGGAGAGGTATCTCTGGGCCGTCTCGGTAATGCACATCACATAAGCCTTGCAAGCATTGCAACTAATGAGTTAGTTGAGAGATGATGTATTACGGAACGAGTAAAGAGACTTGCCGGTAACGAGATTGAACTAGGTATTAAGATACCGACGATCGAATCTCGGGCAAGTAACATACCGATGACAAAGGGAACACCGTATGTTGTTATGCGGTCTGATTGATAAAGATCTTCGTAGAATATGTGGGAGCCAATATGAGCATCCAGGTTCCGCTATTGGTTATTGACCGGAGACATGTCTCGGTCATGTCTACATTGTTCTCGAACCCGTAGGGTCCGCACGCTTAAGGTTTTGATGATAGTTATATTATGAGTTTATAAGTTTTGATGCACCGAAGGAGTTCGGAGTCCCGGATGAGATCGGGGACATGACGAGGAGTCTCGAAATGGTCGAGACATAAAGATTGATATATTGGACGACTATATTCGGCATCGGAAAGGTTCCGAGTGATTCGGGTATTTTCGGAGGTACCGGGGAGTTACGGGAATATGAGGAAGAAGCAATGAGCATTAATGGGCCTTAGTGGGAAGGACCAGGAGGTGGCACGCACCCCTCCCAAGCCCAGTCCGAATTGGACAAGGGGTTTGGGGCGCGGCCCCTCTCTCCCTTCCTTCCCCTCTTCCCCCTTTCCCCCCTTCTCCTAGTTGGACTAGGAAAGGAGGAAACCTACTCCAACTAGGAGTAGGAATCCTACTCCCCTGGCGCGCCCCTCCTAGGGCCGGCCTCCTCCCCCCTTGCTCCTTTATATACGGGGGCAGGGGGCACCTCTAGACACACAAGTTGATCTTCGTGATCGTTCTCTTAGCCGTGTGCGGTGCCCCCCTCCACCATACTCCTCGATAATATTGTAGCGGTGCTTAGGCGAAGCCCTGCGACAGTAGAACATCAAGATCATCACCACGCCGTCGTGCTGACGGAACTCTTCCCCGACACTTTGCTGGATCGGAGTCCGGGGATCGTCATCGAGCTGAACGTGTGCTAGAACTCGGAGGTGCCGTAGTTTCGGTGCTTGATCGATCGGACCTTGAAAGACATACGACTACATCAACCGCGTTGTGCTAACGCTTCCGCTTTCAGTCTACGAGGGTACGTAGACAACACTCCCCCCTCTCGTTGCTATGCATCACCTGGAGGAAATATGCCCTAGAGGCAATAATAAAGTTATTATTTATTTCCTTATTTCATGATAAATGTTTATTATTCATGCTAGAATTGTATTAACCGGAAACATAATACATGTGTGAATACATAGACAAACAGAGTGTCACTAGTATGCCTCTACTTGACTAGCTCGTTAATCAAAGATGGTTATGTTTCCTAACCATAGACAAAGAGTTGTTACTTGATTAACGGGATCATATCATTAGGAGAATGATGTGATTGACTTGACCCATTCCGTTAGCTTAGCACTCGATCGTTTAGTATATTGCTATTGCTTTCTTCATGACTTATACATGTTCCTATGACTATGAGATTATGCAACTCCCTTTTACCGGAGGAACACTTTGTGTGCTACCAAACGTCACAACGTAACTGGGTGATTATAAAGGAGCTCTACAGGTGTCTCCAAAGGTACATGTTGGGTTGGCGTATTTCGAGATTAGGATTTGTCACTCCGATTGTCGGAGAGGTATCTCTGGGCCCTCTCGGTAATGCACATCACATAAGCCTTGCAAGCATTACAACTAATGAGTTAGTTGTGAGATGATGTATTACGGAACGAGTAAAGAGACTTGCCGGTAACGAGATTGAACTAGGTATTAAGATACCGACGATCGAATCTCGGGCAAGTAACATACCGATGACAAAGGGAACAACGTATGTTGTTATGCGGTCTGACCGATAAAGATCTTCGTAGAATATGTAGGAGCCAATATGAGCATCCAGGTTCCGCTAATGGTTATTGACCGGAGACGTGTCTCGGTCATGTCTACATTGTTCTCGAACCCGTAGGGTCCGCATGCTTAAGGTTTCGATGACAATTATATTATGAGTTTATGAGTTTTGATGTACCGAAGGAGTTCAGAGTCCCGGATGAGATCGGGGACGTGACAAGGAGTCTCGAAATGGTCGAGACGTAAAGATCAATATATTGGACGACTATATTCGTACATCGGAAAGGTTCCGAGTCGCTCGGGTATTTTTCGGAGTACCGGGGAGTTACGGGAATACGGGAGAAGAAGTATATGGGCCTTATTGGGCTTTAGGGGAGAGGGAGAGGCAGGCCGCGCCCCCCCCCCCCAAGGCCTAGTCCGAATTGGACTAGGGGGAGGGGCTGCGCCCCCTCCTTCCTTCTCTACCCTCTTCCCCTTCCTTGTCTCCTACTCCTACTACATGGAAGGACTCCTAGTTGGACTAGGAAAGGGGGAATCCTACTCTCGGTGGGAGTAGGACTCCCCTAGGGCGCGCCATAGAGAGGGCCGGCCCTCCCCTCCTCCACTCCTTTATATACGGGGGCAGGGGGCACCCCATAGACACACAAGTTGATCCACGTGATCATATTCTTAGCCGTGTGCGGTGCCCCCTTCCACCATACTCCTCGATAATATTGTAGCGGTGCTTAGGCGAAGCCCTGCGACGGTAGAACATCAAGATCGTCACCACGCCGTCGTGCTGACGGAACTCTTCCCCGACACTTTGCTGGATCGGAGTCCAGGGATCGTCACCGAGCTGAACGTGTGCTAGAACTCGGAGGTGCCGTAGTTTCGGTGCTTGATCGGTTGGGCCGTGAAGACGTGCGACTACATCAACCGCGTTGTTATAACGCTTCCACTGTCGGTCTACGAGGGTACGTAGACAACACTCTCTCCTCTCGTTGCTATGCATCACCATGATCTTGCGTGTGCGTAGGAAATTTTTTGAAATTACTACGTTCCCCAACATCACCATGATCTTGCGTGTGCGTAGGAAAATTTTGAAATTACTACGTTCCCCAACAGTGGCATCCGAGCCTAGGTTTTATGCGTTGATGTTGTGCACGAGTAGAACACAAGATAGTTGTGGGCGATATAAGTCATACTTCTTACCAGCATGTCATACTTTGGTTCGGCGGTATTGTTGGATGAAGCAGCCCGGACCGACATTATGCGTACGCTTACGCGAGACTGGTTCTATTGACGTGCTTTGCACACAGGTGGCTGGCGGGTGTCAGTTTCCCCAACTTTAGTTGAACCGAGTGTGGCTACGCCCGGTCCTTGCGAAGGTTAAAACACCACCAACTTGACAAACTATCATTGTGGTTTTGATGCGTAGGTAAGAACGGTTCTTGCTCAGCCCGTAGCAGCCACGTAAAACTTGCAACAACAAAGTAGAGGACGTCTAACTTGTTTTTGCAGGGCATGTTGTGACGTGATATGGTCAAGACGTGATGAGATATAAGTTGTTGTATAAGATGATCATGTTTTGTTGAAGTTATCGGCAACTGGCAGAAGCCTTATGGTTGTCTCTTTATTGCATAAGATGCAAGCGCCAAATAATTGCTTTAATTTATCGCTATGCGATAGCAATAGTTGCAAGAGCAGTAGTTGGCGAGACGAGCATGTGACAACACATTGATATAGATCAAGATGATGGAGATCATGGTGTCATGCCGGTGACGATGGAAATCATGACGATACTTTGGAGATAGATATCAAAGGCACAAGATGATGATGGCCATATCATGTCACATATTTTGATTGCATGTGATGTTTATCTTTTATGCATCTTATCTTGCTTTGATTGACGGTAGCATTTTAAGATGATCTCTCGATAATTATCAAGTAGTGTTCTCCCGGAGTATGCACCGTTGCGAAAGTTCTTCGTGTTGAGACACCACGTGATGATCGGGTGTGATAGGCTCTACGTTCAAATACAACGGGTGCAAAGCAGTTGCACACGCGGAATACTCAGTTTAACTTGACGAGCCTAGCATATACAGATATGGCCTCGGAACACAGAGACCGAAAGGTCAAACATGAATCATATAGTAGATATGATCAACATAGTGATGTTCACCATTGGAAACTACTCCATCTCACGTGATGATCGGACATGGTTTAGTTGATTTGGATCACGTGATCACTTAGATGACTAGAGAGATGTCTGTCTAAGTGGGAGTTCTTAAGTAATATGATTAATTGAACTTAAATTTATCATGAACTTTGTCCTGGTAGTATTTTGCAAATCTTGTTGTAGATCAATAGCTTGCGTTGTTGCTTTCCTGTGTTTATTTTGATATGTTCCTAGAGAAAATTGTGTTGAAAGATGTTAGTAGCAATGATGCGGATTGGATCCGTGATCTGAGGTTTATCCTCATTGCTGCACAGAAGAATTATGTCCTTGATGCACCGCTAGGTGACAGACCTATTGCAGGAGCAGATGCAGACATTATGAACGTTTGGCTAGCTCAATATGATGACTACTTGATAGTTTAGTGCACCATGCTTAACGGCTTAGAATCGGGACTTCAAAGACGTTTTGAACGTCATGGACCATATGAGATGTTCTAGGAGTTGAAGTTAATATTTCAAGCAAATACCCGAGTTGAGAGATATGAAGTCTCCAACAAGTTCTATAGCTAAAAGATGGAGGAGAATCGCTCAACTAGTGAGCATGTGCTCAGATTGTCTGGGTAGTACAATCAGTTGAATCAAGTGGGAGTTAATCTTCCAGATAAAATAGTGATTGACAGAATTCTCTAGTCACCATCACCAAGTTAGTAGAACTTCGTGATGAACTATAGTATGCAAGGGATGACTAAAATGACTCCCGAGCTTTTCATGATGATGAAATTGATGAAGGTAGAAATCGAGAAAAACATCAAGTGTTGATGGTTGACAAGATCACTAGTTTCAAGAAAAGGGCAAAGGAAAAAAGGGGAACTTCAAGTAAAACAGCAAGCAAGTTGCTGCTCAAGTGAAGAAGCCCAAGTCTGGTCCTAAGCCTGAGACTAAGTGCTTCTACTGCAAAGGGACTGGTCACTGGAAGAGGAACTACCCCAAGTGATTGGCGGACAAGAAGGATGGCAAAGTGAACATAAGTATATTTGATATACATGTTATTGATGTGTACTTTACTAGTGTTTATAGCAACCCCTCAGTATTTGATACTAGTTCAGTTGCCAAGATTAGTAACTCGAAACGGGAGTTGCAGAATAAACAGAGACTAGTTAAGGGTGAAGTGACGATGTGTGTTGGAAGTGGTTCCAAGATTGATATGATCATCATCGCACACTCCCTATACTTTCGGGATTAGTGTTGAACCTAAATAAGTGGTATTTGGTGTTTGCGTTGAGCATGAATATGATTTGATCATGTTTATTGTAATACGGTTATTCATTTAAGTAAGAGAATAAATTGTTGTTCTATTTACTTGAATAAAACCTTATATGGTTACACACCCAATGAAAATAGTTCATTGGATCTCGATCGTAGTGATACACATATTCATAATATTGAAACCAAAAGATGTGAAGTTAATAATGATAGTGCAACTTATTTGTGGCACTGCCGTTTAGGTCATATTGGTGTAAAGCACATGAAGAAACTCCATGCTAATGGGATTTTGGAATCACTTGATTATGAATCACTTGGTGCTTGCGAACCATGCCTTATGGGCAAGATGACTAAAGACTCCGTTCTCCGGAACAATGGAGCGAGCAACTGACTTATTGGAAATAATACATACTGATGTATGCGAACCGATGAGTGTTGAAGCTCGCGGCGGGTATCGTTATTTTCTGACCTTCACATATGATTTGAGCAGATATGGGTATATCTACTTGATGAAACATAAGTCTGAAACATTTGAAAAGTTCAAAGAATTTCAGAGTGAAGTGGAAAATCATCATAAAAAGAAAAATATGGTTTCTACGATCTGAACGCAGAGACAAATATTTGAGTTACGATTTTGGTCTTCAATTAAAACTATGTGGAATAGTTTCACAAATTCGTGCCACCTGGAACACCACAACATAATGGTGTGTCCGAATGTCATAACCGTACTTTATTGGATATAGTGCAATCTATGATGTTTCTTACAGATTTACCAACATCGTTTTGGGGTTATGCAACAAAGACAGCTGCATTCACGTTTAAAAGGGCACCATCTAAGTCACCATCTAAGTCCGTTGAGACGACACAATCTGAACTGTGGTTTGGCAAGAAACCAAAGTTGTCGTTTCTTAAAGTTTGGGGTTGTGATGCTTATATGAAAAAGTTTCATCCTGATAAGCTCAAACCCAAATAGGAGAAATATGTCTTCATAGGATACTCAAAGGAGACTGTTGGGTACACCTTCTATCACAGATCCGAAGGCAAGTTATTCATTGCTGAGAATGGATCCTTTCTAGAGAAGGAGTTTCTCTCGAAAGAAGTGAGTGGGAGGAAAGTAGAACTTGATGAGGTAACTGTAGCTGCTCCCTTATTGGAAAGTAGTTCATCACAGAAATCTGTTCCTGTGACTACTAGACCGATAGTGAGGAAGCTAATGATGATGATCATGTAACTTCAGATCAAGTTACTACCGAACCTCGTAGGTAAACCAGAGTGAGACCCGCACTAGAGTGGTACGGTAATCCAGTTCTGGAGGTCATGTTACTTGACCATGACGAGCCTTTGAACTATGAGGAAGCGATGATGAGCCCAGATTCCGTGAAATGGCTTGAGGCCATGAAATCTGAGATGAGATCCATGTATGAGAACAAAGTATGGACTTTGATTGACTTGCCCAATGATCGGCGAGCCATTGAGATTAAATGGATCTTCAAGAGGAAGACGGACGCTGATAGTAGTGTTACTATCTACAAAGCTAGAATTGTCGCAAAAAGGTTTTCGACAAGTTCAAGGTGTTGACTACGATGAGAGTTTTCTCACTCGTATCTATGCTTAAGTCTGTCCGAATCATGTTAGCAATTGCCGCATTTTATGAAATCCGGCAAATGGATGTCAAAACTGCATTCCTGAATGGATTTCTGGAAGAAGAGTTGTATATGATGCAGCCGGAAGGTTTTGTCGATCCAAAAGGAGCTTACAATGTGTGCAAGCTCCAGCGATCCATTTATGGACTGGTGGAAGCCTCTCGGAGTTGGAATAAACGCTTTGATAGTATGATCAAAGCATATAGTTTTATACAAACTTGCGGTGAAGCCTGTATTTACAAGAAAGTAAGTGGGAGCACTACAGCATTTCTGATAAGTATATGTGAATGACATATTGTTGATCGGAAATAATGTAGAATTATTCTGCAAAGCATAAAGGAGTGTTTGGAAATACGTTTTTCAAAGAAAGACCTCGGTGAACCTGCTTACATATTAAGCATCAAGATCTATAGAGATAGATCAAGACGCTTGATAAGTTTTTTCAATGAGTACATACCTTGACAATATTTTGAAGTAGTTCAAAAATGGAACAGTCAAAGAAAGAGTTCTTGGCTGTGTTACAAGGTGTGAAATTGAGTAAGACTCAAAGCCCGACCACGACAGAAGATAGAAAGAGAATGAAAGTCATTCCCTATGCCTCAGCCATAGGTTCTATAAAGTATGCCATGCTGTGTACCAGATCTATTGTATACCCTACACTGTGTTAAGCAAGGGAGTACAATAGTGATCTAAGAGTAGATCACTGGACAGTGGTCAAAATTATCCTTAGTGGAATAAGGAAATATTTCTCAATTATGGAGGTGACAAAAGGTTCGTCGTAAAAAGTTACGTCGATGCAAGTTTTGACACAGATCTGGATGACTCTAAGTCTCGATCTAGATACATATTGAAAGTGGGAGAAATTAGCTAGCGTAGCTCCGTGCAGAGCATTGTAGACATAGAATTCGCAAAATACTTACGAATCTGTATGTGACAGACCCGTTGACTAAAATTATCTCACAAGCAAAACATGATCACACCTTAGTACTCTTTGGGTGTTAATCACATAAACGATGTGAACTAGATTACTGACTCTAGTAAACCCTTTGGGTATAGGTCACATGACGATGTGAACTATGGGTGTTAATCACATGGTGATGTGAACTACTAGTGTTGAATCACATGACGATGCGAACTAGATTATTGACTCTAGTGCAAGTGGGAGACTGAAGGAAATATGCCCTAGAGGCAATAATAAAGTTATTATTTATTTCCTTATATCATGATAAATGTTTATTATTCATGCTAGAATTGTATTAACCGGAAACATAATACATGTGTGAATACATAGACAAACAGAGTGTCACTAGTATGCCTCTACTTGACTAGCTCGTTAATCGAAGATGGTTATGTTTCCTAACCATGAACAAAAAAGTTGTTATTTGATTAACGGGATCACATCATTAGAACAATGATGTGATTGACATGACCCATTCCATTAGCTTAGCACTCGATCGTTTAGTATGTTGCTATTGCTTTCTTCATGACTTATACATGTTCCTATGACTATGAGATTATGCAACTCCTGTCTGCCGGAGGAACACTTTGTGTGCTACCAAACGTCACAACGTAACTGGGTGATTATAAAGGAGCTCTACAGGTGACTCCAAAGGTACATGTTGGGTTGGCATATTTCGAGATTAGGATTTGTCACTCCGATTGTCGGAGAGGTATCTCTGGGCCCTCTCGGTAATGCACATCACATAAGCCTTGCAAGCATTGCAACTAATGAGTTAGTTGAGAGATGATGTATTACGAAACGAGTAAAGAGACTTGCCGGTAACGAGATTGAACTAGGTATTAAGATACGGACGATCGAATCTCGGGCAAGTAACATACCGATGACAAAGGGAACACTGTATGTTGTTATGCGGTCTGACCGATAAAGATGTTCGTAGAATATGTGGGAGCCAATATGAGCATCCAGGTTCCGCTATTGGTTATTGACCGGAGACATGTCTCGGTCATGTCTACATTGTTCTCGAACCCGTAGGGTCCGCACGCTTAAGGTTTCGATGATAGTTATATTATGAGTTTATAAGTTTTGATGTACCGAAGGAGTTCGGAGTCCCAGATGAGATCGTGGACATGACGAGGAGTCTCGAAATGGTCGAGATGTAAAGATTGATATATTGGACGACTATATTCGGACATTGAAAAGATTCCGAGTGATTCGGGTATTTTCGGAGGTACCGGGGAGTTACGGGAATACGAGGAAGAAGCAATGGGCATTAATGGGCCTTAGTGGGAAGGACCAGGAGGTGGCGCGCGCCCCTCCCAAGCCCAGTCCGAATTGGACAAGGGGTTTGGGGCGCGGCCCCTCTCTCCCTACCTTCCCCTCTTCCCCCCTTTCCCCCCTTCTCCTAGTTGGACTAGGAAAGGAGGAAACCTACTCCAACTAGGAGTAAGAATCCTACTCCCCTGGCGCGCCCCTCCTAGGGCCGGCCTCCTCCCCCCTTTCTCCTTTATATACGGGGGCAAGGGGGCACCTCTAGACACACAAGTTGATCTTCGTGATCGTTCTCTTAGCCGTGTGCGGTGCCCCTCTCCACCATACTCCTCGATAATATTGTAGCAGTGCTTAGGCGAAGCCCTGCGACGGTAGTGAGACGCCCCCGATTTGACCGTACACTAATCATGCACGCAAATGTGTACGATCAAGATCAAGGACTCACAGGAAGATATCACAACACAACTCTACAAATAAAATAAGTCATACAAGCATCATATTACAAGCCAGGGGCCTCGAAGGCTCGAATACAAGAGCTCGATCATAGACGAGTCAGCGGAAGCAACAATATCTGAGTACAGACATAAGTTAAACAAGTTTGCCTTAAGAAGGCTAGCACAAACTGGGATACAGATCGAAAGAGGCGCAGGCCTCCTGCCTAGGATCCTCCTAACTACTCCTGGTCGTCGTCAGCGGGCAGCACGTAGTAGTAGGCACCTCCGGTGTAGTAGGAGTCGTCGTCGACGGTGGCGTCTGGCTCCTGGGCTCCAACATCTGGTTGTGACAACCAGGTAGAAGGGATAGAGGGAAAAGAAGGAGAAAGCAACCATGAGTACTCATCCAAAGTACTCGCAAGCAAGGAGCTACACTACATATGTATGCATTGGTATCAACTGGAATAAGGATATTATATGTGGACTGAACTGCAGAAAGCCGGGGTAAGGGGGGATAGCTAGTCCTTTCGAAGACTGCGCTTCTGGCAGCCTCGTCTTGCAGCATGTAGAAGAGAGTAGACTGAAGACCTCCAAGTAGCATCGTATAGCATAATCCTAACCGATGATCCTCCCCTCGTCGCCCTGTGAGAGAGCGATCACCGGTTGTATCTGGCACTTGGAAGGGTGTGTCTTATTAAGTATCCGGTTCTAGTTGTCATAAGGTCAAGGTACAACTCCAAGTCGTCCTGTTACCGAAGATCACGGCTATTCGAATAGATTAACTTCCCTGCAGGGGTGGACCACATAACCCAACACGCTCGATCCCATTTGGCCGGACACACTTTTTTGGGTCATGCCCGGCCTCGGGAGATCAACACGTCGCAGCCCTACCTAGGCACAATAGAGAGGTCAGCACGCCGGTCTAAATCCTATGGCGCAGGGGTCTGGGCCCATCGCCCTTTGCACACCTGCACGTTGCGAACGCGGCCGGAAGCAGACCTAGCCTAGTAGGTGTTCCAGTCCAATCCGGCGCGCGCCACTCAGTCGCTGACGTCACGAAGGCTTCGGCTGATACCACGGCGTCGAGTGCCCATAACTGTCCCCGCGTAGATGGTTAGTGCGTATAGGCCAGTAGCCAGACTCAGATCAAATACCAAGATCTCGTTAAACGTGTTAAGTATCCGCGAACATCGACCAGGGCCAGGCCCACCTCTCTCCTAGGTGGTCTCAACCTGCCCTGTCGCTCCGTCTCAAAGTAACCGTCGGGGGCCGTTGGGAACCCAGGCCCACCTCTACCGGGATGGAGCCACCTGCCCCTTCAGCCCCCATCTCCGAACAGTATCACAGGTAATGTAACTGTGTAAAGTATATCGTATATGCCCGTGATCACCTCCCGAAGTGATCACGGCCCAGTAGTATAGCATGGCAGACGGACAAGAGTGTAGGGCCACTGATGGAACACTAGCATCCTATACTAAGCAGTAGGATAGCAGGTAATGGTAACAACAGTAGTAGCAAGGACAGGCTATGCATCAGGGTAGGAATAACGAAAAGCAGTAACATGCTACACTACTCTAATGCAAGCAGTATAGAGAAG
This sequence comes from Triticum urartu, assembly GCF_056163025.1. Classification (NCBI taxonomy): domain Eukaryota; kingdom Viridiplantae; phylum Streptophyta; class Magnoliopsida; order Poales; family Poaceae; genus Triticum; species Triticum urartu. The sequence goes on from NC_141877.1 coordinate 5,301,901, forward strand.
AGTAGGCGATATCTGGTGATCAAAGGGGGGGGCTTGCCTGGTTGCTCTGGCAAGAGAGAGGGGTCGTCAACTCCGTAGTCGAACTGGGCAGCAGTAGCGTCGGTCTCGGTGTCTAGCGAGAGAAGAGGGGGAAGAAACTATAAATATTTAAGCAAGCAGGTGCATAGCGATGCATGACATGACAAGTATCGGTGTTAGAGGTGCCCTAACGCGGTATGAGGTGATACCGGTGAAGGGGGAAACATCCGGGAAAGTATTCCCGGTGTTTCGCGTTTACGGGCAGAGGAGCCGGAGGGGGAAAGTTGCGAGTTCGATAGGTTAGGGGGGTGTGGCGGACGAACGGGTTGCGTATCCGGATTCGTCTCGTCGTTCTGAACAACTTTCATGTAGAAAGTATTTTCATCCGAGCTACGGTTTATTTTATATTAATTATTAAAGATTTAAATCATTTTTAGGACTAACAGAATTAATTAATTTAGGAAATACTATTATGACGTCAGCATGATGTCAGCGGTCAACTCTGACCGTTGACCAGTCAACTGGTGGGTGGGGCCCGTCGGTCATTGACTGTTATCTCATTATCAAAATTTATTAGCCTAATTAGGTTTAGGTTAGCTAAACAGAATTAATTAATTTAATTAATTATCCTAATTAATTAATTATTATAATTTTCTAATTCCTCTTTTCTTTAAAGGGGCATGGGGCCCATATGTCATAGGCTCATAGTAATTAAATAGGGCTAATTAGATTTAACTAAATGATTAGGTTGATCTAATCCGATTTAATTAATTCTCTAATTAATTAATTAACATTTTAATTATTATATTTATTATTTATTTTTCTTTTTTTGTTAAAAACGTTCTGGTCGTGGGGCCCCCTGTCATAGGCACAGGGGGCCTTAACGGGTTTTGGGCGCCGGGGCAACGGTTGTCGCCCGAACGGGCGCAGTTGCGGGAGCCAGGTCGCCTGGACCGGGCGCTGCCTTGCCGGCAGCCATGGCGGGGCACGACGCCGGCCATGGAAGGGAGCGGGCCGCGGCGGATGCGGTGGTATGGGGTGGTAGCTGGGGCGAGGACGCGGCCGGCAGCCACAGCAAGCGGAGGCGGGCGCTAGAAGCGGTAGGTTGAAGGCGGAGATGGCCGCGGGGCAAGGCGCGAGCGGGCGCGAAGCAGAGGGAGCGCGAGCGATGGCGGGGACTGCGGGCGCGTGAGCCGATGGCCAGGCGCGAGCAACGGCACGCGGGCGGAGGCGTCGGCGCGGCGAGGCCGTGGTGGTGCAGGGCCGCGATGAGCACGGACGGGCGGGTGGCTACGGGCGCGGGCGGCGTCAGCAGCAAAGGCAGCATCGACAGCGGCGATGCGGTATCAGGCGAGCAGCGGCAGCGCAGGCAGGCGCGTCCAGGGACGGCGAGCGGGCGCAGTGCACGGGGAGGCAACGGCGGAGGGAGAGCAGCGGCAAGGGTCGGCGCGCGGCCACGAGCGAGAGAGAGAGAGAGGAGGGGGAGCGCGGGGCGTGCTCACGGGGGGAGTAGGGGTTCGAGCAGCGGGCTCGGGGCGGCCGGCGTGAAGGTGTCGAGGTCCGGCGATGGCGTGGCGAGGTAGAGGCCTCGGGCGGCGTCTCGCGGTGCAAAGGAGGGCGAGGAGGCGAGGCGACGACAGCGGGTGGTCGGCGGGGGAGGCCGCGGGGCGTCGGGGGCGAAGGGATCGGGGTCGATCCCGATCCAGATCGGTAGAGGGAGGAGAGAGCGAGAGGGGGGAATGGGGGAGTGGGGGGTTATGGTTAGGGTTTCCCCCCCCCCCTCCTGGGGATAAGGTAGGGGCGGGTCGGCCGACTGGGCCAGGTGGGCCGGCCTGGCCGGTGAGCTGGGCCGTCTGGCCCAGTTGGCCAGGGGGCCCTTTTTATTCTTTTTAGTTTTTTTTTGCTTTTGTATTTCCTTTTCTTTTATTTCTGTTTTATCTTTGTTTCTTATTGTTTTAGTTTTTTGTGAAATATATACTTGGCATCTAATTTGGTATTTCAATTTAGTCCACTGCCACAAAAACTCTAGTCCCCAAATAATTTAGTTTGATATTTTATTTAATTAGTGAAGGCATTTAAATAATTAGTTTTGCTACTATTTAAATCATTATGGTGTAGTTAAGCATTTCATAAAAGTTTGGTTTCACCACCCCATTTACCTATGATTTATCCGACACATTTAGAACATTTTAGTTTTATTTTTGGAAAACTTTTGTTGTTTGCCTTAATTCCAAATTTGAATTTGAATTGTTTTCGAACTAACACGAGATTAGTGACACTTCGGGAGGTGACGTGGTGTCATTAGCAGAGGTTACTGTAGCTTGATTATCCGGGCGTCACAATTCTCCTCCACTACAAGAAATCTCGTCCCGAGATTTAAGAGGTAGAGAAGGGGGGAAAGGTCTAGTTACGGAATGCTAACGGATCTCCTCGCTCTTGGTTCCTCTTCTCGAAGTGGGCGATCCATTATATTGATGTCTTCCCTTTTGTGCCCCAACTCATCAAGATGAAGTCGGCATCTTTTCTTCGGGGGGTTCCATCGTACTTACGAAAGAATAAAGGGGTATTCCGGGAGAACGAACCTGTACAAGGTTGACTATCTGGTCGATAACATCGGGGACGGTGGCCGAAAGTAACTCTCGAATTGAAACTTAAGAAAATATCGAGAGCAAAGTAATGAGGTTTCATGGGATGTTTCGAGCGAGCAGGCAACCGTTCGATGCCTGAAATAGGGCTCAAAAGAGGCTCAAAGCAATGGGAATAAGTGTTGCATCTGATACCAGAATAGATCTCTAAGCAGGTGGCCCGTGAAGTACATATGAAGTCAAGCGCGAGGAGTAACTTTGACAATAGGTTGTACAGGAGAGTCAGGTTTCGATCCTGTGGAACTATGGGTTATGGGCCCACCATGTGGGTTAAAAGTATGAAGGGCGAGGACATCTTGCACGATCATGTGAGCAAGGCATGTCAGAGGATAGTCCGTCGGTTAAGTCGACAACAACATCGGTACCAAGGGCGAGGGACGAAGAGAACCATTCTCCTGCTCGTTGAAACGAGGCGGACCAATAGGCAAATTTCTCGTCCATCGGTGGTTACCGAATGTCATCAACAATCGCAACAGGGTCTTGCGGACAGAGTGGTACAACGAGGTGTTTACATAAGCAGGGAAATATTTTTGCTTATATATTATAGATCACAAGGAGGTTTAAACAAACCAATGGAAAGGAAAACATGATTATCAAATTAAACAGAACAAGGGAAAGGAAAATGTGTTTAAACACATATTTCAGGGGTATATCCTTCCCAAGGACAAGCAGAGCACGATATCCATGACAGGATATTATGTCGGAAACTCTTGAGGTAAGGGGAGAGAAATTTCATGACATTACCCATGCAACGGTGTTTGGATAATTGAGCAGGTAACATTTAGCATTATGCTTCAAATGTTTTTATTGAAAATCGAAGTACCACAGGCATGCTTCGAGATAGCATCGACATGGTCTTCAAGCAAAGATCGGACTTTGGATACGCAAAGGATCCATCAGGAACAACTTATAGAATAAGTCTTACAATTTCCTCGTGGAAGAATGGCTAACCTTGCTGAAAAGGAATTTATAACAATAGGGCCTCCGGCCAGGTGTGTTGGGCATGCCATCACCTTACCGGGTCATAAAAGACCAGTGTTATAACTCTTGGAAAAATGTTCCAACCATCATATCTGACCGAGATTCAAATCTGATCGGTGTTAGGATACCTTAGACTCAGGATGCCTGAGAAGAAAAGGTGCAACACAAATTGTCAAGATGACATTGTAAGATTCTCGGGAATTAAACTGTGGAAGCAAGTTCCGAATCATGAGTTCATTATTAAATCAAGGATAGAATGAGGAGGTGGCTGATGAACTCAGCGACAATTCATCGAGATTTCCAAAAGATGGATTTCCACAATTATGTGAACAAGGAAATATCATTTGTTGGATCAATGATATAATGATGTATGCTCGAGGGGAACATACTCAACTGAACAATGATAGAAGGGTGCACCCAGGAATCTGGACTAGGTAGCACGATCAATGTTCGAATGATGATTCAATAAGCAATAGAATTTCTAAAGAAACTGTAGACCAATAACTTCAAAGCAATAGGGTTGCTAGAAGTTTAGAATTTACACATCACAGACCATTTGTCGGTATTCCGGTTAGAAACAACACGGAGACCAAGAAATGAACGCAAATGGCGAGAGATATTACTATATCAAGAATTCTCAAGAGGTGGTAAAATTGCCACGACATTCTTGACATAAAAGGTGGTAATGTTCCAAGGTAAAGAAGGACAAATGCTGGATAGCAAGGAACTCAAGGTATAACACAAAACATGAACAAGTTTGTGTTGGAGGGAAGGCAATAAAGTGGCCGATGATAACACAAATCATCAGGGGCAAGGATGGTATTTCTCATCATGAATTCAGTTGATACCCTTGAAGAGCTCAGAATGCTGATGATTAAAATTAGCACAATAATGATGTATCCGTTCAGGCTAGGACAGACATGGAGTATTAAACTTGTAAGCGATGAAGATCTCTAATCCTCGTTGAATCGCAGTGTAGACTCGATTCCGTTATCGGTGTCCTTGAGTGTTTCATAACTCAAAGCCCGTGAAAAATTGGAGTCCGTGAGAATGTAATACCTGATGAAGAACTCATAAGAGGTTATGCAGTTCCATGGTAATCTCGAGATACCAGGGGGTAATACTCGATGACAGGTCAAAGTAAAGGTTGGACTGGTGTATTGATCTACAGAAAACAAGTGCTTAAACTTGCCCGAGAAATGGGATCAGAGAAGAACATGGTCGGAACCACGATTGTAGAAGGCCAGATCCCAGATATAAGATGAACTTCTACCAAGGGAATAATTAATTAAAGAGAAGCTTTAATGGTAAGATCTACATCATGTCCATGGGCATGAACACAAAGTTCAAGGTCGACTCCCACTTCTTCAATGCATAACCTTTCATTCATTGCTCTAGGTAAAAATGATCTTAGTGTCAAAACCTACCCGGTGAATTACCAGAGGAGTATGACCCGTGAAAACTTTCGGGTTCACACAGATTAAGGAAGACATAGGTTCAACCCATCGGGGCTTCTTAGAACATATACCATGAACTTCAGGAGTAAATAACACAAGCTCAAAAGTAGAGCATGGCTGACAAAAGTAGAGTATACAATTTACCAAGGGCATTATGTATTAGGTAAAGAACTCACAAGAATTTTGGTTGTGAAGGACATTGTCGGAAAATAACCCGGCAATGGGTATGGCGGTCCACAACGGGGCTGATGTGAGTATCGGTACTCAATCAAAGGAAGAAGGAATGCCAAGGCATCGGATTATAGAAACAACTGACTAATTCAAAGCTTAATGCAAAGAAATGTTATGATTCCCAAATCAAGGGATCAGAAGCAATCGTTCTGATCAAAAATGAATAAGTTCAATAGACTTAGAAGCACAAACGATCAAGGCATTGATTGGTCAAGAACCAACTCATATCCAAATGACATCTGAGCCGGAAGGATGAATCCTAGGATTCGACCGAGGAATGCGGGCATCCTCAACATATTGAATCAACGGACTTAAAATGATAAAGACAAGGGAGGCCAATAAGATTATGAAACTTATCGGATTAACCACAATTTAAGAAAGCGAGAATTTCAAGAGCAATAGGCTGCTCGGGATTTTCGGAAGATCGAATAGTATTTCGAAGACCATTGTGAAACACATGAACAACTGGGGGATGAGCGGATACTCGATAAGTGTGAGAATTTTCCATAGGGGTATTCAGGTGACAAATAACTGCAAGGCAGTAAGCTTAAAGGATTATCGAAACATCGACGAGTAATTCGGGGTATCTTGTAATAACAAGACCAACTGGGGATGAATGTAAGAATAACAACTGCAACTAGTTATCCATAAGGGTTGATGGTGGAAGGGAATTGCAAACGCGATGAACACAAGTTCTCGGGTTAACAGCGGAGAGTATCTTCAGGGTCTCCGCGTGCAGCACATGATCATCAGTAATAAGGGGCTCTCCGGGTGAAAGAGATAACAAGATCCTAATGTTAGATTTAGCAAAATTCATTTAACCCGAATAGAAGAGAGCTCAGAGTCCCAGAGTAAGGATCGAGGAGTAAAAGAGCCTAATACCACCCAGATGGCGACGTGGGCCTGTAAGGCACACAACCATGTTAGTAATAAGTTTTGCAATGTCTAGACTCGACTTCGGCCAAGGAGTGTGAAAGGGGGATTCCTACAGGCAGTCGACTCTGATACCAACTTGAGACGCCCCCGATTTGACCGTACACTAATCATGCACGCAAATGTGTACGATCAAGATCAAGGACTCACGGGAAGATATCACAACACAACTCTACAAATAAAATAAGTCATACAAGCATCATATTACAAGCCAGGGGCCTCGAAGGCTCGAATACAAGAGCTCGATCATAGACGAGTCAGCGGAAGCAACAATATCTGAGTACAGACATAAGTTAAACAAGTTTGCCTTAAGAAGGCTAGCACAAACTGGGATGCAGATCGAAAGAGGCGCAGGCCTCCTGCCTGGGATCCTCCTAACTACTCCTGGTCGTCGTCAGCGGGCAGCACGTAGTAGTAGGCACCTCCGGTGTAGTAGGAGTCGTCGTCGACGGTGGCGTCTGGCTCCTGGGCTCCCACATCTGGTTGCGACAACCAGGTAGAAGGGATAGAGGGAAAAGAAGGAGAAAGCAACCGTGAGTACTCATCCAAAGTACTCGCAAGCAAGGAGCTACACTACATATGTATGCATTGGTATCAACTGGAATAAGGATATTATATGTGGACTGAACTGCAGAAAGCCGGGGTAAGGGGGGATAGCTAGTCCTTTCGAAGACTGCGCTTCTGGCAGCCTCGTCTTGCAGCATGTAGAAGAGAGTAGACTGAAGACCTCCAAGTAGCATCGTATAGCATAATCCTAACCGATGATCCTCCCCTCGTCGCCCTGTGAGAGAGCGATCACCGGTTGTATCTGGCACTTGGAAGGGTGTGTCTTATTAAGTATCCGGTTCTAGTTGTCATAAGGTCAAGGTACAACTCCAAGTCGTCCTGTTACCGAAGATCACGGCTATTCGAATAGATTAACTTCCCTGCAGGGGTGCACCACATAACCCAACACGCTCGATCCCATTTGGCCGGACACACTTTTTTTGGGTCATGCCCGGCCTCGGGAGATCAACACGTCGCAGCCCTACCTAGGCACAACAGAGAGGTCAGCACGCCGGTCTAAATCCTATGGCGCAGGGGTCTGGGCCCATCGCCCTTTGCACACCTGCACGTTGCGAACACGGCCGGAAGCAGACCTAGCCTAGTAGGTGTTCTAGTCCAATCCGGCGCGCGCCACTCAGTCGCTGACGTCACGAAGGCTTCGGCTGATACCACGACGTCGAGTGCCCATAATTGTCCCCGCGTAGATGGTTCGTGCGTATAGGCCAGTAGCCAGACTCAGATCAAATACCAAGATCTCGTTAAACGTGTTAAGTATCCGCGAACATCGACCAGGGCCAGGCCCACCTCTCTCCTAGGTGGTCTCAACCTGCCCTGTCGCTCCGTCTCAAAGTAACCGTCGGGGGCCGTCGGGAACCCAGGCCCACCTCTACCGGGATGGAGCCACCTGCCCCTTCAGCCCCATCTCCGAACAGTATCACAGGTAATGTAACTGTGTAAAGTATATCGTATATGCCCGTGATCACCTCCCGAAGTGATCACGGCCCAGTAGTATAGCATGGCAGACGGACAAGAGTGTAGGGCCACTGATGGAACACTAGCATCCTATACTAAGCAGTAGGATAGCAGGTAATGGTAACAACAGTAGTAGCAAGGACAGGCTATGCATCAGGGTAGGAATAATGAAAAGCAGTAACATGCTACACTACTCTAATGCAAGCAGTATAGAGAAGAGTAGGCGATATCTGGTGATCAAAGGGGGGGCTTGCCTGGTTGCTCTGGCAAGAGAGAGGGGTCGTCAACTCCGTAGTCGAACTGGGCAGCAGCAGCGTCGGTCTCGGTGTCTAGCGAGAGAAGAGGGGGAAGAAACAATAAATATTTAAGCAAGCAGGTGCATAGCGATGCATGACATGACAAGTATCGGTGCTAGAGGTGCCCTAACGCGGTATGAGGTGATACCGGTGAAGGGGGAAACATCCGGGAAAGTATTCTCGGTGTTTCGCGTTTACGGGCAGAGGAGCCGGAGGGGGAAAGTTGCGAGTTCGATAGGTTAGGGGGGTGTGGCGGACGAACGGGTTGCGTATCCGGATTCGTCTCGTCGTTCTGAACAACTTTCATGTAGAAAGTATTTTCATCCGAGCTACGGTTTATTTTATATTAATTATTAAAGATTTAAATCATTTTTAGGACTAACAGAATTAATTAATTTAGGAAATACTATTATGACGTCAGCATGATGTCAGCGGTCAACTCTGACCGTTGACCAGTCAACTGGTGGGTGGGGCCCGTCGGTCATTGACTGTTATCTCATTATCAGAATTAATTAGCCTAATTAGGTTTAGGTTAGCTAAACAGAATTAATTAATTTAATTAATTGTCCTAATTAATTAATTATTATAATTTTCTAATTCCTCTTTTCTTTAAAGGGGCATGGGGCCCATATGTCATAGGCTCATAGTAATTAAATAGGGCTAATTAGATTTAACTAAATGATTAGGTTAATCTAATCTGATTTAATTAATTCCCTAATTAATTAATTAACATTTTAATTATTATATTTATTATTTATTTTTCTTTTTTTTGTTAAAAACGTTCTGGTCGTGGGGCCCCCCTGTCATAGGCACAGGGGGCCTTAACGGGTTTTGGGCGCCGGGGCAACGGTTGTCGCCCGAACGGGCGCAGTTGCGGGCGCCGGGTCGCCTGGACCGGGCGCTGCCTTGCCGGCAGCCATGGCGGGGCATGACGCCGGCCATGGAAGGGAGCGGGCCGCGGCGGATGCGGTGGTAGGGGGTGGTAGCTGGGGCGAGGACGCGGCCGGCAGCCACAGCGAGCGGAGGCGGGCGCTAGAAGCGGTAGGTTGAAGGCGGAGATGGCCGCGGGGCGAGGCGCGAGCGGGCGCGAAGCAGAGGGAGCGCGAGCGATGGCGGGGACTGCGGGCGCGTGAGCTGATGGCCAGGCGCGAGCAACGGCACGCGGGCGGAGGCGGAGGCGCGGCGAGGCCGTGGTGGTGCAGGGCCGCGGTGAGCACGGACGGGCGGGTGGCTACGGGCGCGGGCGGCGTCAGCAGCAAAGGCAGCATCGACAGCGGCGATGCGGTATCAGGCGAGCAGCGGCAGCGCAGGCAGGCGCGTCCAGGGACGGCGAGCGGGCGCAGTGCACGGGGAGGCAACGGCGGAGGGAGAGCAGCTGCAAGGGTCGGCGCGCGACCACGGGCGAGAGAGAGAGAGGAGGGGGAGCGCGGGGCGTGCTCACGGGGGGAGTAGGGGTTCGGGCAGCGGGCTCGGGGCGGCCGGCGTGAAGGGGACGAGGAGGCGGCAGTCCGGCAAGCTGGCGAAGGTGTCGAGGTCCGGCGATGGCGTGGCGAGGTAGAGGCCTCGGGCGGCGTCTCGCGGTGCGAAGGAGGGGCGAGGAGGCGAGGCGACGACAGCGGGTGGTCGGCGGGGGAGGCCGCGGGGCGTCGGGGGCGAAGGGATCGGGGTCGATCCCGATCCAGATCAGTAGAGGGAGGAGAGAGCGAGAGGGGGGAATGGGGGAGTGGGGGGTTACGGTTAGGGTTTCCCCCCCTCCTGGGGATAAGGTAGGGGCGGGTCGGCCGGCTGGGCCAGGTGGGCCGGCCTGGCCGGTGAGCTGGGCCGTCTGGCCAGTTGGCCAGGGGGCCCTTTTTATTCTTTTTAATTTTTTTTTTGCTTTTGTATTTCATTTTCTTTTATTTCTGTTTTATCTTTGTTTCTTATTGTTTTAGTTTTTTGTGAAATATATACTTGGCATCTAATTTGGTATTTCAATTTAGTCCACTGCCACAAAAACTCTAGTCCCCAAATAATTTAGTTTGATATTTTATTTAATTAGTGAAGGCATTTAAATAATTAGTTTTGCTACTATTTAAATCATTATGGTGTAGTTAAGCATTTCATAAAAGTTTGGTTTCACCACCCCATTTAACTATGATTTATCCGACACATTTAGAACATTTTAGTTTTATTTTTGGAAAACTTTTGTTGTTTGCCTTAATTTCAAATTTGAATTTGAATCGTTTTCGAACTAACACGAGATTAGTGACACTTCGGGAGGTGACGTGGTGTCATTAGCAGAGGTTACTGTAGCTTGATTATCCGGGCGTCACGGGTAGAACAACAAGATCTTCACCACGCCGTCGTGCTGGCGGAACTCTTCCCCGACACTTTGCTAGATCGGAGTCCGGAGATCGTCATCGAGCTGAACGTGTGGTAGAACTCGGAGGTGCCGTAGTTTCGGTGCTTGATCGATCAGGCCGTGAAAGACGTACGACTACATCAACCGCGTTGTGCTAACGCTTCCGTTTTCGGTCTACGAGGGTACGTAGACAACACTCTCCCCTCTCGTTGCTATGCATCACCATGATCTTGCGTGTGCGTAGGAAAATTTTGAAATTACTACGTTCCCCAACAGTGTAGGCCTCTACCGGGCCCTTAGGCCGCCGCCGGCCTCCTCCCCGCTGGCCGCGGGCCTCTCCACGGCCCTGTTGCCGGCTGCACGACCGTCGCACCTAGCCCGCATGACCTCCTCCCCGCCGGCCGCCGAACTCCTCTTCGCCGCCCGCCGAGCTAGCTCTCATCACTGCCGCCGTCCACAGCAGCCAATCCAACTAGCGCCCATCTTCTTCCACCGCCGCACAAGGTGTTCGCGAGGCTGCTGGCCGGTTTTTTACATCTTGTTTTGGACCATCTGTTGGAGAAGCTCTTTTACATCTCCGATTTGGACTATCTGTTGGAGCTAAGCATTTTTTGAAGCTCCAAAACGCATCATTTGGCGGTCCATATTTTACATCTCCAATTTTGGACCGCCAAAATTTGGACCATCTATTGGAGATGCTCTAATGCTTGTTTTTTCTACTTGTGATGGTGGATCTTGCCTGTGCTGCTCTAGTCCATTGGTAAAGGTAAAAGAGGTCAATCATTCCGGCTCCCATCTTTGCTGTCTGAGTGAAGGCGATGAGGGCCGTTGGATAGCTAAAACGGTTGTTAGCAAATCAACACTTCCAAGTTCACGTCATCTGACCGTGCTTATTCCCTCTAGAAATTGTCCCAATGTTGCTCGTTCGTCTGGCAGTGCCCTTTGCCACCCTTCGGTGGCGGGTGTAGCTCCCCTTACGGCAGTGGCGGTTCCAGCTAGCGACATGTTCCCTATCTTCGGATTACCGCTGCTGGTAGCAGCGACACCTATAGGTACCATCCCCTTCTTGGAAGCGTTGTGATGGCCTTTCTCTGTCCCCTCTTCAAGCACCAAGCAAAACTCTAGACCCGGATCCTCTGATCGGACGTCGATAATGTGATAGCGTCGATCCCCTTCATGAAGACGCCATCTTGATTGCTCGTGGCGTCTCTAGTGATGGATTTCGAGATTTTGAACGATGTTTTTAGGTTGGGTTGCTTCTCTTGGACAAATTAGTTTGGCGCTGCTTTGTAACTTTTGTTTGGGTTGAGCATCCCATTTCTCTCTGCTCCAGGCACCATCTTTATGTTGTCTTGTGGGTGTGCCGTGTGTGCCCCCTTTGTTCTTATTCTAACTTCTTCTATCAATGAAAAGATACGCAAGCTTTGCTTATTCGCGAAAAGAAACGTCACAATGATTTCTACATATCAGAGAAAATCATTAGTGTTCAAAAGAAAACTATTATAATTACAACTGAACTCGTGATCCCACTAATATATTTATCTCACCATGCAACCATGTCACCTCAACATCCACCCACCATGCTTGAGAAAAGTTCCACATTAACATGCAATCATGCGTAGAAAAGACTCACTTCAACATGCACCAATGCATGGAAAAAGGTTTAGCTATTTCCATTTTATTGTGCTACTTATATTCAATAAATATTTTACAACTATACAATAAGCTACCGTTATATCTAATGGTTGATACTCCACTCTGACTAAAACCCTGACATATTCATTCAAATATTAAGTAATAATACAGAGCATTGCATAGAACATGATGAGATATATTTGAAGACAAAACCACTTTCTGAGTTATGCAATCTTTTTATTCTTAGTGAGGTAAATCGACTAACATTTCACTTACTGTCACTGAAAGTTACCAAAGGCGGAGTGCCAAATGTTCGTGGGGACGAGCAGCGATGTATCATATCCGGTAGATGGAGCACTTTGGATTGCGTTGCATCGTCATCTGCACAATGGTTGTCAGTCAGTCAAAGGAGGCTATTTGTCGTCTGGTGTCAGGATGTGCAACGTAAGAGGAGGCTCCAACAACAATATCTTTGAGGCATGGGCACATCGGCGATCCCCGACGGCTTCGGGCACGACGGTGTCTGTCAAGCTAGTTCACATAGAGGATGCCCGGGCAGCGGGCCCCGAGGTTGTGGTGGGTACATCAGTTTGGTTCACGTCGCTGTGGAGTGGCAACGGTCAGTTCTGTGCCGCGTCATAGATGGACCCCTTCCGACAGCCAGGGTGGTGGTCTAAGGTGGGAAGATGCCCCACCTATCTACTAGCGCCTCTTCGGCCTGGCGCGGAGTCCTGCCTGGCATGATGATCGAAAGATTCATCATCAAGATGGTGACTGGAATGTCCTGGGTGAAAACTCTTGTTCTCGGCTTTGTTGATCGGGCTTAGCACGACAAACTTGTGTCATTACCTTGTCAAAGGCATTGTCTCCTTGCTGATGTGTTTGCCTTCACTTGTTGGCATCAGCAATCACGATGAAAATCCTTGTCCCAGCCATCTTTGGCCAGACGTGGCAACAACTACGCGAGGGATCTTATCCCTTCTTGAAGGCATTGTTGTGGAAGAAGTCGACTTAGTCATAGGTGTCAAATTCAAATATTGTAATGGTTCTATCGTAGTTGTCGATGTTTTGTATTCCACTTGTTGATGATTTTGGCCTCATCACCTTACATCGACTTTAATAAAGATGATAGTGTGCATCATATTGATGCGAGCCAGGCGTCTCAACCTCCTTTTTGAAAGAAAAAACTCACCAAAAGTATTTCACATATAGGGAACTACTCCACAGAATGCACATCAATCCCTCTAATTTTCTTTCATCTAAACTGACCAATCAATAGATTAATACACCAGACAGCAACATGCACATATAAATTATCCAATCAACCATAATAATCTGGACATAAAGTATATTCATCACATACTAAAAGATGCATGCATGATTACATATAGATGATCACATTCAAGTTAGACAGCTCAGGTCATCTAGACAACCAAGCATGAGAGAGAGAGAGAGAGCTAGGGGGACGAAAAAGCATTGCAGAGACCGAGCTCCACATAGATCTTTATTTTTTTCAGCGAAAATACTATTTTCACACATTGAAAAAATCTGAAAAAAAGTCTATACATACATGTGTATTTGTATTATACACGTATGAAATTTCATGAACATATATGTTTTCATGTAGTGTATATGAAAAAGATAAATACACAGATTAATATAGGCTATATCTTTGTTGTTTTTATGTCAGATATTTATCTTTTTTGTGTAGCACGCAAATAACTGAATTACATGATGAAACTTTTTACTTACTTGACAAACATGCATATGTATTTGTATAAAAAAATTTAATATTTTTTGAAACTTTTAAGTATATTTTGAATTTTTTTTGGCAAAACGGGCTCAATGGAGCCCGGCCTCTGCAAGGCCGCACTCCTAGGGGGTGGACTACTCGGACCTCATCAAAGAGTAGCGCAAGATGAATTATTGGCAAAGATGGCAGGGAATTCCTCCGTTCGGAAATGTGACAAAAATGGTGCCTTTTTCGTGATGGAGAAGGCCTAAATTTTGACGTCTGCAGGTGCCACCCAAAAAGACAAGCATATACCTTGCTCTAGCAAATTAATTGTTCTTTGCTGATGGCATCAAGAAAAGTGAACTAACAAATTTCTGTGCAAGGAAGGAATTAAGTATGCAGTGCGACCCAAGTTTTTATTATGCTTTTGGTACGTTCAAGCCTATCCCAGCGTACACACTGCACACAAGAAAAGTGCCTTGCATGCTGGGCAAAATAAGTCTTCTATAAATATCCACAGACAGGATGGTCTATCAGGGTTCTTGAGCCATGCAGGATGGAGACGGAGGGAACCACTTCTCAAGGACCAACAGAAATGGTAATTTTCTTGATTAAGTTTATTTAATCTCTTTTATTCTATCCTCAGTTTCTCACAAGATTTCTACTGTACAATGAGAGTATGACGCTAGGCTCTGTCGATCTTATTTTATTAATTATACTAAGATTTCTACATAGAGAACGTGTGAAGCTAGGCTTTGTCGGTCTCTCTCTAAAAGAAAACTAGTATATGAATCAATATACTGAGCTTCATATATGTCATTTCCTATCAATCTAAACGTACGTGTATAAGTATAACTCATCAACCCAGTAGCTATGACAGCGGTGCAGCTTAAGTTCTGCTCCCGAGCTCACATGCACCCTAGTGAACCGCAAAATTTTAAAATTAGCAAAAAAAAAGTTCAAAACAAGTATGAACTTTTTGCAACAAACATGTCTTAGTATTGGAAGTGACATTCGCGGTGCTCTAAAAAAATCAGTGCTCCAAAATGACTGTGCGTTGCTATGGGCTAATGCGTATATTTTAGGAAGCATCTCTGGTCTGAACTCTTAATCCAATTATGCCCCTTAATCTAGTATGTTACACCTACTGTTTTTTGTAAATGCATTCTTTATTATTTTGGTTGTCGGTATATCATGGCGAAAATTTTGAGCTACCAAATAAAATTCACTATTTAGACATGCATGACCTTGGTATCAAGAATGATTGCTTACATAATTTTTGGAATATGTGTTGAAACACATATCCATTTTAAAATAGGAACAATATTTATATTTACAAAAATCCAAGAGTTTGTACAATTCGTGAATGTATGCGGTTAACATGAAATTGTGAAAGAAAAAAATGTCTATAAGTCATTTACTAATGAGATGACATATATGATATTTTGATATCTTGGGATAGAATGCAAGATGGGCCAATGCAAATCAATAATGCATGTCCACTCTCCTCTTGTGAATGTCTTCTCTTATAGGCGCCATACAACCTAGATAGTTGTTGCCTGTCAGAATCAATGGACATCATCTTCCTCAACTTTGTGGCAGCCTTGCTTATGACGAACCTGCAAAAGATGGAATTAATCAACGAAAGCGTCATGCAATTGAAGCTTGATAATCACAAAATGAATGACTACTTTATATAAGAAGTTAGGTAACAACAGATTATAAAACATATCAAGCTTGACCTATGCTTTTTAACAAATAATCACTTTACCATCCTCTGTAACCTATGCTGACATGTTATATTTGGAAAATAACATACTTATTTTCTAAATTGCATAATTGAAAAGAAATCATGAACTGTAGGCAAAAGAATGACAGACCAAGCATTACAGATTAGGCAGAGCAACTGTTCTGTTTTAAACCGACATTTCAGTTATCAGTAGCTTTTGGTGGAACATGTTGCAGATGACATCAATCTGTTACAATGTTGATTGGGTTAGCACGATGGAGTTAGTAGTCTACTAGGATATGTGTGTGATGTTACCTGCTGAGGTAATGTTTTAAATAGCGGGCTATGAAAAATAGCGGCGGGCCTCCAAATCAGCTACAACGGAGCTATAGCGGGGTAAAGCGGGCTATTTGTGAAGGCGGCTATTTAGCGGCACCTTACTGAAAAGGCTATAGCGGGCTATAGTGAAGCTATAGCCGACTATTTAAAACTATGGCTGAGGGAGGTCATTGAAGTGGCCATCCATGGCGGCCTCCTTACGTGCGTTGACACATGACCTCATCCGTTAGTGTCACACCGACATGTGCAGATTCCCCATAGATCGCTTTGTGCTCTCGGGGTGGTGGTTGTTGGGTTGATCCATCTGTTCTCATCCAACCATGCTTCAAGCGATGCGAAAATCTGCTATGATCGATTGGGTGTTTTGATACAACCATTGTGGCAGGGCAATCTGCTACAAGCAACCATGACATGGGGTAGAGTTGTATCCACGGTGGGAAAATGCTACAACCGGCATTATTTCTTGCTAGAACCAGTGCCAACCGGTGCTACGACAGCTGCCAGAAATTTGCTGGAACCGATGGTGGCAGGTGCTGGAACCGGTGGTGGTGGATGATGCAATCAGCCATCTAGGTTGTTGGAACCGGAAGTTGCAAATGTGGAGCGGCAGTAGATGATGCTATGATGCACCCCTTTTCACTGGAACCGGCTTCGGTGGGGGCTGCAACCAGCCATGGACGGAGCTGCGAGCATGGGGCCACACAGGATGAGGGGGGACGTGCTGGAAACTTAGCATGAGGGGGCAGAGGTGGTGCATGCGGTGCCCATAGACGGCAACTCTAAGCGTTGGTGTTTCGATGAGGGACACACGAGACCTCACGCGGTGGTGTCATGTCCATGGCTAGGTTTTTTTCCCCTATAATGCCTTTTTTATATTTGCGATCTCGACGGAGGGGTGCTTTGAGCTCGCCAGTGCAGCGCTTCAAGCTCGCCAGTAGTGGTGGGCAGGGCTCTCGCAAAGCATGATGTTAAAGATTTCCTCATGGTGTGGTGAGCGCGAGCCATGAGGGAAGGATTGGAGAAGGAAGACATGTACATGAAGGAGGGGGGAGAAACATGGGTGATCGAGCAATTGTGGTTTGTCCAATCAAATGGCCATGCGGCGATCGGGCAAACTTTTGGTCAGTCGCATGATGCCTAGCGTTGGCCTTGTACCAAACCCTAGTAAATCAAATCAAGGCAAAAACTAGTGGAGTAGCTTGATTTGTACCTCCCCAGTAGAAAGCACAATGACTTTTGATTCGATGGAGAACAACGAGCGGGATCGTCTCTAGGGACGAATCCGCTCCACCATGTCCACCTATTGCTTCATCTTTTATTCCTTCTCTGACTCCCACAGCCTCAACTTCACCTACACCTTCGAGCTCCCCACTTCCGTTGTTGCCTTTTACCCGGCATCTAGGGTCCTGTACCTCGAGGGGAGCGGCGGGGGCATGTAGCAGATGGTCCTCACCGTGGGAGGAGCAGCTACAAGGTACATCATTTAGGAGGAGCTATAGCTTATGGGCCTAGACGCTAGAGGAGGAGAAGGAGGAGCAGCCGAAGGTAGAGGAGGAGGAGGTGAATGACTACGCCCGAAGGTGGAGAGCGGCCTGACCGGAAACCCATGGATGCAACGATGGGGGAGGCGAGGAGAAGACGAAGGCGTCGCCAACTGAAATGCAAGGAGGCATAGGAGGGGAGAATGGGAAGCTAGTGGGTAGGAGGTAAGGTTAGAGCATCTCCAAGAGGCTATGTATCTCGGACACACAAAAAGCAGTTTTACATTACCTTTTTTTAGGGAAACTTGCCGCCGCTTTATTTAAGAACCAAAGATCGGAATGTCATCCGAGATTACATCTAAGATAGAGTCCGGGGGGACACCAAACCAAATATTACATAAGCCCTCCTCTGCAGCTACTCTTGCTAAGTGATGAGCGACAACATTTGCAAACCTACTAACCCACGATACACGAGACTCCACTCGCGAGGCAAGAATCTGTTTAATCTCCCAAAACCATGGGCCATAAACAGAGAGATCCTGCTGCTCCTGATTGATTCTGTGCACGACCATCTTGTTGTCAAGCTCGACATGCACTCATGCAATGTTAAGATCTTGCGCGAGCTGTAAGGCCTTCTTGCATGCCAAAATCTCAGATGCTTCAGGGTCAGAAATGTGCAAGAAGTGGTGGCAGAGGCCCGCGACAAAACCTCCATTATGATCCTGCAGAACCTCTCCTCCACCGGCATTACCTGTGGTTCTTGCAACATCGCTGTCAGAATTGATCTTCATCCAGCCCTCCTCCGGCACCTCCCACCAATAAGTGCATTTTACATCAACTGAAACATTTTTGCTCCAATAGATGATGTAAAATACGGCACTATTTGTCTCCATTAGATGCCCTATTTTGGGCATGACAATTGTATATATATTGAACATATACATATCGAACTCATCTCAAATGAATCCATACAAACAAATTGTTCATCACACATCACACAAAACTGTTCATCAATGAAATAAACCGGAACACCATATACCATCATGCGCAATGCGGTTGTCACTTTGTTGCTGGTGATATGTCTAAGATTGCCGACACAATTTCTCCTCTATTCGAAGTACTGATCATTTTGCTTCACATAGTTGGTAATGTGATGGAACAAATCCAAAGACATCCTAAACCGATGCCGAAAGTATTGCTTTGGATAGGTTGGAGATGGCTCAACGTAGAGGCGCATCAATCTATCGTGAGCCTCTTTCCTATCCCTCTGAATCACATCACATCCATAAACGGAACCATCATGCTTTCGCTTTTTGTTCTTGTGCATCATCAAGGTCAAACCAACGTCCTCCTCTTCGGTCATGTCATATTCCTCTTCAGATAAGGAATCATCCCACAAAGAATAGGAATCACATGAACTCATCTACAATGCAATAGTTTGCATTACCATCTACTCATTTGTTCAAAGCAAAAACGAAAGAAAACATTTTTTACCTTGCAAACATAGAATGCGCGTAGGAGCACATCAGCCGGCAGTGCCTCGGAGGTTATGTGGTAGTCGTCGTGCCGGGGCAAATCGGCCGTGTGGACGTCGGGAAGGGCCTTGTAGCTGCCGACAGGTGAAATTCATGGTAAAAAAATGCCGCCACCCCGCCGTCTACGATGGACGATGGAGCAAAGCGGCGCGGCTCAGTGGCGACGTCACGAGGAAGTACCAGCTGCCCGACAGCTACTAGTCCATGTCGGCATCCTGCTGCAGGGCGACGAGCACTACTAGGGAAAAGCCTAGTAGCAGCGCGGGTTTTAGGCCTATCAGTAGCGCGGGTCGATGCGCTACTGAGAAGGCGCTACAGCTAACGTATAGCAGTAGCGTGCCTCCGCCCGCGCTACTGCTAAATGGGCTTAGTAGTAGCGTGTTCCTGAAGGTGCGCTACTGGTAATTAGTAGTAGCGCTTCTCCCTGCCCGCGCTGCTACTATTATTTCATATTTTATTTCTTTTTTATTTCATGTTGTATTCATACACCTTTACACAAGTTTTCATACAACAGGAATTTAGAAATTGTTTTGAAATCATAATGAGTTATTACATCACGGGGTGAAAGAACCGTGGACTAGTTTCAAGTGGATGGACATCCACTTGAAACTAATCCGCGGTTCTTTCACCCCGTGATGTAATAAATATCATCATCATCATCATATCATTAACAACTTATCATCATATACATCATTGTCATATAACACCTCCTCATTGTCATAGGACCTACTACATTCTCTTAAGACCTACTATATTCTCTAAGGTAAAATAGCAAAAAACAAGATAGCCCCTGACTCTCCATTTTGGAGAATGGAGATTATCCTGTCTCCAATTCTTACCTTTCGCTTAATGTTACTTCCAAGAACCTCCCCTTGCGAATGTCCAAACATTTTTTCCATTCTTTGATTAGTATGTGTGCACCGGTTTTAGAAATCCGATATGCACAGGTGAGCTCCTTAGATTGACCTGGCTATAGGTTCATAACTGCAAGGCGACCATTCTGATACATCAGATGAGGCACACAATCCATCGGGATTTCCTGTTGGAAAACATAGTAATAACTTCGTAGTTAGCAATGATGTACTAGTTTTAGAAGTATGCAAAAGATGCACGGATGTCGTAATAGTAAAAAATCTTACCAGGGTATCTCCATAGAAGTTACCGTGGTTTAACACGTGCACTAGTGGCAGTATTCACCATAATTTGGAGGAGTTCGATAATAGGTATTGTAATTCTCAAGAAAAGTACAATAAGCAATCAGATGACTTTTCTCCTTATAAGTTAATTCGGAGCCATCAGTGTAGTGGGTTTTGTCTACCATCTTCTGCACATTCTTTGAAGATTCAAAATAAGTTGTCAATGGAAATAAGTTGTCAACTATTTTAAAATAAACAATATAAATTAGTTAATAACTATGTTTGAGAAACTCACATTGCGGTAGAATAGGAAGCGTATCAACAAGGACCCAAATGTCCATATTGTCTTGCTCGATGTCAGGATTACCAAGATCCATGGTCACAATCATACCCTCATAAAAACCATATATTTTGCAAAGTGCTTCCCAATTTTGGCAACCAAAATGGGTTACGCTCTGAGAATTGTACAGATTTACTTCAAAATCGATATCATGATGGGTCCTTAGGTGTATTTTCTTTGTTTCAAAATTTTCATGGTCTTCAAAACCCATCCTCTCCAAGTCATAGCGTTTTGCATGGCATGGGATAAGCTAGTCGAATTGTAAAAGATGAAAATTAGACGTTGAAATAGTTAAAGTCATGCTTAATTACGAAAAAAAAACACTTGTCGTTGTTGCGTACCGTTTCAACATCGAAGGTCTCCTCGAGCTTAATGCTGAAGCGCCGATCTTCATCCAGCTCAACGAACCTGTCGCACATACCTCGATCGTCGTGGCACCAACTGCACTCCCCCGGGAGACTGTCGTCGTCCGAGTACGACATTTCCTACGTTCATAATTCAAAGATTAAACTTGTACAATTAAATATATGTACTAAAAAACCTAAATTAGATCATTATTTTTCGAGAAAATCCAGGCCACTCGATATTTCCTACATATTCTAGCACAAGTCATGCCAGAATTCACGGAAAAATCCGGCATGACATTTGCTAAAAAAGGACATATCGAGCGTCTGAAATTTGCCGGAACGGAAATTAATCAACACTCCGGCAAAACATAGGCCACTCGGAGGTGTAACCAAAACATGACCGGGCACTCCGGCAAAACAAGCGCCTGAAACTCATAAAGGACTCATATTGACATGGAGATTTGCCTGGTCTCACCTCGAGGTCGGAGGGGGTCGGTGACGGGGACGACGGCGGGAATGATGGAGGGGCTCCTTGATTTCTGCAAAAGCAAAAACCCTATTAATTCAACTAGTACATCCCGAATAATTGCTTAAACTAAAAAATAACAACAAATATGACATGTTCAACTAGTTCTATTAATTCAACTAGTTCTTACTAAATATAAACTTACTATAAATAGAAAAAAACTAGTTTTTTTCTAAAAATAAAGTAGTTCAATTAGTTATTTTAATTTTCTTACTAAAAATACATTAGTTCTATTATTCAACTAGTTTATTAATTTACTTACTAAACTAGTTCAACTAAAACTAAACTAATTCAACTAAAACTAAACTAGTTCTATTAATTCAACTCGTTCTTACTAAATATAAACTTACTATAAATAGAAAGAAACTAGTACATCTACTACTACTAATTAACATCTACTACTGCTAATTATACAACTAATTTACCATCACTACTACTAATTAATATCTACTACTACTAAAAATCATTATCTATGAACCCTAAATTAACATCTACTACTACTAAAATCATCTACTAACTAAGCAAAGAGAGAGGGGGTGGGGGGCTTACAGAGAGGGGAGAGACGGTGGCGGGGAGGTGCTCGGCGACGGAGGTAGGGGCGGCGAGGGCGGGCTCAGGATCGGGAGGCGGCGGTCCTGGGCGGGCTCGGGCGGTAGCGGTGAGGTCGAGGGCGGCTGCGGTGAGGTCGAGAGCGGCGGCGGGCGGCGGCGGTGAGGTTGAGGGCGGGCTCGGGCGGCGACGGTGAGGGAAGGCTCGGGCTCGGGCGGCGCGGTGCGACAGGAGTAGGGGAATAGGGGGAAAGGAGGACTTAGCGAAATTTTGAGCCGAGGGTGGTGGTTAAGTCGAACTAGCAGTAGCGGTCGTAAGGAAAACGCGCTATAGCTAACTTATCTATAGCGCGTTTTACATAAAAACGCTACTGCTAATGGAAGCAGTTATTTCTTTTGTTTATCCCAAAATCAGTAATGCTTTGTCGTGAAAAAACGCTGTAAGTCTAAGCAATGTGAAAACATCAAAAATACGGATTTCCGATCAGTTAACTTGCGTCTAGGTTCATATATGGTCACTCTCGTTGACTGCCCGCGTATTTGCCGATGACATGGCATGCCACACAAGCAGAGGCCCACTGTCAGTGACACATGCCGTTTCAAGGAGTCGCATGCGTGGTGTTTTTGCACAGACCTCCCTGCACTTATTTTCTTTTGCACAAAAATGTCCTTGCTGACAGTGGCCCCACCAAAACCCGGTCACCAGCGTGTTTATATAGCGTGCGTCGAGGGCGGGAAATAACACTGTGGCGAGCGGGCTAATGGCGGGAAATGGCTTTGGAAGAAGTACTGGATGGCGGGAATGAGCTTGCGAAAGCGGGAGTAGTCACGGGTGTCGCCGGCGCGTATCTCTTACATCTGTCAGACGTACGGGCGGCGGAGCAAAGGAAAGAGATGGTACAAATAGTTGGTACAAAAGACTTGAGTACACGTAACTGAACAAATTAGTCTCACTGCCCGAGTGGCTAGATGGTGTGGGTTGTTGCTAGCACGGTCTGGGTTCGAATCCCAGGCCACTCATTTTTTTGGTTTATGACTGAACATATCTGAAGAATGTATTTGAGCATAAAAATGTCAGTAAAACAATGAAAAAAGCAGGCCACTTTTTTGGGCATATGACAGTAAGCATATGTGCAGACTCAGTTTAGCTTATGGCTATGAATATATCTGAAGAATGTATTTGAGCATAAAAATGTCAGTAAAACAATGAAAAAAGCAGGCCACTTTTTTGGGCATATGACAGTAAGCATATGTGCAGACTCAGTTTAGCTTATGGCTATGAATATATCTGAAGAATGTATTTGAGCATAAAAATGTCAGTAAAACAATGAAAAAAGCAGGCCACTTTTTTGGGCATATGACAGTAAGCATATGTGCAGACTCAGTTTAGCTTATGGCTATGAATATATCTGAAGAATGTATTTGAGCATAAAAATGTCAGTAAAACAATGAAAAAAGCTGGCCACTTTTTTGGGCATATGACAGTAAGCATATGTGCAGACTCAGTTTAGCTTATGGCTATGAATATATCTGAAGAATGTATTTGAGCATAAAAATCTCAGTAAAACAATTCAAAAAGCAGACCACAGGCCACTTTTTTGGGCATATGACAGTAAGCATATGTGCAGACTCAGTATAGCTTATGGCTATGAACATATCTGCAGAATGTATTTGAGCATAAAAATCTCAGTAAAACAATTCAAAAAGCAGGCCACTCTTTTTGGGCATATAACAGAAAACATATGTGCAGACTCAATTTAGCTTATGGCTGTGAACATATCTGCAGAATGTATTTGAGCATAAAAATCTCGGTAAAACAATTCAAAAAGCAGGCCACTCTTTTTGGGCATATGACAGAAAACATATGTGCAGACTGATTTTGGGCATATGACAGTAAACATATGTGCAAACTGATTTTGGGCATATGACAGTAAACATATGTCATAGCTCCAAACTGGGAGAAGTAGCGAACAAAATCCATACTAAACAGGGAAATTAGTACTGACAAAAGCATGGTTCATTTGTCATGTAAACCTAAGCAGAACAAGGTCTTTTTTCCTGATTTACCCCAACAAAAGGAGCAGTTCATTCATGAACTATTCTACACAAAAGTTCATTCATGAACTTCATCACTTGGTCATCCAACTACAGAGATAGGAAATCATGCATGTCCTGAGGCCAGCCATCTCCAAACAGGCCATCTTGGGGTGCATTTTGGCTCACAAGTACCTCTTCTTCTCCCTGCATAAAAAGTGGTGGTTGCTGGCTGCTTTGTCCATCATTTCCAAAAAGCAAGTTGTAGAATCCTGGAGCAGCAGCCCTTGCTCCTC
The DNA here is from genome assembly GCF_056163025.1 of Triticum urartu. Classification (NCBI taxonomy): domain Eukaryota; kingdom Viridiplantae; phylum Streptophyta; class Magnoliopsida; order Poales; family Poaceae; genus Triticum; species Triticum urartu. The sequence goes on from NC_141877.1 coordinate 5,326,002, forward strand.
TGGGAGGATTACTTCCACTTGGGTAATTGCCACCTCTAGTTGCACTTGGAGCAGTTCCTCCCCTTGTTGCATTGCTTACTATTCTGCCTCCCCTTGTTGCATTGCTTGCACTTCTTCCTCCCCTTCTTGCATTGGTACCACTTCTACCACCCCTTGTTGCATTTCTTGCACTTATTCCTCCTCTTGTTGCATTGCTTCCACTTGTTCCTCCTCTCACCCTGCCCCTGGACATGGTTGTTGTCACCCTGCCTATAGGGATTGTGTCCCTAGCATTAGCAATAAAGCTAGACTCAGGCAGGGGACCAAAGTCCATAGGTGCAGGGTATGTAAATTTTTCCTGCCAATATAGTTAACAGATAACATATCATATGAGCAATTGTTAATTCAGAAAAAAAATATTCCAAAAAGAACCAACACTGCATATTTTACCCTTTCCTGCATCTTGTAAACCATAGAATCTGGAGTTTGTGTTGGATCAAACTGTGGGTAAACTCTGTGTGGCATAATGTTCTACAGAAGTACAAGTAATATATCAATGCACAAAAGTACAAGTAATATATCAATGTACAAGAAAAGATGTAAGAAACTTACAACAATTATGCTTGGATCATCGTATTCTTCTTCTGATTCCCCAGGTGCTTCCTCGGCAGGTGGTTGATTCACGTGTTTGTAATGCCCTTTCTTGTTATGATCAGCGCCCCCACAAACAGAGCAATGCATGCTAACACCATGCTTGGTCAACTTCCTAACTCCTTTCTTATCCTTCTTCTCCTCTGGATCTTTTTTCCTACTTTTCTTGGGCCTGCCCATTACTTTGGTGTATATGGGTGGAAAAACAGGATTGCCACGCATCTTTTCCCATTCCTCTGGATCCCTCATTGGCCTCATATTGAAGCCATAGCACTTCTTGTACTCCTCAACAGTGTAGCATGAATGGACCATGCTCTCAGGCTCAATTCTCTCATGCCTAAAACAAGCAATTGCATGATGACAAGGTATACCAGACAATTCCCACCTTTTGCAGTTACAGCTCAACATGTTCAGATCAACAATGTAAGTGTTGTTTAATGAGATAACCTGGAATACACCTCTTCCATACTCCCTCACCCTGCAATTTTTTGCCCACTCAACATACTTGTCCAGCTTCTTCTGTATCTTGGGGCAAAGCCTGCCTGTCCACTTTTCTGCCTCCCTTTGCTTACCAACCATCCTATTTGAAATCTTCCAGAAGATGTAATCCAGCATTGATTTAATTGGAAACTCTCTACCATCCAAAATGTAGCTACAAATATGTGTTCACACAATCAATGAAAGCAAATGCAACAGAAATCAAGCAATACATCATACTTGCAAACAATGAAACTAACCTGTTAAACACCTCACACATGTTATTCAGCAATATATCACACTTGCAGAAAGGGTCAAAGAAAGCTTTGATCCAAGTTCTTGGGGACAAGTTCTCAACCCAATTGAATGCTGCAAAGTTGTGATCTCTCATCTTATCCATGTTTCTGGTGTAGGCAGCTTCATTAGTGGATCTTGCTATGGCCCAGAGGTCATTCTTCAATTGTTCACCCTTGTGTACTTTGTGGAAATTTTGGTAAATGTGCCTAACACAGTTCCTATGTTCTGAATCAGGGAAAACTTTCTTCACAGCATTCGTCAACCCTACAACAACATAAACATCACTTAAAATATAATGATATTCTGTCGAGCTATCGAGCTAAAATCGAGCGAGCCAACATTGGCTCAAGATCGGCTTGTTTCTTGGTCGAGCTACATAAAGTGTTCAAACTCAGCTCGTTTCTTTTCAAGTCGATCTCGAGCGGTTCACGAGCCTCGAGCTTTTCTTGCATCCTAGTTCCAGAACTTTGGAATAGAACATTTTACAAATAAAAGAACAAAAAAACTATGACTCACCTTCTGTCTGTCACTCATAATGGTGAATGTTGATGTATTGATTATATTCAGGTCATCCTTCAAAGAGGCTAGAAACCACTCCCAACTGTGTGTTGACTCCACTTCACATATGCCAAATGCTATAGGGAAGATACAATCATTTGGATCAATCCCAACTGCTGTCAATATATTCCCCTTATATCTTGTTTTGATGTGACAACCATCAAGGAAAATTATTGGTCTGCAGCCCTTCAAAAAACCCCTCTTACATGCATCATAAGACCAGTACAATGTTGAGAAGTGGTCCTTTGTGACCTTGGCCTTGTCATCAAACACTTCCTTTGTGCACAAGAAAAATAGGCTCCCTGGATTGCTCCTTCTCAACTCCTGCCCATAGTCCCATAAAGTGTTGTATTGATCATCATCTTCTCCCCTGATTTCTTTAACGGCTGCTCTTCTTGCCCTTCCCAACTTACTCCTGTGAGCAACTAAGTTAAATTCTTGTTCCACCTTCTCTGAAAATTTCAGTAAGGGCATTTTCTCATTGCCTCTGAACTCTTCTCTGAACTGTTTAGTAAGAAAGGGAGCAGTAAGCACTTTCAGATCCCAAGCTTTGGTGCAAGTATGTTTGTCAGTATACTTCTTGATCTGAATGCTGCTGGATCTGTTGTCCTTGCCTGCCTTCAAGTACCAAGTACAATCATCCTTGCATACTGCCTCTAATGACCTGTTAGTATTCCTGAGCTTCCTCACCTTCACTCTATTTCTGACACTGTATGCATTGAGAGCATGTCTCAGCTCTATCATGTCTGCAAATACCATACCTAGCTTAAACACTGGTGCATTCAGGTCTGTGGTAGGGTTGAAAACACTGAATTTATGCTTCAACTTATCTTTCTCTTCTCTTGACATATTCAAATGACTGTCCTCCAGTGCATCTTCTGGGAGTTCTGCTTCATAGTCAGAAAATTCAGTCTTCTCTCTGTGGTCATCTACATTTTTGTCAACATGTGCATCAAACAGGTCATCGTCACCATCTTGCACATCAAAGTCACTCTCATAAAAATCCTCATCTGTTAACTCATCCTGAACATCACCCTCTTCTTCACTGCTCTGACCATGCTCCTCTCCTTGCTCTTCCTCCACTGCAGCTGTAAACCCAGAACTAGATCCTTCACCATATGACATCCTCCTCTTTGTTTTCCTTGATACATTCTGTCTTGGACTCTTTCCTTTCGCTGAGCAGCTAACATTTTCTTTTCCATTGTGTTTTGTGGGAGTAATGACCTTAGGCAGTTCTATCACTCCAGTAATCAAAACATCATCATCTGATGACTGCAAAGTTTCACCATGATCTACTACAAGCAGTAGGTTCTTGTGCTCTGTTGTTGCAATAATCATAAGAACAATATCTGCATCACATTGCATAAGCTTAAGCCCATCAGCAACGGTCTTCCCTGGTTGGCACCAATACACATCTAATTTGGAGGCTTCCATGTCATGTCCCAGTTGTGAAAGAAAATCCTTGATCCATAACATTGACCATGTGTCACTCTCACACATGTCAAACCAGTCAACCTCATAATCCATGTAAGTCTTGTTGCTCTCACTCCCACAGAACAAACCCTTGTGGTGGATCTGAACACTAAACAAGCCATCAAAATCACCTGCATTGTGAAAATAAAAAAATTCAGTAAGTAGGGTACGTCAAATTTACTGAAGAAAAATTCAGTTAACAAGTAAATAAGTACAACACAAGTTCAACAGCTAATTATCCATTATAGTACACATTTTGAGTACATTTTTAGTACACGCATTCAGCAGCTAATTATCCATTACAGTACCAATAGAGCACACAATCTTAAAAAAACAGAGTACACGCATTCAGTGTCAAAAAAATTCAATTAACTGCATGCAGTTTCTGAAATTCAGAGTACACACATTTAGTGTCAAAAAATTCAGTTAACTGCATGCAGTTTCTGAAATTCAGAGTAAACACATTTAGTGTCAAAAATTTCAGTAACTGCATGCACTTTCTGAAATTCAGAAGTTCAGTTAACTTCTTGCCCTTCCCAGTACAAACATCAGACATTTTTCAACTATATAATCTAACCAAACAGGGGACCTAGACCTTCCCGAACCCTAGTTCGATTTGCAAACAGCGGGCCTGGACCTTCAAAATCCAATCCGTCCTTTCAAGATCGGTTAAGAACAATGCGTCCATACGAGAAACTATCAAAGATAATGGCCATAACACATGAACCCTAGATACGCGAAACGGGGCAAGAAGAAGACGACCAGGAGCAGATGAGAGAAACAAGACGGAGGAGAGCAGGGAGGGGTGGGGGTGGGGGGGGGGGCAGACGTACCATACGACGGCGTAGCTTCGCCCGGACGTCGACGACGCGGTTCATTCATCGCCTCTGACGACGGCCGCCGTCAAGCACCGCCTCCTCCGCCTCCGCCTCTGTTTGATCGGGAAACGAAGCGGTGGGGAGTTAGAATGAATGGCCAGAGATATTGGGGTACCGCTCCGCAAATATGCACGGTTGGCTTGCTCCCGCCCTTGCAGGGACATTTTTGCGCAAAAGAAAATAAGTCCAGGGGGTCTGTACAAAAACACCACGCACGCGACTCCTTGAAACGGCCTGTGTCACTGACAGTGGGCCTCTGCTTGCGTGGCATGCCATGTCATCGGCGAATACGCAGGCAGTCAACGAGAGTGACCGTATATGAACCTAAACGCAAGTTAACTGACCAAAAATCCGTATTTTTAAAGTTGTAGCACTAAACTGCACATCCAACACAAGTTTAGTGACTACCAGTGATATTACCTCCTATAAAAATATATGTTTTGCATCGATTGTTGGATATGCTCGTAGAGAATCTCCAACATATGCGCTAAATAACCCGCACGCTAGATAAAACGGCTATATAGAGGCGTACGACCGAAAGTAGCGCGTTAGCAACCGCGCTATAATCCCGCGCAGGTAAACAAGATTCAGCGCATTGGGGAAAACTGCATCACGCACCCTATATTATGTGCACCAGCTCCAGCGCGCTGGGGAAAACTGCAGCCGCGCTAAATTTTGCAGCTCCTGGAAAAACAACCACCCTCCCGCATGCACTAAAATGCTATTTCGGCGCTGTAATTTTTTTAGCGCGGCACCTTATCATGCGTCTGTTAGAGATGCTCTTACAACGGCTTAGAGCGCGTTCTCGCTGAGACTTCTCTCAGTGAAAAGTGAGGTGGCGAGGGCCCCGTGCGCCAAGATTTGTGCCCGTCATCCAATGGCTTGGGGCGGGTTCGCACGAAAAGATGTCCTGGGGCATCGGTTCGTTAGCTTTTGGGAAGAATGAAGTTACCGGAATAGGATCCATAGAGAAGTGGCCATCCCTCTACAAATAGCTTATCAGTACCGTCACAAAGAAGTATTATATATTTTTTGCGTGAAAAACTTTCGATCTATTCATTAATTATCAAGATAGTACAAGAAAACACCAGAAGTAAAACTATATCCAGATTCCTAGACCACCTAGCGATGATTACAAACACTGAAACGAGCCGAAGGTGCGCTACCGTCATTGATATGGCCCCTCCATCATCGGAGCGGGACAAACCTTATTATAGTAGATAGTCGAGAAGTTTTGCATCTATAAAAATATATGTTTTGCATCGATTGTTGGATATGCTCGTAGAGAATCTCCAACATATGCGCTAAATAACCCGCACGCTAGATAAAACGGCTATATAGAGGCGTACGACCGAAAGTAGCGCGTTAGCAACCGCGCTATAATCCCGCGCAGGTAAACAAGATTCAGCGCATTGGGGAAAACTGCATCACGCACCCTATATTATGTGCACCAGCTCCAGCGCGCTGGGGAAAACTGCAGCCGCGCTAAATTTTGCAGCTCCTGGAAAAACAACCACCCTCCCGCATGCACTAAAATGCTATTTCGGCGCTGTAATTTTTTTAGCGCGGCACCTTATCATGCGTCTGTTAGAGATGCTCTTACAACGGCTTAGAGCGCGTTCTCGCTGAGACTTCTCTCAGTGAAAAGTGAGGTGGCGAGGGCCCCGTGCGCCAAGATTTGTGCCCGTCATCCAATGGCTTGGGGCGGGTTCGCACGAAAAGATGTCCTGGGGCATCGGTTCGTTAGCTTTTGGGAAGAATGAAGTTACCGGAATAGGATCCATAGAGAAGTGGCCATCCCTCTACAAATAGCTTATCAGTACCGTCACAAAGAAGTATTATATATTTTTTGCGTGAAAAACTTTCGATCTATTCATTAATTATCAAGATAGTACAAGAAAACACCAGAAGTAAAACTATATCCAGATTCCTAGACCACCTAGCGATGATTACAAACACTGAAGCGAGCCGAAGGTGCGCTACCGTCATTGATATGGCCCCTCCATCATCGGAGCGGGACAAACCTTATTATAGTAGATAGTCGAGAAGTCGTGCTAAGGCCTCAGGGGATGAGCGCCCTAGAACAACAACCTCTGCCAATGAAGAGAAGCGTGGATCGGAAGGATCCAACATTTGAACACACAAACAAAGACCAGATCCAAGTTGATTCACCAAAGACAAACGCCAACCGAATCCTGTGAGATCCACCAAAGACAAACCTCCGCATGCCCTCCGATGATACTAGAAGCACCACCAAGACATGGCTAGGGCGGGAAGAATCTTATTCCATCTTCAAAAAGCTGCTGCGCCTCGCCTTCCTGAACAGGACACAAACCCACCAAACTCAAAAATATCTAAAAACGAAGCCCTCCTTGGCCCCAAGGCCGTAGGAGACGAGGTAGGCCGGTGGCTGCATGGCAGGAGGCAGCGAAACCCTAGCGTCGGATGACTTGGGTGTGTGAGGACGAATGGGAACACTGATAGTGTGATTTCTAACTCGACCTCAAAGAAGTATAGTATATGAGGTTGTTGAATCTCAGTCGACTGAGACTTCACCAAGTTCACTAAGGAGTTTTTTTTTCATCGGTACTTATACTATAATAAACTAGCTAAAGAGGTAGTCGACCGTACTACCTTCGTCAGAGTTTATTAGACCCCCTTGTATTTTAGGTCCAACTTTGACCATGTAGTATTTAACTAAAAATATATAAAGTATATGCTTTTTTGCGGGTATATAAAAGTATATGCTACACAAATTATATCGTTGGATTTGTATTTAAAAGAGGTTTTCTATGGTATAATTTTCATAACATATAATTTATATTTTATTAGTTAAATTCATGGTCAAATTTTGGCTTAAAATGAAAGGTGGCCTAATAAACCCGGACGGAGGGAATAGTTAGTTGCTATACCTTTATTTATGTCTGACGAATTAGAAGTCTGCATAAAATGCTAAGTGGATCTCATAATTAATTTTGTTTGATTGAATTGTTGCACATGTGGGTATTGTCCGTAGGTTGTACCGGCGCCTAGCAACAGCGCACCCCCCGTGGACGTGCCGGTGCCGGTGCCCGTGGGAGCTGCTGAGCAAGACATAATAAGAAAGAAAAAGAGCTTGACAGACGATGTGGCCAAGGCTAGTGCCCGCAGGGACGGGCGACGCCCTGGCCGCATTGCCCCGTTGCAGAACTGGCGCATGTCCAAAACACTCATGGAGACGCTCATGGCGAAGAAGACCTCGGCAGACGATGATGTGGCCGTCGACGAGACGATCCACCTCGGCCTCGTCTCCTCGCGCCATAAACGCCAAGAGTCCCGCCAACTCAAGATCGAGCACCTGCACTGTCTCGCCGGCCGCAGCACCGACGGCGGCCAGGACGCCGCCAATTTCACGCGTCGTGCGCTGCTCCGCTTCAAGTCGAGGGAGGCGGAGATCCGGCTCCAGCACGGCCCACAGGTGATGGAGCAGCACGAAGGTCATGGCGATGATTATCACGTGCTGGAGGAGCTGCTCCTTGACGCCGGCTTCGTCCTGGAGCAGCTGTTGCGGCAGTGGGAAGCCGGAACGCGGCCCGCCATGGCGATGCGGCCCAAGCAGTACCGCTTGGAGATGGTGCTGCTCCCCAACCAGATCCCGTACCTTCTCCTCCAGGAGCTCATACGTATGGTGAAGATTCCAGCCCCGCCGCCGGTTGCGGCGGGCAATGAGAGCATCAGCGTGGGCGAAGAATGCTTCCTGCGAAGCATCGCCATTGGCTACGTGGTCGCCGAGCAGGCCTCGGAGTGGGTGCTCACCAAGTACACGGGTCCAGTGTACCACCTCCTGCACCTGGTGTACCTGCACCTGGAGCAGTCGCCGCCGCTGCTGCCGCCGCCGCCGCCGCCGAGGCGGAGGTCCCTGTGCCCCTGCTGGGCACGCTGCAGCTGCAACTGCAAGGCCTTCTCGGAGGCGGCCAGAGCAGCCGCTAAGAAGGCAGCGTCGGTCATCAGGCGGCGTGCGCCGGAGCCGGATGCCGCAGCCGGGCATGCGCTCCTCCGGACCGTGTGGTGGTCCTACAACCTGATCCCGCCGGCGCGGGACCTGCGCAGGGTGGGCATCCGGCTTCGGCCCAAGAAAGGGGCGCCGTGCCTGGCAGCCGTGGGCTTCCGGGACGGTGTGCTGGAGCTGCCGCCCCTGGAGTTCATCGGATTCGACTGTGATCTGCTCGTCAACCTGGTGGCCCTGGAGCTAGAATGGGAGAGCATCCGGCCGTTGTTCCTAAGCTACGCGGTGTTCATGGGGGAGCTGATGATGAACAAGACGGACATGAACGCGCTGCAGGACGCAGGCATTCTAACACTGTGCACGGCCACCCACCGGGTACCACGGCGGTGGGTCTTCTTCAGGATGCTGGCTGATCTCAACAACGGGCGCGAGCTGCACCACCACTTCGTCCAACTCGCCCGTCAAGTCAAAAGCTCCTATGACCACCTCAACAGCCGCGCCGCTGCGTGCCCCAGGTTCTCATGCTTTTCGGAGTGAGCACGCGCACCCAAGACTCGACCAGCGCCAAGGGATCAATAAAGAGACGACTAGCATGCCTCAAAACTGAATTTGGGTCGGTCTGATTTTTCTGACCGTTGATTGTTGCTGCAAAATCCATCCTCCATTTTATTTTTCTGTTGTGTGGTGTGTTTGCTTTTGTTTTTAAAGAAAACTCACCACTTTATTGGATAGTAATGGTTATAGGTACACGTTTTGGGTCATGAGAAACTCCCAATCAAATATGTCTATCTAAGCCTAGATTACAAGCGAACTTGCGTATGGTGTGTTTGCTGTGTGGGCTGGGAATTCGCCTAACCTCTGTTTTGGGTCAGTCAATCGTTAGCAGGCTGAAACCCAGCCTTGCTATATCTTTCTTGTGTATCGTTTTCTCTTTTCTGTTTTTATGCGTTCTGCTTTAGCTTTTCTTTTTTCTTTTTGTTAATTATTAGTTAGTTTTAAAGTTAATTTTGGGCTGTTGGGTGAGTGTAAATGTACGTACATACATACCATATACTATGTGCAAAAATGATACTATTATATGATTATTTTTTGTATATTGGAAAATGTGCAATTTAAGTGCACAATTGTTGTAAGTTTTTTTTTGTTTTCTTTAGGCGCAGGTCGATCGACCAAAATTCGGCCGGTCGTCACGCAGCCCTCGGATCGCCCCACGTGGAGCCACAATGGATTTTCTAAGTCAAACCTTTTAATGCATGCCCAAGCTTATAGAAAAACCCGCAAAGGTCTGCGATATCAAATATATTTAATATGAAAATCCAATTCATAATGAATCCGATGAAGTATATTCGTTTTTTAATAAGAAGTTGATAAATTTTGTTAAGACTTGGTCAAACTGGACAAGAAATATGATAAGCCAATTTGGGCTCCAGCCCAGTAAACCCGGCCCATACATTAGCTGATCCAATGTGATGAGTTGCCGGACACGGAGACCGTACGCTCTGCCTTCCCGCGCGAATCCGTGTCCGACCCGCTCTGTCTCGGCCAGGATCGAGTGCTTAAATTCTCACGCAGCAAACCAAACCAAGCACCCGTAGCAGCAACAACGAGAGCCCGCCGGCGATCGATCGATTGCAAGAACTCGAGCTACTACTGGTTCACGGCGAGCCGGCGATCGGTTGCTTGCAGATCATGGACGCGGTGAAGAAGAAGCAGCTGGAGGCGGCGGACAAGCTGCTCGCGGCCGGCGACCTCAGGAGGGCCAAGATGCACGTCGACATGGCCGTGGCCATGGACCGCTCCGGGGCCTGCCCGGAGGCCCAGCGCGCGCGCGCCGCCTACAGGGTCCTCGCCGCCAACAAGGCCGACCACTACGCCGTCCTCGGCGTCGCGGCGCCGCCCGGCGGCAGGCCCACCAAGGAGTCCCACGACGCCGTCAAGTCCCAGCACAAGGCGCTCTGCGACATGTTCGACCCCGGCAAGGCCGGCGGCACCAGCGCGGCCGTGGCCGGCGCGTTCAAGCTCGTCAACCAGGCGTTCGCCGCGCTCACGGACATCAGGAAGAACGAGGGCGCGGTGCCGGGGAGAGCTCCCGCTCCTCGCCACCGCCTGCCGCCGCTGCTCCCGGTGCCGCGTCCCAAGGCCAAGCCGGCCGCCGCGCCAGCCCGGGTGGTCGTGGTGCAGGCCGCCGCCGACGAAGATCCTCTCGCCGCTGTCTTCCTGGACGAGCCGGTGGTGCCAAAGCACAAGGGGCATGACGCAGAGGCAGTGGAAGACGAGGAGGAGGACTACAACGCCGGCGGCCGCGGCCGCGGTGGACGTCGTTAATTAGGGAAGGAAGGCCGATCAATCAAGAGTCACTAAAAATATTAGTCGGGAGTAGTACATTGTTTGCTTGTTTAGTTCAAGATGTTACATTGTTTTCTTGTGTTTCTTCTTGATTCAAGTTGATTTATGTGTACCCTGTTTGATTCATGACTTGGGATGATCATGAGATTTATTGGCAGTGGATTCTTTTTGTTTGCAATTCGAATTTGTAGTGGAAATTGATGATCGAAACCTCCTAGTTCAAATGGGTGAAAGCTATGCTACGCTAAATGTGCAATTTGTGCGATTATTCACTCGATGGGAAACATGACATCCTGCGGATCCGCGTGGCCCTCGATTCGCTTACCGCGGTCAATCACCCGAGAAGCATCCATGCATCCAACAAATTGTATATCATGATACCTAAATTAAAGAACTAAAGAACATATCCATGTGGCCCCATTGTCATCGTCACAGTTCGCAAAGCTTGTGCTCGATGGGAGATCAAAAACTCGTCACCGTCATGCAGCGCAAGGCCATGTTGAAGCTGGTGCATCTCTAGTTTTCCTTTTATTACAAACGCAATGTCGAGAACAGTGCACCTGACGCCATGTCACGTGTCCAGCAACCTGCTGTCCATCCACACACTCTGCATTTGCTAACCAAGATGGCTTCAAGAGGTGGCTAACTCATATGAGACGGACCTAGAAGCTCAAGACATGTCGTTGATAGCCCATACAAGAAAGGCTTTGAACTCCATCAAGGCATCATCCGCCGCCACGGTCGTGTGTATGGATGGGGCCAATGGTGCCTTGTAGACAAACTCATCAGCATTGTACATAACAAATGTGTTGGGAGGATATTCAGGCATGTCTGCAATGTACTAGCGGGTGCAAAAGCTCTCCATGTGGCGCGGACAAATGCAAGACGTCGACGAATCGATCAACACTGCGAGGTATGACAATAGGTCTACTGGAGTCATTATCTGTGGCCTAGGGCCCGTGGACGAAATCTAATTCCTCCGACTGCATTATGATGGTGGTCGACCGCTTCACCAAGTTCGCACACTTTATGCCGCTCGGCCACCTGTTGAGAGCATGTCAACTGGCTTGTGCATTCTGGGATGGCATCGTCAAGCTGCGCAATGCTCCCAAGTCCATCCTCTTAGATCTCGACCATATATTCACCAGGTACGTGTGGTACAATGCTCGTCGCGGTGGGGGCCAAGTTGCGATACTCTACGACCTATCACCCGCAAACCGATGGCCAGAGCAAGCAGGTGAACCAATGTCTAGAGATGTATCTTCGATGCACCATCCACGACACGCCAGGCAAATGCAAACGATGGCTACCCATGGCAGAACTTTGGTACAGTTTCACCTTCCAGGCCTCCACTCCCCACTCAAGTGCTCACCTTCAAAGCTTTATACGACATGGAGTCGAACCTAGGTGCTTCGCCCCATTAGTCGGACGGTGCTACACGACCATCGACGACATGGACTAACCAAATCACAAGGCACACCTTCGTCAACAACTACACCGGGCTCAAACTCGCATCAAGCACAAGGACAATCAACACTGAATAGAGTGGGAATTCACCATGGGGGGGGGGGGGGGGGTTCTTCTCAAGCTGCAACCATATGCACAAGATTCCATGGTGAACCGGCCTTGCGCCAAGTTGACATAGAAATTCTTTTGTCCCTTCGAGGTACTGCAATGCGTCGGCACACTCGCCTATAAGCTGGAGCTTCTAGAGATAAGTCGCATTCACCCTATCTTCAATTTTCCGCAATTGAAGCCCTTAACGTCATACTACACTTTCGTCTTCGCCGAGCTACCATGGACCGTGGACATGACAACATGCGAGCTCCTACGAGAGTCCATCCTTAGCGTCGGATGATGAAATAGAACCAAGGACTAGTGGTGCAGCTCAAGGTGTGTTGGTCCTTACTACCGGTCGACGTCGCTACTTGGGAGGACTATGGTGTTTTGCAACACCGTTTTCCATATGCGGCAATCTGTGACGGGGTTTCATTTGGGGGGAAATGTCACAGATGTACCTACCGACACAATGTACTAGAGATGCTAGTGTATGACAAGGGGCACTGAGCCGAGGGTGTAAGCTTTAGTCGGCGTTGTCAAGCCCCATGTGGCTGGAGTGTTGTGTGTCACTTAAGTGGTTGTAACCCTCGGGAAAGATATCAAAGAAGAAAAGGATTCCGTTCCTTGTCCCCCTATTTTTTGTTTTGTCCTCTTCTTTTCTTCTTCCTCACCTAATCATGCATATCCCCTCATGTGTTCTGATCTCCAATTCCCATAGATCGGGGTTCATAGGTCAGACCATGGAAAATGGAAATGTGTTGCATGATTTTTCAAACGGACGATCATTAGCCTAGTGGCATTCGACATTGCAAATGGAGATAATGATGGCAAGGATTAACCGAGCTTCAAGAAGGGGTGACCGGGGAAACTGGACATTCAAGCGGTACTAGTACATATCGAAAGATCTAGCATCGTCCGCGCCAGCATGTTTTCACGTATAAGAGAACGTTTTGTTCCAGCTATACATTGCAAGTACACATTGGTAGGGGTCCACCATAAAAGCCTTTTGTCACGTAAGAGAGCGAGAGAGAATAGAAGAATGGCTGATTGCATGCAGAAAAGATTCTCTGTATCAAATTTGCATTCTATTTTTCTTGTTATATCTTGAACAACTCATAACTTTTGAACCAAAACTCCATTTCAATTTTTTTTCATATTTGAACTCATGGCTATGAGACCTTTAAAACAAGATCGATCTTGAATATATTTTAAACAAGTTTCAAAAAACCGATTTCATTAATCTAAAAGCATCTCATTTTAAAAAGTGCATTTCGCCTTTTTTTGGACAAAAAATCACTAATTTCAAAAAACATATTTCGCTCAATTTTAAAAAGATTTCACACATTTCAAAAGGTTTATTTTACTCATTTGAAAAAGTTCTCTTATTTTAAACCACTGATTTCCCTCTGTTCAAGAAATAATTTCACAGATATCAAACACTGATTTCAATCATTTAAAAATTGTGGGGCTCATTTCATTTACTTCCACATATTAAGAAAAACTAGTGAAATCTATTTTTCTGAAAACTCACAGTTTCATATATTTGAAATAATTGGTCTCACACGTTAAAACAATCAATTTGACAAAAACGATTTCAATTCTTTCAAACATATTTCAACCGTTTTGAGAAACAGATTTCATTCATTTTTAATAACAGATTTCACTCATTCCAATTAACTGAGTTTAACTTGTTTTATAAAACTGATTTCACTGATCTTCACAAATCGCATGTTTCAGTTTCGTTATATTTTAAAAATATCATTTTCAGACACTGCAATAAGCAGTTTCACAAATTGGAAATCAATTTTACATGCATGAAGAAAAACTATTTCAGATTGAATATTGAAATGAATGAAATAATAAACTTCACAGATAAACTCGGTGAAATAAGCAGCTTCAGGAAATAGCTTGTTTTAATTTTAGTTATATTTCACAAAAATCAATTTCACATACTGAAGCAAGCAGCTTCACAAGTAACCAGTTTCACAAAATTAAATTGTTTGAGTGAAACAAATGGATTGAAAAGTTAAAATTTAAACATATTTGAAATGTAGTCCCTCAGTTCCAAAATAATTTAAGTTCTAGGATTGTCTAAGTCAAAAAAAATTAAAGTTTGACCAAGTCTATATACAACCCGCAAAGATCTGCGATATCAAATGTAATACTATGAAAATTCATTTCCTAATAAATCTGATGAAGTATATTTGTTTTTGAAGACATTGATAAATTTTGCTATAGTGTATAGACTTGGTCAAACTTGAAATGAAATATCATAAGTCAATTTGGGCTCCAGCCCAATATACCCGGCCCAGACATCCAATGTGATGAGTTGCTGAACATTTGCCGGACACGGTTTTCTCAAAAAAAAAATTTGCCGGACACGGAGAGCTCTGCCTTCCCGCGCGAATCCGATTCCGACGCCGATCATGTCTCGGCACCAGCAGCAACAAAGAGAGCCTGCAGGCGATCGATCGACTGCCAAGAACTCGAGCTCTAATCTAATCTAACTCACGGCGAGCCGGCGACCGATCGCGCAACTCGAGCAGATGGAGGCGGCGGCCGTGTCGGTGAAGAAGAAGCAGCTGGAGGCGCAGCTGGATGCGGCGGAGAAGCTGTTCGCGGCCGGCGATCTGAGGAAGGCCAAGATGCACGTCGACATGGCGGTGGCCATGGACCTATCCGGGGCCTGCCCGGAGGCCCAGCGCGCGCGCCGCCTACAGGGTCCTCGCCGCCGCCAACAGCAACAAGGCCGACCACTACGGCGTCCTCGGCGTCGCGGCGCCGCCCGGCGGCAGGCCCACCAAGTGACCAAGGAGTCCCACGACGCCGTCAAGGCCCAGCACAAGGCGCTCTGCGACGCGTTCGAGGCCGACGGCAAGGCGAGCGCGGCCGTCGCCGGCGCGCTCAAGCTCGTCAAGCAGGCGTTCGCGGCGCTCACGGACATCAGGAAGAACGAGGGCGCGGTGCCGGGGGCGGCGCGCGCGGCCGCGCCAGCTCGCCACCGCCTGCCGCCGCTGCTCCCGGTGCCGCGTCCCAAGGCCAAGGCGGCCGCCGCGCCCGTGCGGGTGGTGGTGCTGGGCGAGCCGATTACCCTGCCGCTGCTGCTGCCTTCGTGGACGAGCCGGTGGCGCCGGAGCAGAAGGGGCACGGCGTGGTGGCAGATGAGGAGGAGGAGGAGGAGGACAACTACGCCGGCGGTCGCGGCCGCGGTGGACGTCGTTAAGGCCTAATCAATTGTTACTACGAGTTACACAACGTTACTAGTAGCTAGTACATTGTTTGCTTGTGTTTCTTCTTCAGTTGAGTAGATCTACCATACGCAACTTGTTTTGAACTTTCGATTCATAACTTGTGATGATCATGAGAATTTGTAGTAGAATTTTTTGTTACTATTCGAGTTTGCAGTAGAATTGATGGTCAAAACTTTCATGCTTAAACTGTGTGGTACTCAAACTCTACTGCAAATTGTCAAGTATATACGATTAGCAGTTATCACAAAACCTTTCAACAAACGGATGAAGCAATGCTACTAAAGATGCTCTAAGTAACAATATAACAATAAACAAGAAAACATGAAATTTATCCGATTATTCACTCGACGCGAGACATGGCATGCGGGGCCCACGTGCCAGTGACCGGAGCAGCCGCTCTGACTCTCTTTTTTTTTTGGTGGATGTCTTGATTCTTTGTTCGAACAAAGCGATGAAGCTAGGCTAGGCTTAGGACTTGCAGTGGTCCCTATGGCAGATGGAGAGGACGATGATGAGGATGATGGCGACGACGATGCCGGCGACGATGAGCTTGATCTTCATGTTCTGGTACCACATCCTGCGGCGGATGCGCGTGCCCTCGGTCCTGAAATCCAAGGCGTGGTCGTGGAGCTGCTCGGTCCTCGTCACCAGGCCCTCGATCTGCTCCCCGCGATCAATCACCTGAGGAGCATCCACCAAGCAAACATCCAAGATCAAATCAACAAAGAAATCCATTCGGCATTACAGTTATTTGATTGAGAAATTAGTACCTTGTCGATGTTTTCCATCATGATGCCCTTGACCTCGGAGACCTGGGCCTGCACCTTGGACAGCCTGCTCACCTCCTCCGGGTGATCCATGCAGTACTGCATCTGCTCCTTCAGCCTCGGCCTGGCCGATCACTTCGTTAATACGTACCTTACTTTATATTACCCTAAATCTTTGCTGCTATTTTCATTTATTTTTGGTAACGTTATGGAATGGTCTTTGCCTAATCAGTTACCTTGCTAAATTTGTTGACCACAGCTAATTAACCTCTGTCTCTATGTCATTCAGAGTAATTAACCCACAACATTAGCCATAATTTGTTACCCGAAATCTTTGGTGAGGCTGTTGGCTGTGGCGGTGGCGGCCTTGCCACCGGCGTACCGCTTGTTGAACTCCTCCTTGATCCTCTCCAGGAAGGCGAGGGGCACCTCGCGCCCCGCCGACTCCGTCGCCACCACGCAGTAGGCTGCATATCATATGTATATGCACATGTCATTTTCAGTTCAGTGTGGATGCAGCTTTGGTTTTACTGAATATTATGATGTGTATGCTTGGAAAGCAGGGCAACACCAACGCTCAGGCTCTGAATATTGGGCATAAACGGAACAGATTTGTGAAATAAGTACTAAGTGAGAGCTTGTAT
The DNA here is from genome assembly GCF_056163025.1 of Triticum urartu. NCBI lineage: Eukaryota > Viridiplantae > Streptophyta > Magnoliopsida > Poales > Poaceae > Triticum > Triticum urartu. The sequence continues at coordinate 5,342,868 of NC_141877.1, forward strand.
GCGATTATTCATGGATGATATATGTACTACTATCATCTGGAGGCCATGCAATTTTTTTCATGAACAAGAACCTGACCTCAGAACTAGTAGTAACTAATTACTTTGAGATTGATAACTCTGGCTGGGTTTTGGGAGAACGGAGGTCGAAGATCAGTCAGCTGCACCAGAACTGAAAAAGAAAAATCCTGGGAGACCGGCCGGAGAAGAAAGAGGTAATAAGATGGTGCTGCCGTACCGTAGCCCTGGTGGAGGAGGAAGGTGAAGGTGTGGCCGTCGCAGGTGTACGTGAAGCGGCTGTCGCCGGCGGGGAGCTTGTGCAGGCACTGCGCGGCGATGTCCCGGAAGTTGCCCGTGTACGCCGTGTGCTCCGCCACCACCATCGTGCCCCGCGCCACCATCGCGTAGATCATCGTCATCTTCTGCCCACCCTCCCCCTCCCCCTTCCCCTGCCGCGCCATCGGTCGATCAACCGGCGACGACCACCACCACCAACACCACAAGTAGAAGAAGAAGAGGGGGAGGAAAGAAGAGGACGAAGAAAAGGTGGAGCTTGTCAAAACAAGGGAGGAAACAAGGCAGGCAGGCAGGCAGACAGGGTTTGGTGGTCTATACTATGTCGCCGTTTTGGAACCTGTCAACGGTAAGTACCACATGATGACGATGATGAGCCGCCAAAGCACATCCTGGCCGTCCATTTGACTATGATTTCGGGCGTTGATTACTTAGCTACTTCCTTGGACGACCAACCCACTTAAACAAGTGCAAAAAGAAAGACAAGGCTGGTAACACAAAGACATGTTCATTTCTCCCCTCAAAAAATAAAAAGAGACATGTTCATTTCTTGTCATTTTGTTTCCAAGCAACATTCATCTCCTGTAAAGAAAATTCTCAAAAAAAAAAAACTCTTGAAAAATCAAAGCCAACACAGCAGAATGACATGTTTGCAAGCAATCTTGGCTGACTGAATAATAACAGGAATTGCTGTTAGAACACAATCCTACAGGATGGCTCTTACTCAGGCAGCAATAAGTAACCCTTTTTCTGTTTTCTTCCAACCAGCAGAGATACCCAAACTTCAGAAACATCAGCAGTCTTTACTACAAGATGCAGGCGTGGGTACAACTTTCATCACCAAGTTCCCGTCTTCAGGTTCATACCGTCGAGTCGATGATACATCATCTTGTGGTCTTCAGACTTTAGTAGTCTTATTACAAGTGGTGATACAACAACAAACTCTACTTACGCTACGTGGTCTGGTCGTACTCGTACAACATCTTCATACATGGCATGGTCTGCTACCTAGCCGACAAAACGGCGAGCCGCAGGCGGTCAAATCGACCGTGCGTACATCGCCGGCAGGAGATCCATGCATCATCACACCGCAAGCAGCTCTGGCATCAGAAGCATATCATCACTTGCACTGCCGCGGGTGGAACTTCTCGTCTGACAGGAGCGACGTGACGAGCCGCTGGAGCCGCACGGCCCCACGGCCAGGCTGAAGAAAGCTGGTGTTCCCGACGACCGAGCAGGGGTCGCTCCCGTTGTCCCCTGTCCCCGCGCACCAGCCTCCGGGCGTGGGCGCGTCCGGGCCGGCGTGGCGGGACAGGAGCTCCGCGTCGATCCGGTCGAGCACGGGCTCGTCCGCGTGGAACTTGCGGGCGAAGGGCGCGTCGCTGGCGATCATATGATCCAGGTCGTCCATCGTGAGGTAGTGTGGGTGCTGCTTCGGGGGGTTGTCCCACGAGATGTAGTGCAGGTCGTGGTTCACCGTCGTGTTCTTGAACTCCTCCGCGTTGCAGACAACGGTGTGGAAGTAGCCCTCTGGGGAGGAGATGAAGTTGGAGTAGTACATGAGGACGGTGCGGGGAAGGTTGTCCCAGCCCCATATGCTGTACTCGACCAGCGACCTGGACAGCGCCATCCAGGCTGAACCTGCATCAGGATAGATAGGGATTATCAGATGCATCTACAAACATATCAGAGATTTAAGAGCAAAGATTGGTTCCTCAAAAAGGCCCAGAGTAACAGAGTTAATTGGTCACTCAAAAGCTCTTGAAATGCAATATTTGTGGGGTTTGTGACGAAGAGCAAGATGCTGCCATATTTCCTTGTTAGTTATTATTACACAGGAAAGCTAAAATACTATCATTGGCCTAATCATGCTGCTAATGTTTTGCTTGCCAGTTAGGAATCAAATGCCTTGAACTTCACTGCAAAGGCAGGCTCTGAATCTTACAGCTACTTATCTGGTTGAGATGTTGAAACAAAAAGTGTACACATCAGGTCGAGAACTACTTGAGGAACTGAGATTAGATCAGTCTTCTTGGTCTAGAGAGAGGCAGAAAGGTGATTTTTTTTGGGGCTACTAGTAAGAACATTTACAACAGGTGAAGTTTACCAGCACAATAAAGTAACTGAACTGAAACAGAAACAGAAGGTTTTGCTAGTTACATTCAATAGATGGAATGGAAGTTTCCTCAAGGAGTTTCAACAGGAAAGGTAAATCTGAACACAAGGAGTTTCCTCATTTATGCCACGTTTGTTTTCAGCAAAAGAAACAAAAAAAAAGCAACTATTAAGCTAGAAAAGCACCACATTTATTGTGCTGGATTCTGCATGATATCTCAGGAAATAGTAATAAAATAGTAACATTGGCCTAATCATGCTAATGTTTTGCTTGCCAGTTAGCCTTGACCTTGACTGGAAAGGCAAGCTCTGAATCTGGAAGCTACTTATCAGATTGAGATGTTGAAACATGGGGTGTGCATATCAAGTTGAGAACTACTCCCTCCGTTCCAAAATAGATGACCCAACTTTGTACTAAAGTTAGTACTTGAGAAACTCGGATCAGTTGATCTTCTTGGTCTAGAGAGAAGCAGAAAGGTGAAATTATGGGGGCTGCTAATAAGAGCATTTATAACAGATGGAGTTTACTAGCACAATAAAGTAACTGAACTGGAACTGAAACAGAAACTGAAGGTTATACTAGTTATATTCAGTAGACAGAATGGAATTGCTGTCACGCAGGAAAGATAAATCTGAACTCATGGAGTTTTTCCATTTATGATTTGTTTGTTTTCAGCAAAAAAACAAAAAACAGGCAACTAAACTAGAAAAGCATCCCATTTATTACGCAGGGTTCTGCATGATATATCTGGAAACCCTTTGAAGATCTTTTTATGGTAATATAAATCGATGAGAACTGCTACACACACGATGGGTTGTGCCCGATTTGTAGACGACAAGCTGTATCAGCCATCGATCACTTGGGTTCACCTGGGCCGCAGCCAACGATCACAACGTCGTCTTAAAATCGTCCAGCAACTTATCGTGTGCATAGTAATTTCGTAAATCGATTTCAGTTGGTGGCGTGCTCACCAGAACTTGCTTGATCAAACACGTATCAAAGAGAATATATAGTTTCAAATCCTGAACACTCACATTCACTGATAAACTCTTCTACTCCCTCCGTTCACTTTTGTAAGGCGTTTTAGACACTTAAGACGACACCCAAAACAGTTCAATTTTAGCTGTCTTAAAAATCTTACAAAAGTGAACAGAGGGAGTACAACAAATTCTTTCAATTGACGGAAAGAATTTGCAGGAGTCTAGTATATATGCACAGTGAATATAATGCCCTTTGTTATTACCGGTGAAGAGCTTGAAGGCTGTTGGCACGCTCCGGCGCTGTGGTATCCAGAACACGTCAGCCTTCTTCTTCATGTAGAGCCCTGGGTCGATGATGACCGGCTTCGCCCTCTGAAACCTACAAAGATTAACAAACCAACAAGAAGTGCATTAATTTCCCACAGTGTCCATCCATCCAGCCACGGTGCACCATCGACCGATCGGAGTTTTAAGCTGGGAAGGAAGGAAAGTCCTACTCCTTCCATCCGATGTTGCTGGTGTGGTCGATGAAGTTGAGATCGCGCGGCAGCTTGGAGAAGACATGGATCAGATCTGCAGCAAGCAAGCTCACAGGGTCAGATTAGTGGATTTGAACTTGGAAGAAGTGGTGGAAGGAGAGGTCAAATTACCGTCCTGCGTGACGAGCGGGTAGTCGGAGGCGGAGAGGTTGATGAACCAGTCCCAGTCGGACCCGCCGGCGCCGGAGTGGCCCCAGAGGAGGGCCGCGGCGGCGTGCAGGGTGCTGGCGACCATGGTGGGCCCGCGGTAGGTGACGAGGTTGGCCCGCTCGACGACGCGGACGTTGCCGGCGGCGGCTATGACGGGGTGCGCCGCGAGGCCGGCGGCGAGGTCCCGGCGGTCGGACTCCGGCGCCTCCGCATCTAGGTGCAGGACGTAGAGGTTCCTGGGGTGGTAGAGCGCGAGGAGGACGCGGCGGAGCGCGGAGGCGTCCTTGGCGGATCCGGAGATGACGTAGGCGATGCGGGGGAGGGATCCGGCGGCGCGGGAGGCGGGCGGGGTCGGGGCGAGCTTGTGCTCGACGAAGAGCGCCGGGGAGGGCGAGGAGGAGGGGAAGAAGGGGAAAGGGACGGTGGTGAGGAGGACGAGGAGGAAGAGCGACAGCGCGGAGCCGACGGCCAGAGGGAGCAGCCACCGGCGGTCCACGGCGGCGGCGTGGACGACGATGGGCTTCATCGGCGGCGGCGGGAGGAGGCAGCCGCAGCGGCGGCTTGGCAGGAAAAAAGGCCGGATTTTGGCAGGTGAACGGCGGTAACCACTAAAACCGGGTTTAATAATCTACTGTGATATAAAACCAGGTTTATACAAACACTTCAATGATCAAATTTGAGTTCTTTGTGAGCTTACCTTCCACAAATGTTGTTCGTTAATTCGATTTCAATTGTTCATTTGGGTGCTTAGGGGGATAACATGTTCTGCTTTTTCCTTGGCTTAATCAACATTTTTTAACACAGCACAAACATAGACATTCATACATATTTCACAAGAAAAAAGACACTCATACATACACACATACGATTTGTATAAGATCTGACCTTTAGGTGAGAATTGTAGGATCAACACCAAAATTTCATGTTTAGACATTTTAAAAAAATTTGAATTTTTTGACAACATACCTGCAAAGTATGTTTACAACTCTAAAAAAATCAGCTTCAAACCCGGTCTATAGTAAGAGATTCAATAAAGACAAATTCGACTATGAATAGTGTCATCTTGAGGTGAATAGCATTTGACAATATTCACATCCGATTTTCTCTTTTTTGGTTCTCTAAGTGTACTCTGAATTAGGAGTTGAAACCTCTTAAGGTTGTACATCAAACATGGATGTGTGTTTATAACTATTTTTAGAAATTTTGAACATGTTTTGAGTCTTTAAATAGATTGATCTATTTGATCTCACCTAAAGGTAGATCTCATACAAGTCTCGCCCTCACACGCCACCCCGCGCGCGCACACACACACGCACACTCCACGCCTTACAAGCACCTTCGAGAAACTGAGTCGACACATCATCTTGAGATTGATGAAGTCGCCACAAATGCCTTCATAGTGGACGGGAACGTCTCCTCCCACTGAACGCACATCGCCGGAAAGCTTGAAATAAATCCAAAAAAAGCTCAAGTTCAGGACTTGAACCCTGGTAGGCTGGGGATATCACTGTCCTCCTAGCCATCCAATCATAGGTTAGTTTGCATCAACACTTAACCTTGATTCTAACAATTTGGGTATCAATGAATTTTTTTTGTCATGGTATTTTCCTTATCAATGTCTAAAACACGACTTAGTATGAATTCAGTGAAGTTAACAGATTTATCTATAATCTGTGGGTTGGGTTTAGTCCTTGTTGTACAATTTTTTCATTTCTTTATCAAATATATTAAAACGAGTTGCATCCATCCTAATAACCCGCACAACAATACAATTGCAGTTCCACAAAACAATTAAAAACCATAACAAATATTAGGCGCGAGCCACATAGTTTCGTATGCATTACAGAGTGAAACCATGGGGAGAAGAGGACAACATCTTGGTGAGTCATTGCTTATCATGTACTAATAACACATAAGACACATGCTCTAACAATTTTTTGGTGAAAGCTAAGAATGGTGGATCCATCTGAAACAACCTACGGAAGTCCACAAGTTAGCGTTCATGAAAGAGTAAACTATAAAACACTTAACCATATGTTTTTTAGTACAATACAATACCAAAAGCAGGACATGGAAGTGTCACACATCATTACTCATTGTATGTTTCCACAAAAGAGTAGATACTTTATGAAAAATGCCATCTATATAATTACCACACAATGGCTAATACATGACAGAACAAAGAAAGTTAGTGGAAGATGACATCTAGATGCATTACTTATCATGTTCTATTACCTTGTATAACACAATCACTAGCAACATGGTCTCGATCTTTCTTTAAAGACCCGCACAATTACAAATTAAGTTCCACAAAAAACCAAAGTAAGAAGCCTTGGAATAACATTACACGTGGTCTCTTTCGAGGAAAATTGCAGATTCAGTGCACGAAACATCATCTCAACAACTTGCTAAAATTATGTGTGCTTGCAAAGTAACTTTGGTCATCCAACTAAATTTGTAAGCATTCAAAAGCAACACAGAATGGTAGACATATATCATGTCACATCATCCATTATAAATAGTGGCCTCATCTCATCTTTCATCTTCACCACTACCAAAACAACATTGACAACATGAAGATCTTCTTCCTCCTAGCTTTCCTTGCTCTGGTAGTGAACACTGCTATTGCGCAATATGCGGAAGTTCCCAGCCCAGCTGCGCAAGCTCCCACCGCGGATGGTTCTGGGGAATGGGTTGCGATAGCACCTAGTGCGAGTGGTTCTGAGAATTGCGAGGAAGAGCAGCCAAAGCTAGACTCTTGCAGCGATTATGTTATGGATCGGTGTGTGACGAAGGATATGCCGCTCTCTTGGGTCTTTCCTCGGACTTGGGGGAAGAGAAGTTGTGAGGAGGTCCAAAACCAGTGTTGTCAGCAATTGAGGCAAACGACGCCGCGTTGCCGCTGCAAGGCTATATGGACATCAATCCAAGGCGATCTAAGTGGCTTCAAGGGCCTTCAACAAGGTCTGAAAGCCAAAATGGTGCAGACGGCCAAGAGCCTTCCCTCCAAGTGCAACATTGATCCAAAATACTGCAACATCCCCATCACTAGTGGATATTACTGGTGATGTAGCTTCCATTGGTGACCAATAAACTATCACATACCACTGTATGTGACCAATAAATGTGACCATGGAATAATATGTACTTTATTTTTCCTTACTTATGTATGTATGTGTTTCTCTTACAAACATCTAATTATGCATGTGTCTATCAAGAAAACAATGTTAATTGTGCCAGTACAAAAGGAATGTGTGGAAGCGCATATACGCCTCTCATTGCGTTTTGGTATACATGGCGAAAAAATTAAATGGGCTAATTAGGGCATACTTGTGAACAGATTTTAGTCCCAACCGTGAAGGTTGTCGAGAATCAAAGAACCCTTAAAAATGGAAATAACACAAAAATGTGCCTCGGTAGAGGTTATTTTATAGGCTTTACTCACAACGGTTGGGAGGGGGTCTCCTATTGAGACCTCCTCTTCTTCAGCGCCTTAAGCGCCCGTTCCCATAGCGGACGCTCACGCAGCAGCCTCGGGTGGGCCGGCCCAGCAAGCACACTCATACCTTCCTTTTCTTCCTTCTATCGCTAGCTCCTTTATGCACGTTTCTTTCGTTTTTCTTTTTGCTGTTCGTCCCTTTCGTTCACAAAAACTGAAAACCACATGGATCTGAAAATTAAAATTTTGAAAAGCAGTTCACGAATTTGAAAAAGTTCATCAATTTTGAAAGCAAAAAAAAGAAAAAGTTCATCGGATTTGAATTTTTTTGCTGAATTTGAAAAGAAGTTCATCAAAATTGAGAAAAGTTCACTGAATTCAAAAAAAGTTCATCAACTTTGAATAAAAGTTCACCAAAAATGTGAAAAGTTCACTGAATTTGAAAAAAGTTCATCGACTTTGAATAAAAGTTCATCGATTTAAAAAAAAGTTCATCAAATTTGAGAAAAAGTGCATCAATTTTGCAAAAGGATTCAGCGCCTTTGAAAAAGTTCACGCATTTATGAGAAAAGAAAAAACAAGATAGAAAAAAAAGAAAACAGAAAAAATAATTGGCTTTCTCATATTGTATAAAGAAAAGAAAAAAGAATAGTAAGCACATCATGTCTTCTGATCTAACTGGTTAGAGCATCTCCAGCCGCGCCCCCAATAGACCCCCACGCCCCTTTTTAGGTGCCGGCACCCAGAAAACGGTCCAGTCGGACCCCCATGAGAACCCATTTTTTGCCGGTTAGGCCCAAAACTGGCGTCGGCGGACCCAACCCAAACTCGGCACGCTGGGGTGCTGGGGGTGCCGAGGCAATCGTTTTTGGCGCCAAAGAACGGTGGGCCCGCCGAGTCAACGACCCTCGCGCCTCGTCGTCCTCACATCGCCTCGGTTTCCTGTGGGGAATCAATGCCAAGGCTGTCGTCGGTCAGCCTTCCATTGATTCCTCATGAGTGGTGCGGTGAGGCGACGCGCCCCCTCCCGCCACGCGTACACATGATTGCCACCTCCGGCCGTTATATAAAGCAGCACCTCCCTCGCCGGTGGACACACCCACCCGCAACCCTCTCTCTCCTCGTGCACAGCCGCCACCGAGCTCTCTTTCCTTTCCCACCCCGTTCACAGCCGCCGCAGACGATGGGCGAAAGGTTCCCAGGTGATGTGGCGGAGGCCAATGGCTTCGGCCGCCATTCTCTGCATGAATCCAACTACTCAGTGCCTCCCGATATGCGCGCGCCATGACGGTGGAGACTCAGCGCCGGCGGCGTCCCCGTCCCCCGCTGCCCGACGTCACGCGCCCCGACTACTTCCGCGCCGAGATCGAGCGTACGCGGGCGTCTCTGTCAGAGAAGCAGCGGGCCTTCCCGGAGTACGACGCCGGCAACCACGAGGCGTGGGCGCGCGACGTACTTCGAACGCCGGCAGGCAGAGCGGCTGGCCTCCATGAAGCACCGGTGGTGCGGGGGAGCAAAAACAGCGACGGCCGCCGCCTTTGGTGGGGCGCCCCCGGCCGCACGCTCCACGCCGTCCTCGAGCACCTCGAGGGCGGCAACGACCCGCGACTGACGTACCCAGCCGCCCCGGTCCCCCGCTGGAGTGGCGGCCAATGGATGCCGAGGAGGAACGGTCCTCTTCCTCCTCCTCCCGATCCTCTTCCTACTCCTCCGGGTCGCCGGCGCTCTTCAGCGTCAAGGCTGAGCCCGCGGAAACGCCGCGCGGCCGGCGCACCCGCAGTGCCGACATCGTCATCAATGAGGGCGGGCGTGTCTCCTCCTCAGCTCCTCCCCGCCTCATCAAGCCAAAGACGGAGCCGGGGCTCACCGCCATGAAGAGGGAGCCGGGGCTCGCCGACGTGAATACGGAGCCGGGGCTCGACGACGACGCGGCCATGAAGTGGGCACGAGAAGATTGGGCGCGGTTGGAGATGGAACGCCAGCGCCGTGCCCTGGCGGAGATCGCCGCGCGCTGCCGTGCTTGAAGACAGTGACGACGACGCGCCGCCACCGGCCAATCATGTCCGCCAGGGCGACCCCGGGCAGGGGTCCAGCAACGTGAAGAAGGAGAAGGACGACGGTGACATCGCCGCGTTCAACGACTTCTTTAGCCTGTAGTCGTGGCTCTTTGCGTTTTTAGTAAATTTTATGTTTTCTATGTAAAAAAATAGAACGCCGAAGTTTATGTCCTGTTTGCCGAATCTTTGTTATGCTTGCCGAATTTTAGCTGATTTTTTTTCAAAAATGTTTAAAAAAGGGCGTCTGGGGCGACCCTAGGGCGGCGGCTAGGAACCCAATCACCCCAAGCCGATTTTTAGCGTCGGGTCCCCCAGGCTGCGATTTTTCGAGCCCTCTGGGGGGCCAACGGCTGAAGATGCTCTTACTGCGTTCGCTAACAGAACGAACGAGCATGTTTCGATTCGCGGCTGATGCACTGTTTTTTTTGCCTTTTTTAAAACAGAGGAGCAACAGGAAGTGGGATGGGCCAGCACAAGTGTACAGGGGGTGTGCGCCCCGTATGGAATGACCTATATTCGGCGCTTTCTTAAGGCGTCGAATAGGATTTGGGTCTCCTATTCCGTGCCTAAGTTGCTCACGAGTGATGGAGAGCAGCCCCCTCCCTAGTCGTGTACATGGGCCGACCCATTAGCTCATGTTCGGTTTTGGGAAGGTTCTACAGCCTTCCCAACCCGGTTTCTTTCTTCCTGTTATTTACTTTGGATTTCTTTTCTACTTTATCTTTTATTTTTTGTTTCTTTCTTTTTCCATTTTTTTGGGTTTTCCTTTCCAAATTTCATGAACATGTTCTGAAGTTTGGGAATTTTTTTAAATCGGATTAACATTTTTTTAAAAAAATTAACATCTTTTCCAAATTGGAGGTGAACATTTTTTGAATTTAAAATTTGTTCATCAAGGTCAAAAAATGTTCATATTTTTTTAAAATTGCAAAAAAAAATATTTCATGAAAATTTCCTAAATTATGAAAATTTATCGAAATCATGATTTTTTTTTAAATCACGAACATTTTTTGAAATCATGAACATTTTACAAATTCATGTAATTTTTTTAAATCCACTTCTTTATAAGTTTGTGAAGTTTTCTTTTCAAATCTTGAACATTGTTTTCGAATTTGACAGACTTTCTTTCTGAAATTTCATACATTTTCTGAATATTTTGAACACATGCTAACAAATCATGTTTTTTTTAGAATTTTGAATATTCTTTCAATAAATGAACATGTTTTTAAATCACCAACATTTTCTAAATCTGTGACCATTTATCATTTCCAAAGCATGGATTCGAATCATGAATATTTTTTACAATTTGTAACTTTTTTGAAATCCTGAAATATTTTTCAAATGGAAAAAAAGAAAAAAGAAAGGGTATGCCCGCCCCACACGTGGGCCGGCTCATGAGGGCGCGCCGGGGAGCGGGAGGGTTCATGCTTCCCTTTTTTCTTGCGCGTAGGTGGCCATATAAGAGCTCCCGGCTGGGAGGCTGCCCTGATCATCTAGGGCATTCTGTTATTTCTTTCTGTTTTTCTCATTTTCATTCTTTACTTTATCATTTAATTTTCAGTTTTCTTTTATTTTCTTTTTCTTTCTTAATTTGATTATCATTTTTTAAATCTGGGAACATTTTTAAAAAATCTGATGAACGTTTTCTGAAATTTGAAACTTTTCCCAACCGGAGGTAAAATTTTTAATTCGAAATTTGTTCATTAAATTCAAGAAATTTTCATATTGTTTTAAATTGTGAACATTTTTTACAAATACGTGGTCATTTTTTAAAATCATGAACATTTTTGAAGGGTGTACATTTTCTGATATTTTGAAAATTATTCAAATTCATTAGCAGTTTCCTGAAATCGTGATTTTTTTTAAATATTTTCTATATTTTTTTATAAATTTGTGATCTTTTTTTATATCGTGAGCAGTTTTTATAATTTTACAAAAAATTGGAAATTTCATAAAGTTTCTGAATATTTTGAACATTTCCTGAAATTTCACGATTTTTCTTAAATAATTCATGAATAGTTATTTTAAATTGTGAACATTGTTTGTATAAATGGAGTTTTTTTTTCAAATCACAAACATTTTTTGAATTCATGAGCATTTATAATTTCCCGAGCATTTTGTTTCAAATCATGAACATTTTTTCATAATTCGTAACTCTTTTGAAATAGCAAAATATGTTTAAACAGGCAAAAAAAGGAAAAAAGAAAAGGTCTTCCCGCCCTGCACATGGGCCGGCCCATGAGGGAGGTGTGTGCTTCCCTGTTTTCCTGGGGCATAGGTCGTCATATAGGAGCTCCCGGCGGAGGCTTCCGTGAGCATCTAGGGCATTATGCTTGGACCACCCCGGTGTGCTATTCCAGCCAACATTACGGCTAGTTTCTCCACTTTTAATAATTAGAGAGTGCATTTTGCATCATGTTTTACTTAATGGTTTTGGATGTCCTATCTTGTGAATCTGTCATCTTCGTGAATCATTGCATCCACCCATCGTTAGTCGTTGGATCAAAATAATAGGTCAACTCAAACATGCCGACGCTGATTTTGTCTGTTTTTTATCCGTTTGAACCGACCAAGCGGATGTGCATGTCCACTTTTTTATGTGGGTCGGCCAATGCGTTCAATGATGACTGACACAATTTTCGGTGTGGAGTAAAAACCATTAAGTTCAAACATGCACCCAAATTAAACATAATTATACATTAAAACGCCCATCAACCGCCGGCCAAAGTTCACTTAAACATAAATTTAAAAACTTTTAAAAACCTTGCGCCTCCCAGCCTCCCAGCACGTTGCCCTATGCGTCGTCGTCGTCACCATCGGGTGAGGTCGACGTAGTCCGGTGGCGGCTGAGCCCACTAGAAGACCCGCTGCCACATGGCCAGCACCACGTCCCTCGTTGTCTGCTGCGCTGACGGCTCTGCTGCACGACGCGCATGCTCCTCCTCCTTCTCCTACCGCTCCTCCTCTTCCTCGCATGCCCAACGGGCATGCCGCTCCTCCTCCTCATCACACTCGGCAAGCATTCACCGTTCGCCGTTGGCCGCTCCTCCGCCAGCCAACGCCGCCTCCTACTCTGGCGTTGCGCCTAGCCAGATGGCCGACGCACTCACCCAGTCGTGCAGGCTGCCAGTCCAGGCGTACCTCTCCGGCTCGGCCTCCATGGGCTCCACCTTGGAGGCGGTCGGTGCTGGTTCATGCAGCGGCGACGGTGCAAAGAAATGTAAAACTTGATGAGGTAATTGTACCTTCTCCCTAATTGAGAAGTAGTTCATCACAAAAATCAGTTCTAGTGATTCCTACACCAATTAATGAGGAAGTTAATGATGATGATCATGAAACTTCAGATCAAGTTACTACCGAACCTCGCAGGTCAACTAGAGTACGGTCCACACCAGAGTGGTATGGTAATCTTGTTCTGGAAGTCATGTTACTAGACCATGACGAACATATGAATTATGAGGAAGGAATGATAAGCTCAGATTCCATGAAATGGCTTGAAGCCATGAAATCTGAGATGAGATCCATGTATTAGAACAAAGTATGGACTTTGATTGACTTGCCCGTTGTTCGGTGAGCCATTAAAAATAAACGAATTTTCAAGAGGAAGACGAACACTGATAGTATACTATCTACAAAGCTCGAATTGTCGCAAAAGGTTTTCGACAAGTTCAAGATGTTGACTATGAGGAGATTTTCTCACTCGTAGCGATGCTTAAGTTTGTCCGAATCATGTTAGCAATTGCCACATTTTATGAAATCTGGCAAATGGATGTCAAAATTGCATTCCTTAATGGATTTCTTACAAAAAAATTGTATATGATGCAACAAGAAGGTTTTATCAATCCTAAAGGTGCTAACAAAGTGTGCAAGCTTCAACGATCCATCTATGGACTAGTGCAAGCATCTCGGAGTTAGAATATATACTTTGATAAAGTGATGAGAGCATATGGTTTTATACAGACTTGCAGTGAAGCTTGTATTTACAAGAAAGTGAGTGGGAGCACTACAACATTTCTGATAAGTATATGTGAATGACATATATATTGTTGATCGGAAATAACGTAGAATTTTCTGGAAAGCATAAAGGAGTGTTTGAAAAGAATTTTTCAAAGAAAGACCTTGGTGAAGCTGCTTACACATTGAACATCAACATCTATAGAGATAGATCAAGACGCTTGATAAGTTTTTTCAATGAGTACATATCTTGACAAGATTTTGAAGTAGTTCAAAATTGAACAGTCAAAGAAGGAGTTCTTGCCTATGTTGCAAGGTGTGAAGTTGACTAAAGACTCAAAACCCGACCACAATAGAAAATAGAAAAAGAATGAAAAGTCATTACCTATGCCTCAGTCATAGGTTCTATAAAGTATGATATACTGTGTACTAGTCCTATTATATACCTTAGCATGATTCTGGCAAGGGAGTACAATAGTGATCTAGGAGTAGATCACTGGACAACGGTCAAAATTATCCTTAGAGGACTAAGGAAATATTTCTTGGCTATGGAGGTGATAAAGAGTTCGTCGTAAAGAGTTACGTTGATGCAAGCTTTGACACCGATCTGGATGACTCTAAGTCTCGATCTAGATACATATTGAAAATGGGAGCAATTAGCTAGAGTAGCTCCGTGCAAAGCATTGTAGACATAGAAAATTTGCAAAATACATACGACTCTGAATGTGGCAGACCCGTTGACTATATTTCTCTCACAAGCAAAACATGATCACTCTTTGGGTGTTAATCACATAACGATGTGAACTAGATTATTGACTCTAGTAAACCTTTTAGGTGTTAGTCACATGGAGATGTGAACTAATCACATAAAGATGTGAACTATTGGTGTTAAATCACATGACGATGTGAACTAGATTATTGACTCTAGTGCAAGTGGGAGACTGAAGGAAATATGCCCTAGAGGCAATAATAAAGTTGCTATTTATATTTCCTTATATCATGATATATGTTTATTATTCATGCTAGAATTGTACTAACAGGAAACTTAGTACATGTGTGAATACATAGACAAACAGAGTGTCCCTAGTATGCCTCTACTTGACTAGCTTGTTAATCAAAGATGGTTAAGTTTCCTAGCCATGGACATGTGTTGTCATTTGATGAATGAGATAACATCACTAGAGAATAATGTGATGGACAAGACCCATCCGTTAGCTTAGTATAATGATCGTTCAGTTTTATTGCTACTACTTACTTCATGACTTATACATGTTCCTCTGACTATGAGATTATGCAACTCCCGAATATCGGAGGAACACCTTGTGTGCTATAAAACGTCACAACGTAACTGGGTGACTATAAAGATGCGCTACAAGTGTCTGCAACCTCTTGAGCACTGTGTTGGTTTTTCCTTGAAGAGGAAAGGGTAGATGCAGCAAAGTAGCGTAAGTATTTCCCTTGGTTTTTTAGAACCAAGGTATCAATCCAGTAGGAGGCCACGCACGAGTCCCTCGCACCTACACAAACAAATAAAATCCTTGCAACCAACGCAATAAAGGAGTTGTCAATCCCTTCACGGTCACTTGCGAAAATGAGATCTGATAGATATGATAAGATAATATTTTGGTATTTTTATGATAAAGATGCAAAGTAAATAAAGCAAAATAAACGGAAAAGAAAATAGCTTGTTGAAGGAAGATTAATATGATGGAAAATAGACCCGGGGGCCATAGGTTTCACTAGTGGCTTCTCTCGAGAGCATAAGTATTACGGCGGGTAAACAAATTACTATTGAGCAATTGACAGAATTGAGCATAGTTATGAAAATATCTAGGTATGATCATGTATATAGGCATCATGTCCGAGACAAGTAGACTGACTCCTGCCTGCATCTACTACTATTACTCCACACATCAACCGCTATCCAGCATGCATCTAGAGTATTAAGTTCAAAAAAACAGAGTAACGCTTTAAGCAAGATGACATGATGTAGAGGGATAAACTCATGCAATATGAAATAAACCCCATCTTGTTATCCTCGATGGCAACAATACAATACGTGCCTTGCTGCCCCTACTATCACTGGGAAAGGACACCGCAAGATTGAACCCAAAGCTAAGCACTTCTCCCATTGCAAGAAAGATCAATCTAGTAGGCCAAACCAAACTGATAATTCGAAGAGACTTGCAAAGATAACCAATCATACATAAAAGAATTCAGAGAAGATTCAAATATTGTTCATAGATAAACTTGATCATAAACCCACAATTCATCGGTCTCAACAAACACACCGCAAAAGAAGATTACATCGAATAGATCTCCACAAGAGAGGGGGAGAACTTTGTATTGAGATCCAAAAAGAGAGAAGAAGCCATCTAGCTAATAACCATGGACCCGAAGGTCTGAAGTAAACTACTCACACTTCATCGGAGAGGCTATGGTGTTGATGTAGAAGCCCTCCGTGATCGATGCCCCCTCCGCCGGAGCTCCGGAAAAGGCCCCAAGATGTGATCTCATAGGTACAGAAAGTTACGGCGGTGGAATTAGGTTTTGGCTCCGTATCTGGTAGTTTGGGGGTACATAGGTATATATAGGAGAAAGAAGTACGTCGGTGGAGCAACGTGGGCCCCACGAGGGTGGAGGACGCGCCTGGGGGGTAGGCGCGCCCCCCTACCTCGTGCCCTCCTGGTTGCTTTCTTGACGTAAGGTCCAAGTCCTCTGGATCATGTTCGTTCCGAAAATCACGTTCCCGAAGGTTTCATTCCGTTTGGACTCCGTTTGATATTCTTTTTCTGTGAAACTCTGAAATGGGCAAAAAACAGCAATTCTGGGCTGGGCCTCCGGTTAATAGGTTAGTCCCAAAAATAATATAAAAGTGTATAATAAAGCCCAATAATGTCCAAAACAGGATATAATATAGCATGGAACAACCAAAAATTATAAATACGCTGGAGACGTATCTGTTGGGTTTCGTAGTAATTTCAAAAAATTTCCTACGCACACGCAAGATCATGTGATGCATAGCAACGAGGGGGAGAGTGTTGTCTACGTACCCAACGCAGACCGACTGCGGAAGCGATGACACGACGTAGAGGAAGTAGTCGTACGTCTTCACGATCCAACCGATCAAGTACCGAAACTACGGCACCTCCGAGTTCGAGCACACGTTCAGCTCGATGACGATCCCCGGACTCCGATCCAGCAAAGTGTCGGGGAAGAGTTCCGTCAGCACGACGGCGTGGTGACGATCTTGATGTACTACAGCAGCAGGGCTTCGCCTAAACTCCGCTACAGTATTATCGAGGTATATGGTGGCATGGGGCACCGCACACGGCTAAGGAATAGATCACGTGGATCAACTTGTGTGTCTTTGGGGTGTCTCTACCTCAGTATATAAAGGAGCCAAGGGAGGAGGGGGGCGCCGGCCAAGGGAGAGGGCGCAGGAGGAGTCCTACTCCTTCCGGGAGTAGGACTCCCCTCCAATCCTATTCCAACTAGGATTCCCCAAAGGGGGAAAGAGGGAGAAGGGTGGCCGGCCACCTCTGCTAGTCCTAATAGGACTAGGGGAAGGGGGGAGGTGCGCAGCCCTTGTGGGCAGCCCTTTCACCTTTCCACTAAGGCCCATGAAGGCCCATATGGCTCCCGGGGGGTTCCGGTAACCTCCCGGTAACCCGGTAAAATCCCGATTTCACCCGGAACACTTCCGATGTCCAAACATAGGCTTCCAATATATCAATCTTTACGTCTCGACCATTTCGAGACTCCTCGTCATGTCCGTGATCACATCCGGGACTCCGAACAACCTTCGGTACATCAAAATGCATAAACTCATAATGAAACTGTCATCGTAACCTTAAGCGTGCGGACCCTACGGGTTCGAGAACAATGTAGACATGACCGAGACACGTCTCCGGTCAATAACCAATAGCGGGACCTGGATGCCCATATTGGCTCCTACATATTCTATGAAGATCTTTATCGGTCAGACCGCATAACAACATACGTTGTTCCCTTTGTCATCGGTATGTTACTTGCCTGAGATTCGATCGTCGGTATCCAATACCTAGTTCAATCTCGTTACCGGCAAGTCTCTTTACTCGTTCCGTAATACATCATCTCACAACTAACATATTAGTTGTAATGCTTGCAAGGCTTATGTGATGTGTATTACCGAGAGGGCCCAGAGATACCTCTCCGACAATCGGAGTGACAAATCCTAATCTCGAAATACGCCAACCCAACATCTACCTTTGGAGACACCTGTAATGCTCCTTTATAATCACCCAGTTACGTTGTGACGTTTGGTAGCACCCAAAGTGTTCCTCCGGCAAACGGGAGTTGCATAATCTCATAGTCATAGGAACATGTATAAGTCATGAAGAAAAGCAATAGCAACATACTAAACGATCGGGTGCTAAGCTAATGGAATGGGTCATGTCAATCAGATCATTCAACTAATGATGTGACCTCGTTAATCAAATAACAACTCATTGTTCATGGTTAGGAAACATAACCATCTTTGATTAACGAGCTAGTCAAGTAGAGGCATACTAGTGACACTTTGTTTGTCTATGTATTCACACATGTATTATGTTTCCGGTTAATACAATTCTAGCATGAATAATAAACATTTATCATGATTATAAGGAAATAAATAATAACTTTATTATTGCCTCTAGGGCATATTTCCTTCAGTCTCCCACTTGCACTAGAGTCAATAATCTAGATTACACTGTAATGATTCTAACACCCATGGAGCCTTGGTGCTGATCATGTTTTGCTCGTGGAAGAGGCTTAGTCAACGGGTCTGCAACATTCAGATCCGTATGTATCTTGCAAATCTCTATGTCTCCCACCTGGACTAGATCCCGGATGGAGTTGAAGCGTCTCTTGATGTGTTTGGTCCTTTTGTGAAATCTGGATTCCTTTGCCAAGGCAATTGCACCAGTATTGTCACAAAAGATTTTCATTGGACCCGATGCATTAGGTATGGCACCTAGATCGGATATGAACTCCTTCATCCAGACTCCTTCGTTCGCTGCTTCTGAAGCAGCTATGTACTCCGCTTCACATGTAGATCCCGCTACGACGCTTTGTTTAGAACTGCACCAACTGACAGCTCCACCGTTTAATGTAAACACGTATCCGGTTTGCGATTTAGAATCGTCCGGATCAGTGTCAAAGCTTGCATCAACGTAACCTTTTACGGTGAGCTCTTTGTCACCTCCATATACGAGAAACATATCCTTAGTCCTTTTCAGGTATTTCAGGATGTTCTTGACCGCTGTCCAGTGATCCACTCCTGGATTACTTTGGTACCTCCCTGCTAAACTTATAGCAAGGCACACATCAGGTCTGGTACACAGCATTGCATACATGATAGATCCTATGGCTGATGCATAGGGAACATCTTTCATATTCTCTCTACCTTCTGCAGTGGTCGGGCATTGAGTCTTACTCAACTTCACACCTTGTAACACGGGCAAGAATCCTTTCTTTGCTTGATCCATTTTGAATTTCTTCAAAATCTTGTCAAGGTATGTGCTTTGTGAAAGTCTAATTAAGCGTCTTGATTTATCTCTATAGATCTTAATGCCTAATATGTAAGCAGCTTCACCGAGGTCTTTCATTGAAAAACTTTTATTCAAGTATCCCTTTATGCTATCCAGAAATTCTATATCACTTCCAATTAGTAATATGTCATCCACATATAATATCAGAAATGCTACAGAGCTCCCACTCACTTTCTTGTAAATACAGGCTTCTCCGAAAGTCTGTATAAAACCAAATGCTTTGATCACACTATCAAAACGTTTATTCCAACTCCGAGAGGCTTGCACCAGTCCATAAATGGATCGCTGGAGCTTGCACACTTTGTTAGCTCCCTTTGGATCGACAAAACCTTCCGGTTGCATCATATACAACTCTTCTTCCAGAAATCCATTCAGGACTGCAGTTTTGACATCCATCTGCCAAATCTCATAATCATAAAATGCGGCAATCGCTAACATGATTCGGACGGACTTAAGCATCGCTACGGGTGAGAAGGTCTCATCGTAGTCAATCCCTTGAACTTGCCGAAAACCTTTTGCGACAAGTCGAGCTTTGTAGACAGTAACATTACCATCAGCGTCAGTCTTCTTCTTAAAAATCCATTTATTTTCAATTGCTTGCCGATCATCGGGCAAGTCAACCAAAGTCCATACTTTGTTCTCATACATGGATCCCATCTCAGATTTCATGGCTTCAAGCCACTTTGCGGAATCTGGGCTCACCATCGCTTCTTCATAGTTTGTAGGTTCATCATGATCTAGTAGCATGACTTCCAGAACAGGATTTCCGTACCACTCTGGTGCGGATCTTACTCTGGTTGATCTACGAGGTTCAGTAGTATCTTGATCTGAAGTTTCATGATCATTATCATTGGCTTCCTCACTAACTGGTGTAGGTGTCACTGAAACTGTTTTCTGTGATGTACTACTTTCCAGTAAGGGAGCAGGTACAGTTACCTCCTCAAGTTCTACTTCCCTCCCACTCACTTCTTTCGAGAGAAACTCCTTCTCTAGAAAGGATCCATTCTTAGCAACGAATGTCTTGCCTTCGGATCTGTGATAGAAGGTGTACCCAACAGTTTCCTTTGGGTATCCTATAAGACACATTTCTCCGATTTGGGTTCGAGCTTATCAGGTTGAAGCTTTTTCACATAAGCATCGCAGCCCCAAACTTTAAGAAACGACAACTTTGGTTTCTTGCCAAACCATAGTTCATAAGGCGTCGTCTCAACGGATTTTGATGGTGCCCTATTTAACGTGAATGCAGCCGTCTCTAGAGCATAACCCCAAAACGATAGTGGTAAATCAGTAAGAGACATCATAGATCGCACCATATCTAGTAAAGTACGATTACGACGTTCGGACACACCATTACGCTGTGGTGTTCCGGGTGGCGTGAGTTGCGAAACTATTCCACAGTTTTTCAAATGTACACCAAACTCGTAACTCAAATATTCTCCTCCACGATCAGATCGTAGAAACTTTATTTTCTTGTTACGATGATTTTCAACTTCACTCTGAAATTCTTTGAACTTTTCAAATGTTTCAGACTTATGTTTCATTAAGTAGATATACCCATATCTGCTTAAATCATCTGTGAAGGTGAGAAAATAACGATATCGGCCACGAGCCTCAATATTCATCGGACCACATACATCGGTATGTATGATCTCCAACAAATCTGTTGCTCTCTCCATAGTACCGGAGAACGGTGTTTTAGTCATCTTGCCCATGAGGCACGGTTCGCAAGTACCAAGTGATTCATAATCAAGTGGTTCCAAAAGTCCATCAGTATGGAGTTTCTTCATGCGCTTTATACCGATATGACCTAAACGACAGTGCCACAAATAAGTTGCACTTTCATTATCAACTCTGCATCTTTTGGCTTCAACATTATGAATATGTGTATTACTACTATCGAGATTCAATAAGAATAGACCACTCTTCAAGGGTGCATGACCATAAAAGATATTACTCATATAAATAGAACAACCATTATTCTCTGATTTAAATGAATAACCGTCTCGCATTAAACAAGATCCAGATATAATGTTCATGCTCAACGCTGGCACCAAATAACAATTATTTAGGTCTAATATTAATCCCGAAGGTAGATGTAGAGGTAGCGTGCCGACCGCGATCACATCAACTTTGGAACCGTTTCCCACGCGCATCGTCACCTCGTCCTTTGCCAGTGCTCGCTTATTCCGTAGTCCCTGTTTCGAGTTGCAAATATTAGCAACAGAACCAGTATCAAATACCCAGGTGCTACTGCGAGCTCTAGTAAGGTACACATCAATAACATGTATATCACATATACCTTTGTTCACCTTGCCATCCTTCTTATCCGCCAAATACTTGGGGCAGTTCCGCTTCCAGTGACCAGTCTGCTTGCAATAGAAGCACTCAGTTTCAGGCTTAGGTCCAGACTTGGGTTTCTTCTCCTGAGCAGCAACTTGCTTGCCGTTCTTGAAGTTCCCCTTCTTCTTCCCTTTACCTTTTTTCTTGAAACTAGTGGTTTTGTTAACCATCAACACTTGATGCTCCTTTTTGATTTCTACCTCCGCAGCTTTCAGCATTGCGAAGAGCTCGGGAATAGTCTTGTTCATCCCTTGCATATTATAGTTCATCATGAAGCTCTTGTAGCTTGGTGGCAGTGATTGGAGAATTCTGTCAATGACGCAATCATCCGGAAGATTAACTCCCAATTGAATCAAGTGATTATTATACCCAGACATTTTGAGTATATGCTCACTGACAGAACTGTTCTCCTCCATCTTGCAGCTATAGAACTTATTGGAGACTTCATATCTCTCAATTCGGGCATTTGCTTGAAATATTAACTTCAACTCCTGGAACATCTCATATGCTCCATGACGTTCAAAACGTCGTTGAAGTCCCGATTCTAAGCCGTAAAGCATGGCACACTGAACTATCGAGTAGTCATCAGCTTTGCTCTGCCAGACATTCATAACATCTGGTGTTGCTCCAGCAGCAGGCCTGGCACCCAGCGGTGCTTCCAGGACGTAATTCTTCTGTGCAGCAATGAGGATAATCCTCAAGTTACGGACCCAGTCCGTGTAATTGCTACCATCATCTTTCAACTTTGCTTTCTCAAGGAACGCATTAAAATTCAACGGAACAACAGCACGAGCCATCTATCTACAATCAACATAAACAAGCAAGATACTATCAGGTACTAAGTTCATGATAAATTTAAGTTCAATTAATCATATTACTTAAGAACTCCCACTTAGATAGACATCCCTCTAATCTTCTAAGTGATTACATGATCCAAATCAACTAAACCATGACCGATCATCACGTGAGATGGAGTAGTTTTCAATGGTGAACATCGTTTATGTTGATCATATCTACTATATGATTCACGCTCGACCTTTCGGTCTCCGTGTTCCGAGGCCATATCTGCATATGCTAGGCTCGTCAAGTTTAACCTGAGTATTCTGCGTGTGCAAAACTGGCTTGCACCCGTTGTAGATGGACGTAGAGCTTATCACACCCGATCATCACGTGGTGTCTGGGCACGACGAACTTTGGCAACGGTGCATACTCAGGGAGAACACTTCTTGATAATTTAGTGAGAGATCATCTTATAATGCTACCGTCAATCAAAGCAAGATAAGATGCATAAAAAGATAAACATCACATGCAATCAATATAAGTGATATGATATGGCCATCATCATCTTGTGCTTGTGATCTCCATCTCCGAAGCACCGTCATGATCACCATCGTCACCGGCGCGACACCTTGATCTCCATCGTAGCATCATTGTCGTCTCGCCAATCTCATGCTTCCACGACTATCACTACCGTTTAGTAATAAAGTAAAGCATTACATCGCGATTGCATTGCATACAATAAAACGACAACCATATGGCTCCTGCCAGTTGCCGATAACTCGGTTACAAAACATGATCATCTCATACAATAAAATTCAGCATCATGTCTTGACCATATCACATCACAACATGCCCTGCAAAAACAAGTTAGACGTCCTCTACTTTGTTGTTGCATGTTTTACGTGGCTGCTACGGGCTTAAGTAAGAACCAATCTCACCTACGCATCAAAACAACAACGATAGTTTGTCAAATAGACTCCGTTTTAACCTTCGCAAGGACCGGGCGTAGTCATACTTGGTTCAACTAAAGTTGGAGAGACAGTCGCCCGCAAGCCATCTCTGTGCAAAGCACGTCGAGGGAACCGGTCTCGCGTAAGCGTACGCGTAAGGTTGGTCCGGGTCGTCTCGTCCAACAATACCGCCGAACCAAAGTATGACATGCTGGTAGGCAGTATGACTTGTATCGTCCACAACTCACTTGTGTTCTACTCGTGCATATAACATCAACATAAATAACCTAGGCTCGGATGCCACTGTTGGGTTTTGTAGTAATTTCAAAAAATTTCCTACGCACACGCAAGATCATGTGATGCATAGCAACGAGGGGGAGAGTGTTGTCTACGTACCCAACGCAGACCGACTGCGGAAGCGATGACACGACGTAGAGGAAGTAGTCGTACGTCTTCACGATCCAACCGATCAAGTACCGAAACTACGGCACCTCCGAGTTCGAGCACACGTTCAGCTCGATGACGATCCCTGGACTCCGATCCAGCAAAGTGTCGGGGAAGAGTTCCGTCAGCACGACGGCGTGGTGACGATCTTGATGTACTACAGCAGCAGGGCTTCGCCTAAACTCCGCTACAGTATTATCGAGGTATATGGTGGCAGGGGGCACCGCACACGGCTAAGGAATAGATCACGTGGATCAACTTGTGTGTCTTTGGGGTGTCTCTACCTCAGTATATAAAGGAGCCAAGGGAGGAGGGGGGCGCCGGCCAAGGGAGAGGGCGCACGAGGAGTCCTACTCCTTCCGGGAGTAGGACTCCCCTCCAATCCTATTCCAACTAGGATTCCCCAAAGGGGGAAAGAGGGAGAAGGGTGGCCGGCCACCTCTCCTAGTCCTAATAGGACTAGGGGAAGGGGGGAGGTGTGCAGCCCTTGTGGGCAGCCCTTTCACCTTTCCACTAAGGCCCATGAAGGCCCATATGGCTCCCGGGGGGTTCCGGTAACCTCCCGGTAACCCGGTAAAATCCCGATTTCACCCGGAACACTTCCGATGTCCAAACATAGGCTTCCAATATATCAATCTTTACGTCTCGACCATTTTGAGACTCCTCGTCATGTCCGTGATCACATCCGGGACTCCGAAAAACCTTCGGTACATCAAAATGCATAAACTCATAATAAAACTGTCATCGTAACCTTAAGCGTGCGGACCCTACGGGTTCGAGAACAATGTAGACATGACCGAGACACGTCTCCGGTCAATAACCAATAGCGGGACCTGGATGCCCATATTGGCTCCTACATATTCTACGAAGATCTTTATCGGTCAGACCGCATAACAACATACGTTGTTCCCTTTGTCATCGGTATGTTACTTGCCCGAGATTCAATCGTCGGTATCCAATACCTAGTTCAATCTCGTTACGGGCAAGTCTCTTTACTCGTTCCGTAATACATCATCTCACAACTAACATATTAGTTGTAATGCTTGCAAGGCTTATGTGATGTGTATTACCGAGAGGGCCCAGAGATACCTCTCCGACAATCGGAGTGACAAATCCTAATCTCGAAATACGCCAACCCAACATCTACCTTTGGAGACACCTGTAATGCTCCTTTATAATCACCCAGTTACGTTGTGACGTTTGGTAGCACCCAAAGTGTTCCTCCGGCAAACGGGAGTTGCATAATCTCATAGTCATAGGAACATGTATAAGTCATGAAGAAAAGCAATAGCAACATACTAAACGATCGGGTGCTAAGCTAATGGAATGGGTCATGTCAATCAGATCATTCAACTAATGATGTGACCTCGTTAATCAAATAACAACTCATTGTTCATGGTTAGGAAACATAACCATCTTTGATTAACGAGCTAGTCAAGTAGAGGCATACTAGTGACACTTTGTTTGTCTATGTATTCACACATGTATTATGTTTCCGGTTAATACAATTCTAGCATGAATAATAAACATTTATCATGATTATAAGGAAATAAATAATAACTTTATTATTGCCTCTAGGGCATATTTCCTTCAGTATCAAGCATCCCCAAGCTTAAGTCTTGCTCGTCCTCGAGTAGGTAAATGATAAAAACAGAATTTTTGATGTGGAATGCTACTTGGCATAATTTCAATGCAATTCTCTTAATTGTGGTATGAATATTCAGATCCAAAAGATTCAAGAAAAAAGTTCAATATTGACATAGAAATAATAATACTTCAAGCATACTAACTAAGCAATTATGTCTCTTCAAAATAACATGGCCAAAGAAAGTTATCCCTACAAAATCATATAGTCTGGCTATGCTCCATCTTCAACACACAAAGTATTTAAATCATGCACAACCCCGATGGCAAGCCAAGCAATTGTTTCATACTTTTGGTGTTCTCAAACGTTTCCAATGTTCACGCAATACATGAGCGTGAGCCATGGATATAGCACTATATGTGGAATAGAATGGTGGTTGTGGAGAAGACAAAAAGGGAGAAGATAGTCTCACATCAACTAGGCGTATCAACGGGCTATCTAGATGCTCATTAATAGATATCAATGTGAGTGAGTAGGGATTGTCATGCAACGGATGCACTAGAGCTATAAGTATATGAAAGCTCAACAAAAAGAACTAAGTGGGTGTGCATCCAACTTTCTTGCTCACGAAGACCTAGGGCATTTTGAGGAAGCCCATTATTGGAATATACAAGCCAAGTTCTATAATGAAAAATTCCCACTAGTATATGAAAGTGATAACATAGGAGACTCTCTATCATGAAGATCATGGTGCTACTTTGAAGCACAAGTGTGGAAAAAAGGATAGTAGTATTGTCCCTTTTTATATTTTTTGGGCCTTCTTCTTTTGGACTTTCTCTTCTTTTTTTGGGACAATACTCTATGAATGATGATCATCACACTTCCATTTATTTACAACTCAATGATTACAACTCGATACTAAAACAAAGTATGACTCTATATGAATGCCTCCGGCGATATACCGGGATAGCAATGATGCATGAGTGACTTGTACGAAAGAATTATGAATGGTGGCTTTGCCACAACTAAAATGTCCACTACATGATCATGCAAAGCAATATGACAATGATGGAGCGTGTCATAATAAACGGAACGATGGAAAGTTGCATGGCAATATATCTCGGAATGGCTATGGAAATGCCATGATAGGAAGGTATGGTGGCTATTTTGAGGAAGGTATATGGTGGGTGTATGATACCAGCGAAAGGTGCGCGGTATTAGAGAGGCTAGCAATGGTGGAAGGGTGAGAGTGCGTATAATCCATGGACTCAACATTAGTCATAAAGAACTCACATACTTATTGCAAAAATCTATTAGTTATCAAAGCAAAGTACTACGCCATGCTCCTAGGGGGATAGATTGGTAGGAAAAGACCATCGCTCGTCTCCGACCGCCACTCATAAGGAAGACAATCAATAAATAAATCATGCTCCGACTTCATCACATAACGGTTCATCATACGTGCATGCTACGGGAATCACAAACTTCAACACAAGCATTTCTCAAATTCACAACTACTCAACTAGCATGACTCTAATATCACCATCTCAATATCTCAAAACAATTATCAAGTATCAAACTTCTCATAGTATTCAACACACTCATAAGAATTTTTTTATTAATCTTGAATGCCTAACATAATTAAAGCAAATTACCATGCTGTTTTGTAGGACTCTCAAAATAATCTAAGTGAAGCATGAGAGAACAATAGTTTCTATAAAACAAATCCACCACTGTGCCCTAAAAGATATAAGTGAAGCACTAGAGCAAAAACTATATAACTCAAAAGATATAAGTGAAGCACATAGAGTATTCTAAAAATTTCCGAGTCATGTGTGTCTCTCTCAAAAGGTGTGTACAGCAAGGATGATTGTGGAAAACTAACAAATAAATGCTCAAATAATATAAGACGCTCCAAGCAAAACACATATCATGTGGTAAATAAAAATATAGCTCCAAGTAAAGTTACGGATGGAAGTAGACGAAAGAGGGGATGCCTTCCGGGGCATCCCCAAGCTTTGGCTTTTAGGTGTCCTTAGATTATATTGGGGTGCCATGGGCATCCCCAATCTTAGGCTCTTGCCACTCCTTGTTCCATAATCCATCAAATCTTTCACCCAAAACTTGAAAACTTCACAACACAAAACTTAAAGTTGAAAATCTTGTGAGCTCCGTTAGCGAAAGAAAACAAAACACCACTTCAAGTTACTGTAATGAACTCATTCTTTATTTATATTGGCGTTAAACCTACTGTATTCCAACTTCTCTATGGTTTATAAACTATTTTACTAGCCATAGATTCATCAAAATAAGCAAACAACACACGAAAAACAGAATCTGTCAAAAACAGAACAGTCTGTAGTAATCTATAGCTAATGCAAGTTCTGGAACCCAAAAAATTCTAAAATAAATTGATGGACGTGAGGCATTTATCTATTAATCATATGCAAAAAAATTAACTAAATAGCACTTTCCAAATAAAAATGGCAGCAATTCTCGTGAGCACTAAAGTTTCTGTTTTTTACAGCAAGATTAAAAAGACTTTCCCCAAGTCTTCCCAACGGTTCTACTTGGCACAAACACTAATTAAACACAAAAAATACAACCAAAACAGAGGATAGATAAATTATTTATTACTAAGCAGGAGAAAAAAGCAAGGAATAAAAATAAAATTGGGTTGCCTCCCAACAATCGCTATCGTTTAACGCCCCTAGCTAGGCATAAAAGCAAGGATAGATCTAGGTATTGTCATCTTTGGTAGGCAATCCATAAGTGACTCTCATAATAGATTCATATAATAATTTATTCTTTCTAGGGAAGTGTTCCATGCCTTTCCTTAACGGAAATTGGAATCTAATATTCCCTTCCTTCATATCAATAATTGCACCAATCGTTCTAAGGAAAGGTCTACCAAAAATAATAGGACATGAAGGATTGCAATCTATGTCAAGAACAATAAAATCTACAGGCACATAATTCCTATTTGCAACAATAAGAACATCATTAATTCTTCCCATAGGTTTTTTAATAGTTGAATCCGCAAGGTGCAAGTTTAAAGAGCAATCATCAAAATCACGGAAACCTAGCAAATCACACAAAGTCTTCGGAATCGTGGAAACACTAGCACCCAAATCACACAAAGCATAGCATTCATGATCTTTAATTTTAATTTTAATAGTAGGTTCTCACTCATCATAAAGTTTTCTAGGGATAGAAACTTCCAACTCAAGTTTTTCTTCATAAGATTGCATCAAAGCAGCAACGATATGTTAGGTAAAGGCTTTATTTTGACTATAAGCATGAGGAGAATTTAGCACGGATTGCAACAAGGAAATACAATCTATCAAAGAGAAATTATCATAATTAAATTCCTTGAGATCCAAAATAGTGGGTTCATTGATATTTAAAGTTTTGACCTCTTCAATCCCACTTTTAACAATTTTAGCATCAAGATCTAAAGACTCCGAATTTTTGGAACGCCTTCTAGGTAAAGGTGGATCATATTCAGCCCCATCATTATCAAGATTCATATTGCAAAACAAAGATTTAATAGGGGACACATCAATAACTTTTATATCTTCATCTTTATTATCCCCAAAATTTTCCGGCTTAGCGGCCATCTTATTAACTAAGGTGTCCTGCTTATCCGAGACTTCAGCTATTAACTTCTCAAGGTGAGCATTCTGATATTTCAAACCATCAAATTCTTTAGTCATATCATCGAGCTCTTTATTCATAAAACCCATAAAGCTTTTTCGTTCCTTAAGATCATTTCTAAAGAAACTATTATGCTCAAATTGTAAGACCATAAAACTCCCGACGTTGCTTTCGATCTCTTCTAACCTTTTAAGGTGATGATCACCAAATCTAGGTAGAGCCATCGTGACAAGCAAGCAATCCAACACATAAGCAAACAAGAGACAGGCAAAAAGAGGCAAATAGAGAAAGAGAAGGAGGACGGAGAGAGAGATGGCGAATAAAACGACAAGGGTGAAGTGGGGGAGAGGAAAACGAGAGGCAAATGGCAAATAATGTAATGCGGGAGATAAGGGTTTGTGATGGGTACTTGGTATGTTGACTTTTGCGTAGACTCCCCGGCAACGGCGCCAGAAATCCTTCTTGCTACCTCTTGAGCACTGCGTTGGTTTTCCCTTGAAGAGGAAAGGGTGATACAGCAAAGTAGCATAAGTATTTCCCTCAGTTTTTGAGAACCAAGGTATCAATCCAGTAGGAGGCCACGCACGAGTCCCTCGCACCTACACAAACAAATAAAATCCTCGCAACCAACGCAATAAAGGGGTTGTCAATCCCTTCACGGTCACTTGCGAAAGTGAGATCTGATAGATATGATAAGATAATATTTTTGGTATTTTTATGATAAAGATGCAAAGTAAAGAAAGCAAAATAAACATAAAAGGAAATAGCTTGTTGATGGAATATTAATATGATGGAAAATAGACCCGGGGGCCATAGGTTTCACTAGTGGCTTCTCTCGAGAGCATAAGTATTACGGTGGGTAAACAAATTACTGTTGAGCAATTGACAGAATTGAGCATAGTTATGAGAATATC
This sequence comes from Triticum urartu, assembly GCF_056163025.1. Classification (NCBI taxonomy): domain Eukaryota; kingdom Viridiplantae; phylum Streptophyta; class Magnoliopsida; order Poales; family Poaceae; genus Triticum; species Triticum urartu. The sequence continues at coordinate 5,372,637 of NC_141877.1, forward strand.
TAGGTATGATCATGTATATAGGCATCACGTCCGAGACAAGTAGACCGACTCCTGCCTGCATCTACTACTATTACTCCACACATCGACCGCTATCCAGCATGCATCTAGAGTATTAATTTCAAAAAAACAGAGTAACGCTTTAAGCAAGATGACATGATGTAGAGGGATAAACTCATGCAATATGAAATAAACCCCATCTTGTTATCCTCGATGGCAACAATACAATACGTGCCTTGCTGCCCCTACTATCACTGGGAAAGGACACCGCAAGATTGAACCCAAAGCTAAGCACTTCTCCCATTGCAAGAAAGATCAATCTAGTAGGCCAAACCAAACTGATAATTCGAAGAGACTTGCAAAGATAACCAATCACACATAAAAGAATTCAGAGAAGATTCAAATATTGTTCATAGATAAACTTGATCATAAACCCACAATTCATAGGTCTCAACAAACACACCGCAAAAGAAGATTACATCGAATAGCTCTCCACAAGAGAGGGGGAGAACTTTGTATTGAGATCCAAAAAGAGAGAAGAAGCCATCTAGCAAATAACTATGGACCCGAAGGTCTGAAGTAAACTATTCACATTTCATCAGAGAGGCTATGGTGTTGATGTAGAAGCCCTCCGTGATCGATGCCCCCTCCGGCGGAGCTCCGGAAAAGGCCCCAAGATGGGATCTCACGGGTACAGAAAGTTACGGCGGTGGAATTAGGGTTTTGGCTCCGAATCTGGTAGTTTGGGGGTACATAGGTATATATAGGAGGAAGAAGTACGTCGGTGGAGCAACATGGGCCCCACAAGGGTGGAGGGCGTGCCTGGGGGGGGGGGGGGTAGGCGCGCCCCCTACCTCGTGGCCTCCTGGTTGCTTTCTTGACGTAAGGTCCAAGTCCTCTGGATCATGTTCGTTTCGAAAATCACGTTCCCGAAGGTTTCATTCCGTTTGGACTCCGTTTGATATTCTTTTTCTGCGAAACTCTGAAATAGGCAAAAAACAGCAGTTCTGGGATGGGCCTTCGGTTAATAGGTTAGTCCCAAAAATAATATAAAAGTGTATAATAAAGCCCAATAATATCCAAAACAGGATATAATATAGCATGGAACAACCAAAAATTATAGATACGTTGGAGACGTATCAGTGTCTCCGATGGTGTTTGTTGAGTTGGCATAGATTAAGATTAGGATTTGTCACTCCGTCTATCAGAGAGGTATCTCTGGGCCCTCTCGGTAATGTACATCACTATGAGCCTTGCAAGCAATGTGACTAATGAGTTAGTTACGGATGATGCATTACGGAACGAGTAAATAGACTTGCCGGTAACGAGATTGAACTTGGTATGATGATACCGACGATCGAATCTCAGGCAAGTAACATACCGATGACAAAGGGAACGATGTATGTTGTTATGCGGTTTGACCGATAAAGATCTTCGTAGAATATGTAGGAGCCAATATGAGCATCCAGGTTCCGCTATTGGTTATTGACCGGAGATGTGTCTCGGTCATGTCTACATAGTTCTCGAACCCGTAGGGTCCGCACGCTTAACGTTCGATGATGATTTTTATTATGAGTTATGTGATTTGATGTACCAAAGGTTTTTAGGAGTCCCGTATGAGATCACGGACATGACAAGGAGTCTCAAAATGGTCGAGACGTAAAGATCGATATATTGGAAGGCTATATTCGGACATCGGAAAGGTTCCGAGTGATTCGGGTATTTTTCAAAGTACCGGAGAGTTACAGGAATTCGCCGGGGAAGTAATGGGCCTTAATGGGCCATAGGGAAAGGAGAGAAGGGCCTCAAGGGGTGGCTGTGCACCCCCCATGGGCTGGTCCGAATTGGACTAGGGAGGGGGCGGCGCCCCCTCTTTCCTTCTCCCCCTCTTCCCCTTCCTTCTTCTCCTACTCCAACTAGGGAAGGGGGGAAACCTACTCCTACTAGGAGTAGGAATCCCCCTTGGGGCGCGCCATAGAGAGGGCCGGCCCTCCCCTCCTCTACTCCTTTATATACGGGGGAGGGGGGCACCCCATAGATACACAAGTTGATCATTGATCCCTTAGCCGTGTGCGGTGCCCCCCTCTACCATAATCCACCTCGGTCATATCATCGTAGTGCTTAGGCGAAGCCCTGCTACAGTAGCATCATCATCACCATCATCACGCCGTTGTGTTAACGAAGCTCTCCCTCGACACTCAGCTGGATCAGGAGTTTGTGGGACGTCACCGAGCCGAACGTGTGCAGATCGCGGAGGTGTCGTACTCTGCATCAACCGCGTTGTCATAACGCTTCCGCTTATGGTCTACGAGGGTACGTGGACAACACTCTCCCCCTCTCGTTGCTATGCATCACCATGATCTTGCGTGTGCGTAGGAAAATTTTAAAATTACCGCGTTACCCAACAAGCACCTCTCTCACTAAAGATAAATCAATCTAGTTGACCAAACCAAACCGGTATATCGGAGAGAAATATAAAACTATAACAATCATGCATAATAAAGTTCAAAAAAGAGTCATTTACTTTCAATGAATATTCAGACCATAAATCCACAACTCATCGGATCCCAACAAAGACACCGCAAAAGAAGATTACATCGGATAGAACTCCAAAAAGATCGAGGAGAGAGAAGAAGCCATCTAGCTACTAGCTACCAACCTGTAGGTCTGTGATGAACTACTCACGCATCATCGAAAGGCAACAAGTATGATGTAGAAGCTCTCCGTGATCGACCCCTCCTCCGACAGAGTACCAGAAAAGACTTCCAGATGGGATTGCAGAAGAAAAGAAGCTTGCGGCGGTGGAAAAAGTGATTCAGGTGGCTCTCTGGGGGTTTCCCAATATTTGAGAATTTATAGAAGTGGAATAATGTCATACGAAGCCTCGAGGGGCACACAAGGCAACATGGCGTGCTCCCCCTGAGCGTGCCATGTTGCCTTGCCATCTCCTCGTTCGTCCTCTGGTCTCGTTCCAAAGCTTCTAGGGTCTCTTATGTCCAGAAAAAATTGTTAAAAAGTTTCGTAGTGTTTGGACTCAGTTTGGTATAGATTTTCTGAGAAACCAAAAACAAGCAGAAAACAACAACTGGCACTGGATTTATAGGTCAGTTCTAAAAAATGGTATAAAACAGCATGAAAATGCATATAAAGTATCCAAGATTGATAATATAATAGCATGGAACAATAAAAAAATTGTAGATATGTTGGAGACGTATCAAGTAACAACTGCTGTTCTATGCGAGGGTTGCACCAAATCCAAACTATGCCCTGATAGCGAAACAAGCCCTCAACAAAGTCAAAGTGTTGATTGGACTGCGGGTCTGACTGCAAATCATCAATGATCTTCTGTGTAAATTGGTCTTTGGCATATCCTTGGCGCCCTTCATTGAGCCATTCTGGCTGGCATACAGAGATGGCATAGAGTTCATCATTGTCAGAGATTGGACACCGGGAGAGGGCGTCTGCTGCACCATTGTCAAACTCCTTGCGATAGCACAATCAATAGTACAACCCCAAGAGTTTTGTGAATGCTTTCTGCTGCCACAGGGTGTGCAAATGCTGGTCTTCGAGGTGTACCAGGCTGCGCTGACTTGATCACGAATTTAGTAGATTGCAGATATTGCCGCCGGTGTTCAACAGCCAACAGGATCGCCAAGAGCTCTTTTTCGTAAGTGGAAAGCCCCTTGTTGTGTGGGCCCAAAGGGTTAGCGGGTGCCCTTCTTGTTGTTGTACTGCCCCAACACCGTAGTCGCTGGTGAATTGTTTACGGAAGTCCGGCAAGTCGAGGACGGGAGCTGTAACCAGTGACTGTTTTAGTGCTTTGAACGCTGTTGTACACTCGCCGGTCCACACAAATGGGAAGTTCTTCTTTAACAAATGGGTCAACAGTTTTGCAATGATGCCATAATGACGAACGAATTTGTGATAGTATCTGAAAAGGCCCAAGATTTGACGTAGCTGCTTGACTGAGAGTGGCAATGGCCATTGTTGGATGTGCAAAATTTTATCTAGTTCAGTCAAAACCCCATGCTTGCCGATGACAAACCCCAAATAGGAAAGTTCCCGCTGTGCAAAAGAACACTTGGACATTTTGATTTGCCACTGATCAGCCCGTAACAGTTGCTGCACTTGAGTGAGGTTCTCTCAAAAAAGCACTTGAATGAGGTGTTGTACATGCTGAGAGAAAGACTTAGAGAACACCAAGATGTCGTCGAACAATACCAGAGCATAGACTCTTGCAACCGACTTCAAGGTATGATTCATGGCGTCTTGGAACGTTGCTGGGCCACCCGCGACTCCAAATGGAAGTACCTTGTACTATTAGAGACTAGAGTTTATTTGAAATCCCCTAAATTACTAAATAAAAAATGTGGAATGTGTAGTCACCTATTCAGCCCCCTCTAGTCAACCATCTTGATCCTTCAATGTGTCTCCTTGGTGGTTGTTGTGTCTTCTCAAATGAACTATTATGTTTGCTATACTTTTAGTTTATCCTACCAAGATCTCATGTGACGAATGCATTTTTTGACAAGGAGGCACATGCAAATTAACTCCAAAGCCATTGATAGTAAGGTCAAGTAGTGTAACCAGAGCAATTCCTTTAGGGGTAGCGACATTATTACGAAGAAGTCAAACATTGGTTTGGTTCGGGTCTTAAGAACCTAGGTCACCTCGTGTTTTTATGGACACTAGGTTGGACAAAGATCCTATGGTTTCACGAGTCTCAGCCTCAATGTTCCTTGACCCATTTCCCACTAGCTAGTTATTTAGTAGAACAATTAAATTTGTGTCATACTTGCATTTCCTGTTTATCCTATGATCTGCATGACTGTGTGCAACTGCAAATGAGCCTCCACCCTAGGCTTATTTCCATATTGATTATTACTCATCTTGATTTTTTTTGTATGTGTGTTCATTTATTGGCTCAAAGATCATTGTTTCCGGGGAAACATGAAGGATTAGAAGAAGCTTGATCATGTGCCAAATCTCAATCTTCGATAAACCAAGGGATAATAATTAGAAAAGATGGCTATCTAATATGACTCACTGCACTTTCTAGGCCAGAATCAAAATCCTTTTATGGCACTGTACATGGGGAGGTGAGCTCTGTTCTAAGGTTAATCCTAACCCGTGTTGTTTGAAATGCCTATTTACCCCCTCCGATGCATCTAGATCCTCAGACACCTTGTTAAAAAAATACTTCCTTGGAGACAAATACTATTTTGGAGAATAATGAAAATCATTTAGAAACATTTGACATGAACGACATGATTCCAGAGACAATACAAAACTTAAAAGCAAACGATGGATAAGAAGATGATGTCTTGATAAATCATTACTTGTCGAGTTGTCGTGTACTACTAGTTTGTAAAATACAGTCTCTAACAAATTTGGTACAATTTGGGATCCATCTTGAACAACCTGCACAACCCTACAAGTTCAGTTTCGCAAAAGAATAACAATATGAACCATGTGACTTTCTTGGTACGTACAAAACCAGAGAGAGAGAGAAGGTTCACACATCATTAGATAAGGTCTATCTTCACAAAGTTGCACATACATGTACAGTACAGGAAGTGACATGTATCTCAATACCACACGGTTCTAGATTTTTTTTTGCGGGGGCACACGGTTCTAGATACTGGACAAAAAAGCAGTGGCTAGAAAGATGACGATATATAGATGCATTACTTATCATATACTACTACCTAGAAAAATACAATAGCTAATTTCCTCTTGATCCTTCTTGAACAACCTGCACAACACTACAAGTTCAGTTTCACTAAAGCGTAAGTCTAAAGCTCTGGTACAACAACAACTTATGGTTTATTTTGAGAAAAGGTCGGATTCAGTACACGGAACATCACATATCTCAACAACTTCCACCAGTTTTGTGTGCTTCCAAAGTAACTTTGATTGGTATCCAACTAATCTTTTAAGCATTAGCTGAAGCAACACACAACTGCACACAGAAATCGTGCCACCTCATTTATAAATAAAGGTGTGGCCTCATCTCATCTATTCATCTCCACCTGCACGAAAACACACTGACAACATGAAGGCCCTCTTCCTCATAGGCCTGCTTGCTCTGGTAGCGAGCACCGCCTTTGCGCAATATAGCGAAATTGTTGGCAGTTACGATGTTGCTGGCGGGGGTGGTGCTCAACAATGCCCTCTAGAGACAAAGCTAAATTCATGCAGGAATTACCTGCTAGATCGATGCTCAACGATGAAGGATTTCCCGGTCACCTGGCGTTGGTGGAAATGGTGGAAGGGAGGTTGTCTAGAGCTCCTTGGGGAGTGTTGCAGTCAGCTCGGCCAAATGCCACCGCAATGCCGCTGCAACATCATCCAGGGGTCAATCCAAGGCGACCTCAGTGGCATCTTCGGATTTCAGCGTGATCGGGCAAGCAAAGTGATACAAGAAGCCAAGAACCTGCCGCCCAGGTGCAACCAGGGCCCTCCCTGCAACATCCCCGGCACTATTGGCTATTACTGGTGATGTAGCTTCCATTTGTGACTAGCTAATAAACTGTCACATACCACTGCATGTGACAAATAGAAGTGGTCATGGAATAATATATGAATAAAATTTCAGCATGTGCCTGTGCGAGGTGTCTATAGCAAACATTTCAGTATGCCTGTGTTAATCAAGATAGCAATGTTCACATACACCCAATAATAGTTTGTGTGATTAGTCGTGTATGTTCTTGGTGGCGGTTTTTGTACAGATTTGCCTTCCTTCTAACAAAATAACAATATATGGAGCCGTTCAAGCCTTAAACAAGCAAGATAAGAGAATGAAACGAGCCATCCAATTAAATTACTATGAGTTTGCCATGAGGATACCATTGTTAGTTTAACAAATAGCTTAAAATAACTCCATTGTATTTCCTGACATGTTAACAAGAATGATATGCACCAACCACTTCATGTATCTTGTGCACAAGCATCATCATAATCATCAATCTAACAACTTGCACAAGATGACAAATCTAGTTTCACAGAAAAATTAAATCTAGAACAAACCACTAGGCCTGAACCACATGGTTCTAAAATCTAAATACAAGACAAAAAACAACACATCTCAATCAGGGTGGCATTTAAAAAAATGGTGTATATTAATTAGATATGCTAGAGTTTATTACTACCTCTGTACCGAAATATAAGACGTTTTTGTACGGAAATTGCTTTTGGAGGCCGAGCTCCATGCAGGCCTTCCAATGCAAAATTCAAAATTCATGAAAATTCATATTTTTACATTTAAAATATTCTAAAAAATAGAGACATACATGAAGGCATAATGCACAAGTGTGTAAATATTCAGGACGAAATATGTTGAAATGAAGGTTGTGCAAAAAAAAAATCTGAGACTTTTTAACACATGATACTATTCATCCTCCCAGACCATGAATTTTTCTTTTTTGTATAGGTGGCATTTCAATGTATTTGATCCTGAAATTTTACACACATACAACTCACACCCTTGTTTACTTTTGCAGATTTTTTCAGATTTTTTGAAATTGATAATTTCAAATTTCAAATTTTCCAAAATATGGCCTCCATGGAGGCCGAGAATCAAAACGCCGTACTCATTTTTGTAGGCTAAACTATCCTACTAAAATGTCTTATATTTTGATATGGAGGGAATACAATCTTGCAAAGTTAGTTCTTGTTGGAAATATGCCCTAGAGGCAATAATAAAATGATTATTATATTTCCTTGTTCATGATAATTGTCTATTATTCATGCTATAATTGTATTGTCCGGAAATCGTAATACATGTGTGAATACATAGACCATAATGTGTCCCTAGTGAGCCTCTAGTTAACTAGCTCGTTGATCAACAGATAGTCATGGTTTCCTGGCTATGGACATGGGGATGTCATTGATAACGGGATCACATCATTAGGAGAATGATGTGATGGACAAGACCCAAACCTAAGCATAGCACAAAGATCGTGTAGTTCGTTTGCTGTAGCTTTTCTGGATGTCAAGTATCATTTCCTTAGACCATGAGATTGTGCAACTCCCGGATACCGTAGGGGTGCCTTGGGTGTGCCAAACGTCACAACGTAACTGGGTGACTATAAAGGTACATTACAGGTATCTCCGAAAGTGTCTGTTGGGTTGGCACGAATCGAGACTGGGATTTGTCACTCCGTATGACGGAGAGGTATCTCTGGGCCCACTCGGTAATGCATCATCATAATGAGCTCAATGTGATCAAGTGGTTGATCACGGGATCATGCATTACGGTACGAGTAAAGTGACTTGCCGGTAACGAGACTGAACAAGGTATTGGGATACCGACGATCGAGTCTCGGGCAAGTAACGTACCGATTGACAAAGGGAATTGAGTACGGGATTGATTAGGTCCTCGACATCGTGGTTCATCCGATGGGATCATCGAGGAGCATGTGGGAGCCAACATGGGTATCCAGATCCCGCTGTTGGTTATTGACCAGAGAGTCGTCTCGGTCATGTCTGCTTGTCTCCCGAACCCGTAGTGTCTACACACTTAAGGTTCGGTGACGCTAGGGTTATATAGATATGAGTATGCAGTAATCCGAAAGTTTTTCGGAGTCCCGGATGAGATCCTGGACGTCACGAGGAGTTCTGGAATAATCCGGAGGTAAAGAATTATATATGGGAAGTTGTCATACGGTCGCCGGAAAGGTTCGGGGGCATATCGGTATTGTACCGGGGCCACCGGAGGGGTTCCGGGGGTCCACCGGGAGGGGCCACCTCTCCCGGAGGGCCTTATGGGCTGTATGAGGAAGGGATCCAGCCCAAAGTGGGCTGGGGCGCCACTCTCCCTAGGGCCCATGCGCCTAGGGTTGGGGGAAACCCTAAGGGGGGCGCCCCCTTGCTTGGGGGGCAAGCCCCCCTCCCCTTGGCCGCCGCCCCCCTCTAGATCTCATCTAGAGGGGGCCGGCCCCCTTCCCCCTTCCCCTATAAATAGAGGGGTGAGGGGAGGGCTGCAGAGCACATCCAAGGCGCAGCCCCTCCCCTCCCCAACACATCTCCTCCTCCGTCACGAGCTTGGCGAAGCCCTGCCGGAGTACTGCTGCTCCACCACCACCACGCCGTCGTGCTGCTGCTGGAGCCATCTTCCTCAACCTCTCCTTCCCCCTTGCTAGATCAAGAAGGAGGAGACGTCACGCTGACCGTACGTGTGTTGAACGCGGAGGTGCCGTCCGTTCGGCGCTAGGATCTCCGTGATTTGGATCACGTCGAGTACGACTTCCTCATCCCCGTTCTTTGAACGCTTCCGCGCGTGATCTACAAATGTATGTAGATGCAATCCGATCACTCGTTGCTAGATGAACTCATAGATGGATCTTGGTGAAACCGTAGGAAATTTTTTGTTTTCTGCAACGTTCCCCAACAGTTCTAACACGGAGCCGGGCTATCCCTTGCTTAGTACATCATCACTCTAGACCTCACACAAGTATTTAGTTAAACCAAGTAATATTTAGTTTAGACATGGCTATGTTAGTCGGGAGGGCATTGGTACGCCCAATCCACCAGAGCTCAAACCCTAAATTTAGCGCTTTGGTGTATCATAAAAGTGGAAAGTTCTTTATAAAAGGAGTCAAGTATTAAAAAAAAGCAGGGATGGAGATACAGTAAACGAATGGAACGGGCTGACAAATTCATCTTGTCGGGCCTTTGGACACCTTTGATCTTTCAACGAGATCCACCTGCGGAGCAGCAGCCTAGTCGTGGTGCGCCGAGCAGGGTGCGTGTGTGACTTGCAAAAAAAATGGGCGGAAGCCAGAAGTGAGACTGTCGGCATTTCCTATTTGGCGCGTTTAGCACTCGTTATTTTGCATTTTGCAAACGGGCACACGCCCCCCCCCCCCCCCCTCCGCGTTGGGCCGATCCATTTGCTTTTTTCTGTTTAAACTACAGAAAAGGTGTGCTTGCCCTAACTCGAAATCGTGATCTCTTCGTTGAGTATAAACCACATTAACCACTATGACAACTTAGCGCTTGTTCCTTCTTAATTTTTTTTAGTTCGCAGAAAGCCCCTAGTAGCTTCCCAACCCAGTTTTTTCCATTTCGCTGGACAGGTTACAGACCATTCTTAATTGGCTTTTCTTCCTTTTTATTTTTTCTTGTTTCTTTATTTTTTTACTTTTTATGTTTCTTTTTCCTTTTCATATTTTATTTTTTGTTTTTCTTAAATGCACGATTTTGTTTCAAAATTGATGACATTTTCAATTCACAAACTTTTCTTCAAAATTGATGAACTTTTTATCAAAATCCTTGAACTTTTTTCAAAATCGATGAACATTTTTCAAGATTATGAACTTTTTTCAATTTTGTACATTTTTTTCAAAATTGATGAACTTTTTTTTGAAAACCAATGAACTTTTTTAAAAAAATTATGAACTTTTTATCAAATTCAATTTTAGTGTGTTACCCTTTTTCAAAATCCATGAAATGTTTTAAATTCGCAATGTTTTTCAATTTTTTGTGAATTTTTTTAAATATTTTTTTTATTTTCTCGAAAAGACAACAGTTGACCGGTCAACCATTTTAGCAACAAACCAACTGTGCCTGACGAGGGGACTACACTGTTAATGGTTAATGTTCCTACCCAGTGTTGTAGCTTAGTGGGTGCCAGTCTCCTAGCTGGTGCATAAGGCGCCTGTCGAGACAGTCGGGAGGCTTGGACTGTTGACAAGTGTGATCGGACTACTAGAGAGCTTCTTTTTTTTTTGCAGGTAGAAATTTGTATTACTCAAAGCATCAAGTCCTTACAATTCATCGCTGCCAACTCCAAAGCATCTGGAGGTCCCGAACCAAGCCAAGTCATGGTTCTACCCTCGCTACGAGCAAAATATGCCAAACTATCACTAACTTTATTTTGGCTACGATTAACATGAGTAATATAAAAATCACGAAGGGACAAAAGATATCTAATCTCCTTGATGATGGACGAGTAGACCGATCTATCAATATCTGAAGCTTGAATCAATTTTACTGCCATTAGGGAGTCCATCTCAACCTGCACAGGCAAGTCGCTTCTCTGGATAGAAAATGATAAACCTTTCATGCATGCACATAGCTCAGCTTCGAGTGCGTCCCGACAGTGAAACAATTGCCTACAGGAAGAGAAGATGATGGCACCCCTCTCATCCCTTAACACCATACCTGCACCAGCCGAGCCATCCTCAGCGAAGGAACTGTCAGTGTTTAACTTGACAAATCCAACGCTAGGAGCAGCCCACTTGGGGTCTGCACTTTTGTCCATAAGAGGCCGAGTTGCTCCATATAATATCAGGGATTTTCCTTTAGACGATTCAGCGGCAAGATTAGACTTTATGCCAATGATAGAGTCCAGGTAGCTCGTAAAAATCTGCGTGAAACTTTCATGGGTGGCGGGGCTTTGTTGTGAACAATCTCGTTGCGTATATGCCACGCCCTCCACATAGTCATTAGCAGCATGGACCGTTCAATGTCCTGCAATTTAGAGAGCATTTGCAGCAGCCATTCATGACCGGAGGACTGGAAGGAAGATAGGTTTGGTAAAGGCCAGACTTCCGACATGATATCATAGAGCACACATGATAATGTACAGCGACAAAGAGCATGAAATGAGTCCTCAGTTTCCACAGAACATACCAGACACAGGTCATTAACCTCAAGCCCTCTTTTGTGCTTATTATTCCACGTAGGAAGTGATTCAGTAGCAGCTCGCCATGCAAAGTTACGAACTGAGGGAGGAACATCGGCGGACCAAATGAGTTTCCAACAATCACGACGTCCATCCGGCCTCGAGCTAGAACCCGTGGCGCTGTCCCTGAAGGCCTCCTCAAAGCCGAATTGATATGCACTTTTAACAGAGAATAAGCCAAATTTTCCTGGACCCCAAGCCAAGGTATCCTCCTCCAATCTCGGCGAGGCCCTAATCTTTAAGATTTCAAACACATCCGCGGGCACAAAAAATTGCTGCAGTAAATCGGTCTTCCAGGAACCGTTATCATTAAGCAAATCCGAGACAAAGTGATACCTGCATCTTCCTCTTGTAGAAATAGGTTTGTAGGAGTATGGTCTAGGGATCCAATTGTCACGCCATACACGAATACTCCTTCCATTCCCAACTCTCCAAACCAGACCTTTCTTCAAGAGTTCAAGACCATAACTAATTGCTTGCCAGGAGGACGAAGCGTTACCCGTGAAAACCATGTCCACAAGATTACCGTCCGGGTAGTATCTCGCTTTTAGAATTTGAGCACATAGACTATTAGGCTTGGAAATCAGTCTCCAAGCCTGCCTTGCTAATAAGGCTTGATTGAAAATTCTGAAATCTTTGAAACCAACCCCTCCTTTGCACTTTGGTTGCATCAGATCATCCCAAGCTCTCCAGTGCACTTTCCTCTTGCCCTTTTCTGCTCCCCAATAATATGCTCGCACCATCCTTGTGAGTTCATCGCACACCGAAAAAGGTAGTTTGAAGACTCCCATCATATATGTGGGGAGGGCCTGGGCTACAGATTTGATCAATACCTCCCTCCCAGGCTGGCCTAGGAGCCCATCCCCCCATTGGATCAGTCTCTTTGTCAAGCTCATCTCGAGGTTTTGAAACTTTCCCTTGGACATACGCCCATCCGGCGTTGGAAGCCCAAGGTACTTTTCCTCAAAAACCAAGCTAGTGACGTGAAGAACGTCTCTGACCTCCTCCTGAACAGCAAAAGGGCAGGCTTCGCCGAACATAATCAAGCATTTATCAAAGTTCAAGCACTGCCCCGTTGCCTTACCATACTGATCCAAAGCTAGCTTCACTTTTTCAGCCTGTGCACGGTTTGCTTCGAAGAAGAGCATAGTATCATCAGCAAACAAAAGATGTGAAACACCCGGAGCTCTTCTACATACCTTAACAGGAGTAATATCACCAGTAGAGACATAATGCTTCAGTATTGCAGAAAGTCCATCAGCTATAAACAGGAATAAGAAGGGAGAAAGTGGATCGCCCTGCCGAAGCCCATGCGTCGGTGCAAATGAATCCAAGAGGGTTCCATTAAGTTTCACAGAATATCTCACCGATGTGACACACGTCATTATCCAGTCCACCCATCGTTGAGAGAAACCCAGCTTTTGCATCACTTGCTTCAAGAACTTCCAATCCACCCTGTCATACGCCTTTGAGAGATCAAGCTTATAAGCACAAAAGCTCTTCGTGAGGTCCTTTTCTTGCTTAATGTGGTGAATACACTCAAACGCCACAAGAGCATTGTCAGTGATCATACGGCCTGGGATAAAAGCATTCTGCTCTTGGGAGACAATACCGTCCAGAAGTGGCCTCAAACGATTCACCATGCATTTGGAGATGACATTATAAATAACATTGCAGAGACTAATTGGCCTATAATGAGATATACGGGTTGGGTTAGCAATTTTTGGAATAAGAACAATGGATGTGGAATTTACCCCCTCAGGTATCACTCCTGTAGCAAAGAAGCCTTTTACCGCTGCAATCACACTGAGCTGTAAAACATCCCAGTTACGCTGAAAAAACCTCGCCGGCAACCCGTCAGGCCCCAGAGCCTTTAGAGGGCCAACCTGAAACATGGCATCGGAAATCTCCTTATCACCAAAGGGAGCACACAGACGAATATTATCCTGTTCTGTTACTTTTGCTTCTAACAGATCAAGCACCCATGTTGCATCAAGCGACGGATTAGCAGAAAAGATACCATGAAAATAATCATTTGCAAGATTGGCCATCTCATCAAAACTTGAATGCACCACACCCATACTATCTGTCAACTCACGGATTTTATTCTTGCGAGCGCGCCACACAGCCTTACTCTGAAAGTACTTCGTATTTCGGTCCCCTTCCTTAAGCCATGTAATTCTAGACCGTTGTAACCACATCATCTCCTCCTGGTACAACAACTCATTCATTTTGTCAGTTATATTCCTGATCTCCTGCCTGTCTGCGTTCATGGACATAAGTTCCTCCAACTGTGATCTGGACTTAGCTAATTCCCGAGATATATTGCCAAATTTCTTATTGCCCCAAGCATTTAGAGTAGCTAGAGTCTTGTATAATGCATTTTGGAGGCTGTCCAGACTGTCCACATGCCCTACAGATTCCCATGCCTCCTTAATCACTTCCGACAGGGATGAATCTCTTTCCCAAAAGACTTCATAGCGTCTCGACTTAGGCACATGAGGGCCCTGATCCGGTGCGCCCTTCAAGACCAGAGCAACATGGTCTGAACAAGGCGAAACCACATGTTGCACAGAATAGAATGGAAAAAGATTACGCCATTCATTAGTGGCTGTAGCTCTATCAAGGCGGACCTTGACATTATTTGTACCAGCTCGCAGATTATCGTATGTAAACGGGATACCCATGAAACCTAGATCAACCAGCCCACATACTTCAAGCGTATCACGGAAAGCGACCATTTGTTGTTCCGATCTAGGGGTAGCAGACAGGTGTTCAAAATCCCAGAGAGCCTCGTTGAAGTCCCCAATAACCAGCCATGGCGAATCACACACACTCTTGAGACCCTGAAGCTTAGCCCACATGAACTGGCGATTTTCGACACACGGTTCACCATAAACAAACGTCACTCTCCACTGTACTGCGTCCGGTTGAGTCTTCACCAGAGCATCAATGTACCGATCATCCTTGTCCAGGACATCTACCAAACAGGATTCATGCCAATAGAGTGCCAAGCCACCACTCAAGCCAATGCTATCAACTCCATCAAAACCCTTCAGACCAAGGCGGCCCCGAAGCCTCCTCATCTTTGTAGCTTTTTGTCTAGTCTTGCAAAGAAAAACCAACATGGGGGAATGCGACTGCGAGAGCGTCGCAACTTCACGAACTGTCCGAGAGTCCCCCCCCCCCCCCCCCCCCCGGCAGTTCCAACTTATGAGATTCATTGATCCCGGCGGTGCCCCTCCGAGGAGCCTGCCGATATGTTCAGATTCTTTGTTTTGGTATTTGCTACTAGAACAGAGTTTGCACCAGTTCTCACCCTCTTGGGGTCTTGTTTGCCGGATGGGCTTGGGGGTATAGCAGCAACAACACCCGCCGGATTACTCTCGGCATTTGCACTGGCCTGAGCAAGCTTCTCTGTATTGTCTCTCTTCCTGCTGTTATCCGTCTCCACAAGATTCGCTACTGGACCAGACTTGTTATCCACTTCCATAGCCACTAGGGCCGTTGTGTTAGCATTAGGATCAGCAAGAGGCATACCATCCTGAGTTTGTGTAGTAGTTCTGCCACTAGCACGTCCGCTCCAGGATGCGCGCAGCTCCTTAAAAATAAGCTTTGACGCAGCATGAACACCGTCCCCATGCGCATTATGGAGATGGCCGATCATACCGCAGACTGCACACCAGTCCGGGAGTCATTCATACTTCACCTTGAAGATCTGTCTCTTTTTCTTCCTCACAATGGACACATGATTCTTCAGTGGGTTCCTCACATCAAGAATAACACGGGCTCTATAGAAATTTCCAGCAAAATCACCCAAGTCCTTGTCCTCCGCATAGAAAACTCCCACTTCCTCTGCTAGTGGTTTCACAAGTTTTTCATAGCCATCTGGAAGGTCATGGATTTGAATCCAGATCTTAAACGTGTTTAGATCAATGGTCGACGGCTTAGTGAATCCGTCATACGGGGCAAGCAAGACTGTTTGTCCACGGAACTCCCATGGCCCTCCTTCCATCACCTTATTCCAATCTCCCAAGCAAGTAGATTGCATCGTGTAGAGATTATTACCCAACGAATGAAACTTAACAGTCTGCACAAGATCCCATGCACTCCTCATGTTCTTGTAGAACCAGTAGTCCCCATATTCATGAGTAGTATGTACCTTGCCAATTGCGAGCGAACGAGGATCTGGGGCGTTCTCCTCCACCTCGTCCTCGTAGACCAGGTCATCGAACTCCTCATCAACAATCCCAAGTTCCTCCATTAAACTCGCTATTTCCTTGTCCTCCAAGTCCTCAACTGCCGCTGCACCGCTCGCCATCTGAACCCTAGATGAAACCAGCCGCCGAGAACCCTAACCCTAACTGTGCGACAAGGCCGGGTAGCCACACAAGGTAGCCCCTTGATCAGCCCGATCGCAGCCAGAGAGGGAAGGGGAAGGCAGCGAGATGATCCGATCGAAACTTGGTCTCAACGGCGGCCTAGGTTGCGCGAGAGGAAAGGAGCCCTAGCGAGAGGGGAAAAGATGTCCACATGCCATCTGAAGAAAAGGCAGGTAGCAAGCTCAAGTTACTGCGGGAGGCCGTGGGTGGCTTAGTTTTACTATTTTTCAACTAATAGTATTCTCTCCATTTGGTATTAAAGGGTCACCGAGTATGATTTGAATTTGTGAGGCCGATGTTATTATGGAGCAGTGATTTCTCTACACCCCTTCCCCCTCCCATATGTGCCTTGATTCTTTATTTTTGAGGGTTCGAATCAAAACCCGGATGAACAAAGTGGTGCCAAGCTTCTTGAACAAGTGAGTGCCCCAAAAGATAAAAGTCGTGTTCTATAGGATGAAGATTCGACCCTCATTATTGAGTGATGGTTAACTAAAAGACGACACAGGATGAAGATTCGACCCTCATTATTGAGTGATGGTTAACTAAAAGACGACACGTGTAGAGTTAGTTGTTGGATGTAATAGAGTTGGTGTAGCCCTAATTGAAGAGAAATCTATCCGACATCAACGACTAAAGCGGGTTGATAATGTCAAAAAAGTCAATATAGACCAAACTTGAGAGGAGGCCATAAAGGGGGATAAGAGTATCACCAAAAGCCGACGAGTTGATTTCAGGATCTCATGGGTTTAAGCTCTTAAGCACCAGCTTGTTCGGAGGCTTTGTTGATCTTTTTATCCTTTGAATCAAAAAGGACCTGACCAAATTTCTTATTTCTGAAAATATTCATCCCTTCCTCTGAAAACTAACTGCAGGTTTTAAAACGACCATTACAAATTTTATAGGGAGGTTCCATAAACATGCTACAGTGCGATTTTGCTGTCTTTTATAAGAGCAGTTTTTTCATTGATCAAAGGGATTTCCGTAAACGGAAAGAGCTGGGTAGGCGGCCAACCGGGAGCTAACCCCACCCAGCCGAGACGCCGAAACAGATATAGTATTGTCGCATTGTACAGAAAACTACAACCTATGACAAGTAAAATAGCCAAGCCGATCCTAGAGTCAGCAACATACCATGGTGCTACCAGAACGCCGAACCACTAGACTAGACAAGGAGCAACACAGTAAAAGCATTTCTTGAAGTGAAGAAACGCGCGCGGGGTGGATGCGGGTGACTCAAAGCAGACATGTGTAACAGATTAGCACACTTCTAAATCACCTCCATCGTCTACGTCATCTCAGTCTTTAGTCATCTCCGTCCTCTTCGACATCGTCCTCACTGATCTCGGAGTCATCTTCAAGATCCCCACTCGTCTCAGAGTCATCTCCATCCCCTTCAAGATCCTCACTCATCTCGGAGGCATCATCATCTCCATCATCATCCCCTTCAAGACCTGCACAATGAAACAATGATCCATGAACAGGATAGCAATCATTTGTGTTGAAATTCCTTTAGCCAGCAGACCCAATAAATGAAAAAACATTCCCCACTGAAAGCATTGGAATAAACCAGTTTAGTAGATCTCCTACATACCAATCTCATGCAATTCAGGACACCACCTGAATAAATTGAAACAAAGATCGCATTCATTAGGTTCTGAAACAAAAAAGACTTCTATAATGCAACAAGCGGATGTTTCTAGAGCAAAGCAACATATACTGCAACAACAATCTATACACATGAGTGAAGAACAAGTTCACCTGTTTGTAGCAGCAATCACTTCATCATGGAAATCCTCCACTGAGTCATATTGATTCAGGAAATAAACCCCCGTGGCATCCAACATGTCGGTTCCTTTGAGATTAATCAAAGATATATTTAGTGCTGGTGAAATTTAAAATCCCAGCAATATAATGGTCAATTAACTAATGAAATGCAGTTGAAGTATCATATTTTCAGCGTGCAAGTTGGGCATCACAGAATCCTGATATGCGCTAGGTTTTTTTTTTCTTTCAAAGGACCGCATAATAACATCACCTACAAGACATATCAACTTAAAAAGACAAAGATCTAATCAAGCTGGACAACGATCTCATAAATAAGATGTCATATGAAGCTGGACAACAATCTTAGAAATAAGATGATGTCTGTACATGAAGTTCCAAACTGTGTTCCAGACTATATATTGCGCTATAAAAGTGCAAGTTTTGTTGTCTGAGTCTTCCTGTTTGGAGGATTAAGGGAAGGGGATCAGAGGGGCAATAAGATGAGGGATCGCAGCGGAAGGCCAGGAATAGAGGTAACAGAGGAAAAAAAATAGAGTGAATTTCATGCATAATGGACTGTTGTAAACAAGAAATGTCTTCAAACAGTGTCAGTCTGTCAGAACAGCCTAATAACAACATATACAAGACAGGCCACCACCAAGTATATATGGTGCATTCTGTGTTGGAGAAGAACCTTACTCTGAACCATCTATGTATGTATGTATGTATGTATCTAGAATAATGGCCATCTGCATCAGCACAGGCTTATGGACAAACAAAGAGCACCACAACAGTAAGGAAACATGAACTGCCACCTTAAATATTGAAATAAATAAATAAAAACAAAGCTATATATCACCCTGCATTAAATTAAAGGGTGTGAGATGTGCTCAATAAAATTATTAACACTTGAACAGAACTAATCATGGTAATGTCATATACACGCAAATCTGCAAATCAGTTAAGAGAGAGTGCGAACAAGATGGGTACCAGGCGAGGGATGATGTTCGGTGAGCTCCGGCGGAAGCTGCCAAGCATGGACCAGGCGGGAGGAGAAGTCCGGCACCCCCAAATCTTCAAACTTGTCGTACTCCACCACACTAGCGTTGTGCAGGTTGACAGAGAAGATGTGCTTGTCCAGGAAGAAGTAGACCTCGTGTGCCTTGATCGGGTTGACGAGCGCCACGGTGGGGATCACCTCCCGGCGCAGGAGAGTCCTTTTGTAGGTCTCATGGTTCCAGATCTCAGCCCACCGTACCTTGTGCGTCTGCTTCCATTGCGCCTCTGACGGATTGTTGGAGGAGAGCGTCCACATGCTGACCACGGGGTCGTCTGCGGGGCCATGGATCTGCACGTACCGCAGGCTGCCTTGGCTCCCCTTCAAGCAGCGGTGTATGTCACCGTTGAACGTGGACGGCGCAAAGGGCAGGGGGCAGCTCATGTTGTACGTGCGGGAACTTGATTTGGTGAAGCACCGGCTTATGGTCGAAGGGGTCGCAGGCAAGCATGCAGTAGGAGAAGTCGAACCACCAGAGCAAACCTTGATGCGTGAGAACGCCATCACCGCGCCACGGTTGTTTATCCAAGATTTTGGAGCAGTCGGGCTCCTTCTCGACCCACGAGTGCAAGTCGACCGTGCAGAAGAGCGTGAAGAAGGCAACCTCTTCGAAGAAGCACGTGATGAGATCGGCCACCATGAGAAGCCTGCGGCCGTGATCGCGGATGAGGCCCACGCAGTGGCGGCAGGTGAAGCCGCCGCCGTGGGGGAAGATGCCCGTCGTCCTGCGGAAGAACGGATCGCAGATGTACAAGGTGAGGCCGATGGAGGTGTAGCCGCATAGCAGAAGGTGGCCGCTGCGGTCGGCGGCCGCGATGTAGGGGTACTCGACGATTCCGGCGGGGCTGGCGACGCTGCTCTCCAAGAACAGGCGGGAAGGTAGCGGAACCTCGTTGAAGGTGAAGACCGCGTTGGGGAATTTCTGGGGCTTCATCAAATCTTCCGACACATCCGGAACAGCGTACAGGATGTACCACTGCTCCTCCTGCGCCGCCGCCGGGGCCATTGCTGGGTGGGGGTGGGATGGGAGGGAGGAGGACTTGGATCGACTCGATTAGGGTTCCCTTTCCCTGACATGCGTGCGGGGACGTGCAATCTGGTTTCTTTTTTATGTTTCAAGTTTATTTTCCTTTCTTTAAGGATAAGGAGTTCTTGTTTTGAAAATTGCTCGGAGCTCCGTGGAGGAGGGCGACATCGACGGCCAGAGTCCGTGGAGCTGACAACGGAGCTCCTCCAACTAGTGTGTTTCTTCCCCAAGCTTTGCTGGTGCCCTGCATGATGTTTTGCTCGCTGTGGAGGGCTTCTTCGACTTCTAGATGTACTTGTGCTTTAGTTTCCTTATCTTTGCTAGTAGTTTGTAGTAGCCTGATAGCTTTTACACAGCACCATGTATCGGCTTGCTGTTTTGTTCTTTGTTTACTTTGTTTGTTCGTTGTAATCCTGGCCGGTTGATGCTTTGTTAATTCAAAGCCGGGCTCTTTTTGAGCCTTCGTTCTAAAAAAATTGCTTGGAAACTTCAAAAATGTTCGCGCTCATAAAAAAAGTTCAAATTTTATAAAAATGGCCGTGTTTTTCAAAATCTGTTCCTAAATTCAAAAATTCTTTCCATTTTTAGAATTTGTTTTGGAATTTCAAGAAATGTTCCCTTCTTTCTGAAAACATTTGGATGTTTTTGTTCTTGCATTGAAAACTTCATCACGAACTCAAAAAATGTTCTTTTTCTCAAATTGTTGGTCATGTATTCAAAATACGTTCGTGTTTCATCTTGTTGGGATTCTCAGAATTGTTCTCCCTTTTGAAATTTGTTCTAAAAATTCAAAATATGTCCGTGATTTAAAAAATTGTTCCCGTTCTAAAAACAATTCTCATAATGCGAAAAACGTTCATGTTTACAAAAATGTTAAGAATATTACAAATTGTCCCTGTTTATAAATGATGTTCACATTTTTTAAAAATGTTCGGGAATTTTCAAAAAATGTTCGTGCTTCTCAAAAATTGTTCAACAATTCAAAAAACGTTCCCATTGTGAAAAACTGTACAGAATATTAAAAATTTGTCTCACAAATTCAAATAATGTTTGTGTTTTTACATGAACACTTGTTGTGTTGGTTAGCTGCTCTCGTACATAAGATAGAGTTCCAAAGTTCAAATCCAGGGCAGGATTCTGCGCGCTTCATTTTAGGCGCTCTTGCTACTGGACTAGGCAATCCAGGGCCGGCCTAGTCGCTGGGTCCTTGTGCGTCGCGTGGCTGTTCGACGCAAAACGCATCAAATAGGAGCTCCCGAGCTCCTATATGACGCTCGTTAGCGTCAAACAGAAGAGCTTCCACATAGGGCTCGCGCACACAAAGCAGATAAGTATCAACACATAGTATAATTCTACCTGGCGATCCTCTCCTTGTCACCTTGGGAGAGAGCGAACATCAGGTTGTATCTGGAACTTATCTGTGTGTGTTTTAGTAAGTCGGCTGGTACATCATCCTCCCATAGGAGGGCTTCATATTAAGGACAGTAAAATTGAGTCTAAACCAAGCTCTCTCAACGATTAGCATTTTTAGCCGTTTGTTTTTGTGATCTAGGCATTTTCGGCTTCATATTGAGGAAGGCAGTCCATGCTACCAGTACCTGGTGATCAACAGCTGCAATATGGTTCAGTGTCAAACATGGTTCGCCATGCTCGCTCTCAATGATCATGTTGTGCAAGATGACACAACAATTCATCACCTTCCACATCTGAGATTTCGACCAGGTCAAAGCGGGGTACCGGACAACAGCAAATCGAGATTAGAGCACACCAAATGCACGCTCGACATACTTCCTGCAAGTCTCTTGACACTTAACAAAGCAGGATTTCTTGCCTCCCGGCACAGGGTTTGAGATAGTCTTCAGAAATGTTGACTATCTTGGATAGATGCCATCTGCTAGGTAGTATCCCTTGTTATAGTGGCGCCCATTGATCTCGAAGTTCACCGGAGGAGCATGACCTTTAACAAATATCTATAAGGCGGTGGCACAAGGGATTCTTAAGAAGTCGGAGAATAATTTGATGCATCTTGTAATAACAAGAGCAGCTGGGAATGAAAGTAAAAACAACAGGTGTGTATTTATCCATAGGGATATATCAGTGGTAGGGGATTGCAAAAGCGACAGGCACAGAGTCTCGAGAGAGCATCCGAGAGTATCTTCAAAGTTCAATAACTATTTGATTTTTTCAAATAGGTCGGGAATTTCAGAAAATGTTTGCACTTTTCGAAAGTTGTTCCCATTATCGAATTTTTGTTCTCAAAATTCAATAAATGTTCGCGTTTTCATCAAATCTTTTGGAATTTCAAAATACTTTCTGTCGAAAAATGTTCATGTTTTTATTTTACTTTTTGGAAATTTGAAAAAAAAATCTGAGTTATTCAATAGATTATCAGATTTTCAAACATTGTTCTTTGTATAAAAAGAATCATAATTTCCAAATGAAGTTTGAAACAATTTGAAAACCTGGCCGGATTCTGCTTTGCAATTAGTTCCTATCCCATCACGCTCCCGTTTTTACATGAACACTTGTTAACTTTTTTTTAGACAACCTCGCGAAGTTTTTATTAATTCGTCACAATGTTTACATGGACGGATGGAAGATCTCTCGGGTGTCCCAACCACACATGGCGGCCCACCCCGAGAGATAAGCAAACTCCGCTACGTTGTGAGCTTCGACATTCGAGCTCCTAAACTCATGACTAAACTTACAAAAAGAAAAATCTAAAGAATGGTTTATGATCTCATGTATAATAGCACCATAAGCTGATGAGTTCTTCCTCTTCAGGTCCTCGACCACCACTTTGCAGTCAGATGCCACATGTACCCGCCTCTGGTAAAGATCATCTGCTAGAGCCAGAGCTTCCCTGATTGCCATCGCTTCGAGCGTCGTTGGATCTATAATATGTTTAATTACCATCACTGAGGCTCCCAAAAAGGCTCCGTCCGAGCTTCTGCAAACTGCCCCTACTGCGCCATGTCTGGCATGGTTCGAAACTGCCGCGTCAACATTTATCTTAACGCTTCCTTCCTCCGGTGCCTGCCACCTATTTGGTCTAGGAATTGATGGAACTGTCGGCTGTTGACAAGTGGATTTGATAGCCCGGAGTTCTGAGAGGTAGCTCATGATGAACCCATCAATATTATGAGGAGATTGATAAATATCTTCGTATATCGCTTTCCTCCTTGCTCCCCCAGATGGCCCAAAGAGTGACAGTCAGCCGCACAAACGCCTCACTGTCCGGAGTATCATGAAGTGCAGATAGCCATTCCCTGGATCCATCCTCCTGCCTGTCAACCAAATGCATTACAAGGGCCTCCGGTGCTAGTGCCCAAACCCCAGCAGCCATCGGGCATGATAAATGTTGGCGCCGCCACCACCGTAGCGCCGCTCTTCTTCTACCTCTCTTTGTCTCTCACAACTCTCTCTTCTGTCAAGAGCACCAAAACACACACACACACACGGAGGAACACACACACACACAACGCACACATACACCAGAGAAAAGGATCTCAATGGCTTTGCCGAGAGGACTTCCCTGGTGACCATACAATGGCTACATCTTTTCTCCCAGCCCACACGGCCTTGAACTTTCTC
Organism: Triticum urartu; assembly: GCF_056163025.1. Classification (NCBI taxonomy): domain Eukaryota; kingdom Viridiplantae; phylum Streptophyta; class Magnoliopsida; order Poales; family Poaceae; genus Triticum; species Triticum urartu. Next base: position 5,396,150 of record NC_141877.1, read on the forward strand.
ATTAACTCAGTGCAACACTTATATACACAAGAGATGTTGGCTGACTTGCCAAGCCAGCCGCCATACCCGGGCACACTAACCACTAACCCATGTACTCACGCACTAACTTGGCCGGCACACTCGGCCACTAACCAACTCACCCATGATCCAAATGACCCGGCCAGCATGCACATGCACATGGCTAGCTAACAAACTACATGCGTGACTACATCAACTAACTAATCTGACCCACTACTAGCTTGCATACACACACATGATCTCATCTTTATGTGAGTACACTGCCGCAGCCTAGTATATGGACACGACTACATGCATGACTCAAGAAAAACCAAGAAATAATCTAAACCTAGCATTAATAACAAGATTAGTTCTAACAATAAAAGGGCATGCTTCCAAGTATCTGTCGCTCCACAGAGGTGTCAATTATGTTCAGTACTCATATTTCTATGTTTCAACAGCTACCCGGTTGGCATGGATCGTCTCGCAAGCCTCCACAAAAAGGTTTTCAACTTTGATGGGACCTCGATGTGCCAGAGTCTACTCCAGTGATCGCCCTCATTCTGAAGTGTGGAAGCTCCGCCTTGTTCATTCAACCACGACTCCCGGCTGTGTTTTATACACAATGCCATGCGATAGGGCGACCGAACTGAGAACAACCCCCGGCTCTCCTCGTGCCATGCCCAGAAGTCGTTTACTCTGCGCATGCAAATCGGTATTTTCAGGATATCTGTAGCATCAAAATGTGTAAATGTAGCCCGAACCAGCTCCTCGTTCCACGATGAACTAGTTGCATCAATTAGCTGAGAAACCATCTGAGATGGGTTTTCAACAAGAGAAGTGATGGGTCTCTTGAAACTGTCTCTGGGAATCCAGTTTTGATGCCATATGTTGGTGGTTTCACCATTCCCAATTCTCCTGATAACACCCTGCGTTAAAATGTCGCGCCCATCAAGTATGGCTCTCCAAATCTGAGATGGATGCGTCCCCAACTCCGCCTCTAGCAATATAGTGCTCGGATAATAAGCAGCCTTCAAAATTTTGCCCCTCAAAGACCTTTCCTCAGTCAATAGCCTCCAAGCTTGACGGGCAAGTATGGCTAAGTTGAAAATTTCCATGTCGCGAAATCCCAGGCCTCCAAGGTGTTTTGGCTGGGTCATGATATCCCATGCTACCCAGCTCGGTTTTCTCCTTCCCTGTTTACTGCCCCACCAGAACTGCCGAATTATGGAAGTGATGCTCTCACAAAGTCCCCTTGGCAATCTGAAACATGACATAGAGAAAACCGAGATTGCTTGGGCAATTGATTTAATCAAGACCTCTTTACCTGCTGCAGATAAAAGCTTCTCCATCCATCCCTTTATTTTCTCCCAGACACGATCTCTCAAATATTTAAACGTGCCATTCTTCGAGTGACCCACATCTGTAGGCATGCCAAGATACCTTTCACTCAAAGATTCATTGTGGACATGCAAGGTATTCTTGACCGCCTCCCATAGTGTCTCGGGATAGCCCTTGCTGAAATATATGGATGACTTGTCATGATTTATCCTCTGCCCTGATGCACCACAATAAGTATCAAGTAGGTTTGAGATCACTCCAGACCCCTCTACACTCGCCTTGAAGAGCAACAGGCTGTCATCTGCAAACAGAAGGTGGTTAACAGCGGGTGCCGCCGGAGCCACCTTGATGCCTACAGGCGATGACGAAGAACTGGATTTGAGGAGGCACGAAAGGCCCTCTGCTGCAATCAAGAATAAGTAGGGGGAGATAGGGTCTCCCTGCCGAATACCTCTCATTGGTCTGAAAGATTCAAGTTTCTCACCATTGAAAAGCACCAAGAAACTTACCGATGACACCATGCTCATTACAGTATTTATCCATTGACCTGCAAAGCCAAGCTTTTCCATGATGGCTCTCAAATATGACCATTCCAACCTGTTATAGGCCTTCATCATGTCGAGCTTTAAAGAACAAAAGGAATTAGCTTTTGACCTAGATCTCTTCATGAAATGTAGACACTCATAGGCACAAATGATGTTGTCAGTTATCAACCTTCTTGGGACGAAAGCTGACTGTTCCTCGAAGATTATAGCAGGTCAAATGATTTTCAGTCTATTTGCTATCACCTTTGACGCTATCTTGTACTACCTCTGTCCCAAAATATAAGACCATTTTTGACACTACACTAGTGTCAAAAACGTTCTTATATTTTGGGACGGAGGGAGTATAAGACATTGCAAAGACTTATTGGCCGGAACTGGGATAACACCGCTGGGCTCGTTACCTTTGGGATTAACACCAAAACAGTGTCGTTGATGCACTCCGGGCTTTCTTCTCCTCGTACAATCCTTAGAACAATATCCGTGACTTCGTTTCCGCAAATGTCCCAATGGCGCTGATAAAAATGAGATGTAAAACCGTCAGGGCCCGGCGCTTTTGTTGGGAACATCTGGAACAAGGCATTTTTAACTTCATCCTTAGTGTATGGGGCGCACAAAGTTGTGTTCACCTCATCAGTCACCTTTCATGGTACGTGTTGTAAGACGGTCCCCATGTCCTACACCCCCTCGGATGTGTATAAGGTTTGATAGAAATCATTGGCCATCGCCTTCAACTCCGCAAGATCAGCTATCACCGTGCCAAGGGAGTTCTGAAGAGCTTTTATCATGTTTTTCTTCCTACGTATACTGGCTTGAAGGTGAAAAAATTTAGTATTCCTATCCCCGGCCGAGAGCCACTGAACTCTGGCCCGTTGTCGCCACATAATTTCCTCCCCGTGGTACATCTCAATCAACTTTTCATTGATTTTTAGTTCTACATAGGTTGGCCCTGTCCTTGCTGGATCGCTTCGGAGTTCTTCCAGCAAACTCTTCAGATGCTTAATCTCTTTCCGAACGCTGCCGAATGTATCCCTGCTCCAAGTATTCAGCCCCTTAGCTAAGCCATCTAATTTGTGGCGCATCTCTTCTACTGATGAGCACGGCTGACCTGAGCCCCAGCCAGTTGTGAGCTGGTCCTTGAACCCTTCATGTGATTCCCACGTCAGTTCGTATTTGAAGGGTCGCAGTATATGCACATCCTCCCCACCTCCAAAATCAATTAACAAGGGCGTGTGGTCTGAAGTAGATCCTGTGAGGTGTGTAACAGATGCCAAAGGAAACTTGGCCTTCCATGCAGTGTTAACCAATGCTCTATCTAGCCTACATCTTGTGTAGCTTCCCCCTGTGACTTTCTTCTCAAACGTCCAAAAATTGCCCTTAAAGCCCAAGTCTAGTAACATGCAAATATCTGTGGTGTCTCGAAAAGCTTGTATTTGGACGTTACTACGTTGGCCCACTCCCTCATGCTCTTCCGGACGTAACACTTCGTTGAAATCTCGCATGCAAAGCCATGGGAGGGTACTCAAAGTGCTAATATTCTTCAATACTGTCCAAGTGTGATGCCTCAAATGCGTCTGTGCCTCACCGTAAACACATGTTAATCTCCATATATCATTGTTGCCTTCCTCCACCGAAACATCAAGATGATAACAAGAGTAACCAAGAATATCAACTTTTATTGAATTATTCCAAAACAGACCGATACCACCACTTCGACCTTGACTACTAACAGCATATGAATTATCATAACCTAAAGTACCTGCCAATGCTTCTACCCTAGACCCCTCTATCTGTGTTTCAACTATGCATAGTAGGGTAGGGACAAATTTCTTCGCGAAATCGTGAAGCTCTCGGACTGTCGCGGCTTTGCCCGCCCCACGACAGTTCCAACAGAAGGCACTCATTGGCCTCGGCGGCGCCCATCATTCGGGCCCGCCAACTTTAGGTCTCCTTTCACTTGTACGCTATTTTTTGCCAGGGCGTTCTTCTCAGCTTCCAGTATCACCTTTGCACTCTTCGGATCCTGTTTGCCACTCGGACTAGGGGGAACCTCAGAAGGAGGTAGTGCCAATTGACTAGTCCTTTCACTGCTTACTGATTCTGGTGCTGCTAGCCTTGATCTAGCAGCAAGTTTGGACGCTCTCTTCCTGTTATTCTCAGCATCCTGCATATCAGCATCAAGATCCTCTCCATACCTCAGATCATCCTCATAGCCCTCATAGCGCGTGCTTTCTGGTTCTTCCCTTCCGCGGCCTACGCCACGTCCTCCTCTACGTCCTCCTCTGCGGCCGCGCCCGTTCCCAGGTCCACGCCCGGTCCTCATTGTCCATGATGCATGCAGGTCCTTGAAGATCAAAGCTGACGGTGGATGAATACCCGTACCGTGTTCCTTGAAAAGGTACCCCAACATACCACACACCGCACACCAATCGGGCAGCTTCTCATACTTGACCCGATAGATCTGGCGCTTCCCCTCGCGTATCATTGACACTGCATTCCTCAGAGGTTTCATCACATCAATTCTTACCCAGACTCGATAAAAGTTTCTTGCGAAGTCCTGCGATGGTGGTTCAGCAAAGAGAACCTCTCCAATCTTTGCTGCAAGTGCCGGCACTAGGTGTGCATACAGATTTGGAACGTCGTGGATTTGAGCCCAGATTTCAATGTTGTCAAGCTTAACTGTAGAGGGTTTCACAAGTGCATCATATGGCTTGATGATCACCGCATCGCCCCTAAAGTGCCAGGGGCCGTCCTGGGTGACTCTCTCCCAATCTCCCAAGCACGAGAACTGGGCGGTGTAAAGGTTGTCCTCCAATGGCTTGAATTTTACTTCCTGCACAAGATCCCATGCCGCCCGCATATTCTTGAAAAACCAAAATTGACTATATGTTTTGCTTGAGTGAACCCTAATCAGGGCAACCCATCGCGCGGCCTCCGGCGGAACCTCCTTCTCATCAAACACAACATCGTCCAGATCCTCCTCTTTCAGTCCCAGCTCTTGCATCAACTTTTCCACGTCATCTTCCCCTGCTTGATCCGCCATAGCAGACCCCGAAGCCTTGTTGGATGACATCCTGAACCCTAGTCCGATGAAACATATCGGATCCTCCTGAAGGAACCCTAACCCCCCGCCGTCCTACCCCCTCCAGTACGAGTGCACGGGTCAGGGAAGGCAGAACGGAGGTAGGGGAAGACGATCTCGACGGCGGCGTGGTGGAGTCGCCCTGGGAGAACAAAAACCCTAACGAGAGGGAAAGATTCTGTCCTAGGACGCTCAGCACATGGCATGAACGCTTGTTAACTGTGCTGGTTAGCTGCTCGCTGCACTACTGTACAGTAAACAGGCACTCTCGCTACCCACTATTGGTCTGGCCCAGTGGCGGGTCCCTATGCGTCGCGTGGTTGTTCGACGCAAAACACGTCGAATAGGAGCTCCCGAGCTCCTGTATGACACTCATTAGCGTCAAACAGAAGAGCTTCCACACCAGGGCTCTCGCACAAACGAGCCGGCCCATTGATAGGCCAGCGTAAGGAAAAAAGTAACGAACAAAAAATCATAGAGCTAGTTGGTTTCTAACTCGCGACCTTGCACTGGATAGCCACGCCGAATGCCACTCCCACTAGCGACTTGTATTATTTTCAAGTACAGCGTAAACTTCAAGTACTCCCTCCATTCCCTTATACAAAGTCACAAACTCAAATTACAGGTACCAAGGTAAAATTTAATAATTGCTTTGCAAGTCAATTATTCTTTTAGTTAACCAGGATCATTAATACGCCCGCATGCATGCAAAGAAGGAATGGGAAGAAAGTAGCACAGTGTCATTATGACTACATGTATGTAAATATTAAACAAGTTGGTACTACGAGGAAACATCATTAATTTTGGCCTCGATTATTGTTAGTGGCCTTGTATAGATGCAAATTGTATTTTTCATAGTGGACTTGTATAAGAGAATGGAGGGAGTACTATGTACAGCGGCAGATCGGTTTTTTAATCTTCATTAAAAAATGAATAATGTTTTCTTGAACAAATTTTGAAACTCGAACAAACTGTTAAAATGTATTTTCTTAAAACTTACAAATCATTGAAAACATGAACAGAAATTTATTACTTTTTATATATATGATGAATGATTTTCAAATATACATTGAACATTTTTTAGATGTACGATGAACAATTTTGAAGTACATAGTGAACATTTTTGTGATATACACTGAACAAAACTTAAAACATAATGAACATTTTTGTGATATACCATGAACAAATTTTGAACATTGAACATTTTTATAGTATAGTCTGAACAATTTTTAACCATACATTGAATTTTGTGATATGCGCCTAAAAAACATTTAAATGCCCATTAACATTTTGTGATATACACTGAACAATTTTAATTTTTTGACAAAATTTGAAAAAGTTAATAAAATTACAGAAAACTGTGAACACGTTTTGAAATCATGATTTTTTTGGGGATTCGAAACATTTTTCTTGAAAACAAAGTATAAAAATAGAAACGAAAAACATTGAACATTTTTGTAAAAAAATACGATGGACAATTTTTAGTTAAACATTGAACATTTTTGTGATATACACTGAACAAATATTTAAATATACATTGAACATTTCTGTGATATATGATGAAGAAAGTTTTGAATTGTGAACTTTTTTTTTTGAAAAAGTGATTTTTTGGAAACCATGAACATTTTTTGATACATGAACAAAATTAGGAATTTCAAACTTTTTGAAAACAAAGAATAAAAAAATGAAAAAGAACAGAAACCGGGAAAAAGGAAAAAAGAAAACAGGCAAAAAGGGAAAACCGACAAAAAGAAAAAAAATGAAAAAAAAAACCAAAGCTTCATCTGTATCTTCAAATCCTCCAGCGACATAGCATACCTTTTTTTATCGCGAATACGCAAATTGCGTATCATTGCATTGATAGGTAGAATGGAGAGTTACAATGGCTAGACACAACTACAGATAGAGGGTGGTCATTCTAGCCAGCATTAGGAAGATACAAGACTCAAGGTGGGTCAAAAGTAAATTTGGCCAGCCCTTTGGCACCAGCTGAAGCCCAAGGCTTAGCTTCGTCAAGGATATTTTGCGTCAGGGTGGAGGTAGACGGTTGGATCCTGTCGAAGGTGCACGCGTTTTTGTGCTTCCAGAGCGACCACGCGATCAACATCCCAAGCGAAGCAACCCCTTTGCGAAGGGAGGTAGGCACACCATTGGTGGTGCGGAGCCACCAGTCGAAGAATGGCTCGTCGCCGTGCGGCATGGCACCGGTCAGACACACGGATGCGTAGACGTCGTGCCAGACCGTGCGGGGGAAGGAGCAACCGATGAGGATGTGCCATGAACTTTGTTTCCTGGTCGCAGAACGTGCACTTCTGGTTGTGCGGTGGGCCATGGCAGGCAAGGCGCTCGTTGGTCCAACAACGATCGAGGAGAGCAAGCCAGATGAAGAATTTGGCACTGAAGAGGGCCCAAGTCTTCGAGGTGAGTGCAGCTAGGGGCGAGGGAATCGATCCTTGGAACATGGCATTGTAGCAGGAGCGTGTCAAGTACTTGCTGTCAGGAGTCCAACGCCAACGCAGTCGATCCGGCCGGTCCGATAGGATGGTGGATTGAACACAGCGTATACCTGAAGAAGTCCGGTTCACATCTATTCACAGCATGGGCTAAAAGCATGGAGCAATGACGATTGTGATGGCTCCTAACTGAGCAACTAAGAGCATCTCTAATAGACCTATCAAAACACGGACCTATAAACTCCGTTTACAGTTCGTTCATTGCCTCGGATATGGGCTGAAAACCTCCACGAAAGAATAGAAACCATAAATCGAATTGTAAATTTTGAAATCAAGACTTTGCGGGAGAAATAGAACGTGTTCATAGATCTTGATCACCATACATAGTTCATACATACACTAAATTACACTAAATAGCTAGGAGAATAGGCGGCCATCGTAACCCTATAGCCAAAAATTGGCTCATTAGAGCCATCCGGGTGCGGTGGCGACCCTGCGGCGGCGGACATGCTCAGTCGTCGTCGTTGGAGACGAGGTCAACATATATGTCGCCCTGCGCCTTCTTCTCGTGGCGCCATGCGTCTTGGTTGTCAACGAACTCCTTCTCCTTCGATTAGGAAGTCGTCGAGGTTCGCAAGATATCGCCGACGCTGCTCCTCCTCCTCCCACGCACTGCCCGCCATGATTGCCCGCTCGAAGATGTCCGCCTCGGCCGGGGGAGGAAATCCTTCGGCCCGATGACGCCGACGCCCGACAACTCCGCCTCGAGCTCCTGCTTCACCACGCGGAGGGCCGAGAGATCCACCGGCTCCCTTTTCATCGGTGTGAGGAGCGGCATGCGAGGACTTGACCCCCCGGCGGCGGAGGAGCCCGCGCCGAAGAAGATCAGCCCATGCCGGCGGTCGTACTCCTCCGTCTCGTGGTGGAGGAGCGACTCCGGCGGCCGGAGACCGTGGTTGGTGTACTTCTTTGCCACGCGCTTCCTCGCGTCGTCCGCTCGGACACACCGCTTGCACTCGGGGTCGTCTCTCTCGCTGGAGCTGCGATCGGAGCTCCACATTCCGCCCCACATGATGGCGTTCGGCAGCGGGATTGGACTCACCGGCGGCAAGAAATAGAAGGGGGATTGGGGAATCGTGGCGGCGGGGGATAGGGTTTCGACCCGTATCGGCGCCACGAACCCTTACATATACCGCGTCGGGGGGGGGGGGGGGGAGGGGGGGGGTGTTGTGGGCCACCGTAAAATGTTTTACAACCGGGCGAATATACGGGCTCTGTTCTGGCCAAAAAATAATATTCCAACCCCGTATAATCGCCGGGTTTTGCGGGTCCACGCGTTTTTAGGGGTCTGCTAGAGATGCTCTAAGTCAACCACTTGGTTCATGGCCTGAAGCTCAATCGTCAATGCATCACGGCCATGAGCCATCCGGCCAGCTTTGCAGGCCACCACATCCCCGACATGATCCCAAACCACCACACCCCAGGCTGCATGATCTTGGCCTTGAACAAATGCGCCGTCAGCGTTAAATTTTAGCGTGCCGGGTTGCGGCGCAAGCCATACTGCTGCCTCTTTCTGCACACTCTCCTTGTTCGGACACATAATCTCCATATATTCAGCATTGTCAATAATGCCTCGATATCCTATAGTCTGCGCGCTTGCCATCTTGCGTCGACCCTGACGGACGTCGTTTCTGTTATTCTACCAATGCCACTATGCATAAAACAGCTCCAGCCTCTTTTTCTGTTGGATTAGCCATAGAATATCCATTGTTTCCTGTATTGTTGTACAGCACTGAACTGAACGTCTTACATCCTCGAGGCCCAGGAACTGCCATAGCTCCTTAACCTTGCTGCATTGTATAAACAGATGTGCACCATCTTTGATTCTTGTGTGGCCTATTTCCATTTCACCCCGGTAATTCCATCGAACTAAGTAGCAACATGTAAGGAATCAGTTTTCGAGATACCACGCAACACCAATTTTCCAACGACACTAATTAGAAATAAAAAGATGCATCACTCGTTTCCGACCAAATTAATTATGTCTTGGTATTAGAGTTTTCTCTCTTTGTCCTGATAAACCCAAACGGAGGGAGTAAAGATTATCTATCTCAACATTACATGATTCGAAATACAAAACAGAAAACCACGGCTAGAAGAGGACGACATCTAGAGGTATTGCTTTTCATGTACTAATACCTTGTAAAACACATTCTCTAACAAATTGGTCTGGATCCTTCTTCAACAATTTCCACACACTACAAGGCCAGTTCACAAAAGCTTAAAGCGTGAAGCTTTGGTACAAAACTATCTGTGGTCTATCTTGAGAAAAGGGTACATTTAGTACACGAACCGTCACCTGTCTCAACAACGCACCATTTCTGTTGGCTCGCAAAGTAACTTTAATTTGTGAGCATTAGCCAAAGCAACACACAATGGTAGGCAAAAACCATGTCACTAAGCAATAAATAAAGGGGAGCCTCAACCCATCTATTCATCTCCACCACCACCACCAAAACAACATTGAAAACATGAAGACCTTATTCCTCCTAGCCCTCCTTGCTCTTGTAGCGAGCACAACCTTCGCGCAATACTCAGAAGTTGGTGGCTGGTACAATGAAGTTGGTGCAGGAGGTGGTTCTCAACAATGCCCGCTGGAGCGGCCGAAGCTAAGCTCTTGCAAGGATTACGTGATGGAGCGGTGTTTCACAATGAAGGATTTTCCAGTCACTTGGCCCACAAAATGGTGGAAGGGCGGTTGTGAGCACGAGGTTCGGGAGAAGTGCTGCCAGCAGCTGAGCCAGATAGCACCACAGTGTCGCTGCGATTCTATCCGAGGAATGATCCAAGGCAAGCTCGGTGGCTTCTTCGGAATTTGGCGAGGTGATGTATTCAAACAAATTCAGAGGGCCCAGAGCCTCCCCTCAAAGTGCAACATGGGAGCCGACTGCAAATTACCTAGTGGCTATTACTGGTGATGATATAGCCTCTATTCGTGACCAATAAAATGTCACATACCACAACATGTGACAAATAAGTGTGCTCGTATGATAATCTATGAATAAAATCACCCTTGTATATTGATTTGTGTTGGAGATACCTGTGTATGAGTTTGCTGGTGGTGGTTTGTGTGCATGTTTGTGCAGCTTTAACAATAATAAAAAATACAAACTTGTTCAATACTTCGCAAGAAAGAGAAGAAGATTAAATGGTTCACACAAGAGAACTATTTTGGACATGACTATTCTCTCTTTTTAGTCTAGCAATAGCTAAAAGAAATCTATACTAGTCACTGACATGCTAATCGAACCCATAAATTTGTATGCACAGCCACTCCATGTATCTTTTGCACTATAACCTTATCCGTCCATCCAACAACTTGTAAAATAGTGCAAATCTAGTTTCATGAAATGTTTAAATCTCATGGAAGTGAAACTTGCTCACTTGTTTACGAGAGTAGATGTACAACCCCACCATCCGGGTTGAACTTTTCACTCCATAGGGATCTCCTTTACAATTTGTTTGAACAATTATCTTGGGAACAACCTGTTTTCTGGGGGGAAATAATCTGGAATAACTAGGCATGAACCAAATGATTCTAAATACAAGATAAAACTAAATTATGGCACAGATAGGACGTCATCTTGATTCACTATTTTCTGTACATGGAACCTTGGCGCATTCCTTATCATGTACTACTATGTAAGACACATTCTCCAACTAAAAAATTTACATGACTTGTATCTTTTTAGGGTAAATATTTAACATTTTTTAGGGAAAATATCTAATAGTTTGGTCCAGATCCATCTTTGACAACTCGTGAAACACTAAAAAAATAGTTCTGCAAAACTATTTGAAGATTTGGTAGGACACTACTTATGGTCTATCTACACACGTCCTATGTGCTTTTAAACTAACTTTGTTTGGTATCTAACTAAATTAACATGCACCGACCAAACCAACACACAAGATAGAAAAAATCGTGTCACCTCATCTGTAATCATAGAGAGGCCTCATCTAATCTATGCATCGTCTTTCCTGCAGGGTAAGCTATCCATCTTCACCGCCACCAAAACACCATTGACATAATGAAAACATTCTAGCTGCTTCATGTAGATCTCCTTGCTCTCACAACAAGCATGGCCTTCATAATTCATGTTGTACAAGGAAGTTCGCATGGGGAGTGGTCACAGTTGACGCAAGAAGGAGCAGATGATTCTGATATATCTCTATTTCTAATGGACGAGTTGGTGAATAGTCACCGCGGTTTATTTTTGTTGGGTTTTTTTGTCTCTCCTCCCACCACCCCCTCCCACCCTGGCCCATCAGTTTATTTTTCTCTTCACTCTTTATTACAACCAAAACTTTCCTAACGTATAACAAATCACGGATCTAACTTCCTTAAATTATGCAAATCAATCGATTCCTTTTATTGGTTCAATTTGTCTTAGGAAACAAATAACAGATTTTCACGAAACAAATAATACATTTTAATCTAACTTTCCTAACTTATCTAAATCAATCGATTTCTCTTATTAGTGAAATCTCTATTTTTAATGGACGAGTTGGTAAATAGTCTCCGCGATTTATTTTTGCTAATTTTTTTTCGTCTCTCCTCCCACCACCACCACCCTGGTCCATCGGTTTATTTTTCTCTCCACTCTTTATTACAACCAGAACTTTCCTAACATATAACAAATCACGGATCTAACTTCCTTAAATTATGCAAATCAATCAATTCCTTTTATTGGTTCAATTTGTCTTAGGAAACAAATAACAGATTTTCAAGAAACAAATAATACATTTTAATCTAACTTTCCTAACTTATCTAAATCAATCGATTTCTCTTATTAGTGAAATTTGTTTTAGGAAACAAATAACAGACACGTCACAACTTTTCTCCCAATAAATAGTTGCTTAACATTTGCAAACTTTCCTAGCCAGACACGTCACAAACGGGCAGGTATTGATATCACGTTACCTAACAATAAAACCCCATTTGCATAGAAATCAGTTCAAAAATCCTAACTTTTCTAAATTTTTACCTTTCCTTGATAACAACCAATATTTCCTATGTTTTTCATCTATTGAAGGAAATCACTCCTCCATCGATATTAGCATTTTTTGGAATGAGATCTCTGGGTTATGTTTTTTTTGCGATTCTTTCCAATTGTGACCTCTCCTTCCACTCTGGCTCCTTCTTGCATAAACACCTCCACCACAGCCAGGTGACACCACCCCAGACCTCCTGCCTCTTCACACCTTCTCCGCCACCTCCTTCTCGTACTCCATTAACAATCCCTCCGCCACATTTGTCCACGACGGTGTCGAGGGCATGGCGCAGCAGCGTACCAGCGGTAGAAGAGCGTAGCAGCAGGAAGCAGCACGCAGCAGGCGAGGCGAGCGGCCGACGGTGGAGGGCAGAGATGCGGCCGGCGTGGCTGAGGGGCGGCCGGTAGAAGATGGCCACGACTGGAGGCGGCGCGAGGCAGGGGCGCGACAGCTGGGCGAGCAAAGGGATAGGCGGCAGCAGACGGGGCGAGCGCAACCAGCGAGAGTGTGCAGCGCGGCCAGGGTGTGTGTCGCGCGGGGCACAGTTGTGCGGTGGCTGCGGAGAGCGCGACAGCAGCGGCGGGCGCGACCGACGCGGTGTAGCACGGGAGTGGGCATGGAGAGGGAGTGGCCCCGCGGGCGCAGAAGAAGAGCGGCAGGCTCGGGCATGGGCGTGCATAGGAGCGGGCATCTGCCACGGGGTCAATCCGAGGAGCTCGGTGGCTACCCCTGCAATGGCCATGGCGGACGACGGTTCTCGGCCATGGCGAAATACCTAATGAGAGCAAACGAGAGGGGAAACAGGGGAAAGGCAAGAGGAGATCATGGTGGTGTCAATGGCGCCCTAGGGAAAGACATGGGAGCTCAGGGCGGTGTGGATCGAATGACAATGTCGCGGTGGCCCAAGGTTGAGGAAGACGACAGTGACGTCGATGCGGGGGTGCTGGACTTGATCTAAATATATCGGCTAAATAGGCTATGCTGATTGGTACTAAAGTTGAGCTAGCACCGCTTGATTATGTTACATATAATCGCCAAGATCTCGTCAGCGGCGTCATCTCTTTTATGTGCTTTACTGCATCACATATGTCGTGTCTCAACAGCAAAATTGTAGGAGTAACTGGTCCTGGTTGCACAACCTTTTGAATAAGAATAGGGCCAGACAGATTATAGAGTTCGCTGCCGTGAAGGGTTTGATTGTGTGATACCACCATTCAATTGCGCCATTCTTTTGTTTTTTAGGAGGAAACGACAGGAGAGGCTTCTACTGCATTTAATTAACAAAAGATATTAATGTTACATATTTACAAGAGGGGTGCCACTTGTTTGTTGTTTTGCCTCAGTTGCTCTTAACGCGTTCCTACCTTCTGTCATGCGATGCCAAAGGCGTTCCAGGAGGCGTTGCGCATGATGGAACGTTGATGAGTCATAGGTGCACCAGGTCATCATGGCCTCCAACAGTACCACATGGTACGTTGAGATTCACGCATCATTAACAGGTTGAAGATGAAGTTGTGTGAGTCATAAATTGAAGTGGCTCGTGATTCTGTATGTTAGCCCTTCCTTGTAGGTGCTTCTCAAGATGGAGGACAACATATTAGTCAAGACATTAGGGATCCTCATTGATGTTTTATCTCTCGTCTGCATTTATTTTGTTTGCTCCAATTCTATATATTCTCACGAGTAGATGAGGTGTAAACATGTGCAATGTAGTTCCTTTTTCTACATATGGTGATTGATTTCTTATTTGGTAACCCAACTAACGGATGGTAATTAATCTTCAAATACCAAAACCAAACATACAAGGTAACAATCAATTCATGTATCACAATCAGATTCTTTTTTAGTACCCAGTTTAACTCACGGATGGTAATCAATCTCCAAACAAAGGAAACAATCACCGTCGTTTACCTCTCGCCAATGTTACATAAAAATAACGCTGAGAATTTAGATGTATTGTTTGTCATGACGCTGTGGCTGGCCGATTACATGAAATTAACTCCCTCAGTTGTGGTGACAAATATAATACACATAATCCATATTGTTATGCACTAGCACATGTGCGTGTGAAATAGATAGATTATGGTCCCGTACCCAATAAGATGAATATGTGTGTGTTAGAGAGAGAGAGAAAAGGAGAGGGGAGAGAGAGTGAGGAAGAGGGAGGGGAGGGTGTGTGTGTGAGAATTTGATGGTAAAAAAGGTTGTCAATGTCACTTAATATGTATGAGAATATTAAATGTAATATTAACATAATTAATATTAAACTCTTAAAGTTAATGTGGCCCCGTTGCCGTTGGTATACCACCGTATGTGGCCAATATAAGGAGTTGTAGATGGTGGCTGGGCCTTCGGATTAACACTAAAAAATGTGTGATCTTGCCTATCAGATGTGCACGAGGGTGACTTCATAAAATTTCAAAGTGATATGCCGGCTCAATCTCTCAGAGACGCCCATAGGGATAGGATGTACGTGTGTGTTCAAAAAAATAAATATATGCGTATGTATATAAGCGTTTGCGTCTGTACTATGTTAAAAAAATGTGCACGAGGTGGTGGAATTGCTCGCCAATGGGCTTGGGTGCCACCTGGGGCTACCATTGTGCCTGCAGAAAGCCGTGGCTGGCCATTTCCAAGAGCTGCGGCCTTGGATAAATCTGCAAGGCTGATTCTAGTGCACTCCGTCCTATGCGCTATGCCGATCCACACGATGATGCTCCTATGCGGCAAATCCTATTTAGCGCTGCAGGCGCCGGTTTCTTCAGTTTCTGCAAACAGGCGCCTGCAGGCGCGGTAGCTGGGCTCGGCCCATTTCTCCTTTGTTTCTTTAGTTTAAAACTTTCAAAAATTATGTAGCTGCCGGACGTCGAACCTACAACCAGCTCCTTCGGGGCAATCAAGCGCAACCACTAGACCAATGAAGGACTTGTGCGGTCAAAGCGTTTTGTTTTTATTTCTAATTGTATCACCATAACATCAACCTGCTGCTGCACAAACACTTCGTTTTCTCTCTTTTATTTTTTTCTTCAGTTCGGTTCATTTTTTATTTTCCTTTTTCTCATTTTTTGTTTCATTCTAATGCATGTTTTTTATAAAATTCGTGAACCTTTTTTCTTAATTGACGAACTTTTTTCCGAATTTCATGAACTTTTTAAAAAATTCAATGATTTTTTTTTCAAATTTGATGAACTTTTTCTCAAAATTAATGAACTTTTTCCAAAATCGATGAACTTTTTTCAAATCGAGTGAACTTTTTCCAAAATCGATGAACTTTTTTCAAATCGAGTGAACTTTTTTCAAAATCGATGAACTTTTTCAAATCGAGTGAACTTTTTTCAAAATCGATGAAATATTTTTTTGAAGATTGATGAGCTTTTTCCATTTTTATTAGTTTTTGTTTTAAATTCTTCAACCTTTTTTTTAACCCATGAACCTTTTTTTTAATTCCTGATTTTTTAAGAAAAGATACACATATTTTTTTGAACATTCAATGGTCAACTGGTCAGACCGGTCAATTGATGAACTTTTTTCCTCCAATTAGTGAACTTGTTCTAATTTAAATAGCGCAGCTAGAGTAGTTCTTAGATGGTGCGTGCTGTATTCAATCACTATTAGCCTGGTAGCGTAGTGGTAGCCAATGTATTGGATGAAGCTGCAGTCTTTGTTCGATTCCCCACGAATCTCTTTTTTATGGTGGGTATGGTGGGTTTTTTCGCGCTACAATATTACGGTACGTTACGTGTTTATGGGCCGGCCCACTAAGGTTCTCCTGTGAGCGCCGGTTACCGTCGCGGGTGCTTAAGGCGCCGACTAGGACCTCCCCTCCTATGCGCCACTCGTTGCGGCGAATTGTCGAGCGGACGCACAGGCGCGTCTTCAGCTGGGCCGGCCCATTAGCGCAACGCAATGAAAAAATCCCAAAAAACTCTGCTCGAGGGAGGGACCTCCATCTTTGTACGCACAAGCCTAGCCAACGCGATAGACAAGCTTTCTTGGTTGCCATGGCGCGCGAAGCTAAATGTAATGTAGATCCGAACATTTTCTCAAATTCCTAACGTGAAAATTATTTTGAAAAAGTGTTTCTTTAAAAGCGAACACTTTCCAAATTTTAGAAGAAAAACTAAAAAGCTTGAACAAAGTTTTGATAAAATGAACGCTTTTTAAAATCCCAAATATTTTTGAATTTAGAGAACAAAATTTTGAAATTGAGAACACAATTTGAATATGAACATTTTTTAAAGCATAAACATTTTTTAATCTTGAGAACAAATTTTGAAATGGAGAACAAATTTGGACACGTGGGTTTTTTTTAAAGCATGAACATTTTTTTGGAATCTTGAGAACAAATTTGGAAGCACGAACAATTTCTTAAAGTACGAACATTTTTTGAATATTGAGAACAAATTTTGAAACGGAGAACAAATTTGAAAAATCCCGAAAAAATTTGAAAGCGCGAACATTTTTTGAAAACGTGAACAACAAAATTGAAGTCTGGTACATTATATTAATTTCGGAAGTTTTGTACTTTTTTGTGTAACGAGAATTTTTTTTGAGTTTTGAGAACTTTTTTTTTAAAACTGAACATTTTATGAAAAGGCAAACAAAATATTAATATTTTGAAAAAAAAGAGAAAAGAAAAAGAAAATGAAATAAGAAACCAAAGAAAGAAAAAAAAGCAGAAAAAATGAAAAAAGAAGAAAAGAAAAAAGAAACAGAAAGGAATTTGAAAATCTGAAGAACAAAAAGGAAATAGAAAGAGAAGAAAAAATAATTGAAAAATGAAATAAAGAAACAGAAAAACAAAGAAAGAAGAAAAAAAGAGAAAGAAAGAAACATAAACAAGAAAACAAAAAACCAATGAAAAACCGGTTCAAGAACCTTCTGGAAGGTTCCAAAACCGGTAAGGAACCTTCCAGAAAGCACCCAAAAACGGATACTGTAGCCCGTGTACTATCTAGTTGGGCCGGCCCATCTTGATCGCTAGGTCGCTCGCCTTTGTGCGTTCGCTCGACATTCTGCCGCAATGAGCGTCCCTTAGGATATTCCCACAATGATGGCTTTGGATGTTGCCCCCTGCTACTTTAGCCCAGATTAGAAAGATCTGTAGGGGCTTCATTTGGCCTGGTCATGCGCACGCCAATGGAGGGAATTGGGCTGTCGCTTGGGGTACTGTTTGCACACCCAAGTGGGCTGGTGGCCACCGTCAACATACTTTTCCCTCACGTTAGGGTTCCTCTCCTCTGGGCGGCGACTCATAGCCGCCGTAGAGATTCATCTTCCCTACCCATGCTTCTCCGTGATCCCTCGGCTCGGATCGATCAAGGGGCGGTCCCTGGACTGCTACTCGATCTTGGCTAGGGGTCTGTGGAGAGGAAGGGAGTCTAGGGTTCCGACAAACAAGCCCGGTGGAGAGTTCTTCGGGCTAGGGAACGACGAGCGAAGCTTCTGGATCGGGCACTCACGAGGATCTGGAGGCGATGATGAAGGAACTGGGTCTCTCGGAGGAGGATCTAGATGACGTTGTTGTTGATCAAAAAGCTATACCGCCGGAGGCAACACGGTGGATGGCGATTGCTAGAGTTCACAATGAAAAGCCCTATAGCCAATTCTGGTTCTACAAGAACATGAGGGCCGCTTGGGATCTCGCGCAGAAGGTGAACATCCGACCACTCGAGGATAATTTATACACTCTGCAGTTCTCCTGCCTCGGTGATTGGGAGCGCGTGATGGAGGAAGGTCCGTGGACTTTCCGCGGAGATGCGGTGATTCTTGCGAAGTACGACAGGTTCACCAAACCGTCAATGATCAAACTGGACAAGATGGCTATATGGGCACAGATTCATGATTTTCCGGATGGCTATGTGTCGCAGATTCCGGCTTTGGCAGCAAAGATAGGGGATCTGGTGTACGCGGAGCCAGCATCTCATGATTTTGAAGGTAACTTCTTCAGGGTTCGAGTCAACCTAGATGTCAACAAACCACTGAAGAACGCGGTCTCGCTCAAGATTGATGATAAAAGGTTGTTGTTCCGTGTCAAATATGAACGCCTCCCAGATTTGTGTGCTGTATGCGGCAAGCTTGGGCATCTGTACAAGGAACACGGTGACGGAGTTCACCCCCCATCGGCGCTGGTGTTCAAGAACTTGAAGGCCTCTTGGTTCCGCGGAGCGGGTCCTGGACTCGGTGGGGCGAAGAATAAAAGAAGCACAGCAGGGAGTCGACGGTCAGCTGCTGATGAAAGACCCGCCTTCCCAAAGGACCAGGATGCTGCGATGACAGAGGCAGATCAGAATGGGAAAAGGACCCAAGCTTCGGTCCTGTCTACAGGCGTGCATACTTCTGCACCCTCGGCTCATCCAGGCGACGGGATTCTGCTGCTGCCGGCGCCACAGTTACCCGTGAGCCCACCACCCAAGCAGGACCCCAAGAGGGCGAAGACAGATGCACAAGGTCAGAACATCCAAGGCAAGGGAAACAATGCAAAGGATAACACAAACGCAACATCGGCGGACTCCCGGGTGGAGTACCGCCGGGCCCAATGAGTATCCTATGTTGGAACTGCCGCGGTGCGGGCAAAGCCGCAACAGTTCGGGAGCTTCGCGAGTTAGCGAAGAAATTTGCCCCTACCCTACTTTGTATCGTAGAAACACAGCTGGATAGAGCAAGGGTAGAGAGTTTGGCTAGTAGCCTTGGTTTTGATAAAGCATTTGCTGTTAGTAGTCAGGGGCGGAGTGGTGGACTCGGAATTTTCTGGAATAATCCAATAAATATAGAGATTTTGGGCTACTCGGTTTATCACATTGATTGTTCTCTCACAGATCCAGGCCAGGACCCATGGAGGGCCACTGTTTTTTATGGAGAGGCCCAAACCAACCTGAGACAACATACTTGGGACGTAATGAAGGGGATAGCTAGTTTAAGCGATCTACCTTGGGTCTGCATAGGTGATTTTAATGAAGTGTTGCATCCAGAAGAACAAGAAGGCATTGGAGAGAGGAGTAATGCGCAAATCCAAGGCTTTAGGGAGGCGGTGGACGTTTGCATGTTGGCGGATTTGGGTTACCAGGGTAACTTTTGGACGTTTGAAAAGAAGGTCTCGGGAGGGAGTTACACCAGAGTACGCCTTGATAGAGCGCTTGCGACGGGTGCATGGGCACTGAAGTTTCCCACAACCATGGTTCTGCATCTTACGGCTGCGACTTCGGACCACGCACCGATCCTCTTGAAGACGCAGGATGATGAAAGTCGTCCACCGGCGAAACCCCCATTCAGATATGAGGTTATGTGGGAGACGCATGAAACGTGGCAAGATACACTCTCGAACATCGCGCCTGGATGAGTTGCAACAGAAGCTGCGGACTATATCTGATAGTCTTGGTAATTGGAATAAGAACACTTTTGGAAGCGTCCGCAAAGAAATAAAGAACCTATTGGCCGAGCTAGAACAACTGAGAGGGGACCCAAGGAGGATCGGACCGTCACGTGCAGAACTAAAAATCAATGAAAAGCTGGTTGAGCTTTACCATCGGGAAGAACTGATGTGGCGTCAAAGATCTAGGCTCGAATGGCTTGCATCAGGAGACAAAAACACAAAAAAAATTCATATGAGGGCTTCTATGAGGAGAAAGAAGAACATGATTAAAGCCCTAGAGAATGCTCTTGGGGTGAATGTTAGCGATCCTGCGGAACTAAAAACACTCGTGACTGATTTTTACAAATCTCTATACACATCAACGGGTGTAACTAATGTGGACCAAGTTCTCCAACATGTTCCTGCAAGAGTCACTCAAAGCATGAACGAGGCGCTGGTTGCCCCGTATACTCGGGAGGAAGTTAAAACGACACTTTTTCATATGGGCCCAACTAAGGCCAGGGCCCGATGGCTTCCCGGCACAGTTCTATCAGCGACATTGGGATATCTGCGGAGAAGAGGTCACGAGAGCAGTCCTGAGAATTGTAAGAGGGGAGGAAAGTGCAGAATGTGTCAATGACCACTACACCACGACACTCAAAGCAGCGTCAAATAATCTGTCGGCATAAGCCACCTAAGGCGACACATTTAGTGTCGGGAAAGACCTTTGCCGACAAAAAGGAGCTGACGCCTATAGTCCTGCCGGGAAAGGTCTTTGCTGACAGATAAATCTACACCGACAGATAGTATGTTAGCTTTGGTGAGACATATGGCGACAGACATTTCTACACCGACAGACTGTTCTATGGCGACAGATCATCTGACAATGTACTATGCCGACAGATTGTGCGATGTCCATTGCTACGCCGACATTTTGTGTGTAAGTGTGCTATGCCGACAGATTGTGTGACGTCCAATATTACTGCCAGACAGATTTACTGCAGGGTTCCACATTTCACCAGAAATGCAAATGCACCATATTTTAAATGAATTTACACTCATAATATTCAATTCATGTTCAATATGTAATACATATATAGACAATTGCACTCTTGTATTCATCAAAAGATACTATTGATCAAATGCATTCATTCAACACATATAGAACATTCATTGTTTTACTTCACCCAAGTAGCTACAACCATTAAGGATCCACAAATCAGATATACAAGAGAGGCATGTTACAAACATAATGGCCAAAGTTCCTAAGAGACCAATTGCATGATCACTGGATTACTACAGAATAATACGGAAGACCAACTCTTCAATCGCCAAGCCGAATCAACTTCCATATGAACAAAATGTGTCAACCCTGTTCTCAACAAAAGCAGTCACGAGAACATCTTCAGTCAACTTGTGGACTTGCTACTTTCTACCATTTGTCCCTACAAAAGAACTCGTATGTTTTAGAAGATGTACAATATACACACAGATCATGCATATTACCAAATATTATATGATGAATTGGAACCATGCATAGTTGAACTAGTCTCGTACAGGGAAGACCACAAGAATGAACTAGGCTGGAGTTGAGTGTCATCAATCAATCAGTAAACCAGATCCAAGTAGTAAAACAAAGATGAACTAGATATCACAGGTCTAAATCAACAGTGTAGAGCAGTAAGAAACTGGGGAGAAACCTCACAGTCAAGAGCCGCTGATCCACAACCTTGTTTGGGGAGTTGAGGTCAGGGTCGTCGTCTTGGGCTTGGGGTCTTAGTTGTCCTCCTCGTCCATGGAGCCGGGTGCCTGCTGCACCAAATCAAGCAGGAAAATAAACATCATATTATTCAAAAGTCAGACATACAATCAAGTGGAAAAATAAATAAAATCACATGAAGATTATAAGGAACAAAACCAAACAACCAGCACAGCTACATTCCGTATGAGGAGTTTACATTCCACTCATACTCCATTGTACACAGACAGAGACAGCTACACACAAACAAGTCCAGTCCCTAGAACCAACAAATATAACCATCGATCGTGCGGTCTGCAAGGGTCAAAGTAAAAGCAATTTCTACTGTACCATCCATTTTTAGTTGCGACAACGACTAGAACATCTTGGCCAAAGAGGGATCAATTCCACAACCAAACAAGATAACTGCATTTACACACAATTCCTAGTTCCCTACCAAACAACAAGAACAAGATAGCCAGGCCACTTGCATCAGACCATAAACAGGCCAGAATTAATGCAATGATACATAAAGGGCAGAGGGAGGAGAGTTGTTGTTTATTACCACATTGTTTGTTGTTGTTATTGTTGTTGTAGTTGATCAAAAGGGCGACTTGGTGGGTTTGTGATCCTTATCCAATTCCAACTGACCATGCCAGGTGCTGAACCGGAGGGGTTCCAACTCTACCTGCAAACCATAAAGGAGCTCACGATTAATAACATTACAGAAAAAGAACAAGATTACTTAAGAGGAACTAGGCTGGAGAACCTAGAGAACTAGAACTGGCATCACATCATTAAATCAAGGTATAAAGTAAAGCGAGCGAAACCCAGGACAGATGGTAGTGTGGTTTCACAAACAGAAAAGAATAGAACCTAGGCAGGCTAGAGCAGAGCATCGACAACTTACTTGGGTACGTAAACCATTCATTTTAAGGCAAGACTTGCAGGCATGTTCATTGGCAATATATATTTAATAAACGCGTGCATCTATCTAATTCACATGTATGAATGCAAGAAGAAAACAAACCATTCATTCTAGATCACTAAATGATCGAGAACGTCTTATTTTACTTTACATATGTGCACATGACTCAGTCAAAAGGAATAACAACACATGATGTTAATGCTAGTTAAGTGCATTGTCGCTTATATTCTACATTATTATCAGGTCATGTGTTCCACTTTTGAAGTGAATAGGCATTTTACTATGTGGTATAAGATACTTATAGAGAAATACATACCCGTCCATACATCCATAATTGGGAAGGCCAAATTGCATCAAACAAACATATGATTATTTTGTTACAACCTTTAGAAATGCAAGTAAGACATGATGATTTTGTTATTGTACTTATGAAAAGAGATAAAGGCGGCAAGCAAGCAGGGCGAATGCATTGATGGGAAATTGAAACTAAAGAAGAAATTGGTTCCTAGTCAATGACTTGTGCATAACCGTCAACAGATGGATGGCTACTTAGTGTCGTACTAACTAACAAGACACACTAGGCAAATCACCATGCTTTCAGTTGTAGAGACCAGACATAGTAAACCAGATGCTTAAGTTTAGGGGCCTCCCTCCCTGCTGCAGTGGAGCAAGTATCTAGTGTGTGCGTGTGCGTTCCAAAGCTAAAGATGCATACATTATTACATGACATTTTTCCATTAGTACAAGGGTGACCCAGCAGCAACGATATAGAAAAAAACAATGACACTTCTTTACCTTCGGACAAAATAGCACCAAGTTTTGCTTCTCATATGCTTAATTTACTATTGCCCAGGGTGATCACACCTAGGCGGCACAACGGTCCACCCATCAGCATCAGGGATAGGCTTCCGAGGACCTCGGTTCATCCTGCTTCATCCTCGAGCAACAGTGGCTGGTCACCATCATCATCATCCGAACTATAAATCATCGGCATCGGCAACCCTCTCCTCGCAACAAGGAAATCAATAAATTAAAAGAGAGTCATCTCCTGAATATTAATTGGTAACCAAGATCCAACCAGCACAATGGTGGCATGCCAGGATGCCAAAAACTGTTCGTTCAACAAGGAGAATACATCAAGGGAAAATCTAAAAAGAAAAAACAAGGCTCGCCGCTGGCCTATCCGCAAAGTACCTGGGATAGATAGATATATGCTAGCAGCTCGCATTCTTGCTGGAATAATATTCACATGTATGTGGCTACAAACTAAACCATACATTTTCTACTAGCTGCCATGATTAAGACTCAGGATTTGATACTATTCGCATAATCAGGGTGCTGCTATACATATACAAATGTAGAAACCAAATATTCAATATTCTTCCATAACCCGGATTTACTGTCATCATATTATGCCCTTATTTATTATCATTTTTATATAAAAACTAGGTATTATGACAGTCTGATGCATCCAATGTTTATAATGACATTAGAAATTGTAGCATTAAGCAGCTTTGGAGGACTATCACCTATTCACATGTTCCTGTAACAGAACGGGCATAAATTCTTTACTTGCCTTCACCACCTACGTATGAAGATTGACTGATTGTTAGTATGTTACTGACAAATGCTTCTCTTCAATAGATGCATCATTACATGTGTATGTAATTAGGACATGCAGATCACATTTGGGACTTGATAGGCCCACACATAATCAGATTTAGCTACAAGAGGCTATGAAAGCTAGCATCCGCGCAATAAGAAAAGGAGAAATTGAAAAATAAAATATGCCAATCACAAAGGGGAACATAATTACAATTCTAATAGAAGAATGACACGCATCCCTCTCCTTTGTAATGCCTCGGCTAAGAAATTGTTACATGCTGCAAATTTGTAGATGAAGCACGCACTAGAACAACCATAGATTTATTTACCTACTGGAAGAAGCCAACCAATTCACGGCTGGATCCGATTAGTTACCTACACGTACTGGAAAAACCACTAACCCAGCTTACCTATAGCGACCAGATCTGGAGGTGGGGCAGAGAGGGGGCGACAAGGAACCACTCACCCACCAGAAGCTTATCTCTTGTATTCTGTAGGCGGGGCAGAGGAAAGGAGATCAGCCGAAGCAGAGGTCGCACGTGGAGAAAAATCAGCAGTGGATCCTCGGTGGCGGTTGACGGCGCTGCTGCTCCTCGGCGTGGCGGACGGAGCTGCTACTCCTGGGCGTATGGCGCCCTGCGGGGAGGAAGGCCAGGATCGGAGATGATGTGGCACGAGGGGACCAGAGGACGGGCGGCGGCGCGCAGATCAGGGGCGGCGGCGCAGTTGAGTTAGGTTTAGGTCGGGGGCAGCGGCGCAATCGGGTAGAGAGAGAGAGAGGGAGGGGGGATTGGGAAGTGGACGGGTGTGTTTTTTCTTTTCTTTTCCTGGTCTGGTCCGACTCTTAGTGTTTTCAATCGCGCGCGCATGGCTCTCTTTCCGCGCCTTATTTTTCGGGTGTGGGTGGAAGGAAACTACCCGTGGGTGGAAGGAAACTACCCCGACACTTTCTTTGTTCCTACGAATCGCCGACACACAAACAATCACTAAGGATGGTAACTGCCGACAGAAATTACGTCGGTGCTCTGGTGGTGCTTCGGCGATAGATAATGTGTCAATGAGGTTATATAATACTGTCATACTATGTGTCGGTATAGTTTGGGACAAAAAAAGTGTCGGCGATGCTCACTTTTACCAACAGATGCATGTTGTCTTTGTGGTGTCATGGTGTAGTGGACATAGTATTAGTGTTAATTCCGAAGGTGATGAATCCAACCCTCTTATCTCACTTTCGCCCCATTAGCTTATGCAATGTCATTTATAAGATTGCGTCCAAGGTTATAGCAAACAGGTTGAAAGTAATCTTGCCAGATATCATCTCAGCGGAGCAATCAGCTTTTGTCCCGGGCCGTCTCATCACAGATAACATTATTTGCGCATATGAGTGCTTGCATTTCATGAAGAGGAGTAAGGCCAAATCAAATAGTCATTGCGCACTCAAACTTGACATGATGAAAGCATATGACAAGCTTGAGTGGGCTTATCTGCGAGCGATTATGCTCAAGCTTGGTTTTATGCAGCAGTGGGTGGACATTATTATGGGTATGATCAGTTCAGTTTCTTTTAATGGAGAAAAGCTAGAACCTTTTACACCATCATGTGGTATTCGACAGGGAGATCCGATTTCCCCTTACCTATTTTTGATTGCAGCAGAGGGCCTTTCGTGCCTCCTAAAACACAGTTCTCAGTCGTCTTTGCTCAGTGGGATTAAGGTGGCTCCGACAGCTCCGGTTGTAAACCATCTCCTGTTTGCGGACGATAGCCTGCTGCTTTCCAAGGCTAGTAATGAGGGTGCGACGGCGGTGTCAAACCTACTGAATACCTATTGTGATGCATCTGGTCAGAGAGTCAATCATAGCAAGTCCTTTATCTTTTTCAGCAAGGGATGCCCCCAGCAGAGGAGAGAAAGCATCAAGCATATTCTCAATGTTCAGAATGAGACCCTGAGCGACCGCTATTTGGGAATGCCAACAGATGTTGGCCAATCAAAAATGGGAACCTTTCGGTATCTCCGAGACCGTGTTTGGGAGAAGGTGAAGGGGTGGATGCAAAAACTATTGTCTTATGCGGGGAAGGAGATCTTGATTAAAGCAGTGGCACAGGCGCTCCCGGTCTTCTCCATGGCATGTTTCAGGTTATCGAGAGGACTTTGTGAGAATATCACGTCGATCATCCGGCAGTTTTGGTGGGGCAGTAAGGCGGGAAAGCGCAAGCCCAGTTGGGTGGCGTGGGACGACATGGTCAGACCAAAACACCTTGGGGGTTTGGTATTCAGAGATATGGAAATTTTCAATCTAGCACTACTCGCCAGACAAGCTTGGAGAATCTTGAGCGAGCCATCCTCTCTTAGTGCGAGGATTTGAAAGCAGTATACTTCCCAGAGACTTCTTTGCTTGATGCAGAATTAGGGAGCAAGCCATCGCAAATATGGCAGGCAATACTTGATGGACGAGATATGTTGAGACATGGAATTATAAGAAGAATTGGCAATGGTCAGTCTACAGAAATTTGGAGACACAACTGGCTTCCACGCCAGGGTATGATGAGACCAATTGTGTCCTTGATTAATAACCCTCCTGAGCTTGTTTCTGACCTGTTAATCCCAGCAACAGCATCCTGGAACGAGACGCTGGTGCGTCAAGTGTTCTTACCTATAGATTCTGAGGCCATTTTGTCGATCCCCTTGTGTACCAGAAACATTGATGACTTCTGGTCATGGAGTGCTGACAACTGAGGTATGTTCACTGTCAAATCAGCCTACAAAATGATACTACGCATGAAAACCACAAGGGAAAATTGGATTGACGAGGTAGCGGGCGCGTCAGGCGATGATAGGGAAACGAGCGACTGGTCGAAGCTATGGAAGATTGATGTTCCATCTAAATTGAAAATGTTCCTGTGGCGGCTGGCTAGATCTTCTATGCCTACTGCGGATCTTCTTCAGCATCGGAACATGGCTACCTCGGCGGCATGCAGATTATGCGGAGCTAGAGATTCTTGGAGACATGTGCTTATAAACTGCTCAATGGCAAGAAGTGTGTGGGCTTTAGCTGATGAAGAAATGGTGGAGTTAATGTGCCAGCACGAATCTGAAAATGCTAAGGAATGGATCTTCCAAATGAACAGCAAGTTATCACATGATCAACTAGTGCGTATGGTTATCACGCTGTGGTCTATATGGGGAGAGAGAAGGAAAGCAGTTTATGAGGATATCTTTCAAAGCCCAATGTCTACACACTTATATATTCAGTCCTACTGGAATGATCTCCAAGTCTTGAAAAAACCGCACATTCAGCACTCACAGCCCAAGCCAGTGAGGCCATCCCATTGGATCCAACCGCCGGAGCACTTGACGAAGGTGAATGTAGATGCTGCGGTTTCGGGACGACGAGGGGTAGGCTCAGTGGCAGCAATTTGCAGAAACAGAGATGGACTCTATCTAGGTGCTTCATCGGTGGTATTTAAAGGGATAACTGATCCGACAACTTTGGAAGCTCTAGCGGTAAGGGAGGCGCTGGCATTAGCAGAGGATCTAAACATACAAGCAATACATGTGGCTTCTGATTGCTCAGTGGTGATAGAAGATCTCAAGAGAAGAAGCGGGGCTGGTTATGGAGCTATTATACATGAAATATTAGAGTACTCTACTAGTTTTACTACGTGTAATTTTGTTCATGAGTTTAGGAGCTCGAACGTCGAAGCTCACAATCTAGTAAAGCATGCACTTAAACTGGGGCTTGGTCGCCATGTTTGGTTGGGCCACCCTGGGGATCTTCATTTCGTCCATGTAAACTGTGTGACGGATCAATAAAGCTTTGCTGATTGTTGTTGGCACAGCCGGAGGAGGAAGAAGACTCACACACACAACTAGAGGTGGAAGAAGATACGCACAGAGTCTTGGCACGCACACACTTTGCCTTTTCTTTGTTTTCTTCTCACACTTGCAATGCAATTACATGATGGCTTAAATAGCCGGAAGCACACGGCTAAAACGCAGCCACTCACCTACTAACTCCATGCATACACACGCACAGACCACAACTGTCTGACCCGGTTACTACTCAACTAACCCACGTCTAGATTGAGTCACTTTCAAGTTTTCTGCAGATCAACTAAGAGTTCACGCAGCCGGCGCATGCCACAACTGATTTTGCCAGCTTCTTTCTCCACCTCTTTCTGCTACACAACTCGGCCGCTTGGACTCCACGGAACTAGACGCATGCAGCTAGCCTATCCATGCAAACTACTAACAAACTCAACGGCATACACTACTGACTTGCATATACACGCGTGATCTCTTCTCTACGTGAGTACATGCCCACAGCCAGGTAGGTCAGACGTGACAACATGCATGCCACTGCTAAATAAATATGATGAAAAACCAAAAAACAGCAAGGTTAATTCTAACAATTGTCTCAAAAAAGAAAGTGGGCTGGTGGCCTCGGACTTCTGGACATGCACTGCTTAAACATTGCCTTGGGGCAAGATGGCTTTGGCTGAGAAGGACGGACGGTTCACGGCCATGGATGGAATTCCAGATCAGGGTGCCGAAGGAGGCACTACAACTTCACCATGCTGCGGTGTTTGTGGATGCGGCGATGGGCAGAAGGCCCTCTTCTGGGATGCCATCATGATAGATGCTAGATGAGGCGTCCTACCAGTTTCTCACATCGGACTACCGATGGGAAGTGTTTCCCATTAGTCTTTATTCCTCGAAGAAATGATCGCATGCAAGTTTGTTAGTTAATATAGTTAAGTCAAAATCTGTTTTTGTTGACATGTGTGAGTTATTTTTAGAATTTACACGATTAGATCATTGCAAAGAATAGACAGTAAGGGCGGTATTTGTTAACGAGGTTCACCAAACATCAACAACATCTTAAGGCATGACTTTGAATATTCCTCCACATGTACTAAATTGACATAGTACAAATCAACAACAAGCCCTGTAGAGGCAACCACACACTCAGGCCAACTCAACCGTACAATCCCAAATGAACGTTTGTTTTGTCCGGATTCTGTCTGTTTGGGGTGGCAATGAATGGCAAAACGAACATGTATGTCCAGATTGGATAGAGTTGAAGGCGCCCAACGCATCAAATAACCTTAAAATGTCCGTCTCGACCGCACGTCTCACCCGCCTGTGAGCTCGCGCTCTTGCTCCGCCGGTGCAGCTGCAGCTGCCAAGCCCGTCCGCCCGTGAGCTCGCGCTCTCGCTCCGCTGGTGCAGCCGCCGCTGCCAAGCTCGTCCGCCCTCGCGCTCGCTCACCCCCGCCCGCTCGCCGTCGCCACCCGACTTGCGCCCTGCCTGCGTCGCGCCCGGGCCGAGCCCGCGCCCCACCCGCTCCGCGCTCGCGCCCGCGCAGCCGGCCGGCGCGCGCCGGCGCCACGCCCGCCCCGCACCTGCACGCCCAGTGCCCCCGCTCCCTCGTGGCCGCGCTCGCCCGGCGCGCCCCTGCCTGCCGCCGAGCGCCCCGCTCGCCAGCTCGCCCGCAACCCCGCTCGCCAGCTCGCCCGTCGCCGCACGCCCCGCTCGCCCGCAGCAGCAGGAGCAGTCCGCCGCCCGGGCCATCCCCGCCCTGGCCCCGCCCCGCCCTCCGCGCGCGCGCCCGCACCCTGTCACACCGCCTCCCGGCCACGGCCACTGCGAGCACGCCCGGCCGCGCTCCCGCGCCCTGCCGCCCAGCACCGCCCGCCGCGTCGCGCCACCCGCAGCGCCGCGCCCATGCCCACGCCTTGCCGCCCCGCTCGCCAGCTCGCCCGCAACCACGCTCGCCAGCTCGCCCGTCGCCGCACGCCCCGCTCGCCCGCAGCAGCAGGAGCAGTCCGCCGCCCGGGCCATCCCCGCCCTGGCCCCGCCCCGCCCTCCGCGCGCGCGCCCGCACCCCGTCACGCCGCCTCCCGGCCACGGCCACTACGAGCACGCCCGGCCGCGCTCCCGCGCCCTGCCGCCCAGCACCGCCCGCCGCGTCGTGCCCATGCCCACGCCTTGCCGCCCCGCTCGCCAGCTCGCCCATCGCCGCACGCCCCGCTTGCCCGCAGCAGCAGGAGCAGTCCACCGCCCGGGCCATCCCCGCCCTGGCCCCGCTCCGCCCTCCGCGCGCGCGCGCACCCCGTCACGCCGCCTCCCGGCCACGGCCACTGCGAGCACGCCCGGCCGCGCTCCCGCGCCCTGCCGCCCAGCACCGCCTGCCGCGTCGCGCTGCCCGCAGCGCCGCGCCCGTGTCCACGCCTTGCCGCCCCGCCCCGCGCGCTCAGCCGCCCTGCACGCCCGCCGCGCCCGCGCCCCGCCCTGCACTCCCGCTCCAGCTCCCGCCGTGCTGCGTGCTGGGCCACCCCGCCCGCGCCCTGCCGCTCCGCCCGCAGCAGCTCGCCGTCGCGCTCCAGCCGCGCCCGCGCTGCAGTCTACCGCCGCCGCTCGTGCTCTTCCTCTCACGCGAGCTCGCCGCCTGCGCCTGCTCGCCTGCGCGCCGTGGCCCCGCCTCACCAGCGCCCCACGCGCTCCCGCTCCGGCGAGACGACGGAAGATGACGCGGCTGCAGCGTCCAGCAGAGGAGAGAGAGGGAAAGGGAAGAAAAACGGGGTAGGTGGCTGCCATGTGGGCCACACGCGGACGCGAGGACGCAGGCGGGCTGTCCGTGGCTGTCCGTTTTGACCCAAATCCATTCCAACTTTGCTCCGGATATGGAGTCGAACGGACGCTAAACGGACAAAAAAATAAGATAGGGTTACGCGTTGGGTTGTTACCTTTGTCCCTTTTATTCCAAACGGACGGGACCGGACAGGACAGGGTTGCACGGTGGAGCTGGCCTCAACCATCACTCCACGACCAGTCCAGACACTCCTCCAACGGGCATATGGACCATTCCCTTCGTGGTCTTGTGTCTAGCCTAGCAGCTTCATGTAGTCTATTTTTGCCTTTATGTAATACTCCCTCCAATCCAGAAAAAAAAAAGAGTGTCGTAGCTTTAGTTCAAGCCATGACATTTTTTTTTGGATACGAGGACGTATGTCCAAGTTACATGTGTTCGACTTAAACATCTAACCCTCTGTATACCACAAATTCTGACAAACTCGATACAAGTTCAGAACTTCTGGATCCCTCTTGCACAGCCCTACAAGTTTTATTTCACAAAGAAGAGCGAAATATGAAGCTTGTCACATATGATTTTCTTGGTATGATAGAAAACAAGCAGGATAAGACACGCCACACACCACTCGTCATGCATGGTGTACAGTACGCGAAATATCATTGATCTACTTCTGTACCACATGATTCTAAATATATGACAAAGCAAAAGCATGGCTGGCTAGAAGAGGACATCATCTGATGAATCATTAGCTTGTACAGCAGAGGCCGGGGGTTTTCCTCCTTTTTAAAAAAAAATTAGCTTGTACAGCACAATCTCTAACAAACTCGGTTCAAGCTGGGAACTTCTGGATCCATCTTGCACAGCGGTACAAGTTTATTTCACAAAAGAACAAAATATGAAGCTTCCTGCCACATGATTTTGTTGGTATGATAGAAAACTAAAAGCAGGACGAGACACGCCACACATCACTCCCCATGGTGTACAGTACATGAAGCAGCATCGATCTATTTAGCAAAAGAACGGAACAGTCTTACAAGTCTTATATTTCACAAAAGAACGGAACATGAAGCTTCACAACATATATGATTTTCTTGGTATGAATATGATACAAAACCAAAGAGAGGACGTGCCACACATCTCTCCTCATGGTACAATACTTGTGGGATCTGTTTTAGTACCACATGATTCTAAATATGTCACAAAGCAAACAGCCTTGCTAAATCTCAGTTGACTTAGACTTGGTTATGTCTCGGTCGATGTTATATTTGTGGGATCTTACAGTGCATTTTTCTTTTTCTTTCTTACATGTTATGTCACTTGACTAAGACTTGGTTAAGTCTTAGTCGACTGAGACCTAGCCACACCCCAAAGCAAAAGCATGGTTGGTTAGAAGGGGACAACACTGTTATGTATTACTTATCATGTGCGTGTTCAGTTCCACACAAAAAATAAGATCTAAAGCTTTGCTACAACACTATTTATGGTCTATCTTGGGAAAAAGAAAATGACGATAACACCATATGCGCCAACAACTTGAACACTTGTGCGCATTTGCAGATTAAGTTACTTTGATTTATTATATGTAAGGACTAGGCAGAGCAACAGACAGCTAATAGCACAAGGAAATAGTGTCACCTCATCTATAAAAAAGAGGGGTCTTATCGCATATATTCATCTTCACCAATCATCACCACCAAAACAATACTGACAACATGACGGTCTTCTTCCTCCTAGTTGTCCTTGCTCTGGTAGCAAGCACCGCCTTTGCACAATACGCGGCTGTCAGGTACGCAGCCGATGATTGGGGGGGGGGGGGGCAGTGTTGACCAGCCAATGGGACTAAAAGAACTTGGACTCTTGTACGGAATACGTGATGGAACGGTGCATGGATAAGAAGTTTCCGCTCATCATGCCTCGGAAATAGATGCACGCCCCTTGCAACACGGTACACAAGCAGTGTTGTGGGCAGCTAGGGCAGACGTCGCCACAATGTCGCTCCCAGGCCATCAAGAAAGTTATCCAAGCCGAGCTCTTCTAACTTTTCAGCAAGGTCAGAAATCTAAGGAGATTCAGAGGGCCAAGATGTTGCTCTCCCAATGCGGGTTGTTTCCATGCTACTGCATAGCCTCCATGACTAATGGTGGCTACTAGTCTACTACTGATGATGTAGCTAATAAACTGTCACATAGCACTGTGCGATAAATAAAATATGGTCATAAGAAAATATATATGAATGAAGTTTCCATTCAATATTTGTTTCACTGCAAACATCTGAGTCTGCCATCCTCATCAAGGCACTGATGCAACATATTCCACTGCAAAATGTTGCATGAATGTGTGTTCTTATTTTCTTATAATAAATATAGAAACTTCGTTGAGCCTTAAACAAGAAACAATAGAGATCGGAGTGCCAATCCCAGTAGTAAAGCTCGGTGGCTTCTCGGGGTCTCAACAAGGCCAGGTGATCAGAATGATGTAGATTCACTTGCTCTCGGCAAGGCCAGGTGATCAGAGTGATGTAGATGGCCAGGAGCCTACCCTCTGTGCAATATGTACCCAAGCTACTTTAGCATCCCCACCACTGGTTGCTCCCTACGGACAATGCCCATTATGTAGATAGCAACAAGGAGTTGCTTTCATGTACATATAGCTCGGGTTGAGAGTATCTCTAGCATGTTGGCGCCGCCTCCTCGCAGCGCTGCTTCTTCTTCCTCCTCTCAACTCTCTTTTGTGGTTTCTCTCTATCTTCTCTCAAGAACACACTCGCACACACACACACACACACATATACACTAAGGAGAAAACCAGTGCTGTTTTGCACAACAAGCTCTCCTCCTTGATGAACACAAGAGACAACATTTTTCTACAGCCCTCACAGCTTCTTCTGATTGATTTGCTGAGCTTAAATAGGCAGTACAAATGACTCCACACCCAGCCACTAACTTTTTCTTTTGAAAGATCCAGCTTGGCTGGCATTGATTGATTTAGAAGAGAGTATATGGAAGACAAGGTTTGATCAAGCAATCGGAGGGAAAATAAGGATAGAGATACAATCAGAGAGCAGGCCTTTGGCCTGCAGCTCCCAGTAAAGAAAACCGTAAGCTATTATCTCACATCCAGATTCCCAAAGGGGGGCTCGATTGACTTTGCTCCGGCAAGCCGCCAGTGATCCATCATGCGTCGAATGGCGTCGATGACGTTCTTTACCCAGCCACTAACTCACGCACGCACGCACTAGGCTGACCGGCACACTTAGCCACTATCCTACACACGTCTGCATAACACCATCTCCTAGAATCTCTCCAGGATATACATCACCTGCTAACTAACTCTACACTCGGTCATGCACAAACAGACTCAACGCATGCACACGACTACATGACCAACCTTTTAGCTAGCCCACTAACCAACATATACATGCAGCTAACGACGACTCCATGCATGCAAACTAACTCACCGTCCAGCCGGCCAGTCTTGCTTCAACCATCTACGTGTGTGCCATATCACACGACCTTGCCGCCTTGCGCAGCACTGCGGCTTCACGCCGACATCGGCATCTTGCCGGACTCGCTGTATCTCACGGCGGTCTGACATCTCGCCTTCTTCACACATCTTCATTGAAGCTCCGACGACTAGCTAGTACGTAGACCCTCTAAGTTACATGCATAACAAAACTAAATACGCAGATACATGAAATCAAGATTAGTGCTAACATAGCAGACCCTGCATAATCCAATACTGCAAAATCGTTTTAGCCTTTGCGGGAACTCTAAGGTCTCTGCAGAACAGATCCGTTATAGTTTGTACTACAAATTTAAAACCAGTTCACGCTACAAAGTTCATCAATACAACCGGAGTTCATACATAGCTAAGCATAGGTCAAATTACAAATTAAACCTAGGGGAAGCTATCTCAATCATCAATGCTGAGGTAGAACTACTCCATTGCTTTGCGGCACGCGTGGGCATAGTCGGTCGGCAGCGCCTTCTTCTCCGACCGCCACCGCGTGATCCACAGCCAGGAGCTCCACATCCGTCTCTCGGCACCACATAGTGTGCGGGAAAAGGGCATCGTGGAGCTCATCGAAGCGGGCCCATAGGCTCCGCCCGCCGCTGCGAGAGAGGCGGACGCGGTCGCGCGCCTGCTTAAACCGCCATGGCTCAACGACGGACCAGCTGCAGCTACCGGCCTCCGCATTGTGCCTGGCGAGCTTGCGCAGCAGTGTCCCACCATGGGCATCATGCCCGCAAGCAGCACCGGCCATGGGGAGGAGGAAAACGAAAAAGGAGAGGCAAGATTTGACGCCGAAGGCCGGGATAGCTAGCGGCGGAGGGATAGGGTTTGGTAACCCTAAATCCCGGCTAAACCGTAGATATAGCACCGGAGAGACGTTTTCGCGGGCCGCCTGTAAATTTTTATGGGCCGTGCTAGATTTAGCGGATCTATTCAGACAAAAAAACGTTTAATCTCACAAAATGACCGGAGTTTTACGGGCCGGCGTGCTTTTGCGCAATCTGCTAGAGATGCTATGATCCATTCTTTTTGGAAAAAAATGTAGGTAGCAAAAGATCACCTATATACCACAGTCCACGGTGAGTAGCCAATAAATAGAGTGCTGAAATAATAATATATGAAAAGATTATCATATATATGTTTCTTGGTACAAATATGCAGCCAAAAACAGAAGAGAACGTGCGTCTTTATCTCAACTAGTAAAATGCCCGTGCGTTGTTACGGGCAAAAGCCGAATGTCCGTGCATTGCCACATATTTATAAAAATATAGAAACATTGATCAAATTATTCTTTTAATTCAAAAATATGTGTTAAGCAAGGTGGCATCTGATTTCCATCATATAGCGACAAATGAAGACTCTCTTCCACTTGTTTCCTTCTCGGTAGTCTTTGTGTCTCCTTAACCAACCAAATCATTCGCTAACTGGATATATGTTGTCCACGATTAAATAGTATTAGTATCACTCAACTTCACGCATCCATGGTGTCACTATTATAAGGTACACAAAGCTTGGCAATTCCTTAGACTTATAGTGCGCCTCTTAATTTCAGCAATAATAGCACGAGAAGAAAGATCCAATTTTGTGAGATTGTTCTTTATCAATAGCATAGATGTTCCATTCTCCATAGCAATAACCAGTCTGAAAATAACACTGCAAATGGTTTGAGCTTGTGTCAAATATTAGGCCCAAGTTGTTAACTGCGTCATTTTTCAACCAACAACACATCTCCCTTGTTGGTAAGTATATAGTGCACCAGGGCTTGTACTGCACCTGGATTCAGCTTGTACATACAAATGTTTTCAAAAAACATATGAGGAAAAGTCTACAGATGGGCACAACATGAACAGATAATATCACAAAAATCAAGTACCTTTTGAATCTCAACTAATGCCAAGGTCCAAAAACAAAAGTAGTATTAACAGTGGTAATGGGCAAAATTTAAAGCCCAACTAATGTTGTGTACCGTCAGAGTCAAATTTGTCTTTTTCTCCCGAACTATATTATAAATTAGACTTCAAATTTGTGACACGGGTGTTCCATCTTGCAAGTTGAATTTATGTTGGAACTATTTTATTTCAAAATTTAATTGGATTATAATATTTATAGTGGAACTACTGTCGCATTTGAATATTTTCATTCATGAAGATTTGATATGCTATTATTTTGATCTGTGTCCGTGAACCAATCCATAGATAAATAGTGTGTCCATTTTGTGGGCCTGCATTGGAGATGCCTTTAGGGCCTATCTTGCCGACGCAGTGGCCGTGGTCATGACAGCAGGCGTCAAGCCGTCAAGGTCTTCACAACGCCACAACTATCCTTCCCTGTCTCCACCAAGTTCATAGGCAGTGCAACGGCGGCGGACCCGTGTGTTGCCACGAAACAACACATTTACGCACAGTGACATGTTTTTAGCAAGTAATATTAAAGATATCAAACAAACATGAAAGCTGCTCCAATAATCACTTATCATGTTAATGTGAGTAGAAATAACAAATAACAATGTTGAGATAGACAATTTAACAAAGAAAAAGGACACCAACCCCTTCTTACGTCCGTAATTCAAGAATAAACGGTCCTTTTCAGGGGTTTGTTATGCTCTCATCAAGAATGTCGTTTTCGACTTTAAAAAGAGTTTGAATTTCATATACAGTGCAGCTCTATTAAAAGTGCAAGAATAAGCGGGGCCTTTTCAGGCTTTTGTTATGCTCTCGATTTCACACAGATTCGCACATTCGATAATTACAATCTTATAAAAATGCAATTTAGTAGGAGTACTTCCAAGGGTAGAGGGGTTTGAGTTCTTTGCCAGCTTGCCTCTTGATTGAATACTCCTTGAGCTCCATTATCTTGTTCTTGTCCACATGTCCACATGACACAAGCAAAATCATAGCTTGGCTTCTTCTCAGTGGGCCCACGCTGTCAGTGACACACGGCGGCTAGTGGGTGTCACGTAGCTTACGTGGCAGCGTAAAGAGAGGTCCTTGAAGCCACCGAGCTAAAAAAAAGACATTATTTTCTTCCTCTTCTGTTCCGGCAGGGGCGGCGGCGATGGCGGCCAGGACGCGCGCGCGGACGCGGTGGTCGGCGCTGGCGGCGAGCGCGCTGATCCAGTGCTTCGCGGGCGGCAGCTACTGCTTCGGCGTCTACTCGCCGGCGCTCAAGGCGTCGCAGGGCTACGACCAGTCCGCGCTCGACGCCGTCGCCTTCTTCAAGGACGTCGGCGCCAACGTCGGGGTCCTCTCCGGCCTCCTCGCCGCGTGGGCGCCCGTGGGAGGGCGCCGACGCCCCTGGGTCGTCCTCCTCACCGGCGCCGCTCTCTGCGCCGCAGGGTACCTCCCCATGTGGCTCGCCGTCGCGGGTGTCGTGCCCGCCCCGCTCCCGCTCGTCTGCCTCTACATGCTGCTCGCCGCGCAGGCGCAGACCTTCATGAACACGGCCGATGTCGTCACCGCCGTCGAGAACTTCCCCGACCGCCGCGGCACCGTCATCGGCATCATGAAGGTACCTGCTGCCGATCGATCCCCTTACTCTGCTTTCAGTCTCTGCTCTGTTCCTCTGCATCAGTAATTTGCTCTGTGAGTTACAACAAGAAAACAATCCAAAGAAGCATGTGAAATCCACAGGCTCTGTCTGCTCCAATCGTACAAACCAAAAAGAGGCATGTGAAAGGATCTGTTTTGTTCCATTTTTATGTGGAGAAATCTGTTTTGGTGGCATACCACAGTGGCACAGTAGTACAGAGATTTATGCTGAAAGTAGTCAAGGAGAGTAATTTTGATGCAACACAACCTTAGAGACAAACAGTTCTAGAGAAGTACAATTCATCCAGCACAACCATTCTGGGAATCCTTGCTCCCTGGGAGGCAGCATCACAGGTTCTAGAAAAGTACAGTTGTGTAGGTACAGGAACTGTTTCATAATAATGTTTTCTGGTCCAGATACATCAGAGAGGCAATAATGCAGTGTTCATTCGCTGGCCTCGTCCTTTACCTACCACACCAGGTGGAGCTATCATTTTTGTCTTAATTGCCCGAACTTTCAGTGTTATTGTCTTCAGTTCCCGCCTAACTGTATTCATAACTCTGATGATGTGAACTTGTGTGGATCCAACATTGCACACACTTTATTTTCTCAATAATCCCAACCTACACTCTGTTTCGCAGTTTATGACATCGATTCATCTGTTTAATTTCCAAACAGGGTTTTCTAGGCTTGAGCGGCGCAATACTGGTCCAAGTACAGCGCACTCTCCATATTGATCCCGGCAGTTTCATACTTATGCTGGCAATACTACCCACAGCCATCGCGTTGCTGCTCATGTACTTTGTCGACGTCCACAGCGCTCATCAGCGGTACAACAAGAAGTTCCTCGATGCTTTCTCTCTCATGGCCGTTACTGTTGCTGGGTTCCTGATGGTTGTCATAATCTGCGACCAAGTTTTCATGATAAGTTCAGCTGGGCAGAGTGTTTGCTTCGCGATACTCTTGCTGCTGATCATGTCTCCAGTGGCTATTGTTGTAAGGGCTCAGAGGTCCGAATCGAAGCAGCGAGAAGAACCAACGTCGGAAGAACAAACTGGTTTACTTCTTCATGAGGAAACGGCGCAGCAGGATTCAGAGAACGCCAGCTCTAGCACACCGCTTGTGGGATCTAATAATCAGGACATGTCGTCGGACAAAGCAGAGAACCTGAACGTGGTGCAGGCCATGTGCAAACTCGACTTCTGGCTGCTCTTCCTTGCGATGGCCTGCGGAATGGGCTCGGGGTTGGCCACGGTGAACAACATCAGCCAGATCGGGGGCTCTCTGGGCTACACGAGCAGGGAGACCAGCACTCTGGTGTCCCTATGGAGCATCTGGAACTTCTCAGGGAGGTTCGGCGCAGGCTACGTCTCCGACCACTTCCTCCGGTCGCGAGGACTGGGCAGGCCTTTCTTCATAGCAGCGACGCTTCTGGTCATGGGTGTAGGCCATGCCATCATCTCCTCCGGTTTCCACGCGTCACTCTACGTCGGCTCGGTCCTTGTCGGCTTGTGCTACGGGTCTCAGTGGGCTTTGATGCCGAGCATAACTTCAGAGATATTCGGGCTAAACCATTTCGGCACCATCTTCAACACAGTGGCCGTCGCGAGCCCTGTTGGCTCTTACATCCTCTCGGTGCGCGTGGTTGGGTTCATTTATGACAAGGAGTCACCGCAAGGTGAGCTTGCCTGTGCCGGTAAGCACTGCTTCGCACTCTCCTTCCTGATCATGTCATGCGTCTGTGTCTTCGGGTCTGCCGTAGCATTTGTATTGTTCATCAGAACAAGGAAGTTTTATAGACGGGTTATATATGCCAGACTGCTCCCTTTTGTAGATAAATGAGGAAATGTATATATACAAACCATGCTCAGTTTTCCTGTATCTTTTATATAGTAGTAACAATATCATGTTAGCATTTGGTATTGTAGCACTCTCTTTAGATAGCAACAATACAATGGTCACTTCCTGTGTTAATAAGCAAATGAAAAAGAAACCAATATTTGTATTTCAGTTGAGTGACACATACTTATCGGGAAAAAAGCTGAGTGATACATACTCCCTCCGTAAAGAAATATATGAGCGTTTAGATCACCAAAGTAGTGATCTAAATACTCTTATATTTCTTTATAGAGGGAGTACTTTACAGGAGTTGTGCTCTTACAGCAATACCATGTTAGCATTAGGTATTGTAGCCTCCGTCCCAAAATAAGTGTCTTGGTTTTAGTTCAAATTTGAACTAAAACCGCTTCACTTATTTTGGGACGGAGGTATTATATAGCAACATTATA
This sequence comes from Triticum urartu, assembly GCF_056163025.1. NCBI lineage: Eukaryota > Viridiplantae > Streptophyta > Magnoliopsida > Poales > Poaceae > Triticum > Triticum urartu. The sequence goes on from NC_141877.1 coordinate 5,436,161, forward strand.
ATGGCAATTTCTCTGAGAAGAGAAATCAATATTATTTATTTATTTTACTCCAGTTGAGTGATACATATTTTATTTGAACAAACACTGCATCTGTTTGTGTCTGTAAGGGAGCACTAGTTTACATGTTCACTCTGATCCTGTAACTCTACTCGTCACCTTGATTGATGTCTCCGTTGGCTACCTCTGATGTTTTTCCTTCCCTTCGTCTTTCTTCGCCTCTCCCTCCTTTATCTCCTTGGCTTTCTTCACTTCAGCCTCCTTGGCCTCCTCTTCCTCCTTCGCCTTTGCCGCTCCTGCGTCCTCCTTGGCCTGCTTGAGCGCCTCGATGAGTCCTGCCAAGCACACATCAGGGTCCCTCCTTTTCTTCTTGGACATGGGCATCAGGTTCTCCGCCACATCAGCAGGCGACATATCGATTTCCTCGAGCAGCTGCTGGATCTCGCCGAACAGCTCATGCTCAACGATGTCCATGTAGTTCTTGGCGAGCACCGTGAAGCCCTCGAAGCGACAGTAGGACATCTCTATGTGCTTGTCCATCCTGCCCCGCCGGATCAGTGCGGGGTCCAGCTTCTCCTTGTGATTGGTCGTGAAGATGATAATCTGCTCACCCCCGCAGGCCGACCACAGCCCGTCGATGAAGTTGAGCAGGCTAGAGAGCGTCACTCTTCTCTGGCTCCATTGATAGCTTGGATCTGTCATCGTCATCAGAATCCTTATCGCCAGAGGCCTTCTTGTCCTTGCGGTGTTTTTCGGTGAGGTCGGCGGAGCAGTCGATGTCTTCTATGATGATGATGGATTTGCCTGTTGTCGCAATGAAGAGCTTCCACAGCTCGGTGTTGTTCTTGACGGCCGTGAGTTCAAGGTCGTAGACGTTGTAGTCGAGGAAATTGGCCATGGCGGCGATCATAGTGGACTTGCCAGTGCCAGGAGGACCGTATAGGAGGCACCCACGCTTCCATGCCTTGCCGACTTTTGCATAATACTCCTTGCCCTCCTGGAAGGCCATGAGGTCGTTGATGATGGCCTCCTTCTGATCGGGGTCCATGGCAAGCGTGTCGAACGTCGCTGGGTGCTCGAATGCGATGTGGCTCTAGACGCTCTTGGCCCGGTAAGGGTTCCAGCTACCGCCGGCGTTGTTAGTGAAGAGGCGGCGCTGGCGGTTTTTGACGGTGACGGCACGGCCCTTGCTGAGGATAAATGGTAGGTAGAAGCCGACAACGAGTTCACGGTGTCGCCTGTGAAAGACGACCCGGTAGAAGCGCTTCTCATCCTGGCTGGGGTATATGCTGATGACGTTGGCCTTGGATTGCTGCTTGGAGGCATACCACCAGAGTGTGGTTCCGGAGAAGTCATCGGTGACCTCCTCGTGGTCATCGACAGCGATTTGGAGGTTCTTGCTGTCCTTGCCGAGCTCGGCCTTGAGCCTCCATGCATGGCGAGCACAGGCATCGCTCACGTAGGCCTCGACAGCGAGAAAAAATTCGCTACGCTGGAATCGCTTGGCGCCGTACTCGGAGATGGTGATCTCGTGGTAAGGGTTGAAGTTGGCAGCAATCTTGGCTGCCCGGGTGGTGAGGAAGAGGCGGAGGGTGTCGGGGACGTGGTTCTGCACCATGGACCATAAGAAGATGGCGCTCGCCACCGCCGATCCAAACCATGGCAACCACTCCGCCATGGGCGCCATGGCTGGACCTCTTGATATTGTGTCTTGAGGCTTTCTTGTTGGAATGCTATAGGTCGATCTGCACTGGAAGCGCCTGCATATGTGTATATATAATGCTGGAGAGTTGTGGGTGATCTACTTAAGTTGACCTGAGTCTTCGTGCCCGTCTTCGTTTTTGTTGTCGTCATCGGAGCATGTTCGACTTTGCCTTTGTCGTCATCGGATCAGATTTGTGTTCTTCTTTGCCGTTGTCGGAGCAGGTGAGGAGGAGCTGTCAGAGCAGAGAAGAATCTACAGCATGGAAAAATCCTGTGGATTACCTTTGCCCAGTACGTTTGAGACAGGGGAGAGGTTGGCATTTCGTATTGTAGCTATTCCATACATACACAGGAATTATCATCATTATTATTCTTGTTGAGGGATACATATTTTGTTTTGTGCCCCCATTTGCCTTTCTCCTTGGCTTCACACTCTCCTTCATGATCATGGTGTGTGTCGTACCGCTCGTATTGTTCGTCGGGACGAGCATGTTCTATAGGCAGGTCATATACGCCAGAATGCTGTCTTTCGTAGTGAAGTGAGGAAAATGTTCGCTGTGTACTTGCAACAGTATCATGTTAGAATTATGCATCTGGTATCAGTTATATTAACTTTCTAAAGGTAACTTCCCGTGTGAATTAACCATTGAGAAGAGAAAGCAAAACCATTTTATTCCAGCTGAGTGATACATAATTTATTTGAACAAACACTATACATCCTTTTTGTTGTTGTAAGCGAGCACTAGTGAGCAAGCAAACTTGTTTGATGTCTTGGTTGGCTACCTGGCTTCCTGGCACGTTTTTTCTTTCATTTGTCTTCCTTGGGTTCCTCTTTCTCCTTGGCTTTCTTTGCTTCTGCCTCCTCTTCCTCCTTCGCCTTTGCCGCTGCCGCAGCCTCGACGGCGTCTTTCTTGGCCTGTTTGAGCGCCGCAATGAGGCCTGCCAAGCACATGTTCGGGTCCTTCTTTTTCTTCTTTGACACGGGCATCAGGTTCTCTGCCACGTCGGCTGGTGACATGTCGGTCTCTTCGAGTAGCTGCTGGATCTCGCCGAACAACACATGCTCAACGATGTCTAGGTAGTTCTTGGCGAGCACCTTGAAGCCCTCGAAGCGGCAATAGGACATCTCGATGTGCTTGTCCATCCTACCCCGCCGGATTAGCGCCGGGTCCAGCTTCTCCTTATGGTTGGTGGTGAAGATGATGATCCGCTCACCGCCGCTTGCCGACCATAGCCCGTCGATGAAGTTGAGTAGGCCTGAGAGCGTCACCTTGCTTTCATCGTCCTTCTGTGGCTCCGTCGGGTCCGCTTCATATTCATTGTCAGAGTCCTTGTTACTCGAGGCCTTCTTGCCCTTGCGGCGCTTACCAGTGAGGTCAATGGAGCAATCGATGTCCTCGATGACGATGATGGATTTGCTTGTCATCTCGATGAAGAGCTTTCGCAGCTCGGTATTGTTCTTGACCGACGTAAGCTCGAGGTCGTAGACGTCGTAATCAAGGAAATTGGCCATGGCGGCGATCATTGTGGACTTGCCGGTGCCGGGCGGGCCGTACAATAGGTACCCCCGCTTCCATGCCTTGCCGACCTTTGTGTAGTACTCCTTGCCATCCTTGAACGCAATGAGGTCGTCCATGATGGCCTCCTTTTGGTCAGTGTCCATGGCAAGCGTGTCGAACGTGGCCGGGTGTTCAAACTTAACATAGTCCCAGACGCTATTGCGAAGGTAGCGCCTCCGTCTACCACCGCAGTTGGTGAAGAGGCGGCGCTGGCGGTTCTTGACGATGACGGTGCGGCCCTTGGCGAGGACGAAGGGCAAGTAGGAGCCGACCACGAGGTCACGGTGGCTCCTGTGGAAGACGACCTGGTAGAAGCGTCTCTCGTCCTCGCCAGGGTAGAAGCTGATGACATTCCCCTTGGAATGCTTCTTGGAGGCATACCACCAGAGAGTCACACCAGAGAACTCATCGGTGACCTCCTCATGGTCGTCCACGGAGACCTGCAGGTTACTGCTGTCGCTCCCGAGCTCGGCCTTGAGCCTGCGGGCGCGGCGGGCGCACGCGTCGCTGAGGTAGGCCTCGACGGCGTAGAAGAACTCGCTTTGCTGAAAGCGCTCGGCGCTGTTCTCCAAGATGGTGATCTGAAGGTAGGGGCTGAAGCAGGCGGCGAGCTTGGCGGCCCAGGAGGTGAGGTAGAGGCGGAGGGTGACCGGGACGTGGTTCTGCACCATGGACCAGAGGAAGATGATGCTGGCCATGGCCGACCCCAACCCCGCCCATCTCTCCACCATCGCCACCATGGCTGGCTAGCTCTCTTCTTGCTAATGTAACGCTGGAGATTTGTGTGTGTAGTGTATATATAGTTCCTGAGTTCTGGGTGCTGATTTACTTAAGTAGACTTAGGGGCGACCGGTGGTCGTTGTGGTCGATCGTCGGAGCAGGTGAAGATGAGCTATCAAACCCGGGTAACTTCATGCGCGCATGGAAAAAATGCAGAACTTGGTCGACCGGTGGTCGTTGTGGTCGTCGGAGCAGGTGAAGATGAGCTATCAAAGCCGGGTGACTTCATGCGCGCATGGAAAAAATGCAGAACTTGGTTGCTTCCGGATTTGGGTTGCTTAATCAATTAATTAATGAAGGAGCAGGGTAGGTTCCGATTGCTAATTGCGTATTCTGTCACTGTCATGCGTAGTGTCGATATTGTGTTGGTGAAATTGTAGGGAAGCTTCTTATGCCACGTTTAGGTTTAATTCCCTATAGAAAAACTGGTTAGCATTTTGTTGTAGGTAAAGCGAATGGGTCTTGTTAGCATTTTGTATAGTTTTGCCGGAAATATTACAAATGAGAGATGAAACAAATATCTATAGACTACCTGTTGCCGCTTGAATTTGTATCCTTGTGTGCACGAAATGACTCCCTCTCCTCCCCGCCCCCGCTCCCCCTCGGGCGAAGCGCCGCCGCCGCCATTAAAGCACAATCTACGGCTTCCCACCCACCCCCACACCGCACCGAGCTCTCCCCGCTCCAAATCCACAGCTGAGAAGACGTATGGCTGGAGCGCGACGCCGCGGGATGCGGGTTCGCCGGCTTGTGCCGGCGACACGGGTTGCGGAGCCGCGGGCACTTCCGCCTCCAGTTGCGGCACCGCTGCCCGAGATCGATCCGCTCTCGCCGGAGGCTCGCTGAGAGATGAGGCGGGTGGTGATGGAGCGCTTCCCCGACCGCGACGAGTGGGGGGAGATCCACATGCATATCCTCCGCCACGCGAACTTCGTCGAGCGTGCGTGATTCATCGGAGACGACGACTGCGAGGATATGGAGCTTCTCTTCTGGGCAATTCAGGAGGCGGAATCATCAGATCCGCGGCAGGCCGCCCGCTGGGAGAACTTCAGGACGGCGAACCCCTCAAGGCTCAACATCAGGCCGCCGTCGTGGGAGGGGATCGCCAGGATCCCACCGGAGTTCCTCCCTGCGGGGACCGTATGGCCTCCGCGTCGTCAGTAAATCGCCTTCCCCGACAGATGCAGACACATCAACGAGCCATTGATCCTCCCCCGTGGCCTGGTGAGCTTGGTTTGCGTTTCCGTGCTAATCCAGCTCTTAAGGCTAAACTAAGGGATTTTCGATTGCGCCGCCGGGGGATGCATGAGGTTGTGTGTTCGATTGAACAGTTTGATTCGGTTCCTAGCGAGTTAGTTCAGGATTTGGGGATAAATTCGGGGGTTCTCCCTCTTGTTCCTCGAGGCAATAAGGAAGCTGTGGCTGCTTCTGCGGCGGGCGAGACCTCGTCGGAGGTTTTTTCCAGCGAGGGACTTGGCCAGGTTGTAAATCCCGTCCCAGCCTCTGGAACGGGATCTCTGTGTCATTCCCACGGGGTGAGTCCAGCCTTGCCTGGGCCCACGGTCAAGTTGCGTGTCGTTGGGGAGAAAGCGGAAAGAACGAGGGGATTACGTAAAGTCGAATCCCTAGAAAACGTTGAGGAGCACTTTGGCCAGCTCTGGCTCATTCCCTCCCCCCCTCGTCGCCGCCCCCCTAGAAACCCTACCTCTCAACCTCAAGACCACCAAAAATCCGGGTTCCTTTGCTGGATCCGGAGAGACCTCATTGAGAACAAAGCCTTTTCAGCTGCGGATTGTTTTCCTACAACCCGTCGGCCGTTCGATCCACCTCCCAGACTAATCAAAGTTGCTCGTGAGGGGATTGGCCCTGGTTCCATCTCCTTCGCCGAGGCTGTTAAGCATGGGGTGAAGATGGCAGATCGTCGTGCCGGGGGAAGCAGCCACCCTGCTGGCCCGATCAAAGGGGCCGGGCAGAAGCCTGCCGCGCCTGCTGGTAGGAAACCAGCGATGCCTGCTACAAAAGAGCAGGCTCCTGCTCCCAAGCCTACCAGATCCACAGCTTCTACCGCTGGATCTGCTCAGGTACAGTCGTCCCAATCTGTGGAGGTTGAGGTGGAACAAGTTCTTGACCCTAAGTATAAGGACATGATTTGTTTTAACTGTGGTGGACCGGGACATTATGTTGGGAATTGTGTGAAGCCGAAGGCCTGCTTTATCTGTCAGCAGAATCGTAATGTCAACAATTGTGCAGCGTGGTCTAAGGTCCAACCTACTGCTGCCTTCTTTGGTAGTGGAGCTCAAGGTCTTGGTTTTTACCATGTTGATGTCCCTGTTGCAAATGAGTCCAATTGGTTGAACTTCCAGAACTGTGCAGTGGTTAACATCTTGAAAGGGGAAGTGGATGGTACTAAACTGAGGGAATTACTATCTGCTACATTCTGTAAAAATAAACATTGGCCTTGGCAAATCAGAGGTTTATCTAGTAAGACCTTTTTGGTCAGGTTTCCTCCCTGGAAGAAAGTGGAAGATCTTATTGAGTTGCCTGGGTTCTCCCTGCCACAGGATGTTAATGTGACTCTAACTGAATGGAAGGGTGCGTGCGAGCCATTTGGTGAGTTGATTGAAGCTTGGGTTTTGATTGAAGGGATTCCTCCAAAGTGGTGCACTTGGAAAGTGTTTGCTCAGATTGCCTCATTGTTTGGGGCCCTTACATATGTGGATTGGAATGGGATGTTCAGGACTTTTTTTGAGAATGTCAGAGTCAAGATTGCCTGCAGAGACCCCACCAAAATTCCTTTTGAAAGACTGATTGAGATGAAGAAGAAGTTGTTTCTACTTGGCTTTACTGTGGAAGGTTTTGAACAAACATGTGGGGCTGATTCTGTCATTGATGTAGATGGGGATGAAGATGATTTTGAGGAAGAGGGAAAGGATGAGGAGGATCAGACAGAAAGGCATGAAGGAACACAGGGTGATCATGTTTCTGATGGGTCAGGAGGTGGTGACCTAGATATTGATGAGCTGGACAAGGCCAATTTCTCATCTAAACATAACTCTTCAAAAAGGTCTGGTGGTCAGGGGGTGGTGGATGCATCCATGAATGATAATATTGACACTGACCAGGAGGCATTTATTCTGGAATGTGCTGTGACAAAAGTCAACCTTGAGGGTTCATCTTCTGATGGACATGGATATGCCCATGAGCATATGAGTAAGATTACAATGCAAGACCTGAACTATGGAGAAAAAAAGAAGAATGCTATCTACAAAACTCCTACTCCAACCAAGAAAGACTCTGTCAGTATGACTCTTGAGAAGAATACTGAGAATATGGAATATTGTGAGGATCTGTTAAGGTCAGTGGACATGTGTGTCTCTGAAGATGAGGAAACAGAAGATGAGTTGGGGGTTCTCCCTCCTGAGGCTGTCCAAATTCTCCAAAGAGAAACATGGAAGAGATCTCTGCTGGAATCATTTGCTCAAGTTAAAGGTGTGGAGGCTGGTCATGGAAACAAGTCAAGATGGGGGCCTGTTGTTGCTAAAAGACCTGCTACCAGAGGCCATGGCAATGTTAACATCATGGAAAAAGCTGCAGCATATAAAAGAAAGAAGAATCTGGAAATCCCACCCACGTTCAAAGGTAAATCCTTCTCTACTATGGATAAAAACATTCTTGCTAATCAGATGAGTCAAATGAATTTGGTGATTGGGGGGGGGGATGACATTCAAAAAATCTATACTATTGATGAGATGATAGAGGTAGAAAAGGAGAGGTGTTTGGTTTTTGCCAACAATAACCCTGAAATTGTGCTACCTAATAACCTTGATTTTGATGCCAGTGAATTGGTTAGTACACCTAATGGTGCCCCTCTCCTGGAACCAGTGGGCACTGCTGATGCTTCTAGGGGAACACCAATGGTTCTAACTAAAGTTAAGCCTTGTGGCTTGTCCCATCCATTCAAAATTAATTAGATGATAGGGCTTATTTGGAACATTAGAGGTTTAGGGCAGCATGGGAAGATTCAGTGCCTATGTGATACTATTACTAAATCTAATCCTAATTTTATTGGTTTTCAAGAAACTAAGAGAGAAATTATTTCTGAGGGTTTCCTCAAGTCTATAGATAAATTTGACAATTTTGTGTGGCACTTCCTGCCAGCTGATAATACTGCAGGAGGGATCCTTGTGGGTCTCAAATTTTTTTGCTTTGAAGTGGTTGGTTTTATTAATCAGAAGTTTTCCATTATTGCTACTGTTAAGAATAAATCTGATGGATTCGTTTGGCAGTTGGTGTTGGTCTATGGATCTGCTTACCCTGAATTTAAGATTGACTTTATCACTGAGTTACATGATACTATAGCTAATGCTTCTTATCCTGTTATGATCTGTGGAGATTTTAATTTGGTTAGAAATGATAAGGATAAGAGTAGTGGTTTGGTTAATCAACAAACTGTCTTCTTGTTTAATGATTGGATCAATAGGTGGGCATTGATGGAGATTTCTATCTCCAATAGGGTGTTTACTTGGTCTAACAACCAGGTTTCCCCTGTTTTTGCTGTACTGGATAGAGTCTTCATTTCTGTGAGCTGGGATACACATTTTCCTTTTTCTACCCTAATGACTCTTCCCAGGGTGGGGAGTGATCATGCTCCCTTGGTCCTGGATACTGGTGCCAGAGCCCCAACCACCCCCAAACCATTTAGGTTTGAGAAGTGGTGGCTCTCACAGCCGGACTTTCATCAAATGGTGATGGAAGCCTGGAATTCCGTGTCTTCAGACAAATCCTCTGCTGATAATTGGATGCTTAAGACTAGGAATCTCAGAAAGAAAATCAAAGGGTGGAGTATTAATAGGGAAGCTGGTCTTAAAAAGAAGAAGAAGGCACTCCTTCTGGAGTTTGATATTTTGGATCTCATGTCTGAAAACCATCAACTATCTGTTACTGAGTATGATAGGATGAAAGAGATTAAGAAAGAGCTAGATGAATTGTGGAAGAAAGAGGAAACTGCCCTTTGGTAGAGGTCCAGAGATAGAAAAATTCTAGAAGGTTATAGGAATAATGCTTATTTTCATGCACTGGCTAATCACAGACATAGAAAGAACCATCTGGCTGAGTTGGAGAGTCCTAATGGTGTGGTCACTTCGACCAGTGAGATGCTTGAGGTGGCTACCTCTTTTTATAAAAAGCTATTTGCCTTTGAACCCAGACCTGATATCCATTTGGATAGTAACTTCTGGTCTGAGGACGAAATGGTTAGCGCTGATGATAGAGAGTGCCTAGAGAGACCATTCTCTGAGGAGGAAATTAAGCAAGCTGTGATGTCTTCTTATGCTAGTGGTGCCCCTGGCCCTGATGGTCTGTCCTTTTTATTTTACCAAACCTTTTGGGACTTGATTAAGAAAGACTTTATGTGGATGGTTAGAGACTTTGAAAGAGGTACCCTTGATTTATATAAGCTCAACCATGCCATTATTACTCTTATTCCCAAAATCCCTAGGGCTAGAGACATGAAGAATTTCAGGCCCATTAGCCTTAGTAATTGTGCTGTTAAGATTTTTTCTAAAGCTATGACCACTAGGGCCTCCCCCTTGTGTGACAAGCTAATATCTTCTAATCAAACTGCGTTTATCAAAGGGAGATTCATCTTGGAAAGTGTGGTTATGGCTCATGAGGTCATTCATGAAGTTCATAGGTCTGGGACTGCTGGCTTGATTCTTAAATTAGACTATGAGAAAGCCTATGATAGAGTTAGTTGGGATTTCTTAAAAAAGATGCTTCTTTCTAGAGGCTTTGGTAATAAATGGGTGGATTGGGTGATTTCCACCATACATCAAAGCACTTTTCAAGTTAGGATTAATGACTCTAATGGTCCCCAGTTCTCTGGGGGAAAAGGCTTGAAACAGGGTGACCCTCATTCACCCCTTCTTTTTAATTTGGTTGCTGATGTGTTTTCAAAAATGCTTCAAAAGGCTACTAGTTTTGGTTTGATTCGTGGGCTTCTTCCACAAGCCTTCCCTGGTGGTGTGGTCAGCCTGCAATATGCTGATGACACCATCTTATTTTTAGAGAATTCGCTGGATTATGCTAAGAACTTGAAGTGGATTCTCTCATGCTTTGAAAATCTGTCTGGATTAAAAATTAATTTTCATAAGAGTGATTTGCATGCTATTAATATCTCTGAACAGTTGTCCAATGAATTTGCTCAAGTCTTCTGCTTCCAACTGGGGGATTTCCCCTTCAAATATTTAGGTGTCCCCCTTCACTTTAAAAAATTGAGGAGGGAGGACCTTCAACCCATTATTGATAGGATTATTAAGAACATTTCAGGCTGGTTGGGAAGATGTCTATCTTACAGAGGGAAATTTATATTGCTTACCACATGCATTGCTAGTATTAATTCCTGCTTATCTTATGTCTATTATGAAATTTCCCAAATGGGCAATTGATATGATTACTTCTCAAATGTCCCATTTCTTTTGGGGTAACATGGGGGATTCTCATAAATACCACCTTGCTAACTGGGGGCTGATTTCTAGAAAAAGGAGTTTGGTGGCTTGGGGGTACCCAATCTTAGAGAGTTTAACATGGCCCTCTTGGCATCGTGGGGTAAAAGATTGTATGATGAAAGGAACAGTGATTGGAAGAAATTGTTGAAATATAAATATAACACCACTTGCCCTAATTTTTTTAATACTAGGGTGGTTCTTGGTTCTCCATTCATGAAAAGTTTATCTTGGGCTCTTGCAGCTGCTAAGAATTTCTATAGATGGGTCCCGGGGGATGGGAACAGCATTGCCTTCTGGCATGACATTTGGACAGGAGATTGTTCTTTAAAAACTGCTTTTTGGGATCTTTACAGTATTTGCCAGCAGCAGGACTCTACCCTGGCTCAGGTCTGGGTGGATAGTGAGCTGCGGTTAACATTTAGGAGGTGTGTCACTGAAAATACACTAGCAAGATGGGAGGAACTCACCGAGATTGTTAAGACTGTTTGGCTGTCTGACTCTCCGGATCAACCTCTCTGGATGTTAGATTCTTCTAACAAATACTCTGTCAAATCCTTCTATAAGCTTATTAACTTTGGAGGGATTCCTTCTGTCATTAAAAATGATATATGGAAAATCAAAGTGCCGCCGAATATACATGTTTTTCTCTGGCTGGTTTACTACAACAAGAGTTTAACCAGAGATAACTTAGCTAAGCGTAGACATGTGGAGGACATGTCCTGTGTCTTCTGCTGTGAACCTGAATCTATCCAGCATCTATTTTTTGACTGCATTGTTGCTAAGTCTGTTTGGAGTTTAATTGCTGATATCTTTGTGATCGATGTTCCTAACTCTTTTGATCAATTATCTTCCTACTAGAAGAGAAGGAAGCATTATGAAGTCTTGAATATGGTTTCTGCTGCTGCCTTGTGGAGCTTATGGCGTATTCGGAATGATTTTGTTTTCCAGGGGCGAAGATGGCGAAGTATACGGTGTGTCTTGGACCTGTTGGGGGCGACGATCAAGAAATGGAAAATATTATGCTCAGAAGCTCAGGGTGCGCTACTTCTCCGGTGCTTAAGGCTGTTGGACCATCGAAGAGGGGAATTGCTTAGAATCGCCTGGAGGTGAAGAGGGAATAAAATGAGGAGGGGAGCTGGATCCATAGCTAGGGCTTTTGCTTTTACTGGTTATGCGTCTAGTTCCTGAACCTGTTCTGGTAAAAACTCCTGCTATAATAGGGTAGATCTACCTATGCTTGGGTTCTATATGTGGCAGCTACTCTCAGGCTGTTGCCGGGCGCTGTTAAACAGTCTTTGTGGTCGTTGGTTTTGCCTTGGCTTTCAATAAAAGTTGGGGCGGGGGGAAACCCCTTTCATTTCAAAAAGAAACAAATATCTATATAGGTAAGGGGGCACATATTACAAATGAGAGATGCAACACACAATTTCTCAGTTGAGAGTTTATATTTTTTGTGAACAAACACTGCATTTTCTTTTTGTACAAGCGGGCACTAGTGAACAAGCTCATTCTTTTTTCCTTGGCTTTCTTTCTTGATTTCACTTCACTTTGTCACCTTCCTTGATGTCTCCATTGGCTTCCTCTGCTGCTTTGTCCTTCCCTTTGTTTTCCTCCTTGGCTTTCTTCACCTCCGCCTCCTCTTTCTCCTTGGCTTTCTTTGCTTCAGCCTCCTTGGCCTCTTCTTCCTCCTTCGCCTTGGCCGCTGCTGCTGCCGCATCTTCCTTGGCCTGCTTGAGTGCCTTGACGAGGCCCGACAAACACAAATCAGGGTTCCTCTTTTTCTTCTTCGACATTGGCATCAGGTTCTCTGCAACGTCGGCGGGTGACATGTCGGTCTCCTCGAGCAGCTGCTGAATTTCTCCAAACAACTCATGCTTGATGACATCTAAGTAGTTCTTGGCGAGGACCTTGAAGCCCTCGAATCGGCAGTATGACATCTCGATGTGCTTGTCCATTCTTCCTCGACGGATCAGCGCCGGATCGAGCTTCTCCTTGTGGTTGGTGGTGAAGATGATGATCCGCTCACCCCCGCAAGCAGACCAAAGTCCATCAATGAAGTTGAGGAGGCCCGAGAGCGTCACCTTAGTGGCGTCGTCCTTCTCTGGATCCATCGGTAGCTTGGGTTTGCCATCATCGTCGGAGTCCTTGTCACTAGAGGCCTTCTTGTCCTTGCGGCGTTTTCCGGTGAGGTCGATCGAGCAGTCGATGTCCTCTATGACTATGATGGACTTGCCCGTGGTCTCAATGAAGAGCTTCCGCAGCTCGGTGTTGTTCTTGACAGCAGAGAGCTCGAGATCGTAGACGTCGTAGTCAAGGAAGTTGGCCATAGCGGCGATCATGGTGGACTTGCCGGTGCCGGGCGGTCCATAAAGGAGGTACCCGCGCTTCCACGCCTTGCCGACCTTTGCATAGTAGTCCTTGCTCTCCTGGAACGCCATGAGGTCGTCAACGATGGCCTCCTTCTCATCGGGGTGCATGGCGAGCGTGTCGAAAGTGGCAGGGTGCTCGAAGGCGACGTGGCTCCAGACGCTCTTGCTGCTGTAGGGGTTCCAGTTGCGGCTGGCGTTGTTGGTGAAGAGACGGCGCTGGCGGTTCTTGACGGTGACGGCACGGCCCTCGCCGAGCACGAAGGGCAGGTAGGAGTCGACGACGAGGTCGCGGTGGCGCCTGTGGAAGACGACCTTGTAGAAGCGCCGCTCGTCCTCGCCGGGGTAGAAGCTGATGACTTGGGCCCTGGACTGCCGCTTGGAGGCGTACCACCAGATGGTCGTGCCGGAGAAGTCGTCGGTGACCTCGTCGTGGTCGTCAACGGTGACTCGGATGTTCTTGCTGTCCTTGACGAGCTCGGCCTTGAGCTTGCGTGCGCGGCGGGCGCACGCATCGCTGAGGTAGGCCTCGACGGCGAGGAAGAAATCACTGCGCTGGAAGCGCTCGGCGCCGTACTCTGAGATGGTGATCTCAAGGTAGGGGTTGAAGCAGGCGGCGACCTTGGCGGCCCAGGCGGTGAGGTAGAGGCGGAAGGTGGGCGGTACGTAGTTCTGCACCACGGACCAGAGGAAGATGACGGTCGCCATGGCCGACCCGAACCCCGCCCACCTCTCCACCATCATTGCCGCCATTGCTGCAACTGGACCTCCTGTTGTTGTGTTTTGGGGTGGGTCTTGTCCCGATGGAAAGCTGTAACTCGTCCTGGACGCATATATATATAATGCCAATGATTCGTGTGGTGCTCTGCTTAGGTTGAAGCTAAGCAACGTGTAGTCGTCGTCGTTGTCGTCTTCGTCGTCGCCGTCTGCGTTGGAGCTGTCCAAGGAAATGGAGTTACTTAACTCTGAAGGCAGTGGCAATATCGGAATCGCCAAGCTCAGTCTAGCCAATCGTCGCTGTTTTTAGCTCATGGATTGCATCTCTGAGACTGACAGCCGAGTATAGAACAGAGACGAGGTAGACCGGCCGGTGACTTGTTCAGTCGTCGCCAATTCGAAGCATGCGTGACGGCATGGTGTTGGTGACTGCTGAGGATGGATGCATGACGTCATGTAATATTTACCGCAATAGTTCTATGTAAGTTAACTGAATTTGCATTGGAGCGGTCGATTTTTGCGAGAAAGGAAGGAGGAGGCAAGGCGCAGAACAGAGGCCGAGATGAGGGCGGCGCGGCGAGCGGCAGAGAGGTGCTGGGACCCCGGTGAGGCCGAGCCAGGAGCGAGTTGTAGCCCGTGATGACGTCTCGCCGCTGCGTATACGGAGGCCAGTTTGAGGGTTAGCAGGTGCGTGTGGTTGGTCTTTTCGTTTTGATTCCCCGCCGGATTAGACTGAGCCCTCGCCGTATGAGGTGACGGCACAGCGAGCGGCAGCAAGGCGGGTCATCGGAGCTGGGGGCGAGCGCTTGAGGAGGAATGGCGGCTGAAGGAAGAAGAATGAAGTGAGGCCATTGGAACTTAATATTCCAATGGAGTACAAACGGTCCAGAAAATCTATTGACCCAAAAAAATTTCAGGCAACTTACTGATAGTCGGTCCCAATATTTATCTTGGCATTTATTTTGCTAGATGACTTGCAACTATCTTTTTTTTCCTTTTTAATATGCCATCAACCTCAACCTCTGGCTACTCGATGGTGTGCATCGAGGCAGAGATAGCGTTGGCATGGAGTTGCGTGCGATGACAGCGGCGAGTATGGACCGAGTCTAAGACGGAGGCGAGAGTGGAGGATTTAGGTTGTGGTGAAGAGTTTAAAATTTGGGGTGGGACACCGGGGTCGGAGAAGAAACTCATTTCTCCGGTTAGAGGGTGGGAAGAGGAGGTGGCGGCGGTAATTAAGATAGTGTGGGTGGTGATTCAGTCAGATGAGGCATGCCTGGAGCTTGGAAGACAACCGACCGAGCAGGATAGGAGGAAGAGGATGAGAGAAGAGAAAATCAATAGTAATTTTAAATAAGAAAAAAGAGAGGTGATGTTTGCTATTGACACTAAGTGTCAACTTTGAGTCTGGGCCTAGAAATTTGACTTGGTATTTTGATGAGATAGAAATCCTTACTCAAATCTCTGCATATGGGCCGAAATTGGGAGCATATGGACCATAGGTTTTGTGTGTATCAAGTGGACCATGACCCCTAAGGAAAAGCAAATAGGCTGCTGTGAAGAAGAAGAAAAAGAATAGATCATGGGTAACAACTCAAACTAACACTACTAGGGAAAACTTTATACACAGAACATTAGCAGTAGCGCGGGTTAAAAACGCACGTTGGTGCTAATTAGCAGCAGCGTGGTGTTTTAAACCGCGTTACAGATACAGTTATAGCAGTAGCGCGCCCAAGTACAAAAGCGCTACTACTAAAATTCCCACGGCTTAGCCGATAGGCTACACATAGTAGTAGCGATCTACGTAGAACCGCGCTACCGCTACTTGTTTTGTAGCAGCGCGTTTACGAACAAAGGCGCTACTGCTAACAAAAATAAAATTAAATGGAAAGCAAATAAAAAAAAAGAAGGAATAGCAGTAGCGCTTATTAAGAAACGCGCTATAGCTACCGTAGCAGTAGCACACTTCCTGGAACGCACTACTGCTACTTTTAACTTAACCGCGCAGTTCGTTCTTCCCCCACGGCCACTTCCCCCAAATCCTACTCCTCCGCTGTCGCCGCCCTGCATCGCTGTCGGCCGCCGCGCGCGACCTGTCGCTCTTCGCACACCCTCGACGCCGCCCCGCCCCGACCGCGACCTCGACGCCGCCCCCGACCCCGACCTCGACGCCCCCCCCTACATCGCCGCCCTCCGCCGTGCGCCCACCGCCCCGACCCCGGCCCCGTCCCCGACCTCGACGCCGCGTGCCCCTCTCCCTATCTCCGCCGGCGCCAGAGGTGAGCACGCCCTCCTCCTCCTCCCCTACCTCTGCCTAGCTAGGGTTCTTAGGGTTAAATTTCAGAGTTCATCTAATTAGTTAGGGTTCATCAAATTAGATGCTAATTATGGCAGTAGTTGTTAAATAGAATTAGTTTTAGAGTTCATCGAATTAGCTAGGGTTAAATTTTAGAGTTCATCAAATTAGTTAGGGTTAAATTTTAGAGTTCATCAAATTAGTTAGGGTTAAATTTTAGAGTTCATCAAATTAGTTAGGATTCATTAAATTTTAGAGTTCATCAAATTAGTTAGGGTTAAATTTTAGAGTTCATCAAATTAGTTAGGGTTCATTAAATTTTAGAGTTCATCAGTTAGGGTTAAATTTTAGAGTTCATCTAACTAGTTTTTGTTACTATTTTTAGTAAGTGTTTAATAGAATTAGTAAGAAAATTGATATAACTAGTTGAACTAGTTTATTTTTATTCATAGTAAGTGCTTAATTGAACTAGTTGAGTTAATACAACTATTTTATTTTTAGTACAAAAATTAATAGAACTAGTTTACCTTTTTAGTTAAAGCAATTGTTCCCGCATTGACGTTGACGATGCCTATCCCGCATCCTCGTCGTCGAGTCGGCGGAGGACACCTGCGTCACCAGATGGGTCATGTCCGGGACTGGGCTCCGCCGGGGTGGTACTGGGAGGCGCTACCTACCGGGGGGCCCAGGTTGGTGAGGAGTGAGCCCGTCGTTGACCCGAACCTTCTTTGGTGGCGGTCGCGTGGGCCAGTGACGGGCCAGAGGCTCGAGGACCCCGCGGAGGTGGTGCGTCACCGTGTCAGTGAGGAGGACGCACACGTCCGTCGCTACTTGTTTGCGTTGGAGCACAGGTTCTCCAATACCTGGCAGGTTCTCCAGGGATCTCACTAGAGCTATGATCCCGTGATGGTTCCTTCTCTGTGGGTGTCCACCGCCCGCGCCGATACCCGTCGTGTGCTAGGGTTTTAGTTGTATTAGTGATGTTATATGTATGACACTATTTGGGATGTATTAGTGATAATATTCGATGATGTACAGATGCATGAGATGATTTACTTTTGCTTATTGAATGCATGCTAATTTGAGTCCTATAAGATATTTTGAAATGTATATCTTGTGTTGCTCAATATCCAAGTGGCCGGTCATGTTTGCAGGTTACACCTTCGAGTGGCCTATGTTTTGCCGGAGTGTTGATTCACTTCCGTTCCGACAAATTTTAGGCGCTCGATATGTCCTATTTTAGCAAAGGTCATGCCGGATTTTTCCGTGAATTTTGGCATTACTTGTGCCAGAATATGTAGGAAATATCGAGTGCCCCGGATTTGTGTGTTGAGTATCCTGGTAGTTGTCTTCGATCGATTTTCAATTAATGTTTTAACTATGAACATAGGAAATGTCTGATGACGAAAAAGATTTCGATATTTGCAAATACTGTGAAGACGAGCGTGGCCTGTGCGACGGAATCTTCCTAGATGATGATAGGCGCTTCAGCATCAAGCAGGACGAGAACTTCGAAGTGGATACAGTAAGTCACAACGACAAGTCTTTTTTCGTAATTAAGCATGACATATGCTTCATTTGCTTCAATTTATACTTTTTTGACTATTGTACTAGCATATCCCCTGCCATGCAAGAGTTTTTGTATTGGATAAGATATGTTTCAGTCATACTATGGAGGTAAAGAAAGTTTACTTGAAGACCGAGCATGGTTATATTTTCCATGCAAAATTATACAATTCAGATAACTACACCTATTTTGGATGCAAAACATGGCGAGCACTATGCAAGACTTATGCATTTGAGCCTGATATGGTTATCACCTTTGATTTTCGTCCAGAAGATGATATTGAAGGTAATACCGACATCTGGGTCGATGTGCAGACGCCTCCAATTATACCATTATGTAAGTTTCTCTACCATATTTATGTCTTTGATATTGTTTATTCAAAAATAGTTGACAACTAATTTGTATTGTCAGCTTATTTCGGTGCAAGCAAACATGTCCAGTGCTTGGTAGACAGGACCTACTACTGTTCCGAGGCTGAACTCAACTGCGAGGAGCTAAGTCATTATGTTTCATGACTTGAGGATCTTGATACTGTCAAGACAAATTTTCTTCCTGCATTTAGAAATGTTAGTATTGAAAACGTGCGACCAATAGTGTTCGTAATGAACTACGGTCACATCTATTTAGGAAGGATGGTAAGATTTTTACTATTTGTCCTCAATGCATCTTTTCTATACATTATTTTTGAAGCTAAACTTCATTGCTAAGTATGTTACCATACGATGTTCTTCAACAGGGACTCCCGATGAATGTTGTGCCTTATGGGATCGAGACTAAAGGTACCATGAGTATTATTAGATTACGGCCAAGATATCCTACAGATTACTTTAGTGCATTCAAGATTAGCGACGGATGCTTAATAGTGCAAGACTGGACCAAATGTGTGATGGAGAAGCGCAGAGAAGTACTAGGGGCAGCAAACAGATGCGCTACCCACGATTAGGAGACAGGTTCATTTGCATGCTCCAACTTGATCAAGGAGGAGAGCTACACATGTTTTATATTATTTTACCTAAGAGAGAGCAGCAGGAGTGATTACCTAGCTAGAAATGAGTTTGAGGATAATGATGTGCTACACTATTACTATGATGATAAAATAGCTAGTGTTGGTGGTAATGACTATGATGATTATTATTAGCTAGTGTTAGCGGTGATTAAATAAATACTGTTGGTGGTAATAACTATGATGATGATTAAATAGCTTGTGCTGGCGGATTAGATTCAAGTGGAGGCAACATGTGGTGCACATCGAAATTACTACTAGTCCAAACTAGATCAAGTTTGAATTAGTAGTATACTTTTGACATGCACCACATATTGCCTCCACTTGAACCTAATCCACCATCATTTGACACACTGTTATGGACATAATGATGTAAACCTCATAACTGGTATTGTACCAATATTTATCCTATGGCGCATAAATACACTAAAAATAAAAAAATTAAAAAAAAATACTAGTAGCGATGGCGAGAAAACACACTGCCATTAGTTACATTAGCAGTAGCGCGGGAGTGAACAAACGCTGCAGCTATTTGCCCTAGCAGTAGCGCGTGCGGGCACGCGTTACTGCTAAGCAATAGCTGTAGCGCCTTATTAGTAGCGCGCCTACCCGCGTTACTAGTGAGCACAAAACCCGTGCTGCTGCTAGCCTTTTTCCTAATAGTGTAAACCAAAACCTGCCACTCTAAAAGCTCTTCAAGTCTACCCAAAAAAATTAACTCTTCAAGACGACGGCGACTTAACGAAAGGGGGTCCATTGGGCTTAGTTTTTTCCTTCGTTTTCGGGCTTCTGTTTATTTATGTTACTGAAACTGAAATGTATTATTTTATTCTGTTTATTTATGTTACTAAAACTGAAATGTAGAGAAAGGCATTATTTTGTTCATGTTACTAAAACTACAATGATTTTTAAGGTGTTTAGAGTTTGTGCACAGAAAAGAAGGAGAGAGAAGAATGCTCCGACATGTGACGAACAAATACGAAAGACATGCAATATTACATATTGGTTGTCTATATACTCTCTCCGCCCGGAGAAACTTGTCCCAATCTTGTTTCTCAAATGAACTTGATGGTAGATACATCTATTTGACGGACAACCTTTTTCGGACAGAGGGAGTAGGACGTAAGAGCTGTCAATTCTTATAGAGAGGTGAAAATCAGATCAGTTAGAAGTACATAAGCACATAGAAATACTTAATATAAATTTAATTCCCCTGCTCTACATTCAGATATCGGATTAAATGAACGATGGCAATCAGATGAACATTCAGATAGTTTAAATGCAACAGTAGATCAAACAAGGATGGGATAAAGAAAAGGAAAACAGAGAAAACATGTACAAAACATGACATGGCATTAGATACTTGCTGCCACTGTCTGCTCGGACGCGAGGCTGCTACCCTCAGCCCCTCCACTGGATATCTTCTATTCCAACATAAAATAACCAACTATCTATTTTTCTCTAGCCCCCTCAAAAAAAAATCTATTTTTCTCTAGCCTTACAACCATGTCATATAAGCTAGAGGTTTAGGGGTTGTTGGAAGGATATAGCTCAATCTGCATTGGACACGGCTGCGTGTGTCTATATATAATATTCGGATGTTTGTGTAGTGATTTAATTAGGTTGACCCAGGTCTTCGTCTCCGTCTTCGTTTTTGTCGTCGTCGGAGCAGGTTCGACTTTGTCTTTGTCATCATCGGAGCAGGTTCATGTTCTTCTTTGTCGTCGGAGGAGGATGGAGGAGATTCATCTTCATTGCCGTCGGAGCAGATGAGGCGGAGCTGTCGGAGCTGAGAAGAATCTACAGTCCATGCACGCATGGAAAAAACCTGTGGATTCCCTTTTCCCAGTACGTTTGAGACAGGGGAGTGAGAGGTTGGGTGTAGCCAAAGGGTCATGTTAGCATTTCGTATTGTAGCACCATTCCATAGTCCATACATAGGAATATTATCATTCCTGTTGAGAGATACATATTTTGTTTTGCCTCCCCTTCGCCTTTCTCTTTGGCTTCACTCTCTCCTTCATGATCATGGCGTGCGTCGTACCGCTCGTATTGTTCGTTGGAACAAGCAAGTTTTCTACGCGGGTTATATACGCCAGATTGCTGTGTTTTGTAGAGAAATGACGAAAATGGCGCTCAGTTTCCATTCTGTTCTTACAGATCATGTTAGCATTTGGTATTGTAGTACCATCTCTATATGGTATAACACTACAATCACTACCAGAATTAACGTAGTTGCCGACGGCCAAATCTATGCCGACGGTACTCGTCGGCATAGATGGGCATACCCCGACGGCCCAGCTAAAGCCGTCGGCGTATGACCCTCTATGCCGACGGGGGCCGTCGGCATAGATCAGCCGTCGGCGTTGCTTTGAATATACCTACGGTGGCCGTCGGCATAGAGTAGGCCGTCGGCATACCGCGTGGGCCCGTCTACCCGGGCGGCGACGGCAGTTTGACGGCGTCAGGCTACGCCGACGGGCTAACGGTAGACGTCGGCATAGCTACGCCGATGGCCTAGCCGTCGGCATAGCTATGCCGACGTCATCAATCCGCGGCGCCACCACGTCATCGATCCGCGTCGTTCGCCGGTCCCGTGGGGTGGCATTTCTATGCCGACGGCTAGGCCGTCGGCATAGGCCTGGCCCATGGTTTTTGCCACGTCATCGATCCCCGCCCTACGCCACGTCATCGATCCACGGCTCTACCGTTCCGTGGCCGTAACTATGCTGACGGCCTTGCCGTAGGCATAGATTTCTAATAATATTTTATTTATTTTCTCTTTTTATTTTTTATTTTTCTCCAATACTAATTTCATTAACTTAAATGTACATAAAACATATATCGATTGCACCCCACACGGGCCTTCTTCCGTCGTGTCACGGAGAGGTTAGACGGGACGGGGTCCCGTGGGGGGTAGCAATGCCGCCAGGTGTTGCGGTGGGCGCTCCTACGGTTGTGGAAACGTGGTGGCAGGCGCAAGCACGCGGCTCCGGGGTGTGCCCCCCTCCCCCCTCACGGGCGTCGATGCCGCCGTGCCCCGGAGGTGGGAAAACGGCCACGTCAGGCCGACGCAGAGGGAATCTTGGGGTGGGTTGTGCCGGGACTGTGTTGGGGGTGTAGCTATGGCTGGGCTGTGACAACAAGGTGAGAAGGTCCACCGGTCAAACTACGTCCAGCGAAAGTCAAAGGGATAGATCTGACGGTCGTCTGTGTCAGGGTTAGACGGGACGGGGTACCTGGGGGTAGCAATGCCGCCAGGTGTTGCGGTGGCCCTCCTAAGGTTGTAGAAGCATGGTGGCAGGCGCAGGCACCCGGCACGCGGCTTGTATGAGGTCCCGGTGCGACGCTCCGGTGGCATTGCTACCCCCCTAGGGCCCCCGTCCCGCCTAACCCTGTAGTGTTTGACCACGGGATCTACCCCTTTGACTTTGCACGGACGGGCTTTGACCAGTGGACGTATTCACCCGGTTGTGTTAGGTCAGCCCATAGGAAAACTTTGGAGCAACATCCGGGCCAGACGCACGGCAAGATCCCCTCCGTGTAGACCCGACGCGTCCGTTCCCCCCTCCAGGTGCCGGCGGCGGCGCCGTCCGTGAGGGGGGGGGCACACCCCGGAGACGCGTGCTGCCTCTTCGGACATGCCACCACACCGTACGGCATGTATGAGGGCCCGATGCGACAATCCGGTGGCATTGCTAACCCTTTAGAGTTTGACCACGAGATCTAGCCCTTTGACTTTGCACTCACCGGGTCGCATACACACGGTAAACTAAAAATCCAAAAAACGTAATAATTGAATTTATTAAAAACTCCGGTATTCATCATGGAAAGGTCCACCGGTCAAACTACGTCCAGCGAAAGTCAAAGGGATAGACCCGACGGTCGTTTGTGTCAGGGTTAGACGGGACGGGGTACCTGGGGCTAGCAATGCCGCCAGGTATTGCGGTGGCCCTCCTAAGGTTGTAGAAGCATGGTGGCAGGCGTAGGCACCCAGCACGCGGCTTGTATGAGGTCCCGGTGCGACGCTCCGGTGGCATTGCTACCCTCCTAGGGCCCCCGTCCCGCCTAACCCTGTAGTGTTTGACCACGGGATCTACCCCTTTGACTTTGCACGCACGGGCTTTGACCAGTGGACGTATTCACCCGGTTGTGTTAGGTCAGCCCATAGGAACACTTTGGAGCAACATCCGGTCCAAACCCACGGCAAGATCCCCTCCGTGTAGACCCGACGCGTCCGTTCCCCCCCCTCCAGGTGCTGATGACGGGGCCGTCCGTGAGGGGGGGGGGGCACACCCCGGAGACGCGTGCTGCCTCTTCGGACATGCCACCACACCGTACGACATGTATGAGGGCCCGGTGCGACAATCTGGTGGCATTGCTAACCCTTTAGAGTTTGACCACGAGATCTAGCCCTTTGACTTTGTACGCACCGGGTCCCATACACACGGTAAACTAAAAATCCAAAAAATGTAATAATTGAATTTTATTAAAAACTCCGGTATTCATCATGGAAAGGTCCACCGGTCAAACTACGTCCAACGAAAGTCAAAGGGATAGACCCGACGGTCGTCTGTGTCAGGATTAGACAGGACGGGGTACCTGGGGGGTAGCAATGCCGCCAGTTGTTGCAGTGGCCCTCCTAAGGTTGTAGAAGCATGGTGGCGGGCGTAGGCACACGGCACGCGGCTTGTATGAGGTCCCGGTGCGACGCTCCGGTGGCATTGCTACCCCCCTAGGGCCCCCGTCCCGCCTAACCCTGTAGTGTTCTACCACGGGATCTACCCCTTTGACTTTGCACGGACGGGCTTTGACCAGTGGACGTATTCATCCGGTTGTGTTAGGTCAGCCCATAGGAAAACTTTGGAGCAACATCCGGGCCAGACGCATGGCAAGATCCCCTCCGTGTAGACCCGACGCGTCCGTTCCCCCCCTCTAGGTGCCGGCGGCGGCGCCGTTCGTGAGGGGGGGCACACCCCGGAGACGCGTGCTGCCTCTTCGGACATGCCACCACACCGTACGACATGTATGAGGGCCCGGTGCGACAATCCGGTGGCATTGCTAACCCATTAGAGTTTCACCAAGGGATCTAGCCCTTTGACTTTGCACGCACCAGGTCCCATACACACGGTAAACTAAAAATAAAAAACGTAATAATTGAATTTATTCAAAACTCCGGTATTCATCATGGAAAGGTCCACTGGTCAAACTACGTCCAGCGAAAGTCAAAGGGATAGACCCGACGGTTGTCTGTGTCAGGGTTAGACGGGACGGGATACCTAGGGGGGGGGGTAGCAATGCCGCCAGGTGTTGCGGTGGCCCTCCTAAGGTTGTAGAAGCATGGTGGCAGGCGTAGGCACCCGACACGCGGATTGTATGAGGTCTCGGTGCGACGCTCCGGTGGTATTGCTACCCCCTAGGGCCCCCGTCCCGCATAACCCTGTAGTGTTTGACCATGGGATCTACCCCTTTGACTTTGCAAGGACGGGCTTTGACCAGTGGATGTATTCACCCGGTTGTGTTAGGTCAGCCCATAGGAACACTTTGGAGCAACATCCGGGCCAGACCCACGGCAAGATCCCCTCCGTGTAGACCCGACGCGTCAGTTCCCCCCTCCAGGTGCCGGCGGTGGCGCCGTCCGTGATGGTGGGGGGCACACCCCGGAGACGCGTGCTGCCTCTTCGGACATGCCACCGCACCGTACGGCATGTATGAGGGCCCGGTGCGACAATCCGGTGGCATTGCTAACCCTTTAGAGTTTGACCACGAGATCTAGCCCTTTGACTTTGCACGCACCGGGTCCCATACACACGGTAAACTAAAAATCCAAAAAACGTAATAATTGAATTTATTAAAAACTCCGGTATTCATCATGGAAAGATCCACCGGTCAAACTACGTCCACCGAAAGTCAAAGGGATAGACCCGACGGTCGTCTGTGTCAGGGTTAGACGGGATGGGATACCTGGGGGGTAGCAATGCCGCCAGGTGTTGCGGTGGCCCTCCTAAGGTTGTAGAAGCATGGTGGCAGGCGTAGGCACCCGGCACGCGGATTGTATGAGGTCCCGGTGCGACGCTCCGGTGGTATTGCTACCCCCCTAGGGCCCCCGTCCCGCCTAACCCTGTAGTGTTTGACCACGGGATCTACCCCTTTGACTTTGCACGCACGGGCTTTGACCAGTGGACGTATTCACCCGGTTGTGTTAGGTCAGCCCACAGGAACACTTTGGAGCAACATCCGGTCCAAACCCACGGCAAGATCCCCTCCATGTAGACCCGACGCGTCCGTTCCCCCCACCTCCAGGTGCCGATGACGGGGCCGTCCGTGAGGGGGGGGGGGGGCACACCCCGGAGACGCGTGCTGCCTCTTCGGACATGCCACCACACCGTACGGCATGCATGAGGGCCCGGTGCGACAATCCGGTGGCATTGCTAACCCTTTAGAGTTTGACCACGGGATCTAGCCCTTTGACTTTGCACGCACCGGGTCCCATACACACGGTAAACTAAAAATCTAAAAAACGTAATAAGTGAATTTATTAAAAACTTCGGTATTCATCATGGAAAGGTCCACCGGTCAAACTACGTCCAGCGACAGTCAAAGGGATAGACCCAACGGTCGTTTGTGTCAGGGTTAGACGGGACGGGGTACCTGGGGCTAGCAATGCCGCCAGGTATTGCGGTGGCCCTCCTAAGGTTGTAGAAGCATGGTGGCAGGCGTAGGCACCCGGCACGCAGATTGTATGAGGTCCCGGTGCGACGCTCCGGTGGGATTGCTACCCCCTAGGGCCCCCGTCCCGCCTAACCCTGTAGTGTTTGACCACGGGATCTACCCCTTTGACTTTGCACGGACGGGCTTTGACCAGTGGATGTATTCACCCGGTTGTGTTAGGTCAGCCCATAGGAACACTTTGGAGCAAGATCCGGGCCAGACCCACGGCAAGATCCCCTCCGTGTAGACCCGACGCGTCCGTTCCCCCCCTCCAGGTGCTGGCGGCGGCGCCGTCCGTGAAGGGGGGGGGCACACCCCGGAGACGCGTGCTGCCTCTTCGGACATGCCACCGCACCGTACGGCAGGTATGAGGGCCCGGTGCGACAATCCGGTGGCATTGCTAACCCTTTAGAGTTTGACCACGAGATCTAGCCCTTTGACTTTGCACGCACCGGGTCCCATACACACGGTAAACTAAAAATCCAAAAAACGTAATAATTGAATTTATTAAAAACTCCGGTATTCATCATGGAAAGATCCACCGGTCAAACTACGTCCACCGAAAGTCAAAGGGATAGACCCGACGGTCGTCTGTGTCAGGGTTAGACGGGATGGGATACCTGGGGGGTAGCAATGCCGCCAGGTGTTGCGGTGGCCCTCCTAAGGTTGTAGAAGCATGGTGGCAGGCGTAGGCACCCGGCACGCGGATTGTATGAGGTCCCGGTGCGACGCTCCGGTGGTATTGCTACCCCCCTAGGGCCCCCCTCCCGCCTAACCCTGTAGTGTTTGACCACGGGATCTACCCCTTTGACTTTGCACGCACGGGCTTTGACCAGTGGACGTATTCACCCGGTTGTGTTAGGTCAGCCCATAGGAACACTTTGGAGCAACATCCGGTCCAAACCCACGGCAAGATCCCCTCCGTGTAGACCCGACGCGTCCGTTCCCCCCCTCCAGGTGCCGATGACGGGGCCGTCCGTGAGGGGGGGGGGGGCACACCCCGGAGACGCGTGCTGCCTCTTCGGACATGCCACCACACCATACGGCATGCATGAGGGCCCGGTGCGACAATCTGGTGGCATTGCTAACCCTTTAGAGTTTGACCACGGGATCTAGCCCTTTGACTTTGCACGCACCGGGTCCCATACACACGGTAAACTAAAAATCTAAAAAATGTAATAATTGAATTTATTAAAAACTCCGGTATTCATCATGGAAAGGTCCACCGGTCAAACTACGTCCAGCGACAGTCAAAGGGATAGACCCAACGGTCGTTTGTGTCAGGGTTAGACGGGACGGGGTACCTGGGGCTAGCAATGCCGCCAGGTATTGCGGTGGCCCTCCTAAGGTTGTAGAAGCATGGTGGCAGGCGTAGGCACCCGGCACGCGGCTTGTATGAGGTCCTGGTGCGACGCCCCGGTGGCATTGCTACCCCCCTAGGGCCCCCGTCCCGCCTAACCCTGTAGTGTTTGACCACAGGATCTACCCCTTTGACTTTCCACAGACAGGCTTTGACCAGTGGACGTATTCACCCGGTTGTGTTAGGTCAGCCCATAGGAACACTTTGGAGCAACATCCGGGCCAGACCCACGGCAAGATCCCCTCCGTGTAGACTCGACGCTTCCGTTCCCCCCCTCCAGGTGCCGGCGGCGGCGCCGTCCGTGAGGAGGGGGGGCACACCCCGGAGACGCGTGCTGCCTCTTCGGATATGCCACCACACCGTACGGCATGTATGAGGGCCCGGTGCCACAATCTGGTGGCATTGCTAACCCTTTAGAGTTTGACCACGGGATCTAGCCCTTTGACTTTGCACGCACCGGGTACCATACACACGGTAAACTAAAAATCTAAAAAACATAATAATTGAATTTATTAAAAACTTTGGTATTCATCATTGAAAGGTCCACCGGTCAAACTACGTGCAACGAAAGTCAAAGGGATAGACCCGACGGTCGTCTGTGTCAGGGTTAGACGGGACGGGGTACCTGGGGGGGGGGGTAGCAATGCCGCCAGGTGTTGGGGTGTCCCTCCTAAGGTTGTAGAAGTATGGTGGCAGGAGCTGGCTCAGGAGGTGGCTCAGGAGGTGCCCAATTATTTTCATTTGTCAACATATTATTCAATAGAATTTCAGCTTCATCCGGTGTTCTTTCCCTGAAAAGAGAACCAGCACAACTATCCAGGTAATCTCTGGAAGCATCGGTTAGTCCATTATAAAAGATATCAAGTATTTCAGGTTTCTTAAGAGGATGATCAGGCAAAGCATTAAGTAACTTGAGAAGCCTCCCCCAAGCTTGTGGGAGACTCTCTTCTTTAATTTGAACAAAGTTATATATATCCCTCAAAGCAGCTTGTTTCTTATGAGCAGGGAAATATTTAACAGAGAAGTAATAAATCATATCCTAGGGACTACGCACACAACCAGGATCAAGAGAATTAAACCATATCTTAGCATCACCCTTTAATGAGAATGGAAATATTTTGAGTATATAAAAGTAACGCGATCTCTCATCATTAGTAAACAGGGCAGCTATATCATTTAACTTAGTAAGATGTGCCACAACAGTTTCAGATTCATAGCCATAAAACGGATCAGATTCAACCAAAGTAATTATATCAGGATCAACAGAGAATTCATAATCCTTATCAGGAACACAAATAGGTGAAGTAGCAAAAGCAGGGTCGGGTTTCATTTTATCTCTAAGTGGTTCTTTGTTCCATTTAATTAATAACCTCTTAAGCTCATATCTATCTTTGCAAGCTAAAATAGCGGCAGAAGATTCCATATCAAAAAGATAGCCCTCAGGAATAACAGGCATATTTTCATCATCACTATCATCATCGTATTCAGATTCAATAATTTATTTTTCTCTAGCCCTAGCAATTTGTTCATCAAGAAATTCACTAAGGGGCACAGTAGTATCAGGCATAGAAGCAGTTTCATCATAAGTATCATGCATAGCAGAAGTGGCATCATCAATAACATGCCACATATCAGAACGAATAGTAGAAGCAGGTGTAGGTGTCGCAAACTTACTCATAATAGAAGGTGAATCAAGTGCAGAGCTAGATGGTAGCTCCTTACCTCCTCTCGTAGTTGAGGGATAGATCTTGGTTTTTGGATCTCTCAAGTTCTTCATAGTGTCCAGCAGATATAAATCCCAAGTGACTCAAAGAATAGAGCTATGCTCCCTGGCAACGGCGCCAGAAATTAGTCTTGATAACCCACAAGTATAGGGGATCGCAACAGCTTTCGAGGGTAGAGTATTCAACCCAAATTTATTGATTCGACACAAAGGGAGCCAAAGAATATTCTCAAGTATTAGCAGCTGAGTTGTCAATTCAACCACACCTGGAAACTTAGTATCTGCAGCAAAGTGTTTAGTAGCAAAGTAATATGATAGTGGTGGTAGCGGCAACAAAAGTAAAAGACAGCAAAAGTAATGTTTTTGGTATTTTGTAGTGATTGTAACAGTAGCAGCGAGAAAGTAAATAAGCGAGAACCAGCATATGGAAAACTCGTAGGCACCGGATCAGTGATGGATAATTATGCCGGATGCGGTTCATCGTGTAACAGTCATAACATAGGGTGACACAGAACTAGCTCCAATTCGTCAATGTAATGTAGGCATGTATTCCGTATATAGTCATACGTGCTTATGGAAAAGAACTTGCATGACATCTTTTGTCCTACCCTCCCGTGGCAGCGGGATCCTATTGGAAACTAAGGGATATTAAGGCCTCCTTTTAATAGAGAACCGGAACAAAGCATTAGCACATAGTGAATACATGAACTCCTCAAACTATGGTCATCACCGGGAGTGGTCTCGATTATTGTCACTTCGGGGTTGCCGGATCATAACACATAGTAGGTGACTATAGACTTGCAAGATAGGATCAAGAACTCACATATATTCATGAAAACATAATAGGTTCAGATCTGAAATCATTGCACTCGGGCCCTACTGACAAGCACTAAGCATAGCAAAGTCATATCAACATCAATCTCAGAACATAATGGATACTAGGGATCAAACCCTAACAAAACTAACTCGATTACATGATAAATCTCATCCAACCCATTACCGTCCAACAAGCCTACGATGGAATTACTCACGCACGGCGGTGAGCATCATGAAATTGGTGATGGAGGATGGTTGATGATGACGACGACGACGAATCCCCCTCTCCGGAGCCCCGAACGAACTCCAGATCAGCCCTCCCAAGAGGTTTTAGGGCTTGGCGGCGGCTCCGTATCGTAAAACGCGATGATTTCTTCTCCCTGATTTTTTTCTCTCCGAAAGCAAATATATATAGTTGGAGTTGGCGTCGGAGGGCATCCAGGGGGCCCACGAGGTAGGGGGGTGCGCCCTATGGGGGGGCGCCCCCACCCTCGTGAGAAGGGTGTGGCCCCCCCGGTCTTCATCTTTGGCGAGGATTTTTTATTGTTTTTTCTAAGATGTTCCGTGGAGTTTCAGGTCATTCCGAGAATATTTGCTTTCTGCACATAAAACAACACCATGGTAATTTTGCTGAAAACAGCATCAGTCCGGGTTAGTTCCATTCAAATCATACAAGTTAGAGTCCAAAACAAGGGCAAAAGTGTTTGGAAAAGTAGATACGACGGCGATGTATCAGTAGCAAACTGATTCTGATTGTTGCCATGGCCTTGATTTCCTTGGTTGCGCTCTTGCAAGAGTTGCATAAGCATCTGCGTGTTGGCATTAGTAGCGGCCATCACAGCTTGCCATGCCTCCGGAGGTGGAGGTGGTGGCGGCGGTTCAGGATTCTGACGCATATGAGGAGCCATCCTAAAGAGGGTGACATCCGTTAGCATCTTGAAAGACATATATTCAAGCTGAATCAAATGGATAGAAATTGCAGCATATAGTCTTAACATTCGAACAAAATGAACGAATGAATTCCAAATTAAATGGTCACACTTCCATAAATTGAGAAGCCACTTAGATATAGGTAGATGAAATAAAACAACAAGGTACGGACAAGAACAAATACTTGGTGAGGATTACCCAATCACAAACCAAACATCTGCGGAAGAAATACTAGAGCTACATGAAGTCCCACCTATGAAACTCCCGAAATTTTCCCGGTTATGCAATCAGGCGTTGGGGATACAGGGGAAGCATAATATCTCACCCAAAGCTAGCAAATCCTACATCCAGCTGTATCCATCCTTCAACACATAACCAAGAAACCTTCGGAAATCATTTACCTCAACCTTCGAAAAGCATCCGTTATACGAGTTATGGCAATACTCCCGAACTCCCGCCCTAGTACTGGGTGGCATCGAGGTTATCTCACCAACAACTGCATAAAAGAGATTTTCGATGTCGGCGAAACTCAGGTATTCCAGAATTGCAACGATAAAATTGTGACGACAACACCTCGGAGCTCAACTCCCCGGGACATTGCCACAAGCCCTAAATGTCAGGAGGCACCAAGAACAATGTTCTCGTCACAAAACCATCAGAACGATTCCAAGATACCCGCGTGATCCTAATTTTTTTTAGTGAAATTTGAGAAGAGAAGAGTCAAAACTCTACGTCAGGATGCCTCACCAGAGCGACGAAGGGACTGAGGAGTAAAAAGAATCCTACTCTCCGATATATATAATCCTAAAAGACTCAAAACATTTTTTCTAGACTCAACAATGCCAACGATTCGATCAAGCAGGGGGCTCCTAAGTCGGGGAAGGCTCTGATTACCAACTTGTAACGCCCACGATGCGGCTATATCTCCCACGTGTCGAAGCACGACTTAGAGGCATAACCGCATTGTAAGCAATGTCGCAAGAGGGGTAATCTTTACACATCCCATGTACTGAATAAGACAAGAGGTACATAGTTGGCTTACAATCGCCATGTCACACAATAGCATAAATATATCATTACATTCATCCAGATACAAACAAGGTTCGACTACGGAACCAAAATAAAGACAACCCCAAATGCATAATGTCCCCGATCGACCCAACTGGGCTCCACTACTGATCGTCCGGAAAGGAAACGTAGTATCGTCCTGAGTCCTCATCGAACTCCCACTTGAGCTCAGTCACATCTCCTGGAACGGTATCATCGGTCCCTGCATCTGGTTTTGGAAGGAATCTGTGGGTCACGGGGACTCAACAATCTCACACCATCGCGATCAAGACTATTTAAGCTTATAGGTAAGGTATAAGGTATGAGGTGGAGCTGCAGCAAGCACTAGCATATATGGTGGCTAACATACGCAAATGAGAGCGAGAAGAGAAGCCAAGGCACGGTCGAGAAACTATGATCAAGAAGTGATCCTAGAACAACCTACGGTCAAGCATAACACGAGACCGTGTTCTCTTCCTGGACTCCACCGAAAAGAGACCATCACAGCCACACACTCTGTTGATTCATTTTAATTAAGTTAAGTTTTAGGTTTTCCACAACCGTACATTAATAAATTCCCATTTTCCCATAACCGCAGGCACGGCTTTTGAAAGTTCAAAACCCTGCAGGGGTGTCCCAACTTAGCACATCACAAGCTCTCACGGTCAACGAAGGATATGCCTTCTCCCAAGACAATCCGATCAGACTCAGAATCCCGATTACAAGACATCTCGACAATGGTAAAACAAGTCCAGCAAGACCACCCGTTGTGCCGACAAATCCCGATAGGAGCTACCCATATCTCGTTCTCAGGGCACACCGGATGAACACTACGTACAACTAAAACCAACCCTCAAGTTTCCCTGAGGTGGCGCTGCAAGTGGCTCTGTTTTGGACCAACACTCTGAGGAGCACTGGCCCGGGGGTTTAAAATAAAGATGACCCTTGAGTCTGCAGAAACCAAGGGAAAAGAGGCTAGGTGGCAAATGGTAAAACCAAGGTTGGGCCTTGTTGGAGGAGTTTTATTCAAGGCGAACTGTCAAGGGGTTCCCATTATAACCCAACCGTGTAAGGAACGCAAAATCAAGGAACATAACACCGGTATGACGGAAACTAGGGCGGCAAGAGTGAAACCAAACACCAGGCATAAGGCCGAGCCTTCCACCCTTTACCAAGTATATAGATGCATTAAAGTAGACAAGATATAATAATGATATCCCAACAATAAACATGTTCCAACAAGGAACAAACTCCAAACTTCACCTGCAACTAGCAGCGCTATAAGAGGGGCTGAGCAAAGCGATAACATAGCCAAACAACGGTTTGCTAGGACAAGGTGGGTTAAAGGTTTGACATGGCAATATGGGAGGCATGATAAGCAAGTGGTAGGTATTGTAGCATAGGCATAGCAAAAGAGCGAGCATCTAGCAAGCAAAGATAGAAGTGATTTCGAGGGTATGGTCATCTTGCCTGCAAAGTTCTCCGAGCCGACGTTAGCTTGATCCTCGTAAGCGTACTCAACTGGTTCCTCGATCATGTACTCGTCTCCCGGCTCTACCCAAAGCAAGAACACAAGCAAAGGGAGACACAATCAACCACGGTGCAATGCGCAAACAGCATGATGCAAAACATGGCATGCTATGCGGGATGTGGTATGTAATGCATATGCATGCTTCGGAAAGGAAAGATTGAACCTGGCCTCAACTTGGAAAACCAAGAGTGCCACTGGAAAGAGGAGTTGATTTCGGTCGAAATCGATATAAAGATCACCGGAATCGGATGCACGGTTTGCAAATGGCAAGCAAAACAATAATGGCGCAAAGCTGCGATTAACAGCACGAGGCCATCTAAATGTATCAAGAACAACAAGCCACTGCACTCTAACATAGCAACAAAACACATGGCAGTGATCCTCTCAAGATGCTTGATAAAATATGAACACTGAACTACGGCTAAATCACACAATAGCAGGTTCAAACAAGCATGTCAAAAGTGCAAAAGATATCAGGTTACAGACTTAGTGAAAATAACAACATGCCAGGAATTTAACATCAGGAAGCAATGTTTAGAGCACGATAACAACATGCTATAGGAAGATATCATGGAAAAGCAAGGCATGGCATGAAGCTACTCAAAGCATACAACAAAAGTCCCTTACTGACCATAAGCCAAAAGGGATCAGAAAATACAATGGCAACCATGTGAACATAGCAAGTTTCATTAACAGATTCAGACTTAGCAGAAAACTGGAACATGGCAAAACAGATTCCCGTAGGCATGTTTACGAGCTCGATGCACTCACCACAAGGCATTGCATGACAAACTAAGCATACACCGAGCAAGTAGACATGAGATATAAGCTAACCATGGCAAGAACACTCTCATATCATGCATGGACAAACTATAATAACCTCGGCAAAATTGCTTAACATGTAAACAATCTGCCAGGAACATTTTATAGCAAAAGTAGAGCAAGATTGAGTCATGCTAGGGTGTTCCATAATTGCAAACAAAGACATGGATGGATAGAGCATAACAATATCTCAAAAACATCCTTACTGAACATGCACAAAAGAGGCATGGATCACTCTGTAGCAACAAGAATACATGGCATAAAAATATTATCAGGGAAAAGACTTAGAAGATTTCTAAGTCCCTGAAATCAGCAACACCACGAGAGCTACTTTGCATGCTTGTGCTAGTCACCACAGAGATCACAAAAGTACATGGCATACACCCCTGTAAAGATGGCGTGGCATACTTCAAAACACATGTAGGGCTCAAGATCATAGGGACACACATTAAACATGGCAAAAATGACAAATGTCCAATCTCTGCTAAGAAACTGAAACTAACATTGCATAGAACTCTTGCAACAGCATTTAGGGCATCAAGATGAGCTCAAAAGAACATGGTGCAATGGAATGAAATGAAGTACACATCAAGACGAACAATTTGATATGCTACACGCCCAAAACGGAGCCACAGATGCAAAGTTATGGCATGATGAAATATGCTAAAAAGTACTGGGACTTAGGAGAATAATTAGGTGAACCCTCGAGTTTCAGATCTGGATCGGGCACGGACGACGAGGTACACCGGAGCTTCACCGGAATCGACGAGGACGGCGGTCGGAGTCGTTGGGGACGTCGGAGGAGCGGGATCCGGCCGAAGAGCTCGCTAGGGTGGCGCGAGGCGGCGAGGGGCGGCGAGTTCGGCGGTGGCGCGGCAGGGCGGCGCGGGCGGAGGGAGCCGGGCGGCGCGGCGCACGGCGAAGGTGGCAGCGGCCACCGGCGACGAGGCGGGCGAGGCGGCGCCGGCGCGGTTGCTGCGGCGTGGGGCGGCGTGGCAAAGGAGGAGGCCGGGCGGCGCGATGGGCCTCGGGGGCCTGCCCTGGGCTCGGCGGGCCGGCGACGGAGGGAGGCTGCCGGGCGAATGGTGTGATGCCACGTGGCGGCGGCTGCGCGGGTCGGACACGTCCGGCCGGTGATTTTCGTCCGGCGGCGCGAGGAGAGGGAGAGGTTAGGGTTTCGCCCGAAATTTCGGAGGGGGGTCTATATTTATAGGTAGAGGGAGATAGGAGACTCCAAATTGAGCATAGTTTGCGGCCACGCGATCGTGATCGAACGCCCGAGATGATGGAAGGGGTTTAGGTGGGTTTTGGGCCACTTTGGAGAGGTGTTGGGCTGCAACACACACGAGGCATTTACGGCTCCTCGGTTAACCGTTGGAGTATCAAACGAAGTCCAAATGGCACGAAACTTGACAGGCGGTCCACCGGTAGTAAACCAAGGCCGCTTGGCAAGTCTCGGTCCAATCCGACAACGTTTAACACCCGCACACGAAAAGAGGTAAAAGGGGACACCGAAGGACATAGGAGCGCCGGAATGCAAAACGGACAACGGGGAAAATGCTCGGATGCATGAGACGAACACGTATGCTAATGCGATGCACATGATGCCATCATATGAGATGCATGATAACAACAAAAGCAACACGAAGACAAAAACCCTACAACGAGGAAATATCATAACTTAGTGCCGAAAAAGGCAAGAGTTGGAATACAAATATGGCAAGTTACATATGGGGCGTTACAAGAGGCGAGGCTCACCGGGCGGCTACGTAAAGCCCCTGGAAGGTTAGTAGTAGCAGCAGGCGTGACCGGAGTCGAAGGGGATCGCCGGAGCAGAGGCGGAAGGAGGGCGGCTCGATCCGCTGCCTGCGGTGCTCCTCGAGCTCGATGGCGAGGCGTAGTCGAGGTAGGGGTCAACCGCGCGTCTTGTGGACGTGCTGGCGAGGCGCGGGGTGGCCGGTGGCCGCGTGGTCGACGGAGAACGGCGGCGATGGCGTTCGGCAGAGGGGAAGAGGAGCGAGCGAGCGAGAGGAGAGGGGAGAGGTGGAGAGGACGAGGGAGAGAGAGGGCAAGTGGGCGAGTGGGGAGGGAGCACAAGGAGTCGGGGCCTTATCCCCTCTCTCCGGTGACGTGGAGTACGGGGCGGCGCGCCCGGTCCAGCGGGGACAAGCGGGACGCGCCCGGTCGGATGAACAGGGGGGAGGGGGAAACAGGGGAGAGGTAGGTGGGCCGGCCTGGGTGGGTTAGGTGGGCCGGCCCAGGTGGGTTCGGTCCAGGGAGGAGGTTCCTCTTTCCTCTCCCTTTTCTCTTTTTTCCTTTTTCTTTTTTTTCAAGCTTTTCTGTTTTAGCAATTTTAGGCCACATAGGCATTTTGCAAAAATGTTGGATCACCACCAATATTACCAGGAGAATATTTTACACATGATGAACATTTTAGTTTTCATGTTTGAGCATTTTTGAGATTCGCTCAGAATTTGAAATTGAATTCAACTGGAATTTGAAAAGAGAAAGAACCAAGGATGATCAAACACTTGTTTAGCAAAATGATTAACTTAACCCAAGGGGTTACTGTAGCAACATTACACCAGGGTGTTACAGAGGTGAATAGAGAAAGAGATGGAGGATGGAGAGAGAGAGGGCGAATAAAACGGCAAGGGTGAAGCGGGGGGAGAGGAAAACGAGAGACAAATGACAAATAATGTAATGCGGGAGATAAGGGTTTGTGATGGGTACTTGGTATGTTAACTTTTGCGTAGACTCCCCGGCAACGGCGCGAGAAATCCTTCTTGCTACCTCTTGAGCACTGCGCTGGTTTTCCCTTGAAGAGAAAAGGGCGATGCAGCACAGCAGCGTAAGTATATCCCTCAGTTTTTGAGAACCAAGGTATCAATCCAGTAGGAGGCCACGCACGAGTCCCTCGCACCTACACAAACAAATAAACTCCTCGCAACCAACGCGATAAAGGGGTTGTCAATCCCTTCACGGTCACCTACAAGAGTGAGATCTGATAGATATGATAAGATAATTTTTTTGGTATTTTTATGATAAAGGGAAATAAAGATGCAAGTAAAATAAATGGCAAAGGAAATATCTAAGTATTGGAAGACTAATATGATGGAAAATAGACCCGGGGGCCATAGGTTTCACTAGAGGCTTCTCCCGAGAGCATAAGTATTACGATGGGTGAACAAATTACTGTTGAGCAATTGACAGAATTGAGCATAGTTATGAGAATATCTAGGTATGATCATGTATATAGGCATCACGTCCAAGACAAGTAGACCGACTCCTGCCTGCATCTACTACTATTACTCCACACATCGACCGCTATTCAGCATGCATCTAGAGTATTAAGTTCAAGAGAACAGAGTAACACTTTAAGCAAGATGATATGATGTAGAGGGATAAACTCATGCAATATGATATAAACCCTATCTTGTTATCCTCGATGGCAACAATACAATATGTGCCTTGCTGCCCCTACTGTCACTGGGAAAGGACACCGCAAGATTGAACCCAAAGCTAAGCACTTCTCCCATCGCAAGAAAGATCAATCTAGTAGGCCAAACCAAACTGATAATTCGAAGAGACTTGCAAAGATAACCAATCACACATAAAAGAATTCAGAGAAGATTCAAATATTGTTCATAGATAAACTTGATCATAAACCCACAATTCATCGATCTCAGCAAACACACCGCAAAAGAAGATTACATCGAATAGATCTCCATAAGAGAGGGGGGACTTTGTATTGAGATCCAAAAAGAGAGAAGAAGCCATCTAGCTAATAACTATGGACCCGTAGGTCTGAAGTAAACTACCCACACTTCATCGGAGGGGCTTTGGTGTTGATGTAGAAGCCCTCCGTGATCGATGCCCCCTCCGGCGGAGCTCTGGAAAAGGCCTAAGATGGGACCCCGTGGATACAGAAAGTTACGGTGGTGGAATTAGGATTTTGGCTCCGTATCTGGTAGTTTGGGGGTACGTAGGTATATATAGGAGGAAGGAGTACGTTGATGGAGCAACGTGAGCCCCACGAGGGTGGAGGGCGCGCCTGGGGGGGGGGGGGTAGGTGCGCCCCCCCTACCTCGTGCCTTCCTGGTTGATTGCTTGACGTAGGGTCCAAGTCCTCTGGATCATGTTTGTTTCGAAAATCACGTTCCCGAAGATTTCATTCCGTTTGGACTCCGTTTGATATTCTTTTTCTGCGAAATCCTAAAATAGGCAAAAAAAATAGCAATTCTGGGCTGGGCCTCCGGTTAAAAGGTTAGTTCCAAAAATAATATAAAAGTGTATAATAAAGCCCAATAATGTCCAAAACAGGATATAATATAGCATGAAACAATCAAAAATTATAGATACGTTGGAGACGTATCACTGGCCACACCTTCGACCTTATAACTATCACAAACTCGAGTTTCGATCAAAAAATATGTGTTTCTTGGGTATAGTTCCCTTCATAAAGGGTATAAGTGTTTATATATCCCGTGACGTTATCTTTAATGAGAACCTTTATCCCTTTTCTAATTTTCCCGCATGACAAACTCCATCTAGCAACTCTGATACTCCATCGCTTCCTTCGTCTGACAAATTTATAGATGTTGCATACTCTCCTTTTTTGCTTCCTAACTATGGCATAGTTATTGGGCGAGGTGCACAGCTAGAGTTGCTAGATGATACAGCAGCTCACGATGATTACAGGCAAGCAATTCAGACCAATGCATCAAGCGATACTCACGTGCATGCGCGAGACGTTGATTGCATGCAGCGCCATGCAACGGCGGCTCGGTCCGAGCCGGATCCAGCCGAACGACACGCCGAGCCGGAGCCGCGCGTATGTTACTACCTCTATAATGAGGAGTAACATATGTATGGTAACATGCAACACTTCATTTATTAGAATATAGACACATCATGCCTTGATACGTGTGATGTTATTCATACTATTAGGCCCCTCCCAATGCTACACCTTATACAGGTGCTAAGCCTTCCACGTAGGTAAAAAATCTGATGTGACATGTTATTTAAGAGGAGAGAGATGGGTGTTGTGACCCCAAGAAGAAACAATGTTAAGCGTGTGAACCTAGGCAAAACATTTAAAGGAAAGAAACCCACCAATACATGAAGAGTTTTAGTTGCTAAATCATTAAATGAAGCAAGCTTAGCAACCATAAGCTAAGCAACTATGCATTGGGGAGTATAGTTGCTAAGCTATTTAATGTGCTTAGCACCTCATCTAAGCACCCATGCATTGGGAGCAACCTTAGTAACTAGCTATGTCACCACTTTCCTCTCTTTCTTCATTTATTGCTTGCCACATCATCCATTTTATCTAGATATGTGTGATGCCACTACCTATGTTGCTCCCACTGTGGGTAGTCTGACTCACCAGCGCTAGAGACCGAGCCGAGCTCCACAACGCCACTGACGCTTGCGACTGACCATGTCGTTGTTGTGCCTGTGTCGCCTGTGTTGGCATCTTATGGACCGTTATCGCCCGTCCAGCCGACGACCCCTGCTGTTACTCAACGGGTGCATACGCATAGTCAAAGCGGCATTTTCCAACCGAAGCAACAAACTGATGGTACTATTGCTTGGCTGGCAACTTCCATGGCGCAGGCTGCATCTGATCCGACGTCCGAACCTCGACATTTTCAAGCAGCTATGACCATACCTCACTGGCGAAATGCAATGGAACAGGAGTTCCTCGCACTTCAGAGAAATGAGATCTGGAAACTTGTTCCTCCTCCTTCAGGGGTAAATATGATTGATTCTAAATGGATATTTAAAGTAAAAAAAGCATGCTAATGACTCTGTTGAACGCTAAAAGGCGTGACTGGTTGCCAAAGGGTTTAAACAACGATATGGGCTTGATTACGAAGGCACTTTCAGTCCTGTCATCAAGCCTACCACTATTCGTCTTCTTCTCTCCTTGGCAGTTACTCGTGGTTGGTCTCTTCGATAATTGGATGTCCAGAATGCATTCCTTCATGGTGTCCTAGAGGAAGAGGTTTATATGCGATAACCTCCTGGTTTTGTTGATTCAGATCGTTCACATCATCTTTGTCGGCTCCATAAAGCAATTTATGGTCTCAAACAAGCCCCCCGTGCTTGGCATGCTCGTCTTGGTTCTGCTCTTCGGTCGCATAAATTTGTTCCCTCTACTGTAGACACGTCTATGTTTCTTCTACAGCGCCCTGGGCTCGCGATGTACCTATTGGTTTATGTTGATGATATTATTCTCATCCGTTCTTCACCTACTACAGTTGATAAACTCATACTAAGTCTTCGACATGACTTTGCTGTTAAGGATCTTGGTCCTCTTCACTATTTTCTCGGAATAGAAGTGACTTATATTGCTGCTGGTCTCTCACTCACTCAGAAGAAATATTCTTTGGACCTTCTCCGGCGTGCGGGCATGCTGAAGTGTAAACCTGTCACCACACCCATGACTGTACCGAGAAGCTCTGTGCTGATGTTGGTGTTCTCCTCTCGCCTGGTGATGCTACAGAGTATCGCAGTATTGTTGGTGGGCCACATTATCTTACTATTACTCGACCGGATCTTTCCTTTGCAGTTAACCGTGTCTGCCAGTATCTTCATGAGCCTCGTGACAAACTTCTAGAGTCAAATGCATCCTGCGTTATGTTCGTCTCACTGCCTCCTTCGGTTTGCATCTTCGACCGACCACTTCTAGAGTGTTGTCTGCTTTCTCTGATGCGGGCTGGGCAGGGAGTCCTAATGATCGGCGATCTACGGGGATATGTTGTGTTCTTTGGTTCCAATTTGATCTCCTGAAATGCTCGCAAGCAAGCCACAGTTTCTCATAGTAGTACAGAAGCTGAGTACAAAGTTGTTGCTAATGCTACTGCCGAACTCATTTGGTTACAGTCTTTGCTGCGAGAATTGGGCATTCCTCAAGACGTACCCCAAGTTCTATCGTGTGATAATATTGGAGCTACATATCTTTCATGAAATCCTGTCTTCCACGCAAGGACGAAGCACATCGAAGTTGACTTTCACTTTCTGAGGGAACAGGTTGCACAAAAGCTACTACAAATCAAGAATCAAGTTCATCTCATCGAAAGATCAACTTGCGGACATTTTCACTAAGCCGTTGTCACTTCCCTTGTTTGAAGTTTGTCGGCGCAATCTCAACCTTCTTAATACCGGTTAAAATTGAGGGAGGATGTTAGAATCCATGTTGTATACGTTTGTAGATACATATTTGTATCTACCTTGTACATGTAATAGCTACTGCTATATACTGAGAAGCAGCGCACCCTACTGGGATTGTGCGAGACCCTCCATCAATTAGGTACGTCTCATAGCTGGCTAGCTCTCTTCTTGCTAATGTAACGCTGGAGATTTGTGTGTGTATGTGTTTATATACAGTTCTTGAGTTCTGGGTGCTGATTTACTTAAGTTGACTATCAAAGCTGGGTAACTTCATGCGCGCATGGAAAAAATGCAGAACTTTGTTGCTTAATCAATTACTTAATAGGTGGAAGGGCAAATCCAGATTTGGGTTGCTTAATCAATTAATTAATGAAGGAGCAGGGTAAGTTCCGATTGCTAATTGCCTGTTCTGTCACTGTCATGCGCAGTGAAACGTGTTAGCATTTCGGTGTCACGTTTAGGTTTAAGGACGAGTCTAGCGAGCAGCCGTTGGCTCCCTAGCGCTTCACAGCGGCCGTTTATCAATGGAAAGTGTTTGTCCCTTTGTCCTGATTAGAAAAGATTCCTCTGGTCTCAACTAGTTAAACAGAAAATATCCAACCAACATGCATATTAAATGGTCCACATGCATTGGCTGCATCTTTTTTTGCTGCATGGACTTGGATGGCTTTGTACCATTTGATTCATGATTTACAAATTTTAGAATACCATAACTTTTAAACCGCGAATCAAATTAAGATCCGTTTTTACTGTTGGAACCCTCATGACGTGCTTTTCAAAACTAGATCCCGCATGGATATGTTTCGATGAATTTTTTGTGCAACTTAGTCCCTTGTTTTGTGCAACTACTAGTAGTCGATGGGCAACTGGCTGACCGTGGATGTGCAACTTTTCGCCTACCCCATTGACGTGCAGTTTTCACTGATGTCACCTCCACCTTCTCGAACTACCCCTTCTAATGAGATGTGCAACTTCGTCTGTTGCTCAGGCCAACTCCCTAGTAATTGATGTGCAACTTTTTCCTTTTCCGTGGATGTGCTTTCACTGTTTGTTGCATTTGCCAACTTTCTAGTACTGGATGTACAACTTCGGATACTGCAACGGCCAACTATCTAGCAGTGATGTGCAACTTTTCATCGTACCCCATGGATGTGTAATTTTCTCTTCTAGCAACCGGTTCGAACCACCCTTGCTAGTAAGATTTGCAACTTTAGCGCCCTATCTATATGCAACTTTTCACTATCCTCGTGAATGTGGAATTTTCACCATCCAACTATCCCCTGCCTGTGAGATGTGCAACTTCGTATGTTTACTTGGCCAACTGCCTAGAAAACTGTGCAACTCCGTTTGTTCCCCCACCAACCAAAAATGCATATCCACAAATAGGGAGGGGAAAGAGTTGCACATCGACTAATAGATAGTTGGCTTGAACAACATACTAAGTTGCGCATATCGCTGGTAGGGAAGGTGGGGCAGGGTGTGCCAACAGTAGGCATCCATAAGTAGGTAGGAGAGGTTTGCACATCTACTACTAGGTAGTTGACTAGGACAGTAGACTAGTTGCACATCACAAAAGTCGATTGTTAGTTGCTATGTTATAGCCTCATCACTGGTTGGATCATACATCTCTAAAATTGATTTTGAAAAAAGTTGCACCATGCAGTACTAAAGTTGCACCATCAATACTAAAGGTTGCACAATATAGCCCCCAAAATTGGCATCGAAAAAATTTCGTCAAAACATACTCATGCGGGATCTAGTTTCAAAGATCTCGTCACGAGGATTCCGACAATGAAAACAAATTTGAATTCCGACGCGCTGTTAGAAAGATATGCTTTTTTGAATTTTTGAGAACCCAAAATGAATGTATGTGAATCTGTTTGTTCCCATACTAAAGGGGCAGTGTGACGCATTTAATGCCATGGTCACATGCACTAGCAGACAAA
Organism: Triticum urartu; assembly: GCF_056163025.1. Classification (NCBI taxonomy): domain Eukaryota; kingdom Viridiplantae; phylum Streptophyta; class Magnoliopsida; order Poales; family Poaceae; genus Triticum; species Triticum urartu. The sequence goes on from NC_141877.1 coordinate 5,478,721, forward strand.
AAAATTTAAGCACATGCATGTGCTATGAGTCAGGCCGCTCGTTTTGTCTAAAAAGTGCGCGTGCACTTTACAAAATTTGGGTAGGTTTAATTCCCTATAGAAAAACGTGTTAGCATTTCGGTGTAGGTAAAGTGAATGGGTCTTGTTAGTATTTTGTATAGTTTTACCGGAAATATTACAAATGAGAGATGAAACAAATATCTATATTGGTAAGAGGGCACATATTACAATTTACAAATGAGAGATGCAACACAAATATTTTAGTTGAGAGGTTTATATTTTTTGTAAACAAACACTGCATTTTTCTTTTGTACAAGGGGCACTAGTGAACAAGCTAGTTCCTTTTTTTTTTCTTTTGCCTCCTTTCTTGATGTAACTTCACTTGTCACCTTCCTTGATGTCTCCATTGGCTTCCTTTGGTGCTTTGTCCTTCCCTTTGTTTTCCTCATTGACTTTCTTCACCTCCGCCTCCTCTTTCTCCTTGGCTTTCTTTGCTTCAGCCTCCTTGGCCTCTTCTTCCTCCTTCGCCTTGGCAGCTGCTGCTGCCGCATCTTCCTTGGCCTGCTTGAGTGCCTTGACGAGGCCCGACAAACACAAATCAGGGTCCCTCTTTTTCTTCTTCGACATTGGCATCAGGTTCTCTGCAACATCGGCGGGTGACATGTCGGTTTCCTCGAGCAGCTGCTGAATTTCTCCAAACAACTCATGCTTGATGATATCTAAGTAGTTCTTGGCGAGGACCTTGAAGCCCTCGAATCGGCAGTATGACATCTCGATGTGCTTGTCCATTCTTCCTCGACGGATCAGCGCCGGATCGAGCTTCTCCTTGTGGTTAGTGGTGAAGATGATGATCCGCTCACCCCCGCAAGCAGACCAAAGTCCATCAATGAAGTTGAGGAGGCCCGAGAGTGTCACCTTGGTGGCGTCGTCCTTCTCTGGATCCATCGGTAGCTTGGGTTTGCCATCATCGTCGGAGTCCTTGTCACTAGAGGCCTTCTTGTCCTTGCGGCGTTTTCCGGTGAGGTCGATCGAGCAGTCGATGTCCTCTATGACTATGATGGACTTGCCCGTGGTCTCAATGAAGAGCTTCCGCAGCTCGGTGTTGTTCTTGACAGCAGAGAGCTCGAGATCGTAGACGTCGTAGTCAAGGAAGTTGGCCATAGCGGCGATCATGGTGGACTTGCCAGTGCCGGGCGGTCCATAAAGGAGGTACCCGCGCTTCCACGCCTTGCCGACCTTTGCATAGTAGTCCTTGCTCTCCTGGAACGCCATGAGGTCGTCAACGATGGCCTCCTTCTCATCGGGGTGCATGGCGAGCGTGTCGAAAGTGGCAGGGTGCTCGAAGGCGACGTGGCTCCAGACGCTCTTGCTGCTGTAGGGGTTCCAGTTGCGGCTGGCGTTGTTGGTGAAGAGACGGCGCTGGCGGTTCTTGACGGTGACGGCACGGCCCTCACCAAGCACGAAGGGCAGGTAGGAGTCGACGACGAGGTCGCGGTGCCGCCTGTGGAAGACGACCTGGTAGAAGCGCCGCTCGTCCTCGCCGGGGTAGATGCTGATGACGTTGGCCTTGGACTGCCGCTTGGAGGCGTACCACCAGATGGTTGTCCCGGAGAAGTCGTCAGTAACCTCCTCGTGGTCGTCGACGGTGACCCGGAGGTTCTTGCTGTCCTTGACGAGCTCGGCCTTGAGCTTGCGTGCGCGGCGGGCGCAGGCGTCGCTGAGGTAGGCCTCGACGGCGAGGAAGAAGTCGCTGCGCTGGAAGCGCTCCGCGCCGTACTCGGAGATGGTGATCTGCAGATAGGGGTTGAAGCAGGCGGCGAGCTTGGCGGCCCAGGCGGTGAGATAGAGGCGGAAGGTGGGGGGCACGTATTTCTGCACCACGGGCCAGAGGAAGATGACGGTCGCCGCCGCTGACCCGAACCCTGCCCACCTCTCCACCATCATCGCCACCATGGCTGGGCCTGGACCTGGACCAGAGGAAGATGATGCTGTGCGTCTTTGGGCGGCCTTGCCTTGATGGAAAGCTGTAGGTCGACCAGGACGCACATATATATACTGCCAATGATTCATGCGGTAATCTGCTTAGGTTGAAGCTGAGCAGCGTATAGTCGTCGTCGTCGTCGTCGCCGTCTGCCTTGGAGCAGGTGAGGAGGAGCTGTCGGAGGCGAGAAGAAGCGGCGAGCGAGCGTCATGGAACAGTCCAAGGAAACGGAGTTACTTAACTCTGAAGGCAGTGGCAAATGCGGAATTGGCTCGTTCAGTCTCTACTTTGTGGCCAAATGCCAAGATGATGCTCCGATTGTTGATTGCAAAAATCTCCGTCGCTGTTTTTAGCTCATGGATTGCATCTCTTGAGACTGACAGCCGAGTATAGAACAGAGACGAGGTAGACCGGCCGGTGACTTGTTCAGTCGTCGCCAATTCGAAGCATGCGTGACGGCATGGTGTTGCGTTGGTGAGTGCTGAGGATGCATGACGCCATGTAATATTTATTGAGCAGTGCTATCGTGCAGCACTTGGGCAAAAGAAGGCCATGTTGGACGATAGTTAATGCACGATTTCTGGATGATGGTTGTGATCTGACCCTACAACACTTGGGCAAAAGAAGGCCAGATCGTTGGATTTACTATCGTGTAGCACGAGAACAAGATGGCAACGGGGACGAAACCCATCGGGTTTTGCCTTCCTAAACCCATCCCCACGAGAAAATCGTAAATCCGTCCCTGTCCCCATCACCGTGTGCGGGGCTAGTTTTCTGCCCATTCCCTAAACCCATCGGGTTTCGGGGAACCCACGGGGAACCCACGATAAAATCAAAATATTTAAACAAACATAGTGACGACAAAGAATAACATTTCAGCAGCAAAACAAGCATATTTCAGCAGCATAACTTGAGTAAATTTCAACAAAAAACAATAATAGATGGTTCAACAGCTATATGAGTTCTAAAACTTATAGTTCACAACTCACTTTAAAGTTGGAATCATCATGGCATCTTTCACATCTCCAAATCTCCAAACGACCATCTTCAAATCTTCCAATGCCAAATCAAAATGCCAAGTACTAGGGAAGATCAAAACTGGCTCAAGCTAAAGTTAAACATGAGAAAAATATGCAGATTAGTATATGAAATTTGCAAGTACCTGTACTTCACCTGCATTCCCTCTTGAATGTCTTGAAGACAACTCCAAAAGCTTTGTCCTTATTCATTGTCAGCATCTATGAGAACTAAATAAGTAGTAATGAACATCTTATGAAACATTGCAGCAAGATAATGATAAACTTTATGATGATATGTAAAGAAAGACACACCTTTATATTTGTTTCTTATCCAATCTTGTGAACACATCAAGGCCTCTAAGATTTCGGGGGTAAGATGACCACGGTGATAAAAAAATAATGTAATTTCGCAGGTATTGCTGGGTTTCGAGTTCGGGGACCACCGAAACGGGTGTAAACCCACGAAACGTGTCGGGTTGTATAATGTGTCCAACAACAGCCCCGCGGGGATGAAAAGATGCCCACCCCCATCCCCTAATAGGGTAAAAACCCACGGGGACGCGGGTTTCGGGGCCCCATTGCCATCTTGAATCGTGCTAGCATCGTGCAAAAGACATCGTGTGTGTAGTTGTTTCGATATTGATCGCAAAAGAAGTGCTATGCATACGACAAACTTCGGACGATGCATAGACGATGGTTAAATCAGGCTGGACATTAGTATGATTGAACAAGTCTCCGGCCGCTGGATCGTTATGTTGTCCATAAATCATGCACTTGTATCGTGCATGGAGTAGTTTCGTTATCGCAACGGTTCTATGTAAGTTAACTGAATTTGCATTGGAGCGGTTGATTTTTGCGAGGAAGGAAGGAGGAGGCAAGGCACAGAACAGAGGCCGAGATGAGGGCGGCGCGGCGAGCGGCAGAGAGGTGCTGGGACCTGGTGCGGCCGAGCCAGGAGCGAGTTGTAGCCTAGCACTAGTAGAAAAATGGTCATTTGTCTCGGTTCGTAAGGCCCATCTGTTCCGGTTTAGGAACCGGGACTAAAGGGTCGTTATTAAAGCCCTAGGCATTTAGTCTCGGTTCTTATACGAACCGTGACAAATGGGTCTCCACATGGCCGCTGCGGCGAGCCCAGGCAGGAGGCCTTTGGTCCCAGTTGGTGGCACCAACCGGGACCAAAAGGCATCCACGCGTCAGCTTTTCAGGGGTTAGGGTTTTTGTTTTTTTTCTCTGAAAAGGGGGCGATTTGATGGTTTTGTATGGTTAATTAAGGTGTTTCACATATTGTGTTAGGTAGCTAATTAATTAATAGAGAGAAGTGTCATGTCTTATCTCCGTTCTTGGTCGACGCTACGTACTATACGTATAGAGAGGCCCTCGACACGCTAGCTAGTAAGCAAATGAAGGAAACCATTAAGTACAGAAGTTCATCATGCATATCGAGAGAAGTGATATCGACCTCTCCTTCTCTGAGAGATTGCGCGAAGAACAAGTTTTCGTATATCTATCCGTCGCTACTGGCTACATATATACAATATTAAGATCTCTTACAATATAATCTCCCCTAATTATATAAGAACTTAGCTTCAACATGGCTTTATTGATGATGTGGTCAACAAAGAATCCCGCCAATTCTTGTTGAGTTGCTTTCATGCGATCTTCTGATAGGAGTTCATTCCGCATCTGTCACATCTAATTTGAAGAAGGGGTTAATACATATATATGAATGAAACTCAACAGAAATGATGGTGTAATACAATGAAATTGTGAATATTATTGCTTACCCACATCAAATTGTCTTTGAGAGTAGCCCCGCTTATTTTTGCAAGTCGCGTTGTAGATGAAGTCGCACACATAGTATCGACAGTAATCATTCCCTTGTTCCTGCCACAAGCACTTTACGAGAAATAGAGGTCAATCAAACTGATAAGGAAGCATTATAAATGGCATCAATGAAAGTAGCTAGAATCAACGGGAGATGCGCGGAAGTAGCTTGCTAGTAGTACTTAATTTCGGGTATGTATATCGCAGCTCCTTTGGCGGTCCCGGAGCTTCTGCGGTGAACTTTTTCCAAACCCTGCAAGACAAAGATAATAATTATTACTTGAGATATCAGGAAATGAACAAAATGTTGCCGATATGTGCGATAATGATCGATTGAACTAACTTGTTGAGAATTTTAGTCATGTCCGCATAGGTCTCGGGATCTTTTCGTCTCGAGTCTAAGACGATTACTAGTCCCTGCTCAAGCTTAATCTCCAGGAGAATATAGTGGAAGCTGCGCACACATGCATAACTCATCAATTAATTACATTACTATAACCTCGAGTAATAAGGAAAACCGAATATGCACAAGACAGTAATACTCACTTGAAGTTGTAAGGAAAAAGTATTTTATCTTTGTTTTGATTTATTACCAACGATTTGAGCAAGTTGGCCTCGGCTTCTTTGGCATTCTTTTTAACAACATATTCATCTATGAGATTTGTGTTAATGAACCCAATATCATATATTTCTGCTTTTCTGCACTCGACGATCTTCAATCTGCAAAATATAGTGAGGATAATTATAAATACATGCAATGAAAGAGCTGAGCTATATATAGAGACTTAATGACAGAAGTAGTACTTACAGACAGTAGTCAGTGACCGTTAATTTATCGAGGGCCTTTTGATTGAAAAACTGGAAGAACCCCTCAAATGGAATAGACAACAGATCAATTCCAACGAGGTCGTGCTCCTCTTTAATTGTCAGCGTCAAAGTATTCGTCCCCCAGACTCTCTGCAGGTTTTCATGTACCAATCATGCAATCTTCGCATCATCGTTGTTAGAAATTTTTCATCTTTGACGAGAGGCTTCCCGTAGTGGTATTTGTGTTCGTCCACCTCCAAGAATTCATAATGTACATCGTCGGGCGGGTAATCATCAAGATTGGTATAACCAGGCACCATCCTCTGATCATTAGCGACGATATCGCTAGACACCTTGAGCGGGGGCACGATTGGTTCGCTTGTTCACCGAGCTGGGCAATTTTTTCCCATCTCATCGTTCTTCTAACCTTCGATCACTGATAGTACTTCCCGATCCCTCCTCTTCGATATATACCTTTTCAGTAATGCGCTCATAGTTTGTTTTCAGCGGAGACTTTGGTGGTTTCCTCAGGGCATTGATAGTGCACTTTAATTTTACCGAATCTATCTTCTCCTCCGGAGGTGGATGTTTCTTTGCTTCACCCCATCAAAGAAGTCCTTCACTTTGGTTTCCACGATCTTCGCATTTTCCTCCGCGGTCCTCTCGTATGGTAACTTCTCTAGAGGCTTGAGAGATGGACAGAATCTGTATTGCCTCCCGCCTCTGGCTGTACTGCTAGACGCCGGAGCAGACGGAGCGGCTACGGCTCTCTTCTTTTGTTGCTTACGAGGCGGAGGAGAAGGATTACGACGCGCCGGAGCAGCCGGACCGGCGGCGGGTCTCTTCCGCCCTTGCTGGCGAGGTGGATCAGGAGGAGGCTGGCTGCTCGGGCGCACCGGCATAGGCGGAGAAGGAGGCGGAGTGCCGCCACGCACTGGAGAAGGAGGCTGCGTACCCTGATCACTCGCCGAAGGAGGAGGCGGAGTGGCCTGACTCATCGGAGGAGGAGGAGGAGGCGGAGTGCCCTGACTCGCCGGAGGAGGAGGAGGAGGCGAAGGCGTGCAGTTTGGAAGGTTGATGAGCTCCTTCCGCCATAGGCATCGAGTCTTCAGAGAAGAACCCATCCGAGTCTCCCCTTCACCCGTAGGGTGGTCAAGGTCGAGGTCCTCAAATCTGTCAGTTATTTCATCCACCCTCACCCTAGCATATCCTTCTAGAATCGGCCGGCAGTGAAAAGTTGCGCCAGGTTCAGGAGGTGCAACAGAGCCAACATCCGCATTGACTTTCAATTTCATCCATTGCGTCATAAGGTAGCAATGTTGAGACTCCGTGATTAAGTCCACGGGGTAGCTAGCAGGAGCCGTGAAGACAGGCTCCAGCTGAAGCAGGTCGGTGGAAGCCACGCTGCTTCTCTGCTGAGATGGCAGGGTAGCTTCGGGGGAAGCTTCGGCAGGTCGCTTGCTGTGATCTGCTTCTCGTTCCTCTATCGCTTGTACCCTTGCGTGCAGCGTCTGCATTTGGGTCTGCTCCACTTTCTTCCTCCTGTCCTGGCATTTGTAACCGCCTGCTTCCGGAAACCCAGCCTTTCACGGAACAGAGCCTGGCGTGCCTCGTGTCCGTCCAGGGTGCTCAGGATTCCCGAGGGCCATTCTGAGCTCGTCGTTCTCTCTGTCTAGAACGAACGTCCCTTGCTGCGCTGCATCGATATACTGCCGAAGCTTCGTGACGGGTATTCGCAGTTGCTCGTTCGTCAAACGGCACTTCCCTGATATAGGGTCCAAGGTTCTGCCAACCCCGAAGAACCAAGTCTGGCAACGGTCTGGCCAGTTCAATGTCTCTGGTTCGACCCCTTTATCAAGCAGGTCATCATCATCCTTGGCCCACAACGGCCGGGCTTTGAGGTAGCCACTTGACCCCGTGCAATGGTGAAGCTTCTTCTTCGCAGCATTTTTCTTGTTTGTCGCTGACATCTTCTTACTCTTGTCTGATGTCTTGTGGGTCACAAATTCGTCCCACTGATCTCTGATCTTCTCATACCGGCCGGTGAATTCTGGTGTCTCTTCTTTGTCGACAAACGTTGTTTTCAGCTCATTCTTCCACCTCCTGAATAGTTCTGCCATCTTCTTAAGAGCATGAAACTTGATCAATTTCTCTTTAACTGGCTTCTTCGGATCCTCCTCTGGCGGTAGGGTGAAATGTGCCTTCAATGCGGTCCAAAGATCATCTTTCTGCATATCATTGACATAAGACACATTGACATAAGACACATCAGGGTCATCTTTAGCCGGCTTATACCATTGGTGGATGCTGATCGGGATCTTGTCCTAACAAGAACCCCGCACTGAGCAACAAATGCTTCTTTTTTCCGGTCGGGTTCAATCGGTTGGCCATCGCGCGCGATTGCTGTGATCTCAAACCTTTCATCCGAGCGCAACTTTTTCTTCGGGCCTCGTCTCTTTACTAAGTTGTGTTCGATCCGGAGGGCTAGAAAAAAGAAGAAAGACAAGAGTTATTAATTAATATGTGCACATACCAAAAACAATTAATGCATCAATTAGCTATAGTCAGTACATGCTTAATTAATATATATATACCTGGCCGGACTCCGTTCGGTCACCGGAGCCGTCATCATGGTGTCCTTCTTCCACCGGCATTAGGTCACCGGAGCCGTCATCAAGGTGTCCTTCTTCCACCGGCATTCAGTCACCGGAGCCATCATAATCATGTCCTTCCTCCTCCATTGTTCGACCACCGTAGCCTGCTTCTTCACCCTGTCCTTCCAGACCATCGGTTTTGTTGAGAAACGACATGACGGCATCACGTCCGGCTGCGATTATGTCCCCCAACACCACTTCTGTTGCTTCATCTCGGGGGTGCTCCATAGTTTCTGCAAATATTTATAACATGGCAATTATATTCAAACATGACAGATGAATATATTAGTGGCAAACGTAGAATTAGGTAGCTAATCACAATAAGGAATAATCTAGTGGCCTCGACGCCTCTAGGGTTTGGGGTGGCCTCGGCAATGCTTCAAGGGTTAGGGGTGGCCTCGGCAATGCTTCAAGGGTTTGGGGTGGCCTCGACGACAACGCTCTTTTAACTTGGTAAATTTGGGTAGCCTCGAGAGAATTTGTCGGGTAGGGGCGCGGCGGGAGGGGGTAGGAGACCGACATCATTTTTTTCTAGGGTTTGTGTGTCCTCCAAAGTTTTGGTCGAGCAAGAGGGCCGGGGGGTGCTCCCGTGGTATAAGTTATCACGGTCGAGAGGGGGTATATATATCGACCGCCCCCCATGTCGAAGTTATCCGGGAGGGGGTTATATCGACAACGACGGCATACATACATGGGAAAATAATGTTATCGGGGAGGGGGTATATCGACCCCCCCCCTCGTGTTGAAGTTATCGGGAGGGGGTATATCGACGACGACATACCCGATAAAAAATAAGAAGACGAAGAAGAAATAAAAAGAGGAGAAGATCGAAGAAAAAAAGAAAAAAAAAGAGGAGTTTCTATTTTTTTCTTCTTCTACTCTATTCCTTTCTTCTTCTCCTCTTCTTTTTCTTATTTTTTCCTCTTCTTATTTATTTCTTCTCTTCTTCCTCTCCTTTTCTTCTCCTTTCTTCCTCTTCTTATTTCCTTTTTCCTCTCATTCTTTTTCTTCTTCTTACTTTCCTAGCTAGATATATAAAACTTTTCTAAAAATGTAACTTTTGCCTATATAAAACTTTTTCTTCTTCTTCCTTCTTCCTAAATATATAAAACTTTTCTAAAAATGAAACTAACCTAAAATGTACTAAATCAGAGAACATATATAGATCTAACTTTTCCTAAAAATCTAACTTTTGCATATATTACAATTGAAAAAATACATACATACATACATACAAAAAAATGTAAAAAATACATACATACATATATGAACATACATCACAAAAATACATATATCTAAAAAATACATACATACATATATGAAAATCTAAAAACATGTAAAAGCATGTAAAAAAATAGCATGTATAACTAAAAAGTTACATTTAGCGGCGGCGGGGGGGCAGGAGCGGCGCACGGCGGGCAGGGGTGTAGGGGAACGCAGCAAAAAACAAAAAAAATCCGAAACTACGCACCAGCCCACGACCACTATGGAGACTGCATACATGGTTTGATCTTTTTCGTTACCGACTCGTAGCGCAGCGGGAAGTAGAGTCGATGACGATCGACGGTGCAGATCCCCGCAGCTAGGATTTACAACCTCCTAACCGCGAGGATGTATACCCTCATCTTCCCCTCGGATAGCCCTCCGGGAGGTTGTCGGACAGGCCCCCGGACGGTGTCGCGAACAGCCCTTTGGGAGGACCTTCGACAGTCGGACAGTCACTTGGACAGCCCTTCGAGAGGTCCTTTGAAACTCGGAAGGTCACATGGACAGCCCTTCGGGAGGCACTCTCGAACTAAGAACGAAACTAAGATCTCTCTACAGAGTTGCACACATATGGTGTCATCTATCCGGCAGGGCTTCACCGTCCAGAACTAGTTCCTGCCGGAACCCAGACAGCCTTTCGGCTCTACGAAACTATTTCGCTGGGAGGGAGGGAGAGAGCCAGATCATGCATGGCATTTGTATGAGAACAAGAGTGTGTCTTTAGGTAGCCCCCTCCACCCCTATTTATAGGCCAAGTCCAAGGGTGGCTTCTCCAAGAAGCCAAGGGGATAATACCAAAAGGCCCTCAAGGTGGCTTCTCCAAGTAGCCAAGCAAAAAGCAGTTTCACTATTCAAGACGACATTTTTCAGCGTCGGTTCGAACTGAAAATATTTATGTGGGCTCAGAACATTTCCAGTACCCACTAAAATAATTTTCAACGCGTTCTGAAACAATTCCGGTTTAGTGATTTTCATCTGCGAAAAGCAAACAAGAATGTGTTTCACTATTCATGAAGACAATTTTTCGCATCCATTAAATCCGAAAATATTTCTGTGGGTCTTAGAATAATTCCAGTACCCACTAAAATGATTTTGGATTCATTCCGAAACAATTTCAGATTAGTGAATTTCATCTGCGAAAAGCAACCAAACCGATACCGGCAGCTCTAGAACATTTCCCGTTTTTTTATCCCGAAAAATTCCCAGAAGTTTCCAGAATAATTCTGGGACCCTCCAAGAATTATCAGGCGTGTCCCGAAAGCAATTTGACTTAATGGTATATCCCGAAACAACTTTTCGGTTTTACGAAACTATTTCGCTATTCTCTCTCCGGAACTCTTCCATTGTCTTCGAAACTTTTTTGGCAAATTTCTCTCAAAATCCATGTCTAGTATTCAGCAAATAGATGACCCTTAAGCGTGTGACCCTATAGGTTTGGTGAAGCATAGACATGACCGGAACACTTTCCGATCAATGATCAACTTCGGAGCCGTGGACACCCATATTGACCCCTATACCCACACGAATGAATATTCGAGTGAACCTCCAGTTGCAGTGAGCTATTCCTGTTCCTTCGTGATATGTCACAAACACCCGAGGTGAGATTTATTGCATCCCCGTGGACGAACAATTTGTCCACCATGCAAGTTACCTCATTACCAGTTTTGTTCTCTTTTCTCGTTTCCGTGTTCCGGCATCACTGTGATCAAATCACACTGTGTCTGGCCAGACGATGATGGATACCGTAACACCGAGAGGGCCCGAGAATATCTCTCCATCTTCGGAGGAGCAAATCCAAATTTTGAGCTATCAAGTTACTTGACACACTTTTCCATGAACCCATAAGCTGCCGTAATAGCCACCCATTTACGAATGACGTTTAACAAACCCCAAAGTTCATGAAGTAAGTATGAAGAAACTCGATACTCTCATGGTCTATGGAATTATGCAAACATTAACCATCTCTGTGTTATCAACCATAAACTTGTGACGAATGAATCTCATAGCGTAACATCAATCCAGGTCGATTCAACACAAATGTTCTCTTAACATTGTACCCTCAAAGTTGCTGGCATTGACATGCCCATGATCAGGAAAACAGAACCATATGCAACACTTGAGCTAGTCTTAGAGGCCAGACTAAGAATACTTCTTACCGTTTATTATTCCACACGTGCATATGAGTCTTCCTCCGAGCCTCGTGTTATTGCATACTCGAGAACCATATCAGTTATAGCATGGAACATAAACATAATTATGAACTTGGAGATAAATAATATCATTTATTATTGCCTCTAGGGCATACCTCATACAGACTCCCACTTGCACTAGAGTCAATAATCTAGTTAATGCTAACTTTACACCAATGGCATACTGGTGTAAAAAATGCTTCGCATGTGGTATAGCCTGATGTCCATTGGATCTGACAACTTCAGCTCCGTGTGCATCTCTGCATATCCTCGCGTTTTCACGCTTTCACAAAATTCATATTTTGTGTGGACTTGGCTTTGTATATATGTGAATCATTGGTCGAAACCTGATTCTTTAGACTGAGTTATGGAGCAACTATCTGCAATAGTGTCCCATTGACCAAAGCCTTCTTCGAACCATACTAAGTTCATGAATGAACTATATGATTCAACATCTTTGTCTTTGTCGCTTCTAAAGCGGCAACATACTTCGCCTCTGTTATAGAATTCGCCACAGTAACTTGTTTGGAACAATTTCCAACTAACTGCACCACCATATTGTGTGTTACATAATACCCTCAATTTAAATCGAGAATCGCATGGAGAAATGATGAAGACTGCATCGATGTAACATTTTACAACGAACTCTTCATGATCTCCGCCTGCGAGAAAACATGTCATCAGTACTTACTCTAGTACTCAATGACATCTTTCACTGTTGTCCCACGATCCGTACTTTGATCACTTTAGTATCCATACTCACAACACCTTGGGAGTATCGGACATATCTAGTTGTTTTACATACCATGGAATACATGATTAATCCAAACACAAAAGTGTGTGGAATCTGCATCATGTATTTTGCTCATCAGTGTTTTGGGACACCGAGTCTTGCAAAAAACTCTTCCATGTGACTCCGGCAAGAATCACTCCTTGGCGGTTTTAAATGCTAAAATGTTTTAGCACCTTGTCAATATGTATTCATTGCTTAGCCCTATTAGGTAAATCTATCTCCATAGATCATTATGCCTAATATTGAAGCTATTTAGCCTAAGCCCTTTATCAAAAAACTATTTTCAAATGAAGTCCTAATTCGTGTCAAGAAATTTATTTCCAATTAACAATGTGTCAAGCACACAAGGTTTTTACAAATATTATTACGCTCCCACTTACTTTCTTGAATTTCAAGCATCTTCGTTACCCATTGATGAAGTCAAACCCCTTCGACCATTTCATCAAAGCACGAAGATTCCAACTCCATTTTGCTCTCTTTTGTCCATCGCTGGAACTCTGAAGTTTCCACCCTTACTAGCATCCTCTAGATAGACAAAATGCCTTGGACTTTAACACATGCAAGTCCTTGGTTTCATTTCCATCAGATGGAAATCCTATTGTCATCCATGTTTCATATCTCATGATTGAAATACATATTAATTGCTAGTTCAACCTGAACCGACTTTAAGCATTATCGCTACGATGAAAATAACCTCATCGTAGTCAACTCTTGAACTTGTTATTTCAAAAAGTCGAGCTTTATGGATAAAACATTTTTATCCGTATCAATTTTAAGTTTCATAAATATTCGTTAGACTCTAAGTCTTCCGAAAGGTGTATCAAGGTTTTAATCTTGAATCACTTATATGGAACAAACTCGGGTTGTATTGGCATTTAGCCAATTCCAGAGTCAGGGCCCATCAACGCTTCCTTGTGTATTGTAGGTATAATGTTGTCTAACAACAATATCTCGTTTGCGCACCTGAGAGCTTTGCAGGAGCCTTGCCTATGTGGTTCAGCTGCAAGTTCGACCGAAGTTCATACATTTTATTGTAGAGATTTCCGTATCAATCGTAGTAGGAAACTCTAGAATTACTTCAAAGGTCTCTTTCCATTGATCTGATGACGAAGATACTGTTTATCTCGTCGAGTTGCACTATTCTCCCACTCACCTTTTTGAAAGAACCATTCTCTTTAAAAGCACACCGTTTCGTGGCAAAACTATTTGCCTCGGTATAGTGAGGGAGGAATACCCAACATTTTGGTATAACCTACAAAGTAAGACTTGTCAGATTTGGAATAGGTTTGTAACCTTTTACACAAGCCCCATATTCCAAATGTTAAGAAAATATATAACATGGTTGGGCGTACCATACCATGGCTTCATTTCCACAGACCCGGTGTATCTCTTTTCAGTGTAAAAACCGCAGTCTCTAAAGCATCACTATAAAAGGGATAATGGCAAATTTATTTATGTCATCTTTGACATTACCATGTCATAAATGGTTAGATTACATCTCCACATACATTCCACTTGCAGTGGTGTTCCGGGAGGTGCAAGTTATGAAACCCCTTTCACAACTCATCAGAAATTCGCTAAACATGTAACTCAAATATTCCTTTGTGCAATCAAATTGCAGAAACATAATTTTCTTGTTACAATAACTTCTACTTCATTTTTGAAAACCTTTCTAATGATTTCAAAAGATCCATACTTACGTCTCATCAAGTAAATATCTATATATCTACTTGAGTCATTTCTGAAGATAAATAAATCCACCACTTGCAACAACATTTATTGAACTACACACATCAAAATGTATGATCACCAATTAGTTTGTTGCTCGTTCCTTATGGCCTGTGAACGGTATTTCAGTCACTTCACTTTTCAGAGGAAAGTTCCAAGTGTCAGATGATTCAAAATCAAACGACTTCAAAATCCATCATAATGGATTTTTTTCATGCGGGTTTCTCCAATGTGACCAAATGCAGTGCCACACATGTGTGGTATTCTCATAGTCTTGCGACATTTAGCGTCAGCGTTATGGATGTATCATTTTACCATCAATACTCATAACATACATCCCATCAAGCATGGCCCTTCATGTTATTCATAATACTAAACAACAATTATTCTTTTATGAACAACCGTTTTGCAATAAACATTGTGCAATGGGATAGAGTGTAAGAAACTCTAAAATGAATTATGAAAGTAAACACGGAGGTAATATATTGATATCATTATTCATAACATACATCTCATTCACAATGAAAGTATGGCCCTTATGTTTATTCATAATACTGAACATCAAAAGTTCCCTTATTAACAACCTTCTTGCAAGATACCTTGTACAAAGGAGTAGAGTTTAAGAAACTCTAAAATGAATTATGAAAGAAAATACATAGGTAATACACCGGTGGAAGGTATAGTAACTTTTACTATGTTCCCAACACGTATTAAAACCTCATTCATGTCTAGTTGATAACCCACAAGTATAGGGGATCGCAACAGTTTTCGAGGGTAGAGTATTCAACCCAAATTTATTGATTCGACACAAGGGGAGCCAAAGAATATTCTCAAGTATTAGCAGTTGAGTTGTCAATTCAACCACACCTGGAAACTTAGTATCTGCAGCAAAGTGTTTAGTAGCAAAGTAATATGATAGTAGTGGTAACGGTAGCAAAAGGTAACAATAGCAAAAGTAATATTTTTGGTGTTTTGTAGTTATGATAACAATAGCAACGGAAAAGTAAATAAGCGAAGAACAATATATGGAAAGCTCGTAGGCAATGGATCGGTGATAGAGAATTATGCTGGATGTGGTTCATCATCTAACAGTCATAACCTAGTGTGACACAGAACTAGCTCCAATTCATCAATGTAATGTAGGCATGTATTCCGAATATAGGCATACATGCTTATGGAAAAGAACTTGCATGACATCTTTTGTCCTACCCTCCCGTGGCAGCGGGGTCCTAGCGGAAACTAAGGGATATTAAGGCCTCCTTTTAATAGAGTACCGGACCAAAGAATTAACACATAGTGAATACATGAACTCCTCAAACTACGGTCATCACCGGAAGTGGTCTTGATTATTGTCACTTCGGGGTTGCCGGATCATAACACATAGTAGGTGACTTGATACGTCTCCGTCGTATCAACTTTTCCAAACACTTTTGCCCTTGTTTTGGACTCTAACTTGCATGATTTGAATGGAACTAACCCGGACTGACGCTGTTTTCAGCAGAATTACCATGGTGTTATTTATGTGCAGAAACAAAAGTTCTCGGAATGACCTGAAACTTCACGAAACACCTTTTCGGAAAATATAAAAAATCCTTGCAAAATATGAAGGTTAAGGGGCCCACCACCTGTCCATGAGGGTGGGGGCGCGCCCCCCTACCTCGTGGGCCCCCTGGAGCTCCTCCGACCTCAAGACCAAGTCTATATATTTGCTTTCGGGGAGAAAAAAATCAGAGAGAAGAATTCATCGCATTTTACGATATGGAGCCGCCGCCAAGCCCTAAAACCTCTCGGGAGGGCTGATCTGGAGTCTGTTCGGGGCTCCGGAGAGGGGAATCCGTCGCCATCATCATCATTAACCATCCTCCATCACCAATTTCATGATGCTCACCGCCGTGCGTGAGTAATTCCATCATAGGCTTGCTGGACGGTGATGGGTTGCATGGGATCTATCATGTAATCGAGTTAGTTTTGTTAGGGTTTGATCCCTAGTATCCACTATGTTCTGAGATTAATGTTGCTATGACTTTGCTATGCTTAATGCTTGTCACTAGGGCCCGAGTGCCTTGATTTCAGATCTGAACCTATTATGTTTTCATCAATATATGAGAGTTCTTGATCCTATCTTGCAAGTCTATAGTCACCTATTATGTGTTATTATCAGTTAACCCCGAAGTAAGACTTGTCTGATTTGGAATAGCTTTGTTTCGATACTCTATTAAAAGGAGGCCTTAATATCCCTTAGTTTCCGTAAGGACCCCGCTGCCATGGGAGGGTAGGACAAAAGATGGCATGCAAGTTATTTTCCATAAGCATGTATGACTATATTCGGAATACATGCCTACATTACATTGATGAACTGGAGCTAGTTCTGTGTCACCCTAGGTTATGACTGTTACATGATGAACCGCATCCGGCATAATTCTCCATCACTGATCCATTGCCTACGAGCTTTCCATACATTGTTTTTCGTTTATTTACTTTTCCCTTGCTATTGCTATCATCACTACAAAATACCAAAAACATTACTTTTACTACTGTTACCTTTTATTATCATTGCCACTACTATCATATTACTTTGCTACTAAACACTTGGCTGCAGATACTAAGTTTCCAGGTGTGGTTGAATTGACAACTCAGCTGCTAATACTTGAGAATATTCTTTGGCTCCCCTTGTGTCGAATCAATAAATTTGGGTTGAATACTCTACCCTCGAAAACTGTTGCGATCCCCTATACTTGTGGGTTATCAAGACTATTTACTGGCGCCGTTGCTGGGGAGCATAGCTTTATTCTTTGAGTCACTTGGCATTTATATCTGCTTATCATTATGAAGAACTTGAGAGATCCAAAAACAAAGATTTATCCCTCAACTATGAGGGGAGGTAAGGAACTGCCATCTAGCTCTGCACTTGATTCACCTTCTGTTATGAGTAAGCTTGCGACACCTAAACCTGCTTCTGCTATTCGTTCTGATATGTCGCATGTTATTGATGATGCTACTTCTGCTATGCATGATACTTATGATGAAACTACTTCTATGCTTGATACTACTGTGCCACTTGGTGAATTTCTTGATGAACAACTTGCTAGGGCTAGAGAGCCTGAAAATATTGAATCTGATAATACTCATGAAATTGATGATGAAGACTTGCCTGTTATTCCTGAGGGTTATGTTTTTGATAAAGAAGCTTCTTTAGCTATTTTAGCATGCAAAGATAGATACGAACTCAAGAGGTTATTAGCTAAATGGAATCAGCAATCTCTAAATGCTAGAATGAAACCTGACCCTCCTTTTGCTACTTCACCTATCTGTGTTACTGATAAGGATTATGAATTCTCTGTTGATCCTGATATAATTACTTTGGTTGAATCTGATCCTTTTCATGGCTATGAATCTGAAACTGTTGTGGCACATCTTACTAAATTAAATGATATTGCCACCCTGTTCACTAAAGATGAGAGAACTCGCTACTTTTATATCCTTAAAATATTTTCGTTCTCATTAAAGGGTGATGCTAAGATATGGTTTAATTCTCTTGATCCTGGTTGTGTGCGTAGTCCCCAGGATATGATTTATTACTTCTCTGCTAAATATTTCCCTGTTCATAAGAAACAAGCTGCTTTAAGGCATATATATATAAATATAATTTTGCGCAAATTGAAGAAGAGAGTCTCCCACAAGCTTGGGGGAGGCTTCTCCAATTACTTAATGCTTTGTCTGATCAAGCTCTTAAGAAAAATGAAGTACTTGATATCTTTTATAATGGACTAACCGATGCCTCCAGAGATTACCTGGATAGTTGTGCTGGTTCTGTTTTCAGGGAAAGAACACTGGATGAAGCTGAAATTCTATTGAATAATATGTTGAAAAATGAAAATAATTGGACACCTCCGGAGCCAATTCCCGAGCCTATTCCCAAACCAACTCCGAAGAAGAGGGGTATTCTATTTCTCAGTCCTGAAGATATGCAAGAGGCAAAGAAATCTATGAAAGAAAAAGGTATTAAAGCTGAAGATGTTAAGAATTTACCTCCTATTGAAGAAATACATGGTCTTAATTTACCGCCTGTTGAAGAAACATATGATCTTAATCCATTACCTATTGAAGAAACTCATGGTCTTGATAACCCGACAAAGGTAGTAAAGGTAAATTCTCTCTATAGATATGATAAAGCTAAAATCCCATTTACTAAGTTTGCTAGACCATGCTTAGATCAGTTTGATAAATTTATGGCTAAGCAAGAAGATTTTAATGCTTATTTTGGTAGACAATTGAAATACAATTCAAATATGCTTGAACACTTGGGTGATTATATGGCTAATGTCAAAGGTGAACTTAAACTTATTAGTAAACATGCTTCTATGGTTACCACTCAAGTAGAGCAAGTACTTAAAGCTCAAAATGATTTGCTCAATGAATTGAATAGTAAGGATAATGATAATGCTGTTAGAGTTATGACTAGAGCTGGTAAAATGACTCAGGAACCTTTGTATCCTGAAGGCCACCCTAAGAGAATTGAGCAAGATTCTTAGAGAAATAATATAGATGCACCTAGTCCTTATAAAAGGAAGAAAAAGAAAAATGATAGGACTTTGCATGCTTCTAGTGAACCTATTACTGAAACACCTAAGAACCCAAATGATATTTCTATTTCTGATGCTGAAACACAATCTGGTAATGAACTTGAAACTAGTGATAATGTTAATGATAATGTTCATAATGATGCTCAACCTAGTAATGATAATGATGTAGAAATTGAACCTACTGTTGATCTTGATAACCCACAATCAAAGAATCAACGTTGTGATAAGAAATATTTTGTTGCTAGGAAACACGGTAAAGAAAGAGAACCATGGGTTCAGAAACCCATGCCTTTTCCTCCCAAACCATCCAAGAAAAAGGATGATGAGGATTTTGAGCACTTTGCTGAAATGATTAGACCTATCTTTTTGCATATGCGATTAACTGATATGGTCAAAATGAATCCTTATGCTAAGTATATGAAAGATATTGTTACAAATAAAAGAAAGATACCGGAAGCTAAAATTTCCACCATGCTTGCTAATTATACTTTTAAGGGTGGAATACCAAAGAAACTTGGAGATCCCGGTGTACCAACTATACCATGCTCCATTAAAATAAACTATGTTAAAACTGCTTTATGTGATCTTGGAGCCGGTGTTAGTGTTATGCCTCTCTCTTTATATCGTAGACTTGATTTGAATAAGTTGACACCTACTGAAATATCTTTGCAAATGGCTGATAAATCAACTGCTATACATGTCGGTATTTTGTGAGGATGTGCCTGTTGTAGTTGCAAACGTTACTATTTTAACGGACTTTGTTATTCTTGATATTCCCGAGGACGATAGTATGTCTATTATTCTTGGAAGACCCTTTTTGAACACTGCAGGGGCTGTTATTGATTGCACTAAAGGCAATGTCACTTTTCATGTTAATAGTAATGAGCATACAGTACACTTTCCGAGGAAACAACCTCAAGTTCATAGTATCAACTCCATTGGAAAAATTCCATCGATTATATTTGGAGGTTTTGAATTTCCTCTTCCTACTGTCAAGAAGAAATGTATATTCTTATTATTGGGGATGTGCATATCGCCGTGGAGGTAACATAGTGTTATTCGAAATTTCTACGGTTCCATGTTATTCGGAATGACTTCGTTAACAAGACTTGATAAACCTTGTTAGTGGATTCCTTTTGATGACCATGAGATGGATGAAACTAGAAGGCACAACCTTCTGTACCTTCCTTTTACTTTCTGTTATATATATTAAATAAAATAAAAATAGTATTTTTCTCTCTGTTTTCTTAATTGTCCGTGCAATATAAAAATACCTTAGGGAGTCCTGGATTAGGGGGTCTCCGGACAGCCGGACTATCTCCATTGGCCGGACTGTTAGACTATGAAGATACAAGATTGAAGACTTCATCTCGTGTCCGGATGGACTCTACTTGGCGTGGAAGGCAAGCTAGGCAATACGGATATGGATATTTCCTCCTTTGTAACCGACCTTGTGTAACCCTAACCCTCTCCGGTGTCTATATAAACCGAAGGGTTTTAGTCCATAGGACAACAACCTCAACATACAATCATACCATAGGCTAGCTTCTAGGGTTTAGCCTCTCTGATCTCGTGGTAGATCTACTCTTGTACAACCCATATCATCAATATCAATCAAGCAGGACGTAGGGTTTTACCTCCATCAAGAGGGCCCGAACCTGGGTAAAACATTGTGTCCCCTGCCTCCTGTTACCATCCGGCCTAGACGCACAGTTCGGGACCCCCTACCCGAGATCCGCCGGTTTTGACACCGACATTGGTGCTTTCATTGAGAGTTCCTCTGTGTCATTGCCGTTAGGCTTGATGGCTCCTACTATCATCGATAGCGATGCGGTCCAGGGCGAGACTTTTCTCCCCGGACAGATCTTCGTATTCGGCGGCTTTGCACTGCGGGCTAATTCGCTTGGCCATCTGGAGCAGGTTGAAAGCTACGCCCCTGGCCGTCAAGTCAGATTTGGAAGTTTGAACTACACGGCCAACATCCGCGGAGACTTGATCTTCGACGGATTCGAGCCACAGCCGGGCGCGCCGCACTGTCACGACGGGTATGACCTAGCTCTGCCGCCGAACAGTACCCCAGAGGCCGCGCCAGCATCAGCTCTGACCCTTAGCTCGGAGCCAACTGCACCAATCGAGGACGGGTGGCTAGACACCGCCTCAGGGGCCGCAGTCTCGATGGCGATCGAGCCGAACACCAGCCTAATCCTCTGCGAAGCCCGTGACTCCAAGGTGCCGGACTCTTTTCTGGACTCCGAACCGTCCGCGCCCCTGCCAATCGAATCCGATTGGGCACCAATCATGGAACTCACCGCCGCGGATATCTTTCAGCACTCGCCCTTCGGCGACATTCTGAATTCACTAAGGTCTCTCTCTTTGTCAGGAGAGCCCTGGCCGGACTATGGGCAACAGGATTGGGATGCGGACGACGAAGAAATTCGACGCCCACCCACCACCCACTTCATAGCCACTGTCGATGATTTAACCAACATGCTCGACTTCGACTCCGAAGACATCGACGGTATGGACGACGATGTAGGAGACGAACATGAACCAGCGCCTATAGGGCACTGGAAAGCCACCTCGTCATATGACATATACATGGTGGATACACCCAAAGAAGGCAATGGCGACGAGATAGCGGAGGATGACCGCTCCAAGAAGCAACCCAAGCGCCGACGTCAGCGGCGCCGCTCTAGGTCCCGCCAAAGCAAAAGTGGTGATACCGACACAGGAGATAATAACACTCCAGATAGTGGCAAAGACAACAACATTCCCCTCCAGCAAGATTCAGAGCAGGCAGATGGAGGAGCCAGCTCTCCTGAGAGAGCGGCAGATGGAGAGGAGGAGGATGACAATTACATACCCCCCTCCAAAGACGAGGCAAGCCTCGGCGATGATGAATTCGCCATACCAGAGGATCCCGTCGAACAAGAGCGCTTCAAGCGCCGGCTTATGGCCACGGCAAATAGCATGAAGAAAAAGCAGCAACAGCTTCAAGCCGATTAAGATCTGCTAGCTGACAGATGGATTGAAGTCCTCGCAGCCGAGGAATATAATCTCGAGCGCCCTTCCAAGAATTACCCAAAGTGCAGGTTACTACCCCGACTGGAGGAAGAAGCGTATGATACGGCTGATCGGCCACCTCGTGGCCGTGATAGAGAGGCATTCCAGCCAAAAGCTCAGCCTCCACCCCGATGCCATTCAAATAAAAAGGCATGGGGAGATACGCCAGACCTGCGAGACATATTGGAGGACAAAGCAAAGCATGCAAGATTGATCTACGGATCACGAGGGCGCACTACTCTGCGAGACGATAAACGTCACGCCGGATACAGCAAAAGGAAATCCGACCGGGCCGAACACAGCGGGCAAGACCTTTTCGAGCTGCGTCACGATATAGCCCAATACAGAGGCGCCGCACACCCCTTATGCTTCACACACGAAGTAATGGAACATCAATTCCCATAAGGTTTCAGACCTGTAAATATTGAATCATACGACGGCACAACAGATCCCGCAGTATGGATCGAGAATTTCCTCCTCCACATCCACATGGTCCGCGGTGATGACTTACACGCCATCAAATACCTCCCACTAAAGCTCAAAGGATCAGCGTGGCATTGGCTTAACAGCTTGCTAGCGGACTCCATTAGCTGTTGGGAAGATCTGGAAGCCGCATTCCTTGACAACTTTCAGGGTACTTATGTGCGACCACCAGAGGCCGATGACTTGAGCCACATAATTCAGCAACCAGAAGAGTCGGCCAGGCAATTCTGGACTCGGTTCCTTCCAAAGAAAAATCAGACCATCGATTGTCCGGGGCCTTAGCGGCTTTCAAACACAACATCCGAGATGAGTGGCTAGCCCGGTATCTTGGTCAGGAAAAGCCGAAATCTATGGCAGCTCTCACGACGCTCATGACCCGCTTTTGTGCGGGAGAAGACAGCTGGCTGGCTCGCAGTAATAACATATCAAAGAACCATGGTACCCCGGATACCAAGGACGGCAATAGCAGGTCACATCGCGACAAACATAAGCGCCACATTAACAGCGAAAATACCGAGGATACGGCAGTCAATGCCGGATTCAAAGGCTCTAAACCCGGTCAGCGAAAAAAGCCATTCAAACAAAGTACGCCGGGTCCGTCCAGCTTGGACCGAATACTCGATCGCTCGTGTCAAATACACGGCACCCCAGACAAGCCAGCCAATCACACCAACAGGGAATGTTGGGTGTTCAAGCAGGCCGGCAAGTTAATTGCCGAAAACAAGGACAAGGGGTCGCATAGCGATGACGAGGAAGAACCCCTGCAGCCACACACCGGAGGTCAGAAGAGGTTTCCCCCGCAAGTGCGGATGGTGAACATGATATACGCAACCCACATCACCAAGAGGGAGCAGAAGCGTGCGCTCAGGGACATACATGTGTTGGAGCCAGTCGCCCCAAAGTTCAACCCCTGGTCCTCCTGTCCGATCACCTTCGATCGCAGGGACCACCCCACTAGTATCCGTCATGGCAAATTTGCCGCACTGGTCCTAGACCCAATCATTGACGGATTTCACCTCACTTGAGTCCTTATGGATGGCGGTAGCAGCCTGAACCTGCTTTATCAGGATACAGTGCGCAAAATGGGTATAGACCCCTCAAGGATCAAACCCACAAAAAAGACCTTTAAAGGCGTCATTCCAGGTGTAGAGGCCCATTGCATAGGCTCAATTACACAGGAAGTGGTCTTCGGATCCCCGAATAACTTCCGAAGAAAAGAGTTAATCTTCGATATAGTCTCGTTCCGTAGTGGTTATCACGCGCTGCTCGGGCGAACCACATTTGCTAGATTCAATGCGGTACCGCATTATGCATACCTCAAGCTCAAAATGCGAGGACCTCGAGGAGTTATTACAGTCAATGGAAACACAGAGCGCTCTCTCCGAACAGAGGAGCACACCGCGGCCCTCACAGCAGAAGCGCAAAGCAGCCTCTCAAGGAAATCAACCAGTTCGGCGCTTCAAAGCCCGGACACCTTCAAGCGTGCTCAGGGCAATCGGCAAATAGACCGCCTGGCGCGATCTGAGCTCACGTAGCAATACGGCGGCCACCCCAATACCAGCCCAATGGTGAAACTCGTGCCGCGCGTTCATAATTATGCATTAAAAATACCATGGGCACAGGTGGGGAGGGGGCACAACTGCGGCACGCCCCAAGACGCGGCTTAAACCGCACTAGGGGCTTCCCGTTTGGTTATTGTTCTTTTTTTCCAGGACCTTAATCTCTGGAAACACTGTCCGGCAGCACTATTGCCGAACACATGATGCAGCAACCAAGGAGGCAGACAGCTACGTCATACCACAGAATTCCCAGGTGGATTACAGTAACAAGCGAAATATTCGAATTTATATCATTCCTCGGCTTGCCCTTGGAAGGGACATAGTCCTACTCTTTGCTTATCACACTATCTGTATCACTCTGCTTTAACGCAATTTTTTAATAAACAATGCATGACATTACGACTATTATTGCATTCTTGTTATATATATATATCTATGTGTTCATTAATGACGCCTTGCAACCGTACACCTTGGTACGGCTAATACACCAGGGGCTTACGTAGCTCACAATACGGTGTGAAAATTCCAAACACTTTCACAAGTGCGGCACCCCGAACTTATAGCATTATATGCATCATCTCTGAATCATGTCTTTGGTCAAATGTTGGGTTTGCTCGGCTCTTATGTTTTGGTACCTTACGTTCCGCTCTATCGGCTAAGGTAGCGCTAGGAGAACTACTGCGATTGTGCCCCGGTTCTGCTGGGTTCAGCACCTCAGTAGAGAAAGCTAAAACTGACTGTCATGATAAGGCAAGAGACTGGTCGCTGTTCGGCGAGGTTTTCGAGTCCCTAAAGACTTATGCCGCTTAGAGCGAGGGGCCGGCCCTGTCCGGCTTAAAGGCGTGTATCGCGCCCCAAATTCGGCCTTTCGAATACCAGGGGCTTCGCCGAAATTTAAAATTATAGAATTCCATGGCTAAGTGTGAGTGATAAAGCATTATTAGTCCGGTTGCCTTGTTCGCTGTGCTGAGCACCTCCCTCGAAGGACCCAAACATGGGAACAAGAGTGCTCAGGTTTATCCCGAACACCCCAGCACTCGTGGCATGGGGGCAGAAGCCGAGGACTAGCCATCTCTCAGATTGGATAAACATCCAAACAGAAGGTAATATTTTAAATTCAAACAAGCGTTGCATAGCGCATATGAAACAAGTTTTCATAAATACAGGATAAAACGAGCAAGTCTCACTCAAATATTACATCTTTTGAACACTCGTCCGCTATGGGACGGGCACCCGGCAGAACACCCTCATAGTACATCTCGGGGTGGCGGTGCTCCTTGCCCTCCGGCGGCCCCTCCTTGATCAGCTTCACAGCGTCTAGCTTGACCCACTGCAATTTCACACGGGCAAAAGCCCGACGTGCACCTTCAATGCAGACAGATCGCTTGACGACCTCCAGCCGCGGGCAGGCATCCACAAGCCGCCTCACCAGGCCGAAGAAGCTGTTCGGAAGGGTTTCGCCAGACCACAGCCGAACTATAAAGCTCCTCATGGCCAGATCGGCCGCCTTATGTAGCTCGACCATCTGCTTCAGCTGGTCGCTCATTGGCACTGGGTGTTCGGCCTCAGCATACTGAGACCAGAACATTTTCTCTGTTGAGCTTCCATCCTCGGCCTAGTAAAATTGTGTGGCATCGGACACGCTGCGGGGCAAATCTGCGAATGCTCCTGGAGAGCTCCAGATTCGGGTAAGTAATCGGTAATTTACTTTTACATGCTTGCTTTGCATATAGAAAGCCTTACCCGCCACTATCTTCTTCATCGCATCGATCTCCTGGAGGGCCTTTTGGGCTTCGGCCTTGGCACTTTTTGCGCTCTCGAGGGCCGCGACAAGCTCAGACTTCCGAGTCTTTGAGTCAAGCTCCAACGCCTCGTGCTTTGCCACGAGAGCCTGGAGCTCTTGCTGCACCTCGCCCACCCGAGCCTCGTGCTTCTCTCACTCGGTGCGCTCCTTGGCCGCTATATCCTCGGCCTTGGTTAGCGCTTGCTTCAGGGTCGCCACCTCGGTCGTGGCCCCTGGCAAATATACGTTGATCATGTCATTTTGCAATCGCGTCTTCTTTTATATATACATATCTATAGACAGGGTATTACTTACCCTTGTTCTCTTCGAGCTGCCTCTTGGCAAGGCCAAGCTCTTTCCTGGACCCCTCGAGGTCCTGCTTCAGTACGGCGACCTCCGCAGTTAGTGCAGCGGACGCCAGCAGCAAAGCCTGCATATGCATATTGACATACTTATATTAGACTCCTGCGATATTATTTGATCCTCTGTTCGGCTTTTCTTTGTGAACACCGAACAAAGCATCAGGGGCTACTGTCTATGCGGTAATATTTCTACTACATTTTAAAACACTTACTTCAAAGGATGTTAGAAGGCTGGCACACGCTTCAGTCAATCCGCTCTTGGCGGACTGAACCTTCTGGCTCACCGCACTCATGATAGTGCGGCGCTCCTCGTTGATGGAAGCGCCGCGAAGCGCTTCCAGCAGATTGTCCGGCGCCTCTGGATGGACAGAGGTCACCGGCACAGGCATCTTGCCCCTCTTAGAAGGAGGCCGCCTGCCCGAGCCCGGAACCACTGGAGGGTCCGGCACGGTGTTCGGCTGAGGGCCGAACTCGGAGCTCTTAGGGGCCCCGTCCCCTCGGCTCCCGGAGTCCGGAAGGTCGCCTTGAGGCACCTCCGAGACTGTCTCCCCTCGACCCGGTGCCTCTTGAGACAGCACCTCGACGTCGTTAGCAGGATGAGGGGAGGTGGCAGTCAGGACTGGATCGCTATCCATGTTCGACGAGCCCAGGGAGCCGTCCGATGATACATTGATGCTGGTTCACGGCGGCCTGCATAATCATGTTCGGCGTTAGGGAAAGCAATGCGACAAAGGAATGCTATGAGTTACTCTGGTATCCGAATACTTACGATCTCCCCAGGGGCTTGGCCCTGGGCAACCACTCGTCTTCGTCTTCGTCGGCGGCGGTGGAGTTGTCCGGAAGGAGAGTCCTTCCCTTCTTGGACCCTTCGGCCCCCCAGTTAGGGCGGCCTTCCTTTTATTATCTCCCCCTATAGGAGGGGGAGCATCTTCTTCTTCTTCCTTGTCTTCGGGGGAGGAGTGTGCCGCAGAGTCATCGGACGGTGAGTCTGACGACGCCTGGCGTCGGGAACTCTTTCGGGTTCCCTTGGCCTTCTTGGTCTTCTCCAGCACCGTATAAGGAGCCCGAGTCAGCATCTTCGCTAGAAGAGCGTCAGCTGGGCCTTCGGGCAAAGGAGCCGGACAGTCGATCTGTCCGGCCGTCTCCTGCCAGTCCTGTCAAAGGTACGGGAGTTTAGATCCCGCATGGAGTCAACCTATAAAAAATAAGTATCCTGCGAGAGGTAAATAGCTTACCGCTTTGGCTTGGCGCTTCACGCTGAATCCACGATCCTCAGTAATGGGAGGGGGGACCTCGGCGCTTTTGAACAGCACCCTCCAGGCATCTTCGTGAGTTGTGTCAAAAAGCCTGTTCAGAGTTCGGTGTCGCGCCGGGTCGAACTCCCACAAGTTGAACTCCCATTTTTGGCACGGGAGAATCCGGCGGTGGAGCATGACCTGGACCACGTTGACAAGTTTGAGCTTCTTGTTCACCATGTTTTGAATACATGTTTGGAGTCCGGTCAGCTCTTCCGAACTACCCCAGGACCGGCCCTTCTCTTTCCAGGAGGTGAGCCGCGTGGGGATGCCAGATCGGTACTCGGGGGCCGCTGCCCATACAGGGTCGCGCGGCTTGGTGAGCCATGTTACGTTGGGCATCTTGCCCACCATGGCGCCTCCGCACTCTGCCTGGCGGCCGCCCACCACCTTCGGCTTGACATTGAAGGTCTTCAACCATAAGCCGAAGTGGGGCTTGATGCGGAGGACGGCCTCACACACGACAATAAATGCCGAGATGTTGAGGATGAAGTTCGGGACCAGATCGTGGAAATCTAGGCCGTAATTGAACATGAGCCCCAGGACGAATGGATGGAGAGGGAATCCCAGTCCGTGGAGGAAATGGGTGAGGAATACTACCCTCTCATGGGGCCTGGGGGTGGGGATGAGCTGCCCCTCATCTGGGAGCAGGTGCGCGATGTCGTCGGGCAGGTATCTGGCTCTCCTCAGTTTCTTGATGTCTCCCTCCGTGATGGAGGAGACCATCCACCTGCCTCCCACTCCGTACATGGTTGGAGAAGGTTGAGGTGGGAAGTGTGGACTTGGGCACTAGAGCTCGAGTGTGCGAAAATGGATGAGCAAAGGAGGAAGAAGGCGTGGATAGGAAGGTGAATCCTTATCCCTTCATATGGGCGGACGAAACTAAGCGTTCCCACTTGCCTGGTAAAACTCGCTTATCCACCAAGCGCCGTAATTGATGGTGCGGTTGGGTTACCCACGCCCGTATTGATGAGAATCCCGTAATAAGGGGACACGATCTCTGCTTTGACAAGACGTGTCGAAAAACTACCTCGCGTTATGTGCGGGGCTGGTTAAAGGGAACGGTTCGAATAATCACCGGGCCATGGCATGACGTCATACTGTCAAGACAAGTCAGCAAATTAGAATTGCGAAAATATTATTCTCTCTATGGTGGTATGTGGAACTTATTTTGCAGGGTCGGACACTATCCTCATTTTCCAGCTCTTCTGTGATGTATTCGGAGAAGGAACCCGCCTTGCAATGCCGAAGACAATACTGCACGCCGGACTCGTCGTCATTGAAGCCTGGTTCAGGGGCTACTGAGGGAGTCCTGGATTAGGGGGTCTCCGGACAGCCGGACTATCTCCATTGACCTTACTGTTAGACTATGAAGATACAAGATTGAAGACTTCGTCTCGTGTCCGATGGGACTCTACTTGACGTGGAAGGCAAGCTAGGCAATACAGATATCGATATTTCCTCCTTTGTAACCGACCTTGTGTAACCCTAACCCTCTCCGGTGTCTATATAACCGAAGGGTTTTAGTCCGTAGGACAACAACCTCGACATACAATCATACCATAGGCTAGCTTCTAGGGTTTAGCCTCTCTGATCTCGTGGTACATCTACTCTTGTACTACCCATATCATCAATATCAATCAAGCAGGACGTAGGGTTTTACCTCCATCAAGAGGGCCCGAACCTGGGTAAAACATTGTGTCCCCTGCCTCCTGTTACCATCCGGCCTAGACGCACAGTTCGGGACCCCCTACCCGAGATCCGTCAGTTTTGACACCGATGAAACTAGAAGGCACAATCTTCTGTACCTTCCTTTTACTTTCTATTATTTATATTAAATAAAATAAAAATAGTATTTTTCTGTCTGTTTTCTGAATTGTCCGTGCAATATAAAAATACCCCAAAAATAAAAGTTCTCCAAATGCCCTGAAATTTAAATATGAGTTTTTTAGAATATTTGAGAATATTTGGCACTGAGAACACAGCAGGGGGGCTATCCACCAGGCCACAAGGGTGGAGGGCGCACCCTACCCCCGAAGACAATACTGCCACGGTGGCCCTCCTCCACTTATCCTTTCACCCACACACTCCTTCTTCCTCCCACAAACACGAACAACCAGCTCAAACCCGAGTCCATGCTCATTTTGCTGCTATTTTCGATCTCCTTGCTCAAAGCACCTCTCACAAAACTGCTTGGGGAGATTGTTCCTTGGTATGTGGCTCCTCCATTGGTACAATTAGTTTTTGTTCTAGTGCTTTATTCATTGCAAATTTTTGTTGCTTAGGTGACCTTGTTCTTCAGCTTGCATGTCAAATTTATATGGTCAAAAGTAGTTTTGATGCATGATATAGGCTCTAGGCACTTGTATGAGTAGTTGCTATCAATATTATTGAGTTTGGTTCACTTTTATTTTGAAGTTACTAAAAAAATTCAGAATTTTTCAGAGGAAGAAATATGCTTAGGAAAATGTTCCAGGGTGGTTCTTCAAGGAAGCAAGGACCCAAGCTTGTAATGCGTGATGCTGATGATGAGCCACCAAGAGACGCTCCAGTGCGTCCTTGTGAATTGCCCTCTGAGAACTTTATGGATCGAGCGGGAATTAAGGAAGAATTTAATGCATATTTGCGTAACGCTGATCGACTTTTTTTGCTTTATTTAATATAAATATTAGAAAGTAGAAAGAGGGTATGGAGAGTAGTGTTTTCTAAATTCATCCATCTCATGATCATCAATAGGAATCCATTAACAAGGTTGATCAAGTCTTGTTAACAAAATCATTCTGAATATTATGGAACCGGAGAATTTTCGAATAACACTAGGTTACCTCAACGGGTATATGCACATCCCCAACAATAAGAATATCATATTTCTTCTTGACAGTAGGAAGAGGAAATTCAAAACCTCCAAAAATAATTGATGGAATTTTTCCAATAGAATTGATACTGTGGACTTGAGGTTGTTTCCTCGGAAAGTGTGCCGTATGCTCATTACCATTGACATGAAAAGTGACATTGCCTTTGGTGCAATCAATAACAGCCCCTGCAGTATTCAAAAAAGGTATTCCAAGAATAATAGACATACTATCGTCCTCGGGAATATCAAGAATAACAAAGTCCGTTAAAATAGTAACGTTTGCAACCACAACAGGCACATCCGCACAAATACCGACAGGTATAGCAGTTGATTTATCAGCCATTTGCAAAGATATTTTAGTAGGTGTCAACTTATTCAAATCAGGTCTACGATATAAAGAGAGAGGCATAACACTAACACCGGCTCCAAGATCACATAAAAGCAGTTTTATAATAGGTTCTTTTAATGGAGCATGGTATAGTGGGTACTCCTGGATCTCCAAGTTTCTTTGGTATTCCACCTTTAAAAGTATAATTAGCAAGCATGGTGGAAATTGCAGCTTCCGGTATCTTTCTTTTATTAGTAACAATATCTTTCATATACTTAGCATAAGGATTTATTTTGAGCATACCAGTTAATCGCATACGCAAAAAGATAGGTCTAATCATTTCAGCAAAGCTATCAAAATCCTCATCATCCTTTTTCTTGGATGGTTTGGGAGGAAAAGGCATGGGTTTTTGAACCCAAGGCTCTCTTTCTTTACCATGTTTCCTAGCAACAAAGTCTCTCTTATTATAACGTTGATTCTTTGATTGTGGGTTATCAAGATCAACAACAGGTTCAATTTCTATATCATTATCATTGCTAGGTTGAGCATCATCATGAACATTATCATTAACTTTATCACTAGTTTCATGTTCATTACCAGATTGTGTTTCAGCATCAGAAATAGAAATATCATTTGGATTCTCAGGTGTATCAATAACAGGTTCACTAGAAGCATGCAAAGTCCTATCATTTTTCTTTTTCTTCCTTTTAGAAGGACTAGGTGCATCTATATTATTTCTCTGAGAATCTTGCTCAATTCTCTTAGGGTGGCTGTCAGGATACAAAGGTTCCTGAGTCATTTTACCAGTTCTAGTAGCCACTCTAACAGCATAGTCCTTATTCTCACTATTCAATTCATTGAGCAAATCATTTTGAGCTTTAAGTACTTGTTCTATTTGAGTGGTAACCATAGAAGCATGTTTACTAATAAGTTTAAGTTCACCTTTGTCATTGGCCATATAATCACCCAAGTGTTCAAGCATATCAGCACTGCATTTTAATTCTCTACCAAAATTAGCATTGAAGTCTTCTTGCTTAACCATAAATTTATCAAACTCATCTAAGCATGGGCTAGCAAACTTAGTAAATGAGATTTCAGCTTTATCATATCTATATAGAGAATTTACCTTTACTACCCATGTCGGGTTATCAATACCATGTGTTTCTTCAATAGGTGATGGATTAAAACCTTATATTTCTTCAACAGGCGGTAAATTAAGACCAAGTATTTCTTCAATAGGAGGTAAATTCCACTACATGAAACAGGAAATTTGCCGCCTGTGGATCACAGACGGCAAAGACCTAAATCCAGATGGCAAAGACTTTGCCGTCAGGAAGTAGACGACAAAGATAAGTCGGCAAAGAATACTTTGCCGTCAGCTTTTTACCTGACAGACGGCAAAGAATTTGCCGTCAGCCAAAACTTCTTCGCCGTCTGCCTTATAAATCATAGATGGCAAAGAAAAGTAGTTTCACCGTCAGCTAGACTACATCTTTGCCGTCAGCTATTCGCATCTTTGCCTTCAGCCTTCTATATCACAGACGACAAAGAATGGGTTCAAATAAAAGAAAGCACACAGGCCATCAGCCTTCACATAATGTATTAAAATAACTTGAATCAACAATCCTAGTGCACAGGACAACAATGAACACCACAACACAGTGCACATCAACACTTTGTTCCAAGAATCTACCGAACAAATTTCACAGTACAAAATTACCCTATTTACACATAATACATTATCACTTGCTGATCCGAGGCAAAATTGCTCTTTTTCATAAGATGAATAAATTACACATGAAAAGATTATAGAAGAGCAGGGTGATATAGCAGCCCAAGATCCAGCAAGCGAAACCATCTTGAGTTCGATCTTGACGCCCGCACCAACCTGCAACCATATCCTGTGACCGTGCTCACCGGAGCATCAGTAAATAGCAGCCGCGCCCTCTCCCTTACCCTTCCACTCTCTAAGGACAGAGCAGCGCCACCATGGACGCATTATTCTCCACGGACATAGCAGAACCGCCATGGATGCCCGATGACTTGCCCCCGCTCCATGATAACCCACAAGTATAGGGGATCGCAACAGCTTTCGAGGGTAGAGTATTCAACCCAAATTTATTGATTCGACACAAGGGGAGCCAAAGAATATTCTCAAGTATTAGCAGCTGAGTTGTCAATTCAACCACACCTGGAAACTTAGTATCTGCAGCAAAGTGTTTAGTAGCAAAGTAATAAGATAGAGGTGGCAGCGGCAACAAAAGTAAAGACAGCAAAGGTAATGTTTTTAGTATTTTGTAGTGATTGTAACAGTAGCAGCAGAAAAGTAAATAAGCGTAAACCAGTATATGGGAAACTCGTAGGCACCGGATCAGTGATGGATAATTATGTCGGATGCGGTTCATCATGTAACAGTCATAACATAGGGTGACACAGAACTAGCTCCAATTCATCAATGTAATGTAGGCATGTATTCCGTATATAGTCATACGTGCTTATGGAAAAGAACTTGCATGACATCTTTTGTCCTACCCTCCCGTGGCAGCGGGGTCCTATCGGAAACTAAGGGATATGAAGGCCTCCTTTTAATAAAGAACCGGAACAAAGCATTAGCACATAGTGAATACATGAACTCCTCAAACTATGGTCATCACCGGGAGTGGTCCCGATTATTGTCACTTCGGGGTTGCCGGATCATAACGCATAGTAGGTGACTATAGAGTTGCAAGATAGGATCAAGAAATCATATATATTCATGAAAAGATAATAGGTTCAGATCTGAAATCATGGCACTCGGTCCCTAGTGACAAGCATTAAGCATAGCAAAGTCATAGCAACATCAATCTCAGAACATAATGGATACTAGGGATCAAACCCTAACAAAACTAACTCGATTACATGATAAATCTCATCCAACCCTTCACCGGCCAGCAAGCCTACGATGGAATTACTCACGCAGGGCGGTGAGCATCATGAAATTGGTGACGGAGGATGGTTGATGATGATGACAGCGACGAATCCCCCTCTCCGGAGCCCCGAACAGACTCCAGATTAGCCCTCCCGAGAGGTTTTAGGGCTTGGCGGTGGCTCCGTATCGTAAAACGCGACGATTTCTTCTCTCTGATTTTTTTCTCTCTGAAAGCAAATATATAGAGTTGGAGTTGGCGTCGGAGGGCATCCAGGGGGCCCACGAGGTAGGGGGCGCGGCCTAGGGTGGGCGCGCCCCCCACCCTTGTGAGAAGGGTGTGGGCCCCCTGGTCTTCATCTTTGGCGAGGATTTTTTATTATTTTTTCTAAGATGTTCCATGGAGTTTTAGGTCATTCCAAGAATATTTGTTTTCTGCACATAAAACAACACCATGACAATTCTGCTGAAAACGGAGTCAGTCCGGGTAAGTTCCATTCAAATCATACAAGTTAGAGTCCAAAACAAGGGCAAAAGTGTTCGCAAAAGTAGATACGACGGAGACGTATCAACTCCCCCAAGCTTAAACCCTTGCTTGTCCTCAAGCAATTCAGTTGACAAACTGAAAGAAAGAAAGAAAAACTTTTACAAACTCTGTTTGCTCTTGTTGTTGTAACTATGTCAAGCCAGCATTCAAGTTTTCAGCATAGATCATAACTAACCACATTTGCAATAATTCTCAGGTCTCATAATTACTCATATCAATAGCATAATCAACTAGCAAGCCATAATAATAAATCTCGGATGACAACACTTTCTCAAAACAATCATAATATGATATAACAAGATGGTATCTCGCTAGCCCTTTCTGAGACCGCAAAACATAAATGCAGAGCAACTTTAAAGATCAAGGGCTGACTAGACATTGTAATTCATGGTAAAAGAGATCCAATGATAGTCATACCCAATATAAATTAACAGTGATGAATGCAAATGACAGCTGTGCTCTCCAGCTAGTGTTTTTTAATAAGAGGGTGATGACTCAACATGAAAGTAAATGGATAGGCCCTTCACAGAGGGAAGCAGGGATTTGTAGAGGTGCTAGAGCTCGGTTTGGAAATAGATATAAATTGTATTTTTAGCGGTATACTTTCATTGTCAACGTAACAACTAAGAGATGGCGATATATTTCATGCTAAGCACATTATAGGCTGTTCTCAAACAGAATGGTAAAGTTTATACTCCCCCTCCACCAACAAGCATCAATCCATGGCTTGCTCGAAACAACGAGTGCCTCCAACATACATCAGGTCCCAGGGGGAGTTTTGTTTGCAATTAATTTTGATTTAGTTTGCATAAAGCATGGGACTGGGCATTCCGGTGACCAGCCATTTTCTCGTGAGTGAGGAGCAGAGTCCACTCATCTTGACAATAACCCGCCTAACACGGAAGATAAGGACAGCCTTGGTTGATACATAGCTATTCGAGCATACAAAACAGAATGTTTATTTGAAGGTTTAGAGTTTGGCACATCCAAATTTACTTGGAACGGCAGGTAGATACCGCATATAGGAATGTATAGTGGACTCATCTTGAATAACTTTGGGGTTTAAGGGATTGGATGCACAAGCAGTATTCCCGCTTAGTACAGGTGAAGGCTAGCAAAAGTCTGGGAAGCGACCAGCTAGAGAGCAACAACAGCCATGTACATGCATTAAAATTAATAAACATTGGATGCAAGCATGAGTAGGATATAATCCACCATGAACATAAATATCGTGAAGGCTATGTTGATTTTGTTTCAACTACATGCGTGAACATGTGCCAAGTCAAGTCACTTAAATCATTCAAAGGAGGATACCACCCCATCATACCACATCATAATCATCTCAATAGCATGTTGGCACACAAGGTAAATCATTATAACTCATAGCTAATCAAGCATGGCACAAGCAACTATGATCTCTAATTGTCATTGCAAACATGTTTATTCATAATAAGCTGAATCAAGAATGAGGGACTCATCATATTTACAAAAACAAAAGAGGTCGAGTTTGTACTAGCTTTTCTCATCTCAGTCAGTCCATCATATATCATCATAATTGCCTTTCATTTGCACGACCGAATGGTGTGAATAATAATAAGAGTGTACGTGCATTGGACTAAGCTGGAATCTGCGAGCATTCAATAAACAGGAGAAGACAAGGCAATATGGGCTCTTTGGTTAAATCAACAAAGATGCATATAAGAGCCACTTCAACAATTTAATTATGGTCTTCTCCTACTGACCACCAAAGAAAAGAAATGAAATAAAACTATTTACACGGGAAAGCTCTCAACAAGCAAAAGAAGAACGGGAAATATTTTTGGGTTTTATTTTTAGTTATTACTACTATAGCAGAAAAATAAACTACGACTAATTTTTTTGTTCTTAAGGTTTAGCAAACACACAAGAAGAAAGCAGGAAAAATAAAATAAACGAGCATGGATATTACAGTGAAAAAGTATGAGCACCTGTTGGGGAACGTAGCAATAATTTAAAATTTTCCTACGTGTCACCAAGATCAATCTATGGAGTCATCTAGCAATGAGGGAGGAGTGGATCTACATACCCTTGTAGATCGCGCGCGGAAGCGTTCAAGAGAACGGGGTTGATGGAGTCATACTCGTCGTGATCCAAATCACCAATGATCCTAGCGCCGAACGGACGGCACCTCCGCGTTCAACACACGTACGGAGCAGCGACGTCTCCTCCTTCTTGATCCAGCAAGGGGGAAGGAGAGGTCGAGGGAGATGGCTCCAGCAGCAGCACGATGGCGTGGTGGTGATGGAGCTGCAGTACTCCGGCAGGGCTTCGCTAAGCACTATGGAGGAGGAGGATGTGTTGGAGAGGGAGAGGGAGGCACCAAAGGCGTGTCTTGAGAGGCCCTCCTTTCCCCACTATATATAGGGAGTCCAAGGGGGGGCGCCGACCCTAGGAGATCCAATCTCCTAGGGGGGTGCGGCCAAGGGAGGAATCCCTCCTCCCCAAGGCACCTAGGAGGTGCCTTCCCCCTTTGGGAC
The DNA here is from genome assembly GCF_056163025.1 of Triticum urartu. Taxonomy (NCBI): domain Eukaryota; kingdom Viridiplantae; phylum Streptophyta; class Magnoliopsida; order Poales; family Poaceae; genus Triticum; species Triticum urartu. The sequence goes on from NC_141877.1 coordinate 5,515,260, forward strand.
TCTTCCCTTCCTTGAACCCTAGGCGCATGGGCCTCTTGGGGCTGGTGCCCTTGGCCCATATAGGCCAAGGCGCACCCCCTACAGCCCATGTGCCCCCCGGGGCAGGTGGCCCCACCCGGTGGACCCCCGGGACCCTTCCGGTGGTCCCGGTACAATACCGGTGACCCCCAAACTTGTCCCGATGCCCGAAATAGCACTTCCTATATATAATTCTTTACCTCCGGACCATTCTGGAACTCCTCGTGACGTCCGGGATCTCATCCGGGACTCCGAACAACATTCGGGTTACGGCATATACATATCCCTACAACCCTAGCATCACCGAACCTTAAGTGTGTAGACCCTACGGGTTCGGGAGACATGCAGACATGACCGAGATGACTCTCCGGTCAATAACCAACAGCGGGATCTGGATACCCATGTTGGCTCCCACATGTTCCACGATGATCTCATCGGATGAACCACGATGTCAAGGACTTAATCAATCCCATATACAATTCCCTTTGTCTAGCGGTACGATACTTGCCCGAGATTCGATCGTCTGTATCCCGATACCTTGTTCAATCTCGTTACCGGCAAGTCTCTTTACTCGTTTCGTAACACATCATCCCGTGATCAACTCCTTGATCACATTGTGCACATTATGATGATGTCCTACCGAGTGGGCCCAGAGATACCTCTCCGTTTACACGGAGTGACAAATCCCAGTCTCGATTCGTGCCAACCCAACAGACACTTTCAGAGATACCTGTAGTGTACCTTTATAGCCACCCAGCTACGTTGTGACGTTTGGCACACCCAAAGCACTCCTACGGTATCCGGGAGTTGCACAATCTCATGGTCTAAGGAAATGATACTTGACATTAGAAAAGCTTTAGCATACGAAGTACATGATCTTGTGCTAGGCTTAGGGTTGGGTCTTGTCCATCACATCATTCTCCTAATGATGTGATCCCGTTATGAACGACATCCAATGCCCATGGTCAGGAAACCGTAACCATCTATTGATCAACGATCTAGTCAACTAGAGGCTTACTAGGGACATGGTGTTGTCTATGTATCCACACATGTATCTGAGTTTCCTATCAATACAATTCTAGCATGGATAATAAACGATTATCATGAACAAGGAAATATAATAATAACTAATTTATTATTGCCTCTAGGGCATATTTCCAACAGCACCGACATCTAGTAATGAGTGTGTGTGAACATAAATGTAATGTCGGTGAGAAATACGTACTCCCCCAAGCTTAGGCTTTTGGCCTAAGTTGGTCTATGGCACGGCTGGCCTGGCGGATATCCATAATAATAGTTGTTGGGGTCGTACTGTGATGAGGAGGAATAGTTGGGATCATACTGATGTGCAGCGATTATCGCCTGCTGAGCTGCAGCGTGGAGTCGAGCTGCCTCCGCTCTCCTCTCGTACTCTTCTGCCTCTTCTCTGGTAATAACATATCTTTTTTTTGTCTGTGAATCAAAGAAGGCAGGAGCAAGGAGAGTAATACGGAAAACACATCTTTTATCAAAAATTAAACGATATAAGAGAGGTGATTCAGGCCTCTCAACAAACTGGTGCGAAGCCATAGTCATAATCTAAATATGCTGGAGGCAACTCCGTATCACTCTCACAAATTTCTATCTCAAGAAAATGAGCTAAGTGGGTTGCATAAATTCCTCCAAAGAAATCTCCATTATGTCTATTATGATGCAACCTACGAGCTACAAGTGCCTAGGGCCTATATCAGGCATCAAAACTACCTTTGACCATATAAATTTGACATGCAAGCTCAAGAACAGGGTCACCTAAGTAGCAAAAATTTGCAAAGAATAAAGCACTAGATCATAAACTAATTGGACCAATGGAGGAGTCACATACCAAGGAGCAATCTCCCCAAGCAGTTTTGCGAGAGGTGCTTTGAGCAAGGAGATCGAAAATCATAGCAAAAGTGGCTGGAACTCGTGCTTGAGTTGGTTTTTCGGGTTTGTGTGAGACAGAGGAAGAAGATGGGTGCTGGGATAAGTGGAGGAGGGCTACCATGGGCCCACGAGGCAGGGGGGCGCGCCCTAGAGGGGGGGCTCCCACCACCCTCGTGGCCAGGTGGCAGCTCCTCCCGCGGTAATTTTTGCACAGTAAATCCTCAAATATTCCCGAAAAAATCATATTAAATTGGCATGTCATTCTGAGGACTTTTATTTTTGGGATATTTTTATATTGCACGGATAAGTCAGGAAACAGACAGAAAAATACTATTTTTACTTTATTTCTACTAATTAACAAAAAGTATAGAGAGGGTGCAGAAGGTCGTGCTTCTAGTTTCATCCATCTCATGCTCATAAAAAAGAATCCACTAACAAGGTTGATCAAGGCTTGTTAACAAACTCATTCCGATAATCATGAAACCGGAGAAATTTCGAATAACACTAAGTTACCTCAACGGGGATTTGCACATCCCCAATAATAAGAATATCATATTTCTTCTTGACAGTAGGAAGAGGAAATTCAAAATCTCCAAATATAATCGATGGAATTTTTCCAATAGAGTTGATACTATGAACTTGAGGTTGTTTCCTCAGGAAGTGTATCATATGCTCATTACCATTAACATGAAAAGTGACATTGCCTTTGTTGCAATCAATACCAGCCCCTACAGTATTAAGAAAAGGTCTTCCAAGAATAATAGACATACTATCATCCTCGGGAATATCAAGAATAACAAAGTCCATTAAAATAGTAACGTTTGCAACTACAACAGGCACATCCTCACAAATACCGACAGGTATAGCAGTTGATTTATCAGCAATTTGCAAAGATATTTCAGTACGTGTCAACTTATTCAAGTCAAGTCTATGATATAAAGAGAGAGGCATAACACTAACACCGGATCCAAGATCACATAAAGCAGTTTTAATATAATTTCTTTTAATGGAGCAAGGTATAGTAGGTACTCCGGGATCTCCAAGTTTCTTTGGTATTCCACCCTTAAAAGTATAATTAGCAAGCATGGTGGAAATTTCAGCTTCCGGTATCTTTCTTTTATTAGTAATGATATCCTTCATATATTTAGCATAAGGATTTGTTTTGAGCACATCAGTTAATCGCATATGCGAAAAGATAGGCCTAATCATTTCAGCAAAGCGCTCAAAATCCTCATCATCCTTTTTCTTGGATGGTTTCGAAGGAAAAGGCATGGGTTTCTGAACCCCAAGGTTCCCTTTCTTTACCATGTATCCTAGCAACAAAGTCTCTTTTATCATAACGTTGATTCTTTGATTGTGGGTTATCAAGATCAACAGCAGGTTCAACTTCTACATCATTATCATTACTAGGTTGAGCATCATTATGAACATCATCATTAATATTTTCATTAGGTTCATGTTCATTACCAGATTGTGTTTCAGCATCAGACATAGAAATATCATTTGGATTATCAGGTGGTTCAGCAATAGGTTCACTAGAAGTTTGCACAGTTCTATCATTTTTCGTCTTCTTCTTTTTAGAAGAACTAGGAAGATCAATATTATTTCTTTGAGAATCTTGCTCGATTCTCTTAGGGTGGCCTTCAGGATACAAAGGTTCCTGAGTCATTCTACCAGTTCTAGTAGCCAATCTAACAGCATAATCATTTTCTTACTATTCATTTCATCAAGCACTTCTTTTTGAGCCTTAAGTACTTGTTCTACTTGAGTGGTAACCATAGAAGCATGTTTTCTAACAAGTTTAAGTTCACCTTTAATATTAGCCATATAATCACCCAAGCGTCTAATCATATAAGCATTTTCTTTTAATTGTCTACCAAAATAAGCATTGAAGTCGTCTTGCTTAAACATGAAGTTATCAAACTCATCCAAGCACTGACTAGCAATTTTAGTAGGAGTAATTTCAGCTTTATCATATCTATAGAGAGAATTTACCTTTACTACCTGTGTCGGGATATCGGGATCAGGAGGTTCTTCAATAAATAAAGAATTGAGATCATATGTTTCTTCAACAGGCGGTATATTAAGACCATGTATTTCTTAAATAGGAGGTGTCGTGGAATTGTCACGGCAGATGTCCTAGTGTAAGGACTTAGTCGCGAGGCCAACGCATCTATGTGGTAGCTTGAAGGGGTTGAGCGGAATCGAGAGATGCAACACACAAGACGAGGATTTAGACAGCTTTGGGCCCCGGGAAACATCATCCGGTAATAACCCTACGTGTTGTTTGTGGCTAGGTCTCATTATGATCATGAGGGAGTCGCCGTAAGCCGGCTCTCCTCTTTGTGTCTAGACCTAGATATTGTTTCTTGTTGCTTGTCCCTCTTTGGGGAGCCCTGCCCCTCCTTATATAAGTTGAAGGGGCGGCTTACATGTAGAGTCCTATTAGGATTATAACTCACTTATTCTCTATTACAAGTCGGATACAAGTACGGGTCTTGCTTCCTCGTAAAGGAAATATTCCTCATGCCTTCTGTCTTAAGCCGGCCCACCATAATATGAGCCGGCCTACTGGGCCTTGGGCCTAGTCTTCTACATGACCCGCCGTCGGGGTCATCTGTGAGTCGTCTGACCAGTGAGCCGCCAGACCTCCGGCGGGTCATCGGTGAAGCGCCAAGTCTGGCCGGGTCATACTTCCGACCTGGTCATACCGCGGGGTACATCCCCGACAGGAGGTAAATTCTTAACATCTTCAGCTTTAATACCTTTCTCTTTCATAGATTTCTTTGCCTCTTGCATATCTTTGGGACTGAGGAATAAAACACCTCTCTTCTTCGGAGTTGGTTTAGGAATAGGCTCAGTAATTGGAGCAGGAGTTGGCTCAGGAGGTGCCCAATTATTTTCATTTGTCAACATATTATTCAATAGAATTTCAGCTTCATCTGGTGTTCTCTCCCTGAAAAGAGAACCAGCACAACTATCCAGGTAATCTCTGGAAGCATCGGTTAGTCCATTATAAAAGACATCACGTATTTCGGGTTTCTTAAGAGGATGATCAGGCAAAGCATTAAGTAACTTGAGAAGCCTCCCCCAAGCTTGTGGGAGACTCTCTTCTTTAATTTGCACGAAGTTGTATATTTCCCTCAAAGCAGCTTGTTTCTTATGAGCAGGGAAATATTTAGCAGAGAAGTAATAAATCATATCCTGGGGACTACGCGCACAATCAGGATCAATAGAATTAAACCATATCTTAGCATCACCCTTTAATGAGAACGGAAATATTTTGAGTATATAAAAGTAAAGCGATCTCTCATCATTAGTAAACAGGGCAGCTATATCATTTAACTTAGTAAGATGTGCCACAACAGTTTCAGATTCATAGTCATAAAACGGATCAGATTCAACCAAAGTAATTATATCAGGATCAACAGAGAATTCATAATCCTTATCAGGAACACAGATAGGTGAAGTACCAAAAGTAGGGTCGGGTTTCATCTTATCTCTAAGTGATTCTTTGTTCCATTTAACTAATAACCTCTTAAGCTCATATCTATCTTTGCAAGCTAAAATAGTGGCAGATGATTCCATATCAAAAAGATAACCCTCGGGAATAATAGGCATATTTTCATCATCACTATCATCATCGTATTCAGATTCAATAATTTCTTTTTCTCTAGCCTTAGCAATTTGTTCATCAAGAAATTCACCAAGGGGCACAGTAGTATCAAGCATAGAAGCAGTTTCATCATAACACTACTAGGGAAAACCTTATACATAGAATTTTAGCAGTAGCAAGGGTCAAAAAAGCACGCTGGTGCTAAGTAGCAGTAGCGCGCCTGTGCAAACCACGCTGCAGATAAAGTTCTAGCAGTAGCGCGTTACGTCATAAACACGTTACTACTAAAATTCCCACGACCCCGCCACGAAGCTAGTTCTAGCAGCAGCGCGTTTACTCGGACAGCGCTACCGATAGGTAGTTTAGCAATAGCGCCTTCGCCTTTAGAGCGCTACTACTAAAACTAGCTATCTCCACCCCCACTACCGCTCCTCTCCGTGATACACACTCACACACTCAGACTCACTCCCCCTCAACCCCCCGCGCGCCGGTCCTCCCCCGCTGGCCGCCGTCGCCCCGGCCAGCCGCCATCGCCTACCCCTCTTCCCTCTGTGCTGCCGTCAACTCCTCCTCCTCGCTAGACTCAGTACCGCCCTCCTCCTCCGTCCTCCCTCGACTCGCCACCGGCCGGTCCCTCCTCGCTCCGCCTTCCTCCTCCGTCCTACTCTCTTCTCCCTCCTCGAGTCGCCCCTCCTTCTCCCTCCTTCCTGCTACATTTTGATTTAGTAGGCTAGTTCATATGCAACATTTTGATTTAGTTGATTTAGTAGACTAGTTCATATGCAACATTTTGATTTAGTTGATTTAGTAGGCTAGTTGATTTAGTTGATTTAGAACATTTTGATTTAGTGGATTAATAGGCTAGTAGATTTAGCTGATTTAGAACATTTTGATTTAGTTGATTTAGTAGGCTAGTTGATTTAGTTGATTTAGTAGGCTAATTGATTTAGTATGCATCATTTTATTGTTATTTTTTCTGTACATGGATATGTAGATGTTTTTGTTTTTTTAATAAGTTATTTTTTGGCAAAATGTAGGTGCCAATTTAGTTACAATCACATGCTACTGTTTTTCTTTCCTGTGAAGTGGATCGTTAATCCTTTGCTCATATTGCTTTAGGAAAATGGCGCCGCCACCACCACCACTATGTCGACTGTGCAAGTCAAGGTGCGCCAGCAGCCTTGCAACTGGCAAGCTGTTCAGCATCTACTTCCAGCCGAGTTTTCGTCATGCGGCGGTAAGAAATTAGATGAAATGTAACAACTATTTTATTTTTAGTGTTATCATTACTGCATTGTGTCATTTTGCTTTTTTTACACAGATCGTCCCATGCAATGTGAGGTTGAAATTCAACAAGCTGACAGGAGACACTGTGACATTTGAGGCTCCTGGGGGCCCGTACACTATGGAGGTCGAGAAAGGAAGCAATATGTCGCAGATTGGAGGAGATGGATGGGCTCGTTTCGTCGCCCACATGCGTCTTACTGGTGCTGAGTTGATCAGGTTCTCCTTCAGAGCAGAAAGACGCAAGCTGGCTGTCATATATCTCAACCTGGTGGAAGATGATGAAGATGACGAAGATGATGAAGATGATGAGAACCCACTTCGTGAAGCCATCATAGCTCAAAGAATGAGGCTGAGTGAGGAGGAGGTGCGCAACCTATGGGACATAATTCCGCCACGTGATGACTTTGTTGGGGTGCCATTCGTGACCCGCCTGACAAGTACCATGGTCGATCGGCATGAAATGGTATGTTATACTGACTGTAGTAAGTTGATGATATATATATACATATATGCTTTATTGTTGTACTTACAAATGCAAATTATCCGATGATATGCTTAGTGAATCCAATGATATGCTTAGTGTAGAGTCCAATGATAAGCTATGTGGAATCTAGTCGATGATATGCTATGTGGAATCTAGTAGATAATCCATATATACTTATTAGTAGAATTCATGATTAATTAGTACAAATGCGTAGTACTGTGTCTTTTGATAGTGTAGAAATGTAGACTTAATAGAAATATATTTGCAAGAGTATGTGCCAAGCTATTTATTAATTGATATGTTTTTCTTATTCAGAAATTGCCAAAGAACCTATCTGCGAGTTGTGGTATCGAGCCTGATGAAGAAGGCTCAGCTGGACTACGCCTTACCGCAAGGGGCTCCGTCACCACATGTACTTACCACATGGACACAGACGACGGTCGCACACACTTAAACTCGGTTGGCTGGAAGAGATTCCTCGTTGGCAAGAATCTTCGTGTTGGACAGGCCATCCTAATTACTATCAGGAACACCCGCCGTCCAGGCTTGAGGATGATGATCGTCGATCGTCAATATCAGCTAGAACTACATATGTGTGTGTGGCTATATCATCTAGAACTACATATGCTGATTGCCATCGATCATGTAGAACTACATATGATGATCGTCGTCGATATCATCTAAAACTACATATGATGATCGTCGTCGATATCACCTAGTACTGCTTGAGGATGCATGTTGAGTATATTTGAAATTGTTATCTAGTACTCCCTCCATTTCAAATTACTCGTTGTGGTTTTAGTTCAAATTTGAACTAAAACCACGACGAGTAATTTGGAACCGAGGGAATACTACCTAGTACCTATAATGCTTTATGCCTTTATGAAATTGATATCTAGTAGTACCTAGTATCTCGAAATTGTAGTTTATTGAAGCTGAAACGGGGTTGAAATGATGAAAGATGTAGCAGTAGCGCAGGGCTAGGAAATCGCTACAGCTAACTAATAGCCGCGTGTTCTGTAAAAGCGTTGCTGCTATAGTCAATAGTAGTAGCGGGGGTGAATACAACGCTACTACTAGGAGTTAGCTGTAGCGCCTTATTGGTAGCGCGGCCTCCCACGCTGTTGATAGCCTAAAAACCCGCGCTACTACTAGGCTTTTCCCTAGTAGTGTAAGTATCATGCATAGCAAACGTGGCATCATTAATAACATGCGACATATCAGAACGAATAGCAGAAGCAGGTGTAGGTGTCGCAAACTTACTCATAACAGAATGTGAATCAAGTGCAGAGCTAGATGGCAGTTCCTTACCTCCCCTCGTAGTTGAGGGATAGATCTTGGTTTTTGGATCTCTCAAATTCTTCATAGTGTCCAGCAGATATAAATCCCAAGTGACTCAAAGAATAGAGCTATGCTCCCCGGCAACGGCGTGAGAAATTAGTCTTGATAACCCACAAGTATAGGGGATCGCAACAGCTTTTGAGGGTAGAGTATTCAACCCAAATTTATTGATTCGCCACAAGGGGAGCTAAATAATATTCTCAAGTATTAGCAGCTGAGTTGTCAATTCAACCACACCTAGAAAGTTCGTATCTGCGACAAAGTGTTTAGTAACAAAGTAATATGATAGTGGTGGTAGCGGCAACAAAAGTAAAGACAACGAAAGTAATGTTTTTAGTATTTCGTAGTGATTGTAACAGTAGCAGCGGAAAAGTAAATAAGCGTAAACCAGTATATGGGAAACTCGTAGGCACCGGATCAGTGATGGATAATTATGCCGGATGCGGTTCATCATGTAACAGTCATAACATAGGGTGACACAGAACTAGCTCCAATTCATCAATTTCATGTAGGCATGTATTCCGTATATAGTCATACGTGCTTGTGGAAAAGAACTTGCATGACATCTTTTGTCCTACCCTCCCGTACAGCGGGGTCCTATTGGAAACTAAGGGATATTAAGGCCTCCTTTTAATAGAGAACCGGAACAAAGCATTAGCACATAGTGAATACATGAACTCCTCAAACTATGGTCATCACCGGGAGTGGTCCCGATTATTGTCACTTCGGGGTTGCCGGATCATAACGCATAGTAGGTGACTATAGACTTGCAAGATAGGATCAAGAACTCACATATATTCATGAAAACGTAATAGGTTCAGATCTGAAATCATGGCACTCGGGCCCTAGTGACAAGCATTAAGCATAACAAAGTCATAGCAACATCAATCGCGGAACATAATGGATACTAGGGATCAAACCCTAACAAAACTAACTCGATTACATGATAAATCTCATCCAACCCATCATCGGCCAGCAAGCCTATGATGGAATTACTCACGCACGGCGGTGAGCATCATGAAATTGGTGATGGAGGATGGCTGATGATGACGACAGCGACGAACCCCCCTCTCCAGAGCCCCGAACGGACTCCAGATCAGCCCTCCCGAGAGGTTTTAGGGCTTGGCGGCGGCTCCGTATCGTAAAACGCGATGATTTCTTCTCTCTGAGTTTTTTCTCTCCGAAAGCAAATATATAGAGTTGGAGTTGGCGTCGGAGGGCATCTAGGGGGGCCACGAGGTAGGGGGGCGCGCCCTAGGGGGGGCGCCCCCCACCCTCGTGAGAAGGGTGTGGGCCCCCTGGTCTTCATCTTTGACAAGGATTTTTTATTATTTTTCTAAGATGTTCCGTGGAGTTTCAGATCATTCCGAGAATATTTGTTTTCTGAACATAAAACAACACCATGGCAATTCTGCTGAAAACAGCGTCAGTCCGGGTTAGTTCCGTTCAAATCATACAAGTTAGAGTCCAAAACAAGGGCAAAAGTGTTTGGAAAAGTAGATCCGACGGAGACGTATCACTCGTTGAGGCGGGAGTTGGTGCAGCGTCGAGCGATGGGGCTGGGGACGACGGAGGCATGCACGGCCGGGGCCATGGACGGCGGAGCTTGGCTGGGGCGACGGGGCCGGCGGTGCCCATGGCGAAGGGGGAAGGGCGATGGGGACGGCAGGCGACGTCATGGAAGATACCTGCGGAGCTTCGAGGGCGACGGGGCTAAGGCCGGCACGAGAGGTGGTCGCCAGCGGGCGAGGTGGTGGCCCGGACGCCGGCGGAGCTTCGGGCGCGCCAGGGCCGGGGGCGACAGGGAAGGGGTCGGGGACGACAAGGACGGGGCCGGGGGCGGGGACGAAGGGATAAGTGGCCTGAGCTGGCAGGAGAGGTGGTGGCCGGTGACGGCGTGTGGATAAGGGAGAGAAACCAAAGAGAGATCGTGGTGGGGGAGAGGATAAGGGAGAGAGAGTGCTGCACGTGGGGTGTTGGGCGCGTGAGGCGTGGGCGCGGGGTGTGTTGGGGCACGAGGGGATGTGTGGCTGAGATCCTGCCATGTCATCGACCCAAGTGATCGATCCACGTGCTGTGTTTCTTTCTTTGCCGTCTTCGTTTTTTATTCTAGATGGCAAAGATCTTTGCCATCTGCGTTTTATATTACATACGGCGAAGTATGTTCTATGACGTCTGTAATATAAAACGCAGACGGCAAAATTTCTTTGTTGTCTACTTTTTTTTATTACATACGGCAAAGTATGTTCTTTGTCGTCTGTGTTTTTTTGCACAGACGGCAAAGTTTATTTTACCGACAATTTTTCTTTGCCGTCTACTGATGACGGCAAATCCTTTCTTTGCCGTCTGCCCGACGAAAAGCTGACGGCAAAGACGTCCCCTGATGGCAAATTAGCTGTTTCTTAACATCTTTAGCTTTAATACCCTTTTCTTTCATGGATTTCTTTGCCTCTTGCATATCTTCGAGACTGAGAAATAGAACACCCCTTTTCTTCAGAGTTCGTTTAGGAATAGGCTCAGGAGTTCGCTTAGGAAGTGTCCATTATTTGCATTTGTCCACATATTATTCAATAGAATTTCAGCTTCATCCGGTGTTTTTTCCCTGAAAACAGAACCAGCACAACTATCTAGGTAATCTCTGGAAGCATCAGTTAGTCCATTATAAAAGATATCAAGTATTTCATTTTTCTTAAGAGGGTGATCAGGCAAAGCATTAAGTAATTGGAGAAGCCCCCCCCAAGCTTGTGGGAGACTCTCTTCTTCAATTTGCACAAAATTATATATCTCTCTTAAGGCAGCTTGTTTCTTATGAGAAGGGAAATATTTAGCACAGAAGTAATAAATCATATCCTAGGGACTACGCACACAACCAGGATCAAGAGAATTAAACCATATCTTAGTGATACGTCTCAATGTATCTATAATTTTTGATTGCTCCATGCTATATTATTTACTGTTTTGGACATTATTGGGCTTTATTATCCACTTTTATACTATTTTTGGGACTAACCTATTAATTGGAGGCCCAACCCAGAATTGTTGTTTTCTGCTTGTTTTAGGGTTTCGAAGAAAAGGAATATCAAACGGAGTCCAAACGCAATGAAACCTTCGGGAACGTGATTTTCTCATCGAGTACAACTCAGGAGACTTGGACCCTACATCAAGACACGTAACAGGAGGCCACGAGGTAGGGGGCGTGTCTACCCCCCCCCCCCCCCCCCCCCCCGTGCACGCCCTCCACCCTCGTGGCCCCCCTGTTGCTCCACCGATGTACTTCTTCCTCCTATATATATATCCACGTACCCCCAAACGATCAGGGCAGGAGCCAAAACCCTAATTCCACCGTTGTAACTTTCTGTATCCACGAGATCCCGTCTTGGGGCCTGTTCCAGAGCTCCGCCGGAGGGGGCATCGATCACGGAGGGTTTCTACATCAACACCATAGCCCCTCCGATGAAGTGTGAGTAGTTTATCTCAGACCTACGGATCCATAGTTAGTAGCTAGATGGCTTCTTCTCTCTTTTTGGATCTCAATACAATGTTCTCCCCCTCTCTTGTGTAGATCTATTCAATGTAATCTTATTTTTGCGGTGTGTTTGTTGAGACGATGAATTGTGGGTTTATGATCAAGTCTATCTACGAATAATATTTGAATCTTCTCTGAATTCTTTTATGTATGATTGGTTATCTTTGCAAGTCTCTTCGAATTATCAGTTTGGTTTGGCCTACTAGATTGATCTTTCTTGCAATGGGAGAAGTGCTTAGCTTTGGGTTCAATCTTGCGGTGTCCTTTCCTGGTGACAGTAAGGGCAGCAAGGCACGTATTGTATTGTTACCATCGAGGATAACAAGATGGGGTTTTCTTCATATTGCATGAGTCTATCCCTCTACATCATGTCATCTTGCTTAAGGCGTTACTCTGTTTTTAACTTAATACTCTAGATGCATGCTGGATAGTGGTCGATGAGTGGAGTAATAGTAGTAGATGCAGGCAGGAGTCGGTCTACTTGTCTCGGGCGTGATGCCTATATACATGATCATGCCTAGATATTCTCATAACTATGCTCAATTCTGTCATTTGCTCAATAGTAATTTGTTCACCCACCGTAGAATACTTATGCTCTCGACAGAAGCCACTAGTGAAACCTATGGCCCCCGGGTCTATCTTTATCATATTGTTCTCCTATTACTTTGCTATTTACTTTGCCTTTATTTTACTTTGCATCTTTATCATAAAAATACCAAAAATATTATCTTTATCATATCTATCAGATCTCACTCTCGTAAGTGGCCTCATAGGGATTGACAACCCCTATTTGCGTTGGTTGCGAGGATTTATTTGTTTTGTGCAGGTACGAGGGACTTGCGCGTAGCCTCCTACTGGATTGATACCATGGTTCTCAACACTGAGGGAAATACTTACGCTACTTTGCTGCATCATCCCTTCCTCTTCGGGGAAAACCAACGCAGTGCTAAAAGAGGTAGCACTTAGCATCACCCTTTAATGAGAACGGGAATATTTTAAGGATATAAAAGTAGCGAGATCTCTCATCATTAGTGAACAGGGTAGCTATATCATTTAATTTAGTAAGATGTGCCACAATAGTTTCAGATTCATAGCCATAAAAAGGATCAGATTCAACCAAAGTAATTGTATCAGGATCAATAGAGAATTCATAATCCTTATCAGTAACAAAGATAGGTGAAGTAGCATAAGCAGGATCATATTTCATTCTAGCATTCAGAGTTTTTTGTTTAAGCTTAGCTAATAATTTATTAAGATCACTTCTATCATTGCAAGCAAAAAAGTCTCTTTTAGTTTCTCCACCCATAACATAGCCCTCAGGCACAACAGGTAATTCATATTTATTAGGAGAGACTTCATAATCACTTTCATCAGTATTATCAGTTTCAATAATTTCATTCTCTCTAGCCCTAGCAAGTTGTTCATCAAGAAATTCACCAAGTGGCACAATTGTATCAAGCATAGAAGTAGTTTCATCATAAGTATCATTCATAGCAGAAGTGGCATCATCAATAATATGTGACATATCAGAATCAATAGCAGAAGCAGGTTTAGGTTCCGCAAGCTTACTCAAAACAGAAGGTGAATCAAGTGCAGAGCTAGATGGCAGTTCTTTACCTCCCCTCGTAGTTGAGGGATAAATCATGGTTTTTGGATCTCTCAAGTTCTTCATAATGATAAGCAGATATAAATCTCAAGTGACTCAAAGAATAGAGTTATGCTCCCCGGCAACGGCGCCAGAAAATAGTCTTGATAACCCACAAGTATAGGGGATCGCAACAGTTTTCGAGGGTAGAGTATTCAACCCAAATTTATTGATTCAACACAAGGGGAGCCAAAGAATATTCTCAAGTATTAGCATCTGAGTTGTCAATTCAACCACACATGGAAACTTAGTATCTGCAGCAAAGTAATATGATAGTAGTGGTAACGGTAGCAAAAGGTAACGATAGCAAAAGTAATATTTTTGGTGTTTTATAGTTATGATAACAATAGCAACGGAAAAGTAAATAAGCGAAGAACAATATATGGAAATCTCGTAGGCAATGGATCGTTGATAGAGAATTATGCCGGATGTGGTTCATCATGTAACAGTCATAACCTAGGGTGACACAGAACTAGCTCCAATTCATCAATGTAATGTAGGCATGTATTCCGAATATAGTCATACGTGCTTATGGAAAAGAACTTGCATGACATCTTTTGTCCTACCCTCCCGTGGCAGCGGGGTCCTAGCAGAAACTAAGGGATATTAAGGCCTTCTTTTAATAAAGTACCGGACAAAAGCATTAACACATAGTGAATACATGAGCTCCTCAAACTACGGCCATCACCGGAAGTGGTCCCGATTATTGTCACTTCGGGGTTGTCGGATCATAACGCATAGTAGGTGACTATAGACTTGCAAGATAGGATCAAGAACTCACATATATTCATGAAAACATAATTGGTTCAGATCTAAAATCATGGCACTCGGGCCCTAGTGACAAGCATTAAGCATAGCAAAGTCATAGCAACATCAATCTCATAACATAGTGGATACTAGGGATCAAACCCTAACAAAACTAACTCGATTACATGATAAATCTCATCCAACCCATCACCGTCCAGCAAGACTATGATGGAATTACTCAGCATGGCGGTGAGCATCATGATATTGGTGATGGAGGATGATGACCCACAAGTATAGGGGATCTATCGTAGTCCTTTCGATAAGTAAGTGTGTCGAACCCAACGAGGAGCAGAAGGAAATGATAAGCAGTTTCCAACAAGGTATTCTCTGCAAGTACTGAAATAAGTGGGAACAGATAGTTTTGTGATAGGATAATTTGTAACGAGCAACAATTAACAAAAGTAAATAAAGTGCAGCAAGGTGGCCCAATCCTTTTTGTAGCAAAGGACAAGCCTGGACAAACTCTTATATAGAGAAAAGTGCTCCCGAGGACACATGGGAATATCGTCAAGCTAGTTTTCATCATGCTCATATGATTCGCGTTCGGTACTTTGATAATTTGGTATGTGGGTGGACCGGTGCTTGGGTGCTACCCTTACTTGGACAAACATCCCACTTATGATTAACCTCTATTGCAAGCATCCGCAACTACAACAAAAGTATTAAGGTAAACCTAACCATAGCATGAAACATATGGATCCAAATTAGGCCCTTACGAAGCAACGCATAAACTAGGGTTTAAGCTTCTGTCACTCTAGCAACCCATCATCTACTTATTACTTCCCAATGCCTTCCTATAGGACCAAATAATGGTGAAGTTTCATGTAGTCGACATTCACATAACACCACTAGAGGAGAGACAACATACATCTCATCAAAATATGGATCGAATACCAAATTCACATGACTACTAATAGCAGGACTTCTCCCATGTCCTCAGGAACAAACGTAACTAATCACAAAGCATAAACATGTTCATAATCAGAGGGGTATTAATATGCATATAGGATCTGAACATATGATCTTCCACCAATTAAACCAACTAGCATCAACTACAAGGAGTAATTAACACTACTAGCAACCTACTAGCACCAATCCCGGACTAGGAGACAAGAATTGGATACAAGAGATGAACTAGGGTTTTGAGAGGAGATGTTGCTGATGAAGATATTGATGGAGATTTCCCTCTACCAATGAGAGGAGCGTTGGTGATGACGATGGCGATGATTTCCCCCTCCGGGAGGGAAGTTTCCCCGGCAGAACAGCTCCGCCAGAGCCCTAGATTGGTTCCGCCAAGGTTCCGCCTCGTGGCGACAGAGTTTCGTCTGAGAAGATGTCTTGTTATTTTTTTCCCATCGAAAGACTTCATATAGCAGAAGATAGTCACCGGAGGGCCACCAGGGGGCCCACGAGGTAGGGGCGCGCCCAGGGGGGTAGGGCGCGCCCCCCACCCTTGTGGGTAGGGTGTGGCCCCCCTGGTGAAGTTCTTGCTCTCAGTATTTTTTATATATTTGGAAAACGTCTTCCGTGGAGTTTCAGGACTTTTGGAGCTGTGCAGAATAGGTCTCTAATATTTGCTCCTTTTCCAGCCCAGAATCCTAGCTGCCAGCATTCTCCCTCTTTATGTAAACCTTGTAAAATAAGAGAGAATAGGCATAAGTATTGTGACATAATGTTTAATAACAGCCCATAATGCAATAAATAATGATATAAAAGCATGATGCAAAATGGACGTATCAACTCCCCCAAGCTTAGACCTCGCTTGTCCTCAAGCGAAAAGCTGAAATCGAAAAATATGTCCACATGTTTAGAGATAGAGGTGTCGGTAAAAATAACAATAAAATACGGACATGAGGGCATCATGATCATTCTTAGAACAGCAACTTATATAATTCTTGCCATATGATTTCTTATGCTAGAGTAATAATTCAATCACAATCTCAAGTATGAATAGTAAACTTCATTGAAAACTAACAAACTATAATCTCAGTCATTGGAGCAATTGCAATTTATCATAACATAACAAAGAGTCAATGTATAAGAGCATTTCAGCAAGTCCACATACTCAACTATCATATAGTCTTTCACAATTGCTGACACTCACGCAATACTTATGGGTATGGAGTTTTAATCAGACACAGAGAAAGATAGGGGCTTATAGTTTTGCCTCCCAACGTTTTAACTCAAGGGTAATGTCAACAGTAATAGTTCATGAAACTCACACCCAATTAGCCATATATACCAGGATCTTTCCAACATACCGTGCTTGCCAAAGGATAAAATGTAAAAAGGAAGGGTGAAGATCACCATGACTCTTATGCAAAGTAGGAGATAAAAGTAAAAGATAGGCCCTTCGCAGAGGGAAGCAGAGGTTGTCATGCGCTTTTATGGTTGGATGCACAAAATCTTAATGCGAAAGAACGTCACTTTATATTGCCAATTGTGATATGAACCTTTATTATGCAGTTTGTCGCTTTTATTTCTTCCATATCACACGATCGTATAAAGCTTATTTTCTCCCACACTAATAAGTCATACATATTTAGAGAGCAATTTTTATTGCTTGCATCGATGACAACTTACTTGGAGGATCTTACTCAATCCATAGGTAGGTATAGTGGACTCTCATGGCAAAACTGGTTTAAGGGTATTTGGAAGCACAAGTAGTATCTCTACTTGGTGCGATGAATTTGGCTAGCATGAGGAGGAAAGGCAAGCTCAACCATGTTGGATAATCCATGACAATATAATTTATCTCAGATGTAAGAAAACATAATCCATTATGTTGTCTTCCTTGTCCAACGTCAACTCTTTAGCATGTCATATTTTAATGAGTGCTCACAATCATAAAAGATGTCCAAGATAGTATATTTATATGTGAAGACCTCTCTTTCTTTATTACTTCCTATTAATTGCAACGATGACCAAAACTATGTTTGTCAACCCTCAACAACTTTTATTCATCATACTTTTTCTATGTGAGCTCATTACTCTCCATAAGGCTCACATGATCTCTTTGTTTCTTTTTATTTCTTTCTCTTTTCTTTTATTCACTTAGGATCATGGCAAAATAACCAAGCCCTTGACTCAACACTAATCTTTATTATATAGCTCATGGACTTGATTACATAGAAGGATTTATAAAGCAAAACTCACAACTAGATCATACTAAGAACTTTTATTCTACTGGATCAAAATATTACCAAAAGGATCGAACTAAGAAAAATGGTAAAGATAAAAGTGATGGTGATACGATACCGGGGCACTCCCCCAAGCTTGGCAGTTCCCAAGTGGAGTGCCCATACCAGATACTCAATTCTTCTTTGTTGGTGAAGAAGGTGGAGTTGTTGATGATGGATAGTCACACATCGAGCGTAGGAGGTCTTCTAACTTGCGGATAATGCCCTTGAGAGCGATGATATGCTCCTTCAACAAAATTTGCATGTGTGAGATACTTGTTTTGTATACGAACTAACTCAATCATCTTGAAAGCTTCAATTTCTGTTGGGGTAAGAAGATTGTGATCCAGTTGAAGGGTGCCTTCTGTTGCCGGAACTTGTTCCTCCATGGCCTTCTTGATCCCTTCATCCTTGTTGATCTCCGTAGGTTCTTCTCTCTTCAGCTCTATCTTCATTAGCCAAGCATCGTTGCCCTCATGATTGGAGGAGGAGGGAGACGACATAGTGCTTGGCCTTGACAACCCTGACAGAAAATAGCTTGAAACAAAGACATGAGATTTTTGCGTGATACGGGAGTCAAAACCCCCGGGAGATTATATAATGAATTTTTACTGACCAAAATACGTGTCGTGTACGAAAACGGAGTTCGGAGAGCACACGAAGTGCCCACAAGGTAGGGGGAGCGCCTAGTAGGGTAGGGTGCGCCCTCCAACCTTGTGGAGGCCTCGTGTCCTTCCCGGACTGCTTCTTATTTTTCTATTTTTCTAAATATTCCAAAACGAAGAAATATTGCCGTAAAAACTGTTTTGGAGTCGGTTTACTTACCGTACCACATACCTATTCCTTTTTGGAGTCTGAAACGTTCCGGAAAGTGTCCCTTATGTATTCCTCCGGGGTTATGGTTTCAATAACATTGATTTCAACATTTATGGGATTACCTGAGATATAGTGTTTGATTCTTTGACCGTTCACCACCTTCGGATTTGTGCCTTCGAAGTTGTTGATTTTTATGGCACCGGAACGATAGACCTCCTCGATAACGTAAGGGCCTTCCCATTTAGAGAGAAGTTTTCCTGCAAAAAATCTTAAACGACAGTTGTATAGCAATACATAATCACCTACATTAAACTCGTGCTTTTTTATCCTTTTGTCATGCCATCTTTCAAACTTTTCTTTAAACAACTTGGCATTTTCGTAGGCTTGGGTTCTCCATTCATCAAGTGAGCTAATATCAAATAACCTCTTCTCACCAGCAAGTTTAAAATCATAATTGAGTTCTTTAATAGCCCAATAAGCCTTGTGTTCTAGTTCGAGAGGTAAGTGACATGCTTTTCCATAAACCATTTTATACGGAGACATACCCATACGATTTTTATATGCAGTTCTATAGGCCCATAATGCATCATCAAGTTTCTTGGACCAATTCTTTCTGGACCTATTAACAGTCTTTTGCAAAATTAATTTGAGCTCTCTATTACTCAATTATTCTTGACCACTAGACTGAGGGTGATAAGGAGATGCAATTCTATGATTAACATCATATTTAGCAAGCATTTTACAGAAAGCACCATGAATAAAATGTGAACCACCATCAGTCATTAAATATCTAGGGACTCCAAATCTTGGAAAAATAACTTCTTTAAGAATTTTAATAGAAGTGTTATGATCAGCACTACTAGTTGGAGTAGCTTCTACCCACTTAGTAACGTAATCAACAGCAACTAAAATATGTGTATATCCATTAGAGGAAGGAAAGGGTCCCATATAGTCAAAGCCCCAAACATCAAATGGTTCAATAACAAGTGAATAATTCATAGGCATTTCTTGACGTCTACTAATATTACCAATTCTTTGACATTCATCACAATATAGGACAAACTTACGGGCATCCTTGAAGAGAGTAGGCCAATAAAAACCAGATTGCAGTACCTTATGGGCAGTTCTATCTCCAGCATGGTGTCCTCCATAAGCTTCGGAGTGACACTTGCATAGGATATGTTCCTGTTCATGCTCAGGTACACAACGTCTAATAACACCATCTACTCCTTTATAAAGATGTGGGTCATCCCAAAAGTAATGCCTCAAATCATAGAAGAACTTTTTCTTTTGCTGGTATGTGAAACTAGGTGGTATAAACTTAGTAACAATGTAATTAGCATAATCAGCATACCATGGTGCAGTATGAGAAGCATTTATGACATTTATTTGCTCATCGGGAAAACTATCATCAATAGGTAGTGGGTCATCAAGAACATTCTCTAGCATAGATAAGTTGTCTGCAACGGGGTTCTCAGCTCCCTTCCTATCAACAATATGAAAATCAAATTCTTGTAGCAAGAGAACCCATCTAATAAGTCTAGGTTTATCATCCTTCTTTTCCATGAGATATTTAATAGCAGCATGATTGGTATGAATAGTTACTTTAGAATCAACAATATAAGGTCTGAACTTATCACAAGCAAATACAACTACTAAGAATTCTTTTTCAGTAGTAGCATAATTTCTTTGAGCATTGTCTAGGGTTTTACTAGCATATTGAATAACATTTAATTTCTTATCAACTCTTTGTCCTAGAACAGCACCTACAGCATAATCACTAGCATCACACATAATTTCAAACTGTAAATTCCAATCAGGTGGCTGAACAATAGGTGCACAGATCAATGCTTTCTTAAGTACTTCAAATGCTTCTACACAATCATCATCAAAAACAAATGGTATATCTTTTTGTAATAAATTGGTGAGAGGCCGAGAGATTTTAGAGAAGTCCTTAATAAACCTCCTATAAAATCCGGCATGACCAAGGAAACTTCTTATACCTTTGATGTCCTTGGGACATGGCATCTTTTCAATAGCATCAACCTTGGCTTTATCAACTTCAATACCTCTTTTAGAAACTTTATGCCCCAAGACAATACCTTCATTAACCATAAAGTGGCACTTTTCCCAATTCAAGACAAGATTAGTTTCTTCACATCTCTGCAAAACTCGATCAAGGTTGCTCAAGCAATCTTCAAAAGAAGATCCATGGACGGAAAATTCGTCCATGAAAACCTCACAAATCTTTTCACAAAAGTCAGAGAATATAGTCATCATGCATCTTTGAAAGGTAGCAGATGCATTACATAAAACCAAAAGGCATACTTCTATAAGAAAAAGTACCAAAAGGGCATGTAAAAGTAGTCTTTGATTGATCTTTGGTTGGCATAGGTATTTGAGAGAAACTAGAATATCCATCTAGAAAGCAAAAATGTGTATGTTTAGATAATATTTATAGAATTTGATCGATAAAAGGTAAGGGGTAATGATCCTTTTTATTAGCCTTATTTAATTTGTGGAAATCAATTACCATCCTATAACCTGTAATAATTCTTTGAGGGATCAATTCATCTTTATCATTGGGAACAACAGTAATACCTCCCTTCTTAGGGACATAATGGACATGGTTTACCCACTGACTATCAGCAACGGGATAGATTATACCTGCCTCAAGGAGCTTTAGTATTTCTTTTCTTACCACTTCTTTCATTTTAGGATTCAGCCGGCATTGATGGTCACGAACTGGTTTAGCATCTTCTTCCAAATTAATTTTATGTTGACATAGAGTGGGACTAATGCCCTTAAGATCATCAAGAGTATACCCAATAGCAGCATGGTGCTTCTTCAGAGTTTTCAATAATCTCTCTTCCTCATGCTTTGAAAGGTTATCACTAATAATAACATGATATATCTTTTTCTCATCAAGATAAGCATATTTAAGAGTATTAGGTAACGGTTTAAGATCAAACACGGGATCACCCTTAGGTGGAGGAGGATCCCCTAGGATTTCAACAGGTAAATTGTTTTTCAGAATAGGTTCCTGTTTAAAGAATACTTCATCTAATTCCCTTCTTTCATTCATAAAGATATCATTTTCATGGTCTAGCAAGTATTGTTCTAAAGGATCACTAGGAGGTACGGCAATAGAAGCAAGACCAATAATTTCATCCTTACTAGGTAATAATTCTTCACGGTGTTGTCTACTAAATTTAGAGAAATTAAATTCATGAGTCATATCATCTAAACCGATAGTAACAACATCTCTTTTGCAATCTATGATAGCATTAACAGTGTTCAAGAAGGGTCTACCAAATATAATGGGACAAAAGCTATCTTGTGGGAAACCAAGAAAAAGAAAATCAGCAGGATATTTAGTTTTCCCACACTAGACTTCAACATCTCTAACAATTCCCATTGGTGAAATAGTATCTCTATTGGCAAGTTTAATTGTGACATCAATATCTTCCATCACAGCAGGTGCAATATCATGCATAACTTCTTTGTATAAGTTATAAGGTATTGCACTAGCACTAGCACACATATCACATAAGCCATGATAACAATGATCTCATATTTTAACAGAAATAACAGGCATGCCTACCACAGGTCTAGGTTTGTCTTTAACACACGGTTTAGCAATTCTAGCAGTTTCATCACAGAAATAAATAACATGCCCATCAATATTATCAGACAAGAGATCTTTAACAATAGCAATATTATGTTCAACTTTAACTTGCTCAAGAGGCGTATATGTTTTAATATTGCTTTTACAAACTACAGTTGAAGCTTTAGCATGATCCTTTATCCTAACTGGGAAAGGTGGTTTCTCAACATAAGAAATAGGAACAGTAGGATCACTATAAGTGACAATCTTTTCTTCAACATTAATAGGTGAAGCTACTTTTACTTCTATGGGAGGATCATATTTAAACCACTTCTCCTTGGGGAGATCAACATAAGTATCAAAAGATTCACAGAAAGAAGCTACTATCTCAGAGTCAAGTCCATATTTAGTGCTAAATTCACGAAAAATATCGGTATCCATAAAAGATTTAACACAATCAAAACTAGGTGTTATACCTGACTCCTTACCTTTGTCGTGGTCCCAATCTTCAGAGTTGCGTTTAATTCTTTCCAATAAATCCCATTTGAATTCAATAGTGTTCATCATAAAAGAGCCAACACAAGAAGTATCAAGCATGGTGCGATTGTTATCAGAAAGCCGAGCATAGAAATTTTGAATAATCATTTTTCTTGAGAGCTCATGATTGGGGCATGAATATAACATTGATTTAAGCCTCCCCCAAGCTTGAGCGATGCTTTCTCCTTCACGAGGACAAAAATTATATATGTAATTGCGATCATGATGAACAAGATGCATAGGATAAAACTTCTGATGAAATTCCAATTTCAATCGTTTGTAATTCCAAGACCCCATATCATCACATAGCCTATACCATGTCAATGCGTCTCCCTTCAAAGATAAAGGGAAGACCTTCTTCTTAACAACATCTCCGGGTACACCTGCAAGCTTAAATAATCCACAAACTTCATCCACATATATTAGATGCTCATAGATGTTTTGTTCCATCTCCTAAAAAAGGATTAGCTAGCAGTTTTTTATCATACCCGAAGGAATTTTAAAGCAGACATTTTCATTTTCATTTTAATTTTCAGTAGGTTGAGTAAGTTGAGGAGCAACTCTTTGCTCTACTAGTCGGGGTGAAGATACCCCGAACAAGCCCCTCAGAGGATTACTTTCCATAGTAACAAGTGACAGTAAATTTCAACACATTATATAAAATTTTCCTTACCAAATTCCACCTACCAAAGGCGCTTCACTCCCCGGTAACGGTGCTAGAAAAGAGTCTTGATGACCCACAAGTATAGGGGATCTATCGTAGTCCTTTCGATAAGTAAGAGTTTCGAACCCAACGAGGAGCAGAAGGAAATGATAAGCGGTTTCCAGCAAGGTATTCTCTGCAAGTACTGAAATAAGTGGTAACAGATAGTTTTGTGATAGGATAATTTGTAACGAGCAACAATTAACAAAAGTAAATAAAATGCAACAAGGTGGCCCAATCCTTTTTGTAGCAAAGGACAAGCTTGGACAAACTCTTATATAGAGAAAAGCGCTCCCGAGGACACATGGGAATATCGTCAAGCTAGTTTTCATCACGATCATATGATTCACGTTCGGTACTTTGATAATTTGGTATGTGGGTGGACCGGTGCTTGGGTGCTACCCTTACTTGGACAAACATCCCACTTATGACTAACCTCTATTGCAAGCATCCGCAACTACAACAAAAGTATTAAGGTAAACCTAACCATAGCATGAAACAAATGGATCCAAATCATCCCCTTACGAAGCAACGCATAAACTAGGGTTTAAGCTTCTATCACTCTAGCAACCCATCATCTACTTATTACTTCCCAATGCCTTCCTCTAGGCCCAAATAATGGTGAAGTGTCATGTAGTCAACGTTCACATAACACCACTAGAGGAGAGACAACATACATCTCATCAAAATATCGAACGAATACCAAATTCACATGACTACTAATAGCAAGACTTCTCCCATGTCCTCAGGAACAAACGTAACTACTCACAAAGCATAAACATGTTCATAATCAGAGGGGTATTAATATGAATATAGGATCTGAACATATGATCTTCCACCAATTAAACCAACTAGCATCAACTACAAGGAGTAATTAACACTATTAGCAACCTACTAGCACCAATCCCGGACTTGGAGACAAGAATTGGATACAAGAGATGAACTAGGGTTTTGAGAGGAGATGGTGCTGATGAAGATGTTGATGGAGATTGCCCTCTCCCGATGGGAGGAGCGTTGGTGATGACGGTGGCGATGATTTCCCCCTCCGAGAGGGAAGTTTCCCCGGCAGAACAGCTCAGCCAGAGCCCTAGATTGTTTCCGCCAAGGTTCCGCCTCGTGGCGGCAGAGTTTCGTCCGAGAAGATGGCTTGTTATTTTTTCCCATCGAAAGACTTCATATAGCAGAAGATAGTCACCGGAGGGCCACCAGGCGGCCCACGAGGTAGGGGGCGCTCCTAGGGGGGTGGGCGCGCCCCCACCCTCGTGGGCAGGGTGTGGCCCCCCTGGTGAAGTTCTTGCTCTCAGTATTTTTTATATATTTGGAAAACGTCTTCCGTGGAGTTTTAGGAGTTTTGGAGCTGTGCAGAATAGGTCTCTAATATTTGCTCCTTTTCCAGCCCAGAATCCCAGCTGCCGACATTCTCCCTCTTTATGTAAACCTTGGAAAATAAGAGAGAATAGGCATAAGTATTGCGACATAATGTGTAATAATAGCCCATAATGCAATAAATATCGATATAAAAGCATGATGCAAAATGGACGTATCAGAGGACGGTGGATGATGACGATGGCGATGGATTCCCCTCTCCGGAGCCCCGAACGGACTCCAGATCAGCCCTCTCGAGAGAGTTTCGGGCTTGGTGGCGGCTCCATATCGTAAAACGTGATGAATCTTTCTCCCTAATTTTTTTCTCTCCGAACACGAATATATAGAATTGGAGTTGAGGTCGGAGGAGCTCCAGGGGCCCACGAGGTATGGGGCGCGCCTAGGGGGGTAGGCACGCTGCCCACCCTCGTGGCTAGGGTGTGGGCCCCCTGGTCTTGATCTTTTGCCAGTATTTTTTATTATTTCCAAAAATAGTCTCCGTGAAGTTTCAGGTCATTCCAAGAACTTTTGTTTCTGCACATAAATAACACCATGGCAATTCTGCTGAAAACAACGTCAGTCCGGGTTAGTTCCATTCAAATCATGCAAGTTAGAGTCCAAAACAAGGGCAAAAGTGTTTGGAAAAGTAGATATGACGGAGACGTATCACTAGTCTTTTTAGGCCATAGTAGCTCTTACATTGATACGCAACAGAATGCAATCAAGTGGGTATCTTTGTGATTAACTCACAATACCCAAGAATTAGTGATTAACATGTTTAACCATAATTCCCAAGAACTATATCTTTGACCAGCCTACTATACATCAAAAACTTGTATGACATTCATACATGAGCTGGATATTCCAGTCATCTTTCTTTCTGCCTTTATACTTCTAACAGTTTAACTTTTTGTGTTCCTCCTACTCGCAAAAGAAGCACCCAACTTAAGAGTGGCGTTAGGCCCGGACTTCCTAGGCGTGTAAGTCATACTAACACCCTTTGGACACTTCCTTTCTCTTTAAGTTGTTGTTTTATTCACCTTTCATTATATGACAGGCGTTCTTCTGGATCCCTTTCCCAACAGTCAAATGCATAGTAAACACTTTTACTAATACTTGCAAACAAACATTGCTTTGTTTGTATCTGAAAATAATTTTCAGTTCCATGAATATCATATAACAATCCCAACTTTCAAATTTTGGGTTTCATGGAAGCAAACATATTCCACTTGACCGTAACAGAATTCTAGCTTTTGGATCAAAGGACGAGAGTCACATGATCCATATCATTAGCGGGAGGATACAGAAAGCATGCGATAGGACAAAATCCTTCTCGGCACTTTTGAGGACAATCCTCACATTATGTTACCAATCGTAAAGTTTTAACCAGATATTTAACAGCTATTCAATTTTAACAGGGAAGGTGGAAACGCGAGCCATTATTCTACAACTATTTTGCAAGAAACACTTAGACAATGTTCATAACTAATTGCATTGAGAATTAAACATGTTAATTCAATAGTGCGCTCCCACTGAAAACAATATCTCTCATAATCGATTTAGAGTGATTCAAGATCCATATTTCTATTTGATGCCATGGACGGGTTAATCACTGATGACACAAATTTCAGTCGGTAGGCCAACTTGCCAATCACATCTCTATGTGATTCTTGTTCATCTTTCAATGGGCTTGTTCCGAGCTCAGGACTCGCCTGCCTAAATGTCAAAGACAACCAAGTGATCTTGCTGCGAGGTCCGACCTCACCCGCCTCATTCCTCTCGATTCGTTCATGCTCATGTGTACATGGCGCACCCCAAAAAGATACGAATTTCAGATGGTGCTACACTTGGGTGAACACTAACTACTTTAATATTTTGAAGTGAGAGATCACCCTAATAAAAAGCGACTACCTCGCAATCAAGAAGGGTGCATCATAAGGGATAAACATCTCATGCAATTCATAATAGCATGATATGGTATAGCCCTTTCTGACGGAGAAGTATTTCATCTCTTCGTCTTCGGCATTCGCATCAGTGTTCACCTTCGCGAAGATTTCCACCACCTTGTCGATGCACCAGATAATATTGCTATCTCCATAGCGTATAAAATTAATGCATTCCTTAAGGTTGACACGCAGGTCATTAAAGTGCAATCATATGGCTCCAGCCATCATGCCGAATCATGACACGCAGGTCATGTTAATTACATTATATAGTCATCTCATACATAATCAAATTATTATGAGCACTGCTATACCACATCACATGCACATGCAAACCCTCCTGCAAAACCAAGTTAGACGTCTCTAATTGGTTCATGCAAAAAACTTGTGTTTCGTGGCTTCTAAGGTTTCAAAACAAACCGAAGCTACCAACGTCCATCATCAAGTATGATAATTCAAGTCGCTAGATTAACTTTGCGGGGTGTATGAAACACGAGATAATAAAATATCTAGCCCCATACTGAACTTCGTCATATGCATGACCCCTGTGCAGATTATATCTGCATTGCCCTTTTGTCTGCGAAATTTCATCTTTCTTTCTAACTATGGTGGATTTCAACGAACTGTTAGCACTTCGTTGATCAATCAGGATCGCGGATTGCCAGAACATTGAAAATCCACCATGCTGTTATCAAGATCAAAAATATGCAAATTCCAGGGAAGCAACAAGAACATTGGGTAATAGATTTCATCTACTACCCACACAAATAATTTTCAGTAATAGAACTCATCTACTACAAATTATATTGTGCAACACCCATACATCTCTATGTATTCTAGATCGTAACCTGCATCTACGCATAGCACGGCTCATGATGCCACTGTAGGGGAACGCAGCAGAAAATAAAAAATTTCGGACCTACGCACCAGTCCAGGACTACTATGGAGACTATATACATGGTTTGATCTTTTTCGTTACCAACTCGTAGCGCAGCGGGAAGTAGAGTCGATGATGATCGGCGGTGCAGATCCCCGCAGATAGGATTTACAACCTCCCAACTGCGAGGATGTATACCCGCATCTTCCCCTCGGACAGCCCTCTAAGAGGTGGTCGGACAGTCCTCCGAACGGTGTCACGAACAGCCCTTCAGGAGGACCTTCGAAAGTCGGACAATCACTTGGACAGCCCTTTGGGAGGACCTTTGAAACTCGAACGGTCACAGGGACAGCCCTTCGGGAGGCACTCTCGAACTAAGACCGAAACTATGATCTCTCTACAGAGTTGCACACATACGGTGTCATCTATCCGGCAGGGCTTCGCCGTCCAGAACTAGTTCCTGCCAGAACCCAGACAGCCTTTCGACTCTACGAAACTATTTCGCTGGGAGGGAGAGAGAGAGAGAGAGAGCCAGATCATGCATGGCATTTGTATGAGAGCAAGAGTGTGTCTTTAGGCAGCCCCCTCCACCCCTATTTATAGGCCAAGCCCAAGGGTGGCTTCTCCAAGAAGCCAAGGGGATAATACCAAAAGGCCCTCAAGGTGGCTTCTCCAAGAAGCCAAGCAAAAAAGCACTTCCACTATTCATGACGACATTTTTCAGCATCGATTCGAACTAAAAATATTTATGTGGTCTCAGAATATATCCAGTACCCACTAAAATAATTTTCAACGCGTTCCGAAACAATTCTGGTTTAGTGATTTTCATCTGCGAAAAGCAAACAAGAATGCGTTTTCACTATTCGTGAAGACAATTTTTCGCATCCATTAAATCCAAAAATATTTCTGTGGGTCTTAGAATAATTCCAGTACCCACTAAAATGATTTTGGATTCATTCCAAAACAATTTCAGATTAGTGAATTTCATCTGCGAAAAGCAACCAAACCGGTACCGGCAGCTCCGGAACATTTCTGGTTTTTTATCCCGAAAAATTCCCAGAAGTTTCCAGAATAATTCTGGCACCCTCCAAGAATTATCAGGCGCTTCCCGAAACCAAATTTACTTAATGGTATATCCCGAAACAACTTTTCGGTTTTACGAAACTATTTCGCTATTCTCTCTCCGGAACTCTTCCATTGTCTCCGAAACTTTTTCGGCAAATTTCTCTCAGACTCCCTGTCTAGTATTCAGTAGATAGATGACCCTTAAGAGTGTGATCCTATAGGTTCGGTGAAGCATAGACATGACTGGAACACTTTCCGACCAATGATCAACATCGGAGCCGTGGACACCCCACACGAATGAATATTCGAGTGAACCTCCAGTTGCAATGAGCTATTCCTGTTGCTTCATGATATGTCACAAACACCCGTGGTGAGATTTATTGCATCCCCGTGGAAGAACAATTTGTCCACCATGCAAGTTACCTCGTTACCAGTTTTGTTCTCTTTTCTCGTTTCCGTGTTCTGACATCCCTGTGATCAAATCACACTGTGTCTGGCCAGACGATGATGGATACCGTAACACCGAGAGGGCCCGAGAATATCTCTCCATCGTCGGAGGAGCAAATCCCAATCTTGAGCTATCAAGTTACTTGACAAACTTTTCCATGAACCCGTAAGCCGCCGTAATAGCCACCCATTTACGAATGACGTTTAACAAACCCCAAAGTTCATGAAGAAAGTATGAAGAAACTCGATACTCTCATGGTCTAAGGAATTATGCAAACATTAACCATCTCTGTGTTATCAACCATAAACTTGTGACGAATGAATCGCATAGTGTAACATCAATCCGGGTCGATTCAACACAAATGTTCTCTTAAAATTGTGCCCTGAAAGTTGCTGGCATTGACATGCCCATGATCAGGAAAACAGAACCATCATGCAACACTTGAGCCAGTCTTAGAGGCCAGACTAAGAATACTTCTTACCGTTTATTATTCCACACGTGCATATGAGTCTTCCTCCGAGCCTCATGTTATTGCAGACTCGAGAACCATAGCAGTTATAGCATGGAACATAAACATAATTATGAACTTTGAGATAAATAATATCATTTATTATTGCATCTAGGGCATACCACCTACAAGGGGCGGCACAGGGTGAGGGCGCGAGCGACGGCGAGGGCACGGGTGACGGTGTCGGGGCAGGGGCGGCGCGCGG
Source organism: Triticum urartu (assembly GCF_056163025.1). Classification (NCBI taxonomy): domain Eukaryota; kingdom Viridiplantae; phylum Streptophyta; class Magnoliopsida; order Poales; family Poaceae; genus Triticum; species Triticum urartu. The sequence goes on from NC_141877.1 coordinate 5,545,139, forward strand.
TGACGGCGTCGGGCGAGGGCGAGGGCGAGGGCGCGGGCACCGGCGACGGCGACGGCATGGGCAGCGGGCGGCGTCGATGTCGTCGAAGGGTCGTCGAGGGCAACTGCGAGAGGACGATGAACATTTTCACAAGTGTTGGTTATATACCCAGAGCTTTGGATCCGGTTCGTGGCATCAACTGGGACTAAAGGTCTCTTTTCAGCAGCCCAAAGGGCGGGAAGCAGAGGCCTTTGGTCCCGGTTGGTGGCACGAACCGGGACTAAAGGGGTGGCATTGGTTTTGGTTGGTGCCATGAACTAGGACCAAAGGCCCCCTTTCGTCCCGGTTCGAGCTACGAACCGGGACCAATGGTCTTGTGCTAGAACTGTCGCAGTGCGGTGGGATGTTTAGTCCCACCTCGCTAGCCGAGAGGCTTTGACAGTGGTTTATAAGTGCTGCTGCGCTGACCACTTCGAGCTCCTCTCTAATGCAGGTTTACAGGCCTAAAGTCACTTTATCTTCCTGTGGGCGTACTGGGCCTACTGCGGGCCTGAATCCTGGCCCATGGGTGGATTTCTAGTCGTATTTAGGCCGTGGTGGCCCAGTAGGTGGCATTTTTATTTTTTTCCTGTTTTTTTTTGTTATCTTTGTTGCTTTATTTTTTTTATTTTCTACTTACAACAAAATACGTACTGTTTTCAGTGATTCTTTTTTATTTTAGGTAATAAAAATAATAAACTTTCCGTTAGTGCCATTAGTTTTCCATTTTGAATAGTCTAAATTTGAATTCTTTGAAATTTGTGTGAATCACTAGTTTGTCATTAACTTTACTATAAAAATAAAATACTTATTGTTTTTGAGTGATTCTTTTTTATTTTAGGTAATAAAAATAATAAACTTTCTGTTAGTGCCATTAGTTTTCCAATTTGAATAGTTTAAATTTCGATTCTTTGAAATTTGTGTGAGTCACTAGTTTGTGATTAACTTTACTATAAAAATAAAATACTTCCTATTTTTTAGTGATTCTTTTTTATTTTAGGTAATAAAAATAATAAACTTTCTATTAGTGCCATTAGTTTTCCAATTTGAATAGTTTAAATTTCAATTCATTGAAATTTTTGTGAATCACTAGTTTGTGATTAACTTTACTATAAAAATAGATTTTGGAGTGATTCTTTTTCCTGCTATTTAATATTACTGTGTTTTATCATTATATTCAAAAACACATTTTGTTATTTTAGTTTATAACAAAAAAATTATGATAATTCTTTTTGCTATTAAAGTTTCTAACAAAAAAAGTTATTTATGAAAATTCTTTTTGCCTATAATGTTTTGAACAGAAAATACTTTGATAATTTTAGTTGCATAAATTTTATATAATTTTAGTTTCAATAATATTAGAGGTTTATGAAAGCTTTTTAGTTGATTCCTTTTGATATTAGAGTTTCATTAAAGTTTTCTAGTTCATTGTTTTTCCTATTAGAGTTTCATTGAAGTTTTCTAGTTCATTCTTTTAGTTTATTTTTTTTCTATCAGAGTTCCATAAAAGTTTTCTAGTTCATTATTTTTGCTATTAGTTCATTCTTTTTGCACTAAATGACCGTAAAATTGAAAAGCACTACAAATGAACTCTAAAAAGTATAGCATGTGCTTTCTCCCACATGTGTTTTCTAGTTCATTCTTTTTGCTATTAGTTCATTATTTTTGCTATTAGTTCATTCTTTTAGTTTGAAAGTTGGCATGGTATCATCATTTCACCCACATAGCATGTGCTAAAAAGTATAGATGGTTACGGCAAAAACTAGATGCACTTCGTGTACAAAATGGAGAATCTCTTTCGAAGTATCAGGGTTACAGACGAAAACTCATTTGTTAGAAAGGGATTTCATTTTTTTGAACTTATTTAAACTCCGGACTTTTTGTGTGTTCAAAATGCACCATTCAACGCCACATCATCAATTTTCAACCCTTTCTGACTTCATTTGTTATTTTTCATGCAACCATTCTGATTGTTTGCCTCAGCCACTTCGAGAAACATAATTATGTGTGTCTGTCACCGTACATCCATTGCCGGTTCATCTGCTTGCATTATATATAATTATGTGTGTCAAAAACCATTACAGATTCACATGGATAGATAAGTAACCAAATTAATAGAAGTTCATCATCACATTAAAACCAAAGTACATACATAGTTCAAATTTAACAGCATATAGCTCTCCAAAGCATCTACTTAAACCATACATTGAAACTATGTAAAACCTTTCAATGCAACAACAATTGCGATCATAATCACAACCAAGGTAACAATTGATCCAACGGCATAATGATACGAACCCACGGTATGAATGGCATATTTTCTAATCTTTCTCATCTTCAACCGCATTGCATCCATCTTGATCTCGTGATCATCCACGACATCCGCAACATGCAACTCCAATATCATCTTCTCCTCTTCAATTTTTTTATTTTTTCCTTCAAGTAATTGTTTTCGTCTTCAACTAAATTTAACCTCTCGACAATAGGGTCGGTTGGAATTTCCGGTTCAACTACCTCCTACATAAATAAAATCTATGTCACATTGGTCAGCATAATTGTCATAAACAATAAATGAACCAAATAGTTATAAAAAGATAATATATACCACATCCGAATCATAGCCAGGATGTGGGCCGACGGGGGCGGATACCAAAACCATCGCACTACATAATAATAAGCAATAATAAAAGTAAGAAAATTAGACAAGTATCTATCTAAAGTAAGAATATTTTTCTTTCAGAAAGAAGATAAGAACAAGAGGCTCACCACGGTGGTGTCGGCGACGAGATCGGCGCAGGCGATCGACGGCGGTGAAGACGGGGAAGGGACATGACGGACCGCTAAACCTATGCAAATCTCGGGGAAAATGGAGCTTGGAGGTCGAGCTTCGAGAGGAGAAAGCTTAACTAGTGTGGCTCGGGCATTTCATCGAACACCTCATGTGCATAGGAGGTGAGATAGAGCAACCAAATGCCCTCCCCTCGCCGGTCAGAAAAAACAGAGCACTGTGGAGTGCTCTGCTGCGGCGATGGGGTATATATAGGCAGCTCATTTGTCCCGGTTTGTGGCCGGAACCGGGACTATAGCTCCATCTTCTGTCCCGGTTCGAGCCACGAACCGGGACCAATGTATGTGGGTCAGGAGCGAGGGCCATTGGTCCCGATTCGTGCCTAGAACCGGGACAAATGGGTCCAGACGAACCGGGACCAATGCCCACGAGGGCCCGGCCGGCCCCCGGGCTCACGAACCGGGATGTATACCCCCATGGGTCCCGGTTCGTGACTGAACCGGGACTAATGGGCTGGCCAGGCCCGAACCAAAGCCCTGTTTTCTACTAGTGTGGGATGACGTGGCTCGCCGCAGCGTATACGGGCGAGTTTGAGGGTTAGCAGGTGCGGGTGGTTGGTCTTTTCGTTTTGATTCCCCGCCAGCATAAACTGAGCCCTCGGTGACGGCACAGCGAGCGGCAGCAAGGCGGGCCATCGGAGCCGGGGGCGAGCGCTTGAGGAGGAATGGCAGCTGAAGGAAGAAGAATGAAGTGAGGCCATTGGAACTTAATATTCCCTCTGTCTCAAAATAAGTCACTTAACTTTGTACAAACTTGAGTCACTTATTTTGGGACGAAGGGAATACGAACGGTCCAGAAAATATATTGATCCAAAAAATTTCCAGGCAACTTACTGATAGTCTGTCCCAATATTTATCTTGGCATTTATTTTGCTAGATGACTTGCAACTATCTTTTTTTCCTTTTTAATACTCCATCAACCTCAACCTCTGGCTACTCGATGGTGTACATCGAGGCAAAGATAGCGTTGGCATGGAGCTGCGCATGACGGAGAAGAAGAAAAAGAATAGATCAGGGCTAACAGCTCAAACTAAACCAAAACCTGCCACTATAAAAACTCTTCAAGACTACGCAAAAAATTGAGACTTTTTACAATACATCATACTACCCAACATAGTGGGTAGTATTTAGTTGATCCAATGGTCAGTATCGATCGATAAAATTTTCCTCATAGGCATATTAGTAATTCTCAATCAGAGGTAGATTTATTCTTTCTTAGTTTAATCATTATCATATTAATTAAGTTAATTCCATCTGACGTGACACTATTCCTCCGCTGCTTGCGACGCCACGCCGCCGCAAAATCTCCATGCAACTCGCCGCCGCAAGGACCTCCGCTATACCCACTCCCTTGCAGCCAATGCGTGCACACAAAACAACACGGCTTCATGTGGCGCCCGGTGCACTAGCCGATTTGATTTCATTTGATGAGTACCAACGGCAACGCGGCTGGGCGATGCCGAGCATGGCGGCGTGGGTGTGCGACGGCCGTCTGAAGTGGTGAGCGGGGTGGTGCTGCGAGGCAATTGACAAGTTCGATGACCCCCTCGATGCACTCCCAAGCCTCATTGCATGGAGGAACGAGCGGGTGCATATGCGGCCCACGTCACAGCTGCTCCCTCGGGCTGCCGGAGCTGCCCCGCTAGAGAGGAATGGCAACGGCGACGGACCTAGTTCAGGCGCATGGTGCGGAACCCCTGATCGCAGGCCAAGAGCGTCGGGCAGCTTGTCGGCCCGAAAGTGTCCGGCGTCGACCCGCCGAGGAGCAGAAAGTGAATGGAAGACTTATCAAGTGCCCATCTTCGATCCGGCCTTCGTAGAGCTCTGCTCAATGCCACCGGCCTTGTAATCACAAGGTGAGTTGATGCAATAAAGAAAATCACAGGGGACCATATGTGCTTGTGGCCATCAAGAAGCGTCTTGCGTGCGCACTTGTGTTACGAGAGCAAGGAGTGATCTGATTGTTGCGTATGTGCGTGACATGATTGTCTATCCGGCCGGCGGAGCTTTTCTACATCGTTGTGTCCTATCTACGTGAGGCCAACTTCACCCCACGACCTCAAGTGAACGTTCGTTTTGTCTGGATTTCGTTCATTTGAGATGACATTGGATAGCAAAACGGACATGCATGTCCGGCTTCCGTTGAAGGCGCCCAACGCAGCCGACTACGACAAAATGTCCGCCTGTGCTTATGCCCCCGCGGTCGCCTTGCAGCAGCATCAGCTCGCGCACTCCGCCGCACCAACCGCGCACGCCGGCGCCCAGCCGCGCTCGCTATCTAGCCCGTCGCACCGTGCCATAGCTAGCTAGCTAGCTATCCCGCACAGCCGCTTGACATAGCTAGCTAGCTAGCTATCCGGCATTTCCGCTCGCGAGCACGCCGCCCTCCCCTGCGCCGCAGCTTGCGCGCACGCCACCATCGCCCGCGCGCACGCCGCACAGCCGACCTCGCCCGTAGCGCAGCTCGCGCGCATGTCGCCGTCGTCCACCCGCTTGCGCTGCAGCCGCACGCCGCAACGGCCGCGCAGCCGCTCGCGTGCATGCAGCCCTCTCCCGTGCCGCAGCTTGCGCGCACGCCCAGTCCCAGCCGCTGCGCTGCGCCCCGGCCCCGGCCGCCACGAGCTCGGTCGAGCCCGCGTGCGCTTTGCCCCGCCCTGCCCCCCGCCGCCGCTAGCTCGGCCGTGCCTGCCCGCGCTCTGCCCCGCCTCGCCCGTCGTGAGCTCGGCCGCGCCCGCACCATCTGCCCGCCACGCCCCGGCCACCCCGCAGCGTCGGCCCGCCCCGTTCGTCGCCTCACTGCCCGCCGCTCCGCCCACAGCCGCTCCCCGCGCCCTGCAGCAGCTGGCCACGCGCGTTCGCCCCAGCCCTTGCCCGCGCCACGCACTCTCGCCACACGCCCGCGCCGGCCACGCTCATCTCCCCGCGACCACACTCGCCGGAGCCTCGCCTAGCCGCGCAACATGCTTGCCCCCGTCTCCGTCGCGCTGCAGCATCCTGCCTCGCTGCACAGTGCGCCCACATCTCGCCACACCTCCATCCGCCGTGCTCTCCGTCAGCCGAGCAGCCCCGAGAGTACCGGAGCCGGCGGGTGCTGGTGGTGGCACTGCCGTGCTAGAGCCCGGAGCCGACATGGTTGGGAAAAGGAGAGAAAAGAGGGGAGAGAGAGGGATGGGTGGGTGGGCAGGCGGGCCCCTCTGGTTTCAATGACAAGCGGGCCAGGGGTCACATGCAGAGGACACACCCCAGACGAGGACGATGCAGAATTGTCCGCTTGTGTCCATTTCAGACGCAAATCTAGACCAAGTTTGCGCCCAAGATAGGACGAGCCGGACCAGGAACAGACGTTTTTTACGGATAGGGTCGCGCTTGGCCATCTGGTATGTCCGTTTTGCCCCAAATGGACAGGCCCGGACGATTTGGGGTCGTGCGATGGAGTTGGCCTGAGGGAAATTCCACCTTAGGGCATGAATCGAGGCCGTCAGCTTTGCTTCGTCGGCGGTCGTGGCTTGTCGCCGAAAAGTACAGGGCGGCTTGCTGGCATGGACTGGGCAAGAAATGATGGGAGGAAAGATTGGCCATGGCGGGGAAGAAACCTGACCACGTGATTGATAAATATGGAAGTACCCAAAATGCTCTTAACTAGTAAATATACTACCCAAAACCTGGTGTAGTATCGACTCATCTGGCCCTCCAACCCATAGAAACGAACGGCTCAAATTGACTTGATGCACTGTAAAAGGCAAACAGAAATGTATTATTTTATTTTGTTTGTTTATGTGACTAAAAGTAGAATGTAGAGAAAGGCATTATTTTGTTCGTGTTACTAAAACTACAATGATTTTTAAGGTGTTTACAGTTTGTGCACAGAAAAGGAAGGAGAAGAATGCTCCAACATGTGACGAACAAATACATAAGACATGCAATATTACATATTGGGTGTCTATAGGACGTAAGAGCTGTCAATTCTTGTAGAGAGGTGATCTCGCAAAAAAATATCTTGTAGAGAGGTGAAAATCAGATCAGTTAGAAGTACATAAGCACATAGAAATACATAGTATAAATGTCGTTCCCCTGCTAAACATTCAGATATCAGATTAAATGAACGATGGCCATCAGACCAACGCTCAGATAGTTTAAATGCAATAGTACATGAAACAAGTATGGGATAAAGAAAAGGAAAATAGAGAAAAACATGTACAGTACATGGCATGGCACCCCAGGGCGACTTTTTTCGCGCCGGCACCGGAAAAAACCCCAGTCGTGCCCCCATAACGCCGAAATCCGCCGGCTCGACCCGTTTTTGTGCCCAGCGATCGCAGGCCGAACCCAGCGCGCTGGGACGCTCGGGGGCTCCGGCGAAAGGGGAAAACACGCCTGTGCTACACTGTCCGACGAAAAGTCAAGGCAATCGTCAAGATTCACCCCCACCCGCCGCACACTCGGCCACCACCCTGCCGATACCGGCGCCGCCCACCGCCCAACACCGCTAGATAGGCCATTCCCCGCCGGAAAAGAGAGAAGGTTTCGCCACTGCAGCCTCTTCACCACCATTCGGGCGAGTTTTCCGGTGCTCCGGCCGTGCAGGGCGGTATACCGACGGCTGTGCACCCACCACGCCCACCAGGTGTTCGTCGATTTGTCTGCTCGGTGATGGACTCGGATGACGTGGAGGCGCTCGCCGCGCTGCTGGAGGAGGAAGCCGATGCCGACGTCCAGGAGGAGGAACATCTCATGGTCCTCGCCGCCCTCACCGGCCTGATCGCGAGGAATGAAAAGCCGCGGCGAGGTGGCTCGGCGCTGGGGCGGCTGAAAGCAAAGAACCGACATCGTCTGGAAGGCTATTGCATGCTCTACTCCGACTACTTCGCCGACGCTCCACTACACGACGACAAAGTATTTCGGCGCCATTATCGGATGAGCCGGAAACTTTTCTTCAGGATTGTGAATTCCATGCGGGAGTTCGACAGCTACTTCAAGTGCAAGAACGATTGCACTAGCAAACTTGGATTCACCTCAATCCAGAAGTGCACGACGACTATGAGGATTCTTGCATCCGGAGCTCCTGGTGATTCACTCAATGACTATGGGTGCATGGCCGAGTTCACGACCATTGAGTGTTTCTACAAGTTCTGCAGGGTAGTGGTGGCAGTGTTTGGACCGCAATACTTGCGATCACCCAATGCTGAAGACACTGCTCGGATCCTAGCACAGAACGCAGCAAGAGGATTTCCTGGGATGCTTGGAAGCATCGACTGCATGCATTGGAAATAGAAGAACTGTCCATTGATACGTCTCCAACGTATCTACTTTTCCTAACGCTTTTTCTCTTGTTTTGGACTCTAATTTGCATGACTTGAATGAAACTAACCCCGGACTGACGCTGTTTTCAACAGAAGTACCATGGTATTGTTTTTGTGCAAAAATAAAAGTTCTCTGAATGGAACGAAACTTTGAGAGGAATTTTTATATCAATAAAGAGAATTTCTGGAGCCAAGATCCATCGGAGGGGGGCACCTGGATGGGCACAACCCACCAGGGCGCCCCTCCTGGCGCGCCCAGGTGGGTTGTCCCCACCTGGTGGCCCCGCAGACCTCAACCCTGATACTATAAAATCACATATTTGGAGAGAAAAACCAGGGAGAAAGATTCATCGCGTTCCACAAGACGGAGCCGCCGTCACCTCCTGTTCTTCATCGGGAGGCCAGATCTAGAGTCCGTTTGGGGCTCCGGAGAGGGGGATCGTCGTTCTTCGTCATCACCAACCCTTCTCCATCGCCAATTCCATGATGCTCCCCACCGGGAGTGAGTAATTCCTTCATAGGCTCGCTGGTCGATGAGAAGTTGGATGAGATTCATCATGTAATTGAGTTAGTTTTGTTAGGTCTTGATCCCTAGTATCCACTATGTTCTAAGATTGATGTTGCTATGACTTTGCCATGCTTAATGCTTGTCACTTTGGGCCAGGTGCCATAATTTTAGATCTGAACCGTTTATGTTATCACCATTATATCCATGTTCTAGATCCGATCTTGCAAGTTATAGTCACCTCCTACGTGTTATGATCCGGCAACCCCGGAGTGACAATAGTCAGGACCACTCCCGGTGATGACCGTAGTTTGAGGATTTCATGTATTCACTGTGTTAATGCTTTGTTCCGATTCTCTATTAAAAGGAGGCATTAATATCCCTTAGTTTCCAATTGGACCCCACTGCCACGGGAGGGTATGACAAAAGATGTCATGCAAGTTCTTTCCATAAGCACGTATGACTATTTATGGAATACATGCCTACATTATATTGATGAACTGGAGCGAGTGCCTTATCGCCCTAGGTTATAACTGTCTCAAGATGAATATCATCCAACAAGTCACTGATCCAATGCCTACAAATTTATCTTATATTGTTCTTACTAAGTTACTACTTCTTTCGTTACTGTTGCACTTGCTATGAAACTATTGCTATCATTGTTACTATTACCTTTGCTACTGTCACTACAATCAAAACTATCATATTACTTTGCTACTGATCAAGTTGCTGCAGATAATTAATCTCCAGGTGTGGTTGAAGTGACAACTCAACTGCTAATACCTTCAAATATTCTTTGGTTGCCCTTGTGTCGAATCTATAAATTTGGGTTGAATACTCTACCCTCGAAAACTGTTGCGATCCCCTATACTTGTGGGTTATCAAGACCTTTTTCTGGTGCCGTTGCCGGGGAGCATAGCTATATTTGTTGAGTCACTTGGGATTATTATCAATTTATCACTATGAAGAATCTGAAGGATGCTAAGACTAAGATTTATCCCTCTAAGACGAGGGGAGGTAAGGAACTCACATCCAGTTCTGCTTTAGATTCACCTTCTATTATAAGTAACCTTGCAACACCACCACATGCTATTAATCATGATATGTCGCAAGTTGTTGATGATGCTACTTCTGCTATGAATGATACTTATGATGATGCTAGTACCTTGTTTGATGATAATGATGTGCCACTTGGTGACTTTCTTGATGAACAAATTGCTAGGGTAATTCAACATGATGTTGATGAATCTGATGATGAGCTTAAATCTGAAACTCCTGAAACACCTACTAGAACTAGTCTTCCTAGATATGAATTGCCTAACGTACAGGAAGGTTATGTTATGAATGAGGAGACAACTAGAGACATTCTTGCTTCTAAGAATAGAGATGTTCTAATGAAATTACTATGCAAGTATAAAGAAAAATCTCTGAATGCTAGAATGAAATATGATCCTAAGTTTACTACTTCACCCATCATTATTGATGATAAGGATTATGAATTCTCTGTCAACCCAAAGTTAATTACTTTGGCTGAATCTGATCCTTTCCATGGTTATGAAACTGAAACTGCTGTCGCACATCTTACTAAGTTGAATGACATAGCCACCCTTTTTACTCATGATGAGAAGACTCGTTATTACTTTATTCTCAAATTATTTCCGTTCTCATTAAAGGATGATGCTAAAGCTTGGTACAATACTCTTGCTCCTAGTTGTCTGTGTAGTCCCCAGGATATGATTTATTACTTCTCTAAAAATTATTTCCCTGCTCATAAGAAACAAGCTGCTTTACAGGAAATATTTGACTTTGTGCAAATTAAAGAAGAGAGTCTCCCACAAGCTTGGGGGAGGCTTTTTCAGTTACTTAATGCTTTGCCTGATCATCCTGTTAAGAAAAATGAAATACATGATTTCTTCTATAATGGACTAATCGATGCTTCTATGGACTTCCTAGATAGTTGTGCTGGTTGTGTTTTCAGGGAACGAACTATTGGGCAAGCTGAAGAATTATTTAATAACATATTGAAAAATTATGATGATTGGACTCTTCCTGAACCACCGCCTAAACCCACTCCGAAGAAGAGGGGTATATTATATCTCAGTCCTGAAGATATGCAAGAGGCAAAGAAATCTATGAAGGAAAAAGGTGTTAATGCTGAGGATGTTAAAAATTTACCTCCAATTAAAGAAATACATGGGCTTAATACACCACCACCTCCTAAGGTGGTAGAGGTAAATTCTCTTATGAAATTCAATGATAATGACAATCCTCCCAATATGCACCCTAGCCAATGCCTTTATGAGTTTGAAAACTATATTAGAAAACAAGATCACTTCAATGCAAATGTTATGAAACAATTGAAATACAATTCTGATATGATTGCTCGCTTGAGTGACTTGTTATTTAGAATCTCAAATGATGTTAGAGGTGTTGGAAAGCATGCTTTTATGGTACAAACCCAGTTAGAACAAGTTTCTAAATCTTAAAGAAAGTTGCTAGATGAAATGAATAATAATATACATGACTTTGCTGTTAGAGTTGCAACTAGAGGAGGTAAAATGACTCGGGAACCACTTTATCCCGAGGGACATCCAAAAATAATTGAATAGGATTCACAAAGGAATAACACCACTGCACCTAGTCCTTCTACAAAGAAAAGGAAAAAGAAAAATGATAGGACTTTGCATGCTTCTAGTGAACTTGAAGTAGAGAAACCTCCTGATAATGATAATTAAGTTTCTATCTCTGATGCTGAAACTCAACCTGGTAGTGAACAGTCACCTTCTGATAATGAAAAAGATAATAATGAGGTTCATGAAAATACTCAAACAAATAGTAATGAACAAGACAATGATTTTGAGATAGAACCACCAGTTGATCTTGATAACCCACAACCTAAGAATACAAGATATGATAAAAGAGACTGTTGCTAGAAAACACGGTAAAGAAAGAGAACCGTGGGTTCAAACACCTATGCCCTTTCCACCCAAGTCAACTAAAAAGAAAGATGATGAAGAATTTGAACGCTTTGCTGAAATGCTAAGGCCCGTCTTTTTACGTACTCGCTTGACTGATATCTTGAAAATGCCTCCTTATGCAAAGTATATGAAAGACATCATCACCAATACGAGAAAAATACTGGAAGCTGAAATCTCCACCATGCTTGCTAATTATACTTTTAAAGATGGAGTACCTAAAAAACTTGGAGATCCGGGAATACCAACTATACCTTGCTCCATCAAAAATAATTATGTGAAAACTGCTTTATGTGATTTAGGAGTTGGTGTTAGTGTTATGCCTTTCTCTTTATATAAAAGACTTGACTTGAATGAACTCACACCTACTGAAATATAATTACAAATGGCTGACAAATCAACCGCCATTCCTATTGGTATTTGTGAGGATGTGCCCTTTGTTGTTGCTAATGTTACTATTTTGACTGACTTTGTTATACTTGAGATGTCCGAGGACGACAATATGTCGATTATCCATGGTAGACCCTTCTTGAATACTGCATGGGCTGTTATTGATTGAAATAAAAGCAAGGTCACATTTCATATCAATGGTAATGAGCATACAGTGCACTTTGCGAAGAAACAATTCCAAGTAAATGGTATTGATGTTATTGAAAGATCTCCGACAATCACTATTGGAAGTTTTCAAATACCTCTACCTACTGTTAAAAAGAAATATGAAATGCTTATTGTTGGGGACATTCATATCCCCGTTGAGGTAACTTAGTGATTTATACAAGTTTTTCGGTTTCATGCTAATCAAAAGTGGTTATTAATAAGACCTGATCAACCTTATTAATAGATCATTTTTGAGAGGTATGAAATTGATGAATTTAGTAAGCACTACCATCTGTCCCTATCTTTTGTTTTCTGTTTTTATTACTAAAATAAAATAAAATGTCATTTTTTCTGTTTTTTTGAATTTCCCGTGCAATAAAAAATGACCCAAAAATAAAAGTTCTTAGAATGCTCTGAAAATTTAATAGTATTTTTTCTGAATATTTAAGATTTTTTTGGTGCAAATAATATCAGAGGGAGGTGCACCAGGTGGGCACAACCCACCTGGGCGCGCCAGGACCCCCAGGCACGCCCTGGTGGGTTGTGGTCCTCACGTGGGCCCCCTCACTTATCTCTTCACACCACATCATCACCTACCTCCAGAAAAAATTCACCATTGCTCTCTTCCTCTCTCATGTTCTTGCTCTCAAACCCGCGGATTTCGATCTCTTTGCTCGAAGCTCCGTTTCTGAAACTGTTTCGGGGGATTTTTGCTTGGTATGTGACTTCACCATTTGTCCAATTAGTTTTTGCTTTAGTGGTTTATATTTTGAATAATTAGCTACTCTTGGTTCTGCTATAGATGAGCTTGCATGTTACATTCTTAGAGTTCTAAGTAGTTCGAATGCTTGCTATGGCCTCTATGTAACCCTATGAGTAGTTGCTATCAATCTTGTTAAGTTTTGTTGATAAATTTTTGTCACCCAAAAATTTTCAGAAAATTGTACGCGAACATGATGAACCTATTTGGAAGGTGTTCTTCTAGGAGGAGATCCTTGGGGGCAACTTCTAGTGACAGCTCTGCTCGTCGGTCTTATGCTGAACCAAGCGAAAGTTCCATTCGAGATGCCGCCACCAAAACATGTTTGCCATGCGATGATTATATGATACATGTGGGCATTAAGGAGGAATTTGAGCAATATGTTCACAATGCCGGTCTCGGTCCCTACATTTCAGATAAGTTTGATCAACACCACACTCTCATTGAATCATTTGTCAAAGGATTTAAATTCCATCCCTGTGAGTCTAGGGTATCATTTAAGCTTTATGAAAATCCATTTTCCATATCACTAGAGAATTTTGCTCACCATTGCAAACTCCCATTCTAGGGTTCACTTGACGAACTGCCAAGGGATGAGTACCAATCATTCTTGACTAGTCTTTGCTATGGTGAGACGAGGGGAGTGACGCAATCCAGTACTTTGCATTATTTAACGGGAAATGTATTGTAGGCAAGCAAGATTGTAGTACACTTTGTGCTCCATACTTAAGCCTCATACGCACCACTCTCACTGGTGATAGGAGTTATAATCTTGCAGTGATTGTTGCGCGCAAACTGCAACGTAACACTAATAGTTTCTATTTCTATGGTGGAATTTATGCCACGCGTCTAGCACGAGGATTGGGTGTTTCGCCTTTGCCCTTTGACACTATCCTACTCACGCAGTATTTGGACTTTGATGCTATGAAAAATCATAAGATCCTTAATGGAAATATTCATAATTTCACCTATAACTTGTTGTTTAACCAAGCGTCTGTTGTGCACACATATTTGCCTACGCCTACTCTTTTTGATTATCACAGCAAGGGAAGATATTTTGTCCTTGAGAGCGAGGCCCGAGCCCACAACGCTACAGTCGAGGCGACATGGCAGGCCGAGGCATCTGCACCGAGAGCCTCCGTGAGCTACCACTCTGACTACTATTCAGGCTACTGATCGATTACCGAGCTAGGCCAAAAGCCTAAGCTTAGGGGAGTACGTGTTTCTCACTGACATTACATTCATGTTCACACATCTCATTACAGTTGTCGGTGTTTACACTTTTTCATTGTATCATCCATGCTTAATTTTATTTTCTTGCTTTCTTCTTGCGTGTTTGAAAAACCTTAAAAAACAAAAAAAATAGTTGTAGTTAATTTACTTTCTTTGCATGCTTAGATGTAGCACTAAAAAGAAAACACAAAAAGATTTCCTTGTTCTTCTTTTGTTTGTTGGGAGCTTTCCCGTGTAAATAGTTTTTCTCGTTTTTGCTTTTTCTTTTTGTTTGCTTGTACGAGAAAACCAAAAACTCCAAAAATATTTCTTCTTCTTTGAACTTATTTTTCTTTTATTCGCGTCTTACCGAGCAGAAGACCACGATGAAAATCTTGAGTGGATCTCATTTGAATAATTGTTGGTCTAATAAAGAGTCCATTTTACCTTGTCTTCTCCTGTTGAATATAATGTTTGTAGAATCTAGCTTAGTCCATGACATTCTTGCACTATGATGACCCACAAGTGTAGGGGATATATCGCAGCTTTTCGATAAGTAAGACTGTCGAACCCAACGAGGAGCGGAAGGAAATGATAAGCAGTTTTCAGTAAGGTATTCTCTACAAGCACTGAAATTATCGGTAACAGATAGTTTTGTAATAAGGTAATTTGTAACGAGTAGCAAGTAATAAAAGTAAATAAGGTGCAGTAAGATGGCCCAATCATTTTTGTAGCAAAGGACAAGCTGGACAAACTCTTATATGAAGGAAAGCGCTCCCGAGGACACACGGGAATTATCGTCAAGCTAGTTTTCATCACGTTCATATGATTCACGTTCAGTACTTTGAAAATTTGATATGTGGGTGGTCCGGTGTTTGGGTACTGTCCTTACTTGGACAAGCATCCCACTTATGATTAACCCCTATTGCAAGCACCCGCAACTACAATAGAAGTATTAAGGTAAACCTAACCATAGCATGCAACATGTGGATCCAAATCGGCCCCTTATGAAGCAACGCATAAACTAGGGTTTAAGCTTCTATCACTCTAGCAACCCATCATCTACTTATTACTTCCCAATGCCTCCCTCTAGGCCCAAAAAATGGTGAAGTGTGATGTAGTCGATGTTCACATGACACCACTAGAGGGATGACAACATGCATCTCATCAAAATATCGAATGAATACCAAATTCACATGACTACTAACAGCAAGACTTCTGCCATGTCCACAGGAACAAACAGAACTACTCACAAAGCATATTCATGTTCATAATCAGAGGGGTGTTAATGTGCATAATGGATCTGAACATATGATCTTCCACCAAGTAAACCAACTAGCATCAACTACAAGGAGTAATCAACACAACTAGCAACCCACGGGTACTGATCTGAGGTTTGGATACAAGATATGAACTAGGGTTTGAGATGGAGATGGTGCTGGTGAACATGTTGATGGAAATTAACCCCCTCCCGATGAGAGGATCGTTGGTGATGACGATGGTGATGATTTCCCCTTCCCGGAGGGAAGTTTCCCCGGTAGAACAGCTCCGCCGGAGCCCTAGGTTGGTTCCGCCAAGGTTCCGCCTCGTGGTGGCGGAGTTTCGTCCCGAAAGCTTCCTTTTTTAATTTTTTTCTCGGACGAAAGACCGCATATAGAAGAAGATGGGCATCGGAGGGCCACCAGGGGGCCCACGAGGCAGGGGCGCGCCCAGGGGGTAGGGCGCGCCCCCACCCTCGTGGCCAGGGTGTGGCCCCCTCTGGAACTTTCTTCGCTCAATATTTTTTATATATTCTGGAAATAACTTCTGTGAAGTTTCAGGACTTTTGGAGTTGTGCAGAATAGGTTTCTAATATTTGCACCTTTTCCAGCCCAGAATCCCAGCTGTTGGCATTCTCCCTCTTCATGCAAACCTTATAAAATAAGAGAGAATAGGCATAAGTATTGTGACATAATGTGTAATAACAGCTCATAATGCAATAAATATCGATATAAAAGCACGATGCAAAATGGACGTATCAACTCCCCCAAGCTTAGACCTCGCTTGTCCTTAAGCGAAAGCCGTAATCGAAAAATATGTCCACATGTTTGGAGATAGAGGTGCCGATAAAAATAAAGTACGGACATGAGGGCATCATGATCATTCTTAGAACAACAACAACATATATATATATATTGTCATATGATCTCTTATGCTAAAGTAATAATTCAATCACAATTTCAAGTATGAATCATAAACTTCATTGAAAACTAACAAACTCTAATCTCAGTCATTGAGGCAATTGCAATTTATCATAACATAGGAAAGAGTCAATATAAGAGCTTTTCAGCAAGTCAACATACTCAACTATCATTTAGTCTTTCACAATTGCTAACACTCATGCAATATTTGTGGGTATGGAGCTTTAATCGGACACAGAGGAAGATAGGGGCTTATAGTTTTGCCTCCCAACATTTTACCTCAAGGGTAATGTCAACAATAATAGCTCATGCAGACTCACATCCAATTAGCCATATATATCAGGATCTTTCCAACACATTGTGCTTGTCAAAGAATAAAATGTAAAAAGGAAAGGTGAAGATCACCATGACTCTTATATAAGGTACAAGATAAAAGTAAAAGATAGACCCTTCGCAGAGGGAAGCAGAGGTTGTCATGCGCTTTTATGGTTGGATGCACGAAATCTTAATGTAAAAGAATGTCACTTTATATTGCCACTTGTGATATGGACCTATATTATGGAGTCCGTCGCTTTTATTTCTTCCACATCACAAGATTGTATAAAGCCTATTTTCTCCACACTAATAAGTCATACATATTTAGAGAGCAATTTTTATTGCTTGCACCAATGACAACTTACTTGATGGATCTTAGTCAATCCATAGGTAGATATGGTGGACTCTCATGGAAAAACTAGGTTTAAGGATATTTGGAAGCACAAGTAGTATTTCTACTTGGTGCAAAGAACTTGTCTAGCATGAGAAGGAAAGGCAAGCTCAACATGTTGGATGATCCATGAAAATATAATTTATCTCAGATGTAAGAAAACATAACCCATTACGTTGTCTTCCCTGTCCAACGTCAAATCTTTAGCATATCATACTTTAATGAGTGCTCACAATAATAAAAGATGTCCAAGATAGCATATTTATATGTGAACCTCTCTTTCTTTATTACTTCCTATTAATTGCAACTATGACCAAAACTATGTTTGTCAACTCTCAACAACTTTTATTCATCACACTCTTTATATGTGAGCTCATTACTCTCCATAAGATCCATATGATCTCTTTATTTCTTTTTATTCTTTCTCTTTTATTTTATTCCCTCAAGATCATAGAAAAATCATCAGGCCCTTGACTCAACACTAATATTTATAATATATAGCTCACGAACTCGATTACATAGAAGGATCATAAAGCAAAACTCACAACTAGATCATACTAAAACTTTATTCTACTAGATCAAGATATTATCAAAAGGATCAAACTAAGAAAAATGGTAAAGATAAAAGTGATGGTGATACGATATCGGGGCACTCCCCCAAGCTTGGCAGTTGCCAAGGGGAGTGCCCATACCCGATGCTCAGTTCTTCTTCGTTGGTGAAGAAGGTTGTTGTGGGTTTGTCACGGCAGATGTCCTCGTGAAAGGACTTAGTCGTGGAGCCATCGCAACGGGTTAACTTAAAGGGGTTAAACCGGACAAGGGGACACGGGAGTTTATACTAGTTCGGCCCCTTCGATGAAGGTAAAAGCCTATGTCTAGTTGTGATTGGTATTGCTAGGGTTTCGAAGGCCATGGAGCGAATCCGCTTTGTCTGGCTCTCGAGTTGTTGTTGTCTGTCCCTAAACCGCGGCCGGGTCGTCCCTTTATATACATAGGTTGACACCCGCCGGGCTACAGACTCCCGAAGCCGGTTTATAAACATATCCGGTTCGGCCTCTCTCTTTCTATCTTACTATACAAGTTACATGACTAGGCCGGTTTACATTTATAGACTGTAACCCGCCTTTGGGCCCTCCGTAAAGCGCCATCATCTTTACATCTTCATGGGCTTCTAATCTTCAAAGAGTCAACCCGGCTACATAAGGCCGGTTTACCTCCAGTAGTAATATCCCCAACATTAGGCCCCAGATTGGTTTGAACTTGTTCATGTCAATCTTCCACACTTTAGAAAAAAATCTTCTCTCTTATCTTCATTTTTGATCTTGTAAACCGCCGTGACGTCATTCTTCAAAATTACGATAAACCGTCCTGACATCATCCATCCGTTGATGTTGGAGATTTCCTTCATTTAATATATATCCAGTCATCGAGGCGACACCTTTATTAACTTATCCATTTTTTGGGCTCCTCGATTCCCGTACTTGCCATTTTTATTCACTTCGCCTTATAACTAGGACCGAGGGGTCATTTTCACCATTTCCCCCCGTGCCTCTTCGCATCGTCTTCCTCGCGCCGCTCAGCCTCTGGAACTCCGTGCCACCGTCGACCTTCATCTCTGCTCCGACCTTGGCCGCTGCATCGCCCTGAACGCACCAGAAAACTATGGCGCCCTTCCGCTTCCTCACCAGCTCCGGTAAGTTCTCTGCTTTTTTCACCATATATCTGTTCTAGGGTTTCGACATTCTTCGCAGTTCTTCCGAAGTTCATCAGTGCTATTCTTCCCTGTTCTTCCTTTAATAGATGGACACTTCATGCTTGATGCATCTCTTGCCGTAGCTTACCTATCATGGTCATCACAAATCCTTATGCGCAAAGAACTGATCTAATCTGTCAAAAATTGCTTGAGTTCGCACTCCTTCAAGATCCAATTATTTTTGCTTTTTTGTCTTATCTTTAGATCCAAAAGTTTTATACATCACTATGAGATCTGTTTCTATGTTCCTGTGAGATCTGTTTCTCCTCGCACCAATATAAGCGGTTTATCATTGTATAAATAGTCTATGCCATTAGCCCTCTGATAAACCGGAAGAGCATGTTACCTTCATAATTATGCTCCGGTTTAACAGTGTCTGATCAATCCTGCGCTAGCATTACCTTTCTTTCTCATTATGCTAGTCTCCGGGTTGTACCATTTATCATATCAATATGTTTCTTACTCCCTTGTCTCTTGTGTATAATCATGAATAATTTGTAAACTGGCCTTTCATTTTCAGTTTGTTCGCTTTGCAATGGCCAAACAATTCACTGCCTGCAACTGGGCTCGTTCCCGGGTTACTGAGGCTCAATTGAATGAGATGGTTAGCATCGGCTCTCTGCTGAAGAAAACTGAGATCAAATGGCGAGTTCCAGGAACGGAGAATCCTCCAACCCCAAGACAAGGTGAGGTGGTAATCTTTGTTGACCATATAGGCCGTGGTTTCAAACCGCCAGGGCCAAAATTTTATCGAGATGTGCTTGCCAGGTTCCAACTGCATCCACAAGATATTGGTCCCAACTCAGTCTCCAACTTATGCAATTTCCAAGTCTTCTGTGAAGTCTATTTACAAGAAGAACCAACTGCAGAATTGTTCCGGGATTTCTTTCACTTAAACCGGCGCACAAAGTTTGTGAATGGCCCGAACACAGAGCTTGGTGGTGTCTCGATTCAAAAGCGGAAAGAAGTGGAATTTCCTCATGCCAAACACCATAGCCACCCAAAGGAATGGAACCAAACATGGTTCTAGTGCAAAGACACTTCGCCTGAGGATGAAAATCCCCTCCCCGGCTTCCGTGATCATAGATTATCCAATACTCACCCAATGCCACAATGCCTGAGCTCTTCATAAAGGGCAAAATACGCTCCTCAAATCGCCGAGCTCTGGGCCTTTATGGCAAATGGTTTAACAGGTGTGGATTTTGTGCGCTGTTGGATATCCTGGAGTATCTTGCCGCTAAGCCGGCGTCCCGGTTTAATGTGCGAATATACCGGTGAAGTTGACAATCCTCAACGCTACTGCAACATCCAATTATCTGAGGAAGAAGTTACTGAAGGTGTAAAGAAAATTCTGAATGAATCGGAACTGGTCTGTAGTCAAACCAGTCTGAATCCCTTCTACACCAAGAACAAACCGCCTGCTGTAAGCATTACACTTCCTCTTCATCTCTAATATCTTTGACTTATACAAGCTGTAACCCTTCTTCTTTATATGTATAGGGTGATGACCCTTTCTGGAAACGGAAATCCATAGAGAAAGCGCCAAAGCCAACTGGAGATAAAGTGGTCAAACCAACCCGCCCGAAGACCAAAGCCGTAAAACGGACGTCGAAGCTGAAAACGGCTGACCGGATTAATATGGAACTTGATGATGATACTGATGACCCAGAAGTTGAGGTAGAACTTGATTCACTTGGCTCTCTTTTTATGCATCTTGTTAACAATGATCTTCCTCAGGAGGAGGCAGAAGCTAGTCAGGCTGAGGACGTAGAGGTAATTATCCTTTCCTCCGGTTCAGACTCTATGCCAACACAAAAAACTCGCCAAACAATCCGGAAAGTAAGCTTTTCTCATCCTCTTGCTCACTTGGATCCAACATTTATTTTGAAGACTCAACAGCATGAAGCTCGCCGGACAACCCGACACAGTGGCCAACAGGTCACCTCTACCGGTTTACCTGATACTCCGGTTCGGAAGCGCCGGTCTGAGGTCTCTCCTACTTCTGACCATTCTTACCCCAAGGCAGGTTATTTCAGACAGCCTCTTAATCCGTCCGATTCAAATTATCAGGTGACACCTCCTTCCTCTTCTGGCGAATCGACAGCAACTCAACTCCCCCCTTTGAAAACTGTGGCCGGGTGAGTTATGAAAAACCTTTCCTTTCAATGCGCCCTACATCTTTTGAACAAGATATTAATCCTTTTTTATTCTGTTTGCAGGGCCAAAGCCAGACCCAGCAAGAAAGCTCAGGTCACCAATCCGCCAGAAGACCCTGTTGCCTAAGAAGAAGAACCAAGAGTGAACCGGAGCAGACTGGTGAATCGGAAGGCCTCCATCCTAAAATAACTTTTGATGATCCACCCCTTGACGGCCAACATACTGACGAACCAAAAGATGTTGAGCCTGCCGCCCCTAATACTGAACCGACAGAACCAAACCGGGCTAATCCAATGAAAGACACTAAAATTCCATTATCATCCACCAAAAATCCTGAAGGCCAAGGTGACGACGTTATTATTACTGGAGCAGGCCACAGCTCTCCTGGTCATCCCGTCATTTTGGCTCAACATAGTGCCAAAGAAGAGCAAATTGCCAGGGATAAAGGTAAATGGAGCAGCGACTTATCAAACTATGCTCATCTTAACGCTGATGAGCTTCATTCCGGCTTCTTGAACCATCTGCACTCAAACCGGGATTATGAAGCCGGTTTGGTGAATTTGATGAAAGAACGATATGAGGTAAATGCTTCTCCCTTGCACATTGATTTATAGATGAAATACTATTCCAAGTAGCCTCCAAGAGCCGTTTTATGATTGTCAATCATAAACCGGGTCTTTGTAACACTTTAAGCATCCCATCATTGATCCTTGCCAAGGCGTGTCCTCAATCATAGATAAGACTCATGTTTGAAAAATTAGATAACGTTAATCCGGTTTTAATCCACACTGCCAGTTTAGAACAAACGTACATTAGCCCCCAAGTGTCAAGGATAATGCTTGCATTGTTCTGGAGACTTGCATAGAGGATAGTATTTGAGAGCAAATAGGCATTATTAGCCCCCAAGTATGAAGTGGATAACTTGTTATATGCTTTATACTTAGTGCATAAATATGTTGTTTTGTTGAATATACCTTCAATGTTGCAAGCTGAACTGAGAAGCAAAGATGCCCAAAAGTCTGACTTGCAAGAAAATGTTAAGTCTCAACAAGCCGAAGTTGCAAAAGCCAAAGAGGAGCTGACGCAGGCCCTGGCCGGAATGGAAAAATTGAAAGAATCCTTTAATCAAGATCGTGCTGAATGGGAAACCGAAAAAGCCGGTTTGACCAAAAGAGTTATAGATGCCGAGGAAGCCCTGAAACCGGTGGTTGAAGAACTAGCCGGTTTGAAGCGCCAAATCAACGTTATGACCTCTGCTATCTTTGGTAAGTATCTGCTTATGTATGTTGCACCAGTCAATGAATCTTAAAACTGACCAAAATGTTGATAAAATCTTTGGCAGGAACTCGGATCACTCATCTTGGTGCAGATATGCGGATGAAGCTCAAAGCAGCATATACATTGGTTGAACAGCTATACTTTAGATCTCAGCGAGCCATTAGTACAGCGGCTTATAACAAACCGGCGCCCACGTTGATTAAGGAAACCCTTGAGAAGCTGGGCATGTTACCGGCGCGTATTGCCGAGTTAAAAAGAGCCGATGCAAGAACTGGATTCCAGACCTTGAAGCAGAGGATATCATTAAAGGATATCCAGGAGTTAAAGAAGACGGTTCAAACTTTGACAATGATGATCTTCGGCGGCTGACCAAACAGATGCAGCCAGCGGCCAGCAAATTGGCTGAGGACACCGATTTGTCCCATTTTCAACCATTTATGATGCAGAAGGGAAAAGACAGCCGTCCGAGATCCATGAAGTCAAAGAACTTGTGCCTCCGATTCGTAAGCACACTTATGCCCCTGATATTAACCCTTCTGATCTTATCCATGAGGAAGTAGTATTCCAAGCTTTAACCGGAATCGATTGGTCAACGGCTGATTTCCAGCGGCTGGGGAGGGATGAAGAAGTGCCTACACCATCTGATCCGCAATCGTCAAACCGCCGTGATTAAGAGTCCTGATCCGGTCGCCGGTTTATATGGCTACTGTGAAAAACAATGGCACTGTTTGAGCCGGTTTGAAGCTTCATGTAATAGGATAGCTGAAACTTTGTTTATCTGCCATGCCATCGAGCATGTTTCATAACGCTTTGTGACAATCTGTGCCGCCCTTCAGGATATATTTTATGCATAGCCTATGATGACTTGCCTTCCTGGGTCCAAAAAACTTAAAAGTGTCTAGCGGTTTACCGCTAAACATGTCATAATATCCAAGAAGTATATAGTACTTGAGCTGAACAATCAAGTGTTTGTACAAAAAATAATGTACAGAACATACCTCATTGATTGATCAAACGTGTATAATGCAAAGGTGTTTAACACCAACCCGATACATTTTATAATTTCATCTTCATAATGCTGGTCTATCTATTAAACCGGACCGGTATAACTACCGGATTTTCTTCATAACACTGGTGACTTAGTCAAACCAGACCGGGTCAACGACCACCGGTTTATAATTGATCATGTGCCAACAACTGGTGGTTGGAAAGCAAGCCGGGTCAAGGACGCCGGTTTTTTAAAAAAATACTTATGATTGTCAACAAAAAAAATTCAAATAGGAAAATATGTGAGGCTTTTTACGAGCTGCTAGGCTCCAAATCGAGGCTTTTCATGGGCTGCCAGGCCTCTGAGTTAAACCATTTAACAAAGCCTTTTAAGATGGGCCACCAATTAACCAATCATCGTTTTAACTATGACAAGTTCAGGGTCTGTAAAAGATTGACTTGTCAAACGTTCGATGGGTCATGCCAGGATTACCTGGATAGGAGTGGCTTACTTGATGAAGGCAGGTTAACCCGGGGTTTTAGGTGAATATACCAGGCTTCCAAGCCGTGGCTTGATAGCCAATTACGAGGGTCCTTCCAAACTCTTTGTTGCTTTGCAAAAAAGAGCCCCCAAGTAATTGTGTGAGCGATGCTCAGCGTGTGCCTATGTTTGAGTTTGTACTGTGTACAATACTCTCTTTGGCTCCACATATTTTCCCTTGTGTGGCTGAAATGCCTATCAAGAGGTGTAGCTGTGGTTCAAATTGTTGGAAATATGCCCTAGAGGCAATAATAAAATGGTTATTATTATATTTCTTTGTTCATGATAATTGTCTATTGTTCATGCTATAATTGTGTTATCCGGAAATCGTAATACATGTGTGAATACATAGACCACAACACGTCCCTAGTGAGCCTCTAGTTGACTAGCTCGTTGATCAAAAGATAGTCATGGTTTCCTGACTATGGACATTGGATGTCATTGATAACGGGATCACATCATTAGGAGAATGATGTGATGGACAAGACCCAATCCTAAGCATAGCTCAAAGATCATGTAGTTCGTTTGTTGTAGCTTTTCCGAATGTCAAGTATCATTTCCTTAGACCATGAGATTGTGCAACTCCCGGATACCGTAGGAGTGCTTTGGGTGTCCCAAATGTCACAACGTAACTGGGTGACTATAAAGGTACACTACAGGTATCTCCGAAAGTATCTGTTGGGTTGGCACGAATCGAGACTGGGATTTGTCACTCCGTATGACGGAGAGGTATCTCTGGGCCCACTCGGTAATGCATCATCATAATGAGCTCAATGTGACCAAGTGGTTGATCACGGGATCATGCATTATGGTACGAGTAAAGTGACTTGCCGGTAACGAGATTGAACAAGGTATTGGGATACCGATGATCGAGTCTCGGGCAAGTAACGTACCGGTTGACAAAGGGAATTGTATATGGATTGATTGAATCCTCGACATCGTGGTTACTCCGATGAGATCATCGTGGAGCATGTGGGAGCCAACATGGGTATCCAGATCCCGCTGTTGGTTATTGACCGGAGAGTCGTCTCGGTCATGTCTGCATGTCTCCCGAACCCGTAGGGTCTACACACTTAAGGTTTGGTGATGCTAGGGTTGTAGAGATATTAGTATGCAGTAACCCGAAAGTTGTTCGGAGTCCCAGATGAGATCCCGGATGTAACACCCCGGATATGATTTACCCAATTTGTAATCCAACTCTTGCCGTTTCCGGCGTTAAGTTATTTTATTTTCTCGGGTTCGGGTCTTTGTCTCCGTGTGTTGTTATCGTTGTCATGCATCTCATATCATGTCATCATGTGCATTGCATTTGCATACGTGTTCGTCTCATGCATCCGAGCATTTTCCCCGTTGTCCGTTTTGCATTCCGGCGCTTCTTTCTCCTTCGGTGGTCATTTCTACCTTTCTTTCGTGTGTGGGGATTAAACATTTCCGGATTGGACCGAGACTTGCCAAGCGGCCTTGGTTTATTACCGGTAGACCGCCTGTCAAGTTTCGTACCATTTGGACTTCGTTTGATGCTCCAACGGTTAACCGAGGGACCGAAAAGGCCTCGTGTGTGTTACAGCCCAACACCCCTCCAATTTGGCCCAAAACCCACCAAAACCCTCTCCATCACCTAGAGCGTTCGATCACGATCGCGTGGCCGAAAACCGCACCTCATTTGGACTCTCCTAGCTCCCTCTATGCCTATATAAAGGTCTCTCCCCGAAAATCCGGATCCCCCCTCGTCCGAAATCCTAAAATTTCGGATCTCCGCCGCCGCCGGACACGTCCGGACGGAGCCGGACGCGTCCAGATCCGCCACCGCCAACCGCCGCCTGCCACGTGGCGTGCCGCCACCCGCCGCCGCCGAGGCCCGCGCGGCCCAGCGCCGGCCCCCGAGCCCGGTCGCCGCCTTCCCCGCGTCGCCCCGCTCTTCCTTCGTCGCGCCGCCGCCCCCTGTGCGCCGGCCGCCGCGCCACCGCTCGACGCCGGCGACCCACCGCGCCGCCTTGATGTCGATGCCCACCGCCCTAGTTCGCCGCGCCTCCGTCGCTCCGCCGCCTCGCCATCATCACCGCCGCTAGCTCCAGCCGGCCCCAGCTCCGGCAGCCGCCGCCCCCTCCTCCGCCGAAATCTCCATCACCGGCAACCCCAAGCTCCGGTGACAACAACGAACTCCGGCGCCCGAGCTGCTACAGTAACCGCCGAAGAAACCCTAGATCTGGTGGTTCTTTTTTTTTCTAAGTCTCCGGAATTTCGTAGTCCATATGCTCATGTTCATGGCATCGTATCTTTGCACCCGTAGCTCCGATTTGGGCATATAGCATATCAAATTGTTCATCTCAGAGAGAACATCATTTCATTCCTTTGCATCATTTTCATTTGAGTTCATCTTGATGCCCGAAGTGCTGTTAGAAGAGGGCTACTTGAGATAGTTGTCAGATCTGCTACTCCATTTTAGACATTTGTCATTTTTGCCATGATTGTTGTGTGCATGATATGCCCATGAGCT
This sequence comes from Triticum urartu, assembly GCF_056163025.1. Classification (NCBI taxonomy): domain Eukaryota; kingdom Viridiplantae; phylum Streptophyta; class Magnoliopsida; order Poales; family Poaceae; genus Triticum; species Triticum urartu. Next base: position 5,571,452 of record NC_141877.1, read on the forward strand.
CTACATATGTTTTGTTAAGGGTTTTGTCATGTTTCCAGAGGTGCAACCCATGTATTTTTGTGATGTGTGTGGTGACTAGCACAAGCTTGCAAAGTGAGTCACTTGGTAATTCTGCTTTCAGGGACTTAGCATTTCCACCAAGTCCTTGAGCTATTTAGTTCATGATGCCATATGTTCATGTTGTTTCCTAGTGATCCGTGCCTCTTTTGATGATGATCAGTAAGGATGTTTTGTTAATCTTGTAGTGATCTATCCATCCATGTCTTTGTTTGCATATATGGAGCACCCTAGCTTGATCAATCGAGCTCTACTTTTGCTATTTTGTGAATCTGGACAGATTGTCAACTTGTTTGCAATTTTGCCGAGGATGTTATAGTTGATCCGTGCATGCTAGGTTATTGTTCTTGCCATGTCTAGCTTGAATTTTGTGTATTATTTATGGATGTATGCTTAGCTTATCATGACTTTCTCCGTAGTGAGTGCATCGAGCTCGTAAACATGCCTACTTGATATCTGTTTTCAGCATGTTCCAGTTTTCACTAAGTCTGAAAACTGATTATGTTTTTGCCATGTTCACATGCTTGCAAATGTATTTTGTGATCCCTTTTGGCTCAAGGTCACTAAGGGACTTTTGTTAAGCTCTTTGAGTAGCTCTATGCCATTCTTTACTTTGTCATGTTCAAGTCCTGTAGCATGTAGTTTTGTTGCTCCGAAGAGGGCTACCTGATCTGAAATTCCAGACAAGTGTTAATTTCACTTAAGTCTGAGATCTGTTTACCATATGCATTTTTGCCATGCTTGTTTGAACCTGTTAATGGATGAATTGGCCGTAGCTCAGTGCTAGACTTTTGTTAAGCATCTTGAATGCATCCCTGCCATATATTTTGTTGCCATGTTTGGGTGCTGTAGCATGTTCATCTCATTGCATTTAGATGGCTACTTGCTGTAAATCGCAGACCGGTGTCATATTTGAATCTCTTGCGATTTCCAAACCGTAACTCCGATTCCGGTGTTCTTTATATCGTTTTCAAGTGATTTCATCTCGTCTTTCCAGTGGCACACTTGGTTTTCCATGTTGAGGCCAGGTTCATGCATTCCTTGTCCAATCGTGCATATGCATCCCGCATTGCATCCCGCATAGCATACCATGTTCGCATCATATTGTTTGATCCTTGCACATGGTTGATTGTGTCCTTGTTGTTTGTTTGTCTTGCTTGGGTAGAGCCGGGAGACGAGTTCGCTAACGAGGAGCCCATTGAGTTTGCTTTTAGGATCCAGTCAACTCTGACAACTTTGCAGGCAAGATGATCATACCCTCGAAATCACTACTATCTTTGCTTTGCTAGATTGCTCGCTCTTTTGCTATGCCAATGCTATGATTCCTACCACTTGCTTTCAAGCCTCCCAAATTGCCATGTCAAACCTCTAACCCACCATGTCCTAGAAAACCGTTGATTGGCTATGTTACCGCTTTGCTCAGCCCCTCTTATAGCGTTGCTAGTTGCAGGTGAAGATTGGAGACCGTTTCTTGTTGGAACATTATTTACTTGTTGGGATATCATTATATTGCCATGTTATCTTAATGCATCTATATACTTGGTAAAGGGTGGAAGGCTCGGCCTCTCTCCTAGTGTTTTGTTCCACTCTTGCCGCCCTAGTTTCCGTCATATCGGTGTTATGTTCCCGGATTTTGCGTTCCTCACGCGGTTGGGTTATAATTGGAACCCCTTGATAGTTCGCCTTGATTAAAGATTTTCCAGCAATGCCCAACCTTGGTTTTACCATTTGCCACCTAGCCTTTTTTCCCCTGGGTTTCCGGAGCCCGAGGGTCATCTTATTTTAAACCCCCCCGGGCCAGTGCTCCTCTGAGTGTTGGTCCACCTGTCAGCTGCCGGTGGCCACCAGGGGCAACTCTGGGCTGGCCTACCCGTACCTAAGACAATCTGAGTGTGCCCTGAGAAAGAGATAGGTGCAGCTCCTATCGGGATTTGTCGGCACATTCGGGCGGTGTTGCTGGATTTGTTTTGACCTGTCGAAGTGTCTTGAAGAACCGAGGTACCGAGTCTGATCGGAACGTCTCGGGAGGAGGTCTATTCCTTCGTTGACCGTGAGAGCTTGTCATGGGTTAAGTTGGGACTCCCCTGCAGGGATTTGAACTTTCGAAAGCCGTGCCCGCGGTTATGGGTAGATGGGAATTTGTTAATGTCCGGTTGTAGATAACGCGAACCTTAACTTAATTAAAAATGAATCAACCGTGTGAGTTACCGTGATGGCCTCTTCTCGGCGGAGTCCGGGAAGTGGACACGGTGTTGGAGTAATGTTTGCCGCAGGATTGCCCTCTTTAGTTATGCGTTCGCGCTTTGCCCTCTCTTCTCGCTCTCTTTTGCGAACAGGTTAGCCACCATATATGCTAGTCGCTTGCTGCAGCTCCACATATTTACCTTGCCTTACCTATTAAGCTTAAATAGTCTTGATTGTGAGGGTGCGAGATTGCTGAGTCCCTGTGGCTCACAGATTACTATTACACCAGATGCAGGACCTGATGATACTACTCCAGATGGCGCGCTTGAGCTCAAGTGGGAGTTCGACAAGGACTCTCAGCGATACTATGTTTCTTTTCCTGATGATCAGTAGTGGTGCCCAGTTGGGGTGATCGGGACCGTGTCGCATGTTGGGTTGTCTTTTATTTTGGCTCCGTAGTCGGGCCATGAGTGTTTGAATGATGTAATGCTATTTATGTACTTGATTGACGTGGCGAGTGTAAGCCAACTATGTTATCTCCCCTTTTATTAATTGTATTCCATGGGATGTTGTGAAGATTGCCTAACTTGCGACATATGCCTTCAATGCGATTATGCCTCTAAGTCGTGCCTCGACACGTGGGAGATATAGTCGTATCGAGGGTGTTACAAGTTGGTAATCAGAGCCTTCCCCGACCTTAGGAGCCCCCACTGTTTGATCGTTTTTAGCGGCCGAGTTGTGTCTAGAAAAATGTTTTGAGTCATTTAGGAATTATATATCGGAGAGTTTAGGAATTATTTTTACTTCCCAGTCTCCTCATCGCTTTGGTAAGGCATCCTGACATAGAGTTTTGACTCTTCTCTTCTCAAATTTCACTAAAAAAAAATTTTAGGATCACGCGGGTATCTTGGAATCGTTCCGATGGTTTTATGACGAGAACATTGTCTTGGTGCCTCCTGTCAGGGGTTTTGTGGAAGTGTCCCGGGGAGTTGAGCTCTGAGGAGTTGTCGTCATAATTTTATCGTTGCAGTTCTGGAATACCTGAGTTTAGTACGCCGACATCGAAAATCTCTTTTATACAGTTCGTTGGTGAGATAACCTCGACACCACCCAGTACTGCGGCGGGAGTTCGGGAGTATCGCCATAACTTGTATAACGGATGCTTTTCGAAGGTTGAGGTAGATGGTTTCCGAAGTTTTTCTCGGTTATGTGTTGAAGGATGGATATAGCTGGAGGTAAGATTTGCTAGTTTGGGTGAGATATTATGCTTCCCCTGTATCCCCAACACCTGATTGCATAACCGGAAAGGTTCGGGAGTTTCATAGGTGGGAACTCTTGTAGATCTAGTTCTTCTTCCACGGATATTGGTTTGAGATTGGGATTTCTTACCGATTATTCGTTCTTGATCCGTACCTTGTTGATTTATTTCTCTACCTTAATTCTAAGTGGCTTCTCAATTTATGGATATGTGACCATTTCAAGAGGAATGCATTCGTTCATTTTGTTCGGATGTGAAGACTATATATTGCAATTTTCATTCCGTTGGATTCAGCTTCAATATTTTGTCTATCAATGTGCTAACGGTGGTCAACCTCTTCAGGATGGCTCCCGCTAAGAGCACCAATCAGAATCAGAATCAAGATCCGCCACCACCTCCACCTCCTCCGGAGGCATGGCAAGCTGTGATGGCCGCAACCAATGCAAACACGCAGTTGATCATGCAAATTCTTCAAGAGTGCAATCAAGGCAACCAAGGGAACCAAGGCAACAATCAGAATCACTTTGCTACGCTCAATCAGTTCCTTGCTAATGGGCCAAAGACTTTCAGCAATTGTGTTGAGGCAACTGATGCTGACAATTGGCTTGTGGATCTGTGCAAGCATTTCGAGTGTAGTAACGTCAGGCCTGAGGACTTTGTCAAGTTTGCTTCCTTCCAACTCAAGATCAAGCTGCAGAGTGGTTCCAGCAGTACAAGGACTCCAGAGGTGGACGTGCTATCACCTGGGATGAATTCTGTCAAGATTTCAGAGCTCATCACATCCCTCAGAGCGTGGTTGAAAGCAAGCGTGAGGAATTCCGCAACCTGAAGCAAGGCTCTTTGTCTATCTATGACTACAACAAGTTGTTCCAGAAGCTCGCCCGCTTTGCCCAGCAGGACACCCCTGATGAGAAGAGCATGATATACCAGTTCAGGGGTGGTCTCAGAGAAGAAATTCAGCTAGCTCTTGTTCTCTTCGAGCCCTTGAGGTACGATGAGTTCTACAACATGGCACTGAAGCAAGAGGCCGCTCAACTGAGGTGTGATGCTTCCAAGAAGCGAGTGAGAGACACTACTCCTTCTTCCTCTACTCAAGTGGCCAAGCAGCAGAAGTATTGGCTTCCTCCTCCTCCTCCTCCGTTCCGTCAGCCGTATCAGCAGAAGAGCAAAGGTGGCAGTGGTTCCTCCCACCCACCCAACCCTGGCTTTCAGAACAAGACTTCGTCTCAAGCTCCAAGATCGAGTGCTCCGTACCACCGTCCGCTTTCAGAGGTCACGTGCAACAAGTGCCAACAGAAGGGTCACTATGCCAACAAGTGTTTCAACCAGAGGCGTCTTCCTCCTCCTCCTCCTGTGAGATCGACAAGTACAGCTGTGGTCAAGCATAACCCCAAGCACGCCAAGGTCAATTTGATGAATGCAGCTCAGGCAGAGGACTCGTCAGATGTTATCATGGGTAACCTTCCTGTTAATGATATTCCAACTAAAGTTCTTTTTGACACGGGTGCATCGCATTGTTTCATCTCGAGGCCGTTTCCATCTAAGCATGGTTTGGCTTTGCAGATTTTGCCTAGTCCATTAGCAGTTGTCTCTCCTGGTAAGCGCATGCATGCTAACTCCATTGCTCCGGATGTTACTATCACCTTGGGTGACTAAAAGTTTCTGGCTTCTCCAACGGTTCTTGGGGACTCGGATATTGATCTTATTCTCGGAATGGATTGGCTTTCTAAGCACAAGGCTCAGCTTGATTGTGCAGCCAGGCAGATTCAGTTGACTCATTCGTCTGAGGATGTAATTGTCTTTGCCGCTCGTGACGATACCATCCGTCTATTTTCTCTCAATGAGAAGGGTGAACTGGATGCTATCTCGCAGATTCCAGTTGTTTGCGATTATCAAGACGTCTTTCCAGAAGAGCTTCCAGGAATGCCTCCGCACCGGCCAGTTGAATTCGTCATTGATCTTGAGCCTGGCACGGAACCTGTGTGCAAGAGTCCTTACAAGCTCGGACCTGAAGAGTTGAAGGAGCTGAAGAAGCAACTCGATGTTCAAGAGAGAATGGGTCTCATCCGGCCTAGTTCTTCTCCGTGGGGTTGTGGTGTTCTTTTTGTGAAGAAGAAGGATGGAACGGACCGACTTTGTGTTGATTACCGTCCATTGAACAAGAAGACCATCAAGAACAAATACCCACTTCCCAACATCAACGAGCTGTTCGAACAACTCAAAGGCGCCCAAGTATTCTCCAAGCTTGATCTCCGTATGGGTTATCATCAGATTCGAATCCGTGAGCAAGATATTCCCAAGACGGCTTTCAGGACAAGCTATGGTTCATATGAATACACTGTCATGTCTTTTGGCCTCGTCAATGCTCCTCCAACGTTCTCTCGCATGATGAATTTCATCTTCAATGCCTACACCAATGACTTCGTTTTGGTCTATCTCGACGACATTCTGGTTTTCTCGAAGAACAAGGAAGATCATGCCAAGCACTTGCGTTTGGTACTCGATAGGCTGAGGGAACACAAGTTCTACGCCAAGTTCTCCAAGTGTGAATTTTGGCTCGATGAGGTTCTTTATCTTGGTCATATCATCTCTGCCAAGGGCATTGCCGTGAATCCTGAGAAGGTGTCTGCAATTGTGAATTGGGAACCTCCTCAGAACGTGAAGCAACTCCGTAGCTTCCTCGGTCTCACAAGCTACTGCCGAAGATTCGTTGAAAACTTTTCTAAGATCGCGAAGCCTCTCTCAAATCTTCTCCAGAAGCACGTCAAGTACGTTTGGTCTCCAGAGTGTGACATTGCTTTCAACACTTTGAAAGAGAAATTGATCACTGCTCCAGTTCTGACTCCGCCTGATGAATCCAAGCCGTACGAGGTCTTTTGTGATGCCTCTCTCCAAGGTCTTGGTGCAGTGTTGATGCAAGAGAAGAAAGTTGTTGCTTATACCTCTCGCCAGTTGAAGCCCAATGAGAAGAACTACCCCACTCATGATCTCGAGTTGGCGGCAGTTGTGCATGCTCTTTTGACTTGGAGACATCTCTTATTGGGAAGAAAAGTGGACATTTTCACCGACCACAAAAGTCTCAAGTACATCTTCACTCAGCCTAATCTCAACCTCAGGCAAACTCGATGGGTCGAAATGATTCAAGAGTATAATCCGAGTATCGAGTATACTCCAGGCAAGGCCAATGTGATTGCTGACGCATTGAGCAGGAAGGCTTATTGCAACAGTCTAATTCTCAAGCCTTATCAACCCGAGCATTGTGAAGCTTTCCGCAAACTTAATCTGCAAGTGGTTCCTCAAGGTTTCCTCGCCAACCTTCAAGTCTCTCCTACCTTAGAAGACCAGATTCGCCAAGCCCAGCTTCTTGATGCTATGGTGAAAAAGGTGAAGATTGGGATTGCCAAGAGTCAACCCAAGTACAAGTGCTACCGCCTTGATGACAAGGACACTCTCTTCTTCGAGGATCGTATTGTTGTGCTCAAAGGTGAACTTCGTAAAGTGATCATGAACGAGGCTCACAATTCTCTCCTCTCCATCCACCCTGGGAGCACGAAGATGTATCAGGACCTTAAGCAGGCTTATTGGTGGACTCGAATGAAGCGCGAGATTGCTCAATTCGTGAACGAGTGTGATGTCTGTAGAAGAGTGAAGGCAGAACACCAAAGGCCAGCCAGTCTCCTCCAACCCCTTGCCATTCCAGAATGGAAGTTTGACCACATTGAAATGGACTTCGTGACTGGGTTTCCAAAGTCCAAGCGTGGCAATGATGCTATATTCGTTGTCATCGACAACCTCACTAAAGTGGCTCACTTTCTGCCTATCAAAGAGTCAATCACTGCAGCTCAATTGGCGGAACTCTATACCTCTCGAATTGTCTCTCTGCACAGTATTCCTCAAGTGATCTCTTCAGACGGCAGCATCTTTACCTCCAAGTTTTGGGATTCTTTTCAGAAGGCCATGGGCACCAACATCCGCTTCAGCACAGCTTTCCATCCTCAAACTAGCGGTCAAGTCGAGCGTGTCAACCAGATTCTTGAAGATATGCTCAGGGCTTGTGTGATCTCCTTCGGCATGAAGTGGGAGGATTGTCTTCCTTATGCTGAATTCTCCTACAACAACAGTTTTCAAGCAAGTTCGGGCAAGGCCCCATTTGAAATTCTGTATGGCAGGAAGTGCCGTACCCCTCTCAACTGGTCTGAAACCGGTGAACGTCAGCTTTTGGGAAATGACTTAATCTCAGAGGCAGAGAAATGTGCAAAGTCATTCGTGATAACCTCAAAGCAGCCCAATCCCGTCAGAAGAGCTACTATGATAGTAAGCATCGTGATTTGGCTTTCGAGATCGGAGATCATGTTTACCTCCGCGTCTCTCCTATGAAAGGTACTCGTCACTTCGGTATCAAAGGGAAGCTTGCCCCTAGATACGTGGGACCTTTCAACATTGTCAGCAAGAGAGGCGACCTCGCCTATCAACTCGAGCTTCCTTCAAACTTTGCAAATGTTCATGATGTGTTCCATGTCTCTCAGCTCCGAAAGTGCTTCAAGACTCCTTACCGCACCGTCAACTTCGAGGACATTGAGCTCCAAGAAGAGCTCTCCTATCGTGAGCACCCCGTTGCTATCCTTGAAGAGACTGAACGCAAGACTCGCAACAAGTCGGTCAAGTTCCTCAAAGTCAAGTGGTCACACCATTCCGCCCGTGAAGCTACCTGGGAACGCGAGGATCACCTCCGTTCTGAATACCCGGCATTCTTTCAGTCCTAGAGCTCGGGACGAGATCCTTTCGTAGTGGTGGAGTGTTGTAACACCCCGGATATGATTTACCCAATTTGTAATCCAACTCTTGCCATTTCTGGCGTTAAGTTATTTTATTTTCTCGGGTTCGGGTCTTTGTCTCCGTGTGTTCTTATCGTTGTCATGCATCTCATATCATGTCATCATGTGCATTGCATTTGCATACGTGTTCGTCTCATGCATCCAAGCATTTTCCCCGTTGTCTGTTTTGCATTACGGCGCTTCTTTCTCCTTCGGTGGTCATTTCTACCTTTCTTTCGTGTGTGGGGATTAAACATTTCTGCATTGGACCGAGACTTGCCAAGCGGCCTTGGTTTACTACCGGTAGACCGCCTGTCAAGTTTCGTACCATTTGGACTTCGTTTGATGCTCCAACGGTTAACTGAGGGACCGAAAAGGCCTCGTGTGTGTTGCAGCCCAACACCCCTCCAATTTGGCCCAAAACCCACCAAAACCCTCTCCATCACCTAGAGCGTTCGATCACGATCGCGTGGCTGAAAACCGCACCTCATTTGGACTCTCCTAGCTCCCTCTATGCCTATATAAAGGTCTCTCCCCGAAAATCCGGATCCCCCCTCGTCCGAAACCCTAAAATTTCGGATCTCCGCCACCGCCGGACACGTCCGGACGGAGCCGGACGCGTCCGGATCCGCCACCGCCAACCGCCGCCTGCCACGTGGCGCGCCGCCACCCGCCGCCGCCGAGGCCCGCGCGGCCCAGCGCCGGCCCCCGAGCCCGGTCGCCGCCTTCCCCGCATCGCCCCGCTCTTCCTTCGTCGCGCCGCCGCCCCCCTGTGCGCCGTCCGCCGCACCACCGCTCGACGCCGGCGAGCCACCGCGCCGCCTTCACGTCGGCGCCTGCCGCCCCAGTTCGCCACGCCTCCGTCGCTTCACCGCCTCGCCATCATCACCGCCGCTCGCTCCGGCCGGCCCCAGCTCCGGCAGCCGCCGCCCCCTCCTCCGCCGAAATCTCCATCACTTGCGACACCAAGCTCCGGCGACAACAACGAACTCCGGCGCCCGAGCTGCTACAGTAACCGCCGAAGAAACCCTAGATCTGGTGGTTCTTTTTTTTCTAAGTCCCCGGAATTTCCTAGTCCATATGCTCCTGTTCATGGCATCGTATCTTTGCACCCGTAGCTCCGATTTGGGCATATAGCATATCAAATTGTTCGTCTCAGAGAGTACATCATTTCATTCCTTTGCATCATTTTCATTTGAGTTCATCTTGATGCCCGAAATGCTGTTAGAAGAGGGCTACTTGAGATAGTTGTCAGATCTGCTACTCCATTTTAGACATTTGTCATTTTTGCCATGATTGTTGTGTGCATGATATGCCCATGAGCTCTACATATGTTTTGTTAAGGGTTTTGTCATCTTTCCAGAGGTGCAACCCATGTATTTGTGTGATGTGTGTGGTGACTAGCACAAGCTTGCAAAGTGAGTCACTTGGTAATTCTGCTTTCAGGGACTTAGCATTTCCACTAAGTCCTTGAGCTGTTTAGTTCATGATGCCATATGTTCATGTTGTTTCCTAGTGATCCGTGCCTCTTTTGAGGATGATCAGTAAGGATGTTTTGTTAATCTTGTAGTGCTCTATCCATCCATATCTTTGTTTGTTTGCATATATGGAGCACCCTAGCTTGAGTCAATCGAGCTCTACTTTTGCTATTCTGTGAATCTGGGCAGATTGTCAACTTGTTTGCAATTTTGCCAAGGATGTTATAGTTGATCCGTGCATGCTAGGTTATTGTTCTTGCCATGTCTAGTTTGAATTTTGTGTATTATTGATGGATGTATGCTTAGCTTATCATGACTTGCTCCGTAGTGAGTGCATCGAGCTCGTAAACATGCCTACTTGATATCTGTTTTCAGCATGTTCCAGTTTTCACCAAGTCTGAAAACTGATTATGTTTTTGCCATGTTCACATGCTTGCAAATGTATTTTGTGTTCCCTTTTGGCTCAAGGTCACTAAGGGACTTTTGTTAAGCTCTTTGAGTAGCTCCATGCCATTCTTTACTTTGTCATGTTCAAGTCCTGTAGCATGTAGTTTTGTTGCTCCGAAGAGGGCTACCTGATCTGAAATTCCAGACAAGTGTTAATTTCACTTAAGTCTGAGATCTGTTTACCATATGCATTTTTGCCATGCTTGTTTGAACCTGTTAATGGATGAATTGGCCGTAGCTCAGTGCTAGATTTTTGTTAAGCATCTTGAATGCATCCCTGCCATATATTTTGTTGCCATGTTTGGGTGCTGTAGCATGTTCATCTCATTGCATTTAGATGGCTACTTGCTGTAAATCGCAGACCGGTGTCATATTTGAATCTCTTGCGATTTCCAAACCGTAACTCCGATTCCGGTGTTCTTTATATCGTTTTCAAGTGATTTCATCTCGTCTTTCCAGTGGCACACTTGGTTTTCCATGTTGAGGCCAGGTTCATGCATTCCTTGTCCAATCGTGCATATGCATCCCGCATTGCATCCCGCATAGCATACCATGTTCACATCATACTGTTTGATCCTTGCACGTGGTTGATTGTGTCCTTGTTGTTTGTTTGTCTTGCTTGGGTAGAGCCAGGATACGAGTTCGCTAATGAGGAGCCCATTGAGTTTGCTTTCGAGTATCCAGTCAACTCTGACAACTTTGCAGGCAAGATGATCATACCCTCGAAATCACTACTATCTTTGCTTTGCTAGATTGCTCGCTCTTTTGCTATGCCAATGCTACGATTCCTACCACTTGCTTTCAATCCTCCCAAATTGCCATGTCAAACCTCTAACCCACCATGTCCTAGAAAACCATTGATTGGCTATGTTACCGCTTTGCTCAGCCCCTCTTATAGCGTTGCTAGTTGCAGGTGAAGATTGGAGACCGTTCCTTGTTGGAACATTATTTACTTGTTGGGATATCATTATATTGCCATGTTATCTTAATGCATCTATATACTTGGTAAAGGGTGGAAGGCTCGGCCTCTCGCCTAGTGTTTTGTTCCACTCTTGCCGCCCTAGTTTCCGTCATATCGGTGTTATGTTCCCGGATTTTGCGTTCCTCACGCGGTTGGGTTATAATGGGAACCCCTTGATAGTTCGCCTTGATTAAAGCTTTTCCAGCAATGCCCAACCTTGGTTTTACCATTTGCCACCTAGCCTTTTTTCCCCTGGGTTTCCGGAGCCCGAGGGTCATCCTATTTTAAACCCCCCTGGGCCAGTGCTCCTCTGAGTGTTGGTCCACTTGTCAGCTGCCGGTGGCCACCAGGGGCAACTCTGGGCTGGCCTACCCATACCTAAGACAATCTGAGTGTGCCCTGAGAGAGAGATAGGTGCAGCTCCTATCGGGATTTGTCGGCACATTCGGGCGGTGTTGCTGGATTTTTTTTGACCTGTCGAAGTGTCTTGAAGAACCGAGGTACCGAGTCTGATCGGAACGTCTCGGGAGGAGGTCTATTCCTTCGTTGACCGTGAGAGCTTGTCATGGGCTAAGTTGGGACTCCCCTGCAGGGATTTGAACTTTCGAAAGCCATGCCCGCGGTTATGGGCAGATGGGAATTTGTTAATGCCCGGTTGTAGATAACTCGAACCTTAAATTAATTAAAAATGAATCAACCGTGTGAGTTACCGTGATGGCCTCTTCTCGGCGGAGTCCGGGAAGTGGGCACGGTGTTGGAGTAATGTTTGCCGCAGGATTGCCCTCTTTAGTTATGCGTTCGCGCTTTTCCCTCTCTTCTCGCTCTCTTTTGCGAACAGGTTAGCCACCATATATGCTAGTCTCTTGCTGCAGCTCCACATATTTACCTTGCCTTACCTATTAAGCTTAAATAGTCTTGATCGTGAGGGTGCGAGATTGCTGAGTCCCTGTGGCTCACAGATTACTATTACACCAGATGCAGGACCTGATGATACAGCTCCAGATGGCGCGCTTGAGCTCAAGTGGGAGTTCGACGAGGACTCTCAGCGATACTATGTTTCTTTTCCTGATGATCAGTAGTGGTGCCCAGTTGGGGTGATCGGGGCCGTGTCGCATGTTGGGTTGTCTTTTATTTTGGTGCCGTAGTCGGGCCATGAGTGTTTGAATGATGTAATGCTATTTATGTACTTGATTGACGTGGCGAGTGTAAGCAAACTATGTTATCTCCCCTTTTATTAATTATATTACATGGGATGTTGTGAAGATTGCCTAACTTGCGACATATGCCTTTAATGCGATTATGCCTCTAAGTCGTGCCTCGACACGTGGGAGATATAGTCGCATCGAGGGTGTTACACCGGACGTCACGAGGAGTTCCGGAATGGTCCGTAGGTAAAGATTTATATATAGGAAGTGCAGTTTCGGCCATCGGGGAGGTTTCGGGGGTCACCGGTATTGTACGGGGACCACCGAAAGGGTCCCGGGGGTCCACCGGGTGGGGCTACCTATCCCGGAGGGCCCCATGGGCTGAAGTGGGAGGGAAACCAGCCCCTGGTGGGGTGGTGCGCCCCCCCCTTGGGCCTCCCCTGCGCCTAGGGTTGGAAACCCTAGGGGTGGGGGCGCCACCCTTGCCTTGGGGGGCAAGGCACCCCCTTGGCCGCCGCCCCCTTGGAGATCCATCTCCCTAGGGCCAGCGCCCCCCCTAGGGCCCCTATATAAAGAGGGGGGAGGGAGGGCAGCCGCACCGCCTTGCTCTTGGCGCCTCCCTCTCCCTCCGTAACACCTCTCCTCCCCGCTTGCGCTTGGAGAAGCCCTGCCGGGATCCTGCTGCATCCACCACCACGCCGTCGTGCTGCTGGATCTTCATCAACCTCTCCTTCCCCCTTGCTGGATCAAGTTGGAGGAGACGTCTTCCCAACCGTACGTGTGTTGAACGCGGAGGTGCCGTCCGTCCGGCACTTGGTCATCGGTGATTTGGATCACGTCGAGTACGACTCCATCAACCCCGTTCTCTTGAACGCTTCCGTGCGCGATCTACAAGGGTATGTAGATGCACTCCTCTCTCCCTCGTTGCTAGATGACTCCATAGATTGATCTTGGTGATGCGTAGAAAATATTAAAATTCTGCTACATTCCCCAACAGTGGCATCATGAGCTAGGTCTATGCGTAGTTACTATGCATGAGTAGAACACAAAGCAGTTGTGGGCGTCGATATTGTCAATTATCTTGCCGTTACTAGTCTTATCTAGATTCGACGGCATTGTGGGATGAAGCGGCCCGGACCAACCTTACACGTACGCTTACGTGAGACCGGTTCCACCGACTGACATGCACTAGTGGCATAAGGTGGCTGGCGGGTGTCTGTCTCTCCCACTTTAGTCAGATCGGATTCGATGAACAGGGTCCTTATGAAGGGTAAATAGAAATTGGCAATTCACGTTGTGGTTTTGGCGTAGGTAAGAAACGTTCTTGCTAGAAACCTATAGCATCCACGTAAAAACTTGCAACAACAATTAGAGGACGTCTAACTTGTTTTTGCAGCAAGTATTTTGTGATGTGATATGGCCAAAGGATGTGATGAATGATATATGTGATGTATGAGATGATCATGTTCTTGTAATAGGAATCACGACTTGCATGTCGATGAGTATGACAACCGGCAGGAGCGATAGGAGTTGTCTTTATTTATTTATGACCTGCGTGTCAACATAAATGTCATGTAATTACTTTACTTTATTGATAAAGCATTAGCCATAGTAGTAGAAGTAATAGATGACGAGAGAACTTCAAGAAGACACGATGATGGAGATCATGATGATGGAGATCATGGTGTCATGCCGGTGACAACGATGATCATGGAGCCCCGAAGATGGAGATCAAAAGGAGCAAATGATATTGTCCATATCATGTCACTATTTGATTCCATGTGATGTTTATCATGTTTTACATCTTATTTGCTTAGAATGACGGTAGCTTAAATAAGATGATCCCTCGTAATAATTTCAAGAAAGTGTTCCCCCTAACTGTGCACCGTTGCGAAGGTTCATTGTTTCGAAGCACCACGTGATGATCGGGTGTGATAGATTCTAACGTTTGAATACAACGAGTGTAAGCCAGATTTACACACGCAATACACTTAGGTTGACTTGACGAGCCTAGCATGTACAGACATGGCCTCGAAACACAGAAGACCGAAAGGTCGAGCATGAGTCGTATAGAAGATACGATCAACATGAAGATGTTCACCGATGTTGACTAGTCCGTCTCACGTGATGATCGGACACGGCCTAGTTGACTCGGATCATGTTTCACTTAGATGACTAGAGGGATTTCTATCTGAGTGGGAGTTCATTAAGTAATTTGATTAGATGAACTTAATTATCATGAACTTAGTCTAAAATCTTTACAATATGTCTTGTAGATCAAATGGACCACGTTGTCCTCAACTTCAACGCGTTCCTAGAGAAAACCAAGCTGAAAGATGATGGCAGCAACTATACGGACTGGGTCCGGAACCTGAGGATCATCCTCATAGCTGCCAAGAAAGATTATGTCCTAGAAGCACCGCTAGGTAACGCACCTGTCCCAGAGAACCAAGACGTTATGAACACTTGGCAGTCACGTGCCGATGATTACTCCCTCGTTCAGTGTGGCATGCTTTACAGCTTAGAACCGGGGCTCCAAAAGCGTTTTGAGAGACACGGAGCATATGAGATGTTCGAAGAGCTGAAAATGGTTTTCCAAGCTCATGCCCGGGTTGAGAGATATGAAGTCTCCGACAAGTTCTTCAGCTGTAAGATGGAGGAAAATAGTTCTGTCAGTGAGCACATACTCAAAATGTCTGGTTTGCATAACCGCTTGACTCAGCTGGGAGTTAATCTCCTAGATGACGCGGTCATTGACAGAATCCTTCAGTCTCTTCCACCGAGCTACAAGAGCTTTGTGATGAACTTCAATATGCAGGGGATGGAAAAGACCATTCCTGAGGTATATTCAATGCTGAAATCAGCGGAGGTAGAAATCAAAAAGGAACATCAAGTGTTGATGGTGAATAAAACCACTAAGTTCAAGAAAGGCAAGGGTAAAAAGAACTTCAAGTAGGACGGCAAGGGAGTTGCCGCGCCCGGTAAGCAAGCTGCCGGGAAGAAGCCAAAGAATGGACCCAAGCTCAAGACTGAGTGTTTTTATTGCAAGGGAAGTGGTCACTGGAAGCGGAACAGCCCCAAATACTTAGCGGACAAGAAGGTCGGCAACACTAAAGGTATATGTGATATACATGTAATTGATGTGTACCTTACCAGTACTCGTAGTAGCTCCTGGGTATTTGATACCGGTGCGGTTGCTCTCATTTGTAACTCAAAGCAGGAGCTGCGGAATAAGCGGAGACTGGCGAAGGACGAGGTGACGATGTGCGTCGGGAATGGTTCCAAGGTCGATGTGATCGCCGTCGGCACGCTACCTCTACATTTACCTACGGGATTAGTTTTAAACCTCAATAATTGTTATTTAGTGCCAGCTTTGAGCATGAACATTGTATCAGGATCTCGTTTAATTTGAGATGGCTACTCATTTAAATCCGAGAATAATGGTTGTTCTATTTATATGAGAGATATGTTTTATGGTCATGCTCTGATGGTGAATGGTTTATTCTTAATGAATCTCGAGCGTAATGTTACCCATATTCATAGTGTGAATAACAAAAGATGTAAGGTTGATAATGATAGTCCCACATACTTGTGGCACTGCTGCCTTGGTCACATAGGTGTCAAACGCATGAAGAAGCTCCATGCAGATGGACTTTTGGAGTCTCTTGATTACGAATCATTTGACACGTGCGAACCATGCCTCATGGGTAAAATGACCAAGACTCCGTTCTCAGGAACAATGGAGCGAGCAACCAACTTATTGGAAATCATACATACTGATGTGTGCGGTCCAATGAGTGTTGAGGCTCGCGGTGGCTATCGTTATGTTCTCACCCTCATAGATGACTTGAGTAGATATGGGTATGTCTACTTAATGAAACACAAGTCTGAGACCTTTGAAAAGTTCAAGGAATTTCAGAGTGAGGTTGAGAATCAACGTGACAAGAAAATCAAGTTCTTACGATCAGATCGTGGGGGAGAATACTTGAGTCACGAATTTGGCACACACTTAAGAAAATGTGGAATAGTTTCACAACTCACGCCACCTGGAACCCCTCAGCGTAATGGTGTGTCCGACCGTTGTAATCGCACTCTATTGGATATGGTGCGATCTATGATGTCTCTTACCGATCTACCACTATCATTTTGGGGCTATGCTTTAGAGACTGCCGCATTCACTTTAAATAGGGCTCCGTCGAAATCCGTTGAGACGACACCGAATGAATTATGGTTTGGGAAGAAACCTAAGTTGTCGTTTCTAAAAGTTTGGGGATGCGATGCTTATGTCAAGAAACTTCAACCTGAAAAGCTTGAACCCAAATCGGAAAAATGCGTCTTCATAGGATACCCTAAAGAAACTATTCGGTATACCTTCTACCTCAGATCCGAAGGCAAGATCTTTGTTGCCAAGAATGGGTCCTTTCTAGAGAAAGAGTTTCTCTCGAAAGAAATAAGTGGGAGGAAAGTAGAACTTGATGAAGTATTACCTCTTGAACCGGTAAGTGACACAGCTCAAGAAAACGTTCCTGATGTGCCAGCACCGACTAGGGAGGAAGTTGATGATGATGATCATGAAACTTCAGATCAAGTTGCTACTGAACTTCATAGGTCCACGAGGACACATTCCGCACCAGAGTGGTACGGCAACCCTGTCTTGGAAATCATGTTGTTAGACAACGGTGAACCTTCGAACTATGAAGAAGCGATGGCGGGCCCGGATTCCGACAAATGGCTAGAAGCCATGAAATCCGAGATAGGATCCATGTATGAAAACGAAGTATGGACTTTGACTGACTTTCCCGTTGAACGGCGAGCCATAGAAAATAAATGGATCTTTAAGAAGAAGACAGACGCGGATAGTAATGTGACCATCTATAAAGCTCGGCTTGTCGCTAAGGGCTATCGACAAGTTCAAGGGGTTGACTACGATGAGACTTTCTCACCCATAGCGAAGCTGAAGTCCGTCCGAATCATGTTAGCAATTGCTGCATTCTATGATTATGAAATTTGGCAAATGGACGTCAAAACGGCATTCCTTAATGGTTTCCTTAAGGAAGAATTGTATATGAAGCAGCCGGAAGGTTTTGTCGATCCTAAGAATGCTGACAAGGTGTGCAAGCTCCAACGCTCAATTTATGGGCTGGTGCAAGCATCTCGGAGTTGGAACATTCGTTTTGATGAGATGATCAAAGCGTTTGGGTTTACGCAGACTTATGGAGTAGCCTGCATTTACAAGAAAGTGAGTGGGAGCTCTGTAGCATTTCTCGTATTGTATGTGGATGACATACTATTGATGGGAAATGATATAGAATTCTTGGAAAGCATAAAGGCCTACTTGAACAAGTGTTTTTCAATGAAGGATCTTGGCGATGCTGCTTATATATTAGGCATCAAGATCTATAGAGATAGATCAAGACGCCTCATTGGTCTTTCACAGAGTACGTACCTTGACAAGATATTGAAGAAGTTCAAAATGGATCAGTCAAAGAAAGGGTTCTTGCCTGTATTGCAAGGTACAAGATTGAGCACGGCTCAATGCCCGACCACGGCAGAAGATAGAGAAAAGATGAGTGTCCTCCCCTATGCCTCGGCCATAGGGTCTGTCATGTATGCTATGCTGTGTACCACACCTGATGTAAACCTTGCCGTAAGTTTGGTAGGAAGGTACCAAAGTAATCCCGGCATGGAACACTGGACAGCGGTCAAGAATATCCTGAAGTACCTGAAAAGGACTAAGGATATGTTTCTCATTTATGGAGGTGACGAAGAGCTCGTCGTAAAGGGTTACGTCGATGCTAGCTTCGACACAGATCTGGATTACTCTAAGTCACAAACCGGATACGTGTATATTTTGAATGGTGGGGCAGTAAGCTGGTGCAGTTGCAAGCAGAGCGTTGTGGCGGGATCTACATGTGAAGCGGAGTACATGGCAGCCTCGGAGGCAGCACAAGAAGCAGTCTGGCTGAAGGAGTTCATTACCGACCTAGGAGTCATAGCCAATGCGTCGGGCCCGATGACTCTCTTCTGTGACAACACTGGAGCTATTGCCCTTGCCAAGGAGCCCAGGTTTCACAGGAAGACCAGGCATATCAAGCGTCGCTTCAACTCCATTCGGGGAAGTGTTCAAAATGGAGACATAGAGATTTGTAAAGTACATACGGACCTGAATGTGGCAGATCCGTTGACTAAACCTCTCCCTAGAGCAAAACATGATCAACACCAGAACTGCATGGGTGTTCGATTCATCACAATGTAACTAGAATATTGACTCTAGTGCAAGTGGGAGACTGTTGGAAATATGCCCTAGAGGCAATAATAAAATGGTTATTATTATATTTCTTTGTTCATGATAATTGTCTATTGTTCATGCTATAATTGTGTTATCCGGAAATCGTAATACATGTGTGAATACATAGACCACAACACGTCCCTAGTGAGCCTCTAGTTGACTAGCTCGTTGATCAAAAGATAGTCATGGTTTTCTGACTATGGACATTGGATGTCATTGATAACGGGATCACATCATTAGGAAAATGATGTGATGGACAAGACCCAATCCTAAGCATAGCTCAAAGATCGTGTAGTTCGTTTGCTGTAGCTTTTCCGAATGTCAAGTATCATTTCCTTAGACCATGAGATTGTGCAACTCCCGGATACCGTAGGAGTGCTTTGGGTGTGCCAAACGTCACAACGTAACTGGGTGACTATAAATGTACACTACAGGTATCTCCGAAAGTATCTGTTGGGTTGGCACGAATCGAGACTGGGATTTGTCACTCCGTATGACGGAGAGGTATCTCTGGGCCCACTCGGTAATGCATCATCGTAATGAGCTCAATGTGACCAAGTGGTTGATCACGGAATCATGCATTACAGTACGAGTAAAGTGACTTGCCGGTAACGAGATTGAACGAGGTATTGGGATACCGACGATCGAGTCTCGGGCAAGTAACGTACCGACTGACAAAGGGAATTGTATACGGATTGATTGAATCCTCGACATCGTGGTTCATCCGATGAGATCATCGTGGAGCATGTGGGAGCCAACATGGGTATCCAGATCCCGCTGTTGGTTATTGACCGGAGAGTCATCTCGGTCATGTCTACATGTCTCCCGAACCCGTAGGGTCTACACACTTAAGGTTTGGTGATGCTAGGGTTGTAGAGATATTAGTATGCAGTAACCCGAAATTTTTTAGGAGTCCCAGATGAGATCCCGGACATCACGAGGAGTTCTGGAATGGTCCGGAGGTAAAGATTTATATATAGGAAGTGCAGTTTCGGCCATCGGGAAGGTTTCGGTGGTCACCGGTATTGTACCGGGACCACCGGAAGGGTCCCGGGGGTCCACCGGGTGGGGCCACCTATCCCAGAGGGCCCCATGGGCTGAAGTGGGAGGGGAACCAGCCCCTGGTGGGCTGGTGTGCCCCCCTTGGGCCTCCCTTGCGCCTAGGGTTGGAAACCCTAGGGGTGGGGGGCGCCACCCTTGCCTTGGGGGGCAAGGCACCCCCTTGGCCGCCGCCCCCTTGGAGATCCATCTCCCTAGGACCGGCGCCCCCCTAGGGCCCCTATATAAAGAGGGGGGAGGGAGGGCAGCCGCACCCCCTTGCTCTTGGCGCCTCCCTCTCCCTCCGTAACACCTCCCCCCCCCCCCCCCGCTTGTGCTTGGCGAAGCCCTGCCGGGATCCTGCTGCATCCACCACCACGCCGTCGTGCTGCTGGATCTTCATCAACCTCTCCTTCCCCCTTGCTGGATCAAGTTGGAGGAGACGTCTTCCCAACCGTACGTGTGTTGAACGCGGAGGTGCCGTCCGTTCGGCACTTGGTCATCGGTGATTTGGATCACGTTGAGTATGACTCCATCAACCCCGTTCTCTTGAATGCTTCCGCGCGCGATCTACAAGGGTATGTAGATGCACTCCTATCTCCCTCGTTGCTAGATAACTCCATAGATTGATCTTGGTGATGAGTATAAAATTTTAAAAAATTTCTACGTTCCCCAACACAAACATGACCAAGCCCCCTAGTGATTTTCCTTATCTTTATGCTGCTGCTATAGCCGGTTTAACAAAGACTCCGCTTTGACCATTAACTTGGAAAAGCACACACATGATATAAGAAAGAACAGATACCCCGCTTATAATGGAGGCTCCGGTTCATTATATGGTATATACACTGTCATAAATATGTACAGGTGAAGTGCCTATGGCTTCAAGTATAGTAAGGCCGAAGGAGAGCTATGTTCCATGGCCGCTTTGTCTCCTCCTCCGATTGACATGAGTCTTCATGCTCTCGAACATCAATGAGGTAGTAGGATCCGTTGTGCAGATTTTTGCTGACCACAAAGGGTCCTTCCCAAGGGGGGGATAACTTGTGCATATCAGTCTGATCCTGGATGAGCTGGAGCACCAAATCACCTTCTTGAAAGGTTCTAGTTTTAACCCGGCGGCTGTGATAACGTCGAAGATCTTGTTGATAAATCGCCAAACGTGCTGCTGCAAGGTCCCGCTCTTCATCCAACAGGTCTAGAGAATCCTGACGTGCCTTCTCATTATCAGCCTCAACATAAGCTGCCACACAGGGCGAATCATGACGGATGTCGCTAGGAAGAACCGCCCGCTCCATAAACCATGAAGAAAGGCGTGTAACCCGTAGACCTATTGGGTGTGGTGTTGATGCTCCATAACACAGAAGGTAGCTCCTCGACCCAACAACCCGGCGTCCGCTTTAAGGGAACCATAAGCCTTGGTTTGATACCCCGTAGAATTTCTTGATTTGCCCTTTCCGCTTGACCATTAGATTGGGGGTGAGCCAGTGATGCTAGATCAAGCCGGATGTGCTCACGTTGACAGAATTCTTCCATCTCTCCTTTTGACAAGTTAGTGCCATTATCTGTTATAATGCTATGTGGAAAGCCAAACCGGAATATCACCTTTTTGATGAATTGAACCGCCGTGGCTGCATCACACTTGCTAACTGGCTCTGCCTCTACCCATTTAGTGAATTTATCAACTGCTACTAACAGATGGGTCTTCTTGACCTTGGAGCGCTTGAAGGGTCCAACCATATCCAGCCCCCAAGTTGCAAACGGCCATGTAATTGGAATCATCCGCAACTCTTGAGACGGAATGTGCGCACGGCGGGCAAACTTTTGACATCCATCACATCTTTTGACTAAATTCTCCGCATCAGCATGCGCCGTCAACCAGTAAAAACCGTGGCGAAAAGCTTTAGCAACCAACGACTTTGAACCGGCATAGTGACCGCAATCCCCTTCATGAATTTCTTGCAAAATCTCACAACCTTCTTGAGGAGAAACGCATCGCTGAATTGCTCCTGAAACACTGTAACAATGTAACTCCCCGTTGAGTATGGTCATGGACTTGGAACGCCGGATTATCTATCGAGCCAACATTTTCTTAGCTGGTTACTCGCCCCGGTTCATGTAATCCAGATATGGGATCGTCCAATCCGGTATGGCATGCAGAGCTGCCACCAACCGAGCCTCCGGATCAGGAATAGCCAAATCTTCTTCGGTTGGTATTTTGACTGACGGATTGTGGAATACATCAAGAAAGACATTGGGCGGAACCGGTTTACGTTGGGAACCGAGACGACTTAAAGCGTCCGCTGCTTCATTCTTCCGCTGGTCTATATGGTCCACCTGATAACCTTTAAAGTGACTAGCCACTGCGTCCACCTCTCGCCGATATGCATCCATGAGTAGGTCCTTAGAATCCCAAGTGCCAGACACTTGCTGAGCCACTAGATCTAAATCGCCGAAGCACTTAACCCGGCTCAAATTCATCTCTTTAGCCATCCGAAGACCGTGGAGTAAAGCTTCATACTCAGTTGCATTGTTAGTACAAGGGAACATTAAACGGAGGACATAACAAAACTTATCACCTCGTGGGGAAGTTAATACGACTCCAGCCCCCGAACCCTCTAACTGTCTGGACCCATCAAAATGAATAGTCCAATATGTATTATCTGGTTTCTCCTCAGGTGCCTGTAACTCCGTCCAATCATTGATGAAATCTATGAGTGCCTGGGACTTGATCGCCGTGTGGGGTATATATTTGAGCCCATGGGGTCCAAGCTCAATGGCCCACTTGGCAATCCGCCCAGTTGCCTCTCTGTTTTGAATGATGTCGCCCAGAGGAGCTGAACTAACCACTGTGATAGGATGGCCCTAAAAATAGTGTTTGAGCTTCCGGCTTGCCATAAACACCTCATACACCAGTTTCTGCCAATGCGGATGCCTCTGCTTTGACTCAATGAGCACCTCACTGATATAATAAACCGGCCGTTGAACCGGATACTCTTTGCCAGGCTCCTTACGCTCTACCACAATGGCTACGCTGATAGCCCGGGCATTAGCAGCCACATATAATAATAATGGCTCTTTATCGATCGGTGCTTCCAGCACGGGCGGTTCCACGAGCTGCCTCTTCAGATCTTCAAACGCCTTCTCAGCTGCCTCACTCCAGACAAAGTTATCCGTTTTCTTGAGCATCTGATATAAGGGGATGGCCTTCTCTCCAAGGCGGCTGATAAACCGGCTCAAGGCTGTAATCCGGCTGGCGAGACGTTGCACATCGTTAATACACGCCGGTTTAGCCAAGGACGTAATTGCTGCAATATTTTCCGGATTAGCCTCAATGCCTCTGTTTGAAACCAGAAAGCCTAAGAGCTTGCCTGCCGGGACACCGAAAACACACTTCTCTAGATTGAGCATCATCTTGTAAACCCGAAGATTGTCAAAGGTTTCCCGTAGATCATCTATCAAAGTCTCCTCCTTTCTGGATTTGACCACAATATCATCTACATACGCATGAACATTGCGCCCAATTTTCTTATGAAGGCAATTCTGAACACATCGCTGGTAAGTTGCCTGGGCACTCTTGAGTCCAAAGGGCATGGAAACATAGCAGAAGGCTCCAAAGGGAGTTATAAAGGTTGTCTTCTCCTGGTCCTTAACTGCCATTTTGATCTGATGATAACCAGAATAAGCATCCAAAAAACACAAACGGTCACAACCCACCGTAGCATCAATTATCTGATCAATGCGAGGGAGAGCAAAGGGGTCTGCAGGGCAAGCCTTGTTTAAATCTGTGTAGTCCACACACATGCGCCGAGTGCCGTTTTTCTTAAGAACCAACACCGGATTGGCTAACCACTCTGGATGAAAAACTTCAGCAATAAACCCAGCTGCCAACAAACGGGCGACCTCTTCACCTATAGCCTTGCGCCTTTCCTCGTTGAAAGGGTGGAGGAACTGTCGGACCAGTTTGAATTTAGGATC
Source organism: Triticum urartu (assembly GCF_056163025.1). NCBI lineage: Eukaryota > Viridiplantae > Streptophyta > Magnoliopsida > Poales > Poaceae > Triticum > Triticum urartu. The sequence continues at coordinate 5,595,101 of NC_141877.1, forward strand.
AATGTTGAGTGTGTGCTCAGCGAGTTCTCTCGGTACACCTGGCATGTCAGAAGGTTTCCATGCAAAGATGTCCCGATTCTCACGGATGAACTCGATGAGCGCGCTTTCCTATTTGGGATCCAGGTTAGCGCCGATGCTGAACTGTTTGGATGAATCGCCAGGGACAAAGTCAACCATCTTAGTGTCTGTAGCTGATTTGAACTTCAATGCTGGATCATGTTCCGTAGTTGGCTTTTTTAAGGAGGTCATGTCTGCCGGATCAACTTGCTCCTTATAGAATTTTAACTCCTCCATGGCACAAACCGACTCAGCATAAGCCGCATCGCCTTCTTCACACTCCAAAGCAATCTTTCTACTTCCATGTACTGTGATAGTCCCCTTATGACCTGGCATTTTAAGCTGTAGGTAAACATAACATGGCCTTGCCATAAACTTAGCATAAACCGGCCGCCCAAACAAGGCGTGGTACGGACTTTTGATCTTCAGCACCTCAAATGTCAATGTTTCTGACCTTGAATCGCAGTCATCTCCAAAAGCTACCTCCAAAGCTATCTTACCAACGGGATATGCAGACTTACCAGGCACCACACCATGAAATACCGTACTCGACGGTTTAAGATCCTTATCTGTCAACCCCATACGGCGGAATGTATCATAATACAAAATATTGATACTACTTCCCCAATCCATGAGAACTTTAGTGAACTTTTATCCCCCAACTTGAGGGGCTACCACCAAGGCCAAATGACCTGGATTATCAACCCGGGGCGGGTGATCCTCTCTGCTCCACAAAATAGGTCGCTCCGACCAGCGTAAATACTGAGGTACTGTCGGCTCAACAGAGTTGACTGCCCTTTTGTGAAGCTTCTGATCACGTTTGCACAAACTAGTAGTGAAGACATGATATTGCCCGTTGTTCAGCTGTTTCGGATTGCTCTGATAACCCGACTGCTGCTGACTCCCCTGATGGTTGTAACCTCCCTGGTTACCTTGGTGTCCTTGATTGACGTGTCTGGTTTGATTGCCTGGAAACCCTGAACCAGAACCACCACCTCTGTAACCCGGCCCGTGGAAACCTCCTCCTAAACCGCTGGGCGGGCCGCTGTCATATTGGAACATATTGGAATTCTTGAAATCCCACATGATATAACAATCTTTCCAGAGATGTGATGCCGGTTTCTCCTTCGATCCATGCTTTGGACAGGGCTGATTTAACAAACGCTCCAAATTGTTGCCTGGACCTCCACCCCTCTGGGGCTGCTTGCCTTTACGGCGCTGGCCATTCTCCTGCGCGTTGGTATTTGCGACAAAGTCCAAACCACTGTCGGCCTTGTGTTTACCAGCGTTTCCATGGCCTGCCGGATTGTGTTGTTGGCCTTTGGCATTGCCGGTCTTCTTACCCTTCTCAGGTTTATCCTCCTCTGAATCCGGATCCTTGGTATTATATGAACCGGCATATGTAACCAAAGCGTCCATGAGTGTTGACATGTCGTTGCAGTGACGTTTGAGGCTTCCCAACTTCTGTTTCAACGGTTTGAAATGGCAATTGCCCTCTAACGTTAACACTGCAGTGTCTGCATTGATACGATCTGATGAATGCAAAATCGCCGAGACCCGTTTGACCCAATGGGTCGTGGACTCCCCTTCCTCTTGGACACAAGCGGCCAGATCTATAATTGACATTGGCTGCTTACACGTATCCTTGAAGTTCTGGATAAACCGGTGCTTCAGTTAAGCCCATGATCCAATAGAGCTGGTCGGCAAGCTCTTCAACCAAGTGCGAGCTGTTCCTTCCAACATCATGGTGAAATATTTAGCACACACCGCCTCATCCACATCTAACATCTACATTGCCATCTCATAGCTCTCCACCCACGCCTCTGGCGGCAAATCGGCGGTATAATTTGGTACCTTACGAGATCCCTTGAAATCCTTGGGTAGTCGCACATTACGCAAAGCAGGAGTTAAACACGGTACCCCTAAGGAACTGAACATTGCCCCTGGCTCCACGGAGGTGGCGGGGTGAACCGGAGTATGCTGTCGTGCTTCATGTCGAGCTGTCAACTCGGCCTCTAGACGTGCGCGGCCATGGTCCACAACATCTTGCGCATTAGCACTTCCCCCAGCCGGGTTGTTCCCTCGTGGTGAATTTCGGCGGTGTGCACTACTGGACACGGCCGGTTCGTCTTCCACGTGTCTGCTATAACTCCGGCTTGGATGGGGAGTGGAATGAAACCTCTCACGGCTGTGTGAATATGCTTGCTGTTGATTTAGTGTTGTCTGAAGGAGATCCCTGGCCCGACGTGTTTCCACTGTAATTGGTGACTCGCCATCGGTTGGGAGGGCCGCTAGGCGTGAAGCGGTGGCCACAATGTTGTCCAACGGGTTGGAATAATGCCCAGGCGGCGTTGATGGTACAACGTTGTTCTGGCGAGGCAGGTCCGTCGTGCGCGGCTGAACCGGCGCTCCTGCTCCCGACGCCCCCGCCCGGTTTAGCGTGGGTTGGTTACCAGCTCCTGCACCTGGCGTGTTGAAAAGATTCTGCAGCTCATAAACCGACGGGAGACGTGATCAGTACCTTCTTCTCATGACTTCCTCTGAAGCATTCCGATCCAGTCTAATCCGGTAAGCCTATGCTTCCAATTCGGCCCGCTCCGTAGCCATCCTGGCGTTCTCTGCTGCTAGGTCCGCTTTAGCCTGGGCTATCTGATCTTTCAATTTTGCAATCTCCGCATCGTGATGATCCCTGGCTGCTGCGTCTACCTCCACAGACATCAATGTTGCCAGAGCGTCGAACAAATCAGACAAGACTTGGGCCAGAGGTGGCACCGAGCTTCCTGCCCCTGCTGGTGTGGCCGTCGTTGAACCGGAGAGCATTGCTGCGGCGGTAGATGAATGAGGCGCCGATTGTGTGCCGGCCATGAAGATGGCGGCCCGATTTGGCAGACTGGGGGAATCCGGAATACTGTTGCCCTCAGATCCTCCCTCAATCCGGCCGTCCTGCAACTGGTAAAGCACTCGGTTTCTCCAAAAGACTCGTCATCAGAGCAGACTACGGTTTCTGTCGTGGAATTGTCACGGCAGATGTCCTTAGTGTCAAGACTTAGTCGCGAGACCAAGGCATCTATGTGGTAGCTTGAGAGGGGTTGAGCGGGACGAGAGACACGGTGTTTTACCCAGGTTCGGCCCCTCACGCTGGAGGTAAAAGCCTACATCCTGCTTCATTGATATTGATGATGATGACCACGGTTACAAGAGTGTTCTATCTCGAGAGCTATTGTCTAAACCTAACTTGTCCAACTTGTGGAACTTGTCCCTCTTGGGGTGCCCTGCCCCTCCTTATATATGTTGAAGGGGCGGGTTACATGTGGAGTCCAACTCGGACTTTAACTTAACCTATTCTGACTTCCCTTCCTGGGCTTCTTAACGTCTGCCGGTTTAACATTGTCCGCCGGTTTAACATTGTCTGCCGGTTTAACTTTGTCTGCCGGTTTAACATTGTCTGCCGATTTAACATTGTCTGTCGGTTTACCATTGTCTGCCGGTTTGACACTAGCCGGTTTACCGTCTGTCTTAGCCATCTATCTTGACTCTCTGTCTTAACTCTCCGCCGGTTTACCATCCGCCGGTTTACCAAGTCCCAGCCGGTTTACAACTCCAGCCGGGTCATACCGCGGGGTATATCCCCGACATTAGCCCCCAGTTTAATTTGGATTTATCCATGTTAAACTGATCCTGAGCATCTTTAAATCCTTGTCATTTCCTTCAGAAATTCCGAGTCAATAGACCAGCTTCATAATCAATTTGCTGACATTGGTTTGTCATAGATAAATATTGTGAAGAATAACTCCTTTGACTTTAGCTCCCAATGCTTAACAAAAATATTGGCCTTTGAAATACTCATCTGATCTGCAACCGGTTTAAGAATGTAGAACTTGCCGGTTTGAGAATGTTAAACTGTGCCGGTTTATCATTACCGGTTTACAAATAGTGACGGCACCAGGTCATAATTGTAGTTTAACATCAAGCTTGAAAATATACTTCTTATATGCCTATCACTTGTAGCCCCCAAGTCTTAAGAAGGTAGCATAGCAACAGCTTAAGACTTGCTTCAATATGAATGTCACAAGCTTGAAGAAATCCAGGTTGTTCATTTCAATCACCAGTCAGAACTGAGTATTCCACATATGTATCCCCAAGTGCCTGGTTGTCATGCTCGCAGCAACCTGGGACTTGAAATTGCCTTATTCTTATAAAAACTTCAACCAGTGTAGCCCCCAAGGGCCGGGTTATTATGCAATAATGAGCAGGGACTTTTGTAAATATGATCATGTAAACTTGAGCAGCAATATGTAGCCCCCCAAGGGCCGGCTCAATAAGATAATATTGAGCTGGGACTTGATATATTCTTTAATGAAAATAACATCATATGATGTAACCCCCATCATGGGGCTTGAACCCACGTCCACAAGGTTGAGAGCTTTGTGCTTTACCAACTGAGCAGTGGATCCTTCAATAATAGATGAAAACTTGTGTACCTTGAATTGTTGACAAGAGCAATTGGTAGCCTCCAAGGGCCGGCTCATTATCATGTGATGAGTTGGGTCTTCAATGAGGTGAGCAAAAAATGACTTTGCATTAGCCCCCAGGTGTCATGGTGCATGCTTGCAGCGACATGAGACTTGTGTATTTGATGTGATTTCAACTGAAATAATGTAGCCCCCAAGTGCCGGGTCGTAAGCCTGCAGCAACTCGGGACTATTTCTTCAATTGTAGAATAAATCATATTTATTGATAACATGGTAGCCATTGCGCAAAAGCGACTTTGGAAACCTTAATCATAATACTGGTCATAATTAAAATCTAGCCATGTTGGCTATTTGAATAATATACCCAATGATTTATAAGCGCATAATTCCAATGGCGCAATCCAAATATATACTGGCGACTTATAGTCCAAAGCCAGGCCGGGTCAATAAACACCGGATTATAAGTGATTATGTACTAACAACTTGTAGTTGAAAGTCGAGCCTGGTTAAAGAACACCAGGTTAATTTGATGACTGATAGTCATGCCGGGTCGAGAGACGCCGGTTCAACATAAAATTTATCAAAAGAGAAAAATCTTGACAAAGGCAAATAAAACCGTGTAGTCGAGGCTTTTCAAGGGCTGCCAGGCCCAAATTCGAGGCTTTTTATGGGATGCCAGGCTGCTGAGTTAAACCATTTTGTAAAGCCTTTTAAGATGGGCCTCCAACTAACCAATCGTTGTTTTAACTTTGACAAGTTCAGGGTCTGTATAAGATTGACTTGTCAAACGTTCGGCGGGTCATGCCAGGATTACCTGGATAGGAGTGGCTTACTTGATGAAGGCAGGTTAACCCGGGGTTTTAGGTGAATACACTAGGCTTCCAAGTCGTGGCTTGATAGCCAATTACAAGGGTCCTTTCAAACTCTTTGTTGCTTTGCACAAAGAGCCCCCAAGTAACTTTGTGAGCTGTGCTCAATGGGTGTCTATGTTTGAGTTGGTGCTTTTTGCAACACTCTCTTTGACCCCTAACTGATTTTCCTGGTGGTCTTACGCCGATCAAGAGGTGTAGCTATGGTTCGAATATGACCAAGCCCTCAAGTGATCAATAATATGATAAGCCAATAAGACAGGATACCCATGTTTGAACCGCGCATCATGGCAACAGGTCCTCTTTGGCAACCTTTAACTTTTTGCAAGAGATAAATTCTTCTTGAACCGGGATTTTGAACCGGATATTGAGAGCTTCAAAGCTTTATGGGGGACATCTTTCCCTTGAACCGGATTTTAAACCGGAATCTTCATTTTCAGCTGGAAAATTTCTGACGGCCTTTAAATTAATATAATAGTAGCCTCCGGGATCAGGTTATCTTTCCCTACAACATCCTGGGGCACTTGAATTTGCTGAAACTGGCAAGACTTGCTGAGTCATATCATCATAGCCCCCGAGTCTTAAGATGACTCGAGGAGTTGTCTTGAGATTCTCCATATTGGACCGTGATATAAACCGATATGAGTCATTCACCAACTCAGTGATATAATAGTACCTTTTTGCAGTAGACAACTTATCCTGCATTTGGAGAATTTGCAAGCCAGAGTAATTGCTCTTTTTTAAAAAAAGCAATATATAATCGAAAAATATACTGGATGAATTTCACCTGATACGCCAGGCCAGTAGTTATCCACCGCGGAGTTGATAATCACCATGGTGAAACGAAAATCAATCACTGGTGAGTCCGCCGTGGGAGCAGACAGATGAGTCGGTCGCGACGTTGTAATCCAGCGTGGACGGGAGAACCGGCCGCGGCGTTTGGAAGCAGCGCGGACGCAGGCGAGTCAACCACACATGTTGATGTAGCGGGGCGCAACTTGCGCATATATCCGTCCAGCTGTAGGGACAAGCGCTAGTGCAAAAATAATATTGGCGCATACTCCTTATGCGACACCTTTGTAATGAATAATGGTCCTGCGAAAAAATATCACAGACTAGAGTAATTGTTTTCAAACAATTTAATATGTACTAATAAAATACATGGAAAGGATAGCACATGATTTGATTTTTTATGGGATATCAACCCAGTCGTCATGACGAGCCGATTATGAAGATGAATCATCAGGCACAATTAACTCCCACTGATTATCTTTAGCAGTCATCCGTGCGGGCCAACACCTCCTCTTATCCAGCGAGGCGGGTTACTGCTGCCGCAGCGTCACTCGGTTGTAACGGCGATTGATTACAGAGATGGCGGCACGCGGCTGATGAAGCGCCGGCTCTTCCGTTGCTGTCTTGGTGGCAACCAGTGGCTCAAGTTAGGGCCGCGACTCAAACGACAGCGGCTATGACTCATGTCCCGGTCCTTTTGTAAATCGTGATCTTCAGTCAAATCTTCGGCAGCAAATTTTGATCCCATGGACTACTAATTGACGTAGTACTTTTCCTTCCATCACTACATTAGGAAGTAACAGCAAGTACGTATACCTTGAGACTTGAACTCGTAGCAGGTATGACCCGGCGGCGGTTCATGATAACAGGGTCGGCGACTCAGCAGGCCGCGGAGTGAGGCTGAGGCGATTTTTGGGGACGGAGGCGAGGTCGCTCGGCGCAGGCGGAGGTAGGCCGCAGCTCGAGGCGGCTCCTTGAAGCAGCGGGAGGCGGCGGCTTGCTGGAAGTGAAGCGGCCACTCAGAGCAAGGCCACAGGGACGAGTTTGAAGACGGCGGCGACTCTGCGAAGGTAAAGCGAGGCGAACGCCGCGGGGGCGGACGGCAGGACCTCTCGGGCGCGCGGAAGGGCAGTCCTCGCGCGGGCGGCGACTCAGTAGCGGCAGCTGAAGCCGGCCGGAGGAGCGGCAGAGATGAGCCTCGGCGGCGGGTCACTGAAACCACGGGCGTGGAGGCCTGGCCCGTTCAGGGTCGCGACGGCTGAAACGGTAACTCGGAGGCAGCGGCGCTCGATGGAGGGGCGGCCCAAAGGCGATGACTGTGGCCGGTTGCTGACAAGGCGAGGGGTGAGGTCGTGGCGCGGCGATGGAGGCAGCAAACCGGCTTGTGGGCAAGTCCGCGACACAAAGCGGAGGCGGCTTGAAGCTTCGTATCTTGCCGGTTTAAGACTCGGATAAGGCCACAAACCGGTTTCAAGGCGGAGGCACACCCGTAGCTCGATGCGGATGCACACCGGTGGCTCCAGGCAGAAGTGAGGACGGGCCGCTGCGGCTGCGGCTCTAAACCGACCACAGCCGAGCGAAGGCGCGCAAGATCCGGCGTGAGCATGGCGGCTTGATGCGCTGAATCCGGGTCAGGGCCATTATCTGTTTCCAGGCCATGGCGAGTCAAAGCGGCGGCTGAGATGGCTCAGGGCCGGGGCGGCACCGCAACCCGAATGGCGGTTGGATGACACGACCGAGACGAAGAGCGTCCGCGGCGGAGCTACAGTGGGAAGCAGAGCCCAGGCAGGGGCTCAAGACGGCGGCAACCGACGCAAGCCCGGGCTTGAGGCCGCGGCTGCTCACGGACAAGGCGGCCGACGGAGATGACTCGCTAGAGACCCACAGCTAAGATTAAGGCAGAGAGTGGCGGAGGTGGACGAAGCATCTCAAACCGGGTCAATTTAGCACTGTCATAGTTGAGATATTCAGCGAGGCGAGACAAGGGACCCCGGCGGCGGCTTTGAGCGAAATAGCAGCGGCTCGGAGACGAGGATGGTTCCGCCGGTTTATCGCGCGATGGCGGAGACGAGTCGAGTCCGAGTTGTCCCCGCTCCGTATTCGGGTCGCGACACCCCTTTTTTTAATTCCTTTGTCGCTTCTGTTCCGTAGTACTAGTCCATGGTTGGCATCCTCTTGTTTTCGTCAGGTGATGGCCAATAACAGCAGCGAAATTGCCCGATCTCCCCAAAACTGGCCTGATCATCTCGGAATTCGAGCAGGCAACTAACCTCGTCTCGGTTTCTAATGACAGCTTCAACCGGAATCAATCGATCTGTATTTCGACGGATCATCTAGTGGCGACGGCGTGCTCCACACAACCCTAATCTTTTCTTAATTCAAACCTCGATCGGGTATTAGATCTGACTGCTTGTCTTGAACACAATATAAATTCTTCCCCAATGATTCTTCTTCATCTAGAAAATTGCAAACTTCTTGATCCTTATAAAAGATCCCTCTAAGAGCTCAACACCACCGTGCGGACGACACCTACGAAAACATGCCTTACCTCGGGCTGAACCGGCGAAGAACTTGCACGCCGAGCCGTTTCGATGATGTCGGTGCAGATGTCCGGCTCGGGAGCCGGTTCGCCGATCTTGCCGATGAAGACGTGAATCCCACCAAAGGGGACCCAGTACCCGTATTCGATTGAATCGTCCTTGGGACCCCATCCTGCGTTGTCGATGTAGAGCTTGCTGCGGCGACTCTTCGTCATCCGGCCCATAGCGTATTCCTTGAGTCCATCGAAGCTGCCCTTCAAGAACTCAAAACCATCGTGCGATGGCCCCACGGTGGGCGCCAACTGTCATGGGTTTGTGTAACGCCTCAGATTTACTTTCCATATTTGTATCCAACTCTTGCCGTCTCCGGCGCTAAGTTATATTTATTTCTCGGGTTCGGGTCTTTGTCTCCGTGTGTTGTTTTCTTTTTCGTGCATCTCTTATCATGTCATCTCGTGCATTGCATTTGCATACATGTTCATCTCATGCATTCGAGCGTTTTCCCCGTTGTTCGTTTTGCATTCCGGCGCTTCGCTCTCCTCCGGTGGCCATTTCTAGCTTTCTTTCGTGTGTGGGGTTCAAACATTTCCGGATTGGACCGAGACTTGTCATGCGGCCTTGGTTTTCTACCGATAGACCGCCTGTCAAGTTTCATATCATTTGGACTTCGTTTGATTCTCCAACGGTTAACCGAGGGACCAAAAAGGCCTCGTGTGTGTTGCAGCCCAACACCCCTCCAATTTGGCCCAAAACCCACCAAACTCTGCTCCATGTCCTAGAGCGTTCGATCACGATCGCGTGGGCGAAAACCGCACCTCATTTGGACTCTCCTAGCTCCACTTATGTCTATTTATACCCCCCTCCATTTCGGATCTCGTCTTCCACCTCGAAACCCTAGTTTTAAAAAAAACATCCCCCGTCAGATCCGCCGCCGACGGACATGTCCGGACCCTAGCCGGACACGTCCGCTGCGCCCCGCCAGCCACTCACGCCTTGCCACGTGTCGCCGCCGCCTCCTACCCCCGCCGCCGGGCCCGAGGCCCGCAGCCGGTCCCCGAGAGCCCGCGCGCCTACGCCGCCTTTCGCCTCGTCCGCCGCCGCCCTCTCCGTCGCCGGTGGCCGGCGCCGCCACGGGCCACGCCGCCGCCCGTGCGGGACCTCGCCGCCACGCCCGGCCGCCGCCTCGCTTCGGTCGGCACCGCCGCCGTCCCCACGAGCCGGCGCCGCCGCCCCGTCGCCCGGTCCTCTCCTCGCCGCCCTCCTCTTCCCGGATGGTCACCGGCGCGCCATTCCCGGTGAGCCCGAGCTCGGGCTGCTATAGTGCCCGATCCGAGCTACAGTAACCGGACAAACCCTAGATCCGGTTGACTTTCTTCCCTCTCCCCCCCTGATTTTTGTGCTATCTTTGACTGCTCGTATCTCCGCATCCGTAACTCCGATTTGGACATATAATATATCAAAATCTTCGCCTCGACATGTACATCATTTCATTCCATTGCATCATTTGCATTTGAGGTCATCTTGTTGCCCAAAATGCTGTTAGAAGGAGGCTTCGTGAGTTAAATTGCAGATCCGTTAGTTCATCATGCACTTTTGTCATTTTTGCCATGTTTAATCCGTGCATGATATGCCTGTGCCCCTTTGGGATGAATTGTTAAGCATTTTGTGTTCTTTCCAGAGGTGCCACCCATGCATTTTTAGGATGTGTGTGTTGTCTTGTGCAAGCTTGCGAAGAGAGGTACCTGAGATTGCTGATTTCAGGGACTTAGTGATTTTCACTGAGTCTGGGATATTTTAGTTCATGATGCCATATGTCCAGCTTGTTTCCTAGTGATCCGTGCCTCTTTTGAGGATGATCAGTAAGGGAGTTTTGATATTTATGTTATGCTCTATTCATCCATGTCTTTGTTTGCATGTGTGGAGTGCTCTAGGTTGACTCAATCGAGCTCAACTTTTGCTTCGTTGTTAATCTGGGCAGATCGTCAACTTGTTTGCGATTTTGCCGATGTTATTGTAGTTGATCCGTGCATGCTATGCCATTGTTCTTGCCATGTATAGCTTGTATTTTGTGCCTTCTCAATGGATGTATGCTTGCCTTTCTGTGACTTGCACCATGGTGAGTGCATCGAGCTCGTTTACATGCCTTCGTGAGTTATATTTCAGCATGTCTCAGTTTTCACTGAGTCTGAAAACTGATTGTGTTTTATGCTATGTTCGTGTGCCCGTTAATATATTTTGTGAACCCTTTTGGCCCCAGGTCACTTTGGGTGTTTTGTTAAGCTTGTTGAGTATCTCCATGCCATGTTCTTACTTGTCATGTTCAGGTTTTTTATCATGTTGTTTTGCTGCTCCGAAGAGGGCTTCGTGATCTGAAATTTCAGGCTAGTGTTAATTTCACTAAGTCTGGAATCTGTTTTGCATATTCATTTTTGCCATGCTTGTTTGAACCTCTTAATGGATGAATTTGCCTATGGCTCAGTGCTAGTGTTTTGTTAACCATCTTGTGTACATCACTGCCATGTATTTTGTTTTCATGTTTGGTGGCTGTAGCATGTTCATTTCGTTGCATTTAGGAGCCTACTTGCTGTATATCGCAGATCGGTTCGTTTCGTAAAACGCTCGCCATTTCCAAACCGTAGCTCCGATTCCAAGGATCTTTATATCGTTTTCAAGCGATTTCATCCCCTCTATCCAGTGGCACACTTGGAATTCAAAGTTGAGGCCAGGTTCATCCATTTCCTGTCACATCTTGCATTTTGCATCCCGCATCGCATCCCGCATAGCATATCATCATTTCATCATATTGCTTGGTCTTGCACGTGGTTGATTGTATCCTTGTTGCTTGTTTGTCTTGTTGGGTAGAGCCGGGAGACGAGTTCGCTACCGAGGAGCCCGTTGAGTTTGCTTGTGAGGATCCAGTCAACTTTGACAACTGTGCAGGCAAGATGATCATACCCTCGAAATCACTACTATCTTTGCTATGCTAGTTTGCTCGCTCTTTTGCTTTGCCACTGCTACGATGCCTACCACTTGCTTGTCAGCCTCCCAATTGCATGATTGAACCTCTAACCTACCATTGTCCTAGCAAACCTTTGATTGGCTATGTTACCGCTTCGCTCAGCCCCTTCTTATAGCGTTGTTAGTTGCAGGTGAAGATTGGAGCCGTTCCTTGTTGGAACATTTATTTACTTGTTGGGATATCATTATATTGCCATGTTATCTTAATGCATCTATATACTTGGTAAAGGGTGGAAGGCTCGGCCCCTCACCTAGTGTTTTGTTCCACTCTTGCCGCCCTAGTTTCCGTCATATCGGTGTTATGTTCCCGGATTTGCGTTCCTTACGCGGTTGGGTTATAATGGGAACCCCTTGATAGTTCGCCTTGTTTAAAGCTTTTCCAGCAATGCCCAACATTGGTCTTACCATTTGCCACCTAGCCTTTTCCTTTCCCTTGGGTTCTGCAGACTCAAGGGTCATCTTATTTTAACCCCCCCGGGCCAGTGCTCCTCTCAGTGTTGGTCCAAACTAGAGTCCTGTGCAGCGCCCCCTCGGGGAAACTCGAGGTTTGGTTTTAGTTGTATGGAGCGCTCATCTGAGTGTGCCCTGAGAAAGAGATATGTGCAGCTCCTATCGGGATTTGTCGGCACATTCGGGCGGTGTTGCTGGTCTTGTTTTAACCTGTCGAATTGTCTTGTTGTACCGGGTTACCGAGTCTGATCGGTGTGTCTCGGGTGGAGGTCTATTCCTTCGTTGACCGTGAGAGCTTGTCATGGGCTAAGTTGGGACTCCCCTGCAGGGATTGAACTTTCGAAAGCCGTGCCCGCGGTTATGGGCAGATGGGAATTTGTTAATGTACGGTTGTAGATAACTTAAACCTTAATTAATTAAAACGAATCAACTGCGTGTGTTGCCGTGATGGCCTCTTCTCGGCGGAGTCCGGGGAGTGGACACGGTGTTGGAGTTATGCTTGCGCAGGTTATTCCTCTAGATTCTCGCTCACGCCTTGCCTCCTCTTCTCGCTCTCTTTTGCGGATAAGTTAGCCACCACATATGCTAGCCGCTTGCTGCAGTTCCACATATACTTGCCTTATCCTTCCTATAAGCTTAAATAGTTTTGATCGCGAGGGTGCGAGATTGCTGAGTCCCTGTGGCTCACAGATACTATAATTCCAGATGCAGGTCCAGGTGATTCTGCTCCAGGTGACGAGTACGAGCTCAAGTGGGAGTTCGACGAGGACTCTCAGCGTTATTATGTTTCCTTTCCCGATGATCAGTAGTGGTGCCTAGTTGGGGTTTGATTCAGGGCCTTGTCGCATGTTGGGTTCTTTTCTATTTTGGCGCCGTAGACGGGCCATGAGTGTTTGTTTGATGGATGCTATTTATGTACTCTGATGTGACGTGGCGAGTGTAAGCCAACTATGTTACCTCCCCCTTTTATTATGTATTACATGGGATGTTGTAATGATTGCCTAACTTGCGACATTGCTTTCAATGCGGTTATGCCTCTAAGTCGTGCCTCGACACGTGGGAGCTATAGCCGCATCAAGGGCGTTACAGTTTGTCACGGCAGATGTCCTCGTGAAAGGACTTAGTCGTGGAGCCATCGCAACGGGTTAACTTAAAGGGGCCCCTTCGATGAAAGTAAAAGCCTATGTCTAGTTGTGATTGGTATTGCTAGGGTTTCGAAGGCCAAGGAGCGAATCCGCTTTGTCTGGCTCTTGAGTTGTTGTTGTCTGTCCCTAAACCGCGGCCGGGTCGTCCCTTTATATATATAGGTTGACGCCCGCCGGGCTACAGAGTCCTGAAGCCGGTTTATAAACGTATCTGGTTCGGCCTCTCTCTTTCTATCTTACTATACAAGTTACATGACTAGGCCGGTTTACATTTACAGACTGTAACCCGCCTTTGGGCCCTCCGTAAAGCGCCATCATCTTTACATCTTCATGGGCTTCTAATCTTCAAAGAGTCAACCCGGCTACATAAGGCCGGTTTACCTCCAGTAGTAATATCCCCAACAAAGGTGTTGGTGATGATGGGTAGTCGCACATCGAGTGCGATGATATGCTCCTTGAGTGCGATGATATGCTCCTTCAACAAAATATTTTCACTTATGAGATACTTGTTTTGAATAAGAGCTAACTCAATCATCTTGAAAGCCTCAATCCCCGTTGGGGTAAAGAGATTGTGGTGAGGCGGATGGATGTCTTCTTCTGCTACTGCCAGAACTTGATCCCCCATGACCTTCTTGATCCCATCATCCTTGTTGATCTCTCCGGATTCTTCTCTGTTCAGCTCTGTCTTCATTAGCCAAGCATCGTTGCCCTCATTGTTGGAGGAGGAGGGAGACGACCTGATGCTTGGCCTTGACAACCCTGGCAGAAAACAACTCCAAACAAGAACAGGAGATTTTTGCGTGATACAGTGGTCAAAACCTTCAGGAGATTATATAGTGAATTTTTACCGATCAAAAGAAGTATCATGCAAGAAAACGGAGTCCAGAGAGCACACGAGGTACCCACGAGGCAGGGGGCGCACCCTCCACCCTCGTGGAAGCCCCGTGTCCTTTCCGGTCTACTTTTTATTTTCCTATTTTTCTAAATATTCCAAAACGGAGAAAAATTGCCATTAGAACTGTTTTGGAGTCGGTTTACTTACCGTACGACATACCTATTATTTTCGGAGTCTGAAACGTTCTGGAAAGTGAAACTTATGTATTCCTCCGGGGTTACGGTTTCAATAATATTGGTTTCAACATTTATGGGATTACCTAAGATATAATGTTTGATTCTTTGTCCGTTCACCACCTTTGGGTTTGTGCCTTCGAAGTTTGTTGATTTTTATGGCATCGGAACGATAGACCTCCTCGATGACGTAAGGACCTTCCCATTTAGAGAGGAGTTTTCCTGCAAAAAATCTCAAACAATAGTTGTATAGCAATACATAATCACCTATATTAAACTCATGCTTTTGTATCCTTTTGTCATGCCATCTTTTAAATTTTTCTTTAAACAGTTTGACATTTTCATAGGCCTAGGTTCTCCATTCATCAAGTGAGCTAATGACAAAAAGCCTCTTCTCACCAGCAAGTTTGAAGTCATAGTTGAGCTCTTTAATAGCCTAATATGCCTTATGTTCTAATTCAAGAGGTAAGTGACATGCTTCACCATAAACCATTTTATACGGAGACATACCCATAGGATTTTTGTATGCAGTTCTATAGGCCCATAATGCATCATCAAGTTTCTTGGACCAATTCTTTCTAGATCTATTAACATTCTTTTGCAAAATTAATTTAAGCTCTCTATTGCTAATTTCTACTTGACCACTAGACTGTGGGTGATAAGGAGATGCAATTCTATGATTAACATCATACTTAGCAAGCATTTTACGAAAGGCACCATGAATAAAATGTGAACCACCATCGGTCATTAAATATCTAGGGACTCCAAACCATCTAAAAATAACTTCTTTAAGCATCTTAATAGAGGTGTTATGATCAGCACTACTAATTGGAATAGCTTCTACCCACTTAGTAACATAATCAACAGCAACTAAAATATGTGTATACCCATTAGAGGAAGGAAAAGGTCCCATATAGTCAAAGCCCCAAACATCAAATGGTTCAATAACAAGTGAATAATTCATAGGCATTTCTTGACGTCTACTAATATTACCAATTCTTTGACATTCATCACAAGATAAGACAAACTTACGGGCATCCTTGAAGAGAGTAGGCCAATAAAAACCGGATTGCAATACCTTGTGTGCAGTTCTATCTCTAGCATGGTGTCCTCCATAGGCTTCGGAGTGACACTTGCATAGGATCTATTCCTGTTCATACTCAGGTACACAACGTCTAATAACACCATCTACTCCTTCTTTATAAAGATGTGGGTCATCCCAAAAGTAATGTCTTAAATGATAGAAGAACTTTTTCTTTTGCTGGTATGTGAAACTAGGTGGTATAAATTTAGCAACAATATGATTAGCATAATCAGCATACCATGGAGCAGTATGAGAAGCATTTATGACACTTAATTGTTCATCAGGAAAGCTATCATCAATAGGTAGTGGGTCATCAAGAACATTCTCTAACCTAGACAAGTTGTCTGCAATGGGGTTCTCAGCTCCCTTTCTATCAATAATATGCAAATCAAATTCTTGTAGTAGGAGAACCCATATAATAAGTCTAGGTTTAGCATCTTTCTTTTCCATAAGGTATTTAATAGTAGCATGATCAGTGTGAATAGTTACTTTAGAATCAACAATATAAGGTCTGAACTTATCACAAGCAAAAACAACCGCTAAAAATTCTTTTTCAGTAGTAGCACAATTTCTCTTATACTATCTAAAGTTTTATTAGCATATTGAATAAAATTTAATTTTTTATCAACATAATCACTAGCATCACACATGATTTCAAAGGGTAAATTCCAATCAGGTGGCTGAACAATAGGTGCAGAAATCAAAGCTTTCTTAAGTATTTCAAATGCTTCTACACAATCATCATCAAAGACAAAAGGAATATCTTTTTGTAATAGGTTAGTCAGAGGCCGAGAAATTTTTGAGAAGTCCTTAATGAACCTCCTATAAAAACCGGCATGCCCAAGGAAACTTCTTATACCTTTTATGTCCTTTGGACACGGCATCTTTTCAATAGCATCAACTTTAGCTTTATCAACTTCAATACCTCTTTCAGAAATTTTATGCCCCAAGACAATACCTTCATTAACCATAAAGTGGCACTTCTCCCAGTTCAAGACAAGATTAGTTTCTTCACATATCTGCAAAACTCGATCAAGGTTGCTCAAGCAATCATCAAAAGAAGATCCATAAACAGAGAAATCGTCCATGAAAACCTCACAAATCTTTTCACAAAAGTCAGAGAATATAGCCATCATGCATCTTTGAAAGGTAGCAGGTGCATTACATGAACCAAAAGGAATACATCTATAAGCAAAAGTACCGAAAGGGCAAGTAAAAGTGGTCTTTGCTTGATCATCAGCTGACACATGTATTTGAGAGAAGCCAGAGTAACCATCTAGAAAGCAAAAATGTGTATGTTTGGATAATCTTTCTAGCATTTGATCAATGAAAGGCAAGGGGTAATGATCTTTTTTAGTAGCTTCATTTAATTTGCGGAAATCAATTACCATCCTATAACCTGTAATAATTCTATGTGCAATCAATTCATCTTTATCATTAGGAATGATAGTAATACCTCCCTTCTTAGGGACATAATGGACAAGACTTACCCACTAACTATCAGCAACGGGATAAATTATACCTGCCTTAAGGAACTTCAATATTTCCTTTCTTCCCACCTCTTTTATCTTAGGATTTAGCCGTCGTTGGTGATCAATAACTGGTTTGGCGTCTTTCTCCAAATTTATTTTGTGTTGACATAGAGTGGGACTAATGCCCTTTAGATCATCAAGAGTATATCCAATAGCAGCACAGTGCTTCTTCAGAGTTTTCAATAATCTCTCTTCATCATGCTCTAAAAGGTTAGCACTAATAATAACAAGATATATCTTCTTTTCATCAAGATAAGCATATTTAAGAGTATAAGGTAATGGTTTAAGCTCAAACACAGGATCACCCCTGGGTGGAGGAGGATCCCCTAGGATTTCAATAGGCAAGTTGTGTGTAAAGAATACTTCATCTATTTCCCTTCTTTCATTCATAAACATATCATTTTCATGGTCTAGTAAATATTGTTCTACAGGATCAGTAGGAGGCACAGCAATAGAAGCAAGACTAATTATTTCATCTTTACTAGGCAATTCCTCATCACGGGGTTGTCTATGAAACTTAGCAAAATTAAACTCATGAGACATATCCCCTAAACCAACATAAACAATATCCTTATTGTAGTCTATCTTAGCATTTACAGTATTCAAGAAAGGTCTACCAAATATAATGGGACAAAAGCTATCTTGTGGGGAACCAAGAACAAGAAAATCATCAGGATATTTAACCTTCCCACACAAGACTTCAACATCTCTAACAATCCCAATTGGTGAAATAGTATCTCTATTGGCAAGCTTAATGGTAACATCGATATCTTCTATCTCAGCAGGTGCAATATCATGCATAATTTCTTTGTATAAGGAATGAGGTATTGCACTTGCACTAGCACCCATATCACATAAGCCATGATAGCAACGATCTCCTATTTTAACAGAAATAACAGGCATTCCTACAACAGGTCTATGTTTATTTTTAGTATCAGGTCTAGCAATTCTAGCAGTCTCATCACAGAAGTAAATAACATGCCCATCAATATTATCGGCCAAGAGATCTTTAACCATAGCAATATTAGGTTCAACTTTAACTTGCTCAGGGGGTTTGTGTGTCCTTATATTACTTTTGTTTACTACAGTTGAAACTTTAGCATGATCCTTTATTCTAACAGGGAAAGGTGGTTTGTCAACATAAGCAGTAGGAACAACATGATCATTATAAGTGATAGTCTTTTCTTCAACCTTAATAGGTGCAACTACTTTTAATTCAATGGGAGGATTATAATTAAACCACTTATCCTTAGGGAGATCAACATGAGTAGAAAAGGATTCACAGAAAGAATCTACTATCTCAGAGTCGAGTCCATATTTAGTGCTAAATTCATGGAAAGCATCGGTATCCATAAAAGATTTAACACAATCAAACTTAGATGTTATACCTGACTCCTTACCTTCGTCGAGGTCCCAATCTTCAGAGTTGAGTTTAATTCTTTCCAATAAATCCCATTTGAATTCAATAGTCTTCATCATAAAAGGTCCAGTACAAGAAGTATCAAGCATGGAGCGATTACTGAGAGAAAGCCGAGCATAAAAATTTTGAATACTCATTTCTCTTGAGAGCTCATGATTGGGGAATGAATATAACATTGACTTAAGCCTCCCCAAGCTTGAGCGATGGTTTCTCTTTCGCGAGGCCAAAAATTATATATATAATTACGATCATGATGAACAAGATGCATAGGATAAAACTTCTGGTGAAATTCAAATTTCAATCACTTATAGTCCCATGATCCCATATCATCACATAGCCTATACCATGTCAATGCATCTCCCTTCAAAGATAAAGGGAAGACCTTCTTCTTGATAACATCATCGGGCATACCTGCAAGCTTAAATAATCTAAAAACTTCATCCACATAGATTAACTGTAAATCGGGATGCAATGTTCCCTCTCCTGCAAAAGGATTAGCTAGCAGTTTCTCTATCATACCCGAAGGAATTTCAAAGTAAACATTTTCAGTAGGTTCAATAGGTTGAGGAGCAACTCTAAGCTCTACTGGTCGGGGTGAAGATACCCTGTCGGTGTCAAAACCGGCGGATCTCGGGTAGCGGGTCCCGAACTGTGCGTCCAGGCTGGATGGTAACAGGAGGCAGGGGACACAATGTTTTACCCAGGTTCGGGCCCTCTTTATGGAGGTAAAACCCTATGTCCTGCTTGATTAATATTGATGATATGGGTAGTACAAGAGTAGATCTACCACGAGATCAGAGAGGCTAAACCCTAGAAGCTAGCCTGTGGTATAATTGTATATTGTGGTTGTTGTCCTATGGACTAAAACCCTTCGGTTTATATAGAAACCAGAGAGGGTTAGGGTTACACAAGGTCGGTTACAAAGGAGGAGATATCCATATCCGTATTGCCTAGCTTGCCTTCCACGCCAAGTAGAGTCCCATCCGGATACGAGACGAAGTCTTCAATCTTGTATCTTCATAGTCTAACAGTCCTGCCAATGGAGATAGTCCGGCTGTCCGGAGACCCCCTAATCTAGGACTCCCTCATACCCCGAACAAGCCCCTCAAAGGATTATGTTCCATAGTAACAAGTGACAGTAAATTTCAGCACACTATGTAAATTTTTCCTTACCAAATTCCACCTACCAAAGGCACTTCACTCCCCGGCAACGGCGCCAGAAAAGAGTCTGGATGACCCACAAGTGTAGGGGATCTATCATAGCTTTTCGATAAGTAAGAGTGTCAAACCCAACGAGGAGCAGAAGGAAATGATAAGCAGTTTTCAGTAAGGTATTCTCTGCAAGCACTGAAATTATCGGTAACAGATAATTTTGTAATAAGGTAATTTGTAACGAGGAGCAAGTAATAAAAGTAAATAGGGTGCAGCAAGATGGCCCAATCCTTTTTGCAGCAAAGGACAATCCTGTACAAACTCTTATATGAAGGAAAGCGCTCCCGAGGACACATGGGAATTATCGTCAAGCTAGTTTTCATCATGCTCATATGATTCGCGTTTGGTACTTTGATAATTTGATATGTGGGTGGTCCGGTGCTTGGGTACTGTCCTTACTTGGACAAGCATCCCAATTATGATTAACCCCTATTGCAAGCATCCGCAACTACAACATAAGTATTAAGGTAAACCAAACCATAGCAGGAAACATATGGATCCAAATCAGCCCCTTACGAAGCAACGCATAAACTAGGGTTTAAGCTTGTGTCACTCTAGCAACCCATCATCTACTTATTACTTCCCAATGCCTCCCTCTAGGCCCAAACAATGGTGAAGTGTCATGTAGTCGATGTTCACATGACACCACTAGAGGGATGACAACATACATCTCATCAAAATATCGAACGAATACCAAATTCACATGACTACTAATAGCAAGACTTCTCCCATGTCCTCAAGAACAAACGTAACTACTCACAAAGCATATTCATGTTCATAATCAGAGGGGTATTAATATGCATAATGGATCTGAACATATGATCTTCCACCAAGTAAACCAACTAGCATGAACTACAAGGAGTAATCAACACTACTAGCAACCCACAGGTACCAATCTGAGGTTTGGATACAAAGATTGGATACAAGATATGAACTAGGGTTTGAGATGACATGGTGCTGGTGAAGATATTGATGGAGATTGACCCCCTCCCGATGAGAGGATCATTGGTGATGACGATGGTGATGATTTCCCCCTCCCGGAGGGAAGTTTCCCCGGCAGAACAGCTCCGCCGGAGCCCTAGGTTGGTTCCGCCTCGTGGCAGCGGAGTTTCTTCCCAAAAGCTTGCTTGTGATTTTTTCTCGGACGAAAGACGTCATATAGTAGAAGATGGGCATCGGAGGACCACCAGGGGGCCCACAAGGCAGGGGGCACGCCCAGGGGGTAAGGGCGCGCCCCCACCCTCATGGCCAGGGTGTGGCCCCTCTGGAACTTTCTTCGCTCAATATTTTTTTTATATTCTAGAAATAACTTCTGTGAAGTTTCAGGACTTTTGGAGCTGTGCAGAATAGGTCTCTAATATTTGCTCCTTTACCAGCCTAGAATCCCAGGTGCCGGCATTCTCCCTCTTCATGTAAACCTTGTAAAATAAGAGATAATAGGCATAAGTATTGTGACATAATGTGTAATAACAGCCCATAATGCAATAAATATCGATATAAAAGCATGATGCAAAATGGACGTATTACACTATTATTATGATCACATCGTTCGGTCGTGCAAGTGAAAGGCAATAATGATGATATTCGATGAACTGGCCATGGCAGAGAGAAACGGGTATGAACTTGACTTGTTCTGTTTGTGTAAATATGTTTAACCTAGTATCCATGATTCAGTCCATTATGATTAAACATGTTTGCAATAACAATTAGAGATTATAGTTTCTCATGCGATGCATAAGTAGCTAGGAGTGGATAGTGATTTATCTTGGATACCAACATTGCGTTAAAATGATTGTGATGTAGTATGATGATATGGTATCCTCCTGTGAAAGTTCGAGTGGATTGACTTGGAACATGTTCATGCATGTAGCTGAATCAAAATCAACATAGCCTTTATGATATTTATGTTCATAATGTTCATATCCTACTCATGCTAGTGTTCAATGTTACTTATGCATAATGCATGTTCATGGCCGTTGTTGCTCTCTAGTTGGTCGCTTCTCAATCTAATTGCTAGCCTTCGCCTGTACTAAGTGGGAATTCTGCTTGTACATCAAAAACCTTGAACCCAAGTTATTCCAGATGAGTCCACCATACCTACCTATATGCGGTATTACCCTACCGTCCTAAGTAAATTTGCATGTGCCACCTCTAGAACTTCTAATAAATATCCTTTTGTGTGCCTAGATCATTCATGGAACGACATGGGGTGGTAGGTATCTTCCATGCTAAGCGGTTTATTCTCAGGTCGAGTGTTTATCCACTCGCCATCGCACAAGAAAGGGCGGTAATAGGGATTCCCAGTCCCGAATAAAAAAATGCAAATAATTAAACAAAACTCCCCCAGGACTGTTGTTGGTATGGACGGCACCCGTTGTTTCAGACAAGCCATGAAGTGTGATTGTTGGTGGAGGGGGAGTAAACTTTTACTTTTATCACTTGGGAACCGCCACTAGCATGCCTAGCATGGAAGATATTGATAACTAATGGTCGGGAAGTAAATGAGAAGGGTGCATCTCTCAAATATCATTTACCTCTGTTTTAAAACTTGAGCTCTGGCACGTCTGCAAATCACTGCTTCCCTCTGTGAAGGGACTATCTATTTACTTTTATGTTGTGTCATCACCTTCTAAAATAAGTTCCAGAACCTGAGAGCACTGATGTCATGCTTATGCATTGTGTGTAGCTAATGTTTGGTCCATCATGACTGGATCTTTTCTACCATGAATTACAATTTTTAGTCGCTGCTTGGACTTTGGAGGTGCTCTGCATTTATGTTTTGCTGTCTCAGAAAGTGCTAGGGAGATACCACTATTATCATATTATATCACGGTTGTTTTGACAACGTGTTGCTGTTTGAGATGTCTTATTATTGCTTGCCAGCTGATTATGTTATTGATATGAGTTAATATAATTCTTAAGAGTTATTGTCGGCATGGTTAGTTAAAATGTTGGCTGAAAACTTGGGTGTTGTTTAAGCTTATTTATGCAAACTAGAGCAAAAGAGTTCGTACAAGTTTTTCTTTTTCACTTTCAGTTGATCAACTGAATTGCTTGAGGACAAGAAAATGTTTAAGCTTGGGGGAGTTCATACGTCTCCAACGTATCTACTTTTCCTAACGCTTTTCCTCTTGTTTTGGACTCTAATTTGCATGATTTGAATGAAACTAACCCCGAACCGACGCTGTTTTCAGCAGAACTACCATGATGTTGTTTTTTGTGCAGAAATAAAAGTTCTCGAAATGGAACGAAACTTTGCGAGGAATTTTTATATCTATAAAGAGAATTTCTGGAGCCAAGATCCACCGGAGGGGGGCACCTGGATGGGCACAACCCACCAGGGCGCGCCCCCTCCTAGCGCGCCCAGGTGGGTTGTCCCCACCTGGTGGCCCCACAGACCTCAACCCTGATACTATAAAATCATATATTTGGAGAGAAAAATCAGGGAGAAAGAATTATCGTGTTCCACGAGACGGAGCCGCCGTCACCTCCTGTTCTTCATCGGGAGGCCAGATCTGGAGTCCGTTTGGGGCTCCAGAGAGGGGGATCTTCGTTCTTCGTCATCACCAACCCTTCTCCATCGCCAATTCCATGATGCTCCCCACTGGGAGTGAGTAATTCCTTCGTAGGCTCGCTGGTCGGTGAGGAGTTGGATGAGATTCATCATGTAATTGAGTTAGTTTTGTTAGGGCTTGATCCCTAGTATCCACTATGTTCTAAGATTTTATAAACCTCTAGTATTATTGAAACTAAATATAGAATTTATGCAACTAAAATTATCACATTATTTTCTGTTCAAAACATTAAAAGCAAAAAAGAATTTTATTAAAATAAATACAAAAAGCAAAAAATAAAATAAATATGTATAAACAAAATAAAATAAAATAAACTTTTATGAAATAAATAAGTAGAAACAAAATAAAATAAAATAAATAACTAGAAACAAAATAAAATAAAATAGACTTTTATTAAATAAATAAGTAGAAAGAAAATAAGACAAAGTAAAATAAAATAAAATAAATAAAAATAGCAACAGTAAGTATTTTGTTGTAAGTATAAACAAAATAAAAAATAAAGCAACAAAGAAAACAAAAAAACTGGAAAAAATAAAGAATGCCACCTCCTGGGCCACCACGGCCTGAATACGACTAGAAACCCATCCATGGGCCAGGATTCAGGCCCGCAGAAGGCCCAGCAGGCCCACAGGCATAGCAGTGCGAGATTAGGCCCAGAGGCTGATACGTCTCCAACGTATCTATAATTTTTGATTGCTCCATGCTATATTATCTACTGTTTTGGGCGATATTGGGCTTTATTATCCACTTTTATATTACTTTTGGGACTAAACTATTAACCGGAGGCCCAGCCCAGATTTGCTGTTTTATGCCTATTTCAGTGTTCCGAAGAAAAGGAATATCAGACGGAGTCGAAACGGAACGAAATCAACTGGAGAAGTTATTTTTGGAAGGAAACACACCTAATGAACTTGGACCCCACGTCAGGGGAGACATGAGGTGCTCACGAGGGTGGGGGGCGCCCCCCCCTAGGGCGCGCCTCCCTGTCTCGTGGGACCCCCGTGGCTCCTCCGACGTACTCCCTGCACCCATATATACCCACGTGACCTAAAACTTCTAGAACGCATAATAGATCGGGAGTTCTGCCACCAGAAGCCTTCGTAGCCACCGAAAACCAATCAAGACCCATTCCGGCACCCTACCGGAGGGGGCAATCCTTCTCCGGTGGCCATCTTCATCATCCCGGCGCTCTCCATGACGAGGAGGGAGTAGTTCTCCCTCGGGACTGAGGGTATGTACCAGTAGCTATGTGTTTGATCTCTATCACTCGTGTTCTTGAGGTGATACTATCTTGATGTATCGCGAGCTTTGCTATTATAGTTGGATCCTATGATGTTTTCTCCCCCCTCTACTCTCTTGTAATGAATTGAGTTTCCCCTTTGAAGTTATCTTATCGGATTGAGTCTTTAAAGATTTGAGAACACTTGATGTATGTCTTGCCGTGGATATCTGTGGTGACAATGGGATATCACGTGATTCACTTGATGTATGTTTTGGTGACCAACTTGCGGGTTCCGCCCATGAACCTATGCATAGGGGTTGGCACATGTTTTCGTCGTGATTCTCCGGTAGAGCTTTGGGGCACTCTTTGAGGTCCTTTGTGTTGGTTGAATAGATGAATCTGAGATTTTGTGATGCATATCGTATAATCATGCCCACGGATACTTGAGGTGACATTGGAGTATCTAGGTGACATTACGGTTTTGGTTGATTTGTATCTTAAGGTGTTATTCTAGTACGAACTCTAGGGCTGTTTGTGACACTTATAGGAATAGCCCAACGGATTGATTGGAAAGAATAACTTTGAGGTGGTTTCGTACCCTACCATAATCTCTTCGTTCGTTCTCCGCTATTAGTGACTTTGGAGTGACTCTTTGTTACATGTTGAGGGATAGTTATGTGATCCAATTATGTTATTATTGTTGAGAGGACTTACACTAGTGAAAGTATGAACCCTAGGCCTTGTTTCCTAGCATTGCAATACCTTTTATGCTCACTTTTATCATTAGTTACCTTGTTGTTTTTATATTTTCAGATTACAAATACCTTTATCTACCATCCATATTGCACTTGTATCACCATCTCTTCGCCGAACTAGTGCACCTATACAATTTACCATTGTATTGGGTGTGTTGGGGACATAAGAGACTCTTTATTATTTGGTTGCAGGGTTACTTGAGAGAGACCATCTTCATCCTACGCCTCCTACGGATTGATAAACCTTAGGTCATCCGCTTGAGGGAAATTTGCTACTGTCCTACAAACCTCTGCACTTGGAGGCCCAACAACGTCTACAAGAAGAAGGTTGTGTAGTAGACATCAAGCTCTTTTCTGGCGCCGTTGCCAGGGAGGTTAGCGCTTGAAGGTATATCTTTAGATCTTGCAATCGAGTCTTTTAGTTTCTTGTTTTATCACTAGTTTAGTTTATAAAAGAAAACTACGAAAAAATGGAATTGAGTTTGTCTCATACGCTTCACCTTTTTAATATCTTTCGTGAGTATGATGGAAAGGAAAATTGTGCTCAAGTGCTAGAAGAAGAAATCTATAAAATGTTTGGCACTAAATATTTGAATGATGAGCATGATTGCAATGTTGTTAGTATGAATTCTTTGAATATCCATCATGCTAATGATGATTGCACTAGTTATGATGAAAATGCCTCCTATAAACATGTCAATTTTTGTGGAGTGCATTGGGTTTGCAAGTACACACCAAATAGGGAAGATAGATATTGCAAGAGGCATAAGTGTTTAGAAACTAAATTGTTGCAAGAAAGTCTTGATGAGAGTGCTGAAAATTTAAAATATCGTTACCGTACTTGTGAACTTTGCAATGAACATGGTCATTTAAATATCAAATGCAAATTTTTTCATGACCGAATCGTGTCCAAAAATTCTGATGGCTTGATTTCCCTTGCGCATTATAATGAACTAAGTTTGCTTTTGGGTTATGAAGAATTGAAACGTCAAACTAAGCATATTCCAGAATATAACCTTGAGAAATTCCTCGAAATTGATCTAGAGAAGGTTTATATGTATTGTGCGGTGAATTGCATTGAAAATCCTTATATTGCCAACTACATAAAGAAAAGAAAACAATTAGAAGATGAAGAGAATACTAATGAAAGGGAAGATACTTCCCAATTTCCTCCTATTAGTTCTTATGATGAATCAGGTAACGAGGAGGAGCCTCCTATTCAACCAATCTCATTAATAAGGAGCTCCAAAAAGAGGATTGAACCCACACATGATGTGGTGAAGAAGAAGAAAAGAAAAGGGAAGAGAGGTAAAAAGATATCTCTCTCAAATAATGCTGCTCCTATTACTATTGTGCCTCATGAAAATATAATTGTGGAAGATAATGATACTTCTTATGATCTTGAAAATCTTTTTGGCACTTGCTTGGAAGAATGTAATAATTGCTATACTATTGGTGCTATCCATGCTATTAATGATGAGAGTGATTATGCTTATGATACGGAAAGGCCAAAGCTTGCGGAAGCTATGTTTGATGAGGATGCCATATTTGAGAATATATTTGCTGCAATTAATGTTTGTCCCAAGCTTGGGGATGCTACGCTTAATGAAGACTATATTTTTAGTCTCCCAAGTTTTGATATGCAAATTCATAATGATAATAACATGCCTCCTACTTATGATAATTATTCCGATGATACATATGCTATAAAAAGTAGTGAGGATTATATTTATAAAACTTGTCATGATTATGGTTACCCCTTTTCTGAACATTACTCTTTTAATGTGGAAACAATTTATAGTATCCAAGTTTCGTATGATACTCCCACTATTCCGAATGAGAAGAATTTTGCTTATGTGGAGAGTAGTAAATTTTGCATGCTTGTAGATCATGAAAAGAATGCTTTAGGTGCTGGTTATATTGTTGAATTCATTCATGATTCTACTGAAAATTATTATGAGGGAGGAACATATGCTTGTAGGAATTGCAATAATATCAAGTTTCCTCTCTATGTTCTTAAAGTTTTAAAGTTATGCTTGTTTTGCCTTCCTATGCTAGTTGATTGTTGTTCCCATAAGTTGTTTGCTCACAAAATCCCTATGCATATGAAGTATGTTAGACTTAAATGTGCTAGTCATATTCTTCATGATGCTCTCTTTATGTTACAATTCTTATCCTTTTTGTGAGCATCATTGAAATCATCATGCCTAGCTAGGGGCATTAAACGATAGCGCTTGTTGGGAGGCAACCCAATTTTATTTTTTTTCCTTACTTTTTGTTCCTGTTTAGTAATAAATAATTCATCTAGACTCTGTTTATATGTGTTTTTATGATTTTAATTAGTGTTTGTGCCAAGTAGAACCTTTGGGAAGACTTGGGGAAATTCTTGTTGATCATGCTGTCAAAAACAGAAACTTTAGCGCTCACGAGAATTGCTGCCATTTTTATTTGGAGAGCGATATTTAATTAATTCTTTTTGAAGATGATTAATATATAAATTCCTCAGGTCCAGCAGTTTATTTGAGAATTTTATGAGTTCCAGAAGTATACGTTTGATCTAGATTACTACAGACTGTTCTGTTTTTGACAGATTCTGTTTTTCGTGTGTTGTTTGCTTATTTTGATGAATCTATGGCTAGTAAAATAGTTTATAAACCATAGAGAAGTTGGAATACAGTAGGTTTAACACCAATATAAATAAAGAATTAGTTCATTACAGTACGTTGAAGTGGTGATTTATTTTCTTATACTAACGGAGCTTACGAGTTTTCTGTTAAGTTTTGTGTTGTGAAGTTTTCAAGTTTTGGGTAAGGATTCGATGCACTATGGAATAAGGAGTGGAAAGAGCCTAAGTTTGGGGATGCCCGAGGCACCCCAAGGTAATATTCAAGGATAGCCAAGAGCCTAAGATTGGGGATGCCCCGGAAGGCATCCCCTCTTTCGTCTTCGTTCATTGGTAACTTTACTTGGAGCTATATTTTCATTCGCCACATGATATGTGTTTTGCTTGGAGCGTCAATTTATTTTGTTAGGATTTGCTTTCTGTTTGAATAAAATACCAAGATCTGAAATTATTAAATGTTAGAGTCTTCACATAGTTGCATAATTATTAAACTACTCATTGATCTTCACTTATATCTTTCGGAGTAGTTTGTCATTTGCTCTAATGCTTCACTTATATCTTTCAGAGCATGGTGGTAGTTTTATTTTGAAGAAATAGATGAACTCTCATGCTTCACTTATATTATTTTGAGAGTCTTAAATAGCATGGTAATTTGCTTAAAATCCTAATATGCTAGGTATTCAAGAATAATAAAAATCTCTTATGAGTGTGTTGAATACTATGAGAAGTTTGATACTTGATGATTGTTTTGAGATATGGAGATGGTGATATTAGAGTCATGCTAGTTGAGTAGTTGTGAATTTGAGAAATACTTGTGTTGAAGTTTGTGATTCCCGTAGCATGCACGTATGGTGAACCGTTATGTGATGAAGTCGGAGCATGATTTATTTATTGATTGTCTTCCTTATGAGTGGCGGTCGGGGATGAGCGATGGTCTTTTCCTAACAATCTATCCCCCAAGGAGCATGCGCGTAATACTTTGCTTTGATAACTTGTAGATTTTTGCAATAAGTATATGAGTTCTTTATGACTAATGCTGAGTCCATGGATTATACGCACTCTCACCATTCCACCATTGCTAGCCTCTCTAGTACTGCGCAACTTTCGCCGGTACCATAAACCCACCATATACCTTCCTCAAAACAGCCACCGTATGTACCTATTATGGCATTTCCATAGCCATTCCGAGATATATTGCCATGCAACTTTCCATCGTTCCGTTTATTATGACACACTCCATCATTGTCATATTGCTTAGCATGATCATGTAGTTGACATAGTATTTGTGGCAAAGCCACAGTTCATAATTCTTTCATACTTGTCACTCATGCATCATTGCATATCCCGGTACACCGCCGGAGGCATTCATATAGAGTCATATCTTGTTCTAAGTATCGAGTTGTAATTCATGAGTTGTAAGTAAATAAAAGTGTGATGATCATCATTATTAGAGCATTGTCCCAGTGAGGAAAGGATGATGGAGACTATGTTTCCCCCACAAGTCGGGATGAGACCCCGGACGAAAAATATATAAAAGAGGCCAAAGAAGCCCAAATAAAAAAGAGAAAGAAAAGAGGCCATAAAAAGAGAGAAAAGGACCAAATAAAAAAATAAAAAATAAAAAAATGAGAGAAAAAGAGAGAAGGGACAATGCTACTATCCTTTTACCACACTTGTGCTTCAAAGTAGCACCTTGATCTTCATGATAGAGAGTCTCATATGTTGTCACTTTCATATACTGGTGGGAATATTACATTATAGAACTTGGCTTGTATATTCCAATGATGGGCTTACTCAAAATGCCCTAGGTCTTCGTGAGCAAGCAAGTTGGATGCACACCCACTAGTTTCTTTTGTTGAGCTTTCATATACTTATAGCTCTAGTGCATCCGTTGCATGGCAATCCCTACTCATTCACATTGATATCTATTGATGGGCATCTCCATAGCCCGTTGATACGCCTAGTCGATGTGAGACTATCTTCTCCCTTTTTGTCCGCTCCACAACCACCATTCTATTCCACCTATAGTGCTATGTCTATGGCTCACGCTCATGTATTGCGTGAAGATTGAAAAAGTTTGAGAACATCAAAAGTATGAAACAATTGCTTGTCTTGTCATCGGGGTTGTGCATGATTTAAATATTTTGTGTGGTGAAGATAGAGCATAGCCAGACTATATGATTTTGTAGGGATAACTTTCTTTGGCCATGTTATTTTGAGAAGATATGATTTCTTAGTTAGTATGCTTGAAGTATTATTATTTCTATGTCAATATGAACTTTTTTCTTGAATCTTATGGATCTGAATATTCATATCACAAATAAGAAGAATTACATTGAAATTATGCCAACCAGCATTCCACATAAAAAATTATCTTTTCTTACTATCATTTACCTACTCGAGGACGAGCAGGAATTAAGCTTGGGATTGCTTGATACGTCTCCAACGTATCTATAATTTTTGATTGCTCCATGCTATATTATCTACTGTTTTGGGCAATATTGGGCTTTATTATCCATTTTTATATTACTTTTGGGACTAAACTATTAACCGGAGGCCCAGCCCAAATTTGCTGTTTTATGCCTATTTCAGTGTTTCGAAGAAAAGGAATATCAGACGGAGTCGAAACGGAATGAAATCAACTGGAGAAGTTATTTTTGGAAGGGAA
Source organism: Triticum urartu (assembly GCF_056163025.1). Classification (NCBI taxonomy): domain Eukaryota; kingdom Viridiplantae; phylum Streptophyta; class Magnoliopsida; order Poales; family Poaceae; genus Triticum; species Triticum urartu. Next base: position 5,625,603 of record NC_141877.1, read on the forward strand.
CACACCTGATGAACTTGGACCCCATGTCAGGGGAGACACGAGGTGCTCACGAGGGTGGGGGCGCCCCCCTGTCTCGTGGGACCCCCGTGGCTCCTCCGACGTACTCTGTAACGCCCTCGATGCGGCTATATCTCCCACGTGTCGAAGCACGACTTAGAGGCATAACCGCATTGAAAGCAATGTCGCAAGTGAGGTAATCTTCACACAACCCATGTAAATAAGTAAAGGGGAAAAGATACATAGTTGGCTTACAATCGCCACTTCACACAATTACATGAATAAAGCATTACATCATCCCAATACAATCAAAGGTCCGACTACGGAACCAAAATAAAAGAAGACTACCCCAAAAGCTACAAAGATCCCCGATCGACCCCAACAAGGCTCCACTACTGATCAACTAGAACGAAACAACACAAAGGACAAGATCTTCATCGAGCTTCTCCTTGAGCTTGGTTGCGTCATCAACACGGTTCAACGGTACCTGCAAGCTGGTGTTGGAAGTATCTGTGAGTCACGGGGACTCAGCAATCTCACACCCTCGCGCTCATGACTATTTAAGCTTATAGGTAGGGGTAAAAGGTATGAGGTGGAGCTGCAGCAAGCGACTAGCATATATGGTGGCTAACATACGCAAAAGAGAGCGAGAAGAGAAGGCAAAAGCACGGTCAATGAACTATGATCAAGAAGTGATCCTAGAACAACCTACGTTAAGCATAACTCCAACACCGTGTTCACTTCCCGGACTCCGCCGAGAAGATACCATCACGGTTACACACGTGGTTGATGCATTTTAATTAAGGTCAACTTCAGGTTTTCTACAACCGGACATTAACAAATTCCCATCAGCCCATGACCGCGGGCACGGCTTTCGAAAGTTCAAAACCCTGCAGGGGTGTCCCAACTTAGCCCATCACAAGCTCTCACGGTCAACGAAGGATATTCCTTCTAGCGGGAAGACCCGATCAGACTCGGAATCCCGGTTACAAGACATCCTCGACAATGGTAAAACAAGTCCAGCAAGACCACCCGCTGTGCCGACAAATCCCGATAGGAGCTGCACATATCTCGTTCTCAGGGCACACCGGATAAGCTAAGCGTATGGGAGCCAACGTAACCCAAGTTGCTAAGGGAAGGCCCCGCACGGTGCTCTGGGTTGGACCAACACTTAGACAAGCACTGGCCCGGGGGTTTAAAATAAAGATGACCCTTGGGCTGGCCTAACCCAAGGGAAAAAGAGGCTAGGTGGCGAATGGTAAAACCAAGGTTGGGCCTTGCTGGAGGAGTTTTATTCAAAGCGAACTGTCAAGGGGTTCCCATTATAACCCAACCGCATAAGGAACGCAAAATCCGGGAACATAACACCGATATGACGGAAACTAGGGCGGCAAGAGTGGAACAAAACACCAGGCATAAGGCCGAGCCTTCCACCCTTTACCAAGTATATACATGCATTAATTAAAATAAGAGATATTGTGATATCCCAACAAAATATCCATGTTCCAACATGGAGCAAACTCCAATCTTCACCTGCAACTAACAACGCTATAAGAGGGGCTGAGCAAAGTGGTAACATAGCCAAACAACAGTTTGCTAGAACAAGGTGGGTTAGAGGCTTGGCTCAACAATATGGGAGGCATGATAAGCAAGTGGTAGGTATCGCAGCATAGGCATAGCAAAAGAGCGAGCATCTAGCAAGCAAAGATAGAAGTGATTTCGAGGGTATGGTCATCTTGCCTAAAATCCCGCAAGGAAGAAGAACAAGTCCATGAAGAAGACAAATGGACGTAGTCGAACGGATCCTCACAACTCCGGAACGGAACCGAAGCTAACGAGGGAAACAACCCGGAAAGAAGCAAACAACATAGTAAACAACCAACACATAATCATGGCATGATGCACAATCAAGTATGATGCATGTTCGGTTTAAATATGCATGTCATGGCAAAGGGCACAAGCAATCCTACAAATTAAGTGGAGCTCAATATACAACTCCGTTGCATATTGACGGAACACCACATCAATTATTTAGTTCATCTCGGTTAGGTACTCAACAATATTAAATGTTGGTTAACATGGCAAGAGGTGAAGCATAACAAAGCTATACCATTTAAACAATTTAAATGGGGCCGGATATAATAAACAACAAATCCGGTAAATCCCCATATGTCTTAGTAATTTAATGCAACAACAATTTTAAACATTTTAGATGTTGTTATCATGAGGCAGATGACATGTGCAAGTTTTATGCAGGTTTTATGAAAATGTTAACAAGAGCATTATGAAGCATTTTTCATCGTGGAGGAAACAAAAAGGGTGCCACGACAACGAATCCAAAAATGATGTCACGGCAACTTTCCGGTTCCGATAACTCGATTGAGATGCCGGTGCAAAAGAGAGTGTGACGGGAGCATGTCATGCAAGGATGGTGGGGTGATCTCGGCAAACGAGTGTCCCACGAGACGACGGTATGGCAACGGGGAACATGCAAGAAAAAATGTCGGGCACGGTGCAAACGCGAGCATTTCATACATCACACATGCGTTCATTCACGGGCGTCGTCTCGATGGTTATACCTTCGAAGCGTGCGTTATCGGAGGGGTTCAAGTTCGATGCGGTGTAGGGGAAGTAGACGTTCTCGGGACGTTCGGTAGTGGAAGTAGGGGTACATGACAACGGTAGAGGTACTCGTGATCTTGGTGGCGGTAGTCGTTCACGTTCTTAGTTGCACAATTTTCCATAGATGTTCGGGATCACGGCGAGGGACTTGACGTCCATGGAGGCTTCGAGGGTCGACGGTAGTTGTTCTCGTATCATCATTGAAGTAGTCGTACTCGGCGATAGTGGTACTTGGCGTTTCGTTCGGTACTCGTTCGAGCATCCAAGGTCTTCGGCGCTACGGTAGTCGTTTATGTTTCGTAGACGTTCGAGTCATCGGTAAAGGAATTTGGCGGTCCAAAGAGGGTACCTGTCGGGTCCACAACACTGTAACCGTTCGTGGCAGAGGAGCTTGATGTTCACGGGTCTCCCAAAGGCGTCGTGGTACTTGGCGACATCCGATACATAGAGGTACTTGGCAGTTTGTGCAGAAGGGCTTGCGGTGGTTTTGGACCAGGTGATCTTGACGTATCCGACAGCGAAAGATACGCAGCCCGCGGTCGGTGGAGCTTGCGGGCACACAGAGGAAGGTCGGCGAGGACTTGAAGCGGCAAAGCGCTCCAGCGAAGCAGCAGGGGTGTCGGGCAACGCGCGGTACCACGACGAGGATGCGAGGGAGAGGAGCGGCACAAGGCGGCGTCCTCCTGGTGGTCGCCGACGGCGGCGGGGAATCGCGGGAGGCAGCAGAACTGGACGGCGAAGCAGCAGTTGCAGCGAGGCAGTGGTGCGGTGGTGATCTCATAGGGCGAGGACGACGACGAGCTTGGCACGCCGGAGGTAGGGACGAGGCCCTGCCGGCGGGCAGGAGGTGCAGTGACGGAAGGGACACGGACGAAGGAGACGAGGAGCGGGGTCGTCCTTGTAGAGGAGGTCGAGGCAGGCCGGCGAGCAGAGGACGGGGTCGCCGGAGAAGGGGCTCACCGGCGGGCAAGGCAAGGCTCCGGCGAGGTCACCGGTGCAGGCGCAAGGACGAGGCGCGGTGGTGGAGGATACAGAGGCAGGGACGGGGCCCTGCTGGCGGGATCCGGCCGGGAACGGGCAAAAGCGGCGGAGGCCGGCCGGATCGGGTGGTGGAGATGAGGAACTCCGGCAGGGGCGACGTTGGGAAAACGGGCGGTGGAGCTCTCTTGCGTGCGTTGGCGGCGGCGCTATCGGGAGAGAGATGGGGAGCGACCGAGCGAGGGAGAGAAAGGGGTCGAGCAGAGTGCGGGCTAGGGTTACGGGCACTGGCGCTGGGCCTAAGTGGCCTGCGGCTACAGGAGGTGTTTAGGTGGGCCGGTTGCTAGGAAGCCCAAGTGGCCAGAGGCCTTGCTAGGCTCCCTTCCTCTTCTCTCACTCCTCTTTCTTCTGATTTACCTTTATTTGTCTCTACTATTTATTGCATAAACAGAAATAGAAAGAAAGTACATAGGGTTTGGAATGGATGTGAGGAGAGAGGGACATATTTCTGGAAACCATGAAATATGCCCGATTTAATAAAAGTGGTTTGGGAATTTTTAAGGACAGAAAAATAATTCAAGTTTGAATTAAAATTCAAACTTGAACCATTTTTGAACCCAACCAAAACAATTCAAATGATCTGAAATTTTACAGAGGGGTTAAAAGAAAGGTGTAAGATTTATAGGAGAAGAATGAACATTTATGGATGACAGAAAATGGCACTTGCAAAAATGAAAGGAATAAGAAGGAAGAAGGCGGTGCAGACACATGGGATGATTTGGGAGAGATGGGAAGGGGTTGATACAAATGACAAGAATAGATCAAGACAACATCATGAAGAATGCGATGCACATGGTGATTATGATGAAATGCAAAAATGGCAAGAGGCACGATGCAATGCAAACAATGATGACATGGCAAGATGCAACATGCAAGCGAATGACATGTCAAAGACAACGAATAACTGGAAAACATCTGGCACAACGGTCTCGGGGCGTCACATACTCCCTGCACCCATATATACCCACGTGACCTAAAACTTCCAGAACGCATAATAGATCGGGAGTTCCGCCGCCAGAAGCCTCCGTAGCCACCGAAAACCAATCTAGACATGTTCCGGCACCCTGCCGGAGGGGGGAAATCCTTCTCCGGTGGCCATCTTCATCATCCCGGCGCTCTCCATGACGAGGAGGGAGTAGTTCTCCCTCGGGGCTGAGGGTATGTACCAGTAGCTATGTGTTTGATATCTCTCTCTCTCTCTCGTGTTCTTGAGGTGATACGATCTTGATGTATCGCGAGCTTTGCTATTATAGTTGGATCCTATGATGTTTTCTCCCCCCTCTACTCTCTTGTAATGAATTGAGTTTCTCCTTTGAAGTTATCTTATCGGATTGAGTCTTTAAAGATTTGAGAACACTTGATGTATGTCTTGCCGTGGATATCTGTGATGACAATGGGATATCACGTGATTCACTTGATGTATGTTTTGGTGACCAACTTGCGGGTTCCGCCCATGAACCTATGCATAGGGGTTGGCACACGTTTTCGTCGTGATTCTCCGGTAGAACTTTGGGGCACTCTTTGAGGTCCTTTGTGTTGGTTGAATAGATGAATCTGAGATTGTGTGATGCATATCGTATAATCATGCCCACGGATACTTGAGGTGACATTGGAGTATCTAGGTGACATTACGGTTTTGGTTGATTTGTATCTTAAGGTGTTATTCTAGTACGAACTCTAGGGCTGTTTGTGACACTTATAGGAATAGCCCAACGGATTGATTGGAAAGAATAACTTTGAGGTGGTTTCGTACCCTACCATAATCTCTTCGTTCGTTCTCCGCTATTAGTGACTTTGGAGTGACTCTTTGTTGCATGTTGATGGATAGTTATGTGATCCAATTATGTTATTATTGTTGAGAGGACTTACACTAGTGAAAGTATGAATCCTAGGCCTTGTTTCCTAGCATTGCAATACCGTTTACGCTCACTTTTATCATTAGTTACCTTGCTGTTTTCATATTTTTAGATTACAAATACCTTTATCTACCATCCATAATGCACTTGTATCACCATCTCTTCGCCGAACTAGTGCACCTATACAATTTACCATTGTATTGGGTGTGTTGGGGACACAAGAGACTCTTTGTTATTTGGTTGCAGGGTTGCTTGAGAGAGACCATCTTCATCCTACGCCTTCTACGGATTGATAAACCTTAGGTCATCCACTTGAGGGAAATTTGCTACTGTTCTACAAACCTCTGCACTTGGAGGCCCAACAACGTCTACAAGAAGAAGGTTGTGTAGTAGACATCAGAGGCCTGCAGTTCAGAGGAGTTCAATGGAGAGGGCGGGGCAGGGCTTATAAACAGGTCCTGCCGCTCCTCGGCTAGAGAGGTGGGACTAAACATCCCACCGCACCACAACTTTGGCACGCACAGGACATTGGTCCCGGTTGGTGCCACGAACCGGGACCAATGCACACCTTTGGTCCCGGTTCGAGGCACCAACCGGAACCAATCCCCCCTCCCTTTAGTCCCGGTTGGTGCCTCCAACCGGGACCAAAGGCCTCTACTTCCCGCCCTTTTGGGCTTCTGAAAAGAGACCTTTGATCCCGCTTGGTGGCACCAACCGGGACTAAAGGGGGCATTGGTCCCTGTTGGTGCCAAAAATCGGGACCAATGCTCTTTCTATATAAGCCACACTTGTGAAAATTTTTGATTCAGTTCTTCTTCCCACTGCCCCGACGCCGTCGCCGCGCGCTCCCCTGCCTCGCCGCCGTCGCCGTGCCGCTGACCCTGCCTCGCCGCCGCCGCCGCGCCGCCGCCCCTGCCTTGACGCCGTCACCGCCCCATGCCACCCCTGCCCCGACGCCTTCGGCCCTGCCTCCTCGTCGCCGTGCCCTACACTGACGCCGTCGCCGCCCCGGCTATGAGCGTCGCCCCGATCCCCGCCACCTCCCTGTACTAGCCGCCGCCGCTGCCGCCGTGCCCCTATGATGTTTTTTTCCAGATTATATGTATACGTGTGATTATATGTATGTGTGTGTATATGATTATAGGTCCAGTTTTTTCAGATTTTTTATTTAGGTTGTTAGTAGATATCGATTTTAGGTTAGTGCATTTTAGGTTAGTGTAGAGGAAAAAGTAAAATAAGGAAAAGGAAGAGAAGAGGAAGAAGGAAGAAGGAAGAAGAAGAAGAAGAAGAAAAAGAAGTAGAGGAAAAAGGAAAATACGAAGAGGAAGAAGGAGAAGAAGAAGGAGAATAAGAGGAGAGGAAGAAGAGGAGAAATAAATAAGAAGAGGAAAAAAGAAGAAGAAATAAAGAGGAGAAGAAATAAATAAGTCCTCTGTTCCTTTCTTCTTCTCCTCTTTTTTTCTTCTTTTTTTTCTTCGATCTCCTCTATTCCTTTCTTCTTCTCCTCTTTTTTTCTTCTTCTTCCTCTTCTTATTTTTTATCGGGTATGTCGTTGTCGATATACCCCTCCCTGATAACTTCGACATGAGGGGGGGGGGTCCATAAATAATAGAACTACTTAAACTAGTTTATTCTTAGTAAGTACTACTTTATTTTATTTATAGTAAGTGCTTAGTAGTTGAACTAGTTGATTTAATTAAACAACTTTAGTTTATTATAGAATTAGTTTATTTTTAGTAAGGACTACTTTATTTTATTTATAGTAAGTGCTTAGTAGTTGAACTAGTTGATTTATTAAAACTACTTTATTTTACTATAGAAGTAGTTTATTTTTAGTAAGTACTACTTTATTTGATTTATAGTAAGTGCTTAGTAGTTGAACTAGTTGATCTAATAAAACTACTTTATTTTACTACATATAGAAGTAGTTTATCTTTAGTAAGTACTACTTTATTTTATTTATAGTAAGTGCTTAGTAGTTGAACTACTTGATTTAATAAAACTACTTTATTTTACTATAGAAGTAGTTTATTTTTAGCAAGAAAATTAATAGAACTAGTTTATTTTTTTAGTTGAAGCAATTATTCCCGCATCAACGTCCATGATGCCTATCCCGCATCCTCATCGTCGACTCGGCGGAGGAGGCCTGCTTGATCGGAGGGGGCATGTCCAGGACTGGGCTCTGTCGGGCTGGTATTAGGAGGTGCTACCTTCCGGGGGGTGTAGGTTGGTCAGGAGCCAGCCCGCCGTTGACTCGAAGCTTGTTTGGTGGCGGTTGTGTGGGCCAGTGACGGTGCCGAGGCTTCCGGACACCACGGCGGTGGTACGTCACCGTGTCAGCGAGGACGAGCACGTCCATCTCTACATGGTTGCGTTGGAGGGCATGTTCGACAATACCTAGCAGGTTCTTCAGGGATCTCACCGGAGCTATGATCCTGTGATGGTTCCTTCTCTTTGGGTGTCCACCGCCCGCGCCGATACCCATCGGGCGCTACGGTTCTTGCTGTATTAGCGATGCTATATGTATGATAGTATTCGAGGTGTGTTAGTGATAATATTCGACGATGTACGGACGCAAGAGATGATGTAGTTTTGCTTATAATTGAATGCACGCTAATTTGAATACTACTTTATTTTACGATTTGGTTTTGCTTATTGAATGCTCAAATTGGAAAAGTACTGCTACTTTGAATGCTAAAATTGTAGAGCACTATGAAAGGCGTATGCATTTGATTAGTTGATAGCTTATAGGGTTTTTGTTTTTGCAGAAATCTAGGAGCCCCCTCCATCATCCCCGTCACCGACCCCCCTCCGACCTCGAGGTGAGACCAGCCAAATCGCCATGTCTATATGAGTCCTATAAGATATTTGTAAAAGTTTTTGCTCATATATTCAACAATTGAAATGTAATGGCCATCAAGTTTGAATGCTCATATGATGTAGACAAAAACATGTATATTTCCGTCCCGGCAAATTTCAGGCGCTCGATATGTCCTTTAAGTCTGTCGAGTCTCCACCATATATGAGAGGACGGAGAATGTCAGCTGTTGCCGTGGGGGTAGCTTCTCCTTCATTCCCGCGTGCTAGACAATTTGGTGTAATGCACTCGGGTACGAAAGGAGGAGCTACCATCATCGACGGTCGGAATGTCAAAGAGAAATCAGTGAGGGAGAGTCTCCACCATATATATATGAGAGGACGAAGAATCCTGACTGCTGTCGTGGGGGTAGCTTCTCCTTCATTCCCGTGTGCTAGACAACTTGGTGTAATGCACTCGGGGATGAAAGGAGGAGCTACCATCACTACTAGGGAAACCCTAGTAGTAGCGCGGGTTTTGAGGCTATCAGTAGCGCGGGCAGCCGTGCTACCGATAAGGCGCTACAGCTAACTGTTAGTAGTAGCGCGGTCTGTACCCGCGCTACTACTATTGACTATATCAGCAACGCTTTTCCAGAACGCGCTACTATTAATTAGCAGTAGCGATTTTCTGGCCCCGCGCTACTGCTATATCTTTCATCATTTCCCCCCGGCTTCCTACCCCGTTTCAGCTTCAATAAACTGCAATTTCCAGATACTAGGTACTACTAGATATCAATTTCATAAAGCATTATAGGTACTAGGTAGTACTCCCTCGGTTCCAAATTACTCGTCGTGGTTCTAGTTCAAATTTGAACTAAAACCACGACGAGTAATTTGGAATGGAGGGAGTACTAGATAACAATTTCATATATACTCAACATGCATCCTCAAGCAGTACTAGGTGATATCGACGATGATCATCATATGTAGTTCTAGATGATATCGATGACGATCATCATATGTAGTTCTACATGATATCTATGACGATCATCATATGTAGTTCTAGATGATATAGCCACACACACATATGTAGTTCTAGATGATATCGACGACGATCATCATCCTCAAGCCTGGGCGGTGGGTGTTCCTGATAGTAATTAGGATGGCCTGTCCAACATGAAGATTCTTGCCAACGAGAAATCTCTTCCACCCAACCGAGTTTAAGTGTGTGTGACCGTCTGTGTCCATGCGGTAAGTACAGGTGGTGACGGAGCCCCTTGCGTTAAGGCGTAGTCCAGCTAAGCCTTCTTCATCAGGCTCGATACCACAACTCACAGATAGGTTCTTTGGCAATTTCTGAATAAGAAAAACATATCAATTAATAAATAGCCTCGCACAAACTCTTGCAAATATATTTCTATTAAGTCTAGATTTCTACACTATCAAAAGACACAGTACTACGTATTTGTACTAATTAATCATGAATTCTACTAATAAGTATATATGGATTATCTACACTATTAATAGTTCCTTGGATTCTACACTAATAAGCATGTGATCAGACTCTACACTAAAGCATATCATCAACTAGATTCCACAAAGCATATCATTGGACTCTACACTAAGCATATCATCGGATTCACTAAGCATATCATCGGATAATTTGCATTTGTAAGTATAACAATAAAGCATATATATATCATCAAATTACTACAGTCAGTATAACATACCATTTCATGCCGATCGACCATGGTACTTGTCAGGCGGGTCAGGAATGGCACCCCGACAAAGTCATCACGTGGCGGAATTATGTCCCATAGGTTGCACACCTCCTCCTCGCTCAGCCTCATTCTTTGAGCTACGATGGCTTCATGAAGTGTGTTCTCATCATCTTCATCGAGTGGGTCCTCATTATCTTCATCATCTTCGTCATCTTCATCAACTTCGTCATCTTCATCATCTTCCACCAGGTTGAGATAAATGACAACCAGCTTGGGTCTTTCTGCTCTGAAGGAGAAGCTGATCAACTCACCACCAGTAAGACGCATGTGGGCGAGGAAACGGGCCCATCCATCTCCTCCAATCTGCGACATATTGTGTCCTTTCTCAACTTCTATAGTGTACGCCCCTGGGAGCATCAAATGTCACAGTGTCTCCTGTCAGCCTGTTGAATTTCAACCTCACATTGCATGGGACTATCTTTGTAAAAGAAGCAAAATGACACAATGCAGTAATGCCAACACTAAAAATAAAATAATTGTTATATTTCATCTAATTTCTTACCGCCGCATGACGAAAACTCGACTAGAAGTAGATGTCGAATAGCTTGCCAGTTGCAAGGCTGCTAGCGCACGTAGACTTGCACAGTCGACATAGTGGTGGTGGTGGCGGCGCCATTTTCCTAAAGCAATATGAGCAAAGGATTAACGATCCACTTCACAGGAAAGAAAAACAGTAGCATGTGATATTTTTGGTTCTTCCGCGAGAAGCAATTTTATGGACAATTATAATCCAAAGATCTAGTAACATATTAGATGACAAGGTACCACCTAATAAAGCATTTAGTGGCACCTATTGCCGAAAAAACTTTTCACAAATATCTACCAAATAAGGGTACCACCTACCAAGACATTTCATCTAATTTGGCCCCTATTGCCTAAGATAATTGAATAAAAGAACAAGTGGCAAATTTAACTAAATTGGCACCTACATTTTGCCAAAAAAAAACTTACTACAAAAAAAAACAAAAGCACCTACCTATCCATGTACAGAAAAAATAACAATAAAATGGTGCATACTATATCAACTAGCCTACTAAATCCCCTAGCATACGAAATACTCTAAATCAAAATGTTCTAAATCAACTAAATCAACTAGCCTACTAAATCAACTAAATCAAAATGTTCTAAATCAACTAAATCAACTAGCCTACTAAATCAACTGAATCAACTAGCCTACTAAATCAACTAAATCAAAATGTTGCATATGAACTAGCCTAGTAAATCAAAATGTAGCAGGGAAGAGGGAGAAGGAGGGGCGACTCAAGGAGGGAGAAGAGAGTAGGACGGAGGAGGAAGGCGAAGCGAGGAGGGGCTGGCTAGCGGCGAGTCGAGGGAGGACGGAGGAGGAGGGCGGTACCGAGTCCAGTGAGGACGAGGAGTTGACGGCGGCACAGAGGGAAGAGGGGTAGGCGACGGCGGCTGGCAGGGGCGATGGCGGCCGGCGGGGGAGGACCGGCGAGCGGGGGGGGGGGGGGTTGAGGAGGAGTGAGTGTGAGTGTGAGTGTGGATTGGATAGAGGAGAGCGTGGGGGTGGGAGATAGCTAGTTTTAGCAGTAGCGCTCTAAAGGCAAAGGCGCTACTGCTAAACTACCTAGCAGTAGCGCGCTCCGAATTAACGCCCTGCTGCTAGAACTATCTTCGCGGCGGGGTCATGGGAATTATAGCAATAGCGCGGCTTAGAGGAGGCGCGCTACTGCTACGTTTATTTCAGCAGGGAGTATTGCCGGAGTGCGCTACTGCTACATTGCAGCAACGCCTTAATTTAAAACTCGCTGCTGGTAAGATCCTGTGTATAAGCTTCTCCCTAGTAGTGCATGCATCACCGACGGTCGAATATGTACACCACGTGAGCTGAGAGTTTTCAAGAAAAGACTCGACAGACCGATAGTCAGCCCATGATGAATAATAATGATCTAATTTATGTTTTTTAATACATATATTTAATAGTAAGTTTAATATTTGAATTATGAACATCGGAAATGTCGTACTCGGACGACGAAAGTCTCCCGAGGGAGTGCGATTGGTGCCACGACGACCAAGGTCTGTGCGACAGGCCTCACCTCGACGAAGATCGGCGCTTCAGCATTAAGCTGGAGGAGACCTTCGATGTTGAAACGGTATGCAACGACGACAAGTGTTTTTTCGTAATTAAGCATGACTTCAACTATTTCAACATGTAATTTTCATCTTTTACAATTCGACTAGCTTATCCCATGCCATGCAAGACGCTATGTCTTGGAGAGGATGGGTTTTGAAGACCATGAAAGTTTCGAAACAAAGAAAATTCACGTACGGACCCATCATGGTGTGGATTTTGAAGTAAAGCTGTACAATTCTGAAAGCGTAACCCATTTTGGTTGCAAAAAATGGGAAGCACTTTGCAAGATGTATGGTTTTCATGAGGATATGCTTGTCACCATGGATCTTGGTGATCCTGAAATGGAGGAAGACAATATGGACATTTAGGTCCTTGTTGATACGCCTCCAATTTCTACCGCTATGTGAGTTTCTCAAACATAGTTATTAGCTAATTTATATTGTTCATTTCAAAATAGTTGACAACTTATTTACATTGACAGCTTATTTTCATTCTTCAAAGAATGTGTAGAAGATGGTAGACAGAACCTACTACACCGAAGGCTCCGAATGAACTTATCAGGAGAAAAATCATCTGATCGCATTTTGTACTGATATTGAGAATTACAATATCTACAATCAAACTCCTCAACATTATGGTCAATACGTTCCGCTAGTGCACGTGTTGAACTACGGTAACTGCTATGGAGATACCCTAGTAAGATTATTTACTATTATGACATCCGTGCATCTTTTGCATACTTCTAAAACTAGTACATCATTTGCTAACTATGAAGTTATTACTATGTTTTTCATCAGATAATCCCAGAGGATTGTTTGCCTCATTTGATGTATCAGAAAGGTAGGCTTGATGTTTTGAACATACAGCCAGGTCATCCTATGAATCTCAACTGTCCATACCGGATTTCTAAAAATAGTGGAGACATGCTAATCAAAGAATGGAAAAAATGTATGGACAGTCGTAAGGAGGTTCTTGGAAGCAAAAGGAAACGAAGCGCAAGAATTGGAGACAGGATGATCTCCATTCTCCATAATGGAGAGTCAGGGTCTATATTGTTTTATGCTATTTTACCTTAAAGAGGGTATTGAGGTCCTACCGAATACTGATGATCATGTGCCTAGAACAATTAAGTAGGGTTGGTTCGATGACTATGAGGATGATGATCGTATGACTTGTTATTAATAACGAGTAGAAGTTGTATGATGATGATTAGTAGTATTATTATTATGATGATGCATGATGCGGGCATGAAGAGTTATCATATATCAGTAGGTGAAATGAACATGGATTGGATTGAAGTGAAGGCAACATGCATGTGGTGCATGTCGAAAGTAGTACTAATCCAAACTTGATCAAGTTAGGATTAGTATTACTTTGGACATGCACCACATGTTGCCTTCACTTTAATCTAAGCCATGTTTAGGCATAGCAGTAGCGTTGGTAAACCAAGCACGGAGATAAGAGAGGACACTTCTCTCTATTAGCTAGCTAACACACCCTAAATTACCCCCTAAACCACCCCCTTTCACAAAAAACAAAAACCTCAGCTCCTGCCAGTTGCTGACGTGTGGACGCCTATTTGGTCCCGGTTGGTGCCACCAACTGAGACCAAAGGCCCTCCTGCCTAGGCTCGCAGCAACGGCCATGTGGAGGCCCATCTGTCCCGGTTCGTGTAAGAACCGGGACTAAAGGCCTAATGCTTTAGTAACTACCCTTTAGTCCCGATTCAAAAACTGGGACAAATGGGCCTTACGAACCGGGACAATAGGCAATTTTTCTACTAGTGTTGCCTTGGGACTTACCACATCGAATGGATTGCGATCACTTGGACATCACATCCATCTTCAGCGAGGGTGGGAAAAAAGATAAGTGGCAACATGGTGATCCACCTTGTTAAACTAGAGGACGACCCTCATATAACTAGTAGAAAACAGGGCTTTGGTTCGGGCAGGGCAAGCCCATTAGTCCCGGTTCAGTCACGAACCAGGACCCATGAGGGCATTCGTCCCGGTTCTTTAGCCCAGGGGCCGGCCGGGCCTCGTGGGCTTTGGTCCCGGTTCATATGGACCCATTAGTCCCGGTTCTAGGCACGAACCGGGACCAATGGGCCTCGCTCCTGGCCCACATACATTGGTCCCGGTTCGTGGCAAGAACCGGGATGGAAGGGGGAGCTTGAGTCCCGGTTCGTGCAACGAACTGGGACAAATGAGTTGCCTATATATACCCCGTCGCCGCAGCAGAGCACTCCACAGTGCTCTGTTTTTTCTGGCCGGCGAGGAGAGGGCATGTGGGTGCTCTAGCTCACCTCCTATGCACATTAGGTGTTCGATGAAATGCCCGAGCCATGATAGTTAAGCTTTCTCCTCTTGAAGCTCGACCTCCAAGCTCCATTTTCCCCGAGATTTGCATAGGTTTAGCGGTCCATCACGTCTCATCCCCGTCTTCACCGCCATCGACCGCCCGCGCCGATCTCATCGCCGGCACCACCGTGGTGAGCCTCTTGTTCTTATTTTCTTTCTGATTTTCTTACTTTAGATAGATACTTGTCTGATTTTCTTACTTTTGACACACATAATTGTATATAAGGCACGCAAATGAACCGGCAATGGATGTATGGTGACAGACACACCTCCGAGTACATTAAGGGCATGCATGAATTTCTCAAAGTGGCTGAGGGAAACAAGCAGAATGGTTTTATGTGTTGTCCATCCCTAAATGTGGGAATACTATGTCTTACTCTAACCGTAAAATCCTGCACATACACCTGCTTTACAAGGGTTTCATGCCACACTATAATGTTTGGACGAGGCACGAAGAAATAGGGGTTATGATGGAAGACGGTGAATAAGAAGAGGACGATGACAACTATGTGCACTCTGAATACGGTGATGCTGCAACGGGGGGAGCAGCTGAAGATCAAGAGGAACCAGACGATGTGCCCGATGATACTGCAACGGGGGAAGCTGCTGAAGATCAAGAGGAACCAGACGATGTGCCCGATGAGGATGATCTCCGCCGCGTCATTGTCAATGCAAGGACGCAATGGAAAGTGAAAAGGAGAAGCTGAAGTTCGATCGCATGTTAGAGGGTCACAAAATAGGGTTGTACCCCAATTGCGAAGATGGCAACACAAAGCTCGGTACCGTACTGGAATTGCTGCAGTGGAAGGCAGAGAATGCTGTGCCTGACAAAGGATTTGAGAAGCTACTGAAAATATTGAAGAAGAAGCTTCCAAAGGATAACGAATTGCCCGACAGTACGTACGCATCAAAGAAGGTTGTATGCCCTCTAGGATTGGAGGTGCAGAAGATACATGCATGCCCTAATGACTGCATCCTCTACCGCGGTGCGTACAAGGATTTGAATGCATGCCCGGTATGCAGTGCATTGCGGTATAATATCAGACGAGATGATCCTGGTGATGTTGACGGCGAGCCCCGCAGGAAGAGGGTTCCTGCGAAGGTGATGTGGTATGCTCCTATAATACCACGGTTGAAACGACTGTTCAGAAACAAAGAGCATGCCAAGTTGATGTGATGGCACAGTGAGGACTGTAAGAAAGACGAGAAGTTGAGAGCACCCGCTGACGGGTCGCAGTGGAGAAAAATCGAGAGGAAGTACTGGGCTAAGTTTGCAGGTGACCCAAGGAACATATGGTTTGCTTTAAGCACGGATGGCATTAATACTTTCGGGGAGCAAAGCAGCAATCACATCACCTGGCGTGTGACTCTATGTATGTATAACCTTCCTCCTTGGATGTGCATGAAGCAAAAGTTCATTATGATGCCAATTCTCATCCAAGGCCCTAAGCAACCCAGCAACGACATTGATGTGTACCTAAGGCCATTAGTTGAAGAACTTTTACAGCTATGGAATGGAAACGGTGTACGTGTGTGGGATGAGCACAAACAGCAGGAATTTAACCTGCACGTGTTGTTGTTTGTAACCATCAACGATTGGCCCGCTCTTAGTAACCTTTCAGGACAGACAAACAAGGGATACCACGCATGCATGCACTGTTTAGCTGACACCGAAAGTATATACCTGGACAAATGCAGGAAGAATGTGTACCTGGGCCATCGTCGATTTCTTCCGACCAACCATCAATGTCGAAAGAAAGGCAAGCATTTCAAAGGCGAGGCAGATCACCGGAAGAAGCCCGCCATGCGTACCGGTGATTATTGGGGAACATAGTAATTTCAAAAAAAATCCTACGCGCATGCAAGATCATGGTGATGCATAGTAACGAGAGGGGAGAGTGTTGTCCACGTACCCTCGTAGACCGAAAGTGGAACTGTTAGCACAACGCGGTTGATGTAGTCGTATGTCTTCACGATCCGACCGATCAAGTACCGAACGCACGGCACCTCCGAGTTCAGCACACGTTCAGCCCAATGACGTCCCTCGAACTCTGATCCAGCCGAGTGTTGAGGGAGAGTTTTGTCAGCACGACGGTGTGGTGGCGATGATGATGTTCTACCGACGCAAAGCTTTGCCTAAGCACCGCTACAGTATTATTGAGGTGGACTATGGTGGAGGGGGGCACCGCGCACGGCTAAAAGATCAAACGATCAATTGTTGTGTCTCTAGGGTGCCCCCTACCCTCGTATATAAAGGAGCAAGGGGGGAGGTTCGTCCGGCCTAGAGGGGCGCGCCAGGAGGAGTCCTACTCCTACCGGGAGTAGGACTCCCTCCCTTTTCCTTGTTGGACTAGGAGTGGAGGGGGAAGGAGGAGGGAGAGAGGAAGGGGGGAGGGGCGCGTGGCCCTGCCCTGGCCGCTTCTCCTCTTCTCCACAAGGCCCACTATGGCCCATTATGCTCCCGGGGGGTTCCGGTAACCTCCTGGTACTCTGGTAAAATCCCGATTTCACCCGGAACACTTCCAATATTCAAACATAGGCTTCCAATATATCAATCTTCATGTCTCGACCATTTCGAGACTCCTCGTCATGTCCATGATCACATCCGGGACTCCAAACAACCTTCGGTACATCAAAACATATAAACTCATAATATAACTGTCATCGAAACGTTAAGCGTGCGGACCCTACGGGTTCGAGAACTATGTAGACATGACCGAGACACGTGTCCGGTCAATAACCAATAGCGGAACCTGGATGCTTATATTGGCTCCCACATATTCTAGGAAGATCTTTATCGGTCAGACCGCATAACAACATACATTGTTCCCTTTGTCATCGATATGTTACTTACCTGAGATTTGATCATCGGTATCTCAATACCTAGTTCAATCTCGTTACCGGCAAGTCTCTTTACTCGTTCTGTAATACATCATCCTGATACGTCTCCAACGTATCTATAATTTTTGATTGCTCCATGCTATATTATCTACTGTTTTGGACTATATTGGGCTTTATTTTCCACTTTGATATTATTTTTGGGACTAACCTATTAACCGGAGGCCCAGCCCAGAATTGCTGTTTATTGCCTATTTCAGTGTTTCGGATAAACATAATATCAAACAGAGTCCAAACGGAATAAAATCTTCGGAAACGTGATTTTCTCACCGAACGTGATCCAGGAGACTTGGACCCTACTTCAAGGGATCAAAGAGGTGGTAACGAGGGTGGGGGGCGCCCCCCCTAGGGCGCGCCCCCTGCCTCGTGGGCCCCTTGGTGCTCCACCGATGTACTCCTTTCTCCTATATATACACATGTACCCCCAAATGATCAGAACAGGAGCCAAAACCCTAATTCCACCGCCGCAACTTTCTGTATCCATGAGAGCTTCTACATCATACTAGCCCCTCCGATGAAGTGTGGGTAGTTTACCTCAGACCTTCGGGTCCATAGTTAGTAGCTAGATGGCTTCTTCTCTCTTTCTTTGAATCTCAATACAAAGTTCTCCCCCTCTCTTGTGGAGATTTATTCGATGTAATCTTCTTTTTGCGGTGTGTTTGTTGAGACCGATGAATTGTGGGTTTATGATCAAGTCTATCTATGAATAATATTTGAATCTTCTCTGAATTCTTTTATGCATGATTGGTTATCTTTGCAAGTCTCTTCGAATTATCCGTTTGGTTTGGCCAACTAGATTGGTAGTTCTTGCCATGGGAGAAGTGCTTAGCTTTGGGTTCGATCTTGCGGTGTCCTTACCCAGTGATAGAAGGGGCAGCAAGGCACGTATTGTATCGTTGCCATCGAGGATAACAAGATGGGGTTTATTTCATATTGCATGAATTTATCTCTCTACATCATGTCATCTTCCTTAAGGTGTTACTCTGTTTTAAACTTAATACTCTAGATGCATGCTGGATAGCGGTCGATGAGTGGAGTAATAGTAGTAGATGCAGAATCGTTTCGATCTACTTGTCACGGACGTGATGCCTATATACATGATCATGCCTAGATATTTTCATAATTATGCACAATTCTATCAATTGCTCAACAGTAATTTGTTCACCCATCGTAGAATACTTATGCTCTTGAGAGAAGCCACTAGTGAAATCTATGGCCCCCGGGTCTATTCTCATCATATCAATCTCCATAACTTTTATATTGTTTTGCTATTTACTTTGCTTTTACTTTTTACTTTGCATCTTTATATCAAAAATACCAAAAATATTCTATCTATCAGATCTCACTCACGTAAGTGACCGTGAAGGGCTTGACAACCCCTAATCGCGTTGGTTGCGAGTAGCTATCGCTTTGTGCAGGTACGAGGGACTTGAGCACGGGCTCCTACTGGATTGATACCTTGGTTCTCAAAAACTGAGGGAAATACTTACGCTACTCTGCTGCATCATCCCTTCCTCTTCGGGGAAAACCAACGCAAGCTCAAGACGTAGAAAGCAGGATTTCTGGCGCCGTTGCCGGGAAGTCTACGCAAAAAGTCAATATACCAAGTACCCATCACAATCCCTATCTCTCGCATTACATTATTTGCCATTTGCCTCTCGTTTTCCTCTCCCCCCAATTCACCCTTGCCGTTTTATTCCCCCTCTCTCTCTATCCTCCCTCTCTATTTGCCTCTTTTGCCCGTTTGCTTTTTGTTTGCTCGTATGGTTAGAATAGTTGTTTATTTATTACTAAACAGAGAACCTAAGATCTATGGATCCTCATCCACTTGCTAATCTTTTTAAGAGGTCCAATTATGATAAACCAATTGCTAGTGAGTTTTGTGCACTAGATAATCTTTATGAAGTTTTGCTTGAAATTCGTGAATCTGAAAAGTGTGATGAAGTACCTCATGAAGCGATTCACGATAGATCTTTGAATAGAAAGCATGATTGAAATGATTCTATTTTAAATTATATTAATGTCAATTGTGCTAATAGCATGCAAAACCCTAAGCTTGGGGATGCTAGTTTTGCTATGTCCTCTACTTGTTGCAATGATCATGATTGGGGTGATTCTTCTTTCGATCATGAAAATTTATTTAAACCCCATGATGAATATGAGGAGTGTCAACTTTGCATGCATGAGGATAGTGTTGAAAATATTTTATGTGATAGCTATTTTGTTGAATTTGATTATGATCCTACATGTAATTATTATGAGAGAGGAAAATATGGTCGTAGAAATTTTCATGTTACTAAATTACCTCTCGTTATGTTGAGATTGCTATTGTTTCTTTCCGTTTCCTTGCATATGCTAGTTTTTGCTTGCCTTGCTAATTTCTTTGCCTATAAGATGCCTATTCATAGGAATTATGTTAGACTTAGATGTGTTTGTCACATGTTTTATGATGCTCTCTTTGTGCTTCAATTCTTGTCTTTCATGTGAGCATCATTGAAATATTATTCCTAGCTATAAGGCTTTAAAGAAAAGCGCTTGTTGGGAGTCAACCCAATATTTATCGTTTCTATTATTTAATAAATAAATTATTTATCCTATTTTTTGGTTGTGTTTTTTGTGTTTAATTAGTGTTTGTGCCAAGTAGAATCGTTGGGAAGACTTGGGGAAAGTCTTGTTGAACTTGCTGTAAAAAACAGAAACTTTAGCGCTCATGAGAACTGCTGTCATTTTTATTTGAAGAGTGCTATTTAGTTAATGATTTTTTCAGATGATTAATATATAAATTCCTCACGTGCATCAATTTATTTCAGAATTTTTGGGGTTCCAGATTTTGCGCTAGCTACAGATTACTACAGACAGTTCTGTTTTTGACAGATTCTGTTTTTCGTGTGTTGTTTGCTTATTTTGATGAATATATGGTTAGTAAAATAGTTTATAATCCATAGAGAAGTTGGAATACAGTAGGTTTAACACCAATATAAATAAAGAATGAGTTCATTACAGTACCTTGAAGTGGTCTTTTGTTTTCTTCCGCTAAAGGAGCTCACGGGTTTTCTATCTTGAGTTTTATGTTGTGAAGTTTTCAAGTTTTGGGTGAATTCTTTTGATGGATCATGGAACAAGGAGTGGCAAGAGCCTAAGCTTGGGGTTGCCCATGGCACCCCCAAGATAATCCAAGGACACCAAAAAGTCAAAGCTTGGGGATGCCCGGAAGGCATCCCCTCTTTTCGTCCACTTCCATCGGTAATTTACTTGGAGCTATATTTTTATTCACCAACATGATCTGTGTTTTGCTTGGAGCGTCTTGTATTATTTGTGTCTTTGTTTGTTAGTATGCCACAATCATCCTTACTGTACACACCTTTTGAGAGAGCCATACATGAATTAAAATTTGATAGAATACTCTATGTGCTTCACTTATAACTTTTGAGCTAGATAATTTTGCTCTATGTGCTTCACTTATATCCTTTGAGCTAGATAATTTTGCTCTATGTGCTTCACTTATATCTTTTCAGCGTTATAATTTTGCTCTATGTGCTTCACTTAGATCTTTTAGAGCACGGTGGTGGATTCGTTTTAAAGAAACTATTGATCTCTCATGCTTCACTTAAATTAATTTGAGAGTCTCTTAGTAGCATGGTAATTTGCCTAATAATAATATGCTTGGTATTCAAGATTTGTGAAACTTTATTTTGAGTGTGTTGAATACTAAGAAAAGATTGAAGCATGATAATTGTTTTGAGATATGGAGGTGATAATATTAAAGCCATGCTAGTTGAGTAGTTGTGAATTTAAAGAATACTTGTGTTGAAGTTTGTGATTCCCATAGCATGCACGTATGGTGAACCGTTATGTGATGAAGTCGGAGCATGATTTATTTATTGATTGTCTTCCTTATGAGTGGTGGTCGGGGACGAGCGATGGTCTTTTCCTACCAATCTATCCCCCTAGGAGCATGCGCGTAATACTTTGCTTTGATAACTTCTAAATTTTTGCAATAAGTATATGAGTTCTTTATGACTAATGTTGAGTCCATGGATTATACGCACTCTCACCCTTCCACCCTTGCTAGCCTCTCTAATACCGCGCACCTTTCGCCGGTATCATACACCTACCATATACCTTCTTTAAAACAGCCACCATACCTACCTATTATGGCATTTCCATAGCCATTCCGAGATATATTGCCATGCAACTTTCCACCATCTAGTTCATCATGACACATCCATCATTGTCATATTGCTTAGCATGATCATGTAGTTGACATAGTATTTGTGGCAAAGCCACCGTTCATAATTCTTTCATACTTGTCACTCTTGATTCATTGCATATCCCGGTACACCGCCGGAGGCATTCATATAGAGTCATACTTTGTTTTAGTATCGAGTTGTAATCATTGAGTTGTAAATAAATAGAAGTGTGATGATCATCATTCAATAGAGCATTGTCCCAAAAAAAAGAGAAAGGCCAAAGAAAAAAAAGAAGGCCCAAAAAAAGGGGCAATGCTACTATCCTTTTTTCCACACTTGTGCTTCAAAGTAGCACCATGATATAGCAAGTCTCATATATTGTGCTTCAAAGTAGCACCATGTTCTTCATATAGAGAGTCTCATATGTTGGCACTTCCATATACTAGTGGAAATTTTACGTTATAGAACTTGGCTTGTATATTCCAATGATGGGATTCCTCAAATTGCCCTAGGTCTTCGTGAGCAAGCAAGTTGGATGCACACCCACTAGTTTCTTTTGTTGAGCTTTCATACATCTATAGCTCTAGTCCATCCGTTGCATGGCAATCCCTACTCACTCACATTGATATCTATTGATGGGCATCTCCATAGCCCGTTGATACGCCTAGTTGATGTGAGACTATCTTCTCCTTTTTGTCTTCTCCACAACCACCATTCTATTCCACCTATAGTGCTATATCCATGGCTCACGCTCATGTATTGCGTGAAGATTGAAAAAGTTTTGAAAATGTTGGAGTATGAAACAATTGCTTGGCTTGTCATCGGGGTTGTGCATGATTCAAATACTTTGTGTGGGGAAGATGGAGCATAGCCAGACTATATGATTTTGTAGGGATAACCTTCTTTGGCCATGTCATTTTGAGAAGACATAATTGCTTTGTTAGTATGCTTGAAGTATTATTATTTTCTATGTCAATATAAACTTTTGTCTTGAATCTTTCTAATCTGAATATTCATACCACAATTAAGAATATTTGCATTGAAATTATGCCAAGTAGCACTCCGCATCAAAAAATCTCTTTTTATAATTTACCTACTCGAGGACGAGCAGGAATTAAGCTTGGGGATGCCTGATACGTCTCCAACGTATCTATAATTTTTGATTGCTCCATGCTATATTATCTACTGTTTTGGACTATATTGGGCTTTATTTTCCACTTTTATATTATTTTTGGGACTAACTAAAAACTGGAGGCCCAGCCCAGAATTGCTGTTTTTTGCCTATTTCAGTGTTTCGGGTAAACAGAATATCAAACGGAGTGCAAACGGAATAAAATCTTTGAAAACGTGATTTTCTCACCGAACATGATCTAGGAGACTTGGACCCTACTTCAAGGGATCAAAGAGGTGGTCACGAGGGTGGGGGGTGCCCCCCCTAGGTTGCGCCCCCTGCCTCGTGGGCCCCTCGGTGCTCCACCGACGTACTCCTTCCTCCTATATATACACACGTACCCCCAAACAATCAGAACAGGAGCCAAAACCCTAATTCCACCGCCGCAACTTTCTGTATCCACGAGATCCCATCTTGGGGCGTGTTCCGGAGCTCCGCCGGAAGAGGGCCGTCATCACGGAGGGCTTCTACATCATCCTAGCCCCTCCGATGAAGTGTGAGTAGTTTACCTCAGACCTTCGGGTCCATAGTTAGTAGCTAGATGGCTTCTTCTCTCTCTTTGAATCTCAATACAAAGTTCTCCCCCTCTCTTGTGGAGATCTATTTGATGTAATCTTCTTTTTGCGGTGTGTTTGTTGAGACTGATGAATTGTGGGTTTATGATCAAGTCTATCTATGAATAATATTTGAATCTTCTCTAAATTCTTTTATGCATTATTGGTTATCTTTGCAAGTCTCTTCGAATTATCCGTTTGGTTTGGCCAACTAGATTGGTAGTTCTTGCCATGGGAGAAGTGCTTAGCTTTGGGTTCGATCTTGCGGTGTCCTTACCCAGTGACAGAAGGGGCAGCAAGGCACGTATTGTATCGTTGCCATCGAGGATAAAAAGATGGGGTTTATTTCATATTGCATGAATTTATCTCTCTACATCATGTCATCTTGCTTAAGGCATTACTCTGTTTTAACTTAATTCTCTAGGTGCATGCTGGATAGCGGTCGATGAGTGGAGTAATAGTAGTAGATGCAGAATCGTTGCGATCTACTTGTCACGAACGTGATGCCTATATACATGATCATGCCTAGATATTCTCATAATTATGCACAATTCTATCAATTGCTCAACAGTAATTTGTTCACCCACCGTAGAATACTTATGCTCTTGAGAGAAGCCACTAGTGAAATCTATGGCCCCTGGGTCTATTCTCATTATATCAATCTCCGTCACTTTTATATTGTTTTGCTATTTACTTTGCTTTTACTTTTTACTTTTCATCTTTATATCAAAAATACCAAAAATATTCTATCTATCAGATCTCACTCTTGTAAGTGACCGTGAAGGGATTGACAACCCCTAATCGCGTTGGTTGCGAGTAGCTATCGCTTTGTGCAGGTACGAGGGACTTGAGCGTGGGCTCCTACTGGATTGATACCTTGATTCTCAAAAACTGAGGGAAATACTTACGCTACTCTGCTGCATCATCCCTTCCTCTTCGGGGAAAACCAACGCAAGCTCAAGACGTAGCACATCCCGCAACTAACTCATTAGTTGCAATGCTTGCAAGGCTTAAGTGATGTGCATTACCGAGAGGGCCCAGAGATACCTCTCCGACAATCGGAGTGACAAATCCTAATCTCGAAATACGCCAACCCAACAAGTACCTTCGGAGACACCTGTAGAGCACCTTTATAATCACCGAGTTACATTGTGACGTTTGGTAGCACACAAAGTGTTCCTCCAGTAAACAGGAGTTGCATAATCTCATAGTCATAGGAACATGTATAAGTCATGAAGAAAGCAATAGCAACATACTAAAGATCGAGTGCTAAGCTAACAGAATGGGTTAAGTCAATCACATCATTCTCCTAATTATGTGATCCCATTAATCAAATGACAACCCATGTCAATGGTTAGGAAACTTAACCATCTTTGATCAACGAGCTAGTCAAGTAGAGGCATACTAGTGACACTCTGTTTGTCTATGTATATCCACATGTATTATGTTTCCGGTTAATACAATTCTAGCAGGAATAATAAACATTTATCATGATATAAGGAAATAAATAATAACTTTATTATTGCCTCTAGGGCATATTTCCTTCAGTCTCCCACTTGCACCAGAGTCAATAATCTAGATTACACAGTAATGATTCTAACACCCATGGAGCCTTGGTGCTGATCATGTTTTGCTCGTGGAAGAGGCTTAGTCAATGGGTCTGCAACATTCAGATCCGTATGTATCTTGCAAATTTCTATGTCTCCCACCTGGACTAAATCCCGGATGGAATTGAAGCGTCTCTTGATGTGCTTGGTTCTCTTGTCAAATCTGGATTCCTTCGCCAAGGCAATTGCACCAGTATTGTCACAAAATATTTTCATTGGACCCGATGCACTAGGTATGACACCTAGATCGGATATGAACTCCTTCATCCAGACTCCTTCATTTGCTGCTTCCGAAGCAGCTATGTACTCCGCTTCACACGTAGATCCCTCCATGACGCTTTGTTTAGAACGGCACCAACTGACAGCTCCACCGTTCAATGTAAACACGTATCCAGTTTGCGATTTAGAATCGTCCGGATCAGTGTCAAAGCTTGCATCAACGTAACCGTTTACGATGAGCTCTTTGTCACCTCCATAAAACGAGAAACATATCCTTAGTCCTTTTCAGGTATTTCAGGATGTTCTTGACCGCTGTCCAGTGATCCACTCACTACTAGGAAAAGGCCTACTAGTGGCGCACCAGTTTTGCCTACTAATGGCGCACTACTGGTGTGCCACTAGTACCTCGCCACTAGTATTATATACTAATGGCGCACCACGGGTGCGCCATTAGTATCTGGTATACTAATGGCACACCACGCCGTGCGCCATTAGTATAGACCAACATGCGCCATTAGTATGCCTCCCAGGGGGGCATATTTACCCATGTGCTTTGGCATACTAATGGCGTACTGTGGGGTGATGCGCTATTAGTATCCTTTGGCATACTAATGGTGCACTGTGTAGTGATGCGCCATTAGTATCCTTTGGCATACTAATGGCGCACTTTGAGGTGATGCGCCATTAGTATGAATATTAGGTTTAAATTTTTTTTTACTTTTCTGATTTTTGCATAGGTTACAAAACATATTATTGGACAGAATATAGACCGCACCACACAGCAACAGCAGATTCATCGAATACAATAGAAGATTAGTCTCCGAATACAATTCATCATATTAGTCTCCGAATTCAAAAGACCGAACAAAGATAGAAAATTACAAGTCTCGAGACCGCGAGTAGCGAGTTTGTCTTCACATTACAAGTCGATATCGATCATCTAAACTACCATCACATAGAAGAGAGCTGCGGTCATCACGATGAGCATCATCGCGATGAAACTGGTCTTCATCCGGTTCCTCCAACGCTCCCTCCTCTCTCCCGCTAGATAGCGGGCGTATCTAGATTCCGCCTCCGCCCTAGTGGTGTACCCTTTCTAACTGTTACCGCTGAAACGATGAACCTGTCTCCGACACTCCACCCAGTCGTCGTAGACTCCGGGAACCTTACCCTTGTACACGACATACGACGGCATCTCTGTGCACAATCCAAACAACAGACAATACATGAGCAATATATAAGTATGTAACAAAAGGATCGGAAGAGAAAAGCAAGACATTAATAGCACGATTCATGGTCCAACTAATAAATAGCATCGATTATATCTAAGTTGAATGACTGTCCAAACCAAAGAGACATACAATTCATTAAAGTTTAATTACAACATGAGCCAATAAATGTTTCAGAACTACACATAGCATCACTACTTTTGACTCGACTCATGGGACCGGAGCGTGGATGAAGCCGCCGTCTGTCGTGATGGTCATGAAATCGCGGGTGTTGTCAGCCTGCATTTGTAGCGTTGTGTCTATCTCACTGTTGGACAGTTGATATCTGAGGTAGAACTGCCCCGAGGTATGAAGGACATCTTGATGGATGATTTCCGCAAACTCCGACTAGATGCGAAAGAATTCCTGTCTGATGTCCGCGTCCTGGATTGCTGATACGTCTCCAACGTATCTATAATTTTTGATTGCTCCATGCTATATTATCTACTGTTTTGGACTATATTGGGCTTTATTTTCTACTTTTATATTATTTTTGGGACTAACCTATTAACCGGAGGCCCAACCCAGAATTGCTGTTTTTTTCCCTATTTCAGTGTTTCGAAGAAACGGAATATCAAACGGAGTCCAAATGGAATGAAACCTTCGGGAACGTGATTTTCTCACCGAATGTGATCCAGGAGACTTGGACCCTACGCCAAGGCATCGGAGAGGCGGTCACGAGGGTGGCCCCCCCTAGGGCGCGTGCCCCTGCCTCGTGGGCTCCTCGATACTCCACCGATGTACTTCTTCCTCCTATATATACATACGTACCCCCAAATGACCAGATACAGAGCCAAAAACCTAATTCTACCGCTGCAACTTTCTGTATCCACGAGATCCCATCTTGGGGCCTGTTCCGGAGCTCCGCCGGAAGAGGGCCGTCATCACGAAGGGCTTCTACATCATCATAGCCTCTCCGATGAAGTGTGAGTAGTTTACCTCAGACCTTCGGGTCCATAGTTAGTAGCTAGATGGCTTCTTCTCTCTTTTTGGATCTCAATACAAAGTTCCCCCCTCTCTTGTGGAGATCTATTCGATGTAATCTTCTTTTTGCGGTGTGTTTGTTGAGACCGATGAACTGTGGGTTTATGATCAAGTCTATCTATGAATAATATTTGAATCTTCTCTGAATTCTTTTATGTATGATTGGTTATCTTTGCAAGTCTCTTCGAATTATCCGTTTGGTTTGGCCAACTAGATTGGTAGTTCTTGCCATGGGAGAAGTGCTTAGCTTTGGGTTCGATCTTGCGGTGTCCTTTCCCAGTGACAGAAGGGGCGGCAAGGCACGTATTGCATCGTTGCCATCGAGGATAACAAGATGGGGTTTATTTCATATTGCATGAATTTATCTCTCTACATCATGTCATCTTGCTTAAGGCGTTACTCTATTTTTAACTTAATACTCTAGATGCATGCTGGATAGCGGTCGACGAGTGGAGTAATAGTAGTAGATGCAGAATCGTTTCGGTCTACTTGTCACGGACGTGATGCCTATATACATGATCATGCCTAGATATTCTCATAACTATGCTCAATTTTGTCAATTGCTCAACAGTAATTTGTTCACCCACCGTAGAATACTTATGCTCTTGAGAGAAGCCACTAGTGAAACCTATGGCCCCCGGGTATATTCTCATCATATCAATCTCCATCACTTTAATCTTGCTTTGCTTTTTACTTTGCCTTTGCTTTTTTACTTTGCATCTTTATACCAAAAATATTATATCTATCAGATCTCACTCTCGTAAGTGACCGTGAAGGGATTGACAACCCCTAATCGCGTTGGTTGCGAGTAGCTATCGTTTTGTGCGGGTACGAGGGACTTGAGCGTGGCCTCCTACTGGATTGATACCTTGGTTCTCAAAAACTGAGGGAAATACTTACGCTACTCTGCTGCATCATCCCTTCCTCTTCGGGGAAAACCAACGCAAGCTCAAGACGTAGCAAGAAGGATTTCTGGCACCGTTGCCGGGGAGTCTACGCAAAAAGTCAACAAACCAAGTACCCATCACAATCCCTATCTCTCACATTACAATATTTGCCATTTGCCTCTCATTTTCCTCTCCCCCACTTCACCCTTGCCGTTTTATTCGCCCTCTCTCTCTCTATCCTCCCTCTCTATTTGCCTCTTTTGCCCGTTTGCTCTTGTTTGCTTGTGTGCTAGTTTGCTTGCTTGTCGCGATGGCTAATACTAAATTGTGTGACCTCACCAATACCAATAATAATGATTTCCTTAGCACTCCGATTGCTCCTCTTACCGATGCGGAATCTTGTGAAATTAATACTGCTTTGTTGAATCTTGTTATGAAAGATCAATTCGCCGGCCTTCCTAGTGAAGATGCCGCTACTCATCTGAATAGCTTCGTTGATTTATGAGATATGCAAAAGAAAAAAGATGTCGATAATGATGTCATTAAATTGAAGCTATTTCCTTTTTCACTTAGAGATCGTGCTAAAGCTTGGTTTTCGTCTTTGCCTAAAAATAGTATTGATTCTTGGAACAAGTGCAAAGATGCTTTTATCTCTAAGTATTTCCCTCCCGCTAAGATCATCTCTCTTAGAAACGATATTATGAACTTTAAACAACTTGATCATGAACATGGTGCACAAGCTTGGGAGAGAATGAAATTAATGGTACATAATTGCCCTACTCATGGTTTGAATTTGTGGATGATTATACAAAAATTTTATGCCGGATTGAATTTTGCTTCTAGAAATCTTTTAGATTCGGCTGCGGGAGGCACTTTTATGGAAATCACTTTAGGAGATGCTACTAAACTCCTACATAATAAAAGATCTTCTAATAAAAAAGTGCATGCGATAGAAGAAATTAATGTGTTGAGTGGAAAGATGGATGAACTTATGAAATTATTTGCTACTAAGAGTGTTTCTTCTGATCCTAATGATATGCCTTTGTCTACTTTGATTGAGAATAACAATGAATCTATGGATGTGAATTTTGTTGGTAGGAATAATTTTGGTAACAACGCTTATAGAGGGAATTTTAATCCTAGGCCATATCCTAGTAATACTTCTAATAATCATGGGAATTCCTACAACAACTCTTATGGAAATTATAATAAGATGCCCTCTGAATTTGAGAATAGTTTTATAGAGTTTATGAATTCACAAAAGAATTTTAATGCTTTGCTTGAAGAGAAATTGCTTAAAGTTGATGATTTGGCTAGAAACGTTGATAGAATTTCTCTTGTGATTGATTTTTTTGAAGCTTAGATCTATTCCTCCTAAGCATGATATCAATGAGTCTCTCAAAGCCATGAGAATTTCCATTGATGAGTGCAAGGAAAGAACCGCTAGGATGCGTGCTTCCAAAGATGCCTTTATTAAAGCGTGTTCTTCCAATACCTATGAAAATCAAGATGAAGATCTAAAAGTTATTGATGTGTCCCCTATTAAATCTTTGTTTTGCAATATAAATCTTGATGAAACTGAATATGATCTTCCTTTACCTAGAAGGCATTCTAAAAATTCGGAGTATTTATATCTTTATGATGAAATTGATGAAAGTGGGATTGAAAGAAATAAAAATCTAGATGTTGCTCAACCCACTATATTGGATTTCAAGGAATTTAATTATGAAAGTTGCTCTTTAATTGATTGTATTTCCTTTTTGCAATCCGTGCTAAATTCTCCACATGCTTATAGTCAACATAAAGCCTTCCCCGAACATATTGTTGATGCCTTGATGCAATCTTATGAAGAAAAACTTGAGTTGAAAGTTTCTATCCCTAGAAAACTCTATGATGAGTGGGAACCAACTATTAAAATTAAAATTAAAGATCATGAGTTTTATGCTTTGTGTGATTTGGGTGCTAGTGTCTCTACTATTCCCAAGACTTTGTGTGATTTGCTAGATTTCCGTAATTTTGATGATTGCTCTCTAAACTGGCATCTTGCGGATTCCACTATTAAGAAACCTATGGGAAGGATTAATGATGTTCTTATTTTTGCAAATAGGAATTATGTGCCCGTAGATTTCATTGTTCTTGATATAGATTGCAATCCTTCTTGCCCTATTATTCTTGGTAGACCTTTCCTTAGAACAGTTGGTGCGATTATTGATATGAAGGAAGGGAATATTAGATTTCAATTTCCATTAAAAAAGGGCATGGAGCACTTTCCAAGAAAGAAAATAAAATTACCATATGAAACTATCATGAGAGCCACTTATGGATTGCCTACCAAAGATGGCAATACCTAGATCTATCCTCGCTTTTATGCCTAGCTAGGGGCGTTAAACGATAGCGCTTGTTGGGAGGCAACCCAATTTTATTTTTATTCCTTGATTTTTGCTCCTGTTTAGTAATAAATAAATTATTTAGCCTCTGTTTTTGTTGTGGTTTTTGTGTTTAATTAGTGTTTGTGCCAAGTAGAACCGTTGGGAAGACTTGGGGAAAGTCTTGTTGAACTTGCTGTAAAAAACAGAAACTTTAGTGCTCACGAGAACTGCTGTAATTTTTATTTGGAGAGTGCTATTTAGTTAATTATTTTTGAAGATGATTAATAGATAAATTCCTCACATCCAGAAATTTATTTTAGAATTTTTGGGGTTCCAGATCTTTCGCTAGCAACAGATTACTACAGACTGTTCTGTTTTTGACAGATTCTGTTTTTCGTGTGTTGTTTGCTTATTTTGATAAATCTATGGTTAGTAAAATAGTTTATAATCCATAGATAAGTTGGAATACATTAGGTTTAACACCTATATAAATAAATAATGAGTTCATTACAGTACCTTGAAGTGGTCTTTTGTTTTCTTTCGCTAACGGAGCTCACGAGTTTTCTACTTTAAGTTTTGTGTTGTGAAGTTTTCAAGTTTTGGGTGAATTCTTTTGATGGATTATGGAACAAGGAGTGGCAAGAGCCTAAGATTGGGGATGCCCATGGCACCCCCAACATAATCCAAGGACACCAAAAAGTCAAAGCTTGGGGATGCCCCGGAAGGCATCCCCTCTTTCGTCCACTTCCATCGGTAATTTACTTGGAGCTATATTTTTATTCACCAACATGATATGTGTTTTGCTTGGAGCGTCTTGTATTATTTGTGTCTTTGTGTCTTAGTATGCCACAATCATCATTTCTGTACACACCTTTTGAGAGAGCCATACATGAATTAAAATTTGATAGAATACTCTATGTGCTCCACTTATATCTTTTGAGCTATGTAGTTTTGCTCTATGTGCTTCACTTATATCTTTTGAGCTATGTAATTTTGATCTATGTTCTTCACTTAGACCTTTTAGAGCACGGTGGTGGATTTGTTTTAAATAAACTATTGATCTCTCATTCTTCACTTAAATTATTTTGAGAGTCTCTTAATAGCATGGTAATTTGCTTAATAATAATATGCTTGGTATTAGAGATTTGTGAAACTTTCTTTTGAGTGTGTTGAATACTAAGAAAATATTGAAACATGATAATTGTTTTGAGATATGGAGGTGATAATATTAAAGTCATGCTAGTTGAGTAGTTTTGAATTTAAAGAATACTTGTGTTAAAGTTTGTGATTCCCGTAGCATGCACGTATGGTGAACCGTTATGTGATGAAGTCGGAGCATGATTTATTTATTGATTGTCTTCCTTATGAGTGGCGGTCGGGGACGAGCGAGGGTATTTTCCTACCAATCTATCCCCCTAGGAGCATGCGCGTAATACTTTGCTTTGATAACTTCTAGATTTTTGCAATAACTATATGAGTTCTTTATGACTAATGTTGAGTCCATGGATTATACGCACTCTCACCCTTCCACCTTTGCTAGCCTCTCTAATACCGCGCACTTTTCGCCGGTACCATACACCCACCATATACCTTCCTCAAAACAGCCACCATACCTACCTATTATGGCATTTCCATAGCCATTCGGAGATATATTGCCATGCAACTTTCCACAGTTCCGTTTATCATGACACATTCATCATTGTCATATTGCATATCCCGGTACACCGCCGAAAGCATTCATATAGATTCATATTTTGTTCTAAGTATTGAGTTGTAAGAAAAATAAAAGTGTGATGATCATCATTATTAGAGCATTGTCCCAAGTGAGGAAAGAATGATGGAGACTATGATTCCCCCATAAGTCGGGATGAGACTCCAGACGAAAAATAAAAAAACAAATAAAAAGAGGCCATAAAAAAGAAAAGGCCCAAAAAATTTATAAATAAAAAAATGAGAGAAAAAGAGAGAAGGGACAATGTTACTATCCTTTTACCACACGTGTGCTTCAAAGTAGCACCATGATCTTCATAGTAGAGAGTCTCGCATGTTATCACTTCCATATACTAGTGGGAATTTTTCATTATATAACTTGGCTTGTATATTCCAATGATGGGCTTCCTCAAATTGCCCTAGGTCTTCATGAGCAAGAAAGTTGGACGCACACCCACTTAGTTTCTTTTTGAGCTTTCATATAATTATAGCTCTAGTGCATCTGTTGCATGGAAATCCCTACTCACTCACATTGATATCTATTGATGGGCATTTCCATAGCTCGTTGATACGCCTAGTTGATGTGAGACTCTCTTCTCCTTTTTGTCTTCTCCACAACCACCATTCTATTCCACCTATAGTGCTATATCCATGGCTCACGCTCATGTATTGCGTGAAGATTGGAAAAGTTAGAGTATGAAACAATTGCTTGGCTTGTCATCGGGGTTGTGCATGATTTAAATACATTGTGTGGTGAAGATAGAGCATAGCCAGACTATATGATTTTGTAGGGATAACTTTCTTTGGCCATGTTATCTTGAGAAGACATAATTGCTTTGTTAGTATGCTTGAATTATTATTATTTTTATGTCAATATAAACTTTTGTCTTGAATCTTTCGAATCTGAATATTCATATCACAATTAAGAAGATTTGCATTGAAATTATGCCAAGTAGCACTCCGCATCAAAAATTCTCTTTTTATCATTTACCTACTCGAGGACGAGCAGGAATTAAGCTTGGGGATGCTGATACGTCTCCAACGTATCTATAATTTTTGATTGCTCCATGCTATATTATCTACTGTTTTGGACTATATTGGGCTTTATTTTCCACTTTTATATTATTTTTGGGACTAACCTATTAACCGGAGGCCCAGCCCAGAATTGTTGTTTTTTTTGCCTATTTCAGTGTTTCGAAGAAACGGAATATCAAACGGAGTCCAAACGGAATGAAACCTTCGGGAACGTGATTTTCTCACCGAACATGATCCAGGAGACTTGGACCCTACGCCAAGGCATCGGAGAGGCGGTCACGAGGGTGGGGGTGCCCCCCCCCACCCTAGGGCGTGCCCCCTGCCTCGTGGGCCCCTCGATGCTCCACCGACGTACTTCTTCCTCCTATATATACATACGTACCCCCAAACGACCAGATACGGAGCCAAAAACCTAATTCCACCGCCGCAACTTTCTGTATCCACGAGATCCCATCTTGAGGCCTGTTCCGGAGCACCGCCGGAAGAGGGCCATCATCACGGAGGGCTTCTACATCATCATAGCCTCTCCGATGAAGTGTGAGTAGTTTATCTCAGACCTTCGGGTCCATAGTTAGTAGCTAGATGGCTTCTTCTCTCTTTTTGGATCTCAATACAAATTTCTCCCCCTCTCTTGTGGAGATCTATTCGATGTAATCTTCCTTTTGCGGTGTGTTTGTTGAGACCGATGAATTGTGGGTTTATGATCAAGTCTATCTATGAATAATATTTGAATCTTCTCTGAATTCTTTTATGTATGATTGGTTATCTTTGCAAGTCTCTTCGAATTATCCGTTTGGTTTGGCCAACTAGATTGGTAGTTCTTGCCATGGGAGAAGTGCTTAGCTTTGGGTTCGATCTTGCGGTGTCCTTTCCCAGTGACAGAAGGGGCCGCAAGGCACGTATTGCATCGTTGCCATCGAGGATAACAAGATGGGGTTTATTTCATATTGCATGAATTTATCTCTCTACATAATGTCATCTTGCTTAAGGCGTTACTCTATTTTTAACTTAATACTCTAGATGCATGCTGGATAGCGGTCGATGAGTGGAGTAATAATAGTAGATGCAGAATCGTTTCGGTCTACTTTTCACGGACGTGATGCCTATATACATGATCATGCCTAGATATTCTCATAACTATGCTCAATTTTTTCAATTGCTCAACAATAATTTGTTCACCCACCGTAGAATACTTATGCTCTTGAGATAAGCCACTAGTGAAACCTATGGCCCCCGGGTCTATTCTCATCATATCAATCTCCATCACTTTAATCTTGCTTTGCTTTTTTTACTTTGTCTTTACTTTTTACTTTGCATCTTTATACCAAAAATACCAAAAATATTATATCTATCAGATCTCACTCGTGTAAGTGACCGTGAAGGGATTGACAACCCCTAATCGCGTTGTTTGCGAGTAGCTATCGTTTTGTGCAGGTACGAGGGACTTGAGTGTGGCCTCCTACTGGATTGATACCTTGGTTCTCAAAAACTGAGGGAAATACTTACGCTACTCTGCTGCATCATCCCTTCCTCTTCGGGGAAAACCAACGCAAGCTCAAGATGTAGCAATTGCCGACAAGCTCGCGGCCCAATCTTTGAGATTATCTGGTAGCAGAAGGTGATGATGGTCCCGTACGATCGCCCGCATGTGATGGAGGGCGTAGTAGGCATCCTTCTGACCGCCAGGCGGCTGCTTGACCTCCAGATTTGGTGTAGCCGGGGAGAACATCATCAAGAACTTTCTTGATATTTGTGTAGTCTATATTGGAGTCACGGTTCGGGTCGAAATACGTGGCCATGGAATATTTCGGGCTTAAGAGGGTGAGTGTGCAATGTGTGTCACTGCACAGAACACGGAATGTTAGAAAAAAAAAAGAACGATCGAAATCTAAGAAATCATATGTTACGGGGCGGTTAGGGGATGGCTTACTCGGGAAAGTAAGGCACGAGGAAGTCATCCTTATCTGGGTTTGCCAGAATGACGCCTTCGAGGTGTGAACTCATGACTTGGCGGTCCCCAACGCTGCCCAAGAGCTTGGCACACATGTAGAAGGGGTCGACTATCACGATGTTTGGGGTCTTGTCTCTAATGATCCGCATCTCCATACTCAGCGAAAACAGCCGAACGAAGGTGTAGTGCAGCGGATGAAGGTTAAACATAGCAAAGATGGCATCAAACCGCAGGACGATCGTACCCCCGATGGCGCCATTCACAAAGCCCTTGCCCTCCGGCACCTTGGCCACGAAAACCAGGTATGCCTCATCATTCTCTCTGAGACGCCGCTTCTCCAAAGAAAGAACACTGTCATGCAGACTCCGCATAGCACCGGTTGCAGCATTGAGCATATTTGTCAGTAGCATCGCCCTACCCGCCACATGCACCCTCCTCGAGATATCCTTAGGTGAAGGTGGCCCGTCCTGAGCACGGATCGTACTCGGTGCCGGCTGGCTTGCACCAGCGCCCTTTTTAGTCTTTCGTTTCCGTCCCTTCTTCTTGATATGCTGTAATGGGACCGAGTTCTGCTCACAGACCGCCTTCTTGAGCGTGTTGGGGCTGATAATATTTCGCACCTCAGCTATCTGAGGCTCGGTGAAGGCGGCAGCTGGAGGCATCTCCTGAGAACTGAACGCCAGACGACGCCTGTTGCAATTGGGTTTCTCCGCCATACCAGCTAGATCGCGGTCGTCTTGGTTGGGTTCTTGAGAAGGAGGCCCACAGAACTCGTCACCGTACCCATGTTCAGCAAAGTACTTATCGACGTTGGTAAATGTACCGTCGTCGTTGTCATCGTCATCCGGATCCTGTGCCATATGCATGTCCGGATCCTGTGCCATAGGGATGTCCGGCATGTCCGGTAGTGTTGCGGCGTTCTTGCCATGGCTTGGGGCCGGCACGACTGGCGGTCTTATCTGTGGGGTGGTGTCCCCCATCCCCAAACGAATCTGGCTCTTCGGCCAAAGCAAGGGCCAGCTTAGGCAGGCGCTGAGGGTCATCTCATCTTCTTCGTCGGCCCAGCAGGTCAAATCGGAGGTAACAGCTCGTCGCAGCCTGGCAGCACCCGAACCACTTCAACCCTATACACTGTGGGTGGCATCGGATTACCGTGGAACACGGGGTTGCCCGGTTGAACGATTCTACCCTTGGCGACATCGACCAACTCGCTGCCCACGAAGTGCAGGAGAGTGCAAGGAACGTCGGTGGTGCCCTGCGAAAACATGTAGGGCGTCAGGGATGCCCAGTCAAAGGCAAGGAGATGAAGTCATCGGCTGAGAGGCTTAGTTACCATGATGCCGTCGAGCTCGGCTAATGTCGAGGCACCACCAACAGCGGGCGTGCAACTGACGGAGGGGCCGCTTGCTGGCGAGGTGCTGGCCGGCGTACACCCGGGTGCATTAAGCTCCAATGCCCGTGCCGGCGCCGGAGACACGAATACCACCTCCGCCGGAGAGACCAATTGTCGGAGTAATCGACCACGGGTACCCCGAGGATGGCAAGACGATATTTCAAGACATCGGGGCTAGCAAAGCCCCTTAGTCCAACTGCCCGGCCGCTTCCGCCGGCTCCCCAGCCGGCTGCCGACTGCGCCTACCAGCCGGCTGCCGACTGCGCCAACTAGCCGGCTGCCGACTCCAGCCCGACCCGATACCGACAAGACCCCGACGGGACGGTCATACCGCGGACGAGACAGCTGTACCGCGACGCCATCATCTACAGTGTACCTGTCCCCTTGGCACTATTCTATAAAGTGCCTAGGGGACAAGCATGACATGCACCACACCTCTCATGGGCATGGTGCCCCATGCCCACTTGCCCCCCATGCCACTCACATAGCTTAGGAAGTAAGCTAGCCATGCCTATATAAAGGCACATATCCATCCATCCAGGGGATGGACGCTGAGACACACACAAGCTAGCAAGCAAGCTAGCTATCCATCCATCTATCCATCCATCCATCCACATGAGCACACATGCTCACGGCCATGAGCATGGCCGGCCACTAGCATGCCTCGCATAGGCATATACCAGATCAGATGCACTTGGCACTGATCCCAGATACAGCTCCAGGAGCACTTTGTACTGCCCGATGTACACCCCAGATAGATACACTCAGACATGCAGCAGTAGGAGTATTATCTCTACGGAGAGCTCCGAAGCTGGGTAAACCACCGCGTGTTACTCGCATACCCGCTCCCGGTCCTATCAGCAGCAGTCTTATCCACACACTAAGCCCTTGTGGCATCTGTCGACTCGCAATCCCCCCGTGAGAAATACCACGACAGTTGGCGCCCACCGTGGGGCGGTACTATGCTACCGCGCTGCTGCTGGTTTCGCAATCCGGGCGGGACCATCTTCGTCATCTCCACCGCGGCGTCACGCCGTCCCTTCGATAGCGGTCGGGGGCTCGACATCAACATGCCCCCGGAATGGCCGTGAGGGGCGCCGCGTCCTCGCCGTTGGCGTCGCCTTCATCATCACCACTGTTGCGACGCCGGCTGTCCGTCCGCGCGCGCCGCACGCGGGGCCTCGCTTCGTCGGCCGCGTCCGTCCACGCGCCGCTCGCGTCGACTCCCCTCCACGCTGCGCCTTGTTCTGGCCGTAACACGCCATTCGCCACTCCACATATTATCTAGCCAAGCTAGCTAGATGTAAGTCAGACAATGGTCAAACCATTGGCCAGACATTAGGCCTAGATATTTCCTAGATGATGCCCATACACTAGCCGGATACGAGTCGGATCGTGTGTGTGTGTACAATGGTCAGATAATGGCCATAGGTACAGGCTCGCCTCCACTCTTCTCTGCTCTGCGCGCTGCTTCAGCCCCGCCACTCCCTTCTCGCGGCCACGCGTTGCGGCAGCCCCTGAGTGCTGGTCCGCTGCTCCACAAGATGCTCCGGCAACGAGCTGCTACCCTGCTCGCCACCCCGTCTGCTACGGACCATCATGGCCGCACCTCTAGCAACCACGGAGACGACTCCCGTATCCCATCGCCGTCACTCCACCGCGCGCGTCCGCCTGGGCTCCCTGCTGCTCCATCGCTCCAGACTAATGCGCCGGGCGCTCCCACGAGCCCCGCGCCAACTGCACCCGCCGCGTTGCTCCGGCTGCTTGTCTGCCGTCTCCGCATGCGCCGAGTGCTCGCCGGCTCCGCCCTTCGCCGCCCGCGTCAACCTGGCCTCCAACCGCGCCGGCTCAAGCACCGGACCGCCCCCGCGCTAGGATGCCTCGGCTCCCGCGCGCGGCCGCCTCCGGCTCGTCCGCAGGCCCGGCCTCGCCTTCCCGCCGCCAGGTCCCTCTTCACCACGCCACGCCGACTACGCCTCGCCGCTCCAGGTGGCTCCGACTCGCGCCACGCCGGCTGCCGCCCCGCCACGCCAGTTGACCCATGCTGACCACCGACTCCGGATCTGGCTACGCCGGCTGCCGCTGCGCCGGGCCGACTCCGCCCGTGGCCGCCTGCTCGCCGCTGCAACCGGCCCCGGCCGCGTCCCTGCGGCTGCCGGCTCTGGCCGTCCCGCCTCCGCCTGCGCCGCCCTGCGGCTCCGCGACCCCACGCCTGCGCCGGTCCGCCCGTGGCCGCCTGCCTCGCGCGCCTCCTCTACAGCCGCGGCACGCCCGCCGGCTTCCCCGGCCGACTAATGCCGCGCGCGGCCCGGCCGGCTCCCGCGTTGGCCGACTCCCCGGCCATCCGGCCGGCCCGGCTGCCTGCCGACTACATGCTCCCGCGCCGCCTCCCCGGGACCTCCGCGTCGGCTCCGCCTTCTTGCCTAGCCGGCCCCGAGCGTCCGGCTCCTCCCATCCGGGTCCTCCGTGCCAGCTCGCCTGCTCTGCCCCGACCGGCTCCCCCAACCCGGCCGCCTCTGTTGCCGGCCTCCGCGCCCGGCTCCGGCCGCTTGCCGTCTCCGCCCCGAGCCAGACGGCCGGCTCCGTCGCGTGCCGGCTTCGCCCACCACCCGGCCGGCCTGGCCGGCCACCGGCTCCCCGCCCGCCTGCAGCTGGTTCCCACATCCGGCTGTCCAGGGCCGGCTGGAGATGAAAAGAAAGGGGGCCGGCTGCCCCATGCGAGGGAAAGAGGAAAAGTCAATGGGCGAGTGCGAAGCCGGCTCCCAAAAAAAAAGAGAGAAAAGAAAGTGGCCGACCGGTGGTGTCGGGCTGCTCGCATGGAGTCGGACAAAGAAACAAAAAACCGGTCCGGTCGCTCGCTTCTAGACGGCTAAAAAAATGAGCGTCCGGCTGCCCACCGCCGGACAAAGTGAAGAAGAAAAAACGTCTGTCTGTCCGTCCGCCTGCTTCGCCACTCGGACGGCCAGACGTGACCCTGCCTGTCTGCCCGCTTCAACGCCTGGCAGGCAGGAGCGCCGGCCTGGCCGCCTGTCCGCCTGGCCGGTCAAGCCCAGCCGACTGGACCCTCCTTGAGTGCCCGAATCTCGAGGGCTACACCCAGCGGGTGCCCTGACGCGCTCCCGCGAGAGAGAAGACAAAGTAGTTCCCGGGAGATCCGGCCCGACTACTCAGCAGTCGGCCCGAATCTCGGGGGCTACACCCAGCGGATGCGCTTACGCGCCCCCGCGAAGATTGCAGACAAGAGAAGAGTTTTGTCCGGCTGTCAGCAGCCGGCAGAAGAAAAAGGGCGTTGCAAGACGCCTCGCCGCCTGGAAGACAAGGTAGTTGCCGGAAGATCCGGCCCGACTACTCAACAGTCGGCCCGAATCTCGGGGGCTACACCCAGAGGGTGCGCTGACGCGCTCCCGCGAGAGAGAAGACAAAGTAGTTCCCGGGAGATCCGGCCCGACTACTCAGCAGTCGGCCCAAATCTCGGGGGCTACACCCAGCGGATGCGCTTACGCGCCCCCGCGAAGATTGCAGACAAGAGAAGAGTTTTGTCCGGCTGTCAGCAGCCGGCAGAAGAAAAAGGGCGTTGCAAGACGCCTCGCCGCCTGGCCGGTCGAGCCTGACCGGCCGGGCGAAGGCTTCACCCAGCGGGTGCGCCGACGCGCTCCGCGAGCACCGAGTCGCACTCCGCGAGCGCCGAGTCGCGCCGGCTGTCTCCAACAACCGCAACTACACGAAAATCAATGTGAGCTCCTCACACGCATATTTTTTGCACCACGCAAGCATGGATAACCACAAGCGATGCTCGGGGGCTGTCTCCGCATTTTATTATAGTAGCGTCACTGTTCGCCCCGGCGCCAGCCAGAGTTGGCCCGGGGGCTAGCCGCTTGGCCTGAGACGTTAGTTCCCGCAGACGGCTTAGTACCATGCGCGGTACCAAAGGCCCACTCTTAGTCACAGACCGCGGAGCGGCTGTCTGACTAGCAAGAGTGTGCGCTGGAGGCCACCCATGCGAAAAACGTCTGGGAAGAAAAACGCTCGGGCGACCTGGCCGTTTTCCTTTACAAGTATCTACTCGGTTGAATCTGCTCCTAGACTCTGAGTACTGTACACTCCACTTCGCGGCCCACTCTTAGCCACAGACCGCAGAGCGGCTGTTCGGCAAGCAAGAGCACAAGCCAAAATGCAGAGGGAACACGAAAAAGATTAAGGGGGCTCGGACGAAACTGAGTCAGTACCCTCCGCATAAAACTTCCAATACTAAAAGCAAGCATATGATATATTTGCGTGGACTAACTTTGTCCTTTTTTATGACCATTTCCATGAACATTTGCCAAAAAACCTCCGCCCAACTTTGCCAAGTTGCCCGGAGGCTTGGGGGCTACCGTCGGAGTAATCGACCACGGGTACCCCGAGGACGGCAAGACGATATTTCAAGACATCGGGGCTAGCAAAGCCCCTCAGTCCGACTGCCCGGCCGCTTCCGCCGGCTCCCCAGCCGGCTGCCGACTGCGCCTACCAGCCGGCTGCCGACTGCAGCCCGACCCGACACCGACAAGACCCTGACGGGACGGCCATACCGCGGACGAGACAGCTGTACCGCGACGCCATCATCTACAGTGTACATGTCCCCTTGGCACTATTCTATAAAGTGCCTAGGGGACAAGCATGACATGCACCACACCTCTCATGGGCATGGTGCCCC
Source organism: Triticum urartu (assembly GCF_056163025.1). Classification (NCBI taxonomy): domain Eukaryota; kingdom Viridiplantae; phylum Streptophyta; class Magnoliopsida; order Poales; family Poaceae; genus Triticum; species Triticum urartu. The sequence goes on from NC_141877.1 coordinate 5,667,083, forward strand.
ATGCCCACTTGCCCCCCACGCCACTCACATAGCTTAGGAAGTAAGCTAGCCATGCCTATATAAAGGCACATATCCATCCATCCAGGGGATGGACGCTGAGACACATACAAGCTAGCAAGCAAGCTAGCTATCCATCCATCTATCCATCCATCCATCCACATGAGCACACATGCTCACAGCCATGAGCATGGCCGGCCACTAGCATGCCTCGCATAGGCATATACCAGATCAGATGCACTTGGAACTGATCCCAGATACAGCTCCAGGAGCACTTTGTACTGCCCGATGTACACCCCAGATAGATACACTCAGACATGCAGCAGTAGGAGTATTATCTCTACGGAGAGCTCCGAAGCTGGGTAAACCACCGCTTGTTACTCGCATACCCGCTCCCGGTCCTATCAGCAGCAGTCTTACCCACACACTAAGCCCTTGTGGCATCTGTCGACTCGCAATCCCCCCGTGAGAAATACCACGACACCAATGGCGCCGCCGGAGACACCAATGGCGCCGCCTGCGTGTTGTGCGAGTTGTTGGCCGTGAATCTGGGAACCGGGGGAGGCCCCTGTTGGCCGCCCGCAATCGACGTCGTCAGCCCATGAATCAAAGTAGGCACCATGGCGTTGAGCGTCGTTCCAAGTTGTTGTTGCACTTGCTCTTGGACAATCTCCGGAATCCGCGCCACTTGTGCCTTGAGTGCTTCAACCTCGCGCAACTGGCTTTCCGAGCTGGTCTTTTTCTCCTTTCGCCCACCAGCGGTATAGTATGACGACCATTTTGTGGACAAGCCTTTGCCGGCCACACGACCAGCTGACGTCGGCTTACTGAGTTTATCCTTGTTTTTCATTACGTTCAACGCCCTATTTAAAGGGGTGTCGAAGGGGACATCTGAGACAACCCCGCGCTACTGCTTTCATTGTCCTGCGGAACGAACGTGAACCATTTAGAAATATTGGGGATTAATTAGAATGCAACCGTATGGAGCTAATTACGCGGGGGGTGTATTCCTTACCAGAACAAGCTCAAGCGCCCTGGTCTTCAGATCCGTGGTAAGCTCCTTTGTTACCGGGTCCTCCTTGTACCGGGCCCTGAGAAAGTTCCTGGTCTGCTTGTCACGGTATTTCTCGAAGCGGGGCGGTAGGCCTTGCTCGGCACGCTCCGCGTCCTCCTTGTCCCATATAGGTTCCGCCACTCTGTAACCGTCGGGACCGAGTTGGTGGACCCCTTAGTTCAACTGCCGCATTTGTTTCCCCCACTGACTTGATTCGGAGGTTTTGCTGCTCTCGCACTTGATCTTGAACTCCTTGTAGTCATCTTCGCTCATCAAAGGATATTTCGCCTTGATCTTCTCATAACTATCACCTTTTTCAATCATTGCCTTCACCGTGCTTCTCCAAGTAGACAGGGTCGTGCTCATCCTCGTGAGGGAGGCACTGTTCACTTTATTCCCTGAGAGGCGTGTGTTTGCAAACTCAGCAGGGAACTTGTGTCGTTCATGCAGCTTCGTGAAGAGGAGGCTGCGCAAACTCCCTCGGTCCTTATGCCTTAGGTTCTCGGTGTTGATCGAGACGGTGCTCCGGAGAATGCACCCGAGCTGAACTGAGTACCCATTGACTACTTCTTTGGGCGCCGTCGGATGCCCGTCGGAGCTCACTTCAGTAAATTCCTCCTTGACGGTGCCGAGCACGCTTGGGCGCTGGTCCTTCCGTTGCCTCTTCGATTGGCTGCCATCTGTGCGTGCGCCGCCATCATCAGTGGTGGCATCCTCGGCGGCACCATCAGTGGTGTCATCCCCGATGCCACTAGGGGTTGTGTAGTCAGGATCGGTGTCTTCCGCGGCGTCCTCATAGCGGTGAGGTTCTTCCTCCAACTCCTGGGACAGCTCCCAGAATTGCTTGCCGCCCGAACCGCCGGCCTCATCATTGTGGGCCATGTTTCGCTCTAAATAGGAAAAAAGTTTGGTCAAAAAGTTGGTTATTTTCAAGGAACAAGATCATGGTCTCATCATTTAGGGTTTGTCGACACCGAGGCATCCTAAAAGCTAAGCTTTTATCATTTAGGGTTTGTCGACGCCGAGGCACCCTAAAAGCCTAAGCGTACATCATTTTGGTTCTCATCGACACCAAGGCACCCTATAGAAGCCAAGGTTTCATCATTTAGGGTTTGTTGATGCCGAGGCACCCTAAATGCTAAGTTAAGTTTTCATCATTTAGGGTTTATCGATGCCGAGGCACCCTAGGTTGGGCCTAATCACTTGCCACTAATCACTTGGCTCTATTGCCACCTATGTTGGGTTTATCATCTAGGGTTTATCGATGCTAAGGAGAATTCTAAGTTGGGCCTAATCACTTGGCTCTATTGCCACCTATGGTTTAATGCGGCAAGAATGGCGGGGCAGTTGATCCTACTTAACTAAGTACTAAGATACCCCGGCCCATGCATTAGTCGCAAGTACCCCGTATGTCCTTTTTTTAGCAAAGTCATGCTAAAATTCACGGAAAATTTCATCATGACCTTTGCTGAAAATAGGACATATGGAGTACCCGAATTTGCCAGAACGGAAGTTAATCGACATTCCGACAAACTCAAGGGCCTCTCAGGGTACCTGCAAAATCATCACGACACGATGGTTGGAGACAAAACCCAGCAAACTTGGCATGTAGTGCCTAACCAAGTTCCACATTTGTTTAGCCACTAAGTAAAAGTAGTCACAGAACAAATGGTGAGCCTCAACTTCAGCATAGAATTGGCAATTTTTGCCAGCCACATTTTGACGCTCACTGTGATTATCCTCGGTGAGTGCACAGTTATTAACTGATTATCTTAGCTCCGATCCAAGCTCATCTGCTCCGTTTGGTACAAACCCCCTACCAGTTGCGAGAAATATTATGAATTCGGTAACAAGTTGCTAACACTGGCCCTTCTGAACAGATCTAGGGCATTCAAGAGTGAGGCATCAGTTACTGTATGCTTAGACAGTTTAGTTACTCTGCTCATATTTCCATGGACACTCCAGAAAATAACATGCTTAAAGGACGAATAAATAGAGGATCATCAAAAGACAAAACGACTGTCTTAAGAAACTACTTTTTGCTGAACAAAACAACATTTTACAGTATATTAATGTAATATTAGTACTATGAAGCAGATCACGGGCACTGGAATATACAACAGCAGTGCATCACACAAGCAGACAATATTTTTCACGAAAACAACGAGCAAATGTGGGGAAATCGTAAAAGTGCATGTTGTTATGAAGAAAATGAGTCACTCACATCTCATCAGCTAGAGGCCTTTCTAAGTTCCCATAACCCCAGCAACTGTAGTCTATCAAGAATGGGTCCTCTTTCTCTGTATTTGTTTCACAGATGTGCAACTTAACTTATTCAGTCATCAGGCAACATAGTACGTATTCTACAATCTAGTGATCTCGGCTGAATTTGGTTTGGTGGCACTTCATATACACGTAAAACACAGGTTGGGGATACTCCTTGGCTTCTTCAGATTCAACTGAGCAGTAAATACAATACAGAGGATTCATCCCACCTCACAAATCTAAAACTACACAGCATTGCAAAATCATGAACAGACGGGGAACAGAGCAAATAATTTACGGTAAGTCAGAGAGATTTCTAACATTTTCTTTCTCAGCAGAACAGAACACATCAACACCATTACCCAAACAGTGAACACTAATTCTATTAGGAAGCACTGGACAGTAATCGACTAAGCCTTCTTGGGGGACAGCAGGGGGTAGTGACTGCTTACATCGAGGCGGAGGTCGCGGGGCAGCAGGGATAGGAATTTGGGTGGGAGCACCAAGCAATCCTACCACCGGAACAACGCAATAAGAAGTTCAGAGCCCATCGAATCCACAGGCTTCACCAAAATATAAACTGAATGTACATACGAAGAGCCAGAGGAGAATCGGTGGCTTACTGCGAGTTCCTAGAGGAGGGACAGGACGGGCTCCTCGTCGGGGTCGGCGCCGCCGCCGGTCAAGGAGGAGGCGAGGGGCTTGGAGGAGTCGGAGGAGACGGCGAGCGGGGGACCCGGTCACCTTCGCCGCCGTATGTGGGCGCGCGAGGGATGGGAGTAGCCGGAGCACGAGGCGGCGGCGGCGGACGAACGGCGAGGTCGGTGAAGAGAACGGCGACGGCGACGCAACGAAGCCGCGTGGGCTAGCGTTAGTTAGCCGCGGGGGCACAGGGGCGGCGGGGGTGGAGTCCGGCGGGGGTCGGGGCGGCGGGGGTGGGGGCGCGGGGGTGGAGTCCGGCGGAGGTCGGGGCGGCGGCGTCGTGGGTCCGGGCAGCGCGCGGGTGGATCTGGCGAGGGAGAGAGGGACGAAGGGGATCTGGCGAGGGAGAGGGAGGAATTAGCTAGGGGGAAGCTTACTAATGGCGCACCCCGCGGCGGTGCGCCATAAGTATTTTTTTAGATAGCAATGGTGCACCCCCCGTCGGTGCGCCATTAGTAATTTTTTTATATAGCAATGGCGCACCAGCAGGAGGTGCGCCATTAGTAATCTTTTTTTATATACCAATGGCGCACCAGCCAGAGGTGCGCCATAAGTAATTTTTATTATTATTATTTTTTGTTGCATCTAATAATTTTTAAGAAAATGAATATGAATATGAAATAGTAATAATTTTTTATAAAAATAGTAATAATTTTTTAAAAAATATCATCAAATTTGTTATTTGAAAATATTTATGAATATGAAAAAATATCATCAAATTTATTATTTGAAAATATCATCAAATTTGTTATTTGAAAATATAATCAAATTTGTTTTTTTTTGCAATTTTAGTTGCATTTATTTGTGACGGTGGAGTGGGCCAGGGAGGGTGCGGTGGGTCGTCGGAGGGGGATTGATATCTGGCGAGGTGGGATAGCGATCGAGATCGAGTGTCCGTGAAATTTAAAAACATTCATGAGTTCAAAAAGTGCCCATGAAATACAATCGAGAAATGAAGGCTACAATTTAAATACAATCGATCTTAGCTAGCTATCTGTTCACAATCTTCTTGCCCTTATTTTTCGTAAATGGAGTTCTTGTCTTGAACGGGCGTCCTTTAGGTAGGGTGGTCCTACTTCTTCTTGTGGTGTATGCTGCTACTTCATCGTCGTCGTCATTTTCGATCTTCGGGTCGACGTACTTGTCGAAGTCTTGCTCATTGGCTACTCCATCCATTCTGATGATCTTCCTTTTGCCTCTCCTCATGACAACACGACTGGGCTTTAACGGGTCGGTAATGAAGAAGCATTGGTCCACTTGGGAAGCGAGTACCCATGGCTCATTTTTCGCGGTGACGTTTGCGCCCGCGGTCTTGGATTTGGCTTCGGGTATAACCATGGTGGTGAAATACCGGTATTCTTTTAGGACGCTCTTGGCCCATCTGACACGGAACATCGGGACCTTCTCTCCAGCGTAGCTCAGCTCCCAGATCTCCTCGATCCTTCTGTAGTATCTGTCCTTGTCGTTACCGGTGTAGGATTCCATCATTACCCTGGAGTTCTGATAACCATCGCTCTTCATGTCCTTGTCCTCGGTGTAGAATGTGTAGCCGTTGATATCGTACGCCTCATAGGTCATCAGGTTGTGTTCGGCGCCCTGTGACAAGGCGAATATGAGTTGTTCCTCCGCGGAAGAATCCTCATGTAAAGGGTACGACAGAAGCTTCTGCTTGAACCAACGCATGAAACATGAGTTGTGCTCTTTGATTATATCTCCGTCCGTCCTCTGTTGGCCTCGGTCATTGTACGTCTTCTCAATAAAGGTTTTGTGCTCTACCACCCAAGGATCGACCACGTCTATGTGTTGTAGCGCGACTAGGTTTGCTCTTTCAAAGTCGGCGAGTCGACCCTCGAAGTCGACATGCATTTCGTGGCGACCCTCACAGTGACCCCATCCACCGAGCCTGCCGAGGTGCTTGTTGACGGGCAGACCAACGGGGTTCTCGATGCCTAGATAATTCGTGCAGTAGGAGATGCACTCTTCGGTCAGAAAGCTCCTGGCTATGCTTCCCTCTGGACGTGACATGTTGCGAACGTATCCTTTGATGACACCATTCATCCTTTCGAATGGCATCATGCTGTGCAGGAACGTTGGCCCGAGTTGGATGATATCTTCCACGATATGGACCAGCAGATGCACCATAACGTCGAAGAATGCGGGTGGGAAGTACATCTCAAGCTCACATAGTATCACCACGATCTCTTCATGTAGCCTTCTGAGTTGCCTCACGCCAACCGACTTCTGAGAGATGATGTCGAAAAAGTTGCATAGGCCAAATAGCGTTTCACGGACGTGCGCGTCCATGATCCCACGGATTGCAACTGGAAGTATATGCGTCAACAGCACGTGACAGTCGTGAGACTTCATCCCGCTGAACTTCTGCTTCGCTCGGTCTAGGTATCTTCTTATCTTCCCCCCGTAACTGTAAGGAAGTTTTACTCCTATGAGGCAGGTGAAAAACTGCTCGATCTCCTCCTGACTTAGAGTGAAGCACGCGGGAGGGTAGTCATTTCCGTTCTTCTTGGCCTTTTTGCCTTTGCGACGACTTTCTGTGTCCTGATTCGCCTCATCATCATCATCATTACCATGAAGCTCCTTCCTGATGCCCATTGATTTCAAGTCTGCCCTTGCTTTCGGCCCATCTTTGGTCCTCTCTGGCATGTTGAGCAGGGTACCAAGCAGACTCTCGCACATGTTCTTCGTGATATGCATGACATCAAGGGTGTGAGGCACATGGTGGATCTTCCAGTACGGCAAGTCCCAGAAAACAAACCTCGTTTTCCATACCTTCAGCAGCGGCTCTGGCGCGTTTCGCTTCTTTCCAGCTCTGGCGCCTTTTGCTTCTTTCCCGGCAGTGGGCAATCTTTCCAATTTTTCAACAGCTCGTCTATTTCCTCGCCGCTCCTCGTACGCGGGCGTCTTTGGGGTTTGGTTTCACCATCGAACAGATCCTTGCGTTTTCTCCACGGGTCATCGTCGCGAAGCCACCTTCGATGTCCCATGAACACAGTTTTCGAAGACCCGAGATCTCTATCTAGCTGGCGATACGTTGTGTCATCCATGCACCTGACGCATCCAGAAAATCCATGGACCACCTACCCCGCGAGATATCCGTAACCGAGATAGTCGTGCACCGTCGTGAGCAGTGCGGCTCTCATAGGGAAATATTATTTCTCTGCGGCGTCCCACGTATTGGCTGGCGTTTTCCACATCGTGTGTCGGGGGTTTGGTGCGACATATGCGAACGGATGGCTTATCATGGTGGGGGCGAGTAGAACGTCGCCGGTGCCTGGAAACGGGATGAGGCGAAGACATGCACGCCGGTGAATCTTACCCAGCTTCAGGGCTCTCCGGGGAGATAACACCCCTACTGCTGCTCTACGGGGTCTCCGCATGATCACTATGGCCAAGTGCTTACAAGGTTGCTCCGTGAGCTATTTCGGGTGGTAGGAGAGGGCAAGGCTAGCTCTCTCCTTCTATCTGGTGTGGTCTAGAACTACTGGCATCCAACCCTTTGCATGGGTGCCCTGGGGGGTTTATATAGGCCTGCCCCCCTGGGGTACAATGGTAATGTGACTGGGCGCGGGCCCAGCCGTCAGTGCCTCCGACCTCCGACTTCTCCGCCGACTGCTGGGGCCCGCCGACTGGTGGGTCCCGCCGACTGGTCTGGTACGGAGCCGACAGGCCGCGTCCGCCGCGGGCGGGTCTTGCCGGTTGCTGCTTACTGTAGCCGTGCTCTTGATGATGCAAGCTTGGTCATGGGGTCGTGGCAACAGCCCCGCCGCCTGGCGGGCGATCACTGTGGCCACTCCCCATCTCTCCTTGATTAATGGCTCGTGGGCCCCGGGGGAGGGCTCGGCCGACTCCCCCGGGCCGACTCCCGATGGGTCTGACTGGCGGTTCTCCCGCCGTCTTCCGAGGTCTCGCTGACTGGTGGGCCCCGCTGCCTCCAGGCCGTACAGTCAAGACATCGTGGGCGCAAGACGTGGCACAGTGGTGCTGATGTCAGGGCCGGCCGGGCAAGAGTGCCACGCTGCAAGGAGATCTCCCCAAGTACGGCGTGCTGTAGCCATGCCTGCCCTTGGTAAGGGCGGGGAGTGGGCTTCACTGTAGCCACGCCCCTGCCCCGTCCCCTTTGATGAGGTCACGGTTTGTTGGAGTCGCCGACCGACTCCCCAAAGCCGGCTTCTCTGGAAGTCGTCCCTGGGACTCGGCCGTGAGCGGGCAGCCGGTCACTTCGCCGTAGACTCCCCAGGAGGCGGCTCTTCGCCCTGGGCTCTTGAGGGGCGCAGCTTGCCCCGATGTCTTGAAAGGTTATGGGCTTCTGGTTGGCCTACCCATGGCCCATTACTTCGACAGCGTGTCTAGCTCCTCTTTCAGCAGCCCCAGATACAGATTGATGTCGTTCCCTGGTTGTTCCGGCCCTTCAATTAGAATACTCATGTGAATGTACTTCCTCTTCATGCACAACCAGGGGGAGGTTGTACATCCAGACAAACACAGGCCAGGTGCTATGTCTGCTTCTCTGGCTGCCAAACGGATTGACTCCATCGGTGCTCGCGCCCAGCACGATGTTCCTTGTATCGTTCCCAAATTCTGGGTCTTCGAAGTTCAACGCTTGCCACTAGCTCGCATCCTTAGGGTGACTCAGCATCTTGTCTTTTTTATTTATCTCCGGATCATTTCCGTCATCTTCCCGCTTCTTCTCCTCCCTATCCGCGTGCCAACGCAGGAGCTTTGCTACCTTAGGGTCCGCGAAATACCGCTGCAGACGAGGAGTGATCGGAAAGTACCACACCACTTTTCAAGGAGCTTTCTTCCTCTTCTTGTATCGAGTGACGCCGCACACTGGACATATGGTAGACTCCGCGTGCTTGTCCCGATAAATGATGCAATTGTTCATGCACACATGGTATTTCACTTGCGGTAAACCCAGAGGACACACGATTTTCTTCGCCTCCTCGAAACTGGTCGGGCACTTGTTCCCCTTGGAAAGACGTTCGTGCTAGAATGACATGTTCTCGTCGAAGCATGCGTCGGTCATATTGTGTTTTACCTTCATCTCCAGAGCCATGAGCGTTACTTTCAGGCGGGTATCCTCGGGCCTGCATCCTTCATATAATGGAGTAACCGCGTCTATCTCTAGTTGATCCAGCTTGGCTTTCTCTCGGGTGGCAGCTCTTGCGTTATCCGTCTGCTTGAGAAGCAGCTCTTGAATATGAGGGTCCTGCACCCAGCCTCCATCGTCGTCTGCTCCGGCATCTTCATCTTCATGATCATGCCCTTCGTCTTGATCTTCCTCATCATCATGTCCGACATCTTCTACATGATGACTGTGTACAGCATCACCGTCGTGATCATGTCATGGAGATTCTTCGTCTTCTCGCCCGCCCGAGCCGCGGTGGTTGTCTTGCTGCCCTTCCTCATTTCTTGCCCGGCCCCCATGGACGACTTCATAGTCATCTTCATCACCTTGCCACCGATAGCCATCCATGAAACCACGCAAGAGCAGGTGGTCACGCACCTGCCCGGAATCCGGGTCCGCAATAAGGATCTTCAGCTTGCATCTTCGACACGGACATCTTATCTCCGTCTCGTTCTTTTGAAGCATCTCGGCCTTCGCGGGGCTCAAAAACCTATTCATGATGCCTTCGGTCATCGTGCGGACCATGGTCGCCTGCAGGGTAGAGCAAAACGATATTTTAGAACCAAGAAAAAATTTGGCATGACTTTCCCTAAAAATAGGACCAAAAAGAATGCATAGTGCCAAAATTCTCGCCGAAACGAAAATGAATCAACATTCCGGCAAAATATTGGAAACTATCGCATTTCAAATACCGGTACCTGCAAACACAAACATATATGCAACACCACAAACATATGCAACACCACAAACATACATAGATCTAGCTAGGCCACAAAAAGTGCATGTGCACGTTGTTGGAGCGAGCTAGGGAGAAAAAAAGTAGATCTATAACATAAAGATAGCTTTCCCCTTACTTACCTATCAAAAAAGGTAATTTAACCACTTAATTTTGATGAATCTATGGTGCAAATGAGGTGAGGAGGAGGAGGCAGCCGACACAAGCTTGGAGAAGGAGGTTGTAGGATCTAGGTGGAGGGAATGAAGTGGGGAAAGTGAGTGTGTAGGTGTGGCTGTCCAAAATATCTAGATGGTCCCAGGTTACTAATGGCGCACCACCCACTCATGCGCCATTAGTAACCCTACATACTAATGGCGCACCTGCTGGTGGTGCGCCATTAGTAGTTTTGCAAAAAAAATAAAAAATAAATATATACTAATGGCGCACTATGACACGGTGCGCCATTAGTAGTTTTGCAAAAAAAAAGAATAAAAAAATACAGTAGTGGCGCACTTGGTGGCTGGTTGATACGTCTCCGTCGTATCTATAATTTTTGATTGTTCCATGCCAATATTCTACAACTTTCATATACTTTTTGGCAACTTTTTATACTATTTTTTGGATGAACATATTGATCCAGTGCCCAATGCCAGTTCCTGTTTGTTGCATGTTTTTTGTTTCGCAGAATATCCATATCAAATGGAGTCCAAACGGAACAAAAACTGACAGAGATTTTTTTTGGAATATATATGATTTTGGGGAAGAAGAATCCACACGAGACGATGCTCGAGGGGCCCATGAGGTAGGGGGGCGCGTCCCAGGGTGTCAGGCGCGCCCCTGACCCTCGTGGCCACCCCGTAAGGCGGTTGGTGCCCTTCTTTCGCAACAAGAAAACTAATTTCCGGATAGAGATCGTGTCAAAATTTTAGCCCAATCAGAGTTAAGGATCTCCGGGAATATAAGAAACGGTGAAAGGGAAGAATCTGAGAACGCAGAAACAGAGAGAGACGGAGAGACAGATCCAATCTCGGAGGGGCTCTCGCCCCTCCCGTGCCATGGAGGCCATGGACCAGAGGGGAAGCCCTTCTCCCATCTAGGGAGGAGGTCAAGGAAGAAGAAGAAGGAGGGGGGCTCTCTCCCCCCTCGCTTCTGGTGGCACTGGAGTGCCACCGGGGGCCATCATCATCACCGCGATCTACACCAACACCTCCGCCATCTTCACCAACAACTCCATCACCTTCCCCCCTCTATCTACAACGGTCCACTCTCCCGCAACCCGCTGTACCCTCTACTTGAACATGGTGCTTTATGCTTCATATTATTATCCAATGATGTGTTGCCATCCTATGATGTCTGAGTAGATTTTCATTGTCCTATCGGTGGTTGATGAATTGCTATGATTGATTTAATTTGCTTGTGGTTATGTTGCTGTCCTTTGGTGCCCATCATATGATTAAGCGCGTGGATCACACCCTAGGGTTAGTTGTATGTTGATAGGACTATGTATTGGAGGGCAAGAGTGACAGAAGCTTCAACCTAGCATAGAAATTGATGCATACGGGATTGAAGGGGGACCAATATATCTTAATGCTATGGTTGGGTTTTACCTTAATGAACGTTAGTAGTTGCGGATGCTTGCTAATAGTTCCAATCATAAGTGCATAGAATTCCAAGTCAGGGATGACATGCTAGCAGTGGCCTCTCCCACATAATACTTGCTATCGGTCTAGTAAAGTAGTCAATTGCTTAAGGGACAATTTCGCAACTCCTACCACCACTTTTCCACACTCGCTATATTTATTTTATTGTTTCTTTTATCTAAACAGCCCCTACTTTTCATTGATGTAATCTTTATTATCTTGCAAACCTATCCAACAACACCTACAAAGTACTTCTAGTTTCATACTTGTTCTAGGTAAAGCGAACGTCAAGCGTGCGTAGAGTTGTATCGGTGGTCGATAGAACTTGAAGGAATATTTGTTCTACCTTTAGCTCCTCATTGGGTTTGACACTCTTACTTATCAAAAACTGTTGCGATCCCCTATACTTGTGAGTTATCACTGGTGTGCCATTACTAGTTAGAACTAGTAATGGCGCACTGTGCCTGGATGCGCCATTAGTGTGTTTGGAAAAATGAAAAGAAATTGTTACTAGTGGCGCACCAACACGTGGTGCGCCATTAGTATATAGTAGTGGCGCACCACGTGTCTGGTGCGCCATTAGTGTCAATTTCATCTATAGCCCTTTTCCTAGTAGTGACTCCTGGATTACTTTGGTACCTCCCTGCTAGACTTATAGCAAAGCACACATCAGGTCTGGTCCACAGCATTGCATACATGATAGAGCCTATGGCTGAAGCATAGGGAACATCTTTCATTTTCTCTCTATCTTCTGCAGTGGTCAGGCATTGAGTCTTACTCGACTTCACACCTTGTAACACAGGCAAGAACCCTTTCTTTGCTTGATCCATTTTGTAATTCTTCAAAACTTGGTCAAGGTATGTGCTTTGTGAAAGTCCAATTAAGCGTCTTGATCTATCTCTATAGATCTTGATGCCCAATATATAAGCAGCTTCACTGAGGTCTTTCATTGAAAAACTCTTATTCAAGTATCCCTTTATGCTATCCAGAAATTCTATATCATTTCCAATCAACAATATGTCATCCACATATAATATCAGAAATGCTACAGAGCTCCCACTCACTTTCTTGTAAATACAGGCTTCTCCAAAAGTCTGTACAAAACCAAATGCTTTGATCACAATATCAAAGCGTTTATTCCAACTCCGAGAAGCTTGCACCATTCCATAAATGGATCGTTGGAGCTTGCATACTTTGTTAGCTCCATGTGGATCAATGAAACCTTCCGGTTGCATCATATACAACTCTTCTTCCAGAAATCCATTCAGGAATGCAGTTTTGACATCCATTTGCCAAATTTCATAATCATAAAATGCGGAAATTTCTAACATGATTCGGACAGACTTAAGCATCGCTACGGGTGAGAAGGTCTCATCGTAGTTAATCCCTTGAACTTGTCGAAAACCTTTCGCAACAAGTCGAGCTTTATAGACAGTAACATTACCGTCAGCGTCAGTCTTCTTCTTGAAGATCCATTTATTCTCAATTGCTTGTCGATCATCGGGCAAGTCAACCAAAGTCCACACTTTGTTCTCATACATGGATCCCATTGTCGTGGTTCTAACTCTGACAGTGAGGTAGGGGGGTATGTATGGAGAGGCTAGATCTCAGCTATGGAGAAGTTGTGGGTACACCAGGATGTATGAGTTCAGGCCCTTCGCGGAGGAAGTAACAGCCCTACGTCTCGGTGCCCGGAGGCGGTCGACTGGATTACGCGTGTGTGAATTACAGGGGTGCCAACCCTTCATACTGAGGAGGGGGGTGGCTTATATAGAGTTCGCCGGCCCTCTCCTGCCCTCAGTGATGCAGGGTTTAAGGTACATTTAAGGTTGGGCGTTACCTAATAAAGTGCTATAATGACCATAAAGACTACTTAATAGCCAACCGTTTGCCTGCGGAGTGACTTTAGGTCTCCTGGCAGTCGAGTGGTTGGCTTCATGGTCGAGTGATAGCTTCTTGGTCGAGTGTCTTGAACCCGTCGAGTGGGATACCTTCAAGTCGATTGAAAGGCGACTTCTTCTAGGGATGTCCTTGGGTAGGGCTCTTTGGACAGGTCCGTGCCCCTACCCTAGGTACATAGCTTCATCATTAGCCCCCGAATGGATCGAGGTTTGAGTGGGGAAAGAGTTGGAGATCTTTCCGACTGGTTCTTTGGGCTACACGAGTGCCTCGTTTTGGGTCAATCATCACGGATGACGTCATCAACCTCTTTCAGTCGCCTTGATCCATTCCAGGTCTTTCGTCGAGTGAATTTCTTTACTTGTGACATACCGAGTGTCGGCGCGAGCGGGGTCTTCTATTTTGACAAGTTGTTTTGCAGCCTGCGGATGTTGTGGGATTTGGATTTCGGGAAGCGCGCGGGATGGGAGCGGCCGCAGTAATCGGAAGCGATAAAGCGAAAGCTCCTCGATTTCTGCGCCACCTTTTTCGCCACGTACTGTGCGCGCGTCTGCTGCGGGATTTGACTGGATTGCCTGGGCCTACCAGTCAGCCACTCGGGAGCGGCCTCTTATAAGTAGCCGGCTCGGGGTTTCCAAATAGTGTGCTCTCTTCTTCCTCTCTCCCTTCGCAAGCTCCTCTGCCACCTCCGCTCTCACCCTAGCGCCGCAGACCCGCGCGAGATTTGCCGGCGACGATGGCGAAGGACAAGACATCCGCTCTGGAGCGCGCGAAGAAGGCGGCGGCGCAGGGGAAAGGGAAGAGATCTGCTCGGGGCGGATCTTCCTCAAGGTCTGCTCTGCCCCGTGGCTGGATCCAGGGCGACTGGATGCCGTCGGTGATCCGGCAAGAAGATCTCGACGACATGGTCGAGGGGGGAGTCATTCCCCACGAAGCTGCGCGTCTCCCGGGGAGAGAGATCGAACCTCAGCCTCGCGACGGTGAGTGTGTGCTCCTATCCACCCATATCGACCGAGGGTTTTCTCTGCCGCCCCATCCTTTTTTACGGAGCTTTCTGAACTTCTTCGGAGCGCAGCTCCACCACTTCACTCCCAACTCCATCGTATATCTTGCTGCTTTCATTTCCATGTGTGAGGGTTTCTTGGGTTGCCGCCCCCATTGGGGACTCTTCAAGCACATCTTTACCTACCGTTCTCAATCGGTCAAGAAGGCCAAGTCGAGTGACGAAAAGACGCAGGTGATTCAGCTGTGCGGGGGCCTGGCGATCCAGACGAGGGGAAAGAGTTGTTTTCCATCTGTCACTTTCCCGGAGTCGGTCCGCGGTTGGCAAGCGACCTGGTTTTACTGTCAAGACCAGGCGACCCCAGGGCAGTCGACCGGGCTTCCCCCTTTCTCTCTCGACCGAGCTGAAAAACCTGCTTCTCTGAAAGTGACGCCGGAGGAAAAGGCCCAAGTCAAAGTGCTGGCTGGTCGAGTGGTCGAGCTTGTCCGTGAGGGTGTGACTGGTATGGACTTGCTGGAGGTCTTCCTCCGGAGGCGCATCCAACCGCTCCAGGCTCATGACCACCCGATGTGGCTGTACTCGGGTCTCGACGACACCACTCGGGTCCACCCGGAGGAGGTTACTAACGAGATGCTGGAGGGGTGGCTGTCGAGCATCACGGGGAACAAAGACAACCCCCGAGGAGCCAGGAGGGTAATTCCACTCGACAACTCGTATGACGTGGACCAGGTATGTCTTTATGCTCCTGACTGAGATCTTGTTTTCTTCATTGGTCTTCTTTGAGTAGGTCGATTGACTTTCGTCTTGTCTGTTGTTTTCCAGGCGACTACCAAGATGTACTCGACGCCCAACGGGGCCCAGGAGCCAACTGAGGAAGGGGAGGCGAGCGGAGGTGAGAGTGGAGACGACCAAGGTGAGTGGGAGTCCGACGGTGAAGGAGAGGGAGACGATGACGTCGACTCCAGCGAAGAGGAGGAGGAGGAGGTTGAACCCCCTCGCCCGGAGAGGCGATCCAAGCTCACACACGATCCAGCGCGGGAACGTGGCAAGGCGACTGCTTCTGTTGGGCAGTCGTCAAAACGCCCTCGGACCTCTTCTCCTACGCCGACTGGGAAGGCTCCCAAGCACCCACGCGCGACGCTGTCCAAGCCTCCCAAGGCTCTGCCCAAGATGAAGATGGCTGTCCCTACTATTTCCGGGTAATAATAAAACTTGCTTTCCTTCGTCGACCGTGGACAGATCCTTGGTCGATTCATTGAGCCAACTGACTGATTTTCGAGATTTGCAGCGCTGCTACTTCTGAGATCTCCGCCAAGGACGACGACCAAGAGATGGAGGATGCTATTACCTCCAACCTTGGTACGATTACTGACGTTCTGCTTTGAGTCGACTGAACATTTATTGCAACTCTGGTCGATTGAATGTTTCCCTTGTAGCCCCTCCTCATGTTATCAACCTCCCGGATGACGACGACAACGAACCGCTGAGAGTGAGGAGGAACAAGAGGGCGTCGGCTGACAAGACCCCCCAATCTGCTCCGGCGTCTGAGGCCGTAGCTCGGGGTGGTGGTGACACCGCTCGGGCTTCTGTGACTTTCGCCATTCCTCTGACAAGTGTGCGGCCTTCGACGTCGACTGCGGATCCGCCTTCGCTTTTTGCCGCGTACCCTGTCCCTGAGGACCAAGCGGCTGCCGCAAAAGAGGCTATACGCCAGGCGGGGATCATGATGGAGCAAGTGAAGGTGGCTCGGGAGGCCAGCCAAGTAGCTTATGACGCGAGCTCAGCTCTTCAGAGCAACGTCCAGGTCAGTCGACTCAACACTTGGTCTGTTATGATATGCTGTTTGAAGAATCTCTTTTCTGAAGATCTTTGTATCTGTACACCCACTGGGTGTGTCTGCCAATTCTTGGACGAGTGGGGGCACGCTAAGTGCACCCACTGGGTGTAGTCCCCGAGACTACGGTGGACTGCTGGTAGTCGACTATAGTCTTTATATTGTGTTGCTGTAGTTGTATTTCTTCACTCGGTCTGGTCAGGCCATGTCGAATGGGACTGTATCCGGTCGACTGCGGGCAGTCGACTTTTTTTTTTATAGTGGGGGCACGCTGAGTGCACCCACTGGGTGTAGTCCCCGAGACTACTATCGAATGTTCTTGATCGATTCAGCTGTAGTCTTAGAAACGTCATCATTGTCTCTTAGTTACTCAGAAGCAACTTATTTTGGACGTCTGTCGACTGATTTTTCTTTTTACAGAAATCCCGCAAACTTGTAGCTCGCTATACTGAGTTGGAGAATCAGCAGATCCAGCTCAACCTTAACTTGAAGCTTGCTCAGGAGAATTTGAAGAAGGCGCAAGAAGAAGCAAAAGGTATTGCTGGTGAGGTTCTCCATTCTTGACGAGTGGCTTTTCTTTCTTGTCCATTCTTGATGTTGATTTCACTCGATGCGCCACAGATAAACTGGAGGAAGCTCTGAAGAAGAAGGATCAAGATCTTGCAGAGGCACAGAAGGAGGTCTTGGATAAAACGAGGCTTGCTGAAGAGAAAATGGCCTCGGTCGGGGCTCTTGAGCAGGAGAACTCCAGACTAAAAGCTGCTCTCGAGGTAGCCAATCAAGAGGTCAGCCGACTAAAGAACGACAACATGGCTCTGCACGACAAGGCAGGTGAGCTGGCGGGGAAGAGGAACGATCTGGAGGCTTATCTCGGCGGACTCGCCAAGAAGCTGTTCGTCGTGCTCGAAGGTAATTACTCTGCCCCGACTGTCTTGCAGTTACCAAGTCTGTGTAGGGTCACTGTCTTATTCTTGAATCGTGTTTGCAGAATTCTGTCAGAACTTTGAAGAGGAGACCAGTCGAGTGGAGCCAAGCTTGGACCCTGCTAACTCCCTTGTGAAGGACGAGGCTGCAATGAACGTGCTCCGTCTGGAGTCTCGTATTGCCAGCATGGTTGACTATCTTGCTCGATTGAAGGTTGCGATGTCGCGGATCGACACATCACTCTGGCCTGGGACGACGCTTCAGAACAACCTCGAGTCCCTGATGGCTTGACTTAATGAAGTCCCAGGTCGAGTGGCGGAATGGAAGAAATCTTCTGCCAGATGTGGTGCTGACGTCGCTCTGTCTCTGGTCCGCGTCCATTGGAAGGAGGCGCGAGAAGAAAAGCTGGCCGCCATCCAAGTTGCCAATACTAGGAAGCACAGCTTTCAAGACTTCATGGAGACTTTCATTGCTGCTGCTACCCATATTGCAGACGGGATCGACTTGGACGAGTTCGTTGCCCCTTCCAGTCCTCCGCTTGAGGAATGAAAACTTTTATGCTTCACTTTTAAATTTGCCTCGGAATGCCGAGTGGATTTGTAACCGTTAAACTCCGCCGAGCTGAGGGCTCGAGTACTTTGATCTGAGGTCTGGGACCTTTTAGGCTTTATCTGATCTTGATTTATTGTTGAATACCTTCGGGAATTATCTGTCGAGTGGAACTTGGCCTTCACTCGAAATAACTTCGTATTTGTGGTGCAGCTCCGAAGGAAAAGGTAACAGTCGACTCGCATCTTATTCCGAACTTAGGTGAGCACTGGGCTGCAGCTAAGCCTCCGAGTGGGAGTCTGGTTCACCACTCGGTAGGATTTTCAAACACTTAGGTGAGTGCTTGGACTGCAGCTAAGCCCCCGAGTGGGAGGTTTGCTCTCCACTCGGTAGGATTTTCAAATACTTAGGCGAGTGCTTGGACTGCAGCTAAGCCCCCGAGTGGGAGGTTTGCTCTCCACTCGGTAGGATTTTCAAATACTTAGGCGAGTGCTTGGACTGCAGCTAAGCCCCCGAGTGGGAGGTTTGCTCTCCACTCGGTAGGATTTTCAAACACTTAGGCGAGCACTGGGCTGCAGCTAAGCCTCCGAGTGGGAGGTTTGCTCTCCACTCGGTAGGATTTTCAAACACTTAGGCGAGCGCTTGGACTGCAGCTAAGCCTCCGAGTGGGAGGTTTGCTCTCCACTCGGTAGGATTTTCAAACACTTAGGCGAGCACTGGGCTGCAGCTAAGCCTCCGAGTGGGAGGTTTGCTCTCCACTCGGTAGGATTTTCAAACACTTAGGCGAGCACTGGGCTGCAGCTAAGCCCCCGAGTGGGAGGTTTGCTCTCCACTCGGTAGGATTTTTATATACTTAGGCGAGCACTGGGCTGCAGCTAAGCCTCCGAGTGGGAGGTTTTCTCTCCACTCGGTAGGATTTTCAAACACTTAGGCGAGCGCTGGGCTGCAGCTAAGCCCCCGAGTGGGAGGTTTGCTCTCCACTCGGTAGGATTTTCAAACACTTAGGCGAGCACTGGGCTGCAGCTAAGCCTCCGAGTGGGAGGTTTGCTCTCCACTCGGTAGGATTTTCAAACACTTAGGCGAGCACTGGGCTGCAGCTAAGCCCCCGAGTGGGAGGTTTGCTCTCCACTCGGTAGGATTTTCAAACACTTAGGCGAGCGCTGGGCTGCAGCTAAGCCTCCGAGTGGGAGGTTTGCTCTCCACTCGGTAGGATTTTCAAACACTTAGGCGAGCGCTGGGCTGCAGCTAAGCCCCCTAGTGGGAGGTTTGCTCTCCACTCGGTAGGATTTTCAAACACTTAGGCGAGCCCTGGGCTGCAGCTAAGCCCCCGAGTGGGAGGTTTGCTCTCCACTCGGTAGGATTTTCAAACACTTAGCGAGCACAGGGCTGCAGCTAAGCCCCCGAGTGGGAGGTTTGCTCTCCACTCGGTAGGATTTTCAAATACTTAGGCGAGCACTGGGCTGCAGCTAAGCCTCCGAGTGGGAGGTTTGCTCTCCACTCGGTAGGATTTTTATATACTTAGGCGAGCACTGGGCTGCAGCTAAGCCTCCGAGTGGGAGGTTTGCTCTCCACTCGGTAGGATTTTTTTTGCAAACTTAGGCGAAATGGATTCGCAGCTAAGCCACCCAATGGGGGATTTCGTACGCAAACAAAAGTGACAGCAATTGCAGGAAGAACTGGGACACTCTTGTCTTTGATAAAAATAAACTACAAAAGTTTTCCTTATTACACCTCATCCGAGTGAGAATTCAAGTGTAAAATGGGCGGAGTAGTTCCGCATTCCAAGCTCGTGGCTCATCGATCTGGCTATCAACGTTGTAGAGATGATATGCTCCATTGTGGAGGACTCTGGTGACGATGAAGGGGCCTTCCCAAGTAGGAGCAAGTTTGTGTGGTTTCTGTTGATCCACTCGGAGGACTAAATCTCCTTCTTGGAAGGCTCGGCTCTTCACATTTCTGGCATGGAATCGACGCAAGTCTTGCTGATAGATGGTCGATCTGATCATAGCCATTTCCCTCTCCTCCTCTAGGAGGTCGACCGTGTCTTGCCGGGCTTGCTCTGCTTCATCGTCGTTATAAAGCTCGACTCTGGGGGCGTTGTGAAGTAGATCGCTCGGCAGGACGGCTTCGGCTCCGTAGACCAGAAAGAATGGCGTTCTTCCAGTCGACCGGTTCGGGGTGGTCCTTAGTCCCCACAAAACTGACGGAAGCTCGTCGACCCAAGCACCTGCTGCGTGCTTGAGATCACGCATCAGTCGAGGCTTCAGTCCTTTGAGAATCAGACCATTTGCTCTTTCAGCTTGTCCATTCGACTGGGGATGCGCGACCGACACGTAGTCGACTCGTGTGCCTTGAGAGGCACAAAAAGCTCTGAACTTGTCTGAATCGAAGTTTGACCCATTGTCAGTGATGATGCTATGCGGGACTCCATATCTGAATATCAACTCTCTGATGAAACTGATAGCAGTGCTAGCATCAAGATTTTTGATAGGCTTGGCTTCAATCCATTTGGTGAACTTGTCGACTGCCACAAGCACATGTGTGAATCCGCTCCTGCCTGTTCTCAGTGGACCAACCATGTCTAGTCCCCAAACAGCGAAGGGCCAGACGAGTGGAATGGTCTTCAGAGCTGATGCTGGCTTGTGCGACATGTTGGAGTAGAACTGGCAGCCTTCACACCTGTCGACTATCTCTTTCGCCATTTCGTTTGCCCTGGGCTAGTAAAAACCCGCTCGGTATGCTTTGGCCACGATGGTCCGAGAGGACGCATGGTGACCACAGGTCCCCGAGTGGATATCATCAAGGATTATCTGACCTTCTTTTGGCGTTAGATCGACGGACAATCTGTCGAGCCTCTTCTTCGTCCTCTGGAAGTTCTTTCCTCAAGATATACGCGATGTATGGTATCGTCCAGTCAGGAGTGATTGCCAAGACCTCCATGACTAGGTCGACCACAGCAGGAATTTCGACTTCAGTCGGATCTGTGGCACTTTTCGGTTGCGGGGCTTCTTCTGTAAAAGGATCCTCTTGGACTGACGGCGAGCGGATGTGCTCCAAAAACACATTGCTGGGAATGGCTTCTCTCTTGGAGCCTATCTTTGCCAGATCATCAGCTGCTTGATTTTTTAGTCGGGGGATGTGATGAAGCTCTAACCCCTCGAATTTCTTTTCTAGCTTTCTTACTGCGTTGCAGTAGCCAGTCATAGCTGGGCTTCTGACGTCCCACTCCTTCATCACCTGATTAACCACCAAATCTGAGTCATCGTAGACCATGAGGCGCCGGACGCCAAGTGAAATGGCCATGCGCAACCCATACAAGAGTGCTTCGTATTCTGCTTCATTATTGGAGGAATCGAAGTGAATCTGGAGAACATATCTGAGCTTATCTCCTCGGGGGGAGACCAATACTACCCCAGCACCGGAACCATTCAGCATCTTAGATCCATCGAAGAACATGGTCCAGTGCTCCGAGTGAACTTGAGTCGGAAGCTGCTGTTCAATCCACCCGGCGACGAAATCTGCAATTGCTTGGGACTTGATAGCCTTCTTTGCTTCAAACTTGATATCTAGGGGAAGGAGTTCAATCGCCCACTTCGCCACTCGACCAGTTGCATCTCTGTTGTGCAAAATCTCTGACAGTGGAGCGTCGCTGACGACTGTAATGGAATGGTCGGAGAAGTAGTGTGCAACCTTCTTCGTGGTCATGTAAATCCCATATACAAGCTTCTGGTAATGGGGATATCTTTGCTTCGAAGGGGTCAAAACTTCAGACACATAATATACTGGGCACTGAACTCTGAAGGCCTTTCCTTCTTCTTCCCGCTCGACCGTAAGTACTGTACTGACAACTTGTCCCGTGGCCGCAATGTAAAGCAGCAGAGGCTCTTTACTGATTGGGCCAGCAAGCACCGGCTGGGTGGAGAGCAGAGCTTTGAGCTCTGCGAACGCTGCATCAGCTTCTGGAGTCCACTCAAACTTGTCAGACTTCTTCATCAGTCGGTAAAGAGGCAACACCTTTTCACCGAGATGAGAAATGAATCGACTTAGAGCGGCCAAGCAACCTGTAAGCTTCTGGACATCGTGTACACGCACAGGGCGCTTCATCCGGAATATGGTGCCAACTTTCTCGGGATTGGCGTCGATTCCTCGTTCGGAAATGAGAAAACCGAGTAACTTTCCACCTGGAACTCCGAACATGCACTTTGATGGATTGAGCTTGATATCATATCTCCTGACGTTAGCAAAGGTTTCAGCAAGGTCAGTCAGTAGGTCGGAACCTTTCCGTGACTTAACCACAATATCATCCATGTATGCTTCTACGTTCCGACTAATCTGAGTGAGCAAACACTTCTGAACCATCCTCATGAACGTGGCTCCAGCATTCTTGAGGCCGAACGGCATGGTGATGTAACAGAAGCACCCGAATGGGGTGATGAAAGCCGTTTTGATCTCGTCGGGTCCATACAGACGGATCTGATGGTACCCTGAATAAGCATCTAGAAAAGACAAACGCTCACACCCCGCGGTCGAGTCGACTACCTGGTCGATGCGGGGGAGAGGGAAATGATCTTTCGGGCATGCCCGATTGATATGTTTAAAGTCAATGCGCATGCGAAGTGACTTGTCCTTCTTGGGGACCATGACAACATTGGCGAGCCACTCGGAGTGGTAAATCTCCCGGATGAACTCCCCTACTAAGAGCCGAGCCACCTCCTCGCCAATTGCTTTTCTCTTCTGGACGGCGGACCGCCGAAGATGTTCTTTCACAGGCTTGAACTTCGGGTCGACTCGTAGACGGTGCTCAGCCAGCCCCCTGGGAACTCCAGGCATGTCAGAAGGCTTCCATGCGAAGACGTCCCAGTTCTCACGGAGGAACTGGATGAGCGCTTCTTCCTATTTGGAGTCGAGCGTCGTTGAGATGTGAGTCGGAGCAGCATCGGGGTCGGACGGGTGAATGTGAACTGGCTTAGTTTCACCGAACGACTGAAAAGCTGATTCTGAAACTGGCTTCTTGGCTCGCAGCAATTCACTCGGATCAGCAGTCTTCTGGTACTCTTGCAGTTCGATTACCGACATCTGAGCATCAGCGATCTTTGATCCTTTCTGAAAACACTCCTCTGCTTTCTTCCGATTGCCTGTAACGGTGATCACACCTTTGGGGCCGGGCATCTTCAACTTGAGATACACGTAGCACGGTCGAGCCATGAAGAGTGCATAAGCTGGCCGGCCCAGAATAGCATGATAAGCACTTTGGAAGTCCACAACCTCAAATGTCAACTTTTCCTTGCGGTAATTCTTTGAATCACCGAAAACCACATCGAGAGCAATCTGGCCGAGTGGCTCGGCTTTCTTTCCAGGAATGACTCCATGGAAACTCATGTTGCTGGCACTGATCCTGGACATCGGAATGCCCATCCCTTTCAACGTTTCTGCATACAGTATGTTCAGGCCGCTGCCACCATCCATCAGGACTTTGGTCAGTCGAGTGCCTTCGACAATTGGATCGACCACCAGAGCTTGCCTCCCAGGGGTGGCAATGTGCGCAGGGTGATCGGACTGGTCGAACGTGATGGCAGTCTGAGACCACTTCAGGTAGCTGGGTGTTGCCGGGGCAACCATATTCACTTCACGGTTAATGACTTTCAGTCGACTTTTGCTTTCGACATCAGCAAAAATCATCAAGGTGGAATTGACTTGGGGGTATCCATCCTCACTATCTTCTTTGTCCTCGACTCTGTCTGACTCTTTTTCCTTGTCTTTGGACTGCTTGCCCTGAAACTGCTGGATCAGGAGCCGGCACTATCGAGTGGTATGCTTTGGGTAAATAAAATTGCCCTCTTCGTCTTTATTGGTGTGGATGTGACATGGCAGATCCAAAACATCATTTCCATCTTGATCCTTGACTTTCTTGGGGTTCCAGGGCCCCTTGGGTTTTCCCTTGAATTTTCCCTGGGTCATGGCCAGGGCCTCCCCAGGAGCGGCTGGCTTGGCCTTCCGCTTCTGCTTTCGACTGGAATTGCCTCCGGTTTCCTGGGCGACTGCTTTCTGCTTGCCACTCCGGAGTCAATATTCATCTTCTCCGTTAGCGTATTTGGTGGCAATTTCCATCATCCGATTCAGAGACATTTCTCCGGTCCGACCGAACTTCAGGTTCAACTCTCTGTTCTTGACGCCTTCTTTAAAGGCACAAACTGCTTGGTGATCTGGTACATTCTCAACCGTGTGATGCAAAGTGATCCACCTCTGGATGTAATCCCTCGGAGTTTCACTCGGTTTCTGCACGCAGGACCGCAATTCTGTAAGGCCTGCCAATCGCTTGCATGTTCCTTCAAAGGTTGTGACAAACACTCAAGAGAGATTCTCCCAAGTGTAGATGCTGCTGGGTGCTAACTAATTCAGCCACGCTCTGGCCGAGCCCTCTAACAGGAGAGGCAAATGCTTCATAGCCACCTCATCATTGCCGCCACCAATCTGGACAGCCACTCGGTAGTCTTCGAGCCAAGTGTCAGGTTTGGATTCATCGGTGAACTTGCTGACTCCAGTCACCAGCCTGAAGTTGGGAGGAATCACTGCGGCTCTGATGGCTCGACTGAAACACTCTGGACCCGAAGCATGTACTCTGCTGCTGGCAGGCGCATCTCTGTTGTGGCCTTCTCGATGAGCTCTGTTCCTGTCAACCAAACCTTGAACGAGGATGGATCTCGCATCAAAGGCTGGGTCCCTGGGGTCGACTGGAATCCTCTGCCTAACACTATGAGGGCGTCTGTCATCTTGCCGTCGAGGCGCATACGACTCACTCCTCGGGGGAGGGGTTGGCACTCGACGTCGATCATCACGTTCGAATCGGTGATCATACTGCTCATTCCTCCTGTACTGATCATGCCGGTCACCACGTCCCTCACGCCTCGGGGGCGATCTCGGGCTGTGAGCCGACTGGACTGTATCTGTTGCAACGGATCGACTGTGGATCCTATTCCGCGACTGAGAAACGGCGGAATTCTGGTTTCCCGCCGCCCGGAGCAATGCTCTGATTTGCAACAAGCCCCTGCCAGCCTCCGACTGGGAGGGCTGAATCGATTCCGCTATACGGGCCGCGGCTGCCAAATTCTGAACTGGGGTTCGATATACCTGCATAGGCGGGAAGAGCTGACGTCGACTGGACTCGGGGGCCCGCTGACGCGCTTGCTCGTCGAGTATTCGCTGGAGATTCTCCAGTCGAGTGCGCTCGGCCAAGTTAGCCAAGCGCGCGTCCTCCAAGGCCTAGGCCTCGGGGGTTTCTCCGACGATAGGAGTGTGGAGTGCATCCATGTTCCGGCGGCGAAGCTCCTCTCGCTGCACTGACGTGAGAGCTTCGGGGAGATATTCATCATGGGGATGCGACGGGTCGCCTCCACCCGCGCCTCCTTCGGTGCGAGGGAAACCGGGAGGACTGTGTGTTCCATCGACCGCCAGAACCTCAGCCGCCGGGTCGCTGCTGTCGCACTCGGATGCGGTCCCCGCGGAGCCAGTCGACAGGTCGAACAGGCCGTAGAGGGATTCGTCGGGCTCGATTGCCGCGACTTGCGGGGCTGCCGACTGGCGGGCCATGGCATGCCTCACCCACCTCCGAAGTCTCGACCGGCCGGAGCGCTTGTGCCGGTGGGAGACAGGGCGGGAAGATGACACGGGAGCCGACCGATACTGGGTCGATGGCTGCCGCAGGAGGACGCCACGAACACATGCACGGAAATGCGTCGCGCCGCGGACGGGGAGGGCGTCGATGTCGAGTGGGGCCTCCTGAAGCCAAGCGGAGTTGTCGGTGATGAACGTGAGTGCGCCGAGACGGATCTCGCGGCCCTCCACCAAATCTCCGCACGAAAACATGATCAAAGGGATCGGAAAAATCGCAACTTCTCCAACTAGGCACTGAGACTCCTGCCCCACGGTGGGCGCCAACTGTCGTGGTTCTAACTCTGACAGTGAGGTAGGGGGGTATGTATGGAGAGGCTAGATCTCAGCTATGGAGAAGTTGTGGATACACCAGGATGTACGAGTTCAGGCCCTTCGCGGAGGAAGTAACAGCCCTACGTCTTGGTGCCCGGAGGCGGTCGACTGGATTACGCGTGTGTGAATTACAGGGGTGCCAACCCTTCATACTGAGGAGGGGGTGGCTTATATAGAGTTCGCCGGCCCTCTCCTGCCCTCAGTGATGCAGGGTTTAAGGTACATTTAAGGTTGGGCATTACTGGTAACCCCCCTAATAAAGTGCTATAATGACCATAAAGACTACTTAATAGCCGACCGTTTGCCTGCGGAGTGACTTTAGGTCTCCTGGCAGTCGAGTGGTTGGCTTCATGGTCGAGTGATAGCTTCTTGGTCGAGTGTCTTGAACCCGTCGAGTGGGATACCTTCAAGTCGATTGAAAGGTGACTTCTTCTAGGGATGTCCTTGGGTAGGGCTCTTTGGACAGGTCCGTGCCCCTACCCTAGGTACATAGCTTCATCACCCATCTCAGATTTCATGGCCTCAAGCCATTTCGCGAAATCTGGGATCACCATCGCTTCTTCATAGTTCGTAGGTTCTTCATGGTCTAGTAACATAACTTCCAGAATAGGATTACCGTACCACTCTGGTGCAGATCTTACTCTGCTTGACCTACGAGGTTCAATAACAACTTGATCTGAAGTTTCATGATCATCATCATTAACTTCCTCATTAGTTGGTGTAGGTGTCGCAGAAACCGGTTTCTGCGATGAACTACTTTCCAATAGGGGAGCAGGTATAGTTACCTCATCAAGTTCTACTTTCCTCCCACTCACTTCTTTCGAGAGAAACTCCTTCTCCAGAAAGATTCCGAATTTAGCAACAAAAGTCTTGCCTTCGGATCTATGATAGAAGGTGTACCCAACAGTCTCCTTTGAGTATCCTATGAAGACACATTTCTCCGATTTGGGTTCGAGCCTATCAGGCTGAAGCTTTTTCACATAAGCATCGCAGCCCCAAACTTTCAGAAATGACAACTTTGGTTTCTTGCCAAACCACAGTTCATAAGGCGTCATCTCAACAGATTTCGATGGTGCCCTATTTAACGTGAATGTGGCCGTCTCTAAAGCATAACCCCAGAACAGTAGCGGCAAATCAGTAAGAGACATCATAGATCGTACCATATCTAGTAAAGTACGATTACGATGTTCGGACACACATTACGCTGTGGTGTTCCGGGTGCCGTGAGTTGCGAAACTATTCCGCATTGTTTCAAATGAAGACCAAACTCATAACTCAAATATTCTCCTCCACGATCAGATCGTAGAAACTTTATTTTCTTGTTACGGTGATTTTCAACTTCACTATGAAATTCATTGAACTTTTCAAATGTTTCGGACTTATGTCTCATTAAGTAGATATACCCATATCTGCTTAAATCATCTGTGAAGGTGAGAAAATAACGATATCTGCCACGAGCCTCAACATTCATCGGACCACATACATCTGTATGTATGATTTCCAACAAATCTGTTGCTCTCTCCATAGTTCTGGAGAACGGCGTTTTAGTCATCTTGCCCATGAGGCACGGTTCGCAAGTACCAAGTGATTCATAATCAAGTGGTTCCAAAAGTCCATCAGTATGGAGTTTCTTCATGCGCTTTACACCGATATGAGCTAAACGGCAGTGCCACAAATAAGTTGCACTATCATTATCAACTCTGCATCTTTTGGCCTCAATATTATGAATATGTGTATCACTACTATCGAGATTCAACAAAAATAGACCACTCTTTAAGGGTGCATGACCATAAAAGATATTACTCATATAAATAGAACAACCATTATTCTTTGATTTAAATGAATAACCGTCTCGCATCAAACAAGATCCAGATATAATGTTCATGCTCAACGCTGGCACCAAATAACAATTATTTAGGTCTAATACTAATCCCGAAGGTAGATGTCGAGGTAGCGTGCCGACCGCGATCACATCGACTTTGGAACCATTTCCCACGCGCATCGTCACCTCGTCCTTAGCCAATCTTCGCTTAATCCGTAGCCCCTGTTTCGAGTTGCAAATATTAGCAATAGAACCAGTATCAAATACCCAGGTGCTACTGCGAGCATTAGTAAGGTACACATCAATAACATGTATATCACACATACCTTTGTTCACCTTGCCATCCTTCTTATCCGCCAAATACTTGGGGCAGTTCCGCTTCCAGTGACCAGTCTGCTTGTAGTAGAAGCACTCAGTCTCAGGTTTAGGTCCAGACTTGGGTTTCTTCTCCTGAGCAGCAACTTGCTTGTTGTTCTTCTTGAAGTTCCCCTTCTTCTTCCCTTTGCCCTTTTTCTTAAAACTGGTGGTCTTATTGACCATCAACACTTGATGCTCCTTTTTGATTTCTACCTCCGCAGCCTTTAGCATTGCGAAGAGCTTGGGAATCGTCTTATCCATCCCTTGCATGTTATAGTTCATCACGAAGCTCTTGTAGCTTGGTGGCAGTGATTGAAGAATTATGTCAATGACGCTATCATCCGAAAGATTAACTCCTAGTTGAATCAAGTGATTGCAGTACCCGGACATCTTGAGTATATGTTCACTGATAGAACTATTCTCCTCCATCTTGTAGCTATAGAATTTATTGGAGACTTCATATCTCTCAATACGGGCATTCTTTTGAAATATTAACTTCAACTCCTAGAACATCTCATATGCTCCATGATGTTCAAAACATTGTTGAAGTCCCGGTTCTAAGCTGTAAAGCATGGCACACTGAACTATCGAGTAGTCATCAACACGTGACTGCCAGGCATTCACAATGTCTGTAGTTGCTGGCGCAGGAGGTACACCTAGCGGTGCTTCCAGGACGTAACTCTTCTATGCAGCAATGAAGATAATCCTCAAGTTACGGACCCAGTCCGTGTAATTGCTACCATCATCTTTCAACTTTGCTTTCTCAAGGAACGCATTAAAATTCAACGGAACAACAACACGGGCCATCTATCTACAATTAACATAGACAAGCAAGATACTATCAGGTACTAAGTTCATGATAAATTTAAGTTCAATTAATCATATTACTTAAGAACTCCCACTTAGATAGACATCCCTCTAATCCTCTAAGTGATCACGTGATCCATATCAACTAAACCATGTCCGATCATCACGTGAGATGGAGTAGTTTCAACAGTGAACATCACTATGTTGATCATATCTACTATATGATTCACGCTCGACCTTTCGGTCTCCGTGTTCCGAGGCCATATCTATTATATGCTAGGCTCGTCAAGTTTAACCTGAGTATTCCGCGTGTGCAACTGTTTTGCACCCATTGTATTTGAACGTAGAGCTTATCACACCCGATCATCACGTGGTGTCTCAGCACGAAGAACTTTCGCAATGGTGCATACTCAGGGAGAACACTTATACTTTGATAATTTAGTGAGGGATCATCTTATAATGCTACCATCAATCAAAGCAAGATAAGATGCATAAAAGATAAACATCACATGCAATCAATATAAGTGATATGATATGGCCATCATCATCTTGTGCTTCTGATATCCATCTCCTAAGCACCGTCATGATCACCATCGTCACCGGCGCGACACCTTTGATCTCCATCGTAGCATCGTTGTCGTCTCGCCAATCTTATGCTTCTACGAATATCGCTACTGCTTAGTGATAAAGTAAAGCATTACAGGGCGATTGCATTGCATACAATAAAGCGACAACCATATGGCTCCTGCCAGTTGCCGATAACTCGGTTACAAAACATGATCATCTCATACAATAAAATTTAGCATCATGTCTTGACCATATCACATCACAACATGCCCTGCAAAAATAAGTTAGACATCCTCTACTTTGTTGTTGCAAATTTTACGTGGCTGCTACGGGCTTAGCAAGAACCGTTCTTACCTACGCGTCAAAGCCACAACGATAGTTTGTCAAGTTGGTGTTGTTTTAACCTTCGCAAGGACCGTGCGTTGCCACACTCGGTTCAACTAAAGTTGGAGAAACTGACACCCGCCAGCCACCTGTGTGCAAAGCACGTCAGTAGAACCAGTCTCGCATAAGCGTACTCGTAATGTCGGTCTGGGCCGCTTCATCCAACAATACCGCCGAACCAAAGTATGACATGCTGGTAAGCAGTAGGACTTATATCGCCCACAACTCACTTGTGTTCTACTCGTGCATATGACATCTATGCATAAAACCAGGCTCTGATACCACTGTTGGGGAACGTAGTAATTTCAAAAAAATTCCTATGCACACGCAAGATCATGGTGATGCATAGCAACGAGAGGGGAGAGTGTTGTCCATGTACCCTCGTAGATCGAAAGTGGAAGCGTTAGCACAACGCGGTTGATGTAGCCGTACGTCTTCACGATCCGACCGATCAAGTACCGAAGGCATGGCACCTCCGAGTTCAGCACACGTTCAGCCCGATGATGTCCCTCGAACTCCGATCCAGCCGAGTGTTGAGGGAGAGTTTTGTCAGCATGACGGCGTGGTGATGATGATGATGTTCTACCGATGCTGGGCGTCGCCTAAGCACCGCTACAGTATTATCGAGGTGGACTATGGTGGAGGGGGCACTGCACACGGCTAAAAGATCAAACGATCAATTGTTGTGTCTCTAGGGTGCCCCACTGCCCTCGTATATAAAGGAGCAAGGGGGAGGTGCGGCCGGCCTAGAGGGGGCGCACCAGTAGGAGTCCTACTCCTACCGGGAGTAGGACTCCCTCCCTTTTCCTTGTTGGACTAGGAGTGGCAGGGGAAAGAGGAGGGAGAGAGGAAGGAAAGGGGGCGCCGCCCCCCTCTCCTTGTCCTATTCGGACTAGGAGGGGAGGGGCGTGCGGCCCTTCCCTGGCCGCCTCTCCTCTTCTCCACAAGGCCCAATATGGCCCATTATGCTCCCGGGGGGTTTCGGTAACCTCCCGGTACTCCGGTAAAATCCTGATTTCACCCGGAACACTTCCGATATCCAAACATAGGCTTCCAATATATCAATCTTCATGTCTCGACCATTTCGAGACTCCTCATCATGTTCGTGATCACATCCGGGACTCCAAACAACCTTCAGTACATCAAAACATATAAACTCATAATATAACTGTCATCGAAACTTTAAGTGTGCGGACCCTACGGGTTCAAGAACTATGTAGACATGACCGAGACATGTCTCCGGTCAATAACCAATAGCGGAACCTGGATGCTCATATTGTCTCCCACATATTCTACGAAGATCTTTATCGGTCAGACCGCATAACAACATGCGTTGTTCCCTTTGTCATCGGTATGTTACTTTCCCGAGATTTGATCATCGGTATCTCAATACCTAGTTCAATCTCGTTACCGGCAAGTCTCTTTACTCATACCGTAATACATCATCCCGCAACTAAATCATTAGTTGCAATGCTTGCAAGGCTTAAGTGATGTGCATTACCGAGAGGGCCCAGAGATACCTCTCCGACAATCGGAGTGACAAATCCTAATCTCGAAGTACGCCAACCCAACAAGTACCTTCGGAGACACCTATAGAGCACCTTTATAATCACCCAGTTACGTTGTGACATTTGGTAGCACACAAAGTGTTCCTCCGGTAAACGGGGGTTGCATAATCTCATAGTCATAGGAACATGTATAAGTCATGAAGAAAGCAATAGCAACATACTAAACGATCGAGTGCTAAGCTAACGGAATGGGTCAAGTCAATCACATCATTCTACTAATGATGCGATCCCGTTAATCAAATGACAACCCATGTCAATGGTTAGGAAACTTAACCATCTTTGATCAACGAGCTAGTCAAGTAGAGGCATACTAGTGACACTCTGTTTGTCTATGTATTCACACATGTATTATGTTTCCGGTTAATACAATTCTAGCATGAATAATAAACATTTATCATGATATAAGGAAATAAATAATAACTTTATTATTGCCTCTAGGGCATATTTCCTTCAGTGATCACGTACTTGCTATGGTCAATGATTTACACGTAATCTTTGGAAAGGGTCCCGGCGGACTAGCTGTTCCGAATGACGCAGAGGGGCGTGCACCCATGTGGAAGAAGAAATCTATATTTTGGGACCTACCCTACTGGAAGGACCTAGAGGTCCGCTCTTCGATCGACGTGACGCACGTGACGAAGAACCTTTGCGTGAACCTGCTAGGCTTCTTGGGCGTGTATGGGAAGACAAAAGATACAGCTGAGGCACTGGAGGACCTGCAACGTTTGCACGAAAAAGACGGCATGCCTCCAAAGCAGTATGAAGGTCCTGCCAGCTACGCTCTTACCAAACAAGAGAAGGAAATCTTCTTTGAATGCCTGCTTAGTATGAAGGTCCCGACTAGCTTCTCGTCGAATACAAAGGGATTAATAAATATGCCAGAGAAAAAGTTCCAGAACCTAAAGTCTCATGACTGCCACGTGATTATGACGCAACTGCTTCCGGTTGCATTGAGGGGGCTTCTACCGGAAAACATCCGATTAGCCATTGTGAAGCTATGTGCATTCCTCAATGCAATCTCTCAGAAGGTGATCGATCCATAAATCATAACAATGCTAAGGAGAGATGTGGTGCAATGTCTTGTCAGTTTCGAGCTGGTGTTCCCACCATCCTTCTTCAATATCATGACGCACGTCCTAGTTCATCTAGTTGACGAGATTGTCATTATGGGGCCCGTATTTCTACACAATATGTACCGCTTTGAGAGGTTCATGGGAGTCCTAAAGAAATATGTCCGTAACCGCGCTAGGCCAGAAGGAAGCACCTCCATGGGCCATCAAATAGAGGATGTCATTCGGTTTTGTGTTAACTTCATTCCTGGCCTTAAGAAGATTGGTCTACCTAAATCGCGGTATGAGGGGAGACTGACTGGAAAAGGCACGCTTGGAGGGTACTCAATAGTATGTAGAGACGGGTATTCTTGGTCTCAAGCACACTACACACTTCTACAGAACTCTACCTTGGCGACCCCGTATGTCGATGAACACAAGAACAGTCTGCGCTCCAAACACCCGGAGCAGTGCGACGACTGGATTACATGTGAACACATCAGGACTTTCAGCAATTGGTTGGAAACACGTCTTAGAGGTGAAAACACTATTTGTGATGAGTTGTACTCGTTGTCCAGGGGACCATCTTCGACTGTATTGACTTACAAAGGATATGAGATAAATGGGAATACATTTTACACGATTGCCCAAGATCAAAACAGCACCAACCAAAACAGCGGTGTCCGCTTTGATGCAGCAACCGAGAGGGGAAAGGACACATATTATGGTTACATAGTGGACATATGGGAACTTGACTACGGACATGATTTTAAGGTCCCTTTGTTTAAGTGCAAATGGGTCAATCTGTCAGGAGGCAGGGGATATGTAGACCCACAGTACGGAATGACAACAGTGGATCTGAACAATCATGTGTACACTCACAAACCGTTCGTCCTAGCCAATGATGTGGCATAGATTATCTATGTGAAGGACATGTTTACCAAACCGAGAAAAAGAAAAGATAAGGAAGCGAATACATCATACGATGAGCCAAAGCGCCACATAGTTCTTTCAGGAAAAAGGGACATCGTGGGAGTGGAGGGCAAGACAGACATGTCCAAAGATTATGAAAAGTTTCATGAAATTCCTCCCTTCAAAGTCAAGGCTGACCCAAGCATCCTAATAAACGATGAAGATTATCCATGCTTACGGCTCAATAAGAAAATGACACAAGCAAAGAAAAATTGAAGACTTTCTCTCCACAACTATTATGATGATACCATGCCAACTTTCCACATTTTCGTAGTTCATTTGAAATGCCTGTTGTAACAGATGAGTTTCCGTATGAAATCCTGATACTTCGAAAGAGATTGTCTGTTTTGTACACGAAGTGCATCTAGTTTTTGCCATAACCCTCTAAGCTTTCTTGCACATGCTATGTGGATGAAATGATGATACCATGCCAACTTTCAACATTTTCAGAGTTCATTTGAAATGCCTTTCAATTTCAGGGTCTTATAGCTCAAAATAATTAGTAAATGCATGAAAAATAACAAATGAAGTCAGAAAGGGTTGAAAATTGATGATGTGGCTTTGAATGGTGTATTTTGAACACACAAAAAGTCAGGAGTTCAGATAAGTTTTAAAAAATGAAATCCCTTTGTAACAGATGAGTTTCCGTATGAAATCCTGATACTTCGAAAGAGATTGTCGGTTTTGTACACGAAGTGCATCCAGTTTTTGCCGTAACCCTCTCAACTTTCTTGCACATGCTATGTGGATGAAATGATGATAGCATGCCAACTTTCAACATTTTCAGAGTTCATTTGAAATGCTTTTCAATTTCAGGGTCTTATAGCTCAAAATAATCAGTAAATGCATGAAAAATAACAAATGAAGTCACAAAGGGTTGAAAATTGATGATGTGGCTTTGAATGGTGCATTTTGAACACACAAAAAGTCAGGAGTTCAAATAAGTTTTAAAAAATGAAATCCCTTTGTAACACACGAGTTTCCGTATGAAATCCTGATACTTCGAAAGAGATTGTCCGTTTTGTACACGAAGTGCATCCAGTTTTTGCCGTAACTCTCTCAACTTTCTTGCACATGCTATGTGGATGAAATGATAATGCCATGCCAACTTTCAACCTTTTCAGAGTTCATTTGAAATGCTTTTCAATTTTTATTAAGTAGAAACAAAATAAAATAAAATATATAAGTAGAAACAAAATAAAATAAAATAAACTTTAATAACATAAATAAAATCAGTAAATGCAGGAAAAATAAATAGATAAATTTTAATAAAATAAATAAAACAAAAAAGAAAGCAAAAAAACTGAAAAAATTAATGGCACTAACAGAAAGTTTATAATTTTTATTACCTAAAACCAAAAAGAATAACTTAAAAACTAGTAAGTATTTTGCTGTAAGTAGAAACAAAATAAAATAAATAAAACAAAAAAAGCAAAAAAAACTGGAATTTTTTTTAAAAATAGTGCCACCTACTGGGCCACCACGGCGTGCATACGACTAGAAACCCACTACTAGGGCTAGGATGCAGGCCCGCAATAGGCCCAATAGGCCCACAAGCACAAAGACTAGATTTAGGCCCGTAAGCCTGCAGGAGAGAGGAGCTCGAAGTGGTCGGCTCGGCAGGGCTTATAAACCACTCCGAGCCCCTCTCGGCTAGCGAGGTGGGACTAAACATAGCACCGCACCGCGCCAGTTCCAGCACACAACCTTTGGTCCCGGTTTGTGCCACCAACCGGGACTAATGGGAGGCATTGGTACCGGTTCTTAGCACCATCCGAGACCAATGACCCTCTTTGGTACTGGTTTGTGGCACCAACCGGGACCAAAGGTCTTTGTTTCCCGCCCTTTGGGCTGCTGAAAAGAGGCCTCTGGTCCCGGTTGGTGGCACCAACCAGTTCCAAAGGGGTGCATTGGTCCCGGTTGGTGCTAAGAACCAGGACTAAAGCTTCATGTATATAAGGCAGACTTGTGAAAATTTTGGATTGCATGTTGCAGTTCGCCTTCGACGACGCGCGCGGCAGGACGCCGCCAGGCTGCCAGATGTCGTCCTCGTCGCCCTGCCCTGAGCTCGCCGTCGACGCACCGCCGCCGCCCCCTGTCAGTGCTCGCCATCGATGCCCTCGCCCCTGCCCTGCCCCGAGCTCATCGTGCCCGCGTCGTCGCCGCGCCCTGCCCCGAGCTCGTCGTCGTCACGCCGCCCCACGCCCCTGCCCTGCCCCGAGCTCGCCGTCAACGCGCCGCCCCGCGCCTGTGCCTACCACGACGGTGCGCGCCGCCCCTCCCCGTTTGGTCCGGCGGCCGGCCCCCTTTTCCTCTCTGCTTTATTCATACTAGTTTTTTTGTTCATATTATGCTTTTTTTGTTCATAGATGATGATATATATGATGTTTTTTGTTCATATGTATGCATGGATGTACATAATGAGATGAATGATGAATTGTTTTGTTCATATATGTATTATTTAGGTTGTAATTAGTAGATATCGATTTTAGGTTAGTGCATTTTAGGTTAGTTGATTTAGTGCATTTTAGGTTTGTTCTACTTTTAGGAAGAAGGAAGAAGGAAGAAGAAGAAAAAGGAGAGGAAAAAAATAAGGGTCGGACATGTGATGAGGGGGGGACGTCGGACATGACATGAGGGGGGATGTCGAAAAAAATAATTAAGAAGAGGAAAAAGAAGAAAAAAAAAGAGGAGAAGAAGAAAGGAATAGAGGAGAAGAAGAAAAAATAGTGAGGGCCAAGGGTTCGAGGGTCGAGGGGTTCGAGGGTCGAGGGTTGTTGAGGGGCCGAGGATTCGAGGGTCGTCGAGGGGTCGAGGGTCGAGGGGCTTAGTAGTTGAACTAGTTGATTTAATAAAACTACTTTATTTTACTATATATAGAAATAGTTTATTTTTAGTAAGTACTACTTTATTTTATTTATAGTAAGTGCTTAGTAGTTGAACTAGTTGATTTAATAAAACTACTTTATTTTACTATATATAGAAATAGTTTATTTTTAGTAAGTACTACTTTATTTTATTTATAGTAAGTGCTAAGTAGTTGAACTAGTTAATTTAATAAAACTACTTTATTTTACTATAGAAGTAGTTTATTTTTAGTAAGTACTACTCTATTTTTAGCAAGAAAATTAATAGAACTATTTTATTTTTTTAGTTCAAGAAATTATTCCCGCATCGACATCGAAGATGCCTATCCCGCATCCTCGTCGTCGACTCGGCGGAGGAGGCCAGCTTGATCAGAGGGGCCATATCCGGGACTGGGCTCCGCCGGGCTGGTATTGGGAGGTGCTACCTTCCGAGGGGCCGTAGGTTGGTGAGGAACCAGCCCGTCGTTGACCCGATCCTTGTTTGGTGGCGGTCGCGTGGGCCAGTGACGGTGGCGAGGCTTCCGGAACCGCGGAGGTGGTACGTCACCGTGTCAGCGAGGAGGACGAGCACGTCCGTCGCTACATGGTTGTGTTGGAGGGCAGGTTCGACAATACCTGGCAGGTTCTTCGGGGATCTCACTGGAGTGATCCTGTGATGGTTCCTTCTCTTTGGGTGTCCACCGCCCGCGCCGATACCCGTCGGGCGCTACGGTTCTAGCTGTATTAGCGATGCTATATGTATGATAGTATTCGAGGTGTATTAGTGATAATATTCGACGATGTACGGACGCAAGAGATGATGTAGTTTTGCTTATAATTGAATGCATGCTAATTTGAATACTACTTTGTTTTACGATTTGGTTTTGCTTATTGAATGCTCAAATTGGAAAAGTACTCCTACTTTGAATGCTAAAATTGCAGAGCACTATGCAAGGCGTATGCATTTGATTAGTTGATAGCTTATAGGGTTTATGTTTTTTGCAGAAATCTAGGAGCCCCTCCATCATCCCCGCCGTCGTCCCCATCACCGACCCCCCTCCGATCTCGAGGTGAGACTAGCCAAATCCCCATGTCAAGTCTGTCGAGTCTGTGAGGACGACATGTCCTTTTTTAGAAAGATAATTAAATGATATTTTGGGTTGACTTTAAGTCTGTCGAGTCTCCACCATATATGAGAGGACGAAGAATCCCGATTGTTGTCGTGGGGCTAGCTTCTCCTTCGTTCCCGTGTGCTAGACAATTTGGTGTAATGCACTCGGGAACGAAAGGAGGAGCTACCATCACCGACGGTCGTAAATGTCAGAGAGGAATCAGTGAGGGAGAGTTCCACCATATATATATGAGAGGACGAAGAATCCCGACTGTTGTCGTGGGGGTCGCTTCTCCTTCGTTCCCGTGTGCTAGATATTTTGGTGTAATGCACTCGGGGCGAAGGGAGGAGCGACCATCTCCGAGAGTCGAATATATACACCACGTGAGCTAAGAGTTTTCAAGAAAAGACTCAACAGACCGATAGTCAACCCGTGATGAATAATAATGATCTAATTTAGTTTTTGTAGTACATATATTTAATTGTACAAGTTTAATCTTTGAATTATGAACGTAGGAAATGTCGTCATCAGACAACGAAAGTCACCCGGGGGAGTGTAGCTGGTGCCAGGACGATCGAGGTCTGTGCGACAGGCCTCACCTGGACGATGATCGGCGCTTCAGCATTAAGCTCGAGGAGACCTTCGATGTTGAAACGGTACGCAACGACAAGAAGTATTTTTTTCGTAATTAAGCATGACTTCAACTATTTCGACGTGTAATTTTGATCTTTTACAATTCGAGTAGCTTATCCCATGCCATGCAAGACGCTATGTCTTGGAGAGGATGGATTTTGAAGAGCATGAAAATTATGAAACAAAGATAATTCACCTAGCATGATGTGGATTTTGAAGTAAATCTGTATAATTCTGAGAGCGTAACCCATTTTGGTTGCAAAAATTGGGAAGCACTTTGTAAGATGTATGGCTTTCATGAGGGTATGCTTATCACCATGGATCTTGGTGATCCTGACATCGACCAAGAAAATATGGACATTTGGGTCCTTGTTGATACGCTTCCAGTTCTACCACTATGTGAGTTTCTCAAACATAGTTATTAACTAATTTATATTGTTTATTTCAAAATAGTTGACAGCTTATTTCCATTGACAGCTTATTTTCATTCTTCAAAGAATGTGCGGAAGATGGTAGACAAAACCCACTACACCGATCGCTCCGAATTAACTTATCAGGAGAAAAATCATCTGGTCGGATTTTGTACTGATATTGAGAATTACAATATCTACAATCAAACTCCTCAACATTATGATCGATACGTGCCACTAGTGCACGTATTGAACTACGGTAACTATCATGGAGATACCCTGGTAAGATTTTTTACTATTACGACATCCGTGCATCTTTTGCATACTTCTAAAACTAGTACATCATTGCTAAATATGAAGTTATTACTATGTTTTTCAACAGAGAATCCCAGAGGATTGTGTGCCTCATTTGATGTATCAGAATGGCAGCCTTCGTGTTTAGAACATACATCCAGGTCATCCTACGAATCTCAACTGTTCATAATGGATTTCTCAAAGAAGTGGAGACATGCTAATCAAAGGATGAAAAAAATGTATGGACAGTCGTAAGGAGGTTCTTGGAAGCAAAAAGAAGTGAAACGCAAGAATTGGAGATAGGATGATCTCCATTCTCCATAATGGAGAGTCAGGGTCTATATTGTTTTATACTATTTTACCTTAAAGAGGGTATTTAGGTCCAACCTAATATTGATGATCATGTGCTAAGAACAATTAAGTAGGGTTGGTTCGATGACTATGAGGATGATGATCGTATGACTTGTTATTAATAACGAGTAGAAGTTGTATGATGATGATTAGTAGGACTTGTTATTATATATGATGATGCATGATGCGAGCATGAAGAGTTATTATATATCAGCGGGTGAAATGAACATGGATTGAATTGAAGTGAAGGCAACATGCATGTGGTGCATGTCGAAAGTAGTACAATCCAAACTTGATCAAGTTATGATTAGTATTAATTTTGACATGCACAACATGTTGTCTTCACTTCAATCTAAGACATGTTTAGGCATTGCAGTAGCGTTGGTAAACCAAGCATGGACATATAAGAGAGAGGACACTTCTCTCTATTAGCTAGCTAATAACAACCTAAATTAACCCCCAAAATCTCTAAACCAACCCTTTTTAAAAAAGACAAAAATCTCAGCTCCAGCCAGCTGCTGACGCGTGGATACTTTTTGGTCCCGGTTGGAGGCTCCCCTGCCTGGGCTAGCCGCAGCGGCCACGTGGAGGCCCATCTGTCTCGGTTCGTGTAAGAACCGGGACTAAAGGCCAAGGGCATTAGTAACGACATTTTAGTCCCGGTTCCAAAACCGGGACAGCAGGCCCTTATGAACCGGGACAAATGGCCATTTTTCTACTAATGTATGTTGGAGTATTGAGTCATACTTATTTGACTAGCATGTAATTTTTTTGTCTTCCGTTGTAACGCACGAACATGTTTGCTAGTTATTAGTTATAGATATAGATATATAGAGAGAAATACACGGAAGTTATTGCAGCACAAGATAAATTGAGCGAAGGTGTACATAACTGAGCACACTGGTATACTATATATGAAGCGCATAGCTAGGCAGACTACTTGGGAGAGCGTAGTTTCGTGAGAACACATTTTGCTAGTTCGCGCACCTCGTCAGCACATCCGCCATCATCTCGGATCCTCTCCAAGCTGGTTTTCCCGTTCCCGTGGTGTGAGAGTTTACTACAAAGTTCGGCCCTGACATCTTCAGGAGCCTTCTGTAGCAGCAGCTCCGTCACTCTCAGCCATTTTTCTAACACGTCGAGGCCAAGGACGAGTTCGTGTGATTTTTTGCCGACAGACAGCACGGCCTTGGAGAGGTGACGTGCGTTGCATCTCCTACGGTAGATCTCCACGTCGGTGGCAAGGAGAAACCTGAGGCATTCCAGCATCGCTTTCGGACAAGGGTCCCCCGTGAGTATGTTGCATGCCTTGTAGAACGTTAGAACATTTTTGGGCTGGTTTCCTGCTTCAATGAGGTAAGGGGCGAAACAAAACGTTCGTCCTTGTGC
Source organism: Triticum urartu (assembly GCF_056163025.1). Taxonomy (NCBI): domain Eukaryota; kingdom Viridiplantae; phylum Streptophyta; class Magnoliopsida; order Poales; family Poaceae; genus Triticum; species Triticum urartu. The sequence continues at coordinate 5,707,358 of NC_141877.1, forward strand.
GCGAACAAAGAGTTGCAGCAGATCTTTTGGGAATGATGGCTCCCTGTGGCACCCAGTTCTCACCGCCGGTGAGTACTGCGGCCAGGCGGGGACCGAGCGCTTAGTGGCCGCTGACGCCACAGACCGGCAACACAAGAGTACACCCTGGAGCAGTACAAGAGATACGAATCAATTAGATAGAATAGACCAACGTTCGAAAATAATGCATCTCAGTTATAGTACAATTTATAGGAGTACTAAAAACATTATCCCTTGATACAAACAGTGGGAGTACTAGAGATGTAAGACGTTTTGGAAGCACCAAATATACTGAATCTGTAGCAACACGGTGTCATGCTTTTCTTCGAGGATTAATTTGATCGATCTATATGAAGCATTTTAAAGGGTGTGTGCATTATTGTTGTGTTAGTCTGAGCTAAGCCCTTCAGTTGCTTCACCACACGTGAACCTTCAAATATGGAGCTTACTTTAAGAAGTAACTAGCACAAATGTTTTGAGAAGGAAAAAAAAACACAAAACCTAAATAGGAAATCAGGCTGAGTATGGATTTGTGAGGAGGCTAACCTGGTGGTCTGGAGGGTAATCACCGTGAGACACCAACAATCCTCCTCTAGCACGGTGACGGAGCCACAGCGGCTGCTGAGGCAGTGGACCACAGATGCGGAATGAAAGCGCCATGGATGGGGCATAGCTTCTAAGGAGAGCCATTTCCATGTCAAGTGTTCTGGCGGATCGGAGCACAGCAAGCTAGCATATATATACGCGATTTCCTGGACATGGCGCCATCTGATCCCTGCTATCCAACCCTGATTTTTTTTTTTTGCAGAAATCCTCAATATGGATGAATAGGTGATGTGACGCGACTCCGGACCCATGGTATTAAATCGCATGCAGTGGTGTGGTGTGGACACCATGTACTAAGGTTGCAGTCCATTTCTTTTTTACTTTGCATATAACATTTGTCCGAGGTCAAACTTCATAAAGTTCAACATTCACAATACGAATTCAATGTTATTAGATGCATTGTGAAATTGATTTTCATATTGTATAACGTTTGTATTGCATATGTTGTTATTTTTTTAACATAAATTTGATCAAACTTGATAAAATTTTGAAATTTGACATGAGACAAATCTTATATGTGAAGTAAAAGGAGACAGAGGGACCAAAATTCGTAGTAGTGACCTAGCACCTCGGTGCACAGCATGTTGGCTGTCCAAAATCGCTGGTGACTCGTGTTGTCCTCTATTTCCGGTGCCTGCCCCCGTATGGTTCCACTATCCCTTGTATCACGGCAGAGTTAGATTAGAATATGATGCGGAATCTAGGGGTGATGAGTCAAGCGTCCACATGTGTGATGTGATGTATCGACTAGGACTGAACCACCCCATGACCCCCTTGAGGCCTTGATGTTATCCATTTGACGCCGAAGGAAGCATGATAATACAACATATACGTGAATCAGTCAACGTAAATATTACACGCATTGCAAATCAATTTGATTAATGCTTAATACAAGAACAGAATAGGCATGAGCAGTTTTGCCAACGTGATTTGTCATTTTTTGTGTGCTAGCTGTTAAATACTAATTATATCTAAGCACACAAAGTTAGTACATTTACACATATCTGGGGCAAACCAGGATATTTTCTGTTTGCCACTAAAATAGGCATGCGCACTTCTAGTAGCATACTACCTGGCAAAATACCCGGTAGATGCTTATTGAACCTTAATTCCCAAATTTCGTATATGAAACAAATTGGTGGCAATTGATTCTCAAATTTTATTTTGAAGAAAAAAAAATTCTATGTAGCTATTCCATTCATATGTCATATGGTGATTTATCAATTTTTAAACATGTTCATGTGTGTACAAATGAGAGTACATACTGTTCCATTAACGTGTTTATCTATTTTCAGGCAATAGTCGATATGGTAACAGTTCTTAATTAGAATATATTTCCATATTATAAATAGGCGCCTTTCAAAAAACAAAAAAAATGTTGCCTCTTAAATATTCTTACCTCTTAGAAAGAAATGTTGCCTCTTAAATATTCTTACCTCTTAGAAAGTAAGAGATCATATAGCCATTGTATCATAGAATATAGATGGCTAAAATAGTTTGGGACCATGTTAAAATTTCTTTTACACTAGTCTGCAGCAAGTCAGAAACTTCTTACCAGCAGATTCTTTTTTGGCTATACCACTAAAATAGGCATGCACATTTTAATATTCTATTACCTGGCAAATATATTGACGTTTTCCCCTGAAAAAAATATCTTGACGTTTAGTGGAACCATATGAGGGACACAATAATTCTGCTGGTTAGTCTGTTGGACGTATTAACTCTGACACAAGTTCAGGAGGGCGTTGGTAGTTGGCAGTTGAGTAGATTTTTTCCATGATAAAAGTCATTCATTCAATTGATATAAGGTGATACAACCACATTGAGCAAATGCTCAGCCTCTGCATAGTACGGTGCGCACAGCTAACATGTCCAACAAAATCAAAAAGAGTATGCTCTAAAAATATCGTTTTACAACAATAATAAAAAAGTTCAGTCTAATGTGGGGTAGATCCTATTTGGACATTACACCGTCATCCATATTGGGAGAAAACCTTTGTGCGTTGTCAACGGCGGCCATGGCATCGGGGTGCCAGCACAGTGAGAGCATGACGATCTTTGGGACATCTTTTGGGTGTTGTTTCAGATGTGAATGAACATGTACTATTGTAGGTCCAGTCCTGGTGAGCACCAAGGACAGTTTCAGAGGTGGATGAGCACGAAGGACAGTGTGCTCGTGCAGGCCTGTACGTTATGAAACCGATGATCTTAAATATGCCTGGTAGATAAAAGGTATGTAACACAGCGTCGCGGCTCCGTCCTATGTCGTGTGACAGCAAGTAACTGATAAGAATTGGAGAAACGAGGGGTAGTTCTTGACCGAGTTACATCAACCCAATTCTTTTTTGTCTTTCATTAATTCAAGGCTGTTTCATCAATTATCCGTCCAGATACACGAGGCGTAGGTGTAATTTCACTGTGCATATTCATGCTTTCACTGTAGAAAAATTATGCAATGTTTTATTGACGTTAAAGAAATAATTGAGACTAGCTTGCGCCTCTTGAGTATTAGCGTTTCTAATCTTTTTAACTTACAAAGGGCCAACATACAGTAAATGTTTCATCCAACAAATTAAATGTAAACTTAACAAAAATAACTGACTGACATACCCATCACAACAGAAAATATAACACATGGCCAAATGGCTTGGAACTTCAAAACAGCTACCTTCTGAAATGAGATCAACAATTTATAAGAGCATTCTCTTATCTTCTTCTCCGCTAGCTATCCAGGCTACTAACCATTTTTTTCCTTTTTTATGATAAAGAAGTGAATATGTAACGGTGTAGCATGGAATCAAATAAGAGTAGTAATGTGTTTCAGGGTTCAGAAATTTGGAACCAGACTGTTTGATTGTTTAATTCCAAGCCGCCTAGTTGGGGTCCAATTGACGCCTCATCTAGGAGGCAGCAATTCTCACAAAGAAATACATATGCCGGATCAATTCTTGCACAAAACAACAAATATTAAATCTAGAGGGCACCGGTTCGGACTATATATTCATCCTATATGATGTAGAGGCCAGGGATAATGAAGCTGCCATTATATGCAAAAAAGAAGGGCACCAATTAATTCGACACAACAACAATCGACTAAACCTGTGGCATCAATTCCCTTATTTACACCGTATCAGTGTACTATGTCTCCGCGGCGGATGACCGCAAATAGTGGTGGCCCTTGAAACAGGAGGGCGAGTTTTTGGGAGGGCCATTAATAATTCAGAGTAACGCATCGACAGTGAAGTCTGGACTCCGGAGACTAATCGGTGTGACTTGTTTATAATAATAGCTGAGATCATGAATGTGGCACTGCAGTGTGAACTCACGAGACTAATTTGGCATAGTGCTCATTAGAAATGGCATTCAAGTCTGGACACTAGAGACTAATCAGTTCAGCTTTTTAAAGATGACTCTCAGGCCGGAAGTCAAGAAACTAAAATGCGGTGTACGCCAACACTTGGGTGTAGCTCGTTCAAAATAAACCACTGTGAAGTCTGAACTCAAGAGGCTAACTTGATGGTCATTCCGAATTCTGGGGAGCAATGCCTGGCGTACAAGATCATCATACCATGTGCGTGGACCACAACCATTGATCACGGCGCCATGTCACCACCGGACAGGAAAACGTCGTATCCACAGTCATTCCGAATTCTGCGGAGCAATGCTCGGCATGCCACATTTCAGTGTGGCTCATTAATTCGACCTGGTCTGAAGTCTGAACTCAAAAGACAAGACTGGCCACAGTGGGAGTAACATCACTAGTAACATCACATTTTTCAAGATAATTTTGCTTATGTGGCACATATTTAATGATGAGAGAGGTGATGGTGGTAACTTAGCTAGTTACTATAACATCACACATACCAAGACAATATGAGTCTATAGGCTAATAAATGAATCATAACATGACAACACACATATGTTACTACGCACTGTAGAGGTAGTAACCTAGCCTAGTAAAATGTGATGTTACTAATCTAAGTTACTCCCCATTATGACTAGTATAAGAGAGTGCTTGGATTCAGGGGACTTATTTTAGTCTGACTAAAAATAGTCTCTTTAAGAGGCTAAAGTTCTAAGCACCCCTGACTAAAGAGGGGCTAAAACTAGTCTTGAGACTAAAAGTTTTTAGTCAAGGGTACCCCTACTAAAATATGGATTAGTCCTCTCTCTCCTCATTTAACTCCTCTCCTTGAACACATGCGAGTTCTGGATTGAAGGGTGGCGACGGGCACATGGTGAACTGAGCTATGAATTTGGCTGGTAGTCTACACTGTATAACTCTATAAATACTGACTCAACCCTGCTTCAATCGCAACTCGGAAACCTTGTAGCTAGCAAGTAGCTGCAACGCAGCTATCCACTTGTATGGAACTCTCCGATACCTGCAGCCAGAAGTAGCATGATCGAGAAAGCACATATCTGGTTGAGGAGTTGAAGCAAGAAACAGAAAAGGTTTGAGTCCGATTTCATCACTGAGTTGGTAAATCTTTCTTATTCCTAATCCTTATGATTACAATGGCTGCCTCCAGGTTGATTTGACTCATGTTGGAGCACATGGAGTCAGAAGAGATTTCAACTAATATGGTGGTGGAGAAAGAAATAACGATTTTGATTGATGAGGATGAAACAGCAGAAGAGAAGTTCGAGGGTGAATTCGAGTTGAAGAAGATGGACACGATGATGCATAGGTTCCCTGCGGGACTAGGTCTTGTCAGTATCAGTTACCAATGCATCGTCCCGAGAGTGGTGGCCATCGGCCCATATCACCACGGCAAGGAGCACCTCAAGAAGATGGAGGAGGTGAAGAAAGCGGCTGCCAGCTACTTCTGTCCACGCTGGGATCTTGAACCAGCGAAGGCCTACAAAGAGGTCCTCTCCGTCGTGGAGGAGGTCCGGGGAAGGTACATCGCGGACGAAATCATGGAATGTATGCCCTCCATCCCCTTTGGGGATCTGCGCCTTGCACTTATTCCATCATTTCTGTTTTGCCTAGTAGTAGTACTTCGGATTTACCAAGCTGTATTCCTTCCTCTTTACAGCTATTTTTCTGATTCTCACATGTACCAATTAATTAATGGCAACATTAAGCGGCACACCAATGGTATCCTAGAGGACACATCCATCTCCTCCCCGGCGTTGTCATTCCTCCCCATATTGGTTCATCTGCTGTTCTCCAGCACTGCAGCCGGTACTCGCAGTTATCATCAACAACACCCGGAGGAGCCATACATCAGCACACATTCAACATACCAACATTTGAACTGTCCTATTTGAAAGTGCCAGACTTTTGATAAATAAAAATAGCATGTAGATTGCGAGGGCACAACTAGAAAATTTATAGGAAACAAAACTGAACAATTCAAACAACTTTTCTGATTAGCATGCTATATTTACAGTTTTATCTGTTCTCTCCGTTCCCAATTATTTGAAGTCCTAACATTGTTCTAAGTCAAATTTATTTATAAGTGTGACCAAGCCAGCAAGTTAGGCTGCACATTTAATCCTTACGTATGAACACGCGGCCAATTTCAAAATGATTCTACCAGCCCGTGTATGTATAACAGGCTTCCAGCAAAGTACTCCATCCGTAAAGAAATATAAGAGCGTTTAGAACACTAAAGTAGTGATCTAAACACTCTTATACTTCTTCATAGAGGGAGTATTTCCCTATCTATGTATATAGCCACGCCATTATTGTCTATGTTGTCCACTAATAAAAAAGTACATGCATCCTGGCCGCACAGATTCCAGGGGCGCGCGTCTCCAGCAACCAACAATCCCTGACGATGCCCATTTTGCGGCTATGATGTTCCGTGATGCTTGCTTCTTGCTGCTGTACATGGAGGCTGTTTATTCCAGATCATTCGGTAAGGAAGAAGATGAGGAGATAAATGCATCCTTGCGACGTTATCTCTTCTCTAACCGAGATAGCATCGATAATGACATCATGCTGCTGGAGAACCAGCTCCCGTGGCGGGTGGTCCAAGTCCTCATGGATGTTGGCTCGGAAAAAAACAGAAAAGAACTTTTCAAGGTTGTGGGGAAGTTCATTGCAGGCATGGGGAACACATTCAAGATCTGTGAGTCTCTACTGCCTGAAACTTATGTCTGGGATGATAAAAATAATCCGCCGCCACATCTTCTTGCACTCCTCCGACGCCACAAAACAGAACCAGGAGGAACTGTTGTCATGGTTGATGGAAATAATCCGCCGCCACATCTCCTTGCACTCCTCCGACGCCCTGTAGGAACTGTTTTCATAGTTGATGGAAATAATCCGCCACCAGATCTCCTTGCTCTCCTCCGACGCCACAAAACAGAACCCGGAGGAATTGTTGTCTGGGTTGATAGTATCCCTGCACTCCTCAGAATCCAACAGGTAGAATCAGGAGGAAATTTTGTCTTTGTTGATGCAACTAATCCGCCACCACTCCTCCAAACAAAAACAGAATCAGATACCCAACAAGCAGGAAATCCCCAATCATCTGAAAAATATAAGAGAGAAGAACATGTTGGGAGGTGCTTGCCACTTTGCCTTCCACGCCTCCCATGCCAAGAAGAAAATCCCATGGTCACATCAGTCTCAGCAATGTCTCCCATGGAGCTTGAAGAAATCGGCATCAAGCTGACAGACAACCAGACGGCGGCATTCTCAGACATGGACTTGGTGAAAGGACGCCTCTTGAGTGAGCTCTCTTTGGCGCCTCTGTCCCTGAGCGACACAAGAGCATCCTGCCTAGTCAACATGGCGGCTTTTGAGGTATGCACTGCCTCGAGGTATGGGGATTGCCCTAAAAATACCGCTGTCTGCTCGTACCTCGCCCTCCTCGCCATGTTCATGGCTCGGAAGGAGGGCGTGCACAAGCTGCGATCAAAGGGCCTCCTGCATGGGCCTCACAGCGACAAGGAGATGCTCACCTTCTTCAAGAGTGTTGTGATGCACCTTCCTGACAGCGGATCCCGTTTCGCCTACATCATGAAAGAAATTAACGAATACAAACTCAAGAGGTACATCCGGATCATACTGTACAAATGGTTTTACAACAACTACGTGACCATTATAAAGGGGTTGTCTTTCCTTGGTACTCTTATTGGCCTCTACAGTGCAATCCACTCTCTCAGCCAAGACCAGAAGAATTGATGCAACCAAGACCAGAAGAATACTAGTATACAAGATAATATTTCCTACTAATAAAACCATCATAACCATGTTCTGTAATGTTGTACGCTTGTGTTTTAGTACATTCCTGTTCGTTGAGCACCAAGTGTCAGCGTGTGCGCGTCCTAGTGTTTTGGCTTGTATGGTATGGTGCCGAGTTCGACACATAGAGTGAGTCGTGTCCATGGCATGATCTAGCTCCTGGGCGCAAGCATTCGTTGTGATCATGAAACGTGAATCAGTCGACTTCTCAGTAGCCAACTTCTTTTCATTCGGATTCCAGGAGAAGCTAGCAAATACCAAGAAAAGATGTGCAAGTTCGAGCAGCACAAACACTCTCAGTCTTCCCTCTCATCCAAGTGATTGCCTTACATTAAGCAACCATTCACTCATGGAAACATTCAATCGAACTCAGGCACTTTCCCTGCAACAATATTGTCATCACAGGCAGATCGTAGGGAAAAGTACAGCGCAGGCAGATAGCCGTGAAACACACCTAAGGGTAAAGGCAACTCCAATCGGCCGACCGAAGCGGCACGCAATGTGTCCGTTTTTCGGCCGTTTAGATCAGCCAAGCGGACACCAGCATCCCAGTTTGATTGGCTAGCAAGACATCGATAGGAAAACCGACACCGCTAGAAAATACTCGTTGGGAGAAGTTTGCCTCCTCTTTTACCAAGGAAAGCCCCTTGCACTAGGATGAAGCTAGGAATTCGATCAAAAATGGACTATGACAAGAATCAAATCATCAATTAACAAACATTCGATATGCCCTAACTAATGACCATGACAAGAATGATAGAGAAGGAGCAAATTTGTCTTTGCCTCTTGTCACTCTGTGATGTGATGATACATGGTAGAATAATAGAGGAGCATGATTGGTTTGATGCCAAAAGTTGGCACCAATATTTGGCAAATGCCAAATGTTAGCTAGTGATTAGTTGACTATCAAATTTTTTTGCCAACCTCACAAAAAGTTGCCAACTTTCGGCAACTTTTCATTTTGCCAAATATTGGCAATGTTAAATGTTTGTATCAAACCAATTATGCTTCAGATTGAGTAGACCTTGTAAGTATACTTACCATCAAATCAATACATGGCCATGCACAGATAGATAGATACATTAATAGATGGGTGGATCTAGGTACCATGCATGGCATGGCATACATATACATATATAAAGAGGAAAAGGATGGATATGGTCTACTTGAAAGCATGTTGTGGACTGTGCTTACTTGGTTGGTTGGGGATCCATGCCTCCTTGCCTGCTGCTACCTGGCATCCTTGAGCTCAATGCAAAAACTACTGAGAATCGTTCCCAACTACTCCCTTCATAAAAAAATATAAGAGCTTTTAGATCACTAAAGTAGTGAGTAGTGATCTAAAAGCTCTTATATTTCTTTACGGAGGGAGTAATCCTTTAGAATATTTGTATGCATCGCTTGATGTAGAGGCACGCTTCTTTTTTTAAAAAAACTAATCATTCAGGACTAAACTAAACATATATGGCGGAAGATTAAGGTTCATGATGCCTTTCACCTTTGAAATTAACCTTGGCACTATGATACAAGAGCTTCTTCGACAATCACTGACCCACTCAAATAACATGAGTGCTCATGAAAGGCGGTTCACACCTCCTAAGTTTAATTTACAATCCCGGCTTCACATTGGTCTAAAATACCCCCTCCAACTCCGAACGAGAATTGTCGATTATGGAAATTTCTTCAGAAATTTTCCCCTACTTTGTCTGGCTAACCACTTGCTGCTCGAGTGCTCGTTCTCCCGGGAAATTTGGTACAATGTTTTTCCGGAGAGTCGGCTGCATCGATTCATTCCCCAAGCCAGTTCCTGTCTGCGTGATTGGTGACCTTTGCTCAACACGGATGTCAGGTCTTCAGACCATAAACAGCTTAATGCCCTTATCTGCTGCGCTCTGCGCTTGATCTGGCTAGAGTGCAACAGCAGGGTGTTCGATAAGGTTGCGGCGATGCCATCCCTATGTATCAGGAATCTGCTTTGTGGAAGGAGGCCAGAAAGTTTCAAGGTGCCCAGATAGAGGTGGATCTCCTACGAGAGAGATAGGTGTAGCTGTTGGGGAATGTAGCATGCAATTTCAAAAAAATTCCTATGATCACGCAAGATCTATCTAGGAGATGCATAGCAAGGAGACATGGAGAGTGAGTCCACGTACCCTCATAGACTGAAAGCGGAAGCGTTATGTTAACGCGGTTGATGTAGTCGAACGTCTTCACGATCCAACCGACCCAAGTACCGAACGTACGGCACCTCCGTGTTCAGCACACGTTCAGCTCGATGACGTCCCTCGGACTCTTGATCCAGTAGAGGGTCGAGGGAGAGTTCCGTCAGCACGATGGTGATGGTGATGTGATCCGCGTAGGGCTTCGCCTAAGCATTACGACGCTATGACCGGAGAAGTAAACTGTGGAAGGGGCACTGCACACGGCTAAGAGAATTCTTGGTCTGTCTTTCGGGTGCCCCCCGCCCCCGTATATAAAGGAGGGGAGGAGGAGGCCGGCGGCCAGGAGGGGCGTGCCATGGGGGGAGTCCTACTTGGACTCCTAGTCCAAGTAGGATTCGCCCCCCCCCCCCTCCTTTCTCCACCGGGGGGAAAAGGAAGGAGAGGGAGAGGGAGAGGGAAAGGGGGCGCCGCCCCCTCCCCCCAGTCCAATTCGGGCTGCCATGGGGGGCACCCCTTGTGGCCCTCCTCTCTCTCCACTAAGGCCCACTAAGGCCCAATATTTCCTCCGGGGGGTTCCGATAACCCCTCGGTACTCCGGTAAAATACCTAAATCACTCGGAACCATTCCGATGTCTGAATACTACCTTCCAATATATGTATATTTACCTCTCAACCATTTCGAGACTCCTCGTCATGTCCGTGATCTCATCTAGGACTTCGAACAAACTTTGGTCACCAAAACACATAACTCATAATACAAATCGTCATCGAACGTTAAGCGTGCGGACCCTACGGGTTCGAGAACTATGTAGACATGACCGAGACACATCTCCGGTCAATAACCAATAGCGGAACCTGGATGCTCATATTAGTTCCTACATATTCTATGAAGATCTTTATCGGTCAAACCGCATAACAATATACGTTATTCCCTTTGTCGTCATCGGTATGTTACTTGCCCGAGATTCGATCATCGGTATCCTTATATCTTGTTTAATCTTGTTACCTGCAAATCTCTTTACTCGTTCTGTAATGCATCATCCCGTAACTAACTCATTAGTCACATTGCTTGCAAGGCTTATAGTGATGTGCATTACCGAGAGGGCCCAGAGATACCTCTCAGATACACGGAGTGACAAATCCTAATCTTGATCTATGCCAACCCAACAAACACCTTCGGAGACACCTGTAGAGCATCTTTACAATCATCCAGTTACGTTGTGACGTTTGATAGCACACAAGGTGTTCCTCCGGTATTCCGAAGTTGCATAATCTCATAGTCAGAGGAATATGTATAAGTCATGAAGAAAGCAATAGCAATAAAACTAAATGATCATAATGCTAAGCTAATGGATAGGTCTTGTCCATCACGTCATTCTCTAATGATGTGATCCCGTTCATCAAATGACAACACATGTCTATGGTCAGAAACTTAACCATCTTTGATTAACGAGCTAGTCAAGTAGAGGCATACTAGGGACACTTTGTTTTGTCTATGTATTCACACATGTATCAAGTTTCTGGTTAATACAATTCTAGCATGGATAATAAACATTTATCATGATATAAGGAAATATAAATAACGTCTTTATTATTGCCTCTAGGGCATATTTCCTTCAGTAGCTTCTTGAGTGCTTCAGTAACATCTTTATTATTGCCTCTAGGTCTATGCCACCACATCCGCGGTCCTTGCTCACCCCTATAAAACAGTGTTTTCCCTCCTGGCTTTGGCCTCTTAATGCTAATGACACAAGTCTTGTGTGTTCTTGAAAAAAAAATAGTTCGAAATACCTCGATCCTTTTCATGATGATTTAAAGCACTTATTTTTCCCATTCCGTAAAAAACACTCAGTTAGCCCATTCCAACCGATTTTAACCGTTTACAACCGGCCAAAATAGAGTTTAGAGTTGTAACTTAGCTCAAGTACAAGTATCTATTGATCAAAACTTAGTAAGTAAAATATGATGAACATATGGACCCACCAAAAAAATCAATCATCAATTATGTCGTTGCATAGCGCTATGGCGGTCACCCATCCCCAAGAATGGTTTCTAGATCGCTGGTGAGAAGCATGGAATAATATGATCTGAATAGAGCTTCCTTTTTCACTATTTGTTTGTCTTGCAAACATGAAGTAAGCATATGTACGTCAAGACACTGATGTCAACATATGCCACTACAATATGTTGCATGAATTTACATTCTTGGTTGTGATTTGGGCGCATGTTCGCCATCAAATAAACAGAACTACAATGCTATAAACTGGTTCTAGCCTTAAGAAAGAGTAGAGGTCAAAGTTGCTTCAGAATTATATGTATAACAAGGTATATGCCCATACAAATACGGATACTAAGTCTCAGAATGTAATACTCATAGGCCCATGTGTCATGATTCATACTCCTAACTGTACAAGGAAATATTGTTGACTTATTATTGTACTCTCTCCATTTCATAATTCTTGTCGTGGTTTTAATATAAGCAAAATATGTCATTCAAGTTATTATTATAACCACGTATGACTATATACGGAATATATGCCTTCATTATATTGATGAATTGAAACTATTGTGTATCGCTCTAGATTGTGACTGTTACATGATGAATATCATCCAACACAAATATCCATCATTGATCCTACGCTTTTCTCACATTGGTCTTTGCTAAGTTACTTTTGTTGTTGTTGCTGTTACAATCATCACAAACTGCTATTGTTACTATTCCGGTTACCATTGCTACTATTGCTACTACTATCAAAACTATTATACTACTACGTTAATAAAAACTTTATTGCAGAAATATAATTTCGCAGGTGCGGTGGAATTGACAACTCAATTGCTAAGGCTCATAAATATTCTTTGGCTCCCCTTGTGTTGAATCAATAAATTTGGGTGAAATACTTGTGACGCCCTAAGACCGTTGTGCCAGGTGTCTTCCAGTTACTCGCCGCCATTGCCATGTCATTCGCTTGCGTGTTGCATCTTGCCATGTCATCATGTGCATTGCATCGTCATGTTTTCAAAACTTGCATCTGTCCCGGTCTCCCAGTTCCTTCCGTTGTCCGTTCTGAGCCCAGACACACTTGCCCGCGCCCGCGGCACGTTCGAAATATTATTTTATATGTGGCCGGAAAATGTTCTCGGAATAGGTTGAAAGTTGGCATGCGTTGTTGTTATAGTGCAGATAGGCCGCGCCAAGTTTCATCGCACTCAGAGTTCGTTTGACGCCCCCAACGATTAACTATAGCGGCAGTATAGCCGGTCTTTTCGTCGGATGTTTTCGGTCTCCGGAAACCGTGCCGGGCTGCATCTCTCCCCTCTTCTCTCAGACCAACCCGCTCTCCACAGTCCCCCTAGGCCCATGCCTACCCCTCTTTGCACAGTGCATCGGACCTCCTCCCGCGCGCGTCCGGAAACTATCCCGGACCCGACCCGGACAGTCGTTTCTGTTGTGTCCGGAACATCCCCAAACATCTACAAAACATCTTCGTTTTGTTAATTGGACTCCCTAGCTATTTATTCGCGATCGTCCGATTACGATCGGAGGGATGAGGTAGCCCCTATCCTAATCTAGCCTAACCCTAAAATCTAGCCACTTGTCCCATCCACCAAATCCCTCCGCCACCGCCGCCAGTTTGTCCCTCCTCGATTTGTTCCCTGCCCAACCGATGCCCTCCACCTCTCAGCCAACCACTGAGACCACAACCACCTCCTGCCACCTTGGGATCCTCCCAGATCCCCTTTGGCCAACCACCACCGATCCATCACTCCACCTCTCTAGCAGCGTCCTCAAGCCCCATGGAGCCAGGCTTCTTCCTGTCGTCTTCGACCACAGGCGCCGCCTCCTCCTCGTCGCGTTCAAGGAGACGAACACCTCGCTAGCCTCAAAACTCGCACCAGCGCCACTCCTCCCTCTTGCTCGTGCCCGAGGGGCTTGCCTCAGGTGCCGCCGCAAGCAGCAGCAACCATCGGAGATCCCAGCGCCCGTTCCTCTCTCTTCGCTCGCTGTACCAAGCCGCAGCTCCTCTGCCTCCGTCCTTTCTCTCTTTCTTCTTCACTGTCGTTTCTCTCTCCCTCCCTCACGCTTCACTCTCTGTCTCTCAACACAGGAGAGCACCCAACGCCATGGCTGCCCGAAGCTTCCCGTCGCGCCGCTCGAGCTCCATCCCCGTGCCCAGATCCGCTGGATCCCGCCGCCCCAGCCCCGTTTCGATCGGTCCCCGCCGAGACCGCCTCGCCGGAGCTCCTGCCGCGTCGCGCCGCGTGCGTTGACCTGCGCCCCTGCTTCTCCCCCTGTTGCCTGCGTCGCTGGGTCGAGCGTGCGAGCGACCGCGTGGGCCGCATCCCGCGCCTCCAGGCCCAGCTTGCCCCTTCGCGGCCTACCTCCTCCTCCACTGAACCGGGCCGAGGCCCATGGTGAGGCCACCACCAGCGCCTCCTTTTTTTCTATTCTATTGGACCACTACCCAGTTTCGGCCCATGTAGTGTTTTTTCCCTGCTGCTATGATTTTGCTATTTATCCAGAGTTAGCCAGTTTAACAGAAAACCCCTTGTTGTTCATGCATATAATAACTCACAAACGGTGCATCATATTAAAACAAACTTTATAAGAAAGTTTCTTAGAATTTTGTGTAGTTTCATAATATGTCATTTTCATCCATGTTTAAAATGTATAAAATGATGTTTGTTTAAATTTGCTTAAATAACTTGTTAAAATGATTTATTTCATAACTTAATAACCATAGCTCCAAATCTAATAAACTTTATATGTAAATGGGGTAGAATTTTGCCTAGTTTAACATGGTGGCATTGCTTTGCATGTTTAACAACTCTAAAATATGGCTTAGGGCAGATCAGTGCCAAACCTAAAATATGCACATGAGGAGTTTCCGGACTTGTTGTTTTGTTGTTCCGGCCTCATTTAAACTTGCCTAGATAGATAGTTTCGTTATGCTTCACCTCTTGCCATGCTAACAACATTTAATATTGTTGAGTACATAAACGAGATCGAACTACATAAGTCATGTGGTGTTTCGCCAATATGCAACGGAGTTGCATATTGAGCTCCACTTAATTTGTAGTTTTGTTTGTGCATTTTTCCATGCCATGCCTCTTTAAGCCGGACATGCATCATACTTGGTTGTGCATCATGCCATGCTTATGTGTTGGTTGTTTACTATGTTGTGTGCTTCTTCCCGGTGTTGCTTCTTCGGGTTGGATCCGATAACGTCGTGTTGTGAGGATTCGTTCGACTACGTCCGTTTGTCTTCTTCATGGACTTGTTCTTCTTCCTTGCGGGATCTCAGGCAAGATGACCATACCCTCGAAATCACTTCTATCTTTGCTTGCTAGATGCTCGCTCTTTTGCTATGCCTATGCTACGATGCCTACCACTTGCTTATCATGCCTCCCAAATTGCCATGTCAAACCTCTAACCCACCATGTCCTAGCAAACCGTTGTTTGGCTATGTTACCGTTTTGCTCAGCCCCTCTTATAGCGTTATTAGTTGCAGGTGAAGATTGGAGTTTGTTCCTTGTTGGAACATGATTATCGTTGGGATATCACAATATCTCTTATTTAATTAATGCATCTATATACTTGTTAAAGGGTGGAAGGCTCGGCCTTATGCCTGGTGTTTTGTTCCACTCTTGCCGCCCAGTTTCCGTCATACCGGTGTTATGTTCCTTGATTTTGCGTTCCTTACACGGTTGGGTTATAATGGGAACCCCTTGACAGTTCTCCTTGTATAAAACTCCTCCAGCAAGGCCCAACATTGGTTTTACCATTTGCACTAACAACCTACCACCTTCCCTTGGGTTCTGCAGACTCAAGGGTCATCTTTATTTAACATCCCCCCCCCCGGGCCAGTGCTCCTCTGAGTGTTGGTCCGAACTGAGCTGCCTGTGGGGCCACCTCGGGGAAACTTGAGGGCCGGTTTTACTCGTAGCTAGTCTCATCCGGTGTTGCCCTGAGAACGAGGTACGTGCGACTCCTATCGGGATTTGTCGGCGCATCAGGCGGCTCTGCTGGTTTAGTTTTACCATTGTCGAGAT
Source organism: Triticum urartu (assembly GCF_056163025.1). Classification (NCBI taxonomy): domain Eukaryota; kingdom Viridiplantae; phylum Streptophyta; class Magnoliopsida; order Poales; family Poaceae; genus Triticum; species Triticum urartu. The sequence goes on from NC_141877.1 coordinate 5,723,396, forward strand.
GTCTTGTAACCGGGATTCCGAGCCTGATCGGGTCGTCCTGGGAGAAGGAATATCGTTCGTTGACCGTGAGAGCTTGTGATGGGCTAAGTTGGGACACCCCTGCAGGGTTATGAACTTTCGAAAGCCGTGCCCGCGGTTATGGGCAGATGGGAATTTGTTAATGTCTAGTTGTAGAAAACCTGAAGTTGAACTTAATTAAAATGCACCAACCGCGTATGTAACCGTGACGGTCTCTTCTCGGTGGAGTCCGGGAAGTGAACACGGTGTTGGAGTTATGCTTGACGTAGGTTGTTCTAGGATCACTTCTTGATCATAGTTTCTCGACCGTGCTTTTGCCTTCTCTTCTCGCTCTCATTTGCGTATGTTAGCCACCAAATATGCTAGTCGCTTGATGCAGCTCCACCTCATACCTTTACCCTACCTATGAGCTTAAATAGTCTTGATCGTGAGGGTGTGAGATTGCTGAGTCACCGTGACTCACAGATACTTCCAAAACCAGATTGCAGGTGCCAATGAAACCGTGCAGGTGACGAAACCGAGCTAAGGAGGAACTCGATGGAGTTCGTGTTCGTTTTGTTGTTCCGTTTCTAGTTGATCAGTAGTGGAGCCCAGTTGGGACGATCGGGGATCTGTGTAGCTTTTGGGGTAGTATTCTTTTATTTTGGTTTCGTAGTCAGACCTTGATTGTATCTGGTTGATGTAATGCTTTATTCATGTAATTGTGTAAAGTGGCGAGTGTAAGCCAACTATGTACCTTTTTCCCTTATTCATTACATGGGTTGTTGTGAAGATTACCTCACTTGCGACATTGCTTTAAATGCGGTTATGCCTCTAAGTCGTGCTTCGACACGTAGGAGATATAGCCGCATCGAGGGCGTTACAAGTTGGTAATCAGAGCCTTCCCCGACTTAGGAGCCCCCTGCTTGATCGAACTGCTGGCGTTGTTGAGTCTAGAAAAATGTTTTGAGTCTTTTAGGATTTATATATATCGGAGAGTAGGATTCTTTTTACTCCTCAGTCCCTCCGTTGCTCTGGCGAGGCATCCTGACGTAGAGTTTTGACTCTTCTCTTCTCAAATTTCACTAAAAAAATTTAGGATCACGCGGGTATTTTGGAATCGTTCCGATGGTTTTGTGACGAGAACATTGTTCTTGGTGCCTCCTGACATTTAGGGGTTGTGGCAGTGTCCCGGGGAGTTGAGCTCCGAGGTGTTGTCGTCACAATTTTATCGTTGTAGTTCTGGAATACCTGAGTTCGCCGACATCGAGAATCTCTTTTATGCAGTTGTTGGTGAGATAACCTCGACGCCACCCAGTACTGGGGCGGGAGTTCGGGAGTATTGCCATAACTCGTATAATGGATGCTTTTCAAAGGTTGAGGTAAATGATTTCCGAAGGTTTCTTGGTTATGTGTTGAAGGATGGATACAGCTGGATGTAGGATTTGCTAGTTTTGGGTGAGATATTATGCTTCCCCTGTATCCCCAACACCTGATTGCATAACCAGAAAGTTTCGGGAGTTTATAAGTGGGAATTCAAGTAGCTCTTAGGATATCTTTCCGACAGATGTATGATATGAGATTGGGGTTCGACGTCTAGTGGTACGCCTATCCACGGTTGGTTTTACAGTGGTCTCGTTGTGTCTTAAAGAGTCCTTGGCTATGCTGACTCGGGGATGCTTCGTATGTCATGTGCACTGCCTTGTACATGATGGTGCTGTACGATCGAGCCCGTGTAGGCCCCACCACGAAAACTTCGGACGAAATCTCTATCATATGTTTGTTCCGGCTTATTTTGCAAGCCAATCCTTTGTTTTGTTTTCAGTTGTGGTATTCGAGTTGCTTCAATGTCAAATGTTGATTCCATACCTTTCCTAAGCGGTGTTCTCATATTCCGATGTGAATACCAATCCTTCTTGATCATCGAGACTGTCATGTCAATCCTTTCCAACCAGTGTGTTTCTCTTCAAGTGGATCCGATCATTTTCAACATTCGCAAGATCAACTTTGTTATTTGTTTTCTAAACGTTATTTGTTTCATCCGCCCAAATTGCCTTTGTTTTCCCACCCTCCCTCCCTTTGTTTCTTCAAGGACTCGGATTTCTTATTCAAGTATCCTTTTATTGATGGGAAGCCTCTCCATTCTTTTTTCCGTCAATGTTCTTATCCGGTGATTCTCATGAAGATTCTAATGGAGCTTCAAGTTCGTCATTCTTCATTCTTTTCATCTCCGGAGGTTTTCAAGTCAAGCTTTGTTGATCACATCTTCTCCTCGTTTAAATGTTTTCTCATGCCGTTGCACCTCTTTATCATTCACTTTTCACTACTCATTTGCTCCGGAGTGTTCAAGATATGTCAGAAGATTCAAGTTTCCATTCTCAATTCATTCAAGCTTTTGTGAGGATGTTACCTCATTCAAGCCATTTATTTCAGCCGGTGCAATCTCTCTTTTAAATTTTTCAACTGTGTATCTTTTGAGTGGGCCCTAACCCACAGGTCTTTTCCCAGGATCTTACCTGTCTCTTCTAATCCTTTCCCGGAGCTATCCTAAATTCTTTTGATGTATGACGTAAGTATGATTTGTCATCAGTCATATGTCTTTCTCTAATATCTCTCAAATTCTTTTCATCGTTGGTTCAACCTTTCCAATTTTAATTCCGGGGTGCCTCAACAATTCTCAGTGGTGGTTCTCGTCATCATTCTCAACATTTGAAGACCGAAGAAGAGTTTTCCTCCATATCTTATCCGTTCTCTCAAGGATCCATGGCTCTAGCTTCGTGTCATCCTCTCATTATTGTTTTCGATTGTGAGATATTCTTTTCACCCATCCGGAGCAATCTAGGACTCTTTTCAATTTGATTCTCCAAAGACAATCATTACGGGATTATGCATTCCAGCTTTCAGCTATTGTTCTCCAAATCTTACCGGTGCATCATTCAAATTTCTCTAATCAGCCTGGGATCTCTTCGTTCTCTTGTATCTAAATTTTCCCAAGTATCTTTGTTCGTTTTCAAATTCTTACCGGTGATTCATCTCTTTTCTTCGTTCATTTTCAATTCTTACGGTGGTTCTTCAAAGATTCTTCTTCCTTCGTTTATCATATCAATGTATTTGTTGTTTTCAATCCTACCGGTGGATCGTTGAAGACCATCTTAAGTTTGCTCCATATCCCTCTTAATCCTTTCAATGAGAATAAGTAGTATGCTAAATCCGTTGCTTGTCATCAATTTAAATTGGTGAAGGATACGCATAACGTAATTCTTATTCTTGTTTCATCTAAGTGATTAATTCTTTATTCCGGAGGTTCATTGAAAATTCTCGGTTTCATTTGTTTCATCTTTTCTTTTCCCGGAGTTCCAAGTTCTTTCAAGTATGTCACTGATACGTCTCCAACGTATCCATAATTTTTGATTGCTCCATGCTATATTATCTACTGTTTTGGGCAATATTGGGCTTTATTATCCACTTTTATAGTACTTTTGGGACTAACCTATTAACCGGAGCCCAGCCCAGATTTGTTGTTTTATGCCTATTTCAGTGTTTTGAAGAAAGGGAATATCAGACGGAGTCGAAACGGAACGAAATCAACTGGAGAAGTTATTTTTGGAAGGAAACACACCTGATGGACTTGGACCCCACGTCAAGGAAGAAACGAGGTGTTCACAAGGGTGGGGGCGCCCCCCCCCCCTAGGGCGCGCGCCCTGTCTCGTGGGACCCTCGTGGCTCCCCTGGCGTACCTCCTGCATCCATATATACCTACGTGATCTAAAACTTCCAGAACGCATAATAGATCGGGAGTTCCACCGCCAGAAGCCTCCGTAGCCACCAAAAGTCAATCGGGACCCTGTTCCGGCACCCTGCCGAAGGGGGGAACCCTCACCGGTGGCCATCTTCATCATCCCGGTGCTCTCCATGACGAGGAGGAAGTAGTTCTCCCTCGGGGCTGAGGGTATGTGCCAGTAGCTATGTGTTTGATCTCTCTCTCTCTCTCTCATGTTCTTGAGATGATACGATCTTGATGTATCGCGAGCTTTGCTATTATAGTTGGATCTTATGTTTCTCCTCCCCCTCTTCTCTCTTGTAATGAATTGAGTTTCCCCTTTGAAGTAATTTTATCGGATTGAGTCTTTAAAGACTTGAGAACACTTGATGTATGTCTTGTCATGGATATCTGTGGTGACAATGGGATACCGCGTGCCACTTGATGTATGTTTTGGTGACCAACTTGCGGGTTCATGAACCTATGCATAGGGGTTGGCACACGTTTTCGTCGTGATTCTCCGGTAGAACTTTGGGGCACTCTTTGAGGTCCTTTGTGTTGGTTGAATAGATGAATCTGAGATTGTGTGATGCATATAGTATAATCATACCCACGGATACTTGAGGTGACATTGGAGTATCTAGGTGACATTAGGGTTTTGGTTGATTTGTGTCTTAAGGTGTTATTCTAGTACGAACTCTAGGGCTGCTTGTGACACTTATAGGAATAGCCCAACAGATTGATTGGAAAGAATAACTTTGAGGTGGTTTCGTACCCTACCATAATCTCTTCGTTCGTTCTCCGCTATTAGTGACTTTGGAGTGACTCTTTGTTGCATGTTGAGGGATAGTTATGTGATCCAATTATGTTAGTATTGTTGAGGGAACTTACACTAGCGAAAGTATGAACCCTAGGCCTTGTTTCCGCGCATTGCAATACCGTTTACGCTCACTTTTATCATTAGTTACCTTGCTGTTTTTATATTTTCAGATTACAAATACTCATATCTACTATCCATATACCACTTGTTTCACCATCTCTTTGCCGAACTAGTGCACCTATACAATTTACCATTGTATTGGGTGTGTTGGGGACACAAGAGACTCTTTGTTATTTGGTTGCAGGGTTGCTTGAGAGAGACCATCTTCATCCTATGCCTCCTACGGATTGATAAACCTTAGGTCATCCACTTGAGGGAAATTTGCTACTGTCCTACAAACCTCTGCACTTGGAGGCCCAACAACGTCTACAAGAAGAAGGTTGTGTAGTAGACATCAAGCTCTTTTCTGGCGCCGTTGCCGGGGAGGTTAGTGCTTGAAGGTATATCTTTAGATCTTGCAATCGAGTCTTTTAGTTTCTTGTTTTATCACTAGTTTAGTTTATAAAAGAAAACTATAAAAAAATGGAATTGAGCTTGTCTCATACGCTTCACCTTTTTAATATCTTTCGTGAGTATGATGGAAAGGATAATTGTGCTCAAGTGCTAGAAGAAGAAATCCATAAAATGTTTGGCACTAAATATTTGAATGATGAGCATGATTGCAATGTTGTTAGTATGAATTCCTTGAATATCCATGATGCTAATGATATGCAAAGCCACAAGCTTGGGGAAGCTATGTTTGATAAAGATGATTTTTTGTCCCCTACGTTTTGATGAGCAAATCTATTATGATGAAAGCATGCCTCCTATCTATGATGATTACTGTTATGACACGTATGCTTTAAAGAATAATGATACCAATGAAACTTGTCATCTTGATTTCAATTTTCAATCCCATGATAGTTATTTTATTGATTTTGCTCCCACTACTATTCATGAGAAGAAATTTGCTTATGTGGAGAGTAATAAAAATTATATGCTTGTAGATCATGAAAAGAATGCTTTAGGTGCTGGTTATATTGTTGAATTCATTCATGATGCTACTGAAAATTATTATGAGGGAGGAACATATGCTTGTAGGAATTGCAATAATATCAAGTTTCCTCTCTATGTGCTTAAAATTTTGAAGTTATGCTTGTTTTACCTTCCTATGCAAGTTGATCCTTGTTCCCACAAGTTGTTTGCTCACAAAATCCCTATGCATAGGAAGTATGTTAGACTTAAATGTGCTAGTCATATTCTTCATGATGCTCTCTTTATGTTTCAATTCTTATCTTTTATGTGAGCATCATTGAAATCATCATGCCTAGCTAGGGGCGTTAAACGATAGCGCTTGTTAGGAGGTAACCCAATTTTATTTTTGTTCCTTGCTGTTTGCTCCTGTTTAGTAATAAATAATTCATCTAGTCTCTGTTTAGATGTGGTTTTATGCTTTTAATTAGTGTTTGTGCCAAGTAGAACCTTTGGGAAGACTTGGGGAAAGTCTTGTTGATCATGCTGTCAAAAACAGAAACTTTAGCGCTCACGAGAATTGCTGCCATTTTTATTTGGAGAGTGATATTTAGTTAATTATTTTTGAAGATGATTAATAGATAAATTCCTCAGGTCCAGAAATTTATTTTAGAATTTTATTAGTTCCATAAGTATACGTTTGATCCAGATGACTACAGACTGTTCTGTTTTTGACAGATTCTGTTTTCGATGTGTTTTTGCTTATTTTAATGAATATATGGCTAGTAAAAGAGTTTATAAACCATATAGAAGTTGGAATACAGTAGGTCTAACACCCATATAAATAAATAATGAGTTAATTACAGTACCTTGAAGTGGTGATTTACTTTCTTATACTAACAGAGCTTACGAGTTTTCTGTTAAGTTTTGTGTTGTGAAGTTTTCAAGTTTTGGGTAAGGATTCGATGGACTATGGAATAAGGAGTGGAAAGAGCCTAAGATTGGGGATGCCCAAGGCACCCCAAGGTAATATTCAAGGATAGCCAAGAGCCTAAGCTTGGGGATGCCCCAGAAGGCATTCCCTCTTTCGTCTTCGTTCATCGGTAACTTTACTTGGAGCTATATTTTTATTCACCACATGATATGTGTTTTGCTTGGAGCGTCAATTTATTTTGTTAGTATTTGCTTGCTGTTATTTAGAACAATGTTTTGCATGTTTTATTTTAATAAAAGTGGCATTGATAGCCTTTGATATGCCTATGTTACAAGTATACATGTTGTTGTTTGAAAACAGAAAGTTTACCGCTGTTGAAATAATTCCCTAGAAAAGTCAGAATGTGATAAAATGTTGAAACCTTTTGCATATTAAGCTCTGATAAATTTACTACAGTGGGAATTTTATTTCATAATTTTTGGAGCTAGGGAAGTATGGATATTGCAGCATTCTTTACAGACTATCCTGTTTAGGCAGATTGTTGTTATGTTTGCATTGTTTGCATATGTTTGATTCTTTAATGATTCTATTTGAGGATAGTACTATTAAATATGCTAAGGCATTTAGTATGCAATGTTGAATAATAATTTTAGTGATTTGCTACAGTAGAGTATGATAAGGTTTTGGCAATGGTTTATACTAACTTATCTCATGAGTCCTTGTTGAGTTTTGTGTGGATGAAGCTTTTGAGATTTAGGGAGACCGTGATATGAGAGGAATTAAGGAGACACAAAAGCTCAAGCTTGGGGATGCCCAAGGCACCCCAAGATAATATTTCAAGAAGTCTCAAGCATCTAAGCTTGGGGATGCCCCGGTTGGCATCCCACCTTTCTTCTTCAACAATTATCGGTTAGTATCGGTTGATCCTAAGTTTTTGCTTCTTCACATGATGTTTGCTATTCTTAGAATGTCATTTTATTTTGCTTTGCTTGCTGTTTGAATAAAATAGCAAGATCTGAAATTATTAAATGTTATAGAGTCTTCACATAGTTGCATAATTATTCAACTACTCATTGATCTTCACTTATATCCTTCGGAGTAGTTTGTCATTTGCTCTAGTGCTTCACTTATATCTTTTAGAGCATGGTGGTAGTTTTATTTTGAATAAATAGATGAACTCTCATGCTTCACTTAGATTATTTTGAGAGTCTTGATAGCATGGTAATTTGCTTAAAATCCTAATATGCTAGGCATTCAAGAATAATAAAATTCTCTTATGAGTGTGTTGAATACTAAGAGAAGTTTGATACTTGATAATTGTTTTGAGATATGGAGGTGATAATATTAAAGTGTTGGAAATATGCCCTAGAGGAAATAATAAATTAGTTATTATTATATTTCCTTGTTCATGATAATCGTTTATTATCCATGCTAGAATTGTATTGATAGGAAACTCAGATAGATGTGTGGATACATAGACAACACCATGTCCCTAGTAAGCCTCTAGTTGACTAGCTCGTTGATCAATAGATGGTTACGGTTTCCTGACCATGGACATTGGATGTTGTTGATAACGGGATCACATCATTAGGAGAATGATGTGATGGACAAGACCCAATCCTAAGCATAGCACTAGATCGTGTAGTTCATATGCTAAAGCTTTTCTAATGTCAAGTATCATTTCCTTAGACCATGAGATTGTGCAACTCCCGGATAACGTAGGAGTGCTTTGGGTGTGCCAAACGTCACAACGTAACTGGGTGGCTATAAAGGTACACTACGGGTATCTCCGAAAGTGTCTGTTGGGTTGGCACGAATCGAGACTGGGATTTGTCACTCCGTGTGACGGAGAGGTATCTCTGGGCCCACTCGGTAGGACATCATCATAATGTGCACAATGTGATCAAGGAGTTGATCACGGGATGATGTGTTACGGAACAAGTAAAGAGACTTGCCGGTAACGAGATTGAACAAGGTATCAGGATACCGACGATCGAATCTCGGGCAAGTATCGTACCGCTAGACAAAGGGAATTGTATACGGGATTGATTAAGTCCTTGACATCGTGGTTCATCCGATGAGATCATCGTGGAACATGTGGGAGCCAACATGGGTATCCAGATCCCGCTGTTGGTTATTGACCGGAGAACGTCTCGGTCATGTCTGCATGTCTCCCGAACCCGTAGGGTCTACACACTTAAGGTTCGGTGACGCTAGGGTTATAGAGATATTAGTATGCGGTAACCCGAAAGTTGTTCGGAGTCCCGGATGAGATCCCGGACGTCACGAGGAGTTCCGGAATGGTCCGGAGGTAAAGAATTATATATAGGAAGTGTTATTTCGGCCATCGGGACAAGTTTCGGGGTCATCGGTATTGTACCGGGACCACCGGAAGGGTCCCGGGGGTCCACCGGGTGGGTCCACCTGCCCCGGGGGTCCACATGGGCTGTAGGGGGTGCGCCTTGGCCTACATGGGCCAAGGGCACCAGCCCCTAGAGGCCCATGCGCCAAAGGGACAAGAGGAGGGGAGAGTCCTAAAGGGGGAAGGCACCTCCGAGGTGCCTTGGGGAGGATGGACTCCTCCCCCCCTTGGCCGCACCCTTCCTTGGAGGAAGGGGCAAGGCTGCGCCCTCCCCCTCTCCCTTGGCCCTATATATAGTGGGGGGAAGGGAGGGCAACCATACCTAAGCCCTGGCGCCTCCCTCTCCCTCCCGTGACACATCTCCCTCCTCCCGCAGCGCTTGGCGAAGCCCTGTTGGAATTCCGCTACTTCCACCACCACGCCGTCGTGCTGTTGGATCTCCATTAACCTCTCCTCCCCCCTTGCTGGATCAAGAAGGAGGAGACGTCGCTGCTCCGTACGTGTGTTGAACACGGAGGTGCCGTCCGTTCGGCGCTAGGATCATCGGTGATTTGGATCACGACGAGTACGACTCCATCAACCCCGTTCTCTTGAACGCTTCCGCGCGCGATCTACAAGGGTATGTAGATCCACTCCTCCCTCGTTGCTAGATAACTCCATAGATAGATCTTGGTGACACGTAGGAAAATTTTGAATTTATGCTACGTTCCCCAATAGTGGCATCATGAGCTAGGTCTATGCGTAGTTTCTATGCACGAGTAGAACACAAAGTAGTTGTGGGCGTTGATTTTGTTCAATATGCTTGCCGTTACTAGTCTTATCTTGATTCGGCGGCATCGTGGGATGAAGCGGCCCGGACCAACCTTACACGTATGCTTACGTGAGACCGGTTCCACCGACTGACATGCACTAGTTGCATTAGGTGGCTAGCGGGTGTCTGTCTCTCCCACTTTACTCGGATCGGATTCGATGAAAAGGGTCCTTATGAAGGGTAAATAGCAATTGGCATATCACGTTGTGGTTTTTGCGTAGGTAAGAAACGTTCTTGCTAGAAACCCATAGCAGCCATGTAAAACATGCAAACAACAATTAGAGGACGTCTAACTTGTTTTTGCAGGGTATGCTATGTGACGTGATATGGCCAAAAGGATGTGATGAATGATATATGTGATGTATGAGATTGATCATGTTCTTGTAATAGGAATCACGACTTGCATGTCGATGAGTATGACAACCGGCAGGAGCCATAGGAGTTGTCTTAATTTATTTATGACCTGCGTGTCAACATAAACGTCATGTAATTACTTTACTTTATTGCTAACCGTTAGCTGTAGTAGTAGAAGCAATAGATGATGTGACAACTTCATGGAGACACGATGATGGAGATCATGATGATGGAGATCATGGTGTCATGCTGGTGACAAGATGATCATGGAGCCCCAAGATGGAGATCAAAGGAGCTATATGATATTGGCCATATCATGTCACTATTATTTGATTGCATGTGATGTTTATCATGTTTATACATCTTATTTGCTTAGAACGACGGTAGTAAATAAGATGATCCCTCATAATAATTTCAAGAAAGTGTTCCCCCTAACTGTGCACCGTTGCGACAGTTCGTTGTTTCAATGCACCACGTGATGATCGGGTGTTTGATTCAAACGTTCACATACAACGGGTGTAAGACAGATTTACACATGCAAACACTTAGGTTGACTTGATGAGCCTAGCATGTGTATAGACATGGCCTCGGAACACAGAAGACCGAAAGGTCGAGCATGAGTCGTATGGTAGATACAATCAACATGAAGATGTTCACCGATGTTGACTAGTCCGTCTCACGTGATGATCGGACACGGCCTAGTTGACTCGGATCATGTAATCACTTAGATGACTAGAGAGATGTCTATCTGAGTGGGAGTTCATAAGATGAACTTAATTATCCTGAACATAGTCAAAAGGTCTTCGCAAATTATGTCGTAGCTCGCGCTTCTGTTCTACTGTTTAGATATGTTCCTAGAGAAAATTAGTTGAAAGTTGATAGTAGCAATTATGCGGACTAGGTCCGTAAACTGAGGATTGTCCTCATTGCTTCCTAGAAGGCTTATGTCCTTAATGCACCGCTCAGTGTGCTGAACCTCGAGCGTTGTCTGTGGATGTTGCGAACATCTGACATACACGTTTTGATAACTACGTGATAGTTCAGTTAAACGGTTTAGAATTGAGGCACCGAAGACGGTTTTGAAACGTCGCAAAACATATGAGATGTTTTGAGGGCTGAAATTGGGATTTCAGGCTCGTGCCCACGTCAAAAGGTATAAGACCTCCGACGATTTTCTTAGCCTACAAACTAAGGGAGAAAAGATCAATTGTTGAGCTTGTGCTCAGATTGTCTAAGTACAACAATCGCTTGAATCGAGTGGGAGTTGATCTTCCAAATGAAATAGTGATGGTTCTCCAAAGTCATTACCACCAAGCTGCTAGAGCTTCGTGATGAACTATGATATATCAGGGACATATATGATGATCCTTGAGATATTCGCGATGTTTGACACCACGAAAGTAGAAATCAAGAAGGAGCATCAATTGTTGATGGTTGGTGAAACCACTAGTTTCAAGAAGGGCAAGGGAACAAAGGGATACTTCATGAAACGGCAATTCAGCTGCTGCTCTAGTGAAGAAACCCAAGGTTGAACCCAAACCCGAGACTGAGTGCTTCTGTAATAAGGGGAACAGCCACTGGAGCAGAATTACCCTAGATACTTGGTAGATGAGAAGGCTGGCAAGGTCGATAGAAGTATATTGGATATACATTGTGTTGCTGTGTACTTTACTAGTACTCCTAGTAGCACCAGGGTATTAGATACCGGTTCGGTTGTTAAGTGTTAGTAACTCGAAACAAAAGGCTACGGAATAAACGGAGACTAGCTAAAGGTGAGCTGACGATATGTGTTGGAAGTGTTTCCAGGGTTGATATGATCAAGCATTGCACGCTCCCTCTACCATCGAGATTGGTATTAAAACCTAAATAATTGTTATTTGGAGTTTGCGTTGAGCATGGACATGATTGGATTATGTCTATCGCAATACGGTTATTCATTTAAAGAGAATAATGGTTACTCTGTTTATTTGAATAATACCTTCAAATGGTCTTACACCTGAAATGAATGGTTTATTGAATCTCGATCGTAGTGATACACATGTTCATGCCAAAAGATAGTAATGATAGTACCACCTACTTGTGGCACTGCCACTTAAGTCATATCGGTATAAAACGCATGAAGAAGCTCCATGTTGATGGATCTTTGGGCTCACTCGTTTTTGAAAGGTTTGAGACATGCGAACCATGTCTATTGGTGTATATGCATGAAGAAACTCCATGCAAATGGACCGTTTGGACTCACTTGATTTTGAATCACTTGAGACATGCAAATCATACCACATGGGCAAGATGACTGAAAGCCTCGTTTTTCAGTAAAATGGAACTAGAAAGCAACTTGTTGGAAGTAATACATTTTGATGTGTGCAGTCCAATGAGTGCTGAGGCGTGTAGTGGATATCGTTATGTTCTTACTTCACAGATGGTTTGAGTAGATGTTGAGTACATTTACTTGATGAATCACGAGTCTGAATTATTGAAAGGTTCAAGTAATTTCAGGGTGAAGTTGAAAGATCGTCGTGACAAGAGGATAAAATATCTATGATATGATCATAGAGATGAATATCTGAATTACAAGTTTGGCACAGAATTAAGACATTGTGGAAATTGTTTCACAACTAATACAGCCTGGAACACCATAGTGTGATGGTGTGTCCGAACATCATAACTGCACCCTATTGGATATGATGCATACCATGATGTATCTTATCGAATTACCACGATAGTTTATGGGTTAGGCATTAAAGACAACCACATTCACTTTAAATAGGGAACCACGTAATTCTGATGAGATGACACCGTATGAACTATGGTTTAGAGAAACCTAAGCTGTCATTTCTTAAAAGTTTGGGGCTGCGACGCTTATGTGAAAAAGTTTCAGGCTGATAAGCTCAAACCCGAAGCGGATAAATGCATCTTCATAGGACACCCAAAATAGTTGGGTATACCTCCTGTCTCAGGTCCGAAAGCAATAAGGGATTGTTTCTGGAATCGGGTCCTTTCTCGAGGAAAAGTTTCTCTCGAAAGAATTGAGTGGGAGGATGGTGGAGACTTGATGAGGTTATTGAACCGTCTCTTCAACTAGTGTGTGGCAGGGCACAGGAAGTTGTTCCTGTGGCACCTACACCAATTGAAGTGGAAGCTTATGATAGTGATCATGAGACTTCAGATCAAGTCACTACCAAACCTCGTGGGATGACAAGGATGCGTACTACTTCAGACTGGTACGTAATCCTGTCTTGGAAGTCATGTTGCTAGACAACAATGAACCTACGAGCTATGGAGAAGCGATGGTGGGCCCGGATTCCGATAAATGGCTCGAGGCCATAAAATCCGAGAGAGGATCCATGTATGGAAACAAAGTGTAGACTTTGACAGAACTACTTGATGGTCGTAAGGCTGTTAGGTACAGATGGATTTTAAAAGGAAGACGGACAATGATGGTAAGTATCACCATTAAGAAAGCTCGACTTGTCGTTAAGATGTTTTCCGACAAGTTCAAGGAGTTGACTACGATGAGACTTTCTCACTCGTAGCGATGCTAAGAGTCTGTTGGAATTATATTAGCGATTACTGCATTATTTATGAAATCTTGCAGATAGGATATCAAAACATTGTTTCCTCGACGTTTTTTTGAGGAAAGGTTGTATGTGATACAACCGGAAGGTTTTGTCAATCCTGAAAGATGCTCATAAGTATGCAAAAGCTCCAGCAATCCTTCTAAGGACTGCAGTGAGCATCTCGGAGTTGGAATGTATGCTTTGATGATGATCAAAGATTTTTGGGTTTATACAAAGTTTATGAGAAACTTGTATTTCCAAAGAAGTGAGTGGGAGCACTATAGAATTTCTGATGAATATATGTTGTTGACATATTGTTGATCAGAAATGACATAGAATTTCTGGAAAGCATATAGGGTTATTTGGAAAGTGTTTTTTCAATGGAAAGCCTGGATTAAGCTACTTGAACATTGAGCATCAAGATCTATAAGGATAGATCAAAACGCTTAATGGTACTTTCAAATGAGCACATACCTTGACATGATCTTGAAGGTGTTCAAGATGGATCAGTCAAAGAAGGAGTTCTTGCCTGAGTTGTAAGGTATGAAGTTAAGACTTAAAGCTCGACCACGGCAGAATAGAGAGAAAGGACGAAGGTCGTCCCCTATGCTTAAGACATAGGCTCTACAGTATGCTATGCTGTGTACCGCACCTGAAATGTGCCTTGCCATGAGTCAGTCAAGGGGTACAAGAGTGATCCAAGAATGGATCACAAGACAGCGGTCAAAGTTATCCTTAGTAACTAGTGGACTAAGGAATTTTCTCGATTATGGAGGTGGTAAAAGAGTTCGACGTAAAGAGTTACGTCGATACAAGCTTAACACCTATCCGGATAGCTCTGAGTAGAGATACCGGATACGTATAATGGAGCAACAATTTAGAATAGCTCCAAGTAGAACAGTTATTTGAAATGGCTCCAAATATACCGTAGTAGCTACATCTACAAGATGACATAGAGATTTGGGAAGTACATACGGATCTGAAAGATTCAGACCCGTTGACTATAACATCTCTCACAAGCATAACATGATCAAACCCAGAACTCATCGAGTGTTAATCACATGGTAATGTGAACTAGATTATTGACTCTAGTAAACTCTTTGGGTGTTAGTCACATGGGGATGTGACCTTGAGTGTTAGTCACATAGCGATGTGAACTGGATTATTGACTCTAGTGCAAGTGGGAGACTGTTGGAAATATGCCCTAGAGGCAATAATAAATTAGTTATTATTATATTTCCTTGTTCATGATAATCGTTTATTATCCATGCTAGAATTGTATTGATAGGAAACTCAGATACATGTGTGGATACATAGACAACACCATGTCCCTAGTAAGCCTCTAGTTGACTAGCTCATTGATCAATAGATGGTTACGGTTTCCTGACCATGGACATTGGCTGTCGTTGATAACGGGATCACATCATTAGGAGAATGATGTGATGGACAAGACCCAATCCTAAGCATAGCACTAGATCGTGTAGTTCGTATGCTAAAGCTTTTCTAATGTCAAGTATCATTTCCTTAGACCATGAGATTGTGCAACTCCCAGATAACGTAGGAGTGCTTTGGGTGTGCCAAACGTCACAACGTAACTGGGTGGCTATAAAGGTACACTACGGGTATCTCCGAAAGTGTCTGTTGGGTTGGCACGAATCGAGACTGGGATTTGTCACTCCATGTGACGGAGAGGTATCTCTGGGCCCACTCGGTAGGACATCATCATAATGTGCACAATGTGATCAAGGAGTTGATCACGGGATGATGTGTTACGGAACGAGTAAAGAGATTTGCCGGTAACGAGATTGAACAAGGTATCAGGATACCGACGATCGAATCTCGGGCAAGTATCGTACCGCTAGACAAAGGGAATTGTATACGGGATTGATTAAGTCCTTGACATCGTGGTTCATCCGATGTGATCATCGTGGAACATGTGGGAGCCAACATGGGTATCCAGATCCCGCTGTTGGTTATTGACCGGAGAACGTCTCGGTCATGTCTGCATGTCTCCCGAACCCGTAGGGTCTACACACTTAAGGTTCGGTGACGCTAGGGTTATAGAGATATTAGTATGCGGTAACCCGAAAGTTGTTCGGAGTCCCGGATGAGATCCCGGACGTCACGAGGTGTTCCGGAATGGTCCGTAGGTAAATAATTATATATAGGAAGTGCTATTTCGGCCATCGGGACAAGTTTCGGGGTCATCGGTATTGTACCGGGACCACCGGAAGGGTCCCGGGGGTCCACCGGGTGGGTCCACCTGCCCCGGGGGTCCACATGGGCTGTAGGGGGTGCGCCTTGGCCTACATGGGCCAAGGGCACCAGCCCCTAGAGGCCCATGCGCCAAAGGGACAAGAGGAGGGGAGAGTCCTAAAGGGGGAAGGCACCTCCGAGGTGCCTTGGGGAGGATGGACTCCTCCCCCCCTTGGCCGCACCCTTCCTTGGAGGAAGGGGCAAGGCTGCGCCCTCCCCCTCTCCCTTGTCCCTATATATAGTGGGGGGAAGGGAGGGCAACCATACCTAAGCCCTAGCGCCTCCCTCTCCCTCCCGTGACACATCTCCCTCCTCCCGCAGCGCTTGGCGAAGCCTTGTTGGAATCCCGCTACTTCCACCACCACGCCATCGTGCTATTGGATCTCCATTAACCTCTCCTCCCCCCTTGCTGGATCAAGAAGGAGGAGACGTCGCTGCTCCGTACGTGTGTTGAACGCGGAGGTGCCGTCCGTTCGGCGCTAGGATCATCGGTGATTTGGATCACGACGAGTACGACTCCATCAACCCCGTTCTCTTGAACGCTTCCGTGCGCGATCTACAAGGGTATGTAGATCCACTCCTCCCTCGTTGCTAGATAAATCCATAGATAGATCTTGGTGACACGTAGGAAAATTTTGAATTTATGCTACGTTCCCCAACATAAAGTCATGCTAGTTGAGTAGTTGTGAATTCAAAGAATACTTGTGTTAAAGTTTGTGATTCCCGTAGCATGCACGTATGGTGAACCGTTATGGGATGAAGTCGGATCATGATTTATTTATTGATTGTCTTCCTTATGAGTGGCGGTCGGGGACGAGCGATGGTATTTTCCTACCAATCTATCCCCCTAGGAGCATGTGCGTAGTACTTTGTTTCGATAACTAATAGATTTTTGCAATAAGTATGTGAGTTCTTTATGACTAATGTTGAGTCCATGGATTATACGCACTCTCACCCTTCCACCTTTGCTAGCCTCTCTAGTACCGCGCAACTTTCGTCGTTACCATAAACCCACCATTTACCTTCCTCAAAACAGCCACCATACCTACCTATTATAGCATTTCCATAGCCATTCTGAGATATATTGCCATGCAACTTTCCACCATTCCATTATTATGACACGCTTCATCATTGTCATATTGCTTTGCATTATCATGTAGTTGACATCGTATTTGTGGCAAGGCCACCGTTCATAATTCTTTCATACATGTCACTCATGCACCATTGCACATCCCGGTACACCGCCGGAGGCATTAATATAGAGTCATATCTTGTTCTAAGTATCGAGTTGTATCATTGAGTTGTAAATAAATAGAAGTGTGATGATCATCATTCAATAGAGCATTATCCCCAAAAAAGAGAAAGGCCGTAAAAAAGGAAGGCCAAATAAAAAAATCCAAATAAAAAAGGCCAAATAAAAAATAAAAATAAAAAGGGACAATGCTACTATCCTTTTACCACACTTGTGCTTCAAAGTATCACCATGATCTTCATGATAGAGAGTATCCTATGTTTTCACTTTCATATACTAGTGGGAATCTTTCATTATAGAACTCGGCTTGTATATTCCAATTATGGGCTTCCTCAAAATGCCCTAGGTCTTAATGAGCAAGCAAGTTGGATGCACACCCACTAGTTTCTTTTGTTGAGCTTTCATACATTTATAGCTCTAGTGCATCTGTCGCATGGCAATCCCTACTCACTCACATTGATATCTATTGATGGGCATCTCCATAACCCGTTGATACGCCTAGTTGATGTGAGACTATCTTCTCCCTTTTTGTCTTCTCCACAACCACCATTCTATTCCACCTATAGTGCTATGTCCATGGCTCACGCTCATGTATTGCGTGAAGATTGAAAAAGTTTGAGAACATCATAAGTATGAAACAATTGCTTGGCTTGTCATCGGGGTTGTGCATGATTTAAATACTTTGTGTGGTGAAGATGGAGCATAGCCAGACTATATGATTTTGTAGGGATAACTTTCTTTGGCCATGCTATTTTGAGAAGACATAATTGCTTTGTTAGTATGCTTGAAGTATTATTATTTTTATGTCAATATGAACTTTTGCCTTGAATCTTTCGGATCTGAATATTCATATCGCAAGTAAGAAGAATTACATTGAAATTATGCCAACTAGCATTCCACATCAAAAATTATTTTTTTATCATTTACCTACTCGAGGACGAGCAGGAATTAAGCTTGGGGATGCTTGATACGTCTCCAACGTATCTATAATTTTTTATTGCTCCATGCTATATTATCTACTGTTTTGGGCAATATTGGGCTGTACTATCCACTTTTATATTACTTTTGGGACTAACCTATTAACCGGAGGCCCAGCCCAGATTTGCTGTTTTATGCCTATTTCAGTGTTTTGAAGGAAAGGAATATCAGACGGTGTCGAAACGGAACGAAATCAACTGGAGAAGTTATTTTTGGAAGGAAACACACCTGATGGACTTGGACCCCACGTCAAGGAAGAAACGAGGTGTTCACGAGGGTGGGGCGCCCCCCCTAGGGCGCGCCCCCTGTCTCGTGGGACCCTCGTGGCTCCCCAGACGTACCTCCTGCACCCATATATACCTACGTGACCTAAAACTTCCAGAATGCACAATAGATCGGTAGTTCTGCCGCCAGAAGCCTCCGTAGCCACCAAAAGTCAATCGGGACCTTGTTCCGGCACCCTGCCGGAGGGGGGAACCCTCACTGGTGGCCATCTTCATCATCCTGGTGCTCTCCATGACGAGGAGGGAGTAGTTCTCCCTCGGGGCTGAGGGTATGTACCAGTACCTATGTGTTTGATCTCTCTCTCTCTCGTGTTCTTGAGATGATACGATCTTGATGTATCATGAGCTTTCCTATTATAGTTGGATCTTATGTTTCTCCTCCCCCTCTTCTCTCTTGTAATGAATTGAGTTTCCCCTTTGAAGTAATTTTATCAGATTGAGTCTTTAAAGACTTGAGAACACTTGATGTATGTCTTGTCGTGGATATCTGTGGTGACAATGGGATACCGCGTGCCACTTGATGTATGTTTTGGTGACCAACTTGCGGGTTCATGAACCTATGCATAGGGGTTGGCACACGTTTTCGTCGTGATTCTCCGGTAGAACTTTGGGGCACTCTTTGAGGTCCTTTGTGTTGGTTGAATAGATGAATCTGAGATTGTGTGATGCATATAGTATAATCATACCCACGGATACTTGAGGTGACATTGGAGTATCTAGGTGACATTAGGGTTTTGGTTGATTTGTGTCTTAAGGTGTTATTCTAGTACGAACTCTAGGGCTGTTTGTGACACTTATAGGAATAGCCCAACGGATTGATTGGAAAGAATAACTTTGAGGTGGTTTCGTACCCTACCATAATCTCTTCTTTCGTTCTCTGCTATTAGTGACTTTGGAGTGACTCTTTGTTGCATGTTGAGGGATAGTTATGTGATCCACTTATGTTAGTATTGTTGAGGGAACTTACACTAGCGAAAGTATGAACCCTAGGCCTTGTTTCCACGCATTGCAATACCGTTTACGCTCACTTTTATCATTAGTTACCTTGCTGTTTTTATATTTTCAGATTACAAATACTCATATCTACTATCCATATACCACTTGTTTCACCATCTCTTTGCCGAACTAGTGCACTTATACAATTTACCATTGTATTGGGTGTGTTGGGGACACAAGAGACTCTTTGTTATTTGGTTGCAGGGTTGCTTGAGAGAGACCATCTTCATCCTACGCCTCCTACGGATTGATAAACCTTAGGTCATCCACTTGAGGGAAATTTGCTACTGTCCTACAAACCTCTGCACTTGGAGGCCGAACAACGTCTACAAGAAGAAGGTTGTGTAGTAGACATCAGTCACCACGAAGATCCATCTAATCATTACATGGTTTCACCTTGTGTTTTCAACTTCTCTTTCCATTCGTTTGATCATTGTTTTACCGGAGTTCTTCGTGGAGGCTCTAGATGATGGTTCAGCGAGGAGCTAATCCATTCTCGAAGTGTTCATTGAGATTTCTTTTCTAAGGAGTTCAAGCATTCTTCATCTTGCAATCTGGAGTGCAAATCTTTCTTCTGTATCAATGGAGGTGGTATTATGTCATTTTTGATAATTTGAGTTCATGTTTCATGATTCACATGTTGTTAAGAATGAGGTATTTATAAATCCATCAATCTCGTCATTGGAGTTATCTTGGGTTATATTTCACCTAGAGCCTTACCTAAGGATTGTTGCTATTTATGGTGATTATAAATGACCCAAGTCCTTCTTTTATCCTCCCGGTGGTATGAGTTTCTCGTCTCCTTGTTCATATCAATCCAATTCTTTTTCCCGTGAGTGGCAGGTTTGTCACCTCATAATTTGAGATGTATTCCATAAGACCATATCAAGATTATTCTTTTCGTTGTTGGTTTTTCCAACAACTCCGTTCGACCCTTCTCCTAAAGATGCTTTTCAACCTCATTTGAGGTAGAAGATCTTGTTTTCCCCTCCGTTCATTCCATTCCATCCTCTCATTTTGTCTGGGGGTTTGGTGATGTTGATCTCTTCGTCCTATCATATCGTTTTGCCAAGATCGTGCTCTTTCCTTTTGCTTATCCCTTTTCAACTGGAGTGTCGTGTTTTCATTCGATCTCTCTCATCTTATCAGGTTTTGCCTCCCTTCTCAACCGGAGTGCCATCTAAAATCTTTCTTACCCCTTGTACCATTCTTTCAATAGTTCCGGAGGCAGTATGTTGTTGATCTCATCAAGTATCCTCTCATCTTGTCAAGTTCATGTTCTTTTCCTTCCATTTTCAGTCGGAGTGCTGCCCAAATTATATCATTCTGATTCCTTCTCTATTTTGTTTTGACCGGAGTGGCTTCAATGTCAATCCTGTCATTTAAGCTCGTCTTTTTCGCCGTATTTCTGGTTCCTTGTCTAACGGAGTGTTTTCCACTTCGTTCATCTTCATTGTATTCCTTTTCTCTCAATTTGTTCAACCTCGCAAGGTTCTTTGGTTTCACTCGTTTGTCAAAGAAGCAATTTAGTTTTGCCACTTCTCTTTCTCTTCCGTTTTTCCCTCCGGTGCCATTCTAGATCTTGGGACGAGATCCTCTCGTAGTGGTGGAGTGTTGTGACGCCCTGAGACCGTTGCGCCAGGTGTCTTCCAGTTACTTTCCATCGTTGCCATGTCATTCGCTTGCGTGTTGCATCTTGCCATGTCATCATGTGCATTGCATCATCATGTTTTCAAAACTTGCATCTGTCCCGGTCTCCCAGTTCCTTCCGTTGTTCGTTCTGAGCCCAGACACACTTGCACGCGCCCGCGGCACGTCTGAAATATTATTTTATATGTGACCAAAAAATGTTCTCGGAATGGGTTGAAAGTTGGCATGCGGTGTTGTTATAGTGTAGATAGGCCTCCTGCCAAGTTTCATCGCATTCGGAGTTCGTTTGACGCCCCAACGATTAACTATAGCGGCAGTATAGCCGGTCTTTTCGTCGGACGTTTTCGGTCTCCGGAAACTGTGCCGGGCTGCATCTCTCCCCTCTTCTCTCAGACCAACCCGCTCTCCACAGTCCACCTAGGCCCATGCCTACCCCTCTTTGCACAGTGCATCAGACCTCCTCCCGCGTGCGTCCGAAAGCTGTCCCGGACCCGACCCCGACAGTCGTTTCTGTTGTGTCCGGAACATCCCCAAACATCTACAAAACATCTCCGTTTTGTTAATTGGACTCCCTAGCTATTTATTCACGATCGTCCGATTGCGATCGGAGGGATGAGGTAGCCCCTATCCTAATCTAGTCTAACCCTAAAATCTAGCCACTTGTCCCATCCACCAAATCCCTCCGCCGCCGCCGCCAGTTTGTCCCTCCTCGATTTGTTCCCTGCCCAACCGATGCCCTCCACCTCTCAGCCAACCACCGAGACCACAACCACCTCCTCCCACCTTGGGATCCTCCCAGATCCCCTTTGGCCAACCACCACCGATCCATCACTCCACCTCTCCAGCAGTGTCCTCCAGCCCCATGGAGCCAGGCTTCTTCATGTCGTCTTCGACCACAGGCGCCGCCTCCTCCTCGTCGCGTTAGAGGAGACGAACACCTCGCTAGCCTCAAAACTCGCACCAGCGCCACTCCTCCCTCCTGCGCGTGCCCGAGGGGCTTGCCTCAGGTGCTGCCGCAAGCAGCAGCAACCATCGGAGATCCCAACGCCCGTTCCTCTCTCTTCGCTCGCTGTACCAAGCCGCAGCTCCTCTGCCTCCTTCCTTTCTCTATTTCTTCTTCACTGTCGTTTCTCTCTCCCTCCCTCACGCTTCCCTCTCTGTCTCTCAATACAGGAGAGCACCAAACGCCATGGCTGCCCGAAGCTTCCGTCGCGCCGCTCGAGCTCCATCCCCGTGCCCAGATCCGCCGGATCCCGCCGCCCCAGCCCCGTTTCGATCGGTCCCCGCCGAGACCGCCTCGCCGGAGCTCCTGCCGCGTCGTGCCGCGTGCGTTGACCTGCGCCCCTGCTTCTCCCGCTGTTGCCTCCGTCGCTGGGTCGAGCGGGCGAGCGACCGCGTGGGCCGCATCCCGCGCCTCCAGGCCCAGCTTGCCCCTTCGCGGCCTACCTCCTCCTCCACTGAACCGGGCCGAGGCCCATGGTGAGGCCACCACCAGCGCCTCCTTTTTTCTATTCTATTGGACCTCTGCCCAGTTTCGGCCCATGTAGTGTTTTTTCCCTGCTGCTATGATTTTGCTATTTATCCAGAGTTAGCCAGTTTAACAGAAAACCCCTTGTTGTTCATGCATATAATAACTCACAAACGGTGCATCATATTAAAACAAACTTTATATGAAAGTTGCTTAGAATTTTGTGTAGTTTCATAATATGTCATTTTCATCCATGTTTAAAATGTATAAAATGATGTTTGTTTAAATTTGCTTAAATAACTTGTTAAAATGATTTATTTCATAACTTAATAACCGTAGCTCCAAATCTAATAAACTTTATATGTAAATGGGGTAGAATTTTGCCTAGTTTAACATGGTGGCATTGCTTTGCATGTTTAACAACTCTAAAATATGGCTTAGGGCAGATCAGTGCCAAACCTAAAATATGCACATGAGGAGTTTCCGGACTTGTTGTTTTGTTGTTCCGGCCTCATTTAAACTTGCCTAGATAGATAGTTTCGTTATGCTTCACCTCTTGCCATGCTAACAACATTTAATATTGTTGAGTACATAAACGAGATCGAACTACATAAGTCATGTGGTGTTTCGCCAATATGCAACGGAGTTGCATATTGAGCTCCACTTAATTTGTAGTTTTGTTTGTGCATTTTGCCATGCCATGCCTCTTTAAGCCGGACATGCATCATACTTGGTTGTGCATCATGCCATGCTTATGTGTTGGTTGTTTACTATGTTGTGTGCTTCTTCCCGGTGTTGCTTCTTTGGGTTGGATCCGATAACGTCGTGTTGTGAGGATTCGTTCGACTACGTCCGTTTGTCTTCTTCATGGACTTGTTCTTCTTCCTTGCGGGATCTCAGGCAAGATGACCATACCCTCGAAATCACTTCTATCTTTGCTTGCTAGATGCTCGCTCTTTTGCTATGCCTATGCTATGATACCTACCACTTGCTTATCATGCCTCCCAAATTGCCATGTCAAACCTCTAACCCACCATGTCCTAGCAAACCGTTGTTTGGCTATGTTACCGTTTTGCTCAGCCCCTCTTATAGCGTTGTTAGTTGCAGGTGAAGATTGGAGTCTGTTCCTTGTTGGAACATGATTATCGTTGGGATATCACAATATCTCTTATTTAATTAATGCATCTATATACTTGGTAAAGGGTGGAAGGCTCGGCCTTATGCCTGGTGTTTTGTTCCACTCTTGTCGCCCTAGTTTCCGTCATACCGGTGTTATGTTCCTTGATTTTGCGTTCCTTACACGGTTGGGTTATAATGGGAACCCTTGACAGTTCGCCTTGAATAAAACTCCTCCAGCAAGGCCCAACATTGGTTTTACCATTTGCACTAACAACCTACCACCTTCCCTTGGGTTCTGCAGACTCAAGGGTCATCTTTATTTAACCTCCCCCCCCCCCCGGGCCAGTGCTCCTTTGAGTGTTGGTCCGAACTTAGCTGCCTGCGGGGCCAACTCGGGGAAACTTGAGGGTTGGTTTTACTCGTTCCTAGTCTCATCCGGTGTTGCCCTGAGAACGAGGTACGTGCGACTCCTATCGGGATTTGTCGGCGCATCGGGCGACTTTGTTGGTTTAGTTTTACCATTGTCGAGATGTCTTGTAACTGGGATTCCGAGCCTGATCGGGTTGTCCTGGGAGAAGGAATATCCTTCGTTGACCGTGAGAGCTTGTGATGGGCTAAGTTGGGACACCCCTGCAGGGTTATGAACTTTCGAAAGCCGTGCCCGCGGTTATGGGCAGATGGGAATTTGTTATTGTCCGGTTGTACAAAACCTGAAGTTGAACTTAATTAAAATGCACCAACCGCGTGTGTGACCGTGACGGTCTCTTCTCGGCGGAGTCCGGGAAGTGAAGACGGTGTTGGAGTTATGCTTGACGTAGGTTGTTCTAGGATCACTTCTTGATCATAGTTTCTCGACCATGCTTTTGCCTTCTCTTCTCGCTCTCATTTGCGTATGTTAGCCACAAAATATGATAGTCGCTTGCTGCAGCTCCACCTCATACCTTTTACCCTACCTAGGAGCTTAAATAGTCTTGATCGCGAGGGTGTGAGATTGCTGAGTCCCCGTGACTCACAGATACTTCCAAAACCAGATTGCAGGTGCTGATGAAACCGTGCAGGTGACGAAACCGAGCTAAGGAGGAGCTCGATGGAGTTCGTGTTCGTTTTGTTGTTCCGTTTCCAGTTGATCAGTAGTGGAGCCCAGTTGGGACAATCGGGGATCTGTGTAGCTTTTGGGGTAGTCTTCTTTTAGTTTGGTTCCGTAGTCGGACCTTGATTGTATCTGGTTGATGTAATGCTTTATTCATGTAATTGTGTGAAGTGGCGAGTGTAAGCCAACTATGTACCTTTTTCCCTTATTCATTACATGGGTTGTTGTGAAGATTAACTCACTTGCGACATTGCTTTCAATGCGGTTATGCCTCTAAGTCATGCTTCGACACGTAGGAGATATAGCCGCATCGAGGGCGTTACAATACTACCCTCAAAGATTGTCGCGATCCCCTATATTTGTGGGTTATCAATCCATTAGAACAATATATACTAGACCATGGAAATGACATCCATATGAATTAAAGAAATGATATAGACGAAATATTCTTTAGGCAAGCACCTATCCTTAAGCATACTTTACCTATTGAAACTTTGGGAGACACTCTTCCACTTAAGAGTGATCCTGTGTTTGAATTAAAGAAACTGCCAGAACATTGGAATATGTTTATCTTGATGAAAAGAAGATGTATCTTGTTATTATCAATGCTAACCTTTCAGAGCAGGAAGAAAAGAGATTATTCAAAACTCAGAGGAATCATCGTGCTGCTATTAGATATACTTTTGATGATCTTAAGAGCATTAGCCCCACTTTATGTCAGCACAAGATTAATGTGGAGCCTAATACTAAACCCGTTGTTGATCACCAACGCCGTCTGAATCCTAAAATGAAGGATGTGGTAAGAACTGAAATATTAAAACCTCTGGAGGTAGGTACAATTTATCACTGTTCAAGAAATCTTCCGATTTAGCGATTTATCGTCTGATTTATCACTACTCATGGGTGTGACCGATAAGATTATGCCTTATCTTCACCTTTTATTATTTGGGCCGATTCATCACTCTCGCAAGCGATTTACCAAAAATCTACCGATAAATCATGCATATTCCTAACATTATGTTTTCAAAAAACTATGTTTATTTGTGTTTTGTGGACCTTGCTATGCAATATGTACTATTGTCCTATTTTGCTTATCATTACACGATATTCAAAGGCTAGGAATCAAGGTATAACACTTCTATCCAATATTGTTTTGGTGTTGAGTATAGCATATTTTAGTGTTGGGAACGTGGGGTTTGCAAAAAATGGCCGATTAATAGTCGACCGATAAAATCGATTAATCGGCTGATTTCTAATTAATCTCTAATACCCAGCTGACCGAGACGCCAACGATAAATGATATCCTCAACACTGCAATTTATCCTATAGCTAATAGTAGATGGGCAAATCTTGTTCATTGTGTTCCTAAGAAAAAATGCATTATTGTTGTTCCTAATAATAAAAATGAACTTATCCCACGAAGAATTGCAACTGGTTAAAAAAGTTCACCGGTTTTGGAAAAACTTTATGAAAAAGTTCATCCTGTAGCAAACACTTCATTGACTTGGACAAAAAGGTTCATCGAGTCTGAAAATAGTTCATCAATTTTGAAAAATGTTCGCAATATTGAAGGAAAAATCATCATTCTTGAAAAAAAGTTCATCAAATTTAAAATAAAGTTCATCGGATTTGGAAAAAGTTCATCAACTTTGTATTTTTTATCAAATTTGAAAACAGTTCACCAACATAAAATAAATTCATTGAATTAGAAAAAAGTTCATCCAATTTGATAAAATATTCATCGAATTTGAAAAAAGTTCATCAATTTAAAAAATGTGGATGTATTTAGAAAAAAAAGGCATCAAACAAGGAAGAAGGAAAAAATAAAACAGAGAAAAAAACAAAAAAACAGAAAAATGAAAGAAAAGATGATAAGATAAAAAAATGATGGACCTTTGAGCATCAAGTTCCCTTTGCGGGGTGGTTACCACAGTGCGCAGTGAACCAGGAAATCCGATGCCTAGCTCTTGTGAACGAAAGAGACAGTGACGGGCGCAGCCCAGCTAACGCGGCTGCAGGTGTTGTTTTGCAGAAACAGTAGTAACCGTCGCCTGCAGCGTCAAATAGGGCTTGCTCAAATATGTGCCTCAGTTAGAAGCAACTATGCACTTCTCGTGGAAGCAAAATGTGGGAGCTACTAGTTAACGAGCGCTTTTTTGGGAGCCTTGCAACGATCAGCGTCACTTGGCGCGCTCTCGGCCATTCGCCATGTGTCGCGTTTTGGACGCTTCCTCCGGATTTAGTTTTTTTTCCGCACGCATTTTTGGCTTTTTAGACGGGTTTTTTTCAACGTTTTGGTTTTTCCTCGGTCTTCCTTAGCTTTCCGATCAAAAAAAATCCGAAAAAACAATTTAGCGCGAAAAAATGCGTTTCTTTTTCTTTTCTTTCGCGAAAGTTACGGTTTTTTTTTCGCGGGAGGCACGGTTGTTTTTAAGCAAGAGTCACGGCCGTACCTTTCGGAAACGAAAAAACACGTTTTCTGTTTTTTTTCTTTCACGAGAGTTACGGTTTTGCTTCTGCAAGAGGCACGGTTGTGCTTTCGTGAGAGTCACGGCCGTGCCTCTCAGAAAGGGAAAAACAAAACGCGTTTTCTGTTTTTTTTTCTTTCGCGAGAGTCACGGTTTTACTTCCGTGAGAGGCACGGTTGTGCTTTCACGAGAGTCACGGCTGTGCCTCTCAGAAAGGGAAAAAATACGCATTTTCTATTTTTTCTCTTTCGCGAGAGTCACGGTTTTGCTTTCGCAAGAGGCACGGTTGTACTTTCGCGAGAGTCATGCCCGTGCCTCTCGGAAATGAAAAAAACGTGTTTTCTGTTTTTGTTTCTTCCACGAGAATCACAGTTTTGCTTCCACAGAGGCACGGTTGTGATTTCGCGATGCCTCTTTCGGAAAAGGAAAAAAACGTGCTCCCGGTTCGGTTTTTTCGTCCGGTTTTTTTCGTCAGATTTTTTTCGTGAAAAAAAAGTTCGACAAAACCTATCAACATGAGATCTAGTTTTAAAAAACTCGACGCGAGAAATCCAATGGTGAAAACGGTTCGAGATTTGGACGCACGGTTTAAAAGATAAAATATTTTGAATAAACGAATCTACGAAAAAAGGGAAAACTTCCAGGTTGCGACAAGTGGCGCGCTGCATATGCACCACTTGTTACGACCTGCGAAAGTGGAGTGTTCTTTGCAACGAGTACTTCTTAATTAGTGATTTCGGTAAAATGTTCATCTACAGGCTTACCTGATCGCTCGCGGCCCATTAGTGCTGTACAGCGGCTCACTCATGCCCCTCTTGCTTTTACGTTTTGTTTTAATGTTGGTTTACTGTGGTACTATCCTCAAAAACAAAAGGTTTACTGTGGCAGCTGTTGGATAGTGACAAATTCAATAAAATATGCAGTAACTTAAAAAATGTTCATGAATTTCAAAAATGTGAAAAAAATTGATACGTATATTCCAAAAGCTAAATATGATTAAAATTTTGAAAAGCCGTGATTTAGAAAAAATGTTAAGCCAATGTAAAAAAATTGTTAGCATAGTTCAAAAAAATTATTGATCGCATTAAACAACATTTCTGAGAAAAATGTTCACGTGTTAAATAAAAATGTACGTGACATTATAGAAAAATGTTAATCATGTATTTGAGAAGTGTTAAACATGTATAAATAATATTTCTGATGCATGCAACAAATGTACAGGATGTATTAAGAGTTAGAAATTAAAACATATACTGGAAAAATATTAATCAGGTATTTTAAAAGTTCAATCATGTATAATATTTTCCTGATATATATGAAACTGTACAACATGTATAAGATATATATTGAAAAAACTATTAATTATGTAGTTGAAAACTGTTAAAATGTATAAGAAGAATGTACAACGTACATGAGAAAATTAGACATCAAAACATATATCTAAAGAAAATATTTAGTTTTGTATTTGACAAATTTTAAACATGTACAAAAAAAATTCTGTTGTATGTGAATAAGTACATTGTGTGTGTAAAAACGTAGACATCAAAACATATATTTGATAAAAAAATGTTAATTTTGTATTAAAAAATGTTAAACATGTATTGAAAAACGTTCTTGATGTATATGAAAAATGTACCATGTGTATTACAAAAATGGAGACATGAAATGTATGAAAGAAAGTAGACATTTGTTGAAGAAAACAGAAAAAAAGGAAAAGGAAAAAACAAAAGGAAACCGTAGAGAAACATAAAAGCGAAGAAAACTGGTGAAAACCAGAGAGAAGAGGAAAAAGGGAAAGGAAGAAACAAAGAAAGTAGAAGAAAATTTGTTGAGAAATATATAAATGAAGGAAACAGGTGAAAACCAAAAGAGGAAGAAAAAGGAAAAAAAATGGAAATACAAAAAAACCAAAGAAACCGATAGAGAAACATCAAAAAGATAGAGAAATATAAAAAAGATAGAAAAGCGATGAACCAAAGAGGAAGAATAAGAAAAAAAAACAAAGAAAACAAAGAAAACCGGTCCCACTGTCACGGACTGCTGTAGCGCAAGATAATCAGTCCTCCATTCTTCCATTGCAGAGCGTCGCGGTCCATCGTATGTGGTGGAGAAAATTGTGCCTATATCACTGGAGAGAAAGTCGCGGCAGGCAAAGGCGATGCCCTTCAGACATACTCCCTCATTTCTGGTTTATAGGGCTCGTCGCAAAGAAAATGTATTTCTATTTTATAAGTCTCAATTCTACTATTCACCAACACATGTCCAGATTTCAAGATGCATTAAATCACTGCAGGCAAGGATCAATAAAAGACTAACCAATGCATGTAGAAGTTTTTTGGTCATTTATTGGTCATGATTGCATGCATTGGTAAACACATTTTTTTTAGAAAACTGAGCGTGGTAATTAAGTATTTTTAAAAACTATAAAATTTATTCCACCATTCACCATCTATCTTGGTTGAAGAGATTTACAAATTAAACCCTATAAACCGGAAAAGAGGTAGTAGTATACATTAGATTTGGTGCAAGAACATGAACTGCAATGGTGATGAACACCAAGGGAAGAGATAGCAACCCGGGAGACGTCCCCCCCCCCCCCCCCCCTCCCCCCTACGAAGGGAAGGCCCTTGCATAGAATCAAGCAAGGGATTCGATCAAAATGGACCATGATAAGAATCATATTAATTAACAAACATTTGATCCCTAACTAATGACCATGACAAGAATGATAGAGAAGGAGCAAATTTGTCTTTGCCTCTTGTCACTCTATGATGTGATGATACATGGCAGATGACCGGATTCAGTTGACCTTGTAAGTATACTTGTAGTCAAACCAATACATGGCCATACATAGATAGATACATTAATACAAGGTGGATGGATCTAGGCATCATGCATGACCTGGCATACATATACATACATAAAGAAGAAAACGATGGATATGGTCCACTTGCAAGCATGTAGTTGCGAGATGTTCACTTTTGCTTGTGTACTTGAGATGAGTTTCATACTTTGTCGACGAATATCCAATTCTGAGTTCGGGCTCATCTGCACCTGGTCAAGAAACAATTCATACAAAATTCAGAATAAATAAAAAAATCCAATTTTTTTGTGTAAGATAGATAATTTGGTGCGTGAGGTGCGCTCCAAATTTCACAACATTTGGAGATTTGAGTAGTTCTCAGCAAAAAAGACAAATTGTGTCAGAACAGTATATGCATCCTTGCCTACTGGTAGAGCTACGACATCATGTACATATGCATCCTTGAGCTCAGTGCAAAAACTATGAGATCAAGCATAATCCTTCGGCGGCAGGCCTTCATCTCCTCGCGTGGCGGGTGGCGGCGAGGGCCTTTCATCCCCATGTGACGGGATCTCAGGCTGTTGTAGATCGGCGGCTCTGGACGTCGAGGTGCACGTGGCGGAGAGGGACGCCAGGGTGGCGGCCTCGGTGTTCTTCAGCGACCTTGGCGACCGTTGTGGCCGCGAGGGCGGCACGGCGGCCTACTATTGGGAACCGGTAGGCGACGGCGTGAGGGTCGTCATTCTGCCTAATAAAGGCGACGCTCCTATGGTTTCTCTCACGTCAAGACGAAGATCTGCTTGATGCTTGTCCTCCTTGATCTGGCCAGAGTGTCAAGTTCCGGAAGGCTCCGCCGACAAACTCCCATGGGCGCCTCATGCCTGGAGATTGCTGGATCGGATGGGATTCGGTCGTGAGCACCCATGTTTTTTCCGACCATTTGGTTTCTGGAGGGAGCGGCGCGAAGCTCTGCTACTTGTTGCCATCATGGGACATGTCTTTTTCGTTCCATGATGAAGTCAGAGGTAGAGAATGTCAAGGAAGTTGTGATCTGAGGACTAGTAAAGGTGGTTCGAGTCTTTGCGGTGACAAGGAATTTGCTTGGTGTTTGGGGACTCGTAGCAGTGATACGTCTCCAACATATCTATAATTTTTGATTGTTCCATGCTATTATATTATCTGTTTTAGATGTTTATGGGCTTTATTATACACTTATATATTATTTTTGGGACTAACCTATTAACCAAGAGCCCAGTACCAGTTTCTGTTTTTTTTTGTTTTAGAGTATCGCAGAAAAGGAAAATCAAACGGAGTCCAATTGACCTGAAACTTCACGGAACTTATTTTTGGACCAGAAGAAGCCCACAAAGTATCGGAGATGGACCAGGAGAGTCCCGGGCTGCCCACGAGAGTGGGGGGCGCGCCCACCCCCTGGGCGCGCACCCTGCCTCGTGGATAGCCCGGAGGTCCACCGACGTACTTCTTCCTCCCATATATATCCATATACCCTAAAAACTGTTGGGGAACGTAGCAATTTCAAAAAAATTCCTACGCACACGCAAGATCATGGTGATGCATAGCAACGAGAGGGGAGAGTGTTGTCCACGTACCCTCGTAGACCGAAAGCGGAAGCGTTAGCACAACGCGGTTGATGTAGTCGTACGTCTTCACGATCCGGCGGATCAAGTACCGAACGCACGACACCTCCGAGTTCTGCACACGTTCAACTCGATGACGTCCCTCGAACTCCGATCCAGCCGAGTGTTGAGGGGGAGTTTCGTCAGCACGACGGCGTGGTGACGATGATGATGTTCTATCGACACAGGGCTTCGCCTAAGCACTGTACGATGTGATCGAGGTGGATTATGGTGGAGGGGGCACCGCACACGGCTAAGAGATCAAGAGATCAATTGTTGTGTCTTTGGGGTGCCCCCTGCACCCATATATAAAGGAGTGGAGGAGGGGGAGGGTCGGCCCTCTCTATGGCGCGCCCTAGGGGAGTCCTACTCCCACCGGGAGTAGGATTCCCCTTTTCCTAGTAGAACTAGGAACCCTTCCAAGTAGTAGGAGTAGGAGGGAAGGAAAAGGAAGGGAAAAGGAGAAGGAAGGAAGGGGGCGGACCCCCTCCCTAGTCCAATTCGGACCAGCCCATGGGGAGGGGTGCGGCCACCCTTTGAGGCCTTTCTCTCCTTTCCCGTATGGCCCATTTAGGCCCAATACAAATTCCCGTAACTCCACGGTACTCCCGAAAATACCCGAATCACTCGGAACCTTTCTGAAGTCCAAATATAGTCGTCCAATATATCGATCTTTACATCTCGACCATTTCGAGACTCGTCGTCATGTCCCCGATCTCATCCGGGACTCCGAACTCATTCGGTACATCAAAACATATAAACTCATAATATAGCTGTCATCATAGCGTTAAGCGTGCGGACCCTACGGGTTCAAGAACTATGTAGACATGACTGAGACTCGTCTCCGGTCAATAATCAATAGCAGAACCTGGATGCTCATATTGGCTCCTACATATTCTACGAAGATCTTTATCGGTCAGACTGCATAACAACATACGTTGTTCCCTTTGTCATCGGTATGTTACTTGCCCGAGATTCGATCGTCGGTATCTCAATACCTAGTTCAATCTCGTTACCGGCAAGTCTCTTTACTCGTTCCGTAATACCTCATCCCGCAACTAGCTCATAGTTGCAATGCTTGCAAGGCTTAAGTGATGTGTATTACCGAGTGGGCCTAGAGATACCTCTCCGACAATCGGAGTGACAAATCCTAATCTCGAAATACGCCAACCTAACAAGTACCTTTGGAGACACCTGTAGAGCACCTTTATAATCACCCAGTTACGTTGTGATGTTTGGTAGCACACAAAGTGTTCCTCCGGCAAACGGGAGTTGCATAATCTCATAGTCATAGGAACATGTATAAGTCATGAAGAAAGCAATAGCAACAAACTAAACGATCAAGTTCTATGCTAACGGAATGGGTCAAGTCAATCACATCATTCTCTAATGATGTGATCCCGTTAATCAAATGACAACTCATGTCTATGGCTAGGAAACTTAACCATCTTTGATTCAACGAGCTAGTCAAGTAGAGGCATACTAGTG
Source organism: Triticum urartu (assembly GCF_056163025.1). Classification (NCBI taxonomy): domain Eukaryota; kingdom Viridiplantae; phylum Streptophyta; class Magnoliopsida; order Poales; family Poaceae; genus Triticum; species Triticum urartu. The sequence continues at coordinate 5,756,491 of NC_141877.1, forward strand.
ACATAATGTTTGTCTATGTATTCACACATGTATTATGTTTCCGGTTAATACAATTCTAGCATGAATAATAAACATTTATCATGATATAAGGAAATAAATAATAACTTTATTATTGCCTCTAGGGCATATTTCCTTCAGTCTCCCACTTGCACTGGAGTCAATAATCTAGTTCACATCGCCGTGTGATTTAACATCAATAGTTCACATCACCATGTGATTAACACCCATAGTTCACATCGTCATGTGACCAACACCCAAAGGGTTTACTAGAGTCAATAATCTAGTTCACATCGCTATGTGATTAATACCCAAAGAGTACTAAGGTGTGATCATGTTTTGCTTGTGAGGGAAGTTTAGTCAACGGGACTGCTACATTCAGATCCATATGTATTTTGCAAATTTCTATGTCAACAATGCTCTGCACGGAGCTACTCTAGCTAATTGCTCCCACTTTAAATATGTATCCAGATTGAGACTTTGAGTCATCTGGATCAGTGTCAAAACTTGCATCGACGTAACCCTTTACGACGAACCTTTTGTCACCTCCATAATCGAGAAACATATCCTTATTCCACTAAGGATAATTTTGACCAATGTCCAGTGATCTACTCCTAGACCACTATTGTACTCCCTTGCCAAACTCAGGGCAAGGTATACAATAGGTCTGGTACACAGCATGGCATACTTTATAGAACCTATGGCTAAGGCATAGGGAATGACTTTCATTCTCTCTCTATCTTCTGCCGTGGTCGGGTTTTGAGTCTTACTCAACTTCACACCTTGTAACACAGGCAAGAACTCCTTCTTTGACTGTTCCATTTTGAACTACTTCAAAATCTTGTCAAGGTATGTACTCATTGAAAAACTTATCAAGCATCTTGATCTATCTCTATAGATCTTGATGCTCAGTATGTAAGCAGCTTCACCGAGGTCTTTCTTTGAAAAACTCCTTTCAAACATTCCTTTATACTTTGCAGAATAATTCTACATTATCTCCGATCAACAATATGTCATACATATACTTATCAAAAATGCTGTAGTGCTCCCACTCACTTTCTTGTAAATACAGGCTTCACCGCAAGTCTGTATAAAACTATATGCTTTGATCAACTTATCAAAGCGTATATTCCAACTCCGAGATGCTTGCACCAGTCCATAGATGGATCGCTAGAGCTTGCATATTTTGTTAGTACCTTTAGGATTGACAAAACCTTTTGGTTGCATCATATACTACTCTTCTTTAATAATCCATTAAGGAATGCAATTTTGTTTATCCATTTGCCAGATTTCATAAAATGCGGTAATTGCTAACATGATTCGGACAGACTTAAGCATAGATACGAGTGAGAAACTCTCATCGTAGTCAACACCTTGAACTTGTCGAAAACCTTTTTGCGACAATTCTAGCTTTGTAGATAGTAACACTACTATCAGCGTCCGTCTTCCTCTTGAAGATCTATTTAATCTCAATGGCTCGCCGATCAATGGGCAAGTCAATCAAAGTCCATACTTTGTTCTCATACATGGATCTCATCTCAGATTTCATGGCCTCAAGCCATTTCGCGGAATCTGGGCTCATCATCGCTTCCTCATAGTTCGTAGGCTCGTCATGGTCAAGTAACATGACCTCTAGAACAGGATTACCGTACCACTCTGGTGCAGATATCACTCTGGTTTACCTACGAGGTTCGGTAGTAACTTGATCTGAAGTTACATGATCATCATCATTAGCTTCCTCACTAATTGGTGTAGTAGTCACAGGAACAGATTTCTATGATGAACTACTTTCCAATAAGGGAGCAGGTACAGTTACCTCATCAAGTTCTACTTTCCTCCCACTCACTTCTTTCGAGAGAAACTCCTTCTCTAGAAAGGATCCATTCTTAGCAACGAATATCTTGCCTTCGGATCTGTGATAGAAGGTGTACCCAACATTTTCTTTTGGGTATCCTATGAAGACGCACTTCTCCGATTTGGTTTTGAACTTATCAGGTTGAAGCATTTTCACATTAGCATTGCAACCTCAAACTTTAAGAAACAACAGCTTAGGTTTCTTGCCAAACCATAGTTCATACATGTCGTCTCAACGGATTTAGATGGTGCCCTATTTAACGTGAATGTAGTTGTCTCTAATGCATAACCCCAAAACAATAGCAGTAAATCAGTAAGAGACGTCATAGATCGCACCATATCTAATAAAGCACGGTTACGACGTTCGGGCACACCATTACACTGTGGTGTTCCAGGTGGCGTGAGTAGTGAAACTATTTCACATTGTTTTAACTGAAGGCCAAACTCGTAACTCAAATATTTTACTTCTGCGATCATATCGTAGAAACTTTTATTTTGTTACGATGATTCTCCACTTCACTCTGAAATTCTTTGAACTTTTCAAATGTTTCAGACTTGTGTTTCATCAAGTAGATATACTCATATCTGCTCAAATCATCTGTGAAGATCAGAAAATAATGATACCTGCCGTGAGCCTCAATATTCATCGGACCACATACATCAGTATGTATGATTTCCAACAAATCTGTTGCTCGCTCCATTGTTCCGGAGAACGAAGTCTTAGTCATCTTGCCCATGAGGCATGGTTCGCAAGTATCAACTGATTCATAATCAAGTGATTCCAAAAGCCCATCAACATGGATTTTCTTCATGTGCTTTACACCAATATGACCTAACCGGTAGTGCCACAAATAAGTTGCACTATCATTATTAACTTTGCATCTTTTGGCTTCAATATTATAAAAATGTGTATCACCATGATCGAGATCCAACAAACCATTTTCATTGGGTGTATGACCATAGAAGGTTTTATTCATGTAAACAGAACAACAATTATTCTTTAACTTACATGAATAATCGTATTGCAATAAACATGATCCAATCATATTCATGCTCAACGCAAACACTAAATAACATTTATTTTAGGTTTAACACTAATCCCGAAAGTATAGGGAGTGTGCCATGATGATCATATCAATCTTGGAACCATTTCCAATACACATCGTCACTTCACCCTTAACTAGTCTCTGTTCATTCTGCAACTCCCATTTTGAGTTACTACTCTTAGCAACTGAACCAGTATCAAATACCGAGGGGTTGCTATAAACACTAGTAAAGTACACATCAATAACATGTATATCCAATATAAAATTGTTCACTTTGCCATCCTTCTTATCCGCCAAATACTTGGGGCAGTTCCGCTTCCAGTGACCAGTCCCTTTGCAGTAGAAGCACTTAGTCTCAGGCTTAGGTCCAGACTTGGGCTTCTTCACTTGAGCAGCAACTTGCTTGCCATTCTTCTTGAAGTTCCCTTTCTTTCCCTTTCCCTTTTCTTGAAACTAGTGGTCTTGTTAATCATCAACACTTGATGCTCTTTCTTGATTTCTACCTTCATCGATTTCATCATCATGAAAAGCTCGGGAATCATTTACGTCATCCCTTGCATACTATAGTTCATCATGAAGTTCTACTAACTTGGTGATGGTGACTAGAGAATTCTGTCAATCACTATTTTATCTAGAAGATTAACTCCCACTTGATTCAAGCGATTGTAGTACCCAGACAATATGAGCACATGCTCACTGCTTGAGCTATTCTCCTCCATCTTTTAGCTATAGAACTTGTTGGAGACTTCATATCTCTCAACTCGGGTATTTGCTTGAAATATTAACTTTAACTCCTGGAACATCTCATATGGTCCATGATGTTCAAAACGTTTTTGAAGTCCCGATTCTAAGCCGTTTAAGCATGGTGCACTAAACTATCAAGTAGTCATCATATTGAGCTAGCCAAATGTTTATAACATCTGCATCTGCTCCTGCAATAGGTTTGTCACCTAGCGGTGCATCAAAGACATAATTCTTCCGTGAAACAATGAGGATAAACCTCAGATCACGGATCCAACCCGCATCATTGCTACTAACATCTTTCATCTTAGTTGTCTCTAGGAACATATCAAAAATAAAACAGGGGAGCTAAACGCGAGCTATTGATCTACAACATAGATATGCTAATACTACCAGGACTAAGTTCATGATAAATTAAAGTTCAATTAATCATATTACTTAAGAACTCCCACTTAGATAGACATCCCTCTAATCCTCTAAGTGATCACGTGATCCAAAACCATGTCCGATCATCACGTGAGATGGAGTAGTTTCAATGGTGAACATCACTATGTTGATCATATCTACTATATGATTCACGCTCGACCTTTCGGTCTCCGTGTTCCCAGGCCATATCTGTTATATGCTAGGCTCGTCAAGTTTAACCTGAGTATTCCATGTGTGCAACTATTTTGCACCCGTTGTATTTGAACATAGAGCCTATCACACCCGATCATCACGTGGTGTCTCAGCACGAAGAACTTTCGCAACGGTGCATACTCAGGGAGAACACTTATACCTTGATAATTTAGTGAGAGATCATCTTATAAAGCTACCATCGAACTAAGCAAAATAAGATGTATAAAAGATAAACATCACATGTAATCAAAATATGTGACATGATATGGCCATCATCATCTTGTGCCTTTGATCTCCATCTCCAAAGTATCGTCATGATTTCCATCGTCACCGGGATGACACCATGATCTCCATCATCTTGATCTATATCAATGTGTCATCACATGGTTGTCTCGCCAACAATTGCTCTTGCAACTATTGCTATCGCATAGCGATAAAGTAAAGCAATTATTTGGCGCTTGCATCTTATGCAATAGAGAGATAACCATAAGGCTTTTGCCAGTTGCCGATAACTTCAACAAAACATGATCATCGCATACAAAAACTTATATCTCATCACGTCTTGACCATATCACATCACAACATGCCCTGCAAAAACAAGTTAGACGTCCTCTACTTTGTTGTTGCAAGTTTTACGTGGCTGCTACGGGCTGAGCAAGAACCGTTCTTACCTACGCATCAAAACCACAACGATAGTTTGTCAAGTTAGTGTTGTTTTAACCTTCTCAAGGACCGGGCGTAGCCACACTCGGTTCAACTAAAGTTGGAGAAACTAACACCCGCTAGTCACCTGTGTGCATAGCACGGCGGTAAAACCAGTCTCGCGTAAGCGTACGTGTAATGTCGGTCCAGGCCGCTTCATCCAACAATGCCGCCGAACCAAAGTGTGACATGTTGGTAAGCAGTATGACTTATATCGCCCACAACTCACTTTTGTTCTACTCGTGCATATTACATCAACGCATAAAACCTGGCTCGGATGCCACTGTTGGGGAACGTAGCAATTTCAAAAAAATTCCTACACACACGCAAGATCATGGTGATGCATAGCAACGAGAGGGGAGAGTATTGTCCACGTACCCTCGTAGACCGAAAGCGGAAGCGTTAGCACAACGTGGTTGATGTAGTCGTACGTTTTCACGATCCGGCGGATCAAGTACCGAATGCACGACACCTCCGAGTTCTGCACACGTTCAACTCGATGACGTCCCTCGAACTCAAATCTAGCCGAGTGTTGAGGGGGAGTTTCGTCAGCACGACGGCGTGGTGACGATGATGATGTTCTACCGACGCATAACTTCGCCTAAGCACCGCTACGATATGATCGAGGTGGATTCTGGTGGAGGGGGGCACCGCACACGGCTAAGAGATCAAGAGATCAATAGTTGTGTCTTTGGGGTGCCCCCTGCACCCGTATATAAAGGAGTGGAGGAGGGGGAGGGCCGGCCCTCTCTATGGCGCGCCCTAGGGAAGTCCTACTCCCATCGGGAGTAGGATTCCCCTTTTCCTAGTAGAACTAGGAACCCTTCCAAGTAGTAGGAGTAGGAGGGAAGGAAAAGGAAGGGAAAAGGAGAAGGAAGGAAGGGGGCGCCCCCCTCCCTAGTCCAATTCGGACCAGCCCATGGGGATGGGTGCGGCCACCCTTTGAGGCCTTTCTCTCCTTTCCCGTATGGCCCATTAAGGCCCAATACGAATTCCCGTAACTCCCCGGTACTCCTGAAAATACCCGAATCACTCGGAACCTTTCTGAAGTCCGAATATAGTCGTCCAATATATCGATTTTTACGTCTCGACCATTTCGAGACTCCTCGTCATGTCCCCGATCTCATCCGGGACTCCGAACTCATTCGGTACATCAAAACATATAAACTCATAATATAACTATCATCGTAGCGTTAAGCGTGCGGACCCTACGGGTTCGAGAACTATGTAGACATGACTGAGACTCGTCTCCGGTCAATAAACAATAGCGGAACCTGAATGCTCATATTGGCTCCTACATATTCTACGAAGATCTTTATCGGTCAGACCGCATAACAACATACGTTGTTCCCTTTGTCATCGGTATGTTACTTGCCCGAGATTCGATCGTTGGTATCTCAATACCTAGTTCAATCTCGTTACCGGCAAGTCTCTTTACTCGTTCCGTAATACCTCATCCCGCAATTAACTCATTAGTTGCAATGCTTGCAAGGCTTAAGTGATGTGTATTACCGAGTGGGCCCAGAGATACCTCTCCGACAATCGGAGTGACAAATCCTAATCTCGAAATACGCCAACCCAACAAGTACCTTTGGAGACACCTGTAGAGAACTTTTAGAATCACCCAGTTACGTTGTGACGTTTGGTAGCACACAAAGTGTTCCTCCGGTAAATGGGAGTTGCATAATCTCATAGTCATAGGAACATGTATAAGTCATGAAGAAAGCAATAGCAACAAACTAAATGATCAAGTGCTATGCTAACGGAATGGGTCAAGTCAATCACATCATTCTCTAATGATGTGATCCCGTTAATCAAATGACAACTCATGTCTATGGCTAGGAAACGTAACCATCTTTGATTCAACGAGCTAGTCAAGTAGAGGCATACTAGTGACATACTATTTGTCTATGTATTCACACATGTATTATGTTTTCGGTTAATACAATTCTAGCATGAATAATAAACATTTATCATGATATAAGGAAATAAATAATAACTTTATTATTGCCTCTAGGGCATATTTCGTTCAAAAACTTCGGGGAGCACAATAGATCGGGGGTTCCGCCGCCTGAAGCCTTCGTAGCCATCGAAAACCAATCTAGACCCGTTCCGGCACCCTGCCGGAGGGGGGAATCCCTCTCCGGTGGCCATCTTCATCATCCCGGCGCTCTCCATGACGAGGAGAGAGTAGTTCTCCCTCGGGGCTGAGGGTATGTACCAGTAGCTATGTGTTTGATCTCTCTCTCTCTCTCTCTCTCTCTCGTGTTCTTAAGGTGGTACGATCTTGATGTATCGCGAGCTTTGCTATTATAGTTGGATCTTATGATGTTTCTCCCTCTCTACTCTCTTGTAATGAATTGAGTTTTCCCTTTGAAGTTATTTTATCAGATTGAGTCTTTAAGGATTTGAGAACAGTTGATGTATGTCTTATGTGGGATACCCATGGTGACAATGGAGTATTCTATTGATCGACTTGATGTATGTTTTGGTGATCAACTTGTGGATTCCGCCAATGAACCTATGCATAGGGGTTGGCACACGTTTTTCTCTTGACTCTCCGGTAGACTCTTTGGGGAACTCTTTGAAGTTCTTTGTGTTGGTTTGAATAGATGAATCTGAGATTGTGTGATGCATATCGTATAATCATACCCACGGATACTTGAGGTGACATTGGAGTATCTAGGTGACATTAGGGTTTTGGTTGATTTGTGTCTTAAGGTGTTATTCTAGTATGCACTCTAGGGCTATTTGTGACACTTATAGGAATAGCCCAACAGATTGATTGGAAAGAATAATTTTGAGGTGGTTTCGTACCCTACCATAATCTCTTCGTTCGTTCTCTGCTATTAGTGACTTTGGAGTGACTCTTTGTTGCATGTTGAGGGATAGTTATATGATCCAATTATGTTATTATTGTTGAGAGGACTTGCACTAGTGAAAGTATGAACCCTAGGCCTTATTTCAACGCATTGCAATACCGTTTGTGCTCACTTTTATCATTAGTTACCTTGCTGTTTTTCTATTTTTCAGATTACAAAAACCTTTATCTACCATCCATATACCACTTGTATCACCATCTCTTCGCCGAACTAGTGCACCTATAGAATTTACCATCGTATTGGGTGTGTTTGGGACACAAGAGACTCTTTGTTATTTGGTTGCAGGGTTGCTTGAGAGAGACCATCTTCATCCTACGCCTCCTATGGATTGATAAACCTTAGGTCATCCACTTGAGGGAAATTTGCTACTGTCCTACAAACCTCTGCACTTGGAACCCCAACAACGTCTACAAGAAGAAGGTTGTGTAGTAGACATCAAGCTCTTTTCTGGCGCCGTTGCCGGGAAGGTGAGTGCTTGAAGGTGTATCTTTAGATCTTGCAATCGAGTCTTTTAGTTTCTTGTTTTATCACTAATTTAGTTTAAAAAATAAAACTACAAAAAAATATGGAATTGAGTTTGCCTCATACGCTTCATCTTTTTAATATCTTTCATGAGAATGATGGAAAGGAAAATTGTGCCAAAGTGTTAGAAGAAGAATGCGTTAAAATGTTTGGCACTAGATCTTTGAATGATGAGCATGATTGCAATGTTGTTAGTATGAATTCCTTGAATATCCATGATGCTAATGATATACAAAGCCACAAGCTTGGGGAAGCTATGTTTGATGAAGATGATAATTTTTGTCCCCCAAGTTTTGATGAGAAAATTTATTATGATGAAAGAATGCCTCCTATTTATGATGATTATATTGATGAAAGTGGATTTGGAGAGGTCATGACTTTATTTTGTGATGAATCCACTATTCCGGAAGAGGTTCTAATTGATTATGAGAACAAAGTTGCTATCTATGATGATTATTGTGATGACTTGTTTGCTATAAAGAATAATGATATCCATGAAACTTGTCATCATGATTTTAGTTTTTAATTGGATTATGCCTCACATGATAATTATTTTGTTGAGTTTGCTCCCACTACTATCCATGACAATAAATTTGCTTATGTGGAGAGTAATAAACTCTCTATGCTTGTATCATGAAAATAATGCTTTATGTGATGGTTATATTGTTGAATTCATTCATGATGCTACTGAAAATTATAATGAGGGAGGAACATATGCTTGTAGGAATTGCAATAATATCAAGTTTCCTCTCTATGTGCTTAAAATTGTGAAGTTATGCTTGTTTTACCTTCCTATGCAAGTTGATTCTTGTTCCCACAAGTTGTTTGCTCACAAAATCCCTATGCATAGGAAGTGGGTTAGACTTAAATGTGCTAGTCATATTCTTCATGATGCTCTCTTTATGTTACAATTCTTATCTTTTATGTGAGCATCATTGAAATCATCATGCCTAGCTAGGGGCGTTAAACGATAGCGCTTGTTGGGAGGCAACCCAATTTCATTTTTGTTCCTTGCTTTTTGTTCCTGTTTAGTAATAAATAATTCATCTAGCCTCTGTTTAGATGTGGTTTTATGTCTTTAATTAGTGTTTGTGCCAAGTAGAACCGTTGGGAAGACTTGGGGAAAGTCTTGTTGATCATGCTGTAAAAAACAGAAACTTTAGCGCTCACGAGATTTGCTGCCATTGTTTATTGGAGAGTGATATTTAGTTTATTATTTTTAAAGATGATTAACAGATAAATTCCTCACGTCCAGCAATTTATTTTAGAATTTTTGGGGTTTCAGAAGTTTGCGTTAGTTACAGATTACCACAGACTGTTCTGTTTTTGACAGATTCTGTTTTTCGTGTGTTGTTTACTTATTTTGATGAATCTATGGCTAGTAAAAGAGTTTATAAACCATAAAGAAGTTGAAATACAGTAGGTTTAACACCAATATAAATAAAGAATGAGTTCATTACAGTACCTTGAAGTGGTGTTTTGTTTTCTTTCGCGAACGGAGCTCACGAGTTTTCTGTTAAGTTTTGTGTTGTAAAGTTTTCAAGTTTTGGGTAAAGATTCGATGGAGTATGGAATAAGGAGTGGCAAGAGCCTAAGCTTGGGGATGCTCAAGGCACCCCAAGGTAATATTCAAGGACAACCAAGAGCCTAAGCTTGGGGATGCCCCAGAGGGCATCCCCTCTTTCGTCTTCGTTCATCGGTAACTTTACTTGGAACTATATTTTTATTTACCACATGATATGTGTTTTGCTTGGAGCGTCATTTTATTTTATTTAGTTTTGCTTGTTGTTTGAATAAAATACCAAGATCTGAAATTCTTAAATGTTAGAGAGTCTTCACATAGTTGCATAATTATTCGACTACTCATTGATCTTCACTTATATTTTTTGGAGTAGCTTGTCTTTTGCTCTAGTGCTTCACTTATATCTTTTTAGAGCACGGCGGTGGTTTTATTTTGAAGAAATAGATGAACTCTCATGCTTCACTTATATCATTTTGAGAGTCTCTGAATAGCATGGTAATTTTCTTTGGTTATGAAACTAGTCCTAATATGATGGGCATCCAAGAGGGATATAATAAAAACTTTCATATAAAGTGCATTGAATACTATGAGAAGTTTGATACTTGATGATTGTTTTGAGATATGAAGATGGTGATATTAGAGTCATGCTAGTTGAGTAGTTGTGAATTTGAGAAATACTTGTGTTGAAGTTTGTGATTCCCGTAGCATGCATGTATGGTGAACCGTTATGTGATGAAGTCGGAGCATGATTTATTTATTGATTGTCTTCCTTATGAGTGGCGGTCGGGGACGAGCGATGGTCTTTTCCTACCAATCTATCCCCCTAGGAGCATGCGCATAGTACTTTGTTTCGATAACTAATAGATTTTTGCAATAAGTGTGTGAGTTATTTATGACTAATGTTGAGTCCATTTATTATACGCACTCTCACCCTTCCACCATTGCTAGCCTCTAGTACCGCGCAACTTTCGCCGGTACCATAAACCCACCATTTACCTTCCTCAAAACAGCCACCATACCTACCTATTATGGCATTTCCATAGCCATTCCGACATATATTGCCATGCAACTTACCACCGTTCCGTTATTATGACACATTTCATCAGTCATATTGCTATGCATGATCATGTAGTTGACATTGTATTTGTGGTAAAGCCTCCATTCATAATTCTTTCATACATGCCACTCATGAGTCATTGCACATCCCGGTACACCGCCGGAGGCATTCATATAGAGTCATATTTTGTTCTAAGAATCGAGTTGTAATTCATGAGTTGTAAGTAAATAAAAGTGTGATGATCATCATTATTAGAGCATTGTCTCAGTGAGGAAAGGATGATGGAGACTATGATTCCCCCACAAGTCGGGATGAGACACCAGATGGAAAAAAGAGGCCAAAGAAGCCCAAAACAAAGAGGCCATAAAAAAGAGAAGGCCCAAATAAAAAAATAATAAATGAGAGAAAAAGAGAGAACGGGCAATGCTACTATCCTTTTACCACACTTATGCTTCAAAGTAGCACCATGATCTTCATGATAGAGAGTCTCCTATGTTGTCACTTTCATATACTAGTGGGAATTTTTCATTATAGAACTTGGCTTGTATATTCCAATGATGGGCTTCCTCAAAATGCCCTAGGTCTTCGTGAGCAAGCAAGTTGGATGCACATTCACTTAGTTTCTTTTTGAGCTTTCGTACACTTATAGCTCTAGTGCATCTGTTGCATGGCAATCCCTACTCACTCACATTGATATCTATTGATGGGCATCTCCATAGCCCGTTGGTATGCCTAGTTGATGTGAGACTATCTTCTCCCTTTTGTCTTCTCCGCAACCACCGTTCTATTCCACATATAGTGCTATATCCATGGCTCACGCTCATGTATTGCGTGAAGATTGAAGAAGTTTGAGAACATCAAAAGTATGAAACAATTGATTGGCTTGTCATCGGGTTTGTGCATGATTTAAATACGTTGTGTGGTGAAGATGGAGCATAGCCAGACTATATGATTTTGTAGGGATAGCTTTCTTTGGCCATGTTATTTTGAGAAGACATGATTACTTGGTTAGTATGCTTGAAGTATTATTATTTTTTGTCAATATTAAACTTTTGTCTTGAATCTTATGGATCTGAATATTCTTGCCACAATAAAGAGAACTACATGGATAAATATGTTAGGTAGCATTCCACATCAAAAATTCTGTTTTTATCATTTACCTACTCGAGGACGAGTAGGAATTAAGCTTGGGGATGCTGATACGTCTCCAATGTATCTATAATTTTTTATTGTTCCATGCTATTATATTGTCTGTTTTGGATGTTTGTGGGCTTTATTATACACTTTTATATTATTTTTGGGACTAACCTATTAACCTAGAGCCCAGTGCCAGTTTTCTGTTTTTTCCTTGTTTTAGATTATCGCAGAAAAGGAAAATCAAACGGAGTCCAATTGACCTGAAACTTCATGGAACTTATTTTTGGACCAGAAGAAGCCCACAGAGTATCGGAGATGGACCAGGAGTGTCCCGGGCTGCCCACAAGGGTGAGGGCGCGCCCACCCCCCTGGGAGCGCCCCTGCCTCGTGGGTAGCCCGGAGGTCCACCGACGTACTTCTTCCTCCCATATATACCCATATACCCTAAAAACTTCGGGGAGCACAATAGATCAGGAGTTCCGCCGCAGAAGCCTCCATAGCCACCGAAAACCAATCTAGACCCGTTCCGACACCCTGACGGAGGGGGGAATCCCTCTCCGGTGGCCATCTTCATCATCCCGACGTTCTCCATGACGAGGAGGGAGTAGTTCTCCCTCGGGGCTGAGGATATGTACCTGTGATGCCCCCGATTTAATCATACACTAATCATACACGCAAACGTGTATGATCAAGATCAGGGACTCACGGGAAGATATCACAACACAACTCTACAAATAAAATAAGTCATACAAGCATCATATTACAAGCCAGGGGCCTCGAGGGCTCGAATACAAGAGCTCGATCATAGACGAGTCAGCGGAAGCAACAATATCTGAGTACAGACATAAGTTAAACAAGTTTGCCTTAAGAAGGCTAGCACAAACTGAGATACAGATCAAAAGAGGCGCAGGCCTCCTGCCTGGGATCCACCTAAACTACTCCTGGTCGTTGTCAGCGGGCTGCACGTAGTAGTAGGCACCTCCAGTGTAGTAGTAGTCCTCGTCGACGGTGGCGTCAGGCTCCTGGGCTCCAACGTCTGGTCGCAGCAATCGAGTATAGAAAGGGGGAAAAGAGGGAGCAAAGCAACCGTGAGTACTCATCCAAAGTACTCGCAAGCAAGGAGCTACACTACATATGTATGCATTGGTATCAAATGGAATAAGGGTATCATATGTGGACTGAACTGCAGAGTGCCGGAATAAGAGGGGGATAGCTAGTCCTATCGAAGACTACGCTTCTGGTAACCTCCATCTTGCAGCAGAAGAAGAGAGTAGAAGGTAAGTTCACCAAGTAGCATCGCATAGCATAATCCTAACCGGCGATCCTCTCCTTGTCGCCCTGTGGGAGAGCGACCACCGGTTGTATCTGGCACTTGGAAGGGTGTGTTTTATTAAGTATCCGGTTCTAGTTGTCATAAGGTCAAGGTACAACTCCAAGTCGTCCTGTTACCGAAGATCACGGCTATTCGAATAGATTAACTTCCCTGCAGGGGTGCACCACATAACCCAACATGCTTGATCCCATTTGGTCGGACACACTTTCATGGGTCATGCCCGGCCTCGGAAGATCAACACGTCGCAGCCCTACCTAGGCACAACAGAGAGGTCAGCACGCTGGTCTAAATCCTATGGCGTAGGGGTCTGGGCCCATCGCCCATTGCACACCTGCACGTTGCGTACGCGGCCGGTGAGCAGACCTAGCAACCTCCATTACAAAGGAAGTTGCGTTACACGGTCCAACCCGGCGCGCGTCGCTCAGTCGCTGACGTCACGAAGGCTTCGGCTGATACCACGACGTCGAGTGCCCATAACTGTCCCCGCGTAGATGGTTAGTGCGTATAGGCCAGTAGCCAGACTCAGATCAAATACCAAGATCTCGTTAAGCGTGTTATTCTGAAATAACCACGGACGCCGACCAGGGTCAGGCCCACCTCTCTCCTAGGTGGTCTCAACCTGCCCTGTCGCTCCGCCACAAAGTAACAGTCGGGGGCCTTCGGGAACTCAGGCCCACCTCTACCGGGATGGAGCCACCTGCCCCTTCAGCCCCCAACATCGGAATCACTCGCGGGTACTCCTACGAGCCGACCCGACTTTAATCACCACAAGTATCATATATTATGTATAAGTATACACCCGTGACCACCTCCCAAGTGATCACGGCCCGATAGTATAGCATGGCAGACAGACAAGAATGTAGGGCCACTGATGGGAAACTAGCATCCTATACTAAACATTTAGGATTGCAGGTAAGGTATCAACAGCTGGAGCAACAATGACAGGCTATGCATCGGAAAGCAGTACTAACATGCTACACTACTCTAATGCAAGCAATAGAAAGAGAGTAGGCGATATCTGGTGATCAAGGGGGGGGCTTGCCTGGTTGCTCTGGCAAGAGAGAGGGGTCGTCAACACCGTAGTCGTATTGGGTAGCAGCGGCGTCGGTCTCGATGTCTACCGAGAGAAGAAGGGGAAGAGACAATAAATATAATGCAAACAAATGCATGACGATGCATGACATGACAAAGCGCGATGCTAGGTGTGCCCTAACGCGGTACGAGGTGGTACCGGTGAAGGGGAAAAACATTCGGGAAAGTATTTCCGGTGTTTCGCGTTTTCGGACAGATGAACCGGAGAGGGAAAGTTGCGTGTTCGGTATGCTAGGGATGCGTGGCGGACGAACGGGTTGCGTATCCGGATTCGTCTCATCATTCTGAGCAACTTCAATGTATAAAACATTTTCATCCGAGTTACGGATTATTTTCTATTAATTTTCAAAGCTTTAAGCAAAATCCTGAAAATCCCTCAAATTCTGTTAAGTCTGAGAATTCGCCAGTTTTAAACATCTTTTAGCTGTTTTCAAAAGGCTACAACTATAGATCCGTAGCTCCTATGATTTTGTGCCTTATATCAATTTTGAGCATTTTTCTGTGATCTACAAGATAGTAGCACTTTCATCTCTGTTAGTGTGTATTTGCTTGATCATCAACAGCTCTGAAGTAGCTATGAAATTAAAGCTGTTTTCGGCTTTTCTATTAACAGAACATAGAACTTTGTGATTTTCATTGGATTTAATCCATGCATCAAATGGATTTGGTCCAATGCAAACATTTGGACCATGTCAAGTGTACTACCTCCCCATAATTGTTTTAGTCCTGTTAGTAGTCGTTTAGCCAGAGTTTAGGGGCTGTCCAGAGGGTTACACGGTGTGAAATTAGAAAAGCTAGCTAGTAGCTACAGTAGCTAGAAGTACAGAGTATAGAAAGCGGCGGTAGTAGTAGGAACTGTAGGATGCAGCAGCAGGTGCATCAACACGCACGGGCGCAAGCAGAGACGGGGCGCGGCAAGAGCGTGGGCAGGCGCACGCGGGGTTCGGCCCGGCGCGGCGAGCGGCGACACGCGAGCAGTGAGGCGCGGTAGGCAGCGGCGAGCGGTCACGACCAGGGCGGCAGTGCACGCGGGCGTCGACAGCAGTGCGGGAGGAGCAACGGGCCGCGGCGGTCATCGCGGCAGCAGCAGGCCGCGGCGAAGCTACACGCGGGCGCGCGCGTACAGCAGCAGCGCACGAGCAGCAGCCGCACGTACGCGTATACACTACACAGGGGGGGTTCAGGCACGAGGTTGAAGAAGAGGATCGTGGCGTCGATGGCGCCGGCGACCGAGGTTGAAGAAGAGGATCGTGGCGTCGATGCAGTGGCGATCCCGGCCGACCCGTTGGCGTACTCGATGTAGACGGAGGAGGCACGGCTCCTGGAGTGGACGGCAAGCACGGGGATGCCTTGTTTGCGGCGAATCGAAGGCGGCAGTGGTCGGCTCCGAAGATTGAAGACGATGACGCTGGTGACGAACCAGCGCTTCCCGGCTCACGTTCTTCCGCAGAGAGATGAGGTGGAGCACGGCGGACCTTCTGGACTTGATAGCGCTGCGAGAGGATCTCGGTGGCCACGGTGAACGGTGTCGGCGCGACGACGCTGAGCTCGGGAGAGAGAGAGTATGGTGGCGTGAGGGGAACGAGCGAGGGAGAGAGGGAAAAGGGGCACTAGGGTTAGCAGGGGGTCGAGGATGCTCTTATCCGTCTCGGGGCACCGACGGATGGTCGACACGGGCGAGATCCACGCATGGACGGTCGCGCGTGGCCGGACAGCGCCATGGCCTCTGCCTCATGTCGAGAGGTGAGGGAAAGGCCGGGGCGGTGGGTCAGGCCTGATACAGTGCAAGTTGGGCCAGGTGCAAAAAGGGGGGGCGTTATATTTTCTTTTATCTTTACTGTTTTGCCTTTTCACTTCTGTTGCAAAATACTTGACCACCAAACGAATTTTTTAAAATAAGCAACTTGTTGAAAAAAATACTAGGCATTATGTACTACTGCTACAAAAGTTTGGAGGCAAGATGATCTTGTTCAAATTTTATATAAATGATAATTAGATTAACAGGGCTATTTTGGGCACTGTTTTAAATCCTAGGGGCGTTTTGGGAGTTTAGGTGATGTTGTTTTCCCCAACATAATCACTTAGGAATTATCTGCAAAACTATGAACTATTTTGTTTGCATTTTTGAAGATGTAAAATATTTGACTTGCAATACAAATTTGAATTTGACTTGAATTTTAATCAAGTGGAAATTTGGCAGGTAAACATGGTGACATGGCAACCATCAGGGGGAGATTACTGTAGCATGATTCTCGGGGTGTTACAGTACCAGTAGCTATGTGTTTGATCTCTCTCTCTCTCTCTCTCTCATGTTCTTGAGGTGGTACGATCTTGATGCATCGCGAGCTTTGCTATTATAGTTGGATCTTATGATGTTTCTTTCCCTCTACTCTCTTGTAATGGATTGAGTTTTCCTTTTGAAGTTATCTTATCGGATTGAGTCTTTAAGGATTTGAGAACACTTGATGTATGTCTTGCGTGGGATACCCGTGGTGACAATGGGGTATTCTATTGATCCACTTGATATATGTTTTGGTGATCAACTTGCGGGTTCCGCCCATGAACCTATGCATAGGGGTTGGCACACGTTTTCGTCTTGACTCTTCGGTAGACTCTTTGAAGTTCTTTGTGTTGGTTTGAATAGATGAATCTGAGATTGTGTGATGCATATCGTATAATCATACCCACGGATACTTGAGGTGACATTGGAATATCTAGGTGACATTAGGGTTTTGGTTGATTTGTGTCTTAAGGTGTTATTCTAGTACGAACTTTAGGGCTGTTTGTGACACTTATAGGAATAGCCCAACGGATTGATTGGAAAGAATAACTTTGAGGTGGTTTCGTACCCTACCATAATCTCTTCGTTCGTTCTCTGCTGTTAGTGACTTTGGAGTGACTCTTTGTTGCATGTTGAGGGATAGTTATATGATCCAATTATGTTATTATTGTTGAGAGGACTTGCACTAGTGAAAGTATGAACCCTAGGCCTTATTTCAACGCATTGCAATACCGTTTGTGCTCACTTTTATCATTAGTTACCTTACTGGTTTATATTTTCAGATTACAAAAACTATTATCTACTATCCATATACACTTGTATCACCATCTCTTCGCCGAACTAGTGCACCTATACAATTTACCATTGTATTGGGTGTGTTGGGGACACAAGAGACTCTTTGTTATTAGGTTGCAGGGTTGCTTGAGAGAGACCATCTTCATCCTACGCCTCCTACGGATTGATAAACCTTAGGTCATCCACTTGAGGGAAATTTGCTACTGTCCTACAAACCTCTGCACTTGGAGCCCTAACAACGTCTACAAGAAGAAGGTTGTGTAGTAGACATCAAGAAGCGACATGCAAGTGGGGGCGACAACACGGGAGAAGTTCAAGGTCTTACCTTTCAGGGTGAAAATCCAAGGTCTGGAATTAATTAGTTGTGCCTGGCAATGGCCTTTTTGAAGGCATTGTTTTGAGAGCGTGGACTTTTTTCAGGGTGAAAACCTATGATCTATGATCGGGCGACGACGGCGCTTGTGCACCGTTTCCTTCTTGGAGGCGTCGCTTTTGGAAAATTTGGACTTTAGGTGTTGTCTTGGTGGCTTTGGTGGCGACCGACTCTTGTCGCGGCTCAGTTGCCTGCTAGTGCCAGCATGGTCTTCACTTGCGTGACATACTGACATTCACGTCAAGACCATGAAATGCATATAGCCGCTGGGATTGCGGAAGGTGGTGGCGACATTATATGGTGACTTCAATTTCATGGTGCTTCTTAAGTACCGGTGTCGAGCTCCGGGTGAAAACCTAAGGTCTAACCCTAATTGGTTATACCTGGCAATGGCGATGTTTTTGTGTCATTACCGTGTTGAAGGCATTGCTCGGATTTGCTCGGACTTGATCTCCAGGTGAAAACCGATGATCCAACCTTCGGCGGTTGGACCTAGCGATGGTGGCGCTTGAGTGTCGTTCACTTTCTGAAGGCGTTGCTAGTGGAGAACTTTTTTGTTGTACTTGTGATGTCAAGAATGGTTGGTGCGGATATGGTCGCTGTTGTAACTTGTTGATCATTGTTTTGATCGCTTTGGAGTTTTTCTTTTTTCTTTTTACTGCACCAAGGCATAGCTTGGGTCTTGTATGACTTTGCTACTTGCCGGTGTGATTTTTTATATGTGTGCGTTGGTTTTGGCTGCATACATCTTACCTATGCAGAGGCCAGGTGTGTGCTCATTGTGTTTGTATCCCCCTGATGCTTCATTTTAAGTTAATAAAATTCATCCTTTATCGAAAAAAGGTGTTGTCTTGGTGTTGTTTGTACTGCTGCTGCAAGGACTAGATCATTGTAGCGGGACTTTTCTTTTTTAGCTTCTTCTTATTTTTTTTGGCTGTGTGCATCCGTAGTGCCAGTAGGGTATTGCGTTGTTGCAGAAGTTGGGTGTAATTGGTATCTCCGCGATATTAATATATTCCCTTTATCGAAAAAATTAACCCTTTAGGGCCAAACTAAACATATATAGCAGAAGATTAAGGTTCATGAGACCTTTTTTCCTTCTTAATTAACCTTGGCACTGTGACACAAGAGCTTCTTCGACAATCACTGGCTCTAGAAATAACGGGAGTGCTCATGAAAGGCGGTTTACACCTCAAGTTTAAGTTACGATCCTGGGCTTCGCATTGGTCTAAAGTACCTCATCCAACTCCAAAAGAGAATCGTCGATTATGGAAATTTGTTCACAAGTTTTCCCCCTACTTTGTCTGTGTCAACAAACAGTTTGAAAAACCTCGACCCTTTCATAATGATTTGAAGCACTTCGTTTTCCCATTTCATTAAAAACACTCAGCCAGCCCGTTTTGACTGGTTTTAACCGTTTACAACCGGCCAAAATGTAGTCTAGGGTTGTAACTTAGATCAAGTACAAGTTAGGGGTTAAAATGAACTTATCTATCGATCAAAACATATATAAGCCACACAATACATTCCTACCAAAGCTTGGTAAGTAAAAATGTAAAAATATGATGAACATGGAGACCCACCAAAAATAACCAATCATCAATTCTGCTATTGCAGAGCGCCATTTTAGCCGCCCGTCCCCATGAATGGTATCTAGATCGCTGGAGGAACATGGAATAATATGGACATGAATAGAGTTTCCTTCACTATTTGTTCCTCTTGCAAACATCGAAGTATCCATATGTACATCAAGACACTGATATCAACATATGCCACTGCAATAGGCTGCGTGAGTGTGTGTTCTTGGTGGTGAATTGTGCGTGTGTTTGTTCTCTTGTTAGCAAAAATATAATTCTACGAACTGGTTCAAGCCTTAAGCAAGAAAGAGTAGAGGTCAAAGGGCTAATCAAGGGAATCGAATGCAAGCCCAGTGGCTTCAAAAATATAATGTATAACGAGGTATTATGCTCATACAGAGACTGATATTAAGTTTCAGAATCTAATCCTCATAGGCCCATGTGTCATGATTCATACTCCTAACTGTACAAGGAAATATTGCTGACTTATTATTGTACTGCTAATACATGCTAAAATGTGAGGATTGATCTTACGGAATACCAAGACATAATCGACGTAGTAGGATCCTCCTATCTCATCAAAACAAAGGACGTGGCGGCAGAGAGCAACAGAGCTCCCATTTTCATGCCCATTCCTATTGCTGCTGGCGCATTTGATGAAGGACCGGCGGGTGCCTTCCCATTGTTCGTCTCAGGTTTCTCTGTCGGGCAAGTGTAGCTGCAGAGGCTGGGGCGGACAACCCGGTAGACGCCTTTGCTTGCCAAGACGTAGATGTCCTTGTTGTTATCCTCGCCGAAGGAATATATGTAACCGAGCGACGGGAGAGGGCTCCCAGCGGCGCTGTCACAGGGGATGGGAGAGTTCTTGGAGCAGCTGAAGGAGATGAGACTGGAGGTGTAGTTCCCACTGCCCTCCGGGGTCTCCGTGCCAGTCCACATGGCTGATGCGTAAAGGTCAGCATACAGGTACCTGAAAGCACATCAGCAGATGCATCCAGTAAATACAAATTACAAAATGCGTTGAGCATCATAGTAGCTCCACACTGTCTTCGAGTTCAAAATCAGTGCAAGACGCAAGATGCCTTTCGACGAAGCTTTGATCAATGCAGAGGCTGAGGGTGCTTCACCGAAGCAAATACCTTCCATACAGGCAGGGGTCGGTGGCTCCTCGGTAGACATAACCACCCATGATCGACGCAGATCCAATGTTTTTATTGACGTCAGAATGGCTGTATCCCATAATAGGAGAAATGACATTTACGGACTTGAGTGATGTGTTTCCTCCAGGTGTCCACGGTGGATTGTACACCAATGGACCCTCATATATACGCCATCCATAGTTTCCGGCCTTGGAGATCAAATCAACCTCTTCGTATTGGTCCTACATTGTTGGGACAATATACAAAAAGAGTTAAATAACAACCAATGATTAATAGTTTTAAAGTAGACTTAAAAACTGAACTTTAAAACGGTAAGTACACGTAAACACTGTACCAACCTACCCCAGAGAAACAAACAATATCGTGGCGAAATCGGAGGACGAGAATGAAAAGTTGAGTTCTATTAATATTATGCACATAAGACATAAGACGCTTACGAAGTTTTAACTATCATGTGCTACATGCCTATCCTGTGCTTACAGTGTTATACTATAAATTGTAAGTGCGTGTCAAGTTCAGAAAGACAGTAAGATAGCTATCAAACTTGATCCCACTGAAGTGCACTACAGCCCCACTAGGATATCGGACCAATAAAACCAATATAAATTTAGCACCTCGCAAGTTAGAACTGTTTTAAGATCCTGAAATAATACCTGACCAGTATCTGCACAGTAGAAGTAGGAAGGCCTGTCAAGATCAAAGCTGCATCTCCATGGGTTTCTAACACCCAATGCCCAAATTTCTGGTGCCAAGCCACTATCGTCGGAGAACGGGTTGTCTTTTGGAATGGAATACTTACCCCATAAGCTTTGGTTAGTGACTTTACCGAGTCCTGAAGATACCAGTACAAAATCTTAGAAAGTGTTAAGGGCCAAAATAACGAATTATGAATTGAGAGCATATACATAGTACTCCCTCCGTCCCATAATATAAGAGTGTTTTTGACACTAGTGTAGTGTCAAAAACGCTCTTATATTATGGGACGGAGGGAGTAACATACTACTTCGGCAAATATGGTTCCACTATGGAGGTCTTGAACTAGATTTGACTAGCCCATTCTTTAGAGAGGGAAATAATGCGTCCAGTGGTTTACTTACTAAATACAATTGAACCAAAAGTGATATGTCGTTAAAGAAGTCTCACTGAAGCAGTTAGTTGGAACCAAGAGCAAGAACCATCTTGTTCTATAGTACCGACTTAAATTTACTTAAATGTTTGGTAACTGAACCTTTCAATACTAGAACAAATAAGAGCAGCATACAAAGATGCCACATGAAAACTAAAGGAACTTAAGTGAAAGAGATAAAAATTGCAAATCTAACAAATGACAAAAGACGCCTTCTCAAAGAATTTACCCGGCGTACTGTCGATGTCAAGCCTCATAATTTTCCCCAGAAGCGACTTTTTGTTCTGCGCAAAATTAAAAGGATCTCCTTTCTGTCCACCGTCACCCATCATGAGATAGAGGTATCCATCCGTAGGCCCAAAAAGTATCTGACCTCCATGATTATTTGTATAAGGCAACCCCATGGTAAAAATCCTTTTGACTTCAGTTGGATCGGCAGAAGTTACCTGAAGAAGAATGACATGAATAGTGTGAATGGATGAGGTTCAAGGCAAGAATGGAAGAGCGTACGTATCTGGACGAGCAAACCTCAGAAACATTTGACGATGAGCCTTTAGCAGAATATTCTGACACAACGACTTGATACTGGCACGGTTGGGCGCCATTATCGGTGCCAAGCTTCGAGGGATCACAGCCCACATCAGAATTGCAGGAACACCTACCAGAACAGCTGGGTGACTTTGTCCTGTCACAGTTGTAGGATGCGAAGAAGCGCCCGTTGGTCGCGAAGTCGGGGTGAAACGCCATGCCCATTAGCCCGAACGTCGAGTCGAAATGCACCTGGTCAGTCAGGTCGACAAACAGGCCCGCCTCACTGAACTGCAGCGTGCCGCCGGACCCCTGATCCGGGACGGTTGCCAGCAGTATCTTCCCAGCTTGGGTGCCCAGGAAGACCCTGTTAGACCCATCAGGGTGAGGAACCATGTTGAGGTAGGCGTAGGACCCGTTGTCGATCCTCTCTAGGCATACCCCTTTCGGAGACGCCGAAGGCTGGGTAGCGTTGAATGACACTGTGCTCCCACTGAAGCACACGGACCGATTGCTGGGCGCGCCACCAAACGACGTGCAGAAGTCGCTCTCAGACTGCCAGGCATCAGTGAGCTTCGATGATGAGCTAGGCAGCTTCCCACCACCTTGCAGGGGAGGCTGGAAAGGGGAGTTGAGTATCGTCGCGTCCTTGCAGGTGTCCCAGACTAGCTTGCAGTAGTCATGTACTGTTGATTCCTTGGACTGATGAGCAGAGGTCGCCGAGGAGGCTGAGTTGCACAGGAACGGGATCGTACGGATCTTCGGCCCGGCGTCGAACAGCTCAGCAGAATAGGGATTGCATTTCTGGATAAATCATGAAATGGAAGTCAGATTCAGCAGATCTGCTGCCAAGTTTATGGATTGCATTTCTGGAAAAGCATGACATATAAGTTGAGTTCAGTATATCAGCTGCCAGGTTCACGGTAATTCAATTCTTGGTTTCTTAAAGCTTATATCTTTTCCAAGTAGAACGGTCTCTATTGATTCATTCAGTTAGTCATCTCTCACATGGGACAGAGGAACCCACATACATGGCAACATGCAAGGTGCAAGACAAAATCAGCATGCGGATTCGTCTGAACCAGGCGACTGAATTACCAACAATTGCTGTCATGATGTGCATGCATACTTTGAGTAGTAGAGCCAGGAGACAATATAACTAACACTATATATGATAAAATAACCGATGAAACGCCCGGCGAAGCAAACCGTCGAGCACATGGCGGGCGTTGAGGAGCAGGAAGAGAAGGCAGGCACTGACCGCGCAGAGGAGGGACTTGAGGACGGCGGCGCATGCGGCGTCGGAGACGTTGGCGGCTCGGAGCTGGTCCCGCAGGGCCTCGTCATCGGCGGCGTCGCAGCAGGTGGCGCCGGGGGCGTTGCCGCAGAAGGCGAGCGTCCCGTTGAGCGGCAGCGGCGCCCCTGATCGAAAGGAGCAAAACAAGAAGACATGGACTGCATATAAGTAGCAGAGAGAAGCAGAGGCCGAGCAGCAGGCGACGGTGTGCTGGGTGCTAGACACTGACTGGCGTCGGTGCAGAGCGGGAAGGCGCGGCAGGCCGGGAAGAAGCAGCAGCAGCAGAGCAAGATGAGGCAGCAGCAATGGAGGAGGACGGCGGCCGGGGGCGGGCGGCGGCCCGTCGGCGTCGTCGGCATCTGAGCTGCGGAAGGGGGCAGGAAGCTGCTCTGCGGCTCTGTGTGGGATCAATCCATGTGCGATGAGACTACTATAATACTAGAATTGTAGCTTCGCTCGCTCTCCAGTGATCTTATTGCGAGTGCCACTGAGAGTGAGATCGATTCGAGCATGGGCGCCGCACACGTTTGACCGACCCACTCGGCCGGTCGGACGGATGGCGGACTGGGTCGGCCACGGACACGACGGTTGTTGGCTTGGCTGGCCACTAGTGGGTGGTCAAAGGTGTGCTTCATGTCATGGCCCTTCTCTGATGATTTAACTTTCTGTACCATCTCCCTCAGTCCCTTTTTCTTTGATGGAAACTCAACCCCTAGTAATTTGTGGGCATACCGGTTCCGTCCTATTGTCTACCAAATGAACCGAGTTGGTAGGGACGAAGATAGAAAAAAAGTTCAACGGGATCATGTCTGTGACAGTGGGGTCATCTTCTATTAATAAATAGTGATTAGTACTTAGTTTCTAAAGGATTTTTTATTCCATTGGGCCCAATCCTTACAAGGCAGCCCCGTCCCTGCGAGTTGGCCACTCAAGCTGGGCACCACGCGTCGGGCTCCTGGTTAAGAGCTCTTAACCCCAAGAAACCGATCTTTCCAGTGATCCTCGCCATCATCGGAGTCTATCGGAGGGCTTGAACCTATGTAAACCGCATGTCGCGTGTCTCGCCATCCCGAGCAGTGCAGGCGCCTAAAGCTGGATGCCAGGAGCGGGTGGCCAACTTGTCAAGTAGGTGCTCACGGAGTTCTATGCATTTAGTTAGGAAGTCCATTCCAACTGCAGTGTGGTCGTTAGAGAAGGTGGATGGAGACCTTACTTACTCAGTGGTTTGGAGGAGGGGTGGGGGGCGCTTTTGAGGACAAATGGGCTAATTATTCGGATGTTCCAAAGAAAATTCGTGATTACAGACGACTAGTAAAACTACTAACATATTTTTGCCATTAATTTTTAGTACTCCCTTCGATAAAAAAAAGTGTCGGGCTTTCATTCAACTTTAGTTCAAATTTAAACTAAAGCCACGATACTTTTTTTAGATGGGAGGGAGTAGTAAAGAGGATTTTAGAGGAAGAAATATAAATGCTCCAGGCTTGCATGAATTTATAGCAAGCAGGCAAGGAGGCATGGACAATGGATATCCCCATCCAACCCCAGGCAAGTTCACTATTTACATTCAAGTGGATCCATCCATCCCTTTCTTTTCTTATGTACGCCAGGTCATGCATGATGATACTCGGATCCATCCACCTACGTATAGCGTCGTGTATACTATGTGTGTATGGCTAAGTATTGGTTTGACTTGCAAATATACTTTACTAGAGGTCACATCTATTGAATCTGGCCATCTACCATGACCACAAAGTGACAAAAGCGCAAAGCCAAACGTGCTCCATCGGTCTCTTTCATGCTTGCCGTACCTGATAGTCGTCTACCAATAGCTTGATTCTAATCCAATTTTAGTTTCATGCTAATAATCACTGCACCGTTGTTTTTTTGCACAAAAAAGAAAGAAAATTGAGACAAACCCGCAAGGTTCTTTAGTGTCACAATAGTTTCAGGAACAAAAAGAACATTACTTGATTGGCCTAACCAAGCATAACGACCAACCCTTAAAGAAAGGGCATATGCTTCGCGAGGTTGTGAGCTTTGACATTCGAACTAATGAACAAAATTGCAAGTAATAAAATTCCTATTATATTTTGTGATTTCTTGGATAATGGCTCCGTAGCTATCATAACTTCTCTTGGGGGGCCTCCACCACAACCCTACAGTGTGACGCCCATGATGGTGTTGCACATAAAGATCCTCCGCTAGAAACAAGGCTTCTCGAGTGGCCAGAGCTTCAGAGTGTAGGAGGGTCAGAGATGGCACCAAATACAACTGCTCAAGCTCCCAAAATATTTCCCTCATGATCTCTGCAAACCGGCCCTTAAGCTCCATATTCGCTCCTGCAAGAGACCGCCGCATCCACATTAAATTTTATCATATTTACTGGCCGAGGTAGCCATGATTCAGCCTCTGCGTGGAAGGTTGCGCTGCAGTTGCTGACGGTGTACGTATTAGCTCCAGCTCAGATAGAAAGCTTGCGATGAAGCAGTGGGTCGACATAGGGCTCTGAATCCTCATGGATCGCTTTCCTCCGAGTGTTGCAGATCAACCGCAGGGTGACAACCATCCTAGTGAACTCTTCTTGCGAAAGAGAGTCATGAAATTCAGTAAGGCAGGCCTCCAAGTTCCTCCATGCCGTAAAACAGACAAGTTCTATGATGAAAATGTTTGAAATGTAATAATTTTTGTCCCATTTATACGAAAATCCGCCGTGTTTGCATGAATTTCGCCCGATTAGTTCAAACAATGATTGAAATGTATGCCGCTAGCTTTAGATGGCCGGCTCTCGCATCCGTGTTCGCGAACTGATCCCCCTGTCCATGGACAGATGCCGGAGCAAATTTGCAGGTTAGGGTTGGAGATGTCCTTAGGGAGCCAGCTTGTGCCCCACTATTGCTTCTTACGATAAATGAAGTGCATATTTGCATTTACTTAGGGCCCAACTCATGGCCCATTCGGTACACATAACATCTTAGGCCTCGGCCAAATTTGGGTCCAAATGCACAAATTTATGCAAAGAAGGGTTCAAAATTACCTGGGAGCAACAAATCAAGGAGTACTCCTTGCACGGGGCCTCGACAAGGGTCACTTTTTGTGGGTTGTGAGTATGCCACCTGGCGCATGTCGTGGTTCTAACTCTGACAGTGATGTAGGGGGGTATGTATGGAGAGGCTAGATCTCAGCTATTGGGAAGTTGTAAACACGCCAAGATGTACGAGTTCAGGCCCTTCGCGGAGTAAGTAACAGCCCTACGTCTCGGTGCCCGGAGGCGGTCGACTGGATTACTGGCGTGTGAATAACAGGGGTGCGAACCCTTCATACTGAGGAAGGGGGTGGCTTATATAGAGTTCGCCGGCCCTCTCCTGCCCTCAGTAATGCAGGGTTTAAGGTACATTTAAGGTCGGGCGTTACTGGTAACGCCCCTAATAAAGTGCTATAATGACCATAAAGACTACTTAACAGCTGACCGTTTGCCTGCGGAGTGACTACAGGTCTCCTGGCGGTCGAGTGGTTGGCTTCATGGTCGAGTGGTAGGCTTCACGGTCGAGTGTCTTTGAGTTCGTCGAGTGGATCACCTTTCAAGTCGATTGAAAGGTGACTTCTCCTAGGGATGTCCTAGGGTAGGGCTCCTTGGACAGGTCCGTGCCCCTACCCTAGGTACATGGCTTCATCATTAGCCCCCGAATGGATCAAGGTTAGAGTGGGGAAAGAGTTGGAGATCTTTCCGACTGATTCTTCGGGCTACGTGAGCGCCTCGTTTTGGGTCAATCGTCACGGATGACGTTGCCAACCTTTTTCAGTCGCCTTGATCCATTCCAGGCCTTTCGTCGAGTGAATTTCTTTATTTGCGACATACCAAGCGTCGGCGCGGGCGGGGTCTTCCGTTTTGACAAGTTGTTCTGCAGCCCGCGGATGTCGTGGGATTTCGGATTTTGGGAAGCGCGCGGGACGGGAGCGGCCGCAGTAATCGAAAACAATAAAGCGGAAGCTCCTCGATCCCCGTGTCGCCTTTTTCGCCACGTACTACGCGCGCGTCCGCTGCGGGATTTGACTGGATAGTTTGGGCCTACCAGTCAGCCACTCGGGAGTGGCCCCTTATAAATCACCGGCTCGGGGTTTCCAAGCAGTGCGCTCTCTTCTCCTCCTTTCTTCTTCCTCTCTCCCTTCGCAAGTCCTTCCGCTGCCTCCGTTCTCGCCCCAGCGCAGCAGGCCCGTGCGAGACTTCGCCGGCGACGATGACGAAGGGCAAGACCTCCGCTCTGGAGCGCGCGAAGAAGGCGGCGGCGGCGGGGAAAGGGAAGAGGTCTGCTCGGGGCGGATCTTCCTCTAGGACCGCTTTGCCCAAAGGCTGGATCCAGGGCGACTGGATGCCGTTGGTGCTCCGGCAAGAGGATCTCGACGACATGGTCGAGGGGGGAGTCATTCCCCACGAAGCCGCGCGTCTTCCGGGGGGAGAGATCGAACCTCAACCCCGCGACGGTGAGTGCGTGCTCCTAGCCACCCACATCGACCGAGGGTTTTCTCTGCCGCCCCATCCTTTTTTCCAAAGCTTCTTGAACTTCTTCGGAGCGCAGCTCCACCACTTTACTCCCAACTCCATTGTATACCTTGCTGCTTTCATTTCCATGTGTGAGGCTTTCTTGGGTTGCCGCCCCCATTGGGGACTTTTCAAGCACATCTTTACCTGTCGTTCTCAATCGGTCAAGAAGGCCAAGTCGAGTGACGAGAGGACGCAGGTGATCCAGTTGTGCGGGGGTTTGGCGATCCAGACGAGGGGGAAGAGCTGTTTTCCATCTATTACTTTCCCGGAGTCGGTCCGTGGTTGGCAGGCGACCTGGTTCTACTGTCAGGACCAGGCGACCCCAGGACAGTCGACTGGTCTTCCTCCTTTCTCCCTTGACCGAGTTGAAAAACCCACTTCTCTGAAAGTGACGCCGGAGGAAAGGGCCTAAGTCAAAGTGTTGTCCGGTCGAGTGGTCGAGCTTGTCCGTGAGGGTGTGACTGGGATGGACCTGCTGGAGGTCTTCCTCCAGAGGCGCATCCAACCGCTCCAGGCCCGTGACCACCCGATGTGGTTGTACTCGGGTCTCGATGACACCACTCGGATCCACCCGGAGGAGGTCACCGACGAGATGCTGGAGGGGTGGCTGTCGAGCATCACGGGGAACAAAGACAACCCCCGAGGAGCCAGGAGGGTAACTCCACTCGGCAACTCGTATGAAGTGGACCAGGTATGTCTTTATGCTCCCGACTGAAATCTTGTTTTCTGCATTGGTCTTCTTTGAGTTGGTCGATTGACTTTCGTCTTGTCTATTGCTTTCCAGGTGACCACCGAGATGTACTCGACGCCCAACGGGGCTCAGGAGCCAACTGAGGAAGGGGAGGCGAGCGGAGGTGAGAGTGGGGACGACCAAGGCGAGTGGGAGTCCGACGGTGAAGGAGAGGGAGACGACAACGTCGACTCCAGCAAAGAGGAGGAGGAGGAGGTCGAACCCCCTCGCCCAGAGGGGCGGTCCAAGCAGACATACGACCCAGCGCGGGAACGTGGCAAGGCGACTGCTTCTGTTGGGCAGTCGTCGAAACGCCCTCGGACCTCTTCTCCTACGCCGACTGGGAAGGTTCCCAAGCACCCACGCACGACACTATCCAAGCCGCCCAAGGCTCTGCCCAAGATGAAGATAGCTGTCCCTACCATTTCCGGGTAATAACAAAACTTGCTTTCCTTCGTCGACCATGGACAGATCCTTGGTCGATTCATTGAGCCAACTGACTGACTTTCGAGATTTGCAGCGCTGCTACTTCTGAGGTCTCCGCCAAGGGCGACGACCAAGATATGGAGGATGCTGTTACCTCCAACCCTGGTACGATTACTGACGTTCTGCTTTGAGTCGACTGATCATTTATTGCAACTCTGGTCGATTGAATGTTTCTCTTGCAGCCCCTCCTCATGTTATCGACCTCCCGGATGACGACGACAACGGTCCGTTGAGAGTGAGGAGGCACAAGAGGGCGTCGGCTGACAAGACCCCCCAATCTGCTCCAACGTCCGAGGCCGTGGCTCGGGATGGTGGTGACACCACTCGGGCTTCTGTGACCTTCGCCGTTCCTCTGGCGAGTGCGCGGCCCTCGTCGTCGACTGCGGATCCGTCTTCGCTTTTTGCCGCATACCCCGTCCCTGAGGACCAAGCGGCTACTGCAAAGGAGGCTATTCGCCAGGCGGGGATCATGATGGAGCAAGTGAAGATGGCTCGGGAGGCCAGCCAAGCAGCCTATGACGCGAGTTCGGCTCTTCAGAGCAACGTCCAGGTCAGTCGACTCAACACTTGGTCTGTTATGATATGCTGTTTGAAGAGTCTCTTTTCCGAAGATCTTTTGCATCTGTATCTGTACACCCACTGGGTGTGTCTGCCAATCCTTGGACGAGTGGGGGCACGCTAAGTGCACCCACTAGGTGTAGTCCCCGAGACTACGGTGGACTGCTGGCAGTCGACTGTAGTCTTTACATTGTGTTGCTGTAGCTGTATTTCTTCACTCGGTTTGGTCGGGCCAGGACGAGTGGAACTGTATCCGGTCGACTGCGGGCAGTCGACTTTTTCTCTCTTTTTTTTGGTCGAACCAGTGGGGGCACGCTGAGTGCACCCACTGGGTGTAGTCCCCGAGACTACTGTCGAATGTTTTTGATTCGGCTGTGGTCTTAGAAACGTCATCACTGTCTCTTAGTTACTCGGAAGCAACTTATCTTGGACGTCTGTCGACTGATTTTTCTTTTTACAGAAATCTTGTGAACTTGTAGCTCGCTATACTGAGTTGGAGAATCAGCAGATCCAGCTCAACCTTAACTTGAAGCTTGCTCAGGAGAATTTGAAGAAGGCGCAAGAAGAAGCAAAAGGTATGGCTGGTGAGGTTCTCCATTCTTAACGGGTGGCTTTTCTTTCTTGTCCATTCTTGATGTTGGTTCCACTCGACGCGCCGCAGATAAATTGGAGGAAGCTCTGAAGAAGAAGGATCAAGACCTTGTAGAGGCGCAGAAGGAGGCCTCGAGCAAAACGAAGCTCGCAGAAGAGAAACTGGCTTCGGTCGGAACACTTGAACAGGAGAACTCCAGACTGAAAACTGCTCTTGAGACAGCTAATCGAGATGCCAGATGATTGAAGAAGGAGAAGATGGCTCTGCACGACAAGGCGGGCGAGCTGGCGGGGAAGGTAAAAGATCTGGAGGCTTATCTCGGAGGACTCGCCAAGAAGCTGTTCGTCATGCTCGAAGGTAATTATTCCAACCCGGCTATCTTGTAGTTGCCGAGCCCGCGTACGGCCACTGTCTTATTCTTGAATCGTGTTTGCAGAATTCTGCTAGAGCTTCAAAGAGGAAACCAGTCGAGTGGAGCCAGGCTTGGATCCCGCCAATTCTCTCGTGAAGGACGAGGCTGCTATGAACGTGCTCCGACTGGAGTCTCGTGTTACCAGCGTCGTTGATTATCTTGCTCGGCTGAAGGTTGCGATGTCGCGGATCGACACATCACTCTGGCCCGGAACGACACTTCAGAACGACCTCGAGTCCCTGATGGTCCGACTGAATGAAGTCCCGGGTCGAGTGGCGGAATGGAAGAAATCTTCTGCTAGATGTGGTGCTGATGTCGCTCTGTCTCTGGTCCGCGTCCATTGCAAGGAGGCACGAGAAGAAAAGCTGGCCACCATCCAAGTTGCCAATACCAGGAAGCACAACTTTCAGGACTTCATGGAGACTTTTATTGCTGCTGCCACTCGTATTGCAGACGGGATCGACTTGGACGAGTTCGTCGCCCCCTCCAGTCCTCCTCCTGAGGAATGAAAAACTTCTATGCTTAACTTTAAATTTGCCTCGGAATGCCGAGTGGATTTGTAACCGTTAAACTCCGCCGAGCCGAGGGCTTGAGTATTTTGATCTGAGGTCTGGGACCTTTTAGGCTTTATCTGATCTTGATTTCTCGTTGAATATCTTCATGGTTTGATTCGTCGAGTGGATCTTGATCTTCACTCGGAATAACCTTGTATTTGCGGCGCAGCTCCGAAGGGGAAGGTAGCAGTCGACTCGCGGATTGGATTGTGTCTTGTACTTAGGCGAGCACTGGGCTGCAGCTAAGCCTCCGAGTGAGAGGTTTGCTCTCCACTCGGTAGGATTTTTAAACACTTAGGCGAGCGCTGGGCTGCAGCTAAGCCCCCGAGTGGGAGGTTTGCTCTCCACTCGGTAGGATTTTTAAACACTTAGGCGAGCGCTGGGCTGCAGCTAAGCCCCCGAGTGGGAGGTTTGCTCTCCACTTGGTAGGATTTTTAAACACTTAGGCGAGCACTGGGCTGCAGCTAAGCCTCCGAGTGGGAGGTTTGCTCTCCACTCGGTAGGATTTTTAAACACTTAGGCGAGCACTGGGCTGCAGCTAAGCCTCCGAGTGAGAGTCTGGCTCGCCACTCGGTAGGATTTCTAATCACTTAGGCGAGGGCTTGGACTGCAGCTAAGCCCCCGAGTGGGAGGATTGCTCTCCACTCGGTAGGATTTTTTCAAACTTAGGCGAGCGCCTGACTGCAGCTAAGTCTCTAAGTGAGAGAACTTAGGCGAGTGCTCGCCTGCAGCTAAGCCCCCGAGTGGGAGGATTGCTCTCCACTCGGTAGGATTTTTTAAAACTTAGGCGAGTGCCTAACTGCAGCTAAGTCTCTAAGTGAGAGAACTTAGGCGAGTGCTGGACTGCAGCTAAGCCCCCGAGTGGGAGGATCGCTCTCCACTCGGTAGGATTTTTTCAAACTTAGGGGAGTGCCGGACTGCAGCTAAGTCTCTAAGTGAGAGAACTTAGGCGAGTGCTGGACTGCAGCTAAGCCCCCGAGTGGGAGGATCGCTCTCCACTCGGTAGGATTTTTTCAAACTTAGGCGAGTGTCTGACTGCAGCTAAGTCTCTTAGCGGGAGAACTTAGGCGAGTGCTGGACTGCAGCTAAGCCCCCGAGTGGGAGTCTGGCTCTCCACTCGGTAGGATTTTTCAAACTTAGGCGAAACGAATTCACAGCTAAGTCACCCACTGAGGGATTTTGCACGCAAACAAAAGTGACAGCAATTATTGGAACACTCTTGTCTTTGATAAAAATGAACTGCGGGAAATTTTTTCTTATTACATCTCGTCCAAGGGAGAACTCAAGTGTAAAATGGGCGGAGTAGTTCCGCATTCCAAGCTCGTGGCTCGTCGATCTGGTGATCGACATTGTAGAGGTGATATGCTCCATTGTGGAGGACTCTGGTGACGATGAAGGGGCCTTCCCAAGTAGGAGCAAGTTTGTGTGGTTTCTGTTGATCCACTCGGAGGACCAAATCTCCTTCCTGGAAGGCTCGGCTCTTCACATTCTGGGCATGGAATCAACGCAAGTCTTGCTGATAAATGGTCGATCTGATCATGGCCATCTCCCTCTCTTCTTCTAGGAGGTCGACTGTGTCTTGCCGGGCCTGTTCTGCTTCATCTTCGGTGTAAAGCTCGACTCGGGGCGCGTTGTGAAGAAGATCACTTGGTAGAACTGCTTCGGCTCCATAAACCAGAAAGAATGGAGTTCTTCCAGTCGACCGGTTAGGGGTGGTCCTCAATCCCCACAGAACTGACGGAAGCTCGTCGACCCAAGCACCTGCCGTGTGCTTGAGATCACGCATCAGTCGAGGCTTTAGTCCTTTGAGAATCAGACCATTTGCTCTTTCAGCTTGTCCATTTGACTGGGGATGGGCGACCGATGCATAGTCGACTCGAGTGCCTTGAGAGGCGCAAAAAGCTCTGAACTTGTCCGAATCGAAGTTTGACCCATTGTCAGTGATGATGCTATGCGGGACTCCATATCTGAATGTTAGTCCTCTGACGAAACTGATAGCAGTGCAAGCATCAAGATTCTTGATAGGCTTAGCTTCAATCCATTTGGTAAACTTGTCGACTGCCACAAGCACATGAGTGAAACCACTTCTGCCTGTTCTCAGTGGACCAACCATGTCTAGTCCCCAGACAGCAAAGGGCCATACGAGTGGAATGGTCTTCAGAGCTGACGCAGGCTTGTGTGACATGTTGGAGTAGAACTGGCACCCTCCACACTTGTCGACTATCTCTTTTGCCATCTCATTTGCTCTAGGCTAGTAAAATCCCGCTCGGTATGCTTTAGCCACAATGGTCCGAGAGGACACATGGTGACCACAGGTCCCCGAGTGGATATCATCAAGGATTATTCGACCCTCTTCTGGTGCTATGCACTTCTGACCAATTCCAGTCGCGCTTTCTCTATACAACTGCCCCTTTATGACTGTGAAGGCCTTGGATCGGCGGACGATCTGTCAAGCCTCTTCCTCGTCCTCTGGGAGTTCTTTCCTTAGGATATACGCGATGTACGGTATCGTCCAGTCGGGAGTGATTGCCAAGACTTCCATGATTAGGTCGACCACAGCAGGAACTTCGACTTCAGTCGGATCTGTGGCACTTTTCGGTTGTGGGGCTTCTTCTGTGAAAGGATCCTCCTGGACTGACGGCGAGCGGATGTGCTCCAAAAACACATTGATGGGAATGGCTTTGGAGCCTATCTTTGCCAGATCATCAGCTGCTTGATTTTTCAGTCGGGGGATGTGATGAAGCTCTAACCCCTCGAATTTCTTTTCTAGCTTTCTCACTGCATTGCAATAACCAGTCATAGCCGGACTTCTGACGTCCCACTCCTTCATCACCTGATTAACTACCAAATCTGAGTCGCCATAGACCATGAGGCGACGGACGCCGAGTGAAATGGCCATGCGCAACCCGTACAAAAGTGCTTCATATTCTGCTTCATTATTGGAGGAATCGAAGTGAATCTGGAGAACATATCTGAGCTTATCTCCTCGGGGGGAGACTAGAACTACCCCAGCACCGGAACCATTCAGCATCTTAGATCCATCAAAGAACATGGTCCGGTGCTCCGAGTGAACTTGAGTCGGAAGTTGCTGTTCAATCCACTCGGCGATGAAATCTGCGATTGCTTGGGACTTTATAGCCTTCTTTGCTTCAAACTTGATATCTAAGGGAAGGAATTCAATCGCCCACTTGGCCACTCGACCAGTTGCATCTCTGTTATGCAGAATCTCTGACAGTGGGGCGTCGCTGACAACTGTAATGGAGTGGTCAGAGAAGCAATGTGCAACCTTCTTCGTGGTCATGTAAATCCCATATACGAGCTTCTGGTAGTGAGGGTATCTTTGTTTTGAAGGGGTCAAAACTTCAGACAGATAATAGACTGGGCGCTGAACTCTGAAGGCCTTTCCTTCTTCTTCCCGCTCGACCGTAAGTACTGTACTGACAACTTGTCCTGTGGCTGCAATGTAAAGCAGCAGAGGCTCTTTGCTGATTGGGGCAGCAAGCATCGGCTGGGTGGAGAGCAGAGCTTTGAGCTCTGCAAATGCTGCGTCAGCTTCTGGAGTCCACTCGAACTTGTCAGACTTCTTCATCAGTCGGTAAAGGGGCAACGCCTTTTCACCGAGGCGAGAAATGAATCGACTTAGAGCGACCAAGCAGCCTGTAAGCTTTTGGACATCGTGCACGTGTACAGGACGCTTCATCCGGAGTATGGTGCCAACTTTTTCAGGATTGGCATCGATCCCCCGTTCGGAAACGAGAAAACCGAGTAACTTTCCACCTGGAACTCCGAACGTGCACTTTGACGGATTGAGCTTGATATCATACCTCCTGAGGTTGGCAAAGGTTTCAGCAAGGTCAGCCCGCAGGTCGGAACCTTTCCGTGACTTGACCACAATATCATCCATGTATGCCTCCACATTCTGACTGATTTGAGTGAGTAGACACTTCTGAATCATTCTCATGAATGTGGCTCCATCGTTCTTGAGGCCGAACGGCATGGTGACGTAACAGAAGCATCCGAATGGAGTGATGAAAGCTGTTTTGATCTCGTCAGGTCCATACAGACGGATTTGATGGTACCCGGAATAGGCATCTAGAAAAGACAATCTCTCGCACCCCGCAGTCGAGTCAACTATTTGGTCGATGCGAGGGAGAGGAAAATGATCTTTCGGGCAGGACCGATTGATATGTTTGAAATCAATGCACATGCGAAGTGACTTGTCCTTCTTGGGGACCATGAAGACATTGGCGAGCCACTCGGAGTGGTAAATCTCTCGGATGAACTCCGCCGCTAAGAGCCAAGCTACCTCCTTGCCAATGGCTTGCTTCTTCTGGACGGCGGACCGTCGAAGATGTTCCTTCACAGGCTTGAATTTTGGGTCGACTCGTAGACGATGCTCAGCCAGCCCTCTGGGAACTCCAGGCATGTCAGAGGGCTTCCATGCGAAGACGTCCCAGTTCTCATGGAGGAGCTAGACGAGCGCTTCTTCCTATTTGGAGTCGAGCGTCGTTGAGATGTGAGTCGGGGCAGCATCGGGGTCGGTCGGGTGAATGTGGACTGGCTTTGTTTCACCGGACGATTGAAAAGCTGATTCTGAAGCAGGCTTCTTGGCTCGTAGCAATTCACTCGGATCGGCAGTCTTTTGGTACTCTTGCAGCTCGACCACTGCCATCTGAGCATCAGCGATCTTCGAGCCTTTCTGAAAACACTCTTCTGCTTTCTTTCGGTTGCCCGTAACAGTGATCACACCTTTGGGGCCAGGCATCTTCAGTTTGAGATACACATAACATGGTCGGGCCATGAAGCATGCGTAAGCTGGCCTGCCCAAAATGGCATGATAAGCACTTTGGAAGTCCACAACCTCGAATGTCAACTTTTCCTTGCGGTAATTCTTTGAATCACCGAAAACCACATCAAGAGCGATCTGGCCGAGTGATTGGGCTTTCTTCCCAGGAATGACTCCGTGGAAGCTCATGTTACTAGTACTGAGTCTGGACATCGGAATGCCCATTCCTTTCAAAGTTTCAGCGTACAGTATGTTCAGGCCACTGCCACCATCCATCAGGACTTTGGTCAGTCGAGTGCCTTCGACAATTGGGTCGACCACCAAAGCTTGCCTCCCAGGGGTGGCAATGTGCGTAGGGTGATCAGAATGGTCGAATGTGATGGCAGTCTGAGACCACTTCAGGTAACTGGGCGTTGCCGGAGCAACCATGTTTACCTCGCGGTTAATGATTTTCAGTCGACTTTTGCTTTCGACATCGGCAAAAATCATCAGGGTGGAATTGACTTGGGGGTATCCGTCGTCGCTATCTTCCTTGTCCTCGACTTTGTCTGACTCTTTTTCCTTATCCTTGGACTGTTTGCCTTGAAACTGCTGGATTAGGAGCCGGCACTGTCGAGTGGTATGCTTTGGATAAATAAAATTACCCTCTTCATCTTTCTTGGTGTGGATGTGACATGGCAGATCCAAAACATCGTTTCCATCCTGATCCTTGACTTTCTTGGGCTTCCAGGTGCCCTTGGGTTTTCCCTTGAAGTTTCCCTGGGCTACGGCCAGGGCCTCCCCAGGAGCGGCTGGCTCGGCCTTCCGCTTCTGTTTCCGACTGGAGTTTCCTCCGGTTTCTTGGGCGACTGCCTTGTGCTTGCCACTCCGGAGTCGGTCCTCGTCTTCACCATTAGCGTACTTGGTGGCAATCTCCATCATCCGATTCAAAGACATCTCTCCAGTTCGACCGAACTTCAGATTCAACTCTCTGTATTTAACGCCTTCCTTGAAGGCACAAACTGCTTGATGGTCTGGCACTTTCTCAACTGAGTGATGCAGTGTGATCCACCTCTGGATGTATTCCCTCAGAGTTTCATTTGGCTTCTGCACGCAAGACCGCAACTCTGTAAGGCCTGCAGGTCGCTTGCATGTTCCTTCAAAGGTTGTGATAAACACTCGGGAGAGGTCCTCCCAAGTGTAAATGCTGCTGGGTGCCAACTGATTTAGCCACGCTCTGGCTGAGCCCTCTAACATGAGAGGCAAATGCTTCATGGTCACCTCATCATTGCCACCGCCAATCTGTACAGCCACTCGGTAATCTTCGAGCCAAGTGTCAGGCTTAGATTCACCGGTGAACTTGCTGATTCCAGTCGCCATCCTGAAATTGGGAGGAATCACTGCGGCTCTGATGGCTCGACTGAAACACTCTGGCCCTGAAGCATGTACTCCGCTGCTGGCAGGCGCATCTCTGTCGTGGCCTTCTCGATGAGCTCTGTTCCTGTCAACCAAACCTTGAACGAGGATGGATCTCGCATCAAAGCCTGGGTCCCTGGGGTCGACTGGAATCCTCTGCCCAACACTATGAGGGTGTCTGTCATCTCGATGTCGAGGCGCATATGACCCACTCCTCGGGGGAGGGGTTGGCACTCAATGTCGATCATCACGATCGGATCGGTGATCATACTGCTCATTCCTTCTGTACTGATCATGCCGGTCGCCACGTCCCTCATGCCTCAGGGGCGATCTCGGGCTGTGAGCCGACTGGACTGTATCTGTTGCAACGGATCGACTGTGGATCCTATTCCGCGACTGGGAAACAGCGGAATTCTGGTTTCCCGCCGCCCGGAGCAACGCTCTGATCTGTAACAAGCCCCTGCCAGCCTCCGACTGGGAGGGCTGAATCGATTCTGCTATACGGGCCGCGGCGGCCAAATTCTGAACTGGGGTTCGGTATACCTGCGTCGGCGGGAAGAGCCGGCGTCGACTAGACTCGGGAGCCCGCTGACGCGCTTGCTCGTCGAGTGCTCACTGGAGATTCTCCAGTCGAGTGCGCTCGGCCAAATTAGCCAAGCGTGCGTCCTCCAAGGCCCGGGCCTCGGGGGACTCTCCGACGATAGGGGTGCGGAGGGCGTCCGTGTTCCGGCGGCGAAGCTCCTCTCGCTGTGATGACGTGAGAGGTTCGGGGAGATACTCATCGTGGGGATGCGACGGGTCGCCCCCACCCGCGCCTCCATCAGCGCGAGGGAAACCAGGAGGACTGTGCGTTCCATCGACCGCTAGGATCTCAGCCGCGGGGTCGCTGCTATCGCACTCGGATGCGGTCTCCACGGAGCCAGTCGACAGGCCGAACAGGCCGCAGAGGGATTCGTCGGGCTCGATTGCCGCGACTTGCGGGGCGGCCGACTGGCGAGCCACGGCGTGCCTCACCCACCTCTGCTGTCTCGACTGACCGGAGTGCTTGCGCCGGTGGGAGACAGAGCGGGGAGATGATATGGGGGCCGACCGATACTGGGTCGACGGCTGCCGCAGGAGGACGCCACGAACGTATGCGCGGAAGTGCGTCGCGCCGCGGACGGGGAGCGCGTCGATGTCGAGTGGTGCCTCCTGAAGCCAGGCGGAGTCATCGGCGATGAACGTGAGCGCGCCGAGGCGGATCTCGCGGCCCTCCAACAAAACTCCGCATGAAACCATGATCAAAGGGATCGGAAAAATCACAACTTCTCCAATCAGGCGCTAAGATTCCTGCCCCACGGTGGGCGCCAACTGTCGTGGTTCTAACTCTGACAGTGATGTAGGGGGGTATGTATGGAGAGGCTATATCTCAGCTATTGGGAAGTTGTAAACACGCCAAGATGTACGAGTTCAGGCCCTTCACGGAGGAAGTAACAGCCCTACGTCTCGGTGCCCGAAGGCGGTCGACTGGATTACTGGCGTGTGAATAACAGGGGTGCGAACCCTTCATACTGAGGAGGGGGGTGGCTTATATAGAGTTCGCCGGCCCTCTCCTGCCCTCAGGGATGCAGGGTTTAAGGTACATTTAAGGTCGGGCGTTACTGGTAACGCCCCTAATAAAGTGCTATAATGACCATAAAGACTACTTAACAGCTGACCGTTTGCCTGCGGAGTGACTACAGGTCTCCTGGCGGTCGAGTGGTTGGCTTCATGGTCGAGTGGTAGGCTTCACGGTCGAGTGTCTTTGAGTTCGTCGAGTGGATCACCTTTCAAGTCGATTGAAAGGTGACTTCTCCTAGGGGTGTCCTAGGGTAGGGCTCCTTGGACAGGTCCGTGCCCCTACCCTAGGTACATGGCTTCATCAGCGCGCTCTCTCCCGATTTTCATTTTTATTTTTCTATACGCGTTTTCGAATTTTAGATGACTTTTTTTTTCGTTTTTGTCACTTTTTGGGGGTTTGCCCGGTTTTCTCTAGGTTTTGCACAAAAAACATTTCAAAAGACAAATGGAGCAAAAAAATGTGTTTTCTTTTTGGTTTTCTTCCGCAAGAGACACAAATTTACTTCTCGTGGAGGCACAGATTTGCTTCCTCGTGCCTTTTGAAAAAGAAAAAAACGCATTCTTTTGCCACCGCGAGAGGCACACATTTACTTCTCTTGGAGGCAAATTTTCTTCCGCGTCAGGCACAACAACTGTGCCTCTCGAAAAAGAAAAAACATGTATTTTTTTCCTTCTGCGAGAGGCATGGATTTACTTCTTATGGAGGCACAGATTTGCTTTCGCAAGAGGCACAACTGTGCATCTTGGAAAAGGAAAAAAAACACGGTTTTCCCCTTTTGTGAGAGGAACAGATTTACTTCTCATGGAGACACAAATTTACTTCCGGAAGAGGCACTCAGAAAAGGAAAAAACACATTTTTTTTTCCGTGAGAGGCACATATTTGCTTAAATAGAGGCATAGATTTGCTTTCGATAGCAGTGCCTCTTCGGAAAAGGAAAAGGAGGTGAAGAAAAAACCATGGTCCCGATTCAGTTTTTTCGTACGGGTTTTTTCGTGTAAAAAAAGTTTGTCGAAACCTATCAACATTGGATCTAATCTCAAAGATCTCAACATGAGGAATCCAATGATGAAAATGGTTCAGGATTTGGATGCACGGTTAAAGAGATAAACGTTTTGAATAAATGAATCTATGAAAGGCTGCGACAAGTGACGCATATGCAATGCGCCGCTTTTCACAACCCGTGAAGTTGGGAGTGACCTTTGCAAAAAGTACTTCTTAGTGATTTCAAAATCACATACTAAAAGTTTTAGTGTGTATAGGTCGGTCTCAACGAGTTACCAAGCCTGATTTCTTGGCCTAGACTGAATGCCAACACTTTTGTTTTCTACTGGGGATACCCTATTTTCATTAATTGCTCATATGAAAATACGTTGTGTGAAATA
The DNA here is from genome assembly GCF_056163025.1 of Triticum urartu. Classification (NCBI taxonomy): domain Eukaryota; kingdom Viridiplantae; phylum Streptophyta; class Magnoliopsida; order Poales; family Poaceae; genus Triticum; species Triticum urartu. The sequence continues at coordinate 5,797,170 of NC_141877.1, forward strand.
AAAACAACACCTAGAGGAGATAGGAAAAAGAGAGCGAGTTGGAGCAGCTGGTAGGAAACCCACTACGAGCAACCAATATTGAATTACTCGGTACATGCAAAGTTCTCAGATGGCAAAAGACAATAGCCGGGAACAACATGCATCCAACATATCCTCAGAACATAGGCGATGAAACTACAACACATGAGCACCACACCAAACATAAGCAACATCACTTCAGATGCTTGCACCAGAGCTTGACCTTGTTGGTTCATTATTTCGACAGTAATCTCAATGGTTGTCACGCGTAGCAGGAAGACCCGACGGAATTCACATAAGGCAATTTATCTAGGTTGGGCCCCTCATGATAAGGTAACACCCTACTCCTACTTTGATTGTATTAATGATCAGCATCGTATGAGAACTAGTATAGGGTGTACAAATGCAGAGGCCACTAGGATCACACGGGTGTGAGGATCATGCTAGTGTACTGTCAAAAACGTTCTTATATTATGGGATGGAGAGAGTACTAGCTAGCCCTAGCCTTACCTTATTTAGGGGTCAAATGTTAGGGTTTACAGTACTCCAGGGTCTGGCAAGATCCTTCGAGACAACTCGCCTATTGCGAGTCCTTGGTCACGCTCACCTCTGCCGCCTCTCAACATGGGTCGTCGTGCAGTGGCGAAGGGACTATCATTTTTCCTTGGAAAAAACATTTTGTGCACTGATTTCTTATTAGTTTCCGGGGTTTAAAATGTGAAATAAGTTCTCGTCTGATTTTCGTACGTTTATGCTTACCATATTTTCTGATTTTTATGTATTTTTTTTAAAAAAATATTCACATATTTCCTTTTTAGAAATTCCATGATTTTTAAAAATGGGTGAAAATGATTTTTTGTTACTTTGTTTTATTTTATTTTCATTCTTATTTCTTTATTCATGGTGTATAAAAATTTCATAGTGTTTTTTAAAAGTGGTAATATCACAAGTGGCGCTTAAACTTGCCATCAATGTTCACTTTAGTGCATGAAGTTGAAACATATGCCGAACTGGTTTTAGAACTTGGCACAAGCGTGTAAATATATACGGTGTTAATCCAATCCGTAGAAGTGTAATGCATAGGTGTCATGGTCTAGAGCATCCAAGAGAAAATTGTGGATTGCCGAGTGACCGAGTCTGTGAAGGTTTGAAAGTCACCTGAAGACTTACCATGAGTGATTGAGTGAGGTCTGTGTGACCTTAGCTCAAGGAGAATACGGTGAGGACTGGGTGTCCTCAGGTTTAAATACCTAATCGCTCCAACTAGACGTACAACTGTCACAGCAGTTGGAACTAGTCTACCAAATCATTGTCTTCACCAAGCTACTGGTTCTATTTCATCAACCCTTTCATTTCCCCATTCATGTGTTGAAGTACTTTGATTGTTACTGTTTGAAGACTTTGACTGACGACTTTCTCAATTTCCTCAATCCTAATTCTTCAGTCACTTTGTCTTCAGCCTGCTTATCCTGTGTTTACGCTTTTTGTACTCTGTGCTTGTTTTCATTTCATCATGACGACGGTGCTACTACTCTTTTATGCTTGCATCTGAGTACTTATTCCGCTGCTAAGTAGTTCGTGCTTAGGAATTTCCTCACCCTGAAATTTCTCAGTGACGAATTTGTAAAAATCACCTATTCACCCTCCTTCTAGTCGATATAACACACTTTCAATATGAAAAGCCATAAGCTTGGGGATGCTATGTTTGATGAAGATAATATTTTTAGTCCCCAAAGATATGATGTGTGATACGTCTCCAACGTATCTATAATTTTTGATTGCTCCATGCTATTATATTATCTATTTTGGATGTTAATGGGCTTATTTTTACACTTATATATTATTTTTGGGACTAACCTATTAACCGGAGGCCCAGCCCAAATTGTTGTTTTTTTGCCTATTTCAGTGTTTCATAGAAAAGGAATATCAAACGAAGTCCAAACGGAATGAAACCTTCGGGAACATGATTTTCTCAACAAACGTGATTCAGGAGACTTGGAGTGGGCGTCAAGAAACAATCGAGGAGGCCATGCGGCAGGGGGCGCGCCCTCCACCCTCATGGGCCCCTCGTTGCTCCACCGACCTACTTCTTCCTCCTATAACACACTTTTGCGGTGCTCGATCCCAGTGACAGAAAGGGAAACGACACATATTGTATTGTTGGCATCGAGGATAAAAAGATGGGGTTTACATCATATTGCATGAGTTTATCCCTCTACATCATGTCATCTTGCTTAAGGCGTTACTCTGTTCTTATGAACTTAATACTCTAGATGCATGCTAGATAGCGGTCGATGTGTGGAGTAATAGTAGTAGATGCAGGCAGGAGTCGGTCTACTTGTCACGGACGTGATGCCTATATACATGATCATGCCTAGATATTCTCATAATTATTTGCTTTTCTATCAATTGCTCGACAGTAATTTGTTCACCCACCGTAATACTTATGCTATCTTGAGAGAAGTCACTAGTGAAACCTATGGCCCCCGGATCTATTTTCCATCATACAAGTTTCCAATCTATTTTATTTTGCAATCTTTACTTTCAATCTATATCATAAAAATACCAAAAATATTTATCTTATTATTATCATCTCTATCAGATCTCACTCTTGCAATTGGTCGTGAAGGGATTGACAACCCCTTTATCGCGTTGGTTGCGAGGTTCTTATTTGTTTGTGTAGGTACGAGGTGACTCGCGCGTGGTCTCCTACTGGATTGATACCTTGGTTCTCAAAAACTGAGGGAAATACTTACGCTACTTTACTGCACCACTCTTTCCTCTTCAAGGAAAAACCAACGTAGTGCTCAAGAGGTAGCAAGAAGGATTTCTCGCGCCGTTGCCGGAGAGATCTACGCCAAGTCAAGACATACCAATTACCCATCACAACTCTTATCCTTCGCATTACATTATTTGCCATTTGCCTCTCGTTTTCCTCTCCCCCACTTCACCCTTGCCGTTTTATTCGCCCTCTTTTTCATTCGCCCTTTCTTTTGCTTGCTTCGTTGTTATGGCTAGTCCTTTATCTACTCCTTTGTCTCCCGAGAATGAAGTTCTTAATTTTAAAGAAAGGGAGGGAGAAAATCTAAAAGATGCTCGGTACAGAATTTGCAATGCGCAAAATAGATCTACTAGGAAGCAATCTACTTCTGTTCTTCTTCGCAATTTTTATGTAGGCATCACGCCTTGGAATAGATATATTCTTGATACCATTACCGGAGGAAATTTCTTGGGTAGCCATACTTTTGATTCTTATAATGCTATGATAGATTTGTTTGGCCCACCACCTCTTTTGGTTAATGGCACTATTTTAACTTTGGAACATGTGATGCAAAGGCTCGATATTATTGAAAATAAAGTTGCCACTTTGAATTGATTGAGAATTTGGATAAAAAGATCCACAACCAAATTACCCAATATGGATCTAAGGTAGGAGTTACGCTGAAATTTTTTAAAGAAAAAGAACCCGTTGTTAATGAAAGAATAGACCAAGATTCCACTAGAATTGATAAACTTGAGGATATTATTACCAACTTGGGGTCCGCTTTTTCTGCCGTAAGGAATACTTCAAACCCTCCTACCAAAGTTGCCAAACTAATGTACGTTCCTAAGAATAAGGGTGAAACTTCTAGTAAGGAAAATACGGATCTCAAATCCATAAGTGTTCACCCCAACTTTCTCACTATCATTAAGGAACCTTTTGCTGCTAATGATTTTCTCGATTTCGTGCCTAGAAGTTTGATAATTAATAAAAAGTAAGAAACTCCTAAGAGTTATAGGTGTCTTATTGAAGAATTGCCTACCAAAGATGGCAATACCTAGATCTATCTTTGCTTTTATGCCTAGCTAGGGGCGTTAAACGATAGCGCTTGTTGGGAGGCAACCCAATTTTATTTTTATTCCTTGCTTTTTGAACCTGTTTAGTAATAAATAATTTTATCTAGCCTCTGTTTTGGTTGTGTTTTTTGTGTTTAATTAGTGTTTGTGCCAAGTAGAACCGTTGGGAAGACTTGGGGAAAGTCTTTTTGATCTTGCTGTAAAAAAAAGAAACTTTAGCGCTCACGAGAATTGCTGCCATTTTTTATTCGAGAGTGATATTTAGTTAATTATTTTTGCAGATGATTAATAGAAAAATTCCTCACGTCCAGAAATTTATTTTAGAATTTTTGGGGTTCTAGAAGTGGTCGAAATCTACAGATTACTATAGACTGTTCTGTTTTTAACAGATTCTGTTTTTCGTGTGTTGTTTGCTTATTTTGATGAATCTATGGCTAGTAATAGAGTTTATGAACCATAGAGAAGTTGGAATACAGTAGGTTTAACACCAATATAAATCAAGAATGAGTTCATTACATTACCTTGAAGTGGTGATTTGTTTTCTTTCGCTAACGGAGCTCACGAGATTTTCTATTTTGTGTTTTGTGTTGTGAAGTTTTCAAGTTTTGGGTAGAGACTCGATGGATTATGGAACAAGGAGTGGCAAGATCCTAAGCTTGGGGATGACCAAGGCACCCCAAGGTAAAATCCAAGGACACCAAAAAGCCTAAGCTTGGGGATGCCCCGGAAGGCATCCCCTCTTTCGTCTTCGTCTATCAGTAACTTTACTTGGAGCTATATTTTTATTCGCCACATTATATGTGTTTTGCTTGGAGCGTCTTGTATGATTTGAGACTTTGCTTTTTAGTTTACCACAATCATCCTTTTTGTACACACCTTTTGAGAGAGACACACATGAATGGGAATTTATTAGAATACTCTATGTGCTTCACTTATATCTTTTGAGCTTTATAGTTTTTGCTCTAGTGCTTCACCTATATCTTTTAGAGCATGGTGGTTGATACGTCTCCAACATATCTATAATTTTTGATTGTTCCATGCTATTATATTATATGTTTTTAGGGCTTTATTAAACACTTTTATATTATTTTTGGGACTAACCTATTAACCCAGAGCCCAGTGCTAGTTTCTATTTTTTTCCTTGTTTCAGTATTTCGCAGAAAAGGAATATCAAATGGAGTCCAAACGGAATGAAACTTTCGGGAGCGTGATTTTTGGAACGAACGTGATCCAGGAGAGTTGGAGTTGAAATCAAAGCTTCAAGGTGGCCACGAGGTAGGGAGGCATGCCTGCCCCCTGGGCGCGCCCCCCACCCTCATGGGCCCCTCGTGGCTCCCCTGACCGACTTCTTTCGCCTATATATGTCCATATACCCTAAAAACATCGAAGAGCAGAATAGATCGGGAGTTCCGCCGCCAGAAGCCTCCGTAGCCACCGAAAACCAATCTAGACCCGTTCCGGCACCCTGCCGGACGGGGGAATCCCTCTCCGGTGGCCATCTTCATCATCCCGTTGCTCTCCATGACGAGGAGGGAGTAGTTCACCCTCAGGGCTGAGGGTATGTACCAGTAACTATGTGTTTGATCTCTCTCTCTCTCTCTCTCTCTCTCTCTCTCGTGTTCTTGAGGTGGTACGACTTGATGTATCACGAGCTTTGCTATTATAGTTGGATCTTATGATGTTTCTCCCCCTCTACTCTCTTGTAATGGATTGAGTTTTCCCTTTGAAGTTATCTTCTCGGATTGAGTCTTTAAGGATTTGAGAACACTTGATGTATGTCTTGCATGTGCATATCTGTGGTGACAATGGGATATCACGTGATCCACTTGATGTATGTTTTGGTGATCAACTTGCGAGTTCCGTGACCTCGTGAACTTATGCATAGGGGTTGGCACACGTTTTCGTCTTGACTTTCCGGTAGAAACTTTGGGGCACTCTTTGAAGTTCTTTGTGTTGGTTGAATAGATGAATCTGAGATTGTGTGATGCATATCGTATAATCATACCCACGGATACTTGAGGTGACCTTGGAGTATCTAGGTGACATTAGGGTTTTGGTTGATTTGCTTCTTAAGGTGTTATTCTAGTACGAACTCTAGGATAGATCGAACGGAAATAATAGCTTCATGTTATTTTACTACGGACTCTAGGATAGATCGAACGGAAAGAATAACTTTGAGGTGGTTTCGTACCCCACCATAATCTCTTCGTTTGTTCTCCGCTATTAGTGACTTTGGAGTGACTCTTTGTTGCATGTTGAGGGATAGTTATATGATCCAACTATGTTATTATTGTTGAGAGAACTTGCACTAGTGAAAGTATGAACCCTAGGCCTTGTTTCAAAGCATTGCAATACTGTTTACGCTCACTTTTATCATTAGTTACCTTGCTGTTTTTATATTTTCAGATAACAAATACCCATATCTACTATCCATATTGCACTTGTATCACCATCTCTTCGCCGAACTAGTGCACCTATACAATTTACCATTGTATTGGGTGTGTTGGGGACACAAGAGACTCTTTGTTATTTGGTTTCAGGGTTGTTTGACAGAGACCATCTTCATCCTACGCCTCCCATGGATTGATAAACCTTAGGTCATCCACTTGAGGGAAATTTGCTACTGTCCTACAAACCTCTGCACTTGGAGGCCCAACAACGTCTACAAGAAGAAGGTTGTGTAGTAAACATCAAGCTCTTTTCTGGCGCCGTTGCCGGGGAGGTTAGTGCTTGAAGGTATATCTTTAGATCTTGCAATCGAATCTTTTAGTTTCTTGTTTTAGCACTAGTTTAGTTTATAAAAGAAAACTACAAAAAAATGGAATTGAGTTTGCCTCATACGCTTCATCTTTTTAATATCTTTCGTGAGAACGATGGAAAGGAAAATTGTGCTCAAATGCTAGAAGAAGAAGTCTATAAAATGTTTGGCACTAAATCTTTGAATGATGAGCATGACTGCAATGTTGTTAGTATGAACTCTTTGAATATCCATAGTACTAATGATGATTGCACTAGTCATGATGAAAATATCTCTTATAAGCATGTCGATTTTTGTGGAGTGCATAGAGTTTGCATGTACATACCAAACAGGGAAGGTAGATTTTGCAAGAGGCATAAGTATTTGGAAACTAAATGGTTGCAAGAAAGGCTAGATGTTTGTGCTGAAAATTTAAACTTTCTTAGCCGTACTTGTGAACTTTGCAATGAACGTGATCATTTCAGTACCCAATGCAAATTGTTTCATGATCATATCACATCCAAAAATTGTGATGACTTGATTTCCCTTGCACATCATAATGAACTTAGTTTGCTCTTGGGTCATGAAGAAATGAAACGTATATCTAAGGTTATTCCATAATTTGCCCTTGATAGAGTTCTTAATTTTGATCTAGAGGAAATTTATATGTATTGTGTGTATTGTGCGGTGAATTGCATTGAAAATCCTTATATTGCCAAGTATATAAAGAAAAGAAAACAAATATAAGATGAAGATAATACTAATGAAAGGGAAGAGACTTCCCAGTATCCTCCTATTATTTCTTATGATGAATCAGATAACGAGGAGGAGCCTTCTATCCAACCAATCTCATCAGTAAGGAGCTCCAAAAAGAGGGTTAAACCCACACATGATGTGAAGAAGAAGAAGAAAAGACGGAGAAGCAAAGGTAAAAAGGTATCCCTCCCAAATGATGTTGCTCCTATTACTCATTGTGATTATGATAATTGCTCCCATACTATTAATAATGAGAGTGATTATGCTTATAATATGAAAAGGCCCAAGCTTGGGGATTCTATGTTTGATGAGAATGACATGTTTGAGAATATATTTGCTGCAATTAATATCTGTCCCAAGCTTGGGGAGGCTATGTTTAATGAAGATGATATTTTTAGCCTCCCAAGTTTTGATGAGTAAATTTATTATGATGATAGCATGCCTCCTATTTATGATGATTATTGCGATAACACTTATGCTATAAAGATTAGTGATGATTATATTTATAAAACTTGTCATGATTATGATTACCCTTTTTCTGAATACTACTCTTTTAATGTGGAAACAATTTGTAGTATTTGAGTTTCTTATGATACTCCCACTATTCCGAATGAGAAGAGTTTTGCTTATGTGGAGAGTAGTAAATTTTCTATGCTTATAGATCATGAAAGCAATGCTTTATGTGATGGTTATATTGTTGAATTCATTCATGATGCCACTGAAAATTATTACGAGGGAAGAACATATGCTTGTAGGAATTGCAATAATATCAAGTTTCCTCTCTATGTGCTTAAAGTTTCGAAGTTATGCTTGTTTTGGCCCTCCTATGCTAGTTGATTATTGTTCCCATAAGTTGTTTGCTCACAAAATCCCTATGCATAGGAAGAGGGTTAGACTTAAATGTGCTAGTCATATTCTTCATGATGCTCCCGTTATGTTTCAATTCTTACCTTTGTGAGCATCATTGAAATCATTATGCCTAGCTAGGGGCGTTAAACGTTAGCGCTTGTTGGGAGGCAACCCAATTTTATTTTTGTTCCTTGCTTTTTGTTCCTGTTTAGTAATAAATAAATAATATATCCTCTGTTATGATTGTGTTTTTTATTTTTTAATTAGTGTTTGTTCCAAGTAAAGCCTTTAGGATCTTCTTGGGTGATTGTTATTTGATCTTGCTGTAAAAAAATAGAAAGTATGCGCTCACGAGAATAATTTTCATTTTCTACCAGAGAGCGATAAAATACCAATTCCACTTGACGTAGGTTAACAAAAAAATTGCCTAGGACTTCCTAATTTCTCAGGATTTTTGGAGTTACAGAAGTATTCGAAACCTACAGATTACTACAGACTGTTCTGTTTTTGACAGATTCTGTTTTCTATTTGTTGTTTGCTTATTTTGACGAATCTATGAGTAGTATCGGAGGGTATGAACCACAGGTAAGTTGGAATACAGTAGATATTACACCAATATGAATTTAGAATGAGTTTACAACAGTACCTAAGTGGTGATTTACTTTGTTATACTAACGGAGCTTACGAGTTTTCTGTTAAGTTTTGTGTTGTGAAGTTTTCTAGTTTTGGGTAAAGATTCGATGGACTATGGAATAAGGAGTGGAAAGAGCCTAAGCTTGGGTATGCCCAAGGCACCCCAAGGTAATATTCAAGGACAACCAAAATCCTAAGCTTGGGGATGCCCCGGAAGGCATCCCCTCTTTTGTCTTCGTTCATCGGTAACTTTACTTGGAGCTATATTTTTATTTACCACATGATATGTGTTTTGCTTGGAGCGTCATTTTATTTTATTTAGTTTTGCTTGCTGTTTGAATAAAATACCAAGATCTGAAATTCTTAAATGTTAGAGAGTCTTCACATAGTTGGATAATTATTCGACTACTCATTGATCTTCACTTATATCTTTCGGAGTAGTTTATTGTTGCTCTAGTGCTTAACTTATATCTTTTTAGAGCACGGTGGTGGTTTTATTTTATAGAAATAGATGAACTCTCATGCTTCACTTATATTATTTTGAGAGTCCTAAACAGCATGGTAATTTGCTTTGATTATGAATTTAGTCCTTTATGATGGGCATCCAAGAGGGATATAATAAAAACTTTCATATAAAGTGCATTGAATACTATGAGAAGTTTGATACTTGATGATTGTTTTGAGATATGAGGATGGTAATATTAGAGTCATGCTAGTGAGTAGTTGTGAATTTGAGAGATACTTGTGTTAAAGTTTGTGATTCCTGTAGCATGCACGTATGGTGAATCGTTATGTGATGAAGTCGGAGCATGATTTATTTATTGATTGTCTTCCTTATGAGTGGCGATCGGGGACGCGCGATGGTCCTTTCCTACCAATCTATCCCCCTAGGAGCATGCACGTAGTACTTTGTTTCAATAACTAATAGATTTTTGCAATAAGTATGTGAGTTCTTTATGACTAATGTTGAGTCCATGGATTATACGCACTCCCACCCTTCCACCATTGCTAGCCTCTCTAGTACAGCGCAACATTCAGCGGTATCATAAACCCACCATATAACTTCCTCAAAACAGCCACTATACCTACCTATTATGGCATTTCCATAGCCATTCCGAGATATATTTCCATGCAACTTTCCACCGTTCCGTTTGTTATGACACGCTTCATCATTGTCATATTGCTTCGCATGATCATGTAGTTGACATCATATTTGTGGCAAAGCCACCATTCATAATTCTTTCATACATGTCACTCATGAGTCATTGCACATCCCGGTACACCGCCGGAGGCATTCATATAGAGTCATATCTTGTTCTAAGTATCGAGTTGTAATTCTTGAGTTGTAAGTAAATAAAAGTGTGATGATCATCATTATTAGAGCATTGTCCCAAGTGAGGAAAGGATGATGGAGACTATGATTCCCCCACAAGTCGGGATGAGACTCCGGACAAAAAAAGAGAAAGGCCATAAAAAGGGAGAAGGCCCAAACAAATGAGAGAAAAAGAGAGAAGGGACAATGGTACTATCCTTTTTCCACACTTGTGCTTCAAAGTAGAACCATGATCTTCATGATAGAGAGTCTCCTATGATATCACTTTCATATACTAGTGGGAATTTTTCATTATAGAACTTGGCTTGTATATTCCAATGATGGGCTTCCTCATAATGCCCTAGGTCTTCATGAGCAAGCGAGTTGGATGCACACCCACTTAGTTTCTTTTCTTGAGCTTTCATATACTTGTAGCTCTAGTGCATCCGTTGCATGGAAATCCCTACTCACTCACATTGATATCTATTGATGGGCATCTCCATAGCCTGTTGATACGCCTAGTTGATGTGATACTATCTTGTCCTTTTTTGTCTTCTCCACAACCACCATTCTATTCCACCTATAGTGCTATGTCCATGGCTCACGCTCATGTATCGAGTGAAGATTGAAAAGGTTTGAGAACATCAAAAGTATGAAACAATTGCTTGGCTTGTCATCGGGGTTGTGCATGATTTAAATATTTTGTGTGATGAAGATAGAGCATAGCCAGACTATATGATTTTGTAGGGATAGCTTTCTTTGGCCATGTTATTTTGAGAATACATGATTGCTTTGTTAGTATGCTTGAAGTATTATTATTTTCATGTCAATTAAACTTTTGTCTTGAATCTTATGGATCTGAATATTCTTGCCACAATAAAGAGAATTACATTGATAAATATGTTAGGTAGCATTCCACATCAAAAACTCTATTTTTATCATTTACCTACTCGAGGATGAGCAGGAATTAAGCTTGGGGATGCTGATCCGTCTCCAACGTATCTATAATTTTTGATTGTTCCATGCTATTATATTATATGTTTTTAGGGCTTTATTAAACACTTTTATATTATTTTTGGGACTAACCTATTAACCTAGAGCCTAGTGCCAATTTCTGTTTTTTCCCTTGTTTTAGTGTTTCGCAGAAAAGGAATGTCAAACGGAGTCCAAACGGAATGAAACCTTCGGGAGCGTGATTTTTGGAACGAACGTGATCCAGGACACTTGGAGTTGAAGTGAAGGAAGCTTCGAGGTCGCCACGAGGCAGGGAGGCGCGCCTGCCCTCCTGGGCGCGCCCCACCCTCGTGGGCCCCTCATGGCTCCCCTGACCGACTTCTTTCGCCTATATATGTCCATATACCCTAAAAACATCGAAGAGCAGAATAGATAGGGAGTTCCACCGCCAGAAGCCTCCGTAGCCACCGAAAACCAATCTAGACCCGTTCCGGCACCCTGCCGGACGGGGGAATCCCTCTCCGGTGGCCATCTTCATCATCCCGTTGCTCTCCATGACGAGGAGGGAGTAGTTCACCCTCGGGGCTGAGGGTATGTACCAGTAACTATGTGTTTGATCTCTCTCTCTCTCTCTCGTGTTCTTGAGGTGGTACGACTTGATGTATCACGAGCTTTGCTATTATAGTTGGATCTTATGATGTTTCTCCCCCTCTACTGTCTTGTAATGGATTGAGTTTTCCCTTTGAAGTTATCTTATCGGATTGAGTCTTTAAGGATTTGAGAACACTTGATGTATGTCTTGCACGTGCATATCTGTGGTGACAATGGGATATCACGTGATCCACTTGATGTATGTTTTGGTGATCAACTTGCGAGTTCCGTGACCTCATGAACTTATGCATAGGGGTTGGCACACGTTTTTGTCTTGACTTTCCGGTAGAAACTTTGGGGCACTCTTTGAAGTTCTTTGTGTTGATTGAATAGATGAATCTGAGATTGTGTGATGCATATCGTATAATCATACCCACAGATACTTGAGGTGACATTGGAGTATCTAGGTGACATTAGGGTTTTGGTTGATTTGCGTCTTAAGGTGTTATTCTAGTACGAACTTTAGGATAGATCGAACGGAAAGAATAGCTTCATGTTATTTTACTACGAACTCTAGGATAGATCGAACGGAAAGAATAGCTTCATGTTATTTTACTATGGACTCTTGAATAGATCGATCAGAAAGAATAACTTTGAGGTGGTTTAGTACCCTACCATAATCTCTTCGTTTGTTCTCCGCTATTAGTGACTTTGGAGTGACTCTTTGTTGCATCTTGAGGGATAGTTATATGATACAACTATGTTATTATTGTTGAGAGAACTTGCACTAGTGAAAGTATGAACCCTAGGCCTTGTTTCAAAGCATTGCAATACCATTTACGCTCACTTTTATCATTAGTCACCTTTCTGTTTTTATATTTTCAGATTACAAATATCCATATCAAGTATCCATATTGCACTTGTATCACTATCTCTTCGCCGAACTAGTGCACCTATACAATTTACCATTGTATTGGGTGTGTTGGGGACACAAGAGACTCTTCGTTATTTGGTTGCAGGGTTGTTTGAGAGAGACCATCTTCATCCTATGCCTCCCACGGATTAACAAACCTTAGGTCATCCACTTGAGGGAAATTTGCTACTGTCCTACAAACCTCTGCACTTGGAGGCCCAACAACGTCTACAAGAAGAAGGTTGTGTAGTAGACATCAGTGGTTGTTTTATTTTATAGAAATAATTGATCTCTCATGGTTCACTTGTATTATTTTGAGAGTCCTTTAGAACAACATGGCAATTGCTTTTAGGAATAATAAAAACTATCATATAAGTGCATTGAATACTATGAGAAGTTTGATACTTGATAATTATTTTGAGATATGGAGATGGTGATATTAGAGTCATGCTAGTTGAGTAGTTGTGAATTTGAGAAATAATTGTGTTGAAGTTTGTGATTCCCGTAGCATGCACGTATGGTGAACCGTTATGTGATGAAGTCGGAGCATGATTTATTTATTGATTGTCTTCCTTATGAGTGGCGGTCGGGGACGAGTGATGGTCTTTTCCTACCAATCTATCCCCCTAGGAGCATGCGCGTAGTACTTTGTTTCGATAACTAATAGATTTTTGCAATAAGTATGTAAGTTCTTTATGACTAATGTTGAGTCCATGGACTATACACACTCTCACCCTTCCACCATTGCTAGCCTCTCTAGTACCGCGCAACTTTCGCCGGTACCATAAACCCGCCATATACCTTCCTCAAAATAGCCACCATACCTACCTATTATGGCATTCCCATAGCCATTCCGAGATATATTGCCATGCAACTTTCCACCGTTCTGTTTTTTATGAGACGCTTCATCATTGTAATATTGCTTGCATGATCATGTAGTTGACATCGTATTTGTGGCAAAGCCACCGTTCATAATTCTTTCATATGTCATTCATGAATCATTGCACATCCCGGTACACCACCGGAGGCATTCACATAGAGTCATATTTTGCTCTAAGTATTGAGTTGTAATTCTTGAGTTGTAAGTAAAAAAGAAGTGTGATGATCATCATTATTAGAGCATTGTCCCATGTGAGCAAATGATGATGGAGACTTTGATTCCCCCACAAGTCAGAATGAGACTCCGGACAAAAATAAAAAAGTAAAAAAGGGAGAAAAGAGGCCAAAAGAAAAAAAAGGGAAGAGAAAGAAGGCCCAAATAAAAAAATGAGAGAAAAAGAGAGAAGGGACAATGTTACTGTCCTTTTACCACATTTGTGCTTCAAAGTAGCACCAAGATCTTCGTGATAGAGAGTCTCCTATGTTGTCACTTTCATACACTAGTGGGAATTCTACATTATAGAACTTGGCTTGTATATTCCAATGATGGACTTCCTCAAAGTGCCCTAGGTCTTCGTGAGCAAGCAACTTGGATGCACACCCACTTAGTTTCTTTTCTTGAGATTTCATACACTTATAGCTCTAGTGCATCCGTTGCGTGGCAATCCCTACTCACTCACATTGATATCTATTGATGGGCATCTCCATAGCCCATTGTTACGCCTAGTTGATGTGAAACTATCTTCCCCTTTTTTGTCTTCTCCACAACCACCATTCTATTCCACATATAGTGTTATGTCCATGGCTCACACTCATATATTGCGTGAAGATTGAAAAAGTTTGAGAACATCAAAAGTATAAAACAATTTCTTGGCTTGTCATCGGGGTTGTGCATGATTTAAATATTTTGTGCGGTGAAGATAGAGCATAGCCAGACTATATGATTTTGTAGGGATAACTTTCGTTGGCCATGTTATTTTGAGAAGACATGATTGCTTAGTTAGTATGCTTGAAGTATTATTATTTTTATGTCAATATTAAACTTTTATCTTGAATCTTTCGGATCTGAAAATTCATGCCACAATAAAGAAAAATTTCATTGAGAAATATGTTAGGAAGCATTCCACATCAAAAATTCTTTTCTTTATCATTTACATACTAGAGGACAAGCGGGAATTAAGCATGGCGATGCTTGATGCGTCTCCAACGTATCTATAATTTTTGATTGCTCCATGCTATTATATTATCTATTTTGGATGTAATGGGCTTATTTTACACTTTTATATTATTTTTAGGACTAGCCTATTAACCGGAGGCCCAACCCAAATTGCTGTTTTTTGCCTATTTCAGTGTTTCATAGAAAAGGAATATCAAACGAAGTCCAAATGGAATGAAACCTTTGGGAACATGATTTTCTCAACAAACGTGATCCAGGAGACTTGGAGTGGGCGTCAAGAAACAATCGAGGAGGCCACGAGGCAGGGGGGCGCGCCTACTTCCCTGGGCGCGCCCTCCACCCTCGAGGGCCCCTCGTTGCTCCACCGACCTACTTCTTCCTCCTATATATATCCACGTACCCTGCAAACATCCAGGAGCACCACGAAAACCTAATTCCACCGCCGCAACCTTCTGTACCAAAGAGATCCCATCTTGGGGCCTTTTCCGGAGCTCCGCCGGAGGGGGCATTGATCACGGAGGGCCTCTACATCAACTCCATGGCCCCTCCCATGATGTGTGAGTAGTTTACTTCAGACCTTCGGGTCCATAGCTAGTAGCTAGATTGCTTCTTCTCTCTCTTTGGATCTCAATACAAAGTTCTCCTCGATTCTCTTGGAGATCTATTCGATGTAATCTTCTTTTGCGGTGTGTTTGTCAAGATCCGATGAATTGTTGGTTTATGATCCAGATTATCTATGAACAATATTCGAATCTTCTCTGAATTCTTTTATGTATCATTGGTTTATCTTTGTAAGTCTCTTTGAATTATCAGTTTGGTTTGGCCTACTAGATTGATCTTTCTTGCAATGGGATAAGTGCTTAGCTTTGGGTTCAATCTTGCGGTGCTCGATCCTAGTGACAGAAAGGGAAACGACACATATTGTATTGTTGGCATCGAGGATAAAAAGATGGGGTTTACATCATATTGCATGAGTTTATCCATCTACATCATGTCATCTTGCTTAAGGGATTACTTTGTTCTTATGAACTTAATACTCTAGATGCATGCTGGATAGCGGTCGATGTGTCGAGTAATAGTAGTAGATGCAGGCAGGAGTCGGTCTACTTGTCACGGACATGATGCCTATATACATGATCATGCCTAGATATTCTCATAATTATTCGCTTTTCTATCAATTGCTCGACAGTAATTTGTTCACCCACCGTAATACTTATGCTATCTTGAGATAAGCCACTAGTGAAACTTATGGCCCCCGGGTCTATTTTCCATCATACAAGTTTCCAATCTATTTTATTTTGCAATCTTTACTTTCAATCTATATCATAAAAATACCAAAAATATTTATCTTATTATTATCATCTCTATCAGATCTCACTCTTGCAAGTGGCCGTGAAGGGATTGACAACCCCTTTATCGCGTTGGTTGCGAGGTTCTTATTTGTTTGTGTAGGTACGAGGTGACTCGTGTGTGGTCTCCTACTGGATTGATACATTGGTTCTCAAAAACCGAGGGAAATACTTATGCTGCTTTACTGCACCACCCTTTCCTCTTCGAGGGAAAACCAATGCAGTGCTCAAGAGGTAGCAATGTGAAAATTTGTTATAATGATTGCATGCCTCCTATTTATGATGATTATAATGATGAAAGTGGATTTGGAGAGGTCATGACTTCATTTAGTGATGAATCCACCATTTTGGATGAGGCTTCAATTGACTGTGATAACAAACTTGCTATCTGATACGTCTCCAACGTATCTATAATTTTTGATTGCTCCATGCTATATTATCTACTGTTTTGGATGTTTATGGGCTTTATTATATACTTTTATATCATTTTTGGGACTAACCTATTAACCCAGAGCCCAGCCCAGAATTGCTGTTTT
The DNA here is from genome assembly GCF_056163025.1 of Triticum urartu. NCBI lineage: Eukaryota > Viridiplantae > Streptophyta > Magnoliopsida > Poales > Poaceae > Triticum > Triticum urartu. The sequence continues at coordinate 5,813,711 of NC_141877.1, forward strand.
TTTGCCTATTTCAGTATTTCGAGGAAACAGAATATCAAACGGAGTCCAAACGGAATGAAACCTTCGGGAACGTGATCTTCTCACCGAACGTGATCCAGGAGACTTGGACCCTACTCCAAGAAGTTTCCGGGGAGGTCACGAGGGTGGAGGGCGCGCCCCCCTGCCTCGTGGGCCCCTCGGAGCTCCACCGATGTGCTTCTTCCGCCTATATATCTCCATATACCCTAAAAACATCCGTGAGCACAATAGATCGGGAGTTCCGCCGCCAGAAGCCTCCGTAGCCACCGAAAACCAATCTAGACCCGTTTCGGCGCCCTGCCGGAGGGGGCAATCCCTCTCCGATGGCCATCTTCATCATCCCGGTGCTCTCCATGACGAGGAGGGAGTAGTTCTCCCTCGGGGCTGAGGGTATGTACCAGTAGCTATGTGTTTGATCTCTCTCTCTCTCTCGTGTTCTTGAGATGATACGATCTTGATGTATCGCGAGCTTTGCTATTATAGTTGGATCTTATGTTTCTCCTCCCCCTCTTCTCTCTTGTAATGAATTGAGTTTTCCCCTTGAAGTAATCTTATCGGATTGAGTCTTTAAAGACTTGAGAACACTTGATGTATGTCTTGCCGTGGATATCTGTGGTGACAATGGGATACCACGTGCCACTTGATGTATGTTTTGGTGACCAACTTGCGGGTTTCGTGACATTGGGAACCTATGCATAGGGGTTGGCACACGTTTTCGTCGTGATTCTCCGGTAGAACTTTGGGGCACTCTTTGAGGTACTTTGTGTTGGATGAATAGATGAATCTGAGATTGTGTGACGCGTATCGTATAATCATACCCATGGATACTTGAGGTGACATTGGAGTATCTAGGTGACATTAGGGTTTTGATTGATTTGTGTCTTAAGGTGTTATTCTAGTACGAACTCTAGGGCTGTTTGTGACACCTATAGGAATAGCCCAATGGATTGATTGGAAAGAATAACTTTGAGGTGGTTTCATACGCTACCATAATCTCTTCGTTCGTTCTCCGCTATTAGTGACTTTGGAGTGACTCTTTGTTGCATGTTGAGGGATAGTTATGTGATCCAATTATGTTAGTATTGTTGAGGGAACTTACACTAGTGAAAGTATGAACCCTAGGCCTTATTTCCTATCATTGCAATACCGTTTACGCTCACTTTTACCATTAGTTACCTTGCTGTTTTTATAATTTCAGATTACAAATACCTTTATCTACCATCCATATTTCACTTGTATCACCATCTCTTCGCCGAACTAGTGCACCTATACAATTTACCATTGTATTGGGTGTGTTGGGGACACAAGAGACTCTTTGTTATTTGGTTGCAGGGTTGCTTGAGAGAGACCATCTTCATCCTACGCCTCCTACGGATTGATAAACCTTAGGTCATCCACTTGAGGGAAATTTGCTACTGTCCTACAAACCTCTGCACTTGGAGGCCCAACAACGTCTACAAGAAGAAGGTTGTGTAGTAGACATCAAGCTCTTTTCTGGCGCCGTTGCCGGGGAGGCAAGGAAAACGGCACTAACACACCCCGTCAACTAAGCTCTTTTCTGGCGCCGTTGCCGGGGAGGTGAGTACTTGAAGGTATATCTTTAGATCTTGCAATCGAGTCTTTTAGTTTCTTGTTTTATCACTAGTTTAGTTTATAAAAGAAAACTATAAAAAAATGGAATTGAGTTTGTCTCATACGCTTCATCTTTTTAATATCTTTCGTGAGTATGATGGAAAGGATAATTTTGCTCAAGTGCTAGAAGAAGAAATCTATAAAATGTTTGGCACTAAATATTTGAATGATGATCATGATTGCAATGTTGTTAGTATGAATTCTTTGAATATACATGATGCTAATGATATGCAAAGCCACAAGCTTGGGGAAGCTATGTTTGATGAAGATGATATTTTTTGTCCCCCAAGCTTTGATGAGCAAATTTACTAAGATGAAAGCATGCCTCCTATCTATGATGATTATTGTGATGACATGTATGCTTTAAATAATAATGATAACCATGAAACTTGTCATCTTGATCTTAATTTCAATCACATGATAGTTATTTTGTTGAGTTTGCTCCCACTATTATTCATGAGAAGGTAATAATATTCTATGCTTATAGATCATGAAAGGAATGCTTTAGGTGCTGGTTATATTGTTGAATTCGTTCATGATGCTGCTGAAAATTATTATGAGGGAGGAATATATGCTTGTAGGAATTGCAATAATATCAAGTTTCCTCTCTATGTGCTTAAAGTTTTAAAGTTATGCTTGTTTTGCCCTCCTATGCTAGTTGATTATTGTTCCCACAAATTGTTTGCTCACAAAATCCCTATGCATAGGAAGCATGTTAGACTTAAATGTGCTAGTAATATTCTTCACGGTGCTCTCTTTATGTTTCAATTCTTATCTTTTATGTGAGCATCATTGAAATCATCATGCCTAGCTAGGGGCGTTAAACGATAGCGCTTGTTGGGAGGCAACCCAATTTTATTTTTGTTCCTTACTTTTTGTTCCTGTTTAGTAATAAATAATTCATCTAGCCTCTGCTTAGATGTGGTTTTATGCTTTTAGTTAGTGTTTGTGCCAAGTAGAACCTTTGGGAAGACTTGGGCGAAGTCTTGTTGATCATGCTGTAAAAAAACAGAAACTTTAGCACTCATGAGAATTGCTGCCATTTTTATTTGGAGAGTGATATTTAGTTAATTCTTTTTCAGATGATTAATAGATAAATTCCTCAGGTCCAGCAATTTATTTGAGAATTTTGTGAGTTCCAGAAGTATACGTTTGATCCAGATTACTACAGACTGTTCTGTTTTTGATAGATTCTGTTTTTCATGTGTTGTTTACTTATTTTGATGAATCTATGGCTAGTAAAAGAGTTTATAAACCATAGAGAAGTTGTAATACAGTAAATTTAACACCAATATAAATAAATAATGAGTTCATTACAGTACCTTGAAGTGGTCTTTTGTTTTCTTTCGCTAATGGAGCTTACGTGTTTTCTGTTAAGTTTTGTGTTGTGCAGTTTTCAGGTTTTGGGTAAGGATTCGATGGACTATGGAATAAGGAGTGGCAAGAGCCTAAGCTTTAGGATGCCCAAGGCACCCCAAGGTAATATTCAAGGATAGCCAAGAGCCTAAGCTTGGGAATGCCCCGGAAGGCATCCCCTCTTTCGTCTTCGTTCATCGGTAACTATACTTGGAGATATATTTTTATTCGCCACATGATATGTGTTTTGCTTGGAGCGTCAATTTATTTTGTTAGTATTTACTTGATGTTATTTAGAAAAATGTTTTGCATCTTTTATTCCAATAAAAGTGGCATTGATAGCCTTTACTATGCCTATTTTAGAAGTCCACATGTTGCTGTTTGAAAACAGAAAGTTTACCGCTGTTGCAATAATTCCCTAGAAAAGTCAGAATGTGATAAAATGTTGAAACCTTTTGCATATTAAGCTCTGATAAATTTACTACAGTGGGAATTTTATTTCATAATTGTTGGAGCTAGGGAAGTATGGATGTTGCTGCATTCTTTACAGACTATCCTGTCTAGGCATATTGCTGTTATGTTTGCATTGTTTGCATATGTTTGCTTCTTTAATGATTCTATTTGAGGATAGGACTATTAAATATGCAGAGGAATTTAGTATGCAATGTTGAATAATAATTTTAGTGATTTGCTATAGTAGAGTATGATAAGGTTTTTGCAATGGTTTATACTAACTTATCTCACGAGTCATTGTTGAGTTTTGTGTGGATGAAGCTTTTGAGATTTAGGGAGCCCGTGATATGAGAGGAATTAAGGAGACACAAAAGCTCAAGCTTGGGGATGCCCAAGGCACCCCAAGATAATATTTCAAGAAGTCTCAAGCGTCTAAGCTTGGGGATGCCCTGGTTGGCATCCCACCTTTCTTCTTCAACGATTATCGGTTAGTATCGGTTAATCCTAAGTTTTTTCTTCTTCACATGATGTTTGCTATTCTTAGAATGTCATTTTATTTTGCTTTGCTTGCTGTTTGAATAAAATACCAAGACCTGAAACTATTAAATGTTAGAGAGTCTTCACATAGTTGCATAATTATTCAACTACTCATTGATCTTCACTTATATCTTTCGGAGTAGTTTGTCATTTGCTCTAGTGCTTCACTTATAAATTTTAGAGCATGGTCGTAGTTTTATTTTGAAGAAATAGATGAACTCTCATGCTTCACTTAGATTATTTTGACAGTCTTAAATAGCATGGTAATTTGCTTAAAATCCTAATATGCTTGGTATACAAGATTAATAATAAAATTCTCTTATGCATGTGTTGAATACTAAGAGAAGTTTGATACTTGATGATTGTTTTGAGATATGAGGATGGTAATATTAGAGCCATGCTAGTTGAGTAGTTGTGAATTTGATAAATACTTGTGTTGAAGTTTGTGATTCCCGTAGCATGCACGTATGGTGAACCGTTATGTGATGAAGTCGGAGCATGATTTTTTATTGATTGTCTTCCTTATGAGTGGCGGTCGGGGACGAGCGATGGTCTTTTCCTACCAACCTATCCCCCTAGGAGCATGCACGTAATACTTTGTTTCGATAACTAATAGATTTTTGCAATAAGTATGTGAGTTCTTCATGACTAATGTTGAGTCCATGGATTATACGCACTCTTGCCCTTCCACCATTGCTAGCCTCTCTAGTACCGCGCAACTTTCGCCGGTACCATAAACCCACCATTTACCTTCCTCAAAAAAGCCACCATACCTACCTATTATGGCATTTCCATAGCCATTCTGAGATATATTGCCATGCAACTTTCCACCGTTCCGTTTATTATGACACGCTCCATCATTGTCATATTGCTTTGCATGATCATGTAGTTGACATCGTATTTGTGGCAAAGCCACCGTTCATAATTCTTTCATACATGTCACTCATGAGTCATTGCACATCCCGGTATACCGCCGGAGGCATTCATATAGAGTCACATCTTGTTCTAAGTATCGAGTTGTAATTCTTGAGTTGTAAGTAAATAAAAGTGTGATGATCATCATTACTAGAGCATTGTCCCAGTAAGGAAAGGATGATGGAGACTATGATTCCCCCACAAGTCGGGATGAGACTCCGGACGAAAATAAGAAAATAAAAGAGGCCAAAGAAGCCCAAATAAAAAAAGAAGAGAAAAGGGGCCATAAAAAAGAGAAGGCCCAAATAAAAAAATAAAAAATGAGAGAAAAAGAGAGAAGGGGCAATGCTACTATCCTTTTACCACACTTGTGCTTCAAAGTAGCACCATGATCTTCATGATAGAGAGTCTCCTATGTTGTCACTTTCATATACTAGTGGAAATATTTCATTATAGAACCTGGCTTGTATATTCCAATGATGGGCTTCCTCAAAATTCCCTAGGTCTTCATGAGCAAGCAAGTTGGATGCACACCCACTAGTTTCTTTTGTTGAGCTTTCATACATTTATAGCTCTAGTGCATCCGTTGCATGACAATCCCTACTCACTCACATTGATATCTATTGATGGGCATCTCCATAGCCCGTTGATACGCCTAGTTGATGTGAGACTATCTTCTCCTTTTTGTCTTCTCCACAACCACCACTCTATTCCACCTATAGTGCTATATCCATGGCTCACGCTCATGTATTGCGCGAAGATTGAAAAAGTTTGAGAACATCAAAAGTATGAAACAATTGCTTGGCTTGTCATCGGGGTTGTGCATGATTTAAATATGTTGTGTGGTGAAGATGGAGCATAGCCAGACTATATGATTTTGTAGGGATAACTTTCTTTGGCCATGTTATTTTGAGAAGACATAATTGCTTAGTCAGTATGCTTGAAGTATTATTATTTTTATGTCAATATGAACTTTTGTCTTGAATCTTTCGGATCTGAATATTCATGCCACAATTAAGAAGAATTACATTGAAATTATGCCAAGTAGCACTCCGCATAAAAAATTCTGTATTTATCATTTACCTACTCGAGGACGAGCAGGAATTAAGCTTGGGGATGCTGATACGTCTCCAACGAATCTATAATTTTTGATTGCTCCATGCTATATTATCTACTGTTTTGGATGTTTATGGGCTTTATTATACACTTTTATATCATTTTTGGGACTAACCTATTAACCCAGAGTCCAGCCCAGAATTGCTATTTTTTGCCTATTTCAGTATTTCGAGGAAACATAATATCAAACGGAGTCCAAACGGAATGAAACCTTCGGGAACGTGATCTTCTCACCGAACATGATCCAGGAGACTTGGACCCTACTCCAAGAAGTTTCCGGGGAGGTCACGAGGGTGGAGGGCGCCCCCTGGGCGCGCCCCCCTGCCTCGTGGGCCCCTCGGAGCTCCACCGACGTGCTTCTTCCGCCTATATATCTCCATATACCCTAAAAACATCCGTGAGCACAATAGATCGGGAGTTCCACCGTCAGAAGCCTCCGTAGCCACCGAAAACCAATCTAGACCCGTTCCGGCACCCTGTCGGAGGGGGCAATCCCTCTCCGGTGGCCATCTTCATCATCCCGGTGCTCTCCATGACGAGGAGGGAGTAGTTCTCCCTCGGGGCTGAGGGTATGTACCAGTAGCTATGTGTTTGATCTCTCTCTCTCTTGTGTTCTTGAGATGATACGATCTTGATGTATCGCGAGCTTTGCTATTATAGTTGGATCTTATGTTTCTCCTCCCCCTCTTCTCTCTTGTAATGAATTGAGTTTTCCCCTTGAAGTAATCTTATCGGATTGAGTCTTTAAAGACTTGAGAACACTTGATGTATGTCTTGCCGTGGATATCTGTGGTGACAATGGGATACCACGTGCCACTTGATGTATGTTTTGGTGACCAACTTGCGGGTTTCGTGACATTGGGAACCTATGCATAGGGGTTGGCACACGTTTTCGTCGTGATTCTCCGGTAGAACTTTGGGGCACTCTTTGAGGTACTTTGTGTTGGATGAATAGATGAATCTGAGATTGTGTGACGCATATCGTATAATCATACCCACGGATACTTGAGGTGACATTGGAGTATCTAGGTGACATTAGGGTTTTGATTGATTTGTGTCTTAAGGTGTTATTCTAGTACGAAATCTAGGGCTGTTTGTGACACCTATAGGAATAGCCCAACGGATTGATTGGAAAGAATAACTTTGAGGTGGTTTCGTACCCTACCATAATCTCTTCGTTCGTTCTCCGCTATTAGTGACTTTGGAGTGACTCTTTGTTGCATTTTGAGGGATAGTTATGTGATCCAATTATGTTAGTATTGTTGAGGGAACTTACACTAGTGAAAGTATGAACCCTAGGCCTTATTTCCTATCATTGCAATACCGTTTACGCTCACTTTTACCATTAGTTACCTTGCTGTTTTTATAATTTCAGATTACAAATACCTTTATCTACCATCCATATTGCACTTGTATCACCATCTCTTCGCCGAACTAGTGCACCTATACAATTTACCATTGTATTGGGTGTGTTGGGGACACAAGAGACTCTTTGTTATTTGGTTGTAGGGTTGCTTGAGAGAGACCATCTTCATCCTACGCCTCCTACGGATTGATAAACCTTAGGTCATCCACTTGAGGGAAATTTGCTACTGTCCTACAAACCTCTGCACTTGGAGGCCCAACAATGTCTACAAGAAGAAGGTTGTGTAGTAGACATCACTATCTATGATGATTATGGTGATGACATGTATGCTATAAGAATAATGGTAACCATGAAACTAGTTATCATGATTTTAATTTTCACCCTCGTCATAGTTATTTTGTTGAGTTTGCTCCCACTACTATTGATGAGAATAAATTTGTTTATGTGGAGAGTAATAAGTTTTCTATGCTTTTGTGTCATGAAAATAATGCTTTATGTGATGGTTATATTGTTGAATTTCTTCATGATGCTACTAAAAATTATTATGAGGAAGGTACTTATGCTTGTAGGAATTGCAATAATATCAAGTTTCCTCTCTATGAGTTGAAAGTTTTGAACTTATACTTGTTTTGCCTTCCTATGCTAGTTGATTCATGCTTCCATAAATTGTTTGATCACAAAATCCCTATGCATAGGAAGTGGGTTAGGCTTAAATGTTCTTGCCATGTGTTTCATGATGCTCTTGTTATGTTTCAATTCTTATCTTTTATGCGAGCATCATTGAAATCATCATGCCTAGCTTAAAAGGCATTAAAGAAAAGCGCTTGTTGGGAGACAACCCAACATTTACCCCTACTATTTTTGTGTTTTCACATGATTAGGCTACTGTAGCAATCATGTTTCATGGCTTCTGTTTCAATAAAGTGCCAAGTAAGACCTTTGGGATGGTCTATGGTGATAGTTGATTTGATCTTGCTGAAAAACAGATACTTTTGTGCCCAGTAAAATAATTTTCATTTTTGACGGAAGCGGATAAAATCCTGATTCTTTTTGCACAAGATTGATATAAAAATTTCCCAGGGTTTCCCAATTTTTCAGAATTTTTGGAGTATCATAAGTAAGGTTGTTTTCCAGATCATTACAGACAGTTCTGTTTTTGACAGATTCTGTTTTCAATGCATAGTTTGCATGTTTTCTAGTTTCTATGGCTTATATTGATCAATATAAATTGTAGAAATGATATGATACAGTAGGAGTCGTGTGGAAAAAATTATGAATCTTATCTTGACAGTACCAAAGTGAATGATTTGTCTTTATCATACTAACCTATCTCACGAAGTTCCTTTAAGTTTTGTGTGTTTGAAGTTTTCAAATTTTGGGTGAGATGTCAATATGAGGAGAATAAGGAGTGAAAAGACCCTAAGCTTGGGGATTCCCAAGGCACCCCAAGGTAATATTCAAGGAAGATCCACTCAACTAAGCTTGGGGATGCCCGGAAGGCATCCCGGCCCCTTTCGTCTCCAAAATTACCGTTAACCTCACTTGGAGCTATGTTTTCATTCATCACATGATATGTGTTTTACTTGGAGCATCATTTTATTTTGTTAGGATTTGCTTGCTGCTATTTAGAATAATTTTTTGTATATTTATTTTCAATAAAAATGTCAAGGATAACCTTCACCATGCTTATTTTGCAAGTATACATGTTGCTGTTTCAAAACAGAAAGTTTATCGCTGTTGCAAAAATTCCCTAGAAAATTCAGAATGTGATAAAATGCTGAAACTTATTTCACAATAAGCTCTGATAAATATTCTATAGTGTGGAAAAATTTCATATGTTTTGGAGTTAAATAAGTATTAATACTCTTGCATTCTTTACAGACTGTACTGTTTTGGCAGATTGCTGTTATGTTTGCATTGTTTGCTTATGTTTGCTTGTTTAATTATACTATTTGAGGATAGGAGTATTAAATATGCAGCGGCATTTTGTCGGTGTATAAAAGTAGGGGTCCTTTTTGTACCCCTTTACTTGTGTGCGGGCAGTCACAGCCACACGCCTGCGGCCGCGTTGAGCGGGACACAAGAGGAAGCAAAGACCCAAGACTACCTGAGCCGTGCTCGAGGCCAGAGGCATGAAGAGCAGAGGGGTGAGGTGAAACTCCCCCGGCAAGGCACTTGTCGGGGTGGCCTTCACGGCCCCAACAAGAACCTTGCCGGGGCGACTTTTCCAACACCAACAAGGCCACCAGCCTTGAGTCTAAGAGTCCCGACGCCATCAACCACATCGGAACCAAGGCTCGGGAGGCGCCTTCATGGTGGCATGCAGATCTTTGTGAAGACAAAGGGCCTGCGAGGCCTAGATAGGAACCAATAAACAAGACAACAGCAAGGCCCCTTGCCGAGGATGCCCACGAGGCCCCGGCAAGGCTCCTGCCAAAGATACCCACGAGGCCCCGGCAAGACTCTTGCCGAGGGCGCCCACAAGGCCCGGGCAAGACCCTTGCCGAGAAGATCAGCAAGACCGTGGCAAGGCCTTGCCGCCCCGTCGCCACCCCAGCTCAGCGGCCGACCCACCAACCAAGCAGGTACCCATGTGGCAGTACGTGGCTCATAAGCCAACCGGTCAAGCACCTACGTGGTGGCATGCAGATCTTAGTGAAGACCCTGCCACCACGCCAGCTCAGTAGCCTGCCAGCCTACATGGCTGAAAGATCGTGGATGTCGCCTAGAGGGGGGGGTGAATAGGCGTTTTAAAATAATTACGGTTTAGGCTTGAACAAATGCGGAATAAGCCTAGCGGTTAATTTGTCAAGAACAAAACCTAAAACAACTAGGCTCACCTATGTGCACCAACAACTTATGCTAAGCAAGATAAGCAACTATGTGATAGCAAGATATATGACAAGAAACAATATGGCTATCACAAAGTAAAGTGCATAAGTAAAGGGCTCGGGTAAGAGATAACTGAGGCACGCGGAGATGATGATGTATCCTGAAGTTCACACCCTTGCGGATGCTAATCTAAGTTTGGAGCGGTGTGGAGGCACAATGCTCCCCAAGAAGCCACTAGGGCCACAGTAATCTCCTCACGCCCTCGCACAATGCAAGATGCCGTGATTCCACTAAGGGACCCTTGAGGGCGGTCACCGAACCCGTACAAATGGCAACCCTTGGGGGCGGTCACCGAACCCGTACACTTTGGCAACCCTTGGGGGCGGTCACCGGTACCCGTCAAATTGCTCGGGGCGATCTCCACAACCTAATTGGAGACCCCGACGCTTGCCCAGAGCTTTACACCACAATGATTGAGCTCCGAACACCACCAACCGTCTAGGGCGCCAAGGCACCCAAGAGGAACAAGCTCTAGGGTGCCCAAACACCCAAGAGTAATAAGCTTCTCAAACTTCACTTCCACGTATCACCGTGGAGAACTCTAACCGATGCACCAAATGCAATGGCAAGGGCACACGGAGTGCCCAAGTCCTTCTCTCCCAATCCCACCAAAGCAACTAATGCTAGGGAAGAAAATGAGAGGAAGAACGAAAGAAGAACACAAAGAACTCCAAGATCTAGATCCAAGGGGTTCCCCTCACTTAGAGGAGAAAGTGATTTGTGGAAATGTGGATCTAGATCTCCTCTCTCTTTTCCCTCAAGAACTAGCAAGAATCATTGGAGGGATTGAGAATTAGCAACCTCGAAGAAGGTCAACAATGGGGGAAGAACATGAGCTAAAAGGATAAGGTTCATTGGGGAAGAAGACCCCCTTTTATAGGTGGGGAAAAATCCAACCGTTATGCTCACAGCCCGCACAGAGTGGTACTACCGCTCCAAGGAGCGGTACTACCGCTAGGGCGGAAGTACCCCTTTGACAAACAACAGCGAGGAGGCAAAAGGCCAGAAGAACCGCCGGAGCGGTACTACCACTCGTCCTCACGATACTACTGCTCGACCTCACGGTACTACCGCAAATGGTAGCGGTACTACTGCTTGCGAGCAGTACTAAAAAATACATCCGGGCCTACCACCGCAAGACTTGGGACGAGTTTTTGGTCCGGAGCGGTACTACCACTGTAGGAGCCGCGGTAGTACTGCTCTGGAGCGGTAGTAAAAAATTACATCCGACAATGGTGAGAACCCTTCCTCGGAAAAGACCGGTAAAACCTCCAACACCGAAAACATCATAGAAGACGCATGCGAACTCCGTTTTCGATGAAACCAAGTTTGTTGGAAAGCTAGCGACAAGGGCTAACACAATCTTGAAAGAAATAACAATAAGAAGCAAATTATAAAAGGCCCATAAGAAAATGGTGAGGACCCTTCCTCGGATAAGACCGGTAAAACCTACAACACCGAAAACATCATAGAAGACGCATGCGAACTCCGTTTTTGATGAACTCAAGCTTGTCATCAAGATGACCATAAGCTCTAAGACTCAAAAAGAGAACCAAACAAGAACCAATAAACATGATGCAAGGATGCAATGGTTTGAGCTCTCGAGGAACGATACGATCAAGCTACTCACTTGAGAGCCCCCCTTGATAGTACGGCTATCGATCCTATAACCCGGTCTCCCAACTACCACCATGAGACCGGTAAAATAGAAAACCTATCAAGGGAAAACCTTTGCCTTGCACATGATCCACTTGAGTTAGATGATGACGATCTTGTCCTCCTCAAGATGGACCACCTTTCTTGATTGCGTTGGGTCGATGAAGAGTAGATGATTGCTCCCCCATACTCCACTATGGATGAGCCACTCTTCGGCACATCTTCACAAGTCCATTGACACCACAATGGATGGCAAGCTTCAAGCACTTGATCTCTTCGTGATTCTCCACTTGAAATTGCACACGACAATCTTGATGACGATCACCACTTGATGTCATCCTTCCCATGGGTTGTATGATATCATCCTCTTGACGCAAGCCCATGGACACGTACCTAACCCCACATAGACTCTCACATAGACCATGGGTTAGTACACAAAGTGCAATGGACAATGCTTACCATACCATGGGATCACTTGATCCCTCTCGGTACATCTTCTACTCTTTGTGAGTTGATCAACTTGATTCACTCTTGACTTAGTCTTGATCAACCTTGAATCTTTCCAACTCTCTTCGTTTGGATGATGTCTTGAAGGTAAACATGAATGATCACACAATCTTCTTCTTCAAGACATGCTTGCAATAATCTCAACTCTCAAATGACCAATCTTTGGATAATTCCTTGAATAGCACCTTGGTCGACACAAACTCTCCTTGAAACCAACACATGTACTCCAAGAAAAGCCTATGGACAAAACCTTCAAATATAACTCAAGGAAACCATTAGTCCATAGAGATTGTCATCAATTACCAAAACCAAACATGGGGGCACCGCATGTTCTTTCAATCTCCCCCATTTTGGTAATTGATGACAATCACTTTCACGAGAGTTTATACAAGGAATTATGCATCACCAAGCAATGCAACAACCAATAATGCATGTGTATGAGATGCAAATGCTTAGGAACAAACCAAAGCAATGAGAAAATCTGAAGACTTCTCCACAAAACTCTCTGAAACTTCTCCCCCATTGGCATCGATTGCCAAAAATGGGCGAAAAGCATAGAAGGCCAATATAAATTGTGTTCCTCTATAAATTGTGTATTTCTCAACAAGAGAGTAGAATGCAATACACATATCCAACGGTAATACTTGGAGGAAGACCAACTATATTGAGGCACCAAGATTGCTAAAGGAATGATATGCCACAAGGACATAACAAAGAGAGACACAAGCAATCAAGCAATCAAAAGATACCAATTGAAGCAAGCTATCAAAAGATACCAATTGAACCAACTAGGCCAAAGATCCTACGAGCTACATGAATAAAGGCTGTTATGATAAGAGCAAAGGAGTGTTCTAAAGAAACTAGAGAAGCTCCCCATGATTTGTGCACACATAAGAATTTTTGTATTTGGATACAAAGTGCACAAAATAAGATCATAGCTCCCTCAAAATCAATAGAAACTTACAACAAGTGCAAGTGAGCATATAGGAAACTAAGCCTAGTACATGTAACAAACACATGGTTGAGCAATAAGTGAAAAAGGCAACTTAAGAATGGGCTCAACCAAAATGATGTGTGTGAGTCAAGGCAATGCACTTGAGAAGACTAATGTACGGATGAGCATTAAGCATCAATAAAGTCTTGAAAGATTGAGGCAACACAGTGCAAGGCCTATCATTCCCACACACAACAAGCAAATGGGTTCACAAGCTTACTAATAAGCATATAGAGAACCTATGCTTGTGACAACCCGCGGTGAAGATAGAAGATGAAAGGCGCGTCAAGATGAGGGGTGCCAATTAAGATGGCAAAAACCTCGTAAAGATAAGCATGAGGAAAATAATCTTCACCACACAAGAGCGCATCAAGATGCAACGATAGAAGACACGCACTCAAGGAAAAAGCTTTCACGGAGCCACCAAAGAAATAACATAAGAAAGACAAGGTGGACGTGAAAGAATTCTCTCAAGTGTATAAGATTCTAGGTAGACGAAATCATGATGATATATATATCTACAAAGAAGGATGTACACCCGAAATAGTTACAACACGAAGGAACAAGATATCCAAAAGGAAGTCATACATATACCAATAAGATATTTTCTTGAGAGCATAACACATGGATAGATATGGTATTATTGTATATAAATGAATTCCAACCACACGAACATCAGAGACATCACAACTAGCAACAAGACATCATTGTTGGGATGCTTTGAGAAAGGAAACAAGTATCACAAGAAAGAATGGATAACATGCCATGATACAACCTACACAAGGTTGATGCAAGAAATGTGTGCATGAAGTATATGAAGATACTTGTTACCGAGATAACATTGGAAGGATGTAGTAGATACCAATTGAAGGTACAAAGTAGTTCATTGATCATCCTAGCTTGACTCCAATAAGCACATGGTGACAACACTTTCCTTGTGAGTGAGCCGAGCATGCAATGCATCTCCACTTGTTCCTAGAAGAACAACACAAACAAAATGGTACCCAAACTCATTGGGACCAAAGAGTTAGAGAACCAACAACACATAGGACAAACTCCACATAAATATGTGCATATAGATATGAAAATGAATTTCATGCACATCTCATCCAATTTGAGACTTGGTGGGGTTCCCTATATATTGGGTCAAAGAAAGAGAGCATGCCAAAGAAACTACATGAAGTTAATATGCATGCTCAAGACTTTCAAGAACCGATACCAAATGACAAAGAAAAAAAAACAAGTGAAGAAAAGATACCAAATGAATAACTCATCACTTGGAGGATATCCATAATAGATACATCGAGGAATGAGATATCCGATGATACACACTAAATAAAAGATATCAAACCCCCAAAAGAGAGGATGGTTCCAAACAAACCAAGCTCTCTACAAAGTTTCATGATAGCACAAAGTACCCAAAAGAAACGACTTGCCTTCCACCGACACACACTTGATAAGGATCACAAGATGAGTGTTTTATAGAAAATAGGATAGCTCCCCCAAGACTAGTGCATTATAGAGAAATTGCATTTGAATACAAAATGCATGAGGTGGGATCACCACTTTCACTATATCTAGAAAACACTAGACAAGATCAAGAAATAAACAAGATCCACAAGTGGTATGGAAGACAAAGGGAGTTGATACAATCCTTGGCAAGAGAAAAGGAAAATAAAAAGCAAAAGCCAATGTAAAGATGATCAATAAATTCTACCACAAAAGTGAGTACCAATTGTCGAAAGACAAGAAGTAAACGGAAATAATTCCCGGTGGTAGATAGCAAGGATATCCGACATCATCTTCACACCAACCAAAAAGCAAATTGCAACTTGTAGAGCTAACATGCCACCTAGGAACAAGATAATTTACAATATCAACTCTAGATGACAATATCTCAAATGTACACATTTTCTAGGCTAGTAATATACACATAGCATATTACTCCCGCATAATGTGATACCAATTAAAGATAGACAAGAGGCAATTAAAGGATCCAACAAGAGATAATTAATGGACTATTTAGAATTTGAATTTCACATGAGAAGACATACCACATAGCGACTACATAATCTTGTAATATCAATACTAGATGGTATTCCTCATGTACACACATTTATAGGATTGTGAGGTGCACAAAGCACATCACTCCCCCACAATGGGATATTCCATTAATCTCTCACAAGAGCCAACTAAGATATGGCCAAGATGCACAAAGGCTCAACGAACGACACACGTGTACATGATGTGCAAACCAACACACACATACTTGATTGCTCAAGATAATCAAGTTGGAAGCACAACATATACAAACACATGCAAGGAACGAAACCAAACATGCAAAGGGGCAAGTAACTATCAATGTAGACACTTTAAGCACGAGTTACCGCAAGGAGGAACATTGGATATAAGATAGAAACTTGATAATCTGAATGACTTGGCTTGAGACAATAAGAATGATGAAGTCCCCTTAATTCTTCATAATGTAGCCAAGTCTCCAATGACCTCCAACAACACCTATTGATCAAGTTTGGGCTTGTTGGTCCCCAACCAAGTTGGGTCCTAAGAGGTTAGTCACAATAGGCTTGGCTACCAAAATGGTTCTCTTCTTGACACCACTTTGAGTACCAACAACTTTGGCAAACACATTGCCAACCTTATCCTTCCCAAGAGAATAGATATCATCAATAATAAGGTTGGATAAGTTACCACTAGTGCATGAAGAGGCGAGGTGACCTTTCTCACGACATAAGTAGCAACGTCTACTCTTCACTTTCTTCTCACTTGATTTCTCAACTTGAGAAGCATTAGCTTGAGGATTCTTGGGAAGAGGACTTTCTTCAACTTGTGGTTGAGCATGACATTGAACTTGTGGCCGCTTCCCTTGTTTCTTGTCACTTATGGCCTTCTTCTTCAATGGGCAAGATCTAACATGATGCCCTTCAATTTTGTACTTGAAGCAAATAATCTTGGCCGAACTCTTGACTTGTTTTTGGCCATTCTTGTTGTTTCTCTTGGACTTCTTCTTCTTATTGGAGTTGAATCCAAGTCCACCTTTATCATTGGGGGATTTTTGTACCTCAAGATATTGTCGAGCGTGGCATTCCCTTCATGACACTTTTCCAAATCTTTCTTCAAAGAAGTGACTTGGGCCTTGAGCTCTTTGATTTCCTCTACATGGTTAGTCTCAACACAAGCACTAGAGGAAGTATAAGCTTCATCTTTAGAGCAACAAGGCAAGGAAAGCAATTCATCACAAGATGTACCAATGTTATGCATGGATGAATCGCGAGGCCTAGCACAAGGCAATATAGCATTTTGAATAAAAGTAGTGCTAGTATCCACATGAGGCTCACTAGATGTTACCTTAGCAAGCATGTCCTCATGAGCTAACTTTAGCACATTATGGGATACTAGAAGATCATCATGAGAGCTTATGAGCTTTACATGATTTTCTTCCAACATCCCATAATTGGTATATAGCAACTCAAGTTGAGCCCTTAGCTCAACATTCTCCTTTAATATGGATGCTTCACAAGAGATAGAGTTAGTAGCACAAGCATCATCATTAGCAACAAGAGGAGAAGACAACTTTGCAAGATCTTTTGAATATGAAGCTTTAAGTTGAGCATGAGACTCCGTGAGTTTGATGAGCTCACTCTTAATGACCCTTGAGCCATTTTCAAGGTGCTCAAAGTCCTCAAGGAGTTTAGCACGCGCAACTTCAAGCTCCTCATTTTTAGTTTCAAAATCATTGGCCACCTCAAGAGCTCTATCACGAGATTCCCTCACTATAGATAATTCTAGAGCAAAATTCTCGTCAAGAGATTCCTTGGTGGTTTGTTCAAGTTCAAGAGCTTGAGAGAGGTCTGCAATCTCATTAGCGTAATCACGCTCATGACCTTCCATTTTCTCAATGGTGGCCTCATGCTCCTCGAGATGAGATTCCAACTCATCAATATATTTCTTGCCCTCAATAGCAATAGACATGTTTCCATGAAGTTGGAACGAGCAATTTTATTCTTAAGAAGAGCTTTAAAAATCATTTCCCCTTTAATTTTGAAGGAGGCAACATCATCATTCTCTTCATCATAATCAACATCATCATCACTCTTGCCATCATCAATATCATCACAAGATATATTGGGATTCAAAGTGGGAGATACCTTTGAAGCCTTGGCCATAAGGCAAAATGCAATAGATGATGATTTAGGATCCCTTGAAGCACCATCCAAGACCACATCTTGTTCCATGGAGTGTTGGGTTTCCTCTACATTGTTAGCACAACAACTCGAGGAAATACATGCATTTTCATCATGGCAACAAGATATAGCAAGCATATCATCATGAGATTTAGTCAAGCAATTTCTACATGATATGCAAGGACTATCAACACAAGCATGTGAAACATTTGGAGTGATCGAAGTGCTAAAGTCCAAAGATGAAGCATTGCAATAAGAAAGTGATGAAGGATTATCAACAATGAGCTCACTATCATCATTGCAATGAACACCACTACTCACCATGTCATTACCTTGTGGCAAACCACACGTAGGTGAAGTAGAAGAAGTTGAAAACACAACACGGCCGGAGGTGGAGGGAGAACAATCATCCCCACTAATCTTGGACACACCATATTTATCTTGAAGCTTTGTCCACAACTCATGAGCATCCCAGAACGGCATGAGTTGAAATATAACTACATTGCTCAAAGCATTGAAAAGAACATTAGAAGCTTGAGCATTGAGATAAGAGTTTTTCTCATCCTCTAAAGATAATCTTTGAGGATCCTTTGGAGGAGAAAAACCCATATCTACAATTCGCTCTAAATTTGGGTCCATGACCCTAAAGAGATTAAGCATGCGAATTACCCAAAGATCAAAATTTGTGCCATCGAAACTAAGAGTGTGAGAGAATCCTAATCCCCTAGTCGACATATTTACTCTCTAGGCGGTTAAGCCTAACAAAGAGAGACGAGGCTCTGATACCAATTGAAAGATCGTGGATGTCGCCTAGAGGGGGGGTGAATAGGCGTTCTAAAATAATTACGGTTTAGGCTTGAACAAATGCGGAATAAACCTAGCGGTTAATTTGTCAAGAACAAAACCTAAAACAACTAGGCTCACCTATGTGCACCAACAACTTATGCTAAGCAAGATAAGCAACTATGTGATAGCAAGATATATGACAAGAAACAATATGGCTATCACAAAGTAAAGTGCATAAGTAAAGGGCTCGAGTAAGAGATAACTGAGGCACGCGGAGATGATGATGTATCCCGAAGTTCACACCCTTGCGGATGCTAATCTCCATTTGGAGCGGTGTGGAGGCACAATGCTCCCCAAGAAGCCACTAGGGCCACCGTAATCTCCTCACGCCCTCGCATAATGCAAGATGCCGTGATTCCACTAAGGGACCCTTGAGGGCGGTCACCGAACCCGTACAAATGGCAACCCTTGGGGGCGGTCACCGAACCCGTACACTTTGGCAACCCTTGGGGGCGGTCACCGGTACCCGTCAAATTGCTCAGGGCGATCTCCACAACCTAATTGGAGACCCCGACGCTTGCCCGGAGCTTTACACCACAATGATTGAGCTCCGAACACCACCAACCGTCTAGGGCGCCAAGGCACCCAAGAGGAACAAGCTCTAGGGTGCCCAAACACCCAAGAGTAATAAGCTTCTCAAACTTCACTTCCACGTATCACCGTGGAGAACTCTAACCGATGCACCAAATGCAATGGCAAGGGCACACGGAGTGCCCAAGTCCTTCTCTCCCAATCCCACCAAAGCAACTAATGCTAGGGAAGAAAATGAGAGGAAGAACGAAAGAAGAACACAAAGAACTCCAAGATCTAGATCCAAGGGGTTCCCCTCACTTAGAGGAGAAAGTGATTGGTGGAAACGTGCATACTGGAATCAGCTAGTTTGCCATCTGCCAGTTCTTTGCCGTCCGCTAGCGGACGGCAAAGAAGCTCTTTGCCATCAGCTTCCAAAAAGCAGACGGCAAAGAACTGGCTGATGGCAAAGACCAAGTTTGCCATCAGCCAGTTCTTTGCCGTCTGCTAGCAGACGGCAAAGATTCTTTGCCGTCGGCTAGCGGACGGCAAAGAGGGAGGGGCCCCACTGACGAGCTGCAAAAAAAAAAACCTAACGGGCCCCCTCTTTGCCGTCCGCTAGCGGACGGCAAAGAGCAAGAAGGCGGACGGCAAAGGGTGGCGGACGGCAAAGAGGGAGGCCCCACGTAACGTTAACGGGGCCGCGCCCCACACCCCCTCTCTCTCTCTTTCTCTCCCACCTCGACCGCCCCATTGCACCACGCCCCGCCGCCGCCTCAGCGCCCCCCGCCGCCCCCCCCCGCCCCGTCGCCCCCGCCGCCCCCACCGCCCTGCCGTCTGGGCGCCGCCACGCCCCGGCGCCCCGGCACCTCCGCGCCCCGCCGCCCCGGCCGGGCCCGGCGCCGCCGCCCCAGGCCGCCCCGCCCCCCTCCTCCGCCGCCCCAGGCCGCCCCGCCCCGCTCCTCCGCCGCCCCAGGTCGCACCGCCCCCCTCCTCCACCCTGCAGGTGATCTTCTTCCTTTTTTTCCTTTTTTCTGTTTTTTTAGTTTTAGGTTTATGTTTAGTTTAGATTTAGTTTTAGTTTTAGGATTAGTTTTAGGTTTATAGGTTTAGTTTTAGTTTAGTTTTAGGTTTAGATTTAGTTTTTTTCTTTTTCTGTTTTTTTAGTTTTAGTTTTAGGTTTAGTTTAGTTTTAGGAAAGAAGAAAAAGAGAAAAAGAGGAGATCAGGAGAAGAAGAAGAAGAAGAAGAGGAGGAGGAGAAGAAAAAAGAAGAAGAGGAAGAAGAAGAAGAAGAAGAAAAAAGAGGAGAGGAGGAGAAGAAGAAGAGGAAAAAGGAAAGGAGGAAGAAGAAGAAGAAAAAAGAGGAGAGGAGGAGAAGAAGAAGAGGAAAAAGGAAAGGAGGAGGAAGAAGAAGAAGAAGAAGAAGAAGAAGGAAAAAAGGAAGAAAAGGAAAAAGAGGAAGAAGAAGAAAAGGAAAAAAACCCGACCCGACACGGTACCCTGACCCCGACCCGGCACCCCGACACGACACCCCGACCCCGAGACCCCGACCCCGACCCCGACACCCCGACCCCGACCCCGACACCCCGACCCCCCAAGCCTGACCCGACACCCCGACCCCGACCCCGACCCCGACCCGACACGGTACCCAGACCCCGACCCGGCACCCCGACACGACACCCCGACCCCGAGACCCCGACCCCGACCCCGACCCCGACACCCCGACCCCGACCCCGACACCCCGACCCCGACCCCGACACCCCGACCCCGACCCCGACACCCCGACCCCCCGAGCCTGACCCGACACCCCGACCCCGAGCCTGACCCGACACCCTGACCCCGACACCACACCCCGACCCCGAAACAACACCCCGACACCGACACGGCACTACCCCGACATCGACACGACACCCCGACCCCCCGACCCCGAAACAGCACCCCGACCCCGACACGGCACCCCGACACCGACAGGACACCCCGACCACCGACACCTCCCGAAAAGGTGTTCTTTGGCCTTCCAGAGGCCGACGGGGTCATATATTTGTGAATTATTAGTTAGGTCATATATTTTTCGATTTTGTTATGAAAAATATCATATATAATTGTGTTGATCGTGTAGTTTTAAATGTGCAGTTGTTTCATCGCTGCGAGGTTTGGTGTTCGACGACCTCGCCGTGCGTTTGACGAGCTCTGCCCCTTCGTTCGTGGGTGAGCACAAATGACAAGTCCTCCTCCCCCATTAATTATTTGATCTATTCCGATGAAACTTGATAGCTAGCTATATGTGTCTTGAATCATCAGTATGCGTAACCAATATGTGTCTCCCGTTCGAAAGCGTCATAGTTACATGCATATTTATAACCTTGATTCTTTCGAATTGTCCAACGCTATCCATGGACAGCCCGAGTATGTGTAGATTGGGTTCGTTTTCCCATATGCTTTGCTCCGGATCCGACGCATATATTTCGTCAGTGCCTCCCCTGTTGTTCTCCGGGTACACATCCTCTCTGTTTATTGCAGAGACGTGTATCAGGAGAACAGCGGGGAGGTGCTGCCGAAATTTTGCGTCGGATCCGGAGCATAGCATGGGAAAATAAACCCAATCTACACATACACGGGTGGGATTAGGACCTATCATTACCTATAAGAGTGTAGGTTGCATGGACGTAATAAAATTGACAAAGTAGATCAACTGATGAATATATACATGGTGAATTACATATATAATTGTTGTGTGTCCAGTAGCTCTGAAAGTCAAGATGAGTGACCGTGCTTGGATGTATACCGGTCACACTGGTCAGAACAAATGGAGCGCTGAATGGTTCACAAAAACTAAGGGGTTTGTGCAAGCCGCATTTGCAAATGGCCAAAAGAAAACCTGGTGCCCCTGTTTCCGGTGCGGCAATTGGGAAAAGAAGACAGAGGCTGAAATGGGAAACACCTGCAGAAGAGTGGTTTTACGCCCGATTATACGGTGTGGACATTTCATGGTGAGTCTGCCCAACGTGACCGAGCTGAGGTGGATCGTCGTCGCATCGACGAGCATGGTACCGGGATGGAAAACATGGTGCAAGGCTATGATGATGCTCGGGATTCGGACAAGGAGATGGAGGAATCTGCAAAGGCCTTCAATGAAATGTTGGAGTCTTCGAAACGTCCGCTCCACGAGCACACTGAGCTTTGTCAGTTGGATGCCATCTCACAAGTAATGGCTTTGAAGGCTCAGTTCAACTTGGGCAGAGAATGCTATGACGCAATTATGACAGTATTTGGACGCTTTCTACCCAAAGGCCATGTAATGCCTGCAAACCTGTACCAGTCGGACAAAATCCTCCGTGCACTGAAGATGCCCTATGAGAAGATACATGCCTGTGAGAAAGGATGTGCCTTATTTAGGCTTGACTATGCGGACTTGAACTATTGTCCCATTTGCAAGTCTTCCAGGTATATTGTGGTAGACAACGGTATGGGTGAGAAGACACAGACCAAAATCCCCGTTAGTGTTCTTCGGTATATGCCAATCGTACCAAGTTCAACGTCCTTTCATGGTCGAAGAGACGGCCAGACAGATGACATGGCACAAAACAGGCAAAAGAACCGAACTAGATGCAGATGGGAATCTGATGATGGTACACACATCGGATGGTGTTGCGTGGAAAAAGTTTGATGAATTACATGCTGACAAAGCGGCAGATCCGAGGCATCCTCGAGTCGGCATCAGCACGGATGGGTTCAGTGTGTTTGGTATGACGGCAGCCCAATACAGTTGTTGGCCCGTATTTGTCTTTCCACTCAATCTCCCCCCCGGACAGATTATGCAAAGAAAGAACATTTTCCTGACGTTGATAATTCCAGGACCCAACTATCCGGGCAAAAATATGAATGTGTACATGCAGCCACTTAAGGACAAATTGCAAGAAGCCTGGGATAATGGGTTCAAGACATACGACGCCTTTAGCAAACGGAACTTCATAATGCGTGTCTGGTACATGTACTCGACGCATGACTTGCCGGCGTATGCGCTATTCGCTGGCTGGTGTGTGCATGGAAGGTTCCCGTGCCCCACATGCAAGGGAGCTCTTGAGTTTCGTTGGCTTCAGGCCGGTCGCAAGTTTTCTTGCTTCGACATGCATAGACAGTTCCTGGATCCTCGCCATAAGTTCAGGAAAGACAAGAAGAACTTCATCAGGGGTAGAGTTGTCAAAAACTCTGCACCACCTGCATTGACAGGCCAACAGACCCTGGATCAGTTAAACGCTCTCGAGCCAGATCCACAACGTCCAGGGTACTTCAAGGGGTATAATACTAAGCACGCGTGGACTCACAAAACATGCTTATGGGATCTGCCTTACTTCAAAGACCTCCTTTGCCCACACAACATCGACGTGATGCACACTAAGAAGAATATCGCCGAGGCACTTTTTGGTACATTGTTCGACATAGATGGGAAGTCAAAGGATAATACTAAGGCTAGAGTCGATCTGGAGGCGCTATGTGATAGGCCGTTACAAAACATGAAAGAACCGAAAGGAAAGCAGAACTGGACGAAGCCAAAGGCATGGTTCAATCTTGGAAGGCCATCTATGAGGGAAATTCTCTTGTGGGTGCAACAGCAGTTGATGTTCCCCGATGGGTATGCAGCGAATCTAAAGAGGGGAGCGAATCTTGATAAACTGAAGATATTTGGTCTCAAGAGTCATGATTGGCACATATGGATTGAGCGGGTAATGCCGGTGATGTTGTGTGGCTTCATCCCTGAGGATGAATGGCTAGTACTGGCAGAACTCAGCTATTTCTTCCGTGTTCTTTGTGCGAAAGAACTATCGCCTGGCGTGCTAGAAGAAATGGAAGAGTTGGCGCCGGAGTTGATCTGCAAGTTAGAGAAGATCTTTCCTCCGGGCTTCTTTAATCCAATGCAGCATTTGATTTTGCATCTCCCGACCGAGGCAAGATTGGGGGGGCCCGTGCAAAATTGTTGGTGCTACCCAACTGAGAGGATGCAGAAGACGCTTCGAGAAAAATGTAAAAATAAACGTAGAATTGAAGCATCGATGGCTGAGGCATTCATCACAGAGGAGGCGGCAAACTTCGTAACAGCGCACTACGAAGCCAAAAATCATCATTTGCATAATCCGAAGCCTCGGTACAATGCTGACGAGCCTAAAAAGGGTGGATCCAACCTCAGCCTATTCAAAGGGAATCTTGCACCAGCTAGTGTTTCACATCCAGTATCTTTGGATAACGAAGAATAGCGGACCATTTCGTTGTATATCTTCAACAACCTGATAGAAGTGCGGCCGTACATCGAGTAAGTTCTCGGTACATTGTTTCGCAACTTCTATTTCATTTGAACTACTCTTATTCCTGGATATGTCATACAGTCGATACGTCACCATATTCTCGTATGGAGCGGAGATCCAAAAGGATTCTGTCGAAGAGTATGAGCTTCTCGCAAAGCAAGGAGGTGGCTATCCCGGTTTCATCTCTTGGTTCAAACAAACGGTAATTTCTATTAGACAATTTCATTTCATTCGCTAATTTGTGCATAATGCAACAATCCTTTCATATTAAACTTGTAGGCTAATTCAGAGTCTATGGACGCTGAATTGAGACAAGTCGCTAATGGTTTTGACTATAAGGTCCGTTCATTTGACAAGTACGACATCAACGGGTATCGCTTTCGTACCTATGGCAAAGAGCTATCTATGGCCGACCGAAAGTCTACAAATTGTTGTGTATCTGCTATCGGCGAAGGAGGTACCGAGTATTATGGGAGAGTTGAAGCAATTTATGAACTTCTGTTCTATGGTGAAAACCCACCGAATGTCGTAGTCTTCAAATGTTATTGGTTTCAGCCGAAGGAGACTAGAAGGACTCATGAACATATAGGGCTAGTTGAAATCAACCAAAGCACTCATTTAGATGTTCCTGATGTCTATATTATGGCTCAACAGGCGACCCAAGTATTCTATCTACCGTGGGCCTGCCAAACTAATCCAAATCTGAAAGGTTGGGATGTCGTTTATGAAGTGCCGCCCCATGCTAGACTTTCTCCCCCAAAGGAAGAGGATTATGAACCTCACATTAACCCAGACACATATGAAGGAGAATTCTTCCAAGAGACACGTCTTTCCAAAAAGCGTTTCAAGAACCGCTATACTTCACCCCAAAACATTGAAGTAGACAGCGACAATGAATCCGACATCACCCCAGAGGAGGAACAAGAAGAGGTTACTGCTGCGGATGACCTGTCAATGCTTGACCGATTACGTCAAGGTGTCCATGCACATGTTGATGCCAATGAACCCTATGAGCCCGTCATTGATTATAGTGATGATGATGATTATGCATTTATTGATGATACTGATCGAGATTATTAGTAGTGTCAGGTATTTCATTTTTTTTATGTTGTACTTGATGATGACACACTTAAGTGATACACATATTATTATTCATGTCGGTCTTTTTTTATGTTGTACTAATTCCGTTTACTGTTTGTCATGGCAGGTGTTGAAATATGGTGGGCGCTGGTCGGGAGCGTGGTCTGAGGTCTTCCATTCCAGACGCACCTCTCCGCCGAGCGTTGCTGGACAGTATGGCCACACCGCCGGGCCCTTCTTCGTCGACCGCGGTGCCCAGCAGGGGACGAGGTAGGAAGAGAGGAGGTGGGGCACGTGGTCGTGGGAGAGGAGGTAGGGTGACTGCTACGGCGCCTTCCTCGCCGCCACCCCCGGCTGTTTCACCCGAGCACGTGACTGCTAGGGTGGACTCGTCCGAGTAGGAGGCTACACGGACTCCGGTCCACGAGCCTCCGGTCCACGGGTCTTGGGCCCACGAGCCTCGGGTCGACTGGCCTTCGGCCCACGAGAGTTTGGCCCACGTGACCCCGGAGGAGCACACGTCCGGATGGGGTACCTAGCCGGATCAGCCCGAGGAGTCGAGTGGCCATGCTGATGATGGCGGGGAGCCGACTGATCTTGAGGAGGAGGGGGGCACCGTCTACCAGCGTGGTGCTACACGGCTCCCGTCCGTGCCGGTGACCCGCGAGCAGAGGTGGTTGATTTTCCCTGATGGGGAGAGGTACGTAAGTGCATTTAATATTTTTGTACCTTGTGCATTCACGTTTTTTCAAATAACTAATGCGTTGGCCTTGTCATGCTGCAGGGGTTGGGACCACCATCATAGTGTCCGCCGGCCCAACTCCGTCCTTGGAGTTCTTTGCTGGCAAAACTTCCCGGGGTTTGTCACGTTGCCTGGTGAGGGTCGGCTTCCAGAGCTTGGATTGAGCTGGGAGCACTACGTGGCTGCCCCGGCACCGCCGGATGAGATTATCGACGGTGTCGTGTGCGACACGAGGGCAGACATGGTGATCAGAAAGTTTTGGGTAATTTCTCCTTTACACATTTAAAAATCTTCAACTAGCTAGTTATTAATTGTACTAATCAATATTGTCTCATTTGATTGCAGACATTCTACAGGTGTGAGGAGGGATACGAGGAGGACGCGGCACATGTTATCGAGAACGTCTGCAAGCGCCTACTCCAGAACTTACGGCACGAGGCTCGGGTGCAGGCTGTTCGAGACTACTACGCCTTGCGTGGTATCAAGAAGACCAAGCCGGCGTGCCGCGATAAGTTCCTGAGTAAGGAGCAGTACATGAAGGTAATTCTTAAGGCCTTCTCTACTTAAGTTCCTTCGTTTAGTAATTCTTAGCCGTAGCGCTCAAGTTTCTATTTGCTAACTTAGGCGCCTCCGAGATGGTGTGCGGATCGGATGGATTGTTGGGAGGTGTTGGTCGATGAGTGGTGCTCAAAACAATGGCTAGCCCTCCACAACGAGGCCAAGGACAAACGTGCCCAAATGGAAGGTGTGCCACACCATCAAGGCAGCTCCAACTTATATCAGTTCGGGCGCAACTGGGTATGTGGTTTGCTTCATGATTCATGCAATTCATTCATCATGCTAGCTTGAGCCCTTTAATTAATAATTTTCATTGTTTCTCTCTTTCAGGCACGCTACAATAAGGCGGATAAGGTGCCAGAGGTGTACGACCTGTATGCCATGGCCCACACTGCCTCTTTCAAGAAAGTCAAGGCTTTCTCTCAGTCTGACCTCGATGATGCAAACAACTTCACCAACATATCCTCCCACAACAAGCTCGTGAGATATAGAGATGAGGGGAAGGCGAGGAAAGGGGAGGACTTTAACCCGAGCCAGGGTCCCATTGATCCAGAGCTATTGATGATATATGGTGGCGGGAGGTCCCATGGCTCCATAGCCATTGGAGATGGACTTATCCGTTGTCCTAGCACTCTCCCGGAGATCAAGGCGCGCCAGTCGAGCTCCGCTCCTGAGATAAGGCCTCGTGAACGGCCAGTACAACTCGCCATCAAGGTTAGTGATACGTACTCATTTGTCTTTCTCCATTACATTGTGTGCGCTTCC
The DNA here is from genome assembly GCF_056163025.1 of Triticum urartu. Lineage (NCBI taxonomy): Eukaryota > Viridiplantae > Streptophyta > Magnoliopsida > Poales > Poaceae > Triticum > Triticum urartu. The sequence goes on from NC_141877.1 coordinate 5,841,157, forward strand.
ATCAATGATTACAAATGGTCATGTGAGTGGTGTTGCAGGCTGCTATACAGAGTGAGAGAGATAGAACGGAGAAACTTCTGGCGGAGGCGGCGGAGAGGCAGCGGGAGTTGGAGGAGAGGACGACAAAGATGATGGAGGAGGAGAGGGCACGGAATGACATGCAGGCAAGGGCCATGTACGAGCTCCTTGTGGTAAGTTTCTTCTGCAGATTAGCCAAAACATCCATGTAGTGTTTGTCTCATTACTAACTAGTATGACTGAGTCGTCAAAACCAAATGTGCAGTCTGTGTGCGAGAAGACAGGTCAGACCGCTCCGCCGATGCCAGTGATTGCTCCTGGGACCACGGTGAGTTTTATTTGAATGGACATTACTTGCTAGTCTTAACATTTGAGTGTCATCATGCTAACAAGACATTGGAAATGATCTTTGGTGCAGCGTAACTCCAGACAAGCATCGCACGATCCTTCTCCATCTACCGACACGAGCCACCCCGCTCCTACACCTCCTGGATCTTGGTAAGTTTATATAGTGTTTTGCTTAACACATGCATAAAGACCTAGACTTAGCTTTATTTCCTCCAATGCTTACCATAATGACCTAGACGTAGCTTCTTCTCCTCCAAAATGACTTAATAAGCTTACTGACCTCCAAAACCATCCATTTTACCTAAGTTAGCTCTAAAACGATCTGTACTTAGCTTACTTATGTCAAAAATTGCATAATTAGCTTAGTTAGCTCATAGACGATCCATTTTACCTAAGTTAGCTCTAAAATGACCCATTTTACCTAGGTTAGCTTATAAATGATCCAGTTCATCCAAGTTAGCTCAAAAATGACCCATTTTACCTAGATTAGCTCCTAAATGATCCATTTTACCTACGTTAGCTTTAAAATGACCCATTTCACCTAGGTTAACTCCAAAATGACCCATCTTACCTAGGTTATCTCATAAACGATCCATTTCAACTAATTTAGCTCATAAACGATCCATTTCACCAAGTTAGCTAAAAAACGATCCATTTCACCTAAATTAGCTCTTAAATGATCCATTTCACCTAAGTTAGCTCAAAAAGATCCATTTCAACTAAGTTAGCTCATAAATGATCCATTTCACCTAAGTTAGCTAAAAAACGATCCATTTCACCTTAGTTACCTCAAAAACGATCCATTTGACCTTAGTTAGCTCATAAACGACCCATTTCAACTAAGTTAGCTCATAAATGATCCATTTCACCTTAGCTAGCTCATAAACGACCCATTTCAACTTAGTTAGCTCATATATGATCCATTTCACGTAAGTTAGCTCATAAATGACATACTCTTCTTGCTCTAGTCTTCTTGTTCTACTCTTCTTGTTCTAGTCTTCTTCTTGTTCTACTCTTCTTCTTGTTCTACTCTTCTTGTTCTAACTTTCTTATTTTTCATTTTGCAGATTTCATTCACTTGACGAAAGCTTGCATAGATGGAGTGCTCCTTATCCCTTTCTCTGTTTCTTTTGTATCGTTGAACTATGCATGTATCGTTGGATGAAACTATTGTAATATATATGGTTGGATGCCTCTATGTTGAACTTGTTATGTATGATGGAACTATGCATGTAATATATATGGTTGGATGATGAAGTTATGTGTTGGATATCTTATATGTTTGCTCTGTAATGGCCTTTTGAAATATATCTATATATGTCATATATATTTGTGATGAAAATTGTTGGATTTAATAAAAAAACAGATAAAAGAGCCAATATGCAGGCTCTTTGCCGTCTGCCACCGACGGCAACGGGCTCTTTGCCGTCTGCCACCGACGGCAAAGAAGACACGTGGCATCCAGCTGTGCTTCCTGGGAGCTGACCCATTTGGTCAGTTTGCCTACAGTGGCAGACGGCAAAGACTTTGCCATCAGTGGCAGACGGCAAAGAACCTGCACTTTGCCATCAGGGGCAGACGGCAAAGAACCTGCCATGTAGTGACGTGTAGATGACATCATACGGTGGACGGCAAAGACCCTAGCAATTTTGCCGTCAGCGGCGGACGGCAAAGGCCTGTCGTTAGCCACTTAACGGACTGACGGCACAATTATTGCCGTCCGCTCTCTTGCCGTCCGCCGCGGACGGCACAGGGCCTTTGCCGTCCGCCGCCAGGAAGCAGACGGCAAAGTAGCTGTTTACCGTAGCCTACTTTGCCGGAGCCTTTTGCCGTCCGCGGCTGACGGCAAAGGCCTTTGCCGTCCGCCGTTCATGCCTTTGCCGTCCGCCGTGGCAGACGGCAAAGTAGCTGATTCCTGTAGTGGTGGATCTAGATTTCCTCTCTCTTTTCCCTCAAGAACTAGCAAGAATCATTGGAGGGATTGAGAGTTAGCAAGCTCGAAGAAGGTCAACAATGGGGGAAGAACACGAGCTAAAAGGATAAGGTTCATTGGGGAAGAAGACCCCCTTTTATAGGTGGGGAAAAATCCAACCGTTATGCTCACAGCCCGCACAGAGCGGTACTACCGCTCCAAGGAGCGGTACTACCGCTAGGGCGGAAGTACCCCTTTGACAAACAACAGCGAGGAGGCAAAAGGCCAGAAGAACCGCCGGAGCGGTACTACCACTCGTCCTCACGATACTACTGCTCGACCTCACGGTACTACCGCAAATGGTAGCGGTACTACTGCTTGCGAGCGGTACTAAAAAATACATCCGGGCCTACCACCGCAAGACTTGGGACGAGTTTTTGGTCCGGAGCGGTACTACCACTGTAGGAGCCGCGGTAGTACTGCTCTGGAGCGGTAGTAAAAAATTACATCCGCTCCAATTCGCGGTAGTACCGCTGCAGCCTTTTCAGAACACCAAAACTGCCACAACTTTTGCAAACGGACTCCGAATTCGATGAAACCAAGTTTGTTGGAAAGATAGCGACAAGGGCTAACACAATCTTCAAAGAAATATCAATAAGAAGCAAATGAGAAAAGTCCCATAAGAAAATGGTGAGAACCCTTCCTCGGAAAAGACCGGTAAAACCTCCAACACCGAAAACATCATAGAAGACGCATGCGAACTCCGTTTTCGATGAAACCAAGTTTGTTGGAAAGCTAGCGACAAGGGCTAACACAATCTTGAAAGAAATAACAATAAGAAGCAAATTATAAAAGGCCCATAAGAAAATGGTGAGGACCCTTCCTCGGATAAGACCGGTAAAACCTACAACACCGAAAACATCATAGAAGACGCATGCGAACTCCGTTTTTGATGAACTCAAGCTTGTCATCAAGATGACCATAAGCTCTAAGACTCAAAAAGAGAACCAAACAAGAACCAAGAAACATGATGCAAGGATGCAATGGTTTGAGCTCTCGACGAACGATACGATCAAGCTACTCACTTGAGAGCCCCCCTTGATAGTACGGCTATCGATCCTATAACCCGGTCTCCCAACTACCACCATGAGACCGGTAAAATAGAAAACCTATCAAGGGAAAACCTTTGCCTTGCACATGATCCACTTGAGTTAGATGATGACGATCTTGTCCTCCTCAAGATGGACCACCTTTCTTGATTGCGTTGGGTCGATGAAGACTAGATGATTGCTCCCCCATACTCCACTATGGATGAGCCACTCTTCGGCACATCTTCACAAGTCCATTGACACCACAATGGATGGCAAGCTTCAAGCACTTGATCTCTTCGTGATTCTCCACTTGAAATTGCACACGACAATCTTGATGACGATCACCACTTGATGTCATCCTTCCCATGGGTTGTATGATATCATCCTCTTGACGCAAGCCCATGGACACGTACCTAACCCCACATAGACTCTCACATAGACCATGGGTTAGTACACAAAGTGCAATGAACAATGCTTACCATACCATGGTATCACTTGATCCCTCTCGGTACATCTTCTACTCTTTGTGAGTTGATCAACTTGATTCACTCTTGACTTAGTCTTGATCAACCTTGAATCTTTCCAACTCTCTTCGTTTGGATGATGTCTTGAAGGTAAACATGAATGATCACACAATCTTCTTCTTCAAGACATGCTTGCAATAAGCTCAACTCTCAAATGACCAATCTTTGGATAATTCCTTGAATAGCACCTTGGTCGACACAAAATCTCCTTGAAACCAACACATGTACTCCAAGAAAAGCCTATGGACAAAACCTTCAAATATAACTCAAGGAAACCATTAGTCCATAGAGATTGTCATCAATTACCAAAACCAAACATGGGGGCACCGCATGTTCTTTCAATGGCGCTGCATGCCTCATTGGCCTGGACGCGTGTCGGAGCAAGGCGAAGCAGCGACGGACGGGACGGGCTTCGTTGCCGTCCCCAATAAAGCAAGAGGACACCTAAGTAGCACATTTAATGCGTTTTGTCTCGTAATGTTAAGCGATAAACCCGACTACTGTACAACTTTCCACCTCCTGTGTGCCACTGTGGCAGCCCCTTTGACTATAAAAGGAGGCCCGCGGCATACTGTGAGGGGATTCAGACTTTTCGGACCCTGCATGCTTTGTAGCTAGTCCAAGAACACTAGATAAAGACAAACCGGTAGGAGTAGGGTATTACACACAATTTGCGGCCCGAACCTGGATAAACTCCCCCCCCCCCCGTGTTGATCTTATAAACCCGCTCTTTTTACAGCCCCGCGCCCCAGCAACCATAGTAGGGATTCCCTGTGATCCCATATGTGTCGTTCCTGAGCCCCGACACATTTAGTATGCAATGTTGAATAATAATTTTAGTGATTTGCTACAGTAGAGAATGATGAGGCTTTTTGCATTGGTTTGTACAAACTTGTCTCACAAGTTCATATTGAGTTTTGTGTGGATGATGAAGTTTTTAAGATCTAGGGAAACCATGATATAAAAGGAATTAGAGAGACACACAATCTCAAGCTTGGGGATTCCCAATGCATCCCAAGATAATATTTCAAGAAGTCTCAAGCATCAAAGCTTGGGGATGCCCAGTAGGCATCCCACCTTTCTTCTTCAACAATTATCGGTTAGTATCGGTTGATCCTAAGTTTTTGCTTCGCCACATGATGTGTGCTATTGTTGGAATGTCATTTTTTGCTTGCTATTTTAATAAAATACTGAGATCTACAAGTTTTAAATAATAGATAGTCCTCAATTAGCTACCCATTTACTTAACTACTCGCATGATCTTCACTTATATCTTTTTGGAGTAGCTTGTCAAAATCTCTGATGCTTCACTTATATTATCTTGAGAGATGAAATTTTTAATGCTCATGTTCTTCACTACAATTTGTTTGAGCTTGTTAAAAGCAACATATGAAATTAGTCCCAAAGTGATAGAGACTCAAGAGGGATATAATAAAAACTTTCATGAAGATCATTGGACAAGATAAACTTGATTCTTTGTAATAGTTTTGAGATATGATGATAGTGATATGTGAGTCATGTTGGTGAGTAATTATGCTTTAGTAATAATATTGATGTTAAGGTTTGTGATTCCCTATGCAAGCACGAAAGTCAATAGTTATGCAATGAAATTACATCCTACTTGTGGTGCATTATTCAGTGTTAGTTATGCTTAATGCTCGCTTATGAGATTTTTCGTTTCTTGGTTGGATGCTTCTCAACCGTTTTGCTAGACTTCACTTGTAATAAGTAGAAATACTACTTGTGCATCCAAAATCCTTAAACCCAATTTTGCCATATGAGTCCACCATACCTACCTATATGCGGTATTTCAGTGTCGTTCTAAGCAAATTTTGAAGGAAATATGCCCTAGAGACAATAATAAAGTTATTATTTATTTCCTTATTTCATGATAAATTTTTATTATTCATGCTATAATTATATTAACCGGAAACATAATACATGTGTGAATACATAGACAAACAGCGTGTCACTAGTATGCCTCTACTTGACTAGCTCGTTGATCGAAGATGGTTATGTTTCCTAGCCATAGACATGAGTTGTCATTTGATTAATGGGATCACATCATTAGGAGAATGATGTGATTGACTTGACCCATTCCATTAGCTTAGCACTTAATCGTTTAGTTTGTTGCTATTGCTTTCTTCATAACTTATACATGTTCCTATGACTATGAGATTATGCAACTCCCGTTTACCGGAGGAACACTTTGTGTGCTACCAAACATCACAACGTAACTGGGTGATTATAAAGGTGCTCTACAGGTATCTCTGAAGATACTTGTTGGGTTGGCGTATTTCGAGATTAGGATTTGTCACTCTGATTGTCGGAGAGGTATCTCTGGGCCCTCTCGGTAATGCACATCACTTAAGCCTTGCAAGCATTGCAACTAATAAGTTAGTTGCGGGATGATGTATTACGGAACGAGTAAAAGAGACTTGCCGGTAACGAGATTGAACTAGGTATTGAGATACCGACGATCGAATCTCGGGCAAGTAACATACCGATGACAAAGGGAACAACGTATGTTGTTATGCTGTCTGACCGATAAAGATCTTCGTAGAATATGTGGGAGCCAATATGAGCATCCAGGTTCCGCTATTGGTTTTTGACCGGAGACGTGTCTCGGTCATGTCTGCATAGTTCTCGAACCCGTAGGGTCTGCACGCTTAAGGTTTCGATGACAGTTATATTATGAGTTTATGAGTTTTGATGTACCGAAGGAGTTCGGAGTCCCGGATGAGATCGGGGACATGACGAGGAGTCTCGAAATGGTCGAGACGTAAAGATCGATATATTGGACGACTATATTCGGACATCGGAAAGGTTCCGAGTGATTCGGGTATTTTTCGGAGTACCGGAGAGTTACGGGAATTCGCCGGGGAGTATATGGGCCTTATTGGGCCGTACGGGAATAGAGGAGAGAGGCCAAAAGGAAGGAGGCGTGCGCCCCCCCTCTGGTCCGAATTGGACAAGGGGTGCAGCCCACTTTTCCTTGTTCCTCTCCCCCTCTTTCCTTCTCTCCTACTCCAACAAGGGAAGGAGGAGTCCTACTCCCGGTGGGAGTAGGACTCCCCCCTTGGCACGCCCTCCTCCTAGGTCGGCCGCCTCCCTCCCTTGCTCCTTTATATACACAACAGTTGGTCATTGATCTCTTAGCCGTGTGCGGTGCCCCCTCCACCATAGTCCTCGATAATATTGTAGTGGTGCTTAGGCGAAGCCCTGCGACAGTAGAACATCAAGATCATCACCACACCGTCGTGCTGACGGAACTCTTCCCTGACATTCTGCTGGATCGGAGTCCGGGGATCGTCATCGAGCTGAACGTGTGCTAGAACTCAGAGATGCCATAGTTTCGGTGCTTGATCGGTCGGGCCGTGAAGACGTACGACTACATCAACCGCGTTGTGCTAACGCTTCCGCTTTCGGTCTATGAGGGTACGTAGACAACACTCTCCCCTCTCATTGCCATGCATCACCATGATCTTGCGTGTGCGTAGGAATTTTTTTGAAATTGCTACGTTCCCCAACAGTGGCATCCGAGCCTAGGTTTTATGCGTTGATGTTGTGCATGAGTAGAACACAAGTGAGTTGTGGGCGATATAAGTCATACTGCTTACCAGCATGTCATACTTTGGTTCGGCGGTATTGTTGGATGAAGCGGCCCAGACCGACATTACGCGTACGCTTACGCGAGACTGGTTCTACCGACGTGCTTTGCATAAAGGTGGCTGGCGGGTGTCAGTTTCTCCAACTTTAGTTAAACCGAGTGTGGCTACGCCCGGTCCTTGCGAAGGTTAAAACAGCACCAACTTGACAAACTATCGTTGTGGTTTTGATGCGTAGGTAAGAACGGTTCTTGCTAAGCCCGTAGCAGCCACGCAAAACTTGCAACAACAAAGTAGAGGACGTCTAACTTGTTTTTGCAGGGCCTGTTATGATGTGATATGGTCAAGAAATGATGCTAAATTTTATTGTATGAGATGATCATGTTTTGTAACCGAGTTATCGGCAACTGGCAGGAGCCATATGGTTGTCGCTTTATTGTATGCAATGCAATTGTGCTGTAATGCTTTACTTTATCACTAAGCGATAGTGATAGTCGTGGAAGCATAAGATTGGCGAGACGACAACGATGCTACGATGGAGATCAAGGTGTCGCGCCGGTGACGATGGTGATCATGACGGTGCTTCGGAGATGGAGATCACAAGCACAAGATGATGATGGCCATATCATATCACTTATATTGATTACATGTGATGTTTATCTTTTATGCATCTTATCTTGCTTTGATTGACGGTAGCATTATAAGATGATCTCTCACTAAATTTCAAGATAAAAGTGTTCTCCCTGAGTATGCACCATTGCCAAAGTTCGTCGTGCCCAGACACCACGTGATGATCGGGTGTGATAAGCTCTACGTCCATCTACAACGGGTGCAAGCCAGTTTTGCACATGCAGAATACTCGGGTTAAACTTGAGGAGCCTAGCATATGCAGATATGGCCTTGGAACACTGAGACCGAAAGGTCGAGCGTGAATCATATAGTAGATATGATCAACATAGTGATGTTCACCATTGAAAACTACTCCATTTCACGTGATGATCGGTTATGGTTTAGTTGATTTGGATCACGTAATCACTTAGAAGATTAGAGGGATGTCTTTCTAAGTGGGAGTTCTTAAGTAATATGATTAATTGAACTTTAGTTTATCATGAACTTAGTCCTGATAGTATTTGCATATCTATGTTGTAGATCAATAGCTCGCGTTATTGCTTCCCTGTGTTTTATATGTGTTCCTAGAGAAAACTAAGTTGAAAGATGATAGTAGCAATGATGCGGACTGGGCCCGTGATCTGAGGTCTATCCTCATTACTGCACAGAAGAATTATGTCTTTGATGCACCGCTAGGTGACTGGCCTATTGCAGGAGCAGATGCACACATTATGAATGTTTGGCTAGCTCAACATGATGACTACTTGATAGTTTAGTGCACCATGCTTAACAGCTTAGAATCGGGATTTCAAAGACGTTTTGAACGTCATGGACCATATGAGATGTTCCAGGAGTTGAAGTTAATATTTCAAGTAAATACCCGAGTTGAGAGATATGAAGTCTCCAACAAGTTCTATAGCTAAAAGATGGAGGAGAATAGCTCAACAGTGAGCATGTGCTTAGATTGTCTGGGTACTACAATCGCTTGAATCAAGTGGGAGTCAATCTTCCAGATAAAATAGTGATTGGCAGAATTCTCTAGTCACCATCACCAAGTTAGTAGAACTTCGTGATGAACTATAATATGCAAGGGATAACGGAAATGATTCCCAAGCTCTTCATGATGCTGAAATCGATGAAGGTAGAAATCAAGAAAAGCATCAAGTGTTGATGGTAAACAAAATCACTAGTTTCAAGTAAAGGGACAAAGGGAAGAAAGGGGAACTTCAAAAAGAACAGCAAGCAAGTTGCTGCTCAAGTGAAAAAACCCAAGTCTGGACCTAAGCCTGAAACTGAGTGCTTCTACTGCAAAGGGACTGGTCACTGAAAGCGGAACTACCCCAAGTAATTGGCGGATAAGAAGGATGGCAAAGTGAACAAAGGTATATTTGATATACAGATTATTGATGTGTATATTACTAGTGTTCGTAGCAACCCCTCGGTATTTGATACTGGTTCAGTTGCTAAGAGTAGTAACTCGAAATGGGAGTTGCAGAATGAACAGAGACTAGTTAAGGGTGAAGTGACGATGTGTGTTGGAAGTAGTTCCAAGATTGATATGATCATCATCGCACACTCCCTATACTTTCGGGATTAGTGTTGAACCTAAATAAGTGTTATTTGGTGTTTGCGTTGAGCATGAATATGATTTGATCATGTTTATTGCAATACGGTTATTCATGTAAGTTAGAGAATAATTGTTGTTCTGTTTACATGAATAAAACCTTCTATGGTCATACACCCAATGAAAATGGTTTGTTGGATCTCGATCGTGGTGATACACATTTTTATAATATTGAAGCAAGATGCAAAGTTAATAATGATAGTGCAACTTATTTGTGGCACTGCCGGTTAGGTTATATTGGTGTAAAGCGCATGAAGAAAATCCATGCTGATGGGCTTTGGGAATCACTTGATTATGAATCAGTTGATGCTTGCGAACCATGCCTCATGGGCAAGATGACTAAGACTCCGTTCTCCGGAACAATGGAGCGAGCAACAGATTTGTTGGAAATCATACATACTGATGTATGTGGTCCGATGAATATTGAGGCTCGCGGCAGGTATCATTATTTTTTGATCTTCACAGATGATTTGAGCAGATATGAGTATATCTACTTGATGAAACACAAATCTGAAACATTTGAAAAGTTCAAAGAATTTCAGAGTGAAGTGGAGAATCATCGTAACAAAATAAAAGTTTCTACGATATGATCGCAGAAGTAAAATATTTGAGTTACGAGTTTGGCCTTCAGTTAAAACAATGTGAAATAGTTTCACTACTCACGCCACCTGGAACACCATAGTGTAATGGTGTGTCCGAACGTCGTAACCGTGCTTTATTAGATATGGTGCGATCTATGACGTCTCTTACTGATTTACCGCTATCATTTTGGGGTTATGCATTAGAGACAGCTACATTCACGTTAAATAGGACACGATCTAAATCCGTTGAGACGACACCGTATGAACTATGGTTTGGCAAGAAACCTAAGTTGTCGTTTCTTAAAAGTTTGAGGTTGCAATGCTTATGTGAAAAAGTTTCAACCTGATAAGCTCAAACCCAAATCGGAGAAGTGCGTCTTCATAGGATACCCAAAAAGAAAAATGTTGGGTACACCTTCTATCACAGATCCGAAGGCAAGATATTCGTTGCTGAGAATGGATCCTTTCTAGAGAAGGAGTTTCTCTCGAAAGAAGTGAGTGGGAGGAAAGTAGAACTTGATGAGGTAACTGTACCTGCTCCCTTATTGGAAAGTAGTTCATCACAGAAATCTGTTCCTGTGACTACTACACCAATTAGTGAAGCTAATGATGATGATCATGTAAACTTCAGATCAAGTTACTACCGAACCTTGTAGGTAAACCAGAGTGAGATCCGCACCAGAGTGGTACGGTAATCCTGTTCTGGAGGTCATGTTACTTGACCATGACGAGCCTATGAACTATATATGAGGAAGCGATGATGAGCCCAGATTCCGCGAAATGTCTTGAGGCCATAAAATCTGAGATGGGATCCATGTATGAGAACAAAGTGTGGACTTTGGTTGACTTGCCCATTGATCGGCAAGCCATTGAGATTAAATGGATCTTCAAGAGGAAGACAGACGCTGATAGTAGTGTTACTATCTACAAAGCTAGAATTGTCGCAAAAATGTTTTCGACAAGTTCAAGGTGTTGACTACGATGAGAGTTTCTCACTCGTATCTATGCTTAAGTCTGTCTGAATCATGTTAGCAATTGTCATCTGGCAAATGGATAAACAAAACTGCATTCCTTAATGGATTTATTAAAGAAGAGTTGTATATGATGCAACCAGAAGGTTTTGTCAATCCTAAAGGTGCTAACAAAATATGCAAGCTCCAGCGATCCATCTATGGACTGGTGCAAGCATCTCGGAGTTGGAATATACGCTTTGATAAGTTGATCAAAGCATATAGTTTTATACAGACTTGCGGTGAATCCTGTATTTACAAGAAAGTGAGTGGGAGCACTACAACATTTCTGATAAGTATATGTGAATGACATATTGTTGATAGGAGATAATGTAGAATTATTCTGCAAAGCATAAAGGAATGTTTGAAATGAGTTTTTCAAAGAAAGAGCTTGGTGAAGCTGCTTACATATTGAGCATCAAGATCTATAGAGATAGATCAATACGCTTGATAAGTTTTTCAATGAGTACATACCTTGACAAGATTTTGAAGTAGTTCAAAATGGAACAGTCAAAGAAGGAGTTCTTGACTGTGTTACAAGGTGTGAAGTTGAGTAAGACTCAAAACCCGACCACGGCAGAAGATAGAGATAGAATGAAAGTCATTCCCTATGCCTCAGCCATAGGTTCTATAAAGTATGCCATGCTGTGTACCAGACCTATTGTATACCCTGCCCTGAGTTTGGCAAGGGAGTACAATAGTGATCTAGGAGTAGATCACTGGACATTGGTCAAAATTATCCTTAGTGGAATAAGGATATGCTTCTCGATTATGGAGGTGACAAAAGGTTCATCATAAAGGGTTACGTCGATGCAAGTTTTGACACTGATCCAGATGACTCAAAGTCTCAATCTGGATACATATTGAAAGTGGGAGCAATTAGCTAGAGTAGCTTAGTGTAGAGCATTGTTGACATAGAAATTTGCAAAATACTTACGGATCTGTATGTGGCAGACCCGTTGACTAAACTTCTCTCACAAGCAAAACATGATCACACCCTAGTACTCTTTGGGTGTTAATCACATAGCGATGTGAACTAGGTAGATTATTGAATCTAGTAAACCCTTTGGGTGTTGGTCACATGAGGATGTGAACTATGGGTGTTAATCACATGGTGATGTGAACTATTGATGTTAAATCACATGGCGATGTGAACTAGATTATTGACTCTAGTGCAAGTGGGAGACTGAAGGAAATATGCCCTAGAGGCAATAATAAAGTTATTATTTATTTCCTTATTTCATGATAAATGTTTATTATTCATGCTATAATTATATTAACCGGAAACATAATACATGTGTGAATACATAGACAAACAGCGTGTCACTAGTATGCCTCTACTTGACTAGCTCGTTGATCGAAGATGGTTATGTTTCCTAGCCATAGACATGAGTTGTCATTTGATTAATGGGATCACATCATTAGGAGAATGATGTGATTGACTTGACCCATTCCATTAGCTTAGCACTTAATCGTTTAGTTTGTTGCTATTGCTTTCTTCATAACTTATACATGTTCCTATGACTATGAGATTATACAACTCCCATTTACCGGAGGAACACTTTGTGTGCTACCAAACGTCACAACGTAACTGGGTGATTATAAAGGTGCTCTACAGGTATCTCTGAAGATACTTGTTGGGTTGGCGTATTTTGAGATTAGGATTTGTCACTCCGATTGTCGGAGAGGTATCTCTGGGCCCTCTCGGTAATGCACATCACTTAAGCCTTGCAAGCATTGCAACTAATAAGTTAGTTGCGGGATGATGTATTACGGAACGAGTAAAAGAGACTTGCCGGTAACGAGATTGAACTAGGTATTGAGATACCGACGATCGAATCTCGGGCAAGTAACATACCGATGACAAAGGGAACAACGTATGTTGTTATGCTGTCTGACCGATAAAGATCTTCGTAGAATATGTGGGAGCCAATATGAGCATCCAGGTTCCGCTATTGGTTATTGACCGGAGACGTGTCTCGGTCATGTCTGCATAGTTCTCGAACCCGTAGGGTCTGCACGCTTAAGGTTTCGATGACAGTTATATTATGAGTTTATGAGTTTTGATGTACCGAAGGAGTTCGGAGTCCCGGATGAGATCGTGGACATGACGAGGAGTCTCGAAATGGTCGAGACGTAAAGATCGATATATTGGACGACTATATTCGGACATCGGAAAGGTTCCGAGTGATTCGGGTATTTTTCGGAGTACCGGAGAGTTACGGGAATTCGCCGGGGAGTATATGGGCCTTATTGGGCCGTACGGGAATAGAGGAGAGAGGCCAAAAGGAAGGAGGCGCGCGCCCCCCCTCTTGTCCGAATTGGACAAGGGGTGCAGCCCACTTTTCCTTGTTCCTCTCCCCCTCTTTCCTTCTCTCCTACTCCAACAAGGGAAGGAGGAGTCCTACTCCCGGTGGGAGTAGGACTCCCCCCTTGGCACGCCCTCCTCCTAGGCCGGCCGCCTCCCTCCCTTGCTCCTTTATATACGGGGGCAGGGGGCACCCCATAGACACAACAGTTGATCATTGATCTCTTAGCCGTGTGCGGTGCCCCCCTCCACCATAGTCGTCGATAATATTGTAGTGGTGCTTAGGCGAAGCCCTGCGACAGTAGAACATCAAGATCGTCACCACACCGTCGTGCTGACGGAACTCTTCCCCGACATTCTGCTGGATCGGAGTCCGGGGATCGTCATCGAGCTGAACGTGTGCTAGAACTCGGAGGTGCCGTAGTTTCGGTGCTTGATCGGTCGGGCCGTGAAGACGTATGACTACATCAACCGCGTTGTGCTAACGCTTCCGCTTTCGGTCTACGAGGGTACATAGACAACACTCTCGCCTCTCGTTGCCATGCATCACCATGATATTCCGTGTGCGTAGGATTTTTTTTGAAATTGCTATGTTCCCCAATAAATTTGTATGTGCCATCTCTAATCTTCAAAATAAATTTCTCTTTTGTGTGCTCGTGCCGCTCATGAAATGGTAGGGGGTGGATGGTATATTTCCAAGCTAGATGTGTTATTCTCAAGATGAGTGTTTATTCACTTGTCATTGCACGAGAGTACGACAAAGGTATTAGGGATGCCCAGTCCCGAAATGAAAAATGAATTTACTATATGTTTTCACATAATAAATTCCTTGGTAAGTGTTAGTATGGAAGGCACCCGTGGATACGACGAGCCATGGAAAGTGAAAGTATGGTGGAAAAGGAATAAACTTTATTTTCTGTTTGGGAACCGCCTATGATATATCTAGCATGGAAAGTATTGGGAACTACTCGATCGTTTTCGTTGACAGGAAAAGCATGCCACCCAAAAAAAAATTATCTCTCTATTTCTCTTTGAGCTCTGGTACCTCTACAAATCCCTACTTCCTCTGTGAAGGGCCTTTCTTTTACTTTATGCAAATTTTATTTTTATTTGGGTCTCCATCTTCTCTTATAAAGCACCAACTAAGGGGCACTATGATCGTACTTGAGCATTGAGCGTAGCTAATATGTGAGTGTGTTTCATGAATGGATCAATGATTGAGCATAATGGGCTAGGGATAACTTGCTTTAGTGTTGATATTTTGAAAGACATGGTTGCTTGTCGATATGCTTGAGTATTGAAATCTTCATGTCAAAACTAGACTATTGCTTTTTATCATATAAAAGTCCAAATGTCCATGCTATAAAGAAAAGAATATGTGATGAACATGTTAGGCATCATTCCACAGCAAAAATTCTGTTTTTATCATTTACCTACTCAAGGACGAGTAGGAATTAAGCTTGGGGATGCTGATACGTCTCCGACGTATCTATAATTTTTGATTGTTCCATGTTGTTATATTATCATTCTTGGATGTTTTACAATCATTTTATAGCAACTTTATATCATTTTTTGGGACTAACTTATTGACATAGTGCCCAGTGCCAGGTGATGTTTTTTGCTTGTTTTTTACTTCACAGGAAATCAATATCAAACGGAGTCCAAATGCTACGAAAATTTTTGGAGATTTTTTTTGGACCAGAAGACATCCAGTGGGCCAAAGAAGTTCCAGAGGGGTGCCCCGAGGGGGGCACAACCCACCTGGGAGCACGGGGGCCCAGGCGTGCCCTGGTGGGTTGTGTCCACCTCGGTGCCCTCCCGCACTGCCTCTTCGCCCTATAAATTCCCAAATATTCCAAAAACCCTCGGGGAGAACCCTAGATCAGAAGTTCCATCCCTCAAGCCTCTGTAGCCACGTGAAACCAATCTAGGCCCGTTCCGGCACCCTACTGGAGGGGGGACTCATCACCGGTGGCCATCTTCATCATCCCGGTGGCCACCATGATGAGGAGGGAGTAGTCCACCCTCGGGGCTGAGGGTTTGTACCAGTAGATGTGTGTTTAACCTCTCTTTCTCGTGTTCTTGAGATGGCACGATCTTGATGTATCGCGGGATTTGTTAATATAGTTGGATCATATGGTGTTTCTCCCTCTCTATCTTCTTGTGATGAATTGAGTTTTCCCTTTGAGATTTCGTTTTATCGGATTGAATACTTTTATGGATTTTAGAACACTTGATGTATGTCTTGCTATGAATGCCCATGGTGACAATGGGGTATCATATTGATTCACTTGATATATGTTTTGGCACTCAACTCGCGGATTCCCGAGGTGACATTGGGGTAATCTATGCATAGGGGTTGGTGCACGTTCTTGCTACCTCTTGAGCATTGCGTTGGTTTTCCCCGAAGAGGAAGGGATGATGCAGCAAAGTAGCGTAAGTATTTCCCTCAGTTTTTGAGAACCAAGGTATCAATCTAGTAGGAGGCTACGCGTGAGTCCCTCGTACCTGCACAAAACAAATAAATCCTCGCAACCAACGCAAATAGGGGTTGTCAATCCCTATAAGGCCACTTACGAGAGTGAGATCTGATAGATATGATAAGATAATATTTTTGGTATTTTTATGATAAAGATGCAAAGTAAAATAAAGGCAAAGGAAATATCAAAGGAAATAACTAAGTAGTAGGAGATCAATATGATAAAGATAGACCCGGGGGCCATAGGTTTCACTAGCGGCTTCTCTCGAGAGCATAAGTATTCTATGGTGGGTGAACAAATTACTATTGAGCAATTGACAGAATTGAGCATAGTTATGAGAATATCTAGGTATGATCATGTATATAGGCATCACGTCTGAGACAAGTAGACCGACTCCTACCTGCATCTACTACTATTACTCCACTCTTCGACCGCTATCCAGCATGCATCTAGAGTATTAAGTTAAAAACAGAGTAACGCCTTAAGCAAGATGACATGATGTAGAGGGATAGACTCATACAATATGAAGAAAACCCCATCTTGTTATCCTCGATGGCAACAATACAATACGTGCCTTGCTGGCCCTACTTTCACTGGGAAAGGACACCGCAAGATTGAACCCAAAGCTAAGCACTTCTCTCATTGCAAGAAAGATCAATCTAGTAGGCCAAACCAAACTGATAATTCGAAGAGACTTGCAAAGATAACCAATCATACATAAAAGAATTCAGAGAAGATTCAAATATTGTTCATAGATAGACTTGATCATAAACCCACAATTCATCGCTATCAACAAACACACCACAAAAAGAAGATTACATCGAATAGATCTCTACAAGAGAGGGGGAGAACATTGTATTGAGATCCAAAAAGAGAGAAGAAGCCATCTAGCTACTAACTATGGACCCGTAGGTCTGAGGTAAACTACTCACACTTCATCGGAGGGGCTATGGTGATGATGTAGAAGCCCTCAGTGATCGATGCCCCTCCGGCGGAGCTCCGGAACAGGCCCCAAGATGGGATCTCGTGGATACAGAAAATTGCGGCGGTGGAATTAGGGTTTTGGCTCTGTATCTGATCGTTTGGGGGTACGTAGGTATATATAGGAGGAAGGAGTACGTCGGTGGAGCAACAGGGGGCCCACGAGGGTGGAGGGCGCGCCTGGGGTAGGCAGGCGCCCCCCCTACCTCGTGGCCTCCTCTTTTCTTTCTTGACGTAGGGTCCAAGTCTCCTGGGTCTTGTTCGTTGAGAAAACCACGTTCCCGAAGGTTTCATTCCGTTTGGACTCCGTTTGATATTCCTTTTCTTCGAAACCCTAAAACAGGCAAAAAACAACAATTCTGGGCTGGGCCTCCGGTTAATAGGTTAGTCCCAAAAATAATATAAAAGTGGATAATAAAGCCCAATAATGTCCAAAACAGTAGATAATATAGCATGGATCAATCAAAAATTATAGATACGTTGGAGACATATCAAGCATCCCCAAGCTTAATTCCTGCTCGTCCTCGAGTAGGTAAATGATAAAAACAGAATTTTTGATGCGGAGTGTTACTTGGCATAATTTTAACGTAATTCTTCTTAATTTGGGTATAAATATTCAGATCCAAAAGATTCAAGACAAAAGTTCATATTGACATAAAAATAATAATACTTCAAGCATACTAACAAAGCAATTATGTCTTCTCAAAATAACATGGCTAAAGAAAGTTATCCCTACAAAATCATATAGTCTGGCTATGCTCTATCTTCACCACACAAAATATTTAAATAATGCACAACCCCGATGACAAGCCAAGCAATTGTTTCATACTTTTGACATTCTCAAAACTTTTTCAATCTTCATGCAATACATGAGCGTGAGCCATGGATATAGCACTATAGGTGGAATAGAGTGGTGGTTGTGGAGAAGACAAAAAGGGAGAAGATAGTATCACATCAACTAGGCGTATCAACGGGCTATGGAGATGCCCATCAATAGATATCAATGTGAGTGAGTAGGGATTGCCATGCAACGGATGCACTAGAGCTATAAGTATATGAAAGCTCAAAAAGAAACTAAGTGGGTGTGCATCCAACTTGCTTGCTCATGAAGACCTAGGGCATTTTGAGGAAGCCCATCATTGGAATATACAAGCCAAGTTCTATAATGAAAGATTCCCACTAGTATATGAAAGTGATAACATGAGAGACTCTCTACTATGAAGATCATGGTGCTACTTTGAAGCACAAGCATGGTAAAAGGATAGTAACATTGTCCCTTCTATCTTTTTCTCTCATTTTTTTCTTTTCTTTTTTTTATTTGGGCCTTTTCTCTTTTTATGGCCTCTTTTCTTTCTTTTTTTGTCCGGAGTCTCATCCCGACTTGTGGGGGAATCATAGTCTCCATCATCCTTTCCTCACTGGGACAATGCTCTAATAATGATGATCATCGCACTTTTATTTTTCTTACAACTCAACAATTACAACTCGATACTTAGAACAAAATATGACTATATGAATGCCTCCGGCGGTATACCGGGATATGCAATGAATCAAGAGTGACACGTATGAAAGAATTATGAATGGTGGCTTTGCCACAAATACGGTGTCAACTACATGATCATGCTAAGCAATATGACAATGATGGAGTGTGTCATAATAAACAGAACGGTGGAAAGTTGCATGGCAATATATCTCGGAATGGCTATGGAAATGCCATAATGGGTAGGTATGGTGGCTGTTTTGAGGAAGGTATATGGTGGGTGTATGATACCGGCGAAAGGTGCACGGTAT
This sequence comes from Triticum urartu, assembly GCF_056163025.1. Lineage (NCBI taxonomy): Eukaryota > Viridiplantae > Streptophyta > Magnoliopsida > Poales > Poaceae > Triticum > Triticum urartu. Next base: position 5,860,042 of record NC_141877.1, read on the forward strand.
TAGAGAGGCTAGCAAAGGTGGAAGGGTGAGAAAAGTGCGTATAATCCATGGACTCAACATTAGTCATAAAGAACTCATATACTTATTGCAAAAATCTACAAGTTATCAAAGCAAAGTATTACGCACATGCTCCTAGGGGGATAGATTGGTAGGAAAAGACCATCGCTCGTCCCCGACCGCCACTCATAAGGAAGACAATCAATAAATAAATCATGCTCCGACTTCATCACATAACGGTTCACCATACGTGCATGCTACGGGAATCACAAGCTTCAGCACATGTATTTCTCAAATTCACAACTACTCAACTAGCATGACTTTAATATCAGCATCTCCATATCTCAAAACAATTATCAAGTATCAAACTTATCATAGTATTCAACACACTCATAAGAGAATTTTTTTTATTCTTGAATACCTAGCATATTAGGATTTAAAGCAAATTACCATGCTATTAAGACTCTCAAAATAATCTAAGTGAAGCATGAGAGATCAATAGTTTCTATAAAACAAATTCACCACCGTGCTCTAAAAGATATAAGTGAAGTACTAGAGCAAAATTATATAACTCAAAAGATATAAGCGAAGCACATAGAGTATTCTAACAAATTCCAAATCATGTATGGATCTCTCAAAAGGTGTGTACAGCAAGGATGATTGTGGTAAACTAAAAATCAAAGACTCAAATAATACAAGACGCTTCAAGCAAAACACATATCATGTGGCGAATAAAAATATAGCTCCATGTAAAGTTACCGATAGAAGTAGACGAAAGAGGGGATGCCTTCCGGGGCATCCCCAAGCTTTGGCTTTTAGGTGTCCTTAGGTTATATTGGGGGTTCCATGGGCATATCCAAGCTTAGGCTCTTGCCACTCCTTGTTCCATAATCCATCAAATCTTTTACCCAAGACTTGAAAACTTCACAACACAAAACTTAAAGTAGAAAATCTCGTGAGCTCCGTTAGCGAAAGAAAATAAAAGACCACTTCAAGGTACTGTAATGAACTCATTCTTTATTTATATTGGTGTTATACCTACTGTATTCCAACTTCTCTATGGTTTATAAACTATTTTACTAGCCATAGATTCATCAAAATAAGCAAACAACACACGAAAAACAGAATCTGTCAAAAACAGAACAGTCTGTAGTAATCTGTAGCTAGCGCAAGATCTGGAACCCCAAAAATTCTAAAATAAATTTCTGGACGTGATTAATTTATCTATTAATTATCTGCAAAAAGAATTAACTAAATATCACTTTCCAAATAAAATTTACAGCAGTTCTCGTGAGCGCTAAAGTTTCTGTTTTTTACAGCAAGTTCAACAAGACTTTCCCCAAGTCTTCCCAACGGTTCTACTTGGCACAAACACTAATTAAACACAAAAAACACAACCAAAACAGAGGCTAGATAAATTGTTTATTACTAAACAGGAGCAAAAAGCAAGGAAAAAAAGAAAATTGGGTTGCCTCCCGACAAGCGCTTTCGTTTAACGCCCCTAGCTAGGCATAACAAGCAAGAATAGATCTAGGTATTGCCATCTTTGGTAGGCAATTCTTCAAAGAGGCATCTACCATCTTTAGTAATTTCTTTATTTTTATTAATTATCAAACTTTTAGGCACAAGATCGAAAAATCCGTTCGTAACAAATGGTTCCTTAATGATAGCAAAAAGATTGGGATGAATACTTATAGATTTGAGATCCGCATCCTTACTAGAGGATTCACCCTTATTTTTAGGAACGTATATAATCTTGGCAACTTTAGTGGAAGGGCTTGGAGTGTTCTTTACGGAAGAAAAAGCGGTTCCCAAGTTAGTAATAATATTCTCGAGTTTATCGATCCTAACGGAATCGTTATTTATTTTCTCATTAACTATGGGTTCCTTTTCTTTAATATCTTTCAAAGTAACTCCTACTTTAGATCCACATTGAGAGATTCGGCTATGGATCTTTTTATCCAAATTTTCAATTAACTCTACGGTAGAAACCTTATTTTCAATAATTTCAAGCCTTTGCATTACATGCTCCAAAGTTAATATAGTTCCATTGACCAAGAGAGTGGGTGAGCCAAATAAATCTAACATAGCATTATAAGAATCAAAAGTATGGCTACCAAAAAAGTTCCCTCCGGTAATAGTATCAAGAACATAACGGTGCCAAGGAGTAATGCCTACATAAAAATTGCGAAGGAGAACGGAAGTAGATTGCTTCCTAGTAGATCTATTTTGAGCATTGCAAATTCTATACCAAGCATCTTTTAGATTTTCTCCCTCCCTTTGCTTAAAATTTAGAATTTCATTCTCAGGAGATAACGGAGAAGATAAGGGACTAGCCATAACGACAAGCAAACAAACAAACAGAAAGCAAACGGGCAAAAAGAGGCAAATAGAGAAAGAGAGGGAGGATAGAGAGAGAGGGCGAATAAAACAGCAAGGGTGAAGTGGTTGAGAGGAAAACGAGAGGCAAATGGCAAATAATGTAATGCAGGAGATAAGGGTATGTGATGGGTACTTGGTATGTTGAATTTTGCGTAGACCTCCCCGGCAACGGCGCCAGAAATCCTTCTTGCTACCTCTTGAGCACTGCGTTGGTTTTCCCCGAAGAGGAAGGGATGATGCAGCAAAGTAGCATAAGTATTTCCCTCAGTTATTGAGAACCAAGGTATCAATCCAGTAGGAGGCTACGCGCGAGTCCCTCGTACCTACACAAAAGAAATAAATCCTCGCAACCAACGCAAATAGTGGTTGTCAACTTACGAGAGTGAGATCTGATAGATATGATAAGATACTATTTTTGGTATTTTTATGATAAATATGCAAAGTAAAATAAAGGCAAAGTAAATAGCAAAGGAAATAACTAAGTAGTAGGAGATCAATATGATAAAGATAGACCCGGTGGCCATAGGTTTCACTAGTGGCTTCTCTCGAGAGCATAAGTATTCTACGGTGGGTGAACAAATTACTGTTGAGCAATTGACAGAATTGAGCATAGTTATGAGAATATCTAGGTATGATCATGTATATAGGCACCACGTTCGAGACAAGTAGATCGACTCCTGCCTGCATCTACTACTATTACTCCACTCATCGACCGCTATCCAGCATGCATCTAGAGTATTAAGTTAAAAATAGAGTAACGCCTTAAGTAAGATGACATGATGTAGAGGGATAGACTCATGCAATATGAAGAAAACCCCATCTTGTTATCCTCAATGGAAACAATACAATATGTGCCTTGCTGCCCCTACTGTCACTGGGAAAGGACACCGCAAGATTGAACCCAAAGCTAAGCACTTCTCCCATTGCAAGAAAGATCAATCTAGTAGGCCAAACCAAACTGATAATTCGAAGAGACTTGCAAATATAACCAATCACACATAAAAGAATTCAGAGAAGATTCAAATAATGTTCATAGATAGACTTGATCATAAACCCACAATTCATCGATCTCAACAAACACACCGCAAAAAGAAGATTACATCGAATAGATCTCCACAAGAGAGGGGGGACATTGTATTGGGATCCAAAAAGAGAGAAGAAGCCATCTAGCTACTACTATGGACCCGTAGGTCTGAGGTAAACTACTCACACTTCATCGGAGGGGCTATGGTGATGATGTAGAAGCCCTCCGTGATCGATGCCCCCTCCGGCGGAGCTCCGGAACAGGCCCCAAGATGGGATCTCGTGGATACAGAAAGTTGCGGCGGTGGAATTAGGGTTTTGGATCCGTATCTGATCGTTTGGGGGTACGTAGGTATATATAGGAGGAAGGAGTACGTCGGTGGAGCAACAGGGGGCCCACGAGGGCGAAGGGCGCGCTTGGGGTAGGCTGGCGCACCCCCTACCTCGTGGCCTCCTCTTTTCTTTCTTGACATAGGGTCCAAGTCTCCCGGGTCTTGTTCGTTGAGAAAATAACGTTCCCGAAGGTTTCATTCCGTTTGGACTCCGTTTGATATTCCTTTTCTACGAAACCCTAAAACAGGCAAAAAACAGCAATTCTGGGTTGGGCCTCCGGTTAATAGGTTAGTCTCAAAAGTAATATAAAAGTGGATAATAAAGCCCAATAATGTCCAAAACAGTAGATAATATAGCATGGAGCAATCAAAAATTATAGATACGTTGGAGACGTATCAGTTCTTGTCTTTGTTTCTCTAGTAGAAATCTTGGGCACTCTTTGAGATTCTTTGGGTTGGATAGAATATTATGAATCTGAATTCTCTTTGGTGTTATTTTAGTACGAACTCTTGGTTAGATCGATCGGAAAGAATAGCTTGGTGTTATTTTAGTATGAACTCTGGGATAGATTGATCGGAAAGAATTGCTTTGAGGTGGTTTCATACCCTACAAACAATTTCGTCTTATGTTCTCCGCTAGATATGGAGTGATTCTTCATCGCACTTTGAGGGGTGGTTATATGATCCAATTATATTAGCATTGTTGAGAGATTGCACTAGCGAAAGTACGGACCCTAGGCCTCATTTTCAAGCATTGCAATACTGTTTGTGCTTCGTTTTATCGATTGCTACCTTGCTGTATTTTATTGTTCTTATTACAAAAATCAATATCTACTATCCATATTACACTTGTATCACCATCTCTTCGCTGAACTAGTGCACCTATACAAATTACCATTTGTATTTGGTGTGTTGGGGACACAAGAGACTTTTTATTATTTGGTTACAGGGTTGTTTAAGAGAGACCATCTTCATCCTACGCCTCCCATGGATTGATAAACCTTAGGTCATCCACTTGAGGGAAAATTGCTACTGTCCTACAAAACTCTGCGCTTGGAGGCCCAACACGTGTGTACAAGAATAAAGTTGCGTAGTAGACATCAGCGTTCAGCACACGTTCAGCTCAATGACGTCCTCGCCTTCTTGTTCCAGCAAGAGGAGTGAACTAGTAGATGAGTTCCGGCAGCACGATGGTGTGATGACGGTGGTGGTGAAGTTATTTCCGTAGGGCTTTGCCAAGCACAACGGTTTTTGGACGGAGGACGAACTAGAAGGAGAGGGGGCGCTGCTACCTCTTGAGCACTGCGTTGGTTTTCCCTTGAAGAGGAAAGGGTGATGCAGCAAAGTAGCGTAAGTATTTCCCTTAGTTTTTGAGAACCAAGGTATCAATCCAGTAGGAGACTACACGCAAGTCCCTCTTACCTACACAAACAAATAAGAACCTCACAACCAACGTGATAAAGGGGTTGTCAATCCCTTCACGGTCACTTACGAGAGTGAGATCTGGTAGAGATAATAATAATAAGATAAATATTTTTCGTATTTTTATGATATAGATTGAAAGTAAAGATTGCAAAATAAAATAGATTGGAAACTTATATGATAAAAGATAGACCCGTGGGCCATAGGTTTCACTAGTGGCTTCTCTCAAGATAGCATAAGTATTACGGTGGATGAACAAATTACTGTCGAGCAATTGATAGAAAAGTGCATAATTATGAGAATATCTAGGCATGATCATGTATATAGGCATCACGTTCGTGACAAGTGGACCGAAACGATTCTGCATCTACTACTATTACTCCACACATCGACCGCTATCCAGCATGCATCTAGAGTATTAAATGCATAAGAACAGAGTAACGCATTAGGCAAGATGACATGATGTAGAGGGATAAACTCAAGCAATATGATATAAACCCCATCTTTTTATCCTCAATGGCAACAATACAATACGTGCCTTGCTGCCCCTGCTGTCACTGGGAAAGGACACCGCAAGATTGAACCCAAAGCTAAGCACTTCTCCCATTGCAAGAAAGATCAATCTAGTAGGCCAAACCAAACTGATAATTCGAAGAGACTTGCAAAGATAACTTAATCATACATAAAAGATTTCAGAGAAGAATCAAATATTGTTCATAGATAAACTTGATCATAAACCCACAATTCATCGGATCTCAACAAACACACCGCAAAAAGAGTTACATCGAATAGATCTCCAAGAAGATCAAGGAGAACTTGTATTGAGATCCAAAGAGAGAGAAGAAGCCATCTAGCTAATAACTATGGACCCGAAGGTCTGAGGTAAACTACTCACACATCATCGGAAAGGCTATGGTGTTGATGTAGAAGCCCTCCGTGATTGATTCCCCCTCCGGCGGAGCTCCGGAAAAGGCCCCAAGATGGGATCTCTTGGGTACAGAAGGTTACGGCGGTGGAAATAGGGTTTCGTGGTGCTCCTGAATGTTTTCGGGGTATATGGGTATATAGGAGGAAGAAGTAGGTCAGTGGAGCTACGAGGGGCCCACGAGGGTGGAGGGCGCGCCCATGGGGGTAGGCGCGCCCCTGCCTCGTGGCCTCCTCGTTTGTTTCTTGACGTCCACTCCAAGTCCCCCGGATCACGTTTGTTCCAAAAATAACTCCCCGAAGGTTTCATTCCGTTTGGATTCCGTTTGATATTCCTTTTCTGCGAAACACTGAAATAGGCAAAAAAACAACAATTTGCACTGGGCCTTGGGTTAGTAGGTTAGTCTCAAAAAAATATCAAAGTGTATAAATAAGCCCATTAACATCAAAACAGATAATATAATAGCATGGAACAATAAAAATTATAAATACGTTGGAGACGTATCAGGCGCCGGCACACGGCTTGGGGATTTCGTGGTCTGTGGCGCCCCTCCCCTCCTCTCATATATATAGGTGGAGGGAGGAGGGGAGGCAGCCCTAGGCGCACCTCAAGGGGGGCGGCAGCCGCCCTAGGGCGCCTGCCCTAGGCGCTTCCCTCTTCCTTCTTGGCCCGTGGGGGGAAAGGAAAGGGGTCGACTGCCTTATGGCGCCTCCCCTTCCTTCTCTCTTGTGTGGAGAAAGGCAGGAGGGGGCCAACCCCTCCTCTTTCCTTCCCTAGGGGCCGGCGGCCAGGAGGTGGGCGCGCCAGCCCCCTTGTGGGCTGGTGTGCTCCCTCCTTTTGGCCCGTTAGGCCCAACAAATCCCCGTTGCCTTTTGGAACCCCTTTCGGTGAACCGATAATTATCCGGTGCATTCTGAAACTCTTCCGGAGACCAAATACTACCATCCTATATATCAATCTTTACCTCCAGACCATTATGGAGCTCCTCATCATGTCCGTGATCTCATCCGGGACTCAGAACAACATTCGGTCACCAACATACATAACTCACATAGTATTATATCGTCAACGAACGTTAAGCGTGTGGACCCTATGGGTTCGAGAATGATATAGATATGACCGAGACGCTTCTCCGGTCAATAACCAATAGCGGGACATGGATGCCCATATGCTATGCTAACGGATGTGTCTTGTCCATCACATCATTCTAATAATGATGTGATCCCATTATCAAATGACAACTCATGTCTATGATTAGGAAACCTTAACCATCTTTGATCAACGAGCTAGTCAAGTAGAGGCTCTCTAGGGACACGGTATTTGTTTATGTATCCACACATGTATTTAAGTTTCCGATCAATACAATTCTACCATGAATAATAAACCTTTATCATGATTAAGGAAATATAATAATAATCACTTTATTATTTCCTCCAGGGCATATTTCCAACATGCCCCTCCCTTTTTAGGTGGTGCTAGGCGCCTACCAGCTACATGCAGAAAATACTAAGCCGTCTTCACAGCTGTTTCATGCATGAATGTGTGACTCTTTGATCTCCTTTTACCTTGGCACTCTTGCCTCTTGTGGCACTACTCCAGTCATGTGACGCGTGCCACACCAGTGTCCCCTTCTCTTGCAGCATTCATGCATGGACCACCCCACACTGATCACCTCGCACCACGCTCATGGCATCAGTCACCGCCGCCGCCCCGTCGTTGCAGCACCGTCTGCAACATCGCCACACTCATCGCATCATTGCCTTGCAGTAGCATCTCCACTCATCTCCTTTGCAGCAACAACTCCACAGCTTCCCTTGCAGCATCGCCTTGCCTTGTCGGCGACGACTGTCGTAACCACATCTCCTCTGCCGCTTCCTCGCAGCATTAACAATGGTCATCACAACACTACCTTGCCGCATCCCCATGATTGTCGCTCGATCTCCCAACGAACACCGTAACAGCAGCTCCATCAGCCCCCCCCCAAACATCGTTGCATGACCATCGTGGCAAACCTCTAGTGGCTTCGTAGCAAAGTGCTCAAGGCGATGATTGAGAACATAAGAATTTTGGTGTGTATTTTTCTTATTATAGTGACCATCCATGTCATTGCATACACTCCATAATTTAACAATAGTTGCTAGTTTGAACAAACAAAGATTCAACAACCTTAAGCATAGGTCACATTTACTAAATCGAGCAAGTTCACCTCACAGTTACTAACTAAAAAGATCTAGTAGACCTAAACATAGTTCTAGAAAAGACTGTCGTTCTAAACAAAGATTGCTTGTGTGAAAATTAAGCATAACTACCACCGCATCGCCCTGTGCCTCGTCGTCATCTAATGAGATGTTAATGACTTCTCCGGTCGACGATTTGGTGGCATCGACCTCCGGGTCCTCCATGTTGAGCGCATTGTCGTCGCCAAGCACTACGTTGTTGTAATGCTTGAAGTAGTGGCGGCACCAGAGCTCGCGTTGGTACTCCTGCTCCAAATTCTTCATGACACACCACCACAGCTCCTCCTCGTGCGCCACCCTCCACACCTCCTCCTGGCGCCCTGTCTCGAGGGAGGCGGCGAAGGCGTCCAAGATCTATGTCTCCTTGATCTCCATCTCACGCCCGTCGATCTGTGGGGCTGGGAGGGGCTTCTTCTTCAATTTTCCGTCACGTGAACGACATCGTTCGGTTCCACCGATGTGCACCGTATACCAGAAGATGTTAGTCCTTGCGCTGGTATGCAGGGCACATATGTTTTGCTGAGCCCAGGTGCCACATGTGCACGCTGGAGGGTGGTCAGCGTGGATCACAACAGTGGTGGTGAGGATGAACATGCCAACGAAGGAGGGGACGGTGGCGGCGGCGATGGCGTGTAGCGGCTGAGGTAAGGATCACTGACGTAGGCGCCAAATATGGTGGCGAGACTGCTCGAGCTAGAGAAGATGTTGAGGAGGGTGGTAGCGTTGACACTCGACATGTGGTACACCGTCCTCAGGTACACCAACATGTTCTATATATAGTGTTTCGATCGTCTCTAGCTTTTACAATGTCTCAGTTCCTTGTGACAAACAAACGCATATTCGTTTAGTTTTACTAGTTCAAAATTAAATCAAAAGATAGGGATTCATCTTTTGTGAAATTCGGTTGCCACTTGCCAAGCTGTTTCTAGAGAACATCTCATTAAATTTTCTCATAGTAGCGCCTGTAGCTCAGTGGATAGAGCGTCCGTTTCCTAAGCGGAAGGCCGTAGGTTCGACCCCTACCTGGCGCGTTTTTGAATTTTGTTTTTCCTTTGAATTCCAACAAAGCTAACCTACCTGGCGCGTTTTTGAATTTTGTTTTTCCTTTGAATTCCAACAAAGCTAACCTACCTGGCGCGTTTTTGAATTTTGTTTTTCCTTTGAATTCCAACAAAGCTAGACATGGGGCTTGTGTCTATAATCTGATGCAGTATTGCCTCCGACGAAGACGACTCAGCCTCTTTATCGGACACTTATCTTCATCTTCCCCTCGTGCTCAGGTATAGGAACGTTTCTTTTTCTAACTCTCGATCGTTCTCGACTGCTGCTAGCTGCATGTACATACAGTACAGAGACAGAAAGATAGCAACTGGATCGTCATGATCTATCATTTAATAGTTTTGTATCCAGATCACCCATCCAGCGAGGCTTTTCTAGTTGTTACCCCTTTTGTTTTGCGAAATAGTTGTTACCCCATTTAATGGAAAGTTTGTCAGTTTTATCCTATCTAACGATTTATCATGTGATTCTTATGACATGTAGTTGTTATCCCTTTTGTTTTGCGAAATAGTTGTTACCCCATTTAATGGAAAGTTTGTCAGTTTTATCCTATCTAACGATTTATCATGTGATTCTTATGACATGTACTCCCTCCGTTCCAAATTACTTGTCGCAGAAATGGATGTATCTAGAACTAAAATACATTTAGATACATTCATACCTGCGACACGTAATTCGGAACGGAGGGAGTACAATGGTTGATAAGATAGTCTTATTTTAAGTCTTGCATGTAATTTAGAGATGACAAAGAAAAATATCTACAATGAGTTATCTCTTAGTCTTATCATCCATAACTAGCTATTCCTAAAAACGTGATGAGATATATTACGGTAAGAGATCATCTCTTATCTTCTCTTAAGAGAAGACAAGTCTTTTCTTATGAGTTCTCTTTCACCCACTTTATTATTTATCCTACATGACACTCCTAAGATAGTATCATTGTACATGCTCTTAGTTGTCAGGTACATACAGCATGCCACGTCATAACTTTTCTTATGTTGTTATTTTCTGCCCCCGAACAGGTAAAATGTTTTATAGCTAAACATAATTTCTTTTCTAGTGATCATCGGGAGTACATACGCACCGCTTCAACTTGACGAGCTTTTTTTCATCAGGCAACTCTTTGTTTATTGGTTCCACCTCATTCTTCATCATATTTGCTGTGAGATGTTGCATCGACAACTTTTTCTAGCAAATTATTGGCGGAGGGTGCTATAGTAGAGATTCTTTGCTTCTCTAGTAAAAATGAGGACGATGTCTCTACACATACAGTGCATATGGTTGAAACAAAACCAACCATGCCTAATGTTTTTGCAAAGGTGTGATTCTCTTAATAAACAAATAATAATAATAATAATAATAATAATAATAATAAACAATGGAGTCTAGGCCACGACAAGCGTCCAAACTCACAAGCCACACGGAAATTCAAGCAAACGTACACGCTTAATTAGGTGCAATGCGCTCTCTCTCTCTATGTTAATCAAGCATTTGAAAATTGTTAAATGTGTATAGAAAAAATCTTTCTCATGTATATGAAAAATGTATACAAAAAATATACAATGTGTATGAAAAAAAACTTGATCATCTATTCAAAAAATGTCGCAGCTTGTGAAAAATGTTACTCAAGCATTCGAAAAATGTTTCTAATGTATACGAATAATGGATACACAAAATATACAATGTGTATGAGAAAAGTTGATCATATATTTGAAAAAAATATTAATCAAGCATTCGAAAAATGATAAATGTGTATATAAAAAATGTTTCTAATGAATATGAATAATATATACAAACAATATACAATGCGTATGAGAAAATGTTGATTATGTATTTGAATAATGTTAATCAAGTATTTGAATTCTTTTTATTCAAGTATTTGAAAAATATTAATCAGGAATTTGAAAAATGTTAAGTGTGTATAGTAAAAAATGTTTTCCATCTATATGAATAATGTATACAGAAAATATACAATGTGTATGAAAGAAATGTTGATCTTGTATTTAAAAGATGTTAAGCGTGCATAAAAAACTATTCCTAATGTTTACGGAAAAATGCACAACATACATTAAATAAGAGTAGATATAAAAACATATATATTTAAAAGAATTTAATTCTGTATTTAAAAAATGTTCACCATATATTTTTAAACTGCTGACCATGTATTCAAAAAATTGTTCAAAACATGTTAAGTGTGTCAACAATAATGTTTCACGTGTACACTAAAAATATATGTTGTGTAAAATTGAGAAAGAAACAAAGAAAACCAGTGAGAAAAAAAGAAGAAAATGGAAACCCCTAAAAAACCGGTGAAGAAATGAAGAAAATCATAAGAAAGAAAACAACAGAAAAAAAAAACCCGATATAATCAGACAGTCCTGCGACGAAAACCACCACGAGGGGAGGTCCTACTCGGCACCTTAAGCACCTCCGAAGCGAACTGGCACTCACAGGAGAACTAGTGGGCCGGCCCGTAGCGCACAGAAATACTGTAGCGCAAAAACCACCAAAAAAAGGAGTACTACGCGGGGAGTCCAACTCAAGCCACACCTCTCGCGCAAGATCCTGCATAACACCGGACCATTCGCCTACTTCCGATTAATTGCAGCGCGCTACGCTTAACAACTATCCTAGCGGCCCTATGTGAAAGAGAACAAGTTCACTAGTATGGGATTATTTTTTACCAATTGACCGGGCAGGCCAGTTAACCGTTGACTGTTCACAAAATATGTGTAAGTTTTTTGAAAAAATAGGAATTAAAAAACCATTCACAAAAGAAAGATCACTGGTTAAAAAAAGGTTCACGAATTTAAAAGAAAAAACTCACAAAATGGAAAAAGGTGCATTGTTCTTCAATTAAAGTTCATCAATTTTGGAAAAGTGCATTGTTCTTCGATTTGGAAAAAAGTTCATTGATTTTGAAAAACAGTTCATCGAATCTGAAAGAAAGTTCATCGAATTTGAAATAAATTCATCATAATTAAAAAAAATCGTCGAATTTGAAAAAAAGTTCATCGAATCTCGAAAAAGTTCAGCAGATTTGACAAAAAGTTTACCAAATTAGAAAAAAGTTTATCAAAATTTTAAAAGCTTCAGCGAATTTTAAAAAAGTACATCAAAATTTAAAAAGGAAAGGACAAAAGAAAAAGGAAAAGGACAAAAGAAAGTAGAAAAAGAAAGAAGAAAAAGAATAAAAGAAAAATAAAGAATAAAAGAAGGGAAACGTTGCTTCTTACCATATCCGGCTTGGTGGCGGTTTGGTAAACGTAGCGTGGTAACACGAGGGAGGTCTCTAGTTTTATTCACCGGAAGCGCATTGTTTTTGCGATTTAACAAATGAGAAGAAAAATTAAACGGGCCGGCCCAGCTGGCGGGAGGTGGTGTGCGCTGCAAGCACCCGTTAACAAAATGCACATTAACCGGCGCCTACAGCGCAGAATAGGATTTACCCAGGATGAACGCAGCAAGCAAGCGAGCGAAAACCCGAAAATGGGCCGGGCCATAACTGCGGACACTTCCAGCGATAGCCAAATGGACCAGCCATCATGTCGAAATCACTGATTAAGGAGTACTCGTTGCAAAGAACACTCCACTTTCCCAGGTTGCGACAAGTGGCGCACATGCAACACGCCACTTGTCGCAACCTGGGAGTTTTCCCTTTTTTCGTAGATCCGTTTATTCAAAATGTTTTATCTTTTAAACCGTGCATCTAAATCTCGAATCGTTTTTATCATTGGATTCCTCGCGTCGAGATCTTCAAAACTAGATTCCATGTTAATAGGTTTTGACGAACTTTTTTTCAAGAAAAAACCGGACGGAAAAACCGGGTGAAAAAACCAAACCGGGAGCATGGTTTTTTTCCCTTTCCGAAAGAGGCACGCCCGTGCTTCTCGCGAAATCACACCCATACCTCTTGTGAAAGCAAAACCGTGACTCTCATGAAAGGAAAAAAAACATCTTTCTCCTTTTAGTTTTTCTGGCGGACCGGTCGCGCAAGATCTTTGGTCTTCCCCCGGAACCGATGAAAAAGCAGGTCGCTTCTTATGGACTCGCTCAGAATGATTCTTTTATATCTAAGGGGAAAACGCATTTTTTTTTGTTTTCGAAAGGCATGGCCGTGACTCTCGCGAAAGCACAACCGTACCTCTTGCGGAAGCAAAATCGTGACTCTCGCGAAAAAAAATAGAAAACACGTATTTTTTCCCTTTCTGAGAGGCACGGCCGTGACTCTCACGAAAGCACACCCGTGCTTTTCGCGGAAGCAAAACCGTGACTCTCACGAAAGAAAAAAACAGAAAACGCGTTTCATTTTTCCCTTTCCGAGAGGCACGGTCGTGACTCTCGCGAAAGCATAACCGTGCCTCTCGCGTAAGTAAAACCGTAACTCTCGCGAAAGAAAAAAAAACAGAAAACACGTTTTTTTTCGTTTCTGAAAGGCACGGCCGTGACTCTCGCTAAAGCACAACCGTGCCTCCTACGAAAAAAAACCGTGACTTTCGCGAAAGAAAAAAAAAGAAAACGTGTTTTTCTTGTGCAATTTTTTTTAATTGTTTTTTGATCGAAAAGCTAAGTAAGACCGGAAAAAAACCAAAACGCCGAAAAAACCTAGAAAAAACCGTTTAAAAAGCCGAAAACTCATGCGGAAAAATAAAAAAAAATAAAATCCGGAGGGAGCGTCCAGAGCGCGACACGTGGCGAATGACTGAGAGCATATCAAGTGGCGCTGGTCGTTACGAGGCTTCCGAAGGAGCGCTCGTTAACTAGTTACTCCCCCATCATGTCTCTGTCCATCACCACGTGAGGAAAATGATAGCCAAATGGGCCAGGCATCACGCAAAGGATGATATAACTGATGGTTCACATGGGCTGTATAGAGTTTCGATGGAGATGAGGTGGCTCTGACCTTAGCCGTGCGTGCGCTAGCTGAGCTGCTCTCATCGAATTTGAAAAAAAATACATCAATTTTGAAAAAAGTAGAACTATTTTGAAAAATGTTCATCGATTTTGAAAAAAAGGTTCATTAATTTTAAATAAAATCTGTCAACTTTTAAAGGATTTCTTCAACATTTATTTTTTATCAATTTTGAAAAAAGGTTATTGATTTTGCAAAGAAAATCACGATCCATTTTCTAAAAATTTCATCTATTTTGAAAAAGAGTTCAGAAACGCATTTATTAAAGGAAAAAGAAAACAAAAAATAAAAGTAAGAAGATAAATATAAAATCTGAACAAAACAATTCCAAGAAAAGAGAAAAAAGAACAAGAAAAAGGAAAAAAAAAGGGGGGGGGGAATGAGAGAAAAGAAGGAAGAAGAAAGACCGAAGAAGAAAGAAGAAAAAGGAAAAAAAAAGAAGAAGAAAAGAACGAAGATGTAAATAAACACATCAAATGAGGGTGGCCGGTTGGTTACTGTGCCGTACAATGAACACCTAGATCGTGGGTTTGCGAAATGTACAATAACAGACCCCTGAAGCGCCGAATAGGAAATGACGAAAATGGTAGCCACATGGGCCAGCCATCACACAAAGCGTGATATCAGTGGTAGTGGGCCACGTACGCTTACCAAAAAGTCCATGGGCCGTATAGAGTTTCGATGGAGGTGACCTGGCTCTGACGCTAGCCGTGCGTGCGCTAGCTGTGCTGCTCTAGAGGCATCAATTGCCAAACAAAAAGGTCATCCAACTACACTACTAGAGCTTCAGCACTGTGCGTACTACTGCAAGCGATCATTGCACGGCTGGCCCCTGCTTCTTCTTCATCTACGTAGAGGCGGCCGGGCGCTGCGAGGTGCTCCCACGTAGCAGCCATGGCGGCGGCGAAGCCCGGTAGTAGCGACATCGACACGGCGGAGCTGGACCGAGTGCTACACGCGGTGGGCTTCCAGATCGAGACGGTCTCCCCCACGCTGCTCGACGGGAGGCTACCCGTCACCGAGCGCTGCTGCCAGCCGTTCAAGGTGCTGCACGGCGGCGTGTCGGCGCTGGTGTCGGAGGCGCTGGCCAGCATGGGCGCGCACATGGCGTCGGGCTACCGCCGCGTCGCGGGCGTGCACCTCAGCATCAACCACTTCCGTCGTGCTCGCCCGCGCCGTCCCCGTCCACCTCGGCCGCTCCACGCAGGTCTGTCTGCAGTCTGCACTGGACTCCGAACCTAATCGTCTAGCTATTCTCCCTCTGGCTCGGACATGCATGGGATAATTCAGAATCAATTCAGGTGTGGGAGGTGAAGCTGTGGAAGATGGACCCGTCGGCGGAGATGAAGAAGGGGCCGCAGATCGCCGAGGCCAAGGTGACGCTGCTCTGCAACCTGCCCGTGCCGGACAACCTCCACCACGCCGGCGACGCCCTCAAGAAGTACGCCGCCGATGGCGCTGCACCTGCACCAACCACCACCGCCACCAGCAAACTGTAAAACTAATTATGTGTACGATATGTCTACTAGTTAAACCAGATTCTAGCAGTTAGTGCGTGTTGTGTACTTGTGTTGATCCGTTCGTCGGTCGATCACAAAAAACAATGTTCTGTTCTTGAGTCGGTTCAGTTAGTTTGTCCATCCATTTACACGCACTGATGTTCTTTTGATTGATTGATCAATCAGTTGGATCAGTTGGGGGTTCTACAAGTCAGCACGATCAAAAGCGTGCCCAAGAAAAATCGATGATAATTAAATACAAGTGCAAGTTAGTAGACCAAACAAACACATCATGTGCTCTCACTGTCTGTGCCTGCATTTGCTCACTCTTAGCTCACTTCATAGTAACATTAACTTCAAGATATATTTTTTCTCTATTTTTTTACTGGAATTCAAAATATAGTGGCTATACTGCTCATGAGTAAGTGATCTAATCCTATAATGCAGGTCATACTACTCGTGAGTAAGCAATCAAATACCGGTTCAACTACTCGTGAGTAAAGAGTTAACCACAAGCAAGTATCCCGAGCGACTTTCATGGCGGAATGGACAAGCTAACCAAACAAGAACGTCATATATATGGCTTTACTAAAGGCATTTTCCTTGTGCTCTAATCATATATCTTGTCGACACTAGTGGTGGGTCCAGGACCGAGGCCGGGGGGGTCTGGGCCCTGGGCCTGCAGAATAAATACTGCCTTTAGTATAGCATCTTGGGCACTGTAGCCGGCCTAGGGCCCGGGGTTTGGCCCAATCCCCGGTCTGCCCCTGGGCACCACTATGGTGACAAACTACCCATGTGGCATAGTACTCACGAGTAAGCGATCGGATCATAACAAAGGGTAAGCAATCGAATCCAAAAATACCGGTGAAACTGCTCGTGCGTAAAGAGTTAACCACACATGGGTAACTTGGCGTGACTATCAATGTAAAATGGACACGCAAAGCAAACAAGAATGCCATACATGGTTTTGCCAAAATGCATTTGTCTAGTGCCCTCATCATATATCTTGTCATGATTATCGAGTCAGAGCCCACGTTGTGAGTAATTGATCACATCTGAACATACTTACTACTCATGGTAAAGAGTTAACCACAAACGAGTATATATATCAATGCGACTACGGAGGCAAAGTGGACAAGCTACCCAAATAAAATTGCCATGTATGGCCTTATAATATAAAAAACACATTTGCGTGTTTTTATACACGATTGATTTTTAGACATGATCCGCGACTTTGTGTGTTTTGAGAAAAGGGGGGGAAGGAAAAGCATGCGGTACTATCGAACTTGATGGTGTTCTATGTACAAATAGCAAAGTTCTTGCATAATATTTGCAAAGGATTTTATTACCTTTTTTTTCACACATTTAATGAGTTTTTTTTACCAACTCAGTACATTAAGCTATGTCCACTTTAGATCATTGGGCTGTGTGGGCTTACAGAGGTATGCAGTTTTTTTTTATCACATGCCTACGGCGAGAGCCCCACATTACTGGACGCCTCTATGTCTCGCTTCACATGAGATAGAGGGAAGCCTCGCCTGAAAGGAGGCACGAGATGGGCCGGCGCAAGCGCACTGGAGGACAGAGCCTCGTTTTTTTTTCACGTTTTTTGTTTTTGTTTTTTTTGCTTTGTATTTTAGTTTTGTCTATAGTTACAAATATTCTAAATAAATATATTACAAAAAAACTTTACGTAAAACATTTGAAAAAATGTTAACCAAGCATTTGAAAAATATTAAATGTGTATACAAAATGTATAAAAAAACTTGATTATGTATTTAAGAAATGTTAATCAAGCAGATGAAAAAAATGTTAAATAAGTATTTGAAAAATCTGAAATGTTTATATAAAAATGCTGACCATGTATTAAAAAATGCTTAGAAATTATTTAAAAATGTGAATAAGGCATTTAAAAGAAGTTAAATGTGTATAGAAAAAAATGTTGAACATGTATTATTTAATCATGTACTTGAAAATGTTAATCAAGCTTTTGAAAACGTTAAATGCATATAGAAAAAATAGTGACCATGGGTTCCGAAAATCTTAATATTATTTTTATAATCAATCATAAGAAAAATGTTAAAAATTTGTACAGAAACAATGTTGACAGTGTATTAACTAACATGTTAAATGCGTATTAGATATATACCCAAAAAAATAAAATGTGTATGGATAAAATTAGACATAAAAATATAAGTATTTAAAAAATGCTAACCATGTATTTTAAAATTTTAATCTTGTATAATAAATATATTTTTGATGTATACAAAAAATGTTGAATGTGTACCAAAAAATTTCACAAGTGTTGAAGAAAAAAACCCAACAAAAATCGATAAAGAAACTTAGAAAAACAAAGAAATCCAATAACACCCTAAAGGAGAAACAAAGGAACCAAAAAAACAGAATGGAAGAAAAGAATGCAAAATAAGGGGAATAGAACGTCGTGAAAGAAACATGATGAAAACCGATGAAAATCAAGAAAGAAAAGGTCATCAATTGCCAAACAAAAGAACATATATGGATGGATGGATGGATGGATGGATGGATAGGATAGGTTCATAACCTTCATCCAACTACACTACTATAGCTTCAGCACTGTGCGTACTACTGCAAGCAATCATTAAAAGGCTGACCCTTGACCCTGCTTCTTCTCCATCTACTTAGTGTCTGTTACACCTGACCTAACTAGGAAAATATTTACCAGTCAGATGTATGCAAACCCAGCACACGAGAGCCATGCATGAGCTGGCCTGAGTCTAATCTTAAAAAAAGACAATTGCTGAGCATGAATTTAGTTGATCGCGTTGAATTATAAGGACAAATACAGAATTACAGATATATAGCATTATGGAAACATCACCTTGGTATGGGCACAAACTCGCCCGCAGCTTTGCCACGGGCTCCTCCTCCTCCTCCTCCTCCTCCTCCTCCTTGATGTTGTTCAAAGGGAAACCACTCCCACTCCCTTGCGGGGTCGCCGAGGGCTGGACCTCAACGCTAGCGGTGCTACCAAGGAAGGTGCTCCTAGAAATGATGACACCATTCAGAGGGAAGCCACTACCCTGCGGCTGGGCGGTCGCCGAGGGCTACACGTCAGCATCATTCCCCGCCTCCGCATCTGCCATAGTTGGCGCCACCTCCTGGATGCATGCAACCGGCGAGGACCTTGCGAGGCCCTCGCCATTCCTCCTCTCCTCCCTGAACCGCCCACCGAGTGACAGCCTGAGGCTAAGGTCCACCACCCCCGGCCCATGTATCCATGTGATGGGCCTTGTGCTCGCCGTCATCGCCCCTGCCGATGCCCTCACGCTAGAGCTGGACGGAGGGTACATGGGGCTACAGATGCGAGCGGCTGCGGCTGCGCGGCCCCGGAGCGGTGCCGTTGTGCTTCAGTTTCACCTTTAGCTTGTCCCGACCGAGCAAAGGGAGGGGCTTTTTGGCCCCATCTCCGGCAAACTCTGTGTGGCCAACAGACGATGACGATGCAACAGCTCACCGTGTGTACCCGTCTATCTATATCTAACCGTAGTTACATACATTTCAAACTTTTTTTCAACAAACCAGATGGAACTCATGCAAACTTGGCCGGATTTCATATCAACATGACGGATTTAATGCAAACTAGACAAAGACGGTTACATTTTGGACATACTTTCAACTAAAAACAAAACCAGACTAGTTTAGGTCCGGCGGCGGCGGCGGATATCCATTCCGATGATATGATACCCTCGACTAGCCTACTGGCGGCCGTGGCGGGTCTCTAACATCGTCCCCATGACTGGCTGTGGTGAGCCCCGGATGTATATGCTTCAGCGTAAAGGAGGGCTCGCTTCCCCATCGCTCATCAGAGTGGAACCGCCGCCGGATACTTCAGCCGGAGGGGAAGGGTCCCTATGCTGCACTGACCAAAGTTGGTTCTTGGGTAAAAGGACGACGGTGGCCGACGAGAGGGCAAGACACCGGCTGTGTACACCGGCGGTGCCTCGACGGTGGCCTTCATGGGATCCAAGCGGCGGCGGCCTCCTGCGTTCTGCTTCTCCTTGTTGATGGCGGCAGGCGCAGATGTGCGGGCCACCACCTCGTCGACATCTATGTAGTCGGCTTCTTTCTCTGCTTGCATGGTGTGGCTATGCGCGCGTAAAGGACGGATGGCGTGGTCGCAGACACTGACGTGGTACGGCGCAGCGTCATCGACGATGCTCGTGCTGCAATGCTCCCCGCCGTGCTGGCCTGGAGCAACTCGCCACTCCTCCATGAGCTAGCGAGTTGCTGAACCATGTGTCGGCTTGGGGCTGCAACTTGCTCCGTTAGGCTAGGCGAGGGAGGTGGAGCGGCGAGTTGCTGAACCATGTGCCGGCTTGGGGCTGCAACTTGCTCTATCAGGCTAGGCAAGGGACGTGGAGCAGCGAGCTTCCTCGCTTGTATCTGCCGGACTCGGCGGGCCACCTAGCTGGAGAACTGCTCTTCCTGTTTGTCGGATGCTATCGTAAGAGTGGGGAAAATGGTGGAAGGAGGAGATGTGGAGCGGCGGAGTGGTGCAATTCTTGCCTGGTCTCTGACCTCGTTTAAATTGAGGGAGCACGGGACGAGCTTTCCTGGCGTTGTATTTAATGTTGGCCCGCTCGTGAAAAGACATGTGGCCAGAGTAGGTTTTTCGGCTTCTACGCGGGGTTTAATGAAGGTGTTTGAATGCATCGAGGATGCGTGTTCAGTCAGGCGTTAGAATCAGACATACCTTCGAACTGAAAATTATTCTACCAGTAAATTGTAGATTTTGTGTCGAAACTATATGTGTGTATCTACATGTTAGAAAAGAAACTATGATGAAAATCTCACTCGAGTCAACTGCATCAACTTAAGTTTTAAGTAAGACTCTAAAAATAAAAGATTCACCCATGTGATCTGTCCCCCTCCCCCCACCCACGCACACACAAAGAAGAAGAGAAAAAGTCATATGGCGAGTTTTTTTTTGAGTGGGAAAGCCTCTCGTATGATTTATTGCTTTGTCAACAGGGTTACATCGTGTAAAACATAAGGCAATAAAAAGGATGGTGGATCAACTCTAATTGATTATCATAAGCATGTTTTGCAAGATGATGAGCCACATGATTAGCTTCCCTGGGACAAAACTCAAAAGAGATACCATCAATCGTCTGGGCTTTCGCAAAGCATTCCACCAAGGTTGCAGTATATGGACTGAACATATCAACCTCACCCTTGCATGCATATTTATCAATTCCAGCGAGTCGGATTCAATGAGAATATTTTTGCAACCCAACCTCTCGAGCAGCTCCAGCCCCTTCAACATTGCCAAAGCTTCTGCTGAGGTGGCATCAAGAGTAGAGCATTACTTTCATCTTTCTGTACCGCCTAATGAGCATTGATGTTGAGCGTATATACCGTGAGCATGAAAATGACGGAGTATGTTCACCGTTTGTTCGTTTGATCATCTTTGATTTATCTTAACTATTTTTTCTATGTATGTTACGGTGGTCGCCCTCAGATAAGTATGCCAAATTAGTGTGATGACACAAGGAAACACCTAAAATTTGTCGCAGAATCTGGATAGTCTAATCTCAGCATGAACTGCGAGGAGACCAAACAGTCGCGAGAATCATGCGGAGGCTAGCACAAAGGGATCACCCCCTTATGTGCTGCCATGCAAACCCTACACGCCCCGACCTGGACTACCTTGTGTATCACCCTCCTGTTTTAGGTGGTGCTAAGCGCCAACCAGCTGCAGGCAGAAAATACTAAGCCGTCTTCATACCCGTTTGATGCGCGCATGTATGACTCTTTGATCTCCTTTTACCTCGGCACTCTTGCCTCTTGTGGCACTGCTCCAGTCACGTGGCGCGCGCTACACCAGCGTCCCCTTCCCTTGCAACATTCACGCATGAACCATCCCACACTGATCACCTAGCACCACGCTCACGGCATCAGCCACCACGCCGTCCCATAGTCGTAGCACCGTCTGCAGCATCGCCACACTCATCGCATCATCACCTTGCAGTAGCAGCTTCACTCGTCCCCATCGCAGGAACAACTCCACCGCTTCCCTTGCAACATCGCCTTTGCCTTGTCATCGGCAGCCATCGTAGCTGCAACTCATCTGCTCCCTCACATCACCAGCAATGGTCATCGCAGCACCGCCTTACCACATCCCGATGACCGTCGATGGATCTCCAACGAATGCTGTCTTGCATGACCATCATAGATAACCTCCAGTGGCTTTGTAGCAATGTTCTCAAGGCGATGATTGAGAACATAAGAATTTTGGTGCATATTTTCTCTTGATTATAGTGATCATCTACGTCATTGCATATACTCCACAATTTCAACAGTTGCTAATTTGAGCAAACAAAAGATTCAGCAACCTTAAGCATAGGTCACACTAACTAAATCAAGCAAGTTCACCTCACACTTACTAACTAAAAAGATCTAGTAGACCTAAACATACCTCTGAGAAAAGACGGTCGTTCTAAACAAAGATTACTAGTATGCATAATTAAGCATAACTGCTGCCACACCGCCCTATTCCTTGCCTGATGAGATATTAACGACTTCTTTGGTCGGTGGGTCCTCTATGCTGAGCCCATTCTCGTCTCCAAGCACTACGTTGTTGTAATGCTTGAAGTAGTGGCGGTACCGTTGGTACTCCTACTCCAAATCCTCGATGACCCACTACAGGTCCTCGTGAGGAGCCACCCCCACACATCGTCCTGACACTCGGTCTCGAGGGAGGTGATGAAGGCTTCCAAAAACTATGACTCCTCGATCTCCATGTTGCGCTTGTCGATTTGTGGGGCCGGGAGAGACTTCTCCCTCGATTCCATCTGTGAGCACTGTCGTTCGGCTCCACCGATGTGCACTGTACACCAGAAGACATTAGTCCTTGGGCTTGTATGTAGGACATATCTGGTTCGCTGAGCCAGGGTGCCACACATTGCACACTGGAGGGTGGTGGGCGTGGATCGCAGTAGTGGTGGTGAGGATGAACATGCCAAAATGAAGGAGGGGACGGTGGCGATGGCAATGGTGGTGTAGCGGCCGAGGTAGCTAGGTATCACTAACGTAGGGGCCAAAGACGGTGGCGAGATTGCTTGAGCTAGAGAAGATGTTGAGGAGGGCGGTGGCGCTGACACTCGGCATGTGGTACACCGTCCTCAGGTACACAAACATTTTGGACAGTGTTTCGATCGTCCCTAGCTTCTCGGACGTCTTGTTCCCTGTGACAACAAATCCATATTCGCTTTGTTTTACCAGTTCAACATTAAATCCAACGAAATGGATGGTATTCATGTTTTGTGAAATTCAGTTGCCCCTTTCCAAATCGTTTCTATTCTCCATCTCATTGAAAATTAGACACATCAGCGCCTGTAGCTCAGTGGATAGAGCGTCCGTTTCCTAAGCGGAAGGCCGTAGGTTCGACCCCTACCTGGCGCGGTAATTTTTTACTCTAAATTCCAACAAAGCTCATCCGCTGCCGCCAGTCCTCCATAGGTCCATTTTGTGAAGGAGCCGCCCAGAAAAATGCAGCTAGCTGTAGCTGGATGCACATTATGGAGGGAGCCGGCATTTTCGGTTGTCGATTAATGAATCGACTCAATTCTAGTTCTTACCCATTGGTTTAACTTTTTCACATAAATTACCCCAATTGCATCTAGAGTACCCATTCTTTTTTGTTTGCGGGTGATCCAGAGTACCCATTCAGGAAGGTTTTCCGAGTTTTTACCCTATTTAATGAAAAGTTTTCTCAGTTCTTGCCCCATTTAGCGATCTATCATATGATTCTTAGCCGTCAGAAACACGCGGCATGCCACGTCATAATTTTCCATATCTTGTCTTATAGCCAAACACAATTTTTCTGTTCTATAATGGTCGTCGGGTATACACACACCGCTTCGACTTGATGTGCTTTTTTCTTCATCACGCAACCCTTTGTTTATTGGTTCCACCTCATTCTTCATCATATTTGTTGTGAGATGTTGCATCGACAATTTTTCTAGCAAACTATTGGGGGAGGGGGCTACAGTAGAGACTCTTTGACTCTCTCATAAAAACGAGGACGATGTCTCTACACATACACTGCACATGGTTGAAACAAAACCAGCCATGCATAATATTTTTGCAAAGGTGTGATTCGCTTAATAAAAATAAATAAAATAAAGATAAAAATAAAAATAATACGCAACGGAGTCTAGGCCACGCCAAGTGTCCAAAGTCACAAGTCACAGGAAAATTCAAGCTAGCGCACACGCTTAATTAGGTCCAATGCATGCGCGTGCTCTCTCTCTCTACGCGCATGCTCCTAGCATTTCTAAAGTAATGGGAGGCTCCCCCATATATGTTGGTCCCATCCTCACACTCCTAGCGGTATGGTAATAAAATTGACGATGTCCAGCACTAGGGGTATTCCAGGACGCCGAAAGTCGGCTCGAGGCCCCCTGGGCCATTGCATGGCCTAGGCCCACAACCTGGCCTCGGAACCCTCTAAAAGGAAGGCGCCAACTATACTTGATGTTCAAGACAAGGAGGTCCGATGTGAGGAGGACTTTCTGACCGCCTTAGAACTGACGAGTACTCTCTAAACCTACGACCTCGGTATCCTCTATAAGTCAAGGTCGGGCCAGTCGATGGAGACATTATTCGTCATCCCTCGGTGTAGCTGTGATCGCTGAGATCATCCTTGTACTCTGTGCACCCCATCTAGTCAATACAACACGAGCATGAGTGGGCCTTAACCTAGCTAAATTTGTCTCATGTTTTCCCTCTGGGCTTTCCGGCATGTCTCATCACCCTACCGAGGGGTATGCTGGATTTAACACCGACAGTGGTGCACTAGGCACAGGTCGTGCTTGCGAAAACCGAGATGTTGAGGCATATCTCTCTCGATGCGGTTTTGGTGATTGCTGACAACATGTTTGCGGACTAATCGTGTGCTTTGAGCATATCAGATATTCATCCTTAGCACGAGACGATTTCTTCCCCTCGGAGTGTCATTCAAGACGGTGTAGCTCTTTCGTTTCTCTTTCGGTGGTCTAGTTGCGTAGAGGGCACCGTACTATCAAGAGGGGGTCCGCTGTGGTATTGCTTGGGTGGAATCAACACATACACTTCCGCTTCTCTCCCTCCGGGCCCTTCCGCTTCAATGGAGAGATCTTTTCTCTACTTGTGTGTCTTGTCTGGGTCCCAGCGGTAGTACCGCTGAGGGGTCACAAGCGGCAGTACCGCTCCGCAGCGGTAGTACCGCCGGTGACTCCGCAGCTGTACTACCGCTGGCTTGCCATGTTCCTACCGCCTCGACTCGAGGGCTCTTTTTCTCGTGTCGGGTTTTGCGGCAATAGAGGCGGTAGTACCGCTTCTCAGCGGTAGTACCGCCCCTACCACCGCGGTAGTACCGCTCTGGGTCCAGATCCCTGCTTCTCTCCTTTGTGCGGCAGCACCGCTAGGTGGAACGGCAGTACCGCTGGATCAGCGGTAGTACCGCCCACCCAAGCGGTACTACCGCCCACCCAAGCGGTACTACCGCCCTCTGTGGGGCTGTTTAGTGGGGCAACGGTTGGATTTTTGCCCCCACTATAAAAGGGGGGTCCCCTTCTTCCCCCGTTGACCTACCTCTTCCCTCTCAAGCTCCATTAATGCTCCAAGCTCCATTTTCGCCCGATCTATCTCTCTAGCCAATCAAATTTGTTGATTTGCTCGAGAGTGGTTGAGAAGGCCCCGATCTACACTTCCACCAAGATATTTTCGATTCCCCCACCTATCCCTAGCGGATCTTGTTACTCTTGGGTGTTTGAGCACCCTAGACGGTTGAGGTCACCACGGAGCCACAGTCCATTGTGGTGAAGCTTTGTGGTATTGTTGGGAGCCTCCGATTCAAGTTGTGGAGATTGCCCCAACCTTGTTTGTAAAGGTCCGGTCGCCGCCTTCAAGGGCACCAATAGTGGAATCACGACATCTCGCATTGTGTGAGGGCGTGAGGAGAATACGGTGGCCCTAGTGGCTTCTTGGGGAGCATTGTGCCTCCACACCGCTCTAACGGAGACGTACTTCCCCTCAAAAGGAAGGAACTTCGGTAACACATCCTCGTCTTCACCGGATCCACTCTTGGTTATTTCTTACCTTTACTTGTGCAAGCTCTTTAGTGTTACTTCTCTTGCTTGCTTGTTTGTTTGTTGTTATTGCATCATATAGGTTGCTCACCTAGTTGCACATCTGGACAACCTACTTTGATGCAAAGTTTAATTTGGTGAAGAAAAGTTAAAAATTGTTAGTTGCCTATTCACCCTCCTCTAGTCAACCATATCGATCCTTTCAATTGGTATCAGAGCCTCGTCTCTTTATTAAGGACTTTACCGTCTAAAGAGTATGGTTGATACCGTAGATGGTGTGGAGGAACACTTCGGTGTGAATCCGATCTCGTCTACGGGCGATGGGGAAACCTCGGTCTCTCGTGAGGAGTTCAATGTGGCCTTGGAGACATTGAAAACCTCCATGACGACCGAGGTTGAAAGCATGTTTACTAAATTCCTTGAAGGGCTTAAACTATCCACCGCACCGTTGAAAGTGGGTAATCCCACCGACAAGGTGACGGATGCTACCTCCGATAAGGGGGAAGCTAGTAGTGAAAAGGCTCCTTCTAGTGGTAAGAATGGCACCGGCATCTTTGCTCATGTGGAACCACCACTTGTTTATGGTGGACCGGTTCCTTCCACTCATTTGAATCATGCCGGTCCTCCCCCTAAGATTGTGAAAAATGAGGACTTTGATTCTTGGGTTTACCGCTTTAAACATCATTTAAATCATGTGAACACTAATCTTTGGAGAATCATTGAAGAAGGTTTCTATCCACATGATCCAAGCAACTTCACTCCTCGAGAAGCCGTGGATAATCAATTCAATGAGAATGCTCTCTTCATCATTCAAGATGCAATTCCACCCGAAGATCTACCTCATCTTCGGCCCTTCGCCTTGGCCAAAGACGCATGGCTTTGTGTTGTCTCACTCTACCGGGGAAGCGCAAGCATTCAACGCTCCAACTATGAAGTGGTGCAAGATGAGGCCGATGAGTTTGCAATGAAAGAAGATGAAGAACCTCGTGAGCTTTATCGGAGAGTAACCAAACTCGCGGTCTCACTCCGAGATCACGGGAGCAAGGACACGGATGACAAAGCGCAAATTCCTCAAGGCAATGATGCCTTACCACAAGGCCATGTCCTCCGTCATTCGTCAAAGGCCGGACTTCCACACTTTGACCTCAAGCAAAGTGTTGGATGAGTTTGTGGCCATGAACATTTTGGACAAGACCGCCGACAATGCAGTGCTTCGTTCTCAAAGGGCAAAGAAGCCCAACCTTGCTTTGAAGGCCAAGCTCTGCGTTGAAGAAGAAGAAGAGGAAGAAGAGGAGAGCAACCCCGAAGATACAAAGTATGCATATCATGAACACATGGCACTTGCTTCAAGGCAATTTTGGAGTAAGAAAAACTCAAGGCCAAACTTTAACAAAAGCAACTCAAGTGGCACGAAGAGCAAGCAACGTGTAAGGACTTGCTACAATTGTGGTAATCTCTGTTGGAAAAGGCAGTGCCTAGGAGGCGCTTAGGCATGCCTAGGCGCTAGGAAGTGGCCAAACGCCTCGCCTAGGGCATAAATGGAGGTCTAGACAGGGCAAGCAAGGAATTATCTACCCTAGTAAGAAATCATGCCACATACCGCACTAATATGCAAAACGGGTTATATTCCAATGGCAGTAGATGGTAATCAACTTATTTATATGCCCTAAACTAATATCAACACCCATATAATAATCACAAAGACACCATGAGTAAAAATTATATTACCGCCTAGGCCACGCCTAGGGCGCTTGGGCATTGCCTAGGCACTAGGCGAAGGCCAACCACCTCGCTTACGCCTACCGCTTTTTCCAACCTTGGTGGTAATGTGAGT
Organism: Triticum urartu; assembly: GCF_056163025.1. Lineage (NCBI taxonomy): Eukaryota > Viridiplantae > Streptophyta > Magnoliopsida > Poales > Poaceae > Triticum > Triticum urartu. The sequence continues at coordinate 5,887,782 of NC_141877.1, forward strand.
CATTTTGTTGCGGAGTGCCCGTATGAGAAGAGGGAAGACAATGGTGGCAAGCTCATCCGAAAGGACAAGGCCAAGTCATTCCCCAACAAGAGCAACTTCACCAAGACGACTCCTCCCAAGGCATTGGTGGTACAAGAAGAGTACAATGAGGATGATGACGATGATGAAGATGGCGAGTCGGTTGCCATGGCCTCAGTTGCCATTGCGATGACTCCACGGGTGTCTATCTTCGACTCACCCAATGAGAGCATCACCACCAAGTGCCTCATGGCTAAAGCCACCAACAAGGTAACCTCCAACATCAAAACTACCATCATTAATCATCCTTCTTTGACGGATAGCATTGATGAAAATGAGGGAGCTAATGTGGAAGTGAATGAGTTTGATGCCTTTATGGGCAAACTTAAGGGTAAATCCAAGAAGCACTTTGTTGCTCTCTTGGAACAACTTGGTGAAGCCAATGACATGATCGAGGCTCACGAAGATACCATCTCTAAGATGGAAGGGCATAGTCGTGACTATGCCGATGAGATCTTGAATCTTTCCAATGCTCTTGAGGAAGAGCGTGGTCTTCGTTTGGCTCTTGAGGAGTCACACAACGTTGATCATGCTAAGTTAAAGAAATATTTTGATCATGTTCTCATTGTTTCTCGTGCGCTAAACTCCGAGAAGGCCGAACTTGAGGTTGATCTTGCTAGACTCAAAGAGGAGTTTGATCTACTTGACAAGGCTCACAAGGTCTTGAAGGGTGCTCATGCTAGCCTCAAAGAGTCTCATGACCAACTTCAAGTAAAGCTAACCAAGGAAAAAGCCACTTTTCCTCGTATGATGTTAATTGATAATGCAAATGCTACTAACCCGTGTTGTGAGCATGTGCATCTTGTTGAGGAGAACGCTAAGCTAAAGGTGCAACTTGAGAAAGGTCTTACGACTTGCATACAAGGCAAGAAGAATCTCAACGGCCTCTTGACCAACCAAAAGGGAGTTGTGGCCAAGGAAGGGGTTGGGTACGTGCCCGAGTCCAAGAACAAGAAGAAGAATGACAAGACCAACCGACCTCCTCCTCTCATGCAAACCTTTGTGAAGGAGGGAGAGAGTGCTTCCAAGGAGAATAAGAACAATGCGAAGGGTGGCGGTGTCAAAAAGGGCAATGCCACCCCTTCCATCAAAGCCGACTACTTTAATCCTTCTTATGTGTTATGTCGTGCTAGTGATGGGCATGTCTATGCCAAATTTGTTGGTTCTCGTCATGAGTATATTGAATGGTCTATTTGGGTTCCAAAGACCCTTGTTACTAACATCAAAGGACCCATTACAAAATGGGTACCTAAAATCAAGCATTGATCTCTTGTAGGTGTTTACTTCCGGTGGGGGATCATGGTTGCTCGATAGCAGAGCTACAAATCATATGACCGGAAGCAAGGACTTGATGGTGGACGTGCACAAGATTCCATCTATGCCCACCAATGTCGAGTGGGGTGACACCTCATCTTCTAAGGTATTGGGACTTGGCAAGGTAGTCATCTCTCATGATCTCACGATCGAGAAGGTCATGCTTAGTTGAGTCCCTTGCGTACAATTTACTTTTCGTCCGTCAACTTGCAATCATGGGCTTTGCCACTTTCTTTGATATTGATACCGTGGCCCTCTTGTGGAGCAAGACTCTTAAAGTAGCCTTTGTTGGGCATGTCGAGAACGGTCTATATGTGATTAACTTTTTGGAGCGACCCACTAAGACCGTGACATGCCTAATGGCTAAAGTTGATGTGGGATGGCTTTGGCATCGCCGTCTAGCCCATGTCAATATGAGATCTTTGCAAAGTCTTCTCAAGGGGGACCATGTCCGTGGACTAACGAATGTTAGTTTTGCTAAAGATCGTGCTTGCAGTGCTTGTATCGAGGGAAAGCTACATGAGAAGGCTCACCCTCCCACGACTATCATTTACTCAAAGAGGCCTTTGGAGCTCCTTCACTTGGATCTCTTTGGGCCTCCATCCTTCGATAGTCTTGGGGGTAGGAAGTATTGCTTGGTGATTGTGGATGACTACTCAAGATACACTTAGGTGTATTTCTTCAAGAGGAAGAGCGAGACCCAACAAACCGTCATTGACTTTGCAAATGAAGCACAACGTCAACACAATGCAAAGATCTTGACAATAAGAAGTGACAACGGCACCGAGTTCAAGAACTACACCTTGGATGAGTTTCTTAGTGATGAGGGGATCAAGCATCAATATTCCGCACCTTACACCCCTCAACAAAACGGTGTTACGGAGAGGAAGAACCGGACATTGATGGATGCGGCAAGGACCATGATGGCGGAGTTCAAGTCTCCATACAACTTTTGGGCCGAAGCCATCAACATCGCGTGTCATGCATCCAATTGGATCTACCTCCGCAAGGTCTTGAACAAGACTCCATATGAGATACCCACTGGTAACAAGCCCAACCTCAAGTACTTTCGGGTGTTCGGGTGTAAGTGTTTCATTCTCAAGAAAGGTGTTCGGTTGTCTAAATTTGAGGCTAGAGCTTATGAGGGCATATTTGTTGGTTATGCTACAAACTCTCATGCTTGCCGTGTCCTCAATAAATCCACGGGACTTATTGAGGAGACATGTAACGTGGAGTTTGATGAGAATAACGGCTCCCAAGTGGAGCAAAGTGGCACTTGTGATGTAGGTGATGAAATTCCTCCTCAAGCCATAAGAAGAATGGGTGTTGGTTTTATCCTACCCATTGAGGAACCCCTTGTGGCCTAAGGAGAAGGACAATGCTCCACTCAAGTGGAGCCATCACCAACCCAAGGCCCAAACGCTTCCGAAGAACAACGTGAAGGCCCTCATCCTCAAGAACAAGACCAAGGGCAAGATCATGCTCAAGACGGTGTTGACACACCAAGTGATGCCCAAGGTCAAGTTCTCTCCTCCGAGCAAGTTCAAGAACAAGAACAAGCTCAAGACGACGCTCACGATGATCAAGTGACCACTCCTCGTCTCACCCCCGAGGAGGAATTGGAGCGTCGTGCCGCCAAGGTTGCTTCCAAGCTCTCCACCAAGGATCATCTCATGACGAATGTGCTTGGAAGCTTAAGAAAGGGGGTAAGCACTCGTAGACAATTAGCAAACTATTGTGAACATCATGCGTTTCTCTCTTGTGTCGAACCCCACCAGGTCTATGAGGCGCTCAAAGATCCGGATTGGCTCAATGCCATGCATGAAGAACTCAACAACTTCGAGCACAACAAAGTGTGGAGATTGGTGCCAAGACCGACGGGGAAGCACAATGTCATTGGAACCAAGTGGATATTTAAGAACAAGCAAGATGCCCATGGGATTATCATTTGCAACAAGGCTCGTTTGGTAGCACAAGGCTACTCCCAAGTCGAGGGTATCGACTACGGTGAAACCTTTGCTCCCGTTGCTTGTCTTGAATCCATTCGCATGTAGATTGCATATGCTTATCATCATAACTTTAAGTTACAACAAATGGATGTGAAGAGTGCTTTTCTTAATGGTCCTATTAATGAATTGGTTTATGTCAAGCAACCTCCCGGGTTCGAGGATCCCTACTTTCCCGATCATGTGTATCAACTCGATAAGGCACTCTATGGCCTTAAACAAGCCCCACGTGCGTGGTATGACCACCTTACCGAGTTGTTACAAGACCGTGGTTTTGAAGTTGGGCTAATCGACCCCACTCTTTTTACTAAGAAGGTCAAAGGGGAGTTGTTTGTGTGCCAATTATATATTGATGATATTATCTTTGGTTCCCCTAACAAAGCTTTCAATGAGGAATTTGCCTCTCTCATGACCTCAAAGTTCGAGATGTCTTCCATAGGAGAGTTGAAGTTCTTTCTAGGGTTCGAAGTGAAGCAAAGAAGAGAAGGAACCTTCATCAACCAAGCCAAATACACTCAAGACATGCTCAAGAGATTCAAGCTAAGTGATGTCAAGCCGGCTTCCACTCCAATGCCCACCAAGTGCCAACTTGACATAGATCCCAATGGTAAAGCGGTGGATCAAAAGGTATATCGCTCCATGATTGGATCCTTGCTTTACCTTTGTGCATCTAGACCGGATATCATGTTGAGTGTGGGAATTTGTGCACGGTTTCAAGCCGCACCTAAGGAAAGCCACTATGTGGTGGTCAAACGAATCTTTTGATATTTGGCTCATACCCCAAACTTTGGCTTATGGTACCCAAGAGGAGCAAACTTCAAGCTTGTAGGGTATTCAGATTCCGATTGGGCGGGAGACAAAGTGGATAGGAAGTCCACTTCCGGAGGGTGCCAATTCCTTGGTTGCTCTTTGGTAAGTTGGTCTTTTAAAAAGCAAAGTTGTGTGTCTCTCTCGTCCACCGAAGCGGAGTATGTAGCGGCCGGTAGTTGTTGTGCACAACTCTTATGGATGAGGCAAACTTTAAAGGATTACGGTGTCATTTGTGACAAAGTTCCTCTTTGGTGTGACAATGAAAATGCCATCAAGATCTCTCTAAATCCGGTTCAACACTTCAAGACGAAGCATATTGAGATTCGGTATCACTTCATCCGGGATCACATTAGGAGAGGAGAGATCGAGCTCAACTATGTCAACACTCATGATAACCTTGCAGATATTTTCACGAAGCCCTTGGATGAAGCAAGATTTCGCGAGTTAAGGCATGAGCTAAATATCATTGATTCGAGCAATGTGACTTGAACCTTTGCACACCCCACCACACTCAGTTTGTTGTCTAGTTTAGATGTAGGCATGGACATAGGGGGAGTGTTGTTCTCTCAATGAACTCTCCCTCCCCCCATTATGCATAAATTGATCAAGTCTTTCACATTAGCCATTGTTGATGGTTCTTGTGCTTCAAAGACGAGTGTTGGTCATGGGCCCAAGGTTAAAATCTTCGCGGCGCCATACCTCTTGACTCAAACATAGGTGGCCTCAGCCACCGCCCTCTCTTTAAGAGGTGTGTCTTGGCCTCTTGCTAGTGTGTTCTCTCTTCTTCTTGCCTTTTGTTTTTCTTTCGAGCTAAGCCGTGTTGTTTAGTTGTCGTGGCGTGCGGGGCGGTACTACCGCTGGTGGTGCGCGGTACTACTGCTTATAAGCGGTACTACCGCCCCCCAGCGCGGTACTACCGCTGAGGGGCGGGACCAGGGGGTTATATCGGGGCAGGGGGAGGTTTCTTCTCCCCCATACCCATTCGCTTCGCCCCCTCGTTCCTCTTCCTCTCTCCAGCCACGCATCCCCACGGGAGGGCTCTGGCGGATCTTCGTCTCCGGGGCGTCCCTCTCCATTTCCTTCGGTGGAGTCGATCCCCACCTCGTTCTCTTGCCATGGATGCCGGTATTGCCCCCGTTCCTTCTCTCCTTTTGTCTCGTTTTTAGATCTTGCGTCTTAGGGGCAATGGTGGTTGCATCTCTAGATTTTTGGCTAAATCTAGGCTTGAGTAGGTTGGAGAAGGCAACTAGACTATCTAGATTAGGTTTGATAGGAATATTTTTGAATTTGGCAGGCCGGTAGTGCCGGATCTGACCACGGTAGTAGGGAACTGCTGTTTCCCCGCTTCGAGCGGTACTACCGCTCTCTTCGGAGCGGTACTGCCGCGTGCATGTCGCGGTACTACCGCTGCCTGCCAAGTTCCATCATGTTCCTGCCATACCTTGATCCTTTTGTTGTGTTTGTTGGCTTATGCTTGTTCTTTCTGGGTTTTTTGCGTGTTCTTGTGTTTGGTTCCAGGTGATGATCATCATGAGCAGCAGGTCCGCCGTGTCAACCCTGGGTGTGCAACGTCAAAGCGCTACCGCACCTCTGAGCCAGCACGTGGTTCCTCTAGCAATCAACCGCCACCAGCAGGCGCATCCGCAAGTGCTCCTCCACCACCTCAGCAGTCGAAGAGATCCGCCAACAAGCCAAAGGGAAAGACTGTGACTGAGATGACTGCCAAGGAGTTTTGGGAAAAGCGTCGTCGCAACCCCTATGAGGCGGACCAAGATCCCACTTTGGTCAACCGCCCGTTCTGGAACCGCTTTCAGTTTGCCGTCTATTTTGATGTGATCAAGTCCAAGAAGAATATCTATGTTGATGTTCGCTCCATCGACACTGATGCCATGGAGAAGGACCCTGAGTACTTTGGCGAAGCCCTTCAGATGTGTACTCAGCTGAACATTCTCAGGATCATGCAGTTCAACAAGGATTTCGATGCAGATTTGGTGGCTCAATTCTTTGCTACCGTTCATCTTGGAACTGATGCCGACAGGACTCTGACTTGGATGACCAATGGCAAGTTGCTTTCCGTCAAGTGGAAGGCCTTCATGGAGTTACTTGATGTGGAAGATCAAGGGCTTGAGACTCCAGTAGGCTTTCGCCCTCACCGCAATGCTACATCCACTCACAAGCAAGCCCTTTGGCCCTACTGCACCGTGAAGGTTCACCCAGTGACTAAGAACGAAACCTATGAGCTGTCTACATTTCTGGACATTCTTCATCGTGTCTTCCGTGAGACTCTCTTCCCTCGCATCGGGAATCTGGATCAGGTCCACTCCTATCTCGTGGACATGCTTCTTTTCTGCCAGCATGAGAAGGAAGCAAACACTGGAGAGAGCCTGGACATTTCTCATGTTATGTGGTCTGAACTTCTCTCTGCCGTTTCTGAGCGCAAGTGCCCGATATATGGTCCATTCATCATGAGGCTCATTGAGAAGGCCTGGGCACGTGTTTATCCCAGAGTGATGTTGGAAACTGGAGACTTGGTTTCTCATGAGATCAAGCATCTGAGGAAGAAGGACAATTGGGGCACCCCAGCACCTAAACCCGGGGGTCCATCTACTGCTGCTGCTGCCATGGAGGCTGAGGGTGAGGCTGAAACTGATGATCACGAGGAGGACTTTGGGCCCGCTAGTGCAGAACCTTCTTGGGCAAAGAAGCTTAAACGCAAGATTAAGAAGCTTTTCTGCATGGAGTCTCATGGTTAGTATATGACTCATGTGGCTGAGAAGCAGGCCAGGGTGCGCCACAAGGAGCTCATGCGTCACCTGGGTGCGACCGTTGTCAGCGGTTCTGAGGGACAGATCACTCAAGAGGAGGAATGGATTCACCAGCATTGCCCTTGGACTGATTCAGACGCCGAGCAGTTTCCGACCAACGACGGAGATGCAGATGATCACGATGAGATGTGATGTTCGAGATCCTCATCTTGCCATCACCTGGAGCCGTAGCAATGCTCTTTGCCCTTTTGGTGTCTCGATGCCAAAGGGGGGGAGAGTTTAGGGATTTGGGTTGTTGATGTGTTGCGAGCGTGTCTTTGTGTCTTGTGTTTTCTCGTGTGTTTTCTAGTTGTCTTTGCTTGGTTTGGTTTGGTGCCAGTGAGACCTAAGTTCTAGACATATGGTGTGAGACATATGCTCCCTATCGCTACCTTATTACTTATGTCTTTCAGTACTGTAGTATCTTATGAGTTGCATGCTTATCCTGTTTTATACCCTTCTCTCATATATCCTGTGCTTAGAATTGTTGGACTATAAAATATAGGGGGAGTGTTGATCCGAATGTGTGTGTCTTGCATTCCAAAGGATCCACTAACTAGGTGCACACATTCAGGGGAAGCCCGTCTATATTTTGTAGTTCTAAGTATTCTTACTTTTATATCTTTTCCTTGTGCAAATCCCTAGTTGTCATCAATCCACCAAAAAGGGGGAGATTGTTGAGGCATATCTCTCTCGATGTGGTTTTGGTGATTGATGACCACGTGTTTGTGGACTAATCGTGTGCTTTGAGCATATCAGAGATTCATCCTTGGCACGAGATGATTTCTTCCCCTCGGAGTGTCATTCAAGATGGTGTAGCTCTTTCGTTTCTCTTTCGGTGGTCTAGTTGCGTAGAGGGCACCGTACTATCAAGAGGGGGGTCCGTTGTGGGATTTCTTGGGTGGAATCAACACGTACACTTCCGCTTCTCTCCCTCCGAGCCCTTCCGCTTCGATGGAGATATCTTTTCTCTACTTGTGTGTCTTGTCTGGGTCCCAGCAGTAGTACCGTGCTACCCAGCGGTAGTACCGCTGAGGGGTCACAAGCGGCAGTACCGCTCCGCAGCGGAAGTACCACCGGTGACTCCGCATCTGTACTATCGCTGGCTTGCCAGATTCCTACCGCCTCGACTCGAGGGCTCTTTTTCTCGTGTCGGGTTTTGCGGCACTAGTTGTGGCAGTAGAGGCGGTAGTACCGCTTCTCAGCGGTAGTACCGCCCCTACCACCGCGGTAGTACCGCTCTGGGTCCAGGTCCCTGCTTCTCTCCTTTGCGCGGCAGTACCGCTAGGTGGAACGTCAGTACTACTGGATCAGCGGTAGTACCGCCCACCCAAGCGGTACTACCGCCCTCTGCGGGGCTGTTTAGTGGGGCAACGGTTGGATTGTTGCCCCCACTATAAAAGGGGGTCCCCTTCTTCCTCGTTGACCTACTTCTTCCCTCTCAAGCTCCATTAATGCTCCAAGCTCCATTTTCGCCCGATCTATCTCTCTAGCCAATCAAACTTGTTGATTTGCTCGGGAGTGGTTGAGAAGGCCCCGATCTACACTTCCATCAAGAGATTTTCGATTCCCCCACCTATCCCTAGCGGATCTTGTTACTCTTGGGTGTTTGAGCACCCTAGACTGTTGAGGTCACCATGGAGCCACAGTCCATTGTGGTGAAGCTTCGTGGTATTGTTGGGAGCCTCTGATTAAGTTGTGGAGATTGCCCCAACCTTATTTGTAAAGGTCCGGTCGCCGCCTTCAAGGGCACCAATAGTGGAATCATGGCATCTCGCATTGTGTGAGGGCGTGAGGAGAATACGGTGGCCCTAGTGGCTTCTTGGGGAGCATTGTGCCTCCACACCGCTCTAACGGAGATGTACTTCCCCTCAAAAGGAAGGAACTTCGGTAACACATCCTCGTCTTCACCGGATCCACTCTTGGTTATTTCTTACCTTTACTTGTGCAACCTCTTTAGTGTTACTTCTCTTGCTTGCTTGCTTGTTTGTTGTTATTGCGTCATATAGGTTGCTCACCTAGTTGCACATCTAGACAACCTACTTTGATGCAAAGTTTAATTTGGTAAAGAAAAGTTAAAAATTGTTAGTTGCCTATTCACCCCCCCCCTCTAGTCAACCACATCGATCCTTTCACGAGATTCAAATGGGATCTAACTTCAACCATGCCATCTTCCCTCACCTCCAGATCTTTGCATTTGAGCGATGAATTTCATCCCCAACTCGGCGAGGAAGATCTGAGGCATTGACACCTACAGTCCAGGCCATCTTCTCTTCTTCAGGGAGTTGGAATTCATCGTTGATTCAAGCGGCGAGCTCTCCCTCTACAACTCGACGCCACGTGGAGCACATGAGCTGATTTTCGTCAACCCACCCACTGCCCACTTCGTATTCAATGTGGAATCTCTTTACGACGTCCTCGAGGAGGGTGAAGTGGAGGAAGAGGAGAGCGACAACAGTTCTCCAGCGGCCATCCCGACCCACTCCCAGCCTTAGCGGGCAACTTCTTGCTACATGGTTGATAATCTCAACAGCGAAGGGGATAATGCCAATGTCGAGAATGTAGTCGTCGCCGCCATAGGCAAGGATGATCTAGCCCTGCTCGCCACAACCATGATGGGCAATGACGAAACTTCTAAGAAATTCGAACAAAACCAAAAAAAAGATGCAATGCCTACACTTGTGCCAGGAGCGGAAGCGCGAACGCCTTCTCCGAGAGCAGGCCTAGGTTTTGGCTCCCATGGAGCCGATCTGAAACCACAATGAGGGCCATGTACCAACTGAAAATGACATGCCTTTGACCGCACTAACTAAGAACTAATCAAAATTATGTGCTCACCTTTTATTTGTAAATTCATTGCTTAATTAATAACTAGTAGCAAACGTTACTTATTGAACATAACATAACTCAACAAAGTACATACTTGTTCCTTGCAATAGTGACACATCAGTGAACCATCAGCCCTCCATCCATCAATCCCTCCAAAGGCCGGAAAATCATGGACCACCTATACCTGGGTTCAGGCATCCAGCCAAACCTTTCCCAGCAAAAAAATTCTCGCGCCAGCTACCGTACAAAATCCTCTCTCGCTTCACCAAACAATATGGGGAAATGGACGGAACTGAAATTTTACCGAGGATCATGTTGAGTATTCTGCCTAGTGTCCAAAAGACGATGCTTCGTAAATTAGTTCTGTACCGAGTGTCCATAGAATGACATGTTAATAACACACATGGATTTACTACTCAGGATCTCACAATTCGATTATAGAAGGATACATGGAGAGAGAGAGAGAGAGAGAGTTCATAGGAAGAAGGTAGATGATGTCAGGGAAAGAGCTTTCTAATGGTTCCACCACCTCGCATGGTCCCTAACGAGCCAATGGGAGAAGGAAAATAGTTCAAAATAAAAGAATGAGTGTATGACAACACATAGAGCTTCTCAATACACGAGGGGCATTCCACTCATTTTTTGGATTTTGCATGGCTCACATTTATAAGCCAGGCCCAATGACGTGCTGATCCGGTGGAATGAGAGTAGGACAATGTTCGAAAAATGTTAAATGTGTATAGAAAAAATGTTTCTCATGGATACAGATAATGTATACAAACAATATACAATGTGTATGAAAAAAAATGTTGATCACATATTTGAAACATATTAATCAAGCATTTGAAAAAAATCAAGTATTTGAAAAATGTTAATCAAGAATTTAAAAACATTAAGTGTGTATAATAAAAAATGGTTTCCATGTATACGAATAAGGTATACAAAACATATACAATGTGTATGAAAAAACGTTGATCATGTATTTAAAAAATGTTAAACGTGCATAAAAACTATTCCTGACGTATACAAAAAAAATGTACAACATACATTAAATAAATTAACATAAAAACATATATATATTTTTAAAATTTTAATTCTGTATTTAAAAAATGTTCACCATGTATTTGTAAACTGTTGACCATGTATTCAAAAAACTGTTGAAAACTTGTATTTTAAGGGAAAATATACACCGTGTATTAAAAAAATGTTCAACGTGTGGCAACAAAAATGTTTCACATGTACACTAAAAATATATGTTGTGTACTGAGAAAAGTAGTCATGTGTTGAATAAAAAATAATTGATGAAAACCGACAAAGAAACAAAGAAGAAAATAAGAGAATAAAAAAAGGAAAATAAAAACAGATGAAAACCATTGCAAAAAGAGAGAAAATGGTAAAAACCGAGAATGAACAAAGAGAGACAAAAAGAAGCAAAGAAAACAAAACCAAAACCAATGCCAAATAATGAAAACCGAGAAAGAAAAAAACAAAAAAAACCAATGAAAACGAACTAGAAACAAACAAAAGAAAAGAAAAAATGAAGACAAAAGAAAGGAAAAAAAGCTAGCAAAAACCGAGAAGGATACAATGAAATGCAGAGAAAATAGAAACAAAAATAATAAACTTCAAGAAAGAAACAAAGAAAACCAGTGAGAAGAAAAGGAAAAGAATTTTAAAACCCTAAAAACCGATGAAGAAAATAAAGATAATCATAAAAGGAAAACAACAGAAATAAAACCGATAAAACTAGAGAGTCTGGTGACGACCCAACAGAGTAACAACTACATGAAATAAAAAAAAAGCGCGACTATGACAATTGAACGAACACATCAAGCAACTACCTAGGCAAAGTAGACAAGCTACCCATACAAAGTTGCCATGTATAGCTTTATAACTAATAAACAAATTCGCCTGTTTTATACACGATCGTTTTTTAGCCATGAGCCACGAGTCTATGTGTTTTGAGAAAAAAGGGGAAATGAAAATCATGCGCTACTATTGAACTAGATGGTGTTCTATGTAGAAATAGCAAAGTTCTTACATTTATATTTGCAAAGGATTTTATTGCTTATTTTTGTCATACATATAACAAGTTATTTCACCAACTCGGTACATTAAGCATGTGGACCTTTGATCATTGGGCTGTGTGGGCTTACAGAGCTATGCATTTTTTATCATATTCTAGGGCGACAGCCCCACAATACTGGGCACCTCATTGTCCCGCTTCACGAGGGAACCTTCACCAGGCACGAGATGGGCCGGCCTAGCCACACGAGACGACACAACCTCGTTTTTTGCATGTTTTTTATGTTTGTTTATTTCTTTCTGTTCTACTTTTGTTTATACTTCCCAACAAATAAATATATTACCAAAATCACTTTACCTAAAACATTTGAAAAAATGTTATCCAAGCATTTGAAAATGTTAAATGTGTATAGAGAAAATCTTTCTCATGTATACAAAACAAACATAATGTGTATGAAAAAAGTTGATCATGTATTTAAAAAATGTTTATCAAGTATTTGAAAAATCTTAAAAAGTATTTGGAAAATGTTAATCAAGTGTTTGAAAAATGTTCAATGTGTATAGAAAAATGCTGACAATGTACTAAAAATGTTAAACAAGTATTTAAATTTTTTAATAAATACTTTGAAAAATAATTAAATGTGTATAGAAAAAAGGTTGACCATGTATTCAAAAATTCTTTATCGTGTATTTGAAAAATGATAATCAAAAATTTGAAAACGTTAAATGTGTATAGAAAAATATTGACCATGTATTAAAGAAATGTTAATATTGTATTTTCTAAAATGTAATCAAGCTATTGAAAAATACTAAACGTGTGTATATAAAAATGTTAACCGTTTATTTAAAAATTGTTAACCTTGTATTGTAAAAGTGTTAAACATGTATTAGATACATACAAAAAATGTACAATGTGTATGGAAAAAAGTAGACCGAAAAAAAATATAAGTTTTCAAAAAATGTGAATTATGCATTTCAAAATCTTAAGCATGCATATAAAAAAAATCGATTGATATGAATAGTGTAGAATTTGTACCAAAAAAGTTCACATGTGTTGAATAACAAAGAAACCTATGAAAAACGACAAAGAAACTAAGAAAACCGAAGATATCCAATAAAACCACAAATAAAAAAATAAAAAAATCGAAAAAAAGAAAATGAAAATGAAAGAAAACCAATGCAAAAGAATGGGAGTAGAGAAAGCCGAGAAAGAAACACGAAAAAAACAGATGAAAACAAGGAAAGAAACAAATGAAAAACAAAGAAAGCAAGAAAAGAAAACAAACAGTGCAAACGGAAAAACAAACAAATAAAAACGAATAAAAAAAGGAAAAACTAGTGAAAACCATGAAGAAAAGGAAGAAAAACAGAAAAATAAAAATCCGACCAAGAAAATATAAAACCAAAACATACAAAAATAAAAAAGTACCAAATCTGAAAAACGTTAATGAAGCATTTGAAAACGTTAAATGTCGAAAATAAAGCGGTCAGTAAAAAAAGGGGCCGGCCCAGCTACAATAAGAAGAAAGATTCGCGAACATTCTTAAAAATTCCAAAGGTAGTCGGCTTTCATTGGAAAACCGACTCAAAACCAATCGGTCCAACATCCTCTCGGTGCAAAACGGACCAACAGTAAGGGAAACTAATAACAGGGCCGGCCCAGAGCACCCATGCCAGGTGCACATTTTGGTGGCTGACGAGGGACTTGCCCATCGGGGAGGCCTACGATGACATGCGGCACAGCTAAAGGCCTAGGCCCATGCAGATCGATTACAAAACATGGGACGGCCGACGAGGGTCACTTTCAAGTGCAAGTCAGGCCTCCGGTCAGGCAACTTTCCTCTACTCGTGCGAGGATCTTCAGTCGGTTCCGAGGATCTTCAGTCGCCCACGATCTCCGCTACACATTAAACACATGTGTTACCCAATGAAAGCATTGCTCGTTAAGACTAGTCATAATTTATTAGCTCATAGACTCATTTTGTCTTGGAAAGCGCTATGTTACATTAACATATTATGTTATCACGAGCATCTCTTTTCTTGTTAAATACTTGCCACATAAATAAAATTGTCTTGGAATGTGTTAAATTACTACCTAAGTTACCCCCACTATGGCTAGCCTAAGACTAGCCATAGTGGGAGTAACTTTAACAGTAACATCGAGTCCAACTCAGCAAATTTGCTTATGTGGCAATGAGTTAATGAGGAGAGAGGTAGTTGTAGTAACTTAGCTAGTTACTGTAATATCACATGTCCCAATGCAATATGAGTCTATAACTTAATAAATGGATCATTGCATGTTACCACACTTAAGTTACTACCCACTATGAAAGTAGTAACATAGTCTAGGGATACGTGTATGTTACTAGTGTGTGTTACTCTCCATTGTGGCTAGTCTAAGATTAGTCATAAGTTAGGTAGTAACATAGCGCATTTCAAGAAAATTTTACTTATATGGCATGTACTTAATGAGGAGAGAGGTGCTTAGAGTAACATAACATGTTACTAGTCGAGTAATGCTGCGAAAACAATAGACATAAGGTATTATGTTGTGAAAGATAAAATCCAAGATCACACTATAAGTCTCGTTTTTGAAGTCTCTCGTTATTAAAAACTTGGTGAAAGAAAAGCACGGTATAAATGTTTTGTATGGAAGAAGGCATGAGAGCAATATAAATATTGTTATTAAATAAGAGTAAGCCATTTGGCATTTGGCAAGCACTGATGGAGAGGAGTCGGCAGCGGTTGCTTTGATTCAGGTGTTGAAGGTGATATATTTGAAGCCCATGGCATTAGTTTTTGTCAGACGACCAGTAATGATTTATGTCTAGGAAATCTGAACATATGGATAGCATGCAGATATGCCGGTCACAAAACCTGCCTAAAACAGTTGTAAGGCACGATGAATGGATAGATTATTACCAATAATGTCTACATTCTTTTTATTGAACAAAGTAATATGTGTGCACAATTCGAAATAGTAGACATGTAAGTGATCACAAGTATCATGGTATCAGTTCAAGAAAGTGTGCATGTTGTAATCATATTAAACCTGCAACCAGCAAAAAGAATGTGTTAAAATGGGCTTCGGAATCACAATGAAACGCCATTTAGCAATGTCTCTCATTTCATCTGGAGTATGCTAGTTACAGAACACACCCGCTTCATTTATTCAGAGTTGTAATTTTCCTCAAGTATGCTATTGGAGGATCTCCAAAAGTAAATCACAGAAAAGCGCTTATATCATATAAAATTTACTGGGTGCTATTAAGAATTTTGGGAACTTGTTTTAGATGGAAATTAAGAAAATTTGTTACCTGAATTTCAGAATTACCATCTGCCACACCTTGGAGAATGTACGTATTTGAGGCGAATCAATATGGTGGCTCTCCAAATAATGCTTACTGTATCAAGAAAAAAGGAGTTTGCTCAATCATTTGCAATAGAATTCTGTTAACAGTGGATCCTAGCAAAGAAAGAATCCAACAAATCAGTGTATATTATCTGTACTTAAACCTCTATCAAACTCTTTAATCCAGTATTGCTAGAATAATTCCATAAGCACGTATTGAAAAAAGCATAAGAGCACATGCGGCAGAGGGGAGGAGGACGGGTAAAAGGAGCAAACCTATGGGAACAATCGGGTTGCCTTGCAGCCACTCAATTCTAACATGCCGCATGCATCAGAATGCTCTTAATAATTTGTTGCCTATCCGAATCGATGTAGCCTCGCTTGTTTCGACGGGTGGGCTACCTCCCTGGCCTGTCCATCTGCCATCGGCATGTGGTTCAAGATGGCAACAAGCTCCGAAACTCGTGTCCCTGTGGTTTTTACCCTATTAGGGGACGGGAACGAGCATCTTTCTAACCCCACGGGTTACTAATGGGTACATTATAAAACCCAACATGTTTGACGGGTTTAAACCCGTTTGAGTAGTACCGGACCCAAAACCCGACATACCCGTCTCAGAGTACGTCCATGTACTGATCCAAGCTCGAGGCCCACCTTGTTGAACCATGTATGGCTGAAATTTGCTCATGTTTGTTGCTGAAATATACTCCTTTTAGCTACTGTTATTGTTGAAATGCTGATGAAACATACTATTGTATTGTACTAAAATATGCTCCTTTTTCATGCTGAAATATACTATGTTTGATGCTGAAATACTATCCCTTTGTTGCTACTATTTACCTTAGAGCATCTCTAGCCGTTGCCCCCCCAGGGGGATTGAAAAATCGCCGCCTGGGGGAGAGCCGGCACTAAAATCGGCTTGGTGGCGATTCGGTTCCCAGTCGCCGCCCCCAGGCGCTGATATCGGCCCAATTTTGACGCAAATTTGCCCGTTTTTCAGCCCACTTTCGGTGCAAAATCGGCCCGCTATCGGCACAAATCAGCACATATTCGTCATGCTTCAGCGCAAATTCAACGGAAGTTATTTTTTATCACATAGTTCATCATAGAAAATTAATAGAAATCAAATAGTTCAACCAATAGTTCAATACAAACTATATAGTTCAACAAATAAAAACTGATATTTCATGACACGTCGAGCTAGGCATTGCCCTTGAGCCTCCATAGGTGCTCCACAATATCCTGCTGCGGTTGTTGATGCACCTGTGGGTCTCGGATCTCCTGACGCATATTGAGAAAGGGATTCCAGGTTGCCGGTAGCTGGTGATCAACTTGGGCAAGAGGACCCTGCCTGTAATATGGTTCATGTCAAACACTGGCTCTCCCTGCTCGCTCTCAATGATCATGTTGTGCAAGATGACACAGCAAGTCATGATCTCCCACATTTGATATTTCGACCAGGTCTGAGCGGGGTACCGTACAATAGAAAATCGAGATTGGAGCACACCAAATGCCCGCTCGACATCCTTCCTGCAAGCCTCCTGAACCTTCGCAAAGTGGGAGTTCTTGCCTTCTAGCATAAGGTTTGAGATAGTCTTCACAAATGTAGACCATCTCAGATAGATGCCATCTGCTAGGTAGTATCCCTTGTTGTAGTGCTGCCCATTGACCTCGAAATTCACTAGAGGAGAATGACATTCAACAAGCTTGGCAAAGACAGGGGAGCACTGCAGCACGTTGATGTCATTGTGAGTTCCTGGCATACCAAAGGAGTGCCAAATCCAGAGGTCCTATATGGCCACTGCCTCAAGTACCACACTGCAACCGCCTTTGGCGCCTTTGTACATCCCCTGCCAAGCAAATGGACAGTTTTTCCATTTCCAATGCATGCAGTCGATGCTTCCAAGCATCCCAGGAAATCCTCTTGCTGCATTCTGTGCTAGGATCCGAGCGGTGTCTTCAGCATTATTGGGTGATCGCAAGTATTGCGGTCCAAACACTGCCACCATCCTCATAGAAATACTCAATGGTCGTGGACTCGTCCATGCGCCCATAGTCGTCGAGTGAATCACCAGGAGCTTCGTATGCAACCATCCTCATAGATGTCGTGCACTTCTGGATTGAGGTGAATCCAAGTTTGCCGATGCAATCCTTCTTGCACTTGAAGTAGTTGTCGAACTCCCGGATGGAATTCACAATCCCGAGAAAAAGCTTTTGGCTCATCCGATAACGGCGCCAAAACACTTTGTCATTGTGCAGTGGAGCGTCCGCGAAGTAGTTAGAGTAGAGCATGCAATAGTCTTCCAGACAATGACAGATCTTTGCTTTAAGTTGCACCGGCGCCGCTAGCTGATACGTCCATTTTGCATCATGCTTTTATATCGATATTTATTGCATTGTGGGCTGTTATTACACATTATGTCACAATATTTATGCCTATTCTCTCTTATTTTACAAGGTTTACATAAAGAGGGAGAATGCCGGCAGCTGGGATTCTGGGCTGGAAAAGGAGCAAATATTAGAGACCTATTCTACACAGCTCCAAAAGTCCTAAAACTTTACGGAAGACATTTTCAGAATATATAATAAATACTGAGCGCAAGAAGTTCACCAAGGGGGCCACACCCTGCCCACGAGGGTGGGGGCGCCACACCCTGCCCACCAAGGGGGCCACGCCTCGTGTTCACAAAGCATATTCATGTTCAGATCCTATATGCATATTAATACCCCTCTGATTATGAACATGAATATGCTTTGTGAGTAGTTACGTTAGTTCCCGAGGACATGGGAGAAGTCTTGCTATTAGTAGTCATGTGAATTTGGTATTCGTTCGATATTTTGATGAGATGTATGTTGTCTCTCCTCTATTGGTGTTATGTGAACGTCGACTGCATGACACTTCACCATTATTTGGGCCTAGAGGAAGGCATTGGGAAGTAATAAGTAGATGCTGGGTTGCTAGAGTGACAGAAGCTTAAACCCTAGTTTATGCGTTGCTTCGTAAGGGGCTGATTTGGATCCATATGTTTCATGCTATGGTTAGGTTTACCTTAATACTCTTGTTGTAGTTGCGGATGCTTGCAATAGAGGTTAATCATAAGTGGGATGCTTGTCCAAGTAAGGACAATACCCAAGCACCGGTCCACCCACATACCAAATTATCAAAGTACCGAACGCGAATCATATGAGCGTGATGAAAACTAGCTCGACGATATTCCCATGTGTCCTCGGGAGCGCTTTTCTCTATATAAGAGTTTGTCCAGGCTTGTTCTTTGCTCCAAAAAGGATTGGGCCACCTTACTCCACTTTAAACCATGAGTAGGGCAATTACGTATCATTAGTTTCATTCTCTCCCAAGCTTGTGCAACATGTTCATGATCAAGTTGCTTAAAATTCATAATATCGTTTCCAAGAGAGATGATCTTAGCGGGAGGAAAATACTTAGAGATAAAAGCATCTTTGCACTTGTTCCATGAATCAATACTATTTTTAGGCAAAGACGAAAACCAAGCTTTAGCACGATCTCTAAGCGAAGAAGGAAATAGCTTCAATTTAACAATATCATTATCCACATCTTTCTTCTTTTGCATATCACACAAATCAACGAAGCTATTTAGATGGGTAGCGGCATCTTCACTAGGAAGGCCTGAAAACGGATCTTTCATAACAAGATTCAGCAAAGCAGTATTAATTTCACAAGATTCAGCATCGGTAAGAGGAGCAATCGGAGTGCTAATAAAATCATTGTTGTTGGTATTGGTGAAGTCACACAATTTAGTGTTATCTTGAGCCATCATGACAAACAAGCAAACTAACACACAAGCAAACAAAAAGCAAGCGGGCAAAAAGAGGCAAATAGAGAAAGAGAGGGAGGATAGAGAGAGAGAGGGCGAATAAAACGGCAAGGGTGAAGTGGGGGAGAGGAAAACGAGAGGCAAATGGAAAATAATGTAATGCGAGAGATAAGGGTATGTGATGGGTACTTGGTATATTGACTTTTGCGTAGACCTCCCCGACAACGGCGCCAGAAATCCTTCTTGCTACCTCTTGAGCACTGCGTTGGTTTTCCCCGAAGAGGAAGGGATGATGCAGCAAAGTAGCGTAAGTATTTCCCTCAGTTTTTGAGAACCAAGATATCAATCCAGTAGGAGGCTACACGCGAGTCCCTCGCACCTGCACAAAACAAATAAATCCTTGCAACCAACGCGATAAGGGGTTGTCAATCCCTACACGGCCACTTACGAGAGTGAGATCTTATAGATATGATAAGATAATATTTTTGGTATTTTTGTGATAAAGATGCAAAGTAAGATAAAAGCAAAGTAAAAAGCAAAGGAAATAACTAACTATTGGGAGATTAATATGATGAAGATAGACCCGGGGGCCATAGGTTTCACTAGTGGCTTCTCTCGAGAGCATAAGTATTCTACGGTGGGTGAACAAATTACTGTTGAGCAATTGACAGAATTGAGCATAGTTATGAGAATATCTAGGTATGATCATTTATATAGGCATCACGTCCGAGACAAGTAGACCGACTCCTACCTGCATCTACTACTATTACTCCACTCATCGACCGCTATCCAGCATGCATCTAGAGTATTAAGTTTATGAAAACAGAGTAACGCCTTAAGCAAGATGACATGATGTAGAGGGATAAACTCATGCAATATGATGAAACCCCCATCTTGTTATCCTCGATGGCAACAATACAATACGTGCCTTGCTGCCCCTACTGTCACTGGGAAAGGACACCGCAAGATTGAACACAAAGCTAAGCACTTCTCCCATTGCAAGAAAGATCAATCTAGTAGGCCAAATCAAACTGATAATTCGAAGAGACTTGCAAAGATAACCAATCATACATAAAATAATTCAGAGAAGATTCAAATATTGTTCATAGATAGACTTGATCATAAACCCGCAATTCATCGGTCTCAACAAACACACCACAAAAAGAAGATTACATCGAATAGATCTCCACAAGAGAGGGGGAGAACATTGTATTGAGATCCAAAAAGAGAGAAGAAGCCATCTAGCTACTAACTATGGACCCATAGGTCTGAGGTGAACTACTCACACTTCATCGGAGGGGCTATGGTGTTGATGTAGAAGCCCTTCGTGATCGATGCCCCCTCCGGCGGAGCTCCGGAACAGGCCCCAAGATGGAATCTTGTGGATACAGAAAGTTGCAGCGGTGGAATTAGGGTTTTGGCTCCGTATCTGATAGTTTGGGGGTACGTAGGTATATATAGGAGGAAGGAGTACGTCGGTGGAGCAACAGGGGGCCCACGAGGGTGGAGGGCGCGCCTGGGGGGGGGGGGGTAGGCGCGCCCCCTATCTCGTGGCCTCCTCTTTCGTGTCTTGACGTAGGGTCCAAGTCTCCTGGGTTTTGTTCATTGAGAAAATCACGTTCCCGAAGGTTTCATTCCGTTTGGACTCCATTTGATATTCCTTTTCTTCGAAACCCTAAGCAGGCAAAAAACAACAATTCTGGGCTGGGCCTCCGGTTAATAGGTTAGTCCCAAAAATAATATAAAAGTGGATAATAAAGCCCAATAATGTCCAAAACAGTAGATAATATAGCACGGAGCAATCAAAAATTATAGATACGTTGGAGACGTATCAGTACCCGGAGATGTTATTAAGAAGAAGGTCTTCCCTTTATCTTTGAAGGAAGATGCATTGACATGGTATAGGCTATGTGATGATACTGGGTCATGGAACTACAAACAATTGAAATTGGAATTTCATCAGAAGTTTTATCCTATGCATCTTGTTCATCGTGATCGCAATTATATATATAATTTCTGGTATATTCATGCCCCAATCACGAGCTCTTGAGAGAAATGATTATTCAAAATTTATATGCTCGGCTTTCTGATAACAATCGCACCATGCTCGATACTTCTTGTGCTGGCTCTTTTATGACGAAGACTATTGAATTCAAATGGGATTTATTGGAAAGAATTAAACACAACTCTGAAGATTGGGACCTCGACGAAGGTAAGGAGTCAGGTATGACACCTAAATTTGATTGTGTTAAATATTTTATGGATACCGATGTTTTTCGTAAATTTAGCACTAAATATGGACTTGACTCTGAGATAGTAGCTTCTTTCTATGAATCCTTTGCTACTCATGTTGATCTCCCTAGGGATAAGTGGTTTAAATATCATCCTCCCATAGAAGTAAAAGTAGATGCACCTATTAAAGTTGAAGAAAAGACCATCACTTATAATGATCCTATTGTTCCTACTTCTTATGTTGAGAAACCACCTTTTCCTGTTAGGATAAAAGATCATGCTAAAGCTTCAACTGTGGTTCGTAAAAGCAATATTAGAACTTATACACCTCCTGAGCAAATTAAAGTTGAACCTAATATTGCTATTTTTAAAGATCTCTTGTCTGATAATATTGATGGGCATGTTATTCATTTCCGTGATGAGACTGCTAGAATTGCTAAACCTTGTGCTAAAGATAAACCTAGATCTTTGGTAGGCATGCCTGTTATTTCTGTTAAAATAGGAGATCATTGTTATCATGGCTTATGTGATATGGGTGCCAGTGCTAGTGCTATACCTCATGACTTATACAAAGAAATTATGCATGATATTGCACCTGCTGAGATAGAAGATATTGATGTCACAATTAAACTTGCCAATAGAGATACTATTTCACCAATTGGAATTGTTAGAGATGTTGAAGTCTTGTGTGGGAAAACTAAATATCCTGCTGATTTTCTTGTCCTTGGTTCCCCACAAGATAGCTTTTGTCCCAGTATATTTGGTAGACCCTTCTTGAACACTGTTAATGCTAAGATAGACTGCGAAAAGGATGTTGTTACTATTGGTTTAGGTGATATGTCTCATGAGTTTAATTTCTTTAAATTTCGTAGACAACACCGTGAAGAGGAATTGCCTAGTGAAGATGAAATTATTGGTCTTGCTTCTATTGCCGTACCTCCTAGTGATCCTTTAGAACAATATTTGCTAGACCATGAAAATGATATGTTTATGAATGAAAGAAGGGAAATAGATGAAGTATTCTTTAAACAGGAACCCATCCTGAAACACAATTTGCCTGTTGAATTCCTAGGGGATCCTCCTCCACCCAAGGGTGATCCCGTGTTTGAGCTTAAACCGTTACCTGATACTCTTAAATATGCTTATCTTGATAAGAAAAAGATATATCCTGTTATTATTAGTGCTAAACTTTCAGAGCATGAAGAAGAGAGATTATTGAAAACTCTGAAGAAGCACCATGCTGCTATTGGATATACTCTCGATGATCTTAAGGGCATTAATTAGTCTCACTCTATGTCAACACAAAATAAATTTGGAGGAAGATGCCAAACCAGTTCGTGATCATCAACGACGGCTGAATCCTAAGATGAAGGAAGTGGTAAGAAAGGAAATACTAAAGCTTCTTGAGGCAGGTATAATTTATCCCGTTGCTGATAGTCAGTGGGTAAGTCATGTCCATTGTGTCCCTAAGAAGGGAGGTAGTAATGTCGTTCCTAATGATAAAGATGAGTTGATCCCGCAAAGAATTATTACATATTATAGGATGGTAATTGATTTTCGCAAATTAAATAAAGCTACTAAAAAGGATCATTACCCCTTACCTTTTATCGATCAAATGCTAGAAAGATTATCCAAACATACTCATTTTTGCTTTCTAGATGGTTATTCTGGTTTCTTTCAAATACCTGTGTCAGCCAATGATCAATAAGAGACTACTTTCACTTGCCCTTTTGGTACTTTTGCTTATAGACGTATGCCTTTTGGTTTATGTAATGCACCTGCTACCTTTCAAAGATGCATGATGGCTATATTCTCTGATTTTTGTGAAAAGATTTGTGAGGTGTTCATGGACGATTTTTCCGTCTATGGATCCTCTTTTGATGATTGCTTAAGCAACCTTGACCGAGTTTTGTAGAGATGTGAAGAAACTAATCTTGTCTTGAATTGGGAAATGTGCCACTTTATGGTTAATGAAGGTATTGTCTTGGGGCATAAAGTTTCTGAAAGAGGTATTGAAGTTGATAAAGCCAAAGTTGATGCTATTGAAAAGATGCCATGTCCCAAGGACATCAAAGGTATAAGAAGTTTCCTTGGTCATGCCGGTTTTTATAGGCGGTTCATTAAGGACTTCTCAAAAATTTCTTGGCCTCTGACTAATTTATTACAAAAAGATATACCATTTGTTTTTGATGATGATTGTGTAGAAGCATTTGAAATACTTAAGAAAGCATTGATCTCTGCACCTATTGTTCAGCCACCTGATTGGAATTTACCCTTTGAAATTATGTGTGATGCTAGTGATTATGTTGTAGGTGCTGTTCTAGGGCAAAGAGTTGATAAGAAATTAAATGTTATTCAATATGCTAGTAAAACTCTAGACAATGCTCAGAGAAATTATGCTACTACTGAAAACGAATTCTTAGCAGATGTATTTGCTTGTGATAAGTTCAGACCTTATATTGTTGATTCTAAAGTAACTATCCACACTGATCATGCTGCTATTAAATATCTCATGGAAAAGAAAGTTGCTAAACCTAGACTTATTAGATGGGTTCTCTTTCTACAAGAATTTGATTTGCATATTATTGATAGAAAGGGAGCTGAGAACCCCGTTGCAGACAACTTGTCTAGGTTAGAAAATGTGCTTGATGACCCACTACCTATTGATGATAGCTTTCCTGATGAACAACTAAATGTCATAAATGCTTCTCATACTGCTCCATGGTATGCTGATTATGCTAATTACATTGTTGCTAAATTTATACCACCTAGATTCACATACCAGCAAAAGAAAATGTTCTTTTATGATTTGAGACATTACTTTTGGGATGACCCACATCTTTATAGAGAAGGAGTAAATGATGTTATTAGACGTTGTGTACCTGAGCATGAACAGGAACAGATCCTACGCAAGTGTCACTCCGAGGCTTATGGAGGACGCCATGCTGGAGATAGAACTGCAGATAAGGTATTGCAATCCGGTTTTTATTGGCCTACTCTCTTCAAGGATGCACGTAAGTTTGTCTTATCTTGTGATGAATATCAAAGAATTGGTAATATTAGTAGACGTCAAGAAATGCCTATGAATTATTCGCTTGTTATTGAACCATTTGATGTTTGGGGCTTTGATTATATGGGACCTTTTCCTGCCTCTAATGGATATACACATATTTTAGTTGCTGTTGATTACGTTACTAAGTGGGTAGAAGCTATTCCAACTAGTAGTGCTGATCATAACACTTCCATTAAAATGATTAAAGAAGTTATTTTTCCAAGGTTTGGAGTCCCTAGATATTTAATGACTGATGGTGGTTCACATTTTATTCATGGTGCTTTCCGTAAAATGCTTGCTAAATATGATGTTAATCATAGAATTGCATCTCCTTATCACCCACAGTCTAGTGGTCAAGTAGAATTGAGCAACAGAGAAATCAAATTAATTTTGCAAAAGACTGTTAATAGATCTAGAAAGAATTGGTCCAAGAAACTTGATGATGCATTATGAGCCTATAGAACTGCATATAAAATCCTATGGGTATGTCTCCGTATAAAATGGTTTATGGAAAAGCATGTCACTTACCTCTCGAACTAGAACATAAGGCTTATTGGGCTATTAAAGAGCTCAATTATGATTTCAAACTTGCCGGTGAGAAGAGGTTATTTGACATTAGCTCACTTGATGAATGGAGAACCCAAGCCTATGAGAATGCCAAATTATTTAAAGAAAAAGTTAAAATATGGCATGAAAAAAGAATACAAAAGCGTGAGTTTAATGTAGGTGATTATGTATTGCTATACAACTCTCGTTTAAGATTTTTTGCAGGAAAACTTCTCTCTAAATGGGAAGGTCCTTACGTTATCGAGGAGGTCTGTCGTTCCGGTGCCATAAAAATCAACAAATTCGAAGACACAAATCCGAAGGTGGTGAACGGTCAAAGAATTAAACATTATATCTCAGGTAATCCTATAAATGTTCAAACCAATGTTATTGAAACCGTAACCCTGGAGGAATACATAAGGGCACTTTCCGGAACGTTTCAGACTCCGAAAAGGAATAGGTATGTGGTACGGTAAGTAAACCGACTCCAAAACAGTTCTAATGGCAATTTTCTTCCGTTTTGGAATATCTAGAAAAATAGAAAAATAAGAAGCAGTCCGGGAAGGACACGAGGGCTCCACGAGGGCGGAGGGCGCGCACTACCCCCTGGGCGCGCCCCCTACCTCGTGGGCACCTCGTGTGCTCTCCGGACTCCGTTTTCTTACACGACACGTATTTTGGTCAGTAAAAATTCATTATATAACCTCCCGAAGGTTTTGACCACCGCATCACGCAAAAATCTCCTGTCTTTGTTTCGAGCTGTTTTTCTGACAGATCCAGGTCATCATGTCGTCTTCAAGTGCCCCCAAGGACCAGTTCTTCAAGAAGGTCATCAAGCCCTACCTCATAGAAGTGCCGCAATACCCTCAAACCATTGAGATGCGTGAGGGGTTGTTGCACATCCGCGATGCTGAGGGACCAAGGAAGACCGGAAGCACGGAGGCAAGGCTCGAGGCATTGGAGCAAGAAGTTTTCAAGTGTCAGGAGATGGTGGAGCGTGGACTTGATTCCAATCACATTATGATCACGGAGTTCACCAACAACCACAAGCTGGACGTCAGGGACATTGGGGAGGCCATATGAAGGAAATATGCCCTAGAGGCAATAATAAAGTTATTATTTATTTCCTTATATCATGATAAATGTTTATTATTCATGCTAGAATTGTATTAACCGGAAACATAATACATGTGTGAATACATAGACAAACAGAGTGTCACTAGTATGCCTCTACTTGACTAGCTCGTTGATCAAAGATGGTTATGTTTCCTAATCATAAACATGAGTTGTCATTTGATTAACGAGATCACATCATCAGGAGAATGATGTGATTGACTTGACCCATTCCGTTAGCTTAGCACTTGATCGTTTAGTTTGTTGCTATTGCTTTATTCATGACTTATACATGTTCCTATGACTATGAGATTATGCAACTCCCGTTTACAAAGGTGCTCTACAGGTGTCTCCGAAGGTACTTGTTGGGTTGGCGTATTTCGAGATTAGGATTTGTCACTCCGATTGTCGGAGAGGTATCTCTGGGCCCTCTCGGTAATGCACATCACTTAAAGCCTTGCAAGCATTGCAACTAATGAGTTAGTTGCGGGATGATGTGTTACGGAACGAGTAAAGAGACTTGCCGGTAACGAGATTGAACTAGGTATTGAGATACCGACGATCGAATCTCGGGCAAGTAACATACCGATGACAAAGGGAACAACGTATGTTGTTATGCGGTCTGACCGATAAAGATCTTCGTAGAATATGTGGGAGCCAATATGAGCATCCAAGTTCCGCTATTGGTTATTGACCGGAGACGTGTCTCGGTCATGTCTACATTGTTCTCGAACCCGTAGGGTCCGCACGCTTAAGGTTTCGATGACAGTTATATTATGAGTTTATGAGTTTTGATGTACCTAAGGAGTTCGGAGTCCCAGATGAGATCGGGGACATGACGAGGAGTCTCGAAATGGTCGAGACATAAAGATCGATATATTGGATGACTATATTCGGATATCGGAAAGGTTCCGAGTGATTCGGATATTTTTCGGAGTACCGGAGAGTTACGGGAATACGTATTGGGCCTTATTGGGCCATACGGGAAAGAAGGAAAAGGGCCCCAAGGGTGGCCGCACCCCTCCCCTTGGTCTGGTCCGAATTGGACTAGGGAAGGGGGGCACCCCCTTCCTTCCTTCTCCTTTTCCCTTCCTCTTTTCCTATTCCATATGGGAGGTGGAATCCTACTAGGACTAGGGAGTCCTAGTAGGACTCCACACTTGGCGCGCCCCCTCCTAGGGCCGGCCTCCTCCTCCCTTGCTCCTTTATATACGGGTGCAGGGGGGCACCCCAAAGACACAACAATTGATCATTGATCTCTTAGCCGTGTGCGGTGCCCCCTTCCATCATAATCCTCGATAATATTGTAGCGGTGCTTAGGCGAAGCCCTGCGACAGTAGAACATCAAGATCGTCACCATGCCGTCGTGCTGACGGAACTCTTCCCCGACATTCTGCTGGATCGGAGTCCGGGGATCGTCATCGAGCTGAACGTGTGCTAGAACTCGGAGGTGCCGTAGTTTCAGTGCTTGATCGGTCGGGCCGTGAAGACGTACGACTACATCAACCGCGTTGTGCTAACGCTTCCGCTTCCGGTCTACGAGGGTATGTAGACAACACTCGCCCCTCTCGTTGCTATTCATCACCATGATCTTGCGTGTGCGTAGGAAATTTTTTGAAATTACTACGTTCCCCAACAGTGGCATCCGAGCCTAGGTTTTATGCGTAGATGTTGTGCACGAGTAGAACACAAGTGAGTTGTGGGCGATATAAGTCATACTGCTTACTGAAGGAAATATGCCCTAGAGGCAATAATAAAGTTGTTATTTATTTCCTTATAATCATGATAAATGTCTATTATTCATGCTAGAATTGTATTAACCGGAAACATAGTACATGTGTGAATACATAGACAAACAAAGTGTCACTAGTATGCCTCTACTTGACTAGCTCGTTAATCAAAGATGGTTATGTTTCCTGACCATGAACAATGAGTTGTTATTTGATTAACGAGGTCACATCATTAGTTGAATGATCTGATTGACATGACCCATTCCATTAGCTTAGCACCCGATCGTTTAGTATGTTGCTATTGCTTTCTTCATGACTTATACATGTTCCTATGACTATGAGATTATGCAACTCCCGTTTACCGGAGGAACACTTTGGGTGCTACCAAACGTCACAACGTAACTGGGTGATTATAAAGGAGCATTACAGGTGTCTCCAAAGGTAGATGTTGGGTTGGCGTATTTCGAGATTAGGATTTGTCACTCCGATTGTCGGAGAGGTATCTCTGGGCCCTCTCGGTAATACACATCACATAAGCCTTGCAAGCATTACAACTAATATGTTAGTTGTGAGATGATGTATTACGGAACGAGTGAAGAGACTTGCCGGTAACGAGATTGAACTAGGTATTGGATACCGATGATCGAATCTCGGGCAAGTAACATACCGATGACAAAGGGAACAACGTATGTTGTTATGCGGTCTGACCGATAAAGATCTTCGTAGAATATGTAGGAGCCAATATGGGCATCTAGGTCCCGCTATTGGTTATTGATCGGAGACGTGTCTCGGTCATGTCTACATTGTTCTCGAACCCGTAGGGTCCGCACGCTTAAGGTTACGATGACAGTTATATTATGAGTTTATGCATTTTGATGTACCGAAGGTTGTTCAGAGTCCCGGATGTGATCACGGACATGACGAGGAGTCTCGAAATGGTCGAGACGTAAAGATTGATATATTGGAAGCCTATATTTGGATATCGGAAGTGTTCCGGGTGAAATCGGGATTTTACCGGAGTACCGGGAGGGTTACCGGAACCCCCCGGGAGCTATATGGGCCATAGTGAGCCTTAGTGGAAAAGAGAAGGGGCTGCCCTAGATGGGCTGCGCGCCTCCCCCCTTCCCCTAGTCCTATTAGGACTAGGAAAGGTGGCCGGCCCCCTCCTCCTCTTTTCCCCCTCCGCGAATCCTATTCCAACTAGGATTGGGGGGGGGGGAATCCTACTCCCAGAGGGAGTAGGACTCTCCTAGCGCACCAAGCTTGGCCGGCCAGCCTCCCCCCCTCTACTCCTTTATATACAGAGGCAGGGGGCACCTCTAGACACAGAAGTTGATCCACGCGATCTATTCCTTAGCCGTGTGCGGTGCCCCCTGCCACCATATTCCTCGATAATACTGTAGCGGAGTTTAGGCGAAGCCCTGCTGCTGTAGTTCATCAAGATCGTCACCACGCCGTCGTGCTGACGGAACTCTTCCCCGACACTTTTCTGGATCGGAGTCCGGGGATCGTCATCGAGCTGAACGTGTGCTCGAACTCAGAGGTGCCGTAGTTTCGGTGCTTGATCGGTTGGATCGTGAAGACGTACGACTACTTCCTCTACATTGTGTCATCGCTTCCGCAGTCGGTCTGCGTTGGGTACGTAGACAACACTCTCCCCCTCGTTGCTATGCATCACATGATCTTGCGTGTGCGTAGGAATTTTTTTGAAATTACTACGAAACCCTACAGTGGCATCCGAGCCTAGGTTATTTATGTTGATGTTATATGCACGAGTAGAACACAAGTGAGTTGTGGACGATACAAGTCATACTGCCTACCAGCATGTCATACTTTGGTTCGGCGGTATTGTTGGACGAGACGACCCGGACCAACCTTACGCGTACGCTTACGCGAGACCGGTTCCCTCGACGTGCTTTGCACATAGATAGCTTGCGGGCGACTGTCTCTCCAACTTTAGTTGAACCAAGTATGGCTACGCCCGGTCCTTGCGAAGCTTAAACGGAGTCTATTTGACAAACTATCGTTGTGGTTTTGATGCGTAGGTGAGATTGGTTCTTACTTAAGCCCGTAGCAGCCACGTAAAACATGCAACCACAAAGTAGAGGACGTCTAACTTGTTTTTGCAGGGCATGTTGTGATGTGATATGGTCAAGGCATGATGCTGAATTTTATTGTATGAGATGATCATGTTTTGTAACCGAGTTATCGGCAACTGGCAGGAGCCATATGGTTGTCGCTTTATTGTATGCAATGCAATCGCGATGTAATGCTTTACTTTATTACTAAACGGTAGTGATAGTCGTGGAAGCATAAGATTGGCGAGACGACAACGATGCTACGATGGAGATCAAGGTGTCGCGCCGGTGACGATGGTGATCATGACGGTGCTTCGGAGATGGAGATCACAAGCACAAGATGATGATGGCCATATCATATCACTTATATTGATTGCATGTGATGTTTATCTTTTTATGCATCTTATCTTGCTTTGATTGACGGTAGCATTATAAGATGATCTCTCACTAAATTATCAAGAAGTGTTCTCCCTGAGTATGCACCGTTGCGAAAGTTCTTCGTGCTGAGACACCACGTGATGATCGGGTGTGATAGGCTCTACGTTCAAATACAACGGGTGCAAAACAGTTGCGCACGCGGAATACTCAGGTTATACTTGACGAGCCAAGCATATACAGATATGGCCTCGGAACACGGAGACCGAAAGGTCGAGCGTGAATCATATAGTAGATATGATCAACATAATGATGTTCACCGATGAAACTACTCCATCTCACGTGATGATCGGACATGGTTTAGTTGATTTGGATCATGTGATCACTTAGAGGATTAGAGGGATGTCTATCTAAGTGGGAATTCTTAAGTAATATGATTAATTGAACTTAAATTTATCATGAACTTAGTACCTGATAGTATCTTGCTTGTTTATGTTGATTGTAGATATATGGCTCGTGCTGTTGTTCCGTTGAATTTTAATGCGTTCCTTGAGAAAGCAAAGTTGAAAGATGATGGTAGCAATTACATGGACTGGGTCCGTAATTTGAGGATTATCCTCATTGCTGCACAGAAGAATTACGTCCTGGAAGCACCGCTGGGTGCCAGGCCTGCTGCTGGAGCAACACCAGATGTTATGAACGTCTGGCAGAGCAAAGCTGATGACTACTCGATAGTTCAGTGTGCCATGCTTTACGGCTTAGAATCGGGACTTCAACGACGTTTTGAACGTCATGGAGCATATGAGATGTTCCAGGAGTTGAAGTTGATATTTCAAGCAAATGCCCGCATTGAGAGATATGAAGTCTCCAATAAGTTCTATAGCTGCAAGATGGAGGAGAACAGTTCTGTCAGTGAGCATATACTCAAAATGTCTGGGTATAATAATCACTTGATTCAATTGGGAGTTAATCTTCCAGATGATTGCGTCATTGACAGAATTCTCCAATCACTGCCACCAAGCTACAAGAGCTTCGTGATGAACTATAATATGCAAGGGATGAACAAGACTATTCCCGAGCTCTTCGCGATGCTGAAAGCTGCGGAGGTAGAAATCAAGAAAGAGCATCAAGTGTTGATGGTCAACAAGACCACTAGTTTCAAGAAAAAGGGCAAAGGAAAGAAGAAGGGGAACTTCAAGAAGAACGGCAAGCCAGTTGCTGCTCAAGAGAAGAAACCCAAGTCTGGACCTAAGCCTGAAACTGAGTGCTTCTACTGCAAGCAGACTGGTCACTGGAAGCGGAACCGCCCCAAGTATTTGGCGGATAAGAAGGATGGCAAGGTGAACAAAGGTATATGTGATATACATGTTATTGATGTGTACCTTACTAGAGCTCGCAGTAGCACCTGGGTATTTGATACTGGTTCTGTTGCTAATATTTGCAACTCGAAACAGGGACTACGGAATAAGCGGGCACTGGCAAGGGACGAGGTGACGATGCGCGTGGGAAACGGTTCCAAAGTCGATGTGATCGCGGTCGGCACGCTACCTCTACATCTACCTTCGGGATTAATATTAGACCTAAATAATTGTTATTTGGTGCTAGCGTTGAGCATGAACATTATATCTGGATCTTGTTTAATGCGAGACGGTTATTCATTTAAATCAGAGAATAATGGTTGTTCTATTTATATGAGTAATATCTTTTATGGTCATGCACCCTTGAAGAGTGGTCTATTCTTATTGAATCTCGATAGTAGTAATACACATATTCATAATGTTAAAGCCAAAAGATGCAGAGTTGATAATGAAAGTGCAACTTATTTGTGGCACTGTCGTTTAGGTCATATCGGTATAAAGCGCATGAAGAAACTCCATACTGATGGACTTTTGGAACCACTTGATTATGAATCACTTGATACTTGCGAACCGTGCCTCATGGGCAAGATGACTAAAACACCGTTCTCCGGTACTATGGAGAGAGCAACAGATTTGTTGGAAATCATACATACCGATGTATGTGGTCCGATGAATATTGAGGCTCGTGGCGGATATCGTTATTTTCTCACCTTCACAGATGATTTAAGCAGATATGGGTATATCTACTTAATGAAACATAAGTCTGAAACATTTGAAAAGTTCAAAGAATTTCAGAGTGAAGTTGAAAATCATCGTAACAAGAAAATAAAGTTTCTACGATCTGATCGTGGAGGAGAATATTTGAGTTACGAGTTTGGTGTACATTTGAAAAATTGTGGAATAGTTTCGCAACTCACGCCACCCGGAACACCACAGCGTAATGGTGTGTCCGAACGTCGTAATCGTACTTTACTAGATATGGTGCGATCTATGATGTCTCTTACTGATTTACCGCTACCTTTTGGGGTTATGCTCTAGAGACGGCCGCATTCACGTTAAATAGGGCACCATCAAAATCCGTTGAGACGACGCCTTATGAACTGTGGTTTGGCAAGAAACCAAAGTTGTCGTTTCTTAAAGTTTGGGGCTGCGATGCTTATCTGAAAAAGCTTCAACCTGATAAGCTCGAACCCAAATCGGAGAAATGTGTCTTCATAGGATACCCAAAGGAAACTGTTGGGTACACCTTCTATCACAGATCCGAAGGCAAGACATTCGTTGCCAAGAATGGATCCTTTCTAGAGAAGGAGTTTCTCTCGAAAGAAGTGAGTGGGAGGAAAGTAGAACTTGATGAGGTAACTGTACCTGCTCCCTTACTGGAAAGTAGTACATCACAGAAAACTGTTTCAGTGACACCTACACCAGTTAGTGAGGAAGCCAATGATAATGATCATGAAACTTCAGATCAAGATACTACTGAACCTCGTAGATCAACCAGAGTAAGATCCGCACCAGAGTGGTACGGTAATCCTGTTCTGCAAGTCATGCTACTAGATCATGATGAACCTATGAACTATGAAGAAGCGATGGTGAGCCCAGATTCCGCAAAGTGGCTTGAAGCCATGAAATCTGAGATGGGATCCATGTATGAGAACAAAGTATGGACTTTGGTTGACTTGCCCGATGATCGGCAAGCAATTGAAAATAAATGGATCTTTAAGAAGAAGACTGACGCTGATGGTAATGTTACTGTCTACAAAGCTCGACTTGTCGCAAAAGGTTTTCGGCAAGTTCAAGGGATTGACTACGATGAGACCTTCTCACCCGTAGCGATGCTTAAGTCCGTCTGAATCATGTTAGCGATTGCCGCATTTTATGATTATGAAATTTGGCAGATGGATGTCAAAACTGCATTCCTGAATGGATTTCTGGAAGAAGAGTTGTATATGATGCAACCGGAAGGTTTTGTCGATCCAAAGGGAGCTAACAAAGTGTGCAAGCTCCAGCGATCCATTTATGGACTGGTGCAAGCCTCTCGGAGTTGGAATAAACGTTTTGATAGTGTGATCAAAGCATTTGGTTTTATACAGACTTTCGGAGAAGCCTGTATTTACAAGAAAGTGAGTGGGAGCTCTGTAGCATTTCTAAATATTATATGTGGATGACATATTGCTGATTGGAAATGATATAAAATTTCTGAATATCATAAAGGGATACTTGAATAAAAGTTTTTCAATGAAAGACCTCGGTGAAGCTCCTTACATATTAGGCATTAAGATCTATAGAGATAGATCAAGACGCTTAATTGGACTTTCACAAAGCACATACCTTGACAAGATTTTGAAGAAATTCAAAATGGATCAAGCAAAGAAAGGATTCTTGCCTGTGTTACAAGGTGTGAAGTTGAGTAAGACTCAATGCCCGACCACTGCAGAAGATAGAGAGAATATGAAAGATGTTCCCTATGCATCAGCCATAGGCTCTATCATGTATGCAATGCTGTGTACCAGACCTGATGTGTGCCTTGCTATAAGTTTAGCAGGGAGGTACCAAAGTAATCCAGGAGTGGATCACTGGACAGCGGTCAAGAACATCCTGAAATACCTGAAAAGGACTAAGGATATGTTTCTTGTATATGGAGGTGACAAAGAGCTCACCGTAAAAGGTTACGTTGATGCAAGCTTTGACACTGATCCGGACGATTCTAAATCGCAAACCGGATACGTGTTTACATTAAACGGTGGAGCTGTCAGTTGGTGCAGTTCTAAACAAAGCGTCGTAGCGGGATCTACATGTGAAGCGGAGTACATAGCTGCTTCGGAAGCAGCGAACGAAGGAGTCTGGATGAAGGAGTTCATATCCGATCTAGGTGTCATACCTAGTGCATCGGGTCCAATGAAAATCTTTTGTGACAATACTGGTGCAATTGCCTTGGCAAAGGAATCCAGATTTCACAAAAGGACCAAACACATCAAGAGACGCTTCGACTCCATCCGGGATCTAGTCCAGGTGGGAGACATAGAGATTTGCAAGATACATACGGATCTGAATGTTGCAGACCCGTTGACTAAGCCTCTTCCACGAGCAAAACATGATCAGCACCAAGGCTCCATGGGTGTTAGAATCATTACAGTGTAATCTAGATTATTGACTCTAGTGCAAGTGGGAGACTGAAGGAAATATGCCCTAGAGGCAATAATAAAGTTATTATTTATTTCCTTATAATCATGATAAATGTCTATTATTCATGCTAGAATTGTATTAACCGGAAACATAGTACATGTGTGAATACATAGACAAACAAAGTGTCACTAGTATGCCTCTACTTGACTAGCTCGTTAATCAAAGATGGTTATGTTTCCTGACCATGAACAATGAGTTGTTATTTGATTAACGAGGTCACATCATTAGTTGAATGATCTGATTGACATGACCCATTCCATTAGCTTAGCACCCGATCGTTTAGTATGTTGCTATTGCTTTCTTCATGACTTATACATGTTCCTATGACTATGAGATTATGCAACTCCCGTTTACCGGAGGAACACTTTGGGTGCTACCAAACGTCACAACGTAACTGGGTGATTATAAAGGAGCATTACAGGTGTCTCCAAAGGTAGATGTTGGGTTGGCGTATTTCGAGATTAGGATTTGTCACTCCGATTGTCGGAGAGGTATCTCTGGGCC
Organism: Triticum urartu; assembly: GCF_056163025.1. Taxonomy (NCBI): domain Eukaryota; kingdom Viridiplantae; phylum Streptophyta; class Magnoliopsida; order Poales; family Poaceae; genus Triticum; species Triticum urartu. Next base: position 5,922,965 of record NC_141877.1, read on the forward strand.
CTCTCGGTAATACACATCACGTAAGCCTTGCAAGCATTACAACTAATATGTTAGTTGTGAGATGATGTATTACGGAACGAGTGAAGAGACTTGCCAGTAACGAGATTGAACTAGGTATTGGATACCGACGATCGAATCTCGGGCAAGTAACATACCGATGACAAAGGGAACAACGTATGTTGTTATGCGGTCTGACCGATAAAGATCTTCGTAGAATATGTAGGAGCCAATATGGGCATCTAGGTCCCGCTATTGGTTATTGATCGGAGACGTGTCTCGGTCATGTCTACATTGTTCTCGAACCCGTAGGGTCCGCACGCTTAAGGTTACGATGACAGTTATATTATGAGTTTATGCATTTTGATGTACCGAAGGTTGTTCAGAGTCCCGGATGTGATCACGGACATGACGAGGAGTCTCGAAATGGTCGAGACGTAAAGATTGATATATTGGAAGCCTATATTTGGATATCGGAAGTGTTCCGGGTGAAATCGGGATTTTACCGGAGTACCGGGAGGGTTACCGGAACCCCCCGGGAGCTATATGGACCATAGTGAGCCTTAGTGGAAAAGAGAAGGGGCTGCCCTAGATGGGCTGCGCGCCTCCCCCCTTCCCCTAGTCCTATTAGGACTAGGAGAGGTGGCCGGCCCCCTCCTCCTCTTTTCCCCCTCCGCGAATCCTATTCCAACTAGGATTGGGGGGGGGGGGAATCCTACTCCCAGAGGGAGTAGGACTCTCCTGGCGCATCAAGCTTGGCCGGCCAGCCTCCCCCCCTCTACTCCTTTATATACAGAGGCAGGGGGCACCTCTAGACACAGAAGTTGATCCACGTGATCTATTCCTTAGCCGTGTGCGGTGCCCCCTGCCACCATATTCCTCGATAATACTGTAGCGGAGTTTAGGCGAAGCCCTGCTGCTGTAGTTCATCAAGATCGTCACCACGCCGTCGTGCTGACGGAACTCTTCCCCGACACTTTGCTGGATCAGAGTCCGGGGATCGTCATCGAGCTGAACGTGTGCTCGAACTCGGAGGTGCCGTAGTTTCGGTGCTTGATCGGTTGGATCGTGAAGACGTACGACTACTTCCTCTACGTTGTGTCATCGCTTCCGCAGTCGGTCTGCGTTGGGTACGTAGACAACACTCTCCCCCTCATTGCTATGCATCACATGATCTTGCGTGTGCGTAGGAAATTTTTTTGAAATTACTACGAAACCCAACACTTACCATCATGTCATACTTTGGTTCGGCGGTATTGTTGGATGAAGCGGCCCGGACCGACATTACGCGTACGCTTACGCGAGACTGGTTCTACTGACGTGCTTTGCACGCAGGTGGCTAGCGGGTGTCAGTTTCTCCAACTTTAGTTGAACCAAGTGTGGCTACGCCCGGTCCTTGCGAAGGTTAAAACAACACCAACTTGACAAACTATCGTTGTGGTTTTGATGCGTAGGTAAGAACAGTTCTTGCTAAGCCCGTAGCAGCCACGTAAAACTTGCAACAACAAAGTAGAGGACGTCTAACTTGTTTTTGCAGGGCATGTTGTGATGTGATATGGTCAAGACATGATGCTAAATTTTATTGTATGAGATGATCATGTTTTGTAACCGAGTTATCGGCAACTGGCAGGAGCCATATGGTTGTCGCTTTATTGTATGCAATGCAATTGCGCTGTAATGCTTTACTTTATCACTAAGCGGTAGCGATATTCGTGGAAGCATAAGATTGGCGAGACGACAATGATGCTACGATGGTGATCAAGGTGTCGCGCCGGTGACGATGGTGATCATGACGGTGCTTCGAAGATGGAGATCACAAGCACAAGATGATGATGGCCATATCATATCACTTATATTGATTGCATGTGATGTTTATCTTTTATGCATCTTATCTTGCTTTGATTCACAGTAGCATTATAAGATGATCCCTCACTAAATTATCAAAGTATAAGTGTTCTCCCTGAGTATGCACCATTGTGAAAGTTCTTCGTGCTGAGACACCACGTGATGATCGGGTGTAATAGGCTCTACGTTCAAATACAACGGGTGCAAAACAGTTGCACACGCGGAATACTCAGGTTTAACTTGACGAGCCTAGCATATAACAGATATGGCCTCGGAACACGGAGACCGAAAGTTCGAGCGTGAATCATATAGTAGATATGATCAACATAGTGATGTTCACCATTGAAACTACTCCATCTCACGTGATGATCGGACATGGTTTAGTTGATATGGATCACGTGATTAGTTAGAAGATTAGAGGGATGTCTGTCTAAGTGGGAGTTCTTAAGTAATATGATTAATTGAACATTAATTTATCATGAACTTAGTCCTGATAGTATTAGCATATCTATGTCGTAGACCAATAGCTCGCGATGTTGCTCCCAGTTTATTGTGTTCCTAGAGAAAAATTATGTTGAAAAATGTTAGTAGCAATGATGCGGATTGGATCTGTGATCTGAGGATTATCCTCATTGCTGCACAGAAGAATTATGTCTTTGATGCACCGCTAGGTGACATACATATTGCAGGAGTAGATGCAGACGTTATGAACGTTTGGCTAGCTCAATATGATGACTACTTGATAGTTTAGTGCACCATGCTTAACGGCTTAGAATCGGGACTTCAAAGACGTTTTGAATGTCATGGACCATATGAGATGTTCCAGGAGTTGAAGTTAATATTACAAGCAAATACCCGAGTTGAGAGATATGAAGTCTCCAACAAGTTCTATAGCTAAAAAGATGGAGGAGAATAGCTCAAGCAGTGAGCATGTGCTCAGATTGTCTGGGTACTACAATCGCTTGAATCAAGTGGGAATTAATCTTCCAGATAAGATAGTGATTGATAGAATTCTCTTGTCACCATCACCAAGTTAGTAGAACTTCGTGATGAACTATGATATGCAAGGGATAACGGAAACGATTCCCAAGCTCTTCGTAATGCTGAAATCAACGAAGGTAGAAATCAAGAAAAATATCAAGTGTTGATGGTAGACAAGACCACCAGTTTCAAGAAAAAGGCAAAGGGAAGAAGGGGAACTTCAAGAAGAACGGCAAGCAAGTTGCTGCTCAAGTGAAGAAGCCCAAGTCTGGTCCTAATCCTGAGACTAAGTGCTTCTACTATAAAGGGACTGGTCACTGGAAGCGGAACTGCCCCAAGTATTTGGCGGATAAGAAGGATGGCAAAGTGAACAAAGGTATATTTGATATACAGATTATTGATGTGTATTTTACTAGTGTTCGTATCAACAACTCGGTATTTGATACTGGTTCAGTTGCTAAGAGTAGTAACTCGAAACGGGAGTTGCAGAATGAACAGAGACTAGTTAAGGGTGAAGTGACGATGTGTGTTGGAAGTGGTTCCAAGATTGATATGATCATCATCGCACACTCCCTATACTTTCGGGATTAGTGTTGAACCTAAATAAGTGTTATTTGGTGTTTGCGTTGAGCATGAATATGATTTGATCATGTTTATTGCAATACGGTTATTCATTTAAGTAAGAGAATAAATTGTTGTTCTATTTACATGAATAAAACCTTATATGGTTACACACCCAATGAAAATGGTTCGTTGGATCTCGATCGTAGTGATACACATATTCATAATATTGAAACCAAAAGATGCAAAGTTAATAATGATAGTGCAACTTATTTGTGGCACTGCCGTTTAGGTCATATTGGTGTAAAGCGCATGAAGAAACTCCATGCTGATGGACTTTTGGAATCACTTGATTATGAATCACTTGATGCTTGCGAACCATGCCTCATGGGAAAGATGACTAAGACTCCGTTCTCCGGAACAATGAAGCGAGCAACAGATTTGTTGGAAATCATACATACTGATGTATGTGGTCTGATGAATATTGAGGCTCACGGTATGTATCATTATTTTCTAATCTTCACAGATGATTTCAGCAGATATGAGTATATCTACTTGATGAAACATAAGTCTGAAACATTTGAAAAGTTCAAAGAACTTCAGAGTGAAGTGGAAAGTCATTGTGACAAGAAAATAAAGTTTCTACGATCTGATCGCCGAGACAAATATTTGAGCTACGAGTTTGGTCTTCAATTAAAACAATGTGGAATAGTTTCACAAAATCATGCCACCTGGAACACCACAGTGTAATGGTGTGCCCGAACATCGTAACCGTACTTTATTAGATATGGTGCGATCTATGATGTCTCTTACCGATTTACCACTATCGTTTTGGGGTTATGCATTAGAGATAGCTACATTCACATTAAATAGGGCACCATCTAAATCCATTGAGACGACACCGTATGAACTATGGTTTGGCAAGAAACCTAAGCTGTCGTTTCTTAAAGTTTGAGGTTGCAATGCTTATGTGAAAAAGTTTCAACCTGATAAGCTCAAACCCAAATCAGAGAAGTGCGTCTTCATAGGATACCCAAAAGAAAATGTTGGGTACACCTTCTATCACAGATCCGAAGGCAAGATATTCGTTGCTGAGAATGGATCCTTTCTAGAGAAGGAGTTTCTCTCGAAAGAAGTGAGTGGGAGGAAAGTAGAACTTGATGAGGTAACTGTACCTGCTCCCTTATTGGAAAGTAGTTCATCACAGAAATATGTTCCTGTGACTACTACACCAATTAGTGAGGAAGCTAATGATGATGATCATGTAACTTCAGATCAAGTTACTACCGAACCTCGTAGGTAAACCAGAGTGAGAGCCGCACCAGAGTGGTACGGTAATCCTATTCTGGGGGTCATGTTACTTGACCATGACGAGACCTACGAACTATGAGGAAGCGATGATGAGCCCGGATTCTGCGAAATGGCTTGAGGCCATGAAATCTGAGATGAGATCCATGTATGAGAACAAAGTATGGACTTTGATTGACTTGCCCAATGATCGGCAAGCCATTGAGATTAAATGGATCTTCAAGAGGAAGACGGACGCTGGTAGTAGTGTTACTATCTACAAAGCTAGAATTGTCGCAAAAAGGTTTTCGACAAGTTCAAGGTGTTGACTACGATGAGAGTTTCTCACTCGTATCTATGCTTAAGTCTGTCCGAATCATGTTAGCAATTGCCGCATTTTATGAAATCTGGCAAATGGATAAACAAAACTGCATTCCTTAATGGATTTATTAAAGAAGAGTTGTATATGATGCAACCAGAAGGTTTTGTCAATCCTAAAGGTACTAACAAAATATGCAAGCTCCAGCGATCCATCTATGGACTAGTGCAAGCATCTCGGAGTTGGAATATATGCTTTGATAAGTTGATCAAAGCATATAGTTTTATACAGACTTGCGGTGAAGCCTAGATTTACAAGAAAGTGAGTGGGAGCACTACAGCAGTTCTGATAAGTATATGTGAAAGACATATTGTTGATCGGAGATAATGTAGAATTATTCTGCAAAGAATAAAGGAATGTTTGAAAGGAGTTTTTCAAAGAAAGACCTCGGTGAAGCTGCTTACATATTGGGCATCAAGATCTATAGAGATAGATCAAGACGCTTGATAAGTTTTTCAATGAGTACATACCTTGACAATATTTTGAAGTAGTTCAAAATGGAACAGTCAAAGAAGGAGTTCTTGCCTGTGTTACAAAGGTGTGAAGTTGAGTAAGACTCAAAACCCGACCACGGCAGAAGATAGAGAGAGAATGAAAGTCATTCCCTATGCCTCAGCCATAGGTTCTATAAAGTATGTCATGCTATGTACCAGACCTATTGTATACCCTGCCCTGAGTTTGGCAAGGGAGTACAATAGTGATCTAGGAGTAGATCACTGGACATTGGTCAAAATTATCCTTAATGGAATAAGGATATGTTTCTCGATTATGGAGGTGACAAAAGGTTCATCGTAAAGGTTACGTCGATGCAAGTTTTGACACTGATCCAGATGACTCTAAGTCTCAATCTGAATACATATTGAAAGTGGGAGCAATTAGCTAGAGTAGCTCCATGCAGAGCATTGTTGACATAGAAATTTGCAAAATACTTATGGATCTGAATGTGGCAGACCCGTTAACTAAACTTCTCTCACAAGAAAAACATGATCACACCTCAGTATTCTTTGGGTGTTAATCACATAGCGATGTGAACTAGATTATTGACTCTAGTAAACCCTTTGGGTGTTGATCACATGTCGATGTGAACTATGTGTGTTAATCACATGGTGATGTGAACTATTGATGTTAAATCACATGGCGATGTGAACTAGATTATTGACTCTAGTGCAAGTGGGAGACTGAAGGAAATATGCCCTAGATGCAATAATAAAGTTATTATTTATTTCCTTATAACATGATAAATGTTTATTATTCATGCTAGAATTGTATTAACCGGAAACATAATACATGTGTGAATACATAGACAAACAGAGTGTCACTAGTATGCCTCTACTTAACTAGCTCGTTGATCAAAGATGGTTATGTTTCCTAACCATAGACATGAGTTGTCATTTGATTAACGAGATCACATCATTAGGAGAATGATGTGATTGACTTGACCCATTTCGTTAGCTTAGCACTTGATCGTTTAGTTTGTTGGTATTGCTTTCTTCATGACTTATACATGTTCCTATGACTATGAGATTATGCAACTCCCGTTTACCGGAGGAACACTTTGTGTGCTACCAAACGTTACAACGTAACTGGGTGATTATAAAGGTGCTCTACAGGTGTCTCCAAAGGTACTTGTTGGGTTGGCGTATTTCGAGATTAGGATTTGTCACTCTGATTGTTGGAGAGGTATCTCTGGGCCCTCTCGGTAATGCACATCACTTAAAGCCTTGCAAGCATTGCAACTAATGAGTTAGTTGTGGGATGATGTGTTACGGAACGAGTAAAGAGACTTGCCGGTAACGAGATTGAACTAGGTATTGAGATACCGATGATCGAATCTCGGGCAAGTAACATACCGATGACAAAGGGAACAACGTATGTTGTTATGCGGTCTGACCGATAAAGATCTTCGTAGAATATGTGGGAGCCAATATGAGCATCCAGGTTCCGCTATTGGTTATTGACCGGAGACGTGTCTCGGTCATGTCTATATTGTTCTCGAACCCATAGGGTCCGCACGCTTAAGGTTTCAATGACAGTTATATTATGAGTTTATGAGTTTTGATGTACCGAAGGAGTTCGGAGTCCCGGATGAGATCGGGGACATGACGAGGAGTCTCGAAATGGTCGATACGTAAAGATCGATATATTGGACGACTATATTCAGACGTCGGAAAGGTTCCGAGTGATTCGGGTATTTTTTGGAGTACCGGAGAGTTACGGGAATACGTATTGGGCCTTATTGGGCCATACGGGAAAGAAGAAAAAGGGCCTCAAGGGTGGCCGCACCCCTCCCCTTGGTCTGGTCCGAATTGGACTAGGGAAGGGGGGCGCCCCCTTCCTTCCTTCTCCTTTTCCCTTCCTCTTTTCCTATTCCATATGGGAGGTGGAATCCTACTGGGACTAGGGAGTCCTAGTAGGACTCCACACTTGGCGCGCCCCCTCCTAGGCCGGCCTCCTCCTCCCTTGCTTCTTTATATACGGGTGCGGGGGGCACCCCAAAGACACAACAATTGATCATTGATCTCTTAGCCGTGTGCGGTGCCCCCTTCCACCATAATCCTCGATAATATTGTAGCAATGCTTAGGCGAAGCCCTGCGACGGTAGAACATCAAGATCGTCACCACATCGTCGTGCTGATGGAACTCTTCCCCAACATTCTGCTGGATCAGAGTCCGGGGATCGTCATCGAGCTGAACGTGTGCTAGAACTCGGAGGTGCCGTAGTTTCGGTGCTTGATCGGTCGGGCCGTGAAGACGTACGACTACATCAACCGCGTTGTGCTAACGCTTCCGCTTTCGGTCTACGAGGGTACGTCGACAACACTCTCCCCTCTCATTGCTATGCATCACCATGATCTTGCATGTGCGTAGGAATTTTTTTGAAATTACTACGTTCCCCAACACCATCTTCAAGCTTCATGAGAAAATCGAGCACCTCCAAGCCCAGATCTATGACCTGCAAAATCAAAACTATGAGTATGAATATAGATTCAAGAGGATGAGTTTGGCTGTAGATTTGAGGTTTTAGGAGACTCGATCATCCTTCTATGATGGTGAGCCTATGCCTTGGAAGAAGGACGACAAGGCTACGCCATCAACAAACCGTCAACTTCTTCACCAATAAAGGAGACATAATCACATGGGTATGGGCACTCCCCTTGGCAACTGCCAAGCTTGGGGGAGTGCCCCGATATCGTATCACCATCACTTTTATCTTTACCATTTTTCTTAGTTTGATCCTTTTGGTAATATCTTAATCTAGTAGTATAAAGCTTTTAGTATGATCTAGTTGTGAGTTTTGCTTTATGATCCTTCTATGTAATCGAGTCCGTGAGCTATATAATAAAGATTAGTGTTGAGTCAAGGGCTTGATTATTTTGCCATGATCTTGAGTGAATAAAAGAAAAGAGAAAGAATAAAAGTAATAGAAGAGATCATATGGATCTTATGGAGAGTAATGAGCTCACATAGAAAGAGTATGATGATTAAAAGTTGCTGAGAGTTGACAAACATAGTTTTGGTCATCGTTGCAATTAATAGGTAGTAATAAAGAAAGAGAGGTCTTCACATATAAATATACTATCTTGGACATCTTTTATGATTGTGAGCACTCATTAAAATATGACATGCTAAAGAATTGGCGTTGGACAAGGAAGACAACGTAATGGGTTATGTTTTCCTACATCTGAGATAAATTATATTGTCATGGATCATCCAACATGATTGAGCTTGCCTTCCCCCCTCACGCTAGCCAAATTCATCGCACCAAGTAGAGATACTACTTGTGCTTCCAAACACCCTTAAACCAGTTTTGCCATGAGAGTCCACCATACCTACCTATGGATTGAGTAAGGTCCTCCAAGTAAGTTGTCATCGGTGTAAGCAATAAAAATTGCTCTCTAAATATGTACGACTTATTAGTGTGGGAGAAAATGAGCTTTATACGATCGTGTGATATGGAAGAAATAAAAGCGACAGACTGCATAATAAAGGTCCATATCACAAGTGGCAATATAAAGTGATGCTCTTTCACATTAAGATTTTGTGCATCCAACCATAAAAGCGCATGACAAACTGTGTTTCCCTCTGCGAAGGGCCTATCTTTTACTTTTATCTCCTGCCTTACATAAGAATCATGGTGATCTTCACCCTTCCTTTTTACATTTTATCTTTTGGCAAGCACAACATGTTGGAAAGATCCTTGTATATATGGCTAACTGGATGTGAGTTTTCATGAACTATTATTGTTGACATTACCCTTGAGGTAAAACATTGGGAGACAAAACTATAAGCCCCTATCTTTCTCTGTGTCCGACTAAAACTCCATACCCATAAGTATTGCGCGAGTGTTAGCAATTGTGAAAGACTATATGATAGTTGAGTATGTGGACTTGCTGAAAAGCTCTTATATTGACTCTTTCCTATGTTATGATAAATTGCAATTGCTCCAATGACTGAGATAATAGTTTGTTAGTTTTCAATGAAGTTTATGATTCATACTTGAAATTGTGACTGAATTGTTACTTTAGCATAAGAGATCATATGACAAGAATTATATAAGTTGCTATTCTAAGAATGATCATGATGCCCTCATGTCCGTATTTTATTTTATCGACACCTCTATCTCTAAACATGTGGACATATTTTTCGATTTCGGCTTTCGCTTGAGGACAAGCGAGGTCTAAGCTTGGGGGAGTTGATACGTCCATTTTGCATCATGCTTTTATATCAATATTTATTGCATTATGGGATGTTATTACACATTATGTCAGAATACTTATGCATATTCTCTCTTATTTTACAAGGTTTACATAAAGAGGGAGAATGCCGGCAGCTGGGATTCTGGGCTGGAAAAGGAGCAAATATTAGAGACCTATTCTGCACAGCTCCAAAAGTCCTGAAACTTCACGGAAGACATTTTCAGAATATATAATAAATACTAAGCGCAAGAAGTTCACTAGGGGGGCCACACCCTGCCCACGAGGGTGGGGGGCACGCCCTACCCCGCTGGGCGCCCCCCTACCTCATGGGCCCCCTGGTGGCCCTCCGATGGCCATCTTCTGCTATATGGAGTCTTTCGATGAGAAAAAAAATCATAAGCCATCTTCCCGGACGAGACTCCGCCGCCACGAGGCGGAACCTTGGCGGAACCAATCTAGGGCTCTGGCGGAGCTGTTCTGCTGGGGAAACTTCCCTCCGGGGGGGGGGGTCATCACCATCGTTATCACCAATGCTCCTCTCATCGGGAGAGGGCAATCTCCATCAACATCTTCACCAGCACCATCTCCTCTCAAAACCCTAGTTCATCTCTTGTATCCAATTCTTGTCTCCAAGTCCGGGATTGGTACATGTGGGTTGCTAGTAGTGTTAATTACTCCTTGTAGTTGATGCTAGTTGGTTTATTTGGTGGAAGATCATATGTTCAGATCCTATATGCATATTAATACCCCTCTGATTATGAACATGAATATGCTTTGTGAGTAGTTACGTTTGTTCCTGAGGACATGGGAGAAGTCTTGCTATTAGTAGTCATGTGAATTTGGTATTCGTTAGATATTTTGATGAGATGTATGTTATCTCTCCTCTAGTGGTGTTATGTGAACGTCGACTACATGACACTTCACCATTATTTGGGCCTAGAGGAAGGCATTGGGAAGTAATAAGTAGATGATGGGTTGCTAGAGTGACGGAAGCTTAAACCCTTGTTTATGCGTTGCTTCGTAAGGGGCTGATTTGGATCCATATGTTTCATGCTATGGTTAGGTTTACCTTAATACTTTTGTTGTAGTTGCGGATGCTTGCAATAGAGGTTAATCATAAGTGGGATGCTTGTCCAAGTAAGGACAATACCCAAGCACCGGTCCACCCACATGCCAAATTATCAAAGTACCGAACGCGAATCATATGAACGTGATGAAACCTAGCTTGACGATATTCCCATGTGTCCTCGGGAGCGCTTTACATTATATAAGAACTTGTCCAGGCTTGTCCTTTGCTACAAAAAGGATTGACCCACCTTGCTGCACTTTATTTACTTTTGTTACTTGTTGCTCGTTACCAATTATCTTATCATAAAACTACCTGTTACCTATAATTTCAGTGCTTGCAGAGAATACCTTGCTGAAAACCGATTATCATTTCCTTTTGCTCCTCGTTGGGTTCGACACTCTTACTTATCGAAAGGACTACGATAGAACCCCTATACTTGTGGGTCATCACCAGCTCGCCGCGACTTTGCATTGCTCGCGAGCAGGCCGGCCTGGCCGGCGAGGACCATGAGATGCTCTTCGTCCTGGACGTCGGCATCGGCTTCCTCCTCCAGCAGCGCCACAAGAGCCTCCTCCTCGTCCGAGTCCATCGCCGGGCAGACCAATCGTCAAACACCTGGCGGGCGTGGTGGGCGCACAGCCGCCGGTATCCCGCCCTGCGCGGCTGGAGCGCCGAAAAACTCGCCCAAGGAAGGTGGTGGAGAGGTTTCCACGGTGAAACCATCTCTCTTTTCCGGCGGAGAATGGCCTATCTAGCGGCGGTGGGCAGCACCGGGATCGGCAGGGTGGCGGCAGGGCGCGCGGGGGTGGGCGAATCTGGACGATTGTCTTGACTTTTGGCCTGACAGTGTGGCCCAGACGTGGGTTTCCCTTCCGCCGGAGCCCCTGAGCGCCCCCCCCCCCCCCCTCAGTGTGCTTGGTTCGGCCTGGGATCATTGGGCCCAAAACGGGCCGAGTCGGCGGATTTCGGCATCTTGGGGGCGCGACTGCGGGTTTTTTTCGGTGCCGGCGTGAAAAAAGTCGCCCTGGGGGGCCTGTTGGGGGCGCGGCTGGAGATGCTCTTATGTTGCTGCTGCAAATATACTATGTTTGTTGCTTAATATGCTGATTTTTCCTGCTGCTATTGTTGTAATATGCTCATTTTTTCTATCAAAAGCTGAGGTTTTCACTGACTACTCGCGGGGACGGGTCCCCGTGGGTTTTGTAAACCCGATGGGCTTAGGGGGCGGGCAAAAACTGCCCCCGTGCACGGGAACGGGGACGGGCTTGCGATTTTCTCGTGGGGACGGGTTTGGAAAAGCAAAACTCGATGGGTTTCGTCCCCGTTGTCATCTTGATGTGTGGTACACTTCCTTTCCAATTATTAAATTGCACGTAGAAATTGTTGATTTACTCCTTGTCTGAACGATAAGGATGAACCCAAGCGACCAGCCCCCTCCCCCCCCCCCCTCCCCTCCCCTTCACTCGCATCAGTCGCTTCCACTCATGCTCATCCCCTCGCGCTAGCCAGCGTAGGCTGGATCCCACTGCAGGTCGCCCGCTTCGCCTGAATCGAGCGGCCGCCGCATACTCTATCTTTCGACCAGCCCCCATTCGTTCTTGTGTCGAGCGATTTCTCTCTTCTCTCACATTTTTCTTTGAGGGGTGAGCGATTTTTTCTTGAGATATTCCATCAGAATTCTCTTTTATGTGGTTAGTCACTAGTAATTTAAAAATATAATACTGCCTCCATTCCTAATATAAGTCCTAATAGAGATTTTAATATGGATTACATATAGATGTATATAGACATAGTTTAGAGTGTAGATTCACTTATTTTGCACCGTATGTGGTCCATATTGGAACCTCTAAAAATACTTATATTTAGGAATGGATGGAGTAGATTAACTGTGATGTGAGTCAAAACAACTGTTTTTTCTTTGGTCATAATATTTGTTGCATGCACTTTATTATGTCTTTTTCTAGAGGTCAATTGATGACTTGTTGAACCTTGACATCATCTATCCCTTTGACCACAGTGTGGACCACCTGCTGGTATGCGGTCAAGATGTCTTAATGGAGAAGTTTTATTTCTCTTTGACTCTATATATACGATACGTCGTTCCTTCTCCTGTAACATTATATATCATTCCTTGGGCCTCGCCGGGTGTGGAATTCAAGAATGGACAAGCAGTCTGTCACAGCTTGTTTTGTGGTGATACTTGTGCTCTTAGGAAGCAGTATGAGTGCAGGTATGTGCTAGCTATTGTTTTTCTGAAGTAGGTTTCTTATGGAATAGGTTATTTTTTAGGAATAACCTATCAAAACATGTAGTAGTATATTTCAAGATCGTAATACCAGAAGTTTTCTTAAATATGATGTTGGCGCGCATTTTTTTATGTGTCCTTGAGGCATGCATATTATGTGTTACCAGTTATGCAATAGTGTAACATGGTATGTTGTTACAATTGATGTCTTGCTATTATTATAACATGGTATATCTAACCCTTAATTTATTTGGGATGCACAGAGATCTGTGAGAGAACGGGCAATATATTGACCATATGCACCAATTCTATCTGCGCGCGGCTCTGTCATCTGGATGCAGAGGCATCTAAGAGAAAACTCGCGCATTACTCGTGCGCTGGGACGGTCTTCAGCTTTTGCAACTGCAAAGTTTGCACCATTTTATAGAAGTTGGATAGACATTTACTATGCCAAGTGCACTTGAAGTGTTGATTTAATAATTGGGCACTTTGTATCCTGGAGTCGCATAGTTATGTTTGGAAGTGATAATAATATGTCTAGTCTCAGCGAAAGGCGAAATTCATAGAGTTATTACTCCCTTCAATCCATATCGCTGTCCGTTTGAACGACTAGTAATATGGCTAGCAGCTCCAATGGCGAATTCCCTGTTCAGGTGAGGCCTTGGTTTTCGTACTCATACTCATGTGTGTTCCTGGCCGGATGCCGAGGTCAATTTGTCATCGGCCGTAACTCGTAAGTGGTTGTTGGCGGCCTTTTGCTTCCCCATATGGACCGACACATTTGACGCATGCATTAACTCAATCAAGTCAGCACTTTCTCAAAACAACGTCAAACATTAACTCATTCAAATCAAATCTTCAGAAAATTTCAACTAAAATGCAAACGTTTCTTTCCTTCCACTACTCATATCCAAATCAAATCATATCATATCAACCTATTATTATGTGCTCGGCGTACTATCAGAATCGGCACAGGCCTATACGCAAGCTCATAGTATTGCCTCCATTCAGGTTAAATCTTCCACACCGACTCTTTTTATCCTGCCAGTTTAGTTAAAGTGGTTTTTAGCCCACTAATCTACTTAATCCTTTTTTATCTGCCAAATTTAGTAACATTGTTACGAAAAGGAATCGATCATGGTGATCTCTAATCTCTACTATTAAAAAAAGATGTGTATGTAGTCGTTCGGCCATTAATGTGAAAATAATATGAAACCGAGCACCGAATCAATTTGGAAATTAAGAAATTAATCCACCAAACAGTGAATTATTTGTGCAATTAATTAGTTCCATTTAAATTAAGATTTTACTGCACCGAATCCATCTAAAAATCAAGTAATTAGTGCACTGAATTAATCACATGGCAATTCGAGAGCCGAATCGATTTGAAAATAAGACCACTATTAAAATTAATTAGTAAGACAAGTTAATTACCTGTGCAATTAATTAGTTCCATTTAAATAGGGATTTTTCTTTGTCGAATCAGTTTGAAAGTTGAGTCATTAATGTGATTACTTAAGGTCGAGGGCTCTAATCGTGTCTTTGAGGACATTCGGTAACACGCCACCATTATTCAAATATTGTTTTATCCTGTAGGAAAACACAGGTATTTAGCTACTAATCATAGAAATGATCCATTGATTAGTTTGTAAGAGAACAAGCACTTCAAAAAAAATCAACAATAGTTGTTGCAGAGGAATAAACGAATCTTAATCTAGAAGATGAGTATCCTACAACAGAAAATCTTGACATCAACACGGATGATAAAAATGTTATTGTCCATGATATCAGGTTTAATTTATCTGCTAGAGAATATGTTACTCCCTTCATTCCTAAATATAAGACCTTTTAGATATTTCACTATGGACTATATACGGACTCTGTATATAGTCCATAGTGAAATCTCTAAAAGGTCTTATATTTAGGAAGGGAGATAGTAGTATAGAAGCAGAACCATTTTTCCTATAGGTCCGTCTAGATCTTAGTCGAGTGAGACTTCGGTCAGATGACATCGTCCAACAATAGCCCAGCCCATCTTTAATTTCTCATTTAATCTGCTACTTTTCTACTATTGTTGGGCCGGCTCTGCTATTGCGTCTAATGCATTTGTCATTTTCTCGGTTGCTCTGTGCTTTTTGGTCTGCGTTTTTTTACTCTATCGAGAGTTTCTGGAGATGCTGCTAGTTTGGCACACTGGCCGGGCCAGTAGTAAGTTTGGATGATTTTTCTTCCATCCATTTTTTGTTGTTTTTGTTTGTTTTTTCTGTTTTTTCTGTTGTCTGTTAAATGTTTATTTCCTTTGAAAAATTAGTTATCGGCTCATTATAAAAAAGAAAATGGAAGCATTTTATTTACATTTATCATAATGTTTTGGAAAAAGTGCTCTTTTATTCTTAAAATTATTCAACATGTGTTGAAAAATTTGTTCCTAAAAACCATCATGTTTCTTAAAAAAAATTCACCATGTGTTTTGAAAAGAAAAAAAATACAAAAACAACAAAAACTAAGCATAAAAATATGATGATGATAATAATAATAGTTGTAATAAAAGTAGTAATTGTGTGGATGATACTTGCAATTCCACGCTAGTGGCAGACATGGGATCCCTCCATCAGCAGGAAATGTATCCGAGTTGCAGCCAGGGACGACACTTGCAGTTGCTTGACTAGTAGTAGACATTCAATTATCCCCCTCCCTCAAACAAAACACCGCCGAGATGTAGTCGCGTTGAAGACATGCAGTTGCAGTCGGGGGCTACACTTGCAGTTGCATGCCTAGTGGCAGATATGCAACTACGCCCTCCCGAACAAAAACACCACAGAGTTGCAGTCACGTTGAAGACTTGCAGTTGTTGTCGAGCGCAACACTTGCAGTTGCATGTGTAGTACAAGACATGCAATTGTTTTCCACCCTCTGACAAAAATAACACTAAGTTGCAATCGCATTGAAGACATGCAGTTGCAGTCGAAGGCGACGCTTGCAGTTGCGTGCCTAGTGCCAGATATGCAACTCCCCCCTTCGAAAAAACACTAGTAAGTTGCAATCGCGTTGAAGACACACAGTTGCAGTCGGAGGCGCCCCTTGCAGTTGCACGCCTAGTGCCAGACATGCAACTTCCTCCTCGACAAAACACTAGTAAGTTGAAGACATACAATTGCAGTCGGGACGACACTTGCAGTTGACTAGCAAGAAAATACTCTTAAAAGGGGGGAGATAAATTGCACGCGGATGACAGACATATAATAGTGTGTGTGGCTGATGCGCATGGAACTCCGTATGATCGATGGATGTGACCGATGACAATACTCTTGAAAAGAAAAGAAAAAGTTGCACACCGATGGTTGACATGTAATTACGCACAAAAACAAAAAACATGTGGTAGTATTTATGAAAAAACAAAAGCTAATAGAAAACAGAAAAAGAAATGGGAAAAGGAAAAATGGGAGCAAAGCAAGCAAACAATCCAGTGCGAAGTCAGCAGAAAGCAACGACAGAAACGCAAAAGACAAAGAAAAAAGCCCGCCAGAACACCCGCCTAGCACAAAAGCAACGCACGCGCGCTACAAAAAGGCCCAACAAAACAAAGAAACGGGCTGGTCGCCTTATACAGGCTGAAACAAGGACAAACACACCTAGCGCAAATCTTAAAGCGAACAAAACATCCAATGGCTCACTCGTCCACTGACACGAGATTTTTTTTTAACACGACTGAGACGAGATTTAGCAGCTCCGTTTTCCTATGGATACTTTTGGAAAAAACCTAGCGTAATCTATATCTATATTACTATGAAACGAGCAAACTATTTTTATTCTTCAAGCCACCCCACAAGTGTATCTATGCCTTCTTTTCTCGCAAGAAAAAAGTAAGCCGCCCCACAAGTGTATCTATACCTTTTTTTCTTGCAAGAAAAATGTATCCATATCTTCTATATACTACTCCTTCTATTCCGTAATATAAAGAGAAAATTCCTTATTTGACACTGTCTTAAAATTTGGTTCCTTATTTGACACTGGAAATGTTTTTCTTTCCTATTTGACACTAGTCCTAAATTTTATTCCCTATACGACACTTTCGTTCATTTTGAGTCTAAATGACACTTGAAAAGATGATTTTGCCCCTCATGTGGTATGTGTGCGCGCGTGCGTGTGCTGTTGCGTGTGTGGGTGCACGCGCACATGTGTGCTGCCGCTGCATGTGTGTGTGCATGTGTGCTGCTGCTGCATGTGTGTGTGCAGGTGTGCTGCTGCGTGTGTGTTTGCTACTGCGTGTGTACGTGCGCGTGTGTGTGTTGTTGCGTGCCTATGTGTTGCATGTGTGTGTGCTGCTGCGTGTGTGTATGTGGGTGTGTGCTGCGTGCGTGTGTGTTGCTGCGTGTGTGTGTGTGCACGCGCGCGTGCGTGTGTGTGCGCGTGCGTGTGTGTTGGTGCATGTGTATGTGTTGATGCGTGTGTGCTTCTGCTTTCGCACTGTGCGTGTGTGCGCTATTGCCCTCCACACACATACCACATGAGGGGCAAAAGAGTCTTTTCAGGTATCATTTAGGCTTAAAATGGACGAAAATGTTATATAGGGAATAAAATTTAAAATTTGTGTCAAATAAAGAAGAAAAACTTTTTCAGTGTCAAATAAGGAAGCAGATTTTAAGATAGTGTCAAATAAGAAATTTTCTCTAATATAAAAGCGTTTTTAACACGAGTGTGATGTCTAAAACGCTTTATATTATGGACGGAAGGAGTACTATTAAACAAACAAACTATTCTTTTTTTCCTTCAAGACACCCACCAGTGTACCTAGCCTGATTAGCACTGCTAAATTAGACTCCTGAATAAAATCTAATGGTTATGATTAATTTAATCTTGAGTCATCAAATGTACAATTAGCAATTTAAATAGTATACGACGGAACGACTCCGCCCGTAGAGGAATATTCCGTCCCACTAATCCACGAATCGATCTTCTTCTGTAATCCCAAAAATGCTATACCTACATAACCAGTTACGTAAAGCTAAGTTTCTTTCCATCTGAACTAACCATCCCCCCCCCCCCCCCTGATTTTCAGGGGGTGGGCCTGGGCCTTTTTGCCTTCCAATGAAATTAGGCAGCTCAGATTGTAAGTAGGTTTCGTAACGATTGTTATGTAGGTGTAGCAAAGCTCCTGTAATCCCTCCATGTCAATTTCACCCCTGCCAAAAATTCCTCCTACGGAGGCACGCGCACCGCCTCTACGCAACGCCTTCTTGGACCCGGGAAATCGGAGATTGCCGCTCCGCCGGACTCCGGAGCTCGCCGGAGGCACCTATCGGTTCTCGAGGTCTTCAAACGGAGCCGGAACAACACAGGCACCGATGGCCACTAGACATAGCCAGTGACTGCCTCAATGGCGCTCGAGGCCTCCAGCGTCGTGGACGACTTCAAGGCCTACGAGCGCGGCACCGGCATCACCATCTTTGTTCCCACCATGAAGCCTTCGCGGGACTCCCTCCCACCACCGACCGCCTCCAATCCCTCCCGCTGGCCGCAAGGCCATCGTGCTGCACTCCTACTACCAGCTCGGGAGAACGTATCTGGTGAAACGAGCAAACTGGTGCACCAGATGCTCCAGCGATACATGGGCCGTTGGATTCAAAATAGAGGGACAGGATTCAGTGAGATGATGGGACTGCTGGCACATTTGCAGAACAGTCCTTGCAGTGCAGTTAAATGCAGCGATTTGACCTCACCATATCCAGATCGTGTTCTTCCCCTTGCCAGATTCTGTACCAGTGCAGCCGCCTGGTGCTATTGTTAAGGTCCAGCGAGCTCAAGAACTGATCTCAGATCTTCACCAAAATCAGTATTCTCTCTCTCTCTCTCCCTCTTCTGTACCACTCCAACAGGCAAAATAGGTTAGTAAATTTCGCTTGATCTCTCTCAATCATGTACCAATGGAGCGTCGTCTCACTGAAATCCAGATGGGTGATCTGATTTGTTGAAAGCAGTGCCTTGATTTCGTCTTTCGCAGCAGCGCCTCGTTGTGAGGGCATACTCAATCTACCACTAACGCCGCCGGTGGCACTATCCAACTACAGCAGCTCAAGGATCTAGATCTAGGTCTGTATGCTTCTTCTCAAAAGGCATCTTTTTATTGATTAAGATTTGGAATAGTGCGCTGTCAGCACAATATTTAGGTATGAGCTACGAGTATATTTCTACGATCTTCATGCAAATTACAAGGGATGCACTCCCTGTTTGGATCCTTTATTCGTAAACAATATTAAACAGAACTTGTACTTTACAATGTTCAACTGAACTTCGTGAAAGCATTAACAAGTTCATCTTCCTGATTTTATTATCTACAGTAGTTCATCTTTTGGACAAAACTGGTTTTTTTCAGTCTCCTATATACAATGTATACTAAACCATGACTTGCAGAATGTCGGTGTTCCTTACAATCCATTGCAAAACCTCATATATTGTTCCCTATAATTTGTTTGAAAAAACATGATATAGTAGTGAACTGACCTTTTTATTCTATAAATGTGATACTTTGGGATCCCTGTTTTATCTGGTAGCAAATTTTTAGTAAAAGACAATCCAATGTTAGTTTCGCATAGAGGATAGAGCTGCCTATGATTGCTTATGTGATTGCTATGAGATTCATAACCTATGTTAGTTTCAATGGATTTGCAAGATGGGGTGTCACTCCAAAGTTTGGCTTGGCTCATTACTATGTTGGAAGGTCATTATGGAGTCTTATTGCCTGGAGCTGGTAAATCTGTTGAAGATGCGGACCGCAAACAGGGCTGCAATTCTTCATGTTCTTATGCAAATCAGAAGCTGCTTTTGACATTGACAAGGCAGGTAGCCAAAGTTGTTGCATCCAAGAATTATGCATAAAACAATGCATCGCCATTTCCTGCTCTTGGTTGCATATGTGGCATGTCCCTGGTTTGGAAGCACACCCTTGTACCTTATTATCATCTTATTTAGGTTGCGAAATTGATTCCTTCAGTGGATAGAATTTCATGCTCACTTTATTTGCATGCCACTGTACTGGAGGATTTGTTTTAGAAACTATATGACTAGATATTGGTACTGATTTTAATTTGAGGTAATATCACAGCAACTTATTTCATATAATATTTAGGTACACTTTCACTTTATTGTTTTCATCTAATATGTTGGGGCTATTTTTGACAAAAAAGATATGAGATTATCATATTTTTTCAGAAATCTGAATGCAAACTTGTTGTACCTCTTTTTCTTCTGTTTTTCGTTTTGAGTTATTGTCCCTTCCTCCATCTCGCTATCCTTTGCTTCCCAATAACGACTGTTTATACTATATAGCTGCAGTGAAGAATGACATATCAAGATTACTTACATACATATTGTCAGGCCACATAAGCCTCTTCCGCGACCACTCATTGGCAGGTAAATATTTCTATATCATGTTTTTTATGGTTGCTCCAGAACTGACTATTCGGTGATTATTCAGATTCAGGACCATCTTTCATGCTCCAACAATAGTTTGCCTTTGATCTTCAAATCGATTAGTTGAAGGCATGACCGGATAATCTTCAGAGTAGGAGTCATCTTCATATGTCTCCTAGTTGGCAGCTCATGAAACTGATAATGTCACCTCCCATACTAGTACAGATCATGTCTGGTTGTCTCAGACTCCGATTTTTCTGGAACCATGTAATCAGCAAGAAAGTACACTTGGTAACAAAATTTAGTATGCGGCTTGTTTGTAGTTTAGAAGGGCGGTTGCTGTACAATTGATGTGTATGCTTGTGATGTCTCAATGTAAAAGATGTGATGTTCTTCCATAGAAGCTTCTAAAGATCTTTGGTTTAGTTGCAAAACAACATCTGCTTCTCTGATACTTTTTTTAGGAAAGAGGCCACATCTGCTTCTCTGCTTATCTGATACAGTACTTCTTAATATTGTTGAGCATTCCAACTGCGTGAAGAATCAATTTGATTTTTTTTGTAATTTTTGCTAAAGTCAGCAATGGGCAATCACACAACAGTTAGATTAGCTGATACAAGAGCACAACTTGTCAAATTCCTCAGCTTGTTTAAAACAGAAGCTCGGTAGTACAGAGCGACCTGGAGTAGTAGCACAGAACAGAGGAAAAGCGAGGTAGACGAACTAGCCTTGGGAGGTCCATCCGATATATTAAGCTAGATTTGAAGGTCTGTTTTGCAAATGTACCAACAGCTCCCCTTACAGATGCATCTTGCCCCTTGATTTCGAATCTAATGGCCCATAACCTGGTGGTGCACCTGGTGCATGAGTCCGTCCGTTTCACAGGATACGTTCTCCCAGCTCGGCTCCCCCTCGAGTCCATCGTGGATCCCGTCCAGCCCACCCTTGCCATCCAGTGCACCGAGGCCGTCCTCTTCAAGCTCAACATCACACGATTCAGCGGCTCCGGCGCCATCGATCCCGGCGTCATGCTCGACCACCCGCACGGTGTTTGAGTCATCCCTAAAATTTTGATTACAGAGACTGGCTGGATCCTCGCTGTTAGTTTTTTTTCAAATAAGCAAGAAATTCAGCGTGCTTTGAAGCCTGAGGGAATCGCCAATGTTATGCACACTTGTCCGGCACGTAGTAGTATGTATTTGTACCTGTATGCATTGGTCAATTTTCATACTTCGAGTCGCATAATGATCCTTTTCTTTTTGACTTAAGGAATAGTCTAGACCTCAGAAACTAATCCCATCAAGCATATCTCCAAGATGCTTTAAGTTTTTGGAAAAGTTAGCTGGCGACCAATCGCTGAGAGAAGGGTGGCAAGCAAACCCTTTTTTATGGCAGTTTTAATTCTGATACGAGATCGACCGATGGAAGTTTAGAAACGAAAATTGGCTTCTCTAACAGAAACCGCCATCATCACTCCGAAAAAACTGCCACCGAAATTGTTCTAAATGCTTCTCTAACAGCAAACCCTTTTTTGCCTTTTCTTTTATTGTTTATGTTTTTATTTTTCCTTCTTTATATTAATTCAGGATTTCCCAAAATTCCGAATTTCAAAAAATTGTGAGTTTTGAAAAAATATGTTTGCAAAATCATAAAATGTTTGTGAATTCAAGAAATGTTCACCAAATCATAAAAAATTCACGGATTAAAAAAACTGTGTGATTTTAAAAAATTGTCCGCATATTATAAAAGAATTCAGTATTTTCAAAATATATTTGGAAAATAAAAATGTTCTTGGTTTTGAAAAATTATCGTGTATTCAAAACATATTCGTGATTTTCAAAAAATTCCATGAAATTTTATAACATGTACACAAAAATTCAAAAAAAACATCAATTTTGGATCTTGTTCCCCAATTTCAAAAATAGCTCATCGATTCAAAAAATGTTCGCTGATACCAAAACTGTTCATGAATTCGAAAGTTGTTCATTCATTTCACAAAATGTTCTTCTAAACAAAACAAATGTTTGTGAGTTTCAAAATGTGTTCCCAAATTTTTAAACAATATGCTTGTTGATTCAAAAATATGTTTGCCGATTGAAAATATTCCTAGAAATGTTCACGAATTCTTAAAATTTTCACAATTTCATAAAATGTTCAAGACTTTGTACAAAATGTTCGTGAATATGAAAAAAAAATTACGATTTCAAAAAGATATTGAATTCCAGAAATGTTTACGATTTCCAAAAAATATTCAGGAATTTTAAAGGTGTTCACAAAATGGAAAAGGTAAATTGAAAAAAACGAACTTAAAAAATAAACAAAAAAGAAAATTTTAAAGGAAAAGGGAAACGTTTGCGATTTCAAAAAATGTTCATGATTACAAAAAGTATTTAATTCCAAAAATGTTTACGATTTCAAAAACTATTCATGAATTTCAAAGGCGTTCGCAAAATGAAATCTAAAATTTGAAAATGAAAAGGGAAGGGATAAATACAAAGAAAAGAAAACCAAACTTGAAAAAAAAACCTTAAACGAAAAAAGAAAATTTAAAAGAAAATGTGAAATAATAAAAATAAAAGCGAGGCAAAAAAGGTTCATTTCCCAAAACCGGTGTACACTAAACTGCTGATGTGAGGTTTATGTAGACCAGTGGCTTAATGTTGATTTCCATATTGTTTGAAATTGTGCTCATAGAGATTTTTTTAAAAATATCATGTGGTCTATTTTAGTAGTTTTCCATGAGATTGCTCTAGATATGTAATAACCCGGATTTTTAGGGTTATTATTATTTTTTGTTCTGAAGTTAAGATGAATAATTAAATCTGTATTATTTCTTTAAACAAATGATTGAGCACTGTTTCAAAGAAATATAATAGACATGTATTTTTCTCCCTGCAATAATAGATGGAATATCCACACAATCAGATAGGGTGTGCATTTGTGCACGTGAGACTAGCATCCATGCACTCACATGGTGGTGTTTGTATGTGGTAGTAGGTGGTAGTATAATCTAGATAATTAAGAGAGTTAACATGGAATTAGACTAGATGGATTTGGGTCAGGTAGAAATGATACTTGGTAGATATTTCCTAATACGAGTGCTCCAAGTCAACTAGGTACATGCATGTAATCATGAGGAAGAGGCAACGTGGCTTGGTTCTAGAGGATATGCATGCATATGTCAGGTGTTTAGAAAACTCTAGTGAATCAACTACACGTACAGGAGAGGAATGGAAGCAAACGTGGGTAGATGCATGCATCGGCTGCATCGCTAGAAACCCAAGTTTCCTACGTGGGCTGCAACGTGGCCAAGTACTAGAGGAACGTAGAAATAGAAAATAGAAGTCAGCTTTTACGTGTCCTATACGTGGCCATTTCTTAGTGCTTAAGTGAGAGCCATGCCAAGATATTTTAGACTTGCACGGGTGCTTGCCTCATATAAATAGCTGCGGGTCACGCTGCTCAAAGCACAGCTCTGAGAGAAAGACATAGACACTGGAGGAGAGAGCCTGAGAAAAAGAAAGACACCGGAAAGATAAAGAAGAGAGATGAAGAATTCATGCATGCATCCATATTTGGAGAAGAATACAGCGTTTAGGTGCTGCTGGAGGGAAGAGCCGAGCCATACATCAGAAGAAATATGAGTATATGTGTGTTCGTCAGATTTTATACAAAGATGATGGAGTTTCATCTTCTGGCAGAATATTATTCTAAAGGAGAAATCATATTATCTGAGGCAAGTAGCTGCTTTGCTAAACTTCTTGGTCTCGCATTATTGTTGTCTTCCTTGATTATCTGATAATATTATTGCACCTTGATCTTTGTTGATCCTCTGTTGATCCTTGAGAGAGGAATGTGTTGTCTTCATAATCCATTTGTTGATGGAACCAGAGTATTTTGGAGGAACTCATGAAAAGTCCTGAGTGTATTGTCTTTGACTGATAAGATTCAAACGCATATCCATCTATATTGGTGTCACGACGGCAAACGTATTGTACCGGTCACAGTTCAGGTATGGGACTGTCTGAGTTCTCCGCTAAGAACGGCACTCGTTCGGAAGCGTGTTGATGATGGATCCGTAGGAGCGATCGACACTAGTAAGTCGAGTGGTCGGTTCTTGGAGGAATAAAGAGCTCTGCTCTTCTCGAACCTGTGTGATTCTAGTCGAGGCTGTCGACGTCAGAGTACCCCTCTTAAGAGCGTAAATGTGTGAAATTTCACCCATGTGACTCTCGGGTTGGGAAGCTTGCAGCCATGTGTGACGCCAATAATTTCTTGGTCTATTTTCATTATATCTGGTTATGTTGTTCTTTTACCTATTTCCAATGAAATTGGCCCCAGCAATTTGTCACGCTATTTATGCTCCTTTAGATACAGTCAACCTGTTGTTACTGTATCAATATCCTTAAATTCTACTCTTGTTGAATAGTAAAGTATCTACTTGCTGAGTATGACTTGTCGTATTTACCCTTGCTTTCTCTGTTTTTTTATATGCAGACGATGTAACATAAGCATGTTTAGAAGATGTCGTCATCTAAAATTAGGCTGGACCGGTGGGTGGGAAGCGACTATAGGCTGATTTATTTGAGATGTTGTAAATGTAAAGAATCTGTAAAAGCAAATTTATGAACCTTTGTGATCCATTGTTGGTTAATGCCTGCTTAATCACGCCTTGCGTGACTATAGTCTTCCTGGGCTATAGGCGCGCGGCGGCTGTCTCGCCTAGGCCCGGTCTTGGGGCGTGACAAGATAGCTCAAGAATTTGGGCGGCTAAGTCTATGTCTAGGATTTACTTAGTTTCTGGAAAGAATTTATATATCTTGGCGTTGGGAATAATTCGTTGTCGACAAGATCAGTTTTACGTGGACACCGCGGCCATCAACAGCAAGGGTGAGAAAAAAAATATAAGTGACAACATGATGGGCCATCGTGTTAAAATAGAGGACGCTCATATGTCGGGGTATCGAGCCATACTTATTTGGTTAGGATATAATATTTTTGTCTCCCGTTACAACGCACAGGCATGTTTGTTAGTATAATAGAATAACTACGATGTGAGTGAGAACCGCGGGTTTTTCTTTGGTCTTAATATTTTTTTTTGCATGCATTTTATTATGTCTTTTTTAGAGGTCTATAGAAGGCTTGTTGGACCATATCCATTTGACATCATCTGTCCCTTTAGCATCATCTATCCCTATCTCAGCAAAAAAATACATCATCTATCCCTTTAGCCTCGTGGGGACCACCTGCTGGTCGGTGGTCATGATATCTTATGGATACATTTTTATTTTATTTTTAGTCTATAGATATGATACGTCGCTCCTTATCCTTTGATATTATTATATATAATTCCTCGGCCTCCTCGGGTGTGGAATTCAAGGATGGACAAATAGCCTGTGGCAACTTGTTTTGTGGTGATACTTGTGCTCTTAGGAAGCAGTATGAGTGCAGGTGTGTTCTAGCTTTCTTAAATATATTTTTAAATATGATGTTGACTACAAGTATCACCACAAAACAAGCTGCCACGGACTGTTACCAATTATTACGTACGTGTTACCAATTATGCCATAGTGTAACATGGTATATTGTTACAATTGATGCCTCATTATTGTTGTAACATAGTATATCTCACCCTTAATTTATTTGGGATGCACAGAGGTCGGTGAGAGAATGAGCTATTTTTTGTTTCTTTTGTTCCAAGTCTCGATGCAATTGGTTTTGTCAAGAAATAGGGATTGGTAAAAAAATGTCGATTTTTATTGGTGCAGTGGCAAGGTCTTCGGCTTATGCAACTCTGCAAAATTTGCATCATCGTATAGAACTTGAATAGATATCACTATGACGAGTGCACCGGAAGATTTGATCTAATAATTGGGTCCTAAGAAATAATAATATCATGCGTGCAAATTAATTAGCGCGGATTATACTGTGTATGTACGCATGCATGTTAAGGCCGGTTTTAAGATAACTTTTTTTCTTCCTCAATCATCGATCGATCCGGTGAATCGGTTGGTGGTGCTAATTAAGTATTCCCTCCTTTCCGGTTTATAGGGCTTATCTCAAAATTTTAGTTTTTTTTGTTTTATAAGGCTTAATTTGGTTGTTCCTCATCACATGTTCAGATTTCAAGGTGCATTGAATCATTGCATGCAAGTATTCAAAGAAAATTGATCAATGCATGTACTTTATACAATGCATGCATTGCAATTAATACATTGGTAAACACAATTTTTTGAGGAAAACAAACACATTAATTGAGTGCTTTTGCAAACTACAACAATTATTTCACCACTCACCATCTATCTTGATTGGTGAGATTTTCGAATTGAGCCATATAAACCAAAAAGAAGGGGGTAGCACGTACGCCTGCGTCATTAATTGAGTGCTTTTGCAAACTACAACAATTATTTCACCACTCACCATCTACCTTGATTGGTGAGATTTTTGAATTGAGCCATATAAACCGAAAAGGAGGGGTAGCACGTACGCCCGCGTCTGTCTGTCTCTCATTAGGCCGCTCACTCGCCGCCGGCCGCCGTGTTGCTTGTCAATTCATTCCTCCCTTCCGAACAATACCGACGGCTGGAGCACAACCCAAAAGACTTACCACGCCACGCTGCCGACGTTCGCGGCAGCGCATGGGCCGCTAACCTCTGATGCGGACCCTCCCTTGCCGGCCCGGCCGGACCCTCGATCCACCTCCTCTCGGATCAACCACACTTCTTCATACATATATACTCCTAAATCTATGAGTTGATTTTTTTTTTGAAATTGTGACCTGGGAGAAAGGCTCCCATCAAGGTCATGGGAGCTCCTATTCGACGCGTTTTGCGTCGAACAGCCGAGCAAACGCAGAGACGACGCTATGTTGGGCCGGCCCATTTGCGGGTGATGACGACAGTTGTTTTCTAGTACACAACCCGAAATATTCAAGAACTAACATCAGCGCCAGATTCTGAAACATTTTTTGAAAATTCTAAATGCGAACATTGTTGTACTGTAGCGCCTGGAACTTCAACTGCCTTTTTTTAATTCTGAACAATTTTTAAAATTTGTGAATTTTTTCTGAATTTATGAACAAAAATTGAAACAGGAACATTTTTTGAACTTCTGAACAAATTTGAATAGCAAAGAACATTTTTTGAATTTTTGAACAAAATTTTAAAACAGGAACATTTTTCGGAAAAGCACGGTTTTTTTTATAAATTGTGAACCAAAATTGAAAACAGGAACATTTTTGGAACTTCTGAACAATTTTTGAATAGAATGAAGATTTTTTAAATTCTTGAATAATTTTTGAATTTCTGAACAAATTTTTAAAACGGGAACATTTTTTTAATTTCTGAACCAAAATTGAAAACAGGAATATTTTTCAAACTTCTGCACAATTTTTGAAAGAGCACAAACATTTCTTAAAAGCGAATATTTTTTGAATTTCTGAACAAATTTCTAAAGTGGAAACTTTTTTTCAAATTTAAAAAATTTATGATAAATGCAAACATTTTTTGAAATTTACGCACATTTTTTTAAAAACACAAATATTTTTTGAAAAAAATAAAAGCAGGAAGCAAAAAAAGAAAAAAGGAGAGGAAAAAAAGAAACATGAAAAAAGAAAAAAAGGAAAAGAAGAAATAAAAAGGAAAATAGAAAACCAGCTTAAGGAACCTTGTAGAAGGTTTTCAAACCGATAAAAACCGTGTTTCCAAAACTGAAACTGCCTACAGTGGGAGATGGGCCGGCCCAGCTGATCGCTCCCCTACGCGTTCGCTCGACATTTTGACGCAACGAGCGTCCAATAGGAATTTCCCCCGTCAAGAGACCTCCACTTTGGCGCCTTAAGCCGAAATCTCTAATTAAGGAGTACTCGTTGCAAAGAGCATTCCACTTTTCCAGGTCGCGACAAGTGGCACGCTGTGCACCATTTGTCGCCACCTGGGAGTTTTCCCTTTTTTCGTAGATCCGTTTATTTAAAACGTTTTATCTTTTAAAACGTGCGTTCAAATTTTGAACTATTTTCACCATTGAATTTCTCGCGTTGAGATCTTCAAAACTAGATCCTATGTTGATAGGTTTGACGAACATTTTTTCATGAAAAAACTGGACAAAAAAAGCCGGGCGAAAAAACCGAACCGGGAGCATGGTTTTTTCCCTTTCTGTAAGAGGCACATCCGCGCCTCTCGCGAAATCACACCCGTGCTTCTCATGGAAGAAAAAAAAAACAGAAAACACGTTTTTTCCGTTTCCGAGAGCCACAGCCGTGACTCTCGCGAAAGTACAACCGTGACTCTCGCGGAAGCAAAATCGTGACTCTCATGAAAAAAACATAAAACGCATATTTTTTTCCCTTTTTGAGAGGCACGGTCGTGACTCCCACGAAAGCACAACCGTGCCTCTCGCGGAAGCAAAACCGTGACTCTCGCGAAAGAAAAAAAAACAGAAAACGTGTTTTGTTTTTCCTTTTCGAGAGGCACGGCTGTGACTCTCGCGAAAGCACAACTGTGCCTTTTGCGAAAGCAAAACCGTGACTCTCGCGAAAAAAAAAACAGAAAATACGTTTTTTTTTCGTTTCCAAAAGGCACGTCGTGACTCTCGCTAAAGCACAACTGTGCCTCTCGCGGAAAAAACCATGACTTTCGCGAAAGAAAAAAAAACGTTTTTTTCACGGATTTTGTTTTATTTTTTTATCAAAAATTTAAGAAAGACCGGGGGAAACCAAAACGTCGAAAAATCCAAAAAAATCATTTAAAATGCCGAAAACGCGTGCGGAAAAATAAAAAAAATCCAAAGAAAGCGTCCAGAGCGCGACACGTGGCGAATGGCTGAGAGCGCGCCAAGTGGCGCTGATCGTTGTGCTCGTTAACTAGTTGCTCCCGCCTTAAGCGTATGCTCGCTTAGCAGGCGCTCACGTAGCAGCCTCGTGTGGGCCGGCCCAGCTAGCACGCTCACACCTTCTCTTCTTCGATCGCTCGATTCTTTCCTTCGAGCACGTTTCGTTCGTTCGTTGTTTTGTTTTTCTTTGCTGTTTGTCCCTTCGTTAACAAAACTAAAAAACTCATGGATCTAAAAAAATACAAATTTAAAAAACAGTTCACGAATTTGAAAAAGCTCATCAATTCTAGAAAATGTTAATCAAATTTGAACACAAAATTGAAAAAAGTTCATCAGATTTGAAAAATGTTCATCAAAAACGAAAAAAAAAGTTCATCAGATTCGAACAAAGTTCATCGAAGTTAAAGAAAAGTTCATCAATTATGGAAACAGTTCATTGAATTTGTAAACAAAAAGTTCGTCCATTTTCAGAAAAAAAAATGTGAAGAAAGAAAATTTCTCGGATTTGAAAAAAAGGAAAAAGGAAAGGAAGAAAGGATAGAAAAGATGTAAGTTATCACATCAGGTTATGTGGCACGTCTGTTGTTGCAATGTCTTACGAAGTGGGAGGTCGAGGGTTCGATTCTGTGTTGAGCTCCCTTTTTTGCGTTATAAAACATATACTTCCTCCTTCCATCTATATAGGGCCTAATGCATTTTTCAAGGCTAACTTTAATCAAATATTAGAGTAATAACATATACTCCCTCCTTCCATCTATATAGGGCCTAATGCATTTTTTGAGGCTAACTTTGATCAAATATTAGAGTAATAATATATGACATGTAACTTACATAAAGCACATCATTAAATTCGTGTGTGAAAGGAGCTTTAAATGATATAAATTTCACATTGTGCATATCATGTACTATTAATCTTGTCAATAATCAAAGGCGGTCTTAAAAACGCATTAGGTCCTATATAGATGAAAGGGGGGAGTACCGGATATAGGCCCGTTAATACCAAAGAAGGGAGGGAGGGGGGTGCACCCGTTTGTAGAAATAGCTGTATCGGGCGCAAAAGACGCCAAATAGGATTTGGCTCCCATCAGCCCTATATTAAGTCCGTAAGCGTCTTATCGACGACCTTTCGTTCAAGCATGGTAAATTTAGGCTGGCCCTTTGACATGTGCATTAATTCAATTAAATTGGCTTTTTCTTAAAATAACATAATGCATTAACTCATTCAAATATTTCTCAAAAAATAACATATTCAAATCAAGTCTTAAGAAAATCTCAACTAAATTAAAATTTTACTTGCCTTCCACTACTTACACCCAAATCTTATCAATTTTTACCAAAACATCGACTATAATCAAATTTGGCCGGTCCATTTGACACGTACATGTGTTTTTCTTTTTCTTTTTTTTCTATGACCAACATATTATTTTGTGTTCGGCATACTATTAGAATTGGGTAAACCTGCATCATCGATTTTTTTTCTATCCCATTAATTTATTTAAACTGGGTTTTTAGTTCACTGATCTTCTTAATCCGATTTTTATATGCCAAACTTAGTAATATTGTTATGGAAAGGAATCAATCACGATGATCTCTAATCGATCTTTAAAGATTAAATCTATGTAAAGTAATCAACCGGTTCAACCCCTACCAGGCAGAACTTTTCTGTGACAAGGCAGAACTCTTCGTCAACCGATTCAACCCCTATCACCATGTCCCTTCATCTACTTTTTCTGTCCAGCCGGTTTTTTGTCCCACCACGCCTTATTTAACTGCATATTATCGTACACCGCTCAATCACATTAATACCTTCCCATATGCCATTCAATCACATTAATTAAACCTTCCCATACCTTGTTCTTTTTTTAACACAATATAAATGCAAGCGCTCATATAAACACGCATACACTCATCCTGTGAACGTACACATCATATCCCTATGAGAACCTCTGAGAGACTGAGCCGGCATATCATTTTAAAATTTTACGAAGTCACCCTCTTCACTAACATCGGCTACATGCGCCACCCTGATTTGCACAATGACAGGTGATCTGATCCAGTGGCGCAGTTGGCATGCGTGGGATGATCCTCCCTCTCTATGAAGTCGCTAGACGCCTGGTACAAGATCTTCTTGATTTCGATGATGCTTTTGCATGTACACTACAATGATCTTGTCCCTCCCCTGATGACATTGCTTCCGATGATTGAAGCCACATCCTTGCCACCATGGCATGACGTGGTGCTCTAGATCCAAGTCCTCAATCTCTAGTTTGATCTTCCTTTCTTTTTGCAGGGCGAGATTGATCTTATTATCCCTGGACGGATTCACGAACTTTGAAGCTTTGATATGTGATGATCTAATTGACACCATGAATAGGTTGAGCATATGTAAATTTATAAGAAACACACATTTTGATCTTCTTATCCCTGAACGGATTCACAGACCCACATGTGTAGAACTTAAGACTTATCTTTTCTTCACGTAATTGTGTTCAGATTAGGGAAATTATAATGGTGTGTGCTGATGAATGAATAAAATTATATGATTACTTGAGTATTGCCTCCTTGACAATCCTTCTCTCTTACGTTGTCTCCTCTTCAAGTTGCGTTAGGCCACTGGGTTAGAATATTATTTACACATCCATTTCAACATGACATGCCAATATGCCAAGTTTTGGTCCAGTGGTATGGCATATGTGATGCTCCATTTGCTATAGTTAACTCTGTATGAACAGAGACATATGGTTAATTTCAAGTTTCTAACTAACATTTTGTGTAGATATAATAATACGCGTGGAAGTAAACCGAGAAGAAACTCAAATGTCAAGAATTAATAGTGACAAACTATTGGCCAGTTATCAGTCCAACAACAAATTTTCAGCAACACCAACAACAGACCAACATTTTGGATACCTAAATCCATTTTTCAGGCTAAGGGAGTGCATCGGAAGCAGGGAGAGAGAAGATACATGCAACCATTTTTTTTCTTCTGTTTTTACAACATACCTAAAACTGGATACCCAAACCTTCAAAAAAAAATAGAAATAAAGATACTGCCGAAGACGGGGAGGGTGTGAATCGGCCAGGACGATGGTTGAATCAACGCGTGGCGGCCGAAGCGGGTCGCCTGGGCCTAGACGCTCGCTAGAGACTACGGGAATGCATCGGAAGGGAGACAATGGTTCAACGACGGCAGCATGCCCAAGCTCCGCAAGCTTGCCTTCTTTGCACAGGCTCATGCAAATCGACCGTGGAGGGGAGCGGCACGGAGGCTGAACAGCTACTCCAGTTATCTCTTGCCCAATTAACCAAGTTAATTACCAAAAGTATCATCCTTTCGATGAGAGTATCACGTTAATTATGAAGAGTATCATTCTTTGGATAGAAGGATCGTGCTATTAATTATGAAAAATATAATCGAGCGTTGGCCGACAAGATCATGTTATTAATTATAAAAGGTATCGTCGAGCGGCAGACTGAATGATCACTACTACAATACGTATGGCCCTGTTACAACGCATAGCACATGCCGGTTTACGGCGAAATTCACCGCGGAAGCTTGAGCAGCAAGGCAGGGCCTCGCCGAACTTGAACTTGGTCAATTCTCCCCCCGCAAAAAGCAAAAAAAGAAAAAAGGAAAAACTTGGTCAATTCTCCGTGCTGCTGTGCTGCAGCCTGCAGACAGGATATTCGCCTGCTCGGCTCGGCCGGTATGTATTGCATGTCCATCCAAGAAATAATAAGCTACCGGACGAACGGCCAATAGGACTGCGACAAGCGCAATCTATTCCAGGTGGGAAATACTAATAGCATGTTTTGCATAGGGCTTTCGTGCGAAATATGCATCCGTCCTAGAGCCAGCCAGCCATGTACTGTTTTGATTTGGACGGTGACATGGGTGGATGGAAGGAACTCACACGTGTGTGTAATGCATGCAACAGAAAATGAAGCGACTCGTGGAGGAATGTAGGCCGTGGGTGAGTGAGGGGGCACATCACCAGATATTTTACTACTAACTAATACTCTCTGTTCCAAAATAAACGACTCAATTTTGTACTAGTTTTAGTACAAAGTTCAGTCAGTTATTTCGGAACGGAGGGAGTACATTTCTTATTGTTTCTCATATAACCTTTTTGCTTCACGAGCTAGCTTCTTTCTTTTGGTTTTCTTTAAGGATCTTTTCTTTTGGTTTCATGCATTGCCAACCACCGATTTCTCACGGCCCAAATCTGAACACACGTCCTAAAAGGCGAACACACGTTCTCATGCACGCGTTCATTTGTATCTATTTTTCCTTTTTCTTTTGCGGGGACATTCATTTGTACCTTATATGATTACATTTTCTTTTATCTTTACTACTTCATCCGCAAAAGAAATATCATACTACAAAATTCAAAAAAAAAAGAGAATATCATACTACTTCACTTGTCTATCAAAATTGTTGTTGAAATTTCTGCCCATGACCTCGCCACTCGCAGCCCCCACCCGATGACCAGCGTCGCCGTCCTCTAGACTCTCAGATATATCTACCTCCTCGCTCTGTTGTCCGTAACCGATCCGTCGCATCTGGTGCACATCCATGGGTTGTTGCAATCAAACATACTTGGATCGTGTAGGATTCGAATGAGCAAGACACGAGGCCCTTATTTTCTCCCGTGTCCTTAAGCGGCGACGCAGGTGTGGCTCATCCTCTGCCTCGGCCGCCCCCACGTCCATGGACCTCATTTGGGACACCCTAACTCCGGCCGGCCTCAACACCAACATCACGCCTACCGTCGGCCTCACCATCTTTTGAAAAAAAAATTGGGATTCTCACAATGCCGTGTGTTTCCACCATGAGCATCTCTTGTTGTCATTCTTCTTAGGAGTATCATCTGACACTGCGCCGTTTGGTTAAAGATCCTTATGACTTTTTGAGGGATGCATTTAGGTCGGGATCCTCTTTGCTAATGATTGTTAATTTTTATCTTTCTCCACTAATGCTACTTGAATATGAAATAAGATTCTTCCTGCCTGGCTCCGTACCGGTGATGTTTCAAGCGTCGTCAAAAGGGCGTGTGGAGGCGTGTCTTCGATGAATCTTGTATGATCTGATCGGTGTTTGTCTTTGGTCGATCCGTCTGGATCCGTTATTCGTCGTCTCATTTGCGTGTCTGCAGGTTGGATCATCCGCTTCTCTTCATCGACGACGGTTGATGTTTCGATGCGCTGATCATATGGGGCCTTAGCACGACGACCTCCCGACTGTCTACCACAACAATGTTTGTCCTGCTCCGACGATGGAGGGGCGATGACGACGACGCGCCTTCGGCTCGCTCCAGTGCTTCTAGTTGTCGCTAGGTGGTCTACGGACCTGGATGCAAATTTTACTTCTGATGTTCCTTGTACGACCCGACAGTTAATGAATAGATCGAAAGTTTTTTTGAAAAACAAAAAGTTTTATGGCAAGCATTTGTTAGTTTGTTATCGTATCATTCGGCCCTTATGATATTTTTGGATAATAATCGGATAAGGAAGCGTCCGAGAAGCTCGCGGGCGCTGACCGTCTTGACCTGCGAAGGAAGTTGCGTGTCCCCTCCTTTTTGCACATACCCCCTCCATCCTCCCCATGTCGTCACCAAACGATCCTCCATCCAGTTCCCCTCCCATCAGCGGCGCCCGCCACCCACCCGTGCGCCGCCCCGCCGAAAGCAGAGATCTTTCCGGAGATCCCCCACGATCGCCGCGCGCACACCAACAAATCCGGCCTCCCGAATCTCCCCGCCGCCTCCCTCGATCGCGCACTCCTCTCTCCAACCTACCACCGCCGCCGCCCTCCTCACAGCCGCAGGAGGGATCGCCTGACCCGGGGGGAGAAGGCGACGTCGCCGCCGGCCACGGCCAGGGCACGCCGCCGCCGGGTCGCCTTCCCTTCCTCTCGCGTCGGATGCCCCGTCTCAAGGTGAGAGAAAAGGATCTGCTTTCACTGCTCACGCGCGCCATCGCTACTGCTTCCGCCACAGGGGATTCTGCGAATGTCCTGTCCTCGGGATAACGCGTCGCGGTGGCCGGTGGCCTGCCTTCGCCGCCACCTACCCCCGCAACCCTCTTTCCCGCCCGGCCGCCCTCTGCAGCCCGGGGGTGGGCTGCGTCAGCCCTAATTCCCCAGCCCAGCCCGGCCCCCGCCGGCGCCGGCCACCGAGAAGAGGGCCGCCCTCTTGTGTTCTTGCTAGTACCAGTACGCCAAACCGGTTGATTGAATCCCCACAAGCCGCGAAGGTCAAATTTTTTGTTTCCAGCAACAACAACCAAAAAATCATGTTTCCCCCCTTTGCATTCAGCTCTCACACACGAGCTCCCATTTTTGGACTATTACACCGATTGATGTACCCAATGATGTGGCAGTATTATCCCCTATCAAACCTTAGCTCAGAGAACAAACCTTTCCCCTGTTATTCGTAGCATCTTTGTGGAAACAATCTTTTAGAGAGAATCATCTTGGATCAGGACAGTTGGACACCAATGGTTCTGCAAACGGATCAATTTGCCCTTTGTTCAGGACTTGTTTCCGTGCTTCGGTATCACCATTTTGGCTTATACAAGTTGAAGGTTTCAAGCTAAGGCGCAGCAGGGGTCTAGATTATGGAATTATTCTTAAGCTCTCATCCAACTAGAGCCCTGCAGATAGCCTTGACTAGGCCAAGCATTGGGGGATTTTTCGGGTTAGACTGTAAATCCAACATCAATTTTGTAGTCGAAGCTAAAATCCAGTAAAGCTGACTTCTGATTGGCCGTGACAGCCACCCATTTGGCAGAAGGAACTCTCTGTTTCTGAAGAAAGTTTCACTAAGAACTGCACTTTTAGCTTAGTAAACGAAGTTGTTGCTTGTTCATCATTTGGTTTCTGCTTCGGACATCCATAAGCTTTTCACCATGCAGAAATAGGAGAGGTAATAACACAAGTTAGGTTAACTATATAAGGCACTTGTTTTGCTGTACATAATCTACTGGGCCAATTGAGTTCATGCTACTACTGATTTGATTTACAGCTAATAAAATAATGCATCCTAGTAAGCAGTATAGTGCTATACACAAATTTTGACCACATTTTTTTTGCAGGTCTGCCAATGAGGGCCAACATGGAGCTCTTTGGTTGGTAGAAGTCGACATATATAGGCATTCTTGAAATTTGTTGATTAATTTATTAACCAGTAAGTCCCTCCCTCCCTCCCCAACATACATTTCTTCATTTACGCATGCTGGTAAACCTTCTATGAGTTGCCGACATACATTTTTACTTTTA
Organism: Triticum urartu; assembly: GCF_056163025.1. Classification (NCBI taxonomy): domain Eukaryota; kingdom Viridiplantae; phylum Streptophyta; class Magnoliopsida; order Poales; family Poaceae; genus Triticum; species Triticum urartu. The sequence continues at coordinate 5,959,544 of NC_141877.1, forward strand.
TGCATACTACTCCGTCCGTCCCAAAATAAACGTCAATCAGCGACACTTATTTTGGGACGGAGGGAGTATTAAATTATATCCTTGACAGTACATAATATCATTCTCTCTCGTCTTCTTAAAAGACAAAAGATATGACTAGATGAGGGACGAGCACATGAAAGGAGTCAAGAAATCGCATTAAGCTTGTAGCCCATTTATGCACCATATCTAGCTTCAAACTTTTTCTAGTTAAACACTACCTTGTTGTCTATCTAATTGTATATTGTTATGCTTCTCATTTGAATGAAAAGGGTCTTCCAAAATGCAACTGGGTAAGCAATTACATCGCTAAAATAACCTTAGCTAAAATGGAGCACCATAATATGGTGTTTTATTTATATATTCAATTTGGGCCAACTGCAAAATGGAGCACCATAATATGGTGTCTGTATATTCAATTTGGGCCAACTGCATGGAAAATATTTTTTGCAATATCCATTGCTAAATTAATCGTAACAAGCAAGGCTAGATGTAATTCTCGAACTTAATAGCTACATTACTTGGTCATTATGCAGTGTACTGCATGCTAGCATTCATCGCGCAGTCTGATTCTTTTATACCAACAGTATTGAAAAAACCCTGTTGTCGAACTTGTAAATATGTTTTAGACTTTTGTTTATTGGTTAACGGTCACGATTGTATCACAGACAAGAAGTTGCAAGCTTTCTGCGTTCACTTGATAATATTCATGTCCTGTTCTCTGTAGCTTATTTTTCCTTGTGGCTTGTACTGTTTCTGCGATTCTTGTGTCTTTGATTATAATAGTCCATCGAAACAAATGTTGTCATGCATGACCTTGGTTTTTTTATCCAGATTATGAAAGCATAATCTCTTATTTATGTAAAATAAAAGGTTGTTCTAGTTGATAACACTATGTAAACTTTATATTGCAGTTCATGTTGAGGGCAAAGCAACTCAGCACGCTAACCCAGTGTGCACGGTCCTTCTATCTTAGTGGGTCAAGGTGTGGTAGCGCGGATGGAGCTTCGTGCACGTGCCCTGATGATGACACTTGTGGTTCAAAGAGGCAGACTGCGAGTGCTATCGAGCGCAGATCTTCTGTGAAGGCTCCGCCTCCGTCTGCGCAGCATGTTGCTGGTAGTGCTGCTGGATACCCAGCTCAAGCTGTTAATGTCATTCCTTCCACCTCATCTCCAGACAAGGAGCCAGCATCAAGCAACAGAAGTAACCATCCTGGTAACCGTCAGGTTCAAGGAAATAATTATGTGCAGCCATCTAAGCAGGCCGCCAGGGGCATTTCTCAGTCGGGAATTGCAGGAGCTGGTGTGTATAATGAGTTGGTAAATTTGAAGTCCTCCTCGAATAATGGAAGCACTAAGCAAGTTCCACAGGCTGGTGCCAGCTATTCTAGCAAGCCATTATCTGGTGGCCAGTCTTCTAATAACAAGGCAAATAATCAGCATAGCCATGCTGGGGCAAATACCCCTTCCATGCAAATTGATTTTGGGAAGGGGGGCTCAAGATCTGGATACGCAAAGCCAAAGCAGAATTTCTCGGGGCCAGCGGCTGCAGTTTCCGGTTCACCATCACAAATAAGGAATCAAAGGCATCCTAATCAAGGCCACTCAAATTACCATTCTAATAGTAGTCCCAATTCAGATGGCAGGTGGGCTGGAGTTCAAACTCGCAACTTCTCAGCTCCAACTGTTTATAGTGGTCCCTCTGACAAATCTCAGGGCCCTTTAGTAGGAACAATAAAAGGTCATGGCGGAGGACCGCAGTCTAATTTAAGATCACTGAAGTCATTGCGGGCAGTCGAACAGTACTACCATACGCTGCAGCAGATGAAGTGGGGTCCCATGACGGAACATGTTCTTGATAATCTCCGTTGCAAGATTGACGCGTTCCAGGCTAATCAAGTGCTGAAGCTGCTTCATGACCACAATATCGCGCTCGGTTTCTTCCATTGGTTGAAGCGGCAGCCAGGGTTCAAGCATGACGGCCATACCTACACCACCATGATAGGGATCCTCGGACAGGCAAAGCAGTTTGGCACGATGAGAAAGCTTCTCGATGAGATGAGCTTGGTAAACTGCAAGCCAACTGTGGTGACATACAACAGAATAATACACGCGTATGGCCGTGCAAACTTTCTAAGAGAGGCTGTTAAGGTCTTCGAGGAGATGGAGGGAGCTGGTTACGAGCCTGATCGCGTCACATACTGCACACTGATTGATATCCATGCTAAGTCAGGGTACCTGGAAGTGGCCATGGATCTGTATGGCAGGATGCAAGAAGTCGGCCTGTCGCCCGATACCTTCACCTACAGCGCCATGGTGAATTGCCTTGGAAAAGGGGGCCAGCTGGCGGCCGCCTACAAGCTTTTCTGCGAGATGATCGGGAACGGGTGCACGCCCAACCTGGTTACCTACAACATAATAATCGCCCTGCAGGCCAAGGCAAGAAACTACGACAATGTCGTGAAGCTGTACAAAGACATGCAGATCGCCGGATTCCGCCCCGACAAGATAACCTACAGCATTGTCATGGAGGTTCTTGGTCACTGTGGTCATCTGGACGAGGCTGAGGCTGTGTTCCTCGAGATGAGGCGCGACTGGGCTCCTGACGAGCCCGTGTATGGTCTTCTGGTGGACCTCTGGGGCAAGGCCGGCAATGTCGACAAGGCGTTAGGGTGGTACCATGCGATGCTCCAGGATGGTTTGCAGCCCAATGTGCCCACCTGCAATTCCCTACTCAGTGCTTTCCTCAAGCTCAACAGGTTCCAGGACGCCTACAGCGTGCTCCAGAACATGCTTGCGCAGGGGCTCGTTCCGTCTCTCCAGACATACACCTTGCTGCTCAGCTGCTGCACCGATGCTCATGCGCAGATGGGGCTATGCTGCCAGCTCATGGCGATCACCGGACACCCCGCCCACATGTTCTTGCTGTACCTGCCCGACGCCGAGCCCGGCGGCGAGAACGTGAGGGACCACGCCAGGTATTTCCTGGACATGATGCACAGCGAGGACCGGGAGAGCAAGAGGGGCATAATGGACGCCGTGATAGACTTCCTGCACAAGTCCGGCCTCAAGGAGGAGGCCGGCTTCATCTGGGAGGTGGCCGCGCAGAAGAACGTCTACCCGGACTCCGTCAGGGAGAAGAGCTCCTCCTACTGGCTCATCAACCTCCACCTCATGTCCGAGGGCACCGCCGTCACCGCTCTCTCCAGGACGCTCGCCTGGTTCCACAGGCAGATGCTGCTCATGGGCTCCTGCCCCGAGAGGATCGACATCGTCACCGGCTGGGGGAGGAGGAGCAGGGTCACCGGCTCGTCGCTGGTCCGCCAGTCCATCGAGAAGCTTCTGCATCTCTTCCAGTTCCCGCTCTTCGCCGCCCGCGGCAACACCGGCTGCTTTGTCGGGTGCGGGGAGCCGCTCAGTCAGTGGCTGCACAACCCCTATGTCGAGCGCATGCATTTGCTCTAGTCAGTTCTTAATTAGGGCCTGCTTCTTCTGCTAGGTTACGTTATGTATCATCAGGAATAAACACTTTTTAGCTAGCTGATGAACAGGTGCAGTTTTGTGGAGCAACCATTCTCTTTGATGAAGGAAGCATCTGTTCTAGTTTCGTCGCCTGTAGCATGTGTGTGTTAAGAAAATGTAGTGACGGTTGAGTTCTTATGTTTCCAAACTTTTTTATCTGTGATGTGATGAGAACATTTAGACATTGCATTGTTGCATTCTGAATTAGACAATGACTTATGTTGCTGTAGCTGTAAGTTCCAATCCAACCTTCTGGAAAGCAATGCATCGGTCTTCTGATTGTTACACCAAAGTTTGCATCAATTCAGGAACTTGCTTCACAGCAAAATTGCTGCTACGATGCGACGAACGAGTAGTCGATGTACCTTTCTGAATCTTGGTTGTGTGTAATTTCATCTGTTATAGTTTCATCTGTAGCGAGTGTGCAGACATTTAGGGACTGCATTGTTGCATTCTGATTGTTTAAAAAGAACATTAAGAAATTCTTTCGCAACAAAAGGAACATCAAGAAATTGATTTGTTGCATTCTTGATTAGACAATGAGAATTGTTCTATGTTTCAGTAGACCAGGTACTGTAGCTCAGGAAAAGCAATGAATGCACTGGGTATATTGATCTTCTGATTCTTACTGCCAAGTTTACAAGGATTCACAAGTTGCTCAACTAGGATCTTACTCCATTACAAAATTGTCGCTACAAGACAACGATACAGTTACTCGATGTGAATCTTGGTTATCTTTGCTTGTTTTTTAGCTACAATACTGTGGACTAGCAGCTAAGCTACACTCTCAAGTTTTTACAAAGTTACTCAGCCAGTAAGAACTAAGAATCCCTCCTTGTCATGATTTCGTACATGTCCTTAAGATCCTTGTAGTTGCAAACAGGCTTGCTCTTCTTTGAGAATGCTGTTTGATGCCAATGTGCCAATGCTTGTCCCAGCTATATACCCACCAGTCCATGCATTCTGTGCAAAACAAAGAGAAAATGCCAGTTGAAACCTTGTGTTCTCACTTCAAAAGTTTTTACTAATTCACTGCTCTCCAGGAAGAGAAAATATCTGCTCCTTACCTGAAAATTGAATCCGCCCGTGACCCCGTCGACGTTAAGTACCTACAGCAGGATCACACTCTGTAAGATAAGATGACCAGAAGGTTGCAAGTTCAAGAACAGTTGTGCTGTTACCTCTCCTGCAAAGAACAGATTGGGCTGCTTCTTGCTTTCCATGGTGCTAAGCGATATCTTTACAACAGATGAACAAGTTGAAATTTTCGTGAGTTGAACCATGTTTGTGAAAACTGCCATTAAGTTGTCGACTAATAGATACCTCTGAAAGTGGAACACCTCCAGCTGTCACAAATTCATCTTTGAATTGACCCTACATATGACGATGAGGGAACATCAGTGAGCACAGATACATCAAAAAACCGCTATCGAGCTTTTCAGGTGATATACTTAAGATATCACGCACATACCTTCCCAACAACCTCAAACATCCACTGTTTTAAGCGAAGGGCTATCGCATTTAGATGACTTTTTGGCACGGTGGCCCAGTGCATGTCACCATCTAAACTCTGCAAGAGAAAACTTCGACTGAGTAAAACATCAAATTAAGGGGCTGAGTAAGGACCAGGATTCAGCTACTGCAACCTCTTGTTCTAGAAGGAATCCCCAAAACCTCTTCACCAGACCAAACTCCTTGGGAAAGGCGTTATTTACTTTGTTCTTCTGCAGAGATTAAAAAAAAATCTTAGTACAGCTTCACCATAATGTTTTACAAGGAAAATCGGAATATTCAGGGAATACTTCTGTGACAAAATTACATAAATCATACAAAACACTCCCTCCGTCCGGAAATACTTGTTGGAGAAATGGATGACAAGTATTTCTGGACGGAGGTTGGTTAAAGCACCCCAACATGACAGATAAAACAGAATGTTGTAAAGGTGGCTATAAGTATCTGTATCTGCAGTAGCAAATCTTCATTAAAATTGAACTCAGAAAGCCTAATAAGGGAGGCATATAAAGAAACAGAAAGCTATGCCCATCTTGTTGAAGGCATTTACAAGAACTGGTCGATTAATTTATTAAAGCAAGAGGCATTCAAAAGCAGAGTTAAAAATTTAAAACTCGGATTCTCTATTTCTAAAAAGAACTCAGACTCTCTCAGATGAAGACATTAACGAAGGACAGGGAAAGATCAGAACCGCATGTTGGTCTTTGTGCTGGAATAGGATCCGCTTCACGTCCTCGATGTGAATGTCCGGTATGAAGTCAACCACAAGCTTTGCTGTGTTGAAAGAAATATACATATTCCAACAAGAGAAGTGGATGAGTTCGACAATATCTTTTACTCCCTCCGTTCCACAATACAAGACGTTTTTGCAAGCTTGTGGGACAGAGGGAGTAGATCTTACATGCTGTTTTAAGATACTATTGTAATGGAAAGTTTCATGTGATTGATGAAACACAAAATGCACAAGCTGAAGAAACAAAACACTAGATCCAGCTATGTTCCGTATTAAAAATGTAGTGCCATTCGTGTACAATTTCTTCGGGCCTCACCTTGGTACTTGTCCTGATATAGTTCACGTGCTCCCCATGCAGACAATCGAAGAACAACAGGGCCACTAAGCCCCCAATGTGTAACCAACATAGGTCCAGTCTGCAATGGGCAAACAATTGATGTAAGCAAACATCTATGACGGAGCCTATTGCTGAAGGTGGTCGGCTCACCTGAGTTAACTCAGGAGCGCTTTTCTGAATGCCATCTAGCATCAGCTTTGCCGTGACCCTTGTGAACGAAACCTACATGACAAGAGACAAAAAGGGGGGGGGGGTCATTTTTTGTCCAGCCAGTCAGTCACTACTTGTGAGTATGAGATTTGCAATAGCAGTTATGGATCAATACCCCAGAGAGATCAGCCAGTCGCTTGTCTGCAATTTTAAATGTGAATAAGCTGGGCACAGGCGGAATAATAGAGTGGCCGTGTTGCGCAGCAAACGAGTAACCCTGCAAGTAAGAGAACATGAAAGGGAGGTAGTATATTGTGTCTGCTGTCTAGTAGAGTAAGCATCTATTCACATACCTGCTGGCTACTGCCTGTCGCAACCAAGACATAATTGGCGTCGATGTAATCAACAAAATCAACAGTACGCTTCTGAACTTCCACAACAAATTTCCCATTGTCATTGACAGATGCACCCGACACGGATTTACCAGCCTGCAGGGAAACTTCAAAAAGAACTCAATTCCAGAAATTGTTTCTTCGCGGTGAAGGGCGTGTGGACGAATGGACAGCAGATTCATATAGCATTTAGCTACCTCCAAGTCTTCTCGCTTCATTCAGCAGGCAGTCTACTACCGAAGCAGAGTTGTCGGTGACAGGAAAGACTCTTCCATCGTCTTCGGTCTGACACGGCAATCAAAACAGTAGACACACATAAGAAAAACTGGCTTCAGACAATGCACAAGCAAAGATCCTGATGTAAATTAAGATTACCTTAAGCTCCACACCATGATCCGAAAACCAGTGCATGGTATCCTGTGGCCCATGGGTGCGAAAGAAGGATCCCCGGAGTTCTTTGTACCCCCTAGGATAATTTCTCGCAAGTCCCTGAGGATCAAATAATATTTGACTGGTGACAAAGGCAGACTTACAAAACACATGTAATAAGCGTAAATCAATTTTACGGTAACGAACCAAAATGGTACACACATTGCCACCATCTAATTCAGTCGATGAATGGACAGCAAACTCACTGACTGACACAGCACAATGGCTAGAATACAGATGGGCACACCATGCATTCCTAGCATATGTCTAGGCCACAGTTGCAATGCAGCAGAGCATGCAATTGAAAAGCAATCGACGCAGCAGAGTATGGGGCGTACACGTACCGATGGGTCGAGCTGGTGCCCGTTGGTGACATTGCACCGCCCTCCGCCGGAGATCTTGACCTGCAGCCATCCATTCCAGCAATTCATACTTAAGCAACACCATAGCAGTAGATTTTCAGTCCAATGGAAATCAAGGCATTGGCATGGTTGGTACCTTGGACAAGAACTTCCCTTTCTCGATGACCACCACGTTGAGGTGGGGGGCCAGGGTCTTGGCCCTTATCGACGCGTACACCCCGGCGGCGCCGCCGCCCACCACAACCAGCGACTGCTCATCCTCCTACATGGCGAACACCGGCGTCAGGAGCTAGGGGCGGCGGCGATAGGCCGGCGGCTGAGCTGGGCTAGTTACCTGCTCGCGGGCGTGGCCGGAGGGCGCCGGGGCGCAGACGGAGGTGGAGACCGAGGAGGAGCAGCGCCTCCCGCGCAAGACGAAGGGGGTGGCGCGGCGAGCGGCGGCGGCGGCGGCGGCGGGCTGGAGCCACGGCCACTGCGGCGGCATTTTCGTCGACGAATTAGGTGGAAGGCTGGACGCCAAGGTGCGACTGGATAGTGTGGACCCAATGGGCCTGGACTTGCTATAGTGTGGGCCGGGTTTCTTGGGCTGGAGCCCAGATTGACTTACAATATTCTTTTCAAGTGCCTTCGATCTTTGTCGCTTCTTTCCGTTTTGTCAGGGTTTGTGTCCTGCCCAGGAAGATGAGACGGCGGCGGCTTCCTGAAGATGGAATAAAGGTCTCCCCGCCTAGTCCCCGTTCCAGCGGTGCGTCTAGCATCGTTGGTGGGCGTGTGGAGGTGTGTCTCTGGCGGATCTATCTTTGATGGATTTGCTCGGATCTCGTCGTTGTTCGTCTACGTTCGTGTGTCTTTGGATTGGATCCTTCAGATCTACCTTATTCTTCATCGGCGGCGGTTGCTGTGCTGGTGCGTTGGTCCTATGGGGCCTTAGCACGATGACTTGCCGACTGTCTACTACAACAAGTTGTGCCCGACTCCGGCGATGGAGGGGCGATGACGACGGCGCGCCTTCGGCTCGCTTCAGTCCTTGTAGTCGTCGCTAGGTGGTCTATGAATCTGGATGTAATTTTTATTATTTTCGATGTTCGTTGTACTACCATGTTTAAAGATGAATAGATTGAAAATTTTCTAAAAAATATCAAACAGTATACAAAGAATATATTAGTTCTTAATTCAAACCAAGTTTTTTCTTTTTCTTCTTTTCGAACCCATCTAGACTGCTAGTTGGTCGGTGTCGTCATTGGCATGTGGTACGACTCTGTGTGGAGTTTGGTTTGCTCGTCGACGTTCTGTAAACAACCTTGTCTTGAATGCTTTTAATGAAGTAATGATTGGCTCAAAATATGTATGTGTAGGTACAACAAAGTGTCGACCGTGCCTTTCTGAAGGTAACAATTATGCGTGTTAATTGTACATGGGTCTTATTTGACCATGTTGTTGTTTACTAACCCAGAAAATTATGTAGGTCAAAATTTATCTTAAGAAAAATGACCAAGATGAAGTTATTAAGCAGATGAAAACGATGACTGCTTATGTTGACTTCAACCCCAAGATTCTGATGCTCATGAGGCAAGAGGCTATTGATTGCAGGGTTGTCCAGGTTGCAGTTGCTTCATTAACTTATCTTGGAACAATTAACATGAAGTGCTTGTGGCGTGCCAATTGACGGATGTTGGAACTTGACGTGGAAGACTTTTTTGGCAATGGAGCTGTCGGGGAGCATGAACTTGACTAGTTTGCAGTCTATAGTTGGAATATGGGCATTCAGGCGGCAAAGCAGCAGAAGAACGATCTTGGCTATGAATTCTTTAAGTTTGCAGCAAAACTTTTTGGTGTTGCAAGAAATGGTGAGAATGATGGAAACTCCCATGCACTATGCAAAGCGTTAATCATGACCGTGACTTACAAGTTAAAAAATGAGGAGCTAAACAGCTGCACTTTGTCGGATTCTGACGTAAAAAAGGTATTAAGATGCTCAGCAAAGCTAACCAGGTAATCATGGAGTTTTATAAATACCAAGAGTTATCCTTTGTGTGTGTTCTAAAAGTCTGCCTTTTGTAATGCGTATTTGCCTTCTCTAAGAATAATTAATCTGATTTGGTTTTATTGATGTGCAGATATTACATTCGATATGTTTGCTAGATTCAATTGGCTCTGTTCAGGCTGAGGCTAACCAATTTCAGCTTATTTATACGTTGAGCTCATACCAGCTTCTTAGAAGCTTCAACTAGTCTAGAACATGGACGGTCCAACAAATATTGAGGCCCGGTGCCAGCCAAATAAATATCAATATTTATACTAAATAATAATACTTGTTTAGAAGTCATTTTTCCTAACTCACATTGATAGATAATTATTATGGTAAATTTAAAGATGGAAATATACATTTCTCAATAAAAATACATCTTATAACATGTCTAAATCAATTCAACTTAAATGTGATTAAATAATAAATGACAAAAATTCATGTCTTCTTGGATTAATTTCTGAATCTTGTATTAAAGTGCCTATATGATGTGTGTGTCATAATTATCTTAATAAATGTGGGGTACGCATATGTATCTTGATAATGAACTTCATGTTTAGATATATGCAAATAGAAAAATCTGGAGTACACGAGGAGTTTGGTACCTAATGATTGCTATGTTGCGTTATTCATTTTTTTAGTAAAATATGTGGAACATATTATTATGGGTACAATAATATGTTAATGATGTGCATACGATATGTACTTAGTACTGAAATAATATTACTCCCTTTAGTACAACTTGTAAAGCGTTCACCAAAGAGGGATACTTGCATTCGAAGTAAAATTGCTTTATAGTGTGAACTTGCTATTACAAATTGGGTCTCTTATTTTCTTTAGACACTTAATGATTTCTATATATTTGGCTCTTAGAGGCAACACATTTTCACTAGTAATGTGGTGATTTATATGAAAGCTTCATGTAGTGTGAGCATGAGTGTGTGTGCCTTCGCCATTGAGCCTGAAGTTGTCGTCCTATTTTCTTGGTCTATGGGTTCACTCTAACGTCAAGGAGCAGCAAAACAAGATTGGCCTTGGTTATCATGACCCACACTCACTATAGAAGACAACCGGAGTAGAGGCTCAAATCTCAAGCTAGGCAGGAGAAGCTAAAAGGTGAAACCGCTTAGGACATTCTAGGGACATTGGTATATACAAAGCACACCATAGTCAGTGCCTAACTACTAAAGCTCGGGCAGTGGATGATCCGCCTCAATCATGCTCAGGGTGTAGTTAGGAGACTTATTTCAATTTGTTTCTGAGATAGGTGTCCAACTTCTTTGTTCCTGTCATCAGGGATCATTGTATCTTCATGTTTTAGGTTAAATTGTTGGATATTGGACTGTTTGCTATGTTTCACTAGTAAGTGCTGTTGGAAATATGCCCTAGAGGCAATAACAAAATTATTATTATATTTCCTTGTTCATGATAATTGTCTATTGTTCATGCTATAATTGTGTTATCCGGAAATCGTAATACATGTGTGAACACATAGACCACAACACGTCCCTAGTGAGCCTCTAGTTGACTAGCTCGTTGATCAACAGATAGTCATGGTTTCCTGGCTATAGACATGGGGATGTCATTGATAACAGGATCACATCATTAGGAGAATGATGTGATGGACAAGACCCAATCCTAAGCTTAGCTCAAAGATCGTGTAGTTCGTTTGCTGTAGCTTTTCTGAATGTCAAGTATCATTTCCTTAGACCATGAGATTGTGCAACTCCCGGATACCGTAGGAGTGCTTTGGGTGTGCCAAACATCACAACGTAACTGGGTGACTATAAAGGTACATTACAGGTGTCTCCGAAAGTGTCTGTTGGGTTGGCACAAATCGAGACTGGGATTTGTCACTCCGTATGACAGAGAGGTATCTTTGGGCCCACTCGGTAATGCATCATCATAATGAGCTCAAAGTGATCAAGTGGTTGATCACGGGATCATGCATTACGGTACGAGTAAAGTGACTTGCCGGTAACGAGACTGAACAAGGTATTGGGATACCGATGATCGAGTCTCGGGCAAGTAACGTACCGATTGACAAAGGGAATTGTATACGGGGTTGCTTGAATCCTCGACATCGTGGTTCATCCGATGAGATCATCGAGGAGCATGTGGGAGCCAACATGGGTATCCAGATCCCGCTGTTGGTTACTGGCCGGAGAGCCGTCTCGGTCATGTCTACGTGTCTCCCGAACCCGTAGGGTCTACACACTTAAGGTTCGGTGACGCTAGGGTTGTAGAGATATGAGTATGCAGTAATCCGAAAGTTGTTCGGAGTCTCGGATGAGATCCTGGACGTCACGAGGAGTTCCAGAATGGTCCGGAGGTGAAGAATTATATATAGGAAGTGTAGTTTCGGCCATCGAGAAAGATTCGGGGTCACCGGTATTGTATCGGGACCACCGGATGGGTCCCGGGGGTCCACCAGGTGGGGCCACCCATCCCGGAGGGCCCCATGAGCTGAAGTGGGGAGGGGAACCAGCCCATAGTGGGCTGGTGCGCCCCGCCTTGGGCCCCCCTGCGCCTAGGGTTGGAAACCCTAGGGTGGGGGCGCCTCCACTTGCCTTGGGGGGCACTCCACCCCCTTGGCCGCCGCCCCCCCTTGGGAGATCCCATCTCCAGGGCCGGCGCCCCCCCAGGGGGCCTATATAAAGGGGGGGAGGGAGGGGCAGCCGCACCTCAAGTCTTGGCGCCTCCCTCTCCCCTGCTACACCTCTCCCTCTTGTAGAAGCTCGGCGAAGCCCTGCTGCGATCATTGCTGCATCCACCACCACGCCGTCGTGCTGCTGGATCTTCATCAACCTCTCCTTCCCCCTTCCTGGATCAAGAAGGAGGAGACGTCATCCTCTCCGTACGTGTGTTGAACGCGGAGGTGCCGTCCGTTCGGCACTTGGTCATCGGTGATTTGGATCACGGCGAGTACGACTCCATCATCCCCGTTCTCTTGAACGCTTCCGCTCGCGATCTACAAGGGTATGTAGATGCACTCTCCTCTCGTTGCTAGTTGACTCCATAGATTGATCTTGGTGAAACGTAGGAAATTTTTTTTGTTTTCTGCAACGTTCGCCAAGAGTGGCATCATGAGCCAGGTCTATGCGTAGTTCTCTTTGCACGAGTAGAACACAATTTGTTGTGGGCGTAGATGTTGTCAACTTTCTTGCCGCTACTAGTCTTATTTTGCTTCAGCGGTATTGTGGGATGAAGCGGCCCGGACCGACCTTACACGTACGCTTACGTGAGACAGGTTCCACCGACTGACATGCACTAGTTGCATAAGGTGGCTAGCGGGTGTCTGTCTATCCCACTTTAGTTGGAGCGGATTCGACGAAAAGGGTCCTTATGAATGGTAAATTGAAGTTGACAAATCACGTTGTGGCTTTTACGTAGGTAAGAAAACGTTCTTGCTAGAACCCTATTGCAGCCACGTAAAACTTGCAACAACAATTAGAGGACGTCTAACTTGTTTTTGCAGCAAGTGTCATGTGATGTGATATGGCCAAAGTTGTGATGAATGATGAATGATATATATGTGATGTATGAGATCATGTTCTTGTAATAGGAATCACGACTTGCATGTCGATGAGTATGACAACCGGCAGGAGCCATAGGAGTTGTCTTTATTTTTGTATGACCTGCGTGTCATTGAGAAACGCCATGTAAATTACTTTACTTTATTGCTAAACGTGTTAGCCATAGTAGTAGAAGTAATAGTTGGCGAGCAACTTCATGGAGACACGATGATGGAGATCATGATGATGGAGATCATGGTGTCATGCCGGTGACAAGATGATCATGGAGCCCCAATATGGAGATCAAAGGAGCTATATGATATTGGCCATATCATGTCACTATTATTTGATTGCATGTGATGTTTATCATGTTTTTGCATCTTGTTTACTTAGAATGACGGTAGTAATTAAGATGATCCCTCATAATAATTTCAAGAAAGTGTTCCCCCTAACTGTGCGCCGTTGCGACAGTTCATTGTTTCGAAGCACCACGTGATGATCGGGTGTGATAGATTCCAACGTTCACATACAACGGGTGTAAGACAGATTTACACATGCAAACACTTAGGTTGACTTGACGAGCCTAGCATGTACAGACATGGCCTCGGAACACAGAAGACCGAAAGGTCGAACATGAGTCGTATAGAAGATACGATCAACATGAAGATGTTCACCGATGTTGACTAGTCCGTCTCACGTGATGATCGGACACGGCCTAGTTAACTCGGATCATGTTATACTTAGATGACTGGAGGGATGTCTATTTGAGTGGGAGTTCATTGAATAATTTGATTAGATGAACTTAATTATCATGAACTTAGTCTAAAATCTTTACAATATGTCTTGTAGATCAAATGGCCAACGTTGTTCTCAACTTCAACGCGTTCCTAGAGAAAACCAAGTTGAAAGACGATGGCAGCAACTATACGGACTGGGTCCGGAACCTGAGGATCATCCTCATAGCTGCCAAGAAAGATTATGTCCTAGAAGCACCGCTAGGTGATGCACCCGTCCCATAGAACCAAGACGTTATGAATGCTTGGCAGACACGTGCTGATGATTACTCCCTCGTTCAGTGCAGCATGCTTTACAGCTTAGAACCGGGGCTCCAAAAGCGTTTTGAGCGACACGGAGCATATGAGATGTTCGAAGAGCTGAAAATGGTTTTCCAAGCTCATGCCTGGGTCGAGAGATATGAAGTCTCGGACAAGTTCTTCAGCTGTAAGATGGAGGAAAATAATTCTGTTAGTGAGCACATACTCAGAATGTCTGGGTTGCATAACCGCTTGACTCAGCTGGGAGTTAATCTCCCGGATGACGCGGTCATTGACAGAATCCTTCAGTCGCTTCCACCAAGCTACAAGAGCTTTGTGATGAACTTCAATATGCAGGGGATGGAAAGGACCATTCCTGAGGTATATTCAATGCTGAAATCAGCAGAGGTAGAAGTCAAAAAGGAACATCAAGTGTTGATGGTGAATAAAACCACTAAGTTCAAGAAAGGCAAGGGCAAGAAGAACTTCAAGAAGGACGGCAAGGGAGTTGCCGCACCCGATAAGCAAGCTGCCGGGAAGAAGCCAAAGAATGGACCCAAGCCCGAGACTGAGTGCTTTTATTGCAAGGGAAGTGGTCACTGGAAGCGGAACTGCCCCAAATACTTAGCAGACAAGAAGGCCGGCATCACAAAAGGTATATGTGATATACATGTAATTGATGTGTACCTTACCAGTAATCGTAGTAGCTCCTGGGTATTTGATACCGGTGCGGTTGCTCACATTTGTAACTCAAAGCAGGAGCTGCGGAATAAGTGGAGACTGGCGAAGGACGAGGTGACGATGCGCGTCGAGAATGGTTCCAAGGTCGATGTGATCGCTGTCGGCACGCTACCTCTACATTTACCTACGGGATTAGTTTTAAACCTTAATAATTGTTATTTAGTGCCAGCTTTGAGCATGAACATTGTATCAGGATCTCGTTTAATTTGAGATGGCTACTCATTTAAATCCGAGAATAATGGTTGTTCTATTTATATGAGAGATATGTTTTATGGTCATGCTCCAATGGTGAATGGTTTATTCTTAATGAATCTCAAGCGTAATGCTACACATATTCATAGTGTGAATAACAAAAGATGTAAGGTTGATAATGATAGTCCCACATACTTGTGGCACTGCCGCCTTGGTCATATAGGTGTCAAACGCATGAAGAAGCTCCATGCAGATGGACTTTTAGAGTCTCTTGATTACGAATCATTTGACACGTGCGAACCATGCCTCATGGGTAAAATGACCAAGACTCCGTTCTCAGGAACAATGGAGCGAGCAACCAACTTATTGGAAATCATACATACTGATGTGTGCGGTCCAATGAGTGTTGAGGCTCGCGGTGGCTATCGTTATGTTCTCACCCTCACTGATGACTTGAGTAGATATGGGTATGTCTATTTAATGAAACACAAGTCTGAGACCTTTGAAAAGTTCAAGGAATTTCAGAGTGAGGTTGAGAATCAACGTGACAGGAAAATCAAGTTCTTGCGATCAGATCGTGGTGGAGAATACTTGAGTCACGAATTTGGCACACACTTAAGAAAATATGGAATAGTTTCACAACTCACGCCGCCTGGAACACCTCAGCGTAATGGTGTGTCCGAACGTCGTAATCGCACTCTATTAGATATGGTGCGATCTATGATGTCTCTTACTGATTTACCGCTATCATTTTGGGGCTATGCTTTAGAGACTGCCGCGTTCACTTTAAATAGGGCTCCGTCGAAATCCGTTGAGACGACACCATATGAATTATGGTTTGGGAAGAAACCTAAGCTGTCGTTTCTAAAAGTTTGGGGATGCGATGCTTATGTCAAGAAACTTCAACCTGAAAAGCTCGAACCCAAGTCGGAAAAATGCGTCTTCATAGGATACCCTAAAGAAACTGTTGGGTATACCTTCTACCTCAGATCCGAAGGCAAGATCTTTGTTGCCAAGAATGGGTCCTTTCTAGAGAAAGAGTTTCTCTCGAAAGAAATAAGTGGGAGGAAGGTAGAACTTGATGAAGTATTACCTCTTGAACCGGTAAGTGGCGCAGCTCAAGAAAATGTTCCTGAGGTGCCTGCACCGACTAGAGAGGAAGTTGATGATGATGATCATGAAACTTCAGATCAAGTTGCTACTGAACTTCGTAGGTCCACAAGGACACGTTCCGCACCAGAGTGGTACGGTAACCCTGTCTTGGAAATCATGTTGTTAGACAACGGTGAACCTTCGAACTATGAAGAAGCGGTGGCGGGCCCAGATTCTGACAAATGGCTGGAAGCCATGAAATCCGAGATAGGATCCATGTATGAAAACGAAGTATGGACTTTGACTGACTTGCCCGTTGATCGGCGAGCCATAGAAAATAAATGGATCTTTAAGAAGAAGACAGACGCGGATGGTAATGTGACCATCTATAAAGCTCGGCTTGTCGCTAAGGGTTATCGACAAGTTCAAGGGGTTGACTACGATGAGACTTTCTCACCCGTAGCGAAGCTGAAGTCCGTCCGAATCATGTTAGCAATTGCGGCATTCTATGATTATGAGATATGGCAAATGGACGTCAAAACGGCATTCCTTAATGGTTTCCTTAAGGAAGAACTGTATATGATGTAGCCGGAAGGTTTTGTCGACCCTAAGAATGCTAACAAGGTATGCAAGCTCCAACGATCCATTTATGGGCTGGTGCAAGCATCTCGGAGTTGGAACATTCGCTTTGATGAGATGATCAAAGCGTTTGGGTTTATGCAGACTTATGGAGAAGCCTGCGTTTACAAGAAAGTGAGTGGGAGCTCTGTAGCATTTCTCATATTATATGTAGATGACATACTTTTGATGGGAAATGATATAGAACTTTTGGATAGCATTAAGGCCTACTTGAATAAGAGTTTTTCAATGAAGGACCTTGGAGAAGCTGCTTATATATTAGGCATCAAGTGTTGGGTTTCGTAGTAATTTCAAAAATTTCCTACGCTCATGCAAGATCATGGTGATGCATAGCAACGAGGGGGGGGAGTATGATCTACATACCTTGTAGATCGACAACGGAAGCGTTTGTTTGATGTAGTCGTACGTCTCCACGGCCCGACCGATCAAGCGCCGAAACTACGGCACCTTTGAGTTCTAGCACACGTTCAGCTTGATGACGATCCCCGGACTCCGATCCAGCAAAGTGTCGGGGAAGAGTTATGTCAGCACGACGGCGTGGTGACGATCTTGATGCACTACTGCAGCAGGGCTTCGCCTAAACTCCGCTACAATATTATCGAGGACTATGGTGGAAGGGGGCACCGCACACGGCTAAGAATATGATCACGTGGATCAACTTGTGTTTCTTTGGGGTGCCCCTGCCTCCGTATATAAAGGACCAAAGGGGGGGAGGCCGGCCGGCCATCATAGGCGCCAGGAGAGTCCTACTCCCTCTGGGAGTAGGATCCCCCCCCCAATCCTAGTTGGAATAGGACTCGCGGAGGGGGGAAAAGAGAAAGGGGGGCCGGCCCCCTCTCCTTGTCCTATTCGGACCAAGGGAGGGGAGGGGCGCGCGGCCCACTTTGGGCTGGCCCTTCTCTTTTCCACTAAGGCCCATTAAGGCCCATCTAGCTTCCGGGGGGTTCCGGTAACCTCCCGGTACTCCAGTAAAATCCCAATTTCACCCGGAACACTTCCGATATCCAAACATAGGCTTCCAATATATCAATCTTTATGTCTCAACCATTTCGAGACTCCTCGTCATGTCCGTGATCACATCCGGGACTCCGAACAACCTTTGGTACATTAAAACTCATAATAACCGTCATCGTAACCTTAAGCGTGCGGACCCTACGGGTTCGAGAACAATGTAGACATGACCGAGACACGTCTCCGGTCAATAACCAATAGCGGGACCTGGATGCCCATATTGGCTCCTACATATTCTACGAAGATCTTTATCGGTCAGACCGCATAACAACATACGTTGTTCCCTTTGTCATTGGTATGTTACTTGCCCGAGATTCGATCGTCGGTATCCCATACCTAGTTCAATCTCGTTACTGGCAAGTCTCTTTACTCGTTCTGTAATACATCATCCCGCAACTAACTCATTAGTCGCAATGCTTGCAAGGCTTAAGTGATGTGCATTACCGAGAGGGCCCAGAGATACCTCTCCGACAATCGGAGTGACAAAACCTAATCTCGAAATATGCCAACCCAACATGTACCTTTGGAGACACCTATAGTACTCCTTTATAATCACCCAGTTACGTTGTGACGTTTGGTAGCACCCAAAGTGTTCCTCCGGTAAACGGGAGTTGCATAATCTCATAGTTACAGGAACATGTATAAGTCATGAAGAAAGCAATAGCAACATACTTAAACGATCAAGTGCTAAGCTAACGGAATGGGTCAAGTCAATCAGATCATTCAACTAATGATGTGACCCCGTTAATCAAATAACAACTCTTTGTCCATGATTAGGAAACATAACCATCTTTGATTAACGAGCTAGTCAAGTAGAGGCATACTAGTGACACTCTGTTTTGTCTATGTATTCACACATGTATTATGTTTCCGGTTAATACAATTCTAGCATGAATAATAAACTTTTATCATGACATAAGGAAATAAATAATAACTTTATTATTGCCTCTAGGGCATATTTCCTTCATCAAGATCTATAGAGATAGATCAAGACGCCTCATAGGTCTTTCACAAAGCACATACCTTGATAAGATATTGAAGAAGTTCAATATGGATCAGTCTAAGAAGGGGTTCTTGCCTGTGTTGCAAGGTGTGAAATTGAGCTCAGCTCAATGTCCGACCACGACAGAAGATATAGAAGAGATGAGTGTCATCCCCT
This sequence comes from Triticum urartu, assembly GCF_056163025.1. Classification (NCBI taxonomy): domain Eukaryota; kingdom Viridiplantae; phylum Streptophyta; class Magnoliopsida; order Poales; family Poaceae; genus Triticum; species Triticum urartu. The sequence goes on from NC_141877.1 coordinate 5,978,410, forward strand.
ATGCCTCAGCCATAGGGTCTATTATGTATGCCATGCTGTGTACCATACCTGATGTAAACCTTGCCGTAAGTTTGGTAGGAAGGTACCAAAGCAATCCCGGCAAGGAACACTGGACAGCGGTCAAGAATATCCTGAAGTACCTGAAAAGGACTAAGGACATGTTTCTCGTTTATGGAGGTGACGAAGAGCTCGTCGTAAAGGGTTACGTCGACGCTAGCTTCGACACAGATCTGGATGACTCTAAGTCACAAACCGGATACGTGTATGTTTTGAATGGTGGGGCAGTAAGCTGGTGCAGTTGCAAGCAAAGCATTATGGCGGGATCTACATGTGAAGCGGAGTACATGGCAGCCTCGGAGGCAACACATGAAGCAGTCTGGGTGAAGGAGTTCATTACCGACCTAGGAGTCATACCCAATGCGTCGGGGCCGATGACTCTCTTCTGTGACAACACTGGAGCTATTGCCCTTGCCAAGGAGCCCAGGTTTCACAGGAAGACCATGCATATCAAGCGTCGCTTCAATTCCATTCGTGAAAGTGTTCAAAATGGAGACATAGAAATTTGTAAAGTACATACGGACCTGAATGTAGCAGATCCGTTGACTAAACCTCTCCCTAGATCAAAACATGATCAACACCAGAATTCCATGGGTGTTCGATTCATCACAATGTAACTAGATGATTGACTCTAGTGCAAGTGAGAGACTGTTGGAAATATGCCCTAGAGGCAATAATAAAATGATTATTATATTTCCTTGTTCATGATAATTGTCTATTGTTCATGCTATAATTGTGTTATCCGGAAATCGTAATACATGTGTGAACACATAGACCACAACACGTCCCTACTGAGCCTCTAGTTGACTAGCTCGTTGATCAACAGATAGTCATGGTTTCCTGGCTATAGACATGGGGATGTCACTGATAACGGGATCACATCATTAGGAGAATGATGTGATGGACAAGACCCAATCCTAAGCTTAGCTCAAAGTGTTGGGGAACGTAGCAGAAATTCAAAATTTTCCTACGTGTCACCAAGATCTATCTATGGAGAGACTAGCAACGAGGGGAAGGAGAGTGCATCTACATACCCTTGTAGATCGCTAAGCGGAAGCGTTCAAGAGAACGGGGTTGATGGAGTCGTACTCGTCGTGATCCAAATCACCGATGATCAAGTGCCGAACGCACGGCACCTCCGCGTTCAACACACGTACAGCCCGGTGACGTCTCCCATGCCTTGATCCAGCAAGGAGAGAGGGAGAGGTTGAGGAAGACTCCATCCAGCGGCAGCACAACGGCGTGGTGGTGATGGAGGAGCGTGGCAATCCTGCAGGGCTTCGCCAAGCACCACAGAAGAGGAGGGAGAGAGAGATGCAGGGCTGCACCAACGAGAGATCGAATCGCCTCTTATGGGCAGCCCTATGCCTCATATATATAGGGAAGGGGAGGGGCTGCGCCCCCTCTAGGGTTCCCACCCCTAGGGGGGGCGGCAGCCCTAGATGGGGAGCAAGGGGGCGGCCAAGAGGGGATGGGAGAGGGAGGCGCACCAATATGGGCCCTAAGGCCCATATCCCATTAGGGTTTGCCCCTTCTCCATCTCTTAGGCGCATGGGCATTAGTGGGGCTGGTGCCCTTGGCCCATGTAGGCCAAGGAACACTCCCTACAGCCCATGTGGCCCCCCCGGGCTGGTGGCCCCACTTGGTGGACCCCCGGGACCCTCCCGGTGGTCCCGGTATGTTACCGATAAACCCCGAAACTCTTCCGGTGACCAAAACAGGACTTCCCATATATAAATCTTTATCTCCGGACCATTCCGGAACTCCTCGTGACGTCCGGGATCTCATCCGGGACTCCGAACAACATTCGGTAACCACATACAAACTTCCTTTACAACCCTAGCGTCATCGAACCTTAAGTGTGTAGACCCTACGGGTTCGGGAGACATGCAGACATGACCGAGACGTTCTCCGGTCAATAACCAACAGCGGGATCTGGATACCCATGTCGGCTCCCACATGTTCCACGATGATCTCATCGGATGAACCACGATGTCAAGGACTTAATCAATCCCGTATTCAATTCCCTTTGTCTAGCGGTATTGTACCTGCCCGAGATTCGATCGTCGGTATCCCTATACCTTGTTCAATCTCGTTACCGGCAAGTCTCTTTACTCGTTCCGTAACACATCATCCCGTGATCAACTCCTTGATCACATTGTGCACATTATGATGATGTCCTACCGAGTGGGCCCATAGATACCTCTCCGTTTACACGGAGTGACAAATCCCAGTCTCGATTCGTGCCAACCCAACAGACACTTTCGGAGATACTTGTAGTGCACCTTTATAGTCACCCAGTTACGTTGTGACGTTTGATACACCCAAAGCACTCCTACGGTATCCGGGAGTTGCACAATCTCATGGTCTAAGGAAATGATACTTGACATTAGAAAAGCTTTAGCATACGAACTACACGATCTAGTGCTATGCTTAGGATTGGGTCTTGTCCATCACATCATTCTCCTAATGATGTGATCCCGTTATCAACGACATCCAATGTCCATGGTTAGGAAACCATAACCATCTATTGATCAACGAGCTAGTCAACTAGAGGCTCACTAGGGACATGGTGTTGTCTATGTATCCACACATGTATCTGAGTTTCCTATCAATACAATTATAGCATGGATAATAAACGATTATCATGAACAAGGAAATATAATAATAATCAATTTATTATTGCCTCTAGGGCATATTTCCAACAGTCTCCCACTTGCACTAGAGTCAATAATCCAGTTCACATCGCCATGTGATTAACACTCACAGGTCACATCGCCATGTGACCAACACCCAAAGAGTTCTGGGTTTGATCATGTTGCTTGTGAGAGAGGTTTTAGTCAACGGGTTTGAACCTTTCAGATCCGTGTGTGCTTCACAAATCTCTATGTCATCTCCTAGATGCAGCTACCACGTTCTATTTGGAGCTATTCCAAATAACTGTTCTACTATACGAATCCAGTTTACTACTCAGAATAATCTGGATTAGTGTCAAAGTTTGCATCGGCGTAGCCCTTTACGTCGAACTCTTTTACCACCTCCATAATCGAGAAAATTCCTTAGTCCACTAGTTACTAAGGATAACTTTGACCACTGTCCTGTGATCCGTTCTTGGATCACTCTTGTACCCCTTGACTGACTCATGGCAAGGCACACTTCAGGTGCGGCACACAGCATAGCATACTGTAGAGCCTATGTCTTAAGCATAGGGGACGACCTTCGTCCTTTCTCTCTATTCTGCCGTGGTCGAGCTTTAAGTCTTAACTTCATACCTTACAACTCAGGCAAGAACTCCTTCTTTGACTGATCCATCTTGAACACCTTCAAGATCATGTCAAGGTATGTGCTCATTTGAAAGTACCATTAAGCGTTTTGATCTATCCTTATAGATCTTGATGCTCAATGTTCAAGTAGCTTAATCCAGGCTTTCCATTGAAAAACACTTTTCAAATAACCCTATATGCTTTCCAGAAATTCTACGTCATTCCTGATCAACAATATGTTAACAACATATACTCATCAGAAATTCTATAGTGCTCCTACTCACTTCTTTGGAAATACAAGTTTCTCATAAACTTTGTATACACCCAAAATCTTTGATCATCATCAAAACATACATTCCAACTCCGAGATGCTTACTCCAGTCCTTAGAAGGATTGCTGGAGCTTTGCATACTTATCAGCATCTTTCAGGATTGACAAAACCTTCCGGTTGTATCACATACAACCTTTCCTCAGAAAATCATCGAGGAAACGATGTTTTGACATCCTATCTGCAAGATTTCATAAATGATGTAGTAATTGCTAACATAATTCCAACAGACTCTTAGCATCGCTACGAGTGAGAAAATCTCACCATAGTCAACTCCTTGAACTTGTCAGAAAACATCTTACCGACAAGTCGAGCTTTCTTAATGGTGACATTTACCATCACTGTCCGTCTTCCTTTTAAAATCCATATGTACCTAACAGCCTTACGACCATCAAGTAGTTCTTCCAAAGTCTACACTTTGTTTTCATACATGGATCCTCTCTCGGATTATATGGCCTCAAGCCATTTATCGGAATCCAGGCCCACCATCGCTTCTCCATAGCTCGTAGGTTCATTGTTGTCTAGCAACATGACTTCCAAGACAGGATTACGTACCACTCTGAAGTAGTACGCATCCTTGTCATCCCACAAGGTTTGGGAGTGACTTGATCCGAAGTCTCATGATCAATATCATAAGCTTCCACTTCAATTGGTGTAGGTGCCACAGGAACAACTCTTTGTGCCCTGCTATACACTAGTTGAAGTGACGGTTCAATAACCTCATCAAGTCTCCACCATCCTCCCACTCAATTCCTTCGAGAGAAACTTTTCCTCGAGAAAGGACCCGATTCTAGAAACAATCCCTTATTGCTTTCGGATCTGAGACAGGAGGTATACCCAACTGTTTTGGGTGTCCTATGAAGATGCATTTATCCGCTTTGGGTTCGAGCTTATCAGCCTGAAACTTTTTCACATAAGCGTCGTAGCCCCAAACTTTTAAGAAATGACAGCTTAGGTTTCTCTAAACCATACGATGTCATCTCATCGGAATTACGTGGTGCCCTATTTAAAGTGAATGTGGTTGTCTCTAATGCCTAACCCATAAATTATTGTGGTAATTCGATAAGAGACATCATGGTATGCATCATATCCAATAGGGTGCAGTTATGATGTTCGGACACACCATCACACTATGGTGTTCCAGGCTGTATCAGTTGTGAAACAATTTCCACAATGTCTTAATTCTGTGCCAAACTCGTAATTCACATATTCATCTCTATGATCATATCATAGATATTTTATCCTCTTGTCACGACGATCTTTCAACTTCACCCTGAAATTACTTGAACCTTTCAATAATTCAGACTCGTGATTCATCAAGTAAATATACTCAACATCTACTCAAATCATCTGCGAAGTAAGAACATAACGATATCCACTACATGCCTCAGCACTCATTGGACTGCACACATCAAAAATGTATTACTTCCAACAAGTTGCTTTCTTGTTCCATTTTACTGAAAACGAGGCTTTCAGTCATCTTGCCCATGTGGTATGATTTGCATGTCTCAAGTGATTCAAAATCAAGCGAGTACAAAACGGTCCATTTGCATGGAGTTTCTTCATGCATATATACCAATAGACATGGTTCGCATGTCCCAAACTTTTCAAAAACGAGTGAGCCCAAAGATCCATCAACATGGAGCTTCTTCATGCGTTTTATACCGATATGACTTACGTGGCAGTGCCACAAGTAGGTGGTACTATCATTACTATCTTTTGGTATGAACATGTGTATCACTACGATCGAGATTCAATAAACCATTCATTTTAGGTGTAAGACCATTGAAGGTATTATTCAAATAAACAGAGTAACCATTATTCTCCTTAAATGAATAACCGTAGTGCGATAGACATAATCCAATTATGTCTATGCTCAACGCAAACACCAATCTCGATGGTAGAGGGGGCGTGCGATGCTTGATCATATCAACATTGAGAACACTTCCAACACATATCGTCAGCTCACCTTTAGCTAGTCTCCGTTTATTCCGTAGCTTTTATTTCGAGTTACTAACACTTAGCAACTGAACTGGTATCTAATACCCTGGTGCTACTAGGAGTACTAGTAAAGTACACATTAACATAATGTATATCCAATATACTTCTATCGACCTTGCCAGCCTTCTAATCTACCAAGTATCTAGGGTAATTCTGCTCCAGTGGCTGTTCCCTTTATTATAGAAGCACTTAGTCTCGGGTTTGGGTTCAACCTTGGGTTTCTTCACTAGAGCAGCAGCTGAATTGCCGTTTTATGAAGTATCCTTTCGTGCCCTTGCCCTTCTTGAAACTAGTGGTTTCACCAACCATCAACAATTGATGCTCCTTCTTGATTTCTACTTTCGTGGTGTCAAACATCGCGAATATCTCAAGGATCATCATATATGTCCCTGATATATCATAGTTCATCACGAAGCTCTAGCAGCTTGGTGGTAATGACTTCGGAGAAACATCACTATCTCATCTGGAAGATCAACTCCCACTCGATTCAAGCGATTGTTGTACTCAGACAATCTGAGCACAAGCTCAACAATTGAGCTTTTCTCCTTAGTTTGTAGGCTAAGAAAATCGTCGGAGGTCTTATACCTCTTGACGTGGGCACGAGCCTGAAATCCCAATTTCAGCCCTCAAAACATCTCATATGTTTCGCGACGTTTCAAAACATCTTTGGTGCCTCAATTCTAAACCATTTAGCATTACGCACTGAACTATCATGTAGTTATCAAAATGTGTATGTCAGATGTTCGCAACATCCACAGACAACGTTCGAGGTTTAGCACACTGAGCGGTGCATTAAGGACATAAGCCTTCTATGACGCAATGAGGACAATCCTCAGTTTACGGACCTAGTCCGCATAATTGCTACTATCAACTTTCAACTAAATTTTCTCTAGGAACATATCTAAACAGTAGAACTGAAGCGCGAGCTACGACATAATTTGCGAAGACCTTTTGACTATGTTCAGGATAATTAAGTTCATCTTATGAACTCCCACTCAGATAGACATCCCTCTAGTCATCTAAGTGATTACATGATCCGAGTCAACTAGCCCGTGTCCGATCATCACGTGAGACGGACTAGTTAACGTCGGTGAACATCTTCATGTTGATCGTATCTTCTATACGACTCATGCTCGACCTTTCGGCCTTCTGTGTTCCGAGGCCATGTCTGTACATGCTAGGCTCGTCAAGTTAACCCTAAGTGTTTTGCTGTGTAAAACTGTCTTACACCCGTTGTATGTGAACGTAAGGATCTATCACACCCGATCATCACAGCGTGCTTCGAAACGACGAACTGTAGCAACGGTGCACAGTTAGGGGAGAACACTTCTTGAAATTTTAATGAGGGATCATCTTATTTACTACCGTCGTTCTAAGAAAATAAGATGTATAAACATGATAAACATCACATGCAATCAAATAATAGTGACATGATATGGCCAATATCATATAGCTCCTTTGATCTCCATCTTGGGGCTCCATGATCATCATCGTCACCGGCATGACACCATGATCTCCATCATCATGATCTCCATCATCATGATCTCCATCATCGTGTCTTCTTGAAGTTGTCACGTCATCTATTACTTCTACTACTACAGCTAACGGTTAGCAATAAAGTAAAGTAATTACATGACATTTATGTTGACACGCAGGTCATAAATAAATTAAGACAACTCCTATGGCTCCTGCCGGTTGTCATACTCATCGACATGCAAGTCGTGATTCCTATTACAAGAACATGATCAATCTCATACATCACATATATCATTCATCACATCCTTTTGGCCATATCACATCACATAGCATACCCTGCAAAAACAACAAGTTAGACGTCCTCTAATTGTTGTTTGCATGTTTTACGTGGCTGCTATGGGTTTCTAGCAAGAACGTTTCTTACCTACGCAAAGACCACAACGTGATATGCCAATTGCTATTTACCCTTCATAAGGACCCTTTTCATCGAATCCGATCCGACTAAAGTGGGAGAGACAGACACCCGCCAGCCACCTTATGCAACTAGTGCATGTTTGTCGGTGGAACCGGTCTCACGTAAGAGTACGTGTAAGGTTGGTCCGGGCCGCTTCATCCCACGATGCCGCCAAATCAAGATAAGACTAGTAACGGTAAGCATATTGAACAAAATCAACACCCACAACTACTTTGTGTTCTACTCGTGCATAGAATCTACGCAATAGACCTAGCTCATGATGCCACTGTTGGGGAACGTAGCAGAAATTCAAAATTTTCCTACGTGTCACCAAGATCTATCTATGGAGAGACTAGCAACGAGGGGAAGGAGAGTGCATCTACATACCCTTGTAGATCGCTAAGCGGAAGCGTTCAAGAGAACGGGGTTGATGGAGTCGTACTCGTCGTGATCCAAATCACCGATGATCAAGTGCCGAACGCACGGCACCTCCGCGTTCAACACACGTACAGCCCGGTGACGTCTCCCATGCCTTGATCCAGCAAGGAGAGAGGGAGAGGTTGAGGAAGACTCCATCCAGCGGCAGCACAACGGCGTGGTGGTGATGGAGGAGCGTGGCAATCCTGCAGGGCTTCGCCAAGCACCACAGAAGAGGAGGGAGAGAGAGATGCAGGGCTGCACCAACGAGAGAACGAATCGCCTCTTATGGGCAGCCCTATGCCTCATATATATAGGGAAGGGGAGGGGCTGCGCCCCCTCTAGGGTTCCCACCCCTAGGGGGGCGGCAGCCCTAGATGGGGAGCAAGGGGGCGGCCAAGAGGGGATGGGAGAGGGAGGCGCACCAATATGGGCCCTAAGGCCCATATCCCATTAGGGTTTGCCCCTTCTCCATCTCTTAGGCGCATGGGCCTTAGTGGGGCTGGTGCCCTTGGCCCATGTAGGCCAAGGAACACTCCCTACAGCCCATGTGCCCCCCCGGGCTGGTGGCCCCACTTGGTGGACCCCCGGGACCCTCCCGGTGGTCCCGGTATGTTACCGATAAACCCCGAAACTCTTCCGGTGACCAAAACAGGACTTCCCATATATAAATCTTTATCTCCGGACCATTCCGGAACTCCTCGTGACGTCCGGGATCTCATCCGGGACTCCGAACAACATTCGGTAACCACATACAAACTTCCTTTACAACCCTAGCGTCATCGAACCTTAAGTGTGTAGACCCTACGGGTTCGGGAGACATGCAGACATGACCGAGACGTTCTCCGGTCAATAACCAACAGCGGGGTCTGGATACCCATGTCGGCTACCACATGTTCCACGATGATCTCATCGGATGAACCACGATGTCAAGGACTTAATCAATCCCGTATTCAATTCCCTTTGTCTAGCGGTATTGTACCTGCCCGAGATTCGATCGTCGGTATCCCTATACCTTGTTCAATCTCGTTACCGGCAAGTCTCTTTACTCGTTCCGTAACACGTCATCCCGTGATCAACTCCTTGATCACATTGTGCACATTATGATGATGTCCTACCGAGTGGGCCCAGAGATACCTCTCCGTTTACACGGAGTGACAAATCCCAGTCTCGATTCGTGCCAACCCAACAGACACTTTCGGAGATACCTGTAGTGCACCTTTATAGTCACCCAGTTACGTTGTGACGTTTGATACACCCAAAGCACTCCTACGGTATCCGGGAGTTGCACAATCTCATGGTCTAAGGAAATGATACTTGACATTAGGAAAGCTTTAGCATACGAACTACACGATCTAGTGCTATGCTTAGGATTGGGTCTTGTCCATCACATCATTCTCCTAATGATGTGATCCCGTTATCAACGACATCCAATGTCCATGGTTAGGAAACCATAACCATCTATTGATCAACGAGCTAGTCAACTAGAGGCTCACTAGGGACATGGTGTTGTCTATGTATCCACACATGTATCTGAGTTTCCTATCAATACAATTATAGCATGGATAATAAACGATTATCATGAACAAGGAAATATAATAATAATCAATTTATTATTGCCTCTAGGGCATATTTCCAACACAAAGATCGTGTAGTTCGTTTGCTGTAGCTTTTCTGAATGTCAAGTATCATTTCCTTAGACCATGAGATTGTGCAACTCCCGGATACCGTAGGAGTGCTTTGGGTGTGCCAAACATCACAACGTAACTGGGTGACTATAAAGGTACATTACAGGTGTCTCTGAAAGTGTTTGTTGGGTTGGCACGAATCGAGACTGGGATTTGTCACTCCGTATGACGGAGAGGTATCTCTGGGCCCACTCGATAATGCATCATCATAATGAGCTCAAAGTGATCAAGTGGTTGATCACGGGATCATGCATTACGGTACGAGTAAAGTGACTTGCCGATAACGAGACTGAACAAGGTATTGGGATACTGACGATCGAGTCTCGGGCAAGTAACGTACCGATTGACAAAGGGAATTGTATACAGGGTTGCTTGAATCCTCGACATCATGGTTCATCCGATGAGATCATCGAGGAGCATGTGAGAGCCAACATGGGTATCCAGATCCCGTTGTTGGTTATTGGCCGGAGAGCCATCTCGGTCATGTCTACGTGTCTCCCAAACCCATAGGGTCTACACACTTAAGGTTCGGTGACGCTAGGGTTGTAGAGATATGAGTATGCAGTAATCCGAAAGTTGTTCGGAGTCCCGGATGAGATCCTGGACGTCACGAGGAGTTCCGGAATGGTCCGGAGGTGAAGAATTATATATAGGAAGTGTAGTTTCGGCCATCGGAAAAGATTCGGGGTCACCGGTATTGTACCGGGACCACCGGATGGGTCCCGGGGGTCCACCGGGTGGGGCCACCCATCCCGGAGGGCCCTATGGGCTGAAGTGGGGAGGGGAACCAGCCCATAGTGGGCTGGTGCACCCCCCTTGGCCCCCCCTGCGCCTAGGGTTGGAAACCCTAGGGTGGGGGCGCCTCCACTTGCCTTGGGGGGCACTCCACCCCCCTTGGCCGCCGCCCCCCCTTGGGAGATCCCATCTCCAGGGCCGGCGCCCCCCAGGGGGCCTATATAAAGGGGGGGGAGGGAGGGGCAGCCGCACCTCAAGTCTTGGCGCCTCCCTCTCCCCTGCCCCCCAGGGGGCCTATATAAAGGGGGGGAGGGAGGGGCAGCCGCACCTCAAGTCTTGGCGCCTCCCTCTCCCCTGCTACACCTCTCCCTCTCGCAGAAACTCGGCGAAGCCCTGCTGCGATCATTGCTGCATCCACCACCACGCCGTCGTGCTGCTGGATCTTCATCAACCTCTCATTCCCCCTTGCTGGATCAAGAAGGAGGAGACGTCATCCGCTCCGTACGTGTGTTGAACGCGGAGGTGCCGTCCGTTCGGCACTTGGTCATCGGTGATTTGGATCACGGCGAGTACGACTCCATCATCCCCGTTCTCTTGAACGCTTCCGCTCGCGATCTACAAGGGTATGTAGATGCACTCTCCTCTCGTTGCTAGTTGACTCCATAGATTGATCTTGGTGAAACATAGGAATTTTTTTTTGTTTTCTGCAACGTTCCTCAACAAGTGCTTGTTCAATATTAAGTACTCGTTGTATGTACGTACTATATGTATTTATTGTATGTACATAAACGGAAACCTAGGACATTAGAGGTCCTGTGCAACCACACACGTTTCACATGCCCAGGGCCGGCCCTGTATCCATGGATCGAACTTCTATTACCATTTGTATTGAACATCTAGTCTTTCATTGTATCCATTTAATAGTGTAGCAAATCAACGTCCTTAACTGATGAGTAATGTTTAGGTAATATTAGTTCATTTTCGCACTACCGCGAGGCAACAGAATTGAGAATGTCTGTGGCTATTTTGGGATCAAAAGTTCACTGTTCTTGCAACCATTGTATATTCTCTATAAGTTGCACCATACAATCTGCATAAATTAAAACTAAATAAAGATTGATAGGGTAGGGTGTTGGAACTGAATCGCGCAGCTCCCTCTTTTCTTCACTCAATCTCTCTTAGCTTTCTCGTGAACACACAAACGCGCATAACCAAGGAAGAACTCCAAATCGTTTTGCCCAAAAACACTCTTCCTTGATGAACACAGAGACAACATATTGGTGCTGCCCTCACGGCTGCCTTTTCTCCTCTATCTATTTCTCTTATATAGCAAACCAGATTACATGTGTGGGCTAATAAGACTCGCGATACCTGCCACCACTAATCCACTAACTCACGCACTAACTAGACATGACCACTTCTCATTCCTAGAATCACTCTAGGACTCGGACGGTTACATGCAGAGAGCTAACTAACTTGACTACAATTTACACTAGGACCTCTTCTTCATGTCACTAACTAACTCAAACTTCTGCTCGGCATGCACACATGCAGACCGACTACTCCCACGACTTGGACTGAGCACATCACACACGTCCAGATATAACACACCTAATACATGCAACTACAAGATATCAAGATATCAAGATTAATGCTAACATAGGGCAGGCAAAGTCCGACCAAATATAGGATCCAAAAGCAGCTAAAGCATTTTGGTTATGATCATCACCAGCTCTTCTCAGAAGTTATGTAAGACATTTTTATACCACTGTAGTTAAAGGCCCCATGAAAAAGTAACAGAGGTATGATACCTTGGGATGGAGAAAGGGTAACATATATGGTGGAAATCTGGCATAGGAGGTTGCACAAGTTGGTATATCCTGCACATAACTATTCTTAACTGCTAACTTCCTCCTTACAAGTGCTACCTCTGAAGGTGCTCGACTGCTCGGCCGTATCTCAGAAATCCGGGCTCCGGTGCGAAATCACAATTTAGGCCCCTTTTACTGGCCAATAAATATAATTATTACTTTAAACTATTAATCTATCTTGTACTCTTAGACTCGTGCCTATGTCTAAAAGACATCTCAGAAAATTATAATGCCAACCGGATGAATAAATTCATGAAAGAGCAGCAAATTTACTTGAGAATAAGGGTGTGCAAAACAAAAAGGGACATGTAACCTACGGTTGTTGATTGTTGAGGGATGCACACCATGAAGAAATGATGGCGCATAGGACTTCGATTGCTCTGCACCTCGACCAAGAGAAAGAAAAGAAAGTCTCGTTGCTCTGCTCTCGAGGGATGAAACTTTGAAAGAGCGAACGCAAAATCAATACAAATCCACCCAATTTATAAGTATGAGGTACTACTACCCAAACGAACCAGCAGTTCATAGCCATCAATGGCTCTGTTTCCAAAAATTGTGAATCCACTAGAGAATAACGGAGGGAAGAGACGAGGAGACGAAGGATTGCAGCGTATGCAGGCTGCTTCTAGTCCCGTGAAGGTGAGGCTGTGATATGCCTGGGCTGTGGGCTCATGTCAGCAAGTTGGGCCATGACTTGCTTAGTCTCTGATTAGTACTAGTAATAACATAGTAGTACTGCTTTAAAAAATTAGGGCCCCCATTATTTTGGGGGCCCTGTGCATCTGCTCCTATTGCACCTGCCCACATATGGGCCTGGTCCAGAACTTTGCTTCCTCTAAAGCATGCATGCCATCCCATCTTCTCAAACTTGGGATTGCTGCTTCTGGAGGAACCACACCAAACCTGCTGCTTGCTGAGTTTGCCCTGAATCCCAACATTGAGACAGGGCTTTATGTTCAATCCCCAGACTGCAGGGTAATCAGTGTTGCCCTCAGGCGTCTAGCCTGTCTTCCTGGCTTTCAAGACTTAAGTGGTAGCAACGGTTATGCAATCTACAATGTATATCAACAAGCCTACAAGGTCATGGCTGAATTGGGAGATGGTGAATATCCATGTGAGGAAGGGGAGTAGCTTGCAGCTTCTGCTTGGAACAATTCAAAAATTGCTCTGCAGCTTGATAAACCTACACTCGTTATAAAATGGATGAAGATGGGATTAAATCTCTCTCGGAAAGTTGGGAGTTTGAATCACCACATCCCAGCCATGGAGCGGTGTCTTGGAGGCTCTGTTGACAGAGATTCTCAACAGGATCACCAGGACAAGTGATCTTAATTCTCTTTCCCTTCTGTCAAATCAGCTCTACAAGATAGAGGGGAGTCAAAGGGGTGATATCCGTGTTGGTTCCAGTCTTTGCACTGCTGCAAAAGCACTGGCAACATTGTGCGTCCGCTTCCCAAATCTGCGGACAGAGGAAATCGATTACTCTGGCTGGATACCTGGACATGGAAAGCAGCTGGACAACAAAGGCATCTATGTGTTTTCATCTCACTGTTCCTCGCTGATTGACCTCACCTTAAGCTTTTGCTCACGCAACGATGACTCTGGGCTTGGTTCTTTAGCTTATTGCAAGACATTGGTGTCTCTCAGGCTCAACTCCGTACCCAAAATAACGTCAGTTGGGCTTTTCTCGATTTCAGTTGGCTGCACAAGTCTATCTGCCCCCCACCTTACTAACTGCGGGAAAATTGACAGTGTAGAGTGGCTGGAATACCTTGGTACGGATGGATCATTGGAAGAGCTTGTAGTGAAGAATTGCATAGGAATCAATCATCATGATTTCCTAAAGTTTGGTTCAGGATGGATGAAGTTCTGTTTTTTTTTTTTGTGAATGTTAGTGTTAGTGTCGCAAGCATGCTTGGCAATTTTATGGGAAACAGAGCAGCAGTATTCCGTCGGTGGAAAAAAAATATGGGGTGACATTTGGGGGTAATATTTGGTGTTATTTTTTGCACAAGCCAAAATGCTTAACATTTTTGCCTCAAAATTTGCAAGTAGCATTTGGATGCGACTAACAACACATAAATACTTTGTCTTGATTTTTTTGACATTTCAAAAATTACTGCTGGGCCCAGGCGCACGTGCTCCCTGAAGCCGAATTGAATTTCCAAATTTCTAGGGACATGGATTTTTGGCTTCTAGGTGCTCCACCCCCTATATGAACATTAAATTAAAAAGAAATACTAGGGGAATTCTAAAAAAAATCTGGGATTTTAGTATATCAAATCTGGGCGCCCAATCTACTCCCCTGCGAAGTTTCACCAAAAAAAATGATATTCATGGTACTCTTAGTAAAATAGACAAAAAATTCCCATGTACGAAAAAAACACCGTTTGGATGGATCCTAGGTCGGACTGTATTTTCTTTGTCACGGATACATTTCTTATTTTTTTTCTTGACGAAACTTCACACGGGAGTAGAGACTGGGATGCTCATGTTATTGTGAAGCGAGAGATGTTGTTCATGATTGCAATCCAAATGAACTCGATTTTGAGATTGTCGATCAAGAGTGCATCCTCTCGATCTAGTAGAATAGTAAATAGAAGGAGTCAGCAGCAGGGGCGTCGCTCAGACTGGAGTCTGGTGAAGCGCGCGAGTGGGAAGAAGGGAAGGGGCGTGGCCTCGCATCGCGTCTGGTTGAGCGCGCGAGCGAGCGGAAGGGTGGGGCGTGGCGTGGGCTCAGACCCGTGTCTGGTTGATCGCGCGAACGACCAGCAGGGAGTGTTTACCCCCGTTTCAGCTGGATATTACACACCAAATGGCCTCCCCTCGAGAAAGAAAACTGTTGGTTCCTCGGTGGTCTCGGTCTCGGTCACCGCAGGCGAAAGAAGTGAAGCTGAAACATAGCTTGGCTATGCAGATCTACGCGGCCGCATGTGTTGAAGAATTAGATGAGCTTGATATTGACAGTCCTGGGCAGATCATAGGATGGGCAATAAATCAAGGATTGTCGTCCAAACCTGCTTGTGCTGCTCGCTGGCGTTTCGTACGCGAAAAAGAGCATCTTCTCATGTACTGGGCTGGATCATGTGATTTTGCGCTACGATCCCACCCGCAATAGTTTAGATTTGTGCGAAAATTCGTCTCTGAGCCCGGGCTCAGATGAGCCCGAAATCTTCACCAACGATTCACATGTGGATCGGTGCCATGCGCTGTATTCTACCATCGTATTTCTATTTTTGCGTTCAACTCCAGCTTCACTTGGGCGTTGCGCTTGCACTACTGTAAGGACCGATTCAAATTTTGAAATGGATACGTGCCCAAGCCTCCGTCCTATATGCATGCTTGCCAAGTGTAATGAATAATACCACGTAACTCATACAAGTATCAGTACAAGCCCTCGAATCAAATGGTACCCCTACCTGAATGATTCCAGCAGAAACAAAATTCAGTAAACAGCCTGAAGCATCCAAATCGGTGAAGCTGTTAGACTGAAGACAGATTCTTCTCGACCCTCAAGGGCTGCCTCTATCCATGCAGCATGATACGTCGGTCTCTCCTACCAGATAGGATCTCTAACTGTATATTTGTTACACTATGTGCGTGCGTGTGCACTCTCTTGTTCTCAATCTCCTTGTATCTCTACATATTGTACCCCTTGAGGGCTTGTTCGGTTAATTCCTCACACAAGGGGATTAGAGAGGATTGCAAGGGGTTGAGATGAATTTTGACTTGTAGGGGATTTAATCCCTCTCAATCCCCTCCAAATATGAAACAACCGAACAAGGCCTGAGGAGGAATAAAACACGCTGATTACTTCTTCTCCATATGCACACTAAATACATTCTACAGAAGCAAATACATGCAGTCATTAATAGAAAACACGGTTTTGGTCACAGGGTAATATACACATTAGTCCCGATTGCATTACGAACCGGGACTAATGTTACCATTAGTCCCGGTTCGAGCGGCTAAAGGCATATTAGTCCCGGTTCAAATGGGCCCTTTAGTCCCGGTTTGAGACACGAACCGGGACTAAAGGGCGCACCCTTTAGTCCCGGTTCGTGTCTCAAACTGGCACTAAAGGGCCCATTTCTCAAACTCTACCCTCCCCCCCCCCTCCTCCCGGTATATCGTCATTTCAGTTTTGAAAAAAAGCAAAATAAAATGATAAAAACTTCAAAAAATAAAATCCTTCGAGATGTAGTTATATTACTACATCTACTAGTTAAGAAAATTAAAAAACTTAAAATTTGAACATGTTTTGCAAAAAAATGTCATGAAAAAGTAAAACGGCTATAATTTTTTGCATACGATGTCGGAAAAACGTATAATATATCAAAATGTTCAGCACGAAAATCTGCATCTGATTTTGACAGCCTATGGCCTGTTTGCAAAATTTTAGAATCCTCAAATTCTAAAAGAAAAAAAGTTATGCTCAAATTTCAGTTTTTTTGAATTTTAGTTAAATCTGGTCAAACTATGGTCAAACTACTTATTCAAGAAGTATTAGTGTTACTACATAATTATTCAAGAATATTAGTGTTACTAAATAATTATTTCAATTTTTTGAATTTTGGTCAAATCTGGTCAAATTATGGTCAAACTACTTACTCAAGAAATATTAGTGTTAGAACCCGTAGGTGCGAACTGTTGATCCTCCCGCATGCTGTGTAGTCAGTTTCGTCGATGCCCGAGCTCCGGCCGCCGCCACGAGCTCGATTCCGACGAGCTCAGGCCACCCCATGCCCTCCCGTTGCCTCCCTTGGATGCGTTCGAGTGCGGGCTACCTTCTGGTGATCTCCGCGTGTGCAGCCGCCGACTATAGCGTAGTCCGGCGGGTCCGCCATCGTTTTGGTCGCCTTGGACAAACTATGAACCTATTGTGTCTTTACGCGAACCAAACCTGTGGTTGGATGATTAGGAGGATAGTGATATTCTCAGCCCATCAGGGTTCAAGTCCTGAATTTGACATTGGTGCTCATATTTTTCTGGATTTATTTTAGGTTTTCTCATAATGTTAGTTAAGTATCAATCTCAAGATGTTATATGAGCTGACTTCGATTGCACTGTGTTAAAAAAAGAGTTTATTATGTCTTCTCGGGCCAGCTAAATTCCGGGGAGCGTACAAAAATGACAACTTTTTTATAATCCAAAAAACAGAGTATATTTTGCCCTTCCCTTCTTTTATATACGGGCTTGGGTGGAAAGGCTTGGAGGCCCACTAAGTAGGCTGGCGTAGGTCCTGGAGAGCGAGCGAAGTGTTCGTAGCCGGATCCCCGCCGCCGCCGCCGCCCGCCCTGCCGCAGGTATTCTACGTGCTGGTGGTCTCGTACCCATTATTAAATTCAAACCCTAGCAAGCAAATCCATTTCCGTGATGACCCCATTGAATTAACCAGTTGTACATCGATCCAGGGACATCTAGGTAGAACTACGTGTACGTGGACGAACTTGGTGTTGATAGGATGGATGCTTCTACAAAGTTATCCTCTATGATACTTGATTCTTTTTCCTTTTTGATCAGCAGATGATGCTTGTTGGATGTATTACATATACACTGATACGCCTGCGAGTCATGGTTCTGGTGGATGTTTTACATATATACTTCCCTACTGATGAACCATACATGACATTTCTACTATATAATTGTTTGCCACACACACGCACACGCAGAGAACCATCCATTGCATAGTGTTAAGATACAATTCTTAGAGCATCTCCAGCCGCGCCTCCAACAGGCCTCTCCAGGCCACTTTTTCGGCGCTGGCGCCAAAAAAACGCCCCAGTCGCACCCCCAGGACGCCGAAAAGCGCCGGTTCGGCCCGTTTTTGGGCCCGGCGGTCGCACGCCGAACCCGGCGCACTGGGGGACGATCGGGGGCTCCGGCGCAAGGGAAACGCGCGTCTGGCCCACACCGTCAGGTGAAAAGTTAAGTTTTTCTTCCCCGACTCGCCTCCCACCCCCCGCATCCTCGGCCGCCACTAGCTGTATCCCGGCGCTGGCCGCCGCCCTTCACCGCTAGATAGCCAATCACCGCCGAAAAAATAGCAGAGGTTCGCCAAGGCAGCCCCTCCACCAGCAGCTGGGCGTTTTCGGCCGCCGTTCCCGGCCGCGGAGGGGCAGTTTAGCAGCGGGTACACGCCCATCGGGCGTAAGGTGTTCGACGATTTGCCTGCCTCGGCGATGGACTCGGATGACGAGGAAGCGCTCGCTGCGCTGCTAGAGGAGGAAGCCGAGACCGCCGTCCAGGAAGAAGAGCATCTCATGGTGCTCGCCGCCCTCGCCCAGCTGCTGGCGAGCAATGAAAGCCGCGGCGAGGTGGCTCGGCGCCGGGGCGGGTGAAAGCAAAGAACCGGCATCATCTCGAAGGCTATTGCATGCTCTACTCCGACTACTTCGCCGACGCTCCATTGCACGGCGACAAAACATTTCGGCGCCGTTATCGGATGAGCCGAAAGCTTTTCCTCAGAATTGTGAATTCCATCCGGGAGTTCAACAGCTACTTCAAGTGCAAGAAGGATTGCACCGGCAAACTTGGATTCACCTCGATCCAGAAGTGCACGACAGCGATGAGGATGCTTGCATACGGAGTTCCCGGTGATTCGCTCGACAACTATGGGCGCATGGCCGAGTCCACCACCATTGAGTGTTTCTACAAGTTCTGTCGGGCAGTCGTGGCAGTTTTTGGACCGCAATACTTGCGAACACCCAATGCGGAAGACACTGCTCAGATCCTAGCACAGAATGCTGCAAGAGGATTTCCTAGAATACTTGGAAGCATCGACTGCATGCATTGGAAATGAAAGAACTGCCCATTTGCTTGGCAGGGGATGTACAAAGACGCCAAAGGCGGTTGTAGTGTGGTACTTGAGGCGGTGGCCACACATGACCTCTGGATTTGGCACTCCTTTGGTATGCCAGGAACTCACAATGACATCAACGTGCTACAATGCTCCCCTGTCTTTGCCAAGCTTGTTGAAGGTCATTCTCCTCCGGTGAACTTCGAGGTCAATGGGCGGCACTACAACAAGGGGTACTACCTAGCCGATGGCATCTATCTGAGATGGTTTACATTTGTGAAAACTATCTCAAACACTGTGCCAGGAGGCAAGAAGTCCCACTTTGCCAAGGTGCAGGAGGCTTGCAGGAAGGATGTCGAGCGGGCTTTTGGTGTGCTCCAATCTCGATTTGCTATTGTCCATTACCCTGCTTAGACCTGGTCGAAAGATCAAATGTGGGAGATCATGACTTGATGTGTCATCTTGCACAACATGATCATCGAGAGCGAGCAGGAAGAGCCAGTGTTTGACACTGAACCATACTATAGGCAGGGTCCTCTAGCCAAAGTTGATCACCAGCTACCGGCAACCTGGACTGCCTACCTCAGTATGCGTCAGGAGATCTGAGACCCACATGTGCATCATCAACTGCAGCAGGATCTGGTGGAGCACCTATGGAGGCTCAAGGGCGACGCCGGGCTCGACGTGTGATGAAATATGAGTTTTTATTTGTTGAACTATATAATTTGTATTGAACTATTTGTTGTTGCACTATTTTGTTGAACTATTTGATTTTCTGTGATGAACTATGTGATAAAAAATATATTTATGTTCATAATTCAACGCCGAGCCACGACGAACCATGCCGAATATGGGCCGGTTCTCGCCCATATGGGGCCTTTATTCACCGAAAGTGGGCCGAAAACTGGGTCAATCTCGGCGCCTGGGGGCGACGACTGGACGCCCAACCGCCCCCAGCGCCGATTGTATCGCCGGCTCGCCTCCAGGGGTGATTTTTATACCTCCTGGGGGCCAACGGCTGGAAATGCTCTTAAGGAAAACAGCCCATTTTCACCCTCTAATTTTGCAACTCACTTTTGCTCCTCATGAAACTTTATTTCAAATGACTGAATTCCGTATTTATTTCCGCCGTCATAGCTTATTATCTGTTACCATGTTGAAAGATTTTTCTCTCCTCTTTTTTTGTTCTGACTTGGTCAATTTTCCCTCCCAGCTATCCGAGCTGCCATGAAAAAGAGAAGGACGAAATCGAAGCGACGTCGTCTGCCGGATGATCTGGTGGCGGAGATCCTCTCTCGGGTGTCGCTCAAGTCTTTCTGCCGCTTTAAATGCGTCTGCAAGGCCTGGCTTGCCTTCTCCTCTGATCCCCACTACCGTCAGAAGCTACCGAAAATTCCCACTAGTCTCTTGTACGAAGATCAACATGTCCAGCTTCTTAGCCTGTCGCCAAAGTGCCAAACCCAGACGATGGGGAAATTGATACAGTCATGCCAGACAGCAAGAAACTAGAGCTTGTCGACTGTTGCAATGGCCTAGTCCTTTGCCAGTACAAGAGTCATGACGATCCTTCTCCAGATACTAGCCGCCTCATTGTGTACAACCCGGCGACACGAGAGTGGAGGGCGCTTCCTGTTCCTAGCGATCCATATGTCCCCCAGGATATGTTAGATACAATAGACGAAGATAGCCTATCAGAGAGCAGCTTGGACTATACGACATTTTTGGGCTTCGATCCATCGTGGTCGGCAGAGTTCTATATCTTCAGCTTTCAGGAGGCGGTCATCCGTGGTATCAATGCTGGTATCATGGGACTCCAGGTGTTTGACTCTGACATGTCAAGCTGTTTTGTGGATGCTGGTATCATGGGACTCGAGGTGTTCGACTCTGACATGTCAAGCTGTTTTGTGGACGACGACGGATGGATGGGGGAGTCTCTTGTGGTTGGTAGAGCACACATTTTTGTGGGTGGAGTATTGTATATGGAGACCTACAGCAATGTGATTCTTGTGGTTCAAGGCTTGGTGGAAATGAGTCGTGGCATGGACTATCATTCTAGTTAGAAAGCTCTACTGTTCCACAAAGGTTAGAACCTGAAGACATGTTCTATGAGAAACAAAAAAGAGAAATGTATTTGCACGGATCTTGATGCGAAGAATGGATGGCTAGATAAGAGCGGCCTGAATACAGGTGCTCTAAAATATGTTTTCAGACCACATCCCTCGTCGAGGGCTACCTGTTGGTCGCCAAGGCCCTGCTCTCGGCAAACCACTCTGATCCCGTCGTTGAAGCGTTCAGCCTCCTCCCCGATGCACTGGATTAAAGAAGTTGTCTCCCCCTCTGACGCCACTGCTAAGACGTCATATCTGCATCACCTCAAGGGTCCATGCATCCGCTATCTCGCCTTCGAGCGTCTCAAGGCCAAGGACCGTTGTCGCGTCCTGGATTATATCAAGTTCTGGAGGGGTTCAATTGGGCTGGAAGGTGAGGACCCGAGCATGGGGTTCATGGCGCTGCGCGCTCGGCTTGGTACCGAGGACTTGGCGGAGGCCAAGACTGAGTTCGAGAGAATCATGGCCAATGCCAACGCATCAGACGATGTATGCATGATGGCCACTAAGGTGTACCTTGCCTCCGCGGAGCCTAAGGATGCATGCGAGGTGCTCGTTGCGCTTGCTATACGTTATCGCGCGCGCAGGAGGTGCAACAACTGCTACTCTAAGAGTGCTGACCAATGTAATTGATGGTGGTATGGGTAGCACCTGGCATGCAAGTGCCATCTGTGACCTTGTGTCAGATGAGAGTGTCGTCGCATCGTTCAATGGCCCGGCTAACGCCAGTCACCGTGGAGCAATGCACACACTACTATGGGACTGGTATTAAACTCTGTTACAAAAGCAATTTTACAACATTTTCATGTACACACATGAACTTTATTGAGACCGACTAACACTTGGAATATGGTACATTGGCTGTGACCATTTCAATAAAGGGAGATTCGATACAAGTGCTGGCTTCTTTTTTTTAGGGTAAGTGCTGGCTTCTTTAATAGTTCGATTCTATATCTTTCCCGTGAAGAGGGAAGCAGGCCCCGATCAGCACAGTGCCTCCGAGTCCTTGCCATCTGCTATATAGCCCTTGAGGATCTGGATCGAGCCGAACCGTTCATCAACAAGGCTGACAAAGTATGGTATTGATCCCTCTCGTCATCACTTCGATAAATAAGTTCGCATGAAGTAATGATTGGCTCAAAATGTGTATGTGTAGGTAGAACAAAGCGTCGAGTGTGCCTTTAGGTAACAATTATGCATGTTAATTGTACATGAGTCTTATTTGACCCTGCTGTTGTTTACTAACCCAGAAGAATTATGTAGGTCAAAATTTATCTTAAAAAATGACCAAGATGAAGCTATTAAGCAGATGAAAACCATGGTTGCTTGGTCTATACAACATTTTTGGGCTTCGATCCTTCATGGTCGGCAGAGTTCTACGTCTTCAGCTTTCAGGAGGTGGTCATCCATCATATGACGGCGGGTATCATTGGACTTGAGGTGTTCGACTCTGACATGTTAACCTGTTTTGTGGACGACGATTGGATGGGGGAGCCTCAGGTTGGTAGAGCACACATTTTTGTGGGTGGAGAGTTGTATTTGGAGACCTACAGCGGTGTGATTCTTGTGGTTAAAGGCTTGAAGGAAATGAGTCGTTGCTTGGAGTATCATTCTACTATTAAGCTGCCACATGGTTGTGATGGTGGCGGCTGCTTTGGACAATCGTCGGGTGTCTTGCATTGTGCGTTTCCAGAGGAGGGTGGTCTTACAATCGCAGTTTTCAGTCTCGATGCTGCTTGCAACTGGTCTATGAAGCACCATTTTTCTACGCGAGATGCATTTGGAAGGGATGACTTCGTCCGCGGCGGACGATCGTGCTGGCCCAACTCGTGTGATTATGAGATTGTCGTTCTTGACCTGGAAAGAGAGGTTCTCTTGCTCCTGGATAAGCGGCCCAAGAAGCTTTTGTCTTAGTGCATCAACACCGGGAAACTTTGTGAGATCAAAGATGGTCACAGGCTGCTAGAGCCCTACTATTATATAGGCATGGACTTGGGCTGCCATTATTATGTGGCATGCTACTCAAAGCTCCCATGCTGAGCCATTTGTGTGATGGCGATGACAAAATGAGCAGCAGCATCTCTTGTGTTTCTCCTCTGTCGGACGCACACACACATCGTGGCTCTGCTTTTAGTTTCATGTTGCCCTATTTTGGGTGGATGTTTGGCTGCATGATGTACCCTTATTAGCATCAAGTTTCCTGCATCAATGGCCTTACTGAATATGTTGCTGAATTGATCATCAAAGATGGTTGCTGGCTGTATTTTTTTTGTAACATTAAATTTTAATCCATCTTGCAGACTGGTGTATCTAATAGTTTGGTTTTCTTTATAGTTCTTTGTTGCAAGCTTTGCTCAGTATTAACATTGAGAAGGTGAGGTTGATGTCTTCTTTACCATCTACTATCTTGTGTAGGGTATGCTTGATGAACCGTTAGAGATTCTGCGGATGCAAATTTGAAACCTTTAGGGTACCCTCCGACCCTACTTAGTTCAACCAAATGGGACTGGTATTAAACTTGGTTACAAAAGCAATTTCACAACATTCTCATGTACATACATGAACTTTATTGAGACCGACTAACACTTGGAATATGGTACATTGGCTGTGACCATTTCAATAAAGGGAGATTCGATACAATTGCTGGCTTCTTTTTTTAAGGTTAAGTGCTGGCTTCTTTAACAGTTCGATTCTATATCTTTCCCGTGAAGAGGGAAGCAGGCCCCGATCAGCACAGTGCCTCCAAATCCTTGCCATCTGCTATATAGCCCTTGAGGATCTGGATCGAGCCGAACCGTTCATCAACAAGGCTGACAAGGTATGGTATTGATCCCTCTCATCATCACTTCAATAAATGTGTATGTGTAGGTAGAACAAAGCGTCAAGTGTGCCTTTTTGAAGGTAACAATTATGCATGTTAATTGTACATGAGTTTTATTTACCAGAACATGCTCAAAAAAGGCCCGGTATTAAGATGCTCAGCAGAGCTAACCAAAACATGGACGTGGAGTTTTATAAACACCAAGAGTTATATATACCAAAACATGGACGTTCCAACAAAAAGGCCCGGTGCGAGCCAAATAAATATCAATATTTATACTAAATATTATACTTGTTTAGAAGTCATTTTTTTAACTCACATTGATAGCTAATTATTATGGTAAATTTAAAGATGGAAATATACATTTCTCAATAAAAATACATCTTAAAACATGTCTAAATCAATTCAACTTAAATGTTATTAAATAATAAATGACAAAAATTCATGTCTTCTTGGATTAATTTCTGAATCTTGTATTAAAGTGGCTATATGATGTGTGTTATAATTATCTTAATAAATGTGGGGTACACATATGTATCTTGATAATGAACTTCATGATTAGATATATGCAAATAGAAAAATATGGAGTACATGAGGAGTTTGGTACCTAACGATTGCTATGTTGCTTTATTCATTTTTTTAGTAAAATATGTGGAACATATTATGATGGGTACAATAATATGTTGATGATGTGCATACGATATGTACTTAGTACTGAAATAATATTACTCCCTTTAGTACAACTTGTAAAGCGTTCACCAAAGAGGGATACTTGCATTCGAAGTAAAATTGCTTCATAGTGTGAACTTGCTATTACAAATTGGGTCTCTTATTTTCTTTAGACACTTAATGATTTCTATATATTTGGCTCTTAGAGGTAACACATTTTCACTAGTAATGTGGTAATTTATATGAAAGCTTCATGTAGTGTGAGCATGCGTGTGCGTGTGCCTTCGCCATTGAGCTTGAAGTTGTCGTCCTATTTTCTTGGTCTATGGGTTCACTCTAACGTCAAGGAGCAGGAAAACAAGATTGGCCTTGGCTATAATGACCCACACTCACTATAGAAGACAACCGGAGTAGAGACTCAAATCTCAAGCTAGGCAGGAGAAGCTAAAAGGTGAAACCGCTTAGGACATTCTAGGGACATTGGTATATACAGAGCACACTATAGTCAGTGCCTAACTCTCGGGGAGTGGATGATCCGCCTCAGTCATGCTCAGGGTGTAGTTATGAGACTTATTTCAATTTGTTTCCGAGATAGGTGTCCAACTTCTTCGTTCCTGTCATCATGAATCATTGTATCTTCATGTTTTAGGTTAAATTGTTGGATATTGGACTGTTTGCTATGTTTCACTAGTAAGTGCTTGTTCAATATTAAGTACTTGTTGTATGTACGTACTATATGTATTTATTGTATGTACATAAACGGAAACCTAGGACATTAGAGGTCATGTGCAACCACACACGTTTCACATGCCCAGGGCCGACCCTGTATCCATGGATCGAACTTCTATTACCATTTGTATTGAACATCTATTCTTTCTGTTAGAATTGTGTCGAATATTATTGTACAAGTTAGGTTACAGTTGGACTTGGAGTCGTACGGTGTGTAGACAGGATACGGAGTCGTGTCCAAGTAGGACACTTGTATCCTAGGCCTCTCATATATAGCTGGGGTAGACACACGATGTAACCTATACCAACATAATAGCACCGAAACGCAGGGGAAGCCGGCGGCATGTGCCGGTGTCCAGGGCGACCGGGTGCGGTATTGTAGCGGTGTCATGGGGAGGAGCGCCCATAGTCAGGCCCCGGGGATGTAGCCATATCGGTGAATCTCGTTAACAAATCTCGGTGTCGTGCTTGTGTGATTGCTTGATCCTCGGTAGATCGACGGAGCATCTCGGATTTATTCTAACAAGTGGTATCATGAGCAAGGTTTGATTCGAGGAGTTGCTGGATCGTTGATTTAGAGAAGAACGACGAAGACCAGCTGCAGATGAGCACGGCTTGCGTGCGAGACGTCGGGCAGCAATCGGAGATTGTCGCATGTAAAGCAATCAAGAGCAACACGCAGCAGATCGATCCGATGTGGAGGCGGCGTAACGTGCGCGGTGGCCAACGCACGCGATGGGAGTAGCAGGAGTCCGCGTACAGCGGCGGCGGCAAGCAGCTCGATCGGGCGTGCGGGGCAAGGCAGCACAAGCGGCGTATTGGATACAGGCGATTGAGCGTCTCGGCAGGATTCCGATCGGACTCGGAGGCTCGGGCGGTGTGTACGCGGGTGGTCTACGTGGGCGGTGCAGCATTGGATCATCGTACAGCAAAAGACGCGCGTACGAGACAGCCGGAGGACAAGGTGCTGCGTGTTGGGACATACGTTTGAGATTTGTTTGGTAAAAAAAAAGGAATATCTTCGCGGACAACGCAGGCTTAGTAAGGGGATCAACTTTTATTGGCAAAGTTTATGCATGCGTCGCGTTAGGTACAGGACGCCGTGGCTGGTTGAGGCCTAGGAGCCGGTGCATGAGGTTGCTAATTGAAGCATCAGGAGTTTTTCTATGGAAAATTAGCACAAATACCGAGGGTGTCTTTTGGACAGAGAAGCATGTATGCATGGCGTGAGTGCAATGCGTACAAGAAGCTGCTTGGATCAAAATAATTTCTCGGATGGAAGTGCGGTGTGATGTAGAGTTGGTCAAGATGGAGCGCGTGCGAGGTTGGCGACGTGCGTATAAGGCTCGGAGGAGTCTAGAGCGCGTCGTGACAGGATCATGCAAACACAGGGCGTCAAGGCAATGCATAGATGTGCGAGGCGGACACGACGCAGGGTGGAGCATGGTTGCAGTCGGGTTATTTCGGCTGGGTTGGACTGGATAGTCTGATGGACTGACGTGGATGTCGGTCAAAGCAGAAGACGGCAATGATTTCAGCGACGATGACATAGGAGCGTGATGCTGATGGTGGCCGATTTCTGGGGCGTGGAAACACGTGGTGCAGGCTCGAGGGCTTGTGCGGCTTCGACAAGACTATGACGCAGAGTTGATTCAAGATGGTGCACATATGAGAGAGCTTGAAGTCGTCAGGGCGCAGGGTAGCATAGCGCAGCTACATGGAGTCATGTTGAAGGTGGAGCTGGAGTCTGATGGACGACTTCACTCTGTGCTGATGGAGGGGCTACGGCGTAAGTGTTGGAAATATGCCCTAGAGGCAATAATAAATTAGTTATTATTATATTTCCTTGTTCATGATAATCGTTTATTATCCATGCTATAATTGTATTGATAGGAAACTCAGATACATGTGTGGATACATAGACAACACCATGTCCCTAGTGAGCCTCTAGTTGACTAGCTCGTTGATCAATAGATGGTTACAGTTTCCTGACCATGGACATTGGATGTCGTTGATAACGGGATCACATCATTAGGAGAATGATGTGATGGACAAGACCCAATCCTAAGCCTAGCACAAAGATCGTGTAGTTCGTATGCTAAAGCTTTTCTAATGTCAAGTATCATTTCCTTAGACCATGAGATTGTGCAACTCCCGGATACCGTAGGAGTGCTTTGGGTGTACCAAACGTCACAACGTAACTGGGTGATTATAAAGGTGCACTACAGGTATCTCCGAAAGTGTCTGTTGGGTTGGCACGAATCGAGACTGGGATTTGTCACTCCATGTAAGCGGAGAGGTATCTCTGGGCCCACTCGGTAGGACATCATCATATGCGCAATGTGACCAAGGAGTTGA
Organism: Triticum urartu; assembly: GCF_056163025.1. Lineage (NCBI taxonomy): Eukaryota > Viridiplantae > Streptophyta > Magnoliopsida > Poales > Poaceae > Triticum > Triticum urartu. Next base: position 6,006,184 of record NC_141877.1, read on the forward strand.
TCACGAGATGATGTGTTACGAAACGAGTAAAGAGACTTGCCGGTAACGAGATTGAACAAGGTATAGGGATACCGACGATCGAATCTCGGGCAAGTACAATACCGCTAGACAAAGGGAATTGTATACGGGATTGATTAAGTCCTTGACATCGTGGTTCATCTGATGAGATCATCGTGGAACATGTGGGAGCCAACATGGGTATCCAGATCCCGCTGTTGGTTATTGACCAGAGAACGTCTCGGTCATGTCTGCATGTCTCCCGACCCCGTAGGGTCTACACACTTAAGGTTCGATGACGCTAGGGTTATAAAGGAAGCTTGTATGTGGTTACCGAATGTTGTTCGGAGTCCCGTATGAGATCCCGGACGTCACGAGGAGTTCCGGAATGGTTTGGAGGTAAAGATTTATATATAGGAAGTCCTGTTTCGGCCATCGGGATAAGTTTCGGGGTCATCGGTATTGTACCGGGACCACCGGAAGGGTCCCGGGGGCCCACCGGGTGGGGCCACCTATCCCGGAGGGTCCCATGGGCTGAAGTGAGAAGGGATCCAGCCCAAAGTGGGCTGGGGCGCCACTTCCCCTAGGGCCCATGCGCCTAGGGTGAAAGGGGAACCCTAAGGAAGAGTCCCAAGGAGGGAAGGCACCTCCTAGGTGCCTTGGGGGGGAGGGAAACCTCCCCTGGCCGCCGCCCCCTAGGAGATTGGATCTCCTAGGGCTGGCGCACCCCCCCCTTGGGCTCACTATATATAGTGAGGGTAGGAGGGCCTCTTGGAACGCCCCTTATGCCTTTGGTGCAGCCCTCCCTCTCTCCCAAGTTCTTCTCCTCTCCCGTGGTGCTTGGCGAAGCCCTGCAGGATTGCCACGCTCCTCCATCACCACCACGCCGTTGTGCTGCTGCTGGATGGAGTCTTCCTCAACCTCTCCCTCTCTCCTTGCTGGATCAAGGCGTGGGAGACGTCACCGGGCTGTACGTGTGTTGAACGCGGAGGTGCCGTCCGTTCGGCACTAGGATCATCGGTGATCTGAATCACGACGAGTACGACTCCATCAACCCCGTTCACTTGAACGCTTCCGCTTAGCGATCTACAAGGGTATGTAGATGCACTCTCCTTCCCCTCGTTGCTGGTCTCTCCATAGATAGATCTTGGTGACACGTAGGAAATTTTTTGAATTTCTGCTACATTCCCCAACAGTGACATCATGAGCTAGGTCTATGCGTAGTTACTATGCACGAGTAGAACACAAAGTAGTTGTGGGCGTTGATTTTGTTCAATATGCTTACCGTTACTAGTCCTATCTTGATTCGGCGGCATCGTGGGATGAAGCGGCCCGGACCAACCTTACACGTACTCTTACGTGAGACCGGTTCCACCGACAAACATGCACTAGTTGCATAAGGTGGCTGGCGGGTGTCTGTCTTTCCCACTTTAGTCGGATCGGATTCGATGAAAAGGGTCCTTATGAAGGGTAAATAGCAATTGGCATATCACGTTGTGGTATTTGCGTAGGTAAGAACCGTTCTTGCTAGAAACCCATAGCAGCCACGTAAAACATGCAAACAACAATTAGAGGACGTCTAACTTGTTTTTGCAGGGTATGCCATGTGATGTGATATGGCAAAAGGATATGATGAATGATATATGTGATGTATGAGATTGATCATGTTCTTGTGAAGGGAATCACGACTTGCATGTCGATGACGAGACAACTTCAAGAAGACACGATGATGGAGATCATGATGATGGAGATCATGGTGTCTTACCGGTGACAAGATGATCATGGAGCCCCAAGATGGAGATCAAAGGAGCTATATGATATTGGCCATATCATGTCACTATTATTTGATTGCATATGATGTTTATCATATTTATACATCTTATTTGCTTAGAACGACGGTAGTAAATAAGATGATCCCTTACAACAATTTCAAGAAGTGTTCTCCCCTAACTGTGCACCGTTGCTACAGTTCGTCGTTTCTAAGCACCACGTGTTAATCGGGTGTGATGGATCCTTACGTTCACATACAACGGGTGTAAGACAGTTTTACACATGCAAAAACACTTAGGGTTAACTTGACGAGCCTAGCATGTACAGACATGGCCTCGGAACACAGAATACCGAAAGGTCGAGCATGAGTCGTATAGAAGATACGATCAACATAAAGATGTTCACCGACGTTGACTAGTCCGTCCCACGCACAGATCGGACACGGCCTAGTTGACTCGGATCATGTAATCACTTAGATGACTAGAGGGATGTCTATCTAAGTGGGAGTTCATAAGATGAACTTAATTATCTTGAACATAGTCAAAAGGATTTTGCAAATTATGTCGTACCTCGCGCTTTAGTTCTACTGTTTAGTTATGTTCCTAGAAAAAAATTAGTTGAAAGTTGATAGTAGCAATTATGCGGACTAGGTCTGTAAACTGAGGATTGTCCTCATTGCTTCTTAGAAGGCTTATGTCCTTAATGCACCGCTCAGTGTGCTAAACCTCGAACGTTGTGTGTGGATGTTGCGAACATCTGACATACACGTTTTGATAACTACATGATAGTTCAGTTAAACGGTTTAGAGTTGAGGCACCAAAGACGTTTTTGAAACGTCACGAAACATATGAGATGTTTTGAGGGCTGAAATTGGAATTTCAGGCTCGTGCCCACGTCAAGAGGTATAAGACCTCCGACGATTTTCTTAACCTGCAAACTAAGGGAGAAAAGCTCAATTGTTGAGCTTGTGCTCAGATTGTCTGAGTACAACAATCGCTTGAATCAAGTGGGAGTTGATCTTCCAGATGAGATAGTGATGTTTCTCCGAAGTCATTACCACCAAGCTGCTAGAGCTTCGTGATGAACTATAATATATTAGGGACATATATGATGATCCTTGAGATATTCGCGATGTTTGACACCACAAAAGTAGAAATCAAGAAGGAGCATCAATCGTTGATGGTTGGTGAAACCACTAGTTTCAAGAAGGGCAAGGGAACAAAGGGATACTTCATGAAACGGCAATTCAGCTGCTGCTCTAGTGAAGAAACCCAAGGTTGAACCCAAACCCGAGACTGAGTGCTTCTGTAATAAGGGGAACAGCCACTGGAGCAGAATTACCCTAGATACTTGGTAGATGAAAAGGCTGGCAAGGTCGATAGAAGTATATTGGATATACATTGTGTTGATGTGTACTTTACTAGTACTCCTAGTAGCACCAGGGTATTAGATACCGGTTCGGTTGCTAAGTGTTAGTGACTCGAAATAAAAGCTACGAAATAAACGAAGACTAGCTAAAGGTGAGCTGACGATATGTGTTGGAAGTGTTCTCAATGTTGATATGATCAAGCATCGCACGCTCCCTCTACCATCGAGATTGGTGTTTGCGTTGAGCATAGACATGATTGGATTATGTCTATCGCAATACGGTTATTCATTTAAGGAGAATAATGGTTACTCTGTTTATTTGAATAATACCTTCAATGGTCTTACACCTAAAATGAATGGTTTATTGAATCTCGATCGTAGTGATACACATGTTCATGCCAAAAGATAGTAATGATAGTGATAGAGGCAAAGGTGTCCCGATGTTTCGATGAGATGGTGGTTATCGTTTTCTGTGGGAGTCGACCTTGACGATCCGACTACGAACGTGCGAGACGTCGCGCCTTAGCAATCGCTAAACCAACTTCCGAGGGGTTATTGACCACGCCGGAGCACGATCGACCTGACCACGAGGGCATGTTTCCTGCGAGCAAACGAAGAACAAGCAAGAAACTGAGATTGCAATCTGGATATTGCGAATATAAGATGAAAGCTTTATTGATCAAGGTGGGGGTCTGTGACGTCTTGGTCTGGTCGTTGGACACAAACGAAGTACGCGAAGTTGCAGCTATGGCGAACTTTTAATCTAAACAAAACCCAAAGTCTAAACGACGCCCTAAGGGCTGTATATATGGAGGAAGAGAGGGGAGTTTCGTGGCCCTTGAGGGTGGGGTCCGAAACCAACCCTAACTCTTGTTTCCCCACACATACAGACTCTAAAAATAGTCTATACTTAAGTATTTCGAAATTACATGGGCCTGGCCCATTAATAAGGTGACGCAGCACCTAGAATAGCCTATGGACGAATATTATGAAGTGGCATCTTGTATATTTCGTCCATGGCTTCATGCACTCCTAATGGCGGTTTCAAAGTCCTGAAATCATCACTTGTAACTCCGTTCTTGATCCCCTTGCGCATGCCATCAACTTCATGCGTGTTCTTGCTCCAATGTTCATCCTTCTCCAAGCTAGGCCCTTCATTTGAAAGCAAAACAAATGTATCCAATTTAGGCAACATCATAATCTCATGAACATTAGAATCATTACCAAGAAACGAAAGTACTTGGTAATTTAATTGGCGTGCGCGAGCTCTAGTAATTGGTCCAGTATATGTAACAGTAGGGGCTATGGGTGTAACAATGGTATTGATGTCCTCATCATCCTCCCCTTCTTAAAATGAAGTCGTCCTCGACGGAAGCTCATCTTCCTCACCCAAATAAGGCTTCAAATCTGCAATATTAAAAGTGGGACTAACCCCAAAATCTGCAGGTAGCTCAAGTTTATATGCATTATCATTTATTTTCTCTAAAACCTTAAAAGGACCATCAGCACGTGGCATTAGCTTTGATTTGCGTAGATTAGGAAATCTATCTTTACGCAAATGTAACCAAACAAGATCTCTAGGTGCAAACACAACATGTTTTCTACCCTTATCTCCAGCAAGTTTATATTTAGCATTCATACGCTCAATGTTTTCCTTAGTTAACTCATGCATTTTTAAAATCAATTCAGAACGTTCTTTAGCATCAAAATTAACCTTCTCCGAAGATGGAAGAGGCAACAAATCAATAGGTGCACGAGGTAGGAAACCATACACAATTTCAAAAGGGCACATCTTAGTAGTAGAATGCAATGAACGATTATAAGCAAATTCAATATGAGGCAAGCATTCTTCCCACATTTTCTTGTTATTCTTCAAAACAGCCCTAAGCATAGTAGACAATGTTCTATTGACTACTTCAGTTTGTCCATCAGTTTGGGGGTGACAAGTAGTACTAAAAAGCAGCTTAGTCCCCAACTTAGCCCATAAACATCTCCAAAAGTGGCTAAGAAATTTAGTATCACGATCTGAAACAATAGTATTTGGCACACTATGTAAGCGAATAATTTCACGAAAGAACAAATCAGCAACATTAACAGCATCATCGCTTTTATGACATGGTTAAAGTGTGCCATTTTCGAGAACCTATCCACGACAACAAATATGCTATCCCTCCCCTTCTTTGTTCTAGGTAAACCTAAAACAAAGTCCATAGATATATCCTCCCAAGGAACACTAGGTACAGGCAAAGGCATATATAAACCATGAGGATTGAGTCGTGACTTAGCTCTTTGACATGTAGTGCAGCGAGCAACAAAACGCTCAACATCCCGTCTCATCTTTGGCCAAAAGAAATGTGTAGCAAGTATATCCTCCGTCTTCTTGACGCCAAAGTGTCCCATTAATCCTCCTCCATGCGCCTCCTGCAACAACAAAAGACGAACGGAGCTAGCTGGAATGCATAGCTTGTTAGCACGAAACACAAATCCATCGTTAAGAACGAACTTGTTCCAAGTTCTCCCTTCCTTACAATTCTGCAATACATCTTTAAATTCAGCATCATTAACATATTGATCCTTGATGGTCTCCAAACCAAATATTTTAAAGTCAAGTTGTGAAAGCATAGTATAACGACGAGACAAGGCATCAGCAATAACATTTTCTTTACCCTTCTTGTGTTTAATCACATAAGGGAAAGTCTCAATGAATTCAACCCATTTAGCATGTCGACGGTTCAGTTTTGCTTGACTTTTAATGTGTTTCAAAGATTCATGATCAGAATGTATAACAAATTCCTTGGGCCATAAATAATGTTGCCATGTTTCTAAGGTCCGAACAAGAGCATATAATTCTTTATCATAAGTAGAATAGTTCAGACTAGGCCCACTCAATTTTTCAGAAAAGTATGCAACAGGTTTTCCATCTTGTAATAACACACCTCCTAATCCAATTCCACTAGCATCACATTCAAGCTCAAAAGTCTTATTGAAATTAGGAAGTTGGAGTAAAGGAGCATGTGTCAACTTATCTTTCAATACCGTGAAGGCTTCTTCCTGTGCGGTACCCCAAACAAAAGGTACATCCTTCTTTGTAAGCTCGTTGAGAGGTGCAGCAATGGTGCTGAAATCTCTCACAAAACGCCTATAGAAACCAGCGAGGCCAAGGAAACTCCTCACTTGTGTGACCGTTTTGGGCTGCGGCCAACTCTCAATAGCTTCAATCTTGGCTTTATCAACTTCAATTCCCTGTGGAGTAACAACATAGCCAAAAAAAGATACTCGTTCGGTGCAAAAGGTGCACTTTCCAAGGTTACCAAACAAACGTGCATCACGTAGAGCAATAAAAACAACACGTAAATGTTCCAAATGTTCCTCCAAAGATTTGCTATAAATCAATATGTCATCAAAGTAAACTACCACAAATCGTCCAATGAAAGCACGTAAAACTTCGTTCATTAACCTCATGAAAGTACTAGGTGCATTAGTTAACCCAAAAGGCATGACTAACCACTCATATAATCCAAACTTAGTTTTAAATGCTGTTTTCCATTCATCTCCCAATTTCATACGAATTTGATGGTAACCACTACGCAAATCAACTTTGGAGAATATTGTAGAGCCACTCAATTCATCAAGCATATCATCTAGCCTAGGAATAGGATGACGATAACGAATAGTAATATTATTAATACCTCTACAATCAACGCACATACGCGACGTACCATCCTTTTTCGGCACTAAAATGATAGGAACAGCACAAGGACTAAGGGATTCGCGTATATAACCTTTGTCGAGCAGTTCTTGTACTTGACGCATAATCTCCTTCGTCTCCTCTGGATTGGTACGGTATGGTGCCCGGTTGGGTAATGATGCACCGGGAATTAAGTCAATTTGATGCTCAATCCCGTGAATAGGTGGTAATCCCGGTGGCACGTCTTGTGGAAAGACGTCGGCGAACTCCTGCAAAATGTTAGTGACAGCAGGAGGTAAAGAGGAAGGTACGTCCTCGAATGAAAATAATGCCTCTTTGCACACAAAAGCATAGCAAACAGATTTGCTAAAATCTAGATCATCAATATCAGATTTGGTGGCAAGTAAACATGCACTTTTCAATTTAATTTCAGAAGCAACACTAGATTGTTTATTATTATTAGGCTGCATTTGTTGCTCAAATTCTTTTGCCACAATCTGATTTTCACTCTTAGTTTTCTCCTGTTTTGCTTTATTAGCTCTATTAATATCATCTTTCAAAATGGAATCAGGAGTCATAGGAAGCAAAGTAATATTTTTATCCTTATGAACAAGAGTATACTGATTGTTTCTACCATGGTGAATAGAATTTTTATCAAATTGCCATGGTCTACCAAGTAATAAGGAACATGCTTGCATCGGTACCACATCACAATCAACATAATCAGCATATGTAGAGATACTAAAATGCACACGAACAGTACGTGTTACCTTAACCTTGCCGCTGTTGTTGAACCATTGGATGTAGTAAGGATGTGGATGTGGTCTTGTGGTGAGAGATAGCTTCTCCACCATCTCGATGCTAGCCAAGTTGTTGCAACTCCCTCCATCTATGATCACGCGAACAGAACGTTCCTTCACAACTCCCTTTGTATGGAACAAATTATGCCTCTGATTTTGCTCAGCTTGTGTAACCTGCACACTCAAAATACGTTGAGCAACTAAAGATTCATACCTGTCAGCATCTTCAGGAGCCATGTATTGCGTCTCATGATCAGAATCGTCTCCACCATGTTCGTCACGTGTAATAAGAGCCAAAGTCTCCTCATCATAGTCACTAGCAGACTCATACCCACCATCCTCAGTAACAATCATCACACGCTTAGATGGGCATTCTCTCGCATAATGACCTCCACCCTTGCAACGTCGACAAATAATATCATGTGTTTGCCCTGTTGATGCCATGGATGAAGAAGAGCTCTTTGCAGGCCCAGAAGGTGTGCTCTTGGCAGATAGTGGCGATTGTGCCTGCTTTATTGTATCACGGTTGGAGGTGGCAGCCGACGGAGGCGCCGGTGAAGCAGAACGTGTGGAAGTAGATGATGCACGTGGTGTCCATGAAGAAGGTCGACCTGCAGAAAAGTTAGTCCGCGCCAATGCCTGTCGATCCTGCACTTCACGTTCAGCTTTACAAGCAAGATGGAATAAACGAGTGATATTAGTATACTCCTTATACTCTAGAATCGTCTGAATCTCTCTATTTAATCCACCCATAAAACGTGCAAGCATAGCTTCATTCTCCTCAACAATACCACATCTAATCATGCCAGTTTGTAATTCCTGATAATATTCTTCTACAGAATTTTTTCCCTGTCTTAAGCGCTGCAATTTTTGAAGTAATTCACGTTGATAATATGGTGGAACCCAACGAGTACGCATAGCAGTTTTCAAAGCAGCCCAAGTAGCAGGAATGAGATATAATCTACAATGCTCAGACCACCAAACACATGCAAAACTAGTGAATGCACAAACAGCAGCAGGAACACGTCTCTCCTCGGGATATTGTAAACATGTAAATCGTTGTTCAGTTTTTAACTCCCAAGTAAGATATATATCAGGAACATATCTACCCTCAAATGGTGGAATATTCAATTTTAGTTTAGGGAGATGGTCATGATCTCGTACCTGAGGGTGAGCCCTACCATTGCCATTATTTGCATGTGGACGACCTGATGGTTGCTGTGCTGGTGGTGGCGCGTAGTTCTAATTTTGATCAACCTCATCCTCGTAATCGCCAGCAAAATCATCCTCCTCCGCATCAGCAGCAGGAGCCACAGAAGTAGCAACAGCAGAACCAACAGTTTGGCCAGGTGCAAGAGGGAGACGGCTCGCTCGGCGGAGGGCTGTTTCACGATGTGTAGGTAGTCGTCGTTGTTGTTGTTGTAGAGGTGCGTTAGGTGTAGCCGGTGGTGGTGGTGGAAGACGCGCGAGCAATTCATTAAACCTGTTATCGAGCTTTGTTTCGAACGTCTTCTCCATGTCATCTATCTTCTCCATGGCCTCTTCAAATCTGTTTAGCACATCCTGCACCTGTCCATTCATCATTTGCTGAAATTTATCATGCAACTCCTGATTCGTCATGTTCTCCCAGTCAGTCTCGTCGGCTTGTGATCCTGTCATGGTTAGCAACAATAGAAAACACACAAGAATATGATCCTACAGAATACTAACAAGAGGTGGTGGTGGCGGGTGTCACAAATCCGTCAAGCAAATCTCAAATTCTTACCAGTTCTTACCCAGCAGCAGGCGGTGATCGGCAACCGTTGTAGTCAAAACTCTCAAAAGCTTGGATAGAGCGATTGCCAGGGAGAGTCAAACGCACGACGTAGAGGTATGTGGAGCTGGGAAGGCTTATAGTATGGTAGCAAAAAGGGTCAGCAATAATCAATTCAGAGATGCAAAGTTGAATAAACGCTCAACGACGGTACTGTGCTGGTCCTAGGCTAGACCGTGCTAGAGACGCGAGCCTAGAACACTAACAAAATCACGGCACTGCACGTAAATAAGGGAAAAGCACACTCTGGAACTTTTTTTTTCGCTTTTTTTTGCGCTCCTCTTTTGTTTTTCTGCGCTCCTCTTTTTTTTTGCGAAAAATTACTATAATGGCGAGTGTCTCAAAACTCTTCCCTCGTCAAACTGATAGGATGGGCATGAAAAAAAAATTTCACTTTTTTTTTCGGAAATCAGGGCAGCGACGACGAAAAAGTGCGACAAAAAATCACTATGATGGCACGTGGCTCAAAAGACTCAGAAAAGCCTAAAAATAGGATAGGGAAAAAATATTTTTGCCCGTGAAAATTTTGGCCTAAAAACTGCCCGGGGGTCTCGAGACTCTTTTTTTTTCGAGACCTACGCAGGCAAGGAAACACGAATCGGAATTGAGATTGATCTCAAGAACAAACCTAATATGAGAAGAACTCGGATTGGTGGTGGATATATGGTTGTGGTATATGGCAGCGGTGGTGGTATATGGTAGCGGTGGTGGTATATGGATAGAGATTGATGGTGGTATATGGATACGGATTGGAAGTGGTATATGGATAAGGATTCAGAGCGGTGGCGGATAAGCAAAAGTGGTAGATGGGCGATGATGATGGTGCGGTGGCGGCGTGACAACTTATGACCAGAACTCGAAACTCTAAAAGACTAGACTCTAAGACCAGCAAGTTGACACGACGATGCAACCGCAAATTCAACAAAGCAAAAACCCTAAAAAGATTATGCAAAGGCTCAGATTGGTTCGGATATGATGAACTAACCCTAATTTTTTTTGTGTGTGGCTTTTTCGTGGACTGTAGGTATGAAGAACAGACTCGATCTAATCTACGAAAAACTGTAAAATCTCACCGAGCAACCTGGAAATCTGATACCACTTGATAGAGGCAAAGGTGTCCCGATGTTTCGATGAGATGGTGGTTATCGTTTTCTGTGGGAGTCGACCTTGACGATTCGACTACGAACGTGCGAGACGTCGCGCCTTAGCAATCGCTAAACCAACTTCCGAGGGGTTATTGACCACGCCGGAGCACGATCAACCTGACCACGAGGGCCTGTTTCCTGTGAGCAAACGAAGAACAAGCAAGAAACTGAGATTGCAATCTGGATATTGCGAATATAAGATGAAAGCTTTATTGATCAAGGTGGGGGTCTGTGACGTCTTGGTCTGGTCGTTGGACACAAACGAAGTACGCGAAGTTGCAGCTATGGCGAACTTTTAATCTAAACAAAACCCAAAGTCTAAACGACGCCCTAAGGGCTGTATATATGGAGGAAGAGAGGGGAATTTCGTGGCCCTTGAGGGTGGGGTCCGAAACCAACCCTAACTCTTGTTTCCCCACACATACGGACTCTAAAAATAGTCTATACTTAAGTATTTCGAAATTACATGGGCCTGGCCCATTAATAAGGTGACGCAGCACCTAGAATAGCCTATGGACGAATATTATGAAGTGGCATCTTGTATATTTCGTCCATGGCTTCATGCACTCCTAATGGCGGCTTCAAAGTCCTGAAATCATCACTTGTAACTCCGTTCTTGATCCCCTTGCGCATGCCATCAACTTCATGCGTGTTCTTGCTCCAATGTTCATCCTTCTCCAAGCTAGGCCCTTCATTTGAAAGCAAAACAAATGTATCCAATTTAGGCAGCATCATAATCTCATGAACATTAGAATCATTACCAAGAAACGAAAGTACCTGGTAATTTAATTGGCGTGCGCGAGCTCTAGTAATTGGTCCAGTATATGTAACAGTAGGGGCTGTGGGTGTAACAATGGTATTGATGTCCTCATCAGATAGTACCACCTACTTGTGGCACTGCCACGTAAGTCATATCGGTATAAAATGCATGAAGAAGCTCCATGTTGATGGATCTTTGGGCTCACTCGTTTTTGAAAAGTTTGGGACATGCGAACCATGTCTATTGGTATATATGCATGAAGAAACTCCATGCAAATGGACCGTTTTGTACTCACTTGATTTTGAATCACTTGAGACATGCAAATCATACCACATGGGCAAGATGACTGAAAGCCTCGTTTTTCAGTAAAATGGAACTAGAAAGCAGCTTGTTGGAAGTAATACATTTTGATGTGTGCAGTCCAATGAGTGCTGAGGCATGTAGTGGATATCCTTATGTTTTTACTTCACAAATAATTTGAGTAGATGTTGAGTATATTTACTTGATGAATCACGAGTCTGAATTATTGAAAGGTTCAAGTAATTTCAGTGTGAAGTTGGAAGATCGTCGTGATAAGAGGATAAAAATATCTATGATATGATCATAGAGATGAATATCTGAATTACGAGTTTGGCACAGAATTAAGACATTGTGGAAATTGTTTCAAAACTAATACAGCCTGGAACACCATAGTGTGATGGTGTGTCCGAACATCATAACTGCACCCTATTGGATATGATGCATACCATGATGTCTCTTATCGAATTACCACGATAGTTTATGGGTTAGGCATTAGAGACAACCACATTCACTTTAAAGAGGGCACCACGTAATTCCGATGAGATGACACCGTATGAACTATGGCTTAGAGAAACCTAAGCTGTCATTTCTTGAAAAGTTTGGGGGTGCGACGCTTATGTGAAAAAGTTTCAGGCTGATAAGCTCGAACCCAAAGCGGACAAATGCATCTTCATAGGACACCCAAAACAGTTGGGTATACCTCCTGTCTCAGATCCTAAAGCAATAAGGGATTGTTTCTGGAATCGGGTCCTTTCTCGAGGAAAAGTTTCTCTCGAAAGAATTGAGTGGGAGGATGGTGGAGACTTGATGAGGTTATTGAACCGTCACTTCAACTAGTGTATAGCAGGGCACAAAGAGTTGTTCCTGTGGCACCTACACCAATTGAAGTGGAAGCTTATGATATTGATCATGAGACTTCGGATCAAGTCACTCCCAAACCTCGTGGGATGACAAGGATGCGTACTACTTCAGAGTGGTACGTGATCCTGTCTTGGAAGTCATGTTGCTACACAACAATGAACCTACGAGCTATGGAGAAGCGATGGTGGGCCTGGATTCCGATAAATGGCTTGAGGCCATATAATCCGAGAGAGGATCCATGTATGAAAACAAAGTGTAGACTTTGGAAGAACTACTTGATGGTCGTAAGGCTGTTGAGTGTAGATGGATTTTAAAAGGAAGACGGACAGTGATGGTAAATGTCACCATTAAGAAAGCTCGACTTGTCGGTAAGATGTTTTCTGACAAGTTCAAGGAGTTGACTATGGTGAGATTTTCTCACTCGTAGCGATGCTAAGAGTCTGTTGGAATTATATTAGCGATTACTGCATTATTTATGAAATCTTGCAGATAGGATGTCAAAACATTGTTTCCTCGACGATTTTCTTGAGGAAAGGTTGTATGTGATACAATCGGAAGGTTTTGTCAATCCTGAAAGATGCTAATAAGTATGCAAAGCTCCAGCAATCCTTCTGAGGACTGGAGTAAGCATCTCGGAGTAGGAATGTATGCTTTGATGAGATGATCAAAGATTTTGGGTGTATACAAAGTTTATGAGAAACTGGTATTTCCAAAGAAGTGAGTGGGAGCACTATAGAATTTCTGATGAATATATGTTGTTGATCAGAAATGACGTAGAATTTCTGGAAAGCATATAGGGATATTTGGAAAGTGTTTTTCAATGAAAACCTGGATTAAGCTATTTGAACATTGAGCATCAAGATCTATAAGGATAGATCAAAACGCTTAATGGTACTTTCAAATGAGCACATGCCTTGACGTGATCTTGAAGGTGTTCAAGATGGATCAGTCAAAGAAGGAGTTCTTGCCTGAGTTGTAAGGTATGAAGTTAAGACTTAAAGCTCGACCGCGGCAGAATAGAGAGAAAGGACGAAGGTCGTCCCCTATGCTTAAGACATAGGCTCTACAGTATGCTATGCTGTGTACCGCACCTGAAGTGTGCCTTGCCATGAGTCAGTCAAGGGGTACCAGAGTGATCCAAGAATGGATCACAGGACAGCGGTCAAAGTTATCCTTAGTAACTAGTGGACTAAGGAATTTTCTCGATTATGGAGGTGGTAAAAGAGTTCGTCGTAGAGGGTTACGCTGATCCAAACTTTGACACTAATCCAGATTATTCTGAGTAGTAAACTGGATTCGTATAGTAGAACAGTTATTTGGAATAAGCTCCAAATAGAACGTGGTAGCTACATCTAGGAGATGACATAGAGATTTGTAAAGCACACACGGATCTGAAAGGTTCAGACCCGTTGACTAAAACCTCTCTCACAAGCAACATGATCAAACCCAGAACTCATTGAGTGTTAATCACATAGTGATGTGAACTAGATTATTGACTCTAGTAAACTCTTTGGATGTTGGTTACATGGCGATGTGACCTGTGAGTGTTAATCACATGGCGATGTGAACTAGATTATTGACTCTAGTGCAAGTGGGAGACTGTTGGAAATATGCCCTAGAGGCAATAATAAATTAGTTATTATTATATTTCCTTGTTCATGATAATCGTTTATTATCCATGCTATAATTGTATTGATAGGAAACTCAGATACATGTGTGGATACATAGACAACACCATGTCCCTAGTGAGCCTCTAGTTGACTAGCTCGTTGATCAATAGATGGTTACGGTTTCCTGACCATGGACATTGGATGTCGTTGATAACGGGATCACATCATTAGGAGAATGATGTGATGGACAAGACCCAATCCTAAGCCTAGCACAAAGATCGTGTAGTTCGTATGCTAAAGCTTTTCTAATGTCAAGTATCATTTCCTTAGACCATGAGATTGTGCAACTCCCGGATACCGTAGGAGTGCTTTGGGTGTACCAAACGTCACAACGTAACTGGGTGATTATAAAGGTGCACTACAGGTATCTCCGAAAGTGTCTGTTGGGTTGGCACGAATCGAGACTGGGATTTGTCACTCCGTGTAAGCGGAGAGGTATCTCTGGGCCCACTCGGTAGGACATCATCATATGCGCAATGTGACCAAGGAGTTGATCACGAGATGATGTGTTACGGAACGAGTAAAGAGACTTGCCGGTAACGAGATTGAACAAGGTATAGGGATACCGACGATCGAATCTCGGGCAAGTACAATACCGCTAGACAAAGGGAATTGTATACGGGATTGATTAAGTCCTTGACATCGTGGTTCATCCGATGAGATCATCGTGGAACATGTGGGAGCCAACATGGGTATCCAGATCCCGCTGTTGGTTATTGACCGGAGAACGTCTCGGTCATGTCTGCATGTCTCCCGAACCCGTAGGGTCTACACACTTAAGGTTCGATGACGCTAGGGTTATAAAGGAAGCTTGTATGTGGTTACCGAATGTTGTTCGGAGTCCCGGATGAGATCCCGGACGTCACGAGGAGTTCCGGAATGGTCCGGAGGTAAAGATTTATATATAGGAAGTCCTGTTTCGGCCATCGGGACAAGTTTCGGGGTCATCGGTATTGTACCGGGACCACCGGAAGGGTTCTGGGGGCCCACCGGGTGGGGCCACCTATCCCGGAGGGTCCCATGGGCTGAAGTGAGAAGGGATCCAGCCCAAAGTGGGCTGGGGCGCCACTTCCCCTAGGGCCCATGCGCCTAGGGTGAAAGGGGAACCCTAAGGAAGAGTCCCAAGGAGGGAAGGCACCTCCTAGGTGCCTTGGGGGGGAGGGAAACCTCCCCTGGCCGCCGCCCCCTAGGAGATTGGATCTCCTAGGGCTGGCGCACCCCCCCCCCTTGGGCTCCCTATATATAGTGAGGGTAGGAGGGCCTCTTGGAACGCCCCTTATGCCTTTGGTGCAGCCCTCCCTCTCTCCCAAGTTCTTCTCCTCTCCCGTGGTGCTTGGCGAAGCCCTGCAGGATTGCCACGCTCCTCCATCACCACCATGCCGTTGTGCTGCTGCTGGATGGAGTCTTCCTCAACCTCTCCCTCTCTCCTTGCTGGATCAAGGCGTGGGAGACGTCACCGGGCTGTACGTGTGTTGAACGCGGAGGTGCCGTCCGTTCGGCACTAGGATCATCGGTGATCTGAATCACGACGAGTACGACTCCATCAACCCCGTTCACTTGAACGCTTCCGCTTAGCGATCTACAAGGGTATGTAGATGCACTCTCCTTCCCCTCGTTGCTGGTCTCTCCATAGATAGATCTTGGTGACACGTAGGAAAATTTTTGAATTTCTGCTACGTTCCCCAACAGTAAGGATCCGGAGAATCGTAGCCTATTTCAGCGGGATAGCGAGAGACACGTGGATCGGACTGGGGCCCAATGGTCTGATGGAGACGTGATACTCGGCATCGGTCGGTGATGATCGATGGTTCTCTGCAGTGGGGTTGAGGCAGTGTGGGCAAGCTACCCGGGAGACTCGACCAGGACAGCAGAGGCTCAACGCGGTGATAGCGGCGAGGCGTGCGGTAAGCACGGGACACAGCGATAGACCAAGGCACTAATGGTAGACATGTGGTCAGACAAAATTGTGCAAAGGGTGCTGAAGCAGTGTTGACGAGTACCAGATTCAAGTTGGTGACTGGGTCTATCGGTACCAGAAGATGGACAGGAGTTGACCATGGAGAATCTGAGAAAGTGACGGAGAGTCTGGAATTGTCAAAAGCTGAGAGATTACATGGCCGTATATTCTGTGGTGTTCAGTGCACAGGGCAAAGTGCGGATGACAAGACAGAAGGAGGCGGAGTGCTATAGCGGTGGGACATGTCAGAGACTATCCGAAAAAAAGAATGAGACAACTGCGAATTTGACTCAGGGTGACACAGGGCGACGGTGAAATTCCTTCAAGTTTCAGACAAGCAGTACAGAAAGAGCAGTGACGTTGAGTTCACGCAACTCTTATATGTTCAGACAAGCAGGGGAAGCCGGCGGCATGTGCCGGTGTCCAGGGCGACCGGATGCGGTATTGTAGCGGTGTCATGGGGAGGAGCGCCCATAGTCAGGCCCCGGGGATGTAGCCATATCGGTGAACCTCGTTAACAAATCTCGGTGTCGTGCTTGTGTGATTGCTTGATCCTCGGTAGATCGACGGAGCGCCTCGGATTTATTCTAACACTTTCATTGTATCCATTTAATAGTGTAGCAAATCAACGTCCGTAACTGATGAGTAATGTTTAGGTAATCTTAGTTCATTTTCGCACTACTGCGAGGCAACAAAATTGAGAATGTCTGTGGCTATTTTGGGATCAAAAGTTCACTGTTCTTGCAACCATTGTATATTCTCTATAAGTTGCACCATACAATCTGCATAAATTAAAACTAAATAAAGATTGATAGGGTAGGGTGTTGGAACTGAATCGCGCAGCTCCCTCTTTTCTTCACTCAATCTCTCTTAGCTTTCTCGTGAACACACAAACGCGCATAACCAAGGAAGAACTCCAAATCGTTTTGCCCAAAAACACTCTTCCTTGATGAACACAGAGACAACATATTGGTGCTGCCCTCACGGCTGCCTTTTCTCCTCTATCTATTTCTCTTATATAGCAAACCAGATTACATGTGTGGGCTAATAAGACTCGCGATACCTGCCACCACTAATCCACTAACTCACGCACTAACTAGACATGACCACTTCTCATTCCTAGAATCACTCTAGGACTCGGACGGTTACATGCAGAGAGCTAACTAACTTGACTACAATTTACACTAGGACCTCTTCTTCATGTCACTAACTAACTCAAACTTCTGCTCGGCATGCACACATGCAGACCGACTACTCCCACGACTTGGACTGAGCACATCACACACGTCCAGATATAACACACCTAATACATGCAACTACAAGATATCAAGATATCAAGATTAATGCTAACATAGGGCAGGCAAAGTCCGACCAAATATAGGATCCAAAAGCAGCTAAAGCATTTTGGTTATGATCATCACCAGCTCTTCTCAGAAGTTATGTAAGACATTTTTATACCACTGTAGTTAAAGGCCCCATGAAAAAGTAACAGAGGTATGATACCTTGGGATGGAGAAAGGGTAACATATATGGTGGAAATCTGGCATAGGAGGTTGCACAAGTTGGTATATCCTGCACATAACTATTCTTAACTGCTAACTTCCTCCTTACAAGTGCTACCTCTGAAGGTGCTCGACTGCTCGGCCGTATCTCAGAAATCCGGGCTCCGGTGCGAAATCACAATTTAGGCCCCTTTTACTGGCCAATAAATATAATTATTACTTTAAACTATTAATCTATCTTGTACTCTTAGACTCGTGCCTATGTCTAAAAGACATCTCAGAAAATTATAATGCCAACTGGATGAATAAATTCATGAAAGAGCAGCAAATTTACTTGAGAATAAGGGTGTGCAAAACAAAAAGGGACATGTAACCTACGGTTGTTGATTGTTGAGGGATGCACACCATGAAGAAATGATGGCGCATAGGACTTCGATTGCTCTGCACCTCGACCAAGAGAAAGAAAAAAAAGTCTCGTTGCTCTGCTCTCGAGGGGGAGGGAGGGGCAGCCGCACCTTAAGTCTTGGCGCCTCCCTCTCCCCTGCTACACCTCTCCCTCTCGCAGAAGCTCGGCGAAGCCCTGCTGCGATCATTGCTGCATCCACCACCACGCCGTCGTGCTGCTGGATCTTCATCAACCTCTCATTCCCCCTTGCTGGATCAAGAAGGAGGAGACGTCATCCGCTCCGTACGTGTGTTGAACGCGGAGGTGCCGTCCGTTCGGCACTTGGTCATCGGTGATTTGGATCACGGCGAGTACGACTCCATCATCCCCGTTCTCTTGAACGCTTCCGCTCGCGATCTACAAGGGTATGTAGATGCACTCTCCTCTCGTTGCTAGTTGACTCCATAGATTGATCTTGGTGAAACATAGAAATTTTTTTTTGTTTTCTGCAACGTTCCTCAACAAGTGCTTGTTCAATATTAACTACTCGTTGTATGTACGTACTATATGTATTTATTGTATGTACATAAACGGAAACCTAGGACATTAGAGGTCCTGTGCAACCACACACGTTTCACATGCCCAGGGCCGGCCCTGTATCCATGGATCGAACTTCTATTACCATTTGTATTGAACATCTAGTCTTTCATTGTATCCATTTAATAGTGTAGCAAATCAACGTCCTTAACTGATGAGTAATGTTTAGGTAATATTAGTTCATTTTCGCACTACCGCGAGGCAACAAAATTGAGAATGTCTGTGGCTATTTTGGGATCAAAAGTTCACTGTTCTTGCAACCATTGTATATTTTCTATAAGTTGCACCATACAATCTGCATAAATTAAAACTAAATAAAGATTGATAGGGTAGGGTGTTGGAACTGAATCGCGCAGCTCCCTCTTTTCTTCACTCAATCTCTCTTAGCTTTCTCGTGAACACACAAACGCGCATAACCAAGGAAGAACTCCAAATCGTTTTGCCCAAAAACACTCTTCCTTGATGAACACAGAGACAACATATTGGTGCTGCCCTCACGGCTGCCTTTTCTCCTCTATCTATTTCTCTTATATAGCAAACCAGATTACATGTGTGGGCTAATAAGACTCGCGATACCTGCCACCACTAATCCACTAACTCACGCACTAACTAGACATGACCACTTCTCATTCCTAGAATCACTCTAGGACTCGGACGGTTACATGCAGAGAGCTAACTAACTTGACTACAATTTACACTAGGACCTCTGCTTCGGACAATCATCGGGGCTTTTGCAGTGTGCGTTGCCAGAGGAGGGCGGCCGTACAATCGCAGTTTTCAGTCTTGATGTTGCTTGCAACTTGTCTATGAAGCACCGTTTTTCTATGTGAGATGCATTTGGAAGGGATGGGTTTGTCTACAGCAGAGGAGTGTACTTGCCCGGGTTGTGTGATTATCAAATCATCGCCCTTGACCTGGAAAAAGAGGCTCTCTTGCTCCTGGATAAGCGGCCCAAGAAGCTTTTGTCATACAACATCAACAGTGGGAAACTTTGTGAGATCAAAGATGGTGACAGGCTGCTAAGGAGTTATTTTTCGCACTTGGACTTGGGCTGCCATTATTATGTGGCATGCTACTCAAAGCTCCCACGCTGAGCCATTTATGCGACGGCGACGAACTGAGCAGCAATATCTCTTGTGTTTCTCCTCTGCCGAATACACACACAAGAAACTTGTTAATTGATTATTCATATCATATCCATAGCTCTGCTTTTAGTTTTCATGTTGCCCTGTTTTGGGTGGATGTTTGGCTGCATGATGTACCTTTATTAGCATCAAGTTTCCTGCATCAATGGCCTTACGGAACATGTTGCTGAATTGATCATCAAAGATGGTTGCTGGCTGTGGCTGCCAAACCGCTTGTCGAATTTTTTTCATAACATTGAATTTTAATCCATCTTGCAGACTGGTGTATCCAATAGTTTACTTTTCTTTCTGGTTCTTTGCTGCAAGGTTCGGTTAGTATTAACATTGAGAAGGTGAGGTTGATGTCTTGTTTTACCATGTACTATCTTGTGTAGGTATGCTTGATGAACCGTTAGAGATTTTACGGATGCAAATTTGAAACCTTTAGGGTACCCTTAGACCTTACTTAGTTCAACCAAATGAACTAAATTTTCAAAAGTGATGTGAATTCTAAAAAATTATATTCATTAGTCGAACTAAGAAGGGTTGGAGGGTACCCTAAAGGTTCCAAATTCGCATCCTTTAGAGATACGGTTTCATCTCTTCAGAGATACTACTTCATCTCATGGTAAATCTCAACATCCTGATTTCTGCAAGTACCGAGTTTGAATTGTTTGTGGTGTTTTCTCCAGTGTGAAGCTCTAGTGCGCTTGCATCACATCTTTGATAGATTTTAACTGCGCGGCAGCTGAAATTTACTCTGATCAAGCCAAATATACAGCAATCAGTATTCCCTTGAATGGAAGCTGTTTTTTCGCCTCCTGATTGAAGGAGGAGAAATTTGCACTCGAGGGAAAATTTCTTGCGGTTCCAAGAGAGATAATGTGTAAGAAACAATCCAGTCCAGGCATGTGTAACAAGATATCTTTGTTGTACATGGATGGAATAATCTTAATAAATATTAATTGTTTCTGCTTGTTCTCGAGTAACCTGCAGGTAGCCCTTTTGGTAGTCTTCTAGAACGCCCTTCTCTACCTATTTCAGCGTTTTTTCTTTTATTAGTATTGGTACTCTGCTAGAGTTGCTTTTAAGTTCTCACCTGGTGCGGCGAGGAACTCATGCGACTCTTCAGAAACTTCTAGATTAGTTCGACTTGTGTGGGCTCAGTATGTTGGTGCTTATTCGTCCAAATGTTCATGAAAAATCATCAGGGAATCGGCGACTGATAGCAAATGGATTCTCAAAAGAGAAACATGCACACAAACTCTATGCGGTGTATTTCGACTCAAAAACAAAATGTTATGTGATGGACATCTCCATGAAGCACTTTGACTGCATCTCTCAGACACAAAAGCATGGCAGGCAAAAATATTGAGCCAAACCACAGCTACAGATCTGAAACCAGATCCCAGTTAGGAAGCATTTCATCGCCATGCACTGAATGGAGGTCACATGCTAACACTACCTTCCCCCACAAACAGACCACCATACCCGATTTATCCACATGTCGGTAACGAGCTTAAAATGAAGAGAGAAAAACATAATATACATACTATCTGAAAACAGAAAAAACGAAGAAGAAGAAAAAAACGGCCACGCCATTACTTAGGTGGCGTGAAACTATATCACCAACCGGCAAGCTTAAACTACAGTAGATATGTCTCAGGTACTACGCGGACGATTACAGTAGTAAAGTTCACAGCAAAGAAGAGGATCCACTCTTCACTCATGACGGTAACCAATAAATTAGGGATTTCCCCCTTTTTTCTCCTGGACAGCTCAGATCATCAGACCGTGTAGGATTGCTGGATCGTCTCGATATCGAGACCCTTCAGCTTGACGACGGACTCCACATGCCCTTTGAGAGTATGAAGCTCCCTCAACCTGTAGTAACCATGACAGTACAGTTAGTTTCACACCGTTGTCGACAAACACAACTGCTTATGTCACTATTGCCTACATGCATGCCTACTGATATTAGAGAAGACACATGCATGTCCAGAGATGAATTCATGAGTGATAATGAGCCAATGAGGGGGGAAAGGAGGGACAGCTGGACCGATAAGGGACCAGGGGAAATTATATGCAAGGAAGGGCTATGATTGATTGACTGGTCCTACCTTGCAATCTCGGCCCTCCTCTTGGCCTCTTCAGCCATGTGATTCAGCTCATTGTAGCCCCCCTTCTCCGAGAACATCTTAGCATCCGGTGGCTGCAGCCCATGGAGGGTCCTCTGAGCGTGTGCCCACTTGAGCTCCCTCTCCTCCTTGCCGAAGTCTTTCTTCCTTGTGAACGCAATCTACAGAAAGATGAACATTTGTCATGCATGATACATGGTCCAAAAGGCGTGGGCCAAGACAGTTTGTGCAGCACATGTTATTATTACCCTTTGATCGATGACGAGATCCCATGCTTTGCCGCTCAGAGTGTATCGGATGAGGAACTTGATGATATCGAGCGGGAGGTATGTGATGATATTGTAGAGCCACACGACGCCAGCCCAGCCCCACCCGATGCCTTTGATCTGAGTGAACGGCCAGTCAGCATACACCGCGATCAGTGTAGCAATCTGTAAATATTAATGGGAAGGTTTTTTAGCTTGATGTGCTTTTCTCCTGAAGCAGTTTATAAGAGGGGCAGGGAGTTAGGAGCAAACCAGCTGCGCAACGAAGAATGCAAAGACCAGTAGAAACCCAGGACGCTCGGCAAATGACCAGCTGCGTGACCTGGTGACAAAGATGAGAGCTTGGCTGATGGTGCTGACTTGGAGGTAAATGGCAGCCGCGAGCTTTTGGATATCGTCCTGAGCTGTCTTCTCGAGGCTTTCGACATGAAACAATCTCTGAAATTTTATTAAGTTGTAAGCGTCGGTAAGTTGTAGTAGACATCATAAAAATAGTTTTTAGCCAAGTTTACTACCCAAGGGTACACAGCAATTCGCTTAAGATTCACCAAAATTTAGATTTTGTTCGCCTAAGCAGAGTCATCTTACCGGGAAAAAGTTTGTCTTGTACGCAGCCCAGAAGAAGATGACCGTCATTATTGCCAAGTATCCACCAAGGATAACTCCAGTTGTGAAAATCTCAGCCAGCTTCCAGCTGTCGGGTAGTGGAGATGGTTTTACCCGATCCTTTGATATAGTCATGATGGTACCTATTGACCACAAGTTCACGACAAATAGTTAAAGAAGTTTAAATATTTATATACTTTCTGATTCTACTTCTGTTCTGAAACAGAGAAGGGAGGTAGAGGGATTGTACCATCATTTAGAATCGCTATGATCAGGACCATGAACGGTGGAAAGTCGAACTTCCAGATGAGGGCAAGTAGCATAAATCCAAGCTGTTAAAGGTAAGCAGAAAAGGAAGATACTGAGTTAACCCTGAAGGAAGGCATATAGGCCAGATGGGCGAAACTTCAGTGCTTAAGATGAATATATATTCCAAAAACATTTATGCGTACAGATCTTGTAACCTTTGTTAAGTTGAATAAGTGAAATTTTGATCCCCAACAGAAGCATCAATGACAATTTCCCAAATAAATAGAATGTGCAACTTGACACCATTTAAAACCAGCATTGCAAATCATGTGACCGAAACATGTATTGCTCTGGAAGTATAATTCAGAGGTGAAATACAAGAAAAACTTACCACAATACGAATTGTGATGGAGACAGCATAGATCTGCACGCATCACAATGCGTTAGCCATATATACAGCACAAGCAAAAAAGTAGGAAATAATACTCAGGCACACTATCACATACAGTGTAGTTCTTCATACGCTGGAAAATTGCACGACTGGTAAGCACAGCACTGATGATCACGCTGAGGCCTGGTTCTGTGAGGACAATATCTGAAGCACTCCTGGCTGCATCAGTGGCATCAGCAACAGCAATACCAATATCTGCTTTCTTTAGAGCTGGAGCATCATTTACTCCATCACCCGTCATTCCACAGATGTGCTTTCGTGCTTGCAGGCGTTTCACAATCTCATACTTGTGCTCTGCAGAAAAAGCAATCACTCGATCAATGTGGAACTAAAAATATTTGTTCGCTCTCCCAACTCCCAGTTTTTGCAGTGCTGTAATTTCATTCATAAAAAAGCATACCAGGGAAGACGCCAGCAAAACCATCAGCTTTCTCAATGAGATCATCAACTGGTAAAGCAGAAATGGACTCGTCTGAATTTTTCTGCCCCAACAGAGCAGATGAAGGATACATGTTTGTACCCATTCCCAGGCGACGCCCTGTTTCCTTTCCAATGGCGAGCTGATCACCTGAACATTTGAAGAAGAAAATAAGAAATGGTAGGAAATAAGTAACAACCTTGCCACATTGAAATTAACAGGAATGCGTCAGACATAAATGGAACAGAGGAAGGAAGATAGAGATTAATTGGATATTGATCCAATGAAAATATTACCTGTGATCATCTTGACATTAACACCAAGGTTAAGTGCCCTCCGGATTGTTTCAGCACTGTCATGTCTAGGAGGATCAAAAAGTGGCATCAGACCAGCAAAGTGCCATGGGCCACCAGGGCTTTCTTTCCTCCCATCTGGTACTTCCTGCATTTTCAGGATATACACCGTTAAGACAACACATACCAAAAACAGATACAAGAAGAAATAATTAAGGTCGACCAACGGTAGTCATTATAAGGGCATAAGTGACGGATACGGAAGCCAGATTGTTCAGAAAACTCGCTTAAGTTGCACTCTCCCATTTGCATGGACAAGGCTTACTAACTTTATGCTGTAATTTTTCTCACCTGATACGCTACAGCCAGCGATCGAAGTCCACGCTCTGCAAATTTGTCAATCACAGCATGGACCCTCCGCTCTATTTCCGATGTGTTGTGAGCGAGGTGAAGAATCTGCAGTCAATTCATTGGGTTTATAGCAATCGTGAGCATAATATTCCCATAAGGCAATGCTAGGATATCAACATAAAACCAGTTCATTCTTGTGGTACCTGCTCGGGTGCACCCTTACTAACACGGTGCATTTTGCCATCAGCGTCAATGTATGTCAGCGCCGTTCTCTTGTCAGTAGGATTGAATGGCAGAAAATGAACTTCTTGAATACCAGCACGTGCCTGCGTGAACATATGGGCAAACAGTCATTTCATCATATAAATGAGGTAAAATCATCTGCCAGCGCATCGACAAAGTATGGCACAGTACCTCTTTCGGATCAGCTAGCATCCCAACAATTGCAGTATCGATAGCATCTTGGTTTTCTGTTCGAGACGCTCTAGCAGCCATGAGAATCACTTGGTCCTGAGTGATGCCTCTTTCGAAAACCTGGGCCGGACTTGTTTTCATAAGATATATGAATCAGAAAAAGAATGCAAGAGTTCAAGTAATATCCTCGCCTTACCTCAACAAGGTTCTTGTCCACAGTAAGCTTATTGAGAGTCAAAGTCCCAGTTTTGTCACTGCAAAGGACATCCATGCCCGCCATCTCCTCGATTGCAGTCATTCTCTTTGTGATAGCTCCCTGAAAAAATAAATCATACCGTGGTTCAGTAAATTAATGCAGATTAAAAAAACCGAAAGCCAAACTATGCTTGTGTAGCAGGTGAAAACCTGTTGAGATAATCGATGTGACCCGATAGCCATAGTCACGGATAAGACTGTCGGCATGGCTATGGGAATGCCTCCAATGAGAAGGACCAAGAGGTTGTCAATTCCAGGGCGGTACGCCCTGTGCTGGATAGGATACATTACAATGATCTCGATGAACATTCCCACACCAATCGAACAAATGCAGAAGTTCCCAATGGCCGTCAGAACCTGCACCGGTAAGATAATAGTATCATCGATATCGTCAACAAATGCAATCAAGAAATAAACAGAAAGGTAAGGTGATGGCTACAGTCTTGCCTTCTGAAAATGGCCCACTTGGTTAGTGGAGTCAACAAGGTGCGCAGCCTTTCCGAAGAAGGTGTGAACACCGGTGGCGATCACGACGGCTTCGATCTCACCTTGCTTGACGGTCGAACCGGAGTAGACGCCATCACCGGGGCCTTTGGTGGCCGGCAATGATTCTCCAGTGAGGGCAGACTACAGCACAAGAGAAGAGAAATTATGTTATGCAGAGAAGCCTCAAAAGTAACAGCTTCAACAAGTCAGGAACAATGGGAAGGGAAGGACCTGATCAATCTTGAGAGGGTCTCCCTCTAGGAGGCGTGCATCTGCAGGTATGATGTCTCCGAGCTTGATGCTGATGACGTCCCCTGGCACAAGGATGGCCGCGTCTTCCTCGGTCCACCGGCCATCGCGAAGAATCTGAATTATGACAGAAAAGTTCAGACTTGTGAATGAGCTATGTGGGTTGGGACACCTCAACTGAAAACCGACATGTAGGCATACTGAAGCAGCATATATAGAGTGGTAGGTGGCGCAAATGACAGGACCTTGGCTTTGGGCGCGAGACGGGCCATGAGCGCGGCGGCGGCGTTGCCGGCATTGTTCTCCTCGATGAAACTGATGGTGGAGTTGATAACCAGCAGGGTGATGATGCCGATGAAGTCCTGCCAGTCCGGCGGCTTATTCTGATTGACGGCAAAATTAGACAAGAAGAACAAAACAAAACAAAACAAATGTTACATTGTCCAATCTTGAACTGTAAGTTTGTGTACGCAGCAAACATGGTGAGAAGAAAAAAAATTGAGGGTCAGCAGGTTGGCTCCCCTGATGACAAAATCACACAAGAATATTAAAAGAAGATGTTAGATCACCCGATCTTGAACTCTAAGTTTCTAAGCAACAAAAAACTAGTCAGATTTATTCACTTGTCCTCAACTAGAATCTTCATTCAAGTTGAGAAATTTTCAGGTTGAGGAACCAGTTGCCCTGATGACAGACACGCAATCTCCAGTTAAACAAGGCATACATACAAGATGTGAAATGACCCAATCTTGGACTGTAAATTTGTGTATGCAGTGCAGTAAGCAAGATGGGAAGGAAAAAGAGAAATACCCCTCCGTTGGCGAGCGCGATGGCCATGATGGCGGCGGCCTCCATGACCCAGGAGAGCGGGTTCCACATGAAGCCCAGGAACTTGAGGACCTTGCTCTCCTCCTTCTCCTCCAGCTTGTTGGCGCCGAAGATTTGGAGGCGCTGCTGCGCCTGCTCCGCGGTGAGGCCGGCGCGGCTGCATCTCAGGTTGTCGAACACCTCCTCCAGGGGTATGTTCTCCTGCAGCAGCACAAGAAGCAGAGCCGAACTTGAGAAACAGAGCAGCGGCGGTATGAACTAAACAAGATTGATTGAAGGGCGAAAGAAGGGGAGGGGAGGAGGAGCTCCTGAGATGCTACAATGTCTGAACCAAGAAGTCGAATTAAGAGGAAGCGAGGAACCCCTGGCAGCGAATCAAAGGCGCAAGAAGCTCCAAATCCCCCCAAGAAAGAAGCCCCCCAAGAAGCCTGGACTGAGGGGAGGAGAGGAGGGCGGAAGAGGCCGCGGTGGTAGGGTGCGTACCAGGTCGACGACCTCCTTGAGGACGGCCTCGAGGTTGCCGGCCTCCTTCTCGGCCATGGCGGCGGCAGGGATCTCCCTCCCTCCCTCCGCCTCGCGCCTTTCTTTCCCTTGCCCGGTGGGAGGGTCGGCGGTTCCCCTCGCCGGAACCAAGATCTTCTCACCTCCGCAGATGGAATGGAGTCCTCGTGGGTGGGGCGGGGATGGTTGGACTGGACCGGACCGGACTGGAGTGGAGGAGTAACCGAAGGAGAAGAGGAGGAAGAATGGAGAAGGTGTGGGAGGCAAAGAGGTGGCAGCCACCGCTGGCGCTGGAGGGAGGGAGGAAGAGGAAGGTTGTGGTACCGGCAGTAAATAATGAATTAATTAACAGAAACGGGGAATTCCTATCTACGCGCGGCACATGGGATGTTTAGGAGGGAAAACGGAAAATTTGTGGACAAAGGAACGGAGGTCCCTTTCTCCCCCCCTTGTGTTTTATTGTGTAGGAGTGTAGGTATGGTGGTGCTCACACTTAATTGGCACCTTTGGCATTTCTTTGATGCAAAAGGAAATTCTTTTCTGCATAGAGTGAGAAGGCGCATGAGAGGGGTAAAGGAAATTTCTAGACAAAGGGACCGACGATCCTCTGCGCTGCACTCCCGGTGCCGGATCGGTGGCCACGCGGACCGGTGGATCGTGTCGCACGCGGCCGTTGGGTACGCGTGGTCACGTGGTGGATCGGAGGATCGTCGGTGCGTGTGATGTGTTGGGCGAACGAGGAGAAAGAGGGGAAGGGATAAGGCCGGAGGCGCCTCCCGTGTGAGGCACGCATGGGCGGTGCGTGACGAGCGTGCGGGAGGCGCCCGACCGAGGCTGAGGTCGGTCGGCAGATTTGGAATTCTTTTTTGGGATAATCCCTTGATTTCTCTACACCACGCTACCGGCGTCGGATTGGCGACCATGCGGACCGTGGGATCATGTCGCCCATATCCGTTGGATCCGCGTGGCCGCGTGGTTGGAACGGAGGATAGCCGGGGCGTGCGATGTCGCGAGTGGACGAGAATAAAGAGGGGAAGGGATAAGCTAGGGCACGCCCCGTGTGTGGGGCCCGCATGGGCGGTGCGTGACGCGCGCGCGGGGGAGGGGACCGACCGAGGCAGAGGTTGGTCATGTCCTCTTGTATCAATTTGAATAGAAGAGTGTTTGATAGCACAAGCAAAAACAAAGGATTTCGACCAAAGGGTTTAAGTGTATGAAAAATTATCTTCAAAATATAGTATAAATGAATTTAATACAAGTGTTTGTAAGAATATCAATCCAATGAATCAAGACGACCATCGTAAGAAAAAAAAACCTAAGGATTTAAATCCCATGGGATTTCTATGATGTTCTTCTACTATTGTGTAGGCCTTGATAGATATATTCCACGATGCATCATTATGTATGTACTGCCTCCCTTTCTAAATATAAGTCTTTCTAGAGATTTCTCTCTGTAGATTTCAATATGAACTATATACGGATGTATATAGACATATTTTAAAGTATATAGATTCACTCATTTTGCTCTGTATGCAGTTCATATTGGAAATATCTAAAAAGACATATATTTAGAAATGGAGGGAGTATTAATATGTGTATATTATTAACAAGTACTTATCTACCATACTTATAAAAAAGTAAGGTTCCGTCGTCCGCTTATATTTTGTCCAATCCGATGTATGTTTTTCTTCCCTCTTACCATTTTGCTTCCCCCTCACATCTCGGGTTTTTTTCACCGATTTTCGCCTAAAACCTTCCATGGACCACGACGACATGCTTGATCAGTGCGTCAACTAGGATCAAGGAGTACTAAACTAACAACCGGCCCCAACATAGATTTTCATGTTGGGGAACGTTGCAGAAAACAAAAATTTTCCTACTCGTTTCACCAAGATCCATCTAGGAGTTCATCTAGCAACGAGTCATCGGATGCATCTACATACCTTTATAGATCACGCGCGGAAGCGTTCAAAGAACGGGGATGAGGAAGGCGTACTCGACGTGATCCAAATCACCGATGATCAAGCGCCGAACGGACGGCACCTCCGCGTTCAACACACGTACGGGACGGGAGACGTCTCCTCCTTCTTGATCCAGCAAGGAGGAAGGAGAGGTTGATGAAGATCCAGCAGCACGACGGCGTGGTGGTGGATGCAGGGCGTCACAGTAGCAGGGCTTCGCCTATACTACGAAGGAGAGATGTAACGGGGGGAGAGGGAGGCGCCAGGGGCTGGTGTATGAAGTCCCTCCTCTCCCCCACTATATATAGGAGGGCCAAGGGGGGGTGGTGCGCAGCCTAGGAGATCCAATCTCCTAGGTGCGGCTGCCAAGGGGAAGTTTCCCTCCCCCCCAAGGCACCTAGAGGTGCCTTCCACCACTTGGACTCTTCCTTTAAGTGGAACCCTAGGCGCATGGGCTTTTGGGGCTGGTGCCCTTGGCCCATCTAGGCCAAGGCGCACCCCCTACAGCCCATGTGGCCCCCCGGGACAGGTGGCCCCACCCGGTGGGCCTGCGGGACCCCTCCGGTGGTCCCGGTACAATACCGATAACCCCGAAACTTGTCCCGATGGCCAAAACAGCACTTCCTATATATAATTCTTTACCTCCGGACCATTCCGGAACTCCTCGTGACGTCCGGGATCTCATCCGGGACTCCGAACAACATTCGGGTTACTGCATATACATATCTTCACAACCCTAGCGTCACCGAACCTTAAGTGTGTAGACCCTACGGGTTCGGGAGACAAGCAGACATGACCGAGACGACTCTCCGGTCAATAACCAACAGCGGGATCTGGATACCCATGTTGGCTCCCACATGCTCCACGATGATCTCATCGGATGAACCACGATGTCGAGGATTCAATCAACCCCGTATGCAATTCCCTTTGTCAATCGATATGTTACTTGCGCGAGATTCGATCGTCGGTATCCCAATACCTCGTTCAATCTCGTTACCGGCAAGTCACTTTACTCGTACCGTAATGCATGATCCCGTGACCAGACACTTGGTCACTTTGAGCTCATTATGATGATGCATTACCGAGTGGGCCCAGTGATACCTCTCCATCATACGGAGTGACAAATCCCAGTCTTGATCCATGTCAACCCAACAGACACTTTCAGAGATACCCGTAGTCTACCTTTATAGTCACCCAGTTACGTTGTGACGTTTGGTATACCCAAAGCACTCCTACGGTATGCGGGAGTTACATGATCTCATGGTCTAAGGAAAAGATACTTTGACATTGGAAAACTCTAGCAAACGAACTATACGATCTTGTGCTATGTTTAGGATTGGGTCTTGTCCATCACATCATTCTCCTAATGATGTGATCTCGTTATCAATGACATCAATGTCCATAGTCAGGAAACCATGACTATCTGTTGATCAACGAGCTAGTCAACTAGAGGCTTACTAGGGACATGTTGGTGTCTGTTATTCACACATGTATTACGATTTCCGAATAATACAATTATAGCATGAATAAAGACAATTATCATGAACAAGGAAATATAATAATAATGCTTTTATTATTGCCTCTAGGGCATATTTCCAACATCTCATTCTACCAACCAATCTATCTGTCCAGCCGTCTAATAATTAATTACAATCTCAGTTAGGGATTAGATTAAGCAAGAGCATTGACTAAATTGGTAGGTGACCAGACCTAGCAAACGGTTTGGTTCAATCAACCGATTCTTTTGCTGTACGGGTGTGAGGTGTCGTACTACTGATTCTCAAACTGAACCTTACGAGCACTAATTTTCTTGCTACAGGAGTAGATGATGCTCCATATTATCTCTGGATTCTCAAGCGTCTCACACCAAGAGGCCAACTCCATTCATTTTCACCCACCCACCTACCTACCTGTCCACCCCTATCTCTTTTCTTTCTCAAATTGTTGACAGGGCAATCACTTTCACAATGCAGAAAGCATGCCACTTATCTTGGGCCCCAAAATTCAAGACTTGGGGTAATTTTCTATCCGCCGCAAAATGGGAAAAAGATGACTGTTAGCAATTGTGCACCAATCCAAAAGAGGAGCTGTGCTCTCTCCAAACGTTTCCCATTCCAACATGGGCCCATCTTATCTTTGCCCTTTTTCTCGTTGCAATGACAGAGGATTATAGTAAAAGTTGTGAGAATCCAATGACCCCTTGTTCTATTTTTCACTCCACTTTCAATCAAGAGAGTGTGATTACAGATTTGTATGAGTAACTCCAGAAGAAGAATGGAGGAGTGTAGTAGTAGTAAATAATTAATTAATGGTGTTATGGTGTTGAACAGAAAAGGCACATGGGAGGGAGGGAGGGAAAAGGAAATTTTTGGGCAAATGAATGGAGGATCTACACTGCACTAGAGCATTTTTCTCTCTCTCCTTTTGTATCATTGTGAAGGAGTGTCACACTTAATTGGCACCCTCGTTCACGTGAGAATTGAGCCTATTTGATTTGAAAATGAAATTCCTATCTACATAGAGTGAAAAAGGCACATGGGAAGGACAAAGGAAAATTATGGACAAAGGAGGATTCTCTACACTACACTACACCCTTCCTCCTTGTTATGCATGTATCAGAGGGTCTAGCGCTGCCACTTGACACCCTCCCATTGGTACTACTCCATATGTTTAGGGCCTATTTGATTCACGGGATTCACAAAATGCATGAATAGAACAAACACATGAGCAAAGTGTCATGTCCTCTTATACATGAATTTGAATAGAATTATAGAAGAGTGTTTGATAGCGCAAGAAAAACAGATCAATTCTACCATAGGAGGTTTTGAGTGGATGGAAATTTTCCTCCAAAATTTACCACTCTCTCGGATCCGTATTACATGTCGCCCAAAAGGATGTATCTAGCACTAAAATACTTTGTATATAATCCAATGAAATAATTCCCAAGGATTCCAATCAAATGGATCAAATGACCACCTTTAGAAAAAATTCCTCCAAAAATCATAGTACAAAATTTCTATGAACCAAATGAGCCCTTAACTTTGATACTCACCCACTTGTCTTGGCTTTCTTCTACACATGTGAATGTCTTGATACATAAATTCAACAGCACATCAACATTGTGAAGGTGTGTATGGTGGTGTTAACATAGAGTGAGATTTTGGCCTATCTTTGATGCAAAAGGAAATTCCTATATGCATAGAGTGAGAAGGCACATGGGAGGGACGGAGGAATTTTCCGGACAAAGGGACGGACGATCCTCTACACTATACTACCGGTGTCGGATCGGTGACCACGCGGGCCGTTGGATCATGACGCATGTGGCCATTGGATTCGTGTGGTCACGTGGCGGACCGGAGGATCGTCGGGGGGCACGATGTGTCGAGCGAATGAGGAAAACGAGGGGGAGGGATAAGGTCAGAGGCGCCTCCCGTGTGGGGCACGCATGGGCGGTGCGTGACGAGCGTGCAGGAGGCGACCGACCGAGGCTGAGGTTGGTCAGCCGATTTGGACTTTTTTGAAATTAACTTGAGGAATCATACGAACATGAAAAATGCAAGAATAGAGTGTCATGTCCTCTTATATCATGTAGGATTACCAAACTACAGAAATTTGGATGAAAGGTTGTTTGACAGCACAAGAAAATAAAGGGTTCGAGCTTATGAAAATTTACCTTCAAAATGTAGTACAATCAATCTTACTCAAATATTCGTAAGAATTCCAATCCAACGAATCAAGATGACCACCGTAAGAAAAATTCTAAGGATTTAAATCATATGGGATCCTATGGCTTTCTTCTACTATTGCGAAGGCTTTGATAGATAAATTCCACGGCACATCAATATGTATGTATTAATGTGGAGTATTTGACGAAAAATTACCACATTAGGAGTTGCCGTCCCACTGAACTACCACATTTAGAAAATTGACTGATAACTACCAAAATTTGCTAACTTTGTGACTAAAAACTACCACTTTAAAAAAATGGCCAGTTTAGACAATTTAAACATGTTTATGACATACGGGGCCCACACGTTAGGGTTGACGTGACGACAAAGTCAACTCCGTTTATTTTGACCGTTATTATGAGTGGGGCCCACACATCGGCATCAAGCTTCCTCTTCCTCCTCCTTCTCTCTCTGGCATTTCTTCAAACACATCATGTGCACCCGCGAGCCACCTCCGCAGCGCTTCACTGCCGGCGCTCACCTCTCCCCTGCCTCAAACCCGTCTGGATCCGGAGAGCCCGAGCTGCCCAACCACTCCTAGGAAGAGCCCGTCGCCGGCTCACGCGACTGCATGCACCTTCGCGGCGGCAAGTGCTGCGCGCACGGCTCCGCACATGTTCGCGGCAACGGCGGCTGCACACGTGCTCGCGGCGGCGGCGGCCGCTAGCCGGCCAGCACGCGGCGGCGGCGGCTGCGCACGCACGCTCGTGGTGGCAGGCGCTGCGCACACGGCTCCGCACACGCTCGCGATGGCCGCGGCCGAGCTCTTCAAGGAGTCCGTGGTCGCCGGTGCGGGCGAGGCGGCTCCACCCGCCTTGGTTGCGCCGCCGTCTCCATTCCCCGACCAACGCCGGGGGAGGTGCTGCGCCTGGGCGTCGCCATGGAGGAGTTCGGAGCTCAAGCACGGGTGCACACAAGATGTTCGTGGAAATGCCAGAGAGAGAGAGGGATGAAGAAAAAGATTGATGCCGACGTGTGGACCCCACATGTAATAACGGTCAACCTAACGGTTAAAATAAACGGAGTTGACTTCGCCGCCACGTCAGCCCCGACCTATGGGTCCCGTATGTCATAAACGTGTTTAAATCATCTAAACTGATCATTTTCTAAAATTGGTAGTTTTCAGTCACAAAATTAGAAAAATTTGGTTGTCATCATTCACTTTTTTGAATGTGGTATTTCAGTGGGACGGCAACCTCTAATGTGGTAGTTTTTTGTCAAATACTCTATTAGTGTGTGTATGTTATTAGCCAATACTTATCTATCATACTTAAAGAAAATGTAAGGTTCCATCATTCTATCATACTTATCTATCATAAGCGGATGGCAGGACCTTACGGAAATTTTTCTTCCCCTCACATCTCTGGTTTTTTTTTTCAACTGGGTTTTCATTAAAACTATCCATGGACCACGGCATGCTGGATCGGTGCTTCAACTAGTACCAAGGAGTACTAAACTAACACCCGGCCCTAACATAGATTCTCATTCTACCAATCAATCTATCTGTTCAGCGGTCTAATAATTAACTACAATCTAAGTGAGGGATTAGATTAAGCGAGAGCTTCGACTAAACTAGTAGGTGAACAAACCCAGCAAACGGTTTGGTACTCCCTTAGTGATCTAAACGCTCTTATATTTCTTTACGGAGGGAGTATCAGCCCAGATCCCCCTTTAATTCTCAAACTGAACCTTACGTGTACTAATTTGCTTGCTACAGGAGTAGATGGTGTGCTCCATCTTATCTCTGGATTCTCAAGCATCTCACACCAAGAGGCCAACTCCATTCATTTTCACCCACCAACCTACCTACCTGTCCACCCCTATCTTCTTTCTTTCTCAATGTGTTGATCAGGCAACCAATTTCAGAACGCATGCTACTTATTTTCTCTCCAAGTTGCACTTTACCATTTCCCGTAAAATGGGTGAAAAGATGATCGTTAGCCATTGTTGTGCACAAATCCAAATGGACTATGCACTCTCCGAACGTTTCCTATTCCAACTTGGGCTCCATCTTATCTTTGCCCTTTTTTCGTTGGAATGAATGAAGGTTATAGTAAAGCTGGTGCGAAACCAACGGCCCCTTCTTCTATTTTTCAATCCACTTCTGATTGTGAGTGTAATTAGAGATCGATCCGAAATTAAACACGTCTGTTGAATTTCACGACAAAATCGATTCGTCAACCATCTTGCTTCCGATTCCAGATTAGGTGCCATATGAAATGTACATGAAGCATGTGCCTTTTTATGATGTCTAGAACACTGAAATGAGACATGAAATGAGAGCATAGATATTATTTTTATTTTTGCAAGGAACTGTCAAATCCATTTATTAAAAAGGGGTATTATAAAAACACCCCCAAATCAATGTCAATGTATCCACCACCATATATATTTTCATAATGTATTTGGTCCATACTGTAGTTGTTGCTACAAAGGAAATTTTTGGACAAAGGAACGGAGGACCCCCCCTCTCTCTCTCTCTCTCTCTGGAAGCCCTCTCTTTGTGTGTCACCGTGAAAGAGTGTCTGCTGGTGCTGACACGTAGTTGGCGCCCTCGTTCACGTGAGATTTTTGCCTATTTTATTAGAAAAGGAGATTCCTATCAACATAGAGTGAGAGAGATGGCACATGGGAGGGAAAACGGAAATTTTTGAACAAAGGAACGGAGGGCCCTTTCTCTCTATCTTGTCTCTTCGTGTGTCACTGTGAGCAGTGTGTAGTGCTGACACTTAATTGGCACTGGGTCTATTTGACTGAAAAAGGAAATTCCTATCTACATATAGTGATAAGGCACATGGGAGGGGCAAAGGAAAATTCCGCACAAAGGAATGGAGGATCCTCTACACTACACTACCTGCGTCAGATCGCTGAGCATGCGGACCGCTGGATCATGTCGCACGTAGCCGTTGCATCCGCATCATCGGACCGAAGGATTCGTCGGGGTGCACGATCTGGCGAGCGAACGAGGAGAAAGAGGGAAAGAGACAAGCTATGAGATGCCTCATGTGTGGGGCACGCATGAGCGGTGCATGACGAGCGTGTGGGAGACGACCGACCAAGGCTGAGATTGGTCAGCCGATTTGGACCTTTTCTGGATTCACTACACACGGACATGAATAAGGGAGTGTCATGTCTTCTTGTATCATGTAGGATTACCAAATATAGGAAGAGTGTTTGATAGCACAAGGAAAAACAAAGGATTTCAACCAAAAGGTTTATGTGTATGAAAATTTACCTTCAAAATATAATACAAATGAATTTTATACAAGTATTCGTAAGAATACCAGTCTAATGAATCAAGACGACCACCGTAAGAAAAAATCCTATGCGATGTATGTGGTTTTCTTCTACTATTGTGTAGGTCTTGATAGATAAAATCAGCGGCACATCAATATGTATGTACCCCATTCGTAACTTAATATAAGACATTTTTTTTAAAAAACTTCCAATCTATTCATTTTCAATCATGGCAGCACAATAAACATCAGAAACAATAAAAATTGCATCCAGGTTCGTAGACCATTTAGCACCAACTTCAAGCACTGAAACGAGCCGGAGGGGCGCCGCCTTCATCGCCCCTCCCACGTCGAAGCCGGGCGAAATTAGTTGTAGTAGACAATCGAAAAGTCGTCGTGCTAAGGCCTCATAGGACCAACACACTAGAGCAGCAACCGTTGCCGATGAAAAGACGCGTAGATTGGAAGGATTCAATCTAAAGACACACGAATGAAGACCAGATCCAAGTAGATCCATCAAAGACAAGCACCGATCAAATCCCGCGAGATCCATCGGACACACACCTCCACATGCCCTCCGACGATGCTAGATACACCACCGGAACGGGGGCTAGACGGGAAGAATCTTATTCCGTTTTCAGGGAGCCGCCGCCGTCTCACCTTACTGAGCCTGGCACAAACCTAACAAAACTAAAAAAAAATTCTGAAAATGGAGTGCTCCGGTGGCAAAGACCGGGATCCACCACGTCTGCATGGCCCTAGGGCCGCCAAAGACGCCGACGGGAGACAGATGACCTAGACTGGTTTTAGAGGCTGGCTGAATCGTTAATATAAAACGTTTTTGACATTACCATAGACTGAACAAACATCTTACAAAAAGTTACAGGCGTATTATTAATTTGTGTGTTATTAACTACTGATAGTACTTATCTCTCATGCTTAAAGAAGACATAAAGTTCCGTCGTCCGCTCATATTTTGCCCAACCTTACACAAGTTTTCCTTTCCTTTTCCCATTTTGATTTCCTCCTCACATCTCTGAGTTTTTTTTTCATCGTTTTTTCCTTACAACCACCCATGGACCATGACATGCTTGATTGGTGCTTCAACTAGTATCAAGGAGTACTAAACTAACACCCGGCCCCAACATAGATTCTCATTCTACCAACCAATCTGGCTGTCCAGCAGTCTAATAATTAATTACAATCTCAGCGAAGGATTAGGCCCTTCCCAGTGCTTCACCGTGGACAGAGGCTAAGCATACCACATAAACGAAAAAAATAACATGGCACAACATTTAAAGAGGACATAGAGTATTTTGGTGACCCCAGGAAGAACCAATGCCAAGCACGATAACCTAGGCAAACAACTTAAATGAAACAATTTGACCAATGCATGAAAGACTTTAGGTGCTAACTCATTAAATAAAGTGTGCTTAGCAACAACAAGTTAAGCATCTATGCATTGGGGAGTTGAGTTGCTAAGGTATTTAATGCACTTAGCACCTCATCTAAGCACCATTGCATTGGGAGAGGTCTTAGACTAGCCACGATGGGTAGTAACATAGAGTAGTAACATGCCCATGTTACTACTCTATGTTACTACCTCTATAGTGGAGAGTAACATATATGTGGTAACATACAACACTTCATTTATTAGGCTATAGACTCATCTTACCTTGATATATGTGTTGT
Source organism: Triticum urartu (assembly GCF_056163025.1). NCBI lineage: Eukaryota > Viridiplantae > Streptophyta > Magnoliopsida > Poales > Poaceae > Triticum > Triticum urartu. The sequence continues at coordinate 6,044,043 of NC_141877.1, forward strand.
TACTCATACTACTAGTAACTAGCTATGTGACCATATGCCTTTCTTTTTTCATTTATTACTTGCCACGTCATTTGTTTTATTTAGATATGTGTGATGTTACTATCTATGTTACTCCCACTGTGGGTAGTCTTAGATTACGCAAGAGCTTTGACTAAATTAATAGCTGACCAAACCCATCAAACGGTTTGGTTTCATCAACTGATTCTTTCGCTGTATGGGTACCGTACTACTATTGCCCATATCCTCTCTGATTCTCAAACGGAAGTGTACGCGTACTAATTTGCTTTGCTACAAGAGTAGATGGAGCTACATCTTATCTTTGGATTCCCAAAACCTCTCACACCAAGAGGCCAACTCCATTCATTTTCACCCACCCACCTACCTATCTATCCACACCTATCTTTTTTTTTTCCCAATTTGTTTATCAGGGCAATCAATTTCAGAATGCAGAAAGCATGCCATTTATCTCGGGGTAATTTTCTATCCAAGCTGCATTTTACGATTTCCCGCATAATGAGAGAAAAGATGATCGTTAGCAATTGTGCACCAATTAAAAAGAAGTGCTCTCTCTCTCTCTCAACGTTTCCCATTCCAAGTTAAACACGTCTGTTGAATTCCATGACAAAATCGATTCGCCAACCATCTTGCTTCCAATTCCAGTTTAGGTGCCAGATGAAATGTACACGGACCTGTGGAAGATGGCGGTGACGACACACGAGTGCGTCTGACCGGATTGTGCCCCAGACCTGGTATGTGGCTCGGCTGGGGCTTCCGAATGTTTCGGTTTCCGGCTTTTGATGTTAGGCTTAGGTGAGTGGTTTGGGTAGTGGCCCAGCTAGCACCCCTTCATCATTTTGGATAGAAGTTTGCGGTATGTGTTGCCAAGATGATGGATTCAGACTCATTGTTGTAATACTTTGTAAGGTCATGAGAATAATCAATAAAGTGGCCGTATGCATCTTCCAGATGCAGAGGCCGGGGGTCATCCTCCTTTTCTAAAAAAAACCTTTTCGTGCTGTTTGGATGACCGTCAAAATGAGACATGAGATGAGCTTACATTTTTTCTAAATGTTAGCTCTAAAATCCATTTATTAGAAATAGGTGTTATAAGAACACCCTCAAATCAATATCAGTATATCTACCATCAGATATATTTTTGTGATGTATTTTGTAGTTGTTGGATTTTTCTTCTATAGATTGGATCAAACTTAGAAATGATGAATTTTTAACTGAATTTATACACTGTGAAAGAGTGTCGACACTCACACTTAATTGACACCCTCGTTCACGTGAGATTTTGGCCTATTTTTATTTATTAGAAAAGGGAATTCCTATCTACATCGAGTGAGAAGGCACATGGGAGGGACAGGGGGGATTTCTGGACAAAGGAACGGACGATCCTCTACACCACACTACCGCTGCGGATCGGTGACCATGCGGACCATTGGATCATGTCGCACGCAGCCGTTGGATTTACGTGGTCAGTGGCCGGACTGGAGGATTGTTGGGGCGCGCGATGTGTCGAGCAAATGAGGAAGAAGAGGGGAAGGGATAAGGTCGGAGGCGCTTCTCATGTGGGGCACCCATGAGCGGTGCGTGACGAGCATGCGGGAGGCAACCGACTGAGGGTGAGGTTGGTCAGCCGATTTTGACATTTTGGGGATTAATTAACGTGACGAAACACACGAACATGAAAACGCGGGAATAGAGTGTCACGTCCTCTTATATCATGTAGGATTACCAAACTACATGAATTTGAGTGAAAGGGTATTTGACAGCACAAGAAAATAAAGGGTTTGAGTGTATGAAAATTTACCTTCAAAATGTAGTACAATCAATCTTATACAAATATTCCTAAGAATTCCAATCCAAGAATCAAGACAACCACCATAAGAAAAACTTCTAAGGATTTAAATCATATGGGATCCTATGGCTTTCTTCTACTATTGTGAAGGCCCTAAGAGATAAATTCCACGACACATCAATATGTATGTATGTTATTAACTAGTACTTGTCTATCATACTTAAAAAATTTGCAAGGTTCCTTCATTCTATCATAAGAGGATGGCGGAACCTTACACAAGTTTTTCTTCTCTCCTACCTTTTTGATTTCCCCCCCTCACATCTCGGGTTTTTTCTCACTGATTTTCCATTAAAACTATCCATGAACCACATCATGCTTGATCGGTGCTTCAACTAGTATCATAGAGTACTAAACTAACACACAGCCCCAACATATATTCTCATTCTACCAACCGGTCTACCCGTCCAACGGTCTAACAATTAACTAAAATCTCATGTGAGAGATTAGATTAAGCAAGAGCATTGACTGAAATTGGTAGGTGACCAAACCCAGCAGCAAATGGTTTGGTTTCATCCACTGATTCCTTGCCTGTACGGGTATCGTACTACTGTTGCCAAGATCCCGTCCTCTCATTCTCAAAGTGAACCTTACGAGTGCTAATTCGCTTGCTACAGGAGTAGATGGTGCTCCATCCTTATCACTAGATTCTCAAACATCTCATACCAAGAGACCGACTTCATTCATTTTCACCCACCCAACTACCTACCTGTCCACCCCTACCTTCTTTTCTTTCACTATTTGTTGACAGGGCAATCAATTTCACAATCCATAAAGGATAAAGCATGCCACTTGTTTTGGGGTAATTTTCTATCCAAGTAGCATTCTACCATTTGTTAGCCATTGTACACGAATCCTAAAGAAGAATTCAGGTCCCTCCAAACGTTTCCCATTCCAACTTGGGCTCCATCTTATTTCCCCCCTTTTTTCATTTGAATGAATGAAGATTATAGCAAAACTGGTGCGAAGCCAACGACCCCTTCTTCTATTTTTCCACTCCACTTTCCACCGAGAGGCTGTAACTAGAGATCGATCCGAAGTTAAACACGTCCATCGAATTTCACGACAAAATCGATTCATCAAGCATCTTGCTTCCAATTCCAGTTTAGGCCCCAGATGAAATGTACGTGAAACATGTACCTTTTGTGATGTTAATTTGGATCACCATCAAAAATGAGACATTAGACGAGTATAGTTTTTTTTAATGTTAGCAGAGAACTGCCAAATCCATTTATTAGAAAGAGGTATTATAAGGACACCCTCAAATCAATATCAATATATCCACCATCAGATATACTTTTGTAATGTATTTGGTCAATATTGTAGTTCTTGGATTTTTCTTCTATATATTTGATCAAACTTAGGAATGATTGACTTTAAGGTAGAATGTATTTGGCAGTTTTAGTGAACATATGGCTTGATTTGCGGGATTCACAAAATGCATGTGGTATGTTCACTAAAACAAAGCTAAGCCATATGGTGCTACTCCATATGTTTAGGGCCTATTTGATTTGCGGGATTCACAAAATGCATGAATAGAATAAACACATGAGCAAAGTGTCATGTCCTTTTATGCATGATTTTGAATAGAAGAGTGTTTGATAGCACAAGAAAAACAGATGAATTCTATCATAGGGGGTTTGAGTGGATGAAAATTTTCCTCCAAGATTTACCATTCTCTTCGATCCATATTACTTGTCGCCCAAAAGGATGTATCTAGCACTAAAATACGTCTAGATATATCCATTTGAGTGACAAAAAATATAGATCAAAGGGAGTACAAATTAATCCAATGGAATAGTTCCCGAGGATTCCAATCAAACGAATCAAATGACCACCAATAGAAAAGTTCCTCCAAAAATCATAGTACATAATTTCTATGAACCAAAGGAGCCCTTAACTTTGATACTCTCCCACTTGTCTTGGCTTTCTTCTACATATGTGAATGTCTTGATACATTAATTCAGCAGCACATCAATATGTTGTACTACCTCCGTTTCAAAATAGGTAATATGTATTAATGTGAGAAATCCATAGGAACGGATGAGCTCGCATGCTCCTGGAATCGCTGGGCGCTCGTTCTCGTCCGAATTGGGCTGCGTCAGGTACTGTCAGATGTATACGTTGTGTATTGGGCTTTGCAGGTAGGACGGGCCCACATGATTAACAGACCCGGGGGGGGGGGGGGGGGACGGGACGGGACGTTCAGGACCAACATGTGCGAGGCTGCGAGTGCAAAACCAGGGGTGCTCAACGTCCACACCTACACTTTGGCACACCAACTACACACCAGGATATTTGATACATCAACTTTTGCATGAGCGGGCACTAGAAGCATCTACAACCGTCTCAAACTCCCCTCAAACGTTCAGGTGGATGGTCCAGTCGACACGAATGCGGAAGCCGGCCACATCCAATCCTATACCTTAAGTATCTGCCTTTATTAACTTACAAATATTGTCAAGCCACATAATTTTGTTCAAATCCCTGATTTTTTTTAAAAAAATCACATATATTTTAATTCAAATCAATGATTTTTTTTAAATTCGTTTAATTTTTTCAAATTCAAGTATTTTTCTCAAGTTCACGTCATTTTTTCAAACTCATGCGCTTTTTTCAAATTCGCATACATTTCTTCAGATCCGTGTAATTTTTTCACGTTCGCTTTTTTCTGAATCCGCTTACTTTTTCTAGGTTCGTGATATTTTTTAAATTTATGATTTTTTTGAATAAAGTACATGAATACTAAAAAAGTACATTAATTGGAAATATTTATGCAAACATGGAAAAAGTACGTGAAACATTAAAAAGTTCATGAATTTGATAAGATATAAGTTCACTAGAAAAAAATACGTGAACTTGGAATTATTATGTGGATTTGAAAAGGTACATGAATTTTAAAAAAATCATGGATTTGAAAAAAGTATGTGAATTCTGAAAAATTATATGTACTTGGAAAAAGTAAGCGGATTTGGAAATAAGTACGTAAATTTCAAGCACTTTCACGGATTTGAATAATTATGTGAATTTGAGTGTGGTCAAAACCGAGTCCAAGGACGAACCTTGTTTGGTTTTAGAGGGTGCAAGTTATCTGGTCTTGGAGTTGAGGCACACAAAAAAAAACTAATCTCAACTCTCCAGCGGCAGTCTTTTTAGTGGAAATTGTTGCAGACAACATTCAAGTTCCACAAGTAGTATAGTTGCGAGAAATAATACCACACACAAATAAGGCATGTGTTTTAGTCAGACAACACAACAGAAGCACCGCATGTATTTTCCTTTTTGAGAACAAGAAGACACCACATGTAGTAATTACTCCTAATTATATATACTGGAAATAACACACCCAAGTTTCTGCGACATAGCCCGAACACGTGGTGTACATATAGGTCCTGTATATACATATACATATACCAATGAAACTTATGCACGGACTGCCGTGACGGCGCCGTCGCTCTGTCACGGGCATACAAAACCGCACGCTACTGTTTCAGTTTCACGATGCGTATCCTTGGACATTCCTTGCACCACCAGTAGAGTTCCACTTAGCGAGAGCAAGCGAGCTCGTCCGCTCTTTCGCCGTTCTCGTATTAATGTATTGTATGTTAACTAAGTACTTATTCAAGCAAAAAAACGCCAAGCCCTTGTTCATCGTCCATGGACCGCAACAAGCTTCATGCTTCAACTGGTGTTAGTGTTAGGATTAGTAGTAGTAAACTAACACATAGATTCTACGTACCTATCAGTCTAGCTGATCAAAAGTCTAATTAAGAACAGTCTCAGTGAGGGACTGGATTAAGCAAAAGCTTTGACCAAATTAATTAGGTGACCAAGCCCAGCAAATGGTCTCATCAACTCAACTGTCTCTTGGACTGATGTACGGACATCGTACTACTTTGCTTGGTTCAAGGGTAGGTGGTGCTCCATCCTATCTCTGAATCTCACACCAATATCATTCATTCATTTTCAATCACCTACTACCTACCTAGACCTAACCTTCCTCTTCTTTCTTTTCTCAAATTGTTGCTTCTCTCTCTCTCTCTCTCTCTGGTTATTTTCTCTCCAAGTTGCATTCTATCATTTCCCGCAAACAGGTAAAAATGATGAGTATATATCATCAATTGTGCACCGATCCAAAAGAAGAGAGCTATCCTCTCCGCAAACATTTTGCCATTCCAAGTTGGGCTAGCTCCACCTTATCTTTTCCCATTTTTGTTTCCTTCAGTTTGCAATAAGTTAATGATCATGCTAAAAATGGCCACAAGACAACGACCCCTTTCGTGTATTAACCGCGCTGTTGAATTTGACGACCAAGTAGGTGCGGTGCTTCAACTTCAACAATGCGCCTCCAGTTTCATGTTAGGTGGAGCATGCACCCTGTCAAAAAAAGAAGAAAAGGAAATGAAAATAACGCATGAATGAATGAATGAATTTTCATTGAGCCTCCATGTACTGCATAGTAAGATAACATTAGCTAGAAAGCAAATCAAACTGAACCTGCCAGAATTGATTGGAGAATTTGATCTCCCGGCGTGCAAAATCTTTGATGACGACCAAGTTGGTTGATTTTAATTTGTCTGAAAACTAACAACATCAGAATGACAATGTGCATGGACAATACGTTGTGAGGTTCCCGTATCTGTCAAAATGAGACGTGAGATGAGCGCAGATCGGTTCAAACGTCACTGTATGTACCTGACTAACATTAACATCAGAAGGGAGGGTGTTGAGGTTTGACAGCCTCTTAATCACAAATTCTTGCTTTAATTAGGGCACTGCTTGACAAATGGAATGTTGTACTACATGCATGCCTGTCCGAGTCTTTAAACATTCTATTGCTGCACTGGCCTTGTGGTACGACTTGCTCATCAACAAGTTGTACGGAGGAAAACATGATTAATGGTGTGCTAATTAAGAGGGACCGAATCAATTGGAACAAGCAGGCACTGCTCATTTGGAGCTTGATCCACCTCTCTTAAATAAAGAACAGACAGTAATTAACGATGATGATGCAATCTACATGTTGTACCATTCTGCTGTAGATTAGCTACTCTGGAACAGCTTGACAATTTTCTTCCATTTCAGTACTTTCTATTCTCTCAGCATTTTCCATTCCATTTTGGGCTCCACATCTTATCTTTTCCTTCTTGGGTTGGAAATAAATAATTTACGGCACCTTTGATGTACTAAAGCAGGTGAAAAGCCAACAACCCCTTCTTTATTTTTACTCCACTCTCGATCGAAACAGTACGTCTAGTAGAAGATTAGGCCGCCTTATGGCATGCAATGTGGGGTTCATGGACATTCTCCGCTTTCAGTTACAGGATAGGTGACAGATCAGACGTTCTCAACCTTATTAAGAAGTTGCCACCACACGACCATTTGCTCCACAAATGGAAGAAGAATCAGCCTCAACGTTGTTCATGGTCGGTCACCAAAGACCAAACGATGGCAACTTTGATCATAAATGGATGGAAGAAGAAGAACTTAGCTAGGAAGTAATCAATCATTGATGAAATCCAGTATGTACGTGGGCTAATAGGGCTAGCGCACATAAAAAAAATCTGTCTAATGAGAGCCCACTAATGAATCAATCTAAGTGCGATGAGAGCCCACTAAACCACCTGCAGATTGCGTGCTTCCAGACGGCTTTCCAAACCGGCCGATGACGGTGCACCCCGAGCCAATCTCCTCATACAACACGCGCGGACACAAAATCATAATCAATCTAGGGTTTCTTCCAGAGCGAAGATCATCACGTACGGTAGGCACGCCATGGCTGCCGACGAAGACCGGCCGCTGAAGGCCGCACGCGTAGACGAAAGGGGGAGCAGGGGCTGACGCCTGACCTGCCGGAAGACGTGCCCGCCGCGTCTGCAGGGCCTGGCGCGAAGTGGTCGACGCCCACCGCCTCATGCGCGCCGACCTGCTCCCGCTCTCGTTCGCCGGCCTCTTCGTCCACTTCATGGAGCACAAGTATCCCGAATTCTTCGCCCGCCCCTCCTCCTCCTCGGGAGATGCCATCAGCGGCGACCTCAGCTTCCTGCCCTCCATCGGCCCTCGCGCCGGCACTATATGGGAACACTCTGATGATTGGCATGGCTACAACATCGAGGATCACTGTAACGGGCTACTCTTGCTCAGCAAAAATTGTGTCGTTAACCCTGCCACCCGTCAGTGGAATGCTTTCCCGCCGTGCACGGCCCAAGATTGTACTAGATGGAACATGTGGTACTCTAGTCATTTGGTCTATGATCCGATGATATCCCCACACTATGAGGTACTTATGATCCCATGTTTGCGTGACAACAACGATCGTATATGTGACGAAGACGAGGCAGACCTCTCCATGGAGGAATCCGAGTGGCCACCGTCTCCATGCAGGATGTATGTGTTCTCATCAAGGACTAGTTGTTGGGAGGACAAGTATTTCGTCCGAGAAGGCGGTGCGGCAAGGACCGTCGGCGAGATGCGGGTGGGTTGGCAGGAATTCAGAGAGGCTGCTGTCTATTTTCGAAGAGCACTTTATATGCACTGCGGGGCTGCTTTTCTTATGAGGTACATGTTTACCAGCTTTGTTATTATATTATCTGATGTCTATCTTGGTGGTGGTTTGTTATTAAAACATTTATGGACAATGCATGATTTGATTATGCAGAATATCATTGTCAGATAATGCATACCGTGTAATTAAAACACCAATTGTTATGAAAGTGGACGGCTCTCTAGATATTAATATAGCAAAATCAAAAAAGGGGGTGTACCTTGTGGCATTTGAAGAAGATAAGTGTTTGCTTCGAGTTTGGATCCTTAATGAATCATGTGGTCAAATGGAGTGGATGTTGAAGGATGACATAGACCTTAATCCCGTGCTAGTACGCCACCGGTTCAACCAACGAGTCCGTGGACACTGGATCTTAGAAGATATTAACTACAACTGGTTTCGTTCTATTCGTTCTCTAAATGACTTCAAGGAAGCATCAACTGAACAGATATATGAATGGGATTCTGACAATGATGATGTTCAAGATTGTTATTACCATAATAAAGAGAGTCATGATGATAATAAGAGCTATGATATTCAGATACTCGGATTTCACCCCTATAGAGAGATTCTGTTCTTGAGTGAATCAAGCGAGACAGGAATCACAGGACTGGCATATCATTTAAATGGCTCGAAGATTGAAGTCTTAGGAAATATATGCCCAAAGGGTTATTCGTATTTCAACATGAATGATGACATACAATACTTCATGTCTTCTCCTTACACCCCATGTTGGACTGGAGAGTTCCCTCCGAAGAACTAGTTCATCTCATGTACGGGCTTATGTGAGTTGATATCGATTTGAGCTACATACTCACCTTTAATTTATAAGGATAAGAATTTACAATTATATTTGTTTGTTTAATTACAATTGTTACTCCTACTATTGTACTATGTTTTATAGCTGGTGACTTCTTTGGAATTATGCACTCCTAGGTTAAGGTTCCCCAAAACTACCACATTTTAAAACGTGGCTCATACCTACCATAAAGTGTTTTATTCTTTTTGAAAACCCTGATGCCTGTGTGATTAAAATTTGATCGTTTTTATGACAGCCTGGGCCCGGACATCAGGTCCACGTGGCAACAATTATAGACGCCCACGATAAAAGAAAAGATATATATAGATGCCGCTAGTCAAACAAATGTCCATTGAGATAGTCAACTGAGCAGCTTCCATGGCATGCACATACACATCCTTCCAGCATTGATAATTTAGTGATCATGACTCACGAGAGTGATCCATATAGACTCGTAGAATGGTACAAGACCTAGAATATATACTCCTTCAGTGATGGACCATGCCTCTTGGATCTTAGACATCCTCTGGCCACTTGGACGTGCCAATCACTCTAATGTAGTGTAATGGCAGTATGCATGACTTTGGTTTTTGTCTGCTGACTCAACCTAAATCTAATCTATAGTACTTCCTCTGTAAAAAAATATAAGGGTGTTTAGATAACTAAATTAGCGATGTAAACACTCTTATATTTCTTTACGGAGGGAGTACTTATATCTCTAGCTAGGCAACTTGCTTGGTAGGAGACCAGAGTGAAGAGAGTCAGCCTCCACGGAGCATGCATATATACACATAAGTCGTCAATAATGAGAGCCCAGAACCTAATGCTGTTCTGAGGCATTATCTCAACATGAGTCCTCGACAAGATAATGCCTCAGAACCTGCAGATCAACAGGAAGAACACAACAGTCAACAACGATACAACAATGAAGAACCAGTCAATAATGAAGCAACAGGTACTACCTCCAAAACTTTTGCATTTTCATTTTCATGATCTACTCCTATTATTTGCAATAGCTACATGACTTATCTTTTGCTCCTTATTTGATAGGGGAAGAAACAAGTGGTGTAGAGGAACCAATTCATGAAGAAGCAAGTGGTCTAGAGGAAGCAATTCATGAGGAAGCAAGTGATGTACAGAAACCAATTCATGGGGAACTCACAAATGAGGAGAGATATGGTATTTATTTTGCACTCATGGTGATCAAGACCCAAAATGGACAAGTTCTGAAAAAAGACAAGGAGGTCATTGCTAGCCTACTCGATACAACCGTAAGAACTGTTGAGAGAATATGGGAAAGAGCTCTTAAACAGATTGAAAAAGGGGAGAAAGTTGATGTCTCAAATCAAAAGCCAGGTAGAGTTGGCCGCAAGCGGAAAGATTTGGATCTGTCGAGGGTGGTGACAATCCCATTGAACAGAAGGAGAACATTGCGAGGTCTGTCAAAGGCATTGGGTGTAAGCTGCACGACCTTACACTCAAGGTTCGAGTGGGGTCATTTGAGGCGTCACAGTAATGCATCCAAGAGGTAATGAGAAACAAGGGAGCGATAAACTACTCGATCCCTCACATGAACAAGGTACGCCGGCAGGAAGAAGGACGGCTTCGTATAGCCTTTATAGAAGAGGCAGAAGCAATCTTAGCAGCAGAAAAAGAGCAGAAGCAGCAGGAAAAGAACAACAAGAAAAGAGCCCTAGCAGCCTTCAAGAAGCAGAAACACCCTTCGAATACCAGCAGCCTCCAAGCAGCAGGAAAAGAGAATCAGGAGCCTTCAAGCAGCAGGAAAAGAGTACCAGCAGTCTCCAAGAAGCAGGAGCGGAGCAGCAACAACCTTCAAGCAGCAGGAAAATAGCACGAGCAGCCTCCGAGCAGCAGGAAAAGAGTACCAGCAGTCTCCAACAAGCAGGAGCGGAGCAGCAACAACCTTCAAGCAGCAGGAAAAGAGCACGAGCAGCCTCCGAGCAGCAGGAAAAGAGTACCAGCAGTCTCCAACAAGCAGGAGCGGAGCAGCAACAACCTTCAAGCAGCAGGAAAAGAGCACGAGCAGCCTCCGAGCAGCAGGAAAAGAGCAGCCACCTCCTTGAAGCGGCAGAAACACCCTTCGAGTACCAATAGCCTCCAAGCAGCAGGAAAAGAGAACCAGGAGCCTTCAAGCAGCAATAACAGAGCACCAGCAGCCTCCAAGCAGCAGGAAAAGAGCAGCTCTTCTTTACTCCAAGCAGGGGAGTACTTGGGATCAGCTAGTACTCTGGTTGGTGCGAGGAATAACCAGTTGGTTAAGCTGAATTACATTTGCAGCCAGGAGTACTTGAAGATTCAGATAAGGTGATTTTGGCAGAAGATTCAGATAAGCTGAATGACCAGTAACCGTTTTTGCATCTTTCTCTGTAAAATACTCCTGCTTATAATTAATTAATTAATTTCTCAAGGGAAGAAAGAAGAAGAAGATAAGAATGGGATTTAATTGGATAGCCCTGCCATCTCCTCTTGCTTAATGAGCTGTTAATGTGCCCCCCCTCTTTGTTGATGGATGTGGAGGCTACATTATTTTCCTGCAGTAGAGAACTCATGCTACAGTGATTCCAGGCTCCAAAAAAGTGATCCATGTGTGCTGTGCAAAACTAACTTTTTCATCTTGCAAGTTGCAAGATCTCTACCCATAATGAAAAATTACTGTTGCTGTGCTTAATCAGAGTATACTAATTCATGTGGAAGATGAAAATACCTTTAAGAATCAAACATTCATTTGGCTAGTCCTTAATCAGAGAATAGTAACTAGAGATGTTCAGATCCATAGAGGTGGAAAGTGTATCAAACAATGCTTGTTTTGCTGGGGGGATGAATCTACTCCCCTTTTTTTCACCTGTCCCCATGGCTAGACAGGTTCAGTCTAGAAATTGTCAAGTGTGTGCAGTGAGTTGCAAGTGTCTCACTGAATCAAGATATGGTCTTTTAATGTCTGATTTCTCATGGAACAGTGGTGTCTCTGCAAGTGTGGTGAGTCTTGCCAGTGTCTCTCTGAAGCAAGATAACACCATTGAAAGAGAAGAAAAACAAAAAAAACCATTGACCTCACACCCTCTCCCAGTGCCCATCATGACCCATTAATTGTTCTGCTATATGGTTTCTATTCTTGTTCTTTTCTTCCAACATGCATCACACCACAGTTCATGAATTTGATAAGATATAAGTTCACTAGAAAAAAATACGTGAACTTGGAATTATTATGTGGATTTGAAAAGGTACATGAATTTTAAAAAAATCATGGATTTGAAAAAAGTATGTGAATTCTGAAAAATTATATGTACTTGGAAAAAGTAAGCGGATTTGGAAATAAGTACGTAAATTTCAAGCACTTTCACGGATTTGAATAATTATGTGAATTTGAGTGTGGTCAAAACCGAGTCCAAGGACGAACCTTGTTTGGTTTTAGAGGGTGCAAGTTATCTGGTCTTGGAGTTGAGGCACACAAAAAAAAACTAATCTCAACTCTCCAGCGGCAGTCTTTTTAGTGGAAATTGTTGCAGACAACATTCAAGTTCCACAAGTAGTATAGTTGCGAGAAATAATACCACACACAAATAAGGCATGTGTTTTAGTCAGACAACACAACAGAAGCACCGCATGTATTTTCCTTTTTGAGAACAAGAAGACACCACATGTAGTAATTACTCCTAATTATATATACTGGAAATAACACACCCAAGTTTCTGCGACATAGCCCGAACACGTGGTGTACATATAGGTCCTGTATATACATATACATATACCAATGAAACTTATGCACGGACTGCCGTGACGGCGCCGTCGCTCTGTCACGGGCATACAAAACCGCACGCTACTGTTTCAGTTTCACGATGCGTATCCTTGGACATTCCTTGCACCACCAGTAGAGTTCCACTTAGCGAGAGCAAGCGAGCTCGTCCGCTCTTTCGCCGTTCTCGTATTAATGTATTGTATGTTAACTAAGTACTTATTCAAGCAAAAAAACGCCAAGCCCTTGTTCATCGTCCATGGACCGCAACAAGCTTCATGCTTCAACTGGTGTTAGTGTTAGGATTAGTAGTAGTAAACTAACACATAGATTCTACGTACCTATCAGTCTAGCTGATCAAAAGTCTAATTAAGAACAGTCTCAGTGAGGGACTGGATTAAGCAAAAGCTTTGACCAAATTAATTAGGTGACCAAGCCCAGCAAATGGTCTCATCAACTCAACTGTCTCTTGGACTGATGTACGGACATCGTACTACTTTGCTTGGTTCAAGGGTAGGTGGTGCTCCATCCTATCTCTGAATCTCACACCAATATCATTCATTCATTTTCAATCACCTACTACCTACCTAGACCTAACCTTCCTCTTCTTTCTTTTCTCAAATTGTTGCTTCTCTCTCTCTCTCTCTCTCTGGTTATTTTCTCTCCAAGTTGCATTCTATCATTTCCCGCAAACAGGTAAAAATGATGAGTATATATCATCAATTGTGCACCGATCCAAAAGAAGAGAGCTATCCTCTCCGCAAACATTTTGCCATTCCAAGTTGGGCTAGCTCCACCTTATCTTTTCCCATTTTTGTTTCCTTCAGTTTGCAATAAGTTAATGATCATGCTAAAAATGGCCACAAGACAACGACCCCTTTCGTGTATTAACCGCGCTGTTGAATTTGACGACCAAGTAGGTGCGGTGCTTCAACTTCAACAATGCGCCTCCAGTTTCATGTTAGGTGGAGCATGCACCCTGTCAAAAAAAGAAGAAAAGGAAATGAAAATAACGCATGAATGAATGAATGAATTTTCATTGAGCCTCCATGTACTGCATAGTAAGATAACATTAGCTAGAAAGCAAATCAAACTGAACCTGCCAGAATTGATTGGAGAATTTGATCTCCCGGCGTGCAAAATCTTTGATGACGACCAAGTTGGTTGATTTTAATTTGTCTGAAAACTAACAACATCAGAATGACAATGTGCATGGACAATACGTTGTGAGGTTCCCGTATCTGTCAAAATGAGACGTGAGATGAGCGCAGATCGGTTCAAACGTCACTGTATGTACCTGACTAACATTAACATCAGAAGGGAGGGTGTTGAGGTTTGACAGCCTCTTAATCACAAATTCTTGCTTTAATTAGGGCACTGCTTGACAAATGGAATGTTGTACTACATGCATGCCTGTCCGAGTCTTTAAACATTCTATTGCTGCACTGGCCTTGTGGTACGACTTGCTCATCAACAAGTTGTACGGAGGAAAACATGATTAATGGTGTGCTAATTAAGAGGGACCGAATCAATTGGAACAAGCAGGCACTGCTCATTTGGAGCTTGATCCACCTCTCTTAAATAAAGAACAGACAGTAATTAACGATGATGATGCAATCTACATGTTGTACCATTCTGCTGTAGATTAGCTACTCTGGAACAGCTTGACAATTTTCTTCCATTTCAGTACTTTCTATTCTCTCAGCATTTTCCATTCCATTTTGGGCTCCACATCTTATCTTTTCCTTCTTGGGTTGGAAATAAATAATTTACGGCACCTTTGATGTACTAAAGCAGGTGAAAAGCCAACAACCCCTTCTTTATTTTTACTCCACTCTCGATCGAAACAGTACGTCTAGTAGAAGATTAGGCCGCCTTATGGCATGCAATGTGGGGTTCATGGACATTCTCCGCTTTCAGTTACAGGATAGGTGACAGATCAGACGTTCTCAACCTTATTAAGAAGTTGCCACCACACGACCATTTGCTCCACAAATGGAAGAAGAATCAGCCTCAACGTTGTTCATGGTCGGTCACCAAAGACCAAACGATGGCAACTTTGATCATAAATGGATGGAAGAAGAAGAACTTAGCTAGGAAGTAATCAATCATTGATGAAATCCAGTATGTACGTGGGCTAATAGGGCTAGCGCACATAAAAAAAATCTGTCTAATGAGAGCCCACTAATGAATCAATCTAAGTGCGATGAGAGCCCACTAAACCACCTGCAGATTGCGTGCTTCCAGACGGCTTTCCAAACCGGCCGATGACGGTGCACCCCGAGCCAATCTCCTCATACAACACGCGCGGACACAAAATCATAATCAATCTAGGGTTTCTTCCAGAGCGAAGATCATCACGTACGGTAGGCACGCCATGGCTGCCGACGAAGACCGGCCGCTGAAGGCCGCACGCGTAGACGAAAGGGGGAGCAGGGGCTGACGCCTGACCTGCCGGAAGACGTGCCCGCCGCGTCTGCAGGGCCTGGCGCGAAGTGGTCGACGCCCACCGCCTCATGCGCGCCGACCTGCTCCCGCTCTCGTTCGCCGGCCTCTTCGTCCACTTCATGGAGCACAAGTATCCCGAATTCTTCGCCCGCCCCTCCTCCTCCTCGGGAGATGCCATCAGCGGCGACCTCAGCTTCCTGCCCTCCATCGGCCCTCGCGCCGGCACTATATGGGAACACTCTGATGATTGGCATGGCTACAACATCGAGGATCACTGTAACGGGCTACTCTTGCTCAGCAAAAATTGTGTCGTTAACCCTGCCACCCGTCAGTGGAATGCTTTCCCGCCGTGCACGGCCCAAGATTGTACTAGATGGAACATGTGGTACTCTAGTCATTTGGTCTATGATCCGATGATATCCCCACACTATGAGGTACTTATGATCCCATGTTTGCGTGACAACAACGATCGTATATGTGACGAAGACGAGGCAGACCTCTCCATGGAGGAATCCGAGTGGCCACCGTCTCCATGCAGGATGTATGTGTTCTCATCAAGGACTAGTTGTTGGGAGGACAAGTATTTCGTCCGAGAAGGCGGTGCGGCAAGGACCGTCGGCGAGATGCGGGTGGGTTGGCAGGAATTCAGAGAGGCTGCTGTCTATTTTCGAAGAGCACTTTATATGCACTGCGGGGCTGCTTTTCTTATGAGGTACATGTTTACCAGCTTTGTTATTATATTATCTGATGTCTATCTTGGTGGTGGTTTGTTATTAAAACATTTATGGACAATGCATGATTTGATTATGCAGAATATCATTGTCAGATAATGCATACCGTGTAATTAAAACACCAATTGTTATGAAAGTGGACGGCTCTCTAGATATTAATATAGCAAAATCAAAAAAGGGGGTGTACCTTGTGGCATTTGAAGAAGATAAGTGTTTGCTTCGAGTTTGGATCCTTAATGAATCATGTGGTCAAATGGAGTGGATGTTGAAGGATGACATAGACCTTAATCCCGTGCTAGTACGCCACCGGTTCAACCAACGAGTCCGTGGACACTGGATCTTAGAAGATATTAACTACAACTGGTTTCGTTCTATTCGTTCTCTAAATGACTTCAAGGAAGCATCAACTGAACAGATATATGAATGGGATTCTGACAATGATGATGTTCAAGATTGTTATTACCATAATAAAGAGAGTCATGATGATAATAAGAGCTATGATATTCAGATACTCGGATTTCACCCCTATAGAGAGATTCTGTTCTTGAGTGAATCAAGCGAGACAGGAATCACAGGACTGGCATATCATTTAAATGGCTCGAAGATTGAAGTCTTAGGAAATATATGCCCAAAGGGTTATTCGTATTTCAACATGAATGATGACATACAATACTTCATGTCTTCTCCTTACACCCCATGTTGGACTGGAGAGTTCCCTCCGAAGAACTAGTTCATCTCATGTACGGGCTTATGTGAGTTGATATCGATTTGAGCTACATACTCACCTTTAATTTATAAGGATAAGAATTTACAATTATATTTGTTTGTTTAATTACAATTGTTACTCCTACTATTGTACTATGTTTTATAGCTGGTGACTTCTTTGGAATTATGCACTCCTAGGTTAAGGTTCCCCAAAACTACCACATTTTAAAACGTGGCTCATACCTACCATAAAGTGTTTTATTCTTTTTGAAAACCCTGATGCCTGTGTGATTAAAATTTGATCGTTTTTATGACAGCCTGGGCCCGGACATCAGGTCCACGTGGCAACAATTATAGACGCCCACGATAAAAGAAAAGATATATATAGATGCCGCTAGTCAAACAAATGTCCATTGAGATAGTCAACTGAGCAGCTTCCATGGCATGCACATACACATCCTTCCAGCATTGATAATTTAGTGATCATGACTCACGAGAGTGATCCATATAGACTCGTAGAATGGTACAAGACCTAGAATATATACTCCTTCAGTGATGGACCATGCCTCTTGGATCTTAGACATCCTCTGGCCACTTGGACGTGCCAATCACTCTAATGTAGTGTAATGGCAGTATGCATGACTTTGGTTTTTGTCTGCTGACTCAACCTAAATCTAATCTATAGTACTTCCTCTGTAAAAAAATATAAGGGTGTTTAGATAACTAAATTAGCGATGTAAACACTCTTATATTTCTTTACGGAGGGAGTACTTATATCTCTAGCTAGGCAACTTGCTTGGTAGGAGACCAGAGTGAAGAGAGTCAGCCTCCACGGAGCATGCATATATACACATAAGTCGTCAATAATGAGAGCCCAGAACCTAATGCTGTTCTGAGGCATTATCTCAACATGAGTCCTCGACAAGATAATGCCTCAGAACCTGCAGATCAACAGGAAGAACACAACAGTCAACAACGATACAACAATGAAGAACCAGTCAATAATGAAGCAACAGGTACTACCTCCAAAACTTTTGCATTTTCATTTTCATGATCTACTCCTATTATTTGCAATAGCTACATGACTTATCTTTTGCTCCTTATTTGATAGGGGAAGAAACAAGTGGTGTAGAGGAACCAATTCATGAAGAAGCAAGTGGTCTAGAGGAAGCAATTCATGAGGAAGCAAGTGATGTACAGAAACCAATTCATGGGGAACTCACAAATGAGGAGAGATATGGTATTTATTTTGCACTCATGGTGATCAAGACCCAAAATGGACAAGTTCTGAAAAAAGACAAGGAGGTCATTGCTAGCCTACTCGATACAACCGTAAGAACTGTTGAGAGAATATGGGAAAGAGCTCTTAAACAGATTGAAAAAGGGGAGAAAGTTGATGTCTCAAATCAAAAGCCAGGTAGAGTTGGCCGCAAGCGGAAAGATTTGGATCTGTCGAGGGTGGTGACAATCCCATTGAACAGAAGGAGAACATTGCGAGGTCTGTCAAAGGCATTGGGTGTAAGCTGCACGACCTTACACTCAAGGTTCGAGTGGGGTCATTTGAGGCGTCACAGTAATGCATCCAAGAGGTAATGAGAAACAAGGGAGCGATAAACTACTCGATCCCTCACATGAACAAGGTACGCCGGCAGGAAGAAGGACGGCTTCGTATAGCCTTTATAGAAGAGGCAGAAGCAATCTTAGCAGCAGAAAAAGAGCAGAAGCAGCAGGAAAAGAACAACAAGAAAAGAGCCCTAGCAGCCTTCAAGAAGCAGAAACACCCTTCGAATACCAGCAGCCTCCAAGCAGCAGGAAAAGAGAATCAGGAGCCTTCAAGCAGCAGGAAAAGAGTACCAGCAGTCTCCAAGAAGCAGGAGCGGAGCAGCAACAACCTTCAAGCAGCAGGAAAAGAGCACGAGCAGCCTCCGAGCAGCAGGAAAAGAGTACCAGCAGTCTCCAACAAGCAGGAGCGGACCAGCAACAACCTTCAAGCAGCAGGAAAAGAGCACGAGCAGCCTCCGAGCAGCAGGAAAAGAGCAGCCACCTCCTTGAAGCGGCAGAAACACCCTTCGAGTACCAATAGCCTCCAAGCAGCAGGAAAAGAGAACCAGGAGCCTTCAAGCAGCAATAACAGAGCACCAGCAGCCTCCAAGCAGCAGGAAAAGAGCAGCTCTTCTTTACTCCAAGCAGGGGAGTACTTGAGATCAGCTAGTACTCTGGTTGGTGCGAGGAATAACCAGTTGGTTAAGCTGAATTACATTTGTAGCCAGGAGTACTTGAAGATTCAGATAAGGTGATTTTGGCAGAAGATTCAAATAAGCTGAATGACCAGTAACCGTTTTTGCATCTTTCTCTGTAAAATACTCCTGCTTATAATTAATTAATTAATTTCTCAAGGGAAGAAAGAAGAAGAAGATAAGAATGGGATTTAATTGGATAGCCCTGCCATCTCCTCTTGCTTAATGAGCTGTTAATGTGCCCCCCCTCTTTGTTGATGGATGTGGAGGCTACATTATTTTCCTGCAGTAGAGAACTCATGTTACAGTGATTCCAGGCTCCAAAAAAGTGATCCATGTGTGCTGTGCAAAACTAACTTTTTCATCTTGCAAGTTGCAAGAGCTCTACCCATAATGAAAAATTACTGTTGCTGTGCTTAATCAGAGTATACTAATTCATGTGGAAGATGAAAATACCTTTAAGAATCAAACATTCATTTGGCTAGTTCTTAATCAGAGAATAGTAACTAGAGATGTTCAGATCCATAGAGGTGGAAAGTGTATCAAACAATGCTTGTTTTGCTGGGGGGATGAATCTACTCCCCTTTTTTTCACCTGTCCCCATGGCTAGACAGGTTCAGTCTAGAAATTGTCAAGTGTGTGCAGTGAGTTGCAAGTGTCTCACTGAATCAAGATATGGTCTTTTAATGTCTGATTTCTCATGGAACAGTGGTGTCTCTGCAAGTGTGGTGAGTCTTGCCAGTGTCTCTCTGAAGCAAGATAACACCATTGAAAGAGAAGAAAAACAAAAAAAACCATTGACCTCACACCCTCTCCCAGTGCCCATCATGACCCATTAATTGTTCTGCTATATGGTTTCTATTCTTGTTCTTTTCTTCCAACATGCATCACACCACAGTTCATGGTTGCCATGTTCAGAAAACAATGCAGACAAGATACTCCAGTGGACAATGCAGTTCAGAAAACAAAAAACTGAGCAGCGGCAAGAAATTCAGATTATCAAACGATGCTTGTTTTGGAGGAGTATGCAGATGTGATTGCACGAACCGTGTCGGCAAAGGATTGTTCCCTTCAATTTCTACAGAACCATGACAGCCAATCGTCAGTTTTGCTATTGGAATTCAGAACTTGGTTGTTGCATCCAAACTACTCCGAGGAGAAACAAGCACCGCTGAGAATGCTAAACTAAAAATAAGAAGAACAAAATAGAGGGAAAGTGCGATAAACAGACATTTGAAATGATCCTGGTAGAACTGCACAGCTGCTTCTTGATGATACTCCACTGTTATGGTTATTGTTTGGTTGGAGCAGCCAATTAAGTCCTGAATGCCTAATCCACTGTCGGAGTATCAAAGAATTCAGTTTTGCTGTTGCATCCAAACTGTATGCTGCATTATTAAACTGTCGGAGAAGGATTTGTCTCACCAGCCGACAGAGCAGGGGCGCCTCGCCGGCTGCCTCGGCAGAGGAGGATGCAGGGAAGGAGGTCTCCCCTGAAGCTCGCGGCCACCGGCGCCAGGAGCTTGGCGGCGGTGATGGGTGGTGCCTTCCTCTCCTCCTGCCCGTAGGTCCGTCCCTGACAGCGCCAACTCGCCACCGTCGCGTCGTGGTGGACGATAGCAGCTCGCCGGCGTCCCCGTGGCGTCCAGTCGCCAGCGTCGTGTTGGTGGTGGTCTGGATCTGGTGCCTTCGGCCTCGCATCGACGGAATCCGTCGCCGGCTTGAACTCAAAGGTCCAAGATTTTTGGAAGTTTGCCGCGGGAAGTGCAAATTAGTCATTGTCGGTCACGAAACGATGTCAACTTTGATAGTTTTTTTTCCTCGTGGGTTAAGTGGATTCCCCGTGGGCTAATAGGGCTAGCGCACATAAAAAAAATCTGTCTAATGAATCAATCTAAGTGCGATGAGAGCCCACTAAACCACCTGCAGATTGCGTGCTTCCAGACGGCTTTCCAAACCGGCCGATGACGGTGCACCCCGAGCCAATCTTCTCATACAACACGCGCGGCGTGGTCTCCACGCGACACAAAATCATAATCAATCTAGGGTTTCTTCCAGAGCGAAGATCATCACGTACGGTAGGCACGCCATGGCTGCCGACGAAGACCGGCCGCTGAAGGCCGCACGCGTAGACGAAAGGGGGGAGCAGGGGCTGACGCCTGACCTGCCGGAAGACGTGCTCGCCGACGTCCTCCGCCGCGTCCCGCCGCGCTGGGTCGCTGCCTCCCGCTGCGTCTGCAGGGCCTGGCGCGAAGTGGTCGACGCCCACCGCCTCATGCGCGCCGACCTTCTCCCGCTCTCGTTCGCTGGCCTTTTCATGCACTTCAACGCGCACAAGTATCCCGAGTTCTTCGCCCGCCCCTCCTCCGGAGATGCGGTCAGCGGCAACCTCAGCTTCCTGCCCTCCACCGCCCCTCATGCCGGCACTATTTGGGACAAGTGCGATGATTGGCATGATTACCAGATACACGATCACTACAACGGGCTACTCTTGCTCAGCAAAAACCGTGTGGTTAACCCTGCCACCCGTCAGTGGAACGCTTTCCCACCGTGCGCGGGCCAAGATTGTATTAGCTGGAATGTGCGGTACAGCCGGCATTTGGTGTATGATCCGATGATATTCACACACTACGAGGTGCTTATGATCCCACGTTTGCATGACAAGGGTCGTGGTGGGGCAGACAAGGCAGACCTCCCGATGGAGGATTCTGAATGGCCACCGTCTCCATGTAAGATGTACATGTTCTCATCAAGGACTAGTTGCTGGGAGGAGAGGTATTTCGTCCGAGAAGGCGATGCAGCAAGGACCGTCAGTGAGATGCGGGTGGGTTGGATGAATTTCAGGGATGCTGCAATCTATTTTCTAGGAGCACTTTATATACACTGCGGGGCTGCTTTTCTTATGAGGTACATACTTACCAGCTCTGTTATTATGTTATCTGATGTTTATCTTGGTGGTGGTTGGTCATTAAAACAATCATGGACAATGCATGATTTGATTTTGCAGAATATCATTGTCAGATAATACATACCGTGTAATTAAACCACCAATTGTTATTAAAGCGGAGTACTAACTAGACCTTAATATAGTAAGATCAGAAAAGGGAGTGTACTTTGTGGCATTTGAAGAACATAAGTGTTTGCTTCGAGTTTGGATCCTTAATGAATCATGTGGTCAAATGGAATGGATACTGAAGCATGACAAGGACCTTAATCCCATGCTAGCACACCATCGGTTCAACCAACGAGTCCATGGACACTGGATCTTAGAAGATATTAACTACAACTTGTTTTGTTCTACTCGTTCTTCAAATGACATCAAGGAACCAAGTAAACATATATATGAATGGAACTCTGACAATGATGATGATGTTGAAGATTGCTACCAGAAAAAAGAGAGTCGTGATGGTAATGACTATGATATTCAGATACTCAGGTTTCACCCCCATAAAGAGATTGTGTTCCTGAGTGAATCAGAGGGGACAGAAATCACAGGACTGGCATCTCATTTAAATGGCTCGAAGATTGAAGTCTTAGGAAATATATGCCCAGAGGGTTATTCGCATTTCAAAGAATTATTGAATGATGATATACGGCTCGTCATGTCTTCTCCATACACCCCATGTTGGATTGGAGAGTTCCCTTAGAACAGTTAGTTGACTAGTTCATCACACGTATGTGCTTACATTAGTTCATATATATCTATTTGAGCGACATAAGATATGCATGGCTTGCATAAGGCGTTGTCACCTTTAATTTATATGTATTCATAAAGATAAGAATCAGTTAATCTCTATTCGAAGGACTTACAATTATATTCGTTTGTTTAATTTCAATTGTTACTCCTGATGTAGTACTATGTTTAATAAATCTTGAGAATTCTTTCTGGATGGTCTCAACACTCTAATTAGACCCGTCTTCGCTATAGGTACGCCAGGATGCAGTGAGTTGAAAGACACACACGAGCTAACAATTCAAGTTGAACTATGCAATGCAATGATGCATGTGCCATGAAGTGAGTTGAGACTGGAGTCACTTTCTTTCTCTCTTTGGTGTGTATAGCTATGCATGTAGGACCAGCTTCCATGAATCCATGGCATGCACATATCTAGCAGCTAGAATTAGTGGTCACGAGAGTAATCCATACAGACTTGTAGGATGGTACAAACCCTAGAAGATATACTCATTCAACGATGAACTGTATCTCTTGGATCTTTGACATCCTCTGGCCACTTGTACATACCAATCACTCTAGTGTGTGTAGTGACAGCCAGTATCCATGACTTTGGTTTGTCTGCTGACTCAACCTAAATCTAATCTATAGTACTCAAGCTAGGCAGCTTGCTTGGTTGTAGTGTAGTGAGAGAGCCAAGCTCGAAAAAGCATGCATATGTAGTGAAGAGAGCCAGTAGGTTGCTAACCAGGTTAGGTTTTTCTTCCTTCATTGACTTGCGTACACTGGTAGAAAAAGGGCCTGTTGTCCCGGTTCGTAAGGGCCTTTTGTCCCGGTTCCTGAACCGGGACTAAAGGGTCGGTACTAATGCCCTGTCCCTTTAGTCCCGGTTCAATCCAGAACCGGGACAGATGGGCCTCCACGTGGCCTGTGCGCGGAGCCCAGGCAGGAGACCCTTTGGTCCCGGTTGGTGGCACCAACCGGGACCAATAGGCATCCACGCGTCAGCATTTCTGTGGCTGGGGTTTTTGTTTTTTTTGTAAGGGGGGAGGTTTGGGGGTTTTGTGGGGTTAATTTAGGTGTTTCATATATTGTGTTAGCTAGCTATAATTAATAGAGAGAAGTGTCCTCTCTTATATCCGTGCTTGGTCGACGCTACGTACTATACATACGTATAGAGAGGACTAGACACGCTAGCTAGCTAGTAAGCAAACGAAGGAAACAGAAGATCGTCATGAACATATATGCATACATAGAGAAGTGATATCGACCACCTCTCCTTCTCCGAGAGATTGGTCGAACAACAAGTTCTCGTATATCTATCCGACACTACCGGCTACATATATACAATAATTATCTCTTACAAATATAATCATACGGACTCATGGTCCACATAGTATTCTCCGTCTTCAGCGATCACGTGGTCAAAAAAGAATGCCGCCAATTCCTCTTGAATTGCTCGCATGCGAGCTGGTGCTAGGAGTTCATCCCGCTTCCGAAACATCTAATTTGAAGAAGGGGGTCAATACATATATATATATGAATGAATGAAACTCAACACAAATGATGGTAATAAAATAAAATTGTGAATGTTGTTATTTACGTACTTCATATTGTTCGTCAGTGTAGCCCCGCTCACAGATCATGTGGCGGATGGACTCGCAAACGTAGTATCCACAGAAATTATTCCCTTGTTCCTGCCACAACCACTTTACAAGAAATAGAGGTCAATCAAACTGATAAGCAAGAATGCCAAATGGTATTGATGAAACTAGCGCTTGAATCAATAGAAGATGCGCGGAACATGCTACTATAGTACTTACTTTCGGGTGTCTAAATTGCAGCTTCTTCGGGAGTCCTGGAGCTTTTTTGAAGAATTTTTTCCAAACCCTGCCAGACAAAGAAAACAATTACTTGATATATCAGGAAATGAACAAAGTTGCTGATATGATGGATAATGATCGATTTAACTTACTTCTCGAGCATTTGAGTCATGTCCGCATAGTCCTGGGGATCTTTCGTCTTGAGTCTAAGACGGTTACTAGTCCCTGCTCAAGCTTAATCTCTAGGAGAATATAGTGGTAACTGCACACGCATGCATAACTCATCAATTACATTACTATAACCTTGACTAAAATATAAGGGAAACTGAATACGCACAAGACAGTAACACTCACCTGAAGTTGTAAGGAAAGAGTATTATATCTTTGTTTTCATTTATTACCAACGATCGTAGCAAGTTGGCCTCGGTATCTGCGACATGAAATTTAACCTGTGTTGCATCTATGAGATATGTGTTAATGAACCCAATATCACTGACTTGTCTTTTTCTTCAATTCGGCGATCTTCAATCTGCATAATATAGTGAGGATGATTATAAATACATGCAATGAAAGAGCTGAGCTATATAGAGAGACTTAATGACAGAAGTAGTACTACTTACAGACAGTAGCAGGTGACCGTTGTTTTATCGAGGGCCAATTGATTGAAAAACTGAAAGAACTCCTCAAATGGAACAGGCAACAGTTCAATTCCAACGAGGTCATGCTCCTTTTTAACTTTCACATACAAAGTACTCCTCCCCCCAGAGTCTCTACAGATTTTCAAGTACCAATCATGCAATCTTCGCATCATCGTTGATAGAGATCTTTCATCTTTGACGAGAGGCTTCCCGTACTCGTATCTTTGTATCTGCACCTCCATGAAATCATAATGTACATCGTCGGGAAGGTAATCGCCAAGATTGCTATAACCGGGCACCATCCTCGGATCATTAGCGACGTTGTCGCTAGGCACCTTGAGCGGGGGGCACGATTGCTTCGCTTGTTCACCGAGCTGGGCAATTTGTTTCCCAGCTCGTCGTTGTTTCAGCCTTTGATCACTGACAGTACTTCCCGACCGCTCCGCTTCGGCAAATTCCTTTCCAATAATGCGCTCATAGTTTCCTTTCGGCGGAGACTTGTGTGGTTTTGTCAGGGCAGCCAGAATGCGCTTCGCTTTCACCGGATCTACCTTCTCCTCCGGAGGTGGATGTTTCTTTGCTTTCACCCCTTTAAAGTAGTTCCTCACTTCTTCTCGTGCGATCTCGGCGTTCTCCTCCGGGGTCCTCTCGTATGGTAACTTCTCTGGAGTCTTCAGAGAAGGACCGAATCTGTATTTCCTCCCGCCTCTGGCTGTACTGCTAGACGCCGACAGAGCAGACGGAGCGGTTGTCTTCTTTACTTGCTTACGAGGCGGAGGAGAAGGACTACGACGCGCCGGAGCGGCGGTAGGTCTCTTCCGCCCTTGCTGATGAGGCGGAGAAGGAGGAGGCTGGCTGCTCGGGCGCGTCGGCGCAGGCGGAGTGCCCTCCCCGCGCCGGAGAAGGAGCCGGTCGAGTGCCCTGATCGTCACTCACCGGAGGAGGAGGCAGTGGAGGAGGCGGACTGCCCTGACTCGCCGGAGGAGGAGGCGGTGGAGGAGGTGGAGTGCCCTGACTTGCCGGAGGAGGAGGCGGTGGAGGAGGCGGAGTGCCCTGACTTGCCGGAGGAGGAGGAGGAGGCGGAGGCGTCCAGTTCGGAAGGTTGATGAGCTCCTTCCGCCATAGGCATGGAGTCTTCAGAGCAGACCCCAGCCTAGTCTCCCCTTCACCGGTAGGGTGGTCAAGCTGGAGGTCCTCAAATCCCTCCGTTATTTCATCCACCATCACCTTAGCATATCCTTCTGGAATCGGCCGGCGGTGAAAAGTTGCGCCGGGTTCAGTAGGATAAACAGAGCGTGAGAACATAACGATAGCCACCGCGAGCCTCAACACTCATTGGACCGCACACATCAGTATGTATGATTTTCAATAAGTTGGTTGCTCGCTCCATTGTTCCTGAGAACAGAGTCTTGGTCATTTTACCCATGAGGCATGGTTCACACGTGTCAAATGATTCATAATCAAGAGACTCCAAAAGTCCATCTGCATGGAGCTTCTTCATGCGTTTGACACCTATGTGACCAAGGCGGCAGTGCCACAAGTATGTGGGACTATCATTATCAACCTTACATCTTTTGGCACTCACATTATGAACATGTGTAGCATCACGTTCGAGATTCATAAAGAATAAACCATTCACCATAGGAGCATGACCATAAAACATATCACTCATATAAATGGAACAACCATTATTCTCGGATTTAAATGAGTAGCCATCTCGAATTAAACGAGATCCCGATACAATGTTCATGCTCAAAGCTGGCACTAAATAACAATTATTAAGGTTTAAAACTAATCCCGAAGGTAGATATAGAGGTAGCGTGCCGACGGCGATCACATTGACCTTGGAACCATTCCCGACGCGCATCGTCACCTCGTCCTTTGCCAGTTTCCGCTTATTCCGCAGCCCCTGCTTTGAGTTACAAATATGAGCAACTGCACCGGTATCAAATACCCAGGAGCTACTACGGGCACTAGTAAGGTACACATCAATTACATGTATATCACATATACCTTTTGTTTTGCCGGCCTTCTTGTCCGCTAAGTACTTAGGGCAGTTCCGCTTCCAGTGACCGCTTCCCTTGCAATAAAAGCACTCAGTCTCGGGCTTGGGTCCATTCTTTGGCTTCTTCCCGGCAGCTTGCTTGCCGGGCGCGGCAACCTCCTTGCCGTCCTTCTTGAAGTTCTTTTTACCCTTGCCTTTCTTGAACTTTGTGGTTTTATTGACCATCAACACTTGATGTTCCTTCTTGACTTCTACCTCCGCTGATTTCAGCATTGAGAACAACTCAGGAATGGTCTTTTGCATCCCCTGCATGTTGAAGTTCATCACAAAGCTCTTGTAGTTTGGTGGAAGCGACTGGAGGATTATGTCAATGACCGCATCATCCGGGAGATTAACTCCCAGCTGAGACAAGCGGTTATGTAACCCAGACATAGTGAGTATGTGCTCACTGACAGAACTATTTTCCTCCATCTTACAGCTGAAGAACTTATCGGAGACTTCATATCTCTCAATCCGGGCATGAGCTTGAAAAACCATTTTTAGCTCTTCGAACATCTCATATGCTCCATGTCTCTCAAAACGCTTTTGGAGCCCCGGCTCTAAGCTGTAAAGCATGCCGCACTGAAAAAGGGAGTAGTCGTCAACACGTGTCTGCCAAGCGTTCATAACGTCTTGGTTCTGTGGGACGGGAGCTTCACCTAGCGGTGCTTGTAGGACATAATCTTTCTTGGCAGCTATGAGGATGATCCTCAGGTTCCAGACCCAGTCCGTATAGTTGCTGCCATCGTCTTTCAGCTTGGTTTTCTCTAGGAACGCGTTGAAGTTGAGGGCTACGTGGGCCATTTGATCTACAAGACATATTGTAAAATATTTTAGACTAAGTTCATGATAATTAAGTTCATCTAATCAAATTATTAACGAACTCCCACTTAGATTAGACATCCCTCTAGTCATCTAAGCATTACATGATCCGAGTTAACTAGGCCGTGTCCGATCATCACGTGAGACGGACTAGTCAACATCGGTGAACATCTTCATGTTGATCGTATCTTCTATACGACTCATGCTCGACCTTTCGGTCTTCTGTGTTCCGAGGCCATGTCTGTACATGCTAGGCTCGTCAAGTCAACCTAAGTGTTTGCATGTGTAAATCTGTCTTACACCCGTTGTATGTGAACGTCTGAATAAAACACCCGATCATCACGTGGTGTTTTGAAACAGCGAACTGTCGCAACGGTGCACAGTTAGGGGGAACACTTCTTGAAATTATTATGAGGGATCATCTTATTTACTACCGTCGTTCTAAGTAAACAAGATGCAAAACATGATAAACATCACATGCAATCAAATAATAAACGTGACATGATATGGCCAATATCACATAGCTCCTTTGATCTCCATCTTGGGGCTCCATGATCATCTTGTCACCGGCTTGACACCATGATCTCCATCATCATGATCTCCATCATCATGTCTCCATGAAGTTGCTCGCCAACTATTACTTCTACTACTATGGCTAACGCGTTTAGCAATAAAGTAAAGTAATTTACATGGCGTTTCTCAATGACACGCAGGTCATATTAAAAGAATAAAGACAACTCCTATGGCTCCTGCCGGTTGTCATACTCATCGACATGCAAGTCATGATTCCTATTACAATAGCATGAACATCTCATATATCACATATAGATCATTCATCATTCATCACAACTTTGGCCATATCACATCACAAACCACTTGCTGCAAAAACAAGTTAGACGTCCTCTAATTGTTGTTGCAAGTTTTTACGTG
This sequence comes from Triticum urartu, assembly GCF_056163025.1. NCBI lineage: Eukaryota > Viridiplantae > Streptophyta > Magnoliopsida > Poales > Poaceae > Triticum > Triticum urartu. The sequence continues at coordinate 6,073,052 of NC_141877.1, forward strand.
GCTGAATTAGGGTTCTAGCAAGAACGTCTTCTTACCTACATTAAAGCCACAACGTGATTTGTCAACTTCTATTTACCCTTCATAAGGACCCTGTTTATCGAATCCGCTCCAACTAAAGTGGGAGAGACAGACACCCGCCAGCCACCTTATGCAACTAGTGCATGTTAGTCGGTGGAACCGGTCTCACGTAAGCGTATGTGTAAGGTTGGTCCGGGCCGCTTCATCCCACAATACCGCTGAAGCAAGAAAAGACTAGTAGCGGCAAGAAAGTTGACAAATCTACGCCCACAACAAATTGTGTTCTACTCGCGCAAGAAGAACTACGCATAGACCTAGCTCATGATGCCACTGCTAGGGAACGTTGCAGAAAACAAAAAATTTCCTACTCGTTTCACCAAGATCCATCTAGGAGTTCATCTAGCAACGAGTCATCGGATGCATCTACATACCTTTGTAGATCACGCGCGGAAGCGTTTAAAGAACGGGGATGAGGAAGGCGTACTCGACGTGATCCAAATCACCGATGACCAAGCGCCGAACGGACGGCACCTCCGCGTTCAACACACATACGGGACGGGAGACGTCTCCTCCTTCTTGATCCAGCAAGGAGGAAGGAGAGGTTGATGAAGATCCAGCAGCACGACGGCGTGGTGGTGGATGCAGGGCGTCACAGTAGCAGGGCTTCGCCTATACTACGAAGGAGAGATGTAACGGGGGGAGAGGGAGGCGCCAGGGGCTGGTGTATGAAGTCCCTCCTCTCCCCCACTATATATAGGAGGGCCAAGGGGGGGTGGTGCGCAGCCTAGGAGATCCAATCTCCTAGGTGCGGCTGCCAAGGGGAAGTTTCCCTCCCCCCCCAAGGCACCTAGAGGTGCCTTCCACCACTTGGACTCTTCCTTTAAGTGGAACCCTAGGCGCATGGGCTTTTGGGGCTGGTGCCCTTGGCCCATCTAGGCCAAGGCGCACCCCCTACAGCCCATGTGGCCCCCCGGGACAGGTGGCCCCACCCGGTGGGTCTGCGGGACCCCTCCGGTGGTCCCGGTACAATACCGATAACCCCGAAACTTGTCCCGATGGCCAAAACAGCACTTCCTATATATAATTCTTTACCTCCGGACCATTCCGGAACTCCTCGTGACGTCCGGGATCTCATCCGGGACTCCGAACAACATTCGGGTTACTGCATATACATATCTTCACAACCCTAGCGTCACCGAACCTTAAGTGTGTAGACCCTACGGGTTCGGGAGACAAGCAGACATGACCGAGACGACTCTCCGGACAATAACCAACAGCGGGATCTGGATACCCATGTTGGCTCCCACATGCTCCACGATGATCTCATCGGATGAACCACGATGTCGAGGATTCAATCAACCCCGTATGCAATTCCCTTTGTCAATCGATATGTTACTTGCGCGAGATTCGATCGTCGGTATCCCAATACCTCGTTCAATCTCGTTACCGGCAAGTCACTTTACTCGTACCGTAATGCATGATCCCGTGACCAGACACTTGGTCACTTTGAGCTCATTATGATGATGCATTACCGAGTGGGCCCAGTGATACCTCTCCGTCATACGGAGTGACAAATCCCAGTCTTGATCCATGTCAACCCAACAGACACTTTCAGAGATACCCGTAGTCTACCTTTATAGTCACCCAGTTACGTTGTGATGTTTGGTATACCCAAAGCACTCCTACGGTATCCGGGAGTTACATGATCTCATGGTCTAAGGAAAAGATACTTTGACATTGGAAAACTCTAGCAAACGAACTATACGATCTTGTGCTATGTTTAGGATTGGGTCTTGTCCATCACATCATTCTCCTAATGATGTGATCTCGTTATCAATGACATCAATGTCCATAGTCAGGAAACCATGACTATCTGTTGATCAACGAGCTAGTCAACTAGAGGCTTACTAGGGACATGTTGGTGTCTGTTATTCACACATGTATTACGATTTCCGAATAATACAATTATAGCATGAATAAAGACAATTATCATGAACAAGGAAATATAATAATAATGCTTTTATTATTGCCTCTAGGGCATATTTCCAACATATCATTCTACCAACCAATCTATCTGTCCAGCCGTCTAATAATTAATTACAATCTCAGTTAGGGATTAGATTAAGCAAGAGCATTGACTAAATTGGTAGGTGACCAGACCTAGCAAACGGTTTGGTTCCATCAACCGATTCTTTGGCTGTACGGGTGTGAGGTGTCGTACTACTGATTCTCAAACTGAACCTTACGAGCACTAATTTTCTTGCTACAGGAGTAGATGATGCTCCATATTATCTCTGGATTCTCAAGCGTCTCACGCCAAGAGGCCAACTCCATTCATTTTCACCCACCCACCTACCTACCTGTCCACCCCTATCTCTTTTCTTTCTCAAATTGTTGACAGGGCAATCACTTTCACAATGCAGAAAGCATGCCACTTATCTTGGGCCCCAAAATTCAAGACTTGGGGTAATTTTCTATCCGCCGCAAAATGGGAAAAAGATGACTGTTAGCAATTGTGCACCAATCCAAAAGAGGAGCTGTGCTCTCTCCAAACGTTTCCCATTCCAACTTGGGCCCATCTTATCTTTGCCCTTTTTCTCGTTGCAATGACAGAGGATTATAGTAAAAGTTGTGAGAATCCAATGACCCCTTGTTCTATTTTTCACTCCACTTTCAATCGAGAGAGTGTGATTACAGATTTGTATGAGTAACTCCAGAAGAAGAATGGAGGAGTGTAGTAGTAGTAAATAATTAATTAATGGTGTTATGGTGTTGAACAGAAAAGGAAATACCTAGAGAAAAGGCACATGGGAGGGAGGGAGGGAAAAGGAAATTTTTGGGCAAATGAATGGAGGATCTACACTGCACTAGAGCATTTTTATCTCTCTCCTTTTGTATCATTGTGAAGGAGTGTCACACTTAATTGGCACCCTCGTTCACGTGAGAATTGAGCCTATTTGATTTGAAAATGAAATTCCTATCTACATAGAGTGAAAAAGGCACATGGGAAGGACAAGGGAAAATTATGGACAAAGGAGGATTCTCTACACTACACTACACCCTTCCTCCTTGTTATGCATGTATCAGAGGGTCTAGCGCTGCCACTTGACACCCTCTCATTGGTACTACTCCATATGTTTAGGGCCTATTTGATTCACGGGATTCACAAAATGCATGAATAGAATAAACACATGAGCAAAGTGTCATGTCCTCTTATACATGAATTTGAATAAAATTATAGAAGAGTGTTTGATAGCGCAAGAAAAACAGATGAATTCTACCATAGGAGGTTTTGAGTGGATGGAAATTTTCCTCCAAAATTTACCACTCTCTCGGATCCGTATTACATGTCGCCCAAAAGGATGTATCTAGCACTAAAATACTTTGTATATAATCCAATGAAATAATTCCCAAGGATTCCAATCAAATGGATCAAATGACCACCTTTAGAAAAAATTCCACCAAAAATCATAGTACAAAATTTCTATGAACCAAATGAGCCCTTAACTTTGATACTCACCCACTTGTCTTGGCTTTCTTCTACACATGTGAATGTCTTGATACATAAATTCAACAGCACATCAACATTGTGAAGGTGTGTATGGTGGTGTTAACATAGAGTGAGATTTTGGCCTATCTTTGATGCAAAAGGAAATTCCTATATGCATAGAGTGAGAAGGCACATGGGAGGGACAGAGGAATTTTCCGGACAAAGGGACGGACGATCCTCTACACTACACTACCGGTGTCGGATCGGTGACCACGCGGGCCGTTGGATCATGACGCATGTGGCCATTGGATTCGCGTGGTCACGTGGCGGACCGGAGGATCGTCGGGGGGCACGATGTGTCGAGCGAATGAGGAAAACGAGGGGGAGGGATAAGGTCAGAGGCGCCTCCCGTGTGGGGCACGCATGGGCGGTGCGTGACGAGCGTGCAGGAGGCGACCGACCGAGGCTGAGGTTGGTCAGCCGATTTGGACTTTTTTGAAATTAACTTGAGGAATCACACGAACATGAAAAATGCAAGAATAGAGTGTCATGTCCTCTTATATCATGTAGGATTACCAAACTACAGAAATTTGGATGAAAGGTTGTTTTACAGCACAAGAAAATAAAGGGTTCGAGCTTATGAAAATTTACCTTCAAAATGTAGTACAATCAATCTTACTCAAATATTCGTAAGAATTCCAATCCAACGAATCAAGATGACCACCGTAAGAAAAATTCTAAGGATTTAAATCATATGGGATCCTATGGCTTTCTTCTACTATTGCGAAGGCTTTGATAGATAAATTCCACGGCACATCAATATGTATGTATTAATGTGGAGTATTTGACGAAAAATTACCACATTAGGGGTTGCCGTCCCACTGAACTACCACATTTAGAAAATTGACTGATAACTACCAAAATTTGCTAACTTTGTGACTAAAAACTACCACTTTAAAAAAATGGCCAGTTTAGACAATTTAAACATGTTTATGACATACGGGGCCCACACGTTAGGGTTGACGTGACGACAAAGTCAACTCCGTTTATTTTGACCGTTATTATGAGTGGGGCCCACACATCGGCATCAAGCTTCCTCTTCCTCCTCCTTCTCTCTCTGGCATTTCTTCAAACACATCATGTGCACCCGCGAGCCACCTCCGCAGCGCTTCACTGCCGGCGCTCACCTCTCCCCTGCCTCAAACCCGTCTGGATCCGGAGAGCCCGAGCTGCCCAACCACTCCTAGGAAGAGCCCGTCGCCGGCTCACGCGACTGCATGCACCTTCGCGGCGGCAATTGCTGCGCGCACGGCTCCGCACATGCTCGCGGCAACGGCGGCTGCACACGTGCTCGCGGCGGCGGCGGCCGCTAGCCGGCCAGCACGCGGCGGCGGCGGCGGCTGCGCACGCACGCTCGTGGTGGCAGGCGCTGCGCACACGGCTCCGCACACGCTCGCGATGGCCGCGGCCGAGCTCTTCAAGGAGTCCGTGGTCGCCGGTGCGGGCGAGGCGGCTCCACCCGCCGTGGTTGCGCCGCCGTCTCCATTCCCCGACCAACACCGGGGAGGTGCTGCGCCTGGGCGTCGCCATGGAGGAGTTCGGAGCTCAAGCACGGGTGCACACAAGATGTTCGTGGAAATGCCAGAGAGAGAGAGGGATGAAGAAAAAGATTGATGCCGACGTGTGGACCCCACATGTAATAACGGTCAACCTAACGGTTAAAATAAACGGAGTTGACTTCGCCGCCACGTCAGCCCCGACTTGTGGGTCCCGTATGTCATAAACGTGTTTAAATCATCTAAACTGATCATTTTCTAAAATTGGTAGTTTTCAGTCACAAAATTAGAAAAATTTGGTTGTCATCATTCACTTTTTTGAATGTGGTATTTCAGTGGGACGGCAACCTCTAATGTGGTAGTTTTTTGTCAAATACTCTATTAGTGTGTGTATGTTATTAGCTAATACTTATCTATCATACTTAAAGAAAATGTAAGGTTCCATCATTCTATCATACTTATCTATCATAAGCGGATGGCAGGACCTTACGGAAATTTTTCTTCCCCTCACATCTCTGGTTTTTTTTTTCAACTGTGTTTTCATTAAAACTATCCATGGACCACGGCATGCTGGATCGGTGCTTCAACTAGTACCAAGGAGTACTAAACTAACACCCGGCCCTAACATAGATTCTCATTCTACCAATCAATCTATCTGTTCAGCGGTCTAATAATTAACTACAATCTAAGTGAGGGATTAGATTAAGCGAGAGCTTCGACTAAACTAGTAGGTGAACAAACCCAGCAAACGGTTTGGTACTCCCTTAGTGATCTAAACGCTCTTATATTTCTTTACGGAGGGAGTATCAGCCCAGATCCCCCTTTAATTCTCAAACTGAACCTACGTGTACTAATTTGCTTGCTACAGGAGTAGATGGTGTGCTCCATCTTATCTCTGGATTCTCAAGCATCTCACACCAAGAGGCCAACTCCATTCATTTTCACCCACCAACCTACCTACCTGTCCACCCCTATCTTCTTTCTTTCTCAATGTGTTGATCAGGCAACCAATTTCAGAACGCATGCTACTTATTTTCTCTCCAAGTTGCACTTTACCATTTCCCGTAAAATGGGTGAAAATATGATCGTTAGCCATTGTTGTGCACAAATCCAAATGGACTATGCACTCTCCAAACGTTTCCTATTCCAACTTGGGCTCCATCTTATCTTTGCCCTTTTTTCGTTGGAATGAATGAAGGTTATAGTAAAGCTGGTGCGAAACCAACGGCCCCTTCTTCTATTTTTCAATCCACTTCTGATCGTGGGAGTGTAATTAGAGATCGATCCGAAATTTAACACGTCTGTTGAATTTCACGACAAAATCGATTCGTCAACCATCTTGCTTCCGATTCCAAATTAGGTGCCATATGAAATGTACATGAAGCATGTGCCTTTTTATGATGTCTAGAACACTGAAATGAGACATGAAATGAGAGCATAGATATTATTTTTATTTTTGCAAGGAACTGTCAAATCCATTTATTAAAAAGGGGTATTATAAAAACACCCCCAAATCAATGTCAATGTATCCACCACCATATATATTTTCATAATGTATTTGGTCAATACTGTAGTTGTTGCTACAAAGGAAATTTTTGGACAAAGGAACGGAGGACCCCTCTCTCTCTCTCTCTCTCTCTCTCTCTGGAAGCCCTCTCTTTGTGTGTCACCGTGAAAGAGTGTCTGCTGGTGCTGACACGTAGTTGGCGCCCTCGTTCACGTGAGATTTTTTGCCTATTTTATTAGAAAAGGAGATTCCTATCAACATAGAGTGAGAGAGATGGCACATGGGAGGGAAAACGGAAATTTTTGAACAAAGGAACGGAGGGCCCTTTCTCTCTATCTTGTCTCTTCGTGTGTCACTGTGAGCAGTGTGTAGTGCTGACACTTAATTGGCACTGGGTCTATTTGACTGAAAAAGGAAATTCCTATCTACATATAGTGATAAGGCACATGGGAGGGGCAAAGGAAAATTCCGCACAAAGGAATGGAGGATCCTCTACACTACACTACCTGCGTCAGATCGGTGAGCATGCGGACCGCTGGATCATGTCGCACGTAGCCGTTGCATCCGCATCATCGGACCGAAGGATTCGTCAGGGTGCACGATCTGGCGAGCGAACGAGGAGAAAGAGGGAAAGAGACAAGCTATGAGATGCCTCACGTGTGGGGCACGCATGAGCGGTGCATGACGAGCGTGTGGGAGACGACCGACCAAGGCTGAGATTGGTCAGCCGATTTGGACCTTTTCTGGATTCACTACACACGGACATGAATAAGGGAGTGTCATGTCTTCTTGTATCATGTAGGATTACCAAATATAGGAAGAGTGTTTGATAGCACAAGGAAAAACAAAGGATTTCAACCAAAAGGTTTATGTGTATGAAAATTTACCTTCAAAATATAATACAAATGAATTTTATACAAGTATTCGTAAGAATACCAGTCTAATGAATCAAGACGACCACCGTAAGAAAAAATCCTATGCGATGTATGTGGTTTTCTTCTACTATTGTGTAGGTCTTGATAGATAAAATCAGCGGCACATCAATATGTATGTACCCCATTCGTAACTTAATATAAGACATTTTTTTTGAAAACTTCCAAATCTATTCATTTTCAATCATGGCAGCACAATAAACATCAGAAACAATAAAAATTGCATCCAGGTTCGTAGACCATTTAGCGCCAACTTCAAGCACTGAAACGAGCCGGAGGGGCGCCACCTTCATCGCCCCTCCCACGTCGAAGCCGGGCGAAATTAGTTGTAGTAGACAATCGGAAAGTCGTCGTGCTAAGGCCTCATAGGACCAACACACTAGAGCAGCAACCGTTGCCGATGAAAAGACGCGTAGATTGGAAGGATTCAATCTAAAGACACACGAACGAAGACCAGATCCGAGTAGATCCACCAAAGACAAGCACCGATCAAATCCCGCGAGATCCATCGGACACACACCTCCACATGCCCTCCGACGATGCTAGATACACCACCAGAACGGGGGCTAGACGGGAAGAATCTTATTCCGTCTTCAGGGAGCCGCCGCCGTCTCGCCTTACTGAGCCTGGCACAAACCTAACAAAACAAAAAAAAAATCTGAAAATGGAGTGCTCCGGTGGCAAAGACCGGGATCTACCACGTCTGCATGGCCCTAGGGCCGCCAAAGACGCCGACGGGAGACAGATGACCTAGACTGGTTTTAGAGGCTGGCTGAATCGTTAATATAAGACGTTTTTGACATTACCATAGACTGAACAAACATCTTACAAAAAGTTACAGGCGTATTATTAATTTGTGTGTTATTAACTACTGATAGTACTTATCTCTCGTGCTTAAAGAAGACATAAAGTTCCGTCGTCCGCTCATATTTTGCCCAACCTTACACAAGTTTTCCTTTCCTTTTCCCATTTTGATTTCCTCCTCACATCTCTAAGTTTTTTTTTCATCGTTTTTTCCTTACAACCACCCATGGACCATGACATGCTTGATTGGTGCTTCAACTAGTATCAAGGAGTACTAAACTAACACCCGGCCCCAACATAGATTCTCATTCTACCAACCAATCTGGCTGTCCAGCAGTCTAATAATTAATTACAATCTCAGCGAAGGATTAGGCCCTTCCCAGTGCTTCACCGTGGACAGAGGCTAAGCATACCACATAAACGAAAAAAATAACATGGCACAACATTTAAAGAGGACATAGAGTACTTTGGTGACCCAGGAAGAACCAATGCCAAGCACGATAACCTAGGCAAACAACTTAAATGAAACAATTTGACCAATGCATGAAAGACTTTAGGTGCTAACTCATTAAATAAAGTGTGCTTAGCAACAACAAGTTAAGCATCTATGCATTGGGGAGTTGAGTTGCTAAGGTATTTAATGCACTTAGCACCTCATCTAAGCACCATTGCATTGGGAGAGGTCTTAGACTAGCCACGATGGGTAGTAACATAGAGTAGTAACATGCCCGTGTTACTACTCTATGTTACTACCTCTATAGTGGAGAGTAACATATATGTGGTAACATACAACACTTTATTTATTAGGCTATAGACTCATCTTACCTTGATATATGTGTTGTTACTCATACTACTAGTAACTAGCTATGTTACCATATGCCTTTCTTTTTTCATTTATTACTTGCCACGTCATTTGTTTTATTTAGATATGTGTGATGTTACTATCTATGTTACTCCCACTGTGGGTAGTCTTAGATTACGCAAGAGCTTTGACTAAATTAATAGCTGACCAAACCCATCAAACGGTTTGGTTTCATCAACTGATTCTTTCGCTGTATGGGTACCGTACTACTATTGCCCATATCCTCTCTGATTCTCAAACGGAAGTGTACGCGTACTAATTTGCTTTGCTACAAGAGTAGATGGAGCTACATCTTATCTTTGGATTCCCAAAACCTCTCACACCAAGAGGCCAACTCCATTCATTTTCACCCACCCACCTACCTACCTATCCACACCTATCTTTTTTTTCCCAATTTGTTTATCAGGGCAATCAATTTCAGAATGCAAAAAGCATGCCATTTATCTCGGGGTAATTTTCTATCCAAGCTGCATTTTACGATTTCCCGCATAATGAGAGAAAAGATGATCGTTAGCAATTGTGCACCAATTAAAAAGAAGTGCTCTTTCTCTCTCTCAACGTTTCCCATTCCAAGTTAAACACGTCTGTTGAATTCCATGACAAAATCGATTCGCCAACCATCTTGCTTCCAATTCCAGTTTAGGTGCCAGATGAAATGTACACGGACCTGTGGAAGATGGCGGTGACGACACACGAGTGCGTCTGACCGGATTGTGCCCCAGACCTGGTATGTGGCTCGGCTGGGGCTTCCGAATGTTTCGGTTTCCGGCTTTTGATGTTAGGCTTAGGTGAGTGGTTTGGGTAGTGGCCCAGCTAGCACCCCTTCATCATTTTGGATAGAAGTTTGCGGTATGTGTTGCCAAGATGATGGATTCAGACTCATTGTTGTAATACTTTGTAAGGTCCTGAGAATAATCAATAAAGTGGCCGTATGCATCTTCCAGATGCAGAGGCCGGGGGTCATCCTCCTTTTCTAAAAAAAACCTTTTCGTGCTGTTTGGATGACCGTCAAAATGAGACATGAGATGAGCTTACATTTTTTCTAAATGTTAGCTCTAAAATCCATTTATTAGAAAGAGGTGTTATAAGAACACCCTCAAATCAATATCAGTATATCTACCATCAGATATATTTTTGTGATGTATTTTGTAGTTGTTGGATTTTTCTTCTATAGATTGGATCAAACTTAGAAATGATGAATTTTTAACTGAATTTATACACTGTGAAAGAGTGTCGACACTCACACTTAATTGACACCCTCGTTCACGTGAGATTTTGGCCTATTTTTATTTATTAGAAAAGGGAATTCCTATCTACATCGAGTGAGAAGGCACATGGGAGGGACAGGGGGGATTTCTGGACAAAGGAACGGACGATCCTCTACACCACACTACCGCTGCGGATCGGTGACCATGCGGACCATTGGATCATGTCGCACGCAGCCGTTGGATTTACGTGGTCAGTGGCCGGACTGGAGGATTGTTGGGGCGCGCGATGTGTCGAGCAAATGAGGAAGAAGAGGGGAAGGGATAAGGTCGGAGGCGCTTCTCATGTGGGGCACCCATGAGCGGTGCGTGACGAGCATGCGGGAGGCAACCGACTGAGGGTGAGGTTGGTCAGCCGATTTTGACATTTTGGGGATTAATTAACGTGATGAAACACACGAACATGAAAACGCGGGAATAGAGTGTCACGTCCTCTTATATCATGTAGGATTACCAAACTACATGAATTTGAGTGAAAGGGTATTTGACAGCACAAGAAAATAAAGGGTTTGAGTGTATGAAAATTTACCTTCAAAATGTAGTACAATCAATCTTATACAAATATTCCTAAGAATTCCAATCCAAGAATCAAGACAACCACCATAAGAAAAACTTCTAAGGATTTAAATCATATGGGATCCTATGGCTTTCTTCTACTATTGTGAAGGCCCTAAGAGATAAATTCCACGACACATCAATATGTATGTATGTTATTAACTAGTACTTGTCTATCATACTTAAAAAATTTGCAAGGTTCCTTCATTCTATCATAAGAGGATGGCGGAACCTTACACAAGTTTTTCTTCTCTCCTACCTTTTTGATTTCCCCCCTCACATCTCGGGTTTTTTCTCACTGATTTTCCATTAAAACTATCCATGAACCACATCATGCTTGATCGGTGCTTCAACTAGTATCATAGAGTACTAAACTAACACACAGCCCCAACATATATTCTCATTCTACCAACCGGTCTACCCGTCCAACGGTCTAACAATTAACTAAAATCTCATGTGAGAGATTAGATTAAGCAAGAGCATTGACTGAAATTGGTAGGTGACCAAACCCAGCAGCAAATGGTTTGGTTTCATCCACTGATTCCTTGCCTGTACGGGTATCGTACTACTGTTGCCAAGATCCCGTCCTCTCATTCTCAAAGTGAACCTTACGAGTGCTAATTCGCTTGCTACAGGAGTAGATGGTGCTCCATCCTTATCACTAGATTCTCAAACATCTCATACCAAGAGACCGACTTCATTCATTTTCACCCACCCAACTACCTACCTGTCCACCCCTACCTTCTTTTCTTTCACTATTTGTTGACAGGGCAATCAATTTCACAATCCATAAAGGATAAAGCATGCCACTTGTTTTGGGGTAATTTTCTATCCAAGTAGCATTCTACCATTTGTTAGCCATTGTACACGAATCCTAAAGAAGAATTCAGGTCCCTCCAAACGTTTCCCATTCCAACTTGGGCTCCATCTTATTTCCCCCCTTTTTTCATTTGAATGAATGAAGATTATAGCAAAACTGGTGCGAAGCCAACGACCCCTTCTTCTATTTTTCCACTCCACTTTCCACCGAGAGGCTGTAACTAGAGATCGATCCGAAGTTAAACACGTCCATCGAATTTCACGACAAAATCGATTCATCAAGCATCTTGCTTCCAATTCCAGTTTAGGCCCCAGATGAAATGTACGTGAAACATGTACCTTTTGTGATGTTAATTTGGATCACCATCAAAAATGAGACATTAGACGAGTATAGTTTTTTTTAATGTTAGCAGAGAACTGCCAAATCCATTTATTAGAAAGAGGTATTATAAGGACACCCTCAAATCAATATCAATATATCCACCATCAGATATACTTTTGTAATGTATTTGGTCAATATTGTAGTTCTTGGATTTTTCTTCTATATATTTGATCAAACTTAGGAATGATTGACTTTAAGGTAGAATGTATTTGGCAGTTTTAGTGAACATATGGCTTGATTTGCGGGATTCACAAAATGCATGTGGTATGTTCACTAAAACAAAGCTAAGCCATATGGTGCTACTCCATATGTTTAGGGCCTATTTGATTTGCGGGATTCACAAAATGCATGAATAGAATAAACACATGAGCAAAGTGTCATGTCCTTTTATGCATGATTTTGAATAGAAGAGTGTTTGATAGCACAAGAAAAACAGATGAATTCTATCATAGGGGGTTTGAGTGGATGAAAATTTTCCTCCAAGATTTACCATTCTCTTCGATCCATATTACTTGTCGCCCAAAAGGATGTATCTAGCACTAAAATACGTCTAGATATATCCATTTGAGTGACAAAAAATATAGATCAAAGGGAGTACAAATTAATCCAATGGAATAGTTCCCGAGGATTCCAATCAAACGAATCAAATGACCACCAATAGAAAAGTTCCTCCAAAAATCATAGTACATAATTTCTATGAACCAAAGGAGCCCTTAACTTTGATACTCTCCCACTTGTCTTGGCTTTCTTCTACATATGTGAATGTCTTGATACATTAATTCAGCAGCACATCAATATGTTGTACTACCTCCGTTTCAAAATAGGTAATATGTATTAATGTGAGAAATCCATAGGAACGGATGAGCTCGCATGCTCCTGGAATCGCTGGGCGCTCGTTCTCGTCCGAATTGGGCTGCGTCAGGTACTGTCAGATGTATACGTTGTGTATTGGGCTTTGCAGGTAGGACGGGCCCACATGATTAACAGACCCGGGGGGGGGGGGGGGGGGGGGGACGGGACGTTCAGGACCAACATGTGCGAGGCTGCGAGTGCAAAACCAGGGGTGCTCAACGTCCACACCTACACTTTGGCACACCAACTACACACCAGGATATTTGATACATCAACTTTTGCATGAGCGGGCACTAGAAGCATCTACAACCGTCTCAAACTCCCCTCAAACGTTCAGGTGGATGGTCCAGTCGACACGAATGCGGAAGCCGGCCACATCCAATCCTATACCTTAAGTATCTGCCTTTATTAACTTACAAATATTGTCAAGCCACATAATTTTGTTCAAATCCCTGATTTTTTTTAAAAAAATCACGTATATTTTAATTCAAATCAATGATTTTTTTTAAATTCGTTTAATTTTTTCAAATTCAAGTATTTTTCTCAAGTTCACGTCATTTTTTCAAACTCATGCGCTTTTTTCAAATTCGCATACATTTCTTCAGATCCGTGTAATTTTTTCACGTTCGCTTTTTTCTGAATCCGCTTACTTTTTCTAGGTTCGTGATATTTTTTAAATTTATGATTTTTTTGAATAAAGTACATGAATACTAAAAAAGTACATTAATTGGAAATATTTATGCAAACATGGAAAAAGTACGTGAAACATTAAAAAGTTCATGAATTTGATAAGATATAAGTTCACTAGAAAAAATTACGTGAACTTGGAATTATTATGTGGATTTGAAAAGGTACATGAATTTTAAAAAAATCATGGATTTGAAAAAAGTATGTGAATTCTGAAAAATTATATGTACTTGGAAAAAGTAAGCGGATTTGGAAATAAGTACGTAAATTTCAAGCACTTTCACGGATTTGAATAATTATGTGAATTTGAGTGTGGTCAAAACCGAGTCCAAGGACGAACCTTGTTTGGTTTTAGAGGGTGCAAGTTATCTGGTCTTGGAGTTGAGGCACACAAAAAAAAACTAATCTCAACTCTCCAGCGGCAGTCTTTTTAGTGGAAATTGTTGCAGACAACATTCAAGTTCCACAAGTAGTATAGTTGCGAGAAATAATACCACACACAAATAAGGCATGTGTTTTAGTCAGACAACACAACAGAAGCACCGCATGTATTTTCCTTTTTGAGAACAAGAAGACACCACATGTAGTAATTACTCCTAATTATATATACTGGAAATAACACACCCAAGTTTCTGCGACATAGCCCGAACACGTGGTGTACATATAGGTCCTGTATATACATATACATATACCAATGAAACTTATGCACGGACTGCCGTGACGGCGCCGTCGCTCTGTCACGGGCATACAAAACCGCACGCTACTGTTTCAGTTTCACGATGCGTATCCTTGGACATTCCTTGCACCACCAGTAGAGTTCCACTTAGCGAGAGCAAGCGAGCTCGTCCGCTCTTTCGCCGTTCTCGTATTAATGTATTGTATGTTAACTAAGTACTTATTCAAGCAAAAAAACGCCAAGCCCTTGTTCATCGTCCATGGACCGCAACAAGCTTCATGCTTCAACTGGTGTTAGTGTTAGGATTAGTAGTAGTAAACTAACACATAGATTCTACGTACCTACCAGTCTAGCTGATCAAAAGTCTAATTAAGAACAGTCTCAGTGAGGGACTGGATTAAGCAAAAGCTTTGACCAAATTAATTAGGTGACCAAGCCCAGCAAATGGTCTCATCAACTCAACTGTCTCTTGGACTGATGTACGGACATCGTACTACTTTGCTTGGTTCAAGGGTAGGTGGTGCTCCATCCTATCTCTGAATCTCACACCAATATCATTCATTCATTTTCAATCACCTACTACCTACCTAGACCTAACCTTCCTCTTCTTTCTTTTCTCAAATTGTTGCTTCTCTCTCTCTCTCTCTCTCTCTGGTTATTTTCTCTCCAAGTTGCATTCTATCATTTCCCGCAAACAGGTAAAAATGATGAGTATATATCATCAATTGTGCACCGATCCAAAAGAAGAGAGCTATCCTCTCCGCAAACATTTTGCCATTCCAAGTTGGGCTAGCTCCACCTTATCTTTGCCCATTTTTGTTTCCTTCAGTTTGCAATAAGTTAATGATCATGCTAAAAATGGCCACAAGACAACGACCCCTTTCGTGTATTAACCGCGCTGTTGAATTTGACGACCAAGTAGGTGCGGTGCTTCAACTTCAACAATGTCGCCTCCAGTTTCATGTTAGGTGGAGCATGCACCCTGTCAAAAAAAGAAGAAAAGGAAATGAAAATAACGCATGAATGAATGAATGAATTTTCATTGAGCCTCCATGTACTGCATAGTAAGATAACATTAGCTAGAAAGCAAATCAAACTGAACCTGCCAGAATTGATTGGAGAATTTGATCTCCCGGCGTGCAAAATCTTTGATGACGACCAAGTTGGTTGATTTTAATTTGTCTGAAAACTAACAACATCAGAATGACAATGTGCATGGACAATACGTTGTGAGGTTCCCGTATCTGTCAAAATGAGACGTGAGATGAGCGCAGATCGGTTCAAACGTCACTGTATGTACCTGACTAACATTAACATCAGAAGGGAGGGTGTTGAGGTTTGACAGCCTCTTAATCACAAATTCTTGCTTTAATTAGGGCACTGCTTGACAAATGGAATGTTGTACTACATGCATGCCTGTCCGAGTCTTTAAACATTCTATTGCTGCACTGGCCTTGTGGTACGACTTGCTCATCAACAAGTTGTACGGAGGAAAACATGATTAATGGTGTGCTAATTAAGAGGGACCGAATCAATTGGAACAAGCAGGCACTGCTCATTTGGAGCTTGATCCACCTCTCTTAAATAAAGAACAGACAGTAATTAACGATGATGATGCAATCTACATGTTGTACCATTCTGCTGTAGATTAGCTACTCTGGAACAGCTTGACAATTTTCTTCCATTTCAGTACTTTCTATTCTCTCAGCATTTTCCATTCCATTTTGGGCTCCACATCTTATCTTTTCCTTCTTGGGTTGGAAATAAATAATTTACGGCACCTTTGATGTACTAAAGCAGGTGAAAAGCCAACAACCCCTTCTTTATTTTTACTCCACTCTCGATCGAAACAGTACGTCTAGTAGAAGATTAGGCCGCCTTATGGCATGCAATGTGGGGTTCATGGACATTCTCCGCTTTCAGTTACAGGATAGGTGACAGATCAGACGTTCTCAACCTTATTAAGAAGTTGCCACCACACGACCATTTGCTCCACAAATGGAAGAAGAATCAGCCTCAACGTTGTTCATGGTCGGTCACCAAAGACCAAACGATGGCAACTTTGATCATAAATGGATGGAAGAAGAAGAACTTAGCTAGGAAGTAATCAATCATTGATGAAATCCAGTATGTACGTGGGCTAATAGGGCTAGCGCACATAAAAAAAATCTGTCTAATGAGAGCCCACTAATGAATCAATCTAAGTGCGATGAGAGCCCACTAAACCACCTGCAGATTGCGTGCTTCCAGACGGCTTTCCAAACCGGCCGATGACGGTGCACCCCGAGCCAATCTCCTCATACAACACGCGCGGACACAAAATCATAATCAATCTAGGGTTTCTTCCAGAGCGAAGATCATCACGTACGGTAGGCACGCCATGGCTGCCGACGAAGACCGGCCGCTGAAGGCCGCACGCGTAGACGAAAGGGGGAGCAGGGGCTGACGCCTGACCTGCCGGAAGACGTGCCCGCCGCGTCTGCAGGGCCTGGCGCGAAGTGGTCGACGCCCACCGCCTCATGCGCGCCGACCTGCTCCCGCTCTCGTTCGCCGGCCTCTTCGTCCACTTCATGGAGCACAAGTATCCCGAATTCTTCGCCCGCCCCTCCTCCTCCTCGGGAGATGCCATCAGCGGCGACCTCAGCTTCCTGCCCTCCATCGGCCCTCGCGCCGGCACTATATGGGAACACTCTGATGATTGGCATGGCTACAACATCGAGGATCACTGTAACGGGCTACTCTTGCTCAGCAAAAATTGTGTCGTTAACCCTGCCACCCGTCAGTGGAATGCTTTCCCGCCGTGCACGGCCCAAGATTGTACTAGATGGAACATGTGGTACTCTAGTCATTTGGTCTATGATCCGATGATATCCCCACACTATGAGGTACTTATGATCCCATGTTTGCGTGACAACAACGATCGTATATGTGACGAAGACGAGGCAGACCTCTCCATGGAGGAATCCGAGTGGCCACCGTCTCCATGCAGGATGTATGTGTTCTCATCAAGGACTAGTTGTTGGGAGGACAAGTATTTCGTCCGAGAAGGCGGTGCGGCAAGGACCGTCGGCGAGATGCGGGTGGGTTGGCAGGAATTCAGAGAGGCTGCTGTCTATTTTCGAAGAGCACTTTATATGCACTGCGGGGCTGCTTTTCTTATGAGGTACATGTTTACCAGCTTTGTTATTATATTATCTGATGTCTATCTTGGTGGTGGTTTGTTATTAAAACATTTATGGACAATGCATGATTTGATTATGCAGAATATCATTGTCAGATAATGCATACCGTGTAATTAAAACACCAATTGTTATGAAAGTGGACGGCTCTCTAGATATTAATATAGCAAAATCAAAAAAGGGGGTGTACCTTGTGGCATTTGAAGAAGATAAGTGTTTGCTTCGAGTTTGGATCCTTAATGAATCATGTGGTCAAATGGAGTGGATGTTGAAGGATGACATAGACCTTAATCCCGTGCTAGTACGCCACCGGTTCAACCAACGAGTCCGTGGACACTGGATCTTAGAAGATATTAACTACAACTGGTTTCGTTCTATTCGTTCTCTAAATGACTTCAAGGAAGCATCAACTGAACAGATATATGAATGGGATTCTGACAATGATGATGTTCAAGATTGTTATTACCATAATAAAGAGAGTCATGATGATAATAAGAGCTATGATATTCAGATACTCGGATTTCACCCCTATAGAGAGATTCTGTTCTTGAGTGAATCAAGCGAGACAGGAATCACAGGACTGGCATATCATTTAAATGGCTCGAAGATTGAAGTCTTAGGAAATATATGCCCAAAGGGTTATTCGTATTTCAACATGAATGATGACATACAATACTTCATGTCTTCTCCTTACACCCCATGTTGGACTGGAGAGTTCCCTCCGAAGAACTAGTTCATCTCATGTACGGGCTTATGTGAGTTGATATCGATTTGAGCTACATACTCACCTTTAATTTATAAGGATAAGAATTTACAATTATATTTGTTTGTTTAATTACAATTGTTACTCCTACTATTGTACTATGTTTTATAGCTGGTGACTTCTTTGGAATTATGCACTCCTAGGTTAAGGTTCCCCAAAACTACCACATTTTAAAACGTGGCTCATACCTACCATAAAGTGTTTTATTCTTTTTGAAAACCCTGATGCCTGTGTGATTAAAATTTGATCGTTTTTATGACAGCCTGGGCCCGGACATCAGGTCCACGTGGCAACAATTATAGACGCCCACGATAAAAGAAAAGATATATATAGATGCCGCTAGTCAAACAAATGTCCATTGAGATAGTCAACTGAGCAGCTTCCATGGCATGCACATACACATCCTTCCAGCATTGATAATTTAGTGATCATGACTCACGAGAGTGATCCATATAGACTCGTAGAATGGTACAAGACCTAGAATATATACTCCTTCAGTGATGGACCATGCCTCTTGGATCTTAGACATCCTCTGGCCACTTGGACGTGCCAATCACTCTAATGTAGTGTAATGGCAGTATGCATGACTTTGGTTTTTGTCTGCTGACTCAACCTAAATCTAATCTATAGTACTTCCTCTGTAAAAAAATATAAGGGTGTTTAGATAACTAAATTAGCGATGTAAACACTCTTATATTTCTTTACGGAGGGAGTACTTATATCTCTAGCTAGGCAACTTGCTTGGTAGGAGACCAGAGTGAAGAGAGTCAGCCTCCACGGAGCATGCATATATACACATAAGTCGTCAATAATGAGAGCCCAGAACCTAATGCTGTTCTGAGGCATTATCTCAACATGAGTCCTCGACAAGATAATGCCTCAGAACCTGCAGATCAACAGGAAGAACACAACAGTCAACAACGATACAACAATGAAGAACCAGTCAATAATGAAGCAACAGGTACTACCTCCAAAACTTTTGCATTTTCATTTTCATGATCTACTCCTATTATTTGCAATAGCTACATGACTTATCTTTTGCTCCTTATTTGATAGGGGAAGAAACAAGTGGTGTAGAGGAACCAATTCATGAAGAAGCAAGTGGTCTAGAGGAAGCAATTCATGAGGAAGCAAGTGATGTACAGAAACCAATTCATGGGGAACTCACAAATGAGGAGAGATATGGTATTTATTTTGCACTCATGGTGATCAAGACCCAAAATGGACAAGTTCTGAAAAAAGACAAGGAGGTCATTGCTAGCCTACTCGATACAACCGTAAGAACTGTTGAGAGAATATGGGAAAGAGCTCTTAAACAGATTGAAAAAGGGGAGAAAGTTGATGTCTCAAATCAAAAGCCAGGTAGAGTTGGCCGCAAGCGGAAAGATTTGGATCTGTCGAGGGTGGTGACAATCCCATTGAACAGAAGGAGAACATTGCGAGGTCTGTCAAAGGCATTGGGTGTAAGCTGCACGACCTTACACTCAAGGTTCGAGTGGGGTCATTTGAGGCGTCACAGTAATGCATCCAAGAGGTAATGAGAAACAAGGGAGCGATAAACTACTCGATCCCTCACATGAACAAGGTACGCCGGCAGGAAGAAGGACGGCTTCGTATAGCCTTTATAGAAGAGGCAGAAGCAATCTTAGCAGCAGAAAAAGAGCAGAAGCAGCAGGAAAAGAACAACAAGAAAAGAGCCCTAGCAGCCTTCAAGAAGCAGAAACACCCTTCGAATACCAGCAGCCTCCAAGCAGCAGGAAAAGAGAATCAGGAGCCTTCAAGCAGCAGGAAAAGAGTACCAGCAGTCTCCAAGAAGCAGGAGCGGAGCAGCAACAACCTTCAAGCAGCAGGAAAATAGCACGAGCAGCCTCCGAGCAGCAGGAAAAGAGTACCAGCAGTCTCCAACAAGCAGGAGCGGAGCAGCAACAACCTTCAAGCAGCAGGAAAAGAGCACGAGCAGCCTCCGAGCAGCAGGAAAAGAGTACCAGCAGTCTCCAACAAGCAGGAGCGGAGCAGCAACAACCTTCAAGCAGCAGGAAAAGAGCACGAGCAGCCTCCGAGCAGCAGGAAAAGAGCAGCCACCTCCTTGAAGCGGCAGAAACACCCTTCGAGTACCAATAGCCTCCAAGCAGCAGGAAAAGAGAACCAGGAGCCTTCAAGCAGCAATAACAGAGCACCAGCAGCCTCCAAGCAGCAGGAAAAGAGCAGCTCTTCTTTACTCCAAGCAGGGGAGTACTTGGGATCAGCTAGTACTCTGGTTGGTGCGAGGAATAACCAGTTGGTTAAGCTGAATTACATTTGCAGCCAGGAGTACTTGAAGATTCAGATAAGGTGATTTTGGCAGAAGATTCAGATAAGCTGAATGACCAGTAACCGTTTTTGCATCTTTCTCTGTAAAATACTCCTGCTTATAATTAATTAATTAATTTCTCAAGGGAAGAAAGAAGAAGAAGATAAGAATGGGATTTAATTGGATAGCCCTGCCATCTCCTCTTGCTTAATGAGCTGTTAATGTGCCCCCCCTCTTTGTTGATGGATGTGGAGGCTACATTATTTTCCTGCAGTAGAGAACTCATGCTACAGTGATTCCAGGCTCCAAAAAAGTGATCCATGTGTGCTGTGCAAAACTAACTTTTTCATCTTGCAAGTTGCAAGATCTCTACCCATAATGAAAAATTACTGTTGCTGTGCTTAATCAGAGTATACTAATTCATGTGGAAGATGAAAATACCTTTAAGAATCAAACATTCATTTGGCTAGTCCTTAATCAGAGAATAGTAACTAGAGATGTTCAGATCCATAGAGGTGGAAAGTGTATCAAACAATGCTTGTTTTGCTGGGGGGATGAATCTACTCCCCTTTTTTTCACCTGTCCCCATGGCTAGACAGGTTCAGTCTAGAAATTGTCAAGTGTGTGCAGTGAGTTGCAAGTGTCTCACTGAATCAAGATATGGTCTTTTAATGTCTGATTTCTCATGGAACAGTGGTGTCTCTGCAAGTGTGGTGAGTCTTGCCAGTGTCTCTCTGAAGCAAGATAACACCATTGAAAGAGAAGAAAAACAAAAAAAACCATTGACCTCACACCCTCTCCCAGTGCCCATCATGACCCATTAATTGTTCTGCTATATGGTTTCTATTCTTGTTCTTTTCTTCCAACATGCATCACACCACAGTTCATGGTTGCCATGTTCAGAAAACAATGCAGACAAGATACTCCAGTGGACAATGCAGTTCAGAAAACAAAAAACTGAGCAGCGGCAAGAAATTCAGATTATCAAACGATGCTTGTTTTGGAGGAGTATGCAGATGTGATTGCACGAACCGTGTCGACAAAGGATTGTTCCCTTTAATTTCTACAGAACCATGACAGCCAATCGTCAGTTTTGCTATTGGAATTCAGAACTTGGTTGTTGCATCCAAACTACTCCGAGGAGAAACAAGCACCGCTGAGAATGCTAAACTAAAAATAAGAAGAACAAAATAGAGGGAAAGTGCGATAAACAGACATTTGAAATGATCCT
The DNA here is from genome assembly GCF_056163025.1 of Triticum urartu. Classification (NCBI taxonomy): domain Eukaryota; kingdom Viridiplantae; phylum Streptophyta; class Magnoliopsida; order Poales; family Poaceae; genus Triticum; species Triticum urartu. Next base: position 6,094,920 of record NC_141877.1, read on the forward strand.
GGTAGAACTGCACAGCTGCTTCTTGATGATACTCCACTGTTATGGTTATTGTTTGGTTGGAGCAGCCAATTAAGTCTTGAATGCCTAATCCACTGTCGGAGTATCAAAGAATTCAGTTTTGCTGTTGCATCCAAACTGTATGCTGCATTATTAAACTGTCGGAGAAGGATTTGTCTCACCAGCCGACAGAGCAGGGGCGCCTCGCCGGCTGCCTCGGCAGAGGAGGATGCAGGGAAGGAGGTCTCCCCTGAAGCTCGCGGCCACCGGCGCCAGGAGCTTGGCGGCGGTGATGGGTGGTGCCTTCCTCTCCTCCTGCCCGTAGGTCCGTCCCTGACAGCGCCAACTCGCCACCGTCGCGTCGTGGTGGACGATAGCAGCTCGCCGGCGTCCCCGTGGCGTCCAGTCGCCAGCGTCGTGTTGGTGGTGGTCTGGATCTGGTGCCTTCGGCCTCGCATCGACAGAATCCGTCGCCGGCTTGAACTCAAAGGTCCAAGATTTTTGGAAGTTTGCCGCGGGAAGTGCAAATTAGTCATTGTCGGTCACGAAATGATGTCAACTTTGATAGTTTTTTTTCCTCGTGGGTTAAGTGGATTCCCCGTGGGCTAATAGGGCTAGCGCACATAAAAAAAATCTGTCTAATGAATCAATCTAAGTGCGATGAGAGCCCACTAAACCACCTGCAGATTGCGTGCTTCCAGACGGCTTTCCAAACCGGCCGATGACGGTGCACCCCGAGCCAATCTTCTCATACAACACGCGCGGCGTGGTCTCCACGCGACACAAAATCATAATCAATCTAGGGTTTCTTCCAGAGCGAAGATCATCACGTACGGTAGGCACGCCATGGCTGCCGACGAAGACCGGCCGCTGAAGGCCGCACGCGTAGACGAAAGGGGGGAGCAGGGGCTGACGCCTGACCTGCCGGAAGACGTGCTCGCCGACGTCCTCCGCCGCGTCCCGCCGCGCTGGGTCGCTGCCTCCCGCTGCGTCTGCAGGGCCTGGCGCGAAGTGGTCGACGCCCACCGCCTCATGCGCGCCGACCTTCTCCCGCTCTCGTTCGCTGGCCTTTTCATGCACTTCAACGCGCACAAGTATCCCGAGTTCTTCGCCTGCCCCTCCTCCGGAGATGCGGTCAGCGGCAACCTCAGCTTCCTGCCCTCCACCGCCCCTCATGCCGGCACTATTTGGGACAAGTGCGATGATTGGCACGATTACCAGATACACGATCACTGCAACGGGCTACTCTTGCTCAGCAAAAACCGTGTGGTTAACCCTGCCACCCGTCAGTGGAACGCTTTCCCACCGTGCCCGGCCCAAGATTGTATTAGCTGGAATGTGCGGTACAGCCGGCATTTGGTGTATGATCCGATGATATTCACACACTACGAGGTGCTTATGATCCCACGTTTGCATGACAAGGGTCGTGGTGGGGCAGACAAGGCAGACCTCCCGATGGAGGATTCTGAATGGCCACCGTCTCCATGTAAGATGTACATGTTCTCATCAAGGACTAGTTGCTGGGAGGAGAGGTATTTCGTCCGAGAAGGCGATGCAGCAAGGACCGTCAGTGAGATGCGGGTGGGTTGGATGAATTTCAGGGATGCTGCAATCTATTTTCTAGGAGCACTTTATATACACTGCGGGGCTGCTTTTCTTATGAGGTACATACTTACCAGCTCTGTTATTATGTTATCTGATGTTTATCTTGGTGGTGCTTGGTCATTAAAACAATCATGGACAATGCATGATTTGATTTTGCAGAATATCATTGTCAGATAATACATACCGTGTAATTAAACCACCAATTGTTATTAAAGCGGAGTACTAACTAGACCTTAATATAGTAAGATCAGAAAAGGGAGTGTACTTTGTGGCATTTGAAGAACATAAGTGTTTGCTTCGAGTTTGGATCCTTAATGAATCATGTGGTCAAATGGAATGGATACTGAAGCATGACAAGGACCTTAATCCCATGCTAGCACACCATCGGTTCAACCAACGAGTCCATGGACACTGGATCTTAGAAGATATTAACTACAACTTGTTTTGTTCTACTCGTTCTTCAAATGACATCAAGGAACCAAGTAAACATATATATGAATGGAACTCTGACAATGATGATGATGTTGAAGATTGCTACCAGAAAAAAGAGAGTCGTGATGGTAATGACTATGATATTCAGATACTCGGGTTTCACCCCCATAAAGAGATTGTGTTCCTGAGTGAATCAGAGGGGACAGAAATCACAGGACTGGCATCTCATTTAAATGGCTCGAAGATTGAAGTCTTAGGAAATATATGCCCAGAGGGTTATTCGCATTTCAAAGAATAATTGAATGATGATATACGGCTCGTCATGTCTTCTCCATACACCCCATGTTGGATTGGAGAGTTCCCTTAGAACAGTTAGTTGACTAGTTCATCACACGTATGTGCTTACATTAGTTCATATATATCTCTTTGAGCGACATAAGATATGCATGGCTTGCATAAGGCGTTGTCACCTTTAATTTATATGTATTCATAAAGATAAGAATCAGTTAATCTCTATTCGAAGGACTTACAATTATATTCGTTTGTTTAATTTCAATTGTTACTCCTGATGTAGTACTATGTTTAATAAATCTTGAGAATTCTTTCTGGATGGTCTCAACACTCTAGTTAGACCCGTCTTCGCTATAGGTACGCCATGATGCAGTGAGTTGAAAGACACACACGAGCTAACAATTCAAGTTGAACTATGCAATGCAATGATGCATGTGCCATGAAGTGAGTTGAGACTGGAGTCACTTTCTTTCTCTCTTTGGTGTGTATAGCTATGCATGTAGGACCAGCTTCCATGAATCCATGGCATGCACATATCTAGCAGCTAGAATTAGTGGTCACGAGAGTAATCCATATAGACTTGTAGGATGGTACAAACCCTAGAATATATACTCATTCAACGATGAACTGTATCTCTTGGATCTTTGACATCCTCTGGCCACTTGTACATACCAATCACTCTAGTGTGTGTAGTGACAGCCAGTATCCATGACTTTGGTTTGTCTGCTGACTCAACCTAAATCTAATCTATAGTACTCAAGCTAGGCAGCTTGCTTGGTTGTAGTGTAGTGAGAGAGCCAAGCTCGAAAAAGCATGCATATGTAGTGAAGAGAGCCAGTAGGTTGCTAACCAGGTTAGGTTTTTCTTCCTTCATTGACTTGCGTACACTGGTAGAAAAAGGGCCTGTTGTCCCGGTTCGTAAGGGCCTTTTGTCCCGGTTCCTGAACCGGGACTAAAGGGTCGGTACTAATGCCCTGTCCCTTTAGTCCCGGTTCAATCCAGAACCGGGACAGATGGGCCTCCACGTGGCCTGTGCGCGGAGCCCAGGCAGGAGACCCTTTGGTCCCGGTTGGTGGCACCAACCGGGACCAATAGGCATCCACGCGTCAGCATTTCTGTGGCTGGGGTTTTTGTTTTTTTTGAAAGGGGGGAGGTTTGGGGGTTTTGTGGGGTTAATTTAGGTGTTTCATATATTGTGTTAGTTAGCTACAATTAATAGAGAGAAGTGTCCTGTCTTATATCCGTGCTTGGTCGACGCTACGTACTATACATACGTATAGAGAGGACTAGACACGCTAGCTAGCTAGTAAGCAAACGAAGGAAACAGAAGATTGTCATGAACATATATGCATACATAGAGAAGTGATATCGACCACCTCTCCTTCTCCAAGAGATTGGTCGAACAACAAGTTCTCGTATATCTATCCGACACTACCGGCTACATATATACAATAATTATCTCTTACAAATATAATCATACGGACTCATGGTCCACATAGTATTCTCCGTCTTCAGCGATCACGTGGTCAAAAAAGAATGCCGCCAATTCCTCTTGAATTGCTCGCATGCGAGCTGGTGCTAGGAGTTCATCCCGCTTTCGAAACATCTAATTTGAAGAAGGGGGTCAATACATATATATATGAATGAATGAAACTCAACACAAATGATGGTAATAAAATAAAATTGTGAATGTTGTTATTTACGTACTTCATATTGTTCGTCAGTGTAGCCCCGCTCACAGATCATGTGGCGGATAGACTCGCAAACGTAGTATCCACAGAAATCATTCCCTTGTTCCTGCCACAACCACTTTACAAGAAATAGAGGTCAATCAAACTGATAAGCAAGAATGCCAAATGGTATTGATGAAACTAGCGCTTGAATCAATAGAAGATGCGCGGAACATGCTACTATAGTACTTACTTTCGGGTGTCTAAATTGCAGCTTCTTCGGGAGTCCTGGAGCTTTTTTGGAGAATTTTTTCCAAACCCTGCCAGACAAAGAAAACAATTACTTGATATATCAGGAAATGAACAAAGTTGCTGATATGATGGATAATGATCGATTTAACTTACTTCTCGAGCATTTGAGTCATGTCCGCATAGTCCTGGGGATCTTTTCGTCTTGAGTCTAAGACGGTTACTAGTCCCTGCTCAAGCTTAATCTCTAGGAGAATATAGTGGTAACTGCACACGCATGCATAACTCATCAATTACATTACTATAACCTTGACTAATATATAAGGGAAACTGAATACGCACAAGACAGTAACACTCACCTGAAGTTGTAAGGAAAGAGTATTATATCTTTGTTTTCATTTATTACCAACGATCGTAGCAAGTTGGCCTCGGTATCTGCGGCATGAAATTTAACCTGAGTTGCATCTATGAGATATGTGTTAATGAACCCAATATCACCGACTTGTCTTTTCTTCAATTCGGCGATCTTCAATCTGCATAATATAGTGAGGATGATTATAAATACATGCAATGAAAGAGCTGAGCTATATAGAGAGACTTAATGACAGAAGTAGTACTACTTACAGACAGTAGCAGGTGACCGTTGTTTTATCGAGGGCCAATTGATTGAAAAACTGAAAGAACTCCTCAAATGGAACGGGCAACAGTTCAATTCCAACGAGGTCATGCTCCTTTTTAACTTTCACATACAAAGTACTCCTCCCCCCAGAGTCTCTGCAGATTTTCAAGTACCAATCATGCAATCTTCGCATCATCGTTGATAGAGAACTTTCATCTTTGACGAGAGGCTTCCCGTACTCGTATCTTTGTATCTGCACCTCCATGAAATCATAATGTACATCTTCGGGTAGGTAATCGCCAAGATTGCTATAACTGGGCACCATCCTCGGATCATTAGCGACGTTGTCGCTAGGCACCTTGAGCGGGGGGCACGATTGCTTCGCTTGTTCACCGAGCTGGGCAATTTGTTTCCCAGCTCATCGTTGTTTCAGCCTTTGATCACTGACAGTACTTCCCGACCGCTCCGCTTCGGCAAATTCCTTTCCAATAATGCGCTCATAGTTTCCTTTTGGCGGAGACTTGTGTGGTTTTGTCAGGGCAGCCAGAATGCGCTTCGCTTTCACCGGATCTACCTTCTCCTCCGGAGGTGGATGTTTCTTTGCTTTCACCCCTTTAAAGTAGTTCCTCACTTCTTCTCGTGCGATCTCGGCGTTCTCCTCCGGGGTCCTCTCGTATGGTAACTTCTCTGGAGTCTTCAGAGAAGGACCGAATCTGTATTTCCTCCCGCCTCTGGCTGTACTGCTAGACGCCGGCAGAGCAGACGGAGCGGTTGTCTTCTTTACTTGCTTACGAGGCGGAGGAGAAGGACTACGACGCGTCGGAGCAGCCGGAGCGGCGGTAGGTCTCTTCCGCCCTTGCTGATGAGGCGGAGAAGGAGGAGGGTGTCTGCTCGGGCGCGTCGGCGCAGGCGGAGTGCCCTCCCCGCGCCGGAGAAGGAGCCGGTCGAGTGCCCTGATTGTCACTCACCGGAGGAGGAGGCGGTGGAGGAGGCGGACTGCCCTGACTCGCCGGAGGAGGAGGCGGTGGAGGAGGTGGAGTGCCCTGACTTGCCGGAGGAGGAGGCGGTGGAGGAGGCGGAGTGCCCTGACTTGCCGGAGGAGGAGGAGGCGGAGGCGTCCAGTTCGGAAGGTTGATGAGCTCCTTCCGCCATAGGTATGGAGTCTTCAGAGCAGACCCCAGCCTAGTCTCCCCTTCACCGGTAGGGTGGTCAAGCTGGAGGTCCTCAAATCCCTCCGTTATTTCATCCACCATCACCTTAGCATATCCTTCTGGAATCGGCCGGCGGTGAAAAGTTGCGCCGGGTTCAGTAGGATAAACAGAGCCAACAGCCGCCTTGACCTTCAAATTCATCCATTGCGTCATAAGGTGGCAATTTTGAGACTCCGTGATAGCATCCACGGGATAGCTGGCAAGAGCCGTCAAGGCATGCTCCGGCTAAAGCAGCTCGGTGGAAGCCACTCTGCTTCTCCGCTGAGATGGCGGGGTAGCTTCGGGGGAAGCTTCGGCAGTATGTTTGCTACAATTTGCTTCTCGTTCCTCTATCGCTTGTACCCTTGCTTGCAGCGCTTGCATTTGGGTCTTCTGCAAGTTTTTCCTCCTCTCCTGGGATTTGTAACCACCTGTGTCCGGAAACCCAACCTTCCACGGAATGGAGCCTAGCGTGCCTCGTGTCCGTCCAGGGTGCTCAGGATTCCTGAGGGCCATTGTGAGCTCGTCGTTCTCTCTGTCTGGAAAGAACATCCCTTGCTGCACTGCTTCGATATACTGCTGAAGCTTCCTGACTGGTATGTCCATTTGATCGTTCGTCCAAATGCACTTCCCTGTTACAGGGTCCAAGGTTCCGCCAGCCCCGAAGAACCAAGTCCGGCAACGGTCTGGCCAGTTAATTGTCTCTGGTTCGATCCCTTTATCAACCAGATCATTCTCAGTCTTGGCCCACTTAGGTCGGGCTACGAGGTAGCCACTTGACCCCGTGCGATGGTGATGCTTCTTCTTCGCAGCATTTTGCTTGTTTGTCGCCGACATCTTCTTACTCTTTTTCGATGTCTTGTGGGCCACAAATGCGGGCCGGTGATCTCTGATCTTCTCATATCTGCCCTTGAATTCTGGTGTCTCTTTATTTTCGACAAACTTATTCAGCTCTTTCTTCCACCTCCTGAATAGTTCTGCCATCCTCTTAAGAGCAAAAGACTTGATTAATTGCTCTTTAATTGGCTTCTCTGGGTGAAATTTGACTGGAATCATTTTTCTGCATATCATTGACATAAGACACCTCAGGGTCTTCTGTAGCCGGCTTTAACCATTGCTGGATGCTGATCGGGATCTTGTCCCTAACCAAAACCCCGCACTGAGCAACAAATGCGCTCTTTGTCCGGAGGGGTTCAATCGGTTGGCCGTCAGGCGCGATTGCTATGATCTCAAACTTTTCATCCGAGCTCAACTTTTTCTTCGGGCCTCATCTCTTTACCAAAGTTGTGCTCGATCCGGAGGGCTAGAAAAAAGAACAAAGACTAAATTAATATGTGTACATACCAAAACAATGAATGCATCAATTAGCTAGTCAGCAGAAGCTTAACTAATATATATACCTGGCCGGACTCGTTCGGTCACCGGAGACGTCATCACGGTCTCCTTCTTGCACCGGCATTGGGTCACCGGAGCCGTCCTCACGGTCTCCTTCTTGCACCGGCATTAGGTCACCGGAGCCATCATAATCATAGCCAGCTGCTTCCAGACCATCAGTGTCGTTGAGAAACAACAAGACGACGTCATCACTTCCTCGTCCGATTATGTCCCCCAACAACTCTTCTTGTACTTCGTCTCGGGCGGTGTCCATAGTTTCTACAAATATTGACAACATGGCAATTATTATTCAAACATGACAGTGTTGGGGATCGTAGCAGAAATTAAAAAATTTCTACGCATCACCAAGATCAATCTATGGAGTATTCTAGAAACGAGGGGAATAGGAGTGCATCTACATACCCTTGTAGATCGCGAGTGGAAGCGTTCAAGTGAACGGGGATGATGGAGTCGTACTTGCCGTGATCCAAATCACCGATGACCAAGTGCCGAACCGACAACACCTCCGCGTTCAACACACGTACGGTTGGGAAGACGTCTCCTCCTTCTTGATCCAGCAAGAGGGAGGGAGAGGTTGATGAAGATCCAGTAGTACGACGGCGTGGTGGTGGATGCAGCAGGATCCCGGCAGGACTTCGCCAAGCACAAGCGGGGAGGAGAGGTGTTACGGAGGGAGAGGGAGGCGCCAAGAGCAAGGTGCGGCTGCCCTTCCTCCCTTCCACTATATATAGGGGCTAGGGGGGCGCATGCCCCCTTGGAGATCCCATCTAAAAGGGGGGGGGGGGCGGCGGCCCCTGGGGGCAACGGCCCCATTAGGGTTTCCAACCAGGGGGGCGCATGCCCCCTCGGGGGGCAACGGCCCCCTAGGGTTTCCAAGCCTAGGCGCCTTGGGCCCTTGGGTGGGGCGCACCAGCCCATCAGGGTCTGGTTCCCACGCCACTTCAGCCCATGGGGCCCTCCGGGATAGGTGGCCCCATCCGGTGGACACCCGGGACCCTTCCGGTGGTCCCGGTACAATACCGGTAACCCCCGAAACCTTCCGGCTGGCCGAAACTAGACTTCCTATATATAAATCTTTACCTCCGGACCATTCCAGAACTCCTCGTGACGTCCAGGATCTCATCCGGGACTCCGAACAACTTTCGGGTTACTGCATACTAATATCTCTACAACCCTAGCGTCACCGAACCTTAAGTGTGTAGACCCTACGGGTTCGGGAGACACGCAGACATGATCGAGACGCCTCTCCGGTCAATAACCAACAGCGGGATCTGGATACCCATGTTGGCTCCCACATGCTCCTTGATGATCTCATCGGATGAACCACGATGTCGAGGACTTAATCAATCCCGTATACAATTCCCTTTGTCAATCGGTACGTTACTTGCCCGAGACTCGATCGTCGGTATCCCAATACCTTGTTCAGTCTCGTTATCGGCAAGTCACTTTACTCGTACCGTAATGCATGATCCCGCGATCAACCACTTGATCACATTGAGCTCATTATGATGATGCATTACCGAGTGGGCCCAGAGATACCTCTCCGTCATACGGAGTGACAAATCCCAGTCTCGATTCGTGCCAACCCAACAGACACTTTCAGAGATACCTGTAATGTACCTTTATAGTCACCCAGTTACGTTGTGACGTTTGGCACACCCAAGGTACTCCTACGGTATCCGGGAGTTGCACAATCTCATGGTCTAAGGAAATGATACTCGACATTCAGAAAAGCTAAAGCAAACGAACTACACGATCTTTGAGCTAAGCTTAGGATTGGGTCTTGTCCATCACATCATTCTCCTAATGATGTGATCCCGTTATCAATGACATCCCCATGTCCATAGCCAGGAAACCATGACTATCTGTTGATCAATGAGCTAGTCAACTAGAGGCTCACTAGGGACACATTGTGGTCTATGTATTCACACATGTATTACGATTTCCGGATGATACAATTATAGCATGAATAATAGACAATTATCATGAACAAGGAAATATAATAATCATTTTATTATTGCCTCTAGGGCATATTTCCAACAGTCTCCCACTTGCACTAGAGTCAATCATCTAGTTACATTGTGATGAATCGAACACCCATGGAATTCTGGTGTTGATCATGTTTTGCTCTAGGGAGAGGTTTAGTCAACGGATCTGCTACATTCAGGTCCGTATGTACTTTACAAATTTCTATGTCTCCATTTTGAACACTTTCACGAATGGAGTTGAAGCGATGCTTGATATGCCTGGTCTTCCTGTGAAACCTGGGCTCCTTGGCAAGGGCAATAGCTCCAGTGTTGTCACAGAAGAGAGTCATCGGCCCCGACTCATTGGGTATGACTCCTAGGTCGGTGGTGAACTCCTTCACCCAGATTTCTTCTTGTGCTGCCTCCGAGGCTGCCATGTATTCTGCTTCACATGTAGATCCCGCCACGACGCTTTGCTTGCGACTGCACCAGCTTACTGCCCCACCATTCAAAATATACACGTATCCGGTTTGTGACTTAGAGTCATCCAGATCTGTGTCGAAGCTAGCGTCGACGTAACCCATTACGACGAGCTCTTCGTCACCTCCATAAACGAGAAACATATCCTTGGTCCTTTTCAGGTACTTCAGGATGTTTTTGACCGCTGTCCAGTGTTCCTTGCCGGGATTACTTTGGTACCTACCTACCAAACTTACGGCAAGGTTTACATCAGGTCTGGTACACAGCATGGCATACATAATAGACCCTATGGCTGAGGCATAGGGGATGACACTCATCTTTTCTATATCTTTTGCCGTGGTCGGGCATTGAGCCGTGCTCAATCGCACACCTTGCAATACAGGCAAGAACCCCTTCTTGGACTGATCCATATTGAACTTCTTCAATATCTTGTCAAGGTACGTACTTTGTGAAAGACCGATGAGGCGTCTCGATCTATCTCTATAGATCTTGATGCCTAATATATAAGCAGCTCCTCCAAGGTCCTTCATTGAAAAACACTTGTTCAAATAGGCCTTTATGCTTTCCAAGAATTCTACATCATTTCCCATCAATAGTATGTCATCCACATATAATATGAGAAATGCTACAGAGCTCCCACTCACTTTCTTGTAAACGCAGGCTTCTCCATAAGTCTGCATAAACCCAAACACTTTGATCATCTCATCAAAACGAATGTTCCAACTCCGAGATGCTTGCACCAGCCCATAGATCGAGTGTTGGAGCTTGCACACCTTGTTAGCATTCTTAGGATCGACAAAACCTTCCGGCCGTATCATACATGGATCCTATCTCGGATTTCATGCCTTCCAGCCATTTGTCGGAATCTGGGCCCGCCATCGCTTCTTCATAGTTCGAAGGTTCTCCGTTGTCTAACAACATGATTTCCAAGACAGGGTTGCCGTACCACTCTAGTGCGGAACGTGTCCTTGTGGACCTATGAAGTTCAGTAGCAACTTGATCTGAAGTTTCATGATCATCATCATCAACTTCCTCTCTAGTCGGTGCAGGCACCTCAGGAACATTTTCTTGAGCTGCGCCACTTACCGGTTCAAGAGGTAATACTTCATCAAGTTCTACCTTCCTCCCACTTATTTCTTTTGAGAGAAACTCTTTCTCTAGAAAGGACCCATTCTTGGCAACAAATATCTTGCCTTCGGATCTGAGGTAGAAGGTATACCCAACAGTTTCTTTAGGGTATCCTATGAAGACGCATTTTTCCGACTTGGGTTCGAGCTTTTCAGGTTGAAGTTTCTTGACATAAGCATCGCATCCCCAAACTTTTAGAAACGACAGCTTCGGTTTCTTCCCAAACCATAATTCATACGGTGTCGTCTCAACGGATTTGGACGGAGCCCTATTTAAAGTGAATGCAGCAGTCTCTAAAGCATAGCCCCAAAATGATAGCGGTAAATCGGTAAGAGACATCATAGATCGCACCATATCTAATAGAGTGCGATTATGACGTTCGGACACACCATTACGCTGAGGTGTTCCAGGCGGCGTGAGTTGTGAAACTATTCCACATTTTCTTAAGTGTGTGCCAAATTCGTGACTCAAGTATTCTCCCCCACGATCTGATCGCAAGAACTTGATTTTCCTGTCACGTTGATTCTCAACCTGACTCTGAAATTCCTTGAACTTTTCAAAGGTCTCAGACTTGTGTTTCATTAAGTAGACATACCCATATCTACTCAAGTCATCAGTGAGGGTGAGAACATAACGATAGCCACCGCGAGCCTCAACACTCATTGGACCGCACACATCAGTATGTATGATTTCCAATAAGTTGGTTGCTCGCTCCATTGTTCCTGAGAACGGAGTCTTGGTCATCTTACCCATGAGGCATGGTTCGCATGTGTCAAATGATTCGTAATCAAGAGACTCTAAAAGTCCATCTGCATGGAGCTTCTTCATGCGTTTGACACCTGTGTGACCAAGGCGGCAGTGCCACAAGTATGTGGGACTATCATTATCAACCTTACATCTTTTGGTATTCACACTATGAATATGTGTAGCATTACGCTCAAGATTCATTAAGAATAAACCATTCACCATCGGAGCATGACCATAAAACATATCTCTCATATAAATAGAACAACCATTATTCTCGGATTTAAATGAGTAGTCATCTCGTATTAAACGAGATCCTGATACAATGTTCATGCTCAAAGCTGGCACTAAATAACAATTATTGAGGTTTAAAACTAATCCCGTAGGTAAATGTAGAGGTAGCGTGCCGACGGCAATCACATCGACCTTGGAACCATTCCCGACGCGCATCATCACCTCATCCTTCGCCAGTCTCCGTTTATTCCGCAGCTCCTGCTTTGAGTTACAAATGTGAGCAACCGCACTGGTATCAAATACCCAGGAGCTACTACGAGTACTGGTAAGGTACACATCAATTACATGTATATCACATATACCTTTCGTGATGCCGGCCTTCTTGTCCGCTAAGTATTTGGGGCAGTTCCGCTTCCTGTGACCACTTCCCTTGCAATAAAAACACTCAGTCTCGGGCTTGTGTCCATTCTTTGGCTTCTTCCCGGCAGCTTGCTTACCGGGCGCGGCAACTCCCTTGCCGTCCTTCTTGAAGTTCTTCTTACCCTTGCCTTTCTTGAACTTAGTGGTTTTATTCACCATCAACACTTGATGTTCCTTTTTGACTTCTACCTCTGCTGATTTCAGCATTGCAAATACTTCAGGAATGGTCTTTTCCATCCCCTGCATATTGAAGTTCATCACAAAGCTCTTGTAGCTCGATGGAAGCGACTGAAGGATTCTGTCAATGACCGCGTCATCCGGGAGATTAACTCCCAGCTGAGTCAAGCGGTTATGCTACCCAGACATTGTGAGTATGTGCTCACTGATAGAACTATTTTCCTCCATCTTACAGCTGAAGAACTTGTCGGAGACTTCATATCTCTCGACCCGGGCATGAGCTTGGAAAACCATTTTCAGCTCTTCGAACATCTCATATGCTCCGTGTCGCTCAAAACGCTTTTGGAGCCCCGGTTCTAAGCTGTAAACCATGCCGCACTGAACGAGGGAGTAATCATCAGCACATGTCTGCCAAGCGTTCATAACGTCTTGGTTCTGTGGGACGGGTGCGTCACCTAGCGGTGCTTCTAGGACATAATCTTTCTTAGCAGCTATGAGGATGATCCTCAGGATACGGACCTAGTCCGTATAGTTGCTGCCATCGTCTTTCAGCTTGGTTTTCTCTAGGAACGCGTTGAAGTTGAGGACAACGTGGGCCATTTGATCTACAAGACATATTGTAAAGATTTTAGACTAAGTTCATGATAATTAAGTTCATCTAATCAAATTATTAAATGAACTCCCACTCGGATAGACATCCCTCCAGTCATCTAAGTATAACATGATCCGACTTAACTAGGCCGTGTCCGAGCATCACGTGAGACGGACTAGTCAACATCGGTGAACATCTTCATGTTGATCGTATCTTCTATACGACTCATGCTCGACCTTTCGGTCTTCTGTGTTCCGAGGCCATGTCTGTACATGCTAGGCTCGTCAAGTCAACCTAAGTGTATTGAGTGTGTAAATCTGTCTTACACCCGTTGTATTCGAACGTTAGAATCTATCACACCCGATCATCACGTGGTGCTTCGAAACAACGAACCTTCGCAACGGTGCACAGTTAAGGGGAACACTTTCTTGAAATTATTACGAGGGATCATCTTATTTAAGCTACCGTCGTTCTAAGCAAATAAGATGTAAAACATGATAAACATCACATGCAATCAAATAGTGACATGATATGGCCAATATCATTTGCTCCTTTTGATCTCCATCTTCGGGGCTCCATGATCATCGTTGTCACCGGCATGACACGATGATCTCCATCATCATGATCTCCATCATCGTGTCTTCTTGAAGTTGTCTCGTCATCTATTACTTCTACTACTATGGCTAACGCTTTAGCAATAAAGTAAAGTAATTACATGACGTTTATGTTGACACACAAGTCATAAATAAAAAAAGACAACTCCTATGGCTCCTGCCGGTTGTCATACTTATCGACATGCAAGTCGTGATTCCTATTACAAGAACATGATCAATCTCATACATCACATATATCATTCATCATTCATCACAACCTTTGGCCATATCACATCACAAAACACTTGCTGCAAAAACAAGTTAGGCGTCCTCTAATTGTTGTTGCAAGTTTTTACGTGGCTTCTATAGGTTTCTAGCAAGAACGTTTCTTACCTACGCCAAAACCACAATGTGAATTGCCAATTTCTATTTACCCTTCATAAGGACCCTGTTCATCGAATCCGATCCGACTAAAGTGGGAGAGACAGACACCCGCCAGCCACCTTATGCAACTAGTGCATGTCAGTCGGTGGAACCGGTCTCACGTAAGCGTACGTGTAAGCTTGGTCCGGGCCGCTTCATCCCACGACGCCGCCGAATCAAGATAAGACTAGTAACGGCAAGCAAATTGACAATATCGACGCCCACAACTACTTTGTGTTCTACTCGTGCATAGTAACTACGCATAGACCTAGCTCATGATGCCACTGTTGGGGATCGTAGCAGAAATTAAAAAAATTCTACGCATCACCAAGATCAATCTATGGAGTATTCTAGCAATGAGGGGAATAGGAGTGCATCTACATACCCTTATAGATCACGAGCGGAAGCGTTCAAGTGAACGGGGATGATGGAGTCGTACTCGCCGTGATCCAAATCACCGATGACCAAGTGCCGAACGGACAGCACCTCCGCGTTCAACACACGTACGGTTGAGAAGACGTCTCCTCCTTCTTGATCCAGCAAGGGGGAAGGAGAGGTTGATGAAGATCCAGCAGCACGACGGCGTGGTGGTGGATGCAGCAGGATCCTGGCAGGACTTCGCCAAGCACAAGCGGGGAGGAGAGGTGTTACGGAGGGAGAGGGAGGCGCCAAGAGCAAGGTGCGGCTGCCCTCCCTACCTTCCACTATATATAGGGGCTAGGGGGGGCGCATGCCCCCTTGGAGATCCCATCTAAAGGGGGGCGGCCCCTGGGGGCAACGGCCCCCTTAAGGTTTCCAACCAGGGAGGGCGCATGCCCCCTCGGGGGGCAACGACCCCCTAGGGTTTCCAACCCTAGGCGCCTTGGGCCCTTGGGTGGGGCACACCAGCCCATCAGGGACTGGTTCCCACGCCACTTCAGCCCATGGGGCCCTCCGGGATAGGTGGCCCCATCCGGTGGACCCCCGGGACCCTTCCGGTGGTCCCGGTACAATACCGGTAACCCTCGAAACCTTCCCGCTGGCCGAAACTGGACTTCCTATATATAAATCTTTACCTCCGGACCATTCCGGAACTCCTCGTGATGTCTAGGATCTCATCCGGGACTCCGAACAACTTTCGGGTTACTGCATACTAATATCTCTACAACCCTAGCGTCACCGAACCTTAAGTGTGTAGACCCTACGGGTTCGGGAGACACGCAGACATGACCGAGACGCCTCTCCGGTCAATAACCAATAGCGGGATCTGGATACCCATGTTGGCTCCCACTTGCTCCTCGATGATCTCATTGGATGAACCACGATGTCGAGGACTTAATCAATCCCGTATACAATTCCCTTTGTCAATCTGTACATTACTTGCCCGAGACTCGATCGTCGGTATCCCAATACCTTGTTCAGTCTCGTTACCGGCAAGTCACTTTACTCGTACCGTAATGCATGATCCCGTGATCAACCACTTGATCACATTGAGCTCATTATGATGATGCATTACCGAGTGGGCCCAGAGATACCTCTCCGTCATACGGAGTGACAAATCCCAGTCTTGATTCGTGCCAACCCAACAGACACTTTCGGAGATACCTGTAATGTACCTTTATAGTCACCCAGTTATGTTGTGACGTTTGGCACACCCAAGGTACTCCTACGGTATCCGGGAGTTGCTGTAGGATCGAAAGTATGTCTAGAGGGGGGTGATTAGACTACTTGACCAAATAAAACTTAACCTTTTCCCAATTTTAGTTCTTGGCAGATTTTAGCTAATTTAGGACAAGTCAAGCAATCATCACATAATTCAAGCAAGCATGCAAATAGTATATAGGCAGCGGAAAGTAAAGCATGCAACTTGCGAGAATGTAAAGGGAAGGGTTTGGAGAATTCAAACGCTATTGGAGACACGGATGTTTTTCCCGTGGTTCGGATAGGTGGTGTTATCCTACATCCACGTTGATGGAGACTTCAACCCACGAAGGGTAACGGTTGCGCGAGTCCACACAGGGCTCCACCCACGAAGGGTCCACGAAGAAGCAACCACCCACAAAGGGTCCACGAAGAAGCAACCTTGTCTATCCCACCATGGCCATCGCCCACACAGGACTTGCCTCACTAGCGGTAGATCTTCATGAAGTAGGCGATCTCCTTGCCCTTACAAACTCCTTGGTTCAACTCCACAATCTTGTCGGAGGCTCCCAAGTGACACCTAGCCAATCTAGGAGACACCACTCTCCAAGAAGTAACAAATGGTGTGTAGGTAATGAACTCCTTTCTCTTGTGCTTCAAATGATAGTCTCCCCAACACTCAACTCTCTCTCATAGGATTTGGATTTGGTGGAAAGAGGGTTTTAGTGGAAAGCAACTTGGGAAGGCTAGAGAACAAGATTCATATGGTAGGAATGGAATGTCTTGATCTCAACACATGAGTAGGTGGTTCTCTCTCAGAACATATGAGTTGGAATGGTGTGTGTGTTCTGATAGCTCTCTCATCGAATGAGAAGGAGGTGGAGGGGTATATATAGCCTCCACACAAAATCCAACCGTTACACAGTTTTCCAATCTCGGTGGGACCGAATCAACAAGCTTGGTCGGACCGAAAATGTAAACCTAGTGACCCTTAGTGATTTTCGGTGGGACTGACATGCAACTCGGTAGGACCGATATAGTTAGGGTTTGGGCATAACGTAATCTCGGTGAGACCGATTACACAAACTCGGTGAGACCGAATTTGGTAATTAGCTAACCAGAGAGTTGGTCAGGCAAACTCGGTGGGACCGATTTGCTCTTTCGGTGAGACCGAGTGGAACTCGGTGAGACCGAAAAGTTACAAAGGGGAAACACTGAGTTTACATTGCAATCTCGGTGGGACCGATTCGCTCTTTCGGTAAGACCGAAAAGTTACGAAAGGGAAACAGAGAGTTTGCAACCCCATCTCGGTGAGACCGAGATCCTTATTGGTAGAACCGAATTGCTAGGGTTTGGCAGTGGCTAATGACAAGTGAAACTCGATGGCGCCGGATAGGAAGAATCGGTAGGACCGAGTTTGGCTTAGGGTTTAGGTCATATGTGGATATGGGAAAGTAGTTGAGGGTTTTGGAGCATATCACTAAGCACATGAAGCAAGAGGCTCATTAAGCAACACCTCATCCCTCCTTAATAGTATTGGCTTTTCCTAAAGACTCAATGTGATCTTGGATCACTAAAATATAAATGAAGAGTCTTGCGCTTTTGAGCTTGAGCCAATCCTTTATCCTTAGCATTTTGAGGGTTCCACTTTCACATCCATGCCATGCCAATCATTGAGCTTTCCTGAAATAATCATCTTGGAATAGCATTAACTCAATGAGCTATATGTTGTTATGAATTACCAAAACCACCTAGGGATAGTTGCACTTTCAATCTCCCCCTTTTTGGTAATTGATGACAACATATAGATCAAAGCTTCAACAAATGATAATAAGCGTGAAATATATCGTCGCTTTGAGAAGTATGTGATAAGTAAGAGCTCCCCCTAAATTTGTGCATATTTAAAATTTGCTTTGGACTGTAAATGCACAAAGAGTTAGAGTCATGGGTTACTCTTCCATGTCACATACATCTTGGTGGAGCGCTTAAAATGATAAGAGTGAAATACATGCACTCATCACCAAGAGTAATGAATGATCACATAAGATAAGATAATAGCATTAAGCAAGCATTAAGTGTAGCTTATGATCAAACACATGATCATCAATGTCTCACAAATAATGACGTAGTATCTCAAGCACTCAAAAGCAGACAAGTTCGAAAAACCACCAAATAAAGCAAGAGAGAAAAGCAACACACTCTCTCTCGAAGCCTATGATCTATACATCTTCTCCCCCTTTGGCAACAAGTTACCAAAAAGTTCCTAGAAAATGCATAGCACTAGATCGACGCTCAGGCTTGATCTTCAGGTGGTGGTGGAGTCCGGATCACTCCAAGGACGAAGGCTTCGGTAGATGCTGAAGTAGTCGCTGGAGTTGGAGCAGAAGTAGATGCTGGAGCTGGTGGAACTGAGGCTGTAGCTGGTGCTGAAGTGGTGGCTCTGGTGTCAGCAACCGGCACGGCAGATGACCTCGGGCCTCGTGGCACTCTAGCAAAGGTATGAGTGGTAGTCCTGCCTCTCCTCTCCTGCATGTCCTCCTGGAGCTGCTCCACTGCAGACTGAACTTCCGTTACCTTGACATCCAAGTCATAGAACTTCTGTTCCATGATTCTCTCTAGGCTCTGCTGATTCTGAGTGAGAGTGGCCAGACTTTGCTCAATCCTCAGCGTGGATGCAATCAAGTAACCGAGCTGCTCTTGTTTGGTCTTCAAGAAGTATTCAGATGCCTCCTCTTGGGTAGGCATCTTGGCAGCTTTCTCCTTCCTTGCCGTCTCCTTATTTGCAAATGCTTGGGCAGATGATGGCTCGTTCTCAGTCATGACAACTTGATTGTCCTCGAAATCTGGACGGATGGGCAGGTGTTCCTTGTCCAACAGATATATGCCTGTGCCCATCTTTGAGTTGATGAGCTCCTAAATTTGAGGGGCATATCCGCAGCTCCTCTTCTGATCTGCTGCAGTCCTCTTGATAGTTTCCACTATGAGGCTCATCACCTTGAACTTCTGAGGCACATCAAACACATGTAGCAAGTTGATGGCATGGCCTCTGATCATCTTGTGATCTCCAGACTTAGGCAATAAGGTGTGCCTTAGTATCCAATTGATCGTCGGGAGCCCTGACAGAAGGTAATGCAAAGAGCCAAACTTGAAGGTATCAAGTGCTTCATTTGGGATCTCCTTGTACATATTTGACATTGAGTTGTGATCCATCTTCTTCTTGGCATAGATATCCAAGTCATCATCTTGCTCCGGGGCATTTATGATCTGTGCCCACTCAGCAACTGTGGATTGGTACCTTGTACCCTCAGACATCCATGTGATCCTCCCATCTGGAGAAAAGTGAGCCGTGGAGTAGAATTGCATGATCAGTTCCTCGTTCCACTTTGTGAGCTTCTGCCCAACAAAGTCAGCTACTCCACAAGCATGAAAGCTGTCATATACTCCTGGGTAGTGTTCCTCCTTCTCCCTCATGTAGGTCCAGTCAACCCATCTCATGTCACAGACAATTGGCTTCTTATCTAGTAAAACAGTCTCATAGAAATCCTGCTGCTCCTTGGTGTGAAACCTTTAGTCCACGGCAGTCCTTCTCCTTGAAGCATATGGGTCTGCTTCTCTCCATTTCCTCAGCCCTGAATCTCTTCTAAGCTTCATGTCCTCACCACAGGATGAGCATCGTTGTGGTCTAGGATCTTGGGCTTTAGCTTCCTTAGGACATTTTCTTCCTCATCCTCAGCAACAGTCTCAGGCACTGGGGCCTTGTTCTTCTCAGCTGCAGGAATGCTCCTTGTATTTCTCTTAGGTTTTGGCTTGGAGGCAGCTTTGGGCTTAGATGCAGTAGCCCCTGACCTTATGGCATCACCCATTAGCTTGGGTGCCTTGGGCGCTGGTGCAGCTGCCTCTTCTTCCTCTTCCTCTTCCATGATGGAAGCTTTGCCAAGCACTCTAGCCACAGTCTTCTTCACTCTCTCCTTCCTTTT
The DNA here is from genome assembly GCF_056163025.1 of Triticum urartu. Taxonomy (NCBI): domain Eukaryota; kingdom Viridiplantae; phylum Streptophyta; class Magnoliopsida; order Poales; family Poaceae; genus Triticum; species Triticum urartu. The sequence continues at coordinate 6,114,723 of NC_141877.1, forward strand.
CTTGCCCTCAGCTGCAACTGGCTCTTGGGAAGTGGGCTTCTCAGTTGAGGCTCTAGCCTTTGACATGGGCTGCCTGCCTGCTGGCCTTTTGATTTTCTGACCTGGCTTAGTGCCTTGAGCTGGCTCAATTCTCTTGGAAGTGGCCTCTTCCTCTGCCACATAGTCCTCATCTTCAGAGTCTGAAGTTTTCTTCTTCCTTTGTCTCGTGGCAGCCTTTGGCAAATTGCTAGGAGTGCTCCTGCTGCCTTCATCAGATGAACTGGAGGGAATAGTGCCCTCACTCATCACCACTTGCTGCTCTGACATATTTTGGCTATCACTTTGATCAGACATGCTGCAACTGACAGCTGACCCTGTGAATAGATTATAGATGAGGTAGAAAGGATGAGCATCACAAAATGCAGAGAATTTTGCAAAAGAATGATCCAAAAACTTAGTTTTAGTTTCCTACTGAAATCATCTCGGATCTACCGATTTTCAAACTCGGTGATACCGAAGCAATTTTGGAACCTAAACTAGTGAACTCGGTAGGACCGAGTCACAGTTCGGTGGCACCGAGACTACTAGGGTTTCACTGATTTCAAAAATCAGTCACACCGATAAGTAATTCTCGGTCAGACCGAGTCTCACTTGTGCAATGGCATAAGCCAAATCGGTGGGACCGAGTTTTTCAACTCGGTGGGTCCGAGATGGTTTCGGCGGAAACCTAAACCTAGAATTTTCGAATCAAACCTAAACTACGGGCGTTTTGACTGGATAGAAGTTTCTCAAACGTGGCAAGAATCAATATGATCACAATGTGCTAGGAATCAGATTGAGGAATAGCACAGAGATCAAGTCCATACGTTAGTTCGGCGGGGACTTGCTACGGCGGCAACGGCAGGGCAGAATTCCCGTTGACGGCGACGGATACCAGCGACTGGAGGCTGCTGGCGGCGAGAAGACGATCCGGAGACCTCGAGGGCAGAGCAGGCTATCACGCGGGCGAAGGGGTTCGGAGAAATTTCCAAATTTTGCCCGTGACTATATATAGCCCGACCCTGTCGGTGTGACCGAGTGGAACGACTCGGTGGCACCGAGATTCATAACTGCGTGCAGTTACTGAAACTCGGTGTGACCGAAAAGTTCAAATCCGTTGCACCGAGATCGAAAACCTAGATCAACTTAATGATCTCGGTAGGACCGAAAGTGGAGTATCGGTCAGACCGAGAATCATAAAGAGGTTTTGGAAGTTTAAGTCTATGACGAATCAGGGACTCCGAGCGCTCCTCACACAGAGTGGTTCGAATCTGACTTGATCAAATTTTGTGATGCAGCATGAATAGAGTTTGAGACGAGAAAAGCATAGATAGCTAGAGGAGGTTCTTACGCATTCTTGTCCATCCACTTGGCAAAAAGAAATAAAGCCGAACAATCAAAACAACAAGTGGATGTCCTCGAATGAGTAAAATATGCAACCAGCATGCTCACACAATAAGATGGCAAATGAAATATGTGACAAGACATGCACAACCAATACTAGCATCTATCAAGCAATTTGCGATGACTAGGTCATCTATATATGAGTATATTGACTTAGGAGTCAAGTGAGATCACTTGATCATGGGTCATACTCATCGTTTAAGCTCAAGTGGGGTTACCACTTTTACATAAAGCATTGTTTTGTTCACATCTTTAGAGTTGCTTTAGCTCAAGTCTTAGAGTAAAGCTCCCCCTAGATGTGATATCCCCCCTAAGAGGGATGAACTAACCTTGGGTTTTGTCGATGAAGACTTCATGTAGATATTGAAGATGTGGATGCTCAATGTTGATGTAGATCTCTTGGAGCTATCCATTTGAGTGAATTGCACTTTCAATACCTACATGGGTTAGTCCCACAAGGAACAAACAAGGATATCCATAGACATAGAGTGATGCACACAAAAGATGATGTCCATGAAAACTTTTAGGTTACCTTGTCCCTTGTCTTACCAATAAGAGGGTTTGTGACTCCTTGAACTAGTGCAAGATGTGGAAGTTGATTGCACTTGTTCTTGCCAAAATGATAAGAGTGAAGTATGTTGGCGGAATCACCCTCAAGAACTCTCTAGTTCTTCTTCTTTTGGATCCACATCATCTTGATGGGAATCCTTGGAGTTGTAGTCGTACTTGATGAAGTGGAGCTTGAAGTAGTCTTGGGAATCCACTTGACTAAGGTCTTCGGAGCTTCTTCAAATGCATCAATTTCCTCTTGAAGCTTGTCCTTGCCTTTTTGCTTGTAGTCTTGTGGTGGAAGATCGTCTTGAGCTTGTGTCCCCTTGAAAGAAGTATACTTCTCTTGTTGAGGGACAAACTTTGTCTTGGGGTATTGATCTTCTTCCCACTCAACTCCATTGGCATTGAACTTTCGTTCAAAACCAACACCTTGATTCTTCCGGTGCATTCCTTGCTTGCGCACAATTTCTTCGAATTGCTTACTCCCGGCAAGGCTTTTGTACACTCCTTTCTCTATAATTCCCTTCAATAAGCTATTTTCTTGCTCAAGTGTAACTTGGCTAAGAGAATCATTAGTGGAATCAAGAGAACTACTAGAAGCAACCATATTGGATGTAACATGATCATTGTTACTGCTAGAGGAAGAATCTTTCTTGTTAGACTTGACTTGAGGCATGTAAGTGGATAAGAGCAAACGCTTGGCAATGTAAGAAGAACTTTTCTTGCAGAGATTATCATTGATTGCTTTTAAGAACTCATGCTCTTGCTCAAGATTGAGCTTTTCAAAGCGTAATTTCTCATGAGCTCTTAAAAGTTCTCGATGATCTTCGAAGATAGTGTCATGAGCTAACTTAAGAGTTTTTAGTTCTTTAGTTAGAGCCTCAATCTTCTCCTTATCATTGTCATTCGTTTTATCTTGATTAGCATGATTAATTTGTCTTTTATCATAGTATTCATCACTAGAGTTGTCAACAAGCAAATCATCACCTAACAAGTCATCTTCATCACTATTGAAATCAACATACTCGGGGTGTGTTACCTTAGGACCTTTGGCCATGAAGCATCTTCCAATTCCCTCATTTGGTGAGTCAAATATGTCGTAGGAGTTGGTTAACACAAGTGCTAGACCGGCAACACCTTCATCTTGAGTATCTTCAGAGTCGGAGTGATAACTTCTCTCGGAGTGGCTGTCGGAGTCGGAGCCGGATACCCATTCACCAACATGAGCTTGATGTCTTCGTCTTGTGTAGCTCCTTGATGATTTTTCCTTCCTTTCCGAATCCTTGCTTCTCCGTGAGTATCTTCTCTCATAATGATCATCTCTACTCCTTCTCTCTCTTGGTGGTGATCCTTTGCTTCTTCTTTTTGGAGAATCTTCTCTTCTCTTGTAGGGAGCCGTACACTCATTGGAATAGTGTCCGGGTCTTCCACAATTGTAACAGTTTCGCTCTCGACTAGAAGATCTTTTGTCATTGTAGGACCTTGACTTGGAGCTTCTATATTTGCTTCTACTCTTGTAGAACTTGTTGAAGTTCCTCACCATTAAGATCAATTCTTCATTGAAGTCTTGTTTCTCACTTGATGATGTAGGGGCTTCACATGAGGCTTTATAGGCACCACTTGATTTGTTGTGAAGTTCCTCTTTATCCTTAAGTGACATCTCATGAGCAACAATTCTTCCAATCACCTCCGTTGGCTTGAGATCTTTGTAATTTGGCATCATTTGGATCAATGTGCACACGGTATCATATTTTCCATCCAAGGCTCTTAGAATCTTCTTGATGATGAATTTATCGGTCATCTCTTCACTTCCTAATCCGGCAATCTCATTTGTGATGAGAGCAAGCCTAGAGTACATTTCAGCGACACCTTCACCATCCTTCATCTTGAACTTGTCAAGTTGGCTTTGAAGTACATCCAACTTGGATTCCTTGACGGAGTCGGTACCTTCGTGCATATCAATCAAAGTGTCCCAAATTTCCTTTGCATTCTCAAGACGGCTGATTTTGTTGAATTCTTCGGGGCACAATCCGTTGAAGAGAATGTCACAAGCTTGAGCATTGTATTGCAACATCTTCAACTCATCCGCGGTAGCTTCACGGTTTGGTTCTCTCCCGTCAAAGAAGTCACCTTGCAAACCAACACACACAATAGCCCAAACAGCGGGGTTATGTCCAAGAATATGCATTTTCATTTTATGCTTCCAACTAGCAAAATTAGTACCATCAAAGTAAGGACCTCTACGGTGATAATTTCCCTCGCTAGACGCCATACTCTCCTAGGTTGTGAAACCAAGGCTATGACCACCAAAAGCTATGGAGATCAAGCAAATGGAGACCAAAGCTCTGATACCACTTGTAGGATCGAAAGTATGTCTAGAGGGGGGTGATTAGACTACTTGACCAAATAAAACTTAACCTTTTCCCAATTTTAGTTCTTGGCAGATTTTAGCTAATTTAGGACAAGTCAAGCAATCATCACATAATTCAAGCAAGCATGCAAAGAGTATATAGGCAGTGGAAGTAAAGCATGCAACTTGCGAGAATGTAAAGGGAAGGGTTTGGAGAATTCAAACGCTATTGGAAACACGGATGTTTTTCCCGTGGTTCGGATAGGTGGTGCTATCCTACATCCACGTTGATGGAGACTTCAACCCACGAAGGGTAACGGTTGCGCGAGTCCACACAGGGCTCCACCCAAGGGCAACAGTTGCGCGAGTCCACACAGGGCTCCACCCACGAAGGGTCCACGAAGAAGCAACCACCCACAAAGGGTCCACGAAGAAGCAACCTTGTCTATCCCACCATGGCCATCGCCCACACAGGACTTGCCTCACTAGCGGTAGATCTTCACGAAGTAGGCGATCTCCTTGCCCTTACAAACTCATTGGTTCAACTCCACAATCTTGTCGGAGGCTCCCAAGTGACACCTAGCCAATCTAGGAGACACCACTCTCCAAGAAGTAACAAATGGTGTGTAGGTAATGAACTCCTTGCTCTTGTGCTTCAAATGATAGTCTCCCCAACACTCAACTCTCTCTCATAGGATTTGGATTTGGTGGAAAGAGGGTTTTAGTGGAAAGCAACTTGGGAAGGCTAGAGAACAAGATTCATATGGTAGGAATGGAATGTCTTGATCTCAACACATGAGTAGGTGGTTCTCTCTTAGAACATATGAGTTGGAATGGTGTGTGTGTTCTGATGGCTCTATCATCGAATGAGAAGGAGGTGGAGGGGTATATATAGCCTCCACACAAAATCCAACCGTTACACAGTTTTCCAATCTCGGTGGGACCGAATCAACAAGCTCGGTCGGACCGAAAATGTAAACCTAGTGACCGTTAGTGATTTTCGGTGGGACTGACATGCAACTCGGTAGGACCGATATAGTTAGGGTTTGGGCATAACTTAATCTCGGTGAGACCGATTACACAAACTCGGTGAGACCGAAATTGGTAATTAGCTAACCAGAGAGTTGGTAAGGCAAACTCGGTGGGACCGATTTGCTCTTTCGGTGAGACCGAGTGGAACTCGGTGAGACCGAAAAGTTACAAAGGGGAAACACTGAGTTTACATTGCAATCTCGGTGGGACCGATTCGCTCTTTCGGTAAGACCGAAAAGTTACGGAAGGGAAACAGAGAGTTTGCAACCCCATCTCGGTGAGACCGAGATCCTTATCGGTAGAACCGAATTGCTAGGGTTTGGCAGTGGCTAATGACAAGTGAAACTCGGTGGCGCCGGATAGGAAGAATCGGTAGGACCGAGTTTGGCTTAGGGTTTAGGTCATATGTGGATATGGGAAAGTAGTTGAGGGTTTTGGAGCATATCACTAAGCACATGAAGCAAGAGGCTCATTAAGCAACACCTCATCCCTCCTTAATAGTATTGGCTTTTCCTAAAGACTCAATGTGATCTTGGATCACTAAAATATAAATGAAGAGTCATGAGCTTTTGAGCTTGAGCCAATCCTTTGTCCTTAGCATTTTGAGGGTTCCACTTTCACATCCATGCCATGCCAATCATTGAGCTTTCCTGAAATAATCATCTTGGAATAGCATTAGCTCAATGAGCTATATGTTGTTATGAATTACAAAACCACCTAGGGATAGTTGCACTTTCAGTTGCACAATCTCATGGTCTAAGGAAATGATACTTGACATTCAGAAAAGCTACAGCAAACGAACTACACGATCTTTGAGCTAAGCTTAGGATTGGGTCTTGTCCATCACATCATTCTCCTAATGATGTGATCCCGTTATCAATGACATCCCCATGTCCATAGCCAGGAAACCATGACTATCTGTTGATCAACGAGCTAGTCAACTAGAGGCTCACTAGGGACACATTGTGGTCTATGTATTCACACATGTATTACGATTTCCGGATAATACAATTATAGCATGAATAATAGACAATTATCATGAACAAGGAAATATAATAATCATTTTATTATTGCCTCTAGGGCATATGTCCAACAGACAGATGGATATATTAGTGGCAAACGTAGAACTAATATTAATTAGTGGCCTCGACGCTGCTTCTCTAGGGTTTGGGGTGGCCTCGACGCTACTTCTCTAGGGTTTGGGGTGGCCTCGACAACGCTTCAAGGATAAAAAAAAGAATAGGAAGAAGAAAAAAAAGAGGAGAAGAAAGAATAGAAGAATAGAGGAGTAAGAACTCCTCTATTCTTTCTTATCCTCTTTTTTTCTTCTTCTTCCTCTTTTTTTTGTCGGGAACGAGGGTCGTCGAGGGTCACCGAGCGGTAGAGGAAACCCTAAATAGCAAGTATCGTGGGTGTGAGATACATGTGGCCGTCGGTGTCGGACACTACATCCACGTCCCACAAGTGACGTGGGCGTCGAAGCCCGCGTCACTTGTGGGACGTGGATGTATTGTCCGACACCGACGGCCACATGTATCTCACACCGATGATACTTGCTATTTAGGGTTTCCTCTACCGCTCGGCGACCCTGACCCTCGACGACCCTCGTTTCCGATAAAATAAAGAGGAAGAAGAAGAAAAAAAAGCTTTTTTTTTCTTCTTCTTCCTCTTTATTTTATCGGAAACGAGGGTCGTCGAGGGTCAGGGTCGCCGAGCGGTAGAGGAAACCCTAAATAGCAAGTATCGTGGGTGTGAGATACATGTGGCCGTCGGTGTCGGACACTACATCCACGTCCCACAAGTGACGTGGGCGTCGAAGCCCGCGTCACTTGTGGGACGTGGATGTAGTGTCCGACACCGACGGCCACATGTATCTCACACCGACGATACTTGCTATTTAGGGTTTCCTCTACTGCTCGGCGACCCTCGACGACCTTCGTTCCCGATAAAAAAAGAGGGAGAAGAAGAAAAAAAAGAGGAGAAGAAAGAATAGAGGAGATCTTCTCCTCTATTCTTTCTTCTCCTCTTTTTTTTCTTCTTCCTCTTCTTTTTTTTATCCTCTTCTTCCTCTCATGTTCGACGACCCTCGACCCCTCGGCGACCCTAGACCCCCTCTCGACCTCCTCATGTCGAAGTTATTGGGTAGGGGGTATATCGACAACGACATACCCGATACATACATACATACATATCACATGCATCCATACATATATGAACAAAATTAATATCTACTAATTAACAACCAAAATAAAAAAACTAATACATATAGGAAGAAGAAGAAAAAAGAAGAGAAGAAAGAATAGAGGAGGAGAAAGAATAGAGGAGAAGACTTCCTCTCCTCTTCTTCTCCATCTTCTTCCCCTTCTTCCCCGCCTCTCTCATGAATGTCCGACGTCCCCCCTCCCCCCTCATCATCATCTATCATCCCCCCTCTCATGTTCGACGACCCTCGACCCCTCGGCCACCCTCTTGACACACCCACGACCTAAAATGACCTAAAATGAAAATAACCTAAAATGCACTAATGTTATCGACGACCCTCTCGACACACCCACGAATAAGAAAATATATCATCTTCTTCATCTCCTCTTCTTTGCATATTCACATAGCCACATACACATACATAGCCACATACATATTCATCTATGAATAAAAAAACATCATAGGTACAATTCATATCGACATTCATACATACATGAAAAAAATTATATGAACATCGTGAACAAAAAGATCATCGAGCAAAATTATTTTCCATGAACATACATATAGCCACATTCATATAGAACTTTTGCATATATGAACATATATAGATGATTTTCTAAAAATGTAACTTTTGCATATAAACAGAGAGCAGTGGCAGCAATGGGTGGCGTCGTCGGCGATGGGGATGGGAAAGGGGGGAGCTCACTGGGGGCGGGCGGCGACGGGGAGAGGAGGCCAGCGACGGGAAGGAGGACGGCGGGCTCGGGGATGCCGGCGACGGGGACGGCATGCGCGGGGCGCGCAGCACGCGGTGACGGGAACGACGGGCTCGGGGTGGCACACGGCGACGGGGACGGCGGCGGGCTCGGGGCGGCACATGGCGACGGGGACGAGGAGGCGGGGCTCGGGGCAGGGCGGACGGCAGCGGGCTCGGGGCAGGGCGGCCGGCGACGGGCAGGAGGGCGCGACGACGACGACAGCGATAGGGCGCGGCGACAGCGACGGGGCAGGGCGCGGCGACGGCAAGCATGCGGGGATGGGGCAGGGCGCAGCGACGGCGACGAGGAGGATGAGCAGCCTGGCGGCATCGGCGATGGGGAATGGAGCAGTTGGCGAAATTTTCGCAAGTGTGGGCTTATATAGGAGGTGTTGGTAACGTAGTAATTTCAAAAAATTTCCTACGCACACGCAAGATCATGGTGATGCATAGCAACGAGAGGGGAGAGTGTGATCTACGTACCCTTGTAGATCGACAACGGAAGCGTTAGCACAACGTGGTTGATGTAGTCGTACGTCTTCACGGCCCGACCGATCAAGCACCGAAACTACGACACCTCCGAGTTCTAGCACACATTCAGCTCGATGACGATCCCGGGACTCCGATCCAGCAGAGTGTTGGGGAAGAGTTCCGTCAGCACGATGGTGTGGTGACGATCTTGATGTACTACCGTCGCAGGGCTTCGCCTAAGCACCGCTACAATATTATCGAGGACTATGGTGGAAGGGGGCACCGCACACGGCTAAGAATATGATCACGTGGATCAACTTGTGTCTCTAGGGGTGCCCCCTGCCTCTGTATATAAAGGATCAAAGGGGGGTGCAGCCGGCCAGGAGAGGGCGCGCCAGGAGGAGTCCTACTCCCTCCGGGAGTAGGATTCCCCCCTTTCCTAGTTGGAATAGGATTCGGGAGGGGGTAAAGAGGAGAGAGAGAAGGAAGGGGGGGCGCCGCCCCCCTCTCCTTGTCCTATTCGGACTAGGGGGGAGGGGCGCGCGGCCCAGCCCTGGCCACCTCTCCTCTCTTCCACTAAGGCCCACTAAGGCCCATATACCTCCCGGGGGGTTCCGGTAACCTCCCGGTACTCCGGTAAAATCCCGATTTCACCCGGAACACTTCCGATATCCAAATATAGGCTTCCAATATATCAATCTTTATGTCTCGACCATTTTGAGACTCCTCGTCATGTCCCCGATCCCATCCAGGACTCCGAACTCCTTCGGTACATCAAAACTCATAAACTCATAATATAACTGTCATCGAAATGTTAAGCGCGCGGACCCTACGGGTTCGAGAACAATGTAGACATGACCGAGACACGTCTCCGGTCAATAAAAAATAGCGGAACCTGGATGCTCATATTGGCTCCTACATATTCTACGAAGATCTTTATCGGTCAGACCGCATAACAACATATGTTGTTCCCTTTGTCATCGGTATGTTACTTGCCCGAGATTCGATCGTCGGTATCTTAATACCTAGTTCAATCTCGTTACCGGCAAGTCTCTTTACTCATTCCGTAATACATCATCTCACAACTAACTCATTAGTTGCAATGCTTGCAAGGCCTATGTGATGTGTATTACCGAGAGGGCCCAGAGATACCTCTCCGACAATCGGAGTGACAAATCCTAATCTCGAAATACGCCAACCCAACATGTACCTTTGGAGACACCTGTAGAGCACCTTTATAATCACCCAGTTACGTTGTGACGTTTGGTAGCACACAAAGTGTTCCTCCGGTAAACGGGAGTTGCATAATCTCATAGTCATAGGAACATGTATAAGTCATGAAGAAAGCAATAGCAACATACTAAACGATCGGGTGCTAAGCTAATGGAATGGGTCATGTCAATCAGATCATTCACCTAATGATGTGATCCCGTTAATCAAATAACAACTCTTTGTCCATGGTCAGGAAACATAACCATCTTTGATTAACGAGCTAGTCTAGTAGAGGCATACTAGTGACACTCTGTTTGTCTATGTATTCACACATGTATTATGTTTCCGGTTAATACAATTCTAGCATGAATAATAAACATTTATCATGATATAAGGAAATAAATAATAACTTTATTATTGCCTCTAGGGCATATTTCCTTCAGTCTCCCACTTGCACTAGAGTCAATAATCTAGATTATACAGTAATGATTCTAACACCCATGGAGCCTTGGTGCTGATCATGTTTTGCTCATGGAAGAGGCTTAGTCAACGTGTCTGCTACATTCAGATCCGTATGTATCTTGCAAATCTCTATGTCTCCCACCTGGACTAGATCCCGGATGGAATTGAAGCGTCTCTTGATGTGCTTGGTTCTCTTGTGAAATCTGGATTCCTTTGCCAAGGCAATTGCACCAGTATTGTCACAAAAGATTTTCATTGGACCCGATGCACCAGGTATGACACCTAGATCGGATATGAACTCCTTCATCCAGACTCCTTCATTTGCTACTTCCAAAGCAGCTATGTATTCTGCTTCACACGTAGATCCCGCCACGACGCTTTGTTTAGAACTGCACCAACTGACAGCTCCACCATTTAATGTAAATACGTATCCAGTTTGCGATTTAGAATCGTCCGGATTAGTGTCAAAACTCACATCGACGTAACCATTTACGATTAGCTCTTTGTCACCTCCATAAACGAGAAACATATCCTTAGTCCTTTTCAGGTATTTCAGGATGTTCTTGACCGCTGTCTAGTGATCCACTCCTGGATTACTTTGGTACCTCCCTACTAGACTTATAGCAAGGCACACATCAGGTCTGGTACACAACATTGCATACATGATAGAGCCTATGGCTGAAGCATAGGGAACATCTTTCATTTTCTCTCTATCTTCTGCAGTGGTCGGGCATTGAGTCTGACTCAACTTCACACCTTGTAACACAGGCAAGAACCCTTTCTTTGCTTGATCCATTTTGAACTTCTTCAAAACTTTGTCAAGGTATGTGCTTTGTGAAAGTCCAATTAAGCGTCTTGATCTATCTCTATAGATCTTAATGCCTAATATGTAAGCAGCTTCACCGAGGTCTTTCATTGAAAAACTCTTATTCAAGTATCCCTTTATGCTATCCAGAAATTCTATATCATTTCCAATTAGTAATATGTCATCCACATATAATATCAGAAATGCTACAGAGCTCCCACTCACTTTCTTGTAAATACAGGCTTCTCCAAAAGTCTGTATAAAACCAAATGCTTTGATCACACTATCAAAGCGCTCCGAGAGTCTTGCACCAGTCCATAAATGGATCGCTGGAGCTTGCACACTTTGTTAGCTCCCTTTGGATCGACAAAACCTTCTGGTTGCATCATATACAACTCTTCTTCCAGAAATCCATTCAGGAATGCAGTTTTGACATCCATCTACCAAATTTCATAATCATAAAATGCGGCAATTGCTAACATGATTCGGACATACTTAAGCATCGCTACGGGTGAGAAGGTATCATCGTAGTCAATCCCTTGAACTTGTCGAAAACCTTTTGCGACAAGTCGAGCTTTGTAGACAGTAATATTACCGTCAGCGTCCGTCTTCTTCTTGAAGATCCATTTATTCTCAATTGCTTGCCGATCATTGGGCAAGTCAACCAAAGTCTGTACTTTGTTCTCATACATGGATCCCATCTAAGATTTCATGGCTTCAAGCCATTTTGCGGAATCTGGGCTCACCATCGCTTCTTCATAGTTCGTAGGTTCATCATGATCTAGTAGCATGACTTCCAGAACAGGATTACCGTACCACTCTGGCGCGGATCTCACTCTGGTTGATCTACGAGGTTCAGTAGTATCTGAAGTTTCATGATCATTATCATTAGCTTCCTCACTAATTGGTGTAGGTGTCACAGAAACAGATTTCTGTGATGTACTACTTTCCAATAAGGGAGTAGGTACAGTTACCTCGTCAAGTTCTACTTTCCTCCCACTCAATTCTTTCGAGAGAAACTCCTTCTCCAGAAAGTTTCCGAATTTAGCAACAAAAGTCTTGCCTTCAGATCTGTGATAGAAGGTGTATCCAATAGTTTCCTTTGGATATCCTATGAAGACACATTTTTCCGATTTGGGTTCGAGCTTATCGGGTTGAAGCTTTTTCACATAAGCATCGCAGCCCCAAACTTTCAGAAATGACAACTTTGGTTTCTTGCCAAACCACAGTTCATAAGGCGTCGTCTCAACGGATTTTGATGGTGCCCTATTTAACGTGAATGCGGCCGTCTCTAGAGCGTATCCCCAAAACGATAGCGGTAAATCAGTAAGAGACATCATAGATCGTACCATATCTATTAAAGTATGATTACGACGTTCGGACACACCATTACGCTGTGGTGTTCCGGGTGGCGTGAGTTGCGAAACTATTCCACATTGTTTCAAATGTACACCAAACTCGTAACTCAAATATTCTCCTCCACGATCAGATCGTAGGAATTTTATTTTCTTGTTACGATGATTTTCAACTTCACTCTGAAATTCTTTGAACTTTTCAAACGTTTCAGACTTGTGTTTCATTAAGTAGATATACCCATATCTGCTTAAGTCATCTGTGAAGCTGAGAAAATAACGATATCCGCCACGAGCCTCAACATTCATCGGACCACATACATCTGTATGTATGATTTCTAACAAATCTGTTGCTCTCTCCATAGTACCGGAGAACGGTGTTTTTGTCATGTTACCCATAAGGCACGGTTCGCAAGTACCAAGTGATTCATAATCAAGTGGTTCCAAAAGCCCATCAGTATGGAGTTTCTTCATGCGCTTTATACCGATATGACCTAAACGGCAGTGCCACAAATAAGTTGCACTATCATTATCAACTCTGCATCTTTTGGTTTCAACACTATGAATATGTGTGTCACTACTATCGAGATTTAATAAGAATAGACCACTCTTTAAGGGTGCATGACCATAAAAGATATTACTCATGTAAATAGAACAACCATTATTCTCTGATTTAAATGAATAACCGTCTCGCATCAAACAAGATCCAAATATAATGTTCATGCTTAACGCTGGCACCAAATAACAATTATTTAGGTCTAATATTAATCCCAAAGGTAGATGTAGAGGTAGCGTGCCGACTGCGATCACATCGACTTTGGAACCATTTCCCACACGCATCGTCACCTCGTCCTTAGCCAATCTTCGCTTAATCCGTAGTCCCTGTTTCGAGTTGCAAATATTAGCAACAGAACCAGTATCAAATACCCAGGTGCTACTGCGAGCATTAGTAAGGTACACATCAATAACATGTATATCACATATACCTTTGTTCACCTTTCCATCCTTCTTATCCGCTAAATACTTGAGGCAGTTCCGCTTCCAGTGACCAGTCTGCTTGCAGTAGAAGCACTCAGTTTCAGGCTTAGGTCCAGGTTTGGTTTTCTTCTCTTGAGCAGCAACTTGCTTGCTATTCTTTTTGAAGTTCCCCTTCTTCTTCCCTTTGCCCTTTTTCTTGAAACTAGTGGTCTTGTTGACCATCAACACTTGATGCTCCTTCTTGATTTCTACCTCCGCAGCTTTCAGCATTGCGAAGAGCTCGGGAATAGTCTTATTCATCCCTTGCATATTATAGTTCATCATGAAGCTCTTGTAGCTTGGTGGCAGTGATTGGAGAATTCTGTCAATGACGCAATCATCTGGAAGATTATCTCCCAATTGAATCAAGTGATTATTATACCCAGACATTTTGAGTATATGCTCACTGACAGAACTGTTCTCCTCCATCTTGCAGCTATAGAACTTATTGGAGAGTTCATATCTCTCAATCCGGGCATTTGCTTGAAATATTAACTTAAACTCCTGGAACATCTCATATGCTCCATGACGTTCAAAACGTCGTTGAAGTCCCGATTCTAAGCCATAAAGTATGGCACACTGAACTATCGAGTAGTCATCAGCTTTGCTCTGCCAGACGTTCATAACATCTGGTGTTGCTCCAGCAGCAGGCCTGGCACCCAGCGGTGCTTCCAGGACGTAATTCTTCTGTGCAGCAATGAGGATAATCCTCAAGTTACGAACCCAGTCCGTGTAATTGCTACCATCATCTTTCAACTTTGCTTTCTCAAGGAACACATTAAAATTCAACGGAACAACAACACGGGCCATCTATCTACAATCAAACATGAATAAGCAAGATACTATCAGGTACTAAGTTCATGATAAATTTAGGTTCAATTAATCATATTACTTAAAGAACTCCCACTTAGATAGACATCCCTCTAATCCTCTAAGTGATTACGTGATCCAAATCAACTAAACCATGTCCGATCATCACGTGAGATGGAGTAGCTTCATTGGTGAACATCACTATGTTGATCATATCTACTATATGATTCACGCTCGACCTTTCGGTCTCCGTATTCCGAGGCCATATCTATATATGCTTGGCTCATCAAGTATAACCTGAGTATTCCGCGTGTGCAACTGTTTTGCACCCGTTGTATTTGAACATAGAGCCTATCACACCCGATCATCACGTGGTGTCTCAGCACGAAGAACTTTCGCAACGGTGCATACTCAGGGAGAACACTTCTTGATAATTAGTGAGAGATCATCTTATAATGCTACCGTCAATCAAAGCAAGATAAGATGCATAAAAGATAAACATCACATGCAATCAATATAAGTGATATGATATGGCCATCATCATCTTGTGCTTGTCATCTCCATCTTCGAAGCACCGTCATGATCACCATCATCACCGGCGCGACACCTTGATCTCCATCGTAGCATCGTTGTCGTCTCGCCAATCTTTATGCTTTCACGACTATCGCTACCGCTTAGTGATAAAGTAAAGCATTACAGCGCGATTGCATTGCATACAATAAAGCAACAACCATATGGCTCCTGCCAGTTGCCGATAACTCGGTTACAAAACATGATCATCTCATACAATAAAATTTAGCATCATGTCTTGACCATATCACATCACAACATGCCCTGCAAAAACAAGTTAGACGTCCTCTACTTTGTTGTTTGAAGTTTTACGTGGCTGCTATGGGCTTAAGCAAGAACCAACCTTACCTACGCATCAAAACCACAACGATAGTTTGTCAAGTTGGTGCTATTTTAACCTTCGCAAGGACCGGGCGTAGCCACACTCGGTTCAACTAAAGTTGGAGAAACTGTCACCCGCTAGCCACCTTTGTGCAAAGCACGTCGGGAGAACCGGTCTCGCGTAAGCGTACGCGTAATGTCGGTCCGGGCCGCTTCGTCCAACAATACCGCCAAACCAAAGTATGACATGCTGGTAAGCAGTATGACTTATATCGCCCACAACTCACTTGTGTTCTACTCGTGCAAATAACATCAACACATAAAACCTAGGCTCTGATACCACTGTTGGGTAACGTAGTAATTTCAAAAAATTCCTACGCACACGCAAGATCATGGTGATGCATAACAACGAGAGGGGAGAGTGTGATCTATGTACCCTTGTAGATCGACAACGGAAGCGTTAGCACAACGTGGTTGATGTAGTCGTACGTCTTCACGGCCCGACCGATCAAGCACCAAAACTACGACACCTCCGAGTTCTAGCACACGTTCAGCTCGATGACGATCCCGGGACTCCGATCCAGCAGATTGTCGGGGAAGAGTTCCGTCAGCATGACGGCGTGGTGACGATCTTGATGTACTACCGTCGCAGGGCTTCGCCTAAGCACCGCTACAATATTATCGAGGACTATGGTGGAAGGGGGCACCGCACACGGCTAAGAATATGATCACGTGGATCAACTTGTGTCTCTAGGGGTGCCCCCTGCCTCTGTATATAAAGGATCAAAGGGGGGGTGCAGCCGGCCAGGAGAGGGCGCGCCAGGAGGAGTCCTACTCCCTCCGGGAGTAGGATTCCCCCCTTTCCTAGTTGGAATAGGATTCGGGAGGGGGTAAAGAGGAGAGAGAGAAGGAAGGGGGGGCGCCGCCCCCCTCTCCTTGTCCTATTCGGACTAGGGGGGAGGGGCGCGCGGCCCAGCCCTGGCCACCTCTCCTCTCTTCCACTAAGGCCCACTAAGGCCCATATACCTCCCGGGGGGTTCCGGTAACCTCCCGGTACTCCGGTAAAATCCCGATTTCACCCGGAACACTTCCGATATCCAAATATAGGCTTCCAATATATCAATCTTTATGTCTCGACCATTTTGAGACTCCTCGTCATGTCCCCGATCCCATCCAGGACTCCGAACTCCTTCGGTACATCAAAACTCATAAACTCATAATATAACTGTCATCGAAACGTTAAGCGCGCGGACCCTACGGGTTCGAGAACAATGTAGACATGACCGAGACACGTCTCCGGTCAATAAAAAATAGCGGAACCTGGATGCTCATATTGGCTCCTACATATTCTACGAAGATCTTTATCGGTCAGACCGCATAACAACATATGTTGTTCCCTTTGTCATCGGTATGTTACTTGCCCGAGATTCGATCGTCGGTATCTTAATACCTAGTTCAATCTCGTTACCGGCAAGTCTCTTTACTCGTTCCGTAATACATCATCTCACAACTAACTCATTAGTTGCAATGCTTGCAAGGCCTATGTGATGTGTATTACCGAGAGGGCCCAGAGATACCTCTCCGACAATCGGAGTGACAAATCCTAATCTCGAAATACGCCAACCCAACATGTACCTTTGGAGACACCTGTAGAGCACCTTTATAATCACCCAGTTACGTTGTGACGTTTGGTAGCACACAAAGTGTTCCTCCGGTAAACGGGAGTTGCATAATCTCATAGTCATAGGAACATGTATAAGTCATGAAGAAAGCAATAGCAACATACTAAACGATCGGGTGCTAAGCTAATGGAATGGGTCATGTCAATCAGATCATTCACCTAATGATGTGATCCCGTTAATCAAATAACAACTCTTTGTCCATGGTCAGGAAACATAACCATCTTTGATTAACGAGCTAGTCTAGTAGAGGCATACTAGTGACACTCTGTTTGTCTATGTATTCACACATGTATTATGTTTCCGGTTAATACAATTCTAGCATGAATAATAAACATTTATCATGATATAAGGAAATAAATAATAACTTTATTATTGCCTCTAGGGCATATTTCCTTCAGGAGGACCTATGGTCCCGGTTCGTCGCACGAACCGGGACGAATGTGCACCTATGGTCCCGGTTGGTGCTACCAACCGGGACCAAAGGCCTCTTTTCGACAGCCCAAAGGGCGGGAAGCAGAGGCGTTTGGTCCCGGTTGGTCGCACCAACCGGGACTAAAGGGGGGCATTCGTCCCGGTTGGTGGTACGAACCGGTACCAATGTACCCCTTTAGTCCCGGCTGGTGCTACCAACCGGGACCAAACGCCCTGTGCTGGCGCGGTGCGGTCGTAAGTTTAGTCCCACCTCGCTAGTTGAGAGGGGCTCGGAGTGGTTTATAAGCCTCGCTGCCACATCCCTCTCGAGCTCCTCTCTATTGAAGGCTTACGGGCCTAATCTGTGCACTGCTATGCCTGTTGGGCCTGCTGGGCCTTCTGCGGGCCTGAATCCTGGCCCATGTAAGGGTTTCTAGTCGTATTCAGGCCGTGGAGGCCTAGTAGGTGGCATTTTTTTGTTTTCTTTTTTTTCTTTTTTGCTTTTTATTTTTTTATTTGTACTAAATACTTATAGTTTTTTAGTGATTTCTTTTTGCTTTTAGGTCACAAAAATTATAAACTTTCTGTTAGTGCCATTAGTTTTAAAATTTGATTTTTTTTTTGTTTTCTTCTTTTGTTTTCTTTTTTTCTTTTTTTATTTGTACTAAATACTTATAGTTTTTTAGTGATTTCCTTTTGCTTTTAGGTCACAAAAATTATAAACTTTCTGTTAGTGCCATTAGTTTTAAAATTTGATTTTTTTTGTTTTCTTCTTTTGTTTGATTTTTTGCTTTTTATTTTTTTATTTGTACTAAATACTTATAGTTTTAAAATGTATGTGAATCACTAGTTTATGAATAACTTTACTATGAAGTTAGATTTTTGAGTGATTCTTTTTCCTGCTACTTAATATTACAGTGTTTTATCATTATACTCTATTTGGTAATTTTAGGTTATTTTAATATCTGTTTTAATCAAAAACAAATTTTGTTATTTTTTTGCTATTAAATTCTTTTTGCTATTAATGTGTTGAACAAAAAATACTTTCTGAATTTAAGTTGCATAAATTTTATATAAGTTTAGTTTAAAAATACTAGAGGTTTACAAAAACTTTTTAGTTGATTCCTTTTGCTTTTTTTAGCTATAAGACCCTGAAATTGAAAAGCATTTCAAATGAACTCCGAAAAGGTTGAAAGTTGGCATGGTATCATCATTTCACCCACATAGCATGTGCAACAAAGTTGAGATGGTTACGGCAAAAACTGGATGCACTTCGTGTACAAAACGGACAATCTCTTTCGAAGTATCAGGGTTTCAGACGAAAGATCATCTGTTACAAAGGGATTTCATTTTCTTGATCTTATTTGAACTCCATATTTTTTCTGTGTTCAAAATGCACCATTCAAAGCCACATCATCAATTTTCAACCCTTTCTGACTTCATTTGTTATTTTTCATGCATTTACTGATTTTTTTGAGCTATAGTACCCTGAAATTGAAAAGCATTTCAAATGAACTCCGAAAAGGTTGAAAGTTGGCATGGTATCATCATTTCACCCACATAGCATGTGCAACAAAGTTGAGATGGTTACGGCAAAAACTGGATGCACTTCGTGTAGAAAACGGACAATCTCTTTCGAAGTATCAGGGTTTCGCACGAAAGATCATCTGTTACAAAGGGATTTCATTTTCTTGAACTTATTTGAACTCCATATTTTTTCTGTGTTCAAAATGCACCATTCAAAGCCACATCATCAATTTTTCAACCCTTTCTGACTTCATTTGTTATTTTTCATGCATTTACTGATTTTTTTTGAGCTATAAGACCCTGAAATTGAAAAGCATTTCAAATGAACTCCGAAAAGGTTGAAAGTTGGCATGGTATCATCATTTCACCCACATAGCATGTGCAACAAAGTTGATATGGTGACGGCAAAAACTGGATGCACTTCGTGTACAAAACGGACAATCTCTTTCGAAGTATCAGGGTTTCGGACGAAAGATCATCTGTTACAAAGTTGGCATGGTATCATCATAATAGTTGCGGGAGAAAGTCTTCACTTTTTCTTCGCTTGTGTCATTTGCTTATTGCGCCGTAACCATGGATAATCTTCATCGTTTATCAGGATGCTTGGGTCAGCCTTGACATTGAAGGGAGGAATTTCATGAAACTTTTCATAATCTTCAGACATGTCTGTCTTGCCGTCCACTCCCAGGATGTCCCTTTTACCTGAAAGAACTATGTGGCGCTTTGGCTCATCGTATGATGTATTTGCTTCCTTATCTTTTCTTTTTCTCGGTTTGGTAGACATGTCCTTCACATAGATAACCTGTGCCACATCATTTGCTAGGACGAACGGTTCGTCAGTGTACCCAAGATTTTTCAGATCCACTGTTGTCATTCCATACTGTGGGTCTACCTGTACCCCGCCGCCTGACAGATTGACCCATTTGCACTTAAACAAAGGGACCTTAAAATCAGGTCCGTAGTCAAGTTCCCATATGTCCACTATGTAACCATAATATGTGTCCTTTCCGCTCTCGGTTGCTGCATCAAAGCGGACACCGCTATTTTGGTTGGTGCTCTTTTGATCTTGGGCGATCGTGTAAAATGTATTCCCATTTATCTTGTATCCTTTGTAAGTCAATACAGTCAAAGATGGTCCCCTGGACAACAAGTAAAACTCATCACAAACAGTGTTGTCACCTCTGAGACGTGTTTCCAACCAACTGCTGAAAGTCCTGATGTGTTCACATTTAATCCAGTCGTCGCACTGCTCCTGGTGTTTGGAGCGCAGACTGTTCTTGTGTTCATCGACATACGGGGTCACCAAGGTAGAGTTCTGTAGAACTGTGTAGTGTGCTTGAGACCAAGAATATCCGTCCCTGCATATTATTGAGTCACTTCCAAGAGTGCCTTTTCCAGTCAGTCTCCCCTCATACCGCGATTTAGGGAGACCTATCTTCTTAAGGCCAGGAATGAAGTCAACACAAAACCCGATAACATCCTCTGTTTGATGGCCCATGGAGATGCTTCCTTCTGGCCTAGCGCGGTTACGGACATATTTCTTTAGGACTCCCATGAACCTCTCAAAGGGGAACATATTGTGTAGAAATACGGGCCCCAGGATGACAATCTCGTCGACTAGATGAACTAGGACGTGCGTCATGATATTGAAGAAGGATGGTGGGAACACCAGCTCGAAACTGACAAGACATTGCGCCACATCACTCCTTAGCCTTGGTACGATTTCTGGATCGATCACCTTCTGAGAGATTGCATTGAGGAATGCACATAGCTTCACAATGGCTAATCAGAAGTTTTCCGGTAGAAGCCCCCTCAATGCAACCGAAAGCAGTTGCGTCATAATCACGTGGCAGTCATGAGACTTTAGGTTCTGAAACTTTTTCTCTGGCATATTTATTATTCCCTTTATATTCGAAGAGAAGCCAGTCGTGACCTTCATACTGAGCAGGCATTCAAAGAAGATTTCTTTCTCTTCTTTCGTAAGAGCGTAGCTGGCAGGACCTTTATACTGCTTCGGAGGCATGCCGTCTTTTTCGTGCAAACGTTGCAGGTCCTCCCGTGCCTCAGGTGTATCTTTTGTCTTCCCATACACGCCCAAGAAGCCTAGCAGGTTCACGCAAAGGTTCTTCGTCACGTGCATCACGTCGATTGAAGAGCGGACCTCTAGGTCTTTCCAGTAGGGTAGGTCCCAAAATATAGATTTCTTCTTCCACATGGGTGCGTGTCCCTCAGCGTCATTCGGAATAGCTAGTCCACCGGGACCCTTTCCAAAGATTACGTGTAAATCATTGACCATAGCAAGTACGTGATCACCGGTACGCATGGCGGGCTTCTTCCGGTGATCTGCCTTGCTTTTGAAATGCTTGTCTTTCTTTTGACATTGATGGTTGGTCGGAATAAATCGACGATGGCCCAGGTACACATTCTTCCTGCATTTGTCCAGGTATATACTTTCAGTGTCATCTAAACAGTGCGTGCATGCGTGGTATCCTTTGTTTGTCTGTCCTGAAAGGTTACTGAGAGCGGGCCAATCGTTGATGGTCACGAACAGCAACACCTTAAGGTTAAATTCCTCCTGTCTGTGCTCATCCCACGTACGTACACCGTTTCCATTCCACAGCTGTAAAAGTTCTTCAACTAATGGCCTTAGGTACACATCAATGTCGTTGCCGGGTTGCTTAGAGCCTTGGACGAGAACTGGCATCATAATGAACTTCCGCTTCATGCACATCCAAGGAGGAAGGTTATACATACACAGAGTCACGGGCCAGGTGCTGTGATTGCTGCTCTGCTCCCCGAAAGGATTAATGCCATCCGTGCTTAAAGCAAACCATACATTCCTTGGGTCCTTTGCAAACTCATCCCAGTACTTTCTCTCGATTTTTCACCACTGCGACCCGTCAGCGGGTGCTCTCAACTTCCCATCTTTCTTTCGGTTCTCACTGTGCCATCGCATCAACTTGGCATGCTCTTCGTTTCTGAACAGACGTTTCAACCGTGGTATTATAGGAGCATACCACATCACCTTCGTAGGAACCCTCTTCCTGGGGGGCTCGCCGTCAACATCACCAGGGTCATCTCGTCTGATCTTATACCGCAATGCACCGCATACCGGGCATGCGTTCAGATCCTTGTATGCACTACGGTAGAGGATGTAGTCATTAGGGCATGCATGTATCTTCTCCACCTCCAATCCTAGAGGGCATACAACCTTCTTTGCTGCGTATGTACTGTCGGGCAATTCGTTATCCTTTGGAAGCTTCTTCTTCAATATTTTCAGTAACTTCTCAAATCCTTTATCAGCCACAGCATTCTCTGCCTTCCATTGCAACAATTCCAGTACGGTACCGAGCTTTGTGTTGCCATCTTCGCAATTGGGGTACAACCCTTTTTTGTGATCCTCTAATATGTGATCGAACTTCAGCTTCTCCTTTTGACTTTCGCATTGCGTCCTTGCATCGACAATGACCCGGCGGAGATCATCATCATCGGGCACATCGTCTGGTTCCTCTTGATCTTCAGCAGCTTCACCCGTTGCAGTATCATTGGGCACATCGTCTGGTTCCTCTTGATCTTCACCAGCTCCACCCGTTGCAGCATCACCGTATTCAGGGGGCACATAGTTGTCATCGTACTCTTCTTCTTCGCCGTCTTCCATCATAACCCCTATTTCTCCGTGCCTCATCCAAACATTATAGTGTGGCATGAAACCCTTGTAAAGAAGGTGGGAGTGAAGGATTTTCCGGTTAGAGTAAGACCTCGTATTCCCACATTCAGTGCATGGACAACACATAAAACCATTCTGCTTGTTTGCCTCAGCCGCATCGAGAAACTCATGCACGCCCTTAATGTACTCACAGGTGTGTCTGTCACCGTACATCCATTGCCGGTTCACCGCGTGCATTATATATAATTAAGTGTCCAAATTAATAGAAGTTCATCATCACATTAAAACCAAAGTGCATACATAGTTCTCATCTAACAACATATAGCTCTCCAGAGCATCTAATTAATTAAACCATACATTGAAACTATGTAAAACATTTCAATGCGAAAACAAATGCGATCATAATCGCAACCAAGGTAACAATTGATCCAACGGCATAATGATACCAAGCCTCGGTATGAATGGCATATTTTCTAATCTTTCTAATCTTCAAGCGCATTGCATCCATCTTGATCTTGTGATCATCGACCACATCCGCAACATGCAACTCCAATATCATCTTCTCCTCCTCAATTTTTTTTTATTTTTACCTTCAACAAATTGTTTTCTTCAACTAAATTTAACCTCTCTACAATAGGGTCGGTTGGCATTTCCGATTCCCATACATCCTACATGCCAATACAGTTTCACAGTATGAAGCTCCCTCAACCTGTAGTAACCATGACAGTACAGTTAGTTTCACACCGTTGTCGACAAACACAACTGCTTATGTCACTATTGCCTACATGCATGCCTACTGATATTAGAGAAGACACATGCATGTCCAGAGATGAATTCATGAGTGATAATGAGCCAATGAGGGGGGAAAGGAGGGACAGCTGGACCGATAAGGGACCAGGGGAAATTATATGCAAGGAAGGGCTATGATTGATTGACTGGTCCTACCTTGCAATCTCGGCCCTCCTCTTGGCCTCTTCAGCCATGTGATTCAGCTCATTGTAGCCCCCCTTCTCCGAGAACATCTTAGCATCCGGTGGCTGCAGCCCATGGAGGGTCCTCTGAGCGTGTGCCCACTTGAGCTCCCTCTCCTCCTTGCCGAAGTCTTTCTTCCTTGTGAACGCAATCTACAGAAAGATGAACATTTGTCATGCATGATACATGGTCCAAAAGGCGTGGGCCAAGACAGTTTGTGCAGCACATGTTATTATTACCCTTTGATCGATGACGAGATCCCATGCTTTGCCGCTCAGAGTGTATCGGATGAGGAACTTGATGATATCGAGCGGGAGGTATGTGATGATATTGTAGAGCCACACGACGCCAGCCCAGCCCCACCCGATGCCTTTGATCTGAGTGAACGGCCAGTCAGCATACACCGCGATCAGTGTAGCAATCTGTAAATATTAATGGGAAGGTTTTTTAGCTTGATGTGCTTTTCTCCTGAAGCAGTTTATAAGAGGGGCAGGGAGTTAGGAGCAAACCAGCTGCGCAACGAAGAATGCAAAGACCAGTAGAAACCCAGGACGCTCGGCAAATGACCAGCTGCGTGACCTGGTGACAAAGATGAGAGCTTGGCTGATGGTGCTGACTTGGAGGTAAATGGCAGCCGCGAGCTTTTGGATATCGTCCTGAGCTGTCTTCTCGAGGCTTTCGACATGAAACAATCTCTGAAATTTTATTAAGTTGTAAGCGTCGGTAAGTTGTAGTAGACATCATAAAAATAGTTTTTAGCCAAGTTTACTACCCAAGGGTACACAGCAATTCGCTTAAGATTCACCAAAATTTAGATTTTGTTCGCCTAAGCAGAGTCATCTTACCGGGAAAAAGTTTGTCTTGTACGCAGCCCAGAAGAAGATGACCGTCATTATTGCCAAGTATCCACCAAGGATAACTCCAGTTGTGAAAATCTCAGCCAGCTTCCAGCTGTCGGGTAGTGGAGATGGTTTTACCCGATCCTTTGATATAGTCATGATGGTACCTATTGACCACAAGTTCACGACAAATAGTTAAAGAAGTTTAAATATTTATATACTTTCTGATTCTACTTCTGTTCTGAAACAGAGAAGGGAGGTAGAGGGATTGTACCATCATTTAGAATCGCTATGATCAGGACCATGAACGGTGGAAAGTCGAACTTCCAGATGAGGGCAAGTAGCATAAATCCAAGCTGTTAAAGGTAAGCAGAAAAGGAAGATACTGAGTTAACCCTGAAGGAAGGCATATAGGCCAGATGGGCGAAACTTCAGTGCTTAAGATGAATATATATTCCAAAAACATTTATGCGTACAGATCTTGTAACCTTTGTTAAGTTGAATAAGTGAAATTTTGATCCCCAACAGAAGCATCAATGACAATTTCCCAAATAAATAGAATGTGCAACTTGACACCATTTAAAACCAGCATTGCAAATCATGTGACCGAAACATGTATTGCTCTGGAAGTATAATTCAGAGGTGAAATACAAGAAAAACTTACCACAATACGAATTGTGATGGAGACAGCATAGATCTGCACGCATCACAATGCGTTAGCCATATATACAGCACAAGCAAAAAAGTAGGAAATAATACTCAGGCACACTATCACATACAGTGTAGTTCTTCATACGCTGGAAAATTGCACGACTGGTAAGCACAGCACTGATGATCACGCTGAGGCCTGGTTCTGTGAGGACAATATCTGAAGCACTCCTGGCTGCATCAGTGGCATCAGCAACAGCAATACCAATATCTGCTTTCTTTAGAGCTGGAGCATCATTTACTCCATCACCCGTCATTCCACAGATGTGCTTTCGTGCTTGCAGGCGTTTCACAATCTCATACTTGTGCTCTGCAGAAAAAGCAATCACTCGATCAATGTGGAACTAAAAATATTTGTTCGCTCTCCCAACTCCCAGTTTTTGCAGTGCTGTAATTTCATTCATAAAAAAGCATACCAGGGAAGACGCCAGCAAAACCATCAGCTTTCTCAATGAGATCATCAACTGGTAAAGCAGAAATGGACTCGTCTGAATTTTTCTGCCCCAACAGAGCAGATGAAGGATACATGTTTGTACCCATTCCCAGGCGACGCCCTGTTTCCTTTCCAATGGCGAGCTGATCACCTGAACATTTGAAGAAGAAAATAAGAAATGGTAGGAAATAAGTAACAACCTTGCCACATTGAAATTAACAGGAATGCGTCAGACATAAATGGAACAGAGGAAGGAAGATAGAGATTAATTGGATATTGATCCAATGAAAATATTACCTGTGATCATCTTGACATTAACACCAAGGTTAAGTGCCCTCCGGATTGTTTCAGCACTGTCATGTCTAGGAGGATCAAAAAGTGGCATCAGACCAGCAAAGTGCCATGGGCCACCAGGGCTTTCTTTCCTCCCATCTGGTACTTCCTGCATTTTCAGGATATACACCGTTAAGACAACACATACCAAAAACAGATACAAGAAGAAATAATTAAGGTCGACCAACGGTAGTCATTATAAGGGCATAAGTGACGGATACGGAAGCCAGATTGTTCAGAAAACTCGCTTAAGTTGCACTCTCCCATTTGCATGGACAAGGCTTACTAACTTTATGCTGTAATTTTTCTCACCTGATACGCTACAGCCAGCGATCGAAGTCCACGCTCTGCAAATTTGTCAATCACAGCATGGACCCTCCGCTCTATTTCCGATGTGTTGTGAGCGAGGTGAAGAATCTGCAGTCAATTCATTGGGTTTATAGCAATCGTGAGCATAATATTCCCATAAGGCAATGCTAGGATATCAACATAAAACCAGTTCATTCTTGTGGTACCTGCTCGGGTGCACCCTTACTAACACGGTGCATTTTGCCATCAGCGTCAATGTATGTCAGCGCCGTTCTCTTGTCAGTAGGATTGAATGGCAGAAAATGAACTTCTTGAATACCAGCACGTGCCTGCGTGAACATATGGGCAAACAGTCATTTCATCATATAAATGAGGTAAAATCATCTGCCAGCGCATCGACAAAGTATGGCACAGTACCTCTTTCGGATCAGCTAGCATCCCAACAATTGCAGTATCGATAGCATCTTGGTTTTCTGTTCGAGACGCTCTAGCAGCCATGAGAATCACTTGGTCCTGAGTGATGCCTCTTTCGAAAACCTGGGCCGGACTTGTTTTCATAAGATATATGAATCAGAAAAAGAATGCAAGAGTTCAAGTAATATCCTCGCCTTACCTCAACAAGGTTCTTGTCCACAGTAAGCTTATTGAGAGTCAAAGTCCCAGTTTTGTCACTGCAAAGGACATCCATGCCCGCCATCTCCTCGATTGCAGTCATTCTCTTTGTGATAGCTCCCTGAAAAAATAAATCATACCGTGGTTCAGTAAATTAATGCAGATTAAAAAAACCGAAAGCCAAACTATGCTTGTGTAGCAGGTGAAAACCTGTTGAGATAATCGATGTGACCCGATAGCCATAGTCACGGATAAGACTGTCGGCATGGCTATGGGAATGCCTCCAATGAGAAGGACCAAGAGGTTGTCAATTCCAGGGCGGTACGCCCTGTGCTGGATAGGATACATTACAATGATCTCGATGAACATTCCCACACCAATCGAACAAATGCAGAAGTTCCCAATGGCCGTCAGAACCTGCACCGGTAAGATAATAGTATCATCGATATCGTCAACAAATGCAATCAAGAAATAAACAGAAAGGTAAGGTGATGGCTACAGTCTTGCCTTCTGAAAATGGCCCACTTGGTTAGTGGAGTCAACAAGGTGCGCAGCCTTTCCGAAGAAGGTGTGAACACCGGTGGCGATCACGACGGCTTCGATCTCACCTTGCTTGACGGTCGAACCGGAGTAGACGCCATCACCGGGGCCTTTGGTGGCCGGCAATGATTCTCCAGTGAGGGCAGACTACAGCACAAGAGAAGAGAAATTATGTTATGCAGAGAAGCCTCAAAAGTAACAGCTTCAACAAGTCAGGAACAATGGGAAGGGAAGGACCTGATCAATCTTGAGAGGGTCTCCCTCTAGGAGGCGTGCATCTGCAGGTATGATGTCTCCGAGCTTGATGCTGATGACGTCCCCTGGCACAAGGATGGCCGCGTCTTCCTCGGTCCACCGGCCATCGCGAAGAATCTGAATTATGACAGAAAAGTTCAGACTTGTGAATGAGCTATGTGGGTTGGGACACCTCAACTGAAAACCGACATGTAGGCATACTGAAGCAGCATATATAGAGTGGTAGGTGGCGCAAATGACAGGACCTTGGCTTTGGGCGCGAGACGGGCCATGAGCGCGGCGGCGGCGTTGCCGGCATTGTTCTCCTCGATGAAACTGATGGTGGAGTTGATAACCAGCAGGGTGATGATGCCGATGAAGTCCTGCCAGTCCGGCGGCTTATTCTGATTGACGGCAAAATTAGACAAGAAGAACAAAACAAAACAAAACAAATGTTACATTGTCCAATCTTGAACTGTAAGTTTGTGTACGCAGCAAACATGGTGAGAAGAAAAAAAAATTGAGGGTCAGCAGGTTGGCTCCCCTGATGACAAAATCACACAAGAATATTAAAAGAAGATGTTAGATCACCCGATCTTGAACTCTAAGTTTCTAAGCAACAAAAAACTAGTCAGATTTATTCACTTGTCCTCAACTAGAATCTTCATTCAAGTTGAGAAATTTTCAGGTTGAGGAACCAGTTGCCCTGATGACAGACACGCAATCTCCAGTTAAACAAGGCATACATACAAGATGTGAAATGACCCAATCTTGGACTGTAAATTTGTGTATGCAGTGCAGTAAGCAAGATGGGAAGGAAAAAGAGAAATACCCCTCCGTTGGCGAGCGCGATGGCCATGATGGCGGCGGCCTCCATGACCCAGGAGAGCGGGTTCCACATGAAGCCCAGGAACTTGAGGACCTTGCTCTCCTCCTTCTCCTCCAGCTTGTTGGCGCCGAAGATTTGGAGGCGCTGCTGCGCCTGCTCCGCGGTGAGGCCGGCGCGGCTGCATCTCAGGTTGTCGAACACCTCCTCCAGGGGTATGTTCTCCTGCAGCAGCACAAGAAGCAGAGCCGAACTTGAGAAACAGAGCAGCGGCGGTATGAACTAAACAAGATTGATTGAAGGGCGAAAGAAGGGGAGGGGAGGAGGAGCTCCTGAGATGCTACAATGTCTGAACCAAGAAGTCGAATTAAGAGGAAGCGAGGAACCCCTGGCAGCGAATCAAAGGCGCAAGAAGCTCCAAATCCCCCCAAGAAAGAAGCCCCCCAAGAAGCCTGGACTGAGGGGAGGAGAGGAGGGCGGAAGAGGCCGCGGTGGTAGGGTGCGTACCAGGTCGACGACCTCCTTGAGGACGGCCTCGAGGTTGCCGGCCTCCTTCTCGGCCATGGCGGCGGCAGGGATCTCCCTCCCTCCCTCCGCCTCGCGCCTTTCTTTCCCTTGCCCGGTGGGAGGGTCGGCGGTTCCCCTCGCCGGAACCAAGATCTTCTCATGATGAAGACATCAATAACATTGTTACACCTACAGCCTCTACTGTTACATATACTGGACCAATTACTAGAGCTCACGCACGTCAATTAAATTACCAGATACTTTCGTTTCTTGGTAATGATTCTAATATTCATGAGATTATGATGCTGCCTAAATTGGATACATTTGTTTTGCTTACAAATGAAGGGCCTAGCTTGGAGAAGGATGAACATTGGAGCAAGAACACGCATGAAGTTGATGGCATGCGCAAAGGGATCAAGAACGGAGTTACAAGTGATGATTTCAGGACTTTGAAGCCGCCATAAGGAGTGCATGAAGCCTTGGACGAAATATACAAGATGCCACTTCATAATATTCGTCCATAGGCTATTCTAGGTGCTGCTTCACCTTATTAATGGGCCAGGCCCATGTAATTTCGAAATACTTAAGTATAGGCTATTTTTAGAGTCCGTATGTGTGGGGAAACAAGAGTTAGGGTTGGTTTCGGACCCCACCCTCAAGGGCCACGAAATTCCCCCCTCTTCCTCCATATATACAGCCCTTAGGGCGTCGTTTAGACTTTGGGTTTTGTTTAGATTAAAAGTTCGCCATAGCTGCAACTTCGCGTACTTCGTTTGTGTCCAACGACCAGACCAAGACGTCACAGAACCCCACCTTGATCAATAAAGCTTTCATCTTATATTCGCAATATCCCGATTGCAATCTCAGCTTCTTTCTTGTTCTTCGTTTGCTCGCAGGAAACAGACCCTCGTGGTCAGGTTGATCGTGCTCCGGCGTGGTCAATAACCATCGGAAGTTGGTTTAGCGATTGCTAAGGCGCGACGTCTCGCACGTTCGTAGTCGGATCGTCAAGGTCGACTCCCACAGAAAACGATAGCCACCATCTCATCGAAACATCGGGACACCTTAGCCTCTATCAAGTGGTATCAGATTTCCAGGTTGCTCGGTGAGATTTTACAGTTTTTCATAGATTAGATCGAGTCTGTTCTTCATACCTACAGTCCACGAAAAAGCCAGAAAAAAAAATTAGGGTTAGTTCATCATATCCGAACCAATCTGAGCCTTTGCATAATCTTTTTAGGGTTTTTGCTTTGTTGAATTTGCGGTTGCATCGTCGTGTGTCAAGTTGCTGGTCTTAGAGTCTAGTCTTTTAGAGTTTCGAGTTCTGGTCATAAGTTGTCACGCCGCCGCCGCACCATCATCATCGCCCATCTACCACTTTTGCTTATCCGCCACCGCTCTGAATCCATATCCATATACCACCACCAATCCGTATCCATATACCACCACCAATCTGTATCCATATACCACCACCGCTACCATATACCACCACCGCTGCCATATACCACAACCATATATCCACCACCAATCCGAGTTCTTCTCATATGAGGTTTGTTCTTGAGATCAATCTAAATTCCGTTTCGTGTTTCCTTGCCTGCGTAGGTCTCGGAAAAAAAAAGTCTGGAGACCCCCGGGCAGTTTTTAGGCCAAAATTTTCACGGGCAAATTTTTTTTCCCTATCCTATTTTTAGGCTTTTCTGAGTCTTTTGAGCCACGTGCCATCATAGTGATTTTTTGTCGCACTTTTTCGTCGTCGCTGCCCTGATTTCCGAAAAAAAAGTGAAAAAAAAATTCGTGCCCATCCTATCAGTTTGACGAGGGAAGAGTTTTGAGACACTCGCCATTATAGTGATTTTTCGCAAAAAAAAGAGCGAAAAAAAAAGGAGCGCAAAAAAAGAGCGAAAAAAAAAGAGTACAGAGTGTGCTTTTCCCTTATTTACGTGCAGCGCCGTGATTTTGTTAGTGTTCTAGACTCGCGTCTCTAGCACGGTCTAGCCTAGGACCAGCACAGTACCGTCGTTGAGCGTTTATTCAACTTTGCATCTCTGAATTGATTATTGCTGACCCTTTTTGCTACCATACTATAAGCCTTCCCAGCTCCACATACATCTACGTCGTGCGTTTGACTCTCCCTGGCAATCGCTCTATCCAAGCTTTTGAGAGTTTTGACTACAACGGTTGCCGATCACCGCCTGCTGCTGGGTAAGAACTGGTAAGAATTTGAGATTTGCTTGACGGATTTGTGACACCCGCCACCACCACCACTTGTTAGTAGTCTGTAGGATCATATTCTTGTGTGTTTCTATTGCTGCTAACCATGCCAGGATCACAAGTCGACGAGACTGACTGGGAGAACTTGACGAACAAGGAACTTCATGATACGTTTCAGCAAATGATGAGTGGACAGGTGCAAGATGTGATAAACAGATTTGAAGAGGCCATGGAGAAGATAGATGGCATGGAGAAGACGTTTGAAACAAAGCTCGATAACAAGTTTGCTGAATTGCTTTCGCGTTTTCCACCACCACCACCGGCTGCTCCTGCCGCACCTTTGCAACAACAGCAACAACATCGACTACCTCCACGTCGAGAAACAGCCCTCCGCCGAGCGAGCCGTGTCCCTCTTCAGTCGGGCCAAACTGCTGGTGCTGCTGTTGATACTTCTGTGGCTCCTACTGCTGATGTGGAGGAGGATGATTATGTGGGAGATTATGAGGATGAGGTTGATCAAAATCAGAACTACGTGCCACCACCAGCACAGCAACCACCAGGTCGTCCACATGCAAATAATGGCAATGGTAGGGCTCACCCTCAGGTACGAGATCATGACCATCTCCCTAAACTAAAATTGAATATTCCACCATTTGAGGGTAGATATGTTCCTGATATATATCTTACTTGGGAGTTAGAAACTGAACAACGATTTACATGTTTACAATATCCCGAGGAGAGACGTGTTCCTGCTGCTGTTTGTGCATTCACTAGTTTTGCATGTGTTTGGTGGTCTGAGCATTGTAGATTATATCCTATTCCGGCTACTTGGGCTGCTTTGAAAACTGCTATGCGTATTCGTTGGGTTCCACCATATTATCAACGTGAATTACTTCAAAAATTGCAGCGCTTAAGACAGGGAAAAAATTCTGTAGAAGAATATTATCAGGAATTACCAACTGGCATGATTAGATGTGGTATTGTTGAGGAGAATGAAGCTATGCTTGCACGTTTTATGGGTGGATTAAACTGGCATGATTTTAGAGTCCGTATGTGTGGGGAAACAAGAGTTAGGGTTGGTTTCGGACCCCATCCTCAAGGGCCACGAAATTCCCCCCTCTTCCTCCATATATACAGCCCTTAGGGCGTCGTTTAGACTTTGGGTTTTGTTTAGATTAAAAGTTCGCCATAGCTGCAACTTCGCGTACTTCGTTTGTGTCCAACGACCAGACCAAGACGTCACAGAACCCCACCTTGATCAATAAAGCTTTCATCTTTTATTCGCAATATCCCGATTGCAATCTCAGCTTCTTGCTTGTTCTTCGTTTGCTCGCAGGAAACAGACCCTCGTGGTCAGGTTGATCGTGCTCCGGCGTGGTCAATAACCATCGGAAGTTGGTTTAGCGATTGCTAAGGCGCGACGTCTCGCACGTTCGTAGTCGGATCGTCAAGGTCGACTCCCACAGAAAATGATAGCCACCATCTCATCGAAACATCGGGACACATTTGCCTCTATCATCTCACCTCCGCAGATGGAATGGAGTCCTCGTGGGTGGGGCGGGGATGGTTGGACTGGACCGGACCGGACTGGAGTGGAGGAGTAACCGAAGGAGAAGAGGAGGAAGAATGGAGAAGGTGTGGGAGGCAAAGAGGTGGCAGCCACCGCTGGCGCTGGAGGGAGGGAGGAAGAGGAAGGTTGTGGTACCGGCAGTAAATAATGAATTAATTAACAGAAACGGGGAATTCCTATCTATGCGCGGCACATGGGATGTTTAGGAGGGAAAACGGAAAATTTGTGGACAAAGGAACGGAGGTCCCTTTCTCCCCCTCCTTGTGTTTTATTGTGTAGGAGTGTAGATATGGTGGTGCTCACACTTAATTGGCACCCTCCTCCCTCACGTTGAGATTTTGGCATTTCTTTGATGCAAAAGGAAATTCTTTTCTGCGTAGAGTGAGAAGGCGCATGGGAGGGGTAAAGGAAATTTCTGGACAAAGGGACCGACGATCCTCTGCGCTGCACTCCCGGTGCCGGATCGGTGGCCACGCGGACCGGTGGATCGTGTCGCACGCGGCCGTTGGGTACGCGTGGTCACGTGGTGGATCGAAGGATCGTCGGTGCGTGTGATGTGTTGGGCGAACGAGGAGAAAGAGGGGAAGGGATAAGGCCGGAGGCGCCTCCCGTGTGAGGCACGCACGGGCGGTGCGTGACGAGCGTGCGGGAGGCGCCCGACCGAGGCTGAGGTCGGCCGGCTGATTTGGAATTCTTTTTTGGGATAATCCCTTGATTTCTCTACACCACGCTACCGGCGTCAGATTGGCGACCATGCGGACCGTGGGATCATGTCGCCCATATCCGTTGGATCCGCGTGGCCGCGTGGTTGGAACGGAGGATAGCCGGGGCGTGCGATGTCGCGAGTGGACGAGAATAAAGAGGGGAAGGGATAAGCTAGGGCACGCCCCGTGTGTGGGGCCCGCATGGGCGGTGCGTGACGCGCGCGCGGGGGAGGGGACCGACCGAGGCAGAGGTTGGTCATGTCCTCTTGTATCAATTTGAATGGAAGAGTGTTTGATAGCACAAACAAAAACAAAGGATTTCGACCAAAGGGTTTAAGTGTATGAAAATTTACCGACCAAGGCAGAGGTTGGTCAGCTGATTTGGACCTTTTTTGGATTCACTACACACAAACATGAATAACGCGGGAATAGAGTGGCATGCCCTCTTGTATCATGTAGGATTACCAAACTATAGGAATTTGAATGGAAGAGTGTTTGATAGCACAAGCAAAAACAAAGGATTTCGACCAAAGGGTTTAAGTGTATGAAAATTTACCTTCAAAATATAGTATAAATGAATCTAATACAAGTGTTCGTAAGAATATCAATCCAATGAATCAAGACGACCATCGTAAGAAAAAAAAACCCTAAGGATTTAAATCCCATGGGATTTCTGTGATGTTCTTCTACTATTGTGTAGGCCTTGATAGATATATTCCGCGACACATCATTATGTATGTACTGCCTCCCTTCCTAAATATAAGTCTTTCTAGAGATTCCTCTCTATAGATTTCAATATGAACTATATACGGATGTATATAGACATACTTTAAAGTATGTAGATTCACTCATTTTGCTCTATATGCAGTTCATATTGGAAATATCTAAAAAGACATATATTTAGAAATGGAGGGAGTATTAATATGTGTATATTATTAACAAGTACTTATCTACCATACTTATAAAAAAGTAAGGTTCCGTCGTCCGCTTATATTTTGTCCAATTCGATGCATGTTTTTCTTCCCTCTTACCATTTTGCTTCCCCCTCACATCTCGGGTTTTTTTCACCGATTTTCGCTTAAAACCTTCCATGGACCACGACGACATGCTTGATCAGTGCGTCAACTAGGATCAAGGAGTACTAAACTAACAACCGGCCCCAACATAGATTCTCATTCTACCAACCAATCTATCTGTCCAGCCGTCTAATAATTAATTACAATCTCAGTTAGGGATTAGATTAAGCAAGAGCATTGACTAAATTGGTAGGTGACCAGACCTACCAAACAGTTTGGTTCCATCAACCGATTCTTTGGCTGTACGGGTGTGAGGTGTCGTACTACTGATTCTCAAACCGAACCTTACGAGCACTAATTTTCTTGCTACAGGAGTAGATGATGCTCCATATTATCTCTGGATTCTCAAGCGTCTCACACCAAGAGGCCAACTCCATTCATTTTCACCCACCCACCTACCTACCTGTCCACCCCTATCTCTTTTCTTTCTCAAATTGTTGACAGGGCAATCACTTTCACAATGCAGAAAGCATGCCACTTATCTTGGGCCCCAAAATTCAAGACTTGGGGTAATTTTCTATCCGCCGCAAAATGGGAAAAAGATGACTGTTAGCAATTGTGCACCAATCCAAAAGAGGAGCTGTGCTCTCTCCAAACGTTTCCCATTCCAACTTGGGCCCATCTTATCTTTGCCCTTTTTCTCGTTGCAATGACAGAAGATTATAGTGAAAGTTGTGAGAATCCAATGACCCCTTGTTCTATTTTTCACTCCACTTTCAATCGAGAGAGTGTGATTACAGATTTGTATGAGTAACTCCAGAAGAAGAATGGAGGAGTGTAGTAGTAGTAAATAATTAATTAATGGTGT
The DNA here is from genome assembly GCF_056163025.1 of Triticum urartu. Taxonomy (NCBI): domain Eukaryota; kingdom Viridiplantae; phylum Streptophyta; class Magnoliopsida; order Poales; family Poaceae; genus Triticum; species Triticum urartu. Next base: position 6,150,027 of record NC_141877.1, read on the forward strand.
TATGGTGTTGAACAGAAAAGGAAATACCTAGAGAAAAGGCACATGGGAGGGAGGGAGGGAAAAGGAAATTTTTGGGCAAATGAATGGAGGATCTACACTGCACTAGAGCATTTTTCTCTCTCTCCTTTTGTATCATTGTGAAGGAGTGTCACACTTAATTGGCACCCTCGTTCACGTGAGAATTGAGCCTATTTGATTTGGAAGTGAAATTCCTATCTACATAGAGTGAAAAAGGCACATGGGAAGGACAAAGGAAAATTATGGACAAAGGAGGATTCTCTACACTACACTACACCCTTCCTCCTTGTTATGCATGTATCAGAGGGTCTAGCGCTGCCACTTGACACCCTCCCATTGGTACTACTCCATATGTTTAGGGCCTATTTGATTCACGGGATTCACAAAATGCATGAATAGAACAAGCACATGAGCAAAGTGTCATGTCCTCTTATACATGAATTTGAATAGAATTATAGAAGAGTGTTTGATAGCGCAAGAAAAACAGATCAATTCTACCATAGGAGGTTTTGAGTGGATGGAAATTTTCCTCCAAAATTTACCACTCTCTCGGATCCGTATTACATGTCGCCCAAAAGGATGTATCTAGCACTAAAATACTTTGTATATAATCCAATGAAATAATTCCCAAGGATTCCAATCAAATGGATCAAATGACCACCTTCAGAAAAAATTCCTCCAAAAATCATAGTACAAAATTTCTATGAACCAAATGAGCCCTTAACTTTGATACTCACCCACTTGTCTTGGCTTTCTTCTACACATGTGAATGTCTTGATACATAAATTCAACAGCACATCAACATTGTGAAGGTGTGTATGGTGGTGTTAACATAGAGTGAGATTTTGGCCTATCTTTGATGCAAAAGGAAATTCCTATCTGCATAGAGTGAGAAGGCACATGGGAGGGACGGAGGAATTTTCCGGACAAAGGGACGGACGATCCTCTACACTACACTACCGATGTCGGATCGGTGACCACGCGGGCTGTTGGATCATGACGCACGTGGCCATTGGATTCGCGTGGTCACGTGGCGGACCGGAGGATCGTCAGGGGGCACGATGTGTCGAGCGAATGAGGAAAATGAGGGGAAGGGATAAGGTCAGAGGCGCCTCCCGTGTGGGGCACGCATGGGCGGTGCGTGACGAGCGTGCAGGAGGCGACCGACCGAGGCTGAGGTTGGTCAGCCGACTTGGACTTTTTTGAAATTAACTTGAGGAATCACACGAACATGAAAAATGCAAGAATAGAGTGTCATGTCCTCTTATATCATGTAGGATTACCAAACTACAGAAATTTGGATGAAAGGTTGTTTGACAGCACAAGAAAATAAAGGGTTCGAGCTTATGAAAATTTACCTTCAAAATGTAGTACAATCAATCTTACTCAAATATTCGTAAGAATTCCAATCCAACGAATCAAGATGACCACCGTAAGAAAAATTCTAAGGATTTAAATCATATGGGATCCTATGGCTTTCTTCTACTATTGCGAAGGCTTTGATAGATAAATTCCACGGCACATCAATATGTATGTATTAATGTGGAGTATTTGACGAAAAACTACCACATTAGGGGTTGCTGTCCCACTGAACTACCACATTTAGAAAATTGACTGATAACTACCAAAATTTGCTAACTTTGTGACTAAAAACTACCACTTTAAAAAAATGGCCAGTTTAGACAATTTAAACACGTTTATGACATACGGGACCCATACATTAGGGTTGACGTGACGACAAAGTCAACTCCGTTTATTTTGACCGTTATTATGAGTGGGGCCCACACATCAGCATCAAGCTTCCTCTTCCTCCTCCTTCTCTTTCTGGCATTTCTTCAAACACATCATGTGCACCCGCGAGCCACCTCCGCAGCGCTTCACTGCCGGCGCTCACCTCTCCCCTGCCTCGAACCCGTCTGGATCCAGAGAGCCCGAGCTGCCCAACCACTCCTAGGAAGAGCCCGTCGCCGGCTCACGCGACTGCATGCACCTTTGCGGCGGCAAGTGCTGCGCGCACGGCTCCGCACATGCTCGCGGCAACGGCGGCTGCACACGTGCTCGCGGCGGCGGCGGCCGCCAGCCGGCCAGCACGCGGCGGCGGCGGCTGCGCACGCACGCTTGTGGCAGCAGGCGCTGCGCACACGGCTCCGCACACGCTCGCGACGGCCGCGGCCGAGCTCTTCAAGGAGTTTGTGGTCGCCGGTGCGGGCGAGGCGGCTCCACCCGCCGTGGTTGCGCCGCCGTCTCCATTCCCCGACCAACGCCGGGGAGGTGCTGCGCCTGGGCGTCGCCATGGAGGAGTTCGGAGCTCAAGCACGGGTGCACACAAGATGTTCGTGGAAATGCCAGAGAGAGAGAGAGGGATGAAGAAAAAGATTGATGCCGGCGTGTGGACCCCACATGTAATAACGGTCAACCTAACGGTTAAAATAAACGGAGTTGACTTCGCCGCCACGTCAGCCCCAACCTGTGGGTCCCGTATGTCATAAACATGTTTAAATCATCTAAACTGGTCATTTTCTAAAATTGGTAGTTTTCAGTCACAAAATTAGAAAAATTTGGTTGTCATCATTCACTTTTTTGAATGTGGTATTTCAGTGGGACGGCAACCTCTAATGTGATAGTTTTTTGTCAAATACTCTATTAGTGTGTGTATGTTATTAGCTAATACTTATCTATCATACTTAAAGAAAATGTAAGGTTCCATCATTCTATCATACTTATCTATCATAAGCGGATGGCAGGACCTTACGGAAATTTTTCTTCCCCTCACATCTCTGGTTTTTTTTTCAACTGGGTTTTCATTAAAACTATCCATGGACCACGGCATGCTGGATCGGTGCTTCAACTAGTACCAAGGAGTACTAAACTAACACCCGGCCCTAACATAGATTCTCATTCCACCAATCAATCTATCTGTTCAGCGGTCTAATAATTAACTACAATCTAAGTGAGGGATTAGATTAAGCGAGAGCTTCGACTAAACTAGTAGGTGAACAAACTCAGCAAACGGTTTGGTACTCCCTTAGTGATCTAAACGCTCTTATATTTCTTTACGGAGGGAGTATCAGCCCAGATCCCCCTTTAATTCTCAAACTGAACCTTACGTGTACTAATTTGCTTGCTACAGGAGTAGATGGTGTGCTCCATCTTATCTCTGGATTCTCAAGCATCTCACACCAAGAGGCCAACTCCATTCATTTTCACCCACCAACCTACCTACCTACCTGTCCACCCCTATCTTCTTTCTTAATGTGTTGATCAGGCAACCAATTTTAGAACGCATGCTACTTATTTTCTCTCCAAGTTGCACTTTACCATTTCCCGTAAAATGGGTGAAAAGATGATCGTTAGCCATTGTTGTGCACAAATCCAAATGGACTATGCACTCTCCAAACGTTTCCTATTCCAATTTGGGCTCCATCTTATCTTTGCCCTTTTTTCGTTGGAATGAATGAAGGTTATAGTAAAGCTGGTGCGAAACCAACGGCCCCTTCTTCTATTTATCAATCCACTTCTGATCGTGGGAGTGTAATTAGAGATCGATCCGAAATTAAACACGTCTGTTGAATTTCACGACAAAATTGATTCGTCAACCATCTTGCTTCCGATTCCAGATTAGGTGCCATATGAAATGTACATGAAGCATGTGCCTTTTTATGATGTCTAGAACACTGAAATGAGACATGAAATGAGAGCATAGATATTATTTTTATTTTTGCAAGGAACTGTCAAATCCATTTATTAAAAAGGGGTATTATAAAAACACCCCCAAATCAATGTCAATGTATCCACCACCATATATATTTTCATAATGTATTTGGTCACTATTGTAGTTGTTGCTACAAAGGAAATTTTTGGACAAAGGAACGGAGGACCGCCCCACCCCCCCCCCCCCCCTCTCTCTCTCTCTCTCTCTCTCTCTCTCTCTGGGAGCCCTCTCTTTGTGTGTCACGTAGTTGGCGCCCTCGTTCACGTGAGATTTTTGCCTATTTTATTAGAAAAGGAGATTCCTATCAACATAGAGTGAGAGAGATGGCACATGGGAGGGAAAACGGAAATTTTTGAACAAAGGAACGGAGGGCCCTTTCTCTCTATCTTGTCTCTTCGTGTGTCACTGTGAGCAGTGTGTAGTGCTGACACTTAATTGGCACTGGGTCTATTTGACTGAAAAAGGAAATTCCTATCTACATATAGTGATAAGGCACATGGGAGGGGCAAAGGAAAATTCCGCACGAAGGAATGGAGGATCCTCTACACTACACTACCTGCGTCGGATCGGTGAGCATGCGGACCGCTGGATCATGTCGCACGTAGCCGTTGCATCCGCATCATCGGACCGAAGGATTCGTCGGGGTGCACGATCTGGCGAGCGAACGAGGAGAAAGAGGGAAAGAGATAAGCTATGAGACGCCTCACGTGTGGGGCACGCATGAGCGGTGCATGACGAGCGTGCGGGAGACGACCGACCAAGGCTGAGATTGGTCAGCCGATTTGGACCTTTTCTGAATTCACTACACACGGACATGAATAAGGGAGTGTCATGTCTTCTTGTATCATGTAGGATTACCAAACTATAAGAAGAGTGTTTGATAGCACAAGGAAAGACAAAGGATTTCAACCAAAAGGTTTATGTGTATGAAAATTTACCTTCAAAATATAATACAAATGAATTTTATACAAGTATTCGTAAGAATACCAGTCTAATGAATCAAGACGACCACTGTAAGAAAAAATCATATGCGATGTATGTGGTTTTCTTCTACTATTGTGTAGGTCTTGATAGATAAAATCAGCGGCACATCAATATGTATGTACCCCATTCGTAACTTAATATAAGACATTTTTTTTAAAAAACTTCCAATCTATTCATTTTCAATCATGGCAGCACAATAAACATCAGAAACAATAAAAATTGCATCCAGATTCGTAGACCATTTAGCGCCGACTTCAAGCACTGAAACGAGCCGAAGGGGCGCCGCCGTCATCGCCCCTCCCACGTCGAAGCCGGGCGAAATTAGTTGTAGTAGACAATCGGGAAGTCGTCGTGCTAAGGCCTCATAGGACCAACACACTAGAGCAGCAACAGTTGCCGATGAAAAGACGCGTAGATCGGAAGGATTCAATCTAAAGACACACGAACGAAGACCAGATCCGAGTAGACCCACCAAAGACAAGCACCGATCAAATCCCGCGAGATCCATTAGACACACACCTCCACATGCCCTCCGACGATGCTAGATACACCACCGGAACGGGGGCTAGACGGGAAGAATCTTATTCCGTCTTCAGGGAGCCGCCGCCGTCTCGCCTTACTGAGCCTGACACAAACCTAACAAAACTAAAAAAAATCTGAAAATGGAGCGCTCCGGTGGCAAAGACCGGGATCCACCATGTCTGCATGGCCCTAGGGCCGCCAAAGACGCCGACGGGAGACAGATGACCTAGACTGGTTTTAGAGGCTGGCTGAATCGTTAATATAAGACGTTTTTGACGTTACCATAGACTGAACAAACATCTTACAAAAAGTTACAGGCGTATTATTAATTTGTGTGTTATTAACTACTGATAGTACTTATCTCTCATGCTTAAAGAAGACATAAAGTTCCGTCGTCCGCTCGTATTTTGCCCAACCTTACACAAGTTTTCCTTTCCTTTTCCCATTTTGATTTCCTCCTCACATCTCTGAGTTTTTTATTTCATCATTTTTTTCTTACAACCACCCATGGACCATGACATGCTTGATTGGTGCTTCAACTAGTATCAAGGAGTACTAAACTAACACCCGGCCCCAACATAGATTCTCATTCTACCAACCAATCTGTCTGTCCAGCAGTCTAATAATTAATTACAATCTCAGCGAGGGATTAGGCCTTTCCCAGTGCTTCACCGTGGACAGAGGTTAAGCATACCACATAAACGAAAAAATAACATGGCACAATATTTAAAGAGCACATAGAGTACTTTGGTGACCTCAGGAAGAACCAATGCCAAGCACGATAACCTAGGCAAACCACTTAAGTGAAACAATTTGACCAATGCATGAAAGACTTTAGGTGCTAACTCATTAAATAAAGTGTGCTTAGCAACAACAAGTTAAGCATTTATGCATTGGGGAGTTGAGTTGCTAAGGTATTTAATGCACTTAGCACCTCATCTAAGCACCATTGCATTGGGAGAGGTCTTAGACTAGCCACGATGGGTAGTAACATAGAGTAGTAACATGCCCATGTTACTACTCTATGTTACTACCTCTATAGTGGAGAGTAACATATATGTGGTAACATACAACACTTTATTTATTAGGCTATAGACTCATCTTGCCTTGATATATGTGTTGTTACTCATACTACTAGTAACTAGCTATGTTACCATATGCCTTTCTTTTTTCATTTATTACTTGTCACATCATTTGTTTTATTTAGATATGTGTGATGTTACTACCTATGTTACTCTCACTATGGGTAGTCTTAGATTATGCAAGAGCTTTGACTAAATTAATAGCTGACCAAACCCATCAAACCAAACCCATCAAACGGTTTGGTTTCATCAACTGATTCTTTCGCTGTATGGGTACCGTACTCCTATTGCCCATATCCTCTCTGATTCTCAAACGGAAGTGTACACGTACTAATTTGCTTTGCTACAAGAGTAGATGGAGCTACATCTTATCTTTGGATTCCCAAAACCTCTCACACCAAGAGGCCAACTCCATTCATTTTCACCCACCCACTTACCTACCTATCCACACCTATCTTTTTTTTCTCAATTTGTTTATCAGGGCAATCAATTTTAGAATGCAGAAAGCATGCCATTTATCTCGGGGTAATTTTCTATCCAAGCTGCATTTTACGATTTCCCGCATAATGAGAGAAAAGATGATCGTTAGCAATTGTGCACCAATTAAAAAGAAGTGATCTCTCTCTCTCTCAACGTTTCCCATTCCAAGTTAAACACGTCTGTTGAATTCCACGACAAAATCGATTCGCCAACCATCTTGCTTCCAATTTCAGTTTAGGTGCCAGATGAAATGTACACGGACCTATGGAAGATGGCGGTGACGACACACGAGTGCGTCTGACCGGATTGTGCCCCAGACCCGGTATGTGGCTCGGCTAGGGCTTCTGAATGTTTCGGTTTCTGGCTTTTGATGTTAGTCTTAGGTGAGTGGTTTGGGTAGTGGCCCAACTAGCACCCCTTCATCATTTTGGATAGAAGTAGCGGCATGTGTTGCTAAGATGGTGGATTCAGACTCATTGTTGTAATACTTTGTAAGGTCCTGAGAATAATCAATAAAGTGGCCGTATGCATCTCCCAGATGCAGAGGCCGGGGGTCATCCTTCTTTTCTAAAAAAAACCTTTTCGTGCTGTTTGGATGACCGTCAACATGAGACATGAGATGAGCTTACATTTTTTCTAAATGTTAGCTCTAAAATCCATTTATTAGAAGGAGGTGTTATAAGAACACCCTCAAATCAATATCAGTATATCTACCATCAGATATATTTTTGTGATGTATTTTGTAGTTGTTGGATTTTTCTTCTATACATTGGATCAAACTTAGAAATGATGAATTTTTAACTGAATTTATACACTGTGAAAGAGTGTCGACACTCACACTTAATTGACACCCTCGTTCACGTGAGATTTTGGCCTATTTTTATTTATTAGAAAAGGGAATTCCTATCTACATAGAGTGAGAAGGCACATGGGAGGGACAGGGGGAATTTCTGGACAAAGGAACGAACGATCCTCTACACCACACTACCGCTGCGGATCGGTGACCATGCGGACCATTGGATCATGTCGCACGCAGCCGTTGGATTTACGTGGTCAGTGGCCGGACTGGAGGATTGTTGGGGCGCGCGATGTGTCGAGCAAATGAGGAAGAAGAGGGGAAGGGATAAGGTCGGAGGCGCTTCTGATGTGGGGCACCCATGGGCAGTGCGTGACGAGCATGCGGGAGGCAACCGACTGAGGGTGAGGTTGGTCAGCCGATTTCGACATTTTGGGGATTAATTAACGTGACGAAACACACGAACATGAAAACGCGGGAATAGAGTGTCACGTCCTCTTATATCATGTAGGATTACCAAACTACATGAATTTGAGTGAAAGGGTATTTGACAGCACAAGAAAATAAAGGGTTTGAGTGTATGAAAATTTACCTTCAAAATGTAGTACAATCAATCTTATACAAATATTCCTAAGAATTCCAATCCAAGAATCAAGACAACCACCATAAGAAAAACTTCTAAGGATTTAAATCATATGGGATCCTATGGCTTTCTTCTACTATTGTGAAGGCCCTAAGAGATAAATTCCACGACACATCAATATGTATGTATGTTATTAACTAGTACTTGTCTATCATACTTAAAAAATTTGCAAGGTTCCCTCATTCTATCATAAAAGGATGGCGGAACCTTACACAAGTTTTTCTTCTCTCCTACCTTTTTGATTTCCCCCCCTCACATCTCGGGTTTTTTCTCACTGATTTTCCATTAAAACTATCCATGGACCACATCATGCTTGATCGGTGCTTCAACTAGTATCATAGAGTACTAAACTAACACACAGCCCCAACATATATTCTCATTCTACCAACCGGTCTACCCGTCCAATGGTCTAACAATTAACTAAAATCTCATGTGAGAGATTAGATTAAGCAAGAGCATTGACTGAAATTGGTAGGTGACCAAACCCAGCAGCAAATGGTTTGGTTTCATCCACTGATTCTTTGCCTGTACGGGTATCGTACTACTGTTGCCAAGATCCCGTCCTCTCATTCTCAAAGTGAACCTTACGAGTGCTAATTCGCTTGCTACAGGAGTAGATGGTGCTCCATCCTTATCACTAGATTCTCAAACATCTCATACCAAGAGACCGACTTCATTCATTTTCACCCACCCAACTACCTACCTGTCCACCCCTACCTTCTTTTCTTTCACTATTTGTTGACAGGGCAATCAATTTCACAATCCATAAAGGATAAAGCATGCCACTTGTTTTGGGGTAATTTTCTATCCAAGTAGCATTCTACCATTTGTTAGCCATTGTACACGAATCCTAAAGAAGAATTCAGGTCCCTCCAAACGTTTCCCATTCCAACTTGGGCTCCATCTTATTTCCCCCCTTTTTTCATTTGAATGAATGAAGATTATAGCAAAACTGGTGCGAAGCCAACGACCCCTTCTTCTATTTTTCCACTCCACTTTCCACCGAGAGGCTGTAACTAGAGATCGATCCGAAGTTAAACACGTCCATCGAATTTCATGACAAAATCGATTCATCAAGCATCTTGCTTCCAATTCCAGTTTAGGCCCCAGATGAAATGTACGTGAAACATGTACCTTTTGTGATGTTAATTTGGATCACCATAAAAAATGAGACATTAGATGAGTATAGTTTTTTTTAATGTTAGCAGAGAACTGCCAAATCCATTTATTAGAAAGAGGTATTATAAGGACACCCTCAAATCAATATCAATATATCCACCATCAGATATACTTTTGTAATGTATTTGGTCAATATTGTAGTTCCTGGATTTTTCTTCTATATATTTGATCAAACTTAGGAATGATTAACTTCAAGGTAGAATGTATTTGGCAGTTTTAGTGAACATATGGCTTGATTTGCGGGATTCACAAAATGCATGTGGTATGTTCACTAAAACAAAGCTAAGCCATATGGTGCTACTCCATATGTTTAGGGCCTATTTGATTTGCGGGATTCACAAAATGCATGAATAGAATAAACACATGAGCAAAGTGTCATGTCCTCTTATGCATGATTTTGAATAGAAGAGTGTTTGATAGCACAAGAAAAACAGATGAATTCTATCATAGGGGGTTTGAGTGGATGAAAATTTTCCTCCAAAATTTACCATTCTCTTCGATCCATATTACTTGTCGCCCAAAAGGATGTATCTAGCACTAAAATACGTCTAGATATATCCATTTGAGTGACAAAAAATATAGATCAAAGGGAGTACAAATTAATCCAATGGAATAGTTCCCGAGGATTCCAATCAAACGAATCAAATGACCACCAATAGAAAAGTTCCTCCAAAAATCATAGTACATAATTTCTATGAACCAAAGGAGCCCTTAACTTTGATACTCTCCCACTTGTCTTGGCTTTCTTCTACATATGTGAATGTCTTGATACATTAATTCAGCAGCACATCAATATGTTGTACTACCTCCGTTTCAAAATAGGTAATATGTATTAATGTGAGAAATCCATAGGAACTGATGAGCTCGCATGCTCCTGGAATCGCTGGGCACTCGTTCTCGTCCGAATTGGGCTGCGTCAGGTACTGTCAGATGTATACGTTGTGTATTGGGCTTTGCAGGTAGGACGGGCCCACATGATTAACAGACCCGGGGGGGGGGGGGGGGGGGGACGGGACGTTCAGGACCAACATGTGCGAGGCTGCGAGTGCAAAACCAGGGGTGCTCAACGTCCACACCTACACTTTGGCACACCAACTACACACCAGGATATTTGATACATCAACTTTTGCATGAGCGGGCACTAGAAGCATCTACAACCGTCTCAAACTCCCCTCAAACGTTCAGGTGGATGGTCCAGTCGACACGAATGCGGAAGCCGGCCACATCCAATCCTATACCTTAAGTATCTGCCTTTATTAACTTACAAATATTGTCAAGCCACATAATTTTGTTCAAATCCCTGATTTTTTTTAAAAAATCACGTATATTTTTAATTCAAATCAATGATTTTTTTTAAATTCGTTTAATTTTTTCAAATTCAAGTATTTTTCTCAAGTTCACGTCATTTTTTCAAACTCATGCGCTTTTTTCAAATTCGCATACATTTCTTCAGATCCGTGTAATTTTTTCACGTTCACTTTTTTCTGAATCCGCCTACTTTTTCTAGGTTCGTGATATTTTTTAAATTTATGATTTTTTTTGAATAAAGTACATGAATACTAAAAAAGTACATTAATTGGAAATATTTATGCAAACATGAAAAAAGTACGTGAAACATTAAAAAGTTCATGAATTTGATAAGATATAAGTTCACTAGAAAAAATTACGTGAACTTGGAATTATTATGTGGATTTGAAAAGGTACATGAATTTTAAAAAAATCATGGATTTGAAAAAAGTATGTGAATTCTGAAAAATTATATGTACTTGGAAAAAGTAAGCGGATTTGGAAAAAAGTACGTAAATTTCAAGCACTTTCACGGATTTGAATAATTATGTGAATTTGAGTGTGGTCAAAACCGAGTCCAAGGACGAACCTTGTTTGGTTTTAGAGGGTGCAAGTTATCTGGTCTTGGAGTTGAGGCACACAAAAAAAAACTAATCTCAACTCTCCAGCGGCAGTCTTTTTAGTGGAAATTGTTGCAGACAACATTCAAGTTCCACAAGTAGTATAGTTGCGAGAAATAATACCACACACAAATAAGGCATGTGTTTTAGTCAGACAACACAACAGAAGCACCGCATGTATTTTCCTTTTTGAGAGCAAGAAGACACCACATGTAGTAATTACTAATTATTCCCTCAAAAAAAGTAATTACTAATTATATACCGGAAATAACACACCCAAGTTTCTGCGACATAGCCCGCATACGTGGTGTACCATGGGCCGGGTCCTGTATATATACATACATGTAGCAATGAAACTTATGCATGAACTGCCGTGACGGCGCCGTCGCTCTGTCACGGGCATACATAACCGTACGCTACTGTTTCAGTTTCGCGATGCGTATCCTTGGACATAACCAGTAGAGTTCCATTGGTGGAGAACGTATCTAGTGAAACGACCAAACTGATGCACCGGATGCATCAGATATACGTGGCCCGTTAGATTCAAAAGAGAGGGACAGGATTTGGGCGGCGATGGACTTGCTCGTACATTTGCAGGACAGTCCTTCAAGAATTCATGGCTTCTGACACACTGATCAAGAAACCAGAAAAACACTACACTGAACAATACTTTTTGTTAGACCTCAAGTCCAGAACCGTCATCGGGTGTCCCTTTCCTTGCTGCACCCACGACCTAACCAACCATCTAAGGAAGCAACTTCTTTCTATTATTGGTCCTCACCACTGAAACAACAACCAATGTTTTAGCATGCCAATTATTTATGAAGCAAAACCACAACAGCTTAATCTCCCAAGAGCAGGATCGTAACATACTTTCAGAAAAGCGCAGTCCAGATCATACACTCATGAATAAGTGTTTTGGTTTTCAACTGCCACAATGATATCCCCCCTACCGCAAGCCCCTGCCTATAGCTTTAAACTGAACCAGCAAGTTAGCATGTCATTTATTTACAAAGTAATGCTTAGCAACCTAATTCCCCAAAGGCAGGAGTCTAGATAATTTCAGAATGTGCGTTTAGATTATCTTTTCTATTACCAATTCTGAACATGGCACAACAGTTTAGCTCTTGTTATTTAAGCTCACAGTATCTAAATTGAGAATTGCTCACATGTCATGAATTTTTTTTTTGCAGTCATAATCCCAGTAGGTTTACTTGCACATTAGGAATGCTAGTAGCTTACTCTTTCTGTATTCTGAAAGAAAACAAAAAAACAGACATTAGAAACGTCCAAGTAGCACCAAAAGAATAAAACAGGGGAGGTTAGAAAATACTCAAGCATGAGGATGGATGGGTAATTATCAAACAGAAACAAAAGGGAAAAAGAAAAGCAAGAAGCTCCCTTCTCCATTCTTTTTTGTTCCCTTTCACTTATATACATCACAGCAAGGGTCGTGGAGCAGGGGAGTCCGGACGACGCGGAGAGGATGGCGAATAAAACGAGACGTGGCTGGTGCCGCTAGTTGGGCGCACTAGCTCATCCTTTATATGTTCAATATGACAAGCTACAAACTACACTACTACTGTCAGTTGTTAATATACAACAATCCCAGTACTTGATATATGACAAGCTAAGCTACAGCTACCAGTGCCAATTCTTAGTACACCACCACTGCTAGGTGCTAGCTAGCCTAGCTAATTTCTGAAAAATCCTACTGAAAGAATTGACCTGTTCTTTTCTTAATAAGGAGATACTGAACCAAGAGAAGAGAACAAAATCTGAACCGAGGTGCATCTCTATTCTCTCAAGACTAACACAAAATCTTAAATTAATTTGAATTTACTCCAAGTCTTCAACAAACGTTGCTACATGCTACATCAGTCAGCAGTACAACACTACAACTAGAATATGTACAGTGCAGTGCACTTACAGTTGCCGGATTGGAGCTGGACGCTGTGGAACATGGTGAGCTGCAGCCTCCGGCCCGCCGGATTTGATGAGCTGTTCTACCGGAGCTCGGTGGCATCGATCAGGGAGGGTATGGGGGTGTACAGCAGCTGAACATGGAAGTGCGTTGACCAGGGGAGATCGAGGAGATGCCGAGCGTCACCGCACTGCTACCTCGATGGGGAGGCCACGGCTGGGAGGGGAGAGGCTGGAGGGTTACTGGGGGAAGGGCGTCGTCTTGCTTTCCCTCTTCGGCCGGCGTCATCAGCCAGCCGCCATCAGAAGAGGATGGGAAGAGGAACAGGATAAAGGAAGGAGAGGACATGTTATGTTGAAGACTATTTAGGCATTTCGACAATTCTGCAAGGTCCAGGACGTAAAACGTACCTGCAACCCTTCTTGTGATAAATATGTTCCATCTATTATGAATCCAGTGGCCTAGAATCTACACGTGCATTCGTTGCACCAATTGAACCGGTGCATAGGATACGTCCTCTCCATTGGTGCACTCTTTCGCCGTTCTCGTATTAATGTATTGTATGTTAACTAAGTACTTATTCAAGAAAAAAAACGCCAAGCCCATGCTTCATGCTACCTACCAGTCTAGCTGATCAAAAGTCTAATTAACAACAGTCTCAGTGAGGGATTGGATTAAGCAAAAGCTTTGACCAAATTAATTACGTGACCAAGCCAATGTTCTCATCAACTCAACTGTCTCTTGGACTGATGTACGGACATCGTACTACATGTTGTAAATATGAGCAAATTACTACGAGATTTAATCTGAATGAACACAAGATAAATCATGACAACAATAATAGAGATTAAACTAATCATGCGAACTAGCATAGTAGATGAACAGATCACATCTAGGGCACATACTAGAAACATGAATTCTACCACGATCTCGAACAGAAAGGATACTACTAGGATATGTACAGTGCAGTGCACTTAAAGTTGCCGGATTAGAGCTGGACGCTGTGGAACATGGTGAGCTGCAGCCTCCGGCCCGCCGGATTTGATGAGCTGTACTACCGGAGCTCGGTGGCATCGAGCAGGGAGGGTATGGGGGTGTACAGCAGCCGAACATGGAAGTGCGTTGACCAGGGGAGATCGAGGAGACGCCGAGCGTCACCGCACTGCTACCTCGATGGGAAGGCCGCGGCTGGGAGGGGAGAGGCTGGAGGGTTACTGGGGGAAGGGCGTCGTCGTGCTCTCCCTCTTCGGCCGGCGTCATCAGCGAGCCGCCATCAGAAGAGGATGGGGAGAGGAACAGGATAAAGGAAGGAGAGGACAGGTTATGTTGAGGACTATTTAGGCATTCCGACAATTCTGCAAGGTCCAGGACGTAAAACGTACCTGCAACCCTTCTTGTGATAAATATGTTCCATCTATTATGAATCTAGTGGCCCAGAATCTACAGGTGCATTCGTTGCACCAGTTGAACCGATGCATAGGATACGTCCTCTCCATTGGTGCACTCTTTCGCCCTTCTTGTATTAATGTATTGTATGTTAACTAAGTACTTATTCAAGCAAAAAAAAACGCCAAGCCCATGCTTCATGCGCAACAAGCTTCATGCTTTTAGTGTTAGGATTAGTAGTAGTAAACTAGCACATGGATTCTACCTACCAGTCTAGCTGATCAAAAGTCTAATTAACAACGGTCTCAGTGAGGGATTGGATTAAGCAAAAGCTTTGACCAAATTAATTAGGTGACCAAGCCAATGTTCTCATCAACTCAACTGTCTCTTGGACTGATGTACGGACATCGTACTACTTGTTGAAAATATGAGCAAATTACTACGAGATTTAATCCGAATGAACACAAGATAAATCATGACAGCAATAACAGAGATTAAAATAATCATGCGAACTATCATAGTAGATGAACAGATCACATCTAGGGCACATACTAGAAACATGAATTCTACCATGATCTCGAACAGGAAGGTTACTACTAGGATATATACAGTGCAGTGCACTTACAGTTGCCGGATTGGAGCTGGACGCTGTGGAACATGGTGAGTTGCAGCCTCCGGCCCGCCGGATTTGATGAGCTGTACTACCGGAGCTCGGTGGCATCGAGCAGGGAGGGTATGGGGGTGTACAGCAGCCGAACATGGAAGTGCGTTGACCAGGGGAGATCGAGGAGACGCCGAGCGTCACCGCACTGCTACCTCGATGGGAAGGCCGCGGCTGGGAGGGGAGAGGCTGGAGGGTTACTGGGGGAAGGGCGTCGTCGTGCTCTCCCTCTTCGGCCGGCGTCATCAGCCAGCCGCCATCAGAAAAGGATGGGGAGAGGAACAGGATAAAGGAAGGAGAGGACATGTTATGTTGAGGACTATTTAGGCATTTCGACAATTCTGCAAGGTGCAGGACGTAAAACGTACCTGCAACCCTTCTAGTGATAAATATGTTCCATCTATTATGAATCCAGTGGCCCAGAATCTACACGTGCATTCGTTGCACCAGTTGAACCGGTGCATAGGATACGTCCTCTCCATTGGTGCACTCTTTCCGGTTCTCGTATTAATGTATCGTATGTTAACTAAGTACTTATTCAAGAAAAAAAACGCCAAGCCCATGCTTCATGCGCAACAAGCTTCATGCTTTTAATGTTAGGATTAGTAGTAGTAAACTAACACATGGATTCTACCTACCAGTCTAGCTGATCAAAAGTCTAATTAACAACATTCTCAATGAGGGATTGGATTAAGCAAAAGCTTTGACCAAATTAATTAGGTGACCAAGCCAATGTTCTCATCAACTCAACTGTCTCTTGGACTGATGTACGGACATCGTACTACTTGTTGGAAATATGAGCAAATTACTACGAGATTTAATCCGAATGAACACAAGATAAATCATGACATCAATAATAGAGATTAAACTAATCATGCGAACTAGCATAGTAGATGAACAGATCACATCTAGGGCACATACTATAAACATGAATTCTACCACGATCTCGAACAGAAAGGATACTACTAGGATATGTACAGTGCAGTGCACTTAAAGTTGCCGGATTAGAGCTGGACGCTGTGGAACATGGTGAGCTGCAGCCTCCGGCCCGCCGGATTTGATGAGCTGTACTACCGGAGCTCGGTGGCATCGAGCAGGGAGGGTATGGGGGTGTACAGCAGCCGAACATGGAAGTGCGTTGACCAGGGGAGATCGAGGAGACGCCGAGCGTCACCGCACTGCTACCTCGATGGGAAGGCCGCGGCTGGGAGGGGAGAGGCTGGAGGGTTACTGGGGGAAGGGCGTCGTCGTGCTCTCCCTCTTCGGCCGGCGTCATCAGCGAGCCGCCATCAGAAGAGGATGGGGAGAGGAACAGGATAAAGGAAGGAGAGGACAGGTTATGTTGAGGACTATTCAGGCATTCCGACAATTCTGCAAGGTCCAGGATGTAAAACGTACCTGCAACCCTTCTTGTGATAAATATGTTCCATCTATTATGAATCTAGTGGCCCAGAATCTACAGGTGCATTCGTTGCACCAGTTGAACCGATGCATAGGATACGTCCTCTCCATTTGTGCACTCTTTCGCCCTTCTTGTATTAATGTATTGTATGTTAACTAAGTACTTATTCAAGCAAAAAAGACGCCAAGCCCATGCTTCATGCGCAACAAGCTTCATGCTTTTAGTGTTAGGATTAGTAGTAGTAAACTAGCACATGAATTCTACCTACCAGTCTAGCTGATCAAAAGTCTAATTAACAACAGTCTCAGTGAGGGATTGGATTAAGCAAAAGCTTTGACCAAATTAATTAGGTGACCAAGCCAATGTTCTCATCAACTCAACTGTCTCTTGGACTGATGTACGGACATCGTACTACTTGTTGAAAATATGAGCAAATTACTACGAGATTTAATCCGAATGAACACAAGATAAATCATGACAACAATAACAGAGATTAAACTAATCATGCGAACTATCAAAGTAGATGAACAGATCACATCTAGGGCACATACTAGAAACATGAATTCTACCACGATCTCGAACAGGAAGGTTACTACTAGGATATATACAGTGCAGTGCACTTACAGTTGCCGGATTGGAGCTGGACGCTGTGGAACATGGTGAGTTGCAGCCTCCGGCCCGCCGGATTTGATGAGCTGTACTACCGGAGCTCGGTGGCATCGAGCAGGGAGGGTATGGGGGTGTACAGCAGCCGAACATGGAAGTGCGTTGACCAGGGGAGATCGAGGAGACGCCGAGCGTCACCGCACTGCTACCTCGATGGGAAGGGCGCGGCTGGGAGGGGAGAGGCTGGAGGGTTACTGGGGGAAGGGCGTCGTCGTGCTCTCCCTCTTCGGCCGGCGTCATCAGCCAGCCGCCATCAGAAAAGGATGGGGAGAGGAACAGGATAAAGGAAGGAGAGGACATGTTATGTTGAGGACTATTTAGGCATTTCGATAATTCTGCAAGGTCCAGGACGTAAAACGTACCTGCAACCCTTCTAGTGATAAATATGTTCCATATATTATGAATCCAGTGGCCCAGAATCTACACGTGCATTCGTTGCACCGGTTCAGGATACGTCCTCTCCATTGGTGCACTCTTTCCGGTTCTCGTATTAATGTATTGTATGTTAACTAAGTACTTATTCAAGAAAAAAAACGCCAAGCCCATGCTTCATGCGCAACAAGCTTCATGCTTTTAATGTTAGGATTAGTAGTAGTAAACTAACACATGGATTCTACCTATCAGTCTAGCTGATCAAAAGTCTAATTAACAACATTCTCAATGAGGGATTGGATTAAGCAAAAGCTTTGAACAAATTAATTAGGTGACCAAGCCAATGTTCTCATCAACTCAACTGTCTCTTGGACTGATGTACGGACATCGTACTACTTGTTGGAAATATGAGCAAATTACTACGAGATTTAATCCGAATGAACACAAGATAAATCATGACATCAATAACAGAGATTAAACTAATCATGCGAACTAGCATAGTAGATGAACAGATCACATCTAGGGCACATACTAGAAACATGAATTCTACCATGATCTCGAATAAAAAGGATACTACTAGGATATGTACAGTGCAGTGCATTTACAGTTGCCGGATTGGAGCTGGACGCTGTGGAACATGGTGAGCTGCAGCCTCCGGCCCGCCGGATTTGATGAGCTATACTACCGGACCTCGGTGGCATCGAGCAGGGAGGGTATGGGGGTGTACAGCAGCCGAACATGGAAATGCGTTGACCAGGGGAGATCGAGGAGACGCCGAGCGTCACCGCACTGCTACCTCGATGGGA
Source organism: Triticum urartu (assembly GCF_056163025.1). Taxonomy (NCBI): domain Eukaryota; kingdom Viridiplantae; phylum Streptophyta; class Magnoliopsida; order Poales; family Poaceae; genus Triticum; species Triticum urartu. Next base: position 6,168,567 of record NC_141877.1, read on the forward strand.
AGGCCGCGACTGGGAGGGGAGAGGCTGGAGGGTTACTGGGGGAAGGGCGTCGTCGTGCTTTCCCTCTTCGGCCGCCGTCATCAGCCAGCCGCCATCAGAAGAGGATGGGGAGAGGAACAGGGTAAAGGAAGGAGAGGACAGGTTATGTTGAGGACTATTTAGGCATTTCGACAATTCTGCAAGGTCCAGGACGTAAAACGTACCTGCAACCCTTCTTGTGATAAATATGTTCCGTCTATTATGAATCCAGTGGCCCAGAATCTACACGTGCATTCGTTGCACCAGTTGAACCGGTGTATAGGATACGTCCTCTCCATTGGTGCACTCTTTCGCCGTTCTTGTATTAATGTATTGTATGTTAACTAAGTACTTATTCAAGAAAAAAACGCCAAGCCCATGCTTCATGCGCAACAAGCTTCATGCTTTTAATGTTAGGATTAGTAGTAGTAAACTAACACATGGATTCTACCTACCAGTCTAGCTGATCAAAAGTCTAATTAACAACATTCTCAGTGAGGGATTGGATTAAGCAAAAGCTTTGACCAAATTAATTAGGTGACCAAGCCAATGTTCTCATCAACTCAACTGTCTCTTGGACTGATGTACGTACATCGTACTACTTGTTGGAAATATGAGCAAATTACTACGAGATTTAATCCGAATGAACACAAGATAAATCATGACAACAATAATAGAGATTAAACTAATCATGCGAACTAGCATAGTAGATGAACAAATCACATCTAGGGCACATACTAGAAACATGAATTCTACCACGATCTCGAACAGAAAGGATACTACTAGGATATGTACAGTGCAGTGCACTTACAGTTGCCGGATTAGAGCTGGACGCTGTGGAACATGGTGAGCTGCAGCCTCTGGCCCGCCGGATTTGATGAGCTATACTACCGAAGCTTGGTGGCATCGAGCAGGGAGGGTATGGGGGTGTACAGCAGCCGAACATGGAAGTGCGTTGACCAGGGGAGATCGAGGAGACGCCGAGCGTCACCGCACTGCTACCTCGATGGGAAGGCCGCGGCTGGGAGGGGAGAGGCTGGAGGGTTACTGGGGGAAGGGCGTCGTCGTGCTCTCCCTCTTCGGCCGGCATCATCAGCCAGCCGCCATCAGAAGAGGATGGGGAGAGGAACAGGATAAAGGAAGGAGAGGATAGGTTATGTTGAGGACTATTTAGGCATTTCGACAATTCTGCAAGGTCCAGGACGTAAAATGTACCTGCAACCCTTCTTGTGATAAATATGTTCCATCTATTATGAATCCAGTGGCCCAGAATCTACAGGTGCATTCGTTGCACCAGTTGAACCAGTGCATAGGATACATCCTCTCCATTGATGCACTCTTTCGCCGTTCTTGTATTAATGTATTGTATGTTAACTAAGTACTTATTCAAGCAAAAAAAACGCCAAGCCCATGCGGCTTCATGCGCAACAAGCTTCATGCTTTTAGTGTTAGGATTAGTAGTAGTAAACTAACACATGGATTCTTCCTACCAGTCTAGCTGATCAAAAGTTTAATTAACAACAATCTCAGTGAGGGATTGGATTAAGCAAAAGCTTTGACCAAATTAATTAGGCGACCAAGCCAATGTTCTCATCAACTCAACTGTCTCTTGGACTGATGTACGGACATCGTACTACTTGTTGGAAATATGAGCAAATTACTAGGAGATTTAATCCGAATGAACACAAGATAAATCATGATAGCAATAACATAGATTAAACTAATCATGCAAACTAGCATAGTAGATGAACAGATCACATCTAGGGCACATACTAAAAACATGAATTCTACCATGATCTCGAACAGAAAGGATACTATTAGGATATGTACAGTGCAGTGCACTTACAGTTGCCGGATTGGAGCTGGACGCTGTGGAACATGGTGAGCTGCAGCCTCCGGCCCGCCGGATTTGATGAGCTGTACTACCGGAGCTCGATGGCGTCGAGCAGGGAGGGTATGGGGGTGTACAGCAGCCGAACATGGAAGTGCGTTGACCAGGGGAGATCGAGGAGACGCCGAGCGTCACCGCACTGCTACCTCGATGGGAAGGCCGCGTCTGGGAGGGGAGAGGCTGGATGGTTACTGGGGGAAGGGCGTCGTCATGCTCTCCCTCTTCGACCGCCGTCATCAGCCAGCCGCCATCAGAAGAGGATGGGGAGAGGAACAGGATAAAGGAAGGAGAGGGTAGGTTATTTTGAGGACTATTTAGGCATTTCGACAATTCTGCAAGGTCCAAGACGTAAAACGTACCTGCAACCCTTCTTGTAATAAATATGTTCCATCTATTATGAATCCAGTGGCCCAGAATCTACAGGTGCATTCGTTGCACCAGTTCAAGGATACGTCCTCTCCATTGGTGCACTCTTTCGCCGTTCTCGTATTAATTTATTGTATGTTAACTAAGTACTTATTCAAGCAAAAAAACGCCAAGCCCATGCTTCATGCGCAACAAGCTTCATGCTTTTAGTGTTAGGATTAGTAGTAGTAAACTAACACATGGATTCTACCTACCAGTCTAGCTGATCAAAAGTCTAATTAACAACAGTCTCAGTGAGGGATTGGATTAAGCAAAAGCTTTGACCAAATTAATTAGGTGACCAAGCCAATGTTCTCATCAACTCAACTGTCTCTTGGACTGATGTACGGACATCGTACTACTTGTTGGAAATATGAGCAAATTACTACGAGATTTAATCCGAATGAACACAAGATAAATCATGACAGCAATAACAGAGATTAAACTAATCATGTGAACTAGCATAGTAGATGAACATATCACATTTAGGGCACATACTAGAAACATGAATTCTACCACGATCTCGAACAGAAAGGATAGAATCACATATGATGCAACGGGAGCAGCACCGTTGGCGTTGACATTGTCGCCCATGTCGTTGAGGATGAGGCTGCCGAGGTCGGGGAAGAAGTCGTCGTTCGCGAAGTCCTCGCTGCCAGCAGTCGCACGAGTGCGCTCCCCAAAAACTTGATCGCCCCTCTCCCGTACAGGATCACGAGAGGCGGGGCTCTGGAGGCCTGCTGTCCCTTCTCCCGGTGCATGACGAAAGGAGGGATGGAGAAGACTTGCTTGGCGACGCAATGATCTGGAACGGTGGTGAGAAACCATACGAAGTGGTAGCGGCTAGGGCAGACGTCTGTCTGACTATATAGTGCAGGCCGGGTAGGTCGTGGGAGTAAATCCCACATCCGAGTCGTCACGATCCAAAAGAATCGGAAATGGTTCAGTAACTAACGCGTCTATTAATTAATAATTAATGACTCATTAATTTTTTTCGAGCAGCAAAAATATAGACAACGTGCATAGCTCTGTCCTCGGCTCGGCTCAATCCCGCAAACCACGGCGCAGCGCGTCGTGATGAGGCGTGACGAGACAAGCGAGGAGGAGGAGCACGCGTGTAGGTCTCCTCTTCTCATGCTTATACAAGTGGTAGAAGAGCTCACCTTATAAAGAGGTGCAACTCTCTCTACTTCCGGGGTGGGACTAAACTTTAGTCTCACTCACTCCACTCACATGTGTGCATGAATGGGCCAAGAGAATTTCAGAATTTTAGTTGGGCTTTGGGCCAAAGGCCTACTAGCAAAATTCCAACAATCCCCCACAAAGTCTCATTGGCACATCTCATCATTTAGTTCCAAAACATTGTTTATATACCTGTGCTTAGTGGAGACTGTGAAATTGAACTTCCACTTAGAGTTTTATGTTACACTACATCATAACTTGAATAGTGGACTATGCCTTGAACTACAAGTTTTCCGCGAAACTAGTTTCACACAAATTCTTGACCGATACTGGGCTGCCGCAAGGCTTCCGTGCGGGTGGAGCGTATACGTCATACTCCAGAGCCTTTCATGAATTTATTAGAGAACACCCAATTCTCACAGACTGCGACGTTAACAGTCAAATTCATATATGTGTGTTTCTCAGGAGATACTCTGTGGGACAACATCTCTGCTTACTCAAATAAGCCACTTGGAACACATTAAGATAAATATCAACCTGCCATGCAGATCAGGAGAGAATTGCATCTTCACGGAGTGGGATAATTAAAATAGGAATACTCTCCTCTTAGCTGACCAACAGTTTGTCTCCCACTTCTACTTCACGGGATCTCCGATCACATAGAGTGGGTTACTGATGGAAATATGCCCTAGAGGCAATAATAAAATGGTTATTATTATATTTCTTTGTTCATGATAATTGTCTATTGTTCATGATATAATTGTGTTATCCGGAAATTGTAATACATGTGTGAATACATAGACCACAACATGTCCCTAGTGAGCCTCTAGTTGACTAGCTCGTTGATCAAAAGATAGTCATGGTTTCCTAACTATGGACATTGGATGCCATTGATAACGGGATCACATTATTAGGAGAATGATGTGATGGACAAGACCCAATCCTAAGCATAGCTTAAAGATCGTGTAGTTCGTTTGCTATAGCTTTTCCAAATGTCAAGTATCATTTCCATAGACCATGAGATTGTGCAACTCCCGGATACCGTAGGAGTGCTTTGGGTGTGCCAAACGTCACAACGTAACTGGGTGACTATAAAGGTGCACTACGGGTATCTCCGAAAGTGTCTGTTGGGTTGGCATGAATCGAGACTGGGATTTGTCACTCCGTATGACGGAGAGGTATCTCTGGGCCCACTCGGAAATGCATCATCATAATGAGCTCAATGTGACCAATTGGTTGATCACAGGATCATGCATTGCTGTACGAGTAAAGTGACTTGCCGGTAACGAGATTGAACGAGGTATTGGATACCAACGATCGAGTCTCGGGCAAGTAACGTACCGATTGACAAAGGAAATTGTATACGGGATTGATTGAATTCTCGACATCGTGGTTCATCCGATGAGATCATCGAGGAGCATGTGGGAGCCAACATGGGTACCCAGATCCCGCTGTTGGTTATTGACCGGAGAGTCGTCTCGGTCATGTCTGCGTGTCTCCCAAACCCGTAGGGTCTACACACTTAAGGTTCGGTGACGCTAGGGTTGTTGAGATATTAGTATACGGTAACCCGAAAGTTGTTCGGAGTCTCGGATGAGATCCCGAACATCACGAGGAGTTCCGTAATGGTCCGGAGGTGAAGATTTATATATAGGAAGTCAAGTTTCGGCCATCGGGAAAGTTTCCGGGGTAATCGGTATTGTACCGGGACCACCGGAAGGGTCTCGGGGGTCCACACGGTGGAGCCACCTATCCCGGAGGGCCCCATGGGCTGAAGTGGGAGGAGAACCATCCCCTAGTGGGCTGGTGCGCCCCCCATGGGCCTCCCCCTGCGCCTAGGGTTGGAAACCCTAGGGGTGGGGGCGCCCCACTTGGCTTGGGGGGCACTCCACCCCCTTGGCCGCCGCCCCCCTTGGAGATCTCATCTCCTAGGGACGGCGCCCCCCTAGGGGTCCTATATATAGTGGGGGGAGGGCAGCCGCACCCTAGCCCCTGGCGCCTCCCTCTCCCTCCCGTGACACTTCTCCCTCTCCCTGAGCTTGGCAAAGCCCTGCCGAGATCACCGTTGCTTCCACCACCATGCCGTCGTGCTGCTGGATCTCCATCAACCTCTCCTTCCCCCTTGCTGGATCAAGTTGGAGGAGACGTCTTCCCAACCGTATGTGTGTTGAACGCGGAGGTGCCGTCCGTTCGGCGCTAGGTCATCGGTGATTTGGATCACGACGAGTACGACTCCATCAACCCCGTTCTCTTGAACGCTTCCGCTCGCGATCTACAAGGGTGTGTAGATGCACTCCCCTCTCCCTCGTTGCTAGATGACTCCATAGATTGATCTTGGTGATGCGTAGAAAATTTTAAAATTCTGCTACGTTCCGCAACAGTGGCATCATGAGCTAGGTCTATGCGTAGTTTCTATGTACGAGTAGAACACAAAGCAGTTGTGGACGTCAATATTGTCAATTTACTTGCCGTTACTAGTCTTATCTTGATTCGGTGGCATCGTGGGATGAAGCGGCCCGGACCGACCTTACACGTACGCTTACATGAGACTGGTTCCACCGACTGACATGCACTAGTTGCATAAGGTGGCTAGCGGGTGTCTGTCTCTCCCACTTTAGTCAGATCGGATTCGATGAAAAGGGTCCTTATGAAGGGTAAATAGAAATTGGCATATCACGTTGTGGTTTTGGCGTAGGTAAGAAACGCTCTTGCTAGAAACCTATAGCAGCCACGTAAAAACTTGCAACAACAATTAGAGGACGTCTAACTTGTTTTTGCAGCATATGCTGTGTGATGTGATATGGCCAAAAGGATGTGATGAATGATATATGTGATGTATGAGATTGATCATGTTCTTGTAATAGGAATCACGACTTGCATGTCGATGAGTATGACAACTGGCAGGAGCCATAGGAGTTGTCTTATTTATGACCTGCGTGTCAACATAAATGTTATGTAATTACTTTACTTTATTGCTAAAGCGTTAGCCATAGTAGTAGAAGTAATAGATGACGAGACAACTTCAAGAAGACACGATGATGGAGATCATGATGATGGAGATCATGGTGTCATGCCGGTGACAACGATGATCATGGAGCCCCGAAGACGGAGATCAAAAGGAGCAAATGATATTGGCCATATCATGTCACTATTTGATTGCATGTGATGTTTATCATGTTTTACATCTTATTTGCTTAGAACGACGGTAGATTAAATAAGATGATCCCTCGTAATAATTTCAAGAAAGTGTTCCCCCTAACTGTGCACCGTTGCGAAGGTTCGTTGTTTCGAAGCACCACGTGATGATCGAGTGTGATAGATTCTAACGTTCGAATACAAGGATGTAAGCCAGATTTACACACGCAATACACTTAGGTTAACTTGACGAGCCTAGCATGTACAGACATGGCCTCGGAACACAAAAGACCGAAAGGTCGAGCATGAGTCGTATAGAAGATACGATCAACATGAAGATGTTCACTGATGTTGACTAGTCCGTCTCACGTGATGATCGGACACGGCCTAGTTGACTCGGATCATGTTTCACTTAGATGACTAGAGGGATGTCTATCTGAGTGGTAGTTCATTGAATAATTTGATTAGATGAACTTAATTATCATGAACTTAGTCTAAAATCTTTACATTATGTCTTGTAGATCAAATGGCCCACGCTAATGTTGGCCTCAACTTCAACGCGTTCCTAGAGAAAACCAAGCTGAAAGATGATGGTAGCAACTATACGGACTGGGTCCGGAACCTGAGGATCATCCTCATAGCTACCAAGAAAGATTATGTCCTAGAAGCACCGCTAGGTGACGCACCCATCCCAGAGAACCAAGACGTTATGAACGCTTGGCAGTCACGTGCTGATGATTACTCCCTCATTCAGTGAGGCATGCTTTACATCTTAGAACCGGGGCTCCAAAAGCGTTTTGAGCAACACGAAGCATATGAGATGTTTGAAGAGCTGAAAATGGTTTTCCAAGCTCATGCCCGGGTCGAGAGATATGAAGTCTCCGACAAGTTCTTTAGTTGTAAGATGGAGGAAAATAGTTCTGTCAGTGAGCACATACTCAAAATGTCTGGGTTGCATAACCGCTTGACTCAGCTGGGAGTTAATCTCCCGGATGACGTGGTCATTGACAAAATCCTTCAGTCGCTTCCACCGAGCTACACGAACTTTGTGATGAACTTCAATATGCAGGGGACGGAAAAGACCATCCCTGAGGTATATTCAATGCTGAAATCAGCGGAGGTGGAAATCAAAAAGGAACATCAAGTGTTGATGGTGAATAAAACCACTAAGTTCAAGAAAGGCAAGGGTAAAAAGAACTTCAAGAAGGACGGCAAGGGAGTTGCCGCGCCCGGTAAGCAAGCTGCCGGGAAGAAGTCAAAGAATGGACCCAAGCCTGAGACTGAGTGTTTTTATTGCAAGGGAAGTGGTCACTGAAAGCGGAACTGCCCCAAATACTTAGCGGACAAGAAGGCCGGCAACACTAAAGGTATATGTGATATACATGTAATTGATGTGTACCTTACCAGTACTCGTAGTAGCTCCTGGGTATTTGATACTGGTGCGGTTGCTCACATTTGTAACTCAAAGCAGGAGCTGCAGAATAAGCGGAGACTGGTGAAGGACGAGGTGACGATGCGCGTCGGTGTAGGATCTAGAAGTAGATGTGTCTAGAGGGGGGTGATTAGACACTTAATGCTAGAGTTGCAATTTTTAAGCTTTTTCGGTTTAAGTGGAGTTTAGGCACAATTTCAACACACACAATACATATCAAGCAAGCATGCAAAGAGTATATGAGCAGCGAAATGTAAAGCATGCAACTTGCAAGAATGTAAAGGGAAGGGTTTGGAGAATTCAAACGCAATTGGAGACACGGATGTTTTTCCCGTGGTTCGGATAGGTGGTGCTATCCTACATCCACGTTGATGGAGACTTCAACCCACGAAGGGTAACGGTTGCGCGAGTCCACACAGGGCTCCACCCAAGGGTAACGGTTGCACGAGTCCACACAGGGCTCCACCCACGAAGGGTCCACGAAGAAGCAACCACCCACAAAGGGTCCACGAAGAAGCAACCTTGTCTATCCCACCATGGCCATCGCCCACACAGGACTTGCCTCACTAGCGGTAGATCTTCACGAAGTAGGCGATATCCTTGCCCTTACAAACTCCTTGGTTCAACTCCACAATCTTGTCGGAGGCTCCCAAGTGACACCTAGCCAATCTAGGAGACACCACTCTCCAAGAAGTAACAAATGGTGTGTAGGTAATGAACTCCTTGCTCTTGTGCTTCAAATGATAGTCTCCCCAACACTCAACTCTCTCTCATAGGATTTGGATTTGGTGGAAAGAAGATTTGAGTGGAAAGCAACTTGGGAAGGTTAGAGATCAAGATTCATATGGTAGGAATGGAATATCTTGGTCTCAACACATGAGTAGGTGGTTCTCTCTCAGAACATATGAGTTGGAATGGTGTGTGTGTTCTGATCGCTCTCTCTTGGAATAAGAAGGAGGTGGAGGGGTATATATAGCCTCCACACAAAATCCAACCGTTACACAGTTTTCCAATCTCGGTGGGACCGAATCAATAAGCTCGGTCGGACCGAAAATGTAAACCTAGTGACCGTTGGTGATTTTCAGTGGGACTGACATGCAACTCGGTAGGACCGATATGGTTAGGGTTTGGGCATAACATAATCTCGGTGAGACCGATTACACAAACTCGGTGACACCGAATTTGGTAATTACCTAACCAGAGAGTTGGTCAGGCAAACTCGGTGGGACCGATTTGCTCTTTCGGTGGGACCGAGTGGAACTCGGTGAGACCGAAAAGTTACAAAGGGGAAACACTGAGTTTACATTGCAATCTCGGTGGGACCGATTCGCTCTTTCGGTGAGACTGAAAAGTTACGAAAGGGAAACAAAGAGTTTGCAACCCCATCTCGGTGAGACCGAGATACCTATCGGTAGGACCGAATTGCTAGGGTTTGGCAGTGGCTGATGACAAGTGAAACTCGGTGGCGCCGGATAGGAAGAATCGGTAGGACCGATTTTGGCTTAGGGTTTAGGTCATATGTGGAAGTGGGAAAGTAGCTGAGGATTTTGGAGCATATCATTAAGCACATGAAGCAAGAGGCTCATTAAGCAACACCTCATCCCTCCTTGATAGTATTGGCTTTTCCTAAAGACTCAATGTGATCTTGGATCACTAAAATATAAGATGAAGAGTCTTGAGCTTGAAGCTTTAGCCAATCCTTTGTCCTCAGCATCTTGAAGGAGTTCCCACAACCTTTAGTCCATGCCACTACATTGTTGAACTTATCTGAAACATGCTAGATCGAAATGTTAGTCTAACAAGAGATATGTTGTCATCAATTATCAAAACCACCTAGGGAGCACTTGTGCTTTCAATCTCCCCCTTTTTGGTAATTGATGGCAACATACATCAAAGCTTTAGATAAAGATATAAAGACCAGCAAGTAAAGCTTTGGAAGGACATGTAACAAGCATAGGCTCCCCCTACATGTATGCACTCATGTAAATATGAAATATAGAGACATGTGAGAGCATAACCATGACAGAGTAGGCAATGTGTTACATGTATCTTGGCCATATGCATCAGAGCAAAAGATTATCAAGGAAAATACCTTCATGCTCATGAGTCCTTCTTGCAAACAGTATGTACATAAGCAAGAACTCCTCATACTCATGATTTTGATGCATATACTTACCTTGTGGTCTTGAGTTGGCTTAGGATGGAATGAACCTGCACAAACAAGGTTAGATAACACAAGTACATCCACTAGCCAGAGCAAACAAAAGAAACCACAAGAATACCAAGACTGGGATGACATGTAGAGAGTGAGTACAAGGTACCACATTGAATTCAACATGTCCCCAAGAATAAAGATATGCAATGAATTTGACTGATTTCTTTCCCTTAGGTGTCTTGCTCCCCCTGAATCGAGAAGATAGGAAACAGAAAATCAGAGCTGAAAGATATGAATAGAACTTAATTCAAATGAGTTCATATGAACATGTCTTTCCCCCAAAAAGACATGTGGCATCTCTCCTCTTGAACATCAAGCATCTGGGATCCTTGAGTATTCTCTCCCCCTTTGGAGATTTCTTTCTCCCCCTTAATATATGGGATCCTTGAGTATTCTCTCCCCCTTAGTACTTTCTCCTTTGTAGGTGATAAGCTTTTGATGTGATCTCTCTCTCCCTGATGATAAGCTTTGATGTGATCTCTCTCTCCCCCTTTGACATCAATTTCCAAGAAGGTTTTTCCTGGAATCCGTCGAATAGGTTTGGTCCTTGAGATTCAGTACAAAGCAGGGAATAAAACTGTGATGCTTGTAGAGGACAAGATTCATTGAGTGGAGCTGGATCAGAAGAAATATAGAATTTGTGGCAAACTGTTTTTCCTGTTGCGAAATCGGTGGCACCGAGTGGCATGTTTCGGTAGTACCGAAGGGATTCGGTTGGACCGAAAATGGCAATTTGGTGAAACCGAGTTCATCACAGAGAAAAACACTTGTCACCTCAGCTCACTAGTCAAGTAAGATCTCACAAAGATTTGCAATGAATTAGCTAAAGGATTTGCAAGGAATTTGATGCAGAAATATGCAGAACAAAAACCAAAAAGAAAAGAGTGAAAGTTTCTAGATGAAGTTTTTTTTGTTTGAAAGAGAAGGAAACAAATATGCAAGGGACAAATGCAATAACTTTGAAAAGAACACAAGAGAACTTCATCTAGAATTGGGCGGTGACATGGTCACCTATGTTAGAGTATATTGACTTAGGAGTCAAGTGAGAACACTTGATCATAGGTCATACTCATCGTTTAAGCTCAAAATGGGGTTACCATTTTTCGTTTCAGCATCTTGATGTATTCACATCTTGTTGAGTTGCTTTGACTCATGTCTTGGAGTAAAGCTTCTCTAAGATGGAATAACATACCTTGGGTGGTGATGTGGTTCTTGCTCATGTAGTTGAACTTGTGTGGGTGCTCAAGGTCGATGTAGTTCATCAAGAGTTGGGAGCACCACTTGGAGTTTGAGTTCATCTACCTACATGGGTTAGTTCTTGCAAGGAAGAGCACTTGTGTATCCAAAAATGACAATCATGAAGCTTAACATAGAATTTGTCAAAGGATATGTTTGAGTGGTTTTGTGCTTCCTTGTCTTCAACCACTATTGTGTAGAGTCTTGGTGATGTAGAGATTGCTCAAGATATGAGTGAGTCGCAATCTCATGGAATTGGATTCAACCAAGCACCTACATGGGTTAGGCAACATGCAAGGTGCAAATATATCCAAGACATAAGATAGTTATCATAAGAGATATATCATGGATTAGTCATAAGCTCATGTCTTGCATGTATCCAATGGAGTTTCTACTCCAAGTTCGAGGCATCAATGATGTTCAATTCTCCTCTCAACCTACAAAACACTTTCTCATCAAGTGGTTTAGTGAATATATCTGCTAATTGCTTGTCGGTGCGAACATGCTTAAGATTGATGTCACCCTTAGCAACATGATCTCGAATGAAATGATGATGAACTTCAATATGCTTAGTTCGAGAATGTTGTACAGGATTATGACCAATTTTGATAGCACTTTCATTGTCACAAAGCAGTGGAACATGTTTCACATAAATCCCATAATCTTTAAGAGTTTGGGTCATCCAAAGTAATTGAGCACAACATGAACCAGCGGTAATGTATTCCGCTTCGGCGGTGGATAAGGATACCGAGTTTTGTTTCTTGGAAGACCAAGACACAAGAGATCTACCAAGAAATTGACAAGTACCCGAAGTGGACTTTCTATCAACCTTGTCTCCGGCATAATCCGAGTCAGAATAGCCAACAAGATCAAAAGAAGACCTCTTAGGATACCAAATGCCAAAATTTGGTGTATGGATTAAATATCTCACTATCCTTTTCACAGCCTTAAGATGACAATCTTTAGGAGCAGCTTGATATCGTGCACACATGCACACACTTAGCATAATATCGGGACGTGAAGCACATAGGTATAATAATGAACCAATCATAGAGAGATAAACCTTTTGATCAACCGGTTCACCATCTTTGGTTAAATCATTATGTCCACTAGTAGGCATGGGTGTAGACATACCTTTGCATTCTTGCATATTGAACTTCTTGAGTAAGTCCTTGGTGTACTTTGTTTGAGAGACAAATGTACATTCCTTAGTTTGCTTGATTTGCAACCCGAGAAAGAATTTGAGTTCACTCATCATAGACATCTCAAACTTCTCTGACATTAGCTTTCCAAACTTTTCACTAAAGAGAGGGTTAGTTGAACCAAATATGATATCATCAACATAAATTTGGCATACAAATAGTTCTCCATTAACCCTTTTAGTAAAAAGAGTAGAATCAATTTTACCAATTTCAAAACCACTCGTAGTAAGGAACTTGGTCAAGCATTTATACCATGCTCTAGGAGCTTGTTTAAGACCATAAAGAGCTTTGTGAAGTTTGTAAACATGATTTGGTTTCTTAGGATTGATAAAGCCGGGAGGTTGTTTGACATAAACTTCCTCCACTATTTCACCATTTAGAAAAGCACTTTTAATGTCCATTTGGTACAAGGTGATATTATGGTGATTAGCATATGCAAGTAAGATGCGAATGGACTCAAGTCTAGCAACGGGAGCATACGTCTCACCATAGTCCATACCTTCGACTTGTGTGTACCCTTGGGCGACGAGACGTGCTTTGTTGCGAACCACTTGTCCATCTTAATCTTGCTTGTTGCGAAACACCCATTTGGTACCAATGATGTTGTGGTTGTTGTCGGGCTTCTCGACCAATGTCCAAACTTGGTTTCTCTCAAAATTATGTAGCTCTTCATGCATAGCGTTTATCCAATCCGGATCTTCCAATGCTTCTTCAACCTTCATAGGTTCAATGCTAGAGATGAATGGATAGTTTTCACAAAAGTTAGCTAAACGAGTTTTTGAGCGAGTGATTCTCCCGGTTTGTATATCATTTAGGATTTGCTCGACGGGATGATCTTTGGCAATTCTTGCTCGAACTCGTGAGAGCTTTTGCTTGGGTATTCGTTGAGCATCTTCTTCATCTTGTCCTTCTTCTTGGCCTTCTTCATTGTTGACGTCGTCGTTCTCTTGTCATGGTGGAGAAGGAGGTTGTTGATGTTCATCTTGACGTACTTCCTCGTTTTCTTCATCTTGGTGTGTCCCACTTGTGGATGCTTCCGTGTCGATTCTTGGTTCACCTTGTCGTGAAGTAGAAGCTTCCACTTGGACAGATGAAGTACTCTCCTTCACCTCTGTTGGACGAATTTTGCCAATGGACAAGTCTTGAATTGCTTCTGAAGGGTCTTTGTCTCCTACATCAATTGGCAATTGCTCTACTTGCGAGCCATTAGATTCATCAAACTTTACATCTACCGTCTCTTCAACCTTTCGGGTAAAATTGTTGTAGACACGGTAAGTGTGAGAGTTTGAGCCATAACCGAGTAGAAAACCTTCATGAGATTTAGGAGCAAACTTTGAACGACGATGCTTATCAAGAATGTAGCACTTTGAGCCGAATACTCGAAAGTATCCAACTTGGGGTTTGTTACCGGTGAGAAGCTCGTATGCCGTTTTGCCGAGTAGCTTGTGAAGATATAAGCGATTTGTTGCGTGACAAGCTGTCTCAACCGCTTCTGCCCAAAAGTGCTTTGGCGTCTTGTATTCATCAAGCATCGTTCTTGCCATTTCGATGAGCGTCCGGTTCTTCCTCTCAACAACTCCATTTTGTTGAGGTGTGTACGTAGCCGAGAACTCGTGTGAAATCCCTTCTTCGTCAAGAAAGGTGTCCACATTTGCGTTCTTGAACTCCGTTCCGTTGTCACTCCGAACCTTTTTGATCTTCACATCAAACTGATTTTGGGCCTTCCTAGCGAAGTTTCTGAAGATCTTCTGGACCTGCGATTTGTCATTAAGAAAGAACACCCATGTAAATCTTGAAAAATCATCAACTATAACTAGACCAAAAGAATTTCCACCGAGACTCTTGTAGGCGTTGGGACCAAAGAGATCCATGTGAAGCAGCTCGAGTGGCCTCCTTGTGGTCATGATGTTCTTCACGGGATGTCTTCCTCCAACCTATTTACCTGCTTGACAAGCACTGCAAAGTCTATCCTTATCAAATATGACATCGTTGACTCCAAGGATATGATTTCCTTTAATAAGCTTGTCAAGGTTTCTCATGCCGACGTGACCTAGTCGTCTATGCCACAACCAACCTTTTGAGGATTTAGCAACAAAGCAAGTTTTAGGTTGTGCCTTTTTAGAGAAATCGACAATGTAAAGATCACCTCTACGCATACCCATAAAGACCATTTTATGATTGTCTCGACGAAATACTTGGCAATCTACCTCAGTAAATAGGACATTCAAACCGAAATCAGCAAGTCTAGATACTGAAAGTAAGTTGTAGCCAAGAGATTCAACGAGCATGACATTTTGAATGGAACTATCATGTGAGATGGCCACCTTACCAAGGCCAACCACTTTACCCTTTGAATTATCACCAAAGGTGACATATTTTCGAGGGCCGTCATTTTCAGCAAGCTCACGAAACATCTCTTCATCTCCGGTCTATGATCAGTACATCCACTATCAAGAACCCATTCCTTTCCTCCTGATTCATATCCCCGAAGATTTGCCATAAGACCAAAGTGTCTCATTGCATCATCAAGATCGAGGTCACTATCATCATCATCATCATCATCATCATAATACTCATGTTCATCATGATCTTGTGACTCATCATTTCCTAGAGAGGGTAATTCATTAGATAAATGATCTTCAAAGTGGTTACTTTTATGAATTCTTATAGCTTTGAATATGATATCATTAATGATTCCAACATCTCCTTTAGCATGCTTAAGATTGGCAAGTTCAAAAAGACATTTACCAAAACTAGGATCACTAGAGTTCATCTTACTCAAGGCAATAGATTTATGGAGAATTTCATCCAAAGTTTTCAAGGAATAATCGGGAAATCGTTCCTCAAGAAATTTCCATATGGTATAGGCACAATTGTGAGTAGGCAAACTAGCAATCAAATTTTTGGGCAATCCTCTAATGATGAGCTCAATAGTTCTAAGATTGCGAATCATGTCAATATCTTCATCTAGGGTAGGATGCAAGGGATCAATATGGGGTGCACAAGGGCTAGCAATATACTTGTTCAAATGATATTGATTGAAGATTACAAGCATCTCATTTTTCCACTCATGAAAATACTCTCCCTCAAGAATAGGCACTCTATGTCTAAGACTCCCTAATGTAGACACATCCATCTTCCTCCAATGGTGATTAAACCAAGGCAATGGAGACCAATGCTCTGATACCACTTGTAGGATCTAGAAGTAGATGTGTCTAGAGGGGGGTGATTAGACACTTAATGCTAGAGTTGCAATTTTTAAGCTTTTTCGGTTTAAGTGGAGTTTAGGCACAATTTCAACACACACAATACATATCAAGCAAGCATGCAAAGAGTATATGAGCAGCGGAATGTAAAGCATGCAACTTGCAAGAATGTAAAGGGAAGGGTTTGGAGAATTCAAACGCAATTGGAGACACGGATGTTTTTCTCGTGGTTCGGATAGGTGGTGCTATCCTACATCCACGTTGATGGAGACTTCAACCCACGAAGGGTAACGGTTGCGCGAGTCCACACAGGGCTCCACCCAAGGGTAACAGTTGCGCGAGTCCACACAGGGCTCCACCCAAGGGTAACGGTTGCGCGAGTCCACACAGGGCTCCACCCACGAAGGGTCCACGAAGAAGCAACCACCCACAAAGGGTCCACGAAGAAGCAACCTTGTCTATCCCACCATGGCCATCGCCCACACAGGACTTGCCTCACTAGCGGTAGATCTTCACGAAGTAGGCGATATCCTTGCCCTTACAAACTCCTTGGTTCAACTCCACAATCTTGTCGGAGGCTCCCAAGTGACACCTAGCCAATCTAGGAGACACCACTCTCCAAGAAGTAACAAATGGTGTGTAGGTAATGAACTCCTTGCTCTTGTGCTTCAAATGATAGTCTCCCCAACACTCAACTCTCTCTCATAGGATTTGGATTTGGTGGAAAGAAGATTTGAGTGGAAAGCAACTTGGGAAGGCTAGAGATCAAGATTCATATGGTAGGAATGGAATATCTTGGTCTCAACACATGAGTAGGTGGTTCTCTCTCAGAACATATGAGTTGGAATGGTGTGTGTGTTCTGATCGCTCTCTCTCGGAATGAGAAGGAGGTGGAGGGGTATATATAGCCTCCACACAAAATCCAACCGTTACACAGTTTTCCAATCTCGGTGGGACCGAATCAATAAGCTCGGTCGGACCGAAAATGTAAACCTAGTGACCGTTGGTGATTTTCGATGGGACTGACATGCAACTCGGTAGGACCGATATGGTTAGGGTTTGGGCATAACGTAATCTCGGTGAGACCGATTACACAAACTCGGTGAGACCGAATTTGGTAATTAGCTAACCAGAGAGTTGGTCAGGCAAACTCGGTGGGACCGATTTGCTCTTTCGGTGGGACCGAGTGGAACTCGGTGAGACCGAAAAGTTACAAAGGGGAAACACTGAGTTTACATTGCAATCTCGGTGGGACCGATTCGCTCTTTCGGTGAGACCGAAAAGTTACGAAAGGGAAACAAAGAGTTTGCAACCCCATCTCGGTGAGACCGAGATACCTATCGGTAGGACCGAATTGCTAGGGTTTGGCAGTGGCTGATGACAAGTGAAACTCGGTGGCGCCGGATAGGAAGAATCGGTAGGACCGAGTTTGGCTTAGGGTTTAGGTCATATGTGGAAGTGGGAAAGTAGCTAAGGATTTTGGAGCATATCATTAAGCACATGAAGCAAGAGGCTCATTAAGCAACACCTCATCCCTCCTTTATAGTATTGGCTTTTCCTAAAGACTCAATGTGATCTTGGATCACTAAAATATAAGATGAAGAGTCTTGAGCTTGAAGCTTTAGCCAATCCTTTGCCCTCAACATCTTGAAGGAGTTCGCACAACCTTTAGTCCATGCCACTCCATTGTTGAACTTATCTGAAACAAGCTAGATCGAAATGTTAGTCCAACAAGAGATATGTTGTCATCAATTATCAAAACCACCTAGGGAGCACTTGTGCTTTCAGTCGGGAATGGTTCCAAGGTGGATGTGATCACCGTCGGCACGCTACCTCTACATTTACCTACGGGATTAGTTTTAAACCTCAATAATTGTTATTTAGTGCCAGCTTTGAGCATGAACATTGTATCCGGATCTCGTTTAATTCGAGATGGCTACTCATTTAAATCTGAGAATAATGGTTGTTCTATTTATATGAGAGATATGTTTTATGGTCATGCTCTGCTGGTGAATGGTTTATTCTTAATGAATCTCGAGCGTAATGTTACACATATTCATAGTGTGAATACCAAAAGATATAAGGTTGATAATGATAGTCCCACATACTTGTGGCACTGCCGCCTTGGTCACATAAGTGTCAAACGCATGAAGAAGCTCCATGCAGATGGACTTTTGGAGTCTCTTGATTACGAATCATTTGACACGTGCGAACCATGCCTCATGGGTAAAATGACCAAGACTCCGTTCTCAGGAACAATGGAGCGAGCAACCAACTTATTGGAAATAATACATACTGATGTGTGCGGTCCAATGAGTGTTGAGGATCGCGGTGGCTATCGTTATGTTCTCACCCTCACTGATGACCTGAGTAGATATGGGTATGTCTACTTGATGAAACACAAGTCTGAGACCTTTGAAAAGTTCAAGCAATTTCAGAGTAAGGTTGAGAATCAACGTGATAGAAAAATCAAGTTCTTGCGAACAGATCGTGGGGGAGAATACTTGAGTCACGAAGTTGGCACGCACTTAAGGAAATGTGGAATAGTTTCACAACTCACGCCGCCTGGAACATCTCAATGTAATGGTGTGTCCGAACATCGTAATCGCACTCTATTGGATATGGTGCGATCTATGATGTCTCTTACCGATCTACCGCTGTCATTTTGGGGCTATGCTTTAGAGACTGCCGCATTCACTTTAAATAGGGCTCCGTCGAAATCCATTGAGACGACACCGTATGAATTATGGTTTGGGAAGAAACCTAAGCTGCCGTTTCTAAAAGTTTGGAGATGCGATACTTATGTCAAGAAACTTCAACCTGAAAAGCTCGAACCCAGGTCGGAAAAATGCGTCTTCATAGGATACCCTAAAGAAACTATTGGGTATACCTTCTACCTCAGATCCGAAGGCAAGATCTTTGTTGCCAAGAATGGATCCTTTCTAGAGAAAGAGTTTCTCTCGAAGGAAGTAAGTGGGAGGAAAGTAGAACTCGATGAAGTATTACCTCTTGATCCGGTAAGTGGCGCAGCTCAAGAAAATATTCCTGAGGTTCCTGCACCGACTAGAGAGGAAGTTAATGATGATGATCATGAAACTTCAGATCAAGTTGCTACTAAACTTCGTAGGTCCACAAGGACACGTTCCGCACCAGAGTGGTACGGCAACGCTGTCTTGGAAATCATGTTGTTAGACAACGGTGAACCTTCGAACTATGAAGAAGCGATGGCGGGCCCAGATTCCGACAAATGGCTGGAAGTCATGAAATCCGAGATAGGATCCATGTATGAAAATGAAGTATGGATTTTGACTGACTTGCCCGATGATCAGCGAGCCATAGAAAATAAATGGATCTTTAAGAAGAAGACAGACGCGGATGGTAATGTAACCATCTATAAAGCTCGGCTTGTCGCTAAGGGTTATCGACAAGTTCAAGGGGTGGACTACGATGAGACTTTCTCACCCGTAGCGAAGCTGAAGTCCGTCCGAATCATGTTAGCAATTCCCGCATTCTATGATTATGAGATATGGCAAATGGACGTCAAAACGACATTCCTTAATGGTTTACTTAAGGAAGAATTGTATATGATACGGCCGGAAGGTTTTGTCGATCCTAAGAATGCTGACAAGGTGTGCAAGCTCCAACGCTCGATCTATGGGCTGGTGCAAGCATCTCGGAGTTGGAACATTCGTTTTGATGAGATGATCAAAGCGTTTGGGTTTACGCAGACTTATGGAGAAGCCTGTATTTACAAGAAAGTGAGTGTGAGCTCTGTAGCATTTCTCATATTGTATGTGGATGAGATACTGTTGATGGGAAATGATATAGAATTCTTGGAAAGCATAAAGGCCTACTTGAACAAGTGTTTTTGAATGAAGGACCTTGGAGAAGCTGCATATATATTAGGCATCAAGATCTATAGAGATAGATCGAGACGCCTCATTGGTCTTTCACAGAGTACGTACCTTGACAAGATATTGAAGAAGTTCAATATGGACCAGTCAAAGAAGGGGTTCTTGCCTGTGTTGCAAGGTACGAGATTGAGCACGGCTCAATGCCCGACCACGGCAGAAGATAGAGAAAAGATGAGTGTCGTCCCCTATGCCTCGGCCATAGGGTCTATCATGTATGCTATGCTGTGTACCAGACCTGATGTAAACCTTGCCGTAAGTTTGGTAGGAAGGTACCAAAGTAATCCCGACATGGAACACTGGACAGCGGTCAAGAATATCCTGAAGTACCTGAAGAGGACTAAGGATATGTTTCTCGTTTATGGAGGTGACGAAGAGCTCGTTGTAAAGGGTTACGTCGATGCTAGCTTCGACACAGATCTGGATGACTCTAAGTCACAAACTGGATACATGTATATTTTGAATGGTGGGGCAGTAAGCTGGTGCAGTTGCAAGCAAAGCGTTGTGGCGGGATCTACATGTGAAGCGGAGTGCATGGCAGCCTCGGAGGCAGCACAAGAAGCAATCTTGGTGAAGGAGTTCATTACCGACCTAGGAGTCATTCCCAATGTGTCGGGCCCGATGACTCTCTACTGTGACAACACTGGAGCTATTGCCCTTGCCAAGGAGCCCAGGTTTCACAGGAAGACTAGACATATCAATCGTCGCTTCAACTCCATTCGTGAAAGTGTTCAAAATGGAGACATAGATATTTGTAAAGTACATACGGACCTGAATGTAGCAGATCCGTCGACTAAACCTCTCCCTAGAGCAAAACATGATAACACCAGAACTCTATGGGTGTTCGATTCATCACAATGTAACTAGATTATTGACTCTAGTGCAAGTGGGAGACTGTTGGAAATATGACCTAGAGGCAATAATAAAATGGTTATTATTATATTTCTTTGTTCATGATAATTGTCTATTGTTCATGCTATAATTGTGTTATCCGGAAATCGTAATACATGTGTGAATACATAGACCACAACACGTCCCTAGTGAGCCTCTAGTTGACTAGCTCGTTGATCAAAAGATAGTCATGGTTTCCTGACTATGGACATTGGATGTCATTGATAACGGGATCACATCATTAGGAGAATGATGTGATGGACAAGACCCAATCCTAAGCATAGCTTAAAGATCGTGTAGTTCGTTTGCTATAGCTTTTCCAAATGTCAAGTATCATTTCCTTAGACCATGAGATTGTGCAACTCCCGGATACCGTAGGAGTGCTTTGGGTGTGCCAAACGTCACAACATAACTGGGTGACTGTAAAGGTGCACTACGGGTATCTCTGAAAGTGTCTGTTGGGTTGGCACGAATCAAGACTGGGATTTGTCACTCCGTATGACGGAGAGGTATCTCTGGGCTCACTCGGTAATGCATCATCATAATGAACTCAATGTGACCAAGTGGTTGATCACAGGATCATGCATTGCGGTACGAGTAAAGTGACTTACCGGTAACGAGATTGAACGAGGTATTGGATACCGACGATCGAGTCTCGGGCAAGTAACGTACTGATTGACAAAGGGAATTGTATACGGGATTGATTGAATCCTCGACATCGTGGTTCATCCGATGAGATCATCGAGGAGCATGTGGGAGCCAACATGGGTATCCAGATCCCGCTGTTGGTTATTGACCGGAGAGTCGTCTCGGTCATGTCTGCGTGTCTCCCGAACCCGTAGGGTCTACACACTTAAGGTTTGGTGACGCTAGGGTTGTTGAGATATTAGTATACGGTAACCCGAAAGTTGTTCGGAGTCCCGGATGAGATCCCGGACGTCATGAGGAGTTCCGGAATGGTCCGAAGGTGAAGATTTATATGGGAAGTCAAGTTTCGGCCATCGGGAAAGTTTCGGGGATAATCGGTATTGTATCGGGACCACCGGAAGGGTCTCGGGGGTCCATCGGGTGGGGCCACCTATCCCGGAGGGCCCCATGGGCTGAAGTGCAAGGGGAACCAGCCCCTAGTGGGCTGGTGCGCCCCCCATGGGCCTCCCCCTGCGCCTAGGATTGGAAACCCTAGGGGTGGGGGCGCCCCACTTGGCTTGGGGGGCACTCCACCCCCTTGGCTGCCGCCCCCCCTTGGAGATCTCATCTCCTAGGGCTGGCGCCCCCCTAGGGGTCCTATATATAGTGGGGGGAGGGAGGGAAGCCACACCCTAGCCCCTAGCGCCTCCCTCTCCCTCCCGTGACACTTCTCCCTCTCCCTGAGCTTGGCGAAGCCCTGCCGAGATCACCGTTGCTTCCACCACCACGCCATCGTGCTGCTGGATCTCCATCAACCTCTCCTTCCCCCTTGCTGGATCAAGTTGGAGGAGACGTCTTCCCAACCGTACGTGTGTTGAACGCGGTGGTGTCGTCCGTTCGGCGCTAGGTCATCGGTGATTTGGATCACGACGAGTACGACTCCATCAACCCCGTTCTCTTGAACGCTTACGCTCGTGATCTACAAGGGTATGTAGATTCACTCCCCTCTCCCTCGTTGCTAGATGACTCCATAGATTGATCTTGGTGATGCGTAGAAAATTTTAAAATTCTGCTACGTTCCCTAACAGTTACCACTATGGACAACTCATGCGGTGGGTCTCAAGCCCATCTCCATCGATGCATTATATATCACGTTATGTGTTTGACCCTTTGTGAAGGGATCTGCCAAGTTTTTCGACGTTTGGATATAATCCAACGTAATAACTCCGGAGTTCCTCAATTTTTCGGACAGATTTTAGTCTCCTCTTCACATGCCTTGAGGACTTCATGTTGTCCTTAGAACTGTTTATCTTGACGATCACAGTTTGATTATCACAATTCATCAGGATAGGGGGTATTGGTTTTTCAACCATAGGTAAGTCCATCAAGAGCTCAGAGCCACTCTGCTTCAACAGTGGCAGTGTCTAATGTTGTGAGTTCTGCTTCCATAGTTGACCTCGTTAAGATGGTCTGCTTGCAAGACTTTCAGGAAACAGCGCCACCATCAAGTGTAAAAACATAACCACTTGTGGCCTTAATCTCATCAGCATCAGATATCCAGTTTGAGTCACTATAACCCTCCAGTACCCTTGGATACCCGGTGTAGTGAATCCCATAGCTCGCGGTGCCTTTCAAATAGCGCATAACTCTCTCAAGCGCATGCCAATGATCATCACCCGGTTTTGACACAAACCGACTCAGCTTGCTCACAGCAAAAGAGATGTCAGGCCTCGTGGCACTCGCCAAATACATAAGCGGGCCAATAATCTGAGAATACCTCAGTTGATCTCTAGCAATCCATCGATTCTTTTGAAGCAACAAACTAGAATCATATGAAGTTGGAGAAGGCGCTATACCCAAAACGACTCAAGATCTTTTTCATATAGTGAGATTGAAGCAGTGTGATCCCACCATTCTCATCTCTCAACATCTTGATGTTTAAGATAACATTAGCTACTCCTAGATCCTTCATCTCAAAGCAGCGAGATAAGAAATCCTTAACCTCCTTGATTAAATCAAGTTTGGTTCCAAAGATCAGTATGTCGTCGACATACAAACAAAGAATAACTCCTTCGCCCCCACCATGGCGATAGTACACGCACTTGTCACCATCCTTTACTACAAAGCCAGTAGCAGTTAATGTTCTTTCGAACTTCTCATGCCACTCCTTAGGAGCTTGTTTGAGGCCATATAAAGACATTAATAACTTGCACACCTTTCCTTCCTGACCAGGTACTACAAAACCATCTGGGTGATCCATATAAATTTCCTCCTTTAACTCTCCATTGAGGAAAGCCGTCTTAACGTCCATTTGATAAACGAGAAGACCATGTGAGGCAGCCAGTGATAGTAGCACCCGAATTGTGGTCAGTCTAGCCACGGGTGAGTACGTATCAAAGAAGTCTCCACCTTCTTTCTGGGTATAACCCTTAGCCACAAGCCGTGCCTTGTACTTTTCAATCGTACCATCAGGTCTAAGCTTCTTCTTGAACACCCAGTTATATCCTACAGGTTTGCACCCATAAGGACGGTCAGTGATCTCCCAGGTACCGTTAGCTAAGATGGAATCCATCTCACTACGAACAGTTTCCTTCCAGTAGTCAGCATCAGGAGATGCATAGGCTTCTAAAATAGTCCTGGGTGTGTCATCCACGAGGTACACAATGAAATCATCACCAAAGGACTTTTGTCTCTTACTCCTCATAGGAGTTCCATTGTCACCCTCAACAGGATTCTCAACGTGTTCCATCGCAATGGTGGGTTCAGGAATTACAACGAATTCCTCACTAGATGGAGTAGGTATCTCCTGATTTGATGAACTCGACATATCCTTCATAGGAAATATGTCCTCAAATAAAGTTGCATTATTCGACTCCATAATCGTACCAACATGCATGTCGGATACCTCAAATTTTATTATCAAAAATCTATAGCCAACGCTATGAAAAGCATAGCCCAGAAGAACACAATCCACGGTTTTTGGTCCAAGCTTGTGCTTCTTAGGAATTGGTATATTGACTTTCGCCAAACAACCCCAAGTACGTAGGTAAGAGAGTTTCAATCTTTTCCTTTCCCATTCCTCAAATGGAGTCATGGTCTTATGCTTTGTGGGAACTCGGTTTAGGACATGGCACGCAGTCATTAGCACCTCCCCCCACCATTCCTTGGAATGACCCGATGTGTCTAACATGGTGTTAACCATATCAGTTAGAGTTCGGTTCTTTCTTTCGGCTACCCCATTTGACTGAGGTGAGTAGGGAGGCGTCCTCTCATGGATTATACCATGTTCCGCACAAAACAGATCAAATTCATTGGAAAAATACTCTCCACCACGATCGGACCTAAACCGTTTAATTTTTCGATCAAGTTGGTTCTCTGCCTCAGCTTTATAGTTTTTGAAGAAATTTAAAGCCTCATCTTTTGATTTCAGAAGATACACATAACAATATCTAGTGGAGTCATCAATCAACGTCATGAAGTATCTCTTTCCACCTTTTGTCAACACGCCATTCATCTCACAAAGATCAGAATGTATAAGCTCTAGTGGCGCCAAGTCTCTTGCCTCTGCAGTCTTATGGGACTTGCGAGGTTGCTTAGCTTGCACACATACTACACACTTAGAGCCTTTGACAGTAGAGATTTCGGAATTAAATTCATATTGGCTAGCGGCGTCATGCAACCAAAGTTAATGTGACAAAGCCGTGAATGCCAAATATTAGACTCATTATTGTGGCAAACATTATTAATAACTTTAGTGCAAATATCTGACAAAGACAGGTGGAACAAGCCTCTGCTCTCATAGCCTTTTCCAACAAATTGTTCATATTTAGAAATTACAACTTTATTGGATTCGAAAACCAACTTAAAACCATCTCGACATAAACGGGAACCGCTAACGAGATTTTTATTAATGGACGACACATGATGAACGTTCTTCAGACGCACGGTCTTCCCCGAAGTAAACTTCAGATCGACCGTACCAACACCTCGAACGATGGCATGTGACCCGTTCCCCATCAGCACAGGAGAAGTCCCTGTGACCTGGTAAGAAGAAAACATGGAGGCATCAGCACAAACATGTACATTGGCACCGGTGTCAATTAACCAATCAGGAGATTGAAATACTGAAAGGATGGTAGGAAGAATATAGTACCCAGAATCCTTCATATTAGTATCATCGATGACAACATTAGCGGACTTGCCGCTCTTCTCATGTTCGCGCTCCTGAAAGCGGTTAGGACACTTCGGAGCCCAGTGATTAGGATCACCGTAGACATGGCAAAGTCCCTTCCCTTTCTTATGAGAATTCTTCTTGAAGTTGGTAGAATGTAACGGCTTGTTCTTTGTATCAAACTTGCCTCTGCCCTGAGTTTTGTTCTTGTTGTTTTTGAACTTGTTGGGCTGGAAGTTCATCTTCTGTACCATGTGGGCACTAGAAGCTCCCTCGGCAACTTGAGCATGTGTGTCCTTTGCTCTCGCCTTCTCTTCAACATCAAGAGTACCAATGAGATCCGCAACGGAAAACTCCTGTCTCGTGTTTCAGGGAAGTAGCAAAATTGTTCCACGAAGGTGGAAGCTTGGTAATGATGCCTCCGGCAACAAATTTGTCCGGCAACACACACTTGAAGTACTCAAATTCTTTTGCGAGCGACTGTATCTCATGAGACTGCTGTACAACAGAGCGCTCATCAGTCATCTTGTAGTCATAGAACTGCTCCATGACGTACAACTCGCTGCCGGCGTCCGAGGCACCAAACTTGGCCTCGAGCGCAGCCCACATGTCCTTGCCATTGTCAAACGACATATACGAATCCACAATGGAGTCATCAAGAACACTCAGAAGAGCACCTTTAAAGAGAGTATCGATCTTCTCAAAAGCTTCCAGTTGTGCTGGATTAAGATCGTCCTCAGGCTTGCCCTTGGTGGCGTCATAGAAACCCATGGTCTGAAACCAGTAGAATGCTCTCGTGCGCCACCTCTTATATTGTGCCCCCTTAAAGGCAGGCGGCTTCAGATGCGCAGCAAAACCACTCGGAGTAAATTGCCTATAATCAGGTTTTTGGATTATTGGAAATATGAGCAAATTACTACGAGATTTAATCCGAATGAACACAATATAAATCATGACAGCAGTAGCAGAGATTAAACTAATCATGCGAACTAGCATAGTAGATGAACATATCACATCTAGGGCACATACTAGAAACATGAATTCTACCACGATCTCGAACAGAAAGGATAGAATCACATACAGTGCAACGGGAGTAGCACCGCTAGCGTTGACGTTGTCGCCCATGTCGTCGAGGATGAGGCTACCGAGGTCAGGGAAGAAGTCGTCGTTCGCGAAGTCGTCGCTGCCAGCAGTTGCGCGAGTGCGCTCCCCAAAAACCTGATCACCCCTCTCCCGTACAGGATCACGAGAGGCGGGGTTCCGGAGGCCTGTTGTCCCTTCTCCCGGTGCACGCCGAAAGAAGGGATGGAGAAGACTTGCTTGGCGGCGCAATGATCTGGAACGGTGGTGAGAAATCATACGAAGCGGTAGCGGTTAGGGTAGACGGCTGCCTGACTATATAGTGCGGGCCGGGTAGGTCGTGAGAGTAAACCCCACGTCTGAGTCGTCACGATCCAAAAGAATCGGAAACGGTTCAGTAATTAACGCGTCCGTTAATTAATAATTAATGACTCATTAATTTTTTTTCCGAGCAGCAAAAATATAGATAACGTGCATAGCTCTGTCCTCGGCTCAATCCCGCAACCCGCGGCACGGCGTGGCGAGACGAGCGAGGAGGAGGAGCGCGCATGTATGTCTCCTCTTCTCATGCTCACACAAGTGGTAGAAGAGCTCACCTTATAAAGAGGTGCAACTCTCTCTCAACTTTCGGGATGGGACTAAACTTTAGTCTCACTCACTTCACTCACATGTGTACATGAATTTGCCAAGAGAATTTCAAAATTTTAGTCGGGCTTTGGCCAAAGGCCTACTAGCAAAATTCCAACACTACTTTGCTTGGTTCAAGGGTAGGTGGTGCTCCATCCTATCTCTAAATCTCACACCAATATCATTCATTCATTTTCAATCACCTACTACCTACCTAGACCTAATGCTTCTCTTCTTTCTTTTCTCAAATTGTTGCCTCTCTCTCTCTCGGTTATTTTCTCTCGAAGTTGCATTCTATCATTTCCCGCAAACAGGTAAAAAGATGAGTATATATCATCAATTGTGTACCGATCCAAAAGAAGAGAGCTATCCTCTCCGCAAACATTTTGCCATTTCAAGTTGGGCTAGCTCCACCTTATCTTTGCCCATTTTTGTTTCCTTCAGTTTGCAATAAGTTAATGATCATGCTAAAAATGGCCACAAGACAACGACCCCTTTCGTGTATTAACCGCGCAGTTGAATTTGACGACCAAGTAGGTGCGGTGCTTCAACTTCAACAATGTCGCTTCCAGTTTCATGTTAGGTGGAGCATGCACCCTGTCAAAAAAAGAAGAAAAGGAAATGAAAATAACGCATCAATGAATGAATTCATTCATTGAGCCTCCATGTACTGCATAGTAAGATAACATTATAGAAAGCAAATCAAACTGAATCCTGCCAGAATTGATTGGAGAATTTGATCCCCCGGCATGCAAAATCTTTGACGACGACCAAGTTGGTTGATTTTAATTTGTCTGAAAACTAACAACATCAGATGATCAGAATGACAATGTGCACTGACAATATGTTGCGAGGTTCCTGTATCTGTCAAAATGAGACGTGAGATAAGCGCAGATCGGTTCAAACGTCACTGTATGTACCTGACTAACATTAACATCAGAAGGGAGGGTGTTGAGGTTTGACAGCCTCTTAATCACAAATTATTGCTTTAATTAGGGCACTGCTTGACAAATGGAATGTTGTACTACATGCATGCCTGTCCGAGTCTTGAAACATTCTATTGCTGCACTGGCCTTGTGGTACGACTTGCTCATCAACTAGTTGTACCGAGGAAAACATGATTAATGGTGTGCTAATTAAGAGGGACCGAATCAATTGGAACAGGCAGGCACTGCTCATTTGGAGCTTCATCCACCTCTCTTAAATAAAAAACAGACAGTAATTAACGATGATGATGCAATCTACATGTTGTACTATTCTGCTGTAGATTAGCTACTCTGGAACAGCTTGAGAATTTTCTTCCATTTCAGTACTTTCCATTCTCTCAGCATTTTTCATTGCGAGTACTACATTACAAGCTATGATAATTCATATGCGACTATACGGATCAGATTGTGCAACTCTATGATCATGCATGTGCCAACTAGGACTACTATGTGTGCAACTACAACTACTGTGGATGCAGCTCCAAAAAATTGGGTTTGAAAAAAATTGCATTATGCAATACTAAAGTTGCACAAAGCAGTACTGAAATTGCATAATATAGCGCCAAAGTTGGCATCAAAAAAATTTCGTCGAAACATACCCATGCGGGATCTAGTTTTAAAGATCTCGTCGTAAAGAATTCAACAGTGAAGACGGATCTTAATTCCGACGCGCGGTTTGAAAGATATGACTTTTTAAAAATTCAGAAAACTAAAATAATTGTCCGTGAAGTTGTTTCTTTCAAACCGGACTAACCAATATGAACATATTAAATATTAATAACGACATGCACTAGTAGACAAAAAAACAACTCATGCATGGTTAAGAAGCTCGGCCGCTTGTTGTCTTCAAATAGTGCGTATGCATTTTTTTTAGATTTTAGGTAATTGATGACCATGTAACATATATACTACTCCCTCCGTTCGGATTTAGATGTCGTGGGGTTCTAAAATTTGAACTACGAAACATTTACAAGAAACCCCCTGCGCATCTTCAAATTGTACAAAAATAGACGACGACAGGCGTGCGCGGCTCGCGCGTGAAGAATCGGCCGCCGGCGAGGCTACAGGCCAGTGGAGCTCCGGTCGCCGGCCTGATCCCAATCCTTATCCCCTGCCAAAAATGTCCTGAAGCTCCTCCGCTGCCTCCGGCCGTGGATCAACGGAATCGAGGCCATCTCCTCCCACCACGACCGCCGCTGCCCCCACGAGCTCGACGCCGACGGGCGACCTCACTCCTCCCTGAGCCAGTCCGAGCTCCGCCGCGCCGAGAGCTACGCCCGCCTCGAGCCACGCTTGTCGGAAAGCAACGAATCAACTGAATCGCCGCCGTCCCCTCCCAATCCGGTCGCTGCTTGCCGCCGCTGAAGCTCGTCACGGCTCCTCCGGTGAACACAAAACGTCGGCGTCGTGCTTCTGCTTCTGCTTCTGCAGCCGGTCGAGCTCGTGCTTCTGCTTCTCCCCTGCAGCCGATGGAGCTCGAGCTGCTGCTGCTTCCCTGCCTTCGAGTTCTTCTCTGAAGAAGTTACAGGTTGTTGCTGCTGCTCCTTGCTCTGTAATTTTCTCAAAGAATCTGAAATTGCTGCTGCTCCTTGATCTGTAAAAACATTCCCCACTGAAAGCATTGGAATAAATCATATACTCCATGTTCTGACCATGTTGCCCCACGGTAAGAAGAGCAACATTGTGCTTGAATTGGATTGGAGTGTTGCTGTCAGAGAGTTTTTGGTTTCAGATTCCTTAGATAGATACCAAAATCTTGCGCGGTTGCAATTAGTGTGTTCTTGGATTCAGATCTGGTTCAGGTTCTAGCCTACTGCAGCATGAATCAATCAAGCAAATCCCCATTTCTGAACCTATGCTAATCTTGCAAGCAGTATAACACCAGGCAATGTACTCCAAATACTATAAGAACTGGAGTAATCACTTCATCATGGAAATCCTCATGATGAAGTGATTTTGGGAGGCTCATTGGTTCTACACAGCCCTTTCTTTTTGCACCTTTTATTTGTGAACTGAACTTCCTTTAGCACTTGCGAATCCTCATAATGTTTGTAATGCTACAAGTGTTTATGTAGCTGAGGATTTTGGAGTGTACCTGTTGATGTTAAGCTGCAAGATTGGGCTCTACATACCACATAGCCCTTTGTTGCTCTTGATTGAAGTCGTCTTCCACTGCATCTCATTTGCTTTGCTTCTGAAGGTGAAAAACATGACAGACCTGCCGAGAAGCTACATTTCTGAAAGGGCATTTTGCCAGGCACCAAGTACCAGTGCAGAGACGTTAAAAAAACAAAAAGTACCAGTGCAGGGTTTTGTTAGCATTCACAGTAAAAGTAAAAAATAAATAAATAAAGTAAATGCATGGCTAATTTGTGTGACCAAAGAACACATGGCTAACAGGACAATGCTTTTCTAGAGACCAGCTGCGAGATGCTTATTCCATTTAGCTGCCTTGCATTAGTAAAGAATATCACTTTGTAAAATAAAGTAAATATGGAATTTGCTTTTCTGCAGGATATCACTTTGTAAAATACCTTATCAGTGTTGATTTGCTTTTTACTTTTTTCAGGAAAGAACAAGTTACTAACACTTCTTCAGGGAAGAACAAGAAATTATCATTTTTACAGGGAAAAGAATAAAGGTACCATCAGTTTTTAGTAGTTCAGTTTTGTGCCAGCAATTCCATTTTTCAGCTTGCTTTCATGTGCTGAGTGGGCAACTTGAAGGAGTGCTCATTTTTCATATAAACTTTCATGTTCTTTCTTATTGGATCATGAACAGTTACCTGAGCAAGTGCTCCACCGCCGCAATGATGTTTGGGATTGATCTCAACATGAGTCCTCGACAAGATAATGCCTCAGAACCTGCAGATCAACAGGAAGAACACAATAGTCAACAACGATACAACAATGAAGAACCAGTCAATAATGAAGCAACAGGTACTACCTCCAAAACTTTTGCATTTTCATTTTCATTTCCATGATCTACTCCTATTATTTGCAATAGCTACATGACTTATCTTTTTCTCCTTATTTGATAGGGGAAGAAACAAGTGGTGTAGAGGAACCAATTCATGAAGAAGCAAGTGGTCTAGAGGAAGCAATTCATGAGGAAGCAAGTGATGTACAGAAACCAATTCATGGGGAACTCACAAATGAGGAGAGATATGGTATTTATTTTGCACTCATGGTGATCAAGACCCAAAATGGACAAGTTCTGAAAAAAGACAAGGAGGTCATTGCTAGCCTACTCGATACAGCCGTAAGAACTGTTGAGAGAATATGGGAAAGAGCTCTTAAACAGATTGAAAAAGGGGAGAAAGTTGATGTCTCAAATCAAAAGCCAGGTAGAGTTGGCCGCAAGCGGAAAGATTTGGATCTGTCGAGGGTGGTGACAATCCCATTGAACAGAAGGAGAACATTGCGAGGTCTGTCAAAGGCATTGGGTGTAAGCTGCACGACCTTACACTCAAGGTTCGAGTGGGGTCATTTGAGGCGTCACAGTAATGCATCCAAGAGGTAATGAGAAACAAGGGAGCGATAAACTACTCGATCCCTCACATGAACAAGGTACGCCGGCAGGAAGAAGGACGGCTTCGTATAGCCTTTATAGAAGAGGCAGAAGCAATCTTAGCAGCAGAAAAAGAGCAGAAGCAGCAGGAAAAGAACAACAAGAAAAGAGCCCTAGCAGCCTTCAAGAAGCAGAAACACCCTTCGAATACCAGCAGCCTCCAAGCAGCAGGAAAAGAGAATCAGGAGCCTTCAAGCAGCAGGAAAAGAGTACCAGCAGTCTCCAAGAAGCAGGAGCGGAGCAGCAACAACCTTCAAGCAGCAGGAAAAGAGCACGAGCAGCCTCCGAGCAGCAGGAAAAGAGTACCAGCAGTCTCCAACAAGCAGGAGCGGACCAGCAACAACCTTCAAGCAGCAGGAAAAGAGCACGAGCAGCCTCCGAGCAGCAGGAAAAGAGCAGCCACCTCCTTGAAGCGGCAGAAACACCCTTCGAGTACCAATAGCCTCCAAGCAGCAGGAAAAGAGAACCAGGAGCCTTCAAGCAGCAATAACAGAGCACCAGCAGCCTCCAAGCAGCAGGAAAAGAGCAGCTCTTCTTTACTCCAAGCAGGGGAGTACTTGGGATTAGCTAGTACTCTGGTTGGTGCGAGGAATAACCAGTTGGTTAAGCTGAATTACATTTGCAGCCAGGAGTACTTGAAGATTCAGATAAGGTGATTTTGGCAGAAGATTCAGATAAGCTGAATGACCAGTAACCGTTTTTGCATCTTTCTCTGTAAAATACTCCTGCTTATAATTAATTAATTAATTTCTCAAGGGAAGAAAGAAGAAGAAGATAAGAATGGGATTTAATTGGATAGCCCTGCCATCTCCTCTTGCTTAATGAGCTGTTAATGTGCCCCCCCTCTTTGTTGATGGATGTGGAGGCTACATTATTTTCCTGCAGTAGAGAACTCATGCTACAGTGATTTCAGGCTCCAAAAAAGTGATCCATGTGTGCTGTGCAAAACTAACTTTTTCATCTTGCAAGTTGCAAGATCTCTACCCATAATGAAAAATTACTGTTGCTGTGCTTAATCAGAGTATACTAATTCATGTGGAAGATGAAAATACCTTTAAGAATCAAACATTCATTTGGCTAGTCCTTAATCAGAGAATAGTAACTAGAGATGTTCAGATCCATAGAGGTGGAAAGTGTATCAAACAATGCTTGTTTTGCTGGGGGGATGAATCTACTCCCCTTTTTTTCACCTGTCCCCATGGCTAGACAGGTTCAGTCTAGAAATTGTCAAGTGTGTGCAGTGAGTTGCAAGTGTCTCACTGAATCAAGATATGGTCTTTTAATGTCTGATTTCTCATGGAACAGTGGTGTCTCTGCAAGTGTGGTGAGTCTTGCCAGTGTCTCTCTGAAGCAAGATAACACCATTGAAAGAGAAGAAAAACAAAAAAAACCATTGACCTCACACCCTCTCCCAGTGCCCATCATGACCCATTAATTGTTCTGCTATATGGTTTCTATTCTTGTTCTTTTCTTCCAACATGCATCACACCACAGTTCATGGTTGCCATGTTCAGAAAACAATGCAGACAAGATACTCCAGTGGACAATGCAGTTCAGAAAACAAAAAACTGAGCAGCGGCAAGAAATTCAGATTATCAAACGATGCTTGTTTTGGAGGAGTATGCAGATGTGATTGCACGAACCGTGTCGGCAAAGGATTGTTCCCTTTAATTTCTACAGAACCATGACAGCCAATCGTCAGTTTTGCTATTGGAATTCAGAACTTGGTTGTTGCATCCAAACTACTCCGAGGAGAAACAAGCACCGCTGAGAATGCTAAACTAAAAATAAGAAGAACAAAATAGAGGGAAAGTGCGATAAACAGACATTTGAAATGATGCTGGTAGAACTGCACAGCTGCTTCTTGATGATACTCCACTGTTATGGTTATTGTTTGGTTGGAGCAGCCAATTAAGTCCTGAATGCCTAATCCACTGTCGGAGTATCAAAGAATTCAGTTTTGCTGTTGCATCCAAACTGTATATGCTGCATTATTAAACTGTCGGAGAAGGATTTGTCTCACCAGCTGATAGAGCAGGGGCGCCTCGCCGGCTGCCTCGGCAGAGGAGGATGCAGGGAAGGAGGTCTCCCCTGAAGCTCGCGGCCACCGGCGCCAGGAGCTTGGCGGCGGTGATGGGTGGTGCCTTCCTCTCCTCCTGCCCGTAGGTCCGTCCCTGACAGCGCCAACTCGCCACCGTCGCGTCGTGGTGGACGATAGCAGCTCGCCGGCGTCCCCGTGGCGTCCAGTCGCCAGCGTCGTTTTGGTGGTGGTCTGGATCTGGTGCCTTCGGCCTCGCATCGACGGAATTCGTCGCCGGCTTGAACTCAAAGGTCCAAGATTTTTGGAAGTTTGCCGCGGGAAGTGCAAATTAGTCATTGTCGGTCACGAAACGATGTCAACTTTGATAGTTTTTTTCCTCGTGGGTTAAGTGGATTCCCCGTGGGCTAATAGGGCTAGCGCACATAAAAAAAATCTATCTAATGAATCAATCTAAGTGCGATGAGAGCCCACTAAACCACCTGCAGATTGCGTGCTTCCAGACGGCTTTCCAAACCGGCCGATGACGGTGCACCCCGAGCCAATCTCCTCATACAACACGCGCGGACACAAAATCATAATCAATCTAGGGTTTCTTCCAGATCGAAAAGCATCACGTACGGTAGGCACGCCATGGCTGCCGACGAAGACCGGCCGCTGAAGGCCGCACGCGTAGACGAAAGGGGGAGCAGGGGCTGACGCCTGACCTGCCGGAAGACGTGCCGCCGCGTCTGTAGGGCCTGGCGCAAAGTGGTCGACGCCCACCGCCTCATGCGCGCCGACCTGCTCCCGCTCTCGTTCGCCGGCCTCTTCGTCCACTTCATGGAGCACAAGTATCCCGAATTCTTCGCCCGCCCCTCCTCCTCCTCCTCGGGAGATGCCATCAGCGGCGACCTCAGCTTCCTGCCCTCCACCGGCCCTCGCGCCGGCACTATATGGGAACACTCTGATGATTGGCATGGCTACAACATCGAGGATCACTGTAACGGGCTACTCTTGCTCAGCAAAAATTGTGTCGTTAACCCTGCCACCCGTCAGTGGAATGCTTTCCCGCCGTGCCCGGCCCAAGATTGTACTAGATGGAACATGTGGTACTCTAGTCATTTGGTCTATGATCCGATGATATCCCCACACTATGAGGTACTTATGATCCCATGTTTGCGTGACAACAACGATCGTATATGTGACGAAGACGAGGCAGACCTCTCCATGGAGGAATCCGAGTGGCCACCGTCTCCATGCAAGATGTATGTGTTCTCATCAAGGACTAGTTGTTGGGAGGACAAGTATTTCGTCCGAGAAGGCGGTGCGGCAAGGACCGTCGGCGAGATGCGGGTGGGTTGGCAGGAATTCAGCGAGGCTGCTGTCTATTTTCGAAGAGCACTTTATATGCACTGCGGGGCTGCTTTTCTTATGAGGTGCATGTTTACCAGCTTTGTTATTATATTATCTGATGTCTATCTTGGTGGTGGTTTGTTATTAAAACATTTATGGACAATGCATGATTTGATTATGCAGAATATCATTGTCAGATAATGCATACCGTGTAATTAAAACACCAATTGTTATGAAAGTGGACGGCTCTCTAGATATTAATATAGCAAAATCAAAAAAGGGGGTGTACCTTGTGGCATTTGAAGAAGATAAGTGTTTGCTTCGAGTTTGGATCCTTAATGAATCATGTGGTCAAATGGAGTGGATGTTGAAGGATGACATAGACCTTAATCCCGTGCTAGTACGCCACCGGTTCAACCAACGAGTCCGTGGACACTGGATCTTAGAAGATATTAACTACAACTGGTTTCGTTCTATTCGTTCTCTAAATGACTTCAAGGAAGCATCAACTGAACAGATATATGAATGGGATTCTGACAATGATGATGTTCAAGATTGTTATTACCATAATAAAGAGAGTCATGATGATAATAAGAGCTATGATATTCAGATACTCGGATTTCACCCCTATAGAGAGATTCTGTTCTTGAGTGAATCAAGCGAGACAGGAATCACAGGACTGGCATATCATTTAAATGGCTCGAAGATTGAAGTCTTAGGAAATATATGCCCAAAGGGTTATTCGTATTTCAACATGAATGATGACATACAATACTTCATGTCTTCTCCTTACACCCCATGTTGGACTGGAGAGTTCCCTCCGAAGAACTAGTTCAGCTCATGTACGGGCTTATGTGAGTTGATATCGATTTGAGCTACATACTCACCTTTAATTTATAAGGATAAGAATTTACAATTATATTTGTTTGTTTAATTACAATTGTTACTCCTACTATTGTACTATGTTTTATAGCTGGTGACTTCTTTGGAATTATGCACTCCTAGGTTAAGGTTCCCCAAAACTACCACATTTTAAAACGTGGCTCATACCTACCATAAAGTGTTTTATTCTTTTTGAAAACCCTGATGCCTGTGTGATTAAAATTTGATCGTTTTTATGACAGCCTGGGCCCGGACATCAGGTCCACGTGGCAACAATTATAGACGCCCACGATAAAAGAAAAGATATATATAGATGCCACTAGTCAAACAAATGTCCATTGAGATAGTCAATTGAGCAGCTTCCATGGCATGCACATACACATCCTTCCAGCATTGATAATTTAGTGATCATGACTCACGAGAGTGATCCATATAGACTCGTAGAATGGTACAAGACCTAGAATATATACTCCTTCAGTGATGGACCATGCCTCTTGGATCTTAGACATCCTCTGGCCACTTGGACGTGCCAATCACTCTAATGTAGTGTAATGGCCGTATGCATGACTTTGGTTTTTGTCTGCTGACTCAACCTAAATCTAATCTATAGTACTTCCTCTGTAAAAAAATATAAGGGTGTTTAGATAACTAAATTAGCGATGTAAACACTCTTATATTTCTTTACGGAGGGAGTACTTATATCTCTAGCTAGGCAACTTGCTTGGTAGGAGACCAGAGTGAAGAGAGTCAGCCTCCACGGAGCATGCATATATACACATACGTCGTCGTCCAGTAGCTTGCTAGCTGGGTTGGGTTTTGCTTGCTCCATTGACTTGCGTGGTAATGATCTTTGGCTCTTTCAGCTGAGTCAGCCTTGCTATGTAGCTGGGTCCATGCCGGCCGGCCATGGATGGCTCTGAGTAAACACGTCGCTCTCCACCATTGACGTATCTAGGCTTTCAAAGAAGATATAGTATGTTGTCCAACCGTAAGGGGCGTAAGACCAGATCCTAATTCACTTTGGGGAGCACCCTAACTAGATAGTGGAATGATCGGTCGATGTAGTCGACCCGGGTATGTGCCTACTGCTCCTTGTTGCCAACACGAAGCACTGGCAGTAGGCTGTGTGGACCGTGTGATGCAGAGACGCTAGGAGACCCCTCCCTTCAGAAGAAAAAACACTGTGATCAATGAGGTGACGACAAATGTTGTTATTTGTGCACACACGTACATATGCTCACCTATGAAAGATGTAGATCGAAGAACGGATTGATTAAAGTGCCACTACACCCAGTGGCGTAGCTAGGGGGTGGCTAGGATGGTCCATGGACCACCCTGAAATTTCCCCATAGCTTGTACTCCCTCCGTTCCTAAATATTTGTCTTTCTAGACATTTTAAATGACTACTACATACGGATGTATGTAAATATATTTTAGAGTGTAGATTCACTCATTTTGCTCCGTATGTAGTCACTTGTTAAAATGCCTAGAAAGACAAGTATTTAGGAACGGAGGGAGTATATAGTGTAGTAAAAAATATTTCTTTGAAAATAAATAAACTTATGTAAATATTTCTATTGATGGACCACCCTGATTTATCGGGCTGGCTACGCCACTGACTACACCACCTCCACTCATTCCCCAGACTGGACAGATTTCTATGTTTTTCTTTATCCTTGACCCTTCCTTTTTTTTCTATTCTTTTTTTCTATTCTTTATTGCTTTATTTTTTTCGTTCTTCTTTCTTTCTAAAATTCATGAATTTTTTTAATCCTTATGGTTTTAGTGTATGACCATGTTTCTACATGTCATGAACATTTTATAAACAAATCGCAGAAAAAATTTCACATTTTATAAAAAATGCGCAAATATTTTTTTTTACAATTTCAAGAGCATTTTTTAAAAGATTGCGCGAACATTTACATTTTCATCAATATTTTATTAAACATGTGAACATTTTTTTTGGCGTTATGAAAAATTGTTTGAAAATAGCACAGGTATTTCTTATATGTTATGACTATTTTTAAAAATTATGTGAACAAAGTTTTACATTACATGGTCTATAATGACATATTTTAAACATGTGAATACTTTTGAAATGTCATGAACAATTTTTTGAACATTACGGGTATATTTTTCAGATTATGCAAATAAACATTGATATTGGCATGAATATTTTTTGGATGTCATATACATATTTTCAAACATGTGAACAATTTTAAAATGTGTCACACATTTCTAATAATTTCTCAAATAATTATTTACACTTCATGAGCATTTTTCTTTAGTTAGTAAAACAAAAAAGTACAAATATAAGTTTTAAGAATATTTTTGAATGTATATAGAATGGAGAAAAAATGTTTCAAAGAAGAAAACCGAGCATGCTTTGTAGGAGAGAACTGTGGTGTGCTTTCCTGGAGATAATCCTGGCATGCTTCCTAGAGAAAAATGCGGTGCGCTTAACTTCATGCTTTTTGGGCCAGGCCCAATGTATTTCTTCATAAGCGAGGCGAGGGTCGCGCTCGCTAGAAGCGAGACATAACACTGCCCATCATTTCCTAATTGTAATGATAATGAAGAAAATGGGCCTACAATACTACTTTTACACGCGTGGATGCCATGGTTTTTTTATTTTCTTGTGCACAGTTCATAAGCAATGGTAAAAATTGGCGGGAAGAACCAAAACGCTTTTCTTATTTTTGCATTTGGAGCCAATGCTTACTTTGTTTTAAGCAGATTCGATTAAGTTAAAACTTTTAAATGGTTATAAGAAAGTACAAAGAGAATCCACAAATGTATTTGAACATGTAGATCGGAGCAGAGATAAAAAGACTTGGTGGTACATCTTGCAAGACAAAAGAAAGGGTACCTACCACCATCCTAAATAACATTAGAATTTGAATCAAAACTATGTCTTGCTAGATTATGCGCCACCTCTTGTTTGCCTCCCGCGAGCAGTGTTGGAAGGAAATTGCACCAATATGTCTAGCTCTTTGGAAACAATCAGCAAGGATCGCTGTGTATGGACTCTACAATTGCAATAGTACCAGTGCATGCCCTAATAAGCTTCATATAACCTGATTCGACGATCACTGAGGAACAGCCCAGACTTTACAAAAAACCCAGGCCTTTCTCTTCAAAGCAATGGCTTCTGTCAAGTAGATTCTGCGGTGACCAAGATCCACCTGCTACTGCTTCACCATGATCCTTCCGACCCTGTTGTGTTGAGTTTCGCCACAGGATACAAGCCCTTGGCTAAAAGTTTTTTATCACATGTGTTCATGATTATTTGATGTGACCGATCTTGTTGGTCTCATTTCATTTTTGTGCCACCGAATAGAAAAAGGTCTACTATGATGTGTCACTCTTTCCGACTTTCCCTCTTTTGTAGCCATGCAGGACCAGCATGATCCAACAAGCAGAGAATGATCCTTAGACTTGTACTCCCTCTGTCTCAAAATGTAAGACATTTTTGACACCATCTGGAAGATATACTCCATGTGATGGATTCACCATACATCTCTTGGATCTTAAGGTACCAGTCACTTAATGTTGCTGGCTAGGGGCTGAAGATTGGCATTAGCTAGCTAGATTTTGCTTACTCAATTTTGACTTGCTGCGTACTAATCGATCTCTTGTTTCTTTCATTCAGTTCAACTTGCCCCCGCCCTAGCTATAGCTTCTCGCGATACTGATCGATCTCCTGTAGGAAATTAAGTTGATGTATACTAGTGGTGGTGTTCAGTTTGCAACCGTGTACAAAGATCAATGATAGATGCAGGTAATTAAGAGGGAGGGGGGCTGCTTGTACTACGGTACGACAGCAATGTATATATGTATGGTCTTAATTCCACTAGCTACTAGTAAATGACGAGTATTACATGATTAATTGATTGATACAGAGGTTGATCGGCCGATCGATTTGGTCTGTATATTTTTCATTTTGGAAAATTAGTGTAATTGTTTCCCACGTGCGTGGAAACACAAATACACCATTCTTTCCTGTCCTAGAGCAGACTAGTCATATTTACGTGTTGGAATTTTTGTTGAATATATTTAGGTGTAAAAGTTAAAATTGAATTTCAGGTCTCTGGTTGGGATTAAACTGATGTTTGAGTCGAATGCATTTAGTTAAGGGAACCCTAGGTCGAGTGCCTTTGAACAGGAGATGGCAGGGTTTGGTTTGGTGGGAGAAGTAGTGGAAACATATTGTGCTAGCTCATCAATCCATCTCATAGTGCAATGATCGATGTGGTTGTGGGCATCTTTGATTCACATATATCTACAAAAATGCTCATTTGAATACAAGACTTCGGTTGCTTTGACGGCGTCATGGAAAAAGAAAACGAAGGAGTCCTTTAATGAGGTTTGAGTGTATGCAAAATTTCCTATAAAAATGATATGCAAAGGAATAATTAGAACAACTTCCTAATGATTTCAGTCTTTTAAAATTCTTTTGAATCGAATAGGCCCTGCATCTTGGTACGTGCAGATGTTGCTCCTTGAGTCCTTGTTGATAACACGTTCTGATTGGGCGATCGACGATCGAGGTGATTTGGACAAATGAAAAATGCAGGCGCACAATGTCCACTCACCCCATCTGATAATGATAAGGGACCGGGAAAAGCTGGACATGTGGTGATGCATGCTCGATCTGGCCGGCCGGCCGGTTCCAGAAACTGCCTCCTGCACGCCTAGGTGTAAAATCCTGGTACTATCTATGCACTGTGCTTACCTACTACGTACAGGCAGACAAGCATGCTGTTCCAACTCCAGGCAAGGCATGGAGCAATCCAATCCAATCCAATCTGAACATACAGGAGTGGCAGTCACTGTACGCATACTCTAGTGGCAGTCTGAATTAATAGTGGCCACAGCAGCATCAAGCAAGCAAGCAAGCTGTAGTACGTACGTTCGAATAGTCGTCGATCGATTAGAGAGCATTCCCTTGTTAGAATCCGAAGCAAAATGAAGCTCTCACGTTCGTTTGGATTCTGAACCGTTGGATCGAGCTCCCTGACGTGTAATGGCCGTCGGATCGTGGGTTCGGCTCACGCGAGACGTCTGATATTTACCAGATCATCGTGAGCCGTTAGATAAAATTCGCGCGACTGTAGGCTTGCCACCGCGTGTAAAACTAGATGGCTGCGGAGGGCATTTTCGTCATTTTCCATGGTTGGAAAAATACCCAATCGCCACATGGGTGTGACCTAGCCGTCGCTCCTCCACATTCGCTCGTCCCACCTCCTCCTC
The DNA here is from genome assembly GCF_056163025.1 of Triticum urartu. Classification (NCBI taxonomy): domain Eukaryota; kingdom Viridiplantae; phylum Streptophyta; class Magnoliopsida; order Poales; family Poaceae; genus Triticum; species Triticum urartu. The sequence goes on from NC_141877.1 coordinate 6,209,860, forward strand.
TCCCTCTCTCGATCTCCTCTGCCTCGCACGCCGCCACCGCTCGCCCTCGCGCCGCTGCCGCCTCCGCTTGCCCTCGCGCCGCCTCTTTGTTCCCGACTTCCCTAACCCTAGCCCCTTTCTACGCCGCCGCCGCCCGTTCCCTCTCCTTCCCCTGCCGTCGCGTCGCTGCCTTCGCCGATTCGCCCTCCCCTCCTTCTCCCCCTGCATAGCGGCAGGTCGAGGTGGTCGTGGCCGACCGCGCACTCGCCGGCGCTGCCCGTGAGTGCTCCATCGGCGACTTCCACCTTCTCCCTCTCCCTCCCCCTACCGCCGGTCTCTTCCTTGGTGGCGGCCAGATCTACCATGGCTACGGCCACGGACACGAACGGGGCTTCTGAATCCGCGCCGCCGTCTAGCTGGGTCCCGACGGTCGCCTCCTTCTCCACAACCGGCGCCACACTCTTCGGTGGATCGATCCGGCACCAGGAACCGTGAACACCAGGCCCTTCTACCCCGCCGCCTCCTCGTGAGATCCCGACCATGGTGAGCTCCCCCGCCCTCCCCTCCCACCTCTGCTCCTCCTCCCAAGATCCTAGGTAAAAAAATACATGTAAGATGATTATCTTGAAGTAGGGATCTGTTTTTATTCATGCACTAGGAACTAAAGTATTCACTAGATTCAATTTCCATGCCCCTAATAAGGACAATATTTTCCTTGCTAAAAGGACAATATCTCATTGCACTATTACTTCCTTGCTTAGTTGATTCATAACACAACACATAATACAGAGGAACCTCTTACTTTTAGGGTTAAGCCCGTTGCATTTGTTCATTCAGAGGAGGCAGCTGATAGGTAGGGATTCAGAGGAAGCAATTGATAGAGATGCCGGTCTTCTCTTTCAGTTCTAGGTTTTTGTGTTTCCATTGATTTTGTGTTGAATTTATCATTGCAGGTCCGTTGTGGATGTTGTTTGTTCTGTTTGTTGAGGCTTTGGTCGGCCCGCTGTCTGCTGCCGTGTCGAGAGGTTGCAAGGTTCCTGGTTGGTGAGCTCTTCCTTTCCTTCCTGTCTAGCAGAGCGAATATATGTAGATTACTTGTTGTTATGTGCGGCTCTAGTAGCTTTTTGGATGTATTGGCTGCTCAAATCTGGTTACTTTTTTTGGATGCATTGGCTGCTCCATCCTGGATCTGGTCGGGTTCCTTTGGATGGATTAGGTGCTCGGGTCTGCTTGGACCCCTGGTATTTGTTGTTGCTTTGTGGGAGACTCGGCCTCGTGCATATTTTCGTGGCAGATTTTTTTTTGCCTTTCTTAATTTGGTGGTTGGATGCATTAGGTGCTTGGATATGATTAAATTACTTGTTGTTATGTGCGGCTCCAGTAGCTTTTTGGATGTATTGGCGGCTCAAATCTGGTTATTTTTTTGGATGCATTGGCTGCTCCATCCTGGATCTGGTCGGGTTCCTTTGGATGGATTAGGTGCCCGGGTCTGCTTGGATCCCTGGTATTTGTTGTTGCTTTGCAGGAGACTCGGCCTCGTGCATATTTTCGTGGCAGATTTTTGTTGCCTTTCTTAATTTGGTGGTTGGATGCATTATGTGCTTGGATATGATTAGATTCCTAGGAGTTTTTTGTTGCGGTCTGCCTAGATTCCTAGGTTTTTGTTGCCTTTTTTATTTTGTCTGGTACCTGATTTGTCCTTATCTGGCAGCGCGGAAATGATCCATGATCTGGTGGCGGGAAGCGGCTCCATATTGGTGATTGGACCTCCTGGTGTAGGCAAGACTACTCTGATCAGGTACACATCACCTACACCCCAGTTCTTTGCTCAGTGGTGTTAGTCATTATGTAAGTCGAGTGCATGTTACTTGTATATAATTCATCAACATGGCTTAGAAGACCAAAGATAAATCGTCGGGTTTCTGTGAGCACTTTGCAAAGCATCTTGGATTCTGCCACCGCCATGGTCTTGGATTTGGAGCTAGATTAGTGATGCCTCACCAATCTGGATGCTACCGCCGAGCCTGAGGATTTGGGCCTTATTGGACCACTCTGATGCCAGTTTAGATGTTTTTGATTATTTGCCCCTTATCGGACTACTCGAGTGGGTTCAGCCTCAAGGTTTGTTCCCTCTTATCCAGTCTTCGCTTCTAGCTGTATATCTGTTTTGACCTGACATGATTTAGAAGAGGAAATGGAAAATATGAGTGGGTTTGGTTAGGAGTGATATGATGCTTACATGATTGTATAAATAGATTTTTGCTGACCTCCAGTGCGCGTGGGTTATTGCATATCTAACGTCCTCTTAATTTTATACGCCTTGGTGGCGTTCAGTTGTTTATCTAACTCTTTATATGTTTATTTGGTCAATACTTGCTTCATTGGAGCCATTTTGTTTTTGTTCTGTATGGTGCCACCTCTGAATTATTATGCATTCGCTCACAAGAAAAGCAGTAAGGACTAGAAAGTTGCATTGTTATTCCTTTTCCTTGGTTCAGACTGTAGTGTCAGGTTCAGAGATGGTTGCAGCAAGGTCAAGTTCCTTTTTTACGGCACATGGATGTTCTGAATATGTTCTACCAAAACATTTTCTAACTAACATATTGATTTCATATTGTTGTTTTCTGTGACCTTTGATGGAAGGATCTGCTCATGTATTTTTCCTGTGTATATCTTGGTGCTAAAAAATGCATTTCTGCTAAATAGTAATTCTTAAATAATTGTTTCTGATAAACAACGATGCCTTTCTTACACAGGTTGTTTGATGCACTCGTGCTCGTTGGCCAGGCGGTGCAAGGCGCAACTCCGACGCGGTTCCTCGCCGGTTGGCCGGCGTTCAGGCGCAACCCCGGCGCGCACTGAGTACTGCCTCGGCTACAACCTGCCTCGGTGAGGTCCATCTTCCTCCTGCTCCTCTACTTCGGCTACTGTATGGGACATGGCCATGGCTATATTGATGTGCTGCTCGTCTGGTTGATTCTCTATGCCCTACTCATGCATCGGTTCCTACTTGAGCTCTGTAATTGTGGATCCATGCCATTTTATGGTTTCCAGGCTGCTGTTCATGTTTAGTTGCTATCATAGGAGCTCATGTGATGCTCTGGTTTACATGTGGATGCCCTGGTCCTATAGCTATGCTCCTGGATTTGCTAGATTGATCAGTGGCGTTCGTGCTAGGGCGATGATGATTAATCGTGGCTGAAATAAGTGTGCCTTTGAGCAATCGTGGCACCTATGCGTATCAGGTTGGATCATCCCTCTTGTCTCTAGAATCCTTTTTGATCATGTGATACTTGTTGTTGTCCTTGGATGGTCATTCTTGTTGTGTGATAACCAGGGCAGCTCCACTGTATAAACAGATTGATCTGGTGACAAGAGATGACAGGGGTAGGTTATATGATCGAGGAAAGGTGAATCTGAGCCCACTATGCAATGAACCCTGAATCCTCAGAGCTCAAGAAACGGAGGGAGCACCGGACGCTCTCATTGTTTAGCATCCCCTTGTTAGAGTCTGAAACAAAATGAAGCTCTCACGTTCGTTTGGATTCTGGACCGTTGGATCGAGCTCCCTGACGCGTAATGGCCGTCGGATCGCGGGTTCGGCTCACGCGAGACGTCCGATATTTACCAGATCGTCGTGAGCCGTTAGATAAAATTCCCGCGACTGTAGGCTTGCCACCGCGTGTAAAACTAGATGGCTGCGGAGGGAATTTTCGTCATTTCCCATGGTTGGAAAAATATCCAATCGCCACATGGGTGTGACCTAGCCGCCGCTCCTCCACATTCGCTGGTCCCACCTCCTCTCCCTCTCTCGATCTCCTCTGCCTCGCACGCCGCCACCGCTCGCCCTCGCGCCGCTGCCGCCTCCACTTGCCCTCGCGCCGCCTCTTTGCTCCCGACTTCCCTAACCCTAGCCCCTTTCTACGCCGCCATAGGTTATATGATGTTGCTTATTTATTCTCAAGTGGTGTTCGTGCTTGGGCAATGATGATTACCTTGGCTGGAAATAGTGTACATTTGAGCAATCGAGGCACCTGTGGGTATCAAGTTGGATCCTCCCTCTTGTCTCTAGAATCCTTTTTGATCCTGTGATACTTGTTGTTGTCCTTGGATGGTCATTCTTGTTGTGTGATAACCAGGGCATCTCCACTGTATAAACAGATTGATCTGGTGACAAGAGATGACGAGGGTAGGTTATATGATCGAGGAAAGGTGAATCTGAGCCCACTATGCAATGAACCCTGAATCCTCATAGCTCAAGAAACGGAGGGAGCACCGGACGCTCTCAGAGTTTAGCGACTCTCAGCCGTCTGATCGGTTTTCTGATGTGTTTCCGGCCGTCGGATCTCGGGTTCGGCTCACGTGAGACATCGAATATTTACTAGATCGTCATGAGCCGTTAGATAAAATTCCAATTGCAACAACGCACGACTGTAGGCTTTCCACCACGTGTAAAACTAGATAGCTGCGGAGGGCATTTTTGTCATTTCCCATGGTTGGAAAAATATCCAATCTCCACATAGGTGTGACCTAGCCGTCGCTCCTTCACATTCGCTCGTCCCACCTCCTCCTCTCTCTTTCTCGATCTCCTCTGCCTCGCATGCCACCACCGCTCGCCCTCGCGCCGCCGCCTCCGCTTGCCCTCGCGCCGCCTCTTTGCTCCCCACTTTCCCTAACCCTAGCCCCTTTCTACGCCGTCGTAGGTTATATGATGTTGCTTATTTATTCTCAAGTGGTGTTCGTGCTTGGGCAATGATGATTACCTTGGCTGGAAATAGTGTGCCTTTGAGCAATCGAGGCACCTGTGGGTATCAAGTTGGATCCTCCCTCTTATCTCTAGAATCCTTTTTGATCATGTGATACTTGTTGTTGTCCTTGGATGGTCATTCTTGTTGAGTGATAACCAATGCAGCTCTACTGTATAAACAGATTGATCTGGTGATAAGAGATGATGTTGGTAGGTTATATGATCGAGGAAAGGCGAATCTGAGCCCACTATGCATTGAACCCTGATCATTTTTATTTGTATTTAAAGTTGTTACATATTTTGTGTTACTGTCTTGACGCGAGGGTGTCGGGTCCAAACATTTTACTGTCCAGGGTTTAGCTTGTACTGTCGTTTCTGAAAGACAGTAACACAAGAAGGTCTTATCCGACTCCATAATTTTACTGTATGAGACAGCCTGTATAATTTTCAGTTTGCAGAGCTCTGTGGTGCCCTGTTTTTCTGTTGTTCTATTTTTCTGTTGCTGCTCAGATCCATGTTGTCTTGAATTGTAAAGTACAACTACAAGTCCAAACCTGGACATTTTTAGAACCTGAACATTTTCAGTTAGTGGCTCAAAACTGCTCCACTAGAGTAGACATTTAACTTAATCAATTTACCATCTAGACAAATACTCCTATTAATTCCATCTGAGGAGTAGACATTTAACATAAGGTAGCCCCATTTTAATTTAAATGTAGTTGACGATGGCTGGCGACGTACGCTGGAGGGTTCGCTTCGCGGCGGATCTGGCGACCGCTCGTCACGTCACGCTCGACGACGGCGAGCTCTGGCTGCGCAGGGAGGCGCTCCGGATCGTGTTGCTCGATACTAAGGGGTACACGGTGGATGCACGATACCTACGCCCTGGTGAGTGGATCGATATCGGGGACATCGTCGCCTTTCCCTGCCACTTTGTTAGGGTTCATGACAGATCTCCGGCGAACGGAGGAATCTCCGGCGGGGATGCACTGCCACGTGGTTCACCGCGTGGGCTCGCGATGCACGGGAGCGTTCGTGCGGATAGGGACATGCACCGCCGAGCGTCACGTGTGACAGATGGACCAGGGGTTCTGGGGCGCGGACCGGTCCGCCATGGGACGGATGCGCGACACGTAGGCGAGGGGAGATCCAACCGCCATGAGAGCGATGGAGCTAGGGTTTCCGGGGGCACCGCGGGTATAAATATTGCGGCTGCTACTCCTTCCCCCATTTTGGATCTCGACGAGGGGCTCGCCCACTTCTGGAGCGCTTCGCCTCTCGCCAGATCTAGGGTTCGTCCTAGCTTTTCTTGGTGGGAGGGCAAAATCCATGGCGATCTGCGTTCTTTTGCCCAAGTAGTTGCCTCTCAATCCCCCACAAATCCCCTTGCTAGATCCAAAGAGAAGCCACCTACGAGTTCTTCCGCGAATCCTGCTGCTAGATCCAAAGAGAAGCCACCTGTTGAGATGAGAGGGGACGGATTTGGTGCGCGCCGCCATGGGCGCGGCGCTGGGCATTTCGACCATGGCCGTGGCCGCGGCTTCGATTCTCACGTCTGGAAGCGCAAGACGGAGATGGGAAGCTCCTCCACCACCAACGACAAGTGGGATGAGGCGGCCGGCGCCCTGCAGGCGAACCGAACCCGGCAATCCAGATGGGATGGGGATGGTGGCGACCCGCAGGAGTCTCAGGTGCCGGCGACGACAGATGGGCAGCAGACACCTCCTCCCCACCGCCAGGAGCTGCGTGGTGGTGATGCCGGAAGCGACAAGGCTCACCACGCCTTCAAGAAGAACACTGCCACTGCTGCTAATCGCGAGTACTCCTCCTCTGGTACTATCGTTCCTCCTTGTGATGCTTGTCAGATCTGCCATCTTCCTGGGCATTTCACTGTTAGGTGTCCTCAGGCTCTTTGTGATAGATGTAAAAAGAGAGGTCACCTGTCCTTTGTCTGCAATGAGTTCTTTCCTTGGGATTACACACCTGTGATGTGTGCTTTTCAAACTAAGGGTCAGGGCTTCTTTTACATTCCTGATTACAGCGTGGATAGGCAGAGTAGGGATAACATTTTCAACATTGTTGTTACCATTACTGATGGCTCTGCTCAGACCAAAGATATTGAACATGAGTTGAGTGTTTACGTTGGCCAGGGATGGCGATGCTCTGCTAGATTCTTTGCTCCACAAAAGATTGTCATGAGAATGCGAACCCTAGAGAGGTTGACAGAGCTCTTTTTGTTGAAAATATTAAACTGAAAAAGTGTGGGGTCAGTGTCAAGTTTTCTCCTTGGTCTGAGGAATTGATTCTGAGGGACTGTTAGAGATTGCTTGGGTTAAGATCGGAAAAATTCCACCTAACAAGAGATGTGATAAAACTGTAGCTTATGTGGGAGGCCTTGTTGGAATTACTCTGGAAGTTGATATGTCTACCATAAACCGCCCATCCTCTGTCAGAGCTAAAATCGGTTGTAGATCGATAGCTCAACTCCCTGCCACTGCTGAAGGGGTGCTTGCAGGACGTTTCTACAGGTTTACATATGAGGTTGAGGAGGTTTTGGTTAAAAATCCTGTGGACACAGAAACCATTGATCCTATTCCTGATGAAAGGACCAAGCCAGACCAGACCCCCAAGAGAAAACGTACTGAACAAGAAAAAGGGATGCCGCAGCCTGAGTCTGCTGGGCATGGCAATACTGGGGGCTCTTACCGTGGTGGCAAGGCCTGTCGCCTGCTATACGATGATAAGGAGGGATCTCCCTCTACTGAAAGTGATGGGGACAATTCCCTGCGCATTGAAACATTATAGAGAGAAATTGAGGAGAAAATGAAGGATGGCAAGGGAGATTCCTCCAACTGGATTGTCCCCAGGAATCCTGTTGTCATGGAGAAAACTGCTCAAGTCATTCAGGTGAAGAGAGCCATACATAATAATTTTGCTTAGCCCCGTCAGGCTGCTTCTAACCATTCTCAGATTGTGGAGGTAACTGGTGAGGTGGACCCTGGGATCAAGACTTCGTGCAGCTATGTGGTACAACTCCCGTCCCCTGAAAACACTGAAGAGATCATTCTCACTCCTCCACTAGCAACTGAAGCCCCGCTGAGATTCAGCAAGCGTAACCTTTCTGGAATGCAGGACAAGGTGGAGGATAAGGCCAAAAAATGGCTAGTAAGAGGAATCTGGAAGGTAATAATATTCCTACCTCCAAAAATTCATTTGATGTGCTTTTTGATTATGAGTTAATTAGTAGAGCTCATAAGATAGGGGTAGAAATACCCAATGATGATTTCGTTGTTGTTGACATTATTAGAGAGCTTGAGTGCGCCCAAAAAGAATTAGATGATAAAAAAAGATAATAATGATGATAAAGAGCAGGATAACATGATTGTGACAAATGGCTTAGGCAGGAATACCCCTGTGATATTAGAGTGGCTAGACCAGGAAGAGCATATTTTTGAGCGTATTTCTTCTGTGAAACCTAAGAAGAAAAAACATAATAAATCCAATATCAAAATTTCTAGGCCTGTGACTAGGAGTCAGAAAAGAAACAACACTGAGAAAGAATTGTTATGTAACCCTGCCCCGTCTCCTGGTAGGGTTACTAGAGCCAAATTCCACAAAAAACGTTCCAAATGAGAGGCCTCATTTGGAACTGTCGAGGGGTAGGCAAGAAAGGGATGGCCACCTGCCTCTCAGACATGATTACTGACCATTCCCTTGACTTTCTGGGTCTACAAGAAACTACAAAAAAGAATTCACACCAAAGTGTTTGAGAAGAATTGACCCCTTTGACATATTCCAGTGGAACTGGGTGCCCTTTATGGGCAAATCTGGGGGCATTTTATGTGGTACGAAGAAAGATACTTTTGACATAGTATCCTGTGCTAAGGGCAAATATGTTCTACAACTAGTGTTGTTTGACAAAAAGAAGAAAAATCAATGGGGGCTACTGGTCGTTTATGGATCGGCGCATGATGAATTCAAAAATGAATTCCTGGTGGAGCTAGCATCCTTTTGTAGTGGCATGACCATACCCTACATTGTGGGGGGGGGGGATTTTAATATCCTGAGACATTCGGGAGAGAAGAATAAAAAGATGGTGAACAATAAAGCCACTGGCCTATTTAACTCCATAATCAATACATTAACTCTTAGGGAGATCCACATCAATGGGGGGAAGTATACTTGGACTAACAACCAGACTCATCCCACGCTGGAAAAACTAGACCGAATCCTTATGTCTGAATGTTGGGAAGATATTTTCCCATTGGTCTCAGTGAGGAAACTAGTTCGGGAGCTGTCTGATCATAACCCACTCCTGTTGTCCTCCGGGGAAGAGGGGCGCGATGCCCCGAAACCCCGCGAATTTCGTTTCAACCTGTCCTGGATCAATGATGACAAGTTCATGCCCACTGTGAGGAGAATTTGGGCTAGGAAAGTAGCTTCATCAGATCCAATTGATATCCTGAACATCAAGCTGAAAAGAATCAAAACTTATTTTAAAGGTTGGGGCTCGAATAAGTTTGGGCATGATAAGAAAAAGAAAGAAGAATTACGTATGGAACTAGCTATGCTTAAGAAACTGGAGGAAGAAGATACGTTGCCTCCTGACTTGTATAGTAGAAAAATGGACATCAACGCTAAGCTCTATGAGCTCCTGGTTAATGAGGAAATATTTTGGCTTCAGCAGTCCCACGAGCACTGGCTGCTCAAAGGAGACCTGAACACTGACTATTATCATAAAATTGCTAATGGGCGGAAATGTAAAAATACAGTCCAATCACTTAAAGTGGGAGAGACATTGATTGAAGGCATGGACAATTTGATTGCACACGCCACTGAGTTCTACAAAGAACTGTTTGGACCAGCCCCTGGTAACCGGGTTCATCTCGACCCGGGAACCTGGTCCCCTGAAGAGAAATTAGACGAAAAAGATAATAAAGATCTTTGTCGAGAATTTACAGAACAAGAGGTCAAAGAGGCTCTTTTCGACATGGCTCCTAATAGAGCCCCTGGACCCGATAATATTCCTGCTGAGTTCTATCAGGTGTGCTGGGATATAGTCAAAAATGACATTATGGCCCTTTTTAAAGCTTTCCACCAAGGGACACTGGATGTTCAACGGCTTAACTATGGAGTTATTACTCTACTCCCTAAGGTTTCTGAAGCTGAGGAAATCCAACAATACAGGCCTATCTGCTTGTTGAGATGCCCATATAAGTTGATCACCAAAGTTCTTGACCGTAGAGTTGCCATTTATGCGAACAAACTCATTAGTACTACTCAAAACGCCTTTGTAAAAGGGAGAAACATCATGGACGGGGTCCTGTACCTTCATGAAATTCTCAATTACACTTATGTTAAGAAGAAAGTGGGAATTGTCCTTAAGTTGGACTTTGAAAAAGCCTATGATAAGGTGAATTGGGACTTTCTCCTAGAATGCCACAAGATGCGGGGCTTTGACAAAACCTGGTGTGGTTGGATTGAAAAGATACTGCACAATGGGACGGTGAGCATCAAACTAAATGGTAGTGTTGGGCCGTATTTTCAAAGCAAAAAAGGAGTTAGGCAGGGGGACCCACACTCTCCTTTCCTGTTCAACCTAGCAGTTGAATGCCTCACTAAAATGATCAAAAATGCCCAAAAGAACAAACTAATTGTGGGCTTGGCTGCAGACCTCATCCCTGATGGGGTGGCGGTCCTGCAATATGCAGATGATACAATCATTTGTATCGAGGATGATGCTGATAAGGTTGTCAACCTGAAGTTGCTGCTATATATGTTTGAAATGATGTCTGGCCTGAAAGTTAACTTTCAGAAAAGTGAGATCCTCACTGTGGGTGGAGATGAAAATACGGTGAAAAAATATGCAGAAATCTTCAACTGTGAGGTTGGCAGCTTCCCGCTCAAATACTTGGGAATGCCTGTGAGCTATACTAATCTAAAATCTTCCGATTGGGAGTTTATTGTTGGTAAGTACCTCAAGAGGTTCGAGGCCTGGAACGGCAACGCTGCCTCAATAGGAGGGAGGCACACTTTGCTTGATTCTGTTGTCACACAGATATCTCTCTACCACATGTCTATGTGGCTCATGAATAAGACTTTCATAGAGAGACTAGACAAACACAGACGTAGGTTCTTCTGGCAAGGGTGCAACAAAAATAGGAGATACTATCTTGTTAAATGGAGCAAGATATGTAGATCCAAAGATAAAGGGGGTTTAGGTATTAAAGATCTTAGAAAGCAAAATATTAGTCTCATGGTCAAATGGTGGTGGAAATTAGAGACACAAAACGGGCTATGGCAGGATATAGTCCGGGCCAGATATCTTCGCAACACCTCTGTTGCTGAAGTTTCCCCCAAATTCTCTGACTCGCCCTGTTGGAAAGCTTTGCTCAAGATTAAAGATATATATATGATGGGCAGAAAGATTGAGACTGGGGCTGGGAACTTGATCAGGTTGTGGAAAGATCCGATAAATGGGCTGACCCCATTTCAAGATCAGTATCCGCGCTTGTTTGAAATCTGCAACTACCCAACAAGCACCCTGGACCGAAAAGATAGGCTTGACAACACCTCTATGTTCAGACGTAGGCTTACCCCTGAATTATCCAAGCAATGGGAAGATATGCGTGCTGTGCTCAATAAAATCCCCCTTACTGAGAGGGATGATCGTATTTTCTGGGGACTCAACCAGAATGGTAAGTTCACCACTAAGTCAGTATATAAGATACTGGAGAAACCCCTGAGTGGATGCCATTATAGATAGATTTGGAAAGCCAAGATCCCTCTTAAAATCAAGATCTTTCTGTGGCAAATGTCGCAAGATGCAGTCCTTACTAGACAAGTGATGAGCAAAAGAAAATGGACAGGGAATCCCTGTTGCTCTTTCTGCAAACAGGTGGAAACGGTGAAGCACTTGTTCTTTACTTTTCCCGTGGCCAGAATTGTTTGGCGATCCATTGGAGTAGCTCTTGGCACCGATAGATGCCCGTCGAATTACTGGCAATACTTTGTGTGGTGCCACAAATTCCTTCCTGGGAAGCAAAAGTTTCATACGGTGGGACTAGCGGCCGTATGTTGGGCCATTTGGTTGGCACGCAATCGAGCTACTTTTGAAAAGAAACAAATTAAGACTCCTTTTGAGATTGTGTTTTCTCTATGTTCCTTTCTTTTATATTGGACAGGGCTTCAACAAGGAGAGGACGCTAGGGATCTTCGCGCTGGAGCTGAGATGATCAGGACTGGGACGATGCAGTTGATGAAGATGTGTGGTGCTGTCAAGAAACCAATCCAAGGTGCCTGATGCTCTCTGGAGGTGTGCTGGATGAGGAGATGACGGGCGTGCGATCCCAATACTGTTTCCCCCTTCGAGTTTCGTGCGACTGTGTGTTTTGTTATTTTGATCTGATCTTTTGAGAATGTAATAGGTTAGGTGTTATGCTGTGCTACCCAGGTTTTCGCCCCATGATACTCGTTTCGACGGCGAGCGAGTATAGTGGGTTTCCTGGTAGTGCTAGAACTCGCTATGCCTCTCCCCCCCTCCTGTTTTTCTAGCTTGAACTGGTTGTATTTCCGTTCGTTGCAATGGAAAGGGGTATAAAGCCCGGTTCTAATTTTTTTAAAAATGTAGTCTATTTTTGTGGCAATAGCACATTAGAGTGACTTATCGTTCATGAGCGGATCCTTTTTTAATGTGTTTGATTCGAGGCGCCACCTCCCTATGGCCTCGGCGCCTTCTCCCGGGCTCTCTCGGAGGTGAACTGTAGCGACATCTTGTGCGTGGTGGTCAAGCACGATAGCGCTGATGGGTGCTGTCTCCGTCGACTGGAGAAGCGCAGGTCGCGGCTCATGCCGCTGCTCTACTGGGGTCATCAGCCTTTGTACTCGCGTTGTGCGTGCACTCATGTACTGCATCCCAGGTTCATGTCTCACAGATGTCCATGCGCACAGTTCTGACCCCCTTTTTCTGCTGCTCCATATAGTGAACCAACAGAGTCGTGGATGCAGTGAGCGTTGGGTGCTGTGTCCCTCGGCTGAGCGGCAAGCCAGAGCTGCAAGTTGTTGAACATGGGGTGCTATTGTGATATCTCATGCCTCACGCTCTATGTGTGTATCTCTCTGTCCTGTTCCCTTTTTGCTATTCATTCATGCCTGATAGAATTACTAAGTTTTTTCTTGGTTTTGTAGTTGTGGATTGTTGTTAAGGAAGTATCTATTCAGGCCTGTTCAGGGGATATTGCATGATCAAGATCACTTCGTTCAGTACTGATTTCATAAGGCCTGACATTGAGCCAGATTTCCTGTTCTGTATGCTTTAACTCCGTTGGCTCTGCTCCCTTGCCCAACTGATATGCCTGAAAAGTTCACAGGTATTTCCCTACCACCCGTTCATCTGCCTATGCCTTTCTATAGTGCTGTTTACCATATATAGTAATTTTTTTGGTTTATTCGTGTAAACGTGTTCTGGCTCATTTGTGGTGTATAAGAGGCTGTTCAGTACCATAGTGCAAGCAGGGCTGAACCATCGACTAAGAGGCTCATATATGTCAAGAACCTCACATGTGTGTACTGATATTTATGGCTGTATCACCTTTCCTTTGTCATAACAGTCTTATTTATACTTTGCTGTTTATAGATCAAGCAAACCAGTGTGGTGCTCTGGGATCAGATTGCCTTGGCATTTGCTGCCGATGAAGTTATTGAACTGGGCAAGAAAGAACTGGTGGTTGCTACGTTTGTTGTGACGCTGTTCAAGAAATATGAAGGTGAGCCCGGTGCGGCTCTTCTGTGGTAGAAAAATATGAAGGTGAGCCTGGTGCGGCTCTTCTGTGGTAGAAAAATCTTGCCTGTTGAAGTAGATGTTATAGATCAATAATGGTGCATTCTTGGATAACGCACTGTTTGTTGATTATTGAAATAGTCGTGTGTCATAATAAAGTTTTTTTCCTGTTTGGTTGCATGTATGTGCATGGATACTTCCTTTGGACTTCATTATTCTTTGTACGCTGCATACAGTGGGAATGCATATGCTAAACCTGGCGTTTGGACCGGCACCCTCGCACCAAGGCGCGATCCCGATCTGCACCCACTGCTACGTGTATCTTATTTGGTTTGAAATTGTGAGAGGAGACATTTTAGTTTCCCATGATGCATTTTCTTTTTGTTTACATATTTCATTGTTCTTACCCGCCGATGAAATTCTCTATTACAGTGCAATTGTAAAGCTTATACTTCAATCATTTCTGTTTTTTTCTGTCACAACAGTTTTGAGATTGGCCTTGATAGCTGGTTATCATTGTACAAGACATCTTAGGTAAGATCTACCGATGGGTTAGTTTCTCATGTAAACTCACCTTTTCATGATGTTCTGTGATAATCATGGCAGACTGAAGATATGTTATCTATGCAGTATAATACTAGCATTAAAATTCAAGCTCCTTTTGGCATTGTCTAATCATCATGCAGCCCAAATATCTAACTAAACTGCGCTATGGAGCTTGCACTAGCAGAATAAGTTGCCATCCTGAATCATATGTGTAGGCTAAAAAGAAGTGTGGAAATAGTGGTCGTTTCACAAGGATATGTTACTACGGTTGCTTTCAGATGTTGATTTATCTTTCTTCTTGTACTCATTTGCTATATAATTTTGAAGTTTACAAGTCATGAGATTTGATGCCATATTCTAAACCTTGGAGCATTCTTTTTAAGAATATCTTTATTTTCCGTCGCAGCATTATGGCAGAACAATTATTATGCGTCTATCAATGATAACAATGATACCTGATTGAAGATTAGGTGGTCTACAATCCTCAGGTTCTCCAAAACTATATCTCAAGCCTATCAACTCTGAAAATTAAAGGTCTGACTTGAAACTGTGCCCCTCCCCTTTTCCTGTTGCTCAACTCCCTTTTTGTGAATGATGTTCTGCATTAATATCCCAGATTGCAAAATGTTAGTATTGCTATTTCTTTTGTCATGTAGAGATGGGTGCGACATGGACAATTATGTATCTATAGCTATTATTTTTTAGAAGAATTACATCTCTACAGTCATTTTCGCTTTAAGACAATGATCATTACCTACTACATTCAATGTCACTTCCGTTCTTATAAGTACATGCTAAAGAGAATGCGATATGATATTTACTAACGAGAAATCATATACTTGCAGGTCGCCACCATGCTGTCTCTCTCTGGCCGCCCCTCACATCGTCTTGGTTTGTTGGTTGCCGCTATGTCTCCTGCCGGTTCGCCCGCCGCTATCGCTGGAAGGGTTGTATAGGCCGTCGCTTATGCCACTACTCTGCAGTGACCAGTGAGGACCATGGCATCGAGGCAGCCCAAAAGGGAAACACCGCCGGACACAACGCTGGTAGAGGCCTCCCTGTCTGCGCTGGTGACTGCTTAAAATCGCCGCCGCCACTGCCGTTGTCCTTGTTGCTTCTTTGCAGGCATTTGATTAAGTCAAAGGCAACATGAAGGCACGACGACGATCAAGGTCTTTATGTACGCCGAGTAGTATCTTTTGCCTACCATACAGTATGAAAATAGATCAAGATGAGACAATTAAGTCACGTACTATGTATTTACTGTGGTCTCTATAAGGAGAACATATCTGGCCTATATCTGAATCTATGAACTATTATATCGATGATGTCGATTATGTCTACATAGCCTGCCTTCGTATGCTTGTATAAGCTCAATGTATCCTTTGTACTGTTCTTCTTTGACTTGGCACATCTGCTCATTTTCAGATAAATTTTAATGTGACTTCCAACGTCATAAACCAGAATTCTTTTTCTGAGGATGCTTATATATGAACTGTTCATCCTATTTGTTAATATATTTTATCCAATATGTTATCCATGTCTAAAACCCGTCTTAAATTTCATATCTTATTCATAGATAATGATTTGGTGTATGACACTGTACTTAATCAATATTATTGGTTATTTTTTATATTTGCAATGCTCCTATGACTATATTACCGGATTGGATATGATCATACCCGGCAGCATCGCTGCTGGGTGCGGCAAGGCGCACTTCCTACCTAGTGGATATAGCATATCTAGCGTGGGCAAAAGGCACAAATTTGACCTTAGGCCGAAACTATATTACAAACTAAACTGTTTTTGAAAGTATTTCATCCAATTGATCCCTAATATGCAGCGCCTGACAGTAAGGCGCTCTTGTGCAGCGCCTAAGACTCAGGCGCCACATCTGTGCAGCGCCTAACTGTAAGGAGTTGCACTACACTATATAGCGCCTAGCTGTAAGGAGTTGCACAGTAGAGTGCAACGCCTTGCTGTCGGGTGCTGCACAAAAGAGTCAGCGACGTGAAATACTTTAAAAATCAGTTTAGTTTGTGAAATACTTTCACTCTGAGGTCAAATTTGTCAATTTTGCATTCAGCCATGTGGCCTGTCTCCATATGAGTTGATACCGCATGAGCACTGCGGAAATACATGCTCAAGTACGTATGTCTCCATATGAAGATGAATGCAGCACTGCTAACTTTTAACCCGTTTTGGACTCATGCATCTTCCCTCCCGCTTTCTTGCTTGGTCTCAACACGCACGCAGCGGCCCTTCAGTCGGTGTCCACACGAGCTCACATCACCCATGCATTTACCCCTTCTGCTGACTGATTCATAGTATACCCTAGGACCTCTTCCCAGTTAAGTAAGAAAATGCCGTACGTAATTGGTCAGACGATTATTATTACTTCGACGTTGCGTGCTCGTTGCAGCTCACGGAGCGGTCGAAACTCCTTTCTTTAAGTTTGTGTGTCAACAGCTCATAAAAACGAATGTTTGTACTCTCGGTGGTGTTGATTGCTTTCAATTTCTTAGCCCTCGCGGCGACCCAAGTAAATGCTTTATTTTTTTATGCCGGAGAGAAGAACCATCGGCAGGCATTCTTTTGTTGGAAGACACGGGCATTTCTTTTATTTCAAATTGCTCACGGGGTGAGCATAGTGAAGAAAGCGAAAGCCATTCTACTCAGGATGCCTTTGTCGGATAGGTCAGCCCACCACATCAGGTGCCAAGTAGAGGTGTCAATGCTCTTGAGTTGAAGCCAAACTTTGATCATTTCTCAGAGTCTAATGATGAGCCGACACTTGAAGAAAAGTTAGTGAACAGTCCTAAGCCCCTGCTTGCATAACGGGCATGCCGTAATTGGGCCAACCTCTCTTGGCCAACCAAGCGAGAAAAATCATTTTTTTTGTGTTGTCATCAATCCAGCATGGATATGCTCATACGCAACTAGTGTGCGTATGTATGGAATTAATAAGTCAGCCAAATAGAATAGTACGTTGTCCCCTAGTCCATTATTATAATGTGAATTGGAGCTAGGTATCTCACTCAATCGACTTTATCTTTTGGCTTTCAGCGCCTCGTCCACCGGCTCATCTATCAGCTGACGCAGAGTTTCAAACATGGTAACAGTCCAAGCACACAGGAGCTAGATTAATCTACTTATTATTTTAGATAGTTACGTGCATGCAAATTTTTTTTTTTTGAGGCACACGTGCATGCAGTTAAGTTGAGACTAAGGGCATCTCCAGCCGCGCCCCCAAGAAGGCCCCCAGGCGTGTTTTCGTCCGCCGGCGCCAAAAAATAGGCCCAGTCACGTCCTCAAGAGCCCAGTTTTCGTTGGCTCGGGCTGAAATTGGCGTCGACGGACCCAATCCGAACCTGGCGCGCTGGGGTCGCTAGGGGGCGCCGGGCGAATCGTTTTTGGTGAATAGCCGCGGGCCCGCCGCGTCAGCGACTCTACTCTCTTCTCGCACCTTCGTCGTCCTCATCGCCTCGTTTCCTGCGGCGAATCAGTGCCAAAGCTGCCGCGCGCTGCCGGCCGGTCAGCCTCCATTGGTGCCTCACGGGCAGCGCAGTGAAGGCTGAGCGACGCGTCCCTCGGCCGCCACGCAATCACGCCACGCGTAACGCGCCGGCCAAGCCTACCACGCGGCGTCTCCGCCTATAAAAGCCGACTGTAAGCGCGCCGGAGAGACTCACCCCGATCATCCACCGACGACGCGCTCATTTCTCCCTCTTTCCTCCTCTCACCGTCACCAGTTGAGAAACCATGGCCGAGCGTTTACCAGGCGACGGCGCGGCGGCAAACGGATTCGGGCACCGTCATCTGCACGAGGACGAGGCTCGCCTCCTTTTAGAGGCCGAGTACCTGGTCCCACCGGACATGCGGGTGCCCGGGGCGTGGAGGATCAGCGCCGGCGGCGTGCCGGTGCCCCCGGTACCCACCGACGCGGCGCGGCGTGCGGAGATCGCACGCATCCGCTCGTCCCTGCCGCGTGCGGCGAGGGAGGGGCCCCGGTACGTCCCCGACAGCCCAATCTGGGAGCCGTACTTCCGCCGCCGGCACGGCGAGCAGCTCGAGGCCACCAACGGCGTCGTGCCGTCCGGCAGGTTCAACGCCGCCGGTCGGCGTCGGTGGTGGGGCGTGCCCGGGCGCACGTTGGAGTCCGTCCTTGAGTACATCGAGGGCGGCAACACGCCACGCCTCGAGTACCCCGCTCCCCCGTCCTCCTCACGCCGCCGCCGGGGAAGCTCCTGGACGCCGAGGTGCATGGAGACCGGGGTGTCCTCCTCCTCGTCCGGCGGCTCTCCCTGCCTCCACCTCCGCCCCGTCAAGCCGGAGCCCCAGGACACGCCTGTCAGCGCGCGCACCCGCAGCTCCGGCGCCCTCGTCGAGAAGGTGGAGTCCAGCCTTCCCCCGGAGTACGAGGAGATAGCCCGGCGCGGCTTCTCCGACGAGGACGCCATGCGGTGGTCGCGCGACGACTACCTGCGCGAGGAGATGATCCGGCAGCGCCGGGCCCTGGAGGAGATCGCCGCCCGCAAACGTGGGCGCGAGGACGAGGACGGTGTCGTCGTCCTCGATAGCGACGACGACGACGCCCCCGGACCGTCCAACCCGCCGCGCCAACCGGGGGAGGGATGCAGCAGGGACGGCGGAGGCGTAGGCGGGGGCGACGACGACGACGACGACGACGATGGTGACTACACGCGGTTCTACAGCCTCCTCAGCATGTAGAACCACGTGGGCGGGCAGCGAGGCGGGCGGCGAGGGAGACGGCGGGGGTAGCCCGCGGTAGTTTTTTTTTTGTAAAATATGTTTAAATTTGAAAGAACTCGTCCGTGTTTGCGTTGTGTTTGCACCGAATTTAAACATTTTAAAAACCCATGGGGGGCCGCGACTGGGGGGCATCACGCCCCCAGTGCGCGGTTTAGCGCCGGTGCGTCCCAGGGACGATTTTTTGCCCTTCCTGGGAGGCCAACGGCTGGAGATGCTCTAAACAGTGCAAGAAGTAGAGTGATCGAGTCTCAAAGATGCTTTGGCCTGCTTTGGACTCATCCTTCCCGCTTGCTTACTTGGTCTGAAGTCTGAACACGTACGTACGCAGCTGCTAGTGTCCACATCAACCCATTGAATAATTCATTTTTTTTCCAATCAACCCCGCCCCCCCCCCCCCTCCCCAGCCCCTCCACATTTTTTTAGCTTTCATATCTTTTGAATAAGTAATTCAAATTAAGTTTTGTTTTCATATTTCCGTTTCTCTAAACCGACAAAAAAAGCCTTAAAGTTTGAACTCTGAAATTTGGTACGAGCGTATGAGAGAATCAAATGTTTCATATGAAAAATCGCAAGTTTCAAAGATTAAAACTTATCGTGCCCTCATGCGAGATTCAAGTACTTCATAAATCGCGAGGCAATCAAGCGTCGGGACAGAGCTTGGCAGGTGCGTACTCCCGTACCTGCGTGCCCCTGTGTATATCCGAATTAACCAGGACCTCTTCCTAATAATCAAGTAAGGCAGCGCCGTACATGCAATACAAAACAGATACTAGTACTAGTTGTAAACATCGACGTTGCGTGCGCGTTGCAGCACAAGGAGAGGTCAAAACTCATCGTGTGTACAGTAGATGCAAGAAACAAAACTGATACTGCTAGTTGTATACATACATGTCGCTAGAGGTGGACATGCATGCATGTCCATGTCAAACAATCAAGCTGCAGCATCTAGGCTTGGCAGCATGTGAGGTCTCCGTCCACGTCAACGGGAGACGCGGCAGCAACGCATGCAGTAACTAAACTCTGACAGTTGATAATATTAAGCCTTGCTGGCCGGCTGCGTAGCGTAGGTATTCCTCCATGGCTCCATCCATGGATTTATACCGAAAATCTTGATCGATGGCGAAGTGCAGATATCCCGTGTGACTTGTTGTCTTATTTTTCTCCTACTAGAAGAATCAGATCTATTATAAAGATTCATCAAAAATACAAAACACCTCAAATATAATAAAAATTATATCAAGGTCCATATACCACCGAACGATCATTACCGCCGCCAATACGAGCCGCCGACGCGCCCCTGTCGTCACTCCCATGCCAGAGCCGGCATGACCTTGTCGATAATAGTCGGGAAGTCTTCGTGCGCCTGCCCCTAATTAAGGACCAGCGCCCCGAAGACGCAGTCGTCTCCGTTGAATTATTGAATCGATCAGAAGAACCTGATACCAAGTATCGCTGTTGTTACGCACGACTAGAAACCCTAACCTTGCCACCCGAGAAGCTGGTAGGAATCTACACCGAAGCTCCATCTAATCCGTTCGAATGGACGAACTTGAGGAGGATCGTAGCTGGAAGACTACCTCAAAGAAGAAGCGCTTCCATCCACCCAATCGACGCCCTATGAGGACTAAAACCCTACCAATCTACTAGCCCGATGGGGGGCACCAGAAATCCCCTCCCCACCACCGGCCATCGGAGCGATAGGCAGAGAAGAGGCGAATCCACAGGCTCGCCGGTGGAGATCGAGGGGAGGAAGGCTTTCCCCAGTCGTCTTACGAGAGGGGAAAGAAAAAGCTTAATGATTTGACGATGTCTGGTTTGTTCTCTTCCATGGCTGAGGTTTAGTTTTTATTTACTAGTACTTCGCATAAAATTTGGTGAATATATTTCCTTTTAAATTTCGTGATGAATATTAGTTGTGTATAAGCACTTAACTACACATCACCCGTATGAATAATTGGATGATGAATAGTACATGCTTGATAGATGCACTGATTCAGATAGCGCAAGATACCACGAGGACACATATTTCTTTTGCTTAATACATGTCTGGAAAATCTAGAGACCAAGCGTTCACTCCCTGGTCTTACCGAGTGAAATTTCTATCACCGCCCATATAGGGAACATGTGGACGAGAAAGAATGTGAAAAGAGGAGAAAAAAGGAGCAACAGCGACACCACACATGGTTTGCGATGTCCACTGGCATCATATATGACTTGTCAATTGTTGATGAATTTTTCCTAGCACAAAATTCATTTATTTAACTAGGTCCGTCTCTTGCATGTCTACTTATCTCCAACCATCTGGCGGAGAAACAATAGAAGACCAAACCTGCACAAACTGGACTAATCTCAAAGCTTTCAAAAAGCTACATGAGCCGCTCCACCCAACGGGTGAGAGCCTAAGATCATTGAACACACTGTGGCCAAGGACACATCCCCTACAAGACAATTCGTGAAATTGCTGCTTTGTGGATGTACTATCGACAAAAAAGACCAGGAGCACAAAACATGAATAAACAAATCCAGTGGCAAGAGCATGTTTGACAATACTATCACCGCCGCCACCGCAATAATACGCTGAAGTACCGGACGATAATCCGGTAGAACGAAAACCATCGATCTGCGGGGCCAAAACACCATAGGCTCCCCGGTGTAGGTTGCATTGGCACAACAACCACACCAGGACGGGGATAGAACTGTGGAACTTTTATTCTGTACGACGCTCCTCCATTGTCGGGACTTTGCTGTCAAAGACAGAAAAATCAAACAAATATGAAAAACAAACTGTACTCCGAGCATTTGTTTTCTCCACCTCCGAAAGCTGAAAAGGTGACCGAAGGTGGTGGGGGGGGGGGGGGGGGGGGGGGCAGTGGAAATCACGAAGCTAGTCGCCGGCTCTCTCTCTCTCTTATCATAAGTGGGTATATCTATGTAGCGCACACCGGAGCAGGTATTTGGGACAGGTTTTGTAAAGCCTGACCGGGAAATGCCGAGCATTTAAAAATATATTAAACAAAGCATTTTACGGATAACATGATGAAGGGCTATACCTATTTAAGAAAATGGAAGAATTTACACATGACCTCCACACACACACACACACAGATTTTTTTTTTTGCGGGGGGGAGGAGATCTTTCATTACTTAAGGTGGTGCATCATTCTTACAAAGACTAACAAGTAACAACTTCATCAGTGTCCCCTCCTAACCACACCGCAGTGCGAGGAGTGCACCGTTCATAGGTACCGAGATAGTGACTAACTTTATTCTGAGAACGACTAATCTTAGTAACGAAGATCTCCCTATCATCTTTCATCATCTCCTGGATCTCTCTGACTAGCACCATATATATGCCTCGAACGATCAGGTACTGTAGCTTGCAGCATCGTCACCACCTCGGCGCTATCAAGTTCCAACTGTATGGGGCAGTTGGTGCGGTGTAGGGCAATAGCTAGGCCCTCCTTGCACGCCTCCAACTCGGCTACAAGAGTGTCATCGCATGCAAATAACTGCCTGCAAGCCGAGTATATGATCTGATCTTGTGGGTCCCGCAGTACCATGCCGCAGCCGCCGGTGTTGTTGCTTGCCACATAACTACCATCAGTATTAAGCTTGGCCCACCCAACAACCGGCTTGCTCCACTTGAGCTCCATGCATGCGTTCCCGGGCCGGCCGCTGATCAGGAGCTGGACGTACACGGCCAGGATACAACACCGTTTTTCCTTTAGCTTGGTCATGATGTAGAAATTGCTGTAGGCACAACAATGAGTTTATGTAACTCTGAAGAAATCTGCGGGAAGCTTCAGTAGGCGGTGGCAGTTTGTCATGGGTGATTCCGTTTCGGACGTGCCACGTACGCCAGAAGACCAGCAACAGAACCATGCGACTGAGCTCCGGCAACTGATCAAGCATCCCAAGGAGCCATTCCGGCCCTGTGTTGCACACTTCGTCCACGTCCGGGAGTGGCCAGTCATGCGCCACGGCTCTCCATAAATCCTTTGCATGTGGGCATCTGCACATCGCGTGGAAACTGTCCTCGCGTTCCACACCACAAAGGGGACAAACATCATTAGTTTCTAAATTGCGGGGAAATTTGTTTGCCCAAGTAGCAAGAGAATTTGTCGCCAATCTCCAGGCAAAAACTCGCACCTTAGGAGGAGCAGGGCACCCCCATATGATCTTCCAGATGGCGCGACGGCCGTCTGGTGCCCTGCTCGACGCACTTGCTGTAGGACGCTCGCGCTCGTCCATGGCAAAGCGATATGCAGACCGAACGGAGAAGATGCCAGACTTCTCGGGGACACGTGGTGACGTTTTGATGCGGACGATTATGTCGATGTCGACTGGCAGGAAGTACTGTCGAATAAGATCCAACCGCCAGCCGCCGTTGGCATCGAGGAGGTCGGCGACCCGCCGAAGTCTGCAGGTTCCTTGAGGCGAGATGAGCGTGCCCGACGGCTCCCGAGGCAGCCACCGGTCACGCCAAATACGGATTTGTGTCCTGCTGCCCACCCTTCAGATAAGGCCTTTTTTTCAAAAGCTCCAGGCCATATTGAATAGATTGCCAAGTTACAGATGCCACCTTACGTAGAGACATATTGGTCGACATCATATATATCATCTTTGTTTTCTGGGCATGTTGTTTGCAGCCTAAAGTTGCACGCCTAATCTTAGTCATGATGTCACATTTTAGATATGTGATTGGTTTATTGTCACATTTATGGCTTGCCAGACTTTTTCAACCACTCCCTTCTTCTATCTATATAGGGCCTAATACGTTTTTCGAGGCTAACTTTGACTAAACATTAGAGCAATAATATATGACATGCAACTTACACAAAGTGTACCGCCAAATTCGTATGTGAAAGGAGCTTTTAATGATATAATTTTCACATTATACATCCCATGTACTATTAATCTTGTCAATAGTCAAAGGCGGTCTTAAAAAACGCATTAGGCCCTATATAGATGGAAGGAGGGGGTACATGGTTGAGATCTAATTTGGCCCATTCTTTTTTGCCAATTCTTACCACACTTGTGGTCTGATCCCCTCTCTCTTTTTGTGGGGTGTTGGTCTGCAAGTTAACTGCATAGAGGTGAGGTACAGCGAGTACCGGACCGTCGATCAGAAGGCCACCCAGAATATTCCATGAGGGCGACTCCCCGGGCGACGGTGGAGGCGACCACCGAGGAGCGTTGCCCCGCGGCGGCGGATCGGGCAGGCGTCGGCGGCCGATTCTGGGCTCTTCTGGATTTGGATGACGAGGATGCCGACGGGGACGGAGAGGATCCAGGGGGTTCACCAACGTTGCCTACTCCATCGGATTTGATTTTAGATTTTAGATTTTACGACGAGGATGATGTGGCCATAACCATAGACTCGGTATTGCCGGTGGAGGATCCGGCGCGGATCGGGCTACATCCGGACGAGAGGAAGGATATGGTGCGCCGTGTCGTTCACTGGAGAACGGCGGCGACGGCGGTCAGGCCCTGGAAGGGCCCAATACCTAAGGTACAACTTCCAAACCTCACGCTTTTCGACTTGATTCATCCGGATTCGTGGAAGGTGGTGAAGAAGAAGAGGCCGGTGCGCCGGTTGAGGGCCGGATCGCCGCCGCCGCCGGCGGCTGATGTGCCTTCGTCGGTCGGGATCAGCGCCGCTCGTAGCGATCGTTTGAACCACCTGCTGGGCCGAGTTGGGCCGGTTGCGTCGGTTTCTCACGAGCACCTACGTGGGCCGGTCATAGCTGGGTATGAGGCCCAGGCTATACCGGGCACCACATGTATCGATGCGGTAGCTGCATGCACGGGTGAGATCGAGAATCGCCGTACGAACGTCCTCGTGCTGCGCCCTAGGGTTCGCCGGAACGGGACGCCCGTGGTTCCTCCGTGCGGCCCCGGCCGAGCTCGTCGGATCCCTCCCCTTGGTGCTATGACGGGCAGAGGGACGGGAGGGCCGCCGCCGCCGGCGTCGAAGCCCCAGGCGGCATTAGCCAGAGACAGGGCCAGGGCGGTCGTGCCGCTGCCGCCGGGGGGTGCTGGACGGGGGGCTGCTGGCGTTGGGCTTGGCGCGGCAGGTGCTGCTGTCGGTGCCGGGCGTGGCGCCACCGTTTCTGCTATGGGGCGGCCAGGCGGCAACCTCGGGCCACGGCCGCCTGTGCCTGCGGCTGTCAGGCCGTCCGCGCGGCCGACGGGAAGAGGTGTCCCTGCTGGGGGCGTCGTTGCAGCCGGCGCCGGCCGTGGCGCTGCCGCGGCGCACCGACCGACGGGGCCAATGCCTACAGTAGCTGCTGCTACGGGTCGGGGCGACGGGTCTGGCCCGACTACTGTGGTGCCGGCTCTTGTTAGTGGTCCGCCTCGGGGCGCTCCCCCACCGCACTCCGTAGCGAGACCGGCTCAGAACCGTTTGGGACCATCGCAGACGAGGCAAACTTTGACAGCTAGAGATTCCTTCGAGCCGCCCCGAGGTCAGTGGGGGGATGATGGTGTTGATGCGTACGGAGACGGGAAGCACCGTGGTTCCTCGTCTACGGGTGGCGGTCGAGGCTACGCCTGGCAGGGTGACGGGTCGGCTGAGCGACCTTTTCTCGGGCCTCCTGGTGGCTTTGTCGAGGGGACATCCGGTCCGGATCACCGCCAGAGAGGTGGCTACCGTGGACATCGAGGTGGTCGGGGTGGTGGCCGTGGGAGGTTTCGTCGACAGCCTCCGCCCCCGGCTGCTGTTGACCATGCGGCGACAACTGTTGAGACAGATAACGCTCAGTCTACTGATCTTACTAGTCAGGCGATGGATGTGGTAACGACCCTGGCTAATGTTGAGGTTCCTGTGCCTGGGGCTGTGGCTGAGGCGTCTGACAGGTCTAATTCTGAGAGGGCGGCCAAGTGGGCGCGCAAGAAGGAAAAGATGCTCTGTTACCGGTGTGGTGAGAAGGGCCATTTTATTGCAGAGTGCGTGGCAGAGCTGTGTGACTCGTGTGGCAAGCCAGCACATGCTTTGGGAGAGTGCCCGTTATTGCATGACCAGGCTCCTGCTCTGACTATGTATGGACTATATTGTGCCGAGCTTTTATTCTTTGAGTCCCCGGTCGCGAGGGAGATTCCAGAGGAGACACAAGGATTGACTACCGGGATTGTGAAAGCAACCCAGGGCGAGGTGACTGAGGCTCAAATTATCCGGAGGCTTCAGGAGTTGGCACCGGGTGACTTCCAGTGGGAGCTGGTCAGCCTCGAAGCTAATGTTTTCAAGGTGGATTTCCCTTCTGTGGAGGATTTGCAGAAACTGCTGAGCTTTGGCTTGTGTAGAGTTCCTGGTACTAAGTGTATTTTGGAGTTTCACGAGTGGACGAAGGTGGAGCCTAAAGGAAAGCCACTTACGTAGGTATGGTTGAGGTTTTCTGGGGCCCCATCTAAGCCTTTGCAGGATATTCGAGTTGTGGCCAGTATGGGTATCATGGTTGGGAAGACGGAGAGAGTGGATATGGCTTTCACTCGTGCTCATGGAGTGGCCCGGATCTTGGTGAGTGTTCTGAATGTTGATTTCGTGCCTGATGTGGTCCACTGGACATATAGGGGAGAGGTATTTCCGCTTGACATAGAGTTCAAGGACACTGAGATGTTTGCTGAGGAGGTTAATGGGGATGATGTTGATATGCACGAGAGTGACGGCGGTGCAGGAGCCAAGGGGGCACCGGCCGAGTCCGCTCGAGAGGGGTCGACCGGGTCTCGCCCAGATGCTCAGTTGCCGGGGAGGGGACCGGGGTTGAGCTGGCACCCTCACCTTCGGTGCCTATGACGTCACTGCGATTTGGGTCTTTTGAGCCTGCTTCTGCGCCTCCCAGACTTTGGAGTGATCGGGTGGAGACTGATGATATGTTTGAACACACGCTTCCTTTGTTGGACTTTGAGGGGGCTGCAGTTCGGGAAGGGGAGCCGGAGGTCGCTTCTATTTCCCTTGCTTCACCGGTGGTCGTGGCTCCGGTGATGTCTTCTACGTTCGAGGTGGGCCTTGGGGGAGGGGGGTCAGGGCAGGTGGCCTCGACTTCTCCATTCCCTGTACTGACGTCGGTGACGCCGCTCGCGTCGGGGTCGCCCAGCGCTGGGAGTGGGAGCCCGAGGCAGGCGGCCTCGGCTCTTCCTCCTCAGGTCTTGGCGGTGGCACCCATGTCTCCCGAAGCGCTGGCAGAGGGGGGGGGGGTTGGGCCAGGTGGCCCTAGTCCTCCCTTCCTCCACTGCGGTCAGGAGGATCGTTCCTCCTGCGACTTCGACGCTTCGCTCCGAGCCGGTGGGTGGGGCAGGGGGAGGGAGCGGGCAGGTGGCCCCAGATGTCCCGTCTCTTGTCCTACCCGCGGGGAACTTGTCCGAGGGCCCTGGGAGCCCGCAGCCGCCTCCTGTGTTCACTAGAGACGAGGTTGTTGCCTTTGGCGGGATCCCGGACCCGGTCTCGACGGGGAGACGGATGAGTGCTCGCGTTCAGGACCGTCCGGAGGTGGACGATATACAGCAGCGGTGCACTATGAGGGCAGCTAAGCTTCATGATGCTGCGATATCTTCTGGTATGTCCGTCAACATATCTAATTCTTTATTGCATTTTTCTCATGAGGACATTATTAATAATGCAAACCAATTAGGAGTTTCACTTGGTGCTACTGCTAATGAGATCTCTAATTCGGTGAATGATATGTTAGATTTGGAGGCGGAGCGTGCCTTAGAGACTATTCGTAATCTTGCAGCGGTTAAACCCATGAATGATGAGGATATTGATGCGTTAGGGGTTAGAGTGCTAGATAATCTGTGTGCGGATCTAGCACCTTCTAATCAGGAGTCTGAGGACGGTGATGTGCCTTTAGATGTTCCAGCGGTTAGTTCCGTTCAGCCCGGTTATGAGGACCGGGCGACAGAGCCCACTATGCCAAAGTGTAAGTGGAAACGGAAGATTTATCCCGATTCTGCAGTTCGTAGGAGTGCTAGGATACGGACTACTAAAAAATTCCATGATGAACTATGAAAGGAATCTTTTGGAATAGCAGAGGTCTGAAAGACTTGGCTAAAAGAAGGTTTCTTGCTGAGGCTTCTCTGGAACATCGGTTAGATTTTATTGCTTTATCGGAAACCGGTCGAGATAATTTTGCACCGCAGTTTCTATCCTCTCTTGTGGGTGGTATTGATTTCGATTGGCATCGCCTCCCTCCGCGAGGAAGATCAGGAGGTATCTTACTGGGTGTGAGATGCGACTCCCTTGAAGTCCGGAGTGTAGTAATGGGTGACTTCGCGGTAAAGTTTCGAGTTAGTTCTAAAGTTGATGGGTTCAACTGGGCATTGGTGGCGGTTTATGGTGTCGCATAGCCCGAACTTAAACCGGACTTTCTAGCGGACCTGGTTCGGATCTGTGGATCCGAGCAGCTTCCGTTATTGGTCGAGGGTGATTTCAATATCATTAGGAGGAGAGAGGAGAAAAATAATGATAATTTCGACGGCAGGTGGTCGTTTATGTTCAATACCATTATTGAAAGCTTGGATCTAAGGGAGATAGAGCTTTCTGGTAGAAAGTTTACCTGGGCTAATGCTCTGCCAAACCCGACATATGAAAAGCTTGATCGAGTTCTCGCGAGCGTGGAGTGGGAACAGAAGTTCCCTCTTGTTACGGTGCAAGCTCTCACGCGGGGAATTTCTGATCACACACCATTGTTCGTCGACTCAGGGGAGCCGAACCATTTAGGAAACAAAAACACCTTTTCATTTGAGATGGCCTGGTTCGAACGCGAGGGGTTCTTCGACCTCATAGCCAGGGAATGGGCTAAGGGGGTAGGAGGAAGGACGACGGTCGAGCGTTGGCAGAATAAGATTAGGCATTTGCGAAGTTTCTTACGGGGTTGGGCTAAGCACCTCAGTGGGGTGTATAAGATCGAGAAGGATAGGCTCCTTTCTCTTGTACATGCCCTGGACATAAAAGCCGAATCCGCGATTTTGCTGCCTCCTGAGCTCCAGGTCAAAAATGAGGCGGAGAAGAGGCTAAAAGAACTTCTCCGCGAAGAAGAATTGAAGTGGGCTTCGCGAGCTAAGGTCCGCAAAGTGGTCCAAGGGGACGCGAATACTCAATTCTTTCACCTCATTGCTAATGGTAAGCACAGAAAGAAGCGGATCTTTCAGCTTGAACAGGATGAGGGTACGATTTTAGGTCAAGATAATCTCAAAACCTATATTCCGAGTATTATAGACGGTTATTTGGACCTCCGGAGGATAATTGTGTGTCCCTCGATGAGTCCAGGACTGAGGATGTGCCTCAGTTGTCTGCTGCTGATAATGATATCCTGGTTGCCCCGTTCTCAGAGAAGGAGGTGTTCGATGCTATTGCACAAATGAAAAACAATAAGGCTCCCGGACCGGATGGGTTCCCGGTTGAGTTCTATAAAAAGTGCTGGCACATAATTAACGGGGATTTACTACCTATGTTTTATGATCTCTTCTCTGGAAAGCTTCAATTATTTCACCTGAATTTTGGAACTATCACATTGCTCCCTAAGAAAATGGATGCTGTGAGAATTGAGCAGTTCAGATCGATCTGCCTCCTCAATGTTAGTTTCAAAATCTTCACGAAGGTCGGGACCAATAGGCTCACACAGATTGCGCATTCTGTGGTGCAACAATCCCAAACTGCTTTCATGCCGGACAGGAACATCCTTGAAGGGGTGGTTGTTCTTCATGAAACGCTCCATGAAATCCATTCCAAAAAATTAGATGGAGTAATTTTTAAGGTGGATTTCGAAAAAGCGTACGATAAGGTCAAATGGCCATTCCTCCAACAGGCATTGCGTATGAAGGGTTTTGATGAAGCCTGGCGCCGATAGGTCGAATCCTTTACGCAAAAAGGGAGTGTGGGAATTAAAGTGAATGACGATATAGGTCATTACTTCCAGACACATAAAGGCCTCAGACAAGGAGATCCGATGTCCCCTATCTTGTTTAACATTGTGGTGGATATGTTAGCAATTTTGATAGGGAGGGCTAAGGAGAATGGTCAAGTGGGTGGTTTGGTACCTCATCTCGTTGATGGAGGTGTTTCCATCCTTCAATACGCAGATGATACAATCAGCTTTATGGAGCATGATTTGGCCAAGGCGAGAAATATGAAGCTGGTGTTATGCCTTTTTGAACAATTGACCGGGTTAAAGATTAACTTTCATAAGAGCGAGTTGTTTTGATTTGGTAGAGCCAAAGACGATCAGGAGTCTTATAGGCAACTGTTTGGGTGCGAGTTGGGGAGTTTACCTTTCTCATACATTGGTATTCCGATACACCATCATAGGCTGACAAACAGAGAATGAAAGTGCATCGAGGATCGATTTGAGAAAGAACTGAGCTGCTGGAAGGGTAAGCTCATGTCATACGGAGGCCGTTTGATATTGATTAATTCGGTGCTCACGAGTATGCCTATGTTCCTCTTATCGTTTTTTGAGGTCCCAGTTGGTGTTAGGAAAAGACTGGACTTCTATCGGTCGCGTTTCTTCTGGCAGGGTGATGATCTTAAAAGAAAATACCGGCTTGCTAAATGGGACATCATCTGTCGACCGAAAGACCAAGGGAGTCTTGGTATTGAAAATCTTGAAGTCAAGAATAGATGCCTTCTTAGTAAGTGGTTGTGGAAGCTTTCTTCCGGGACTGAGGCCATGTGGGCGCAGATCCTCCGCAGCAAGTACCTCCAGACTAAAACATTGTCCCAGGTCACAGTCAGACCGACTGATTCGCCTTTCTGGAAAGGACTAATGAAAGTCAAACAATCAATATTCAATAGGACGAGATTTGTTATTGGAAACGGTGCAAGTACACGTTTCTGGGAGGATACTTGGCTTGGCGACTCACCTTTAGCCATTCAATATCCGTCTTTATATCGGATTGCTCAACGACGTGAGGTATTTGTGGCAACGGTATTTCAATCTATCCCCCTTAATATTTAGTTTAGACGGTCGCTAGCGGGCAATCGTTGGGAAGAATGGCTCCATCTAGTTAGGAGACTGATGGACGTTCAACTTTCTCACCAACCCGATGAATTATGCTGGAAGTTGACTAGGTCTGGAGTATTTACAGTTAAATCAATGTATATTGATGTTATTAATTCGAACTCCATTCCAACTTCCAAGTATGGTTGGGCAGTCAAAGTTCCTTTAAAAATTAAAGTGTTTATGTGGTTTGTCCATAAACAAGTTATTTTAACAAAGGACAACTTGATAAAGCGTAATTGGACAGGACCTACTAGGTGTAGTTTCTGTGATCGGGATGAGACGATTACGCATTTATTCTTTGATTGTCCGTTGGCCAAAATCCTTTGGCGGACTGTCCATATTGCTTTTAATATTACTCCACCGACTTCGGTCAGTGCATTATTTGGGACATGGCTTAATGGGGTTGAGCCTGACTTAGCAATACATATTCGGGTTGGAGTTTGCGCTTTGTTGTGGACTATCTGGAATTGCAGAAATGATTTGATTTTTAATAGAACATCACTGATTCACTTTTTTCAGGTTATTTTTCGAGCTACGGCAGTGATCCGTTCGTGGTCGCTACTCACTCCGATGGAGGCCTGTGAGCGTTTGGTTATTGGATCTATCCGTTGGGAGATGGTAACTCGGGATATCTTCAACCGGTTTGGATGACGGTCATGTAATAGGATAGGCAATTAGTTTACCTATCTATTTTTAGCCAGCCGGTTGTGGCATCTTTTCCTGACTAGTTTGTGTATCTAGCCTTTTTAAGCTCTGTGTGAGCTGCATTTTCCTTCTATCAACTGGAGACTTTGGAACCTTGTTGACATCTTTTGTTATTTGATTAATAAGATGGCCGTATGCATCACTCTGATGCAGAGGCCGGGGAGCCCCCTTTTCGGAAAAAAAAAACTGCATAGAGGTAGAGTAGCAGAGAAGTAGCCAGCTTCAGATGATCGGGAGGAAGAGAAATCATGCATATTATGCACGATCATGATCGATCGTTGTCTCACAGCCGAAAGAAAATGCACTCACCCCACTCGATCATGAACTAATGATAAGGGGGCAAAGTCGGACAGGTGTCGACGACCAATGTTTCATGCTCTAATTAATCAGATTCTAGAAACTAGAGACCTGCATGCATGGAGCAAAATACTTGAAAGCTGACAGGCGTTATCCAATCTATCTATCGATGCTGGTCAAAGATTTGGAGCCGCCTATCTAGTTTTTTTTTTAGCATCAGTACAGACACAAGCGCTCATATACACGCGCATACACTCATCCCTATAAACGCACACACGCACACCATACCCCTACGAGCATCTCCGAGAGACTGAGCCGACATATCATCTTGAGATTTACGAAGTCATCGTAGGCGCCTCGTCGTCGACGGGAACGTCTCCTCCCACTGAAAGCGCATCGCCGGAAATCCTGAAATAAATTCAGGAATAATGCGAGCACCAGAATTTGAACCCTGGTGGGTTGGGGATACCACTGTCCACCTAACCAACTCAACCACAGGTTGATTCGCGAGCCGCCTATCTAGTTGGTACTGGTACAGACGTCTCCCCTAATGCTCTATGTACATGTTTTTCTTTGGCGGTAATATGTACATGTTTTCCTTCCCCTAATTGCTCACTAGTTATATTTGCGTCATTTATAAAGCCAGACAAAAGTTAGAGTTTGTTAACTAAAAATATTGTTCATTAGCTATATATCTGTGCGCATGGTCAAAGACCGGGAGCCGCCTAGCTAGTTGGTATTGCTAGAGCATCTACGGTCGGGCGCCTCAAACGTTTAGATGGGCCGTCCGGTCATTGGCTGATCAAAAAATCCGACCCATCTAGATGCTTCAAACTGGACTGAAACGCCCGGGTTGACCGGCACCCCTCATATTCAGCTCAAATCTGAAGCGGATATGGAGACGCTCTGGCGTGACCGGACGCTTCCGTCAAGTCGGACTGATGTGCGGGTCCCCCAGGGAATCGCCCTGGAAACCCAACGGTCTAACGGGCGTCTCCTCCGGTGAGGGTGTGAACAATGTGTGGGGCCGCGACTGATTGCCCGAGGCCAAAGTTTCACTAGTAGAAAAAGGGGCTTTGGTTCGGCCAGAAAAGAGCATTAGTACTAGTTGCATTACGAACCGGGACTAATGTGAACATTAGTCCCGGTTCGAGCGGCTAGGGCACCATACAGACATTACTCCCGGTTCAAATGGGACCTTTAGTCCCGGTTGGTGCCCCGAACCGGGACTAAAGGGTGCGATGCCCATTAGTACCGGTTCGTAGCATGAACCGGTACTAAAGGTTAGACTTTTAGTATCGGTTCGTGCCATGAACCGGTACTAATGGGGTTGAGGCATTAGTACCGGTTCGTGGCACCAACCGGTATTAAAGGTTAGACCTTTAGTACCGGTTCATGTCACGAACCGGTACTAATGATGCAATTTTCAAATCCTACCCCACCCCTCGTGTATCGCCTTTCCAGTTTTGCAAAAAGCAAAAGAAAATGATAAAAACTTCAAAAGTTAAAATCCTTCGAGATGTAGTTATGTTACTACATCTACTAGTTAGGAAAATTTAAAAACTTAAATTTAGACATATTTTGCAAAAAGTGTAGGGAAAATGTAAAACGCCTATAACTTTTGCATACGATGTTAGAAAAAAATGTATAATATATCAAAATGTTCAGCACGAAAATCCGCATCCTTTTTTGACGGCCTATGGCCTGTTTGTAAATTTTTAGAATCCTCAAATTCTAAAAGGAAAAAAAGTTATGCTCAAATTTCAGTTTTTTTGAATTTTCGTTAAATCTGGTCAAACTACTTATTCAAGAAGTATTAGTGTTACTAAATAATTATTCAAGAATATTAGTGTTACTAAATAATTATTTCAATTTTTTTGAATTTTGGTCAAATCTGGTCAAACAATGGTCAAACTACTAATTCAAGAAATATTAGTGTTACTAAATAATTATTGTTTTTTAGAACGATAGTTTCAAACTCAAACAGTGAAATGTGTGACTTCATGCTCAAGCTAAACTCCTGAGGGTTAATAGGATTGACATCTTACTATTGTCAGAAAAACAACAAGTGCAGACTTAGAAACGAGGGAGAATAGAACCCGTAAGTTAAGCATGCTCAGGCTGGGGTAGTGAGAGGATGGATGACCGTTCGGAAAGTTAGATGATTTGAAATCATGAGGGGTGATTAGATATTAGATGTTAAATTGAGCAGTGATGAGGGCTGATTAGAGATTAGAGGTTAAAATAATTTAGGAAAATTTTTCAAAAATAAAATTTCAAAAAGAAATAAAAAAATCATAAAAGTTTTTTTAGTACCGGTTGGTGGCACCAACCGGGACTAAAGGTGGACCTCCACGCAGCGGCCACGTGGAGGGCCTTTAGTCCCGGTTCGTATAAGAACCGGGACTAAAGGTGGGGCCTTTAGTAACGACCCTTTAGTCCCGGTTCCAGAACCGGGACTAAAGGCCCTTATGAACCGGGACAAATTACCCTTTTTCTACTAGTGTTTGGCTAATTAAGCCAGACGGCATCCCTCAGCCCTAGCCACATCATTGTCCTCCCTCTCCGCGCCGCCAATCTGAGCCCATCCATTTCTCTTCGTCTCTGTGTCCCTCTTCCCTCGCCGTCCGCCAACATCATGGCCCCGTAGAAGAAGACCGCTTACACTATGCTAACGCCGGAGCGCCACTTCCAGATCCAGGAGGAGATTCGGGCGAGGAACGCCTCCTGGATTGCGGTCGGCCTGCCTCCGGACTCGAAGGAGCCGAAGGAGCAGGAGGAGGAGGAAGAGGAGGGGGAGCAGCAGCCGGAGCCCATGGAAGGGGCGGATCCGAATCCGAAGGAGGTGGCTAAGACGGAAGAGGAGTCGGCGCCAGTTGCAGGCTTCACCATGGCGGAGTTTGAGGTCATCCAAGCGGCGGATATGGCGGAGCAGACCATTATCCTAGAGTCCATCCAAGATGAGGCATACGTGGAGTCCAACTGGTGTGCAAGAACAGGCGAAGACTCATTTGCTTTTCAACGAGTTGGATGTAAAGATGGAGGCGGAGGCCGACGAGGAGCCAGAGTCGTGTCTGTTGCCCATGTACCCGGAGTTTCGAACAGAGATAGTGAACATCTCCGACGGCTACAAGTAGTGTCGTGTAGGTTTAGTTGATCTCCGTACTACGTACATGTTTTCTTTGCATGGTTTATATGGCTTTGAGGGATGAACTATGAGGTATTCGAATGAGAGAAGGAAATTTAAAGGCTCCCCGGTCACTGTCAGTGGACGCGTTCAGACACATTTGCAGGCGTTTGAGTGGCCAGATTTGGTATATCCGGCTATAGATGCTCTTACGTCTTCCCTAATACTCTAGGCACATGTTTTCCTTCCCTTAGGCTCTTTTTGTTTGGGCTTATACAAACAAAAAATTGTAAAAACTGAATATAAACCCAAACAAACAGGGCCTTAATTACTCACAATTTATTTTTTTGGGTTAATTGCTCACTACTTGTGTTGACTTTATTTATAAAGCGGGGTGAAAGTCAAGGTTTATTAACTAAAAACATTGTTCACTAGTTATGATGTATTTTTTATTAAGATTGCACCATGCGTTGTGTTTTCTAATTTCACGACAAGACGACTCCCTTTTTTGGGAAATATTTGGTCGTAAATTGTTATGGCACCTTGTACAGGATTTTGCTGATTCATCCAAGTACGTCCCTTGGAATGCCCTTTCAATTTGTATGCCTGATGACCTAATAATTCTATTTATCAATATACACTCGTTACAAGTAACATGGATCGAAGAGAATAAAAGAATAATTACAGTTTCTTCAAAAAGATTATGCAGACATGGATGGATGTATTTTACACATGTTAAAAATGTTTATGAAAGGATACGTTAATTTGTAGGCCGCAAATGAAAATATAAAATTGTGGTACGGGAAGCTGTGATTTGGTCCAGATATTTGTTTTCCTATATGTACACCACAAATGAGAACACTGTTGAGAAAATCGTTAACTGGTAGCTGCTCGGTTGGCTAGCGAGTAGGAGATTAATTGGCTAATCGGTAAGTTAATCGGCCATTTAATCAATTAATCGAACGATTTTTTGGTTTATCGGCTACTCGATGACCCTACGAGTAAGGATTAATCGGCAAGTTAACTGGTTAATCGGATGAATTCTTAAACAGGGGATGAGAAGATTCGCTGATGTATTAAATGCATACACGCTATGGTGGATATCTATATTTTCTGTATGAAACATTGATTTTCACCATTATTTCTGAAAAAGAGCTAGCCAGGAGCTGTTTTAACTCTTGTGAGTATATAAAAACAGCTCAGACGTACGTGCTACGGCCGACATGTTGCTTGACGTGGAGCCGGCCGATCTAGGACCGGTCCACTTGAATCTCATCCCAGGGTTCACATGGGTGTGTCTGCATCACGTGCAATAATCCAACCTACTCTGGCTCACTCACTCTAACGCGCAGTAGCCAGCCAGCCAACTGCTCCCTCTCTTCTTCCTCCATCCTTTGCTTTCCCACTAGCTAGCAACCTTGTCGTGTTGCACGCCCGTGCAATCCAGCGTATACACTCCTCACCTCGTTTAATATCACCTTGACGTTTGTCTGTCTGCAATCCGTGTATACAATTTGACTACATCCTCGACGTCGGTCTGTCTGCTTCCACTATTTCCTCTACGCTAGACGACCACCTCGTCTTGAACACCATCGTCGATACTACTCCTTCCGTTTTAAAATAAACGACCTAACTTTATACTAACTTTGTAGAGTCTACAAAGTTAATATATAATTGGGTTATCTATTTTGAAACGGAGGGGGTACATCTTTAACGTTTGCCCGCGTGCTTCCACTTATATTTCTCTACGGCGGACGATGGCCGACTATGTTGTTGCATGGGAGTTCCGGTGGATTTATATGTTCTGAACCTTTCTCTGTTGGCACGCGTCTTTGGTCCATGTGAGTATATATCAAATGTTCCTCCTAGCTAGTCCCTGTCTATGCGGTTTGCCGTACAAGCAATCATGTGATGTTGCTAATTTAATTAGATCAAGATTATAATCAAAAACTGCCTGATATCCGAACAAAGACCTCACCTCATTTTTAAGAGAGAAGAAGCAAAGACCCTCTACCGTAGCTGCCTCAATGATTTGCCTCCGGCAGGCTACAGCTAGCTGCATTTTTATGGCACGCCGGCCCCATTCAGAAAAACGACCACACGGAGGTCTCTCTCTGCTCATCACGCACGTTGCTTTCTTCCCGTCTCTGTACTGTATGTATGAATGTACACGCAGCAGCTGGCCCCGTTTCACTACCGAGAGAGAGAGAGAGAGAGAGAGAGAGAGATTGAGTGAGAAAGAGAAACTTAATTTGCTCCCTCCGTCTCTCTGAAAAGTATCTTTGGAAGCAAGATCCCATACTCTGGCTGGAAGCTGAGCTTATTTATACGGCCGGCATCTCCTCCCCTCCTCAGAAGCAACGCCACACCATCTACCTACCTACGCGCGCCAGCTGCTAGCTTGGTGCTTGCGTAGTGTTCAGTGAGCAAGAGATCGATGGACGCAAATAAGCCTCGGCAGCAGCAGGAGGAGGAGGAGCACAAGGCCATGAGCAAGGAGCAGACGGCGATGAAGGCCGTCTCCGAGGAGGCCGGGTCGTCGTCCTCGGACGCCGGCGACGGCGAGGAGGAGGCGGGCGCCGTCCACAACCACCGCGGATGGAAGGCCATGCCGTACGTCATAGGTGATTTACCTGCCTGCTCCCTTTGATTTTCCCTGCATGCTCATGTCACGCTCAAATCTTCTCCTTGCATCTCTCGCCCTGCTCACTAGTAGCTAGCCATTGGACCCTGCTGAACTTGCTACTGTTTTCTCCTTCTTGCTGTGCCTGGATCTCAGAAAACTAATGGTTGCACACCATCAGTCTGATGAGGAAACGGCCGAAAAGGCAGGAGTACGTAGGGACGGATGATGACAATAATTCAGTTAGTTGTTTACCTTTGCTTGCTACCAGTTGTTGCTAGCTAACGACATATTGCCATGGCGTGCCGTGCCATGCCAACATGTGCCCTCCTTTAGCTTTGCTTTGCCTGACGATCGACAAGTGCCCACAATTCCATGAAAATGAGCTCCCATGCCATGTGTATGGTGCTGTGTATGCACCCAGCCAACAGTTCCAACAAAGCTGCTTTTCGCAAAAAAAAAGGTCCAAGAAGGCTGCTAGCTATATATCTGCCCATATCATGCATATCTCCTCCTCATTCCTCACCACTAGCGCACTTAAAAACAGTTTAAAACATATTCACATGTACATATAGATATGAACTATGTATACGTGTAAAATTTCATTAGTAAAAATTTTCACGCGCACAAAAAAGGAAACATGTGCGTGAAAATGGGATGTATATGCATACTACTATGTATTATGGATCCGCACATTTCTCTTTCTTGTGTAGCTAAAAGTTTCAGAATTTACCCGCACAAAACGGTAAAGTTGCAGAATTTACAGTCAAAAAATTGCATATATGCACAGCACATCCGTGTGCACGTGGGCTATTTTTGTAGAGTTTTTGGAACTGCTAAATTTAAATTCTACACTTTCAAAAAGCAATGGGCTCCATGGAGCCACCGGGTCCCCAAATTCCACTCTTCCAGGACCAGTCACTACCCTATGATTTTTTCCCTTTCCTTCTTTAATTTTCCCACCACATCTGTTTGTTTGTTTTTTTGGCACATTTACACTTTTTGTGTGGTAGTCCAAACATCCTTTAAAGAAAATAACTTTATATAGTGGAAAATTACATGTTTCCCCTATTTTTGGGGTGTATGATGCTGGTTTATCAGTTTTTTGTATCAGTCTTGTACTTCCTCCGTCGCATAATATAAAAGCGTTTTTTGCACTACACTAGTATAAAAAAAACGTTCTTATATTATAGGACGGAGGGAGTAGATGACAGGACCAGTAACAAAAAAAAAGCACCGCGCCAGGTAGGGGTCAAACCTACGGCCTTCCGCTTAGGAAACGGACGCTCTATCCACTGAGCTACAGGCGCTGCTATGGCAAATTTAATGAGATGTTTTCTAGAAACAACTTGGCAAGTGGCAACTGAATTTCACAAAAGATGAATCCCTATCTTTTGATTTAATTTTGAACTAGTAAAACTAAACGAATATGTGTTTGTTTGTCACAAGGAACGAGACATTGTAAAAGCTAGGGACGATCGAAACACGGTAGAACATGTTGGTGTACCTGAGGACGGTGTACCACATGCCGAGTGTCAACGCTACCACCCTCCTCAACATCTTCTCTAGCTCGAGCAGTCTCGCCACCATCATTGGCGCCTACGTCAGTGATACTTACCTCGGCCCCATCGCCGCCGCCACCGTCCCCTCCTTCATTGGCATGTTCATCCTCACCACCACTGTTGTGATCCACGCTGACCACCCTCCAGCGTGCACATGTGGCACCTGGGCTCAGCAAAACATATGTGTCCTGCATACCAGCGCAAGGACTAACATCTTATGGTATACTGCATCAAATTATAGACACAAGCCTCATGCCCAGCTTTGTTAGAATTTAAAGGAAAAAATTCTATGAAGCAAAAAAAGAGACGCGCCAGGTAGGGGTCGAACCTACGGCCTTCCGCTTAGGAAACGGACGCTCTATCCACTGAGCTACAGGCGCTGCTATGCCTCCATTTTACTTTGCTGGTTGAACACCGTTAGTTTTTTGAATTTAATCTGAGCTAGTCAAACTGAGTGAATGTGGATTTGTAATCGCAGGGAACGAGACGTTCGAGAAGCTCGGGACGATCGGCACGCTGTCGAACATGCTGGTGTACCTGACGACGGTGTACCACATGCCGAGCGTCAACGCCGCCACCCTCCTCAACGTATTCTCCGGCACCAGCAACCTCGCCACCGTCCTGGGCGCCTACGTCAGCGACACCTACCTCGGCCGCTACACCACCATCGCCGCCGCCACCATGTCCTCCTTCGTCGGCATGCTCATCCTCACGCTCACGGCCGCCATCCACACCCTCCATCCTCCCGCGTGCAGCGCGTCCAAGGGGCAACAGTGTGAGGGCCCCACTGGCTCCCAGCTCGCCGCCATCCTGGTGTCCTTCTTCTTCCTGGTCGTCGGCGCGGGAGGCATCCGGCCATGCAACCTCGCCTTCGGGGCCGACCAGTTCAACCCGCGCACCGCCGACGGTCGCCGCGGCATCGCCAGCTTCTTCAACTGGTACTACTTCACCTTCACGGTCGCCATGATGCTCTCGGCAACCGTCATCATCTACCTCCAGAGCAACGTTAATTGGGCGCTAGGGCTCGCCGTGCCCGCCGCGCTCATGGGCCTCTCATGCGCCGTCTTCTTCATGGGCACGCGCCTCTACGTCCGTGTACGCCCCGAGGGCAGCCCCTTCACAAGCTTCGCCCAAGTCCTCGTCGCCGCAGCCCGCAAGCGCCACCTCCGTCGGGCTCGCGGCGACGCCGAGCTGTTTGACCCACCGCACCAGAGTAAGCTCGTCTCCAAGCTGGCATACACCGACCAGTTCGCGTGCCTCGATAAAGCGGCCGTGCGGACCCCCGACGACGCGTTGTGCGTCGACGGGAAGACGCCGGCAGACCCATGGCGGTTGTGCACGCTGCAGCAGGTGGAGGAGGTCAAGTGCCTGGCGCGCATCATTCCGGTGTGGTCGTCGGGGATCGTCTACTTCATCGTGCTCACCCAGCTGGGCACCTACGTCGTGCTCCAGGCCGCGCAGATGGACCGCCGGATCAGCAAGTCCAGCAGCTTCCAGATCCCGCAGGGCTCCTTCGTCGTCTTCCAGATGCTCGCCCTCACGACGTGGATCCCTGTCTACGACCGGTTCGTGGTGCCGGCGCTCCGCCGCTTCACGAAGCGCGAGGGCGGCATCACCCTGCTCCAGCGGATCGGCGTCGGGTTGGCGTTGTCCGTGGCGACGATGGTGGTCTCAGCGGCCGTGGAGCAGCGACGACGGAAGGTCGGCTCGTCGATGTCGTGCTTCTGGCTGGTGCCGCAGCAACTGCTGGCGGGCTTGTCGGAGGCGTTCGGCGCCATCGGGCAGATTGAATTCTACTACCGGCAGTTCCCGGAGAACATGCGGAGCGTGGCGGGGGCGCTCTACTTCCTGGGGTTCGCCATGGCGAGCTACGCAAGCGGGCTGATGGTGATGGTGGTGCACCGGGCGACGCGCGGGCGGGACGGTCAGCCTGACTGGCTGGCGCAGGACCTGGACGAGGGTAGGGTGGACCTATTCTACCTGGTCACCGCCGCCATCGCCGCCGTGAACCTCGTCTACTTTGTGATCTGCGCACGGTGGTACAGGTTCAAGAAGTCCGACGATGCCGGCGCCGGAGATGTGGAGCTCGACGACGACAGCCCGAAGAAGGCTGGCGCTGGTTTAGCTTAGTTATTATTGCCTCCTTTTGGGGCTTAATATACTCCGATGCGTGCATAGAATGGTAGAGTCTAATGGATATATGTGCATATGTATGCTCATCGATCGATCCCGGTGAATCTATGTAATAGAGATTTGGAATCAATCAAAACAGAACAGGGGAGATTGAATAGCAGCAAAACACAACACTACGTCTCCTGTGAACATGTGTATCCCGCACGGACACACAAACTGGAGTATCTTGCCTCATGATTACCTGCATCCGTCATTGATGCAATCCATGTAGTGAAAATTGAGCGGTTTCATCAATGGGTCTCTCTATGTCACATCTAGATGTGAGATATTATCTCACATCTAAACTGACATCATCATGTAATATGTCCCCACTTGTTGACAAACAACCAGCATGGTTGCTTCCGATCACCCCGCACAATTGGCGCTTGTTTGTTTGTGGCGGCCTGTTTGTTTGTATGTGGGCCGCCCACCTCTTCCAGTACAACTACCCCCACACCCTGGACCTTTTTGTGTTGGGCTTGTTTGTTCGTTTGTCTGACATGAGAGAAACTGTCCTTGTAGATCCTTTGTAGATCCCTTTCTGATTGTAAAACCTTGGGAAATTGGTTTGGTTACCAAGATCATGTGCGCCTGTAATATCCTTCTCTTTTTCTATGAAACATATGCTAGTCCTCATCTGTGGGAAAAACACACACCAGACTATCAGAGGTCAACTAACGCATGCTGAAGTTCAGAAAAAATCAGATCAAGTAACTTGCGAAGCAGACCATAGGTACAAAGAACACACAGACATCATTATGTTTGACCCAAGCACACTATGATTTAGTTTCAGAAAACACATAGTTAGCACAAGTGTTATTTAGTTTCAGAAAAATAACTGTTCTGGCCCTAAGAAACTGAACATAGAAAAACTGCATTTTACTGTCTTTTGCATGGTCAGATAGGTTGTTTGTTTTTGATATGTTCAGCTTAATACGTGTGTTGACTGAATAATGGTAATAATCAAACAACTCCTTGTTCCAGTTTATTCAGAGTGTGTTTGTTTCCATTTATCTAGAGAGAAACTACTTTGAAAAAGAAAAACAAGTCCTAGTACTAAAGTAGAATAATCCATGAGAAACAGAACAGTGTAGGGCAAAAAATGCTAGCCTGATACCCCTAAGGAAAATAACTTATGGATGTGCTCCTCCATTTTCATACAAACTTTGGTGCGAATAGAGTATAATATTAAAATGTTGTACAAAGAATGCATTCATACAGGAGACTACATTGGAACTCAGGTATGATTCTCTTATTCACAAAGAACGCATGGGACCATTACAAAAAATTGACAGCAAAAAAAATATAGTTGAAACTTACTGACGAATTTTGATTGCATCCTGTGCAATCCCAGTACCCAGCGGTGATGTTTGAACCAAGGCTTTTTCAAATGGAAGACAGTGAACAGCAATACCTGCAAATGACTCCACCTTACTCGTTCACCACTCCAGTTTATGAGTTGGCAACACCATCGAATGCTGCTCTGAATCTTGTGAGTAATAGATCAAACCCACTTGCTGGTCAACATGTTGGCCGTTTTGTGCAGCAGAAAGAAGATGTAAGTTGGTTTATTGTTTTGGATCAAATAAAAATAGTAAAGGTGCTTTTGAAGAAAAAATCATGAAATTTATGTTCTCTGTCTAGTTGGTATGAACCGTATCTATTTCAAAATTTTAACCCCCATGAACTAGTAAAAAATTGCAGGTATTGGCGTTGAATGAAGGCTTCGGCAGGAACATGTCATACACAGAAATGCTACTAGCTGCTGACTCTAAGGTTTGAACAAATACACATCTAGGGTGTAGCACTTCAAAAATTCTATCCTACTTATGTGGTTCATATAACAAAAGCAGATGATTGAAAAATAAAAAGAGTGGGCTTAACTTTGTTTTGTGTTGTGCAGGCTGCATTTTTTGGTTCAGCACACACAGATCATTATCCTGTTGGTGCTGAGGTATTATCAGGAAACTGGAAACTTCTGTAAACATTAGGACAAAAAAAGTGTTAAAAAAAATACAACACTTAACTAAAAAAACTTATGTTGGAAGACCAATAATAGTAGCAAAAAAACATCTATGTCGAATAGGAAAATTCGTATTGTTGTTTTTGTCCAACAAAATTGCAGAATGAAACATTCATGTTGACTGGACCGAGTACAAGGCTAAGTGAGCAAAATATGAAACAAAAACTACGGGACCACAATTGCGAGTCGATGGTGGACTTGCAACAGGGGCTATTACAACTAGACAA
This sequence comes from Triticum urartu, assembly GCF_056163025.1. NCBI lineage: Eukaryota > Viridiplantae > Streptophyta > Magnoliopsida > Poales > Poaceae > Triticum > Triticum urartu. Next base: position 6,253,415 of record NC_141877.1, read on the forward strand.
ACACCATAGTTGCGAGTCGAGGGTCGGCTTGCAGGTAGCATCAAACAAAGAACCCGTTTGCAAAGTCGAGGGTCAACTTGTAAGTGGTATCAAACAAAAAGACCCAATTGCAAGTCGAGGGTCGACTTGCAAGTGGCATCAAACAAAAAAACCTAGTTGCAAGTCGAGGGTCGACTTGCAAGTGGCATCAAACAAAAAAACCTAGTTGCAAATCGACTTGCAAAGTGGAAATGAAACAAAAACTATGGACCCACAATTGTGAGTCGATGATGGACTTGCAACCGGGGCTATTACAACTACACAAACACCACAGTTGCGAGTCGAGAGTTGACTTGCAAGTGGAATGAACTAAAGAACCCGGTTGCAAAGTCGAGGGTTTACTTGCAAGTGGCATCAAAACAAAAAACCTAGTTGCAAGTCAAGGGTCGACTTGCAAGTGGCACCAAAGAAAAACCCTAGTTGCAAGTTGAGGCTTCACTTGCAAGTGGAAATGAAAACAAAAACTACAGGCCCACAATTGCGAGTCGATGGTGGACTTGCAACTGCGGCAATTACAACTAGAGAAACACCACAGTTGCGAGTCGATTGTCGGCTTGCAAGTGGCATCAAACAAAGGAACCCAGTTGTGAGTCGAGGGTCGAATTGCAAATGGCATAAAATAGAAGACCCAGTTGCAAGTCGAGGGTCGACTTGCAAGTGGCATCAAAACAAAAAACCTAATTGCAAGTCGAGGGTCGACTTGCAAGTGGCGTAAAAAATAGAAGACCCAGTTGCAAGTCGAGGGTCGACTTGCAAGTGGAATAAAACTAAAGACCCAATTCCCAGTCAAGGGTCGACTTGCAAGTGGCATCAAACAAAAAAACTAGTTGCAAGTCAAGGCTTCACTTGCAAGTTGGAAAATGAAAAAAAAGTGCGGGTCCACAATTGCGAGTCGATGTTGGACTTGCAACTAGGCTATTACAACTAGACAAATACCACAGTTGCAAGTCGATGGGCGGCTTGCAACTGGGGCTATTACAACTAGACAAGCACCACAGTTGCGAGTCGAGGACCGACCTGCAAGAGGCTTCAAACAAAGAACCCGGTTGCAAGTCGAGGGTCGACTTGCAAGTGGCATCAAACAAAAAGACCCAGTTGCAAGTCAAGGGTCGACTTGCAAGTGGCATCAAACAAAAAACCTAGTTGCAAGTCGAGGCTTCACTTGCAAAGTGGAAATGAAAACAAAAACTGCCAGCCCACAATTGCGAGTCGATTGTGGACTTGCAACTAGGGCTATTACAACTAGAGAAACACCATAGTTGCGAGTCGATTGTCGGCTTGCAAGTGGCATCAAACAACAAAAACCATTTGCGGGTCGAGGGTTGACTTGCAAGTGGCATTAAACAAAACACCCAGTTGCAAGTCGACGGTCGACTTGCAGGTGGCATCAAAACAAAAGACCCAGTTGCAAGTCAAGGGTCGACTTGCAAACGACATCAAAACAAAAAAACCTAGTTGCAAGTCGAGGGTCGACTTGCAAGTGGCGTAAAAATAGAAGACCCAGTTGCGAGTCGAGGGTCGACTTGCAAGTGGCATAAAACCAAAGACCTAGTTGAAAGTCAAGGGTCGGCTTGCAAGTGGCATCAAACAAAAAACCAAGTTGCAAGTCGAGACTTTACTTGCAAGTTGGAAAATGAAAAAAACTAGGGGCCGACAATTGTGAGTCATTATGGTGGAGTTGCAAATGAGGCTATTGCAACTAGACAAACACCACAGTTGCGAGTCGAGGGTCGACTTGCAACTGGGGCTATTACAACTAGACAAACACCACAGTTGTGAGTCGGGTGTCGACTTGCAAGTGGCATCGAACAAAAAACCCGGTTGCAAGTCGAGGGTCAACTTGCAAGTGGAATTAAAAAAAACCCAGTTGCAAGTCAAAGGTCAACTTGCAAGTGGCATCAAACAAAAACCCTAGTTGCAAGTTGAGGCTTTACTTTGCAAGTGGAAGTGAAACAAAAACTATGGGGCCACAATTGTGGGTCGATGGTGAACTTTGAAGTCGGGATATAAAAACTAGAGAAATACCACAGTTACGAGTCGATTATCGGCTTGGAAGTGGCATCAACCAAAGAACCCAGTTGCGAGTCGACGGTCGACTTGCAAGTGGCATAAAACGAAAGGCCCAGTTGCAAGTCAAGGGTCAACTTGCAAGTGGCATTAAACTTGCAAGTGGCCCAGTTTCCAGTTGCGGGTGGAGGGTTGACTTGCAAGTGGCATTAAACAAAACACCCAGTTGCAAGTCGAAGGTCGACTTGCAAGTGGCATCAAAATGAAAGACCCAGTTGCAGGTCGAGGGTCGACTTGCAAACGACATCAAAACAAAAAACCTAGTTGCAAGTTGAGGGTCGACTTGCAAGTGGCATACAAATAGAAGAACCAGTTGCGAGTCGAGACTTTACTTGCAAGTGGCATAAAACCAAAGACCTAATTGAAAGCCAAGGGTCGGCTTGCAAGTGGCATCAAACAAAAAACCAAGTTGCAAGTCAAGACTTTACTTGCAAGTTGGAAAATGAAAAAAACTAGGGGCCGGCAATTGGCAGTCGATGGTGGAGTTGCAAATGGGGCTTTTACAACTAGACAAACACCACAACTGCGAGTCGAGGGTCGGCTTGCAACTGGGGCTATTACAACTAGACAAACACTACAGTTGTGAGTCGAGTGTCGACTTGCAAGTGGCATCGAACAAAAAACCTGGTTACAATTCGAGGGTCAACTTGCAAGTGGAATTAAACAAAAAGACCCAGTTGCAAGTCAAGGGTCGACTTGCAAGTGGCATCAAACAAAAACCCTAGTTGAGAGTCGAGGCTTCACTTGCAAGTGGAAATGAAACAAAAACTATGGGCCCACAATTGCGGGTCGATGGTGGACTTCGAACTAGGGATATTAAAAAGACCACAGTTGCGAGTCGATTATCGGCTTGGAAGTGGCATCAACCAAAGAACCCAGTTGCGAGTCGAGGGTCGACTTGCAAGTGGCATAAAACAAAAGGCCCAGTTGCAAGTCAAGGGTCAACTTGCAAGTGGCATCAAACGAAAAACCTAGTTGCAAATCGAGGGTCAATTTGCAAGTGGTATCAAACAAAAAACCTAGTTGCAAGTCGAGGGGCGTCTTGCAACTGGGGCTATTACAACTAGACAAGCACCACAGTTGCGAGTCGAGGGTCGACTTGCAAGAGGCATCAAACAAAGAACCCGGTTGCAAGTCAAGGGTCAACTTGCCAGTGGCACCAAACAAAAAGACCCAGTTGCAAGTCAAGGGTCGACTTGTAAGTGGCATCAAACAAAAAACCTAGTTGCAAGTCGAGGCTTCACTTGCAAGTGGAAATGAAACAAAAACTACGGTCCCACAATTACGTGTCGATGGTGGGCTTGCAACTGGGGCTATTACAACTAGCGAAACACCATAGTTGCGAGTCGAGTGTCGGCTTGCAAGTGGCATCAAACAAAAGAACTCGGTTGCGGGTGGAGGGTTGACTTGCAAGTGGCATTAAACAAAACACCCAGATGCAAGTCGAAGGTCGACTTGCAAGTGGCATCAAAATGAAAGACCCAGTTGCAGGTCGAGGGTCGACTTGCAAACGACATCAAAACAAAAAACCTAGTCGCAAGTTGAGGGTCGACTTGCAAGTGGCATACAAATAGAAGAACCAGTTGCGAGTCGAGGGTCGACTTGCAAGTGGCATAAAACCAAAGACCTAATTGAAAGTCAAGGGTCGGCTTGCAAGTGGCATCAAAGAAAAAACCAAGTTGCAAGTCAAGACTTTACTTGCAAGTTGGAAAATGAAAAAAACTAGGGGCCGGCAATTGGCAGTCGATGGTGGAGTTGCAAATGGGGCTTTTACAACTAGACAAACACCACAACTGCGAGTCGAGGGTCGGCTTGCAACTGGGGCTATTACAACTAGACAAACACTACAGTTGTGAGTCGAGTGTCGACTTGCAAGTGGCATCGAACAAAAAACCTGGTTACAATTCGAGGGTCAACTTGCAAGTGGAATTAAACAAAAAGACCCAGTTGCAAGTCAAGGGTCGACTTGCAAGTGGCATCAAACAAAAACCCTAGTTGCAAGTCGAGGCTTCACTTGCAAGTGGAAATGAAACAAAAACTATGGGCCCACAATTGCGGGTCGATGGTGGACTTCGAACTAGGGATATTAAAAAGACCACAGTTGCGAGTCGATTATCGGCTTGGAAGTGGCATCAAACAAAGAACCCAGTTGCGAGTCGAGGGTCGACTTGCAAGTGGCATAAAACAAAAGGCCCAGTTGCAAGTCAAGGGTCAACTTGCAAGTGGCATCAAACGAAAAACCTAGTTGCAAGTCGAGGGTTAATTTGCAAGTGGTATCAAACAAAAAACCTAGTTGCAAGTCGAGGGGCGGCTTGCAACTAGGGCTATTACAACTAGACAAGCACCACAGTTGCGAGTCGAGGGTCGACCTGCAAGAGGCATCAAACAAAGAACCCGGTTGCAAGTCAAGGGTCAACTTGCCAGTGGCACCAAACAAAAAAACCCAGTTGCAAGTCAAGGGTCGACTTGTAAGTGGCATCAAACAAAAAACCTAATTGCAAGTCGAGGCTTCACTTGCAAGTGGAAATGAAACAAAAACTACGGTCCCACAATTACGTGTCGATGGTGGGTTTGCAACTGGGGCTATTACAACTAGAGAAAGACCACAGTTGCGAGTCGATGGTTGGCCTGCAACTGGCATCAAACAAAAGAACTCGGTTGCAGGTTGAGGGTTTACTTGCAAGTGGCATAAAAATAGAAGACCCAGTTGCTAGTCGAGGGTCGACTTGCAAGTGGCATAAAATAAAAGATCCAGTTGCAGGTCGAGGGTCAACTTACAAGTGGCATCAAACAAAAACCTAGTTTGAAGGTCGAGGCTGAAACTCTCGCTGTTGCCCACATCGCAATGAGCAAAAGCAAAACTGGGCACACCATCCTGGTTCATAGCAAAAAGAACCAAAAAAAATATTAGATGGGACCTTCAAAAAATATTTTTCAAACTAAAAAACAAATATATAGATAAAAAGATGCCGTACTGGTGTTTCAGGATGCTAAAAAAACAACCTGATAATAACCTATATAAAAACTGCATCAGCCTAGTAACTGAGGGGTGCTTCATACTAATGCTTACGCTGACAGAAAAATGCTGTTAAACCACTAGTAAATAGAACTCTTGTAATGTTTTTAGTTTATGTGATTATCATTTCCCACACATTATTATTCATCTATAGTTACCCAACAGCAAAAATCCAAAAAAGAAAACACAGGCAAAAAACTCACTGCTCTTCTCCGTTTTGTGCTCGCAACTCGACAACAAATACAGACTTGCAAAATTCACTGCATCATCCTACTACTAGTATGGGCAGAAGCAACAGACAATGGCTACATGTAAAGCACAAGATAGTATTTTGTATATACAACGTCTGCCTAGTTAAAAAGTTGTTTACCAGAATCCCGCAGATAATGTCGCCACTTGTGGCAGAGAAACATATATATGATTTCCAGAATTATGCATATAACTGAACCTATTAGACTAAATAGATCATCTTGAGTGTTTTCCTACATACATACATACATACATATGGTCCCTCCCTTTAAAATCTCATCTGCTGCCTACTGAGAATATTAGTGTGTAGGGATGACTCTGGACAAAAGTTTAGGTACTTTTAAGTGGTAAAAAAGTAAGAAGTTGTAGTTCCCTGCCATGTAGTAGTGTGTATGTAAATGGAACAAGACATGGAGAGATGGGTAGGTGTTAATCAAAATATTCAGACTAGCAAAACATGTGGTTTACGTTAGTAGTCGTTATGTAACACACATGACTTGAATACGTGAAGAAAAAAAATTAAGCACAGTTGACTTGACAAATCCTCTCATGGTCATGGATGAGAGGAGCAAAAAAAAACATATTCGGTTCCGTTAGACATTGCTTTCTCTAGTCTAGGTCTCAAGGCAAGAGCACGAGTATTGACTAAAGAAAGCAGATACTAATCGTGTGACCGACATGACCGATTACAATACTAGGACTATCTATTACTACCATGATTATATCAAGTCATGAAAATTTCTCACAGATTACATACATGCCCATACTTCAAAAAAATAAATCATATACTACCACAAAGAGGCCATCTATCTATCCTGCCTCTTTGAGTTAGGGGTTTTGAACCAACTAGCAATCAATCAAAAGAGGCCAAACTGTCAACGTGCACAGTCATCTTGGGTTCTTGCTAGTGAAAATGATGCATCATCTTCCTGTTTCATCTCACCAGCACACAAAGCTTAAAACCACTGCTACACACTACTTTAACCTATGCACCTTTCAAAAAAACTGAACCAAAACCGGCTTAATCTAAAAAAGCTAAATCAAAAAAGAAAAAAAATAATTACCTACCCTAATCCTCTACACACAAAAAAAATACCCCCACAGCTGTCAACTTAATCTTAACTACAACAAAACCCAACCTCCTCCCACATTTAGGTACACTGGACAAACGAAAAAAAAAGACTAACTGATGAAAAAGAACACTAACAAGAAAACAGAGCACATTTACTACATCTGATGGGGACAAATAAGAACCACAAAAATCCTATAAAAAAGGCCACGTACTTGACTGCCGCTATCCTCCCCTTCCCTTCTCACTCCCAACAATCACCACCACCTGACATGGAAAAGAATGTCACAAAACACATAAATATAGAGTTAAGAAAGAAAAACGAAAACCCTGTTTGATACAAATTGAAAACTAGGTCTGACAAAAAAATTGCTTAACAAATTTAAACCCTAAATCTAGAAAAAGCATAAACAATGTACAATCCGTCGTTGAATCTAGCAAAGACATTAATCCAGAAAATCAACTCCTTCATTCCACTGACTCTCTCTATACACAAAAACTACACCCTCTAGGCACTGAAAAAAAAACTTCACTACCTGAAAAACCCCACCCGCTCCCACAATTGCGTGAACTGACGACAAAGAAAAAATCCTGTGTATATTAAGATACGCAAAAACTAAAAAGACGGATGGTCTACCTTGATTCATTTGTGAGTTGCTCCTCTGTTTATATTCAGTTCTGTTTCCAAAGTTGCTTAAACAAGACTGTTAGAACAGTTGATTTCAGCCTGCCATAAGTAGTCCACAAGCTCACTAAAGACATACAAAAAAATAATGTATAATTCAACATACAAAAAACATACAGACCCTTAACATGGAAAAATCTGCCTAGTTGATTGATGCAACAACATCAATCTAGCAGGGGATATGAAGTCTGCCCCATAGATCATACCCCTGACACTAAAAAATCACCCCGCCTCTGAAAAAGGGCAAAATCCCCACCTCCCTAACTCTATATACTAACCAATGACACACTGGACCAATCTTTACCTACTTCCAAATCCCCACCTCCCCACATAGAGGAACAAACACCCTCACCCCTCCCCTAGAAAAGATGAACAGAAACACAAACAAAAGGGGTACGCTGCTAAAAATAACTGTGAGCAACCCTACTAACAATCAGATAGATTGAACGGGACAAAAAAACCTAAAAATTGATGGACACACAAACAAAAAGAAAAGAAGCATGTGTCCTAAATCTGTGAGGAACCCTGCACACAACAGGACACATTGATGCACAAACCCTAGAATGATGAACAGACAAATCTCCAGATCTATGAGCAAAACCGCATACATACAAAAGAAGAGAGGGGGAGGAAAGACAAAGGCAACTCACTCAGATGCGTCTGCCTCTCCTTCTCGCTCTCTAGTAGTCGCCGCTGCCTCGAGAAGCAACTGTCGAAGGGGACAAAAATGGGGAACAGGCTGACTGCTTCGAGGAAAGAGGAGGTAAAGGGGAAGGGAAAAACTGAATCGCCGCCCTCTATCGGCTCTTCAAAACCAGCGGCGCGGCCCGCTATGCAAACACACTAACAGAAACGGGCCGGGCGACAACAAACAAAACCAACGACGCGAAGGGACGCGCGAAGCGGCGGCAGAAAAAAAGTGTGGGCGTGAATCTTAAAACAATCCAATGACTCTGCACTTAGATGTAAGATAGCTATTTCACATCTAGATGTGAAATAGCAAACCTGTTCATCAATTACTACTTTTTGTTTAGCAGTTCCTCAATTAGTACTAGTAGACTACTAAAATCAAGTAAACCATCCTGCTTACAGTACGTTGCAGAAATCAACAACATGGTATGAGGCTCTGAGCCGAGCCTGACCAGCTGAGAGAGGCCCATTTTAATTCGTGAATCCCGCATGCAAATAATTGAGGGGGAGGAGTAAAATGGACGAAAAACCATCATTTTACAAAACTTTGCAAAAATCACCACACCGAAATTTTTTTGACAAGTGCAAAAAACACTGATGATAAATGCTAAGCGCTTTAATGTCGTCACTAATTGGTCAGGCCCGCCCGTCAGGCTGAGTCGTAAGCCGCACAGACATATTGTGCCAATGCCACATATTGGTGGTGTGGTGTCATGAGATGGTTGGTGTTGATATGGTCATTGTTATTTTGCCAATGTCGTACGCTCCAAGACCACCATCTTGACTCGTACGCCAATGCTGCCGCCTAAGGCGGCCGTCGTCCGTCATCTCCTGAGCAGAGCCTCCTACACCGGTTGCTCACGTGATTGAGCAGGATTGATTAGGTTTGTAAGTCCAAGTGGCGGCTCTCAAGATGGTTGTAGGGTGTTTGCTCTGGTTGGTGGGGTAACGGAGTAGGCAACTTCCTTGGCATGCAGCCTCAGGGTCAGCATGGATGTCAAAGCGGCGGCTTCGACCTTGGTGCCAGGGTATCCGAACCGATTGCTTGGGTGACGGAACCGATTGCTCCTTTGTTCATGGCAAACTTCTTCTTTGGATGCCAGGGCACATATCTACCTTCTTATTTTTGCCTCTAGTTGTCTTCCCTGTTAGAAGACACGCAATTGCTTTGTCATATTCAGGACTAGCCGCCTCCAAGCTGACGAGCACGTTACAAAAAACTCTTTCACAAAGAGACCATCTTAATTCATGACGGAGCTTTTATTGCTTGGTAGGTTGATGAAACCATCATTTGAGAGTGCGTACAGATTCTTTTGCACAACATGGATGTGTGGGTCCTTGGCATCTTAGGAACAGTTCCTTTTTGAATAGAAGAAAGACAAAGCAAGACTCCTACATTTATTTTAATTAAATATTTCTGAATTAAATGGTCAAGATTTCTTATGTAACTTCCGGCCAAATATACTTTAACATAAATACATTCATAATTATACGCATGTTCAAATATAAATAAACTGCTTGCTGCTATTTTTCTCCTCCTTAATATGTCGGCAAAAAATGCCATTTCCTCGGAAAAACAAGTGGCACCTCGGCTAGACGCATGCATGGGCGATCAAATATGGATATCCAACTTTGATCTGTTGTCTTATGCTTGCATCCTAATTATCTGTTGGGGAGCAACACACGGAATTCATAGACGGGTACAAAGTATGTTTGTATGCATCAAAGAGGCCGAGATTGTCCTCATTTTCAAAAGGGAAATGAGTACTTCCTGGAGAAAATCCAATCAAGATAGAAAATAATGCGGTCGGCTTGGTAAAAACTGAGAAAAACCAAAATTATTGTTGATGGAGAGAGATGGACATGTAAAGCATGCTGCATGCATGTCCATGTCAACCAAGATGCAGCAGTATCCACGCAGTAATTGAACGCCGAAACTAAGCACAACTACTACGAGGTACTTCTGATGCTTATTTATAGTTTAGGAAAACTGGAGATGGACTTGTTGGTTTTGTTGATTCTGATTTTGTTGGTGATTTTGATAAGAGAAGATCGCTCACAGGTTATATTTTCACCATTGGTGGTTGTGCTATGAGTTGCAGAGCGACTTTGCAGTCTATTATGGCTTGTTCCACTACTGATGCAGAGTATATGGCTATTTCTGAGGCATGCAAAAAAGCTATCTGGTTAAGAGGTTTATACACTTAGCTTTGTGGAGATTCATGTTGCCCTATCATATTTTCTGACAGTCAAAGTGCCATATATCTTACAAAGAATCCAATAAATCATGGGAGGACAAAGCACATTGGTGTCAAATTTCATTATGTTCGAGATGTTGTTGCTGAAGGCAATTTGAAGGTATGCAAGATAAGTACTCATGATAATCCTGCAGATATGATGACAAAGCCAGTTCCTACTAATAAGTTTGAGCTTTGCCCAGGCTTAGTTGATACTTCTCAATAGTCCTATGGACTTTGACGCACAAGGTGTTTATGCTGATTGGATGGAGTTATTTACTTTCTTTAACTAATTGAGGGAATTTGGATCAAGGTGGAGACTGTTAAATTGTGATCAAATTATATTGTGTTGGAATAGACGTATTATAACCGGTGTGGGCCTTTGCTTTGACGTCGACGCGTACGAGTACAACTCGTTTACTTGTCCTACAAGGACTCTCATGTATTGCCCTCATATATACTCCATGTAGTCGCACCTAAGGTGTTCTGTCGTCTCGTGCTTGTAATACTCCTTCATCATAGTGATTGCGCCTTCGTACGTTCGTGGTTTTCTCCCGCAAGGCTTTCCATGTTAAATCCGTGTCTCTCGTGTCTCGTTTATTTCTCGTTATTATCTAACAGAGCAGGCTTGCTTAGGTTTGTAAGCCCAAGTGGCGACTCTCAAGATGGTTGTAGGGTGCTGGCTCTTGTTGGTGGGGTAACGGAGTAGGTCACTTCCTTGGTGCGCCATCGAGGTCAGCATGGATGCCCAATAGGTAGCTTCGGCCCAGGTGTAAGGGTATCCGAACCGATTGCTCGGGCTATGGAACCGATTGCTCCTTTGTGTTAGAGTTGTATTATATATATACGTGTACGTGTTGTATACCCATTGTATTCCTTGTTGTACAAGTTGATCTAATCAATATAAAGAGATGCCAGCCGGTTGGGGCTAACCACGGCAAATAATTCCTTTTGACTTGGTATACAGAGCGGTCGATCCGACCTAGGGTTTCGCGCACACGCTTCCGCCGCCGCCGACTCTTTTCCCCGCTGCTGCCGCCGCAGCAGCACCTCGACACGATGGTGACACCGCCGCCGCGTTGCAGCTTGCTCTCTCCACATCGAGCACCTCGTCCCAGTCCTCCGCACCATCCATCCCCGTCGGCGCCATCATCTCCGCCCCTACCGGCCAGAACCTCAACACCATCACGGTGCGTCTAGATCGCACCAATTATCTTCTCTAGAAGACGCAGGTCGTCCCCAACATCGCCGGCCAGGGCTGGTACGACTTCCTGGACGGCTCCTATGGAGCCCCTCCGGCCACGATCACCGAAGGAGACGGTGCCAAGGCCGTGACCAAGCCCAATCCGGAGTACTCCTTGTGGTTCTACACGGATCAGCGTGTTCTCAGCATCCTCGTCGGCTCCAAGACGGAGGAGATCCTCGGCCGCACCACCGCGTCCTCTGTGTGGGCGTGCCTCGAGTCCATGTTCTCGGCGCAGAAAAGGGCCGGGGTGCGCCAGATGCGGCATCAACTCTCAAAGCTGAAGAAGAACGACCTCACCGCTGCCGCCTAGTTTCACAAGATGAAGGGTTTCGCGGACGCCATGGCCCAGGTGGGGTCTCCTCTCTCTGATGCTGAGGTGATCAACTACATCGTCGTCGGTCTCAGGCCTCAGTACGAGTCCCTCCAGCACTCTCTCACGGTGTTGGCAGCCGCCGGCGCTGACAACCTTAGCCTATCGGATTTCTACTCCATGCTCCTCTCCTGCGAATCCCTCAAGGAGTAGAACGCCTTCACCCCCGAGTTCTCCACCTCCGCTAATGCCGTGGCACGGCAAGGCGACGGCCGTGGAGGGGGGCGCATCTTCGCCGACACTACCAACGACGGCCGCGGCGGGGGTCGTCCTACTGGCTCGCACGGAGGCGGCCAGTACAACGGCGGCCAGCAGGCCTCCCGCGGTAACAACCGCCCCAACCAAGGGGGCGGTGGTGGTGGCAATGGCGGAGGAGGATGACAGGGCAACGGCGGTGACAGGCGCAACAACCGGCGCGAGCGCCCCCGCTGTCAAGTTTGCCGGTACTGGGGGCATGAGGCTCTCCAGTGCAAACAATGCTACAACCACGCGTTTCAGTACGACGAAAATCGTGCTGGCAATTCTGCCTCTTTCCATCCTGCCCCAGTCAACCTTGGCTCTTCGACACCGGCGCCACGGATCATCTCACCAACGACATGAGCCGGATGATCATCCAGGAGCGCTACAATGGCACGGACCAAGTGCTAGTCGCCAACGGTGCAGGTTTGTCTATTACACATGTTGGTCACTCTCGTTTACCTGGTTCATCCGCCCCTATTGAACTCAAAAATATTCTTCTTGTTCCTGACCTTAGCACTAATTTACTCTCCGTTTATCATCTTGTTTCTGACAATAAAATCTTTGTTGAATTTCATAAATTCTTTTTCTATGTCAAGGACAAGTTCACGAAGAAAATTCTTCTTCACGGTAGGAGTCGTGGCGGCCTCTACCCTCTTCCGTTCAATCGCGCCGTCACCTCTGGACGTCATGCGTCTTCCGGCGTTAGGCTGACTACCGAGCAGTGACATTGGCATCTTGGTCATCCTTCAAATAAAATAGTTCATACCATTGTTAGCTCCAATAAATTGTTGTGCTCTCCAAACAATGAGTCCTCTGTGTGTGATGCTTGTCAGCGTGCTAAGAGTCGCCAGTTACCATATAATTATTCTACCCGTGTTTCTACATCACCACTTGAGCTTATTCATACCGATGTTTGGGGGGCTGCTTTGCCATCTTCCGGGGGTTTCAAGTACTATGTCAGCTTCATTGATGATTGTAGTCGTTACTGCTGGATATACTTGATCAAGCATAAATCTGATGTTGAGAGCATTTTTTTACACTTTTCAAAACCATGTTGAGCATCTCTTGAATGCTAAGGTTCGTTCTGTTCAGTCAGACTGGGGTGGTGAGTATAACCGTCTCCATGCTTATTTTCAGCGCACCGCATTGCTCATCGTGTGTCTTGTCTACATACCTCCCAACAGAATGGTATAGCTGAACGCAAGCACCGTCATCTCGTTGAGACGGGTCTAGCCCCCTCGCACACTCCTCCCTGCCTCTTCGGTTTTGGGATGAGGCATTTCTTACTGCTTGCTATCTCATCAATAGGATGCCTACGCCTGTTATCAACCATGCCACACCCGTGTTTCGCCTCCTCAGCATGCTTCCTGAGTATTCTTTTCTCCGCACTTTTGGTTGTGCGTGTTGGCCTAGTTTGCGTAAGTACAATTCACATAAACTCGAGTTTCGCTCTAGGATGTGTGTGTCTCTTGGTTATACTCCCATGCATAAAGGCTACAAGTGCCTTGATCGCTCCACTGGTCGTATTTACATCTCCCGTGACGTCGTGTTCGACGAGACGGTGTTTCCCTATGCCACTCCCGGTGCCACTATTGATGTATCCCAACTCCTTCCCGTGTCGTTTCCGTCAGATGAGCCAGTTACTCAGAGTACTGACACGCGTAATTATGACATTACCTTGTTACCGGCTAATGCACCTGGTGTTGTTGATAGTTCTCCTGTGTAGGTCCCCGCGACGTCAACTTCGCCGCTCGATGTCCCTGCTCCATCAGCGCCACCGCCTCTGCATGTCTCGGGCGGCGCGCCTGGGCCCGGCTCTCCTGCAGGCATGCCCCGCTCGCCTGGGCCGGCCTCTCCTCTGCATGCCTCGGGCGGCACGCCAGGGGCCCACTTGCATGCAGGCACGCAGGCTGCTCCCGGATCGGCACCGCCTCTGCATGCCTCAGCTGGCACGCCTGGGCCCGGCTCGCATGCAGGCACGCCCCGCTCGCCCGGGTCGGCTTCTGGTGCCGCTTCTGGTGCCGACCCCGCCCAGGCCGATTCGCCGGTCCTGGTCGTCAGCACGGTCTCGCTCTCCGTCGCCAGCACGGTCATCTGCCTTGCCGGCTCCTGACGGGGCTTCTTCGCCTGGCCTCTCTCCGGCCCGTGACGAGGCCGCTTCCTCTCCCTCGTCGACGTCTTCTACACCACCAGCGTCACCGCCTCCAGCGCCTCCCGCTGCTGAACTGGCACAGGTCATCGTCACGCGACGGCGCAATGATATTTCTCGTCCCAAGGTGTATCGGGATGGCACGGTTTGATATGATCCCTATCGTCGCCGGGCGTTTATGGTGGAGCCTGCATCTCATCGTACTGATCTCTCTGAGCTAGCCTAGCGTGCTTCTATGGAGGCTGAGTTCCAGGCACTTCAGGCTAACAAAACGTGGATATTGGAACCCCGTCCACCTGACACTAACATTGTTGGTAGCAAATGAATCTTCAAAACGAAGTTCCGTCCCGATGATTCTGTTGATAAATACAAGGCGCAGCTTGTGGCTCGAGGCTTCATACAGCAGTACGGTATAGATTATCATGATACTTTCAGTCCTGTGGTTAAACCAGTCACCGTTCGCCTGGTGCTTGCTCTTGCTGTTTCTCGTGGTTGGTGCCTTCATCAGATTGATGTGAGTAATGCCTTCCTTCATGGTTTTCTGTCTGAGGAAGTGTATATGCAGCATCCCCCCCGGTTTTGAGGATTCACGGTACCCTCGGCATGTTTGCAAGCTGCAGCGTGCTCTCTATGGTCTCAAACAGTCGCCTCGTGCCTGGTATGCCCGTTTGAGTGACAAGCTTCATCAGCTCAGTTTTGTTGCTAGCAAGGCCAATACCTCTCTGTTCATCTTTGATCATCATGGGGTTATTATATATATATGCTTGTCTATGTTGACGATATTGTTTTGGCTGGGTCCTCTTCGGCTGCTGTCAAGGGCCTTGGGCGTCTGGAGTATTTCCTTGGTATTGAGGCCACTTATAATTCTGAGGGTCTGGTCTTGTCGCAGCACAAATATGCTCTTGATCTCTTGCATCGGGCCAACATGGAGCAATGTCGGGCTGTTACTACTCCCATGTATACTTCCGACAAAATGTCTTGAGATCAAGGCCAGCCGTTGAGCTCTGAGGATGTTTTCAAGTACGGGAGTCTTGTTGGGGGTCTTCAGTACCTCACTCTGACACGTCCTGACTTGTCCTTTGCTGTTAACAAGGTGTGCCAATACTTGTCGCAGCCTACTACCGCTCACTATGAGGCAGTGAAGCGAATTCTTCGCTATATCCGAGGTACTGTGTCTACTGGCTTGCGTTTCCGGCGCTCCGCTTCTATGGGACTGAGTATTTTTCACTGATGCCGATTTGGCGGGCTGTCCTGATGATCGTCGGTCTACGGGCGGTTTTGCCATTTTTCTTGGCTCCAACCTCGTCTCTTGGAGTTCTCGCAAGCAACCCACAGTTTCTCGTTCTAGCACTGAAGCAGAATACAAGGCTTTGGCTAATGGCACCGCTGAGGCTATATGGATACAATCGGTGTTGAAGGAGCTTGGTGTGTTTCTTTCTCGCCCTCCGGTGTTGTGGTGTGACAATGTTGGCGCCACATACTTATCTGCCAATCCAATTTTTCATGCCCGCACAAAGCATATCGAGGTTGATTTTCACTTTGTGCGTGAGCGGGTTGCATTGGGTGCTCTTGATGTTCGGTTCATCTCCACTGGCGATCAGTGGGCTGACGTCTTCACGAAGCCTACTTCTCAGCTCACACTTCGTCGTTTTAGTTCCAATCTCAACCTTGTTCACGACGGTTTAGATTGAGGGGGTGTTAGAGTTGTATTATATATATAGGACAAATGTTTCCTATAAGCAGTGGTAGTTACCACCACTTGCGTTTTGTATGTTGTATGTAGTATCTGTCGAAACCGAGAGTATGTAAATGTAGTATGTAGTATATAACAATGTTTAGGTAGTATATATATACTAATTTTTAGGTAGTATGTACATATTTTCAGTATGCTCTTTTTTCGTACAAATATATACGTATTTCACAAATATAACAAAAACTATGGACTCATATGCAATTTTTTCATGTAACTTGTTTTGAAATATCTTAGATATAGTGTATGAACATATTTAAAATAATAAAATAGTATATATAATACTGCATGGTAGTATATGAGATATGTGGGGTAACTACCACCGGGTGGTGTATATATATATGCACCTTGTCTACAAACCGTTGGATTACGCTGAGATATGTGCACTTGTACTAGTACTAGAGCGTTTCATTAGGAAATAGTTATTGCTAATTATTGATTGATATGGACATTTAAATGCCCACATTAGAATAGAAAGCGAGAATGAACAATTAATGGTCACATGCATGGTACGTGCACTATTCTACAGAGAACAAGAATTCATATTTTATTGATGTTGTTTACCTTTTTGGAGAAACGTACATGGTACCATATTCATGATATACTTTTGAAGACAATAATTTGCGTGTATAATATCTTAGGTACATATACCTACCCAAAAAAAGGAGGATGACATTATTAGGTATGTCCCCATTAAAACTATATAATTTTTGGATATGTCTTCAAGGCATATACATGTACTAAAAAATGAGTTTGTGTGTACAATATCTTAGGTATATGTACATACCCTATATATTAGGTATATGTAAATTATACAATTTTTGGGTATATCTCCACTATCAGTTAAATGTATGTCTCAACAGAATATACGTGATAAAAAGATAGTGTTCGGGTATGTACCGTCCAAAGTATATCAATTTTGTTTATATCTACAAAGCATGTGTATAATGAAAAAGGTTATGCGGGTATAATATCCTAGGTCCACATACACATGCGAAAAATCATGTGTGGGTATTGGCATGCAATGTGCATTCCCAAAACTAAAAAGAACCGTGTCTGGGTATTTGTACGCATGAAAAAATCATCTGTGGGTATCAGCATGCATCATATTTTCCTAAAAGTAAAATAATAATTAGGGTGACATTTTATGTTATATGGTCATCTTAATTTGTATAGAAACATTAGGCGTTAAAAAGTATGACCCGGCCTTATATTATTTGGTTGTATCTGATACCTTAAAAATAAGAGTGTACATACAAACCCTCTTTGTTTGGAAAGAAATCATTGCTAGGAAATAATAGTATATTTGTTTTTGGAAAGCAATCAATGACTGTTGATGGTTGTAGTGCATGCAAACAAATTTGGAAAGTCATTTTGTCGTGCATTGTACATCATGCACTACAAATGTGAGTTGCCATATAATGGGTCTAGGTGCCCAGGCACCTAGGTGCCCCAAACAATTTACCTATATATATATATATATATATATATATATATATATATATATATATATATATATATATATATATACGCACACACACACGTGTACGTATTGTATACCCATTGTATTTCTTTGTTGTACAAGTTGATCTAATCAATATAAAGAGATGCCAGCCGGTTGGGGCTAACCACGGCAAATAATTCCTTTTGACTCTTTGTACCCGGCAAACTTCTTCTTTGGGATGGCAGGGCACACATCTACCTTCTTATTTTTGCCCCTAGCTACCTTCCCGGTCAGAAGACAAGCAATTGCTTTGCCATATTCAAGACTAGCCGCCTCCAAGCTGACAAGCACGTTACAGAAGCTCTTTCATGAAGAGAGCATCTTAATTTATGACGGCGCTTTTATTGCTTGATAGTTTGATGAAACCTTCATTTGAGAGTGCATACAAATTCTTTTGCAGGACATGGATGTGTGGGTCCTTGGCATCTTAGGAACAGTTCTTTTTTCGAATAGGAGAAAGACAAAGCAAGACTCCTAAATTTATTTTTATTAAATATTTCTGAATTAAATGGTCAACATTTCTAATGTAACTTCTGGCCAAATATATTTTAACATAAATACATTCATAATTTATACGCATGTCCAAATATAAATAAACTACTTGCTGCTATTTTTCTCCTCCTCAATATGCCGGCAAAAAAATGCCATTTCCTTGGAAAAACAAGTGTCCGCTCGGTTAGACGCATGCATGGGCGATCAAATTGTTGGGGAACGTAGCAGAAATTCAAAATTTTCTACGCATCACCAAGATCAATCTAGGGAGTAATCTAGCAACGAGGGAAGGAGAGTGCATCTACATACCCTTGTAGATCGCTAAGCAGAAGCGTTACAAGAACGCGGTTGATGGAGTCGTACTCGTGGCGATTCAAATCGCGGAAGATCCGATCCAAGTGCCGAATGGACGGCACCTCCGCGTTCAACACACGTATAGCCCGGGGACGTCTCCTCCTTCTTGATCCAGCAAGGGGAGAGGAGAAGTTGAGGGAAAGCTCCGTCAGCACGACGGCGTGGTGGTGGTGGAGCTCGTGGTTCTCCGGCAGGGCTTCGCCAAGCACCATGGAGGAGGAGGAGAAGGTAGGAGGAGGGAGGGCTGCGCCAGGGAAGAGGTCCCGGCTGCCCTCCCACCCCTCCACTATATATAGGGGCAAGGGGAGAGGGGGAGGCGCCCTAGGGTTTCCCCCAGGGAGCGGCGGCTAGGCAGATTGGATCTCCCTAGGGAAAATCCTAGGGAGACTTGCCCCCCAATCCAAGCACGTGGAGGCTTGCCTCCCAAGCCAGGTGGAGGCGCCCCACCTCCCCAAGTAACGTGGGAAAGGGTGTGGGGGGCGGACCAACCCTTAGTGGGCTGGTTTGCCCCTTCCCCTTTGGCCCATGAGGCCCTCCAACACTTGCCGGGGCTCCCGAAACACCTTTCGGTCATGCTGGCCATAGCCTGGTACCTCCGGAACACTTCCGGACTCCAATACCCTTCGTCCAATATATCGATCTTCACCGCCGGACCATTCCGGAACACCTCGTGATGTCCGGGATCTCATCCGGGACTCCGAACTACCTCAGTAACCACATACTATTTCCCATAACAACTCTAGCATCACCGAACCTTAAGTGTGTAGACCCTACGGGTTCGGAAACCATGCAGACATGACCGAGACACCTCTCCGCCAATAACCAATAGCGGGATCTGGATACCCATATTGGCTACCACATGTTCCACGATGATCTCATCGGATGAACCACGATGTCAAGGATTCAATCAATCCCGTATTCAATTCCCTTTGTCTACTAGTATAGTACTTGCCCGAGATTCGATCATCGGTATCTCGATACCTTGTTCAATCTCGTTACCGGCAAGTCTCTTTACTCGTTCCATAACACATCATCCCGTGATCAACTCCTTGATCACATTGTGCACATTATGATGATGTCCTACCGAGTGGGCCCAGAGATACCTCTCCGTCACACGGAGTGACAAATCCCAGTCTCGATTCATGCCAACCCAACAGACACTTTCGGAGATACCCGTAGTGCACCTTTATAGCCACCCAGTTACGTTGTGACGTTTGGCACACCCAAAGTATTCCTACGGTATCCGGGAGTTGCACAATCTCATGGTCTAAGGAAATGATACTTGACATTAGAAAAGCTTTAGCATACGAACTACACGATCTTGTGCTATGCTTAGGATTGGGTCTTGTCCATCACATCATTCTCCTAATGATGTGATCCCGTTATCAATGACATCCAATGTCCATGGTCAGGAAACCATAACCATCTATTGATCAACGAGCTAGTCAACTAGAGGCTTACTAGGGACATGGTGTTGTCTATGTATCCACACATGTATCTGAGTTTCCTATCAATACAATTCTAGCATGGATAATAAACGATTATCATGAACAAGGAAATATAATAATAACTAATTTATTATTGCCTCTAGGGCATATTTCCAACAGTCTCCCACTTGCACTAGAGTCAATAATCCAGTTCACATCGTTATGTGATTGCAATGATTCCAACACCCATGGGGTTTGATCATATCTCGCTTGTGAGAGAGGTTAATAGTCAACGGGTCTGAATCTTTCAGATCCGTGTGTGCTTTACAAATATCTATGTCATCTCCTAGATGCAGCTACCACGCTCTATTTGGAGCTATTTCAAATAACTATTCTACTATACGAATCCAGTTTACTACTCAGAATAATCTGGATTAGTGTCAAAGTTTGCATCGGCGTAAACCTTTACGACGAACTCTTTTACCACCTCCATAATCGAGAAAATTCCTCAGTCCACTAGTTACCAAGGATAACTTTGACCGCTGTCCTGTGATCCATTCCTGGATCACTCTTGTACCCCTTGACTGACTCATGGCAAGGCACACTTCAGGTGCGGTACACAGCATAGCATACTGTAGAGCCTACGTCTAAGCATAGGGGACGACCTTCGTCCTTTCTCTCTCTTCTTCCGTGGTCAGGTCTTGAGTCTTACTCAATACTCACACCTGTGATACAGCCAAGAACTCCTTCTTTGCTGATCTATTTTGAACTCCTTCAAACTCTTGTCACGGTATGTATTCATTTGGAAGTACTATTAAGCGTTTTGATCTATCCTTATAGATCTTAATGCTCAATACTCAAGTAGCTTAATCCAGGTTTTCCATTGAAAAACACTTTTCAAATAATTCTGCATGCTTTCCAGAAATTCTACATCATTTCCGATCAACAATATGTCAACAACATATACTCATCAGAAATTCTATAGTGCTCCCACTCACTTCTTTGGAAATACAAGTTTCTCATAAACTTTGTATAAACCTAAGACCTTTGATCATCATCAAAGCGTATATTCCAACTCCGAGATGCATACTCCAGTCCTGAGCTTTGCATACTTGTTAGCATCTTTTAGGATTGACAAAACTTTCTGGTTGTATCACATACAACCTTTCCTCAAGAAAAGGAAACAATGTTTTTGACACCCTATCTGCAAGATTTCATAATGCAGTAACTGCTAATATAATTTCAACAGACTCTTAAGCATCACTACGAGTGAGAAAGTCTCTGTTGGAAATATGCCCTAGAGGCAATAATAAATTGGTTATTATTATATTTCCTTGTTCATGATAATCGTTTATTATCCATGCTAGAATTGTATTGATAGGAAACTCAGATACATGTGTGGATACATAGACAACACCATGTCCCTAGTAAGCCTCTAGTTGACTAGATCGTTGATCAATAGATGGTTATGGTTTCCTGACCATGGACATTGAATGTCGTTGATAACGGGATCACATCATTAGGAGAATGATGTGATGGACAAGACCCAATCCTAAGCCTAGCACAAGATCATGTAGTTCGTATGCTAAAGCTTTTCTAATGTCAAGTATCATTTCCTTAGACCATGAGATTGTGCAACTCCCGGATACCGTAGGAGTGCTTTGGGTGTGCCAAACGTCACAACGTAACTGGGTGGCTATAAAGGTACACTACAGGTATCTCCAAAAGTGTCTGTTGGGTTGGCACGAATCGAGACTGGGATTTGTCACTCCGTGTAAACGGAGAGGTATCTCTGGGCCCACTCGGTAAGACATCATCATAATGTGCACAATGTGATCAAGGAGTTGATCATGGGATGATGTGTTACGGAATGAGTAAAGAGACTTGCCGGTAACGAGATTGAACAAGGTATCGGGATACCGACGATCGAATCTCGGGCAAGTATCGTACCGATAGACAAAGGGAATTGTATACGGGATTGATTAAGTCCTTGACATCGTGGTTCATCCGATGAGATCATCATGGAGCATGTGGGAGCCAACATGGGTATCCAGATCCCGCTGTTGGTTATTGACCGGAGAACGTCTCGGTCATGTCTGCATGGTTCCCGAACCCGTAGGGTCTACACACTTAAGGTTCGATGACACTAGGGCTATAAAGGAAGTTTGTATGTGGTTACCGAATGTTGTTCGGAGTCCCGGATGAGATCCCGGACGTCACGAGGAGTTCCGGAATGGTCCGGAGGTAAAGATTTATATATGGAAGTCCTGTTTTGGTCACCGGAAAAGTTTCGGGGTTTATCGGTAACGTACCGGGACCACCGGGAGGGTCCCGGGGGTCCACCAAGTGGGGCCAACAGCCCGGAGGGCTGCATGGGACAAGTGTGGGAGGGGACCAGCCCCAGGTGGGCTGGTGCGCCCCCCCCCCCCACCAAGGCCCAAGGCTCAAGGAAGTGGGGAAGGGGGCAAACCCTAGGGCAGATGGGCCCTAAGGCCCACCCTGGTGCGCCTCCCTCTCCCCCTCCACCTGGCCGCACCCTAGATGGGTTTTTGGGGGCTGCCGCCACCCCTAGGGAGGTAACCCTAGGTGGGGGCGCAGCCCCTCCCCTTCCCCTATATATACTTGAGGTTATGAGGGTTGCAACACATATGATTTGATCTCTCCCTGGCGCAGCCCTACTTTTTCCCTCCTCGTCTCTTGCGGTGCTTGGCGAAGCCCTGCTGGAGTACCACGCTCCTCCACCACCACCACGCTGTTGTGCTGCTGCTGGATGGAGTCTTCCTCAACCTCTCCCTCTCTCCTTGCTGGATCAAGGCATGGGAGACACCATCGGGCTGTACGTGTGTTGAACGCGGAGGTGCCGTCCGTTCGGCAGTAGGATCATCGGTGATTTGGATCACGACGAGTACGACTCCATCAACCCCGTTCTCTTGAACGCTTCCGCTTAGCGATCTACAAGGGTATGTAGATGCACTCTCCTTCCCCTCGTTGCTGGTTTCTCCATAGATAGGTCTTGGTGACACGTAGGAAAATTTTGAATTTCTGCTATGTTCCCCACAGTGGCATCATGAGCTAGGTCTATGCGTAGTTTCTATGCACGAGTAGAACACAAAGTAGTTGTGGGCGTCGATATTGTCAATTTTCTTGCCGTTACTAGTCTTATCTTGATTCGGCGGCATCGTGGGATGAAGCGGCCCGGACCGACCTTACATGTACTCTTACGTGAGACTGGTTCCACCGACTGACATGCAGTAGTTGCATAAGGTGGCTAGCGGGTGTCTGTCTCTCCCACTTTACTCGGATCGGATTCGATGAAAAGGGTCCTTATGAAGGGTAAATAGCAATTGGCATATCACGTTGTGGTTTTGCGTAGGTAAGAAACGTTCTTGCTAGAAACCCATAGCAGCCACGTAAAACTTGCAAACAACAATTAGAGGACGTCTAACTTGTTTTTGCAGGGTATGCTATGTGATGTGATATGGCCAAGAAGAATGTGATGAATGATATGTGATGTATGAGATTGATCATGTTCTTGTAATAGGAATCACGACTTGCATGTCGATGAGTATGACAACCGGCAGGAGCCATAGGAGTTGTCTTAATTTATTTATGACCTGCGTGTCAACATAAACGTCATGTAATTACTTTACTTTATTGCTAACCGTTAGCTGTAGTAGTAGAAGTAGTTGGCGAGACAACTTCATGGAGAAACAATGATGGAGATCATGGTGTCATGCCGGTGACGATGATGATCATGGAGCCCCGAAGATGGAGATCAAAAGGAGCAATATGATATTGGCCATATCATGTCACTATTTGATTGCATGTGATGTTTATCATGTTTATACATCTTATTTGCTTAGAACAACGGTAGTAAATAAGATGATCCCTCATTAAAATTTCAAGAAAGTGTTCCACCTAACTGTGCACTGTTGCGAAAGTTCATCGTTTCGAAGCACCACGTGATGATCGGGTGTGATAGATTCTTACGTTCACATACAACGGGTGTAAGCCAGATTTACACACGCGAAACACTTAGGTTGACTTGACGAGCCTAGCATGTACAGACATGGCCTCGGAACACAAGAGACCGAAAGGTCGAGCATGAGTCATATGGTAGATACGATCAACATGAAGATGTTCACCGATGATGACTAGTCCGTCTCACGTGATGATCGGACACGGCCTAGTTGACTCGGATCATGTAATCACTTAGATGACTAGAGGGATGTCTATCTGAGTGGGAGTTCATAAGATGAACTTAATTATCCTGAACATAGTCAAAAGGTCTTCACAAATTATGTCATAGCTCGCGCTTCAGTTCTACTGTTTAGATATGTTCCTAGAGAAAATTTAGTTGAAAGTTGATAGTAGCAATTATGCGGACTAGGTCCGTAAACTGAGGATTGTCCTCATTGCTTCATAGAAGGCTTATGTCCTTAATGCACCGTTCAGTGTGCTGAACCTCGAACGTCGTCTATGGATGTTGCGAACATCTGACATACACATTTTGATAACTACGTGATAGTTCAGTTAAACGGTTTAGAATTGAGGCACCGAAGACGTTTTGAAACGTCGCGAAACATATGAGATGTTTCGAGGGCTGAAATTGGTATTTCAGGCTCGTGCCCACGTCAAGAGGTATAAGACCTCCGACGATTTTCTTAGCCTGCAAACTAAGGGAGAAAAGCTCAATTGTTGAGCTTGTGCTCAGATTGTCTGAGTACAACAATCATTTGAATCGAGTGGGAGTTGATCTTCTAGATGAGATAGTGATGTTTCTCCGAAGTCATTACCACCAAGTTGCTAGAGCTTCGTGATGAACTATAATATATCAGGGACATATATGATGATCCTTGAGATATTCGCGATGTTTGACACCACAAAAGTAGAAATCAAGAAGGGGCATCAATTGTTGATGGTTGGTGAAACCACTAGTTTCAAGAAGGGCAAGGGCAAGAAGGGATACTTCATGAAACGGCAATTCAGCTGCTGCTCTAGTGAAGAAACCCAAGGTTGAACCCAAACCCGAGACTAAGTGCTTCTGTAATAAAGAGAACAGCCACTGGAGCAGAATTACCATAGATACTTGGTAGATGAGAAGGCTGGCAAGGTCGATAGAAGTATATTGGATATACATTGTGTTAATGTGTACTTTACTAGTACTCCTAGTAGCACCATGGTATTAGATACCGGTTCGGTTGCTAAATGTTAGTAAACTCGAAATAAAAGGCTGCGGAGTAAACGGAGACTAGCTAAAGGTGAGCTGGCAATATGTGTTGGAAGTTTTTCCAAGCTTGATGTGATCAAGCATCGCACGCTCCCTCTACCATCGAGATTGGTGTTTGCGTTGAGCATAGACATGATTGGATTATGTCTATTGCAATACGGTTATTCATTTAAGAAGAATAATGGTTACTCTGTTTATTTGAATAATACCTTCAATGGTCTTGCACCTAAAATGAATGGTTTATTGAATCTCGATCGTAGTGACACACATGTTCATGCCAAAAGATGTAAGATAGTAATGATAGTACCACCTACTTGTGGCACTGCCACGTAAGTCATATCGGTATAAAACGCATGAAGAAGCTCCATGTTGATGGATCTTTGGGCTCACTCGTTTTGTAAAGTTTGAGACATGCGAACCATGTCTGTTGGTGTATATGCATGAAGAAACTCCATGCAAATGGACCGTTTGGACTCACTTGATTTTGAATCACTTGAGACATGCAAATCATACCACATGGGCAAGATGACTGAAAGCCTCGTTTTCAGTAAAATGGAACTAGAAAGCAACTTGTTGGAAGTAATACATTTTGATGTGTGCAGTCCAATGAGTGCTGAGGCGTGTAGTGGATATCGTTATGTTCTTACTTCACAGATGATTTGAGTAGATGTTGAGTATATTTACTTGATGAATCACGTGTCTGAATTATTGAAAGGTTCAAGTAATTTCAGGGTGAAGTTGAAAGATCGTCGTGACAAGAGGATAAAATATCTATGATATGATCATAGAGATGAATATCTGAATTACGAGTTTGGCACAGAATTAAGACATTGTGGAAATTGTTTCACAACTGATACAGCCTGGAACACCATAGTGTGATGGTGTGTCCGAACATCATAACTGCACCCTATTGGATATGATGCATACCATGATGTCTCTTATCGAATTACCACAATAGTTTATGGGTTAGGCATTAGAGACAACCACATTCACTTTAAATAGGGCACCACGTAATTCCGATGAGATGACATCGTATGAACTATGGTTTAAAGAAACCTAAGTTGTCATTTCTTAAAAGTTTGGGGCTGCGACGCTTATGTGAATAAGTTTCAGGCTGATAAGCTCGAACCCAAAGCGGATAAATGCATCTTCATAGGACACCCAAAACAGTTGGGTATACCTCATGTCTCAGATCTGAAAGCAATAAGGGATTGTTTCTAGAATCGGGTCCTTTCTCGAGGAAAAGTTTCTTTCGAAAGAATTGAGTGGGAGGACGGTGGAGACTTGATGAGGTTATTGAACCGTCACTTCAACTAGTGTATAGCAGGGCACAAAGAGTTGTTCCTGTGGCACCTACACCAATTGAAGTGGAAGCTTATGATAGTGATCATGAAACTTCAGATCAATTCACTACCAAACCTCGTGGGATGTCAAGGATGCGTACTACTTCAGAGTGGTACGTAATCCTGTCTTGGAAGTCATGTTGCTAGACAACAATGAACCTACGAGCTATGGAGAAGCGATGGTGGGCCTGGATTCCAAAATGGCTCGAGGCCATATAATCCGAGAGAGGATCCATATATGAAAACAAAGTGTAGACTTTGGAAGAACTTCTTGATGGTCGTAAGGCTGTTAGGTACATATGGATTTTAAAAGGAAGACGGACAATGATGGTAAGTATCACCATTAAGAAAGCTCGACTTGTCGTTAAGAAGTTTCCCGACAAGTTCAAGGAGTTGACTACGGTGAGACTTTCTCACTCATAGCGATGCTAAGAGTCTGTTGGAATTATATTAGCGATTACTACATTATTTATGAAATCTTGCAGATAGGATGTCAAAACATTGTTTCCTCGACGATTTTCTTGAGGAAAGGTTGTATGTGATACAACCGGAAGGTTTTGTCAATCCTGAAAGATGCTAATAAGTATGCAAAGCTCCAGCAATCCTTCTGAGGACTGGAGTAAGCATCTCAGAGTTGGAATGTATGCTTTGATGAGATGATCAAAGATTTTGGGTTTATACAAAGTTTATGAGAAACTTGTATTTCCAAAAGGGTGAGTGGGAGCACTATAGAATTTCTGATGAATATATGTTGTTGACATATTGTTGATTAGAAATGACGTAGAATTTCTGGAAAGCATATAGGGTTATTTGGAAAGTGTTTTTCAATGGAAAGCCTGGATTAAGCTACTTGAACATTGAGCATCAAGATCTATAAGGATAGATCAAAACGCTTAATGGTACTTTCAAATGAGCACATACCTTGACATGATCTTGAAGGTGTTCGAGATGGATCTGTCAAAGAAGGAGTTCTTGCCTGAGTTGTAAGGTATGAAGTTAAGACTTAAAGCTCGACCACGGCAGAATAGAGAGAAAGGACGAAGGTCGTCCCCTATGCTTAAGACATAGGCTCTACAGTATGCTATGCTGTGTACCGCACCTGAAATGTGCCTTGCCATGAGTCAGTCAAGGGGTATAAGAGTGATCCAAGAATGGATCACAGGACAGCGATCAAAGTTATCCTTAGTAACTAGTGGACTAAGGAATTTTCTCGATTATGGAGGTGGTAAAAGAGTTCGTCGTAAAGGGTTACGCCGATGCAAACTTTGACACTAATCCAGATTATTCTGAGTAGTAAACTGGATTCGTATAGTAGAACAGTTATTTGTAATAGCTCCAAATAGAACGTGGTAGCTGCATCTAGGAGATGACATAGAGATTTGTAAAGCACACACGGATCTGAAAGGTTCAGACCCGTTGACTATAACCTCTCTCACAAGCATAACATGATCAAACCCAGAACTCTTTGGGTGTTAGTCACATGGGGATGTGACCTTGAGTGTTAATCACATATCGATGTGAACTGGATTATTGACTCTAGTGTAAGTGGGAGACTGTTGGAAATATGCCCTAGAGGCAATAATAAATTGGTTATTATTATATTTCCTTGTTCATGATAATCGTTTATTATCCATGCTAGAATTGTATTGATAGGAAACTCAGATACATGTGTGGATACATAGACAACACCATGTCCCTAGTAAGCCTCTAGTTGACTAGCTCGTTGATCAATAGATGGTTATGGTTTCCTGACCATGGACATTGGATGTCGTTGATAACGGGATCACATCATTAGGAGAATGATGTGATGGACAAGACCCAATCCTAAGCCTAGCACAAGATCATGTAGTTCGTATGCTAAAGCTTTTCTAATGTCAAGTATCATTTCCTTAGACCATGAGATTGTGAAACTCCCGGATACCGTAGGAGTGCTTTGGGTGTGCCAAACGTCACAACGTAACTAGGTGGCTATAAAGGTACACTACAGGTATCTCCAAAAGTGTCTGTTGGGTTGGCACGAATCAAGACTGGGATTTGTCACTCCGTGTAAACGGAGAGGTATCTCTAGGCCCACTCGGTAAGACATCATCATAATGTGCACAATGTGATCAAGGAGTTGATCATGGGATGATGTGTTACGGAACGAGTAAAGAGACTTGCCGGTAACGAGATTGAACAAGGTATCGGGATACCGACGATCAAATCTCGGGCAAGTATCGTACCAATAGACAAAGGGAATTGTATACGGGATTGATTAAGTCCTTGACATCGTGGTTCATCCGATGAGATCATCATGGAGCATGTGGGAGCCAACATGGGTATCCAGATCCCGCTGTTGGTTATTGACCGGAGAACGTCTCGGTCATGTCTGCATGGTTCCCAAACCCGTAGGGTCTACACACTTAAGGTTCGATGACACTAGGGTTATAAAGGAAGTTTGTATGTGGTTACCGAATGTTGTTCGGAGTCCCGTATGAGATCCCGGATGTCACGAGGAGTTCCGGAATGGTCCGAAGGTAAAGATTTATATATGGGAAGTCCTATTTTGGTCACCGGAAAAGTTTCGGGGTTTATCGGTAACGTACCGGGACCACCGGGAGGGTTCCGGGGGTCCACCAAGTGGGGCCACCAGCCCCGGAGGGCTGCATGGGCCAAGTGTGGGAGGGGACCAGCCCCAGGTGGGCTGGTGCGCCCCCCCCCCCCCCACCAAGGCCCAAGGCTTAAGGAAGAGGGGAAGGGGGCAAACCCTAGGGCAGATGGGCCCTAAGGCCCACCCTGGTGCGCCTCCCTCTCCCCCTCCACCTGGCCGCACCCTAGATGGGTTTTTGGGGGCTGCCGCCACCCCTAGGGAGGGAACCCTAGGTGGGGGCGCAGCCCCTCCCCTTCCCCTATATATACTTGAGGTTATGAGGGTTGCAACACATATGATTTGATCTCTCCCTGGCGCAGCCCTACCTCTTCCCTCCTCGTCTCTTGCGGTGCTTGGCGAAGCCCTGCTGGAGTACCACGCTCCTCCACCACCACCACGCCGTTGTGCTGCTGCTGGATGGAGTCTTCCTCAACCTCTCCCTCTCTCCTTGCTGGATCAAGGCATGGGAGACGTCATCGGGCTGTACGTGTGTTGAACGCGGAGGTGCCGTCCGTTCGGCACTAGGATCATCGGTGATTTGGATCACGACGAGTACGACTCCATCAACCCCGTTCTCTTGAACGCTTCCGCTTAGCGATCTACAAGGGTATGTAGATGCACTCTCCTTCCCCTCGTTGCTGGTTTCTCCATAGATAGATCTTGGTGACACGTAGGAAAATTTTGAATTTCTGCTACGTTCCCCAACAGTCTCGTCGCAGTCAACTCCTTGAACTTGTCGGAAAAAATCTTAACGACAAGTCGAGCTTTCTTAATGGTGACACTTACCATCATTGTTCGTCTTCCTTCTAAAATCCATCTGTACTGAACAGCCTTACAACCATCGAGTCATTCTGCCAAAGTCTACACTTTGTTTTCATACATGGATCCTCTCTCAGATTTTATGGCCTCGAGCCATTCATCGGAATCCGGGCCCACCATCGCTTCTCCATAGCTCGTAGGTTCATTGTTGTCTACCAACATGACCTCCAAGACAGGATTACGTACCACTCTGAAGCAGTACGCATCCTCGTCGACCTACGAGGTTTGGCAGTGACTTGATCCGAGGCTTCATGATCACTATCATCAGCTTCCACTTCAATTGGTGTAGGTGCCACAGGAACAACTTCCTGTGCCCTGCTACACACTAGTTGTAGTGACAGTTCAATAACCATATCAAGTCTCCACCATCCTCCCACTCAATTCTTTTGAGAGAAACTTTTCCTCGAGAAAGGACCCGTTTCTAGAAACAATCACTTTTGCTTTCGGATCTGAAATAGAAGGTATACCCAACTATTTTTGGGTATTCTATGAAGATGCATTCATCCGCTTTGGGTTCGAGCTTATCAGCCGGAAACCTTTTCATATAAGCGTCGCAGCCCCAAACTTTCAAGAAACGACAGCTTAGGTTTCTCTAAACCATAGTTCATACGGTGTCATCTCAACGGAATTACGTGGTGCCCTATTTAAAGTGAATGTGGTTGTCTCTAATGCCTAACCCATAAACTATCGTGGTAATTTGATAAGAGACATCATGGTATGCATTATATCCAATAGGGTGCAGTCATGATGCTCGGACACACCATCACACTATGGTGTTCCAGGCTGTATTAGTTGTGAAACAATTTCCACAATGTCTTAATTCTGTGCCAAACTCGTAATTCAGATATTCATCTCTATGATCATATCATAGATATTTTATCCTCTTGTCACGACGATCTTCAACTTCACCCTGAATTACTTGAACCTTTCAATAATTCAGACTCGTGATTCATCAAGTAAATATACTTAGCATCTACTCAAATCATCTGTGAAGTAAGAATATAACGATATCCACTACATGCCTCAGCACTCATTGGACTGCACACATCAAGATGTATTACTTCCAACAAGTTGCTTTCTTGTTCCATCTCACTGAAAACGAGGCCTTTCAGTCATCTTGCTCATGTGGTATGATTTGCATGTCTCAAGTGATTCAAAATCAAGTGAGTCCAAAGATCCATCAACATGGAGCTTCTTCATGCGTTTTATACCATTGTGACTAAAATTGCAGTGCCACAAGTATGTGGTAATATCATTACTATCTTATATCTTTTGGCATGAACATGTGTATCACTACGATCGGGATTCAATAAACCATTTATTTCAGGTGTAAGACCATTGAAGGTATTATTCAAATAAACAGAGTAACCATTATTCTCCTTAAATGAATAACCGTATTGCGATAAACATAATCCAATCATGTCTATGCTCAACGCAAACACCAAATAACAATTATTTAGGTTTAACACCAATCCCGATGGTAGAGGGAGCGTGCGATGTTTGATCACATCAACCTTGGAAACTCTTCAACACCTATCGTTGTCTCACCTTTGGCTAGTCTCCGTTTATTCTGTAGCCTTATATTTTGAGTTACTAACACTTAGCAACCGAACCGGTATCTAATACCCTGCTGCTACTAGGAGTACTAGTAAAGTACACATTTAATATAATGTATGTCCAATACATACTTCTTTCAACCTTGCCAGCCTTCTCATCTACCAAGTATCTAGGGTGATTCTGCTTCAGTGACCGTTCCCCTTATTACAGAAGCACTTAGTCTCGGGCTTGGGTTCAACTTTGGGTTTCTTCACTAGAGCAGCAACTGATTTGTTGTTTCATGAAGTATCCCTTTCTTGCCCTTGCCCTTCTTGAAACTAGTGGTTTTACTAACCATCAACAGTTGATGCTCCCTTTTGATTTCTACTTTCGCGGTGTCGCGAATAGCTCAAGGATCATATCTATCCCTGATATGTTATAGTTCATCACGAAGCTCTAGTAGCTTGGTGGCAGTGACTTTGGAGAACCATCACTATCTCATCTGGAAGATAACTCCCACTCGATTCAAGTGATTGTTGTACCCAGACAATCTGAGTACAAGCTCAATGATTGAGCTTTTCTCCCTTTGTTTGTAGGCCAAGAATCCCGTCGGAGGTCTTATACCTCTTGACGTGGACACGAGCCTGAAATTCCA
This sequence comes from Triticum urartu, assembly GCF_056163025.1. Lineage (NCBI taxonomy): Eukaryota > Viridiplantae > Streptophyta > Magnoliopsida > Poales > Poaceae > Triticum > Triticum urartu. The sequence continues at coordinate 6,285,211 of NC_141877.1, forward strand.
ATTTCAGCCCTCGAAACATCTCATATGTTCCGCGACGTTTCAAAACGTCTTCGGTGCCTCAACTCTAAACCGTTTAACATCACTGAACTATCACGTAGTCATCAAAACGTGTATGTCAGATGTCCGCAACATCCACAGACAACGTTTGAGGTTCAGCACACCGAGCGGTGCATTAAGTACATAAGCCTTCTGTGCAGCAATGAGGACAATCCTCAGTTTACGGACCTAGTCCGCATAATTGCTACTATCAACTTTCAACTAAATTTTCTCTAGGAACATATCAAACAGTAGAACTAAACCGTAGGCTACGACATAATTTGCAAAGTCCTTTTGACTATGTTCATGATAATTGAGTTCATCTGATTATTTCATGAACTCCCACTCAGATAGACATCCCTATAGTCATCTAAGTGATACATGATCCGAATCGACTAGGCCGTGTCCGATCATCACGTGAGACGGACTAGTAATCATCGGTGAACATCTCATGTTGATCGCATCTTCTATACGACTCATGTTCGACCTTTCGGTCCTCCGTGTTCCAAGGCCATGTCTGTACATGCTAGGCTCGTCAAGTTAACCTAAGTGTTTCGCATGTGTTTCGAGGCCATGTCTGTACATGCTAGGCTCGACAACACCCGTTGTATTCGAACGTAAGAATCTATCACACCCGATCATCACATGGTGCTTCGAAACGACGAACCTTCGCAACGGTACACAGTTAGGGAGAACACCTTTCTTGAAATTTTAGTGAGGGATCATCTTATTTAAGCTACCGTCGTTCTAAGCAAATAAGATGTAAAAACATGATAAACATCACATGCAATCAAATAGTGACATGATATGGCCATCATCACTTTGCTCCTTTTGATCTCCATCTTCGGGGCTCCATGATCATCATCGTCACCGGCATGACACCATGATCTCCATCATCATGATCTCCATCATCGTGTCTTCTTGAAGTTGTCTCATCATCTATTACTTCTAGTACTATGGCTAACGGTTAGCAATAAAGTAAAGTAATTACATGACATTTATGTTGACACACAGGTCATAAATAAATTAAGACAACTCCTATGGCTCCTGCCGGTTGTCATATTCAACGACATGCAAGTCGTAATTCCTATTACAAGAACATGATCATCTCATACATCACATATATCATTCATCACATCCTTTGGCCATATCACATCACAAAACACTTGCTGCAAAAACAAGTTAGACATCCTCTAATTGTTGTTGCAAGTTTTTACGTGGCTGCTATAGGTTGCTAGCAAGAACGTTTCTTACCTACGCCAAAACCACAACGTGAATTGCCAATTTCTATTTACCCTTCATAAGGACCCTGTTCATCGAATCCGATCTGACTAAAGTGGGAGAGACAGACACCCGCCAGCCACCTTATGCAACTAGTGCATGTCAGTCGGTGGAACCGGTCTCACGTAAGCGTACGTGTAAGGTTGGTCCGGGCCGCTTCATCCCACAATGCCGCCGAATCAAGATAAGACTAGTAACGGTAAGTAAATTGACAATATCGACGCCCACAACTACTTGTGTTCTACTCGTGCATAGAAACTACGCATAGACCTAGCTCATGATGCCACTGTTGGGGAACGTAGCAGAAATTCAAAATTTTCTACGCATCACCAAGATCAATCTAGGGAGTAATCTAGCAACGAGGGAAGGAGAGTGCATCTACATACCCTTGTAGATCGCTAAGCGGAAGCGTTACAAGAACGCGGTTGATGGAGTCGTACTCGCGGCGATTCAAATCGCGGAAGATCCGATCCAAGTGCCGAATGGACGGCACCTCCGCGTTCAACACACGTACAGCCCGGGGACGTCTCCTCCTTCTTGATCTAGCAAGGGGAGAGGAGAAGTTGAGGGAAAGCTCCGTCAGCACGACGGCGTGGTGGTGGTGGAGCTCGTGGTTCTCCGGCAGGGCTTCGCCAAGCACCATGGAGGAGGAGGAGAAGGTAGGAGGAGGGAGGGCTGCGCCAGGGAAGAGGTCCCGGCTGCCCTCCCACCCCTCCACTATATATAGGGGCAAGGGGAGAGGGGGAGGCGCCCTAGGGTTTCCCCTAGGGGGCGGCGGCTAGGCAGATTGGATCTCCCTAGGGAAAATCCTAGGGAGACTTGCCCCCCAAGCCAAGCAGGTGGAGGCTTGCCTCCCAAGCCAGGTGGAGGCGCCCCACCTTCCCAAGTAACGTGGGAAAGGGTGTGGGGGGCGCACCAACCCTTAGTGGGCTGGTTTGCCCCTTCCCCTTTGGCCCATGAGGCCCTCCAACACTTGTCGGGGCTCCCGAAACACCTTTCGGTCATATGCTGGCCATAGCCTGATACCTCCGGAACACTTCCGGACTCCAATACCCTTCGTCCAACATATCGATCTTCACCGCCGGACCATTCCGGAACTCCTCGTGACGTCCGGGATCTCATCCAGGACTCCGAACTACCTTTGGTAACCACATACTATTTCCCATAACAACTCTAGCGTCACCGAACCTTAAGTGTGTAGACCCTACGGGTTCGGAAACCATGCAGACATGACCGAGACACCTCTCCGGCCAATAACCAATAGCGGGATCTGGATACCCATATTGGCTCCCACATGTTCCACGATGATCTCATCGGATGAACCACGATGTCAAGGATTCAATCAATCCCGTATTCAATTCCCTTTGTCTACCGGTATAGTACTTGCCCGAGATTCGATCGTCGGTATCTCGATACCTTGTTCAATCTCGTTACCGGCAAGTCTCTTTACTCGTTCCGTAACACATCATCCCGTGATCAACTCCTTGATCACATTGTGCACATTATGATGATGTCCTACCGAGTGGGCCCAGAGATACCTCTCCGTCACACGGAGTGACAAATCCCAGTCTCGATTCATGCCAACCCAACAGACACTTTCGGAGATACCCATAGTGCACCTTTATAGCCACCCAGTTACGTTGTGACGTTTGGCACACCCAAAGCACTCCTACGGTGTCCGGGAGTTGCACAATCTCATGGTCTAAGGAAATGATACTTGACATTAGAAAAGTTTTAGCATACGAACTACACGATCTTGTGCTATGCTTAGGATTGGGTCTTGTCCATCACATCATTCTCCTAATGATGTGATCCCGTTATCAATGACATCCAATGTCCATGGTCAGGAAACCATAACCATCTATTGATCAACGAGCTAGTCAACTAGAGGCTTACTAGGGACATGGTGTTGTCTATGTATCCACACATGTATCTGAGTTTCCTATCAATACAATTCTAGCATGGATAATAAACGATTATCATGAACAAGGAAATATAATAATAACTAATTTATTATTGCCTCTAGGGCATATTTCAAAGTTGATGCAGTCCTAGCACGCAAAAGCTAGATTAGTTGTACATATAAATTAGTTGAGTTGATGCAGGGCGGCAGCTCCGGTTGCTTATGTGATGGATCAGGCTTGCTTACGTTGGTAAGCCGGAGTGGTGGCTCTGAAGACGGTGGTAGGGTGTCGGCTCTGGTTGGTGGGCTAACGGAGCAGGCGACTTCCTTGGCATGCAGCCTCAGGGTTAGCATGAATGCCAAAGCGGCTGTTTTGACCCTAGTTTCAGGGTATCGGCACCAGTTGCTCGGGTGATGGAGCCGGCGGCTCGCCATGTGCATGGCCTCAGGGTGGCTGCGTGTGTTGCTGATATATGGGTTTCCTTATTAACTAAACATGCCCCTCCCCTCTCTTGTTGGAATTTTGCTAGTAGGTCTTTGGCCCAAAGCCCAACTAAAATTCTGAAATTCTCTTGGCCCATTCATGCAAACATGTGAGTGGAGTGAGTGAGGCTAAAATTTAGTCCCACCTCATAAGTTGAGAGAGAGTTGCACATCTTTATAAGGTGAGCTCTTCTACCACTTGTATGAGCATGAGAAGAGGAGACCTACACGCGCGCTCCTCCTCCTCGCTCGTCACGACGCGACGCGACGCGACGCGCCGCGGGTTGCGGGATTGAGCCGAGCTGAGGACATGGGAAAAATTAATGAGTCATTAATTAATAATTAACGGACGCGTTAATTACTGAACCGTTTCCGATTCTTTTGGATCGTGACGACTCGGACGTGGGGTTTACTCCCACGACCTACCCGGCCCACAATATATAGTCAGACAGACGTCTACCCTAGCCGCCGCTTCGTATGGTTTCTCACCACCGTTCCAGATCATTGCGCCGCCAAGCAAGTCTTCTCCATCCCTCCTTCCGGCATGCACCGCAAGAAGGGATAGCAGGCCTCCGGAACCCCGCCTCTCGTGATCCTGTACGGGAGAGGGGCGATCAGGTTTTTGGGGAGCGCACTCGCGCGACTGCTGGCAGCGACGACTTCGCGAACGACGACTTCTTCCCCGACCTCGGCAACCTCATCCTCGACGACATGGGCAACAACGTCAACGCCGGCGGTGCTGCACCATATGTGATTCTATCCTTTCTATTCGAGATCGTGATAGAATTCATGTTTCTAGTATGTGCCCTAGATGTGATATGTTCATCTGCTATGCTAGTTCGCATGATTAGTTTAATCTTTGCTGCTGTGGTCATGATTTATCTTCTGTTTATTCGAATTAAATCTCGTAGTAATTTGCTCATATTTCCAATAATCCAAAAACCTGATTATAGGCAATTTACTCCGAGTGGTTTTGCTGCGCATCTGAAGCCGCGTGCCTTTAAGGGGGCGCAATATAAGAGGTGGCGCACGAGAGCAGTCTACTGGTTTCAGACCATGAGCTGCTATGATGCCACCAAGGGCAAGCCTGAGGGCGATCTTAATCCAGCACAGCTGGAAGCTTTTGAGAAGATCGATACCCTCTTTAAAGGCGCTCTTCTGAGTGTTCTTGATGACTCCATTATGGATTCGTATATGTCGTTTGACAACGGCAAGGACATGTGGGCTGCGCTCGAGGCCAAGTTTGGTGCCTCGGACGCCGGCAGCGAGTTGTACATCATGGAGCAATTCTATGACTACAAGATGACTGATGAGCGCCCTGTTGTACAGCAGGCTCATGAGATACAGTCACTCGCAAAAGAACTTGAGTACTTCAAGTGTGTGTTGCCGGACAAATTTGTTGCCGGAGGCATCATTGCCAAGCTTCCACCTTCGTGGAACAATTTTGCTAATTCCCTGAAACACAAGAGACAGGAGTTTTCCGTTGCGGATCTCATTGGTACTCTTGATGTTGAAGAGAAGGCGAGAGCAAAGGACACACGTGCTCGAGTTGCTGAGGGAGGTTCTAGTGCCCACATGGTATAGAAGAAGAACTTCCAGCCCAACAAGTTAAAAAACAACAAGAACAAAACTCAGGGCAAAGGCAAGTTTGATACAAAGAACAAGCCATCACATTCTACCAACTTCAAGAAGAATTCTCATAAGAAGGGGAAAGGACTTTGCCATGTCCGCGGTGATCCTAATCACTGGGCTCCGAAGTGTCCTAACCGCTTTGAGGAGTGCGAACATGAGAAGAGCGGAAAGTCCGCTAATGTTGTCATCGGTGATACTGATATGAAGGAATCAGGGTACGGTATTTTTCCTACCATCCTTTCAGTATTTCAATCCCCTGATTGGTTAATTGACACCGGTGCCAATGTACATGTTTGTGCTGACGCCTCCATGTTTTCTTCTTACCAGGCAACAGGGACTTCACCCATGCTGATGGGGAACGGGTCACATGCCATCGTTCAAGGTGTTGGTACGGTTGATCTGAAGTTTACTTCGGGGAAGACTGTGCGTCTGAAGAACGTTCATCATGTGCCGTCCATCAATAAAAATCTCGTTAGCGGTTCCTGTTTATGTCGAGATGGTTTTAAGTTGGTTTTCGAATCCAATAAAGTTGTAATTTCTAAGTGTGGACAATTTGTTGGAAAAGGCTATGAGTGCGGAGGCTTGTTCCACCTATCTTTGTCAGATATTTGCACTAAAGTTATTAATAATGTTTGCCACAATAATGAGTCTGATATTTGGCATTCACGACTTTGTCATATTAACTTTGGTTGCATGACGCGGCTAGCCAATATGAATTTAATTCCAAAAATCTCTACTGCCAAAGGCTCCAAAGTGCCAAGTATGTGTGCAAGCTAAGCAACCTCGCAAGTCCCATAAGACTGCAGAGGCAAGAGACTTGACGCCACTAGAGCTTATACATTCTGGTCTTTGTGAGATGAATAGCGTGTTGACAAAAGGTGGAAAGAGATACTTCATGACATTGATTGATGACTCCACTAGATATTGTTATGTGTATCTTCTAAAATCAAAAGATGAGGCTTTGACTTTCTTTAAAAACTATAAAGCTGAGGCAGAGAACCAACTTGATCGAAAAATTAAACGGCTTAGGTCCGATCGTGGTGGAGAGTATTTTTCCAATGAATTTGATCTGTTTTGTGCGGAACACGGTATAATCCATGAGAGGACGCCTCCCTACTCACCCCAGTCAAATGGGGTAGCCGAAAGAAAGAACCGAACTCTAACTGATATGGTTAACACCATGTTAGACACTTCGGGTCTATCCAAGGAATGGTGGGGGGAGGCGCTAATGACTGCGTGTCATGTCCTAAACCGAGTTCCCACAAAGCATAAGACCATGACTCCATTTGAGGAATGGGAAAGGAAAAGGTTGAAACTCTCTTACCTACGTACTTGGGGTTGTTTGGCGAAAGTCAATATACCAATTCCCAAGAAGCGCAAGCTTGGACCAAAAACCGTGGATTGTGTTCTTCTGGGCTATGCTTTTCATAGCATCGGCTATAGATTTTTAATAATAAAATCTGAGGTATCCGACATGCATGTTGGTACGATTATGGAATCAAATGATGCAACTTTCTTTGAGGACATATTTCCTATGAAGGATATGTCAAGTTCATCAAATCAGGAGATACCTACTCCATCTAGTGAGGAATTCACTGTAATTCCTGAACCCACCATTGCGATGGAACACGTTGAGAATCCTGTTGAGGGTGACAATGGAACACCTGTGAGGAGTAAGAGACAGAGGACTGCAAAGTCTTTTGGTGATGATTTCATTATGTACCTCGTGGATGACACACCCAGGACTATTTCAGAAGCCTATGCATCTTCTGATGCTGACTACTGGAAGGAAGCTATACGTAGCGAGATGGATTCCATCTTAGCTAACGGTACCTGGGAGATCACTGACCGTCCTTATGGGTGCAAACCTGTAGGATGTAAGTGGGTGTTCAAGAAGAAGCTTAGACCTGATGGTACAATTGAAAAGTACAAGGCACGGCTTGTGGCCAAGGGTTATACCCAGAAAGAAGGTGAAGACTTCTTTGATACTTACTCACCCGTGGCTAGACTGACCACAACTCGGGTGCTACTATCACTGGCTGCCTCACATGGTCTTCTCGTTCATCAATGGAGAGTTGAAGGAGGAAATTTACATGGATCAGCCAGATGGTTTTGTAGTACCTAGTCAGGAAGGAAAGGTGTGCAAGTTATTAAAGTCTTTATATGGCCTTAAACAAGCTCCTAAGGAGTGGCATGAGAAGTTCGAAAGAACATTAACTGCTGCCGGCTTTGTAGTTAACGATGGTGACAAGTGCGTGTACTATCGCTATGGTGGGGGCGAAGGAGTTATTCTTTGTCTGTATGTTGACGACATATTGATCTTTGGAACCAAACTTGATTTAATCAAGGAGGTTAAGGATTTCTTATCTCGCTGTTTTGAGATGAAGGATCTAGGAGTAGCTGATGTTATCTTAAACATCAAGCTGTTGAGAGATGAGAATGGTGGGATCACACTGCTTCAGTCTCATTATGTGGAAAAGGTCTTGAGTCGTTTTGGGTATAGCGACTGCACGCCTTCTCCAACTCCATATGATGCTAGTGTGTTGCTTCGAAAGAATCGACGGATTGCTAGAGATCAACTGAGGTATTCTCAGATTATTGGCTCGCTTATGTATTTGGCGAGTGCCACGAGGCCTGACATCTCTTTTGCTGTGAGCAAGCTGAGTCGGTTTGTGTCAAAACCGGGAGATGATCATTGGCACGCGCTTGAGAGAGTTATGCGCTATTTGAAAGGCACCGCGAGCTATGGGATTCACTACACCGGGTATCCAAGGGTACTGGAGGGTTATGGTGACTCAAACTGGATATCTGATACTAATGAGATTAAGGCCACAAGTGGTTATGTTTTTACACTTGGTGGTGGCGCTGTTTCCTGGAAGTCTTGCAAGCAGACCATCTTAACGAGGTCAACTATGAAAGCAGAACTCACAACATTAGACACTGCCACTGTTGAAGCAGAGTGGCTTCGTGAACTCTTGATGGACTTACCTATGGTTGAAAAACCAATACCCCCTATCCTGATGAACTGTGATAATCAAACTGTGATCGTCAAGATAAACAGTTCTAAGGACAATATGAAGTCCTCAAGGCATGTGAAGAGGAGACTAAAATCTGTCAGAAAATTGAGGAACTCCGGAGTTATTACGTTGGATTATATCCAAACGTCGAAAAACTTGGCAGATCCCTTCACAAAGGGTCTATCACGTAATGCGATAGATAATGCATCGATAGAGATGGGTTTGAGACCCACCGCATGAGTTGTCCATAGTGGTAACCCACTCTATGTGATCGGAGATCCCGTGAAGTAGAAGTGGGAGACAAGCTGTTGGTCAGCTGGGAGGAGAGTATCCCTATATTAATTATCCCACTCCGTGAAGATGCAATACTCTCCTGATCTGCATGGCATGTTGATACTTCTCTTAATGTGTTTCAAGTGGCTTATTCGGGTAAGCAGAGATGTTGTCCTGCAGAACATCTTCTGAAGAACACACCTATATGAATCTGACTGTTAACGTCGCAGTCTGTGAGAATTGGGTGTTCTCTAATAAATTCATGAAAGGCCCTGGAGTATGACGTATACGCTCCACTCGCGGGGAAGCCTTGCGGCAGCCTAGTATCGGTCAAGAATTTGTGTGAAACTAGTTTCACAGAAAACTTGTAGTTCAAGGCATAGTCCACTATTCAAGTTGTGATCTAGTGTAGCATAAATTTCTAAGTGGAAGTTCAACTTCAGAGTCTCCACTAAGCACCGGTATATAAAACAATGTTTTGGAACCAAATGATGAGATGTGCCAATGAGACTTTGTGGGGGATTGTTGGAATTTTGCTAGTAGGCCTTTGGCCCAAAGCCCAACTAAAATTCTGAAATTCTCTTGACCCATTCATGCACACATGTGAGTGGAGTGAGTGAGGCTAAAGTTTAGTCTCACCTCATAAGTTGAGAGAGAGTTGCACCTCTTTATAAGGTGAGCTCTTCTATCACTTGTATGAGCATGAGAAGAGGAGACCTACACGCGCGCTCCTCCTCCTCGCTCGCCTCGCCTCGTCACGACGCGCCGCGGGTTGCGGATTGAGCCGAGCCGAGGACAGAGCTATGCACGTTGTCTATATTTTTGTTGCACAGGGAAAATTAATGAGTCATTAATTAATAATTAACGGACGCGTTAATTACTGAACCGTTTCCGATTCTTTTGGATCGTGACGACTCGGACGTGGGGTTTACTCCCACGACCTACCCGGCCCGCAATATATAGTCAGACAGACGTCTACCCTAGCCGCCGCTTCGTATGGTTTCTCACCACCGTTCCAGATCATTGTGCCGCCAAGCAAGTCTTTTCCATCCCTCCTTCCGGCGTGCACCGCGAGAAGGGACAACAGGCCTCCAGAACCCCGCCTCTCGTGATCCTGTACAGGAGAGGGGCGATCAGGTTTTTGGGGAGCGCACTCGCGCGACTGCTGGCAGCGACGACTTCGCGAACGACGACTTCTTCCCCGACCTCGGCAACCTCATCCTCGACGACATGGGCGACAACGTCAACGCCGGCGATGCTGCACCGTATGTGATTCTATCCTTCCTGTTCGAGATCGTGATAGAATTCATGTTTCTAGTGTGTGACCTAGATGTGATATGTTCATCTGCTATGCTAGTTCGCATGATTAGTTTAATCTCTGTTGCTGTGGTCATGATTTATTTTCTGTTTATTCGGATTAAATCTCGTAGTAATTTGCTCATATTTTCAACATCTCCCCCCCCCCCCCCCCTGAATTTCAGGTGGGTAGGGCCCTTCCATCCCCTTAGTCCAATCACAATATGCCAGCTTAAACTCACCCCGTAAAACCCCATAAGTCTCTGTTGGTGTAGCAGTATTGTTTTCGGATTCATCCTTCCCGCTTGCTTCCTGCTCCTCCGTTAGTGTCCACATCAACCCATTTACACCATCTATTGAATAACTAACATATACTAAAAACCTAGTAGTCCAATAATTAAGGAAAGGAAATGCCGTATGTAACTGTTCAACCGGTTCTTACTTGGCCGTAGTGTGCGCGTTGCCGCTCACAGAGCCATCATACCAATTGTATACATGTCGATAGAGGTGGACATATACGCAACCAATTGAGGTGCAGCAGACAGGGTGTGCAAAACCAAACTGAAATTTTGCCTTTTTCTGGTTTCAGTTTTTAAATTTGAAAACCATTTGCATTTACGTTTTTTGGTTAGAAACCCAAAAACCATTTGGTTAAACTAAATAAACCAAAATTTAGGTTTTTCTGGTTCAAAACGTAATGGGCTTCTATAGTACAATAATTTTTAGCCCATTTAGTGCTTCAATTTACATGATTAGCCTGACTGCTTATCCAATGTCCCTTCTTTTCTTTTTCTACTTGTTCTTTTCTCGTTATGATATATATCATGTTTTTTACACATGAAAAAGTTGTTTGTTGGCTCAAAAATTCACATCAACATTGGTTAATTTGGTTATTACTGAAACCGAACCGAAAGTGAATGGTTACTATTGAAGCCAAACTGTAACTATGTATAAAATCGTATAAACCAAAGTACAAAAATCATATGAAGCATAAACTGTATAAACCGAACCAAATCAAACCGAATTCACATCTTGATGCAGCGGATAGCCGGCATGTGACACGTCAATCGGAGACGCATGCAGTAAGGAAATGCATGCAGGCCCATCTCCTCTGTGCTTGCTTTCTCACTAACTGGCTAGCTTTCAACCTTGTCTTGTTGCAGTGCTCATAGGTCCAATCCACTGTACACACTTCTCATAACTAGTGTAGTTTTTCCCTTTCTAATTATGCACTACACATGTGAATTGAAATGCACAACTTGGCCGGATGCATGCATGCAGGATAGACAAATCGCATATCACTAGCTTATGCACGCAAAGTACTAATAAGACAAATGTGTCTTTTTGGCTACACATGCACGCTCTATCCTAATGAATATCTTTGAGAGACTGAGCCGTCATATTATCTTGACATTTTAAGAAGTCACAGCAGGTGCCTAGTAGTCGACGGGAACGTCTCCTTACACCGAATGCACATCATCCAAAATTCTGAAATAAATCTAGAAAAATATGAACATCAGGACTTAAACCCTGGTGGGATGATGATACCACTGTCCTCCTAACCATCCAACCAATTTTGGTTGACGGCTACACAACGATTGGTGTACATGTTAGCTACACCCAAGTTTTTGACGCCATCAACAGCAATATTTATTAATTCACGAATTGAGCTTAGACTTGGCTGCTCAGGTTCCTTGGTCCAAGTGATAGGCTTAGCAGAAGTGCCCGCAGTTTTTTGAATTTTCTCTAGGATTTAATAGCTTAAATCTTTCAGTGGTAAGCGACATGTCTGTGTGTGTTCATAAAGGGTGAGTACATGAACGTGCATTAGCATTTGCGTCAGTGCTTCAAGAAAAAACCTGTAAAATTAATTATTCTTTGATAAACTCCATTTGAAAAATATTTTCCAACTATTGTAAAAAAAGCGAAAATGCTTTCTAACTATTGTAGCCGGAGATCAAGCTCTAATAGCTGGGCTGCCCCGTACTTGTTGTAAAGCGACATGTAGCTAGAGTGCTTGATAGCAAGGGGTCGACATGCATTCATGATAAATTAATTCTACTAATCAACGAACTCAAGGATCAGTACATTCATTAATTAACTGCATGTGCACTGTGAAGGATGGCCAAAACCATCACCGATGTGACCTGATTGAGTCGATTACACCATTGATGCCATAAAGTGACGCGAAAAATCAGTTTAGTGCTAAAACTTGCGGTATACATTAAACTGATGCCATAACTTGGCTTTGGCGTGCATATACAGTACAAATCACGTTTCTATATAAACACAGTGCTGATTAGGTGCGCCAACATGGCATAGGACCCGCTATCAGTGACTGGGCACAAAGAGGGCGTGTGCCTGCTATTTTGCAAAAAAACCTAAAAACAATTTTCACAAAAGAGGCCCCGACCCGGACGCAAGGGTCCACTTGTCAGTATGACAGAAATCTATACCTAATAATAGAGAGGCTATTGCTTCTAGCGACACGTCAAGGAAATTACCCCAAAGTTGCAAAATACAACCAACCAATGCCACCTGTAAGTGATAAAAAAATGTTTTACACCAGGGAATCCCTTGTGTGGACTGGACCATGCAGTAAGGACCTGCTATACTGCGCTCTGCGTGTCGGGAGAAGACGCGGCATTCTTTTTGGGGCGGCCCATGGGTGGCCAATTTTTAAAATTTCGTTTTTTTATTCTTTAGTTTAATTTATGTTTTCGTTTTTTCCTTTAAATAATTTGGAACTTGAAAAAGTTGCAAAAAATTATAAAAACACGAATTTTCAAATAAGAGTTTGATCAATCATAAAATATTTATAGAAACAAAAAATGTTTGTGATCTTCTAAAATATGTTTAGTTATTCAAAAAATGTTTGATTTTTCTAAAACAAGTATTTGGGAAATAAAAAATGTTCATGATTTTTAAAAAGTTTATCTGTTCAAAAATATTATTGAAATTGAACAAAATTTCGCTAATTCAAAAAATATTCATGAATGGAAAAATATCGTTAAAATTCAAAATAGTTATTCATAAAATGTTCGCTGATACAAAAAATGATCATGCATATCACAAATTGTTCGATAGATCAAAACAATGTTCGTTAATTTCATCAACTGTTCCACCAATTTCAAAAAACAAATTCGTCAATTCTAGAAATGTTTGCAGAATCAAGGAAATTATTTAGAAAAATGCTCACAATTTCAAAAATGTTTGCAAATAGTATAAAATCTTCATGAATTCAAACAATGTTATTGATTTTCAAAAATGTTCTAAAATTTGTAAAATTGTTCACGAATTTCAAGAATGTTCACGAGTTGAAGAAAATGTTCTTGATTTCAAAAATTGTTCATGATTGCACGAAATCGAGTCTGATAGTGTACCTCGCTGATCTGCAACTAGTAGGTGCACTCGGCCAACAACCTGACCCGAGTACTTTTTAATGGACATTGGAGATTATGATTTTTTTTCCGTTACAATGTACAAGCACTTTTGCTAGTAATTGGACAAAAATCCGGATATACGGGAACTCGAACCGCTGACCTGCAACTAGTAGGTGCGCTCGGCCAACAACCTGACCCGAGTACTTTTCACGTTATAATCAGATACCACCACTATATATTCGTTTCACTCTAAGTGGGCTACAGTCCTTACGGCCTTGTTTTGCAATATTTGTTTTCAGAAATTTATATTATAATGTACTCCCTCCGTCCCAAAATAAGTGTCTTGAGCATAGTACAAATTTGTACTAGAGCTAGTACAAAGTTGAGACACTTATTTTGGAACGGAGGAAGTATGTAACTAATAATAATGCGTTATAAAATAATGTACATATAAACTAAGTAAGTTACATTGTAAAATAATCACGTATTGATTTAAAATTTAGCCATATAAAGAATTAATAAATTACCAAATTATTCATGTAATAATTTGCATACTGAATAAAAACATATATTCAACAAATGCTTATATAAGTTTAAAATTGTTCACAGTGTAAAAAATATATTTATGTAATATATAAAAGTATTCATGCTTTAAGAAAGTGTTTATTTTTCATATATTCTAATAAATGATTTTATAAGTTTAAAATGTTCACAGTTTAGAAAATATATTCATGTAGTATGTAAAGGTGTTCATGCCTTAAGAAATATCTATTTTCTATATATTTTCATAAATTCTTATGTAAATTTTCAAATATTCAAAGTTCTAACAAAATATTCATGTAGTATATAGAAGTGTTTATGCTTTAAGGAACATATATACATATAATATAAGAATAGTTGGCTGGGATTCAAAGCAGCTACATGTAGTCATCAGGTGCGAGTGGCCACCACTCCTCCCAGCAGCGTTACTTTTTTGGGAAATTATAAAATATATGTAAATTATATTCTTATGTTATAAATAATAATGAAATTGAATAATATTACATTATAAAAATATTCAAGTATTATTTCAAAAAATATCTATATAAATAAAAAGATTTATGTAGTATATAAATGTGTTCATTTTTATTTAAAAAATAGAACACACGGTTACAATTTACATGTATTTTATAACTGTTTTGAACATAAAGTGCAAAATGGGCCGCTGGGACTCCAGCTGGCTAAGCCAGAAAGGTTATATCAAAGAACATAAAGCACTGTTAGGGAGTGCGGATTGCTGGAGGCCGAGCTCCAGTGAGCTGGGTATTTTGAAAATACCAAAAAAAATTCAAAAGTTTCAAAAAAATTAGATTTTTTTTCCCATGGAAACATATATTTATTCCGCAGCAATGTGTTGATCGTCAAAAAATGTTGTGATTTCTAGGCTGTACAAAAAAGACAAATTTCAGGCCCAATAACAAAAATAAAAGGCCCATTTAGAAATGTATATTTGTCTTTTTTTCTATACGCCACATGTAAGAGTGTGATGCTGTGAAATTTTGCACATATGTAGGATACATGTGCATGTGTGTTCACAAATAAATTTGGAATTCATCGCTCTCCGAAAAAAATAAAATTTGAAAACGAGTTCGCTGGAGCTTGGCCTTCGTTGGCATTTCACTCATAACGTGAAATGTTCGTGCACTAGGTGGTTAGCAAAGCACAGCTGCTCGTTATGGGCCAGCGATTCGAATGCCGGCTTTCGCTAACTTTTAATTATTTATATGGTGCTGACAAGTGGGCCCTTGTGGCCGTGGCACGGAGTTTTTTGTGAGAAAAAAATTCAAGGCTGTTATTTGCAAAATAGCAGGCCACATATATTCTTTTTGCCATACAGTCGCTGACAGCAAGCCCCATGCCATGTGATGCGCCTAATCAACACCCGTTCATATATAAACGTGATATTCACTGTATATGCACGTCAAAACCAAGTTGTGACACGAGTTCAATGTACACCCCACGTTTTAGCACTGAACTGACTTTTCATGTCATGTTGTGGCATCAGTGGTGTAATTGACTCGACCTGTTTCTTTGATAAACAACATTTTTCATTCAATTGATATATCAAGCTGATACAATCACACCTCTGCGTAACCATCACACATCGATATATCGATATGAAACAAGACGCCGTTGCTTTCCTTCTGCCTGTTTTTCTATCTGAGAAGTATCTTGGAAGCAAGATCTCCTAATCTGGCTGGCTGGCTTATTTATACGGCAGGCCTCGACCCCTCTGCTTCTTGCACCAGCCACCTGGAGATTTTTAAGTAAGAGATTGATGGAGGCAAATAGGCCTCAGCAGGAGCAGAAGGCCATCAGCATGGAGAAGATGGCGCCGGTGAGGGTCGCGTCGGAGGAGGCCGAGTCGTCTTCGTCGGACGCCGGTGATGGCGAGGAGGCGGGCGGTGTCCACAACCACCACGGATGGCGAGGAGGCGGGCCGTACGTCATAGGTGCTTTTGCCTACCTGCCTCCGTTTTTCTTTTCCTTGAACTGCATGCGCTACTGTCTTCTTCTTCGTCTTCTTGGCTGGATCTCAACAAACTTTGTACACACCACGAATGACCAGTCTGCTGAAACGGCTGAAAAGGCACTCAGGAGTATGTAGAGACGGATGATGACAATAATTCAGTTAGTTGTTTACCTTTGCTTGCTACCAGTTGTTGCTAGCTAACGACAAATTGCCATGCTACCCGAAAAAAAAAAGACAAATTGCCATGCCGTGCCGTGCCATGACAACATGTTGCACTGAGCTATTAGACAACAATTTGCAAGTGGGAACAGAATATCACAAAAATTAAATGCTGTTAATTTTTGGTGAATTAATTTTCTACAAGTAATACTAAGATAATATGGAGTTATTGTCTCAGGGAACGAGACGTTCGAGAAGCTTGGGACGATCGGGGCGTTGTCCAACATGCTGGTGTACTTAACAACGGTGTACCACATGCCAAGCGTCAACGCTGCCACCCTCCTCAACGTCTTCTCTGGCACCAGCAACCTCGCCACCGTCTTGGGCGCATACATCAGTGACACCTGCCTCGGTCGCTACACCACCATCGCCGCTGCCACCATGTCCTCCTTCGTCGGCATGCTCATCCTCACCCTCACAGCCGCTATCCACACCCTCCATCCTCCGGCATGCAACACATCCAAGGGGCAAAAGTGCGAGGGTCCCAATTGTTCCCAGCTTGCCACCATACTATTGTCATTCTTCTTCCTAGTTGCCGGTGCTGGAGGCATCCGACCATGCAACCTCGCCTTCGGGGCCGACCAGTTCAACCCGCACACCGCCGATGGCCGCCGAGGCATCGCCAGCTTCTTCAATTGGTACTATTTCACCTTCACTGTTGCCATGATGCTCTCCGCCACGGTAATCATCTATCTTCAAAGCAACGTCAATTGGGCGTTGGGGCTCGCAGTGCCCGCCGCGCTCATGGGCCTTTCTTGCATCGTATTCTTCATGGGCACTCGCCTCTACGTCCGTGTACGCCCCGAGGGCAGCCCCTTCACAAGCTTCGCCCAGGTCCTCGTCGCCGCTGCTCTCGCAAGCGCCACCTTCGGCGACCTAGCGGCACTGCCGAGCTGTTCGACCCGCCACACCGAAGCAAGCTAGTCTCCAAGCTTGCCTTCACCGACCAGTTCACGTGCTTGGACAAGGCGGCATTGCGGACCCCTCAGGACGCATTGTGCTCCGATGGGAGGATACCGGCAGATCCGTGGAGGCTATGCACGATGCAACAGGTGGAGGAGGTGAAGTGTCTTGCACGCATCATCCCAGTGTGGTTGTCGGGGGTCATCTACTTCATCGTCCTCACCCAGCTGGGCACATAGGTCGTGCTCCAGGCGGCGCAGACCGACCGCCGGATCAGCAACTCCAGCAGCTTCCAGATCCCTCAAGGCTCCGTTGTCGTCTTTCAGATGCTCTCCCTTGCATGACTGGTTCGTGGTGCCGACGCTCCGCCGCTTCACGAAGCGCGATGGTGGCATCACACTGCTCCAGCGGATTGGCATCGGCCTGGCGCTGTCAGTGGCGACGATGCTGGTGTCAGTGGCTGTGGAGCAGTGTGGCGCAGCAGCAGCTTCTGGCAGGCTTATCTGAGGCCTTTGGCGCCATCGGGCAAATCGAGTTCTACTACCGGCAGTTCCCAGAGAACATGAGGAGTGTAGCTGGGGCGCTCCACTTCCTGGGGTTTGCATTGGCAAGCTATGAGAGCGGGCTGATGGTGGTGGTGGTGCACCGGGCGACGCGTGGCCACGACGGGGGGCCGGACTGGCTGGCACAGGACCTGGACCAGGGGAGGGTGGACCTATTCTACCTGGTCACAGCCGTCATTGCCACTATAAACCTTGTCTACTTTGTGATTTGCGCGCGGTGGTATATGTTCAAGAAATCCGGCGATGATCACGCCGGGGCTGGCGATGTGTGCCTGGGTATTTGATACTGGTTCTGTTGCTATTATTTGCAACTCGAAACAGGGACTACGGATTAAGCGAAGATTGGCTAAGGACGAGGTGACGATGCGCATGGGAAATGGTTTCAAAGTCGATGTGATCGCCGTCGGCATGCTACCTCTACATCTACCTTCAGGATTAGTTTTAGACCTGAATAATTGTTATTTGGTGCCAGCGTTAAGCATGAACATTATATCTGGATCTTGTTTGGTGCGAGACGGTTATTCATTTAAATCTGAGAATAATGGTTGTTCTATTTACACGAGTAATATTTTTTATGGTCATGCACCCTTGAAGAGTGGTCTATTTTTGTTGAATCTCGATAGTAGTGATACACATATTCATAATATTAAAGCCAAAAGATGCAGAGTTGATAATGATAGTACAACTTATTTGTGGCACTGCAGTTTGGGTCATATTGGTGTAAAGCGCATGAAGAAACTCCATACTGATGGACTTTTGAAATCACTTGATTATGAATCACTTGGTACTTGCGAACCATGCCTCATGGGCAAGATGACTAAAACTCCGTTCTCCGAAACAATGGAGCGAGCAACAGATTTATTAGAAATAATACATACTGATGTATGCAGTCTGATGAATATTGAGGCTCACGGCGGGTATCGTTATTTTATGACCTTTACAGATGATTTAAGTAGATATTGGTATATCTACTTGATGAAACATAAGTCCGAAACATTTGAAAAGTTCAAAAAATTTCAGAGTGAAGTGGAAAATCATCGTAACAAGAAAATAAAGTTTCTGCGATCTGATCGTGGAGGAGAATATTTGAGTTACGAGTTTGGTCTTCATTTGAAACAACGCGAAATAGTTTCCCAACTCACGCCACCCGGAACACCACATCGTAATGGTGTGTCCAAACGTCGTAACCGCACTTTATTAGATATGGTGCGATCTATGATGTCTCTTACTAATTTACCGCTATCGTTTTGGGGTTATGCTTTAGAGACGGGTGCATTCACGTTAAATAGGGCACCATCTAAATCCATTGAGACGACACCTTATGAACTATGGTTTGGCAAGAAACCCAAGTTGTCGTTTCTTAAAGTTTGGGGCTGCAATGCTTATGTGAAAAAGTTTCAACCTGATAAGCTCGAACCCAAGTCGGAGAAATGTATCTTCATAAGATACCCAAAGGAGACTATTGGGTACACCTTCTATCACAGATCCGAAGGCAAGACATTCGTTGCTAAGAATGGATCCTTTCTGGAGAAGGAGTTTCTCTCGAAAGAAGTGACTGAGAGGAAAGTAGAACTTGATGAGGTAACTGTACCTGCTCCCTTATTGGAAAGTAGTTCATCACAGAAATCAGTTCCTGTGACTCCTACACCAATTAGTGAGGAAGTGTTGGGGAACGTAGTAATTTCAAAAAATTTCCTACGCACACGCAAGATCATGGTGATGCATAGCAACGAGAGGGGAGAGTGTTGTCCACGTACCCTCGTAGACCGAAAGTGGAAGCGTTATGACAACGCAGTTGATGTAGTCGTACGTCTTCGCGACCCGACCGATCAAGCACCGAAACTACGCCACCTCCGAGTTCTAGCACACGTTCAGCTCGATGACGATCCCCGGACTCCGATCCAGCAAAGTGTCGGGGAAGAGTTCCGTCAGCACGACGACGTGGTGACGATCTTGATGTTCTATCATCACAGGGCTTCGCCTAAGCACCGCTACAATATTATCGAGGATTATGGTGGAGGGGGGCACCGCACACGGCTAAGAGAACGATCACAAAGATCAACTTGTGTCTATGGGGTGCCCCCTGCCCCCGTATATAAAGGAGTGGAGGAGGGGAGGGCCGGCCCTCTCTATGGCGCGCCCTAGGGGAGTCCTACTCCCACCGGGAGTGGGATTCCCCTTTTCCTAGTCCAACTAGGAGTCCTTCCAAGTAGTAGGAGTAGGAGACAAGGAAGGGGAAGAGGGAAGAGAAGGAAGGAGGGGGCGCCGCCCTTCCCCCTAGTCCAATTTGGACTAGTCAATGGGGGGGCGCGCGGCCTGCCTCTCCCTCTCCCCTAAAGCCCAATAAGGCCCATATACTTCTTCCCCCGTATTCCCGTAACTCCCCGGTACTCCGAAAAATACCCGAACCACTAGGAACCTTTCCAATGTCCGAATATAGTCGTCCAATATATCGATCTTTACGTCTCGGCCATTTCAAGACTCCTCGTCATGTCCCCGATCTCATCCGGGACTCCGAACTCCTTCGGTACATCAAAACTCATAAACTCATAATATAACTGTCATCGAAACCTTAAGCGTGCGGACCCTACGGGTTCGAGAACAATGTAGACATGACCGAGACACGTCTCCGGTCAATAACAAATAGCGGAACCTCGATGCTCATATTGGCTCCTACATATTCTACGAAGATCTTTATCGGTCAGACCGCATAACAACATACGTTGTTCCCTTTGTCATCGGTATGTTACTTGCCCGAGATTCGATCGTCGGTATCTCAATACCTAGTTCGATCTCGTTATGGCAAGTCTCTTTACTCGTTTCG
Source organism: Triticum urartu (assembly GCF_056163025.1). Taxonomy (NCBI): domain Eukaryota; kingdom Viridiplantae; phylum Streptophyta; class Magnoliopsida; order Poales; family Poaceae; genus Triticum; species Triticum urartu. The sequence continues at coordinate 6,305,536 of NC_141877.1, forward strand.
TAATACATCATCTCGCAACTAACTCATTAGTTGCAATGCTTGCAAGGCTTATGTGACGTGCATTACCGAGAGGGCCCAGAGATACCTCTCCGACAATCGGAGTGACAAATCCTAATCTCAAAATACGCCAACCCAACATGTACCTTTGGAGACACCTGTAGAGCTCCTTTATAATCACCCAGTTAAGTTGTGACATTTGGTAGCACACAAAGTGTTCCTCCGATAAACGGGAGTTGCATAATCTCATAGTCATAGGAACATGTATTGTTGGGGAACGTACTAATTTCAAAATTTTGCTACGCACACGCAAGATCATGGTGATGCATAGCAACGAGAGGGAAGAGTGTGATCTACGTACCCTTGTAGATCGATAGCGGAAGCGTTATGACAACGCGGTTGATGTAGTCATACGTCTTCACGGCCCGACCGATCAAGCACCGAAACTACGGCACCTCCGAGTTTTAGCACACGTTCAGCTCGATGACGATCCCCGGACTCCGATCCGGCAAAGTGTCGGGGAAGAGTTCCGTCAGCACGACGGCGTGGTGACGATCTTGATGTACTACTGTCGCAGGGCTTCGCCTAAGCACCGCTACAATATTATCGAGGACTATGGTGGCAGGGGGCGCCGCACACGGCTAAGAATATGATCACGTGGATCAACTTGTGTGTTTCTGGGGTGCCCCTGCCTCCGTATATAAAGGTTCAAGAGAGGAGGAGGCCGGCCGGCCCCTATGGCGCGCCAAGGAGGAGTCCTCCTCCTAGTAGGAGTAGGACTCCTACTAGGAGGGGGAAAGAAGTGGGGAGGGAGAGGGAAAGGGGGGTGCCGCCCCCCCTCTCCTAGTCCAATTCGGACCAAGGGGGGAGGAGGCGTGCGGCCCACCTTTGGCTGCCCCTCTCTCTCTCCACTAAGGCCCATATGGCCCATTACTTCTCCCGGGGGGGTTCCGGTAACCCTCTGGCCTTCCGGTTTTCTCCGAAATCACCCGGAACACTTCCGGTGTCCGAATATAGCCGTCCAATATATCAATCTTTATGTCTCGACCATTTTGAGACTCCTCGTCATGTCCGTGATCACATCCGGGACTCCGAACAACCTTCGGTACATCAAAACGTATAAACTCATAATATAACTGTCATCGAAACCTTAAGCGTGCGGACCCTACGGGTTCGAGAACGATGTAGACATGACCGAGACATGTCTCCGGTCAATAACCAATAGCGGAACCTGGATGCCCATATTGTCTCCTACATATTCTACAAAGATCTTTATCGGTCAGACCGCATAACAACATACGTTGTTCCCTTTGTCATCGGTATGTTACTTGCCCGAGATTCGATCGTCGGTATCCAATACCTAGTTCAATCTTGTTACCGGCAAGTCTCTTTACTCGTTCTGTAATACATCATCTCGCAACTGACTCATTAGTTGCATTGCTTGCAAGGCTTAAGTGATGTGCATTACCGAGAGGGCCCAGAGATACCTCTCCGACAATCGGAGTGACAAATCCTAATCTCGAAATACGTCAACCCAACATGTACCTTTGGAGACACCTGTAGAGCACCTTTATAATCACCCAGTTACGTTGTGACGTTTGGTAGCACACAAAGTGTTCCTCCGGCACACGGGAGTTACATAATCTCATAGTCATAGGACCATGTATAAGTCATGAAGAAAGCAATAGCAACATACTAAACGATCAGATGCTAAGCTAATGGAATGGGTCATGTCAATCAGATCATTCAACTAATGATGTGAGCCCATTAATCAAATGACAACTCTTTGTCAATGGTTAGGAAACATAACCATCTTTGATTAACGAGCTAGTCAAGTAGATGCATACTAGTGACACTCTGTTTGTCTATGTATTCACACATGTATTATGTTTCCGGTTAATACAATTCTAGCATGAATAATAAACTTTTATCATGATATAAGGAAATAAATAATAACTTTATTATTGCCTCTAGGGCATATTTCCTTCAGTCTCCCACTTGCACTAGAGTCAATAATCTAGATTACACAGTAATGATTCTAACACCCGTGGAGCTTTGGTGCTGATCATGTTTTGCTCGTGGAAGAGGCTTAGTCAACGGGTCTGCTACATTCAGCTCCGTATGTATCTTGCAAATCCTATGTCTCCCTCCTTGACTTGATCGCAGATGGAATTGAAGCGTCTCTTGATGTGCTTTGTTCTCTTGTGAAATCTGGATTCCTTTGCCAAGGCAATTGCACCAGTATTGTCACAAAAGATTTTCATTGGACCCGATGCACTAGGTATGACACCTAGATCGGATATGAACTCCTTCATCCAGACTCCTTCGTTTGCTGCTTCCGAAGCAGCTATGTACTCTGCTTCACATGTAGATCCCCCCACGACGCTTTGTTTTGAACTGCACCAACTGACAGCTCCACCGTTTGATGTAAACACGTATCTGGTTTGCGATTTAGAATCGTCCGGATCAGTGTCAAAGCTTGCATCAACGTAACCATTTACAATGAGCTCTTTATCACCTCCATATACGAGAAACATATCCTTAGTCCTTTTCAGGTATTTCAGGATGTTCTTGACCGCTATCCAGTGATCCACTCCTGGATTACTTTGGTACCTCCCTGCTAAACTTATAGCAAGGCACACATCAGGTCTGGTACACAGCATTGCATACATGATAGAGCCTATGGCTGAAGCATAGGGAACATCTTTCATTTTCTCTCTATCTTCTGCAGTGGTCGGGCATTGAGTCTGACTCAACTTCACACCTTGTAACACAGGCAAGAACCCTTTCTTTGCTTGATCCATTTTGAACTTCTTCAAAATCTTGTCAAGGTATGTGCTTTGTGAAAGTCCAATTAAGCGTCTTGATCTATCTCTATAGATCTTTATGCCTAATATGTAAGCAGCTTCGCCGAGGTCTTTCATTGAAAAACTCTTATTCAAGTATCCCTTTATGCTATCCAGAAATTCTATATCATTTCCAATCAGTAATATGTCATCCACATATAATATCAGAAATGCTACAGAGCTCCCACTCACTTTCTTGTAAATACAGGCTTCTCCGAAAGTCTGTATAAAACCAAATGCTTTGATCACACTATCAAAGCGTTTATTCCAACTCCGAGAGGCTTGCACCAGTCCATAAATGGATCGCTGGAGCTTGCACACTTTGTTAGCTCCCTTTGGATCGACAAAACCTTCCGGTTGCATCATATACAACTCTTCTTTCAGAAATCCATTCAGGAATGCAGTTTTGACATCCATCTACCAAATTTCATAATCATAAAATGCGGCAATTGCTAACATGATTCGGACAGACTTAAGCATTGCTACGGGTGAGAAGGTCTCATCGTAGTCAACCCCTTGAACTTGTCGAAAACCTTTTGCAACAAGTCGAGCTTTGTAGACAGTAACATTACCGTCAGCGTCAGTCTTCTTCTTGAAGATCCATTTATTCTCAATTGCTTGCCGATCATCGGGCAAGTCAACCAAAGTCCATACTTTGTTCTCATACATGGATCCCATCTCAGATTTCATGGCTTCAAGCCATTTTGCGGAATCTGGGCTCACCATCGCTTCTTCATAGTTCGTAGGTTCATCATGATCTAGCAGCATGATTTTCAGAACAGGATTACCGTACCACTCTGGCGTGGTTCTCACTCTGGTTGATCTACGAGGTTCAGTAGTATCTTGTCCTGAAGTTTCATGATCATTATCATTAGCTTCCTCACTAATTGGTGTAGGTGTCGCAGAAACAGTTTTCTGTGATGTACTACTTTCCAATAAGGGAGCAGGTACAGTTACCTCATCAAGTTCTACTTTCCTCCCACTCACATCTTTCGAGAAAAACTCCTTCTCCAGAAAGTTTCCGAATTTAGCAACAAAAGTCTTGCCTTCAAATCTGTGATAGAAGGTGTATCCAATAGTTTCCTTTGGATATCCTATGAAGACACATTTCTCCGATTTGGGTTCGAGCTTATCAGGTTGAAGCTTTTTCACATAAGCATCGCAGCCCCAAACTTTCAGAAACGACAACTTTGGTTTCTTGCCAAACCATAGTTCATAAGGCGTCGTCTCAACGGATTTCGATGGTGCCCTATTCAATGTGAATGCGGCCGTCTCTAAAGCATAACCCCAAAACGATAGCGGTAAATCAGTAAGAGACATCATAGATCGCACCATATCTAGTAAAGTACGATTACGACGTTCGGACACACCATTACGCTGTGGTGTTCCAGGTGGCGTGAGTTGCGAAACTATTCCGCATTGCTTCAAATGTACACCAAACTCGTAACTCAAATATTCTCCTCCACGATCAGATCGTAGAAACTTTATTTTCTTGTTACGATGATTTTCAACTTCACTCTGAAATTCTTTGAACTTTTCAAATGTTTCAGACTTATGTTTCATTAAGTAGATATACCCATATCTGCTTAAGTCATCTGTGAAGGTGAGAAAATAACGATATCCGCCACGAGCCTCAATATTCATCGGACCACATACATCTGTATGTATGATTTCCAACAAATCTGTTGCTCTCTCCATAGTACCGGAGAACGGTGTTTTAGTCATCTTGCCCATGAGGCACGGTTCGCAAGTACCAAGTGATTCATAATCAAGTGGTTCCAAAAGTCCATCAGTATGGAGTTTCTTCATGCGCTTTACACCGATATGACCTAAACGGCAGTGCCACAAATAAGTTGCACCATCATTATCAACTCTGCATCTTTTGGCTTCAACATTATGAATATGTGTATCACTACTATCGAGATTCAATAAGAATAGACCACTCTTCAAGGGTGCATGACCATAAAAGATATTACTCATATAAATAGAACAACCATTATTCTCTGATTTAAATGAATAACCGTCTCGCATTAAACAAGATCCAGATATAATGTTCATGCTCAACGCTGGCACCAAATAACAATTATTTAGGTCTAATACTAATCCCGAAGGTAGATGTAGAGGTAGCGTGCCGACTGCGATCACATCGACTTTGGAACTGTTTCCCACGCACATCGTCACCTCGTCCTTAGCCAATCTTCGCTTAATCCGTAGTCCCTGTTTCGAGTTGCAAATATTAGCAACAGAACCAGTATCAAATACCCAGGTGCTACTGCGAGCATTAGTAAGGTACACATCAATAACATGTATATCACATATACCTTTGTTCACCTTGCCATCCTTCTTATCCGCCAAATACTTGGGGCAGTTCCGCTTTCAGTGACCAGTCTGCTTGCAGTAGAAGCACTCAGTTTCAGGCTTAGGTCCAGACTTGGGTTTCTTCTCTTGAGCAGCAACTTGCTTGCTGTTCCTTTTGAAGTTCCCCTTCTTCTTCCCTTTGCCCTTTTTCTTGAAACTAGTGGTCTTGTTGACCATCAACACTTGATGCTCCTTTTTGATTTCTACCTCCGCAGCTTTCAGCATTGCGAAGAGCTCAGGAATAGTCTTATTCATCCCTTGCATATTATAGTTCATCACGAAGCTCTTGTAGCTTGGTGGCAGTGATTGGAGAATTCTGTCAATGACGCAATCATCTGGAAGATTAACTCCCATCTGAATCAAGTGATTATTATACCCAGACATTTTGAGTATATGCTCACTGACAGAACTGTTCTCCTCCATCTTGCAGCTATAGAACTTATTGGAGACTTCATATCTCTCAATCCGGGCATTTGCTTGAAATATTAACTTCAACTCCTGGAACATCTCATATGCTCCATGACGTTCAAAACGTCGTTGAAGTCCCGATTCTAAGCCGTAAAGCATGGCACACTGAACTATCGAGTAGTCATCAGCTTTGCTCTGCCAGATGTTCATAACATCTGGTGTTGCTCCAGCAGCAGGCCTGGCACCCAGCGGTGCTTCCAGGACGTAATTCTTCTGTGCAGCAATGAGGATAATCCTCAAGTTACGGACCCAGTCCGTGTAATTGCTACCATCATCTTTCAACTTTGCTTTCTCAAGGAACGCATTAAAATTCAACGGAACAACAACACGGGCCATCTATCTACAATCAAACATACATAAGCAAGATACTATCAGGTACTAAGTTCATGATAAATTTAAGTTCAATTAATCAAATTACTTAAGAACTCCCACTTAGACAGACATCCCTCTAATCCTCTAAGTGATCACGTGATCCAAATCAACTAAACCATGTCCGATCATCACGTGAGATGGAGTAGTTTCATTGGTGAACATCACTATGTTGATCATATCTACTATATGATTCACGCTCGACCTTTCGGTCTCCGTGTTCCGAGGCCATATCTGTATATGCTTGGCTCGTCAAGTATAACCTGAGTATTCTGCGTGTGCAACTGTTTTGCACCCGTTGTATTTGAACATAGAGCCTATCACACACGATCATCACGTGGTGTCTCAGCACGAAGAACTTTCGCAATGGTGCATACTCAGGGAGAACACTTCTTGATAATTTTAGTGAGAGATCATCTTATAATGCTACCGTCAATCAAAGCAAGATAAGATGCATAAAAGATAAACATCACATGCAATCAATATAAGTGATATGATATGGCCATCATCATCTTGTGCCTGTGATCTCCATCTTCGAAGCACCGTCATGATCACCATCGTCACCGGCGCGACACCTTGATCTCCATCGTAGCATCGTTGTCGTCTCGCCAATTTTATGCTTCCACGACTATCGCTACCGCTTAGTGATAAAGTAAAGCATTACAGCGCGATTGCATTGCATACAATAAAGCGACAACCATATGGCTCCTGCCAGTTGCCGATAACCCGGTTACAAAACATGATCATCTCATACAATAAAATCAGCATCATGTCTTCACCATATCACATCACAACATGCCCTGCAAAAACAAGTTAGACGTCCTCTACTTTGTTTGTTGCAAGTTTTACGTGGCTGCTACGGGCTTAAGCAAGAACCAATCTTACCTACGCATCAAAACCACAACGATAGTTTGTCAAGTTGATGCCGTTTTAACCTTCGCAAGGACCGGGCGTAGCCACACTCGGTTCAACTAAAGTTGGAGAAACAGTCACCCGCAAGCCACCTATGTGCAAAGCACGTCGGGAGAACCGGTCTCGCGTAAGCGTACACGTAATGTCGGTCCGGGCCGCTTCATCCAACAATACCGCCGAACCAAAGTATGACATGCTGGTAGGCAGTATGACTTATTTCGCCCACAACTCACTTGTGTTCTACTCGTGCATATAACATCAAACCATAAAACCTAGGCTCTGATACCACTGTTGGGGAACGTAGTAATTTCAAAATTTTCCTATGCACACGCAAGATCATGGTGATGCATAGCAACGAGAGGGAAGAGTGTGATCTACATACCCTTGTAGATCGATAGCGGAAGCGTTATGATAACGCGGTTGATGTAGTCGTACGTCTTCACGGCCCGACCGATCAAGCACCGAAACTACGGCACCTCCGAGTTTTAGCACACGTTCAGCTCGATGACGATCCCCGGACTCCGATCCAGCAAAGTGTCGGGGAAGAGTTCCGTCAGCATGACGGTGTGGTGACGATCTTGATGTACTACTGTCGCAGGGCTTCGCCTAAGCACCGCTACAATATTATCGAGGACTATGGTGGCAGGGGGCGCCGCACACGGCTAAGAATATGATCACGTGGATCAACTTGTGTGTTTCTGGGGTGCCCCTGCCTCCGTATATAAAGGTTCAAGAGAGGAGGAGGCCGGCCGGCCCCTATGGCGCGCCAAGGAGGAGTCCTCCTCCTAGTAGGAGTAGGACTCCTACTAGGAGGGGGAAAGAAGTGGGGAGGGAGAGGGAAAGGGGGGCGCCGCCCCCCCCCCTCTCCTAGTCCAATTCGGACCAGGGGGGGAGGAGGCGCGCGGCCCACCTTTGGCTGCCCCTCTCTCTCTCCACTAAGGCCCATATGGCCCATTACTTCTCCCGGGGGGGTTCCGGTAACCCTCCGGCCTTCCGGTTTTCTCCGAAATCGCCCGAAACACTTCCGGTGTCCGAATATAGCCGTCCAATATATCAATCTTTATGTCTCGACCATTTCGAGACTCCTCGTCATGTCTGTGATCACATCCGGGACTCCGAACAACCTTCGGTACATCAAAACGTATAAACTCATAATATAACTGTCATCGAAACCTTAAGCGTGCGGACCCTACGGGTTCGAGAACGATGTAGACATGACCGAGACATGTCTCCGGTCAATAACCAATAGCGGGACCTGGATGCCCATATTGGCTCCTACATATTCTACGAAGATCTTTATCGGTCAGACCGCATAACAACATACGTTGTTCCCTTTGTCATCGGTATGTTACTTGCCCGAGATTCGATCATCGGTATCCAATACCTAGTTCACTCTCGTTACCGGCAAGTCTCTTTACTCGTTCTGTAATACATCATCTCGCAACTGACTCATTAGTTGCATTGCTTGCAAGGCTTAAGTGATGTGCATTACCGAGAGGGCCCAGAGATACCTCTCCGACAATCGGAGTGACAAATCCTAATCTCGAAATACGTCAACCCAACATGTACCTTTGGAGACACCTGTAGAGCACCTTTATAATCACCCAGTTACGTTGTGACGTTTGGTAGCACACAAAGTGTTCCTCCGGCACACGGGAGTTACATAATCTCATAGTCATAGGAACATGTATAAGTCATGAAGAAAGCAATAGCAACATACTAAACGATCGGATGCTAAGCTAATGGAATGGGTCATGTCAATCAGATCATTCAACTAATGATGTAATCCCGTTAATCAAATGACAACTCTTTGTCAATGGTTAGGAAACATAACCATCTTTGATTAACGAGCTAGTCAAGTAGAGGCATACTAGTGACACTCTGTTTGTCTATGTATTCACACATGTATTATGTTTCCGGTTAATACAATTCTAGCATGAATAATAAACTTTTATCATGATATAAGGAAATAAATAATAACTTTATTATTGCCTCTAGGGCATATTTCCTTCATGTATAAGTCATGAAGAAAGCAATAGCAACATACTAAACGATCGAGTGCTAAGCTAACGGAATGGGTCAAGTCAATCACATCATTCTCCTAATGATGTGATTGCGTTAATCAAATAACAACTCTTTGTCTATGGTTAGGAAACACAACCATCTTTGATTAACGAGCTAGTCAAGTAGAGGCATACTAGTGACACTCTGTTTGTCTATGTATTCACACATGTATTATGTTTCCGGTTAATACAATTCTAGCATGAATAATAAACATTTATCATGAAATAAGGAAATAAATAATAACTTTATTATTGCCTCTAGGGCATATTTCCTTCAGGAAGCTAATGATGATTATCATGTAACTTCAGATCAAGTTACTACCGAACCTCGTAGGTCAACCAGAGTAAGATCCGCACCAGAGTGGTATGGTAATCCTATTCTTGAAGTCATGTTACTTGACCATGACGAACCTACGAACTATGAGGAAGAGATGATGAGCCCAAATTCCGCGAAATGGCTTGAGGCCATGAAATATGAGATGGGATCCATGTATGAGAACAAAGTATGGACTTTGGTTGACTTGCCCGATGATCGGCAAGCAATTGAGAATAAATGGATCTTCAAGAAGAAGACTGACGCTGACGGTAATGTTACTGTCTACAAAGCTCGACTTGTTGCAAAAGGTTTTCGACAAGTTCAAGGGGTTGACTACGATGAGACCTTCTCACCCGTAGCGATGCTTAAGTCTGTCCGAATCATGTTAGCAATTGCCGCATTTTATGATTATGAAATTTGGCAGATGGATGTCAAAACTGCATTCCTGAATGGATTTCTGAAAGAAGAGTTGTATATGATGCAACCGGAAGGTTTTGTCGATCCAAAGGGAGCTAACAAAGTGTGCAAGCTCCAGCGATCCATTTATGGACTGGTGCAAGCCTCTCGGAGTTGGAATAAACGCTTTGATAGTGTGATCAAAGCATTTGGTTTTATACAGACTTTCGGAGAAGCCTGTATTTACAAGAAAGTGAGTGGGAGCTCTGTAGCATTTCTGATATTATATGTGGATGACATATTACTGATTGGAAATGATATAGAATTTCTGGATAGCATAAAGGGATACTTGAATAAGAGTTTTTCAATGAAAGACCTCGGCGAAGCTGCTTACATATTAGGCATAAAGATCTATAGAGATAGATCAAGACGCTTAATTGGACTTTCACAAAGCACATACCTTGACAAGATTTTGAAGAAGTTCAAAATGGATCAAGCAAAGAAAGGGTTCTTGCCTGTGTTACAAGGTGTGAAGTTGATTCAGACTCAATGCCCGACCACTGCAGAAGATAGAGAGAAAATGAAAGATGTTCCCTATGCTTCAGCCATAGGCTCTATCATGTATGCAATGCTGTGTACCAGACCTGATGTGTGCCTTGCTATAAGTTTAGCAGGGAGGTACCAAAGTAATCCAGGAGTGGATCACTGGATAGCGGTCAAGAACATCCTGAAATACCTGAAAAGGACTAAGGATATGTTTCTCGTATATGGAGGTGACAAAGAGCTCATTGTAAACGGTTACGTTGATGCAAGCTTTGACACTGATCCGGACGATTCTAAATCGCAAACCAGATACGTGTTTACATCAAACGGTGGAGCCGTCAGTTGGTGCAGTTCAAAACAAAGCGTCGTGGCGGGATCTACATGTGAAGCAGAGTACATAGCTGCTTCGGAAGCAGCAAACGAAGGAGTCTGGATGAAGGAGTTCATATCCGATCTAGGTGTCATACCTAGTGCATCGGGTCCAATGAAAATCTTTTGTGACAATACTGGTGCAATTGCCTTGGCAAAGGAATCCAGATTTCACAAGAGAACAAAGCACATCAAGAGACGCTTCAATTCCATCTGCGATCAAGTCAAGGAGGGAGACATAGGATTTGCAAGATACATACGGATCTGAATGTTGCAGACCCATTGACTAAGCCTCTCTCACGAGCAAAACATGATCAACACCAAGACTCGATGGTTGTTAGAATCATTACTATGTAATCTAGATTATTGACTCTAGTGCAAGGGGGAGACTAAAGGATATATGCCCTAGAGGCAATAATAAAGTTGTTATTTATATTTCCTTTTATCATGATAAATGCTTATTATTCATGCTAGAATTGTATTAATCGCAAACTTAGTACATGTGTGAATACATAGACAAACAGAGTGTCACTAGTATGCCTCTAGTAGACTAGCTCGTTAAATCAAAGATGGTTAAGTTTCCTAACTATAGACATGAGTTGTCCTTTGATTAATGGGATCACATCATTAGTGAATGATGTGATTGACAAGACCCATCCATTAGCTTAGCACGATGATCGTTTAGTATGTTGCTATTGCTTTCTTCATGACTTATACATGTTCCTATGACTATGAGATTATGCAACTCCCGAATACTGGAGGAACACTTAGTGTGCTATCAAACGTCACAACGTCACTGGGTGATTATAAAGATGCTCTACAGGTGTCTCCGATGGTGTTTGTTGAGTTGGCATAGATCGAGATTAGGATTTGTCACTCCGACTATCGAAGAGGTATCTCTAGGCCCTCTCGGTAAATGCACATCACTATAAGCCTTGCAAGCAATGTGATTGATGAGTTAGTTATGGGATGATGCATTACGGAAAGAGTAAAGAGACTTGCCGGTAACGAGATTGAACTAGGTATTAAGATACCGACGATCGAATCTTGGGCAAGTAACATACCGATGACAAAGGGAACAACGTATGTTGTTATGCGGTTTGACCGATAAAGATCTTCGTAGAATATGTTTGAGCCAATATGAGCATCTAGGTTCCGCTATTGTTTATTGACCGGAGATGAGTCTCGGTCATGTCTAAAATGTTCTCGAACCCGTAGGGTCCGCACGCTTAACGTTCGATGATGATCGGTATTATGAGTTTATGTGTTTTGATGTACCGAAGATAGTTCGGAGTCCCGGATGTGATCACGGACATAATGAGGAGTCTCGAAATGGTCGAGACATAAAGAATGATATATTGAACGATGTTATTCGGACACCGGATGAGTTCCGGGGGTCACCGGATAAATATCGGAGTGCCGGAAGGGTTATCAGAACCACCGGAGAAGTAATGGGCCTTATTGGGCCTATGGGAGAGAGAGAGAGGGGTTGTCAAGGGATGGCCGCGCCCCCCCCCATGGGCCTAGTCCGAATTGGACTAGGGGGAGGGGCGGCGCCCCCTCCTTCCTTCTCTTTCCCCCTCCTTCCTTCTTCTCCTAGTAGGACTAGGAAAGGGGGGAGTCCTACTCCTACTAGGAGGAGGATTCCTCCCCCCTTGGCGCGCCTATGAGGGCTGGCCGGCCTCCCCCTCCCTCCTTTATATACATGGGGAGGGGGGCTCCCTAGAACACATCAAAGTTGATCTTAGCCGTGTGCGGTGCCCCCCTCCACAGATTTCCACCTCGGTCATATCATTGTAGTGCTTAGGCGAAGCCCTGCGTCGGTAACTTCATCAACACCGTCACCACGTCATCGTGCTGACGGAACTTTCCCTCGGCCTTAGCTGGATCAAGGGTTCGACATGAGGTACACGGCCTGAGCCATCCCACTATCGACGACGCCCACCTCCACTGCTCCACACGATGCGCAACCTGACAAACAGCGTTTGCGCTCCCAGGCGAGCGTCGAAGCGGTGTCCTCCGGCAATCCACCTGCCACACGACTGCAGACGGCAATGGCAGCGAATAGCAAGATGTCGGCGTGGCGGCAACGTCTACGCGACATGGTCCACTGCAATCAACCCCTACGCCTCCGCCCGTGTCCTCGGCTCAGATGGCCAACGTCCATGGCCGCTCACGACACGTGGCGCATGGCCTGGCGGCACTCGACCCTTAAATGCTCCCGGCGAGGCCAGTCCCACAGAATGGTTGCCGACGACAGTGGCGGCGCACGGCCCGGCACGAAGACATCTGACCCCTGCCACCGCTGCAATGATGGATGACCTCTTTTTGCAACCACGCTCTGCCGAAAAGGTGAGGGAAAAAATGAAATTTTGTTTTTGCTGCATCATCGGAAGATTTGATGCAAAATTTGTCAGGTGCTGAATTGTGATCATCTAGAGTTCGATAAGGTGAGAGAGATCCCAGAATTTATTTTGCTGAAGGCATTTTGTTCAAAAAATCTGCCATGGTATTTTGGATGACGTCAATATTTAATGAGAAGAAGATTCTTGGGCAGGTATTAAGAGGTGCGTAGCATACTTTTGTTTTTTGACGTGAGTAGCATTCTTTTCAATGTAGTAATTCATGCATTTGGTTGAATACCTCTATTTTGGAGGCTATCACCTCTCAAAATGCGTGGTGTGTAATTCATGTATGCTGGGTGCTGGCCTAGCTGGTACAGAAGACAGTGACATTATTCTTACCACCTGATCGCATTATCAAGCTCACATTTTTTTACGGTACTGCTCAGTGACCGAAACGGGAACCGACGCTGAATAGAACCGAAATGGGTAGTGGCTAATCGCAGCCTTGCTTCCTTTTTTTCTGAGCTGTGTTGTGCTGCTGGTTCAGGAAAAAAAAAGGCCACCGTTTTTTGATATTTTTAATATGTTCAGCAAATAAGAAAACTTCATGGAATTATCAAATATTGGTGGCTTTACAAAAAGTTCATGAATTAGAAAAGGTATATAAATTTGAAAAAAAAATCACAAAAGGAATTATGACTTTCGAAAAAAAACTGCAACATTTACAAAAAAACTCATTAATTTGAAAGAGTTCACAAATTTGAAAAAATGTATGAATTTGAGAAAAAATTCACAAAATTTCAAAGTTCACGAATTTGAGAAATGTTGGCAAAATTGAATAAGTTCAGGAATTTAAGAAAAGTTCACAAAAATTGAAAAAAATCATGAATTTGAGAAAAGTTCACAAAAATTAAAAAATTCATGAATTTGAAAAATAAGTTAAGCAAATTTGGAAAAAGTTCATACATTCTTAAAAATTCAGGAATTAAGAATGAAAACCTTTTGCCCGTTATTTTCAAGTTTAAGAAACGAATTTGAATAGCTTGAAAAATTCCAAAATTTTGTATACATGTACGTCTAGCAGTGCAGTATAACGTGTCATAATTTCACCAATATACATGCTTGCATGTGATAGATACAAAAAAGACAAAATACATGCAAATTTGGGGCCAGTTGTTTCAATTTTTGGGTCGAAATTTTGTCTTTTTTGTGCAGCGTACATTACAACATTTTTTCTAACGAAATTTCACACGTACTTAGACCACATGCATGCGTATTCATGTAAGAAGAATCAAATTTTTATACAATCTTTTAAGCACTTGTTTTGGGGGGTTCAAAATAAAGTGCTCCGTGCCAACTTCTGAAAATCCGTTTTAGGAGCGAGATGTCTTTTTAGGCGCGTTCAGCACCAGTAAACTCTCTCTTGGCGGACATTACCGACTGTACTAGGCCTCGGCCCACTACTGCTCCTCTGTTGGTGGTAAGTTGTTCGATACAGTGATAAAAAAAAGTTGTACGATAGAGTTTTTTCTGTTTAATATTTTCTACTCCCTGCTCTACTATAGAATCTCAAAAAATTAAAAATTGAAAATTAGCACGAATGTTAAAAACGTTGAAAAAGGCTAAGCTTTTGACCGGCTTGCCATGGACCTTTGACTTCTGACCTGTTCAATTGACCCGTTAACATTCTGGAAACATTTGACTGATGTGAGAAAAAGTTCACAAAATTTCGAAACGTTTGCAAGTTAAGAACAATTCATGAATTTGAAAAAAAATCATGGCTTTGCAAAAAAACATGAATTCCAAAAAAATCATGAAATTGAAAAAAAAGTTCACAAAGATTTTAAAAATGTTCATGAAGTTTATAAAAAATTCATGAATTTGAGAATAGATGATTTGAAAACAAAGTTAACAAAAAATTGGAATAATAAAGACAATTTTTTAAGAGTTCAGGAATTGGTGAAAGCTCTCGAATTTAATAAAATATAAAATAAAATAAAAAGAAAGAAATAAAAAAATTAAAAAAGAAGAAAAAAAAGACAAACAAAATGTGAAAGCCGGCCAAAAATATGTTGTGGAAACCAGAAGAAAAAACGCCAGAAAAACCGTCAGTACAATCATTGAAACGGTTCCCAATAAATAGGTGAAGAAGAAATGACCTACATGGGCCGGCCCATTTATACACTTGCCAGTGGAGGATATGCGCCGGTTAGTGAATTACAATATGAATGCGCGTGGTAGCTATATCTCGCATTAAGCGAGATCAAAGATGTTATCGCTGAACGGAATAGCACCTAGCGCAAGAAACTGAGCCAGACCATTAGCTCGCGGGGAGATCCTATTCGCCGCTCGCTGCGGCAAAGAGGCGCGGTTTCGCACACACGGGTGTCAAACTGGGCTGGCCCATGAATATAGCGAACGACAGTGCGCTTTAGCTAAAAAAGAAATACCACTGTCACGGGAATTCAAATACTGGACCTGACACTACACCAAACGTGGTACTACCAGTTGAGCTAGCAGTCGTTATCGATTCTATAACAGCGCCAAGCTTAAAGAACCAATCCCTTAGCAGATCCAAATTATATCTTGAATTTCAAAAGCATTTTTTATGAAAAAACCGAAGGGATCTGTGACACACAAGCAAATTGCTGATTTACAAAAAATACTGAAATATTTGTAAAAATCAGCTACATTTTTTTGAAAATGGGAACATTTTTTGAAATTCAAAGATAGAATTTGAAAACGCGAACATATTTTGAAAAATGTGAAACAAGAACATTTTCTCAAAATTTCAAATTGAAATTTTTTAGAAACTCCTGAAAAAATGAAAACATGCACATTTTTAAAAATTGGGAACAATTTTTGGAAACGGGAGCATGTTTTGAACTGCCCAAACATTTTTTGAAATTTGTGAACGAAAATTTCAAATTGGACAATTTCAAAACTCCTGAAAAAAATGAAAACGTGCACAGTTTTGAAAATTGAGATTTTTTTTTGAAAACGGGAACATATTTTGAACAGCTCGAACATTTTTTGAAATTTGTGAAAAATATTGAAACTGCACAATTTCGAAACCCCTGAAAAAAAAGAAAATCTAAACATTTTCGAAAATTCTGAATTCTTTTTGAAAACGGGAACATGTTTTGAACCGTCGAAATATTGTTTTTGAAATTTGTGAACAAAAATTTGAAACTGAACAATTTCGAAATTCAAAAATGTGAACGAGCACAATTTCCTGAATTATTTTGAACAATTTTCATAAATGGGAATTTTTTTAAAAATTCCTGAGCATTTTCTAATTCACGAACAAAGTTTAAATACACGAACATTTTTGGAATTTGTTAGCAAATTTTGAAACATGAATATGTTTAGAATTTTTGAACAATTTTTAAATCGGGACATATTTCTTAAACCGAACATTTTTTAGATTGTGAACAAAATTTAAAAAGATGAACACTTTTTTTAAAAATAAGCGAACAATTTTTTAAATTATAAAATTTTATGAAATTTCTGAAATAAAATTTGAAAACAGGAACATTTTCTAAGAAAAGGTACAAAATCTGAAAATTAAATTTTTAGAAAAATTTCTGAAAACATTCGTTGAAAAAAAGAAAAAGAAGAAAAAATAAAAAAGAGCAAGAAGAAAGAAAAAAGACAGAAAAAACATGAACAAGGGAAGGAAAAAATAAATAATAAAAACGAAAATAAATATAAAAAGGAAAAACCCGGTTCAGGAACCTTCTGGAAGGTTTCCAAAACCGGTAAAAACCCGGCTAGGAACAGTCTCAAAACCGGTGTACTTGGAACGCTTAACAGGGAAGCCCAGGCGGGTCGCTCGCATGATAGCCCCTGTGTGGAACCCCGACTGTGCGGAACCAGGATTCAAACCGGGGTCTCATGGATGAAAGGCATCGATTCTAGCCACATAGTTACAATCAAATTCATGGTATATACTAGAGAGCGTCCTACTTGAGGGTTAAACCGCTAGCTTTTTGTTGTTTTTTTCAGGGTTTTTTGTTTTTCTGTTTTCTTCCTTTTTCACCGGCTTTTCTACGTTAGTTTCTCTGTTTTTGTTTTTTTCCTTTTTCTTCAGTTTTACTTATTTTTGCTCCGTTTTATCAAAAAAAATCTTCTTTCTTTCTATTCCTTTTATTTCGGCTTTTTATATTTCTCATCAGTTTTTATTTGCTTTTTCCCAGGTTTCACTAGTTTTAAATTTAGATTTATATTAAACACAAGTTTTAATATATATTTCATATTTTTAAATGCTTTATTAACTTTTTGATATATACAAAAATAACATTTTCTCAATACATGGTAAATATTTTTTCTATACACTTTTAGCATTCATCGAAATGCTTGATTAATATTTTCAAATACAAGTTTAACATTTTTTAAGACATGGTCAACATTTTTTCAAAAAAAATTTAGTAATTTTTTAAATAAAAGATTAACATTTTTTATTACATGGTCAACAATTTTCCTATATACATTTTTTAAATGCTCGATTCACTTTTTTCAAGTACAAGATTAATTTTTTCTGTACATTTAATATTTTTGAAAAACAAGATTAATAGTGTTTGAATACATGATCAACATTTTTCCTTTATACTTGTTTTTTTTTGAAATGCTTGATTATCATTTTCTTCAAATACAAAAATAAACTTCTACACACATTTAACATTTTTGAAATACTAGATTGACCTTTTTTTTAATACATGATCAAAAATTTTCTATATCCATTTAATAGTTATTTTCAAATGCTTGATTAACATTTTTAATATATTCTTTTAACATTTATTTTCAAATTCTTGATTATCATTTTTATTACATGAATAACATTGCTTGATACACATTTAGCATTTTTCAAATGGTTTATCAATGTTTTAAAATGCAAGATTATCATTTTCCCAATGGATTGTCAATATTTTCTATACAAATTTAACATTTTCAAATGCTTGATTTACATGTTTCAAATTATTGTTTAACATTTTTTTTGAAATGCTAGATTGAAATTTTTTATATACATGATCAACTTTTTTCACGCAGATTGTACACATGGTCAACATTTTATATACATGATGAAATATTTTTCAACATGTTATGTAAATTATATTTTTTAATATATATGTTCATGATACTTGGAAGTGTAAAAAAAGTAAGAAAAATAAAAAAACGAAGTTGTGGCTTCCAGCATAGCTGGGCCGACCCATCTCGCGTTGCCCTTATGCTGGGTTCCCTAGGCCTCACATTGAGCGAGACATAGGGGCGGTCATGGCTGGGGAGAGGAACTCACCACTACGGAAGGGTTGTCAACAATCGCCTAGCATTAAACTCATACTTGGGCTGTTTACAAATGGTCTATGACCAATACCAGGCTAAGTTTTTGAACAGGGGGAAGCTGGTCCTAATAAGGCATAGTTGAGCAGCAGGAAAAACAAGACGCGCCAACCCAATTCTGCTAGCAATCACATGCACAAAGTGATAGTGAGACGTCCCCAGTTGCTGGCTTTGTCGTCGCCGCCGCCACCAGGAGGCAAGATGCCGTACCACCTCGCTACCTGCTAGTACAAGGTCAGCACGCTATTCCTCCAGCTCGTTCTGTGTTTCTCACAATACGGCGACCGGAGGGCGAAACCCTAACACTATTTCTTTTCCCTACCCAACTTTAACTAAATCCACAGTACCTATGCATACATACGTGCTTCGGATGATTCCATCGGTCAAAACTCTAGGTTGATATATATCATCGTGCGTTTTGCAAAACATAGGAATGGTTCCGATGTTGCCGGGACTCTCCTATGCTGCTGCAGGGATGATTCTAAGGGGGAGCGATGGGGGGCTAGACCCGGGACCTCCTATTTTACGCATTCTAAGTCAAACAGAGCAGCGACGCACAAGGGCAAACATGACTGGGCTGGCCCATTAGAGGCTCCCGCGAGCAGGCTACTGTGTACCAGCTTCGGTACCGTAGCGCTAAAATGCAAAAGTAATGCACTGACCTAGATTCGATCAGAAGATCTCATGTTCATGTGAGAGTGTTGCTAGCCACAGGAGCCAATGTGGGTTCTTGACTATGTATCGGTGCGAGACTGTAAGACTAACGATGGCGGCAAATCCGAAACCTTTTAAATTTTGAACGGAAACATTTTCCCAAAAAGGGAGCCAAAATTCTTTTGAAACACAAATACTTTTCATGTCTCTTGACCAAAAGTTTACAAAACATTTCACGTTCGCGGATTTGCGGCAAAAAAATTGTTCGTGTTTCCAACAATTTTGGACGGATTCAATGTGGGTTAATATTCTCACGTTTTTCAAATCAGAAACATTTCACATTTTAAATTTTAGAAACACAAACATTTTTCAAATCCGTGAACAAAAATTTACAAACTGAAAACACCAAACTGTTTTGAATCCCTGAACAAGATTGAAATTCTGAACAAAATTTGAAAATGTGAACAGTTTTTTCAAACACTAACATTTTCTTAAAACAGGAAAGTATTTTGAAACTCATAATCAAAATTTGAAAATTCAAACAATTTTATAATTTTTCAAACAAATTCTGAAAGCATGAAGATTTTGGGTATTTGTGAACAAATTTTAACGGGAACATTTTTGGAAATGCCCAAACATTGGTATTATTTGTGAGTAAATTATGAAAAAACATGAACAGTTATTACAAATATGAACATTTTTTAAAATCTAACAAATATGAACATGCGGACAATTTTTGGAAAAAGGAACATTTTTTAAAATTTGTGACTTTTTGTCGAAAACATCAATATTTTTCCTTCAAATTTATAAAAATCAGTTTTTTTTTCCAAAAAAACTATTGTTTATCAAACCTGCGCACTTTTCAAATTTTGAGAACAATCAAACATTTTAAAAAATATGACGATTTTTTTGAATATATGAGCAATTTTTAAATTGGATTTTTTAGAAAAGTATTTACAAAATTGGAAAATGAGAACAATTTTTGGAAAGGAGCACATTTTTTTAAACATTCCCGTGTAAAATTGCTAACACAATTTTTTTCCAAATTTGTGAACAATTTTTGAAAACAAGAAATTCTTTTGGAAACGTGAACATTTTTGAAACCCCAAAATTTTTGAAAACATGAATGAGTTTTGGTAATGCGAATAGTTTTAGATATTAGTGAATAATTTTTGAAAAACATGAACATATAAACAAACAATTGGAAAAGTTAAAAGAAATTGAAAGCAAAAGAAACAAAAAAGAGAGAAAAGGAGAGAAAAGAGTAACCGGGAAGAATAAAATCGAAAAAGAAACAGAAACAAAAAAAACAGATCAGGAACCTCCTAGAAGGTTCCCCAAACCAGAGAAAACCGTCTGGAACCTCCTGTAGTGTCGCCCCCCTATTGCGCTGCTGTATGATGAAGAAGCCCATTAGAGCCATTAGTCCAAATATCACAAATAGATAATTATAAAGCAGCCAACTTTGGGTGTAATCAAGCCGTGCAAGCAAGACAATCGCTGCTGATCATTATTCAACCACGCCGCAAGCTGATCGATCGCTGATCTCTTCCGTTTTCCACCACTCGCCGCCGGCTCGTCCACTCGGCGGTTGCGGACGCGAGTTGCGCCTGTACAGGCCTAGCCTCCTCGCGGTACAAAAGATTCTCGAACCTGTGGGATCCCATATGATTTTTTTTTCTGTGGCTGTCAGCGACTTCGTTTTTGGTTAGTCTTCATTTCGAACTCCATCTTTCAATCTAGGATTTATTTTGATGTACCATAAAAACAATATAACCAGAAACTATAACTATGAAATAATTCAAAAATATTTGCATGTCGGGTTATGCGTTTGTAGGCATGAAGAGGAAGAGTTTCGTTGAGAACACTTTCTAGCCAACTAGGAATAGTAACCAATTCTGAAGAAATTGTCGAGAGTTCTCATAGAGCCAAACTTAAATTTAAAAATATGTAAGTTTTATTACTATTGCAGAAACAAGCTATACTTTGAGTATCTAACCTCATGATATTTACTATGCTATATGATTCTTTGTTTGTGATTGATTCTTCTAGACAAGCCCCGAGCACTGCCGTGCATACGATAGTTTACCGTACGACTTATGTACGATCCAAACCGAATCACCATTGAATTGCATCATTTTCTTGATCGGTATAGTTCAAAGTAAGTCCCGTACTAAAATCGGATACAGTGGTTTACCTTCGGATTTTTTTATGATCTAGACCGAATCACAGTTGGATTGCATCATTTTCTTGATTAGTGTCATTTAAAGTAAGCATCATACTAAAATCGGATGTGAACTGTGGTATGCACAATACTTTCGTTCAGGCCCCTGCCCCCCTATCACCTTTTTCTGGCTCCGTCGCTGTGCTGCTGCATATAAACATCAACAAATTCTGTGGTATAGGTTGGTGCATTCGCATGCATCTTTTGGGTTCAATAATTATTGTTTTACTGATAGATATCTGTATGAAACCTCACCATTCAGTGAAGTGGCATGTACTCTTTTTAAGAGTTGTTAGAATCTTATGCTTCGTTTCAAACTGATTGCCATGTTTTGTGCGTAGAGCACCATTTGGTTTTCTTTCTTTTGCTGCTCATCAACATCAAGTACAGCGTGTAAAAGCACATTTGGGGATCACCAATACTAGCACTCGGAGGAACCTGGCAATATATTGTAATAACTAAATCATTTCGAATAAATATAACCAGTTTGTAGATATGTGGACAAGTGTATCATGGCAAAGGAGGTGGTCGTGTGAGGAGGAGGCAGTGTGGTTGGGCTCACCGTCGATCTGGATCCCGTGCTGCTGGAGAGGTAGGAGAAGACAAGGCAATGTCCGCGATGACTGCTGTGATGGAGTAAGAAAGTGGTGTCGAGTTCGTACCGGGTGTGACGGATCTCAAGTTAGTTGCAGGCTATGGCACGCGTGCGGTTGCGGCCTGTTGGTTGTTGATCGCTGGTTCCGCTTCCTGCTAGTGCATTTGTGAGAGGGATTTGACTTTTTTCTTGCGAAACGAGGGATCTTTGACTTTGACTGCTGACATGGCAGGTGGGATTCCAAAACCAGTGACATGTCAGCATCAATACCACTTTGCTTCGGTTTTGGATGAAAATTTTCCGGTTTTGTGACATGCAGGACTAAATGTTGCCCAAAAATTCTTAAGGGACTAGATGTAGACTTTTGGTAAACTTAAGGGATCAAAAGCATACCTTTCTCTTTTCTTTTTTGATAGACGTATCATGCATGGAACATTCTCAGCTCATTTGGTGTTTCTAACTTCAAAGCTATCTACATCGTGTATGTCTGATTTTAAGTATTCATTCGTTGCACTGCTGGATCCATGCAGTCGGCTGTGTGGTGAAATGTCAGAACTAGCCTCAATCCCCTTCAGTTCCAAGAGCACGTGAGGCACCGATGATAGGAGCCTTCCCAACGAGCTGCTCCACCATGTGATGTCCTTCTGGTCAATGGTGGGGGCCATGCACACAAGTCTGCTCTCGACGAGGTGGCGCTATCTCCGGGCTTCTACGCCATTCATTTGCATCGATCACCAGAACTTCATGGATGGTGACAAGTTAGATAAGATCGGGGATCGCTTGCTCGTTGCTGCTCTTACGTGACAACACTGCTTCCTTGGATGAATCCCAGATCTTTGTCCATGAAGTTGATAGTATCATGTGTTGTGAGTGGATTCTTCATGTCATGATGCACAAAGTTCATCTCCTTCATGTTTCAGGACCCGTGTTTCTGGATAGCACAACCATGTTTTGTATACAACACCTCAAAATAGTCAGGCTCCAATCTCTCTTGTCGAGAGATGAGTTCTTTAGGTCGCTGAACTGCGACTGTCCAATCCTTGAGCATTTAGAGCTAGAGCATTGTTGTTTGGTGGACTTGATGGAGATCTCATCGAGGTCACTCAAGGTTCTACATATCATTAGCTACCTTATCACCAAGGTGTCCTGATTTGTGCTAGCAATCTTACCCATCTCTCTATCTTAGAATCATGATGTCATTTCTGTGCTATATTAACCAGGGATATGTTCTTTCTAGTAACAACTTCAGTTAGCCTGAGATATGACACATTTCAGTTTATGGAAAGCACAATACTTGGTCATGGTCTACTTCTGGGTCATGGTCTACTTATGGGTCATTGGTCTACTTGCTGGCCTCTCACATCCGACGCCTTGGAGTTGCAGACACCATTACCTGAGGTACAAACTAGTTTTCTTTTCATATCCATACGAGTCTAGGTGAATATATTTGCTTCCTTGGTTAGATTTTGTTATATAGTTTCTTCTCGGATGTAAATTCAAAGGATCTTCACTTTTTTCAGCTTACTTGTTTCCCCTCCTATATATGTGTATCTTAACAAGCTAGCTTAAAAGTATCGAATAATCAACTACTAAACTCACTGTCATCATTTTGATTTCATCAAAGTTCACATCTGAGAGAGGTTTGCAGACATGCCCGGTGTTCAGCAACCTGACAAGTCTGTTGTTGGGTGATTGGAGCCTAGCTGCTTACTTCTACCCGCCGCGTCGCCTCCTACATCGTTCGCCCAAGTTGAACGAGCTAAGTTTTAAACTCGAAATGGTAACCACCTGGAACCATCTCTAAATACCAATTGACCCGCTGGAACAGTAGGACCTCTTAGGCCCTTGCTAATATAGTACCTTAATGTTGACACTCTGCAGGAGAAATGTAGTACATGCAAGGGTGCTAAATCTGCTTTGTAGTCGACAAGAGAGCACCGTTGTCGGGCTCAGGCAACTACCCTTGTATCGAGAGAATCAAAATCCACTGCCATGAAGAAGATTCAAGGGCCAACTCGTTGGTGCAGGCGTTGCTACCGCTTTCCAGCGGTGTGAAAATCAGCATCGAGCATCGCCGATCTATGCTAATCAAGACCTTGTTTTGTTATGGGAACCTGCCACCTTGTTAGTGTTTTGTTAATTTGTTGGGACATAGTCTTTTGGAGACGCCGACATTAGTGAGAAGTGAGCCCAAGAGAAGAGCCACACTTATTATCAGAAAGTAGTGGCCAAATGAGTTTCAAGATCATGTCTGGATATTTTGTGCGCACACGTTGCAATCAAATTCGCTATATATGTGTGATGGTTGATTTGAGCTAGTTCATCAACGTAGTCTAGTTGAGTGTCCAATGTAGTTGTGTTCTAGCCAAATATTGGATTGTTTTTCTCATATATATACTGAGCTCAAAATAGTGGATGAAAGTGTTGTTGACGAAATGTCATGGCATCAGTTTTCACCTTGTGTTCTAGCCAAATTAACCGATCACTATTTCTACCATTTTAAATGAATCAATTCAAGGAGTTGATTTAAATATGCAGTGACATTGCAACCTTTCTCGTGATTGCTTGTATTTGTGATATTGGCACAACTCATTTGATTCAAACTAGACTATGTGAAGGATAATTTTTTTGTACTTTATTAGAGAGTTGTGCGAAGGATTATTGTAGATGGTATATGTTTTGGTTGTTTTCCGCATATCATTAGTTTTCTGGTCTAGCCCATCAAAATACCCAAAATCTCTCATGGAGCCGTGGACCACGCTTAGCATTCACCACCCCATAGAGAGGTTTCTCATTCAGCTCAAGACCAATTTTACTAGTGAATTCAAGAGAAATTGTTCTTCATCTCTCGTTTGGAATTGTCCTTTTGCATCAAGACGCTTAGCATTCTGTTTGGTTTGTGTGTTTATTATTATTTTAAAATATTTTAAATATTACATTAGTTATTTGTTTTAAATATCACTGAACATTTATAAAATGTTCATGTGGTTAAAAAAATTGTTCGTAGCATTCAAAAAGAATTATCAAGACATTTAAAAAACTGGTCATGCGTTCCAAAAAAATGTTCATGAAATTTTAAAAATGTTTAAGCAATGCAAAAAGTGTTTGCAAAATTAAAAAAATGTGTCACAACATTCTAAAAAAATCACGTGCTATTTGGAAAAGCTCATGTGTTTAAATAAACATTCATGAAATTTAAAAATTATATTTTTACAATTAAAAAAACAGTGTAGGTTGAAAAACGGTTTTGTTTCATTATAAAAATGTTCAATGCATACTTGAAAAATGTTTACTTGTACTTCAAAAATTGTTAAACGTATATATAAAATGTTTCAGATGTATAGGAAAAATGTACAATGTGTAAAAGTTAAACATCAAAACATAAATTCAAAAAAGGTTAATTACGAATTTATAAAATATTAAACTTGTCTAAAATGTCTCTAATATATATGAAAAATTTACAATGTGTTAAAAAAATGAGTTGAAAAAAATGAAAAAGGAAAAAGAAGAAATCAATTACCAGTGGACATCGAAGAAAAATTAAATAAAACAAAGAAACACTAAAAAATAAAATATTGTTTTAAAAGATAAATATAACCTATGCTAGCATCGAAAAAAGAGAAAAATGCAGAGAGAAAAAGCGATACATAGCTGAGAAAAAGCGCCTATAGCGTCGAATCGGGAACCGACGCTCATGCGAACGGAAGTGGGCTGTGGCCTATTAAACTTCACTCCTTCGCTTCACTTACTTGTCAGTTTTGTGGTGCTGCTGGTTCAGGATTTTGTGATTTTGAATATGTTCGTGAAATTAGAAAAGTTCATGGATTTATGAAATGTTGGTCGGTTTACAAAAAGTTCATGGATTTGAAAAAGCAAAATAAATTTGAAAAGGAAGTTCATAAAAATAAAAAATAAACACGTTTTTTGAAAAAATTTAACATTTTAAAAAAACTCATAATTATGAAAGAGTTCATGAATTTGAATTTTTTTCACAAAGTTTGAAAAATTTGATGAATTTGAGGAAAGTTCACAAAAAATGAAAACGTTTGTGAATTTGAAAAAAGTATCCACAGATTTGAGAAAAACATTCGTAAGTTTAAAAATATTTTAGTAAAAAGTTTGTGAGTTTGAAAAAAGTATGCAAATTTGAAAAAGTAAAAAATCAAAACTCAGAGTCATCATTTTGATTTGATCAAAGTTTACACTCGAGAGAGGTTTGCTGGCATGCTTGGTGTTCAACAACCTTTCTCATGCTTGTTTGTATTCTTGATATTGACACAACTCATTTGAGTCAAACTAGACTATGTGAAGGGTAAGTTTTTGTTCTTTATTAGAGAATTATGCGAAGGATCATTTGCAGATGTTATTTTTGGTTATTTTTTTGAATATCATTAGTTTTCTTTTCTAGCCCATCGAAATGCTCAAAATCCCTTCTGGAGTTGCAGTTTCAGCTCCAACTGGTGAACCTATGTTTCACATTCACCATCCCATGGAGAGGCTTGTCATTTAGCTCAAGACCAACTTTAACATGCCTTTCTTCTTCAAAGCCATAGCGGCTGCTGCTTCGAATATCTTGAAACCAAACAATCCAAAGATCTTCGACAATATTCACCCACAATGGCTTCTTGGTTTTCTAGTTTCAAAAGAGATCTATTCCTCTTTTCTTTCGGGTTGCGATGTCGATACCCCATGTCAGGGCATGTTTGGCCGTCGCGACAAGGTCATCCTTATCATCGCTCTCGCGCTTATGATTGTTGTTCCTCCTTGACAATCCGCGAGCGCTCTTGGATCTGGGAGACTCTGGTGGCTTTGGCCTTGGATGACTTGGGCGCTCCTCTATCTTTCCCCTCGTTGTACTTTTGCTTGTTGAGGACCACTTACATCCCGGTAGTGTAGTTTTTGGCAATGTCGAAGAGCTCTGGTGTCATCTGTGGGGACTTGCGCCTGATCTTTTGAGTCAACTCCGGGCATCGGAGCTCGGTAGAGAAGGTGGTGATCACGTCTGTGTCGTGCACTTTGGCCCATGAGTCCTTGACCCAAGAAAAGGGGGGGGGGGGGTCACTTCCTCTTTGCTAAGCTTTGGAAATGTGCTGCCCAACTTGAACACAAAGTTTTCTTCTGAATGTTGTTACATGGTTGTATAAATGTAGATATCTTCTTCACATAAAGCCATTCCATCATCAAAGCTTCAACCGTGCTGATATTGTGATAGTCAAGAGGGAACTCTTATTAATCTCTTCTGGAATTGTCCATTTGCACAAGATCAGTGGAAGAGAATTTTTCCAAATAAGCAGAGGGGACTTCTATCTAGAGTAAATTTTAGTTTTCACCCCCTACATTGATATTTCTGGCACTAATTACCTCATTTAACAACATTTCATCCGGGTTACCCTATTTAGCAAAAGGTATGCCAATTTTTACCTCTCTTTTCATGGGTATTGTTACCACCAAAGAGCTACTAGAAGGAAACTACCAACTCCACAACTATGTTGTCATGTACGCAACTACGTTCGCACTCAAACGGTAGTTTGGGAATAGTTTACTCTATTGGTTGCTAGGCAGACAGTAAACCAGGGAATTTAACTAAGTACTAACTTAAGAATAAAATAAGTAATAGCTAGTGGGGAGTATTATATAGTAGTATCTTAGCTAGGTGTCCCCGCAAAAAAAACTAGTATTTTAGGTGGTCTCATTTGTTGCCATGCATGACATATAATAATATACAATTTATTGTGATACAGTCTTATAATATGATACTCAACGCTTTCTTTATTCATTTAATTCTATATCACCTCATCAAAATTGCTTAGTTGGCATGCATGATACTAGCTAAAAGGAGAAATAGACTAAGGAGAATTAATGCAACATTTACTTGAGCAAAGGTGGTGTCTAGGTGATGGGTCTCTAGCACTCGGCGGCGTTTAGTGATGTTAATCTATCGACCACTAATACTAGCTAGGTAACCGCCTCTAGTTATTGCCCTCCTCCTCCACCACCCAATCTCTTCTTCTCCTTCTTCTTCTTCTTCTTCTTCTTCTTCTTCTTCTTCTTCTTCTTCTTCTTCTTCTTCTTCTTCTTCTTCTTCTTCTTCTTCTTCTTCTTCTTCTTCTTCTTCTTTAGAGAAAAGGCGACGGCCGAGCCCGAGAAAAGGCTCGAACCTAGCCCGGTTTTGAATTAACAAAGCCATCAATCGGCCAGGATTACAAACAGACAACTTACAAGAAAAACGGCAAAGATACAAGGTGCTAGAACAACTCACAACCTAACAGCAATACAGGCAAACGAAAAATAGAAGAGGGGTCCCAGCCTGAATTGTAAAGGCCAAACGTCTAGAACAACAGCTACACCGGCAACAGGGTGAGAACACAAGCAGCACCAGCGTCAGAGGCCAACGCCATCACCTACTCCTGCAGAGCCTGAAAGCATGCCATCCTAATCAACCTCCAAAGAAGACCACAATCCTCTCGCCCTGGCTCGAAGGGCGCCGAACCGTCGGAAGGTAGAAAGCTCACCGAGAGCGGCATGAACAGAACCAGCAGAGCATCCCAGACGTGAGGAACCAGAGCTTGAACCACACCCACAGGACTACCATGACCTCACCACCGGGCACAGCCAACTGCACATCCAAACGCGAGTTGAAGACGATACCACAGACGAAGACCGACGGAAGAGGATGAACATGAAGGCGCCACCATCCGCCCACAAACAAGTAGCAAGCGCCAACCTTGCAGCCATGCGCCCCGGACGACGCCTCCAAGAAGGGATGCGACGACAGCACGCCGCCGCTGTCCGCAAGGGGAGCTAGAGCTTTCACCACCAGGATGCAAAGCAGCGATTAGGAGGGGACCTCAACAAGGCCTCCAAGGAGGGAGTCGACGCCAATGGCGCCGTCAATGTCGTGGCCGCCGCCAATGACCAAGGGTTTCCCCCGGTCCCGCTCCACACCCCGCCCACACGGTCCCAGATCTGACCAGAAGGGCGCAAGCCAGCTGGGAGGGACGAAGGTCTTCATCAAAAGCAGGAACGCCGGCCGATGGGGCGTCCCGCCACCGTAGAACACGTCCGCCGCAACCTCGCCGCCCACACGCCAAAGTCACGGATTAGCACCCACAAGCGCCGCTCGCCGCAGAGACGACGATGTCCGCACAATCCGGGGTCGCCGCCTCGGCATCCAACCACCACACGCATCACATCTGCAGCCAGCCGACATCCCCGCCACACCCACCAGGAGCATCTCCGTAGACACCACGCGCCTCCCCGGAGAACAAAATCACGTCTGCAGCGTCCCCAAAGGCCAGATCCGGCAAAAGTCGATGGCCAGCAGCCGCCAGGGCCCTGGATCCGGCGACTCCAGAACGACCGCGGCAAGCCTAAACAGGCGCAAGGCCGCCACCCTGGCCCAGAGTGAGGCAGCCGGATCTAGCAGCCAGCCGCCGTCAGAGCCACCACCAGCACCGGATCCGGCGGATGGGGCGGTGCCAGGGACAGTCGACGAGGGAGAGCGCCGATGCAGAAAAGGGGAGAGGCGAAACCCACAGCGGCGACCAGGGAGGAGGGGCGGGCTAACCGACGCAGATGGCGCGAGTGGACGTCTCGCCGCCGCCAACCACCGCGCGAGCCAGGCCCGGCGAAGGCCGACGGCGGCGGTGGGGGAGGGAGACCAGGGGAGTGGGCTTGTGGCGGCGGGCTAGGGTTTCGCCCCTGAGTGAACCAGGGAGGGCGACCAGGGAGGAGGGGCAGGCTAACCGACGCAGATGGCGCGAGTGGACGCCCCGCCGCCGCCAACCACCGTGCGAGCCAGGCCCGGCGAAGGCCGACGGCGGCAGTGGGGGAGGGAGACCAGGGGAGTGGGCTTGTGGCGGCGGGCTAGGGTTTCGCCCCTGAGTGAACCAGGGAGGGCGACCAGGGAGGAGGGGCGGGCTAACCGACGCAGATGGCGCGAGTGGACGCCCCGCCGCCGCCAACCACCGCGCGAGCTAGGCCCGGCGAAGGCCGACGGCGGCGGTGGGGGAGGGAGACCAGGGGAGTGGGCTTGTGGCGGCGGGCTAGGGTTTCGCCCCCGAGTGAACCAGGAAGGACGACGCGGGGGGGGGGGGGGGGGGGGGGGAGGGGGGTATCTTCTTCTTCTTCTTAATTTTTTTCGAGAGTATGCCAATGGCGTACTGTTGTAAATTGCTTTCTCTCTTCTTCTTAATTTGACTGTTGCCAATCTTCACTCAAAAGAAAAAAAAGACTGTTGCCAATCGAACATGCAGTGTTTTGGCTAGTTTTAGCATAGTAACCAAGTTGTGACTACAAATATTTCTCCCAGCAGCTAGAGTCTTGACCTGCTTAACCATGTTCAAAATTTGTGACGGCTCAGCACGGTCTATCAGTCAACATGTTTATCTAGTGTTGTGTAGTCCAACACTCCAACTACTAGCCGCCCATGTGATCACTGACGCCTGAGGTTTTTCAAAAGAGTAGGCAGTGATATATGCTTAAAGATATTATTTGACCCTCGATTCTGTGCAAATATGGTGAGCTACATAATAGTTAGGCACTTAATACCTTTCAGTGCTATTTTCTCCTAGTCACTGTCATACAATTAAGTTGCAGACTCCAACTTGATTACCCGCCGAATACTAGTAGAACACAGTACGGTATCTATGCTAGCTACTGAAAAGAGTCAAAGCTCAATTTTGAACAGGAAGAAACACGTGCATGCATTAGTCACAGTGGATACTAGCTAAGCTTGGATGCTAGTTAAGCTAGAAGTAATGTTGGACTTCCCAAACTGTTACTACTAGCTAGCTTGCCCGTGTGGACCGTGCTGGTATAACAGTTAGTCATACATAGCTTGGTACCCTGCACTCACTCTCTCTATATATTCTAGCTATCCATGTTAAGTGTCCTTACCTCCTTCCTGTGTTTTCTATGTGCGGCGCTGAGGACGGTTCTAATTTACGATGCTACATGATATATATATGTGAGACACTAACCAGCTAGCAGGTAGTATACATACACTCATGAGCTCACAACCCTCTTTGCCGAGACATATTGAGGTATGTATGCATGCTAGCTAGATCTTCTTTCTAAAGTTAGCGCTGTGGATTAATTAATTTTAACTTGCCAGGTCTCCTATCTGCACGCTAAGTTGCTTCACGATTTGTGATTTTTTTTTCTCTTGGCATATATATCAGTAATATTGTCATGTCAGCTGCATGATATGGTACCTTGTTTTTTCCTTTTTATTTTTTACTCCAAGTCAATATTTGTAAGCCAAGCTAGCTAGATTTGTAGAAACATCCATATGTTATGTTCGGTTAGGCCCTGGGTGCTGTCCATCTTTTCAAAAAAGTAAGTTATATATGCTTGGTTATTCACTGAGTATATAAAAATGAAATTTGTTCTCAAGTAAATTTAAGCATCATGGTTATATAAGAAGTTTATTCAATTCTAAGTGTATAAAAGGACTTCTAGTCGTACAAGAAGTTTAACGAAAATGATAAGTACCTGACGTCAGGTACTTGCACATGGCAAAACAAACGATTTTTATGGCAATTTTAGTTGATGCGTGGATGTCCATTTTTCTTACAAGCACAGCAATTTTCCTAGCAAAAAGATAAACTAAGACAGATTTGCCATGCTTGCCCACTAAACTTGCCATCCTCAACAAATATAAAATGTCACAAAAAACGTTCCTTTTGCCATGTGCACGTACCTGACATCGGGTACTTTATCAGATTCCAAGTTTAATCGATTTGTTCTCAAGTAAATTTAAGCATCATATATAGTTCTATAAGCATCATGCATGGTGTACAATATATACTCTAACATCTTAACAGTCCATTTATGTGACGTCCATAAAAGGACTCCTAGTCAATCCAACTCATAGAGATGTGCCTAACAAAATGAAGGGGAGGGAGTAACTCATACTAATGTTCTTGCAGGCCAAATAACAACATGGACTTAACAAGTCTTACCGCAGTGTGGTGGGCCGTGGCTCTTCTTTTCATCACCGTGTTAGTCACCAAGATTTCAAGAGCAAGATTCACCACCGTTGATCTACATCGTACAACAGGTCAACTTCCTCCCCTGGTGAATGGAGTTGCTCTCCTCAAACTATTACCTACCCTTTTCAACAAGGGTCTACCGGCAATGACGAATGATCTATATGTCAAATATGGCAGTGTATTCATGGTAAGTTCATTTGGAGTGAAGGTAACACTGTTGATCGGGCCAGAGGTGACGGCTCATTTCTTCCAAGGTCTGGAGTCGGAGATTAGCCACGGTAATCTGTTTGAGTTCACTGTGCCCATGTTTGGTGAAGCAGTTGGTTATGGCAGAGATACCGCCACCCGAACTGAACAAATGCGCTTCCATATCGAAGCATTGAGACCATCAAGGTTGAGGAGCCATGTTTATCCCATGCTTCAAGAAGTGGAGGTGCGTAGCAAACAGGCTGTGCCCTTACTCATTTGTTATCACTAGTGCAGAACCGGGCAATAGCACCGGTTCGTAAGACCCTTTAGTGCCGGTTTAGGAACCGGCATTAAAGTTTCGGCACTAAAGCCCCCCCCCCCTTTAATACCGGTTCAGCACGAACCGGTGCTAAAGGGAAACCACGTGGCACGAGCTAGCTCCGGGGGCCGGGAGCCCTTTAGTACCGGTTGGTAACACCAACCGGTACTAAAATGTTTGGGGGGTTTTTGGTTTTATGATTTCTTTTTCATTTAATTTTGTGTTTTCCATTTTAATTTTTTTTCGTTTGCTGGTATTTTACGGTACTACACATTGTACACGTTATATATATATTGTAGCGCTAAAGTACACCCGAGCGTAGAATCGCTAATCATGCGCTCCGGCTAGGTGGGCGGACCGGACGTCCGCGCGCAGTGCCACAAATTAGCCAACCAACAGGCCTCCCTCCGCTTGATCGTAAAAAGGATGGAAACCATCGTAACATCAATAATTGATTAACTGGCTGCATAGACCACCACGCCCAGCCAAATTAGCTGACCACATCTCTTTTAGTTTAGACCCTCGTAACGGTTTGCAAAATATAGTAAAATGATTACCGCACTAGATTTGCCTTGTTAACTAGCCGGGTAAATGACTTCTGTACGTGCCAATTGTTGTTAGCTTTGGGTATGTGGTAATTTGATTATGACACCTCATTACTACTAGTATTAAATTTTAGTTTTCCCCATTACTAGAAGTACAACGTGGCGTTACCATAGATTTATAATTGAGCCCAACTTGGCGTTACCATGAATTACTAGATCTACCACTTGTTGTTACCATACATGCAAAAGTGAACATAACGTGGCTATATAAGACCCTCCATTCCAGAGAAATAAATAAATTACTAGAACTACTACTTTGTAACGTGGTTAGCATCGGTTACCATCGGTTACCACCAAATTAGAAACAAATAGAAGTGTGATCCTTGTAACGTGGTTAGTGTGTTTTACTACATGTTACTCATGCTTTACGATCAAGTGGGAAGCAACTGCATGCCGGTTAGCGTGCGCGCCTTGAGTTGTTTAGAGGAGCATGAGCGCGTGTTCTGGCCGGAGTGCAGAATAAGGAATTTGCGCTCAGGCTTAGTTTAGCATACCTAGTAGAACCAATTATATATATATATATATATATATATATATATATATATAAATAGAATTTTTAGTAGAACCAATCATATATATATCATCAATGTCTCACAAACCATCATATTAATTTACACATACACACATGTATAGCTATATACAATTTCTCCTACATATGTATGTTGCCTTCGGAGCCAGTGGCATTAGCCTAATTGGTGCCTTCGGAGCACGATGACAATTGGAAGTGGTTCATGACCATGGCACTATATGTATAACAAACAACGTACGGGTAAGATAATTATACGAGTAACTATATATCCAAATCACACAAATATCAATTTTTATATAAAATTTCATGAACAAGAGGCTCACCATAAGGTGGTGCCGGCGACGGGACGGTGCGGGCGATCGACGGTGGTTACGACGGAGATTTAGAAGGCACTAAGTAAACCACATCTACATATGCAAACTAAGTGTTATTTTTGACCTCAAATTGCATATAAATCAAATACTAGCACACACACACACACACACACACACACACACATATATATATATATATATATATCCTCCCAAATTACTAAAATCACAAATTAATCACTATATAAAGCATTGCAAGAGCTAATCTAGCAATGAGAGATGAAAGGACAAAGTTGCTAACCTTTGTGATCATTTGAATGGATGGGGGCCTTCAAATCTTGACAAATTTTGGGCAAAATGTGTGATGAGCTCGAGAGGAAGAGGGAAAGAACAGAGAGGAGAGGGGAAAGGGGAAGAACAGAGCGAGCTCGGGTGGACGAAGGGTTTATGTAGGACGACCTTTAGTACCGGTTCGTGCCAAGAACCGGTACTAAAGGGGCTGGAGGGGCCCCAGTCTGACAACATCCTGCCACCACTGTCATTAGTACCGGTTCGTGGCACGAACCGGTGCTAAAGGTTCGCCACAAACCGGTACTAATGAAAGCGGCCCGGCTAGCCGTTGGAACCGGCACTAATGTATACATTAGTGCCGACTCAAATACAAACCGGCACTAATGTGCTTCACGTTTGACCCTTTTTCTACTAGTGTATTTTTGCCCCGAAAAGGGCCTCTAGCTCGGTTTATGCATGCACAGGCATCTTTTCGTTACAAAGTTTAAACCATAAATTACTCATCTGTTCTAGAGTACATGTTTACATACAAGTTGCACAAAACTTATGTTGTATCGATGCATTCATGCAGGGTTACTTTGCAAAATGGGGAGATGAAGGCATAGTTGATCTAAAGCTTGAGTTCGAGAAGTTACTCATGTTGATCTCAAGCAGGTGTTTGCTCGGAAAAGAGGTTCGGGAGAACATGTTCGATGAAGTCTACACACTATTTCACGAGATTGAAGACAATGGTGTGACTTTGATCAGCTTCTTGTTCCCATATCTCCCATCTCCAGCAAACCGGCAGCGAGATAGAGCGCGCATAAGGCTAACACAAATCCTTTCCGATGTCGTCAATTCCCGTAAGAACTCTGGCAGAGTTGAGGAGGACACGCTGCAGAAATTGATCGACTCTAAGTACAAAGATGGTCGCCCTACAACGGTAGAAGAGGTAGTCGGGCTAATCATTGGCTTGTTGTTTGCTGGAAAACACACCAGCTCTCACACTAGTACTTGGACTGCAGCTTGTTTACTCAGCCATCCAACTTTCTTGAGAGCTGCCATTGAGGAGCAACAACAAATCAGTAGCAAATACAAGGACATGGGGCTAGACTACAATGCATTTATAGAGATGGATACACTACATAGTTGCATCAAGGAGGCACTAAGGAAGCACCCTCCAACACCAATGCTGGTCCGCAGAGCACATAAGAGCTTCATGGTGAAGACGAAAGAGGGCAAAGAATATGACATCCCGCAAGACCACATCGTAGCAACTCCCACTATAGTCAACAATAACATCTCTTATATCTATAAGGACCCTCAGGTATATGATCCATGCCGGTTTGGCCCCGAAAGAAGAGAAGACAAAGTAGGTGGCAAGTTCTCTTACACGTCATTTAGCGGTGGACGACACATTTGCACCGGGGAGGCCTATGCTTACATGCAACTTAAAGTGATATGGAGCCATTTGCTGAGGAACTTTGAGCTCGAATTGATCTCCCCTTTCCCCAAGACAGACTGGAGCAAGTTCTTGCCAGAGCCACAAGGAAAACTACTCGTAAAATATAAGAGGAATGGCATTTTGCAGTCACTTAATTAGTTGATCTACTGCAACCTATATGTGTATATGTACGCTTACTTCTGTGTAATATCAATGCAATCGTGTTTGGATGCCACATTTAGTGGCGGACTTGGCTTTGAGTGCTAGTAGTTCCGTACCCACAATTATGTTCATCAAGAAATAAATACATAGTCTTGGTTGGTTTCTATGTCATCCGTCCTTTTGTGTCCTTCCACTACTTTTTTCTGTTGCATTTGAAAAGATTCCTGGTTGGCAGATTTTGTGAGGCTTGCACTAAATGGAGTATTCACCCCTAAAAAAACCAAATGGAGCACTCACTATTCACTACTGAAATGGCCCGGATTGGTAGTGCGTCCTGTTGGACACTCGGCAAAGGATCTCATAAACCGAGTGCAAAAAAAGGCCCTCGGCTAAGGTTGGACACTCGGCAAAGCCTGTTCTTTGACAAGTGCCATTCAGAAAGCACTCGGCAAAGACATGGACTCTCGGCAAAGGCCTAGACACGTATGGTGGCCTTCATCTGAAAAGGATATTCCTACCATGCATCTGTGATCTTTTGTCAGTAATAGCATAATCTGTAGAAGTGTGCGTGTTTCAAGTTCTTGTTGAAAACCACGGCCTCTTTCTCCCCGATTATTGTGTTTTGCGAATTTTACGAACCAAAGAGGCCCTATGCATGCCCAATTATTATTCCTTACAAAAAGGGTCGCTGATTATTTACACACACACACAGAGAGAGAGAGAGAGAGAGAGAGAGAGAGAGAGAGAGAGAGAATATTTTGCTAGTTAAATTCATAGTCAAAACGTGGCCTAAGATACAAACCAGAAGCGAGGGAGTAGTATTTTCTCTGGTAGTCATTGCCAGACCCAGACTATTAGGTTGCAAACTCCAACTCGGGCACGAAACCATGGATTACGACTAGCTAGGACTTGACGTTCCATACGTGGGGAGTACGGCAGCACTGGTTCTAGACACCACACTATGTACTCAAAAGTCAGAGATATTTCCAACCAAGAAGAACCAACGGTCGGGCTCGGGCATTAGTCACAGTGTGGCTGCTAGCTAGGAGTAGCTGTAATTGATGTTGGACTTCCCAGACTGCACTCACTCACTCTCTCTGTATATATTCTATATATCGATGTTCATATCCTTAGTTGCCTTCCTGTGTGTTACTCCGCACAGATCTCGCACTCACTCACTGCTAGTTAGCTAGCTAGCAGAGATTGCAGCCCTAATTTGATGATAGTGCAGACATACCATTTAACTAGCTGCTACTAGCTAGTACGTGAAAGAGACGAATAAGCCTCTACGTATTGACGTATGCATGCATGCTGCCACCTCTTCTGTTCATTAGAGTTTGGTGCATGCGCGTTGTTGAGGCAATATAATGAAACCATGCATAGTCTATTCTACTAGTATTCTGTACTTTTAATCAGTGCCGTTAGCGATTTATTCATTCTCCTTTTTTGGCTTTTTTTTTATTTTCTACTCTCAGTCAGTATTTGTATGCCACTAGCTAGATCCGCATAAACATCGATATGTTATGCTTGGGTGTTCACCGAGTCCATAAGAATGTGATTTGTTCTCAGGTAAATTTAAGCTTCAAGCATGCGTGGTTATATAAAAAGTTTATTCAGCTGTTGTACATGTAGGGAAGTGTACAATATATGTACTGTCAACAGAACAACAACAGTCTATTTAGAGATGGGCCTAATAAAATGAATGGGAGGGAGAGTAACTCATACTAATGTTCTTGCAGGTCAAATAAACATCACCATGGACTTGACAAGTCTCACTACGATGTGGTGGGCCATAGCTCTTCTTTTCATTACTGTATTGGCCACCAAGATCACAAGAGCAAGAATCACCAACATTGATCCACAGCGTACAACAGGCCAACTTCCACCCATGGTGAATGGACTTGCTCTCCTAGGATTATTACCTACCCTTCTGAAGAAGGGTCTACCACCTATGTTCAATTATCTATATGTTAACTATGGCAGTGTCTTCAGTGTAAGTTGCTTTGGAGTGATCAAGGTAACACTCTTGATCGGGCCAGAGGCGACGACTCATTTCTTCCAAGGTTTGGAGTCAGAGATTAGCCATGGTAATCTGCTTGAGTTCACAGTGCCCATGTTTGGCAAGGCAGTTGGTTATGGTAGAGATACCGCCACCCGAATGGAACAAATGCGCTTCCACAGTGAAGCACTGAGGGCATCCAGGTTAAGGAGCCATGTTTCTCCAATGCTTCAAGAAGTGGAGGTGCGCCTTTTTACTCTGTGTGTGTGTGTGTGTGTGTGTGTGTGTGTGTGTGTGTGTGATGGACGTGTGGTGTATTAATTGACTCATGTATATGCACAGGATTTCTTTGCAAAGTGGGGAGAGGAAGGCGTAGTTGATCTAAAGCTTGAGTTCGAGCAGCTACTTATGTTGATATCAGGCCGATGTTTGCTTGGAAAAGAGGTCCGGGAGAATATGTTTGATGAAGTCTACACACTTTTTCGCGAGATCGAAAAGGGTGTGACCTTGATCAGCTTCTTGTTCCCATATCTCCCAACTCCAGCAAACCGGCAGCGTGATAGGGCACGTATAAGGCTAACAGAGATCCTCTCTAATGTTGTCGAGTCCCGTAAGAGCTCTGGGCGAGTGGAGGAGGACACGCTGCAGAAACTGATTGACTCCAAGTACAAAGATGGTCGCCCTACAACAGTAGAAGAGGTAGCCGGGTTGATCATTGGCTTGCTGTTTGCTGGAAAACACACCAGCTCTCATACTAGTACTTGGACTGGAGCTTGTCTTCTCAGCCATCCAGCCTTCTTAAGAGCTGCCATTGAGGAGCAACATCAAGTCGCCAAGAAATACAAGGACGGACCAGAATACAATGCCTTCTTAGAGATGGATACGCTGCATAATTGCATCAAGGAGGCGCTGCGGAAGAACCCTGCAACACCACTGCTGGTTCGCAGGGTCCATAAGCGCTTCACGGTGCAGACGAAAGAAGGCCAACAATATGACATCCCGCAGGACTACATCGTAGCAACTCCTACTATAGTAAACAATTATATCCCTTACATTTATACGGACCCTCAGGTGTATGATCCAAATCGGTTTGGCCCAGAAAGAAGAGAGGACAAAGTGGGTGGCAAGTTCTCTTACACATCATTTGGTGGTGGAAGGCACGTTTGCACTGGAGAGGCTTATGCTTACATGCAACTCAAAGTGATATGGAGCCATTTGCTGAGGAACTTTGATCTCGAATTGGTCTCTCCCTTCCCTAACACAGACTGGAGCAAGTTCTTGCCAGATCCACAGGGAAAATTACTCGTGAGATATACGAGAAATGGAATTTAATTTGCAGTCGCTTAACTATATGATCTACTTCTACTTGTATTCATGCAATCAATATGTACTGTATGCATATGTCTTTTGATATGTGTAACATACAAAAAAGTATGTTAGTATTTGTATGACACATACTTGTATTGGGAGACAATGATGTTACGTTCAGTAGCGGACTAGGGTTTGAGTATGGTCAATACCCACAACTATGTCCATAATAAATAAATATATTGTCTTTGTTGCTTTCAATGTCTTTCCTCTTTTTTATCCTTTCACTTCTCCTTTGTTCATTCGAAAAAATTCGTGGTAGGCACACTATCTTACGCTGATATTTCTTGCAATCTTGCACTGATATTGACAATGACGGAACGAGAGCGCGGAGGGGAGGGGAGGGGTGGTCACTCGTCAGTGGTGACTCCGATGAATAGTCTATTTTCACTTGGAAAACTTATCACCGATGAGCCCATGGGTTCCTCCATGTCCCATCACTACCCATATATATATATATATATATATATATATATATATATATATATATGAGACATACTATAATTTCTTAGTGTCCCAATCATGCACACAATGGCAACCATGTACGTCAACCCAAGGTTAAACTTGAACTGATTCTTAAATCTTAATTTTTTTTGCGAAAGATTCTTAAATCTTAATTACAATACTCCCCCCGTCCGTAAATATTTGCCGGACAAATGGATAAAAATTGATGTATTTAAAACTAAAATACGTCTAGATACATTCATTCTTTCGACAAATATTTTCGGACGGAGGGAGTACTAAATTTGGGTAGTACATTCAGCATTCTCATACGACTGAGTAGATTCCTTTCTCACGTAGCAGCCCAGGTGTGCACTAAAAACATCTTCCCAACCATCAGAAATAAGACCTGCATGTCTTTCTTTTTGTTTACTTATACAATTGTCTACTCTGTCCACAAAAGAGTAGCATGAGTGCATGCCAGTCTAAGCTAAAACTTGAAACGAATCATAGATACACGCAATTTCCTTGCTCGTGACGTGACAAGCAGAGTAGAAAATTGTCCCCAGTTAGCAGTATCATTAAATTTGCATGGTAGAATGGTCATGTTTGTCGCATAGTAATATACTAGCGTGGATTGGTATCTACGTAGCAGCTCAATTGATATCTCCCGAACCACCACAAATACGACTTGCATGCATTTCTTTTGTTTATTTATATTATACTCCCTCCGTCCGAGAGTATAGTGTATACTAGATTTTTTTTTTCAAGGTCAAACCTTATCAACTTTGATCAAGTTTATATAGAAAATTATCAACATCTAGAATACGAAAACAATACCATTATATTCATCATGAAATACTTTTTTATATGGTATATATTCTTTTATTGTAGATGTAGATGATTTTTTCAGCAAACTTGATCAAAGTTTACGAAGCTTGATTTTCATGAAAACCAATGTTCACTATACTATGGGACGAATGGAGTACAATTAAAAAATGTAGGCCAACAAATGTCACATGCAATGAAGCATACTTTTGTCTATTTTTAGTCCACAAAAGAGTAGCATGCATGCATGCATGTCAGTCTAAGCTAAAACTCGAAACCATTCTTAGATACGTGTAGCTTTCTCGCTCATGACGTGCCTAGTAGAGTAGACTAGAAAATTATGCCCAATTCTATTATTATTGAATTTGCACAGTTTTACCTATATATATATATATAGTTCGCATTAAAATATTTAATTAAAATGGTTTATATTTAGAAACGGAGGGAGTAGATTGCACTCCACAGAGCAGCCTAGCTGTGCACTGAAAATGATCGCATGCTGAGCTCCTCCAACTGTGCAAAAAAGCCCTTCAGGATCTGATATTTACGCATAAGTCCAGAATTTCGGCCGCTGCAGTTGGATCTCAAATCCAAGGGCTCTCGGGATCCCGTATTATTTGAGCACGGGACGCCTCGTATCATCTGATACTTTCCACACTGGAGGCATCTTCCCAACCACCACGAATATGACTTGCTTGCTTGCCTTTCTTTTATTTATTTATATAATTAAATAAAGTTAGGTCAATAAACATCACACACAATGAAACATACTTTTGTCTACTCCTAGTCCACAAAAGTGTTGCATGCATTTACACAGTAGGAGCATGTCCTACTGTTTTCAGGGTAAAAAAGAAGATTTGCATGCATGCAATACCGGTCTGAGCTAAAACTTGAAATGAGTCTAGATACAAGTAGTTTTCGTGCTGGTGACATGCCTAGCAGAGTAGAAAGTTGTGCCCGCCTAGCACTACTATTAATTTTGCGTGGTAGAATGGTCATGTTTGTCATATAATACACGTATTGAGCAGGTTGCTTTCCACCTAGCAGACTAGGCGTGCACTGAAAGTATCCTCCCAACCACCACAAATACGACTTGCATCCCTTTCTTTTGTTTATTTAAACAATTAATAAAGGTAGGTCAACAA
The DNA here is from genome assembly GCF_056163025.1 of Triticum urartu. Lineage (NCBI taxonomy): Eukaryota > Viridiplantae > Streptophyta > Magnoliopsida > Poales > Poaceae > Triticum > Triticum urartu. Next base: position 6,346,936 of record NC_141877.1, read on the forward strand.
ACGGCACATGCAATGAAACCGACTTCCTTCTAGTCCTAGTCCACAAAAGAGTAGCACATATTCATGATAGTCTAAGCTAAAACTTGAACCAAATCTTAGATCTGCATAGTTTCCTCGCTCGTGATGTGACTGCTAGAGTAGAAAATTATGCCCAGTTATAGCGGCCCATAAATGTGACCTAATGGCCAACAATTAATAAAGGTAGGTCAACAAACGGCACATGCAATGAAACCGACTTCCTTCTAGTCCTAGTCCACAAAAGAGTAGCACATATTCATGATAGTCTAAGCTAAAACTTGAACCAAATCTTAGATCTGCATAGTTTCCTCGCTCGTGATGTGACTGCTAGAGTAGAAAATTATGCCCAGTTATAGCGGCCCATAAATGTGACCTAATGGCCAAAGTATTTCGTTATTTAGACAATTCAAGGATAGCTATTCTTTCAAAGGTCTTAACCGACCTTGTACCTTCGACATATTGGTTTAGAGGACCAACCGACCAGGTAGTCATCTCCTCTTGGCGGGATTACCTTCACGTGCTACCATAACCTTGTAATTTCCAACCTTAATTGGTTGTCTTTTTTTCAAATATCAAATACCACAGATGTTTGGATCCAGGATATGGTTACTGAAGGGACGAATGGTTATGAAGATCATGCCTTACTATAGCGCTTTAGCATCAAAAGTCACTTGCATGGTTACACCCAGAGAGTTTTGGGAACCGTCTATCGTGAAGTTGTCTCAAATGATAGTAGTTGATGGATGACAGACAACAATACTATATTTTCCTATTTCTGTACGACAAAACACTAGCTGAGTAATATCATGAATTTGTTTAAATGTCCCTTCTCTACTAGAGAACGTAGCCAATTAGACACCTTTTGGCTAGTTAATGTTTGTACTTATACCATGTCGTGTGATGAATTTTTAGACTAGTAGCATGCTAGAGGTTGTTTGCAATATCATGAAAAGTATATGTTAGCAGTGACATGGATTAGACTCACTAGTAAAAAAATGCCCATTTGTCCTGGTTCCAGATGCCCATTTGTCCCGGTTCCGGAACCGGGACTAAAGGATCGGTACTAAAGCCCAATACCTTTAGTCCCGGTTCGCCTACGAACCGGGACAGATGGGGCTCCATGTGGCCGCTGCGGCTTGCCCAGGCAGGAGGGCCTTTTGTCCCGGTTGGTAGCACCAAACGAGACCAAAAGGCATCCACGCGTCAGCAGTTCAGGGGCTGGGGTTTTTGTTTTTTTTTGAAAGGGGGGAGGGAGTTTGGGGTTTTGGGGTTTTGTAGGGTTAATTTAGGGGTTTCATATATTGTGTTAGCTAGCTAATAGAGAGAAGTGTCATCTCTTATCTCCGTGCTTGGTCGACGCTACGTACTATACGTATAGAGAGGACTCGACACGCTAGCTAGTAAGCAAATGAAGGAAACCATTAAGTACAGAAGATCGTCATGAACATATACACAGAGAAGTGATCAGCCTCTCCTTTTCCGAGAGATTGGTCCGACAACAAGTTTTCGTATATCTATCCGACGCTACTGGCTACATATATACAATATAAGATCTCTTACAATCCCCTAACATCTGAACTCAACTTCCACATGGTATTCTTCGGCTTTATTGATGACGTGGTCAAGAAAGAATCCCACCAATTCCTCTTGAATTGCTCGTATGTGATCTTGTGGTAGGAGTTCATTCCGCATTTGCCACATCTAATTTGAAGAAGGGGGCCAATACATATATATGAATGAAACTCAACACAAATGATGGTAATAAAATAAAATTATGAATATTATTGCTTACGCACTTCATATTGTTTTTTAGAGTAGCCCCGCTTATTCTTGGTCGTTGTGTTGTAGATAAACTCGCAAACGTAGTATCCACAGTAATCATTCCCAGGTTCCTGCCACAAGCACTTTACGAGAAATAGAGGTCAATCAAATTGATAATCAAGCATTATAAATGTTATTGATGAAACTAGCTAGAATCAATGGGAGATGCGCGGAACTAGCTAGTAGTACTTACTTTGGGGTGTGTAAATCGCAGCTCCCCCTGCAGTCCCGGAGCTTGTGCGGTGAACTCTTTCAAAACCCCGCCAGACAAAGAAAACAATTACTTGATATCAGGAAATGAACAAAGTTGCCGATATGGTGCGATAATGATCGATTGAACTTATTTCTCGAGCATTTTAGTCATGGTCGCATACTCCTCGGGATTTTTTCGTCTCGAGTCTAAGACGTTTACTAGTCCCTGCTCAAGCTTAATCTCTAGGAGAATAAAGTGGAAGCTGCGCACGCATGCATAACTCATCAATTACATTACTATAACCTCGAGTAACAAGGGAAACCGAATATGCACAAGACAGTAAGAGCATCTCCAGCCATTGGCCCCCCAGGAGGGGCTAAAAATCGCCCCCTGGGGGCGCACCGGCGCTAAACCGCGCACTGGGGCATGATGCCCCCCAGTCGCGGCGCCCACGTTTTTTTGAAAAAGTCAAATACAGGGCAAACAAGGCTCAAATTTAATGCAAACATCGGCGAGCTCGTTCAAATTTAAACATATTTTACAAAAAAAGAAAAAAATTAGTACGGGCTGCCCCCGCCGTCTCCATCGCTGCACCTCGCCGTCTACCTCACCGCTCCCCGCCGCCCGCCGCCCGCCTTTGCAGTTCTACATGCCGAGGAGGCGGTAGAAGCGCGTGTAGTCGCCGTCTCCACCGCCGCCGTCGTCGTCGTCCCCGCCTCCGCCGCCGCCGTCCCTGCTGCATCCCTCCCCCGGTTGGCGCGGCGGGTTGGACGGTCCGGAGGCGTCGTCGTTGTCGTCGCTGTCGAGGAAGACGATGCTGTGCTCGTCCTCGCGCCCACACTTGAGGGCGGAAATCTCCTCCAGGGCCAGGCTATCTCCTCGTACTCCACCGCAGGGCGTCCTCGTCGGAGAAGCCGCGCCGGGCTATCTCCTCATACTCCGCGGGGAGGACGGGCTCCGGCTTGGGCTCGACGAGGACGAAGCGGCCGGTGGGTGGGGGGGGGGGCGGAGTCGCCGATGCGGACGCCGGAGCTGCGGGTACGCGCGCTGACAGGCGTGTCCTGGGGCTCCGGCTTGACGGGGCGGAGGCAGGGAGAGCCCGACGAGCGGCCGGACGAGGAGGAGGACGCCCCGGGCCGCTCCATGCGCCTCGGCGCCCAGGAGCTTTCACGGCGGCGTGAGAAGGATGGGGGAGCAGGGTACTCGAGGCGCGGCGTGTTGCCGCCCTTGATGTACTTGAGGACGGCCTCCAACGTGCAGCCGGGCACGCCCCACCACCGGCGACGGCCCTCGGAGTTGAGCCGCCCGAAGGGCACGACGCCGTTGGTGGCCTCGAGCTGCTCGGCGTGACGGCGGCGGAAGTAGGGCTCACAGAGCGGGCTGTCGGGGACGTACCGTGGCCTCTCCCTCGCCGCCCGCGGCAGGGACGCGCGGATACGTGCGATCTCCGCACGCCGCGCCGTCCCGGTGGGTGGTGGTGGCACCGGCACGCCGCTGGCGCTGATCCTCCAAGCCCCGGGCACCCGCATGTCCGGCGGGACTGGGTACTCGGCCTCGAAAAGGAGGCGAGCCTCGTCCTCGTGAAGATGGCGGCGCCCGAAGCCGTTCGCCGCCGCGCCGTCGCCTGGAAAGCGCTCGGCCATTCTTCTCAACTGGAGACGGCGAGAAGAGGAAGGGGGGGGGGCAGAAATGGGCGCGTCGGCATGGAGTATCTGTGCGTGTCTCCGGCGCACTGGCGGTCGGCTTATATAGGCGGAGGCGCCGCGTGGTAGGCTTGGCCGGCACGTTACGCGTGGCGTGATGGCGTGGCGGCCGAGGGGACGCGCGTTGCCCGGCCTTCACTGCGCCGCCCGTGAGGCATCAATGGAGGCTGACTGGTGCGGCAGCGCGCGCAGCTTTGGCATTGATTCGCCACGGGAAACGAGGCGATGAGGACGACGAAGCGGCGAGAAGAGAGTTGAGTCACTGACGCGGCTGGCCCGTGGCTCTTCGCGCCAAAAACGATTCGCCCGGCGCCCCCGAGCGACCCCCAGCGCGCCGGGTTCGGGTTGGGTCCGCCGGCGCCAATTTCGGCCCGAGCCAGCGAAAACTGGGCCCTTGGGGGCGCGACTGGGCCGATTTTTTGGCGCCGGCGGCCGAAAAATCACCTGGGTGGCCTTCTTGGGGGCGCGGCTGGAGATGCTCTAACACTCACTTGAAGTTGTAAGGAAAGAGTATTTTATCTTTGTTTTGATTTTGAAGCAACGACCGTAGCAAGTTGGCCTCGATTTCTTTGGCTTGCTATTTAACCGTCCATTCATCTATGAGATTTGTGTTAATGAACCAAATATCCTAGATTTCTGCTTTTCTGCATTTGATGATCTTCAATTTGCATAATATAGTAAGGATAATTATATATACATGCAATGAAAGAGTTGTGCTATATATAGAGACTTAATTAAAGAAGCAGTACTTACAGACAGTAGCAAGTGATGATTATTTTATCGAGGGTCTTTTGATTGAAAAACTGGAAGAACTCCTCAAATGGAACAGACAACAGATCAATTCCAACGAGGTCGTGCTCCTTTTTAACTCTCAGCGTCAAAATATCCTTCCCAGACTCGTTGCAGGTTTTCATGTACCACTCATGGAATCTTCGCATCATCGTTGTTAGAGGAGGATGACCAGGTTTGACGAGAGGCTTCCCGTGCCGGTATTTGAATTCGTCCACCTCCATTGTATCAAAATGTGCATCGTCGGGCAGGTAATCTGCAGGATTGGTACCGGGCACCATCCCCGGATTATTAGCGACGATATCGCTAGACACCTTGAGCGGGGGGCACGATTGGTTCGCTTGTTTACCAAGCCGGGGATTTTTTCCCACTTCTTCGTTCTGCTAACCTTCAATCACTGCAAGTACTTCCCGACCGCTCCGCTTCCTGATATGACCTTTCAATAATGCGCTTATAGTTGGTTTGCGGCGGAGACGGTGGTGGTCGCTTTAGGGCATCGATAGTGTGCTGAACTTTCATGGGATCTATCTTCTCCTCCGGAGGTGGATGTTTCATAGCTTTTCGCGTTTCAAAGAAGTCCTTAACATAGGCTGGATAGATCTCCGTGTTTTCCTCCACGGTCCTCTCGTATGGTAACTTCTCTAGAGGCCTGAGAGATGGACCGAGTTTGTATTGCCTCCCGCCTCTGACTGTACTGCTAGACGCCAGAGCAGCCAGAGTGGCAGCGACTGTCTTCTTTTGTTTCTTACGAGGCAGAGAAGGAGGCGGAGTGCTACGACGCGCTGGAGCAGCCGGAGCGGCGGCGGCTGTCTTCTGCCGTTGCTGACGAGGCGGAGGAGGAGGCGGGCTGCTCGGACGCGCCGGAGAAGGAGGAGGAGGAGGCAGAGTGCCGCCACACGGCGGAGCAGCCGGAGAAGGAGGAGGAGGAGGCGGAGTGCCGCCACGCGGCGGAGCAGCCGGAGAAGGAGGCGGAGTGCCCTGATCACTCGCCGGAGGAGGAGGCGGAGGAGGAGGTGGAGTGCCCTGACTCGCCAAAGGAGGAGGAGGAGGCATCCAGTTCGGAAGGTTGATGAGCTCCTTCCGCCATAGACATGGAGTCTTCAGAGCAAGACCCAGCTGAGTCTCCCCTTCACCGGTAGGGTGGTCAAGCTCGAGCTCCTCAAATCCCTTCGTTATTTCATCCACCTTCACAACAACATAGCCTTGTGGAATCGGAAGGCAGTGAAAAGTTGTGTCGGGTTGAGGAGGTGCAACAGAGCCGACAGCCGCCTTGACTTTGAGGTGCTGCCAATGCGTCATAAGGTGGCAATCTTGAGCCTCCGTGATAGCATCCACGGGGTAGCTAGGAGAAGTCAGGCTGCTGAAGGAGCTCGGTGGAAGCCACGCTGCTTCTCCGCTGAGATGGTGGGGTAACTTCTGGGGTAGCTCCGTGCCGCTAAGATGGTTGGTCGGCTCCTCGCTGGCTCTCAACTTGTTCCTCTAGCTTTAGTACTCTTGTATTGAGCTTCTGCAGATCGCTCAGCTCCTGTTTCCTCTTCCTCTCCTGGGTTTTGTAACCGCCTGCGTCGGGAAACCCAACCTTCCATGCAACGGAGCCTGCCGTGCCTCGTGTTCGTCCTGGGTGCTCAGGATTGCCGAGGTCCTCTGTGAGCTCGTCGTTCTCTCTGTCGGGAACGAACGTCCCTTGTTGCGCTGCGGCGATATACTTTTGAAGCTTCTTGACCGGTATTTCAAGTTGCTTGTCCGTCCAAACTCAGCCTGGTACTTTCTCTCAATTTTTCTCCATTGCGACCCATCAGCGGGTGCTCTCAACTTCTCGTCTTTCTTACGATCCTCTCTGTGCCATCGCATCAACTTGGCATGCTCTTTGTTTCTGAACAGACGTTTCAACCGTGGTATTATAGGAGCATACCACATCACCTTGGCAGAAACCCTCTTCCTGTGGGGCTCGCCTTCGACATCACCAGGGTCATCTCGTCTGATCATATACCGCAATGCACCGAATACTGGGCATGCGTTCAAATCCTCGTACGCACCGCGATAGAGGATGCAGTCATTAGAGCATGCATGTATCTTCTGCACCTCCAATCCTAGAGGGCATACAACCTTCTTTGCTGCGTACGTACTGTCGGTCAATTCGTTATCCTTTGGAAGCTTCTTCTTCAATATTTTCAGTAGCTTCTCAAATCCTTTGCCAGGCACATTATTCTCTGTCTTCCACTGCAGCAATTCCAGTACGGTACCGAGCTTTGTGTTGCCATCTTCGCAATTGGGGTACAACCCTTTTTGTGATCCTCTAATATGCGATCGAACTTCAGTTTCTCCTTTTCACTTTCGCACTGTCTCTTTGCATCAACAATGACCCGGCGGAGATCATCATCGGGCACATCGTCTGGTTCCTCTTGATCTTCAGCTTCCCCCATTGCAGCATCACCGTATTCAGGGGGCACATAGTTGTCATCATCCTATTCTTCTTTGCTGTCTTTCATCATAATCCCTATTTCTCCATACTTGGTCCAAACATTATAGTGTGGCATGAAACCCTTATAAAGCGGGTGGGTGTGAAGGATTTTTCGGTCAGATTTCGTACTCCCACATATAGGGCATGGACAACACATAAAACCATTCTACTTGTTTGCCTCAGCCACTTCGAGAAAATTATGCACGCCCTTAATATACTCGGAGGTGTGTCTGTCACCGTACATCCATTGCCAGTTCATCTGCGTGCATTATATATAATTAAGTGTGTCAAAAACCATTACAGAACATCATGAATAGATAAGTCACCAAATTAATAGAAGTTCATCATCACATTAAAACCAAAGTACATACATAGTTCTCATTGAACAACATATAGCTCTCCAGAGCATCAAATTAAACCATACATTGAAACTATGTAAAACATTTCAATGCAACAACAAATGCGATCATAATCGCAACCAAGGTAACAATTGATCCAACGGCATAATGATACCAAGCCTCGATATGAATGGCATATTTTCTAATCTTTCTAATCTTCAAGCGCATTGCATCCATCTTGATCTTGTGATCATCGACGACATCCGCAACATGCAACTCCAATATTATCTTCTCCTCGTCAATTTTTTTATTTTTTCCTTCAACTTATTGTTTTCTTCTTCAACTAAATTTAACCTCTCGACAATAGGGTCGGTTGGAATTTCTGGTTCACATACCTCCTAGATAAATAAAATCTATGTCACGTTGGTTGGCATAATTGTCATAAACAATAAGTGAACCAAATATTTATAAAAGATAATATATACCACATCCGAATCATAGACAGGACGAGGGCCGACGGGGCGGATATGAAAACCATCGCACTATATAATAACAAACAATAATAAAAGTAAGAAAATTATACAAGTATCTATCTAATCATACAAGTAAGATTTTTTTTCCAGAAAGAAGATAAGAACAAGAGGCTCACCACGGTGGTGCCGGCGATGAGATCGGCGGCGGCGATCGACGGCGGTGAAGACGGGGACGGGACGTGACGGACCGCTAAACCTAGACAAATCTTGTGGAAAATGGAGCTTGGAGAGGAGAAAGCTTAAGTAGTGTGGCTCGGGGATTTCATCGAACACCTCATGTGCATAGGAGGTGAGATAGAGCACCACAAAGCCCTCCCCTCGCCGGTCAGAAAAAAACAAAGCAGTGCAGTGCTCTGCTCGCGGGCGAGGGGTATATATAGCCACATCATTGGTCCCGGTTCGTGGCTGGAACCGGGACTAAAGGCAACCCTTTTGTCCCGGTTCCAGCCACGAACCGGGACCAATGGATGTGGGCCAGGAGCGAGGCCCATTGGTCCCGGTTCGTGTCTGGAACCGGGACAAAAGGGTCCAGACGAACCGGGACCAATGCTCCACGAGGCCCGGCCGCCCCCCTGGGCGCACGAACCGGGACGTATGCCCCATGGGTCCCGGTTCATGACTGAACCGGGACTAATGGGCCGGCCAGGCCTAAACCAAAGCCCTGTTTTCTACTAGTGCTACTAAATGTCCCCTTCTCTATGAGAGAACGCAGTCATCTGGACATCTTTGGATTAGTACTATGTCACAGGCTAAATATTTATACTAGTAGGATATTACAGGCTATTAGGTCAATGCTCCTTGTCTGGAGTTGATGCAAAGTTGAGAAGATACTTCCGCTCTTAATTTCTCTAAGATCATTTGAGTGAAATGGGGTAGCCTCATTTGTTGTGCTCGATAAACAAAGCTCAAACGATGTGTAGTCTTGTTATACACATACCAACTGTAAACTATTTTTGCGCTATCTTGGCGCAATGATCGGAAACATGCCATGCATCAAATAAAGTGATATCACATACATATGTCCGGCTACTAATAGATATGAGACATCGATGCACATCCACCACATTTTATTATTTCTTGATGATGGTCAATATATTTTCAGGTATATCATAATATAGAGAAATACAATGCAACCAGAGATTGCCCTAGATTGTTTTGCAAGCATAGAGGTTGAAATAAAAAATGGTACATGCTTGGAGAGCTAGTGTCAATACACACGAGGTAACTCCTTGGGCAGCATTGAAACAAATAAATAAACCTTCTTCTTCTTCTTCTTCTTCTTCTTCTTCTTCTTCTTCTTCTTCTTGAAGTGGAATAGAGAAGTGTTAGAAGTTTCATTTTCTGAAGTTTATTTTAAAATGGAGTTTCCAAATACATAAAATGATAGTGGCTAAAGTTGATCCAATGTCTATTCTCTTGTATCGGGAAAATGCATTTTTGAAGAGTCTAGATCATGATAAGGACACACAAAAAATATGAACTTCGTCAATTATTTGTACATTTATTCTTCACGTTGGGTAGGTTGAAGAGAACAAGGCACATAAGAGTTTCGAAAGACATAAAACATAGCCTTAAATGATTTTTCGAGAATACCCATTGAGGATGCAAATTCGTAGTTATTTAGTTAAATATGTTTCTTTGTGGTTAAATTTTCATCTCGTTTTTGTCTATTTAGGCATGATTTGTTATTGTATAGTATACGACACGAAGCCTAATGATACATGACAAAAGCTTTCTTAAATTTCGTCATCAAGAGTCACTTCTGTGACATTTTTTTCTTGATTGCCAAGGATAACACCTAATCGTCCTAGACCCTAAGTATCGTCAACTTGAATCTACTTGGCTCAGAGGTAGATTATCTGCAGGCATGCCTACGATGCTTTTGGAAAGTTTTGTGACGAACCAACAACCGTCATGCACACCAACAGGGTCATGTATATATCATTCGTAGCACCTCTGAGCAAACAAGTTTAGTCATAAAACTTTTTGAGCATGTTTATGCCCATCTAACGTCGACTGTAAATTAAAGCACCACTTACGGTCTTGCCACATGACCCATCACACTCACTCGGTTGGTCTGAACACGTGGAATAGAAGCGACACAGACTAGCTACTTCAGTTCCTCGAGCATATTTTATTATATACAGGAGACGATGACGTCAGTATAGAGTAAAACTTGGACCTGATTTCTTGTCTTAGTAACAGGCAGCTTGGTTAGACATGTAGACTAGAGTAGTAGTAATGAGCAAGCTAAGTTGTTTAGGTGATGCCATTGGGTTTTGGTCTCACCACATAAAAGTTAGGCAGAAATGGTTGGCGCACACTGAGCCATGTTGCCAGCCTGAGCTGAAACTTGAATCCACAACGGCGCAGCGTCTTCGTGGTCACGTGCATAATTATAGAGCAGATAATATTGACCATTCATGCACTGACTGGACCAAAATGAGAATATTTGTCAATAATGCACCGACTAGACTAAAATGAGAATATTTGCCAATAATGCACTGACTAAAATGAGAAGACAACAATGAGAATATGTCTACTCTTAGGTCACATGCAGTGAAACTTACTTCTGTCTAGTCTTAGTCCACACAAGAAAAGACTTAAGAGTAGCCTGCATGCATGTGATGAGTCTAACCTTAAACTTGAAATGAACCTTAGGTACACGAGTTCCACGCTCACGAGTACCTAGTAGGGTAGAAAATTGTGCCCAGTTTGGAATATTACTAAAATTTCCATGGTAAAAAGTACAGGGCCATCGACTAGATTGCTTTCCACATACCAGCCCAACTATGCACTGAAAGCATCCTCCCACTCACGACAAACATGAATTGCGTGCCTCTCTTTTATTTATTTATTTATATAATTAAGCAAGATAAGTATACAAACGCCACACGCAATGAAACTGACTTATGTCTACTCTTAGTCCATCAAAGAGTAGCTCGCATGCATGTAAGTCCAAGCTAAAACTGGAAACGTATCTTAGATACACATATTTTCCTTGCTCGTGGAGTAGAAAATTATGCCATGCTATAGAATTCCATGCATGGGTCAATCATGAGTGCAACCTACTGGAGAATCTCGTGTATTATGTAATGGTGACAAATAAATCTTTTTTACACTCAGACCACGATCATGAAAGAGAGGGATGTGGCTGCAGACTTCATAGACCACGTGGGCTGCTGATGAAAAAATTAAGCTGACTACTCCTGTGTTGGACCCACGTCAAACTTTTATTTAGCAATCGAGTTCACTTCTATTAACCAAATAAACAAAATATAAATACAGATCTTGTACTATATGAACATTAATGAACACAAGCATGGGACAATATAACGTTTCTGTGACATCACATGGAAATCCGCAGTGGCACGCATGTGCACGGGTACGCACCTGCCAGCTGGGCCCGGCCACATGATTGCTTCACGATTCACAAAAATGTTTGTTTTCTTGCATGATTGTAAGTTTTAGTTTTTGACACTTAGTGAATTGGTTGTTCATTTATATTAAGTTTCAGTAGTTGAAACTTCATCAAGTTTTCAAAACTTCTTGAAACATACTCAAAAGTTGTCTTATTTCAAAGCCCTCGGCACAATGAATACAAATATGGAAATCAAACTTAAATTGGACCTCCAGTTCAAAAGATATAATGGATTCAAATGACCAAGTCAAAAGAAAAATGGGGTTGATTTCCCTCACCGGCGTGCCATAAGTCGCCTCCCGATATTACATCAAGTTTTATCGAGTAGTTACCTCTGTTTTCACTTTTGCATATTGAATTTTTTTCATGCTTAGAACCAATAATGGGCAACCTATGTACAAGCTAGAGTAACCTCATATGTGTCAGATCAAACATTCTAGATTTCAAATTTAAGTGACATCAAACGGCGGGGGAGACGGTATGGGCACTGTGTCACAATCAAAATAAGGTTGGTGATAGCTTAGCTAAATTTGGTAGACTTGAGGGCAGAACGATGCCCTGGATTGATTCTGGCCCAGTAGATTCCGTAGAGCTAGCCAATGTTGATTGTATGGGCACTGTGATTGGAGTAATGCAATGAATTTACCCACAATTTTTTGAGTGGCATCAAATGGTGAGGGAGACCTTTGATGCTAATGTGGTCCTTTTGTTTTTGATTGTAGGATAGTAGGCAACGAGTATGGATTTTTGAAGCATGGGTGCATTGGAGGACCTTATTTTAAGTAGTTTAAAAATCACATTTAAAGTTTCAAAATATTCCAAAAAGAATTCTACATGATCATATGGATGTATATTACACACGTGTAAAGTTTGATGATGAAATAAGTGAACGTGTGAGGTATATAAAAATGACAAAATGGTGATTTCTAAATAGTGAATAATACATGGACAATTCATATTTCCAAAGTTATGGGTTTGCCATTTTTGTGTAGCTCACATGGTTACTCATGTCATCATCGGAATTTGCATGTGTGTAATATACATCCATATGAACATGTTGATTTTTTAAAACTTCAAAATGGCATTTTGACACTATTAAAAATAATAGGGCTAACTAAAACTAGTCCACCAAAGTGACTTTTTGTATAGTAGAGTAGTAATCGGAAACGGTGCAGTCTTTTCGTGGTCACATGCATAGTTAATACAACAAAGAATTTTGACCGAAGATGCTCTGTCTAGACTAAAATGATGATAGAGAGAATATTTCTGCTCTTAGTCCACGGAAGAGTATAGCATACACACATGTCAGTCTAAGCTTAAACTTCAAACCAATCTTAGGTACTCCCTCTGTCTCGATGCATTAGTTGCATGCATATTAATTAGACTCCATCTATTAATTGAAGGACCAATGCATGCAATTTCTGCGGCACGCAATTGTGATTTGAAGGAGCCCCCTAATTAATAGCACATTTTTAGTTGAGAAAGGAATGATGTGATTGGCTTTCTCTGCAGTACATAACGAGACTCCACTCAGTTTCGTATCCCTTCCTTGCATGCCCGTGACGTATTAATGATCCCAGTATATGAAAAGAAAAGCTGATTTACAAAGGGAGGCCTTAAATTTTACGTTGGTACCTGTAATATAAGTTTGTGGCCTTGTATATAAAAATGGAGAGAGTATTAAGAAAGATAAGTATACAAATGCCACTTGCAATGAAACTGACTTGTGTCTACTCTTAGTCCATCAAAGAGTACCTCTCATGCATATAAGTCTAAGCTAAGACTGGAAATGTATCTGAGATATGCGTAGTTTCCTCGCTCGTGCCGTGCCTAGCGGAGTAGAAAATTATGCCAAGATATAGAAGTCCATGCATGGGTCAATCACGAATGCGACCTATTGGAGAATCTCGTGTATTATGTAATGGTGACAAATAAATCGTTGGTACACTCAGACCACAATAATGAAAGAGATGGATGTGGCTGCAGACTTCCTAGACCACGTTGGCTGCTAATGAGAAAATTCAGCTGACTACTTCTGCGTTGGACCCACGTCAAACTTTTATCTAACAATCAACTTCACTTTTATTAACCAAGTATAAACACATGCTGGAAGGACCTGAAACTCCAGATTTCAAATTTATATAAGTGCGCGAAGAGGAAATGAGGGCGTCTAGGTAATCTGCCACGTCGGACATGGCCCACCTAGACCATTTTATCTTTTCCCCTTTTTTCTTTCTCTTTTTCTCTTCATCCCCATTAGTCATATGCATGTGTCCGTATAATTTAGCACGGGGACACAGCTAAATGCACATCCATACGAGGGTTCGAAATGGACACTGCTATCCACACGTATTCATGGAAAATGAGGGGCTAAATTAGCCCAGGTCGGTTGGATTGGCCTCTTGCCTTCCATGACGATTTTTTTTGGGAGGATCTGTTTCTGCCTCCACCCGACCAACGGATAGCACAACCCTATAGGCTATAGGATAACTAAAGATGTACTAGAGGAAATGGATTGTTCCAGCCTCCATAGGCGAGCAGGATCTCATCAACCACGTCCATGGCTTTGGCTTGTGGCATAGTGTTTTCGGTCACCTCGATATTCTCCTAATGGAATCTACAACGGTAGACACTTGTGGAGATGCTAAAAGAGAAAATAATACATGTTATAGAATTTAGAAAGTGTCTAAGCACCTTAGGTTGCAACAATAGTTGCTAATGACATGGACCGACTAAACTACCTAGGCGCTTCCTTTGGGAAGAAAAACAGTGAAATACTCAATGCAAGGTCTACAACTGATGCTACACATATTGTTGGGATTCAGGGGATATCTTCTAACCGGTCTGGAATCTGATCACCGCGCCCATCTAAGCGTCCGGCGTTGGAGCTACCCTAAACAACCACAATAGGTGCTCATGACCGTGCATTGGACTATTAAAAGCATCATTACTGCTGCCCAACTCTGAGTTGATCGCCATGATCCTATGTATGGGTGTGGATGACAACGTAGTGCTTGCCACCTTCTCGACACCCTTCATGGCAGTCGACGCACACACCCTGACCATGGCTCATCACCCTGTTGATGGCTCCGCGTCCATCATCTGGAGACCCTTCGCCCCGAGTAGGTTTGAGTTATTCATTTGACTCTGCTATAGGGTCATTGCCTCCCGTGTGCTAGCATGCTTCATCATCCTTGTATTATATCCACTGCAAGTTGTGTCTTCTGTGGGGAGGAGGAGGCCATCCAGTACCTATTCTTCGGGTGCGATCATGCCCATGCCATCAGGGCCGGGGGTTGTGCTTCCAGGTGGCATGTCCCATGCTCCCATCGTCGAAGCCCTCTGCACGCCTGTCTCCATGGCATGATTTCCGGCTCGACCTTGCCTCTGCTGCACAACTGCGATGGTTGTGCTATGAGGAATCTGGAAAACATGCAATGCTAAGGTAATTTCCGATGACCACCATCTCATTGTGACCATGGCTCCCAACATCGCTGTCTACGTGCTCTTGTGGTGATGCGATGATTCCGGTCAATCTGCAAGTCCATCCTAGAGGAGTGGGTCAAAAATGTTTTTTTACCAAAAACTTTAAGAATTTCCTACTGCATGTACTTTTATTAATCTTTTATAAAGTTTCACAGTATTTACAGAAAAGGGAAAAAAAGGAAAAAGACCAGCTAATGGGTGAATCCGCTGAGTTAATGGAAACCAACCAAATGTTTACTAGTGGCACACACTATGAGAAGACCATATATAGCTCATCCAAGGGTTACTGAAAATTATTACAATCATAAAAACATACACAAATACAAGTAATAAGTGATGCACCCATACAAACACAAGCATGCAAGCCGGTGCTCCTCATGCAAATGATATATATAGCAAGCTAGCCTAGCAGCTGGCGTCTCTTGTAGCTAACCATCATATTCCCTTGAGGCTCTGGGATTAACTTACTCCAGTCAGTCTTGGGATAAGGAGATAATAATTTGAGATCAAAGTTGTTGAGCAAGTGGCTCCATATAACTTTAACTTGCATGTAAGCATAGGCATCCCCACTGCAAAAATGCCTTCCACCACCAAAGGATGTATAAGAAAACTTGCCGCCAACCACGTCCTCCTGCCTTATGGGACCAAACCGATCTGGATCATATACCTCGGGGTCCTTATAAATGTAAGGCAAGTAATTGTTTTGTATTATGGGACTTGCAAGAGTATGCCCCTTGGGAATGCCATACTCTTGGCCTTGTCTTGTCCGCACTGTGAAATGTTTAAGTGCCTTGCGAACCAACATTGTTGTTGGTGGGTTCAACCGAAGTGCCTCTTTGATACAATTATGAAGGGTATTCATCTCTAACAAGGCATCATATTCTATTTTCTCCTCGTATTTCATCATGATTTCCTTTTGCTCCTGGGATGCAGCCGCTAAGAACTTTGGATGGGTGAGTAGGCAAGCTCCGGTCCAGGTACTAGCGAGGGAACTTGTGTGCTTTCCACCAAAGATCAATGCAATGATCATCCCGGCTACCTCTGTTTCCGTTGTGGAGCGGCCGTCTTTATACTTGGAATCTATCAATCTTTGTAGCACATCTTCCTCCACTGAGGGGGAGCTCTTACGTGACCTCACAGTTCCAGAAAGTAATTCGATGAGCTTAAGACGTGCTTTGTCACGCCTACGGTTTGCAGGAATTGGAATATATGGGAAGAAGACACTGATCATGTTCAGTCCATTTTCGACATCACGAAATAGTTTATAGAACTCATCAAACATCTTCTCCCGAACCTCTTTTCCTAGTAGACATCGGCTCGATATCAACATGAGCAACTCTTCAAACTCATGTTTTAAATCAACTTCTCCTTCCAGGCCCCATTTGCCAAAGTAGCTCTACGGACAAAAGAACATTGATCAATACTAGAAATTTGCAAATCTAGCTAGCATCCTTAAGCATAAATTCAAACTAACTCTCTACACAATATAATCTGTAAGTATGCTGAAGGAAAAAAAATAGTAGTATGCTATAGCAAAATAGCGCACGCCTCAAAATACACTATTAGCGAGGCATTGTACAATAATTTATTTAGCGAGATAATTCTCAGCACGCTCTAGCGTGCTATTAACGAAGCTATAGAACGCTATTGTTAATCAGTGATGCTGATAGGTTACGAGTACGGAGTACGGACAAATATTTCAATTTTCACAACTCTTCTCAGTTGGAAACTAATAATGTTATTGTTCCATCTTATCTACAAATTCTAATGAGGTAGAAAAAGTTCCATGGTAACTTCTCTTGTAGTTATGAATTCAGAAGACAACACTAGCTAGACTAGTCTCAAGACAGGAGTTTGCAAGCTGCAATATATAAATTATGTTTGGAAGAGTAGTAAATATATAAGTAACAATTAGCCGCTTCCTCATGGTACATTATATAACCACATGATGATGTATTAAAGCTTCTGAATGGAATGAAGGTTACAGAAGATAGCGTGCACACCTCGACCTCTTGAAGCATTGGATCAAGATGTCTCCTCAACTTGGATTGCTTTAATGCATCGAGATAAAAGCGGGACTGCTCAGTCCGAGTGGCTGCATCGACCCCTTGACCTATCTCTTGTCCAAACATCGGCACAAGGAACTCAAGAAGATTGCCATGGTTAATCTCTGACTCCAACCCTTGAAAGAAATGGGATTGGACCTCCGGGCCGATCAGAAAGGTTACATTAGTTAGTCCAAAAGGACTAACTGTGAACACACTGCCATACTTATCGTGCAGGCAATTTATCTTAGTTCGAAGGTCCATTGTAAGAAGCCTAGGTAGAAGTCCTAGTAAAGCAAAACCATTCACCACAGGTGGAGGTGGTTTCTCACTGGCTGGAGCAGCGGCCATCCTCCTTCCTCTTATGACCCTGAGTAGGATCACAGTGATGAAAACAAGAGCCACAGCAAACCACTTGGCGCTACTTGCCATCTCCATGCTGACAATCACCAACCAGAATATTGGTTTGTACTGCAAAAATTAATTAACGTGCAGATTAGCAGACTTGCGTAGAATAAAAAGTAAACGTCCAGTCATGTATGGCGCCTCAGTAGCTCAGTCTCCGCATCTACATCTCACCCAGCGGTCAAATAAATTGACTTAGACTTTATATATGAGGAACATGTAGGAATATACTTTATATATGCCGTACCACCTCGCTACCTGCTAGTACAAGGTCAGCACGCTATTCCTCCAGCTCGTTCTGTGTTTCTCACAATACGGCGACCGGAGGGCGAAACCCTAACACTATTTCTTTTCCCTACCCAACTTTAACTAAATCCACAGTACCTATGCATACATACGTGCTTCGGATGATTCCATCGGTCAAAACTCTAGGTTGATATATATCATCGTGCGTTTTGCAAAACATAGGAATGGTTCCGATGTTGCCGGGACTCTCCTATGCTGCTGCAGGGATGATTCTAAGGGGGAGCGATGGGGGGCTAGACCCGGGACCTCCTATTTTACGCATTCTAAGTCAAACAGAGCAGCGACGCACAAGGGCAAACATGACTGGGCTGGCCCATTAGAGGCTCCCGCGAGCAGGCTACTGTGTACCAGCTTCGGTACCGTAGCGCTAAAATGCAAAAGTAATGCACTGACCTAGATTCGATCAGAAGATCTCATGTTCATGTGAGAGTGTTGCTAGCCACAGGAGCCAATGTGGGTTCTTGACTATGTATCGGTGCGAGACTGTAAGACTAACGATGGCGGCAAATCCGAAACCTTTTAAATTTTGAACGGAAACATTTTCCCAAAAAGGGAGCCAAAATTCTTTTGAAACACAAATACTTTTCATGTCTCTTGACCAAAAGTTTACAAAACATTTCACGTTCGCGGATTTGCGGCAAAAAAATTGTTCGTGTTTCCAACAATTTTGGACGGATTCAATGTGGGTTAATATTCTCACGTTTTTCAAATCAGAAACATTTCACATTTTAAATTTTAGAAACACAAACATTTTTCAAATCCGTGAACAAAAATTTACAAACTGAAAACACCAAACTGTTTTGAATCCCTGAACAAGATTGAAATTCTGAACAAAATTTGAAAATGTGAACAGTTTTTTCAAACACTAACATTTTCTTAAAACAGGAAAGTATTTTGAAACTCATAATCAAAATTTGAAAATTCAAACAATTTTATAATTTTTCAAACAAATTCTGAAAGCATGAAGATTTTGGGTATTTGTGAACAAATTTTAACGGGAACATTTTTGGAAATGCCCAAACATTGGTATTATTTGTGAGTAAATTATGAAAAAACATGAACAGTTATTACAAATATGAACATTTTTTAAAATCTAACAAATATGAACATGCGGACAATTTTTGGAAAAAGGAACATTTTTTAAAATTTGTGACTTTTTGTCGAAAACATCAATATTTTTCCTTCAAATTTATAAAAATCAGTTTTTTTTTCCAAAAAAACTATTGTTTATCAAACCTGCGCACTTTTCAAATTTTGAGAACAATCAAACATTTTAAAAAATATGACGATTTTTTTGAATATATGAGCAATTTTTAAATTGGATTTTTTAGAAAAGTATTTACAAAATTGGAAAATGAGAACAATTTTTGGAAAGGAGCACATTTTTTTAAACATTCCCGTGTAAAATTGCTAACACAATTTTTTTCCAAATTTGTGAACAATTTTTGAAAACAAGAAATTCTTTTGGAAACGTGAACATTTTTGAAACCCCAAAATTTTTGAAAACATGAATGAGTTTTGGTAATGCGAATAGTTTTAGATATTAGTGAATAATTTTTGAAAAACATGAACATATAAACAAACAATTGGAAAAGTTAAAAGAAATTGAAAGCAAAAGAAACAAAAAAGAGAGAAAAGGAGAGAAAAGAGTAACCGGGAAGAATAAAATCGAAAAAGAAACAGAAACAAAAAAAAACAGATCAGGAACCTCCTAGAAGGTTCCCCAAACCAGAGAAAACCGTCTGGAACCTCCTGTAGTGTCGCCCCCCTATTGCGCTGCTGTATGATGAAGAAGCCCATTAGAGCCATTAGTCCAAATATCACAAATAGATAATTATAAAGCAGCCAACTTTGGGTGTAATCAAGCCGTGCAAGCAAGACAATCGCTGCTGATCATTATTCAACCACGCCGCAAGCTGATCGATCGCTGATCTCTTCCGTTTTCCACCACTCGCCGCCGGCTCGTCCACTCGGCGGTTGCGGACGCGAGTTGCGCCTGTACAGGCCTAGCCTCCTCGCGGTACAAAAGATTCTCGAACCTGTGGGATCCCATATGATTTTTTTTTCTGTGGCTGTCAGCGACTTCGTTTTTGGTTAGTCTTCATTTCGAACTCCATCTTTCAATCTAGGATTTATTTTGATGTACCATAAAAACAATATAACCAGAAACTATAACTATGAAATAATTCAAAAATATTTGCATGTCGGGTTATGCGTTTGTAGGCATGAAGAGGAAGAGTTTCGTTGAGAACACTTTCTAGCCAACTAGGAATAGTAACCAATTCTGAAGAAATTGTCGAGAGTTCTCATAGAGCCAAACTTAAATTTAAAAATATGTAAGTTTTATTACTATTGCAGAAACAAGCTATACTTTGAGTATCTAACCTCATGATATTTACTATGCTATATGATTCTTTGTTTGTGATTGATTCTTCTAGACAAGCCCCGAGCACTGCCGTGCATACGATAGTTTACCGTACGACTTATGTACGATCCAAACCGAATCACCATTGAATTGCATCATTTTCTTGATCGGTATAGTTCAAAGTAAGTCCCGTACTAAAATCGGATACAGTGGTTTACCTTCGGATTTTTTTATGATCTAGACCGAATCACAGTTGGATTGCATCATTTTCTTGATTAGTGTCATTTAAAGTAAGCATCATACTAAAATCGGATGTGAACTGTGGTATGCACAATACTTTCGTTCAGGCCCCTGCCCCCCTATCACCTTTTTCTGGCTCCGTCGCTGTGCTGCTGCATATAAACATCAACAAATTCTGTGGTATAGGTTGGTGCATTCGCATGCATCTTTTGGGTTCAATAATTATTGTTTTACTGATAGATATCTGTATGAAACCTCACCATTCAGTGAAGTGGCATGTACTCTTTTTAAGAGTTGTTAGAATCTTATGCTTCGTTTCAAACTGATTGCCATGTTTTGTGCGTAGAGCACCATTTGGTTTTCTTTCTTTTGCTGCTCATCAACATCAAGTACAGCGTGTAAAAGCACATTTGGGGATCACCAATACTAGCACTCGGAGGAACCTGGCAATATATTGTAATAACTAAATCATTTCGAATAAATATAACCAGTTTGTAGATATGTGGACAAGTGTATCATGGCAAAGGAGGTGGTCGTGTGAGGAGGAGGCAGTGTGGTTGGGCTCACCGTCGATCTGGATCCCGTGCTGCTGGAGAGGTAGGAGAAGACAAGGCAATGTCCGCGATGACTGCTGTGATGGAGTAAGAAAGTGGTGTCGAGTTCGTACCGGGTGTGACGGATCTCAAGTTAGTTGCAGGCTATGGCACGCGTGCGGTTGCGGCCTGTTGGTTGTTGATCGCTGGTTCCGCTTCCTGCTAGTGCATTTGTGAGAGGGATTTGACTTTTTTCTTGCGAAACGAGGGATCTTTGACTTTGACTGCTGACATGGCAGGTGGGATTCCAAAACCAGTGACATGTCAGCATCAATACCACTTTGCTTCGGTTTTGGATGAAAATTTTCCGGTTTTGTGACATGCAGGACTAAATGTTGCCCAAAAATTCTTAAGGGACTAGATGTAGACTTTTGGTAAACTTAAGGGATCAAAAGCATACCTTTCTCTTTTCTTTTTTGATAGACGTATCATGCATGGAACATTCTCAGCTCATTTGGTGTTTCTAACTTCAAAGCTATCTACATCGTGTATGTCTGATTTTAAGTATTCATTCGTTGCACTGCTGGATCCATGCAGTCGGCTGTGTGGTGAAATGTCAGAACTAGCCTCAATCCCCTTCAGTTCCAAGAGCACGTGAGGCACCGATGATAGGAGCCTTCCCAACGAGCTGCTCCACCATGTGATGTCCTTCTGGTCAATGGTGGGGGCCATGCACACAAGTCTGCTCTCGACGAGGTGGCGCTATCTCCGGGCTTCTACGCCATTCATTTGCATCGATCACCAGAACTTCATGGATGGTGACAAGTTAGATAAGATCGGGGATCGCTTGCTCGTTGCTGCTCTTACGTGACAACACTGCTTCCTTGGATGAATCCCAGATCTTTGTCCATGAAGTTGATAGTATCATGTGTTGTGAGTGGATTCTTCATGTCATGATGCACAAAGTTCATCTCCTTCATGTTTCAGGACCCGTGTTTCTGGATAGCACAACCATGTTTTGTATACAACACCTCAAAATAGTCAGGCTCCAATCTCTCTTGTCGAGAGATGAGTTCTTTAGGTCGCTGAACTGCGACTGTCCAATCCTTGAGCATTTAGAGCTAGAGCATTGTTGTTTGGTGGACTTGATGGAGATCTCATCGAGGTCACTCAAGGTTCTACATATCATTAGCTACCTTATCACCAAGGTGTCCTGATTTGTGCTAGCAATCTTACCCATCTCTCTATCTTAGAATCATGATGTCATTTCTGTGCTATATTAACCAGGGATATGTTCTTTCTAGTAACAACTTCAGTTAGCCTGAGATATGACACATTTCAGTTTATGGAAAGCACAATACTTGGTCATGGTCTACTTCTGGGTCATGGTCTACTTATGGGTCATTGGTCTACTTGCTGGCCTCTCACATCCGACGCCTTGGAGTTGCAGACACCATTACCTGAGGTACAAACTAGTTTTCTTTTCATATCCATACGAGTCTAGGTGAATATATTTGCTTCCTTGGTTAGATTTTGTTATATAGTTTCTTCTCGGATGTAAATTCAAAGGATCTTCACTTTTTTCAGCTTACTTGTTTCCCCTCCTATATATGTGTATCTTAACAAGCTAGCTTAAAAGTATCGAATAATCAACTACTAAACTCACTGTCATCATTTTGATTTCATCAAAGTTCACATCTGAGAGAGGTTTGCAGACATGCCCGGTGTTCAGCAACCTGACAAGTCTGTTGTTGGGTGATTGGAGCCTAGCTGCTTACTTCTACCCGCCGCGTCGCCTCCTACATCGTTCGCCCAAGTTGAACGAGCTAAGTTTTAAACTCGAAATGGTAACCACCTGGAACCATCTCTAAATACCAATTGACCCGCTGGAACAGTAGGACCTCTTAGGCCCTTGCTAATATAGTACCTTAATGTTGACACTCTGCAGGAGAAATGTAGTACATGCAAGGGTGCTAAATCTGCTTTGTAGTCGACAAGAGAGCACCGTTGTCGGGCTCAGGCAACTACCCTTGTATCGAGAGAATCAAAATCCACTGCCATGAAGAAGATTCAAGGGCCAACTCGTTGGTGCAGGCGTTGCTACCGCTTTCCAGCGGTGTGAAAATCAGCATCGAGCATCGCCGATCTATGCTAATCAAGACCTTGTTTTGTTATGGGAACCTGCCACCTTGTTAGTGTTTTGTTAATTTGTTGGGACATAGTCTTTTGGAGACGCCGACATTAGTGAGAAGTGAGCCCAAGAGAAGAGCCACACTTATTATCAGAAAGTAGTGGCCAAATGAGTTTCAAGATCATGTCTGGATATTTTGTGCGCACACGTTGCAATCAAATTCGCTATATATGTGTGATGGTTGATTTGAGCTAGTTCATCAACGTAGTCTAGTTGAGTGTCCAATGTAGTTGTGTTCTAGCCAAATATTGGATTGTTTTTCTCATATATATACTGAGCTCAAAATAGTGGATGAAAGTGTTGTTGACGAAATGTCATGGCATCAGTTTTCACCTTGTGTTCTAGCCAAATTAACCGATCACTATTTCTACCATTTTAAATGAATCAATTCAAGGAGTTGATTTAAATATGCAGTGACATTGCAACCTTTCTCGTGATTGCTTGTATTTGTGATATTGGCACAACTCATTTGATTCAAACTAGACTATGTGAAGGATAATTTTTTTGTACTTTATTAGAGAGTTGTGCGAAGGATTATTGTAGATGGTATATGTTTTGGTTGTTTTCCGCATATCATTAGTTTTCTGGTCTAGCCCATCAAAATACCCAAAATCTCTCATGGAGCCGTGGACCACGCTTAGCATTCACCACCCCATAGAGAGGTTTCTCATTCAGCTCAAGACCAATTTTACTAGTGAATTCAAGAGAAATTGTTCTTCATCTCTCGTTTGGAATTGTCCTTTTGCATCAAGACGCTTAGCATTCTGTTTGGTTTGTGTGTTTATTATTATTTTAAAATATTTTAAATATTACATTAGTTATTTGTTTTAAATATCACTGAACATTTATAAAATGTTCATGTGGTTAAAAAAATTGTTCGTAGCATCCAAAAAGAATTATCAAGACATTTAAAAAACTGGTCATGCGTTCCAAAAAAATGTTCATGAAATTTTAAAAATGTTTAAGCAATGCAAAAAGTGTTTGCAAAATTAAAAAAATGTGTCACAACATTCTAAAAAAATCACGTGCTATTTGGAAAAGCTCATGTGTTTAAATAAACATTCATGAAATTTAAAAATTATATTTTTACAATTAAAAAAACAGTGTAGGTTGAAAAACGGTTTTGTTTCATTATAAAAATGTTCAATGCATACTTGAAAAATGTTTACTTGTACTTCAAAAATTGTTAAACGTATATATAAAATGTTTCAGATGTATAGGAAAAATGTACAATGTGTAAAAGTTAAACATCAAAACATAAATTCAAAAAAGGTTAATTACGAATTTATAAAATATTAAACTTGTCTAAAATGTCTCTAATATATATGAAAAATTTACAATGTGTTAAAAAAATGAGTTGAAAAAAATGAAAAAGGAAAAAGAAGAAATCAATTACCAGTGGACATCGAAGAAAAATTAAATAAAACAAAGAAACACTAAAAAATAAAATATTGTTTTAAAAGATAAATATAACCTATGCTAGCATCGAAAAAAGAGAAAAATGCAGAGAGAAAAAGCGATACATAGCTGAGAAAAAGCGCCTATAGCGTCGAATCGGGAACCGACGCTCATGCGAACGGAAGTGGGCTGTGGCCTATTAAACTTCACTCCTTCGCTTCACTTACTTGTCAGTTTTGTGGTGCTGCTGGTTCAGGATTTTGTGATTTTGAATATGTTCGTGAAATTAGAAAAGTTCATGGATTTATGAAATGTTGGTCGGTTTACAAAAAGTTCATGGATTTGAAAAAGCAAAATAAATTTGAAAAGGAAGTTCATAAAAATAAAAAATAAACACGTTTTTTGAAAAAATTTAACATTTTAAAAAAACTCATAATTATGAAAGAGTTCATGAATTTGAATTTTTTTCACAAAGTTTGAAAAATTTGATGAATTTGAGGAAAGTTCACAAAAAATGAAAACGTTTGTGAATTTGAAAAAAGTATCCACAGATTTGAGAAAAACATTCGTAAGTTTAAAAATATTTTAGTAAAAAGTTTGTGAGTTTGAAAAAAGTATGCAAATTTGAAAAAGTAAAAAATCAAAACTCAGAGTCATCATTTTGATTTGATCAAAGTTTACACTCGAGAGAGGTTTGCTGGCATGCTTGGTGTTCAACAACCTTTCTCATGCTTGTTTGTATTCTTGATATTGACACAACTCATTTGAGTCAAACTAGACTATGTGAAGGGTAAGTTTTTGTTCTTTATTAGAGAATTATGCGAAGGATCATTTGCAGATGTTATTTTTGGTTATTTTTTTGAATATCATTAGTTTTCTTTTCTAGCCCATCGAAATGCTCAAAATCCCTTCTGGAGTTGCAGTTTCAGCTCCAACTGGTGAACCTATGTTTCACATTCACCATCCCATGGAGAGGCTTGTCATTTAGCTCAAGACCAACTTTAACATGCCTTTCTTCTTCAAAGCCATAGCGGCTGCTGCTTCGAATATCTTGAAACCAAACAATCCAAAGATCTTCGACAATATTCACCCACAATGGCTTCTTGGTTTTCTAGTTTCAAAAGAGATCTATTCCTCTTTTCTTTCGGGTTGCGATGTCGATACCCCATGTCAGGGCATGTTTGGCCGTCGCGACAAGGTCATCCTTATCATCGCTCTCGCGCTTATGATTGTTGTTCCTCCTTGACAATCCGCGAGCGCTCTTGGATCTGGGAGACTCTGGTGGCTTTGGCCTTGGATGACTTGGGCGCTCCTCTATCTTTCCCCTCGTTGTACTTTTGCTTGTTGAGGACCACTTACATCCCGGTAGTGTAGTTTTTGGCAATGTCGAAGAGCTCTGGTGTCATCTGTGGGGACTTGCGCCTGATCTTTTGAGTCAACTCCGGGCATCGGAGCTCGGTAGAGAAGGTGGTGATCACGTCTGTGTCGTGCACTTTGGCCCATGAGTCCTTGACCCAAGAAAAGGGGGGGGGGGGTCACTTCCTCTTTGCTAAGCTTTGGAAATGTGCTGCCCAACTTGAACACAAAGTTTTCTTCTGAATGTTGTTACATGGTTGTATAAATGTAGATATCTTCTTCACATAAAGCCATTCCATCATCAAAGCTTCAACCGTGCTGATATTGTGATAGTCAAGAGGGAACTCTTATTAATCTCTTCTGGAATTGTCCATTTGCACAAGATCAGTGGAAGAGAATTTTTCCAAATAAGCAGAGGGGACTTCTATCTAGAGTAAATTTTAGTTTTCACCCCCTACATTGATATTTCTGGCACTAATTACCTCATTTAACAACATTTCATCCGGGTTACCCTATTTAGCAAAAGGTATGCCAATTTTTACCTCTCTTTTCATGGGTATTGTTACCACCAAAGAGCTACTAGAAGGAAACTACCAACTCCACAACTATGTTGTCATGTACGCAACTACGTTCGCACTCAAACGGTAGTTTGGGAATAGTTTACTCTATTGGTTGCTAGGCAGACAGTAAACCAGGGAATTTAACTAAGTACTAACTTAAGAATAAAATAAGTAATAGCTAGTGGGGAGTATTATATAGTAGTATCTTAGCTAGGTGTCCCCGCAAAAAAAACTAGTATTTTAGGTGGTCTCATTTGTTGCCATGCATGACATATAATAATATACAATTTATTGTGATACAGTCTTATAATATGATACTCAACGCTTTCTTTATTCATTTAATTCTATATCACCTCATCAAAATTGCTTAGTTGGCATGCATGATACTAGCTAAAAGGAGAAATAGACTAAGGAGAATTAATGCAACATTTACTTGAGCAAAGGTGGTGTCTAGGTGATGGGTCTCTAGCACTCGGCGGCGTTTAGTGATGTTAATCTATCGACCACTAATACTAGCTAGGTAACCGCCTCTAGTTATTGCCCTCCTCCTCCACCACCCAATCTCTTCTTCTCCTTCTTCTTCTTCTTCTTCTTCTTCTTCTTCTTCTTCTTCTTCTTCTTCTTCTTCTTCTTCTTCTTCTTCTTCTTCTTCTTCTTCTTCTTCTTCTTTAGAGAAAAGGCGACGGCCGAGCCCGAGAAAAGGCTCGAACCTAGCCCGGTTTTGAATTAACAAAGCCATCAATCGGCCAGGATTACAAACAGACAACTTACAAGAAAAACGGCAAAGATACAAGGTGCTAGAACAACTCACAACCTAACAGCAATACAGGCAAACGAAAAATAGAAGAGGGGTCCCAGCCTGAATTGTAAAGGCCAAACGTCTAGAACAACAGCTACACCGGCAACAGGGTGAGAACACAAGCAGCACCAGCGTCAGAGGCCAACGCCATCACCTACTCCTGCAGAGCCTGAAAGCATGCCATCCTAATCAACCTCCAAAGAAGACCACAATCCTCTCGCCCTGGCTCGAAGGGCGCCGAACCGTCGGAAGGTAGAAAGCTCACCGAGAGCGGCATGAACAGAACCAGCAGAGCATCCCAGACGTGAGGAACCAGAGCTTGAACCACACCCACAGGACTACCATGACCTCACCACCGGGCACAGCCAACTGCACATCCAAACGCGAGTTGAAGACGATACCACAGACGAAGACCGACGGAAGAGGATGAACATGAAGGCGCCACCATCCGCCCACAAACAAGTAGCAAGCGCCAACCTTGCAGCCATGCGCCCCGGACGACGCCTCCAAGAAGGGATGCGACGACAGCACGCCGCCGCTGTCCGCAAGGGGAGCTAGAGCTTTCACCACCAGGATGCAAAGCAGCGATTAGGAGGGGACCTCAACAAGGCCTCCAAGGAGGGAGTCGACGCCAATGGCGCCGTCAATGTCGTGGCCGCCGCCAATGACCAAGGGTTTCCCCCGGTCCCGCTCCACACCCCGCCCACACGGTCCCAGATCTGACCAGAAGGGCGCAAGCCAGCTGGGAGGGACGAAGGTCTTCATCAAAAGCAGGAACGCCGGCCGATGGGGCGTCCCGCCACCGTAGAACACGTCCGCCGCAACCTCGCCGCCCACACGCCAAAGTCACGGATTAGCACCCACAAGCGCCGCTCGCCGCAGAGACGACGATGTCCGCACAATCCGGGGTCGCCGCCTCGGCATCCAACCACCACACGCATCACATCTGCAGCCAGCCGACATCCCCGCCACACCCACCAGGAGCATCTCCGTAGACACCACGCGCCTCCCCGGAGAACAAAATCGCGTCTGCAGCGTCCCCAAAGGCCAGATCCGGCAAAAGTCGATGGCCAGCAGCCGCCAGGGCCCTGGATCCGGCGACTCCAGAACGACCGCGGCAAGCCTAAACAGGCGCAAGGCCGCCACCCTGGCCCAGAGTGAGGCAGCCGGATCTAGCAGCCAGCCGCCGTCAGAGCCACCACCAGCACCGGATCCGGCGGATGGGGCGGTGCCAGGGACAGTCGACGAGGGAGAGCGCCGATGCAGAAAAGGGGAGAGGCGAAACCCACAGCGGCGACCAGGGAGGAGGGGCGGGCTAACCGACGCAGATGGCGCGAGTGGACGTCTCGCCGCCGCCAACCACCGCGCGAGCCAGGCCCGGCGAAGGCCGACGGCGGCGGTGGGGGAGGGAGACCAGGGGAGTGGGCTTGTGGCGGCGGGCTAGGGTTTCGCCCCTGAGTGAACCAGGGAGGGCGACCAGGGAGGAGGGGCAGGCTAACCGACGCAGATGGCGCGAGTGGACGCCCCGCCGCCGCCAACCACCGTGCGAGCCAGGCCCGGCGAAGGCCGACGGCGGCAGTGGGGGAGGGAGACCAGGGGAGTGGGCTTGTGGCGGCGGGCTAGGGTTTCGCCCCTGAGTGAACCAGGGAGGGCGACCAGGGAGGAGGGGCGGGCTAACCGACGCAGATGGCGCGAGTGGACGCCCCGCCGCCGCCAACCACCGCGCGAGCTAGGCCCGGCGAAGGCCGACGGCGGCGGTGGGGGAGGGAGACCAGGGGAGTGGGCTTGTGGCGGCGGGCTAGGGTTTCGCCCCCGAGTGAACCAGGAAGGACGACGCGGGGGGGGGGGGGGGGGGGGGGGGGAGGGGGGTATCTTCTTCTTCTTCTTAATTTTTTTCGAGAGTATGCCAATGGCGTACTGTTGTAAATTGCTTTCTCTCTTCTTCTTAATTTGACTGTTGCCAATCTTCACTCAAAAGAAAAAAAAGACTGTTGCCAATCGAACATGCAGTGTTTTGGCTAGTTTTAGCATAGTAACCAAGTTGTGACTACAAATATTTCTCCCAGCAGCTAGAGTCTTGACCTGCTTAACCATGTTCAAAATTTGTGACGGCTCAGCACGGTCTATCAGTCAACATGTTTATCTAGTGTTGTGTAGTCCAACACTCCAACTACTAGCCGCCCATGTGATCACTGACGCCTGAGGTTTTTCAAAAGAGTAGGCAGTGATATATGCTTAAAGATATTATTTGACCCTCGATTCTGTGCAAATATGGTGAGCTACATAATAGTTAGGCACTTAATACCTTTCAGTGCTATTTTCTCCTAGTCACTGTCATACAATTAAGTTGCAGACTCCAACTTGATTACCCGCCGAATACTAGTAGAACACAGTACGGTATCTATGCTAGCTACTGAAAAGAGTCAAAGCTCAATTTTGAACAGGAAGAAACACGTGCATGCATTAGTCACAGTGGATACTAGCTAAGCTTGGATGCTAGTTAAGCTAGAAGTAATGTTGGACTTCCCAAACTGTTACTACTAGCTAGCTTGCCCGTGTGGACCGTGCTGGTATAACAGTTAGTCATACATAGCTTGGTACCCTGCACTCACTCTCTCTATATATTCTAGCTATCCATGTTAAGTGTCCTTACCTCCTTCCTGTGTTTTCTATGTGCGGCGCTGAGGACGGTTCTAATTTACGATGCTACATGATATATATATGTGAGACACTAACCAGCTAGCAGGTAGTATACATACACTCATGAGCTCACAACCCTCTTTGCCGAGACATATTGAGGTATGTATGCATGCTAGCTAGATCTTCTTTCTAAAGTTAGCGCTGTGGATTAATTAATTTTAACTTGCCAGGTCTCCTATCTGCACGCTAAGTTGCTTCACGATTTGTGATTTTTTTTTCTCTTGGCATATATATCAGTAATATTGTCATGTCAGCTGCATGATATGGTACCTTGTTTTTTCCTTTTTATTTTTTACTCCAAGTCAATATTTGTAAGCCAAGCTAGCTAGATTTGTAGAAACATCCATATGTTATGTTCGGTTAGGCCCTGGGTGCTGTCCATCTTTTCAAAAAAGTAAGTTATATATGCTTGGTTATTCACTGAGTATATAAAAATGAAATTTGTTCTCAAGTAAATTTAAGCATCATGGTTATATAAGAAGTTTATTCAATTCTAAGTGTATAAAAGGACTTCTAGTCGTACAAGAAGTTTAACGAAAATGATAAGTACCTGACGTCAGGTACTTGCACATGGCAAAACAAACGATTTTTATGGCAATTTTAGTTGATGCGTGGATGTCCATTTTTCTTACAAGCACAGCAATTTTCCTAGCAAAAAGATAAACTAAGACAGATTTGCCATGCTTGCCCACTAAACTTGCCATCCTCAACAAATATAAAATGTCACAAAAAACGTTCCTTTTGCCATGTGCACGTACCTGACATCGGGTACTTTATCAGATTCCAAGTTTAATCGATTTGTTCTCAAGTAAATTTAAGCATCATATATAGTTCTATAAGCATCATGCATGGTGTACAATATATACTCTAACATCTTAACAGTCCATTTATGTGACGTCCATAAAAGGACTCCTAGTCAATCCAACTCATAGAGATGTGCCTAACAAAATGAAGGGGAGGGAGTAACTCATACTAATGTTCTTGCAGGCCAAATAACAACATGGACTTAACAAGTCTTACCGCAGTGTGGTGGGCCGTGGCTCTTCTTTTCATCACCGTGTTAGTCACCAAGATTTCAAGAGCAAGATTCACCACCGTTGATCTACATCGTACAACAGGTCAACTTCCTCCCCTGGTGAATGGAGTTGCTCTCCTCAAACTATTACCTACCCTTTTCAACAAGGGTCTACCGGCAATGACGAATGATCTATATGTCAAATATGGCAGTGTATTCATGGTAAGTTCATTTGGAGTGAAGGTAACACTGTTGATCGGGCCAGAGGTGACGGCTCATTTCTTCCAAGGTCTGGAGTCGGAGATTAGCCACGGTAATCTGTTTGAGTTCACTGTGCCCATGTTTGGTGAAGCAGTTGGTTATGGCAGAGATACCGCCACCCGAACTGAACAAATGCGCTTCCATATCGAAGCATTGAGACCATCAAGGTTGAGGAGCCATGTTTATCCCATGCTTCAAGAAGTGGAGGTGCGTAGCAAACAGGCTGTGCCCTTACTCATTTGTTATCACTAGTGCAGAACCGGGCAATAGCACCGGTTCGTAAGACCCTTTAGTGCCGGTTTAGGAACCGGCATTAAAGTTTCGGCACTAAAGCCCCCCCCCCCTTTAATACCGGTTCAGCACGAACCGGTGCTAAAGGGAAACCACGTGGCACGAGCTAGCTCCGGGGGCCGGGAGCCCTTTAGTACCGGTTGGTAACACCAACCGGTACTAAAATGTTTGGGGGGTTTTTGGTTTTATGATTTCTTTTTCATTTAATTTTGTGTTTTCCATTTTAATTTTTTTTCGTTTGCTGGTATTTTACGGTACTACACATTGTACACGTTATATATATATTGTAGCGCTAAAGTACACCCGAGCGTAGAATCGCTAATCATGCGCTCCGGCTAGGTGGGCGGACCGGACGTCCGCGCGCAGTGCCACAAATTAGCCAACCAACAGACCTCCCTCCGCTTGATCGTAAAAAGGATGGAAACCATCGTAACATCAATAATTGATTAACTGGCTGCATAGACCACCACGCCCAGCCAAATTAGCTGACCACATCTCTTTTAGTTTAGACCCTCGTAACGGTTTGCAAAATATAGTAAAATGATTACCGCACTAGATTTGCCTTGTTAACTAGCCGGGTAAATGACTTCTGTACGTGCCAATTGTTGTTAGCTTTGGGTATGTGGTAATTTGATTATGACACCTCATTACTACTAGTATTAAATTTTAGTTTTCCCCATTACTAGAAGTACAACGTGGCGTTACCATAGATTTATAATTGAGCCCAACTTGGCGTTACCATGAATTACTAGATCTACCACTTGTTGTTACCATACATGCAAAAGTGAACATAACGTGGCTATATAAGACCCTCCATTCCAGAGAAATAAATAAATTACTAGAACTACTACTTTGTAACGTGGTTAGCATCGGTTACCATCGGTTACCACCAAATTAGAAACAAATAGAAGTGTGATCCTTGTAACGTGGTTAGTGTGTTTTACTACATGTTACTCATGCTTTACGATCAAGTGGGAAGCAACTGCATGCCGGTTAGCGTGCGCGCCTTGAGTTGTTTAGAGGAGCATGAGCGCGTGTTCTGGCCGGAGTGCAGAATAAGGAATTTGCGCTCAGGCTTAGTTTAGCATACCTAGTAGAACCAATTTTATATATATATATATATATATATATATATATATATATATATAGAATTTTTAGTAGAACCAATCATATATATATCATCAATGTCTCACAAACCATCATATTAATTTACACATACACACATGTATAGCTATATACAATTTCTCCTACATATGTATGTTGCCTTCGGAGCCAGTGGCATTAGCCTAATTGGTGCCTTCGGAGCACGATGACAATTGGAAGTGGTTCATGACCATGGCACTATATGTATAACAAACAACGTACGGGTAAGATAATTATACGAGTAACTATATATCCAAATCACACAAATATCAATTTTTATATAAAATTTCATGAACAAGAGGCTCACCATAAGGTGGTGCCGGCGACGGGACGGTGCGGGCGATCGACGGTGGTTACGACGGAGATTTAGAAGGCACTAAGTAAACCACATCTACATATGCAAACTAAGTGTTATTTTTGACCTCAAATTGCATATAAATCAAATACTAGCACACACACACACACACACACACACACATATATATATATATATATATATATCCTCCCAAATTACTAAAATCACAAATTAATCACTATATAAAGCATTGCAAGAGCTAATCTAGCAATGAGAGATGAAAGGACAAAGTTGCTAACCTTTGTGATCATTTGAATGGATGGGGGCCTTCAAATCTTGACAAATTTTGGGCAAAATGTGTGATGAGCTCGAGAGGAAGAGGGAAAGAACAGAGAGGAGAGGGGAAAGGGGAAGAACAGAGCGAGCTCGGGTGGACGAAGGGTTTATGTAGGACGACCTTTAGTACCGGTTCGTGCCAAGAACCGGTACTAAAGGGGCTGGAGGGGCCCCAGTCTGACAACATCCTGCCACCACTGTCATTAGTACCGGTTCGTGGCACGAACCGGTGCTAAAGGTTCGCCACAAACCGGTACTAATGAAAGCGGCCCGGCTAGCCGTTGGAACCGGCACTAATGTATACATTAGTGCCGACTCAAATACAAACCGGCACTAATGTGCTTCACGTTTGACCCTTTTTCTACTAGTGTATTTTTGCCCCGAAAAGGGCCTCTAGCTCGGTTTATGCATGCACAGGCATCTTTTCGTTACAAAGTTTAAACCATAAATTACTCATCTGTTCTAGAGTACATGTTTACATACAAGTTGCACAAAACTTATGTTGTATCGATGCATTCATGCAGGGTTACTTTGCAAAATGGGGAGATGAAGGCATAGTTGATCTAAAGCTTGAGTTCGAGAAGTTACTCATGTTGATCTCAAGCAGGTGTTTGCTCGGAAAAGAGGTTCGAGAGAACATGTTCGATGAAGTCTACACACTATTTCACGAGATTGAAGACAATGGTGTGACTTTGATCAGCTTCTTGTTCCCATATCTCCCATCTCCAGCAAACCGGCAGCGAGATAGAGCGCGCATAAGGCTAACACAAATCCTTTCCGATGTCGTCAATTCCCGTAAGAACTCTGGCAGAGTTGAGGAGGACACGCTGCAGAAATTGATCGACTCTAAGTACAAAGATGGTCGCCCTACAACGGTAGAAGAGGTAGTCGGGCTAATCATTGGCTTGTTGTTTGCTGGAAAACACACCAGCTCTCACACTAGTACTTGGACTGCAGCTTGTTTACTCAGCCATCCAACTTTCTTGAGAGCTGCCATTGAGGAGCAACAACAAATCAGTAGCAAATACAAGGACATGGGGCTAGACTACAATGCATTTATAGAGATGGATACACTACATAGTTGCATCAAGGAGGCACTAAGGAAGCACCCTCCAACACCAATGCTGGTCCGCAGAGCACATAAGAGCTTCATGGTGAAGACGAAAGAGGGCAAAGAATATGACATCCCGCAAGACCACATCGTAGCAACTCCCACTATAGTCAACAATAACATCTCTTATATCTATAAGGACCCTCAGGTATATGATCCATGCCGGTTTGGCCCCGAAAGAAGAGAAGACAAAGTAGGTGGCAAGTTCTCTTACACGTCATTTAGCGGTGGACGACACATTTGCACCGGGGAGGCCTATGCTTACATGCAACTTAAAGTGATATGGAGCCATTTGCTGAGGAACTTTGAGCTCGAATTGATCTCCCCTTTCCCCAAGACAGACTGGAGCAAGTTCTTGCCAGAGCCACAAGGAAAACTACTCGTAAAATATAAGAGGAATGGCATTTTGCAGTCACTTAATTAGTTGATCTACTGCAACCTATATGTGTATATGTACGCTTACTTCTGTGTAATATCAATGCAATCGTGTTTGGATGCCACATTTAGTGGCGGACTTGGCTTTGAGTGCTAGTAGTTCCGTACCCACAATTATGTTCATCAAGAAATAAATACATAGTCTTGGTTGGTTTCTATGTCATCCGTCCTTTTGTGTCCTTCCACTACTTTTTTCTGTTGCATTTGAAAAGATTCCTGGTTGGCAGATTTTGTGAGGCTTGCACTAAATGGAGTATTCACCCCTAAAAAAACCAAATGGAGCACTCACTATTCACTACTGAAATGGCCCGGATTGGTAGTGCGTCCTGTTGGACACTCGGCAAAGGATCTCATAAACCGAGTGCAAAAAAAGGCCCTCGGCTAAGGTTGGACACTCGGCAAAGCCTGTTCTTTGACAAGTGCCATTCAGAAAGCACTCGGCAAAGACATGGACTCTCGGCAAAGGCCTAGACACGTATGGTGGCCTTCATCTGAAAAGGATATTCCTACCATGCATCTGTGATCTTTTGTCAGTAATAGCATAATCTGTAGAAGTGTGCGTGTTTCAAGTTCTTGTTGAAAACCACGGCCTCTTTCTCCCCGATTATTGTGTTTTGCGAATTTTACGAACCAAAGAGGCCCTATGCATGCCCAATTATTATTCCTTACAAAAAGGGTCGCTGATTATTTACACACACACACACAGAGAGAGAGAGAGAGAGAGAGAGAGAGAGAGAGAGAGAGAGAGAGAGAATATTTTGCTAGTTAAATTCATAGTCAAAACGTGGCCTAAGATACAAACCAGAAGCGAGGGAGTAGTATTTTCTCTGGTAGTCATTGCCAGACCCAGACTATTAGGTTGCAAACTCCAACTCGGGCACGAAACCATGGATTACGACTAGCTAGGACTTGACGTTCCATACGTGGGGAGTACGGCAGCACTGGTAAAAGACACCACACTATGTACTCAAAAGTCAGAGATATTTCCAACCAAGAAGAACCAACGGTCGGGCTCGGGCATTAGTCACAGTGTGGCTGCTAGCTAGGAGTAGCTGTAATTGATGTTGGACTTCCCAGACTGCACTCACTCACTCTCTCTGTATATATTCTATATATCGATGTTCATATCCTTAGTTGCCTTCCTGTGTGTTACTCCGCACAGATCTCGCACTCACTCACTGCTAGTTAGCTAGCTAGCAGAGATTGCAGCCCTAATTTGATGATAGTGCAGACATACCATTTAACTAGCTGCTACTAGCTAGTACGTGAAAGAGACGAATAAGCCTCTACGTATTGACGTATGCATGCATGCTGCCACCTCTTCTGTTCATTAGAGTTTGGTGCATGCGCGTTGTTGAGGCAATATAATGAAACCATGCATAGTCTATTCTACTAGTATTCTGTACTTTTAATCAGTGCCGTTAGCGATTTATTCATTCTCCTTTTTTGGCTTTTTTTTTATTTTCTACTCTCAGTCAGTATTTGTATGCCACTAGCTAGATCCGCATAAACATCGATATGTTATGCTTGGGTGTTCACCGAGTCCATAAGAATGTGATTTGTTCTCAGGTAAATTTAAGCTTCAAGCATGCGTGGTTATATAAAAAGTTTATTCAGCTGTTGTACATGTAGGGAAGTGTACAATATATGTACTGTCAACAGAACAACAACAGTCTATTTAGAGATGGGCCTAATAAAATGAATGGGAGGGAGAGTAACTCATACTAATGTTCTTGCAGGTCAAATAAACATCACCATGGACTTGACAAGTCTCACTACGATGTGGTGGGCCATAGCTCTTCTTTTCATTACTGTATTGGCCACCAAGATCACAAGAGCAAGAATCACCAACATTGATCCACAGCGTACAACAGGCCAACTTCCACCCATGGTGAATGGACTTGCTCTCCTAGGATTATTACCTACCCTTCTGAAGAAGGGTCTACCACCTATGTTCAATTATCTATATGTTAACTATGGCAGTGTCTTCAGTGTAAGTTGCTTTGGAGTGATCAAGGTAACACTCTTGATCGGGCCAGAGGCGACGACTCATTTCTTCCAAGGTTTGGAGTCAGAGATTAGCCATGGTAATCTGCTTGAGTTCACAGTGCCCATGTTTGGCAAGGCAGTTGGTTATGGTAGAGATACCGCCACCCGAATGGAACAAATGCGCTTCCACAGTGAAGCACTGAGGGCATCCAGGTTAAGGAGCCATGTTTCTCCAATGCTTCAAGAAGTGGAGGTGCGCCTTTTTACTCTGTGTGTGTGTGTGTGTGTGTGTGTGTGTGTGTGTGTGTGTGTGATGGACGTGTGGTGTATTAATTGACTCATGTATATGCACAGGATTTCTTTGCAAAGTGGGGAGAGGAAGGCGTAGTTGATCTAAAGCTTGAGTTCGAGCAGCTACTTATGTTGATATCAGGCCGATGTTTGCTTGGAAAAGAGGTCCGGGAGAATATGTTTGATGAAGTCTACACACTTTTTCGCGAGATCGAAAAGGGTGTGACCTTGATCAGCTTCTTGTTCCCATATCTCCCAACTCCAGCAAACCGGCAGCGTGATAGGGCACGTATAAGGCTAACAGAGATCCTCTCTAATGTTGTCGAGTCCCGTAAGAGCTCTGGGCGAGTGGAGGAGGACACGCTGCAGAAACTGATTGACTCCAAGTACAAAGATGGTCGCCCTACAACAGTAGAAGAGGTAGCCGGGTTGATCATTGGCTTGCTGTTTGCTGGAAAACACACCAGCTCTCATACTAGTACTTGGACTGGAGCTTGTCTTCTCAGCCATCCAGCCTTCTTAAGAGCTGCCATTGAGGAGCAACATCAAGTCGCCAAGAAATACAAGGACGGACCAGAATACAATGCCTTCTTAGAGATGGATACGCTGCATAATTGCATCAAGGAGGCGCTGCGGAAGAACCCTGCAACACCACTGCTGGTTCGCAGGGTCCATAAGCGCTTCACGGTGCAGACGAAAGAAGGCCAACAATATGACATCCCGCAGGACTACATCGTAGCAACTCCTACTATAGTAAACAATTATATCCCTTACATTTATACGGACCCTCAGGTGTATGATCCAAATCGGTTTGGCCCAGAAAGAAGAGAGGACAAAGTGGGTGGCAAGTTCTCTTACACATCATTTGGTGGTGGAAGGCACGTTTGCACTGGAGAGGCTTATGCTTACATGCAACTCAAAGTGATATGGAGCCATTTGCTGAGGAACTTTGATCTCGAATTGGTCTCTCCCTTCCCTAACACAGACTGGAGCAAGTTCTTGCCAGATCCACAGGGAAAATTACTCGTGAGATATACGAGAAATGGAATTTAATTTGCAGTCGCTTAACTATATGATCTACTTCTACTTGTATTCATGCAATCAATATGTACTGTATGCATATGTCTTTTGATATGTGTAACATACAAAAAAGTATGTTAGTATTTGTATGACACATACTTGTATTGGGAGACAATGATGTTACGTTCAGTAGCGGACTAGGGTTTGAGTATGGTCAATACCCACAACTATGTCCATAATAAATAAATATATTGTCTTTGTTGCTTTCAATGTCTTTCCTCTTTTTTATCCTTTCACTTCTCCTTTGTTCATTCGAAAAAATTCGTGGTAGGCACACTATCTTACGCTGATATTTCTTGCAATCTTGCACTGATATTGACAATGACGGAACGAGAGCGCGGAGGGGAGGGGAGGGGTGGTCACTCGTCAGTGGTGACTCCGATGAATAGTCTATTTTCACTTGGAAAACTTATCACCGATGAGCCCATGGGTTCCTCCATGTCCCATCACTACCCATATATATATATATATATATATATATATATATATATATATATATATATATATATATATATATATATATATATATATATATATATATATATATGAGACATACTATAATTTCTTAGTGTCCCAATCATGCACACAATGGCAACCATGTACGTCAACCCAAGGTTAAACTTGAACTGATTCTTAAATCTTAATTTTTTTTGCGAAAGATTCTTAAATCTTAATTACAATACTCCCCCCGTCCGTAAATATTTGCCGGACAAATGGATAAAAATTGATGTATTTAAAACTAAAATACGTCTAGATACATTCATTCTTTCGACAAATATTTTCGGACGGAGGGAGTACTAAATTTGGGTAGTACATTCAGCATTCTCATACGACTGAGTAGATTCCTTTCTCACGTAGCAGCCCAGGTGTGCACTAAAAACATCTTCCCAACCATCAGAAATAAGACCTGCATGTCTTTCTTTTTGTTTACTTATACAATTGTCTACTCTGTCCACAAAAGAGTAGCATGAGTGCATGCCAGTCTAAGCTAAAACTTGAAACGAATCATAGATACACGCAATTTCCTTGCTCGTGACGTGACAAGCAGAGTAGAAAATTGTCCCCAGTTAGCAGTATCATTAAATTTGCATGGTAGAATGGTCATGTTTGTCGCATAGTAATATACTAGCGTGGATTGGTATCTACGTAGCAGCTCAATTGATATCTCCCGAACCACCACAAATACGACTTGCATGCATTTCTTTTGTTTATTTATATTATACTCCCTCCGTCCGAGAGTATAGTGTATACTAGATTTTTTTTTTCAAGGTCAAACCTTATCAACTTTGATCAAGTTTATATAGAAAATTATCAACATCTAGAATACGAAAACAATACCATTATATTCATCATGAAATACTTTTTTATATGGTATATATTCTTTTATTGTAGATGTAGATGATTTTTTCAGCAAACTTGATCAAAGTTTACGAAGCTTGATTTTCATGAAAACCAATGTTCACTATACTATGGGACGAATGGAGTACAATTAAAAAATGTAGGCCAACAAATGTCACATGCAATGAAGCATACTTTTGTCTATTTTTAGTCCACAAAAGAGTAGCATGCATGCATGCATGTCAGTCTAAGCTAAAACTCGAAACCATTCTTAGATACGTGTAGCTTTCTCGCTCATGACGTGCCTAGTAGAGTAGACTAGAAAATTATGCCCAATTCTATTATTATTGAATTTGCACAGTTTTACCTATATATATATATATAGTTCGCATTAAAATATTTAATTAAAATGGTTTATATTTAGAAACGGAGGGAGTAGATTGCACTCCACAGAGCAGCCTAGCTGTGCACTGAAAATGATCGCATGCTGAGCTCCTCCAACTGTGCAAAAAAGCCCTTCAGGATCTGATATTTACGCATAAGTCCAGAATTTCGGCCGCTGCAGTTGGATCTCAAATCCAAGGGCTCTCGGGATCCCGTATTATTTGAGCACGGGACGCCTCGTATCATCTGATACTTTCCACACTGGAGGCATCTTCCCAACCACCACGAATATGACTTGCTTGCTTGCCTTTCTTTTATTTATTTATATAATTAAATAAAGTTAGGTCAATAAACATCACACACAATGAAACATACTTTTGTCTACTCCTAGTCCACAAAAGTGTTGCATGCATTTACACAGTAGGAGCATGTCCTACTGTTTTCAGGGTAAAAAAGAAGATTTGCATGCATGCAATACCGGTCTGAGCTAAAACTTGAAATGAGTCTAGATACAAGTAGTTTTCGTGCTGGTGACATGCCTAGCAGAGTAGAAAGTTGTGCCCGCCTAGCACTACTATTAATTTTGCGTGGTAGAATGGTCATGTTTGTCATATAATACACGTATTGAGCAGGTTGCTTTCCACCTAGCAGACTAGGCGTGCACTGAAAGTATCCTCCCAACCACCACAAATACGACTTGCATCCCTTTCTTTTGTTTATTTAAACAATTAATAAAGGTAGGTCAACAAACGGCACATGCAATGAAACCGACTTCCTTCTAGTCCTAGTCCACAAAAGAGTAGCACATATTCATGATAGTCTAAGCTAAAACTTGAACCAAATCTTAGATCTGCATAGTTTCCTCGCTCGTGATGTGACTGCTAGAGTAGAAAATTATGCCCAGTTATAGCGGCCCATAAATGTGACCTAATGGCCAACAATTAATAAAGGTAGGTCAACAAACGGCACATGCAATGAAACCGACTTCCTTCTAGTCCTAGTCCACAAAAGAGTAGCACATATTCATGATAGTCTAAGCTAAAACTTGAACCAAATCTTAGATCTGCATAGTTTCCTCGCTCGTGATGTGACTGCTAGAGTAGAAAATTATGCCCAGTTATAGCGGCCCATAAATGTGACCTAATGGCCAAAGTATTTCGTTATTTAGACAATTCAAGGATAGCTATTCTTTCAAAGGTCTTAACCGACCTTGTACCTTCGACATATTGGTTTAGAGGACCAACCGACCAGGTAGTCATCTCCTCTTGGCGGGATTACCTTCACGTGCTACCATAACCTTGTAATTTCCAACCTTAATTGGTTGTCTTTTTTTCAAATATCAAATACCACAGATGTTTGGATCCAGGATATGGTTACTGAAGGGACGAATGGTTATGAAGATCATGCCTTACTATAGCGCTTTAGCATCAAAAGTCACTTGCATGGTTACACCCAGAGAGTTTTGGGAACCGTCTATCGTGAAGTTGTCTCAAATGATAGTAGTTGATGGATGACAGACAACAATACTATATTTTCCTATTTCTGTACGACAAAACACTAGCTGAGTAATATCATGAATTTGTTTAAATGTCCCTTCTCTACTAGAGAACGTAGCCAATTAGACACCTTTTGGCTAGTTAATGTTTGTACTTATACCATGTCGTGTGATGAATTTTTAGACTAGTAGCATGCTAGAGGTTGTTTGCAATATCATGAAAAGTATATGTTAGCAGTGACATGGATTAGACTCACTAGTAAAAAAATGCCCATTTGTCCTGGTTCCAGATGCCCATTTGTCCCGGTTCCGGAACCGGGACTAAAGGATCGGTACTAAAGCCCAATACCTTTAGTCCCGGTTCGCCTACGAACCGGGACAGATGGGGCTCCATGTGGCCGCTGCGGCTTGCCCAGGCAGGAGGGCCTTTTGTCCCGGTTGGTAGCACCAAACGAGACCAAAAGGCATCCACGCGTCAGCAGTTCAGGGGCTGGGGTTTTTGTTTTTTTTTGAAAGGGGGGAGGGAGTTTGGGGTTTTGGGGTTTTGTAGGGTTAATTTAGGGGTTTCATATATTGTGTTAGCTAGCTAATAGAGAGAAGTGTCATCTCTTATCTCCGTGCTTGGTCGACGCTACGTACTATACGTATAGAGAGGACTCGACACGCTAGCTAGTAAGCAAATGAAGGAAACCATTAAGTACAGAAGATCGTCATGAACATATACACAGAGAAGTGATCAGCCTCTCCTTTTCCGAGAGATTGGTCCGACAACAAGTTTTCGTATATCTATCCGACGCTACTGGCTACATATATACAATATAAGATCTCTTACAATCCCCTAACATCTGAACTCAACTTCCACATGGTATTCTTCGGCTTTATTGATGACGTGGTCAAGAAAGAATCCCACCAATTCCTCTTGAATTGCTCGTATGTGATCTTGTGGTAGGAGTTCATTCCGCATTTGCCACATCTAATTTGAAGAAGGGGGCCAATACATATATATGAATGAAACTCAACACAAATGATGGTAATAAAATAAAATTATGAATATTATTGCTTACGCACTTCATATTGTTTTTTAGAGTAGCCCCGCTTATTCTTGGTCGTTGTGTTGTAGATAAACTCGCAAACGTAGTATCCACAGTAATCATTCCCAGGTTCCTGCCACAAGCACTTTACGAGAAATAGAGGTCAATCAAATTGATAATCAAGCATTATAAATGTTATTGATGAAACTAGCTAGAATCAATGGGAGATGCGCGGAACTAGCTAGTAGTACTTACTTTGGGGTGTGTAAATCGCAGCTCCCCCTGCAGTCCCGGAGCTTGTGCGGTGAACTCTTTCAAAACCCCGCCAGACAAAGAAAACAATTACTTGATATCAGGAAATGAACAAAGTTGCCGATATGGTGCGATAATGATCGATTGAACTTATTTCTCGAGCATTTTAGTCATGGTCGCATACTCCTCGGGATTTTTTCGTCTCGAGTCTAAGACGTTTACTAGTCCCTGCTCAAGCTTAATCTCTAGGAGAATAAAGTGGAAGCTGCGCACGCATGCATAACTCATCAATTACATTACTATAACCTCGAGTAACAAGGGAAACCGAATATGCACAAGACAGTAAGAGCATCTCCAGCCATTGGCCCCCCAGGAGGGGCTAAAAATCGCCCCCTGGGGGCGCACCGGCGCTAAACCGCGCACTGGGGCATGATGCCCCCCAGTCGCGGCGCCCACGTTTTTTTGAAAAAGTCAAATACAGGGCAAACAAGGCTCAAATTTAATGCAAACATCGGCGAGCTCGTTCAAATTTAAACATATTTTACAAAAAAAGAAAAAAATTAGTACGGGCTGCCCCCGCCGTCTCCATCGCTGCACCTCGCCGTCTACCTCACCGCTCCCCGCCGCCCGCCGCCCGCCTTTGCAGTTCTACATGCCGAGGAGGCGGTAGAAGCGCGTGTAGTCGCCGTCTCCACCGCCGCCGTCGTCGTCGTCCCCGCCTCCGCCGCCGCCGTCCCTGCTGCATCCCTCCCCCGGTTGGCGCGGCGGGTTGGACGGTCCGGAGGCGTCGTCGTTGTCGTCGCTGTCGAGGAAGACGATGCTGTGCTCGTCCTCGCGCCCACACTTGAGGGCGGAAATCTCCTCCAGGGCCAGGCTATCTCCTCGTACTCCACCGCAGGGCGTCCTCGTCGGAGAAGCCGCGCCGGGCTATCTCCTCATACTCCGCGGGGAGGACGGGCTCCGGCTTGGGCTCGACGAGGACGAAGCGGCCGGTGGGTGGGGGGGGGGGGGGGCGGAGTCGCCGATGCGGACGCCGGAGCTGCGGGTACGCGCGCTGACAGGCGTGTCCTGGGGCTCCGGCTTGACGGGGCGGAGGCAGGGAGAGCCCGACGAGCGGCCGGACGAGGAGGAGGACGCCCCGGGCCGCTCCATGCGCCTCGGCGCCCAGGAGCTTTCACGGCGGCGTGAGAAGGATGGGGGAGCAGGGTACTCGAGGCGCGGCGTGTTGCCGCCCTTGATGTACTTGAGGACGGCCTCCAACGTGCAGCCGGGCACGCCCCACCACCGGCGACGGCCCTCGGAGTTGAGCCGCCCGAAGGGCACGACGCCGTTGGTGGCCTCGAGCTGCTCGGCGTGACGGCGGCGGAAGTAGGGCTCACAGAGCGGGCTGTCGGGGACGTACCGTGGCCTCTCCCTCGCCGCCCGCGGCAGGGACGCGCGGATACGTGCGATCTCCGCACGCCGCGCCGTCCCGGTGGGTGGTGGTGGCACCGGCACGCCGCTGGCGCTGATCCTCCAAGCCCCGGGCACCCGCATGTCCGGCGGGACTGGGTACTCGGCCTCGAAAAGGAGGCGAGCCTCGTCCTCGTGAAGATGGCGGCGCCCGAAGCCGTTCGCCGCCGCGCCGTCGCCTGGAAAGCGCTCGGCCATTCTTCTCAACTGGAGACGGCGAGAAGAGGAAGGGGGGGGGCAGAAATGGGCGCGTCGGCATGGAGTATCTGTGCGTGTCTCCGGCGCACTGGCGGTCGGCTTATATAGGCGGAGGCGCCGCGTGGTAGGCTTGGCCGGCACGTTACGCGTGGCGTGATGGCGTGGCGGCCGAGGGGACGCGCGTTGCCCGGCCTTCACTGCGCCGCCCGTGAGGCATCAATGGAGGCTGACTGGCGCGGCAGCGCGCGCAGCTTTGGCATTGATTCGCCACGGGAAACGAGGCGATGAGGACGACGAAGCGGCGAGAAGAGAGTTGAGTCACTGACGCGGCTGGCCCGTGGCTCTTCGCGCCAAAAACGATTCGCCCGGCGCCCCCGAGCGACCCCCAGCGCGCCGGGTTCGGGTTGGGTCCGCCGGCGCCAATTTCGGCCCGAGCCAGCGAAAACTGGGCCCTTGGGGGCGCGACTGGGCCGATTTTTTGGCGCCGGCGGCCGAAAAATCACCTGGGTGGCCTTCTTGGGGGCGCGGCTGGAGATGCTCTAACACTCACTTGAAGTTGTAAGGAAAGAGTATTTTATCTTTGTTTTGATTTTGAAGCAACGACCGTAGCAAGTTGGCCTCGATTTCTTTGGCTTGCT
Organism: Triticum urartu; assembly: GCF_056163025.1. Classification (NCBI taxonomy): domain Eukaryota; kingdom Viridiplantae; phylum Streptophyta; class Magnoliopsida; order Poales; family Poaceae; genus Triticum; species Triticum urartu. Next base: position 6,391,632 of record NC_141877.1, read on the forward strand.
ATTTAACCGTCCATTCATCTATGAGATTTGTGTTAATGAACCAAATATCCTAGATTTCTGCTTTTCTGCATTTGATGATCTTCAATTTGCATAATATAGTAAGGATAATTATATATACATGCAATGAAAGAGTTGTGCTATATATAGAGACTTAATTAAAGAAGCAGTACTTACAGACAGTAGCAAGTGATGATTATTTTATCGAGGGTCTTTTGATTGAAAAACTGGAAGAACTCCTCAAATGGAACAGACAACAGATCAATTCCAACGAGGTCGTGCTCCTTTTTAACTCTCAGCGTCAAAATATCCTTCCCAGACTCGTTGCAGGTTTTCATGTACCACTCATGGAATCTTCGCATCATCGTTGTTAGAGGAGGATGACCAGGTTTGACGAGAGGCTTCCCGTGCCGGTATTTGAATTCGTCCACCTCCATTGTATCAAAATGTGCATCGTCGGGCAGGTAATCTGCAGGATTGGTACCGGGCACCATCCCCGGATTATTAGCGACGATATCGCTAGACACCTTGAGCGGGGGGCACGATTGGTTCGCTTGTTTACCAAGCCGGGGATTTTTTCCCACTTCTTCGTTCTGCTAACCTTCAATCACTGCAAGTACTTCCCGACCGCTCCGCTTCCTGATATGACCTTTCAATAATGCGCTTATAGTTGGTTTGCGGCGGAGACGGTGGTGGTCGCTTTAGGGCATCGATAGTGTGCTGAACTTTCATGGGATCTATCTTCTCCTCCGGAGGTGGATGTTTCATAGCTTTTCGCGTTTCAAAGAAGTCCTTAACATAGGCTGGATAGATCTCCGTGTTTTCCTCCACGGTCCTCTCGTATGGTAACTTCTCTAGAGGCCTGAGAGATGGACCGAGTTTGTATTGCCTCCCGCCTCTGACTGTACTGCTAGACGCCAGAGCAGCCAGAGTGGCAGCGACTGTCTTCTTTTGTTTCTTACGAGGCAGAGAAGGAGGCGGAGTGCTACGACGCGCTGGAGCAGCCGGAGCGGCGGCGGCTGTCTTCTGCCGTTGCTGACGAGGCGGAGGAGGAGGCGGGCTGCTCGGACGCGCCGGAGAAGGAGGAGGAGGAGGCAGAGTGCCGCCACACGGCGGAGCAGCCGGAGAAGGAGGAGGAGGAGGCGGAGTGCCGCCACGCGGCGGAGCAGCCGGAGAAGGAGGCGGAGTGCCCTGATCACTCGCCGGAGGAGGAGGCGGAGGAGGAGGTGGAGTGCCCTGACTCGCCAAAGGAGGAGGAGGAGGCATCCAGTTCGGAAGGTTGATGAGCTCCTTCCGCCATAGACATGGAGTCTTCAGAGCAAGACCCAGCTGAGTCTCCCCTTCACCGGTAGGGTGGTCAAGCTCGAGCTCCTCAAATCCCTTCGTTATTTCATCCACCTTCACAACAACATAGCCTTGTGGAATCGGAAGGCAGTGAAAAGTTGTGTCGGGTTGAGGAGGTGCAACAGAGCCGACAGCCGCCTTGACTTTGAGGTGCTGCCAATGCGTCATAAGGTGGCAATCTTGAGCCTCCGTGATAGCATCCACGGGGTAGCTAGGAGAAGTCAGGCTGCTGAAGGAGCTCGGTGGAAGCCACGCTGCTTCTCCGCTGAGATGGTGGGGTAACTTCTGGGGTAGCTCCGTGCCGCTAAGATGGTTGGTCGGCTCCTCGCTGGCTCTCAACTTGTTCCTCTAGCTTTAGTACTCTTGTATTGAGCTTCTGCAGATCGCTCAGCTCCTGTTTCCTCTTCCTCTCCTGGGTTTTGTAACCGCCTGCGTCGGGAAACCCAACCTTCCATGCAACGGAGCCTGCCGTGCCTCGTGTTCGTCCTGGGTGCTCAGGATTGCCGAGGTCCTCTGTGAGCTCGTCGTTCTCTCTGTCGGGAACGAACGTCCCTTGTTGCGCTGCGGCGATATACTTTTGAAGCTTCTTGACCGGTATTTCAAGTTGCTTGTCCGTCCAAACTCAGCCTGGTACTTTCTCTCAATTTTTCTCCATTGCGACCCATCAGCGGGTGCTCTCAACTTCTCGTCTTTCTTACGATCCTCTCTGTGCCATCGCATCAACTTGGCATGCTCTTTGTTTCTGAACAGACGTTTCAACCGTGGTATTATAGGAGCATACCACATCACCTTGGCAGAAACCCTCTTCCTGTGGGGCTCGCCTTCGACATCACCAGGGTCATCTCGTCTGATCATATACCGCAATGCACCGAATACTGGGCATGCGTTCAAATCCTCGTACGCACCGCGATAGAGGATGCAGTCATTAGAGCATGCATGTATCTTCTGCACCTCCAATCCTAGAGGGCATACAACCTTCTTTGCTGCGTACGTACTGTCGGTCAATTCGTTATCCTTTGGAAGCTTCTTCTTCAATATTTTCAGTAGCTTCTCAAATCCTTTGCCAGGCACATTATTCTCTGTCTTCCACTGCAGCAATTCCAGTACGGTACCGAGCTTTGTGTTGCCATCTTCGCAATTGGGGTACAACCCTTTTTGTGATCCTCTAATATGCGATCGAACTTCAGTTTCTCCTTTTCACTTTCGCACTGTCTCTTTGCATCAACAATGACCCGGCGGAGATCATCATCGGGCACATCGTCTGGTTCCTCTTGATCTTCAGCTTCCCCCATTGCAGCATCACCGTATTCAGGGGGCACATAGTTGTCATCATCCTATTCTTCTTTGCTGTCTTTCATCATAATCCCTATTTCTCCATACTTGGTCCAAACATTATAGTGTGGCATGAAACCCTTATAAAGCGGGTGGGTGTGAAGGATTTTTCGGTCAGATTTCGTACTCCCACATATAGGGCATGGACAACACATAAAACCATTCTACTTGTTTGCCTCAGCCACTTCGAGAAAATTATGCACGCCCTTAATATACTCGGAGGTGTGTCTGTCACCGTACATCCATTGCCAGTTCATCTGCGTGCATTATATATAATTAAGTGTGTCAAAAACCATTACAGAACATCATGAATAGATAAGTCACCAAATTAATAGAAGTTCATCATCACATTAAAACCAAAGTACATACATAGTTCTCATTGAACAACATATAGCTCTCCAGAGCATCAAATTAAACCATACATTGAAACTATGTAAAACATTTCAATGCAACAACAAATGCGATCATAATCGCAACCAAGGTAACAATTGATCCAACGGCATAATGATACCAAGCCTCGATATGAATGGCATATTTTCTAATCTTTCTAATCTTCAAGCGCATTGCATCCATCTTGATCTTGTGATCATCGACGACATCCGCAACATGCAACTCCAATATTATCTTCTCCTCGTCAATTTTTTTATTTTTTCCCTCAACTTATTGTTTTCTTCTTCAACTAAATTTAACCTCTCGACAATAGGGTCGGTTGGAATTTCTGGTTCACATACCTCCTAGATAAATAAAATCTATGTCACGTTGGTTGGCATAATTGTCATAAACAATAAGTGAACCAAATATTTATAAAAGATAATATATACCACATCCGAATCATAGACAGGACGAGGGCCGACGGGGCGGATATGAAAACCATCGCACTATATAATAACAAACAATAATAAAAGTAAGAAAATTATACAAGTATCTATCTAATCATACAAGTAAGATTTTTTTTCCAGAAAGAAGATAAGAACAAGAGGCTCACCACGGTGGTGCCGGCGATGAGATCGGCGGCGGCGATCGACGGCGGTGAAGACGGGGACGGGACGTGACGGACCGCTAAACCTAGACAAATCTTGTGGAAAATGGAGCTTGGAGAGGAGAAAGCTTAAGTAGTGTGGCTCGGGGATTTCATCGAACACCTCATGTGCATAGGAGGTGAGATAGAGCACCACAAAGCCCTCCCCTCGCCGGTCAGAAAAAAACAAAGCAGTGCAGTGCTCTGCTCGCGGGCGAGGGGTATATATAGCCACATCATTGGTCCCGGTTCGTGGCTGGAACCGGGACTAAAGGCAACCCTTTTGTCCCGGTTCCAGCCACGAACCGGGACCAATGGATGTGGGCCAGGAGCGAGGCCCATTGGTCCCGGTTCGTGTCTGGAACCGGGACAAAAGGGTCCAGACGAACCGGGACCAATGCTCCACGAGGCCCGGCCGCCCCCCTGGGCGCACGAACCGGGACGTATGCCCCATGGGTCCCGGTTCATGACTGAACCGGGACTAATGGGCCGGCCAGGCCTAAACCAAAGCCCTGTTTTCTACTAGTGCTACTAAATGTCCCCTTCTCTATGAGAGAACGCAGTCATCTGGACATCTTTGGATTAGTACTATGTCACAGGCTAAATATTTATACTAGTAGGATATTACAGGCTATTAGGTCAATGCTCCTTGTCTGGAGTTGATGCAAAGTTGAGAAGATACTTCCGCTCTTAATTTCTCTAAGATCATTTGAGTGAAATGGGGTAGCCTCATTTGTTGTGCTCGATAAACAAAGCTCAAACGATGTGTAGTCTTGTTATACACATACCAACTGTAAACTATTTTTGCGCTATCTTGGCGCAATGATCGGAAACATGCCATGCATCAAATAAAGTGATATCACATACATATGTCCGGCTACTAATAGATATGAGACATCGATGCACATCCACCACATTTTATTATTTCTTGATGATGGTCAATATATTTTCAGGTATATCATAATATAGAGAAATACAATGCAACCAGAGATTGCCCTAGATTGTTTTGCAAGCATAGAGGTTGAAATAAAAAATGGTACATGCTTGGAGAGCTAGTGTCAATACACACGAGGTAACTCCTTGGGCAGCATTGAAACAAATAAATAAACCTTCTTCTTCTTCTTCTTCTTCTTCTTCTTCTTCTTCTTCTTCTTGAAGTGGAATAGAGAAGTGTTAGAAGTTTCATTTTCTGAAGTTTATTTTAAAATGGAGTTTCCAAATACATAAAATGATAGTGGCTAAAGTTGATCCAATGTCTATTCTCTTGTATCGGGAAAATGCATTTTTGAAGAGTCTAGATCATGATAAGGACACACAAAAAATATGAACTTCGTCAATTATTTGTACATTTATTCTTCACGTTGGGTAGGTTGAAGAGAACAAGGCACATAAGAGTTTCGAAAGACATAAAACATAGCCTTAAATGATTTTTCGAGAATACCCATTGAGGATGCAAATTCGTAGTTATTTAGTTAAATATGTTTCTTTGTGGTTAAATTTTCATCTCGTTTTTGTCTATTTAGGCATGATTTGTTATTGTATAGTATACGACACGAAGCCTAATGATACATGACAAAAGCTTTCTTAAATTTCGTCATCAAGAGTCACTTCTGTGACATTTTTTTCTTGATTGCCAAGGATAACACCTAATCGTCCTAGACCCTAAGTATCGTCAACTTGAATCTACTTGGCTCAGAGGTAGATTATCTGCAGGCATGCCTACGATGCTTTTGGAAAGTTTTGTGACGAACCAACAACCGTCATGCACACCAACAGGGTCATGTATATATCATTCGTAGCACCTCTGAGCAAACAAGTTTAGTCATAAAACTTTTTGAGCATGTTTATGCCCATCTAACGTCGACTGTAAATTAAAGCACCACTTACGGTCTTGCCACATGACCCATCACACTCACTCGGTTGGTCTGAACACGTGGAATAGAAGCGACACAGACTAGCTACTTCAGTTCCTCGAGCATATTTTATTATATACAGGAGACGATGACGTCAGTATAGAGTAAAACTTGGACCTGATTTCTTGTCTTAGTAACAGGCAGCTTGGTTAGACATGTAGACTAGAGTAGTAGTAATGAGCAAGCTAAGTTGTTTAGGTGATGCCATTGGGTTTTGGTCTCACCACATAAAAGTTAGGCAGAAATGGTTGGCGCACACTGAGCCATGTTGCCAGCCTGAGCTGAAACTTGAATCCACAACGGCGCAGCGTCTTCGTGGTCACGTGCATAATTATAGAGCAGATAATATTGACCATTCATGCACTGACTGGACCAAAATGAGAATATTTGTCAATAATGCACCGACTAGACTAAAATGAGAATATTTGCCAATAATGCACTGACTAAAATGAGAAGACAACAATGAGAATATGTCTACTCTTAGGTCACATGCAGTGAAACTTACTTCTGTCTAGTCTTAGTCCACACAAGAAAAGACTTAAGAGTAGCCTGCATGCATGTGATGAGTCTAACCTTAAACTTGAAATGAACCTTAGGTACACGAGTTCCACGCTCACGAGTACCTAGTAGGGTAGAAAATTGTGCCCAGTTTGGAATATTACTAAAATTTCCATGGTAAAAAGTACAGGGCCATCGACTAGATTGCTTTCCACATACCAGCCCAACTATGCACTGAAAGCATCCTCCCACTCACGACAAACATGAATTGCGTGCCTCTCTTTTATTTATTTATTTATATAATTAAGCAAGATAAGTATACAAACGCCACACGCAATGAAACTGACTTATGTCTACTCTTAGTCCATCAAAGAGTAGCTCGCATGCATGTAAGTCCAAGCTAAAACTGGAAACGTATCTTAGATACACATATTTTCCTTGCTCGTGGAGTAGAAAATTATGCCATGCTATAGAATTCCATGCATGGGTCAATCATGAGTGCAACCTACTGGAGAATCTCGTGTATTATGTAATGGTGACAAATAAATCTTTTTTACACTCAGACCACGATCATGAAAGAGAGGGATGTGGCTGCAGACTTCATAGACCACGTGGGCTGCTGATGAAAAAATTAAGCTGACTACTCCTGTGTTGGACCCACGTCAAACTTTTATTTAGCAATCGAGTTCACTTCTATTAACCAAATAAACAAAATATAAATACAGATCTTGTACTATATGAACATTAATGAACACAAGCATGGGACAATATAACGTTTCTGTGACATCACATGGAAATCCGCAGTGGCACGCATGTGCACGGGTACGCACCTGCCAGCTGGGCCCGGCCACATGATTGCTTCACGATTCACAAAAATGTTTGTTTTCTTGCATGATTGTAAGTTTTAGTTTTTGACACTTAGTGAATTGGTTGTTCATTTATATTAAGTTTCAGTAGTTGAAACTTCATCAAGTTTTCAAAACTTCTTGAAACATACTCAAAAGTTGTCTTATTTCAAAGCCCTCGGCACAATGAATACAAATATGGAAATCAAACTTAAATTGGACCTCCAGTTCAAAAGATATAATGGATTCAAATGACCAAGTCAAAAGAAAAATGGGGTTGATTTCCCTCACCGGCGTGCCATAAGTCGCCTCCCGATATTACATCAAGTTTTATCGAGTAGTTACCTCTGTTTTCACTTTTGCATATTGAATTTTTTTCATGCTTAGAACCAATAATGGGCAACCTATGTACAAGCTAGAGTAACCTCATATGTGTCAGATCAAACATTCTAGATTTCAAATTTAAGTGACATCAAACGGCGGGGGAGACGGTATGGGCACTGTGTCACAATCAAAATAAGGTTGGTGATAGCTTAGCTAAATTTGGTAGACTTGAGGGCAGAACGATGCCCTGGATTGATTCTGGCCCAGTAGATTCCGTAGAGCTAGCCAATGTTGATTGTATGGGCACTGTGATTGGAGTAATGCAATGAATTTACCCACAATTTTTTGAGTGGCATCAAATGGTGAGGGAGACCTTTGATGCTAATGTGGTCCTTTTGTTTTTGATTGTAGGATAGTAGGCAACGAGTATGGATTTTTGAAGCATGGGTGCATTGGAGGACCTTATTTTAAGTAGTTTAAAAATCACATTTAAAGTTTCAAAATATTCCAAAAAGAATTCTACATGATCATATGGATGTATATTACACACGTGTAAAGTTTGATGATGAAATAAGTGAACGTGTGAGGTATATAAAAATGACAAAATGGTGATTTCTAAATAGTGAATAATACATGGACAATTCATATTTCCAAAGTTATGGGTTTGCCATTTTTGTGTAGCTCACATGGTTACTCATGTCATCATCGGAATTTGCATGTGTGTAATATACATCCATATGAACATGTTGATTTTTTAAAACTTCAAAATGGCATTTTGACACTATTAAAAATAATAGGGCTAACTAAAACTAGTCCACCAAAGTGACTTTTTGTATAGTAGAGTAGTAATCGGAAACGGTGCAGTCTTTTCGTGGTCACATGCATAGTTAATACAACAAAGAATTTTGACCGAAGATGCTCTGTCTAGACTAAAATGATGATAGAGAGAATATTTCTGCTCTTAGTCCACGGAAGAGTATAGCATACACACATGTCAGTCTAAGCTTAAACTTCAAACCAATCTTAGGTACTCCCTCTGTCTCGATGCATTAGTTGCATGCATATTAATTAGACTCCATCTATTAATTGAAGGACCAATGCATGCAATTTCTGCGGCACGCAATTGTGATTTGAAGGAGCCCCCTAATTAATAGCACATTTTTAGTTGAGAAAGGAATGATGTGATTGGCTTTCTCTGCAGTACATAACGAGACTCCACTCAGTTTCGTATCCCTTCCTTGCATGCCCGTGACGTATTAATGATCCCAGTATATGAAAAGAAAAGCTGATTTACAAAGGGAGGCCTTAAATTTTACGTTGGTACCTGTAATATAAGTTTGTGGCCTTGTATATAAAAATGGAGAGAGTATTAAGAAAGATAAGTATACAAATGCCACTTGCAATGAAACTGACTTGTGTCTACTCTTAGTCCATCAAAGAGTACCTCTCATGCATATAAGTCTAAGCTAAGACTGGAAATGTATCTGAGATATGCGTAGTTTCCTCGCTCGTGCCGTGCCTAGCGGAGTAGAAAATTATGCCAAGATATAGAAGTCCATGCATGGGTCAATCACGAATGCGACCTATTGGAGAATCTCGTGTATTATGTAATGGTGACAAATAAATCGTTGGTACACTCAGACCACAATAATGAAAGAGATGGATGTGGCTGCAGACTTCCTAGACCACGTTGGCTGCTAATGAGAAAATTCAGCTGACTACTTCTGCGTTGGACCCACGTCAAACTTTTATCTAACAATCAACTTCACTTTTATTAACCAAGTATAAACACATGCTGGAAGGACCTGAAACTCCAGATTTCAAATTTATATAAGTGCGCGAAGAGGAAATGAGGGCGTCTAGGTAATCTGCCACGTCGGACATGGCCCACCTAGACCATTTTATCTTTTCCCCTTTTTTCTTTCTCTTTTTCTCTTCATCCCCATTAGTCATATGCATGTGTCCGTATAATTTAGCACGGGGACACAGCTAAATGCACATCCATACGAGGGTTCGAAATGGACACTGCTATCCACACGTATTCATGGAAAATGAGGGGCTAAATTAGCCCAGGTCGGTTGGATTGGCCTCTTGCCTTCCATGACGATTTTTTTTGGGAGGATCTGTTTCTGCCTCCACCCGACCAACGGATAGCACAACCCTATAGGCTATAGGATAACTAAAGATGTACTAGAGGAAATGGATTGTTCCAGCCTCCATAGGCGAGCAGGATCTCATCAACCACGTCCATGGCTTTGGCTTGTGGCATAGTGTTTTCGGTCACCTCGATATTCTCCTAATGGAATCTACAACGGTAGACACTTGTGGAGATGCTAAAAGAGAAAATAATACATGTTATAGAATTTAGAAAGTGTCTAAGCACCTTAGGTTGCAACAATAGTTGCTAATGACATGGACCGACTAAACTACCTAGGCGCTTCCTTTGGGAAGAAAAACAGTGAAATACTCAATGCAAGGTCTACAACTGATGCTACACATATTGTTGGGATTCAGGGGATATCTTCTAACCGGTCTGGAATCTGATCACCGCGCCCATCTAAGCGTCCGGCGTTGGAGCTACCCTAAACAACCACAATAGGTGCTCATGACCGTGCATTGGACTATTAAAAGCATCATTACTGCTGCCCAACTCTGAGTTGATCGCCATGATCCTATGTATGGGTGTGGATGACAACGTAGTGCTTGCCACCTTCTCGACACCCTTCATGGCAGTCGACGCACACACCCTGACCATGGCTCATCACCCTGTTGATGGCTCCGCGTCCATCATCTGGAGACCCTTCGCCCCGAGTAGGTTTGAGTTATTCATTTGACTCTGCTATAGGGTCATTGCCTCCCGTGTGCTAGCATGCTTCATCATCCTTGTATTATATCCACTGCAAGTTGTGTCTTCTGTGGGGAGGAGGAGGCCATCCAGTACCTATTCTTCGGGTGCGATCATGCCCATGCCATCAGGGCCGGGGGTTGTGCTTCCAGGTGGCATGTCCCATGCTCCCATCGTCGAAGCCCTCTGCACGCCTGTCTCCATGGCATGATTTCCGGCTCGACCTTGCCTCTGCTGCACAACTGCGATGGTTGTGCTATGAGGAATCTGGAAAACATGCAATGCTAAGGTAATTTCCGATGACCACCATCTCATTGTGACCATGGCTCCCAACATCGCTGTCTACGTGCTCTTGTGGTGATGCGATGATTCCGGTCAATCTGCAAGTCCATCCTAGAGGAGTGGGTCAAAAATGTTTTTTTACCAAAAACTTTAAGAATTTCCTACTGCATGTACTTTTATTAATCTTTTATAAAGTTTCACAGTATTTACAGAAAAGGGAAAAAAAGGAAAAAGACCAGCTAATGGGTGAATCCGCTGAGTTAATGGAAACCAACCAAATGTTTACTAGTGGCACACACTATGAGAAGACCATATATAGCTCATCCAAGGGTTACTGAAAATTATTACAATCATAAAAACATACACAAATACAAGTAATAAGTGATGCACCCATACAAACACAAGCATGCAAGCCGGTGCTCCTCATGCAAATGATATATATAGCAAGCTAGCCTAGCAGCTGGCGTCTCTTGTAGCTAACCATCATATTCCCTTGAGGCTCTGGGATTAACTTACTCCAGTCAGTCTTGGGATAAGGAGATAATAATTTGAGATCAAAGTTGTTGAGCAAGTGGCTCCATATAACTTTAACTTGCATGTAAGCATAGGCATCCCCACTGCAAAAATGCCTTCCACCACCAAAGGATGTATAAGAAAACTTGCCGCCAACCACGTCCTCCTGCCTTATGGGACCAAACCGATCTGGATCATATACCTCGGGGTCCTTATAAATGTAAGGCAAGTAATTGTTTTGTATTATGGGACTTGCAAGAGTATGCCCCTTGGGAATGCCATACTCTTGGCCTTGTCTTGTCCGCACTGTGAAATGTTTAAGTGCCTTGCGAACCAACATTGTTGTTGGTGGGTTCAACCGAAGTGCCTCTTTGATACAATTATGAAGGGTATTCATCTCTAACAAGGCATCATATTCTATTTTCTCCTCGTATTTCATCATGATTTCCTTTTGCTCCTGGGATGCAGCCGCTAAGAACTTTGGATGGGTGAGTAGGCAAGCTCCGGTCCAGGTACTAGCGAGGGAACTTGTGTGCTTTCCACCAAAGATCAATGCAATGATCATCCCGGCTACCTCTGTTTCCGTTGTGGAGCGGCCGTCTTTATACTTGGAATCTATCAATCTTTGTAGCACATCTTCCTCCACTGAGGGGGAGCTCTTACGTGACCTCACAGTTCCAGAAAGTAATTCGATGAGCTTAAGACGTGCTTTGTCACGCCTACGGTTTGCAGGAATTGGAATATATGGGAAGAAGACACTGATCATGTTCAGTCCATTTTCGACATCACGAAATAGTTTATAGAACTCATCAAACATCTTCTCCCGAACCTCTTTTCCTAGTAGACATCGGCTCGATATCAACATGAGCAACTCTTCAAACTCATGTTTTAAATCAACTTCTCCTTCCAGGCCCCATTTGCCAAAGTAGCTCTACGGACAAAAGAACATTGATCAATACTAGAAATTTGCAAATCTAGCTAGCATCCTTAAGCATAAATTCAAACTAACTCTCTACACAATATAATCTGTAAGTATGCTGAAGGAAAAAAAATAGTAGTATGCTATAGCAAAATAGCGCACGCCTCAAAATACACTATTAGCGAGGCATTGTACAATAATTTATTTAGCGAGATAATTCTCAGCACGCTCTAGCGTGCTATTAACGAAGCTATAGAACGCTATTGTTAATCAGTGATGCTGATAGGTTACGAGTACGGAGTACGGACAAATATTTCAATTTTCACAACTCTTCTCAGTTGGAAACTAATAATGTTATTGTTCCATCTTATCTACAAATTCTAATGAGGTAGAAAAAGTTCCATGGTAACTTCTCTTGTAGTTATGAATTCAGAAGACAACACTAGCTAGACTAGTCTCAAGACAGGAGTTTGCAAGCTGCAATATATAAATTATGTTTGGAAGAGTAGTAAATATATAAGTAACAATTAGCCGCTTCCTCATGGTACATTATATAACCACATGATGATGTATTAAAGCTTCTGAATGGAATGAAGGTTACAGAAGATAGCGTGCACACCTCGACCTCTTGAAGCATTGGATCAAGATGTCTCCTCAACTTGGATTGCTTTAATGCATCGAGATAAAAGCGGGACTGCTCAGTCCGAGTGGCTGCATCGACCCCTTGACCTATCTCTTGTCCAAACATCGGCACAAGGAACTCAAGAAGATTGCCATGGTTAATCTCTGACTCCAACCCTTGAAAGAAATGGGATTGGACCTCCGGGCCGATCAGAAAGGTTACATTAGTTAGTCCAAAAGGACTAACTGTGAACACACTGCCATACTTATCGTGCAGGCAATTTATCTTAGTTCGAAGGTCCATTGTAAGAAGCCTAGGTAGAAGTCCTAGTAAAGCAAAACCATTCACCACAGGTGGAGGTGGTTTCTCACTGGCTGGAGCAGCGGCCATCCTCCTTCCTCTTATGACCCTGAGTAGGATCACAGTGATGAAAACAAGAGCCACAGCAAACCACTTGGCGCTACTTGCCATCTCCATGCTGACAATCACCAACCAGAATATTGGTTTGTACTGCAAAAATTAATTAACGTGCAGATTAGCAGACTTGCGTAGAATAAAAAGTAAACGTCCAGTCATGTATGGCGCCTCAGTAGCTCAGTCTCCGCATCTACATCTCACCCAGCGGTCAAATAAATTGACTTAGACTTTATATATGAGGAACATGTAGGAATATACTTTATATATGCCGTACCACCTCGCTACCTGCTAGTACAAGGTCAGCACGCTATTCCTCCAGCTCGTTCTGTGTTTCTCACAATACGGCGACCGGAGGGCGAAACCCTAACACTATTTCTTTTCCCTACCCAACTTTAACTAAATCCACAGTACCTATGCATACATACGTGCTTCGGATGATTCCATCGGTCAAAACTCTAGGTTGATATATATCATCGTGCGTTTTGCAAAACATAGGAATGGTTCCGATGTTGCCGGGACTCTCCTATGCTGCTGCAGGGATGATTCTAAGGGGGAGCGATGGGGGGCTAGACCCGGGACCTCCTATTTTACGCATTCTAAGTCAAACAGAGCAGCGACGCACAAGGGCAAACATGACTGGGCTGGCCCATTAGAGGCTCCCGCGAGCAGGCTACTGTGTACCAGCTTCGGTACCGTAGCGCTAAAATGCAAAAGTAATGCACTGACCTAGATTCGATCAGAAGATCTCATGTTCATGTGAGAGTGTTGCTAGCCACAGGAGCCAATGTGGGTTCTTGACTATGTATCGGTGCGAGACTGTAAGACTAACGATGGCGGCAAATCCGAAACCTTTTAAATTTTGAACGGAAACATTTTCCCAAAAAGGGAGCCAAAATTCTTTTGAAACACAAATACTTTTCATGTCTCTTGACCAAAAGTTTACAAAACATTTCACGTTCGCGGATTTGCGGCAAAAAAATTGTTCGTGTTTCCAACAATTTTGGACGGATTCAATGTGGGTTAATATTCTCACGTTTTTCAAATCAGAAACATTTCACATTTTAAATTTTAGAAACACAAACATTTTTCAAATCCGTGAACAAAAATTTACAAACTGAAAACACCAAACTGTTTTGAATCCCTGAACAAGATTGAAATTCTGAACAAAATTTGAAAATGTGAACAGTTTTTTCAAACACTAACATTTTCTTAAAACAGGAAAGTATTTTGAAACTCATAATCAAAATTTTAAAATTCAAACAATTTTATAATTTTTCAAACAAATTCTGAAAGCATGAAGATTTTGGGTATTTGTGAACAAATTTTAACGGGAACATTTTTGGAAATGCCCAAACATTGGTATTATTTTTGAGTAAATTATGAAAAAACATGAACAGTTATTACAAATATGAACATTTTTTAAAATCTAACAAATATGAACATGCGAACAATTTTTGGAAAAAGGAACATTTTTTAAAATTTGTGACTTTTTGTCGAAAACATCAATATTTTTCCTTCAAATTTATAAAAATCAGTTTTTTTTTCCAAAAAAACTATTGTTTATCAAACCTGCGCACTTTTCAAATTTTGAGAACAATCAAACATTTTAAAAAATATGACGATTTTTTTGAATATATGAGCAATTTTTAAATTGGATTTTTTAGAAAAGTATTTACAAAATTGGAAAATGAGAACAATTTTTGGAAAGGAGCACATTTTTTTAAACATTCCCGTGTAAAATTGATAACACAATTTTTTTCCAAATTTGTGAACAATTTTTGAAAACAAGAAATTCTTTTGGAAACGTGAACATTTTTGAAACCCCAAAATTTTTGAAAACATGAATGAGTTTTGGTAATGCGAATAGTTTTAGATATTAGTGAATAATTTTTGAAAAACATGAACATATAAACAAACAATTGGAAAAGTTAAAAGAAATTGAAAGCAAAAGAAACAAAAAAGAGAGAAAAGGAGAGAAAAGAGTAACCGGGAAGAATAAAATCGAAAAAGAAACAGAAACAAAAAAAACAGATCAGGAACCTCCTAGAAGGTTCCCCAAACCAGAGAAAACCGTCTGGAACCTCCTGTAGTGTCGCCCCCCTATTGCGCTGCTGTATGATGAAGAAGCCCATTAGAGCCATTAGTCCAAATATCACAAATAGATAATTATAAAGCAGCCAACTTTGGGTGTAATCAAGCCGTGCAAGCAAGACAATCGCTGCTGATCATTATTCAACCACGCCGCAAGCTGATCGATCGCTGATCTCTTCCGTTTTCCACCACTCGCCGCCGGCTCGTCCACTCGGCGGTTGCGGACGCGAGTTGCGCCTGTACAGGCCTAGCCTCCTCGCGGTACAAAAGATTCTCGAACCTGTGGGATCCCATATGATTTTTTTTTCTGTGGCTGTCAGCGACTTCGTTTTTGGTTAGTCTTCATTTCGAACTCCATCTTTCAATCTAGGATTTATTTTGATGTACCATAAAAACAATATAACCAGAAACTATAACTATGAAATAATTCAAAAATATTTGCATGTCGGGTTATGCGTTTGTAGGCATGAAGAGGAAGAGTTTCGTTGAGAACACTTTCTAGCCAACTAGGAATAGTAACCAATTCTGAAGAAATTGTCGAGAGTTCTCATAGAGCCAAACTTAAATTTAAAAATATGTAAGTTTTATTACTATTGCAGAAACAAGCTATACTTTGAGTATCTAACCTCATGATATTTACTATGCTATATGATTCTTTGTTTGTGATTGATTCTTCTAGACAAGCCCCGAGCACTGCCGTGCATACGATAGTTTACCGTACGACTTATGTACGATCCAAACCGAATCACCATTGAATTGCATCATTTTCTTGATCGGTATAGTTCAAAGTAAGTCCCGTACTAAAATCGGATACAGTGGTTTACCTTCGGATTTTTTTATGATCTAGACCGAATCACAGTTGGATTGCATCATTTTCTTGATTAGTGTCATTTAAAGTAAGCATCATACTAAAATCGGATGTGAACTGTGGTATGCACAATACTTTCGTTCAGGCCCCTGCCCCCCTATCACCTTTTTCTGGCTCCGTCGCTGTGCTGCTGCATATAAACATCAACAAATTCTGTGGTATAGGTTGGTGCATTCGCATGCATCTTTTGGGTTCAATAATTATTGTTTTACTGATAGATATCTGTATGAAACCTCACCATTCAGTGAAGTGGCATGTACTCTTTTTAAGAGTTGTTAGAATCTTATGCTTCGTTTCAAACTGATTGCCATGTTTTGTGCGTAGAGCACCATTTGGTTTTCTTTCTTTTGCTGCTCATCAACATCAAGTACAGCGTGTAAAAGCACATTTGGGGATCACCAATACTAGCACTCGGAGGAACCTGGCAATATATTGTAATAACTAAATCATTTCGAATAAATATAACCAGTTTGTAGATATGTGGACAAGTGTATCATGGCAAAGGAGGTGGTCGTGTGAGGAGGAGGCAGTGTGGTTGGGCTCACCGTCGATCTGGATCCCGTGCTGCTGGAGAGGTAGGAGAAGACAAGGCAATGTCCGCGATGACTGCTGTGATGGAGTAAGAAAGTGGTGTCGAGTTCGTACCGGGTGTGACGGATCTCAAGTTAGTTGCAGGCTATGGCACGCGTGCGGTTGCGGCCTGTTGGTTGTTGATCGCTGGTTCCGCTTCCTGCTAGTGCATTTGTGAGAGGGATTTGACTTTTTTCTTGCGAAACGAGGGATCTTTGACTTTGACTGCTGACATGGCAGGTGGGATTCCAAAACCAGTGACATGTCAGCATCAATACCACTTTGCTTCGGTTTTGGATGAAAATTTTCCGGTTTTGTGACATGCAGGACTAAATGTTGCCCAAAAATTCTTAAGGGACTAGATGTAGACTTTTGGTAAACTTAAGGGATCAAAAGCATACCTTTCTCTTTTCTTTTTTGATAGACGTATCATGCATGGAACATTCTCAGCTCATTTGGTGTTTCTAACTTCAAAGCTATCTACATCGTGTATGTCTGATTTTAAGTATTCATTCGTTGCACTGCTGGATCCATGCAGTCGGCTGTGTGGTGAAATGTCAGAACTAGCCTCAATCCCCTTCAGTTCCAAGAGCACGTGAGGCACCGATGATAGGAGCCTTCCCAACGAGCTGCTCCACCATGTGATGTCCTTCTGGTCAATGGTGGGGGCCATGCACACAAGTCTGCTCTCGACGAGGTGGCGCTATCTCCGGGCTTCTACGCCATTCATTTGCATCGATCACCAGAACTTCATGGATGGTGACAAGTTAGATAAGATCGGGGATCGCTTGCTCGTTGCTGCTCTTACGTGACAACACTGCTTCCTTGGATGAATCCCAGATCTTTGTCCATGAAGTTGATAGTATCATGTGTTGTGAGTGGATTCTTCATGTCATGATGCACAAAGTTCATCTCCTTCATGTTTCAGGACCCGTGTTTCTGGATAGCACAACCATGTTTTGTATACAACACCTCAAAATAGTCAGGCTCCAATCTCTCTTGTCGAGAGATGAGTTCTTTAGGTCGCTGAACTGCGACTGCCCAATCCTTGAGCATTTAGAGCTAGAGCATTGTTGTTTGGTGGACTTGATGGAGATCTCATCGAGGTCACTCAAGGTTCTACATATCATTAGCTACCTTATCACCAAGGTGTCCTGATTTGTGCTAGCAATCTTACCCATCTCTCTATCTTAGAATCATGATGTCATTTCTGTGCTATATTAACCAGGGATATGTTCTTTCTAGTAACAACTTCAGTTAGCCTGAGATATGACACATTTCAGTTTATGGAAAGCACAATACTTGGTCATGGTCTACTTCTGGGTCATGGTCTACTTATGGGTCATTGGTCTACTTGCTGGCCTCTCACATCCGACGCCTTGGAGTTGCAGACACCATTACCTGAGGTACAAACTAGTTTTCTTTTCATATCCATACGAGTCTAGGTGAATATATTTGCTTCCTTGGTTAGATTTTGTTATATAGTTTCTTCTCGGATGTAAATTCAAAGGATCTTCACTTTTTTCAGCTTACTTGTTTCCCCTCCTATATATGTGTATCTTAACAAGCTAGCTTAAAAGTATCGAATAATCAACTACTAAACTCACTGTCATCATTTTGATTTCATCAAAGTTCACATCTGAGAGAGGTTTGCAGACATGCCCGGTGTTCAGCAACCTGACAAGTCTGTTGTTGGGTGATTGGAGCCTAGCTGCTTACTTCTACCCGCCGCGTCGCCTCCTACATCGTTCGCCCAAGTTGAACGAGCTAAGTTTTAAACTCGAAATGGTAACCACCTGGAACCATCTCTAAATACCAATTGACCCGCTGGAACAGTAGGACCTCTTAGGCCCTTGCTAATATAGTACCTTAATGTTGACACTCTGCAGGAGAAATGTAGTACATGCAAGGGTGCTAAATCTGCTTTGTAGTCGACAAGAGAGCACCGTTGTCGGGCTCAGGCAACTACCCTTGTATCGAGAGAATCAAAATCCACTGCCATGAAGAAGATTCAAGGGCCAACTCGTTGGTGCAGGCGTTGCTACCGCTTTCCAGCGGTGTGAAAATCAGCATCGAGCATCGCCGATCTATGCTAATCAAGACCTTGTTTTGTTATGGGAACCTGCCACCTTGTTAGTGTTTTGTTAATTTGTTGGGACATAGTCTTTTGGAGACGCCGACATTAGTGAGAAGTGAGCCCAAGAGAAGAGCCACACTTATTATCAGAAAGTAGTGGCCAAATGAGTTTCAAGATCATGTCTGGATATTTTGTGCGCACACGTTGCAATCAAATTCGCTATATATGTGTGATGGTTGATTTGAGCTAGTTCATCAACGTAGTCTAGTTGAGTGTCCAATGTAGTTGTGTTCTAGCCAAATATTGGATTGTTTTTCTCATATATATACTGAGCTCAAAATAGTGGATGAAAGTGTTGTTGACGAAATGTCATGGCATCAGTTTTCACCTTGTGTTCTAGCCAAATTAACCGATCACTATTTCTACCATTTTAAATGAATCAATTCAAGGAGTTGATTTAAATATGCAGTGACATTGCAACCTTTCTCGTGATTGCTTGTATTTGTGATATTGGCACAACTCATTTGATTCAAACTAGACTATGTGAAGGATAATTTTTTTGTACTTTATTAGAGAGTTGTGCGAAGGATTATTGTAGATGGTATATGTTTTGGTTGTTTTCCGCATATCATTAGTTTTCTGGTCTAGCCCATCAAAATACCCAAAATCTCTCATGGAGCCGTGGACCACGCTTAGCATTCACCACCCCATAGAGAGGTTTCTCATTCAGCTCAAGACCAATTTTACTAGTGAATTCAAGAGAAATTGTTCTTCATCTCTCGTTTGGAATTGTCCTTTTGCATCAAGACGCTTAGCATTCTGTTTGGTTTGTGTGTTTATTATTATTTTAAAATATTTTAAATATTACATTAGTTATTTGTTTTAAATATCACTGAACATTTATAAAATGTTCATGTGGTTAAAAAAATTGTTCGTAGCATTCAAAAAGAATTATCAAGACATTTAAAAAACTGGTCATGCGTTCCAAAAAAATGTTCATGAAATTTTAAAAATGTTTAAGCAATGCAAAAAGTGTTTGCAAAATTAAAAAAATGTGTCACAACATTCTAAAAAAATCACGTGCTATTTGGAAAAGCTCATGTGTTTAAATAAACATTCATGAAATTTAAAAATTATATTTTTACAATTAAAAAAACAGTGTAGGTTGAAAAACGGTTTTGTTTCATTATAAAAATGTTCAATGCATACTTGAAAAATGTTTACTTGTACTTCAAAAATTGTTAAACGTATATATAAAATGTTTCAGATGTATAGGAAAAATGTACAATGTGTAAAAGTTAAACATCAAAACATAAATTCAAAAAAGGTTAATTACGAATTTATAAAATATTAAACTTGTCTAAAATGTCTCTAATATATATGAAAAATTTACAATGTGTTAAAAAAATGAGTTGAAAAAAATGAAAAAGGAAAAAGAAGAAATCAATTACCAGTGGACATCGAAGAAAAATTAAATAAAACAAAGAAACACTAAAAAATAAAATATTGTTTTAAAAGATAAATATAACCTATGCTAGCATCGAAAAAAGAGAAAAATGCAGAGAGAAAAAGCGATACATAGCTGAGAAAAAGCGCCTATAGCGTCGAATCGGGAACCGACGCTCATGCGAACGGAAGTGGGCTGTGGCCTATTAAACTTCACTCCTTCGCTTCACTTACTTGTCAGTTTTGTGGTGCTGCTGGTTCAGGATTTTGTGATTTTGAATATGTTCGTGAAATTAGAAAAGTTCATGGATTTATGAAATGTTGGTCGGTTTACAAAAAGTTCATGGATTTGAAAAAGCAAAATAAATTTGAAAAGGAAGTTCATAAAAATAAAAAATAAACACGTTTTTTGAAAAAATTTAACATTTTAAAAAAACTCATAATTATGAAAGAGTTCATGAATTTGAATTTTTTTCACAAAGTTTGAAAAATTTGATGAATTTGAGGAAAGTTCACAAAAAATGAAAACGTTTGTGAATTTGAAAAAAGTATCCACAGATTTGAGAAAAACATTCGTAAGTTTAAAAATATTTTAGTAAAAAGTTTGTGAGTTTGAAAAAAGTATGCAAATTTGAAAAAGTAAAAAATCAAAACTCAGAGTCATCATTTTGATTTGATCAAAGTTTACACTCGAGAGAGGTTTGCTGGCATGCTTGGTGTTCAACAACCTTTCTCATGCTTGTTTGTATTCTTGATATTGACACAACTCATTTGAGTCAAACTAGACTATGTGAAGGGTAAGTTTTTGTTCTTTATTAGAGAATTATGCGAAGGATCATTTGCAGATGTTATTTTTGGTTATTTTTTTGAATATCATTAGTTTTCTTTTCTAGCCCATCGAAATGCTCAAAATCCCTTCTGGAGTTGCAGTTTCAGCTCCAACTGGTGAACCTATGTTTCACATTCACCATCCCATGGAGAGGCTTGTCATTTAGCTCAAGACCAACTTTAACATGCCTTTCTTCTTCAAAGCCATAGCGGCTGCTGCTTCGAATATCTTGAAACCAAACAATCCAAAGATCTTCGACAATATTCACCCACAATGGCTTCTTGGTTTTCTAGTTTCAAAAGAGATCTATTCCTCTTTTCTTTCGGGTTGCGATGTCGATACCCCATGTCAGGGCATGTTTGGCCGTCGCGACAAGGTCATCCTTATCATCGCTCTCGCGCTTATGATTGTTGTTCCTCCTTGACAATCCGCGAGCGCTCTTGGATCTGGGAGACTCTGGTGGCTTTGGCCTTGGATGACTTGGGCGCTCCTCTATCTTTCCCCTCGTTGTACTTTTGCTTGTTGAGGACCACTTACATCCCGGTAGTGTAGTTTTTGGCAATGTCGAAGAGCTCTGGTGTCATCTGTGGGGACTTGCGCCTGATCTTTTGAGTCAACTCCGGGCATCGGAGCTCGGTAGAGAAGGTGGTGATCACGTCTGTGTCGTGCACTTTGGCCCATGAGTCCTTGACCCAAGAAAAGGGGGGGGGGTCACTTCCTCTTTGCTAAGCTTTGGAAATGTGCTGCCCAACTTGAACACAAAGTTTTCTTCTGAATGTTGTTACATGGTTGTATAAATGTAGATATCTTCTTCACATAAAGCCATTCCATCATCAAAGCTTCAACCGTGCTGATATTGTGATAGTCAAGAGGGAACTCTTATTAATCTCTTCTGGAATTGTCCATTTGCACAAGATCAGTGGAAGAGAATTTTTCCAAATAAGCAGAGGGGACTTCTATCTAGAGTAAATTTTAGTTTTCACCCCCTACATTGATATTTCTGGCACTAATTACCTCATTTAACAACATTTCATCCGGGTTACCCTATTTAGCAAAAGGTATGCCAATTTTTACCTCTCTTTTCATGGGTATTGTTACCACCAAAGAGCTACTAGAAGGAAACTACCAACTCCACAACTATGTTGTCATGTACGCAACTACGTTCGCACTCAAACGGTAGTTTGGGAATAGTTTACTCTATTGGTTGCTAGGCAGACAGTAAACCAGGGAATTTAACTAAGTACTAACTTAAGAATAAAATAAGTAATAGCTAGTCGTAGTGGGGAGTATTATATAGTAGTATCTTAGCTAGGTGTCCCCGCAAAAAAAACTAGTATTTTAGGTGGTCTCATTTGTTGCCATGCATGACATATAATAATATACAATTTATTGTGATACAGTCTTATAATATGATACTCAACGCTTTCTTTATTCATTTAATTCTATATCACCTCATCAAAATTGCTTAGTTGGCATGCATGATACTAGCTAAAAGGAGAAATAGACTAAGGAGAATTAATGCAACATTTACTTGAGCAAAGGTGGTGTCTAGGTGATGGGTCTCTAGCACTCGGCGGCGTTTAGTGATGTTAATCTATCGACCACTAATACTAGCTAGGTAACCGCCTCTAGTTATTGCCCTCCTCCTCCACCACCCAATCTCTTCTTCTCCTTCTTCTTCTTCTTCTTCTTCTTCTTCTTCTTCTTCTTCTTCTTCTTTAGAGAAAAGGCGACGGCCGAGCCCGAGAAAAGGCTCGAACCTAGCCCGGTTTTGAATTAACAAAGTCATCAATCGGCCAGGATTACAAACAGACAACTTACAAGAAAAACGGCAAAGATACAAGGTGCTAGAACAACTCACAACCTAACAGCAATACAGGCAAACGAAAAATAGAAGAGGGGTCCCAGCCTGAATTGTAAAGGCCAAACGTCTAGAACAACAGCTACACCGGCAACAGGGTGAGAACACAAGCAGCACCAGCGTCAGAGGCCAACGCCATCACCTACTCCTGCAGAGCCTGAAAGCATGCCATCCTAATCAACCTCCAAAGAAGACCACAATCCTCTCGCCCTGGCTCGAAGGGCGCCGAACCGTCGGAAGGTAGAAAGCTCACCGAGAGCGGCATGAACAGAACCAGCAGAGCATCCCAGACGTGAGGAACCAGAGCTTGAACCACACCCACAGGACTACCATGACCTCACCACCGGGCACAGCCAACTGCACATCCAAACGCGAGTTGAAGACGATACCACAGACGAAGACCGACGGAAGAGGATGAACATGAAGGCGCCACCATCCGCCCACAAACAAGTAGCAAGCGCCAACCTTGCAGCCATGCGCCCCGGACGACGCCTCCAAGAAGGGATGCGACGACAGCACGCCGCCGCTGTCCGCAAGGGGAGCTAGAGCTTTCACCACCAGGATGCAAAGCAGCGATTAGGAGGGGACCTCAACAAGGCCTCCAAGGAGGGAGTCGACGCCAATGGCGCCGTCAATGTCGTGGCCGCCGCCAATGACCAAGGGTTTCCCCCGGTCCCGCTCCACACCCCGCCCACACGGTCCCAGATCTGACCAGAAGGGCGCAAGCCAGCTGGGAGGGACGAAGGTCTTCATCAAAAGCAGGAACGCCGGCCGATGGGGCGTCCCGCCACCGTAGAACACGTCCGCCGCAACCTCGCCGCCCACACGCCAAAGTCACGGATTAGCACCCACAAGCGCCGCTCGCCGCAGAGACGACGATGTCCGCACAATCCGGGGTCGCCGCCTCGGCATCCAACCACCACACGCATCACATCTGCAGCCAGCCGACATCCCCGCCACACCCACCAGGAGCATCTCCGTAGACACCACGCGCCTCCCCGGAGAACAAAATCGCGTCTGCAGCGTCCCCAAAGGCCAGATCCGGCAAAAGTCGATGGCCAGCAGCCGCCAGGGCCCTGGATCCGGCGACTCCAGAACGACCGCGGCAAGCCTAAACAGGCGCAAGGCCGCCACCCTGGCCCAGAGTGAGGCAGCCGGATCTAGCAGCCAGCCGCCGTCAGAGCCACCACCAGCACCGGATCCGGCGGATGGGGCGGTGCCAGGGACAGTCGACGAGGGAGAGCGCCGATGCAGAAAAGGGGAGAGGCGAAACCCACAGCGGCGACCAGGGAGGAGGGGCGGGCTAACCGACGCAGATGGCGCGAGTGGACGTCTCGCCGCCGCCAACCACCGCGCGAGCCAGGCCCGGCGAAGGCCGACGGCGGCGGTGGGGGAGGGAGACCAGGGGAGTGGGCTTGTGGTGGCGGGCTAGGGTTTCGCCCCTGAGTGAACCAGGGAGGGCGACCAGGGAGGAGGGGCAGGCTAACCGACGCAGATGGCGCGAGTGGACGCCCCGCCGCCGCCAACCACCGTGCGAGCCAGGCCCGGCGAAGGCCGACGGCGGCAGTGGGGGAGGGAGACCAGGGGAGTGGGCTTGTGGCGGCGGGCTAGGGTTTCGCCCCTGAGTGAACCAGGGAGGGCGACCAGGGAGGAGGGGCGGGCTAACCGACGCAGATGGCGCGAGTGGACGCCCCGCCGCCGCCAACCACCGCGCGAGCTAGGCCCGGCGAAGGCCGACGGCGGCGGTGGGGGAGGGAGACCAGGGGAGTGGGCTTGTGGCGGCGGGCTAGGGTTTCGCCCCCGAGTGAACCAGGAAGGACGACGCGGGGGGGGGGGGGGGGGGGGGGAGGGGGGTATCTTCTTCTTCTTCTTAATTTTTTTCGAGAGTATGCCAATGGCGTACTGTTGTAAATTGCTTTCTCTCTTCTTCTTAATTTGACCGTTGCCAATCTTCACTCAAAAGAAAAAAAAGACTGTTGCCAATCGAACATGCAGTGTTTTGGCTAGTTTTAGCATAGTAACCAAGTTGTGACTACAAATATTTCTCCCAGCAGCTAGAGTCTTGACCTGCTTAACCATGTTCAAAATTTGTGACGGCTCAGCACGGTCTATCAGTCAACATGTTTATCTAGTGTTGTGTAGTCCAACACTCCAACTACTAGCCGCCCATGTGATCACTGACGCCTGAGGTTTTTCAAAAGAGTAGGCAGTGATATATGCTTAAAGATATTATTTGACCCTCGATTCTGTGCAAATATGGTGAGCTACATAATAGTTAGGCACTTAATACCTTTCAGTGCTATTTTCTCCTAGTCACTGTCATACAATTAAGTTGCAGACTCCAACTTGATTACCCGCCGAATACTAGTAGAACACAGTACGGTATCTATGCTAGCTACTGAAAAGAGTCAAAGCTCAATTTTGAACAGGAAGAAACACGTGCATGCATTAGTCACAGTGGATACTAGCTAAGCTTGGATGCTAGTTAAGCTAGAAGTAATGTTGGACTTCCCAAACTGTTACTACTAGCTAGCTTGCCCGTGTGGACCGTGCTGGTATAACAGTTAGTCATACATAGCTTGGTACCCTGCACTCACTCTCTCTATATATTCTAGCTATCCATGTTAAGTGCCCTTACCTCCTTCCTGTGTTTTCTATGTGCGGCGCTGAGGACGGTTCTAATTTACGATGCTACATGATATATATATGTGAGACACTAACCAGCTAGCAGGTAGTATACATACACTCATGAGCTCACAACCCTCTTTGCCGAGACATATTGAGGTATGTATGCATGCTAGCTAGATCTTCTTTCTAAAGTTAGCGCTGTGGATTAATTAATTTTAACTTGCCAGGTCTCCTATCTGCACGCTAAGTTGCTTCACGATTTGTGATTTTTTTTCTCTTGGCATATATATCAGTAATATTGTCATGTCAGCTGCATGATATGGTACCTTGTTTTTTCCTTTTTATTTTTTACTCCAAGTCAATATTTGTAAGCCAAGCTAGCTAGATTTGTAGAAACATCCATATGTTATGTTCGGTTAGGCCCTGGGTGCTGTCCATCTTTTCAAAAAAGTAAGTTATATATGCTTGGTTATTCACTGAGTATATAAAAATGAAATTTGTTCTCAAGTAAATTTAAGCATCATGGTTATATAAGAAGTTTATTCAATTCTAAGTGTATAAAAGGACTTCTAGTCGTACAAGAAGTTTAACGAAAATGATAAGTACCTGACGTCAGGTACTTGCACATGGCAAAACAAACGATTTTTATGGCAATTTTAGTTGATGCGTGGATGTCCATTTTTCTTACAAGCACAGCAATTTTCCTAGCAAAAAGATAAACTAAGACAGATTTGCCATGCTTGCCCACTAAACTTGCCATCCTCAACAAATATAAAATGTCACAAAAAACGTTCCTTTTGCCATGTGCACGTACCTGACATCGGGTACTTTATCAGATTCCAAGTTTAATCGATTTGTTCTCAAGTAAATTTAAGCATCATATATAGTTCTATAAGCATCATGCATGGTGTACAATATATACTCTAACATCTTAACAGTCCATTTATGTGACGTCCATAAAAGGACTCCTAGTCAATCCAACTCATAGAGATGTGCCTAACAAAATGAAGGGGAGGGAGTAACTCATACTAATGTTCTTGCAGGCCAAATAACAACATGGACTTAACAAGTCTTACCGCAGTGTGGTGGGCCGTGGCTCTTCTTTTCATCACCGTGTTAGTCACCAAGATTTCAAGAGCAAGATTCACCACCGTTGATCTACATCGTACAACAGGTCAACTTCCTCCCCTGGTGAATGGAGTTGCTCTCCTCAAACTATTACCTACCCTTTTCAACAAGGGTCTACCGGCAATGACGAATGATCTATATGTCAAATATGGCAGTGTATTCATGGTAAGTTCATTTGGAGTGAAGGTAACACTGTTGATCGGGCCAGAGGTGACGGCTCATTTCTTCCAAGGTCTGGAGTCGGAGATTAGCCACGGTAATCTGTTTGAGTTCACTGTGCCCATGTTTGGTGAAGCAGTTGGTTATGGCAGAGATACCGCCACCCGAACTGAACAAATGCGCTTCCATATCGAAGCATTGAGACCATCAAGGTTGAGGAGCCATGTTTATCCCATGCTTCAAGAAGTGGAGGTGCGTAGCAAACAGGCTGTGCCCTTACTCATTTGTTATCACTAGTGCAGAACCGGGCAATAGCACCGGTTCGTAAGACCCTTTAGTGCCGGTTTAGGAACCGGCATTAAAGTTTCGGCACTAAAGCCCCCCCCCCCCCCCTTTAATACCGGTTCAGCACGAACCGGTGCTAAAGGGAAACCACGTGGCACGAGCTAGCTCCGGGGGCCGGGAGCCCTTTAGTACCGGTTGGTAACACCAACCGGTACTAAAATGTTTGGGGGGTTTTTGGTTTTATGATTTCTTTTTCATTTAATTTTGTGTTTTCCATTTTAATTCTTTTTCGTTTGCTGGTATTTTACGGTACTACACATTGTACACGTTATATATATATTGTAGCGCTAAAGTACACCCGAGCGTAGAATCGCTAATCATGCGCTCCGGCTAGGTGGGCGGACCGGACGTCCGCGCGCAGTGCCACAAATTAGCCAACCAACAGACCTCCCTCCGCTTGATCGTAAAAAGGATGGAAACCATCGTAACATCAATAATTGATTAACTGGCTGCATAGACCACCACGCCCAGCCAAATTAGCTGACCACATCTCTTTTAGTTTAGACCCTCGTAACGGTTTGCAAAATATAGTAAAATGATTACCGCACTAGATTTGCCTTGTTAACTAGCCGGGTAAATGACTTCTGTACGTGCCAATTGTTGTTAGCTTTGGGTATGTGGTAATTTGATTATGACACCTCATTACTACTAGTATTAAATTTTAGTTTTCCCCATTACTAGAAGTACAACGTGGCGTTACCATAGATTTATAATTGAGCCCAACTTGGCGTTACCATGAATTACTAGATCTACCACTTGTTGTTACCATACATGCAAAAGTGAACATAACGTGGCTATATAAGACCCTCCATTCCAGAGAAATAAATAAATTACTAGAACTACTACTTTGTAACGTGGTTAGCATCGGTTACCATCGGTTACCACCAAATTAGAAACAAATAGAAGTGTGATCCTTGTAACGTGGTTAGTGTGTTTTACTACATGTTACTCATGCTTTACGATCAAGTGGGAAGCAACTGCATGCCGGTTAGCGTGCGCGCCTTGAGTTGTTTAGAGGAGCATGAGCGCGTGTTCTGGCCGGAGTGCAGAATAAGGAATTTGCGCTCAGGCTTAGTTTAGCATACCTAGTAGAACCAATTATATATATATATATATATATATATATATATATATATATATATATATATATATATAAATAGAATTTTTAGTAGAACCAATCATATATATATCATCAATGTCTCACAAACCACCATATTAATTTACACATACACACATGTATAGCTATATACAATTTCTCCTACATATGTATGTTGCCTTCGGAGCCAGTGGCATTAGCCTAATTGGTGCCTTCGGAGCACGATGACAATTGGAAGTGGTTCATGACCATGGCACTATATGTATAACAAACAACGTACGGGTAAGATAATTATACGAGTAACTATATATCCAAATCACACAAATATCAATTTTTATATAAAATTTCATGAACAAGAGGCTCACCATAAGGTGGTGCCGGCGACGGGACGGTGCGGGCGATCGACGGTGGTTACGACGGAGATTTAGAAGGCACTAAGTAAACCACATCTACATATGCAAACTAAGTGTTATTTTTGACCTCAAATTGCATATAAATCAAATACTAGCACACACACACACACACACACACACACACACATATATATATATATATATATATATATATATATATATATATATATCCTCCCAAATTACTAAAATCACAAATTAATCACTATATAAAGCATTGCAAGAGCTAATCTAGCAATGAGAGATGAAAGGACAAAGTTGCTAACCTTTGTGATCATTTGAATGGATGGGGGCCTTCAAATCTTGACAAATTTTGGGCAAAATGTGTGATGAGCTCGAGAGGAAGAGGGAAAGAACAGAGAGGAGAGGGGAAAGGGGAAGAACAGAGCGAGCTCGGGTGGACGAAGGGTTTATGTAGGACAACCTTTAGTACCGGTTCGTGCCAAGAACCGGTACTAAAGGGGCTGGAGGGGCCCCAGTCTGACAACATCCTGCCACCACTGTCATTAGTACCGGTTCGTGGCACGAACCGGTGCTAAAGGTTCGCCACAAACCGGTACTAATGAAAGCGGCCCGGCTAGCCGTTGGAACCGGCACTAATGTATACATTAGTGCCGACTCAAATACAAACCGGCACTAATGTGCTTCATGTTTGACCCTTTTTCTACTAGTGTATTTT
Organism: Triticum urartu; assembly: GCF_056163025.1. Taxonomy (NCBI): domain Eukaryota; kingdom Viridiplantae; phylum Streptophyta; class Magnoliopsida; order Poales; family Poaceae; genus Triticum; species Triticum urartu. Next base: position 6,420,688 of record NC_141877.1, read on the forward strand.
TGCCCCGAAAAGGGCCTCTAGCTCGGTTTATGCATGCACAGGCATCTTTTCGTTACAAAGTTTAAACCATAAATTACTCATCTGTTCTAGAGTACATGTTTACATACAAGTTGCACAAAACTTATGTTGTATCGATGCATTCATGCAGGGTTACTTTGCAAAATGGGGAGATGAAGGCATAGTTGATCTAAAGCTTGAGTTCGAGAAGTTACTCATGTTGATCTCAAGCAGGTGTTTGCTCGGAAAAGAGGTTCGGGAGAACATGTTCGATGAAGTCTACACACTATTTCACGAGATTGAAGACAATGGTGTGACTTTGATCAGCTTCTTGTTCCCATATCTCCCATCTCCAGCAAACCGGCAGCGAGATAGAGCGCGCATAAGGCTAACACAAATCCTTTCCGATGTCGTCAATTCCCGTAAGAACTCTGGCAGAGTTGAGGAGGACACGCTGCAGAAATTGATCGACTCTAAGTACAAAGATGGTCGCCCTACAACGGTAGAAGAGGTAGTCGGGCTAATCATTGGCTTGTTGTTTGCTGGAAAACACACCAGCTCTCACACTAGTACTTGGACTGCAGCTTGTTTACTCAGCCATCCAACTTTCTTGAGAGCTGCCATTGAGGAGCAACAACAAATCAGTAGCAAATACAAGGACATGGGGCTAGACTACAATGCATTTATAGAGATGGATACACTACATAGTTGCATCAAGGAGGCACTAAGGAAGCACCCTCCAACACCAATGCTGGTCCGCAGAGCACATAAGAGCTTCATGGTGAAGACGAAAGAGGGCAAAGAATATGACATCCCGCAAGACCACATCGTAGCAACTCCCACTATAGTCAACAATAACATCTCTTATATCTATAAGGACCCTCAGGTATATGATCCATGCCGGTTTGGCCCCGAAAGAAGAGAAGACAAAGTAGGTGGCAAGTTCTCTTACACGTCATTTAGCGGTGGACGACACATTTGCACCGGGGAGGCCTATGCTTACATGCAACTTAAAGTGATATGGAGCCATTTGCTGAGGAACTTTGAGCTCGAATTGATCTCCCCTTTCCCCAAGACAGACTGGAGCAAGTTCTTGCCAGAGCCACAAGGAAAACTACTCGTAAAATATAAGAGGAATGGCATTTTGCAGTCACTTAATTAGTTGATCTACTGCAACCTATATGTGTATATGTACGCTTACTTCTGTGTAATATCAATGCAATCGTGTTTGGATGCCACATTTAGTGGCGGACTTGGCTTTGAGTGCTAGTAGTTCCGTACCCACAATTATGTTCATCAAGAAATAAATACATAGTCTTGGTTGGTTTCTATGTCATCCGTCCTTTTGTGTCCTTCCACTACTTTTTTCTGTTGCATTTGAAAAGATTCCTGGTTGGCAGATTTTGTGAGGCTTGCACTAAATGGAGTATTCACCCCTAAAAAAACCAAATGGAGCACTCACTATTCACTACTGAAATGGCCCGGATTGGTAGTGCGTCCTGTTGGACACTCGGCAAAGGATCTCATAAACCGAGTGCAAAAAAAGGCCCTCGGCTAAGGTTGGACACTCGGCAAAGCCTGTTCTTTGACAAGTGCCATTCAGAAAGCACTCGGCAAAGACATGGACTCTCGGCAAAGGCCTAGACACGTATGGTGGCCTTCATCTGAAAAGGATATTCCTACCATGCATCTGTGATCTTTTGTCAGTAATAGCATAATCTGTAGAAGTGTGCGTGTTTCAAGTTCTTGTTGAAAACCACGGCCTCTTTCTCCCCGATTATTGTGTTTTGCGAATTTTACGAACCAAAGAGGCCCTATGCATGCCCAATTATTATTCCTTACAAAAAGGGTCGCTGATTATTTACACACACACACACAGAGAGAGAGAGAGAGAGAGAGAGAGAGAGAGAGAGAGAGAGAATATTTTGCTAGTTAAATTCATAGTCAAAACGTGGCCTAAGATACAAACCAGAAGCGAGGGAGTAGTATTTTCTCTGGTAGTCATTGCCAGACCCAGACTATTAGGTTGCAAACTCCAACTCGGGCACGAAACCATGGATTATGACTAGCTAGGACTTGACGTTCCATACGTGGGGAGTACAGCAGCACTGGTAAAAGACACCACACTATGTACTCAAAAGTCAGAGATATTTCCAACCAAGAAGAACCAACGGTCGGGCTCGGGCATTAGTCACAGTGTGGCTGCTAGCTAGGAGTAGCTGTAATCGATGTTGGACTTCCCAGACTGCACTCACTCACTCTCTCTGTATATATTCTATATATCGATGTTCATATCCTTAGTTGCCTTCCTGTGTGTTACTCCGCACAGATCTCGCACTCACTCACTGCTAGTTAGCTAGCTAGCAGAGATTGCAGCCCTAATTTGATGATAGTGCAGACATACCATTTAACTAGCTGCTACTAGCTAGTACGTGAAAGAGACGAATAAGCCTCTACGTATTGACGTATGCATGCATGCTGCCACCTCTTCTGTTCATTAGAGTTTGGTGCATGCGCGTTGTTGAGGCAATATAATGAAACCATGCATAGTCTATTCTACTAGTATTCTGTACTTTTAATCAGTGCCGTTAGCGATTTATTCATTCTCCTTTTTTGGCTTTTTTTTTATTTTCTACTCTCAGTCAGTATTTGTATGCCACTAGCTAGATCCGCATAAACATCGATATGTTATGCTTGGGTGTTCACCGAGTCCATAAGAATGTGATTTGTTCTCAGGTAAATTTAAGCTTCAAGCATGCGTGGTTATATAAAAAGTTTATTCAGCTGTTGTACATGTAGGGAAGTGTACAATATATGTACTGTCAACAGAACAACAACAGTCTATTTAGAGATGGGCCTAATAAAATGAATGGGAGGGAGAGTAACTCATACTAATGTTCTTGCAGGTCAAATAAACATCACCATGGACTTGACAAGTCTCACTACGATGTGGTGGGCCATAGCTCTTCTTTTCATTACTGTATTGGCCACCAAGATCACAAGAGCAAGAATCACCAACATTGATCCACAGCGTACAACAGGCCAACTTCCACCCATGGTGAATGGACTTGCTCTCCTAGGATTATTACCTACCCTTCTGAAGAAGGGTCTACCACCTATGTTCAATTATCTATATGTTAACTATGGCAGTGTCTTCAGTGTAAGTTGCTTTGGAGTGATCAAGGTAACACTCTTGATCGGGCCAGAGGCGACGACTCATTTCTTCCAAGGTTTGGAGTCAGAGATTAGCCATGGTAATCTGCTTGAGTTCACAGTGCCCATGTTTGGCAAGGCAGTTGGTTATGGTAGAGATACCGCCACCCGAATGGAACAAATGCGCTTCCACAGTGAAGCACTGAGGGCATCCAGGTTAAGGAGCCATGTTTCTCCAATGCTTCAAGAAGTGGAGGTGCGCCTTTTTACTCTGTGTGTGTGTGTGTGTGTGTGTGTGTGTGTGTGTGTGTGTGTGTGTGATGGACGTGTGGTGTATTAATTGACTCATGTATATGCACAGGATTTCTTTGCAAAGTGGGGAGAGGAAGGCGTAGTTGATCTAAAGCTTGAGTTCGAGCAGCTACTTATGTTGATATCAGGCCGATGTTTGCTTGGAAAAGAGGTCCGGGAGAATATGTTTGATGAAGTCTACACACTTTTTCGCGAGATCGAAAAGGGTGTGACCTTGATCAGCTTCTTGTTCCCATATCTCCCAACTCCAGCAAACCGGCAGCGTGATAGGGCACGTATAAGGCTAACAGAGATCCTCTCTAATGTTGTCGAGTCCCGTAAGAGCTCTGGGCGAGTGGAGGAGGACACGCTGCAGAAACTGATTGACTCCAAGTACAAAGATGGTCGCCCTACAACAGTAGAAGAGGTAGCCGGGTTGATCATTGGCTTGCTGTTTGCTGGAAAACACACCAGCTCTCATACTAGTACTTGGACTGGAGCTTGTCTTCTCAGCCATCCAGCCTTCTTAAGAGCTGCCATTGAGGAGCAACATCAAGTCGCCAAGAAATACAAGGACGGACCAGAATACAATGCCTTCTTAGAGATGGATACGCTGCATAATTGCATCAAGGAGGCGCTGCGGAAGAACCCTGCAACACCACTGCTGGTTCGCAGGGTCCATAAGCGCTTCACGGTGCAGACGAAAGAAGGCCAACAATATGACATCCCGCAGGACTACATCGTAGCAACTCCTACTATAGTAAACAATTATATCCCTTACATTTATACGGACCCTCAGGTGTATGATCCAAATCGGTTTGGCCCAGAAAGAAGAGAGGACAAAGTGGGTGGCAAGTTCTCTTACACATCATTTGGTGGTGGAAGGCACGTTTGCACTGGAGAGGCTTATGCTTACATGCAACTCAAAGTGATATGGAGCCATTTGCTGAGGAACTTTGATCTCGAATTGGTCTCTCCCTTCCCTAACACAGACTGGAGCAAGTTCTTGCCAGATCCACAGGGAAAATTACTCGTGAGATATACGAGAAATGGAATTTAATTTGCAGTCGCTTAACTATATGATCTACTTCTACTTGTATTCATGCAATCAATATGTACTGTATGCATATGTCTTTTGATATGTGTAACATACAAAAAGGTATGTTAGTATTTGTATGACACATACTTGTATTGGGAGACAATGATGTTACGTTCAGTAGCGGACTAGGGTTTGAGTATGGTCAATACCCACAACTATGTCCATAATAAATAAATATATTGTCTTTGTTGCTTTCAATGTCTTTCCTCTTTTTTATCCTTTCACTTCTCCTTTGTTCATTCGAAAAAATTCGTGGTAGGCACACTATCTTACGCTGATATTTCTTGCAATCTTGCACTGATATTGACAATGACGGAACGAGAGCGCGGAGGGGAGGGGAGGGGTGGTCACTCGTCAGTGGTGACTCCGATGAATAGTCTATTTTCACTTGGAAAACTTATCACCGATGAGCCCATGGGTTCCTCCATGTCCCATCACTACCCATATATATATATATATATATATATATATATATATATATATATATATATATATATATATGAGACATACTATAATTTCTTAGTGTCCCAATCATGCACACAATGGCAACCATGTACGTCAACCCAAGGTTAAACTTGAACTGATTCTTAAATCTTAATTTTTTTTGCGAAAGATTCTTAAATCTTAATTACAATACTCCCCCCGTCCGTAAATATTTGCCGGACAAATGGATAAAAATTGATGTATTTAAAACTAAAATACGTCTAGATACATTCATTCTTTCGACAAATATTTTCGGACGGAGGGAGTACTAAATTTGGGTAGTACATTCAGCGTTCTCATACGACTGAGTAGATTCCTTTCTCACGTAGCAGCCCAGGTGTGCACTAAAAACATCTTCCCAACCATCAGAAATAAGACCTGCATGTCTTTCTTTTTGTTTACTTATACAATTGTCTACTCTGTCCACAAAAGAGTAGCATGAGTGCATGCCAGTCTAAGCTAAAACTTGAAACGAATCATAGATACACGCAATTTCCTTGCTCGTGACGTGACAAGCAGAGTAGAAAATTGTCCCCAGTTAGCAGTATCATTAAATTTGCATGGTAGAATGGTCATGTTTGTCGCATAGTAATATACTAGCGTGGATTGGTATCTACGTAGCAGCTCAATTGATATCTCCCGAACCACCACAAATACGACTTGCATGCATTTCTTTTGTTTATTTATATTATACTCCCTCCGTCCGAGAGTATAGTGTATACTAGATTTTTTTTTTCAAGGTCAAACCTTATCAACTTTGATCAAGTTTATATAGAAAATTATCAACATCTAGAATACGAAAACAATACCATTATATTCATCATGAAATACTTTTTTATATGGTATATATTCTTTTATTGTAGATGTAGATGATTTTTTCAGCAAACTTGATCAAAGTTTACGAAGCTTGATTTTCATGAAAACCAATGTTCACTATACTATGAGACGAATGGAGTACAATTAAAAAATGTAGGCCAACAAATGTCACATGCAATGAAGCATACTTTTGTCTATTTTTAGTCCACAAAAGAGTAGCATGCATGCATGCATGTCAGTCTAAGCTAAAACTCGAAACCATTCTTAGATACGTGTAGCTTTCTCGCTCATGACGTGCCTAGTAGAGTAGACTAGAAAATTATGCCCAATTCTATTATTATTGAATTTGCACAGTTTTACCTATATATATATATATATAGTTCGCATTAAAATATTTAATTAAAATGGTTTATATTTAGAAACGGAGGGAGTAGATTGCACTCCACAGAGCAGCCTAGCTGTGCACTGAAAATGATCGCATGCTGAGCTCCTCCAACTGTGCAAAAAAGCCCTTCAGGATCTGATATTTACGCATAAGTCCAGAATTTCGGCCGCTGCAGTTGGATCTCAAATCCAAGGGCTCTCGGGATCCCGTATTATTTGAGCACGGGACGCCTCGTATCATCTGATACTTTCCACACTGGAGGCATCTTCCCAACCACCACGAATATGACTTGCTTGCTTGCCTTTCTTTTATTTATTTATATAATTAAATAAAGTTAGGTCAATAAACATCACACACAATGAAACATACTTTTGTCTACTCCTAGTCCACAAAAGTGTTGCATGCATTTACACAGTAGGAGCATGTCCTACTGTTTTCAGGGTAAAAAAGAAGATTTGCATGCATGCAATACCGGTCTGAGCTAAAACTTGAAATGAGTCTAGATACAAGTAGTTTTCGTGCTGGTGACATGCCTAGCAGAGTAGAAAGTTGTGCCCGCCTAGCACTACTATTAATTTTGCGTGGTAGAATGGTCATGTTTGTCATATAATACACGTATTGAGCAGGTTGCTTTCCACCTAGCAGACTAGGCGTGCACTGAAAGTATCCTCCCAACCACCACAAATACGACTTGCATCCCTTTCTTTTGTTTATTTAAACAATTAATAAAGGTAGGTCAACAAACGGCACATGCAATGAAACCGACTTCCTTCTAGTCCTAGTCCACAAAAGAGTAGCACATATTCATGATAGTCTAAGCTAAAACTTGAACCAAATCTTAGATCTGCATAGTTTCCTCGCTCGTGATGTGACTGCTAGAGTAGAAAATTATGCCCAGTTATAGCGGCCCATAAATGTGACCTAATGGCCAAAGTATTTCGTTATTTAGACAATTCAAGGATAGCTATTCTTTCAAAGGTCTTAACCGACCTTGTACCTTCGACATATTGGTTTAGAGGACCAACCGACCAGGTAGTCATCTCCTCTTGGCGGGATTACCTTCACGTGCTACCATAACCTTGTAATTTCCAACCTTAATTGGTTGTCTTTTTTTCAAATATCAAATACCACAGATGTTTGGATCCAGGATATGGTTACTGAAGGGACGAATGGTTATGAAGATCATGCCTTACTATAGCGCTTTAGCATCAAAAGTCACTTGCATGGTTACACCCAGAGAGTTTTGGGAACCGTCTATCGTGAAGTTGTCTCAAATGATAGTAGTTGATGGATGACAGACAACAATACTATATTTTCCTATTTCTGTACGACAAAACACTAGCTGAGTAATATCATGAATTTGTTTAAATGTCCCTTCTCTACTAGAGAACGTAGCCAATTAGACACCTTTTGGCTAGTTAATGTTTGTACTTATACCATGTCGTGTGATGAATTTTTAGACTAGTAGCATGCTAGAGGTTGTTTGCAATATCATGAAAAGTATATGTTAGCAGTGACATGGATTAGACTCACTAGTAAAAAAATGCCCATTTGTCCTGGTTCCAGATGCCCATTTGTCCCGGTTCCGGAACCGGGACTAAAGGATCGGTACTAAAGCCCAATACCTTTAGTCCCGGTTCGCCTACGAACCGGGACAGATGGGGCTCCATGTGGCCGCTGCGGCTTGCCCAGGCAGGAGGGCCTTTTGTCCCGGTTGGTAGCACCAAACGAGACCAAAAGGCATCCACGCGTCAGCAGTTCAGGGGCTGGGGTTTTTGTTTTTTTTTGAAAGGGGGGAGGGAGTTTGGGGTTTTGGGGTTTTGTAGGGTTAATTTAGGGGTTTCATATATTGTGTTAGCTAGCTAATAGAGAGAAGTGTCATCTCTTATCTCCGTGCTTGGTCGACGCTACGTACTATACGTATAGAGAGGACTCGACACGCTAGCTAGTAAGCAAATGAAGGAAACCATTAAGTACAGAAGATCGTCATGAACATATACACAGAGAAGTGATCAGCCTCTCCTTTTCCGAGAGATTGGTCCGACAACAAGTTTTCGTATATCTATCCGACGCTACTGGCTACATATATACAATATAAGATCTCTTACAATCCCCTAACATCTGAACTCAACTTCCACATGGTATTCTTCGGCTTTATTGATGACGTGGTCAAGAAAGAATCCCACCAATTCCTCTTGAATTGCTCGTATGTGATCTTGTGGTAGGAGTTCATTCCACATTTGCCACATCTAATTTGAAGAAGGGGGCCAATACATATATATGAATGAAACTCAACACAAATGATGGTAATAAAATAAAATTATGAATATTATTGCTTACGCACTTCATATTGTTTTTTAGAGTAGCCCCGCTTATTCTTGGTCGTTGTGTTGTAGATAAACTCGCAAACGTAGTATCCACAGTAATCATTCCCAGGTTCCTGCCACAAGCACTTTACGAGAAATAGAGGTCAATCAAATTGATAATCAAGCATTATAAATGTTATTGATGAAACTAGCTAGAATCAATGGGAGATGCGCGGAACTAGCTAGTAGTACTTACTTTGGGGTGTGTAAATCGCAGCTCCCCCTGCAGTCCCGGAGCTTGTGCGGTGAACTCTTTCAAAACCCCGCCAGACAAAGAAAACAATTACTTGATATCAGGAAATGAACAAAGTTGCCGATATGGTGCGATAATGATCGATTGAACTTATTTCTCGAGCATTTTAGTCATGGTCGCATACTCCTCGGGATTTTTTCGTCTCGAGTCTAAGACGTTTACTAGTCCCTGCTTAAGCTTAATCTCTAGGAGAATAAAGTGGAAGCTGCGCACGCATGCATAACTCATCAATTACATTACTATAACCTCGAGTAACAAGGGAAACCGAATATGCACAAGACAGTAAGAGCATCTCCAGCCATTGGCCCCCCAGGAGGGGCTAAAAATCGCCCCCTGGGGGCGCACCGGCGCTAAACCGCGCACTGGGGCATGATGCCCCCCAGTCGCGGCGCCCACGTTTTTTTGAAAAAGTCAAATACAGGGCAAACAAGGCTCAAATTTAATGCAAACATCGGCGAGCTCGTTCAAATTTAAACATATTTTACAAAAAAAGAAAAAAATTAGTACGGGCTGCCCCCGCCGTCTCCATCGCTGCACCTCGCCGTCTACCTCACCGCTCCCCGCCGCCCGCCGCCCGCCGCCCGCCTTTGCAGTTCTACATGCCGAGGAGGCGGTAGAAGCGCGTGTAGTCGCCGTCTCCACCGCCGCCGTCGTCGTCGTCCCCGCCTCCGCCGCCGCCGTCGTCGTCGTCCCCGCCTCCGCCGCCGCCGTCCCTGCTGCATCCCTCCCCCGGTTGGCGCGGCGGGTTGGACGGTCCGGAGGCGTCGTCGTTGTCGTCGCTGTCGAGGAAGACGATGCTGTGCTCGTCCTCGCGCCCACACTTGAGGGCGGAAATCTCCTCCAGGGCCAGGCTATCTCCTCGTACTCCACCGCAGGGCGTCCTCGTCGGAGAAGCCGCGCCGGGCTATCTCCTCATACTCCGCGGGGAGGACGGGCTCCGGCTTGGGCTCGACGAGGACGAAGCGGCCGGTGGGTGGGGGGGGGGGCGGAGTCGCCGATGCGGACGCCGGAGCTGCGGGTACGCGCGCTGACAGGCGTGTCCTGGGGCTCCGGCTTGACGGGGCGGAGGCAGGGAGAGCCCGACGAGCGGCCGGACGAGGAGGAGGACGCCCCGGGCCGCTCCATGCGCCTCGGCGCCCAGGAGCTTTCACGGCGGCGTGAGAAGGATGGGGGAGCAGGGTACTCGAGGCGCGGCGTGTTGCCGCCCTTGATGTACTTGAGGACGGCCTCCAACGTGCAGCCGGGCACGCCCCACCACCGGCGACGGCCCTCGGAGTTGAGCCGCCCGAAGGGCACGACGCCGTTGGTGGCCTCGAGCTGCTCGGCGTGACGGCGGCGGAAGTAGGGCTCACAGAGCGGGCTGTCGGGGACGTACCGTGGCCTCTCCCTCGCCGCCCGCGGCAGGGACGCGCGGATACATGCAGTCGGCTGTGTGGTGAAATGTCAGAACTAGCCTCAATCCCCTTCAGTTTCAAGAGCACGTGAGGCACCGATGATAGGAGCCTTCCCAACGAGCTGCTCCACCATGTGATGTCCTTCTGGTCAATGGTGGGGGCCATGCACACAAGTCTGCTCTCGACGAGGTGGCGCTATCTCCGGGCTTCTACGCCATTCATTTGCATCGATCACCAGAACTTCATGGATGGTGACAAGTTAGATAAGATCGGGGATCGCTTGCTCGTTGCTGCTCTTACGTGACAACACTGCTTCCTTGGATGAATCCCAGATCTTTGTCCATGAAGTTGATAGTATCATGTGTTGTGAGTGGATTCTTCATGTCATGATGCACAAAGTTCATCTCCTTCATGTTTCAGGACCCGTGTTTCTGGATAGCACAACCATGTTTTGTATACAACACCTCAAAATAGTCAGGCTCCAATCTCTCTTGTCGAGAGATGAGTTCTTTAGGTCGCTGAACTGCGACTGCCCAATCCTTGAGCATTTAGAGCTAGAGCATTGTTGTTTGGTGGACTTGATGGAGATCTCATCGAGGTCACTCAAGGTTCTACATATCATTAGCTACCTTATCACCAAGGTGTCCTGATTTGTGCTAGCAATCTTACCCATCTCTCTATCTTAGAATCATGATGTCATTTCTGTGCTATATTAACCAGGGATATGTTCTTTCTAGTAACAACTTCAGTTAGCCTGAGATATGACACATTTCAGTTTATGGAAAGCACAATACTTGGTCATGGTCTACTTCTGGGTCATGGTCTACTTATGGGTCATTGGTCTACTTGCTGGCCTCTCACATCCGACGCCTTGGAGTTGCAGACACCATTACCTGAGGTACAAACTAGTTTTCTTTTCATATCCATACGAGTCTAGGTGAATATATTTGCTTCCTTGGTTAGATTTTGTTATATAGTTTCTTCTCGGATGTAAATTCAAAGGATCTTCACTTTTTTCAGCTTACTTGTTTCCCCTCCTATATATGTGTATCTTAACAAGCTAGCTTAAAAGTATCGAATAATCAACTACTAAACTCACTGTCATCATTTTGATTTCATCAAAGTTCACATCTGAGAGAGGTTTGCAGACATGCCCGGTGTTCAGCAACCTGACAAGTCTGTTGTTGGGTGATTGGAGCCTAGCTGCTTACTTCTACCCGCCGCGTCGCCTCCTACATCGTTCGCCCAAGTTGAACGAGCTAAGTTTTAAACTCGAAATGGTAACCACCTGGAACCATCTCTAAATACCAATTGACCCGCTGGAACAGTAGGACCTCTTAGGCCCTTGCTAATATAGTACCTTAATGTTGACACTCTGCAGGAGAAATGTAGTACATGCAAGGGTGCTAAATCTGCTTTGTAGTCGACAAGAGAGCACCGTTGTCGGGCTCAGGCAACTACCCTTGTATCGAGAGAATCAAAATCCACTGCCATGAAGAAGATTCAAGGGCCAACTCGTTGGTGCAGGCGTTGCTACCGCTTTCCAGCGGTGTGAAAATCAGCATCGAGCATCGCCGATCTATGCTAATCAAGACCTTGTTTTGTTATGGGAACCTGCCACCTTGTTAGTGTTTTGTTAATTTGTTGGGACATAGTCTTTTGGAGACGCCGACATTAGTGAGAAGTGAGCCCAAGAGAAGAGCCACACTTATTATCAGAAAGTAGTGGCCAAATGAGTTTCAAGATCATGTCTGGATATTTTGTGCGCACACGTTGCAATCAAATTCGCTATATATGTGTGATGGTTGATTTGAGCTAGTTCATCAACGTAGTCTAGTTGAGTGTCCAATGTAGTTGTGTTCTAGCCAAATATTGGATTGTTTTTCTCATATATATACTGAGCTCAAAATAGTGGATGAAAGTGTTGTTGACGAAATGTCATGGCATCAGTTTTCACCTTGTGTTCTAGCCAAATTAACCGATCACTATTTCTACCATTTTAAATGAATCAATTCAAGGAGTTGATTTAAATATGCAGTGACATTGCAACCTTTCTCGTGATTGCTTGTATTTGTGATATTGGCACAACTCATTTGATTCAAACTAGACTATGTGAAGGATAATTTTTTTGTACTTTATTAGAGAGTTGTGCGAAGGATTATTGTAGATGGTATATGTTTTGGTTGTTTTCCGCATATCATTAGTTTTCTGGTCTAGCCCATCAAAATACCCAAAATCTCTCATGGAGCCGTGGACCACGCTTAGCATTCACCACCCCATAGAGAGGTTTCTCATTCAGCTCAAGACCAATTTTACTAGTGAATTCAAGAGAAATTGTTCTTCATCTCTCGTTTGGAATTGTCCTTTTGCATCAAGACGCTTAGCATTCTGTTTGGTTTGTGTGTTTATTATTATTTTAAAATATTTTAAATATTACATTAGTTATTTGTTTTAAATATCACTGAACATTTATAAAATGTTCATGTGGTTAAAAAAATTGTTCGTAGCATTCAAAAAGAATTATCAAGACATTTAAAAAACTGGTCATGCGTTCCAAAAAAATGTTCATGAAATTTTAAAAATGTTTAAGCAATGCAAAAAGTGTTTGCAAAATTAAAAAAATGTGTCACAACATTCTAAAAAAATCACGTGCTATTTGGAAAAGCTCATGTGTTTAAATAAACATTCATGAAATTTAAAAATTATATTTTTACAATTAAAAAAACAGTGTAGGTTGAAAAACGGTTTTGTTTCATTATAAAAATGTTCAATGCATACTTGAAAAATGTTTACTTGTACTTCAAAAATTGTTAAACGTATATATAAAATGTTTCAGATGTATAGGAAAAATGTACAATGTGTAAAAGTTAAACATCAAAACATAAATTCAAAAAAGGTTAATTACGAATTTATAAAATATTAAACTTGTCTAAAATGTCTCTAATATATATGAAAAATTTACAATGTGTTAAAAAAATGAGTTGAAAAAAATGAAAAAGGAAAAAGAAGAAATCAATTACCAGTGGACATCGAAGAAAAATTAAATAAAACAAAGAAACACTAAAAAATAAAATATTGTTTTAAAAGATAAATATAACCTATGCTAGCATCGAAAAAAGAGAAAAATGCAGAGAGAAAAAGCGATACATAGCTGAGAAAAAGCGCCTATAGCGTCGAATCGGGAACCGACGCTCATGCGAACGGAAGTGGGCTGTGGCCTATTAAACTTCACTCCTTCGCTTCACTTACTTGTCAGTTTTGTGGTGCTGCTGGTTCAGGATTTTGTGATTTTGAATATGTTCGTGAAATTAGAAAAGTTCATGGATTTATGAAATGTTGGTCGGTTTACAAAAAGTTCATGGATTTGAAAAAGCAAAATAAATTTGAAAAGGAAGTTCATAAAAATAAAAAATAAACACGTTTTTTGAAAAAATTTAACATTTTAAAAAAACTCATAATTATGAAAGAGTTCATGAATTTGAATTTTTTTCACAAAGTTTGAAAAATTTGATGAATTTGAGGAAAGTTCACAAAAAATGAAAACGTTTGTGAATTTGAAAAAAGTATCCACAGATTTGAGAAAAACATTCGTAAGTTTAAAAATATTTTAGTAAAAAGTTTGTGAGTTTGAAAAAAGTATGCAAATTTGAAAAAGTAAAAAATCAAAACTCAGAGTCATCATTTTGATTTGATCAAAGTTTACACTCGAGAGAGGTTTGCTGGCATGCTTGGTGTTCAACAACCTTTCTCATGCTTGTTTGTATTCTTGATATTGACACAACTCATTTGAGTCAAACTAGACTATGTGAAGGGTAAGTTTTTGTTCTTTATTAGAGAATTATGCGAAGGATCATTTGCAGATGTTATTTTTGGTTATTTTTTTGAATATCATTAGTTTTCTTTTCTAGCCCATCGAAATGCTCAAAATCCCTTCTGGAGTTGCAGTTTCAGCTCCAACTGGTGAACCTATGTTTCACATTCACCATCCCATGGAGAGGCTTGTCATTTAGCTCAAGACCAACTTTAACATGCCTTTCTTCTTCAAAGCCATAGCGGCTGCTGCTTCGAATATCTTGAAACCAAACAATCCAAAGATCTTCGACAATATTCACCCACAATGGCTTCTTGGTTTTCTAGTTTCAAAAGAGATCTATTCCTCTTTTCTTTCGGGTTGCGATGTCGATACCCCATGTCAGGGCATGTTTGGCCGTCGCGACAAGGTCATCCTTATCATCGCTCTCGCGCTTATGATTGTTGTTCCTCCTTGACAATCCGCGAGCGCTCTTGGATCTGGGAGACTCTGGTGGCTTTGGCCTTGGATGACTTGGGCGCTCCTCTATCTTTCCCCTCGTTGTACTTTTGCTTGTTGAGGACCACTTACATCCCGGTAGTGTAGTTTTTGGCAATGTCGAAGAGCTCTGGTGTCATCTGTGGGGACTTGCGCCTGATCTTTTGAGTCAACTCCGGGCATCGGAGCTCGGTAGAGAAGGTGGTGATCACGTCTGTGTCGTGCACTTTGGCCCATGAGTCCTTGACCCAAGAAAAGGGGGGGGGGTCACTTCCTCTTTGCTAAGCTTTGGAAATGTGCTGCCCAACTTGAACACAAAGTTTTCTTCTGAATGTTGTTACATGGTTGTATAAATGTAGATATCTTCTTCACATAAAGCCATTCCATCATCAAAGCTTCAACCGTGCTGATATTGTGATAGTCAAGAGGGAACTCTTATTAATCTCTTCTGGAATTGTCCATTTGCACAAGATCAGTGGAAGAGAATTTTTCCAAATAAGCAGAGGGGACTTCTATCTAGAGTAAATTTTAGTTTTCACCCCCTACATTGATATTTCTGGCACTAATTACCTCATTTAACAACATTTCATCCGGGTTACCCTATTTAGCAAAAGGTATGCCAATTTTTACCTCTCTTTTCATGGGTATTGTTACCACCAAAGAGCTACTAGAAGGAAACTACCAACTCCACAACTATGTTGTCATGTACGCAACTACGTTCGCACTCAAACGGTAGTTTGGGAATAGTTTACTCTATTGGTTGCTAGGCAGACAGTAAACCAGGGAATTTAACTAAGTACTAACTTAAGAATAAAATAAGTAATAGCTAGTCGTAGTGGGGAGTATTATATAGTAGTATCTTAGCTAGGTGTCCCCGCAAAAAAAACTAGTATTTTAGGTGGTCTCATTTGTTGCCATGCATGACATATAATAATATACAATTTATTGTGATACAGTCTTATAATATGATACTCAACGCTTTCTTTATTCATTTAATTCTATATCACCTCATCAAAATTGCTTAGTTGGCATGCATGATACTAGCTAAAAGGAGAAATAGACTAAGGAGAATTAATGCAACATTTACTTGAGCAAAGGTGGTGTCTAGGTGATGGGTCTCTAGCACTCGGCGGCGTTTAGTGATGTTAATCTATCGACCACTAATACTAGCTAGGTAACCGCCTCTAGTTATTGCCCTCCTCCTCCACCACCCAATCTCTTCTTCTCCTCCTCCTTCTTCTTCTTCTTCTTCTTCTTCTTCTTCTTTAGAGAAAAGGCGACGGCCGAGCCCGAGAAAAGGCTCGAACCTAGCCCGGTTTTGAATTAACAAAGCCATCAATCGGCCAGGATTACAAACAGACAACTTACAAGAAAAACGGCAAAGATACAAGGTGCTAGAACAACTCACAACCTAACAGCAATACAGGCAAACGAAAAATAGAAGAGGGGTCCCAGCCTGAATTGTAAAGGCCAAACGTCTAGAACAACAGCTACACCGGCAACAGGGTGAGAACACAAGCAGCACCAGCGTCAGAGGCCAACGCCATCACCTACTCCTGCAGAGCCTGAAAGCATGCCATCCTAATCAACCTCCAAAGAAGACCACAATCCTCTCGCCCTGGCTCGAAGGGCGCCGAACCGTCGGAAGGTAGAAAGCTCACCGAGAGCGGCATGAACAGAACCAGCAGAGCATCCCAGACGTGAGGAACCAGAGCTTGAACCACACCCACAGGACTACCATGACCTCACCACCGGGCACAGCCAACTGCACATCCAAACGCGAGTTGAAGACGATACCACAGACGAAGACCGACGGAAGAGGATGAACATGAAGGCGCCACCATCCGCCCACAAACAAGTAGCAAGCGCCAACCTTGCAGCCATGCGCCCCGGACGACGCCTCCAAGAAGGGATGCGACGACAGCACGCCGCCGCTGTCCGCAAGGGGAGCTAGAGCTTTCACCACCAGGATGCAAAGCAGCGATTAGGAGGGGACCTCAACAAGGCCTCCAAGGAGGGAGTCGACGCCAATGGCGCCGTCAATGTCGTGGCCGCCGCCAATGACCAAGGGTTTCCCCCGGTCCCGCTCCACACCCCGCCCACACGGTCCCAGATCTGACCAGAAGGGCGCAAGCCAGCTGGGAGGGACGAAGGTCTTCATCAAAAGCAGGAACGCCGGCCGATGGGGCGTCCCGCCACCGTAGAACACGTCCGCCGCAACCTCGCCGCCCACACGCCAAAGTCACGGATTAGCACCCACAAGCGCCGCTCGCCGCAGAGACGACGATGTCCGCACAATCCGGGGTCGCCGCCTCGGCATCCAACCACCACACGCATCACATCTGCAGCCAGCCGACATCCCCGCCACACCCACCAGGAGCATCTCCGTAGACACCACGCGCCTCCCCGGAGAACAAAATCGCGTCTGCAGCGTCCCCAAAGGCCAGATCCGGCAAAAGTCGATGGCCAGCAGCCGCCAGGGCCCTGGATCCGGCGACTCCAGAACGACCGCGGCAAGCCTAAACAGGCGCAAGGCCGCCACCCTGGCCCAGAGTGAGGCAGCCGGATCTAGCAGCCAGCCGCCGTCAGAGCCACCACCAGCACCGGATCCGGCGGATGGGGCGGTGCCAGGGACAGTCGACGAGGGAGAGCGCCGATGCAGAAAAGGGGAGAGGCGAAACCCACAGCGGCGACCAGGGAGGAGGGGCGGGCTAACCGACGCAGATGGCGCGAGTGGACGTCTCGCCGCCGCCAACCACCGCGCGAGCCAGGCCCGGCGAAGGCCGACGGCGGCGGTGGGGGAGGGAGACCAGGGGAGTGGGCTTGTGGCGGCGGGCTAGGGTTTCGCCCCTGAGTGAACCAGGGAGGGCGACCAGGGAGGAGGGGCAGGCTAACCGACGCAGATGGCGCGAGTGGACGCCCCGCCGCCGCCAACCACCGTGCGAGCCAGGCCCGGCGAAGGCCGACGGCGGCAGTGGGGGAGGGAGACCAGGGGAGTGGGCTTGTGGCGGCGGGCTAGGGTTTCGCCCCTGAGTGAACCAGGGAGGGCGACCAGGGAGGAGGGGCGGGCTAACCGACGCAGATGGCGCGAGTGGACGCCCCGCCGCCGCCAACCACCGCGCGAGCTAGGCCCGGCGAAGGCCGACGGCGGCGGTGGGGGAGGGAGACCAGGGGAGTGGGCTTGTGGCGGCGGGCTAGGGTTTCGCCCCCGAGTGAACCAGGAAGGACGACGCGGGGGGGGGGGGGGGGGGGGGAGGGGGGTATCTTCTTCTTCTTCTTAATTTTTTTCGAGAGTATGCCAATGGCGTACTGTTGTAAATTGCTTTCTCTCTTCTTCTTAATTTGACCGTTGCCAATCTTCACTCAAAAGAAAAAAAAGACTGTTGCCAATCGAACATGCAGTGTTTTGGCTAGTTTTAGCATAGTAACCAAGTTGTGACTACAAATATTTCTCCCAGCAGCTAGAGTCTTGACCTGCTTAACCATGTTCAAAATTTGTGACGGCTCAGCACGGTCTATCAGTCAACATGTTTATCTAGTGTTGTGTAGTCCAACACTCCAACTACTAGCCGCCCATGTGATCACTGACGCCTGAGGTTTTTCAAAAGAGTAGGCAGTGATATATGCTTAAAGATATTATTTGACCCTCGATTCTGTGCAAATATGGTGAGCTACATAATAGTTAGGCACTTAATACCTTTCAGTGCTATTTTCTCCTAGTCACTGTCATACAATTAAGTTGCAGACTCCAACTTGATTACCCGCCGAATACTAGTAGAACACAGTACGGTATCTATGCTAGCTACTGAAAAGAGTCAAAGCTCAATTTTGAACAGGAAGAAACACGTGCATGCATTAGTCACAGTGGATACTAGCTAAGCTTGGATGCTAGTTAAGCTAGAAGTAATGTTGGACTTCCCAAACTGTTACTACTAGCTAGCTTGCCCGTGTGGACCGTGCTGGTATAACAGTTAGTCATACATAGCTTGGTACCCTGCACTCACTCTCTCTATATATTCTAGCTATCCATGTTAAGTGTCCTTACCTCCTTCCTGTGTTTTCTATGTGCGGCGCTGAGGACGGTTCTAATTTACGATGCTACATGATATATATATGTGAGACACTAACCAGCTAGCAGGTAGTATACATACACTCATGAGCTCACAACCCTCTTTGCCGAGACATATTGAGGTATGTATGCATGCTAGCTAGATCTTCTTTCTAAAGTTAGCGCTGTGGATTAATTAATTTTAACTTGCCAGGTCTCCTATCTGCACGCTAAGTTGCTTCACGATTTGTGATTTTTTTTCTCTTGGCATATATATCAGTAATATTGTCATGTCAGCTGCATGATATGGTACCTTGTTTTTTCCTTTTTATTTTTTACTCCAAGTCAATATTTGTAAGCCAAGCTAGCTAGATTTGTAGAAACATCCATATGTTATGTTCGGTTAGGCCCTGGGTGCTGTCCATCTTTTCAAAAAAGTAAGTTATATATGCTTGGTTATTCACTGAGTATATAAAAATGAAATTTGTTCTCAAGTAAATTTAAGCATCATGGTTATATAAGAAGTTTATTCAATTCTAAGTGTATAAAAGGACTTCTAGTCGTACAAGAAGTTTAACGAAAATGATAAGTACCTGACGTCAGGTACTTGCACATGGCAAAACAAACGATTTTTATGGCAATTTTAGTTGATGCGTGGATGTCCATTTTTCTTACAAGCACAGCAATTTTCCTAGCAAAAAGATAAACTAAGACAGATTTGCCATGCTTGCCCACTAAACTTGCCATCCTCAACAAATATAAAATGTCACAAAAAACGTTCCTTTTGCCATGTGCACGTACCTGACATCGGGTACTTTATCAGATTCCAAGTTTAATCGATTTGTTCTCAAGTAAATTTAAGCATCATATATAGTTCTATAAGCATCATGCATGGTGTACAATATATACTCTAACATCTTAACAGTCCATTTATGTGACGTCCATAAAAGGACTCCTAGTCAATCCAACTCATAGAGATGTGCCTAACAAAATGAAGGGGAGGGAGTAACTCATACTAATGTTCTTGCAGGCCAAATAACAACATGGACTTAACAAGTCTTACCGCAGTGTGGTGGGCCGTGGCTCTTCTTTTCATCACCGTGTTAGTCACCAAGATTTCAAGAGCAAGATTCACCACCGTTGATCTACATCGTACAACAGGTCAACTTCCTCCCCTGGTGAATGGAGTTGCTCTCCTCAAACTATTACCTACCCTTTTCAACAAGGGTCTACCGGCAATGACGAATGATCTATATGTCAAATATGGCAGTGTATTCATGGTAAGTTCATTTGGAGTGAAGGTAACACTGTTGATCGGGCCAGAGGTGACGGCTCATTTCTTCCAAGGTCTGGAGTCAGAGATTAGCCACGGTAATCTGTTTGAGTTCACTGTGCCCATGTTTGGTGAAGCAGTTGGTTATGGCAGAGATACCGCCACCCGAACTGAACAAATGCGCTTCCATATCGAAGCATTGAGACCATCAAGGTTGAGGAGCCATGTTTATCCCATGCTTCAAGAAGTGGAGGTGCGTAGCAAACAGGCTGTGCCCTTACTCATTTGTTATCACTAGTGCAGAACCGGGCAATAGCACCGGTTCGTAAGACCCTTTAGTGCCGGTTTAGGAACCGGCATTAAAGTTTCGGCACTAAAGCCCCCCCCCCCCTTTAATACCGGTTCAGCACGAACCGGTGCTAAAGGGAAACCACGTGGCACGAGCTAGCTCCGGGGGCCGGGAGCCCTTTAGTACCGGTTGGTAACACCAACCGGTACTAAAATGTTTGGGGGGTTTTTGGTTTTATGATTTCTTTTTCATTTAATTTTGTGTTTTCCATTTTAATTCTTTTTCGTTTGCTGGTATTTTACGGTACTACACATTGTACACGTTATATATATATTGTAGCGCTAAAGTACACCCGAGCGTAGAATCGCTAATCATGCGCTCCGGCTAGGTGGGCGGACCGGACGTCCGCGCGCAGTGCCACAAATTAGCCAACCAACAGACCTCCCTCCGCTTGATCGTAAAAAGGATGGAAACCATCGTAACATCAATAATTGATTAACTGGCTGCATAGACCACCACGCCCAGCCAAATTAGCTGACCACATCTCTTTTAGTTTAGACCCTCGTAACGGTTTGCAAAATATAGTAAAATGATTACCGCACTAGATTTGCCTTGTTAACTAGCCGGGTAAATGACTTCTGTACGTGCCAATTGTTGTTAGCTTTGGGTATGTGGTAATTTGATTATGACACCTCATTACTACTAGTATTAAATTTTAGTTTTCCCCATTACTAGAAGTACAACGTGGCGTTACCATAGATTTATAATTGAGCCCAACTTGGCGTTACCATGAATTACTAGATCTACCACTTGTTGTTACCATACATGCAAAAGTGAACATAACGTGGCTATATAAGACCCTCCATTCCAGAGAAATAAATAAATTACTAGAACTACTACTTTGTAACGTGGTTAGCATCGGTTACCATCGGTTACCACCAAATTAGAAACAAATAGAAGTGTGATCCTTGTAACGTGGTTAGTGTGTTTTACTACATGTTACTCATGCTTTACGATCAAGTGGGAAGCAACTGCATGCCGGTTAGCGTGCGCGCCTTGAGTTGTTTAGAGGAGCATGAGCGCGTGTTCTGGCCGGAGTGCAGAATAAGGAATTTGCGCTCAGGCTTAGTTTAGCATACCTAGTAGAACCAATTATATATATATATATATATATATATATATATATATATATATATATAAATAGAATTTTTAGTAGAACCAATCATATATATATCATCAATGTCTCACAAACCACCATATTAATTTACACATACACACATGTATAGCTATATACAATTTCTCCTACATATGTATGTTGCCTTCGGAGCCAGTGGCATTAGCCTAATTGGTGCCTTCGGAGCACGATGACAATTGGAAGTGGTTCATGACCATGGCACTATATGTATAACAAACAACGTACGGGTAAGATAATTATACGAGTAACTATATATCCAAATCACACAAATATCAATTTTTATATAAAATTTCATGAACAAGAGGCTCACCATAAGGTGGTGCCGGCGACGGGACGGTGCGGGCGATCGACGGTGGTTACGACGGAGATTTAGAAGGCACTAAGTAAACCACATCTACATATGCAAACTAAGTGTTATTTTTGACCTCAAATTGCATATAAATCAAATACTAGCACACACACACACACACACACATATATATATATATATATATATATATATATCCTCCCAAATTACTAAAATCACAAATTAATCACTATATAAAGCATTGCAAGAGCTAATCTAGCAATGAGAGATGAAAGGACAAAGTTGCTAACCTTTGTGATCATTTGAATGGATGGGGGCCTTCAAATCTTGACAAATTTTGGGCAAAATGTGTGATGAGCTCGAGAGGAAGAGGGAAAGAACAGAGAGGAGAGGGGAAAGGGGAAGAACAGAGCGAGCTCGGGTGGACGAAGGGTTTATGTAGGACAACCTTTAGTACCGGTTCGTGCCAAGAACCGGTACTAAAGGGGCTGGAGGGGCCCCAGTCTGACAACATCCTGCCACCACTGTCATTAGTACCGGTTCGTGGCACGAACCGGTGCTAAAGGTTCGCCACAAACCGGTACTAATGAAAGCGGCCCGGCTAGCCGTTGGAACCGGCACTAATGTATACATTAGTGCCGACTCAAATACAAACCGGCACTAATGTGCTTCACGTTTGACCCTTTTTCTACTAGTGTATTTTTGCCCCGAAAAGGGCCTCTAGCTCGGTTTATGCATGCACAGGCATCTTTTCGTTACAAAGTTTAAACCATAAATTACTCATCTGTTCTAGAGTACATGTTTACATACAAGTTGCACAAAACTTATGTTGTATCGATGCATTCATGCAGGGTTACTTTGCAAAATGGGGAGATGAAGGCATAGTTGATCTAAAGCTTGAGTTCGAGAAGTTACTCATGTTGATCTCAAGCAGGTGTTTGCTCGGAAAAGAGGTTCGGGAGAACATGTTCGATGAAGTCTACACACTATTTCACGAGATTGAAGACAATGGTGTGACTTTGATCAGCTTCTTGTTCCCATATCTCCCATCTCCAGCAAACCGGCAGCGAGATAGAGCGCGCATAAGGCTAACACAAATCCTTTCCGATGTCGTCAATTCCCGTAAGAACTCTGGCAGAGTTGAGGAGGACACGCTGCAGAAATTGATCGACTCTAAGTACAAAGATGGTCGCCCTACAACGGTAGAAGAGGTAGTCGGGCTAATCATTGGCTTGTTGTTTGCTGGAAAACACACCAGCTCTCACACTAGTACTTGGACTGCAGCTTGTTTACTCAGCCATCCAACTTTCTTGAGAGCTGCCATTGAGGAGCAACAACAAATCAGTAGCAAATACAAGGACATGGGGCTAGACTACAATGCATTTATAGAGATGGATACACTACATAGTTGCATCAAGGAGGCACTAAGGAAGCACCCTCCAACACCAATGCTGGTCCGCAGAGCACATAAGAGCTTCATGGTGAAGACGAAAGAGGGCAAAGAATATGACATCCCGCAAGACCACATCGTAGCAACTCCCACTATAGTCAACAATAACATCTCTTATATCTATAAGGACCCTCAGGTATATGATCCATGCCGGTTTGGCCCCGAAAGAAGAGAAGACAAAGTAGGTGGCAAGTTCTCTTACACGTCATTTAGCGGTGGACGACACATTTGCACCGGGGAGGCCTATGCTTACATGCAACTTAAAGTGATATGGAGCCATTTGCTGAGGAACTTTGAGCTCGAATTGATCTCCCCTTTCCCCAAGACAGACTGGAGCAAGTTCTTGCCAGAGCCACAAGGAAAACTACTCGTAAAATATAAGAGGAATGGCATTTTGCAGTCACTTAATTAGTTGATCTACTGCAACCTATATGTGTATATGTACGCTTACTTCTGTGTAATATCAATGCAATCGTGTTTGGATGCCACATTTAGTGGCGGACTTGGCTTTGAGTGCTAGTAGTTCCGTACCCACAATTATGTTCATCAAGAAATAAATACATAGTCTTGGTTGGTTTCTATGTCATCCGTCCTTTTGTGTCCTTCCACTACTTTTTTCTGTTGCATTTGAAAAGATTCCTGGTTGGCAGATTTTGTGAGGCTTGCACTAAATGGAGTATTCACCCCTAAAAAAACCAAATGGAGCACTCACTATTCACTACTGAAATGGCCCGGATTGGTAGTGCGTCCTGTTGGACACTCGGCAAAGGATCTCATAAACCGAGTGCAAAAAAAGGCCCTCGGCTAAGGTTGGACACTCGGCAAAGCCTGTTCTTTGACAAGTGCCATTCAGAAAGCACTCGGCAAAGACATGGACTCTCGGCAAAGGCCTAGACACGTATGGTGGCCTTCATCTGAAAAGGATATTCCTACCATGCATCTGTGATCTTTTGTCAGTAATAGCATAATCTGTAGAAGTGTGCGTGTTTCAAGTTCTTGTTGAAAACCACGGCCTCTTTCTCCCCGATTATTGTGTTTTGCGAATTTTACGAACCAAAGAGGCCCTATGCATGCCCAATTATTATTCCTTACAAAAAGGGTCGCTGATTATTTACACACACAGAGAGAGAGAGAGAGAGAGAGAGAGAGAGAGAGAATATTTTGCTAGTTAAATTCATAGTCAAAACGTGGCCTAAGATACAAACCAGAAGCGAGGGAGTAGTATTTTCTCTGGTAGTCATTGCCAGACCCAGACTATTAGGTTGCAAACTCCAACTCGGGCACGAAACCATGGATTACGACTAGCTAGGACTTGACGTTCCATACGTGGGGAGTACAGCAGCACTGGTAAAAGACACCACACTATGTACTCAAAAGTCAGAGATATTTCCAACCAAGAAGAACCAACGGTCGGGCTCGGGCATTAGTCACAGTGTGGCTGCTAGCTAGGAGTAGCTGTAATTGATGTTGGACTTCCCAGACTGCACTCACTCACTCTCTCTGTATATATTCTATATATCGATGTTCATATCCTTAGTTGCCTTCCTGTGTGTTACTCCGCACAGATCTCGCACTCACTCACTGCTAGTTAGCTAGCTAGCAGAGATTGCAGCCCTAATTTGATGATAGTGCAGACATACCATTTAACTAGCTGCTACTAGCTAGTACGTGAAAGAGACGAATAAGCCTCTACGTATTGACGTATGCATGCATGCTGCCACCTCTTCTGTTCATTAGAGTTTGGTGCATGCGCGTTGTTGAGGCAATATAATGAAACCATGCATAGTCTATTCTACTAGTATTCTGTACTTTTAATCAGTGCCGTTAGCGATTTATTCATTCTCCTTTTTTGGCTTTTTTTTTATTTTCTACTCTCAGTCAGTATTTGTATGCCACTAGCTAGATCCGCATAAACATCGATATGTTATGCTTGGGTGTTCACCGAGTCCATAAGAATGTGATTTGTTCTCAGGTAAATTTAAGCTTCAAGCATGCGTGGTTATATAAAAAGTTTATTCAGCTGTTGTACATGTAGGGAAGTGTACAATATATGTACTGTCAACAGAACAACAACAGTCTATTTAGAGATGGGCCTAATAAAATGAATGGGAGGGAGAGTAACTCATACTAATGTTCTTGCAGGTCAAATAAACATCACCATGGACTTGACAAGTCTCACTACGATGTGGTGGGCCATAGCTCTTCTTTTCATTACTGTATTGGCCACCAAGATCACAAGAGCAAGAATCACCAACATTGATCCACAGCGTACAACAGGCCAACTTCCACCCAT
This sequence comes from Triticum urartu, assembly GCF_056163025.1. NCBI lineage: Eukaryota > Viridiplantae > Streptophyta > Magnoliopsida > Poales > Poaceae > Triticum > Triticum urartu. Next base: position 6,446,068 of record NC_141877.1, read on the forward strand.
GGTGAATGGACTTGCTCTCCTAGGATTATTACCTACCCTTCTGAAGAAGGGTCTACCACCTATGTTCAATTATCTATATGTTAACTATGGCAGTGTCTTCAGTGTAAGTTGCTTTGGAGTGATCAAGGTAACACTCTTGATCGGGCCAGAGGCGACGACTCATTTCTTCCAAGGTTTGGAGTCAGAGATTAGCCATGGTAATCTGCTTGAGTTCACAGTGCCCATGTTTGGCAAGGCAGTTGGTTATGGTAGAGATACCGCCACCCGAATGGAACAAATGCGCTTCCACAGTGAAGCACTGAGGGCATCCAGGTTAAGGAGCCATGTTTCTCCAATGCTTCAAGAAGTGGAGGTGCGCCTTTTTACTCTGTGTGTGTGTGTGTGTGTGTGTGTGTGTGTGTGTGTGTGTGTGTGTGTGTGTGTGTGTGTGTGTGATGGACGTGTGGTGTATTAATTGACTCATGTATATGCACAGGATTTCTTTGCAAAGTGGGGAGAGGAAGGCGTAGTTGATCTAAAGCTTGAGTTCGAGCAGCTACTTATGTTGATATCAGGCCGATGTTTGCTTGGAAAAGAGGTCCGGGAGAATATGTTTGATGAAGTCTACACACTTTTTCGCGAGATCGAAAAGGGTGTGACCTTGATCAGCTTCTTGTTCCCATATCTCCCAACTCCAGCAAACCGGCAGCGTGATAGGGCACGTATAAGGCTAACAGAGATCCTCTCTAATGTTGTCGAGTCCCGTAAGAGCTCTGGGCGAGTGGAGGAGGACACGCTGCAGAAACTGATTGACTCCAAGTACAAAGATGGTCGCCCTACAACAGTAGAAGAGGTAGCCGGGTTGATCATTGGCTTGCTGTTTGCTGGAAAACACACCAGCTCTCATACTAGTACTTGGACTGGAGCTTGTCTTCTCAGCCATCCAGCCTTCTTAAGAGCTGCCATTGAGGAGCAACATCAAGTCGCCAAGAAATACAAGGACGGACCAGAATACAATGCCTTCTTAGAGATGGATACGCTGCATAATTGCATCAAGGAGGCGCTGCGGAAGAACCCTGCAACACCACTGCTGGTTCGCAGGGTCCATAAGCGCTTCACGGTGCAGACGAAAGAAGGCCAACAATATGACATCCCGCAGGACTACATCGTAGCAACTCCTACTATAGTAAACAATTATATCCCTTACATTTATACGGACCCTCAGGTGTATGATCCAAATCGGTTTGGCCCAGAAAGAAGAGAGGACAAAGTGGGTGGCAAGTTCTCTTACACATCATTTGGTGGTGGAAGGCACGTTTGCACTGGAGAGGCTTATGCTTACATGCAACTCAAAGTGATATGGAGCCATTTGCTGAGGAACTTTGATCTCGAATTGGTCTCTCCCTTCCCTAACACAGACTGGAGCAAGTTCTTGCCAGATCCACAGGGAAAATTACTCGTGAGATATACGAGAAATGGAATTTAATTTGCAGTCGCTTAACTATATGATCTACTTCTACTTGTATTCATGCAATCAATATGTACTGTATGCATATGTCTTTTGATATGTGTAACATACAAAAAGGTATGTTAGTATTTGTATGACACATACTTGTATTGGGAGACAATGATGTTACGTTCAGTAGCGGACTAGGGTTTGAGTATGGTCAATACCCACAACTATGTCCATAATAAATAAATATATTGTCTTTGTTGCTTTCAATGTCTTTCCTCTTTTTTATCCTTTCACTTCTCCTTTGTTCATTCGAAAAAATTCGTGGTAGGCACACTATCTTACGCTGATATTTCTTGCAATCTTGCACTGATATTGACAATGACGGAACGAGAGCGCGGAGGGGAGGGGAGGGGTGGTCACTCGTCAGTGGTGACTCCGATGAATAGTCTATTTTCACTTGGAAAACTTATCACCGATGAGCCCATGGGTTCCTCCATGTCCCATCACTACCCATATATATATATATATATATATATATATATATATATATATATATATATATATATATATATATATATATATATATGAGACATACTATAATTTCTTAGTGTCCCAATCATGCACACAATGGCAACCATGTACGTCAACCCAAGGTTAAACTTGAACTGATTCTTAAATCTTAATTTTTTTTGCGAAAGATTCTTAAATCTTAATTACAATACTCCCCCCGTCCGTAAATATTTGCCGGACAAATGGATAAAAATTGATGTATTTAAAACTAAAATACGTCTAGATACATTCATTCTTTCGACAAATATTTTCGGACGGAGGGAGTACTAAATTTGGGTAGTACATTCAGCGTTCTCATACGACTGAGTAGATTCCTTTCTCACGTAGCAGCCCAGGTGTGCACTAAAAACATCTTCCCAACCATCAGAAATAAGACCTGCATGTCTTTCTTTTTGTTTACTTATACAATTGTCTACTCTGTCCACAAAAGAGTAGCATGAGTGCATGCCAGTCTAAGCTAAAACTTGAAACGAATCATAGATACACGCAATTTCCTTGCTCGTGACGTGACAAGCAGAGTAGAAAATTGTCCCCAGTTAGCAGTATCATTAAATTTGCATGGTAGAATGGTCATGTTTGTCGCATAGTAATATACTAGCGTGGATTGGTATCTACGTAGCAGCTCAATTGATATCTCCCGAACCACCACAAATACGACTTGCATGCATTTCTTTTGTTTATTTATATTATACTCCCTCCGTCCGAGAGTATAGTGTATACTAGATTTTTTTTTTCAAGGTCAAACCTTATCAACTTTGATCAAGTTTATATAGAAAATTATCAACATCTAGAATACGAAAACAATACCATTATATTCATCATGAAATACTTTTTTATATGGTATATATTCTTTTATTGTAGATGTAGATGATTTTTTCAGCAAACTTGATCAAAGTTTACGAAGCTTGATTTTCATGAAAACCAATGTTCACTATACTATGAGACGAATGGAGTACAATTAAAAAATGTAGGCCAACAAATGTCACATGCAATGAAGCATACTTTTGTCTATTTTTAGTCCACAAAAGAGTAGCATGCATGCATGCATGTCAGTCTAAGCTAAAACTCGAAACCATTCTTAGATACGTGTAGCTTTCTCGCTCATGACGTGCCTAGTAGAGTAGACTAGAAAATTATGCCCAATTCTATTATTATTGAATTTGCACAGTTTTACCTATATATATATATATATAGTTCGCATTAAAATATTTAATTAAAATGGTTTATATTTAGAAACGGAGGGAGTAGATTGCACTCCACAGAGCAGCCTAGCTGTGCACTGAAAATGATCGCATGCTGAGCTCCTCCAACTGTGCAAAAAAGCCCTTCAGGATCTGATATTTACGCATAAGTCCAGAATTTCGGCCGCTGCAGTTGGATCTCAAATCCAAGGGCTCTCGGGATCCCGTATTATTTGAGCACGGGACGCCTCGTATCATCTGATACTTTCCACACTGGAGGCATCTTCCCAACCACCACGAATATGACTTGCTTGCTTGCCTTTCTTTTATTTATTTATATAATTAAATAAAGTTAGGTCAATAAACATCACACACAATGAAACATACTTTTGTCTACTCCTAGTCCACAAAAGTGTTGCATGCATTTACACAGTAGGAGCATGTCCTACTGTTTTCAGGGTAAAAAAGAAGATTTGCATGCATGCAATACCGGTCTGAGCTAAAACTTGAAATGAGTCTAGATACAAGTAGTTTTCGTGCTGGTGACATGCCTAGCAGAGTAGAAAGTTGTGCCCGCCTAGCACTACTATTAATTTTGCGTGGTAGAATGGTCATGTTTGTCATATAATACACGTATTGAGCAGGTTGCTTTCCACCTAGCAGACTAGGCGTGCACTGAAAGTATCCTCCCAACCACCACAAATACGACTTGCATCCCTTTCTTTTGTTTATTTAAACAATTAATAAAGGTAGGTCAACAAACGGCACATGCAATGAAACCGACTTCCTTCTAGTCCTAGTCCACAAAAGAGTAGCACATATTCATGATAGTCTAAGCTAAAACTTGAACCAAATCTTAGATCTGCATAGTTTCCTCGCTCGTGATGTGACTGCTAGAGTAGAAAATTATGCCCAGTTATAGCGGCCCATAAATGTGACCTAATGGCCAAAGTATTTCGTTATTTAGACAATTCAAGGATAGCTATTCTTTCAAAGGTCTTAACCGACCTTGTACCTTCGACATATTGGTTTAGAGGACCAACCGACCAGGTAGTCATCTCCTCTTGGCGGGATTACCTTCACGTGCTACCATAACCTTGTAATTTCCAACCTTAATTGGTTGTCTTTTTTTCAAATATCAAATACCACAGATGTTTGGATCCAGGATATGGTTACTGAAGGGACGAATGGTTATGAAGATCATGCCTTACTATAGCGCTTTAGCATCAAAAGTCACTTGCATGGTTACACCCAGAGAGTTTTGGGAACCGTCTATCGTGAAGTTGTCTCAAATGATAGTAGTTGATGGATGACAGACAACAATACTATATTTTCCTATTTCTGTACGACAAAACACTAGCTGAGTAATATCATGAATTTGTTTAAATGTCCCTTCTCTACTAGAGAACGTAGCCAATTAGACACCTTTTGGCTAGTTAATGTTTGTACTTATACCATGTCGTGTGATGAATTTTTAGACTAGTAGCATGCTAGAGGTTGTTTGCAATATCATGAAAAGTATATGTTAGCAGTGACATGGATTAGACTCACTAGTAAAAAAATGCCCATTTGTCCTGGTTCCAGATGCCCATTTGTCCCGGTTCCGGAACCGGGACTAAAGGATCGGTACTAAAGCCCAATACCTTTAGTCCCGGTTCGCCTACGAACCGGGACAGATGGGGCTCCATGTGGCCGCTGCGGCTTGCCCAGGCAGGAGGGCCTTTTGTCCCGGTTGGTAGCACCAAACGAGACCAAAAGGCATCCACGCGTCAGCAGTTCAGGGGCTGGGGTTTTTGTTTTTTTTTGAAAGGGGGGAGGGAGTTTGGGGTTTTGGGGTTTTGTAGGGTTAATTTAGGGGTTTCATATATTGTGTTAGCTAGCTAATAGAGAGAAGTGTCCTCTCTTATCTCCGTGCTTGGTCGACGCTACGTACTATACGTATAGAGAGGACTCGACACGCTAGCTAGTAAGCAAATGAAGGAAACCATTAAGTACAGAAGATCGTCATGAACATATACACAGAGAAGTGATCAGCCTCTCCTTTTCCGAGAGATTGGTCCGACAACAAGTTTTCGTATATCTATCCGACGCTACTGGCTACATATATACAATATAAGATCTCTTACAATCCCCTAACATCTGAACTCAACTTCCACATGGTATTCTTCGGCTTTATTGATGACGTGGTCAAGAAAGAATCCCACCAATTCCTCTTGAATTGCTCGTATGTGATCTTGTGGTAGGAGTTCATTCCGCATTTGCCACATCTAATTTGAAGAAGGGGGCCAATACATATATATGAATGAAACTCAACACAAATGATGGTAATAAAATAAAATTATGAATATTATTGCTTACGCACTTCATATTGTTTTTTAGAGTAGCCCCGCTTATTCTTGGTCGTTGTGTTGTAGATAAACTCGCAAACGTAGTATCCACAGTAATCATTCCCAGGTTCCTGCCACAAGCACTTTACGAGAAATAGAGGTCAATCAAATTGATAATCAAGCATTATAAATGTTATTGATGAAACTAGCTAGAATCAATGGGAGATGCGCGGAACTAGCTAGTAGTACTTACTTTGGGGTGTGTAAATCGCAGCTCCCCCTGCAGTCCCGGAGCTTGTGCGGTGAACTCTTTCAAAACCCCGCCAGACAAAGAAAACAATTACTTGATATCAGGAAATGAACAAAGTTGCCGATATGGTGCGATAATGATCGATTGAACTTATTTCTCGAGCATTTTAGTCATGGTCGCATACTCCTCGGGATTTTTTCGTCTCGAGTCTAAGACGTTTACTAGTCCCTGCTCAAGCTTAATCTCTAGGAGAATAAAGTGGAAGCTGCGCACGCATGCATAACTCATCAATTACATTACTATAACCTCGAGTAACAAGGGAAACCGAATATGCACAAGACAGTAAGAGCATCTCCAGCCATTGGCCCCCCAGGAGGGGCTAAAAATCGCCCCCTGGGGGCGCACCGGCGCTAAACCGCGCACTGGGGCATGATGCCCCCCAGTCGCGGCGCCCACGTTTTTTTGAAAAAGTCAAATACAGGGCAAACAAGGCTCAAATTTAATGCAAACATCGGCGAGCTCGTTCAAATTTAAACATATTTTACAAAAAAAGAAAAAAATTAGTACGGGCTGCCCCCGCCGTCTCCATCGCTGCACCTCGCCGTCTACCTCACCGCTCCCCGCCGCCCGCCGCCCGCCTTTGCAGTTCTACATGCCGAGGAGGCGGTAGAAGCGCGTGTAGTCGCCGTCTCCACCGCCGCCGTCGTCGTCGTCCCCGCCTCCGCCGCCGCCGTCCCTGCTGCATCCCTCCCCCGGTTGGCGCGGCGGGTTGGACGGTCCGGAGGCGTCGTCGTTGTCGTCGCTGTCGAGGAAGACGATGCTGTGCTCGTCCTCGCGCCCACACTTGAGGGCGGAAATCTCCTCCAGGGCCAGGCTATCTCCTCGTACTCCACCGCAGGGCGTCCTCGTCGGAGAAGCCGCGCCGGGCTATCTCCTCATACTCCGCGGGGAGGACGGGCTCCGGCTTGGGCTCGACGAGGACGAAGCGGCCGGTGGGTGGGGGGGGGGGGGCGGAGTCGCCGATGCGGACGCCGGAGCTGCGGGTACGCGCGCTGACAGGCGTGTCCTGGGGCTCCGGCTTGACGGGGCGGAGGCAGGGAGAGCCCGACGAGCGGCCGGACGAGGAGGAGGACGCCCCAGGCCGCTCCATGCGCCTCGGCGCCCAGGAGCTTTCACGGCGGCGTGAGAAGGATGGGGGAGCAGGGTACTCGAGGCGCGGCGTGTTGCCGCCCTTGATGTACTTGAGGACGGCCTCCAACGTGCAGCCGGGCACGCCCCACCACCGGCGACGGCCCTCGGAGTTGAGCCGCCCGAAGGGCACGACGCCGTTGGTGGCCTCGAGCTGCTCGGCGTGACAGCGGCGGAAGTAGGGCTCACAGAGCGGGCTGTCGGGGACGTACCGTGGCCTCTCCCTCGCCGCCCGCGGCAGGGACGCGCGGATACGTGCGATCTCCGCACGCCGCGCCGTCCCGGTGGGTGGTGGTGGCACCGGCACGCCGCTGGCGCTGATCCTCCAAGCCCCGGGCACCCGCATGTCCGGCGGGACTGGGTACTCGGCCTCGAAAAGGAGGCGAGCCTCGTCCTCGTGAAGATGGCGGCGCCCGAAGCCGTTCGCCGCCGCGCCGTCGCCTGGAAAGCGCTCGGCCATTCTTCTCAACTGGAGACGGCGAGAAGAGGAAGGGGGGGGCAGAAATGGGCGCGTCGGCATGGAGTATCTGTGCGTGTCTCCGGCGCACTGGCGGTCGGCTTATATAGGCGGAGGCGCCGCGTGGTAGGCTTGGCCGGCACGTTACGCGTGGCGTGATGGCGTGGCGGCCGAGGGGACGCGCGTTGCCCGGCCTTCACTGCGCCGCCCGTGAGGCATCAATGGAGGCTGACTGGCGCGGCAGCGCGCGCAGCTTTGGCATTGATTCGCCACGGGAAACGAGGCGATGAGGACGACGAAGCGGCGAGAAGAGAGTTGAGTCACTGACGCGGCTGGCCCGTGGCTCTTCGCGCCAAAAACGATTCGCCCGGCGCCCCCGAGCGACCCCCAGCGCGCCGGGTTCGGGTTGGGTCCGCCGGCGCCAATTTCGGCCCGAGCCAGCGAAAACTGGGCCCTTGGGGGCGCGACTGGGCCGATTTTTTGGCGCCGGCGGCCGAAAAATCACCTGGGTGGCCTTCTTGGGGGCACGGCTGGAGATGCTCTAACACTCACTTGAAGTTGTAAGGAAAGAGTATTTTATCTTTGTTTTGATTTTGAAGCAACGACCGTAGCAAGTTGGCCTCGATTTCTTTGGCTTGCTATTTAACCGTCCATTCATCTATGAGATTTGTGTTAATGAACCAAATATCCTAGATTTCTGCTTTTCTGCATTTGATGATCTTCAATTTGCATAATATAGTAAGGATAATTATATATACATGCAATGAAAGAGTTGTGCTATATATAGAGACTTAATTAAAGAAGCAGTACTTACAGACAGTAGCAAGTGATGATTATTTTATCGAGGGTCTTTTGATTGAAAAACTGGAAGAACTCCTCAAATGGAACAGACAACAGATCAATTCCAACGAGGTCGTGCTCCTTTTTAACTCTCAGCGTCAAAATATCCTTCCCAGACTCGTTGCAGGTTTTCATGTACCACTCATGGAATCTTCGCATCATCGTTGTTAGAGGAGGATGACCAGGTTTGACGAGAGGCTTCCCGTGCCGGTATTTGAATTCGTCCACCTCCATTGTATCAAAATGTGCATCGTCGGGCAGGTAATCTGCAGGATTGGTACCGGGCACCATCCCCGGATTATTAGCGACGATATCGCTAGACACCTTGAGCGGGGGGCACGATTGGTTCGCTTGTTTACCAAGCCGGGGATTTTTTCCCACTTCTTCGTTCTGCTAACCTTCAATCACTGCAAGTACTTCCCGACCGCTCCGCTTCCTGATATGACCTTTCAATAATGCGCTTATAGTTGGTTTGCGGCAGAGACGGTGGTGGTCGCTTTAGGGCATCGATAGTGTGCTGAACTTTCATGGGATCTATCTTCTCCTCCGGAGGTGGATGTTTCATAGCTTTTCGCGTTTCAAAGAAGTCCTTAACATAGGCTGGATAGATCTCCGTGTTTTCCTCCACGGTCCTCTCGTATGGTAACTTCTCTAGAGGCCTGAGAGATGGACCGAGTTTGTATTGCCTCCCGCCTCTGACTGTACTGCTAGACGCCAGAGCAGCCAGAGTGGCAGCGACTGTCTTCTTTTGTTTCTTACGAGGCAGAGAAGGAGGCGGAGTGCTACGACGCGCTGGAGCAGCCGGAGCGGCGGCGGCTGTCTTCTGCCGTTGCTGACGAGGCGGAGGAGGAGGCGGGCTGCTCGGACGCGCCGGAGAAGGAGGAGGAGGAGGCAGAGTGCCGCCACACGGCGGAGCAGCCGGAGAAGGAGGAGGAGGAGGCGGAGTGCCGCCACGCGGCGGAGCAGCCGGAGAAGGAGGCGGAGTGCCCTGATCACTCGCCGGAGGAGGAGGCGGAGGAGGAGGTGGAGTGCCCTGACTCGCCAAAGGAGGAGGAGGAGGCATCCAGTTCGGAAGGTTGATGAGCTCCTTCCGCCATAGACATGGAGTCTTCAGAGCAAGACCCAGCTGAGTCTCCCCTTCACCGGTAGGGTGGTCAAGCTCGAGCTCCTCAAATCCCTTCGTTATTTCATCCACCTTCACAACAACATAGCCTTGTGGAATCGGAAGGCAGTGAAAAGTTGTGTCGGGTTGAGGAGGTGCAACAGAGCCGACAGCCGCCTTGACTTTGAGGTGCTGCCAATGCGTCATAAGGTGGCAATCTTGAGCCTCCGTGATAGCATCCACGGGGTAGCTAGGAGAAGTCAGGCTGCTGAAGGAGCTCGGTGGAAGCCACGCTGCTTCTCCGCTGAGATGGTGGGGTAGCTTCTGGGGTAGCTCCGTGCCGCTAAGATGGTTGGTCGGCTCCTCGCTGGCTCTCAACTTGTTCCTCTAGCTTTAGTACTCTTGTATTGAGCTTCTGCAGATCGCTCAGCTCCTGTTTCCTCTTCCTCTCCTGGGTTTTGTAACCGCCTGCGTCGGGAAACCCAACCTTCCATGCAACGGAGCCTGCCGTGCCTCGTGTTCGTCCTGGGTGCTCAGGATTGCCGAGGTCCTCTGTGAGCTCGTCGTTCTCTCTGTCGGGAACGAACGTCCCTTGTTGCGCTGTGGCGATATACTTTTGAAGCTTCTTGACCGGTATTTCAAGTTGCTTGTCCGTCCAAACTCAGCCTGGTACTTTCTCTCAATTTTTCTCCATTGCGACCCATCAGCGGGTGCTCTCAACTTCTCGTCTTTCTTACGATCCTCTCTGTGCCATCGCATCAACTTGGCATGCTCTTTGTTTCTGAACAGACGTTTCAACCGTGGTATTATAGGAGCATACCACATCACCTTGGCAGAAACCCTCTTCCTGTGGGGCTCGCCTTCGACATCACCAGGGTCATCTCGTCTGATCATATACCGCAATGCACCGAATACTGGGCATGCGTTCAAATCCTCGTACGCACCGCGATAGAGGATGCAGTCATTAGAGCATGCATGTATCTTCTGCACCTCCAATCCTAGAGGGCATACAACCTTCTTTGCTGCGTACGTACTGTCGGTCAATTCGTTATCCTTTGGAAGCTTCTTCTTCAATATTTTCAGTAGCTTCTCAAATCCTTTGCCAGGCACATTATTCTCTGTCTTCCACTGCAGCAATTCCAGTACGGTACCGAGCTTTGTGTTGCCATCTTCGCAATTGGGGTACAACCCTTTTTGTGATCCTCTAATATGCGATCGAACTTCAGTTTCTCCTTTTCACTTTCGCACTGTCTCTTTGCATCAACAATGACCCGGCGGAGATCATCATCGGGCACATCGTCTGGTTCCTCTTGATCTTCAGCTTCCCCCATTGCAGCATCACCGTATTCAGGGGGCACATAGTTGTCATCATCCTATTCTTCTTTGCTGTCTTTCATCATAATCCCTATTTCTCCATACTTGGTCCAAACATTATAGTGTGGCATGAAACCCTTATAAAGCGGGTGGGTGTGAAGGATTTTTCGGTCAGATTTCGTACTCCCACATATAGGGCATGGACAACACATAAAACCATTCTACTTGTTTGCCTCAGCCACTTCGAGAAAATTATGCACGCCCTTAATATACTCGGAGGTGTGTCTGTCACCGTACATCCATTGCCAGTTCATCTGCGTGCATTATATATAATTAAGTGTGTCAAAAACCATTACAGAACATCATGAATAGATAAGCCACCAAATTAATAGAAGTTCATCATCACATTAAAACCAAAGTACATACATAGTTCTCATTGAACAACATATAGCTCTCCAGAGCATCAAATTAAACCATACATTGAAACTATGTAAAACATTTCAATGCAACAACAAATGCGATCATAATCGCAACCAAGGTAACAATTGATCCAACGGCATAATGATACCAAGCCTCGATATGAATGGCATATTTTCTAATCTTTCTAATCTTCAAGCGCATTGCATCCATCTTGATCTTGTGATCATCGACGACATCCGCAACATGCAACTCCAATATTATCTTCTCCTCGTCAATTTTTTTATTTTTTCCTTCAACTTATTGTTTTCTTCTTCAACTAAATTTAACCTCTCGATAATAGGGTCGGTTGGAATTTCTGGTTCACATACCTCCTAGATAAATAAAATCTATGTCACGTTGGTTGGCATAATTGTCATAAACAATAAGTGAACCAAATATTTATAAAAGATAATATATACCACATCCGAATCATAGACAGGACGAGGGCCGACGGGGCGGATATGAAAACCATCGCACTATATAATAACAAACAATAATAAAAGTAAGAAAATTATACAAGTATCTATCTAATCATACAAGTAAGATTTTTTTTCCAGAAAGAAGATAAGAACAAGAGGCTCACCACGGTGGTGCCGGCGATGAGATCGGCGGCGGCGATCGACGGCGGTGAAGACGGGGACGGGACGTGACGGACCGCTAAACCTAGACAAATCTTGTGGAAAATGGAGCTTGGAGAGGAGAAAGCTTAAGTAGTGTGGCTCGGGGATTTCATCGAACACCTCATGTGCATAGGAGGTGAGATAGAGCACCACAAAGCCCTCCCCTCGCCGGTCAGAAAAAAACAAAGCAGTGCAGTGCTCTGCTCGCGGGCGAGGGGTATATATAGCCACATCATTGGTCCCGGTTCGTGGCTGGAACCGAGACTAAAGGCAACCCTTTTGTCCCGGTTCCAGCCACGAACCGGGACCAATGGATGTGGGCCAGGAGCGAGGCCCATTGGTCCCGGTTCGTGTCTGGAACCGGGACAAAAGGGTCCAGACGAACCGGGACCAATGCTCCACGAGGCCCGGCCGCCCCCCTGGGCGCACGAGCCGGGACGTATGCCCCATGGGTCCCGGTTCATGACTGAACCGGGACTAATGGGCCGGCCAGGCCTAAACCAAAGCCCTGTTTTCTACTAGTGCTACTAAATGTCCCCTTCTCTATGAGAGAACGCAGTCATCTGGACATCTTTGGATTAGTACTATGTCACAGGCTAAATATTTATACTAGTAGGATATTACAGGCTATTAGGTCAATGCTCCTTGTCTGGAGTTGATGCAAAGTTGAGAAGATACTTCCGCTCTTAATTTCTCTAAGATCATTTGAGTGAAATGGGGTAGCCTCATTTGTTGTGCTCGATAAACAAAGCTCAAACGATGTGTAGTCTTGTTATACACATACCAACTGTAAACTATTTTTGCGCTATCTTGGCGCAATGATCGGAAACATGCCATGCATCAAATAAAGTGATATCACATACATATGTCCGGCTACTAATAGATATGAGACATCGATGCACATCCACCACATTTTATTATTTCTTGATGATGGTCAATATATTTTCAGGTATATCATAATATAGAGAAATACAATGCAACCAGAGATTGCCCTAGATTGTTTTGCAAGCATAGAGGTTGAAATAAAAAATGGTACATGCTTGGAGAGCTAGTGTCAATACACACGAGGTAACTCCTTGGGCAGCATTGAAACAAATAAATAAACCTTCTTCTTCTTCTTCTTCTTCTTCTTCTTCTTCTTCTTCTTCTTCTTCTTCTTCTTCTTCTTCTTCTTCTTGAAGTGGAATAGAGAAGTGTTAGAAGTTTCATTTTCTGAAGTTTATTTTAAAATGGAGTTTCCAAATACATAAAATGATAGTGGCTAAAGTTGATCCAATGTCTATTCTCTTGTATCGGGAAAATGCATTTTTGAAGAGTCTAGATCATGATAAGGACACACAAAAAATATGAACTTCGTCAATTATTTGTACATTTATTCTTCACGTTGGGTAGGTTGAAGAGAACAAGGCACATAAGAGTTTCGAAAGACATAAAACATAGCCTTAAATGATTTTTCGAGAATACCCATTGAGGATGCAAATTCGTAGTTATTTAGTTAAATATGTTTCTTTGTGGTTAAATTTTCATCTCGTTTTTGTCTATTTAGGCATGATTTGTTATTGTATAGTATACGACACGAAGCCTAATGATACATGACAAAAGCTTTCTTAAATTTCGTCATCAAGAGTCACTTCTGTGACATTTTTTTCTTGATTGCCAAGGATAACACCTAATCGTCCTAGACCCTAAGTATCGTCAACTTGAATCTACTTGGCTCAGAGGTAGATTATCTGCAGGCATGCCTACGATGCTTTTGGAAAGTTTTGTGACGAACCAACAACCGTCATGCACACCAACAGGGTCATGTATATATCATTCGTAGCACCTCTGAGCAAACAAGTTTAGTCATAAAACTTTTTGAGCATGTTTATGCCCATCTAACGTCGACTGTAAATTAAAGCACCACTTACGGTCTTGCCACATGACCCATCACACTCACTCGGTTGGTCTGAACACGTGGAATAGAAGCGACACAGACTAGCTACTTCAGTTCCTCGAGCATATTTTATTATATACAGGAGACGATGACGTCAGTATAGAGTAAAACTTGGACCTGATTTCTTGTCTTAGTAACAGGCAGCTTGGTTAGACATGTAGACTAGAGTAGTAGTAATGAGCAAGCTAAGTTGGTTAGGTGATGCCATTGGGTTTTGGTCTCACCACATAAAAGTTAGGCAGAAATGGTTGGCGCACACTGAGCCATGTTGCCAGCCTGAGCTGAAACTTGAATCCACAACGGCGCAGCGTCTTCGTGGTCACGTGCATAATTATAGAGCAGATAATATTGACCATTCATGCACTGACTGGACCAAAATGAGAATATTTGTCAATAATGCACCGACTAGACTAAAATGAGAATATTTGCCAATAATGCACTGACTAAAATGAGAAGACAACAATGAGAATATGTCTACTCTTAGGTCACATGCAGTGAAACTTACTTCTGTCTAGTCTTAGTCCACACAAGAAAAGACTTAAGAGTAGCCTGCATGCATGTGATGAGTCTAACCTTAAACTTGAAATGAACCTTAGGTACACGAGTTCCACGCTCACGAGTACCTAGTAGGGTAGAAAATTGTGCCCAGTTTGGAATATTACTAAAATTTCCATGGTAAAAAGTACAGGGCCATCGACTAGATTGCTTTCCACATACCAGCCCAACTATGCACTGAAAGCATCCTCCCACTCACGACAAACATGAATTGCGTGCCTCTCTTTTATTTATTTATTTATATAATTAAGCAAGATAAGTATACAAACGCCACACGCAATGAAACTGACTTATGTCTACTCTTAGTCCATCAAAGAGTAGCTCGCATGCATGTAAGTCCAAGCTAAAACTGGAAACGTATCTTAGATACACATATTTTCCTTGCTCGTGGAGTAGAAAATTATGCCATGCTATAGAATTCCATGCATGGGTCAATCATGAGTGCAACCTACTGGAGAATCTCGTGTATTATGTAATGGTGACAAATAAATCTTTTTTACACTCAGACCACGATCATGAAAGAGAGGGATGTGGCTGCAGACTTCATAGACCACGTGGGCTGCTGATGAAAAAATTAAGCTGACTACTCCTGTGTTGGACCCACGTCAAACTTTTATTTAGCAATCGAGTTCACTTCTATTAACCAAATAAACAAAATATAAATACAGATCTTGTACTATATGAACATTAATGAACACAAGCATGGGACAATATAACGTTTCTGTGACATCACATGGAAATCCGCAGTGGCACGCATGTGCACGGGTACGCACCTGCCAGCTGGGCCCGGCCACATGATTGCTTCACGATTCACAAAAATGTTTGTTTTCTTGCATGATTGTAAGTTTTAGTTTTTGACACTTAGTGAATTGGTTGTTCATTTATATTAAGTTTCAGTAGTTGAAACTTCATCAAGTTTTCAAAACTTCTTGAAACATACTCAAAAGTTGTCTTATTTCAAAGCCCTCGGCACAATGAATACAAATATGGAAATCAAACTTAAATTGGACCTCCAGTTCAAAAGATATAATGGATTCAAATGACCAAGTCAAAAGAAAAATGGGGTTGATTTCCCTCACCGGCGTGCCATAAGTCGCCTCCCGATATTACATCAAGTTTTATCGAGTAGTTACCTCTGTTTTCACTTTTGCATATTGAATTTTTTTCATGCTTAGAACCAATAATGGGCAACCTATGTACAAGCTAGAGTAACCTCATATGTGTCAGATCAAACATTCTAGATTTCAAATTTAAGTGACATCAAACGGCGGGGGAGACGGTATGGGCACTGTGTCACAATCAAAATAAGGTTGGTGATAGCTTAGCTAAATTTGGTAGACTTGAGGGCAGAACGATGCCCTGGATTGATTCTGGCCCAGTAGATTCCGTAGAGCTAGCCAATGTTGATTGTATGGGCACTGTGATTGGAGTAATGCAATGAATTTACCCACAATTTTTTGAGTGGCATCAAATGGTGAGGGAGACCTTTGATGCTAATGTGGTCCTTTTGTTTTTGATTGTAGGATAGTAGGCAACGAGTATGGATTTTTGAAGCATGGGTGCATTGGAGGACCTTATTTTAAGTAGTTTAAAAATCACATTTAAAGTTTCAAAATATTCCAAAAAGAATTCTACATGATCATATGGATGTATATTACACACGTGTAAAGTTTGATGATGAAATAAGTGAACGTGTGAGGTATATAAAAATGACAAAATGGTGATTTCTAAATAGTGAATAATACATGGACAATTCATATTTCCAAAGTTATGGGTTTGCCATTTTTGTGTAGCTCACATGGTTACTCATGTCATCATCGGAATTTGCATGTGTGTAATATACATCCATATGAACATGTTGATTTTTTAAAACTTCAAAATGGCATTTTGACACTATTAAAAATAATAGGGCTAACTAAAACTAGTCCACCAAAGTGACTTTTTGTATAGTAGAGTAGTAATCGGAAACGGTGCAGTCTTTTCGTGGTCACATGCATAGTTAATACAACAAAGAATTTTGACCGAAGATGCTCTGTCTAGACTAAAATGATGATAGAGAGAATATTTCTGCTCTTAGTCCACGGAAGAGTATAGCATACACACATGTCAGTCTAAGCTTAAACTTCAAACCAATCTTAGGTACTCCCTCTGTCTCGATGCATTAGTTGCATGCATATTAATTAGACTCCATCTATTAATTGAAGGACCAATGCATGCAATTTCTGCGGCACGCAATTGTGATTTGAAGGAGCCCCCTAATTAATAGCACATTTTTAGTTGAGAAAGGAATGATGTGATTGGCTTTCTCTGCAGTACATAACGAGACTCCACTCAGTTTCGTATCCCTTCCTTGCATGCCCGTGACGTATTAATGATCCCAGTATATGAAAAGAAAAGCTGATTTACAAAGGGAGGCCTTAAATTTTACGTTGGTACCTGTAATATAAGTTTGTGGCCTTGTATATAAAAATGGAGAGAGTATTAAGAAAGATAAGTATACAAATGCCACTTGCAATGAAACTGACTTGTGTCTACTCTTAGTCCATCAAAGAGTACCTCTCATGCATATAAGTCTAAGCTAAGACTGGAAATGTATCTGAGATATGCGTAGTTTCCTCGCTCGTGCCGTGCCTAGCGGAGTAGAAAATTATGCCAAGATATAGAAGTCCATGCATGGGTCAATCACGAATGCGACCTATTGGAGAATCTCGTGTATTATGTAATGGTGACAAATAAATCGTTGGTACACTCAGACCACAATAATGAAAGAGATGGATGTGGCTGCAGACTTCCTAGACCACGTTGGCTGCTAATGAGAAAATTCAGCTGACTACTTCTGCGTTGGACCCACGTCAAACTTTTATCTAACAATCAACTTCACTTTTATTAACCAAGTATAAACACATGCTGGAAGGACCTGAAACTCCAGATTTCAAATTTATATAAGTGCGCGAAGAGGAAATGAGGGCGTCTAGGTAATCTGCCACGTCGGACATGGCCCACCTAGACCATTTTATCTTTTCCCCTTTTTTCTTTCTCTTTTTCTCTTCATCCCCATTAGTCATATGCATGTGTCCGTATAATTTAGCACGGGGACACAGCTAAATGCACATCCATACGAGGGTTCGAAATGGACACTGCTATCCACACGTATTCATGGAAAATGAGGGGCTAAATTAGCCCAGGTCGGTTGGATTGGCCTCTTGCCTTCCATGACGATTTTTTTTGGGAGGATCTGTTTCTGCCTCCACCCGACCAACGGATAGCACAACCCTATAGGCTATAGGATAACTAAAGATGTACTAGAGGAAATGGATTGTTCCAGCCTCCATAGGCGAGCAGGATCTCATCAACCACGTCCATGGCTTTGGCTTGTGGCATAGTGTTTTCGGTCACCTCGATATTCTCCTAATGGAATCTACAACGGTAGACACTTGTGGAGATGCTAAAAGAGAAAATAATACATGTTATAGAATTTAGAAAGTGTCTAAGCACCTTAGGTTGCAACAATAGTTGCTAATGACATGGACCGACTAAACTACCTAGGCGCTTCCTTTGGGAAGAAAAACAGTGAAATACTCAATGCAAGGTCTACAACTGATGCTACACATATTGTTGGGATTCAGGGGATATCTTCTAACCGGTCTGGAATCTGATCACCGCGCCCATCTAAGCGTCCGGCGTTGGAGCTACCCTAAACAACCACAATAGGTGCTCATGACCGTGCATTGGACTATTAAAAGCATCATTACTGCTGCCCAACTCTGAGTTGATCGCCATGATCCTATGTATGGGTGTGGATGACAACGTAGTGCTTGCCACCTTCTCGACACCCTTCATGGCAGTCGACGCACACACCCTGACCATGGCTCATCACCCTGTTGATGGCTCCGCGTCCATCATCTGGAGACCCTTCGCCCCGAGTAGGTTTGAGTTATTCATTTGACTCTGCTATAGGGTCATTGCCTCCCGTGTGCTAGCATGCTTCATCATCCTTGTATTATATCCACTGCAAGTTGTGTCTTCTGTGGGGAGGAGGAGGCCATCCAGTACCTATTCTTCGGGTGCGATCATGCCCATGCCATCAGGGCCGGGGGTTGTGCTTCCAGGTGGCATGTCCCATGCTCCCATCGTCGAAGCCCTCTGCACGCCTGTCTCCATGGCATGATTTCCGGCTCGACCTTGCCTCTGCTGCACAACTGCGATGGTTGTGCTATGAGGAATCTGGAAAACATGCAATGCTAAGGTAATTTCCGATGACCACCATCTCATTGTGACCATGGCTCCCAACATCGCTGTCTACGTGCTCTTGTGGTGATGCGATGATTCCGGTCAATCTGCAAGTCCATCCTAGAGGAGTGGGTCAAAAATGTTTTTTTACCAAAAACTTTAAGAATTTCCTACTGCATGTACTTTTATTAATCTTTTATAAAGTTTCACAGTATTTACAGAAAAGGGAAAAAAAGGAAAAAGACCAGCTAATGGGTGAATCCGCTGAGTTAATGGAAACCAACCAAATGTTTACTAGTGGCACACACTATGAGAAGACCATATATAGCTCATCCAAGGGTTACTGAAAATTATTACAATCATAAAAACATACACAAATACAAGTAATAAGTGATGCACCCATACAAACACAAGCATGCAAGCCGGTGCTCCTCATGCAAATGATATATATAGCAAGCTAGCCTAGCAGCTGGCGTCTCTTGTAGCTAACCATCATATTCCCTTGAGGCTCTGGGATTAACTTACTCCAGTCAGTCTTGGGATAAGGAGATAATAATTTGAGATCAAAGTTGTTGAGCAAGTGGCTCCATATAACTTTAACTTGCATGTAAGCATAGGCATCCCCACTGCAAAAATGCCTTCCACCACCAAAGGATGTATAAGAAAACTTGCCGCCAACCACGTCCTCCTGCCTTATGGGACCAAACCGATCTGGATCATATACCTCGGGGTCCTTATAAATGTAAGGCAAGTAATTGTTTTGTATTATGGGACTTGCAAGAGTATGCCCCTTGGGAATGCCATACTCTTGGCCTTGTCTTGTCCGCACTGTGAAATGTTTAAGTGCCTTGCGAACCAACATTGTTGTTGGTGGGTTCAACCGAAGTGCCTCTTTGATACAATTATGAAGGGTATTCATCTCTAACAAGGCATCATATTCTATTTTCTCCTCGTATTTCATCATGATTTCCTTTTGCTCCTGGGATGCAGCCGCTAAGAACTTTGGATGGGTGAGTAGGCAAGCTCCGGTCCAGGTACTAGCGAGGGAACTTGTGTGCTTTCCACCAAAGATCAATGCAATGATCATCCCGGCTACCTCTGTTTCCGTTGTGGAGCGGCCGTCTTTATACTTGGAATCTATCAATCTTTGTAGCACATCTTCCTCCACTGAGGGGGAGCTCTTACGTGACCTCACAGTTCCAGAAAGTAATTCGATGAGCTTAAGACGTGCTTTGTCACGCCTACGGTTTGCAGGAATTGGAATATATGGGAAGAAGACACTGATCATGTTCAGTCCATTTTCGACATCACGAAATAGTTTATAGAACTCATCAAACATCTTCTCCCGAACCTCTTTTCCTAGTAGACATCGGCTCGATATCAACATGAGCAACTCTTCAAACTCATGTTTTAAATCAACTTCTCCTTCCAGGCCCCATTTGCCAAAGTAGCTCTACGGACAAAAGAACATTGATCAATACTAGAAATTTGCAAATCTAGCTAGCATCCTTAAGCATAAATTCAAACTAACTCTCTACACAATATAATCTGTAAGTATGCTGAAGGAAAAAAAATAGTAGTATGCTATAGCAAAATAGCGCACGCCTCAAAATACACTATTAGCGAGGCATTGTACAATAATTTATTTAGCGAGATAATTCTCAGCACGCTCTAGCGTGCTATTAACGAAGCTATAGAACGCTATTGTTAATCAGTGATGCTGATAGGTTACGAGTACGGAGTACGGACAAATATTTCAATTTTCACAACTCTTCTCAGTTGGAAACTAATAATGTTATTGTTCCATCTTATCTACAAATTCTAATGAGGTAGAAAAAGTTCCATGGTAACTTCTCTTGTAGTTATGAATTCAGAAGACAACACTAGCTAGACTAGTCTCAAGACAGGAGTTTGCAAGCTGCAATATATAAATTATGTTTGGAAGAGTAGTAAATATATAAGTAACAATTAGCCGCTTCCTCATGGTACATTATATAACCACATGATGATGTATTAAAGCTTCTGAATGGAATGAAGGTTACAGAAGATAGCGTGCACACCTCGACCTCTTGAAGCATTGGATCAAGATGTCTCCTCAACTTGGATTGCTTTAATGCATCGAGATAAAAGCGGGACTGCTCAGTCCGAGTGGCTGCATCGACCCCTTGACCTATCTCTTGTCCAAACATCGGCACAAGGAACTCAAGAAGATTGCCATGGTTAATCTCTGACTCCAACCCTTGAAAGAAATGGGATTGGACCTCCGGGCCGATCAGAAAGGTTACATTAGTTAGTCCAAAAGGACTAACTGTGAACACACTGCCATACTTATCGTGCAGGCAATTTATCTTAGTTCGAAGGTCCATTGTAAGAAGCCTAGGTAGAAGTCCTAGTAAAGCAAAACCATTCACCACAGGTGGAGGTGGTTTCTCACTGGCTGGAGCAGCGGCCATCCTCCTTCCTCTTATGACCCTGAGTAGGATCACAGTGATGAAAACAAGAGCCACAGCAAACCACTTGGCGCTACTTGCCATCTCCATGCTGACAATCACCAACCAGAATATTGGTTTGTACTGCAAAAATTAATTAACGTGCAGATTAGCAGACTTGCGTAGAATAAAAAGTAAACGTCCAGTCATGTATGGCGCCTCAGTAGCTCAGTCTCCGCATCTACATCTCACCCAGCGGTCAAATAAATTGACTTAGACTTTATATATGAGGAACATGTAGGAATATACTTATGACGAAATTACATAAAAAAGAAGAAGCATAATGCACTGCAGGTGTGTGTGTGTGTGTGTGTGTGTGTGTGTGTGTGTGTGTGTGTGTGTGTGTGTAGTTTAAACAGATTAATTCCCATTTTTTTCTGTTTCCATTTCCTTGTTGGTGTGTATTTGATCGGGTTGTTGCCGAGGGGAAATACCCGATAATTAGTTTCTTATTTGGGGTGATTTCCCTCGATAAACTCTTGAGATATGACAAGGCTTTCGATGATAGACTTGAGGGAAAGACATGAACTACGAAGAAGACAAGGCTTTAGATGGTAGACTTGATAGTTCTGTTCTAGTGCTTAACAATGCCCACAATGAATACATCATTTCGGTGGAGAGGAAACAAATTAACTTCTAACATACCTGAATACGCCTCCAGAATGAGAAGGATCAGAGGACTGCAGCCACCCAAGATTTCCTTCCAAACTCCATATGACCACACAACCCTGTCAGTCTGTCACATATATATAACAGGAGTCAGGAGTAGTACCCGCGAAGAAGCATAAACTGCTAAGGCGATGGCCAACACGTGCAGTGCAGTGCGGCTCTTCTAAGAAACAGAGACAGGCGGCTAAGGAAACTAGAATCCAAAAATGAAGTCAATGCTAGCAGTACATGCTGTACTGATAGTGAAAGTTTGAACGCTTTCAAAGACGTATGCGTGCATCCTGGTGTGGAGACCGCAAATGCTTACCATGAAAATTTCATGGTCACATCTTGTGCTATACACGAAAGAATCTATATCTATCTATCTATACCAGACTCTCTTGATATTCCCGTGTTAATCAGAAATTACGAGTCGATCATCTGGTGGGACCAAATTATTATGGCATATGTGCAGTTACCAAATCCCAGGCCAAAAATTGCTCAAAAGACCCAAGATCCTTTGTCGGTAGAAAAAATAGAAGTAAGAGAAAAAAAATCTTAGCTCAATCTATTTACGACTCCACGTTTCATTTCACAGCTGTAAAAAAAGAAGGGGAAAACAAATCTCATCACAATCTCAATCTATCAATTGTGCTTGGCTCCGCCCATGTACATAGATTGCTTAATTCACTGTAGCGATTTAAACACTGATTAGCAGTTTACCTAATGATTGGCCTGGGGCTTGTATGTGGCTTGGCACAATCCTGGCTACGGCACTGCGCATCTACAAAAGCTAGATAACCGGCCAGTTATAAATATAGATATACCATTTTTTTCGCGAATACGCGAGATGCGTATCTTTGTATTGATAGAAGAAGAGTACAAGCATGGGATTATAACGCTTACAAGGCCATGTGCGCACTAGGCATGGTGTACAAGCGAAGGAACACAACAGATGGGTGTATGCTCAGCCCCGCGACCGAAAACTAGAGACTAAGCACCGGGGATAATGTTTTGCAGTCCGGTGGCACCCGCCTTGGCCCATAGTCGCGCCTCGTCCTTGATGGTATCGGAGGTGAAGTTGATCGATGGTGTCGCTCCGTCAAAAATGCAAGCGTTGCGGTGCTTCCAAATCCACCAAGCTGAGAGGGTGATGAGGGAGGATAGACCCTTGCGCATGGAAGCGGGCGCGAGGTCGAGAGAGGATTTCCACCATAGTTGGAATGGCGTGCCGGGGGCAGGGAGGTCGATGGGCACACGCGGCCAGACGAGGATCTCGTGTCAAATTTGGCGAGAGAAAGAGCATCCGGCAAGAAGGTGGTGCATGGTCTCCTCCTCTTGGTCGCACAGGGCGCAAGTGTCGTTGTGGGGCAATCCGCGGCGTGCCAAGCGCTCCGCGGTCCAGCAGCGGTCTTGCATGGCCAGCCAAAGGAAGAACTTGACGCGGAGAGGAGCCCAAGGTCGCCAAGTGAGCTGCCAGAAAGGGTATTCACAAGCTCCAGAGAATAGAGCCTTGTAGCAGGAACTTGCAGTATATGTAGCGGAAGAGGTCCATCGCCAACGTCGCATGTCCGGCTCGCTGGAGAGATTAGTGTGCCGCATCAAATGCCACAGCTCGACGTACTGCACCATGGCCGCCGGCCCAAGCGCGCCTCGGATGTACTGCACCCAAGAGCGCTGGTGCAGGCCATCACGCATGCAACGCTCCTTCCGAAGGCGCCTTGGGACGAGAGCGGGAATGAGTGAGGCGATCTCGGCCATGGACCTGCCAGCGGTCCAGTGGTCGGTCCAAAATCTGCAAGTATCTCCAGCAGCAAGCTGCCAAATCGTGGAGGTTCTGAAGATTGCACTCGCGTCCGCATCGTGGGGGATGTGAAGGTGGCTCCAAGGGCGAGAAGCGTCGGTACGTTGCAGCCATAGCCAACGAACACGGAGAGAGATGCCCGTACGTTGAATGTCTCGGATGCCAAGGCCACCGAGGGAGATAGGCCGGCATACACGCTGCCAGTTGACGAGGCACTGACCACCGTTGGCCTTGCCTGATCCTGCCCATAAAAATCCGCGGATGATCCGGTTCACCTTCTTGATGGCAGTGTTGTTAAAGGCAATGGCAGTGAGGAAGTGCGTGGGGATGGCACTTAGGACATGGCGCACAAGAGATAGGCGGTCTCCCTTGGATAGCATAGGTGCCCGCCATGTGGAGAGCTTGCGCCCAAGCTTGTCGATGATTGGTTGCAAGCTCGTCGAAGAGGCCTTGCGGACTGAGAGGGGTAGCCAGAGGTAGGTGATGGGGAAGTGAGTGACGGGGCACTGCATCCCCGCAGCTATAGTAGCAATGTGGTCCTCGGTGCATTGGATAGGAGTGGCCGAAGACTTGTCAAAGTTGGTTTGCAGCCCAGAAGCGAGGCCAAAGACGTGAAGGAGCCTGCGAACCATGGCGATGTCTTGAGAGTCCGGGTGGCAGAAGATGACCACATCGTCAGCATAAAGGGATATGCTCGAAGCTGCATGACGGGTGGTCAAGCGATGGAGGCCCAGCTCAACCGCACGTAGCAGCATGGAGTTCAGCACGTTGATGACCAGGGTGAAGAGCATGGGTGAGACCGGGTCGCCTTGTCGAAGGCCATGAGCGTGGTCGATCGGAGGCCCTGGGTGGCCGTTGATGAGAACTCTCGTGGAGGCCGTGGAAAGGAGCATGGAGATCCACTCGCGCCAGCGTGGGCCAAACCCAAGGTGCTGTAGAAACTGGAGAAGGAAGGGCCAAGAGATGTTGTCGAATGCTCTAGCAATGTCCAACTTGAGGAGCATGCGCGGCGCCTTCAGGTTGTGCAAGAGACGAGCCGTCTGCTGCACAAGGAGGTAGTTGTCGTGGATACATCGTCCCGCAATAAACGCACTTTGGTTGGTGGAGACCATGGTGTTCAGCCGTGGAGCGAGACGGAGGGAGAGAAGCTTCGCGACCAGCTTGGCGAAGATGTGTATGAGACTGATGGGTCTATAGTCAAAGAGGGAGTGCGCATCTGCACGCTTGGGGAGCAACGTAAGAAGGGCCTCATTGAGCTTTTGCAGGCTACGACCATTCATGGCGTAGAACTTGCCGAAAGCCGCAAGAAAGTCAAGCTTGATCTTGTCCCAACAGGCAACCAAGAACTCAGCGGTGAATCCATTGGGGCTAGGCGCCTTCCCAGTCGGCAGGCTCTTGACAGTGTTCCAAATCTCCTCCTCGGTGAATGGCGCGTCAAGCACAAGAAGATCAAACTGCGGAACTCGAAGGGCATGAAGATCGAGCATGATGTCGCGATTGGAAGTGCTGCCAAGGACATTGGAGAAGTGGACAAAGGCGGCCTCGGTCATCTCATCGTGGTCAGTGACAGTTTGGGTGCCAACGCGCAAACTTCTCATAAGGTTTCTTTGCTTGCAATGAGCAGCGTGCACTTTGAGGTAGGAGACCGCCGCATCGTCGCTCCGGAGCCAGGAGAGTCGCACCCACTGCCTCGCGATAGATCGCTCGAGGGACCCTTTTTGAGGATCCACCCATTCCTCCTTGGCCCCTGCATCGCTCCCGCGGGGGCGACTCGGGCGGCACTAACCCTAGCCCGCCGCCGGCCACCCCTCCCCCATTCTCCTCTCCCTCGCCACCACCGGAGGGGGTCGCCGAAACACTGTGACGAAGCTATGTACCTAGGGTAGGGACATGGACCTGTCCTAAGGGCCCTACCCAAGGACATCCCTGGAAGAAGTCACCTTTCAATCGACTTGAAGGTACCCACTCGACGGGTTCAAGACACTCGACCAAGAAGCTACCACTCGACCACGAAGCCAACCACTCGACTGCCAGGAGATCTAAAGTCACTCCGCAGGCAAATGGTCGGCTATTAAGTAGTCTTTATGGTCATTATAGCACTTTATTACCAGCGTTACCAGTAACGCCCCGCCTTAATGTACATTGAACCCTTGGTAACGTGGGCTGGCCAGGGTCCTGGCGCACTCTATATAAGCCACCCCCCTCCTCCGAGACAAGGGTTCGCACCTCTGTTATTCACACGCATATAATCCAATCGACCGCCTCCGGGCACCGAGACGTAGGGCTGTTACTTCCTCCGCGAAGGGCCTGAACTCGTACACCCTGTGTGTTTACAACCTCTCCATAGCTGAGATCTAGCCTCTCCATACACACCCCCCTACATCACTATTAGAGTTAGAACCACGACAGTTGGCGCCCACCTTGGGGCAGGAATCTTAGCGCCTAGTTGGAGAAGTTGCGATTTTTCCGATCCCTTCGATCATGGTTTCATGCGGAGTTTTGGTGGAGGGTCGCGAGATCCGTCTCGGCGCGCTCACGTTCATCGCCGACGACTCCGCTTGGCTCCAGGAGGCTCCACTCGACATCGACGCGCTCCCCGTCCGCGGTGCGACGCACTTCCGCGCATGCGTTCGTGGCGTCCTCCTGCGGCAGCCGTCGACCCAGTATCAGTCGGCCCCCGTGTCGTCTCCCCGCCCTGTCTCCCACCAGCGCAAGCACTCTGGTCGGTCGAGACTTCAGCGGTGGGTGAGGCATGCCATGGCTCGCCAGTCGGCAGCCCCACAAGTCGCGGCAATCGAGCCCGACGAATCCCTCTGCGGCCTATTCGACTGTCGACTGGCTCCGCGGAGACCACTTCCGAGTGCGACAGCAGCGACCCAGCGGCTGAGGTTCTGGCGGTCGATGGAACACACAGTCCTCCCGGTTTCCCTCGCGCTGACGGAGGCGCGGGTGGGGGCGACCCGTTGCATCCCCACGATGAGTATCTCCCCAAACCTCTCACGTCATTGCAGCGAGAGGAGCTTCGCCGCCGGAACATGGACGCACTCCACACTCCTATCGTCGGAGAAACCCCCGAGGCCCGGGCCTTGGAGGACGCGCGCTTGGCTAACTTGGCCGAGCGCACTCGACTGGAGAATCTCCAGCGAATACTCGACGAGCAAGCGCGTCAGCGAGCTCCCGAGTCCATTCGACGTCAGCTCTTCCCGCCGATGCAGGTATACCGAACCCCAGTTCAGAATTTGGCCGCCGCGGCCCGTATAGCAGAATCAATTCAGCCCTCCCAGTCGGAGGCTGGCAGGGGCTTGTTGCAGATCAGAGCGATGCTCCGGGCGGCGGGAAACTAGAATTCCGATGTTTCTCAGTCACGGAATAGGATCCACAATCGATCCATTGCAACGGATACAGTCCAGTCGGCTCACAGCCCGAGATCGCCCCCGAGGCGTGAGGGACGTGGACACCAGCACGATCAGTACAGAAGAAATGAGCAGTATGATCACCGATTCATTCGTGATGATCAGCGTCAAGTGCCAACCCCTCCCCTGAGGAGTGGGTCATATGCGCCTCGGCAGCGGGATGACAGACGCCCTCATAGTGTTGGCAGAGAGTTATAGTCGACCCCAGGGACCCAGGCTTTGATGCGAGGTCCATCCTCGTTCAGGGTCTGGTTGACAGGAATAGAGCTCACCGAGAAGGCCACGACAAAGATGCGCCTACCAGCAGCAGAGTACATGTTTCAGGGCCAGAGTGTTTCAGTCGAGCCATCAGAGCCGCAGTGATTCCTCCCAACTTCAGGCTGGCGACTGGAGTCAGCAAGTTCACCAGTGAATCTAAGCCTGACACTTGGCTCGAAGATTACCGAGTGGCTGTCCAGATTGGCGGTGGCAATGATGAAGTAGCTATGAAACATTTGCCTCTCATGTTGGAGGGCTCAGCCAGAGCGTGGCTGAATCAGTTGGCACCCAGCAGCATCTACACTTGGGAGGACCTCTCCCGAGTGTTTGTCACAACCTTTGAGGGAACATGCAAGCGACCTGCAGGCCTTACAGAATTGCGGTCTTGCGTACAGAAACCGAATGAAACTCTGAGGGATTACATCCAGAGGTGGATCACATTGCATCACACAGTTGAGAATGTGCCAGATCACCAAGCAGTTTGTGTCTTTAAAGAAGGCGTTAAGTACAGGGAACTAAATCTGAAGTTCGGTCGAACTGGAGAGATGTCTCTGAATCGGATGATGGAGATTGCCACCAAATACGCTAATGGTGAAGATGAAGATCGACTCCGGAGTGGCAAGCACAAGGCAGTCGCCCAAGAAACCGGAGGAAACTCCAGTCGGAAACAGAAGCGGAAGGCCGAGCCAGCCGCCCCTGGGGAGGCCCTGGCCGTAACCCAGGGAAAATTCAAGGGAAAACCCAAGGGGCCCTGGAAGCCCAAGAAAGTCAAGGATCAAGATGGAAATGATGTTTTGGATCTGCCATGTCACATCCACACCAAGAAAGATGAAGAGGGTAATTTTATTTACCCGAAGCATACCACTCGACAGTGCCGGCTCCTGATCCAGCAGTTTCAAGGCAAGCAGTCCAAGGATAAGGAAAAAGAGTCGGACAGAGTTGAGGACAAGGAAGACAGTGACGATGGATACCCCCAAGTCAATTCCACCCTGATGATTTTTGCTGATGTCGAAAGCAAAAGTCGACTGAAAGTCATTAACCGTGAGGTGACTATGGTTGCTCCGGCAACACCCAGTTATCTGAAGTGGTCTCAGACTGCCATCACATTCGACCAGTCTGATCACTCTACGCACATTGCCACCCCTGGGAGGCAAGGTTTGGTGGTCGACCCAGTTGTCGAAGGCACTCGACTGACCAAAGTCCTGATGGATGGTGGCAGTGGCCTGAACATATTGTATGCTGAAACATTGAAAGGAATGGGCATTCCGATGTCCAGGCTCAGTACCAGTAACATGAGCTTCCACGGAGTCATTCCTGGGAAGAAAGCCGAATCACTCGGCCAGATTGCTCTTGATGTGGTTTTCGGTGATTCAAAGAATTACTGCAAGGAAAAGTTGACATTCGAGGTTGTGGACTTCCAAAGTGCTTATCATGCCATTTTGGGCAGGCCAGCTTACGCACGCTTCATGGCTCGACCATGTTATGTGTATCTCAAATTGAAGATGCCTGGTCCCAAAGGTGTGATCACTGTGACAGGAAATCGAAAGAAAGCAGAAGAGTGTTTTCAGAAAGGCTCAAAGATCGCTGATGCTCAGATGGCAGTGGTAGAGCTGCAAGAGTACCAGAAGACCGCCGATCCGAGTGAATTGTTGCGAGCCAAGAAGCCTGCTTCAGAATCAGCTTTTCAGTCGTCCGGCGAAACAAAGACGGCCCACATTCACCCGACCGACCCCAATGCTGCCCCGACTCACATCTCAACGACGCTCGACTCCAAATAGGAAGAAGTGCTCGTCCAGCTCCTCCGTGAGAACTGGGACATCTTCGCATGGAAACCCTCTGACATGCCTGGAGTTCCCAGAGAGCTGGCTGAGCACCGTCTACGAGTCGACCCAAAATTCAAGCCTGTGAAAGAACATCTTCGACGGTCCGCCGTCCAGAAGAAGCAATCCATTGGCGAGGAGGTGGCTCAGCTCTTAGCAGCGGAGTTCATCCGAGATATTTACCACTCCGAGTGGCTCGCCAATGTCGTCATAGTCCCCAAGAAGGACAAGTCACTTCGCATGTGCATTGATTTTAAACATATCAATCGGGCCTGCCCGAAAGATCATTTTCCTCTCCCTCGCATCGACCAAATAGTCGACTCGACCGCGGGGTGCGAGAGATTATCTTTTCTAGACGCCTATTCCGGGTACCATCAGATCCATCTGTATGGACCCGACGAGATCAAAACGGCTTTCATCACTCCATTCGGATGCTTCTGTTACGTCACCATGCCGTTCGGCCTCAA
Source organism: Triticum urartu (assembly GCF_056163025.1). Classification (NCBI taxonomy): domain Eukaryota; kingdom Viridiplantae; phylum Streptophyta; class Magnoliopsida; order Poales; family Poaceae; genus Triticum; species Triticum urartu. Next base: position 6,475,431 of record NC_141877.1, read on the forward strand.
GAATGCCGGAGCCACGTTCATGAGGATGATTCAGAAGTGTTTACTCACTCAAATCAGTCGGAACGTGGAGGCATACATGGATGATATTGTGGTCAAGTCACGGAAAGGTTCCGACCTGCGGACTGACCTTGCTGAAACCTTTGCCAACCTCAGAAGGTATGATATCAAACTCAATCCGTCAAAGTGCACATTCGGAGTTCCAGGTGGAAAGTTACTCGGTTTTCTCGTTTCCGAACGGGGGATCGACGCCAATCCTGAAAAAGTTGGTACCATACTCCGGATGAAGCGTCCTGTGCGTGTGCACGATGTCCAAAAGCTTACGGGTTGCTTGGCCGCTTTAAGTCGATTCATTTCCCGTCTCGGTGAAAAGGCGTTGCCTCTTTACCGACTGATGAAGAAGTCTGACAAGTTCGAGTGGACTCCAGAAGCTGATGCAGCATTTGCAGAGCTCAAAGCTCTGCTCTCCACCCAGCCGGTGCTTGCTACCCCAATCAGCAAAGAGCCTCTGCTGCTTTACATTGCAGCCACAGGACAAGTTGTCAGTACAGTACTTACGGTCGAGCGGGAAGAAGAAGGAAAGGCCTTCAGAGTTCAGCGCCCAGTCTATTATGTGTCTGAAGTTTTGACCCCTTCAAAACAAAGATATCCTCATTACCAGAAGCTTGTATATGGGATCTATATGACCACGAAGAAGGTTGCGCATTACTTCTCTGACCACTCCATTACAGTCGTCAGCGACGCCCCACTGTCAGAGATTCTGCACAACAGAGATGCAACTGGTCGAGTGGCTAAGTGGGCGATTGAACTCCTTCCCTTAGATATCAAGTTTGAAGCAAAGAAGGCTATCAAGTCCCAAGCAATCACAGATTTCGTCGCCGAGTGGATTGAACAGCAACTTTCGACCCAAGTTCACTCGGAGCACTGGACCATGTTCTTCGATGGATGTAAGATGCTAAATGGTTCCGGTGCTGGGGTAGTATTAGTCTCCCCCGGAGGAGATAAGCTCAGATACGTTCTCCAGATTCACTTCGATTCCTCCAATAATGAAGCAGAATATGAAGCACTTTTGTATGGGTTGCGCATGGCCATTTCACTCGGCGTCCGTCGCCTCATGGTCTATGGCGACTCAAATTTGGTGGTTAATCAAGTGATGAAGGAGTGGGACGTCAGAAGTCCGGCAATGACTGGTTATTGCAATGCAGTGAGAAAGTTAGAAAAGAAATTCGAGGGGTTAGAGCTTCATCACATCCCCTGACTGAAATATCAGGCGGCTGACGATTTGGCAAAGCTAGGCTCCAAGAGAGAAGCCATTCCCAGCAACGTGTTCCTGGAGCACATCCACTCACCGTCAGTCCAAGAAGATCATTTTACAGAAGAAGCCCCGCAGCCGAAAAGTGCCACAGATCCGACTGAAGTTGAAGTCTCTACTGTGGTCGACCTAATCATGGAAGTCTTGGCAATCACTCCCGACTGGACGATACCGTACATCGCGTATATCCTAAGGAAAGAACTCCCGGAGGACGAGGAAGAGGCTCGATAGATTGTACGCCGATCCAAGGCCTTCACAGTCATAAAGGGACAGTTGTATAGAGAAAGCGCGACTGGAATCGGTCAGAAGTGCATAACGCCAGAAGAAGGTCAGATAATCCTTGATGATATCCACTCGGGGACCTGTGGTCACCATGCGTCCTCTCAGACCATTGTGGCTAAAGCATACCGAGCGGGATTTTATTGGCCAAAGGCAAACGAAATGGCAAAGGAGATAGTCGACAAGTGTGGAGGGTGCCAGTTCTACTCCAACATGTCACACAAGCCTGCGTCAGCCCTGAAGACCATTCCACTCGTCTGGTCCTTTGCTGTTTGGGGACTGGACATGGTTGGTCCACTGAGAACAGGCAGGAGCGGTTTCACACATGTGCTTGTGGCAGTCGACAAGTTTACCAAATGGATTGAAGCTAAGCCTATCAAGAATCTTGATGCTTGCACTGCTATCAGTTTCGTCAGGGGGTTAACATTCAGATATGGAGTCCCGCATAGCATCATCACTGACAATGGGTCAAACTTTGATTCGGACAAGTTCAGAGCTTTTTGCGCCTCTCAAGGCACACGAGTCGACTACGCATTGGTCGCCCATCCCCAGTCGAACGGACAAGCTGAAAGGGCAAATGGTCTGATTCTCAAAGGACTAAAGCCCCGGCTGATGCGTGATCTCAAGCACGCAGCGGGCGCATGGGTCGACGAGCTTCCGTCAGTTCTGTGGGGATTGAGGGCCACCCCAAATCGGTCGACTGGAAGAACTCCGTTCTTTCTGGTTTATGGAGCCGAAGCAGTTCTGCCGAGTGATCTTCTTCACATCGCACCCCGAGTCGAACTTTATACCGAAGATGAAGCGGAACAAGCCCGGCAAGATGCAGTCGACCTCCTAGAAGAAGAAAGGGAAATGGCCATGATCAGATTGACCATTTATCAGCAAGACTTGCGTCGATTCCACGCCAGAAATATGAAGAGTCGAGCCTTCCAAGAAGGAGATTTGGTCCTCCGAGTGGATCAACAGAAACCACACAAGCTTGCTCCTACTTGGGAAGGCCCCTTCATCATCACCAGAGTCCTCCACAATGGAGCGTATCACCTCTACAATGTTGATCGCCAGATCGACGAGCCGCGAGCTTGGAATGCGGAACTGCTCCGCCCCTTTTACACTTGAGTTCTCCCTTGGACGAGATGTAATAAGAAAAATTTCTGCAGTTCATTTTTATCAAAGACAAGAGTGTTCCAATAATTGCTGTCACTTTTGTTTGTATACGAAATCCCCTAGTGGGTGACTTAGCTGCGAATCCGTTTCGCCTAAGTCCGAAAAATCCTACCGAGTGGCGAGCCAGACTCCCACTCGGGGGCTTAGCTGCAGCCCAGTGCTCGCCTAAGTGTTCAAAAATCCTACCGAGTGGAGAGCAAACCTCCCACTCGGGGGCTTAGCTGCAGCCCAGTGCTCGCTTAAGTGTTTAAAAAATCCTACCGAGTGGCGAGCCAGACTCCCACTCGGGGGCTTAGCTGCAGCCCAGTGTTCGCCTAAGTGTTAAAAAATCCTACCGAGTGGAGAGCAAACCTCCCACTCGGGGGCTTAGCTGCAGCCCAGTGCTCGCCTAAGTGTTTAAAAAATCCTACCGAGTGGCGAGCCAGACTCCCACTCGGGGGCTTAGCTGCAGCCCAGTGCTCGCCTAAGTGTTTAAAAATCCTACCGAGTGGCGAACCAGACTCCCACTCAGGGGCTTAGCTGCAGCCCAGCGCTCGCCTAAGTGCAGAACACAACCAATCCGCAAGGACGACGAGGCGCAAGTCAACTTCTACCTTCTCCTTCGGAGTTACGCCACAAATACAAGGTTATTCCGAGTGAAGATCAAGTTCCACTCGACGGACCAAACCATGAAGATATTCAACGAGAAATCAAGTTCAGATAAAGCCTAAAGGTCCCAGACCTCAGATCAAAGTACTCGAGCCCTCGGCTCGGCAGAGTTTAACGGTTACAAATCCACTCGGCATTCCGAGGCAAATTTAAAGTGAAGCATAAAAGTTTTTCATTCCTCAGGTGGAGGACTGGAAGGGGCGACGAACTCGTCCAAGTCGATCCCGTCTGCAATACGAGTGGCAGCAGCGATGAAAGTCTCCATGAAGTCTTGAAAGCTGTGCTTCCTGGTATTGGCAACTTGGATGGCGGCCAGCTTTTCTTCTCGCGCCTCCTTGCAATGGACGCGGACCAGAGATAGAGCGACATCAGCACCACATCTAGCAGAAGATTTCTTCCACTCCGCCACTCGACCCGGGACTTCATTCAGTCGAACCATCAGAGACTCGAGGTCGTTCTGAAGTGTCATCCCAGGCCAGAGTGATGTGTCGATCCGCGACATCGCAACCTTCAGTTGAGCAAGATAGTCAACAACACTGGTAACACGAGACTCCAGTCGGAGCACGTTCATAGCAGCCTCGTCCTTCACGAGAGAATTGGCGGGGTCCAAGCCTGGCTCCACTCGACTGGTTTCCTCTTCGAAGCTCTGGCAGAATTCTGCAAACACGATTCAAGAATAAGACGGTGGCCCTACACAGGCTTGGTAACTGCAAGACAGTCGGGTCGGAGTAATTACCTTCGAGCATGAAGAACAGCTTCTTGGCGAGTCCACCGAGATAAGCCTCCAGATCGTTCCTCTTCCCCGCCAGCTCACCCGCCTTGTCGTGCAGAGCCACGTTGTCGTTCTTCAGTCGGCTAACCTCTTGATTGGCTACCTCGAGAGAAGCTTTCAGTCTGGAGTTCTCCTGCTCAAGAGTTCCGACCGAAGCCAGTTTCTCTTCAGCAAGCCTCGTTTTGTTCAAGACCTCCTTCTGTGCTTCTGCAAGATCTTGATCCTTCTTCTTCAGAGCTTCTTCCAGTTTATCTGCGACACGTCGAGTGAAATCAACATCAAGGATGGACAAGAAAGAAAAGTCACTCGTCAAGAATGGGGAACCTCACCAGCCATACCTTTTGCTTCTTCTTGCGCCTTCTTCAAATTCTCTTGAGCAAGCTTCAAGTTAAGGTTGAGCTGGATCTGCTGATTCTCTAACTCAGTATAGCGAGCTACAAGTTCGCAGGATTTCTAAAAAAAAATCAGTCGACAGACGTCCAAGATAAGTTGCTTCCGAGTAACTAAGAGACAATGATGGCGTTTCTAAGACTACAGCCGAATCAAAAACATTCGACAGTAGTCTCGGGGACTACACCCAGTGGGTGCACTCAGCGTGCCCCCACTGTAAAAAAAAGTCGACTGCCCGCAGTCGACCGGATACAGTTCCATTCGACATGGCCTGACCAGACTGAGTGAAGAAATACAGCTACAGCAACACAATATAAAGACTACAGTCGACTGCCAGCAGTCCACCGTAGTCTCGGGGACTATACCCAGTGGGTGCACTTAGCGTGCCCCCACTCGTCCAAGAATTGGCAGACACACCCAGTGGGTGTACAGATATAAAGATCTTCGGAAAAGAAATTCTTCAAATAGCATATCATAACAGACCAAGTGTTGAGTCGACTGACCTGGACGTTACTCTGAAGAGCCGAACTCGCGTCATAAGCTGCTTGGTTGGCCTCCCGAGCCACTTTCACTTGTTCCATCATGATCCCCGCCTGGCGTATAGCCTCTTTTGCGGCAGCCGCTTGGTCCTCAGGGACGGGGTACGTGGCGAAGAGCGAAGGTGGATCCGCAGTCGACGTCGAGGGCCGCACACTCGTCAGAGGAATGGCGAAAGTCACAGAAGCCCGAGTGGTTTCACCACCGTCTCGAGCCACGGCCTCAGGCGCCGTAGTGGATTGTGGGGTCTTGCCAGCCAACGCCCCCCTGTTCCTTCTCACTCTCAGCGGCGCGTCGTCGTCGTCAGGGAGGTTAATGACATGAGAAGGAGCTACAAGGAAAAATTCAATCGACCAGAGTTGCAATAAATGTCCAGTCGACTCAAGGCAGAACATCAGTAATCGTACCAGGGTTAGAGGTAATAGCATCCTCCATCTCTTGATCGTCGTCCTTGGCGGAGAGCTCAGAAGTAGCAGCACTGCAAAACTCGAAAGTCAGTCAGTTGGCTCAATGAATCGACCAAGGATCTGTCCACGGTCGACAATGGAAAACAAGTTTTATTATTACCCAGAAATGGTGGGGACGGTCATCTTCATCTTGGGCAGAGCCTTGGGCGGCTTGGACGGCGTCGCGCGTGGGTGCTTGGGAGCCTTTCCGGTTGGCGTAGGAGAAGAGGTCCGAGGGCGTTTCGACGACTGCCCAACAGGAGCAGTCGCCTTACCACGTTCCCGCGCTGGATCGTGTGTGAGGTTGGATCGCCTCTCCGGGCGGGGGGGTTCAACCTCCTCCTCCTCCTCTTCGCTGGAGTCGACGTCGTCGTCTCCCTCTCCTTCGCCATCGAACTCCCACTCGCCTTGATCGTATCCACTCTCACCTCCGCTCGCCTCCCCTTCCTCAGTTGGCTCCTGTGCCCCGTTGGGTGTCGAGTACATCTCAGTAGTTTCCTGGAAAACAACAGACAAGACAAAAGTCAATCGACCAATTCAAAGAAGACCAATGAAGAAAACAAGATCTCAGTCGGGAGCATAAAGTCAGACCTGGTCCACTTCGTATGTGTTGTCGAGTGGAGAAACCCTCCTGGCTCCTCGGGGGTTGTCTTTGTTTCCTGTGATGCTCGTCAGCCACCCCTCCAACATCTCATCAGTGACCTCCTCCGGGTGGATCCGAGTGGTGTCTTTGAGACCCGAGTACAGCCACATTGGGTGGTCGCGAGCCTAGAGCGGTTGGATGCGCCTCCGAAGGAAGACCTCCAGCAAGTCCATGCCAGTCACGCCATCGCGGACAAGCTGAACCACTCGACCAACCAGCACTTTGACTTGGGCCTTTTCTTCTGGCGTCACTTTCAGAGAAGCAGGTTTCTGATCTCGGTCGAGAGAGAAAGGGGGAAGCCCAGTCGACTGTCCTGGGGTCGCCTGGTCTTTGCAGTAAAACCAGGTCACCTGCCAACCGCGGACCGACTCTGGGAAAGTGACAGATGGAAAACAACTCTTTCCCCTCGTCTGGATCGCCAGGCCCCCGCACAGCTGGATCACCTGCGTCCTTTCGTCACTCGACTTGGCCTTCTTGACCGATTGGGAACGGCAAGTAAAGATGTGCTTAAAGAGTCCCCAATGGGGGCGGCAACCCAGGAAACCCTCACACAAGTAAATGAAAGCAGCAAGATACACGATAGAGTTGGGAGTGAAGTGGTGGAGCTGCGCTCCGAAGAAGTTCAGAAAACTCCGGAAAAAAGGATGAGGAGGCAGAGAAAACCCTCGATCGATATGGGTGGCGAGAAGGACACACTCACCATCACGAGGTTGGGGCTCGACTTCTCCCCCCGGGAGGCGCGCAGCTTCGTAAGGAATGACTCCCTCCTCAACCATATCGTCGAGATCTTCCTGCCGAATCACCGACGGCATCCAGTCGCCCTGGATCCAGCCTCTGGGCAGAGCAGTCCTTGAGGAAGATCCGCCCCGAGCGGACTTCTTCCCCTTCCCCTGCGCCGCCGCCTTCTTCGCGCGCTCCAGAGCAGACGTCTTGCCCTTCACCATCGTCGCCGGCAAATCTCGAACGGGCCTGCGGCGCTAGGGTGAGAGCGGAGGTGGCGGAGGACTTTGCGAAGGGAGAAAGAAAGGAGAGAGCACTGTTTGGAAACCCGAGCCGGCGGCTTATAAGGGGCCGCTTCTGAGTGGCTGACTGGTAGGCCCAGGCTATCCCGTCAAATCCCGCAGCAGACGTGTGCGCAGTACGTGGCGAAAAAGGTGGCGCAGAAATCGAGGAGCTTCCGCCTTATCACATCCGATTACTGCGGCCGCGCCCGTCTCGCTCGCTTCCCGATGTTCAAAACCCGCGAAATCCGCGGGCTGCGGAACAACTCATCAAACAGAAGATCCCTCTCGCGCCGGCACTCGGTATTTCACAAGTAAGGAAATTCACTCGACGAGAGACCAAGAATGGATCAAGGTGACCGAAAGAAGTTGACAACGTCATCCGTGGCGATTGATCCAGTGCAAGACATTCATATGACGCTAAGAACCAGTCGAAAGGATCCCCAACTCCTTCCCCACTCGAACCTCGATCCATTCGGGGGCTAATGACGAAGCTATGTACCTAGGGTAGGGGCATGGACCTGTCCTAAGGGCCCTACCCAAGGACATCCCTGGAAGAAGTCACCTTTCAATCGACTTGAAGGTACCCACTCGACGGGTTCAAGACACTCGACCAAGAAGCTACCACTCGACCACGAAGCCAACCACTCGACTGCCAGGAGATCTAAAGTCACTCTGCAGGCAAACGGTCGGCTATTAAGTAGTCTTTATGGTCATTATAGCACTTTATTACCAGCGTTACCAGTAATGCCCCGCCTTAATGTACATTGAACCCTTGGTAACGTGGGCTGGCCGGGGTCCTAGCGCACTCTATATAAGCCACCCCCCTCCTCCGAGACAAGGGTTCGCACCTCTGTTATTCACACGCATATAATCCAATCGACCGCCTCCGGGCACCGAGACGTAGGGTTGTTACTTCCTCCACAAAGGGCCTGAACTCGTACACCCTGTGTGTTTACAACCTCTCCATAGCTGAGATCTAGCCTCTCCATACACACCCCCCTACATCACTGTCAGAGTTAGAACCACGACACACTGCGCGTCCGCCATGGAGGGTGGTGGCGAGGATCTGTCTGTCCCGTCTTGCGCAGGGGGCTTTGGATCCGGGGCAGCGGCCTCGGGTGGTGGAGCGACGCCGACCTCAGGTAGGGGCCGTCGCTGGTGCTGGCTGTCCCCCTTGGCCACCCGGGTGGCAAGGCGGTGGCAGGTGGTGGCTGTGGGGCGCGGTGGCCGCGGGGGCGCCCGCTCCGAATCTGACGCCTCTGCCCCAACCCTTTCGACCCCTGTCAGATCTGGTCTCCGGCCGCCCCAGGCCGCTGGCGTCGCGTCTGTGGCAGGGGTAGGGGAGACATGGGGCCTGGAGAAATCCAAGGCTGGCTCTGCCGGCCACGACAACGGTGACGCCTAAGGGCACCGTCTCCTACTTGTAGGCGCCGTTAAGGTTATCCCTTTCCCCCTTTGCCTGTCTCCCCTGCTCGTGCGCCGGGGTGAAAACCCAAATCCCTCTGGATTGGGCGGCAGCGATGCTTGCGGCACCGTCACCTTCATGGAGGTGCTGCCTTCGGTGAGCATGCGGTGGTGTGAGTTCGGTCTGATTGGTGGGCGTTTGGCGGCGACATGGTTGGAGTTGGTGGTGTCTTGGTGGTTCCCTATTCGCCTTCTGCAGTCATGGCGCCGTCTCCAAGTTCAGTCATGTGGCTTCCCTCCATTGTTGCTCTGTCATCAGCAGTCCCACCGTGCATTCTGCTTCTCCTTGCGTGTTGGTTCCTCCCAGTGCCATGTTTCCCTTTGTGGAGCTCAGCGACGCGTGTTGGTGGTGCTCTGGTATGGCTTTCCGGGTGGCAATGGCGTCGGTTGTACACCCATGCTCTTGGGAGAGCGTTTGCATCATCCAACGGATCTGCGCCTCGTGCCAGGCGAGGGGCTAGGGAGCCCCTTTCGGAGATGTAGGAGGTTGTCTACGATTCCGCCGGAGCCCATGGAGCTGTCAGCGTTACTCTCACCTGCTAGTTGGGTCTTCTCAAGGCCTGCTGGTGTCTCGGCGGGCTGGATTGCACTCGGTGGAGGGCTTCATCATCTTCAAGCTGTTCTTGTACTTTAGTTTCTTCATCTTTTCTTGTAGATGGTAGGAAGGGCCTATTAGCTGCTTGCACAACACTCTGTATCCTTTTAGCTGTTTCTTTGTTATGACTCTGTAAGTTGGTGGTTGCTGTAATCCTGACCGGTTGATGGCTTTGTTAATTCAAAGCCGGACTCGACTTGAGCCCTCGTTCTAAAAAAAAGATATACCATTCATATCTAGCGCAATCGGCCGGCTTTCCTATTTTCGAAACAACCGAACAAAAAGAGTCACTCCCCGCATGACTGAGTATCGCAGTGCCCCCCCCCCCTCCCAAACACAACTGCCTACCTCTTCTTGCCCCGCTACCCTCAACATTGAATCGAAACATGATCTAACAAAGAAAATAAAAAGTCACAACATCTATTGGATTTCAAGTTCAGTTAGTTGCCTCTTAAAAAATAGTAATGTTACATCTACAGAAGGTTATTTATTTATTTATTTATTACAAAGAAGCTGATGTGGGGGATTATGATTGGTAATAAGTGATGAAGGTACCCACTCTAGTTAGATTTTTTTTTGGGGGGGGGGGGGGGGGGGGGAGGTATAGTTTGGAAAGTTAAGTAAACTATTTGTAATTCTTTGTAGGTCTAACATTATTGATTGAAAAAGGATAACATGCAATTAACCTTCAAGCGTGGTACCCTTCTCGTAATTTGTCTACAACAAAACAGGCAACTACTTTCTTAAAACGGCTTTGCTAGTTGAGTTTTAGTTTGGCATCATTCACCAAATGAGCCGTTGGATGTTTTTGAGTCACGAGTCGTGCTTTTTCCAGTTGGTCAACGTTGTCCTTGTTTGGCGCGGTCCATGTTATTTTTTTTACTCGCGGTTGTTTTCTTCTGTGTTTTCATAGGCCCGTTTAATTATATAGTTGAGACGTTGTTAGGTGGTCTACGGATCTGGATGTAATTTTTATTATTTCTGGTATTTGTTATATTGTTATGATTGAAGATGAATATATCAGAATTTTCATGAAAAAAGAAAAGAAAAAGATGTTGCAGCCTTGCTCACATCAAAGCGTGGATAGATTCGTGCGGGATTGCTGAAATGACTTGCTCTATCTGTGCAGCCGAGACGGGCATGTGTATCGCTATTGTTATGTGCCTTTTCTTTCTACTTTATTTTCATTGTGCACATTAGTTTTTTCCTGGCTGAACCATGTTTTTTTGGCCATTTGCGAAGAGATTAGATGAGTTAGCCTATTGATTGATTAGCCAAACAAACCGTCCGTGTTCATCTTTTTATCATGCTGTCTTTCCCTGCCTTTTTTTTCTTAAGTCAATTTTTTATTTTTTGTTTTCTTGTTTCTCGTCTTTCATTTTTCTAGAAAAAAATCATTTTGTTTTCTACTTTTTTGAAGCAATTGCCAACCTATAAATTGTAAGAGTTGTTTTATGTTGTACTACCCGCTCTTATATTACTGTTAACTTTTTGTTCCAGTTATTGGATTTAATGACTAGTTGAGGAAGAATAGTATTTTATTTTCCATTTTCCTTATTTCTTTGAGTTTCAGATCTGGAGGGTAGCAAGACCAAACGCACACGCTTCTTCTTGGGTTCAACACTCTTTCTCATCGAAATACATGTACCTAGGACATTGAAGTGGCTAAATGACCACAAGCCTAAGAGCTGTGAATGATATGCATGAAGAATTCAACAACTTCACCAAAACTAAGTGTCGGACTTGGCGGAATGACAAGATGCTAAGCACATAGTCACTCCTCAAAACAAGCAAGGTGGAATGGGCAAGTTGTGCAAAATAAAGCTTGACTTCTTGCGCAAGACTTCAAAATGGTTGAAGGTTTGGACTTTATTATATTGATATAAGCACCCATAGCTAGACAATAAGATTTTAGAATCTTGTTTCTTATGACAACTGCCATAATACCATCTTAAAAGTGGATGTCAATATTGTTTTTCTATGTGGTAAAATAATTGAACTTGTTTATGTCGAACAACCAAGTTATGTTTCTAAACTTGACCATACGCCAAGCATTCCTTTAGAAGTTAGCCACAAAATTCTTCAATAGTGAAAGCATTAACCACACATCAAAGTAATTAATTTCAACTATTACATGTATGTGTTCTTTTCTTGGCACACTATTCAGGGTAATATGTGCAAAAGATTGTGAATCTTATTATGGTCCAAGATCGCCACCACATTTCAACCACTAATAGAATGATAGATATCTAGACATTGCTTGGTGTAGACAGTTGATGTTTCTTAATTGTGCACCCTCTTTCTTCTAAAATAAAAATGTGCATATCTCATGCTCTTAATCGCCTGTAGAAATCAGTAGTCATCTTTACTCCCTCCTAACAATGGAGATCACAAAAAGTGTTAGAATATTAAGTTTTAAAAAATAAATACTAAGTACATATAGTGAATCAATAGAAGATGACGTAACAACCTTGAGTGACACTATTGGTTTGTAACCAAGTTGTTGAGCAGCATTGTTGCAGTTGAACGTTCTATTCAGCGTCGCATACTTAATGCTTGCGGAAGTTAGCATGCCAGGTTGACGCATTCCATAGTGAGAGAATATATTATGGTAGCTCCAATCTACCAGATATGTTATTGGCTTGAGAAAATACGAAGGTATTCTTAATCTGAATCGGCTGCAAAAGGAATGTCATGAACTTAGCTTTCTATGTTGTCTGTTATTGTCGTGTTAGAAATAGATAAATTAGTGTCCTAACTAAAATGTAAATGTAATGTTACATTATGTTGGTAATAGTAATATGTATATGGCCAATAAATATAGATAACAATGAAGAAATGTGGCTATTTATTCAAAAAATGCAAGACAATACATGTACTATTTTTTACAACCAATCCACAAATATAATTTGTCCACACATTGTTCGGAAAACCATAATTTAGAGGGATAAGATAATACAAGCATGTCTCCACCTATTTAAGTTGCTTAGGTATGTTGTTGATAAAAACTGTAAACTAGGAAAGTAAAAGGGAAGTATTACCTTTTGTATCCAAGTTCTTCCAAAATCATATAAACAAAGTCCCACATATTTACAGGCTCCATATTTGTTATAAAATAGGCCTGTAAACAAATAAAAGATGTCACGAGAATAATAAGGTGAATTACATATTTGTAGCTCATTGATAAATATATTTACTTTGCCTCCACTTCTCTTTGCACCGTCTATGGTAGAAAGAGTTTTTTCAGCACATACATGACCATGCGCTACATTCTCAACATATACAAAATCATCACAATTCTTGCCATCACCAACAATGATCTGCACCAATAAACACTAGGTCATTTACTTCAAACCGAAATACAACAAACTTTATTATACTTAAAGTTTTCTTCTAAACATTATTTTCTTGATAAGTTATTCAAGTAAAAACCTTTCCCTTCAATATTGTATATCCTATTACAAAGGCGCCCTCCAGTATTGGACCCATCTCTAGAGGCATTTGCTAAAAAGCTTAATCCAGTTCAGTAGCCTAGAGGCCCAGATCCACTGCCCCTTGGGACATGCCTTCTCCACCAAGTGTTTGTGGTTAGGTAATCGTGGCTTCCTCCATCCCAGCTGGCATAGAGGTGCATGCTCAGTGTTTCCCTACAGTGAAACTGAAGTAGCTGGTCGTTGCTGCAATTGGTGGTGTGCTACTTGATGGGATGTATCTAAGTGTGTATGGGGCATTTGGTTGGCTTCCACAGAAAGCTGCCTGACTCAGGCATTGGATTTTGAAGGCCTGAGGTCAGGAATGTTGCCTGAGCAAGGAGCTGCCTATTAGGACTCCATCCAAATAGCCCCTATGTGTGCTTGTAATTTTGATGGCCAGGTAGTTTTCATTTGACTATGCTCACGGCCTATTTACCTTGGTAGATTGCAGTTGCCTTAGTTTTGACTGGGTCCTTCCAATGAACCAAATCCTATATACTTAAGAGAGTGATCATCAATAACTTATTTATCTCAACATGCAAGCATGCCACATCACCATATAATTATGGATGGGATAAGACCCACCGCAACATGCAACCATTCATTAAAAAAGACTCACCAGCACATGCAACCATGCATTGGAACATATATTTTTATCACATTATTTTGCTTCTATTCAATAAATATTTTACAACTATACATAATCAAATATAACATGTCATATGTATTTTTAATTTTGGGTAGTCACATGTTATAATCTAAATATTTATATTCCACACAATCAAATTCATTGAAATGTATTGCAATAGGTTACTGCAGAAATGCGCAGGGTATCATCTAGTTTTGTAAGACTTTCTACCCACTTTTCTTCATAAAAAGGCTAATGCCATTCCATGGCCCTTTCTCCATTGTTCTTGAACAGAAGTATGGTGTGTGTGCTTATTCGACTATGTCCTATCTCAATGCGTGAGGTAACTGAATTTTTCCACCATATTCATGAGGAAGCTACAACTAAGGTTGCACATCGCAAACTTCTGTTTGTGTCCAAGACACTCTAATTAACAGAGGTGGTACACAACAAAGATTGCTGCAAATATTTAGTTTTAGAACTATGTATTCAGTGATTTTCTTATATTATGTGCAATAACATGTACTTACCATCATTCCTCCATAAGATACTAAAATTGGCACTATCGTGTCTCCAGGACCAAAAATGCTGCCAGGACGTATACAGCAAGTGACAAGCTCATTTCTTCCGTTGGACTTTATCACCATCTTTTCTGCTTCTGCCTTTGTCTCTGTGTATGCGTCGGGAAACTGATAAACAGAAAACCACATGGTAAATGTAAAAGCAAAGAATAATAAGTGATATGTATAAAGTTGATGATGAAGTAATATGAAATGGACGCAGTAACAAGCAAATCGACTAAATTAAACTGACTTGTTCAATTATGTGGGGGCAAAACCATACCTTATCTGGATACGGTGTAGATTCGTCTACGCCAAAGAGGCCATGAACTCCATCGAATACAACTCCACTGGAACTAGTATATATGAGTGTTTTAACCTTGCATGTGTTACAAGCCTCGATGACATTCCTTGTACCTGTGCTAAAATAAGATGTTTAATTTGTGAGTGAATTGAATCTAACAGCCCCCCTGCTCAAAATAGGATTACTTCTACTCATGACGTACCCTCGACATTAACCTTGTAATGAAGTTGGAAGTTGTTGTTGGTATGATCCGCCGCAGCAGTGTGGAAAACAGTATCTACCCCTTCCAAAGCTACAGGGCATAAGATCAACTAATTGGCACATAGGAAAATGTCACTCGTGTAGCCTTGTTGTCAAAACTCCATGAAAATTACGTCTTGTTGGAGTTCAAGAAAAATACATTTTTTAACACGCTTGCATTTGGTAGTGCCTTATAAAGATGCTATCAACCACAAGTATACGTTCGGAAGCAAAAACAGGGTGTCTGCCGTATCTCTCAAAAGATCGAGTGGGCGTTCAAGAAAAGTAGAAGTAAATAAATACTTCTTCCTAGGATGTGTGTGTGTGTGTGTCAAAATAATACGAGTACCTTTTGTAAGCTGGGCTAATTCGCAGACGTCGACAGAGACGTAGGCGGCGCGGCCATCGCGGAGGGCAGCGCCCAGGAGTCCATCACTCTCGGCAGGAGACAGGGCAGCCTGGGGGCCAAGGTCGGTGATCCGCACACACCAATCTCCCGAGCCGAGCAGCGCCGTCACCAGGTGACTCGCCATGAATCCCCGCCCACCGGTCACCGCGCACAAACGACGTGGTTCCCGGCGGTCGCAGCCGCCAACCGGGCACATATCCATGGATGAGCTAGCTAGTGGGCAGTGGCACTGCTAGCTACCGTTAAGTACTTGCTTCCCTCTGTCTTGTGTATTTAGCCGCCTTAGCAGCCAATGTTAGCCGAAGGCCTAGAGCCGGAATTCCACAGGGAAAACACCAGTGCAATATAACAGCTGCTCGCATTTAAAAAAAAGGTGGATTACCTCGGGCCTCTGCATCACCATGATACACACAGCCATCTTTATTAATTATTCATCAGAGTTTGACAAAATTAATACAAGGATCAAACTGAAGCCCCCTTCGAGGCGAACAAAGTCGGTACACCTACACCAATACAGATGTGCCTTGTCCGCATAATAGACACGATCTAATCCACATTAATGTTCTAGATGCGAGGAATATAATAGCCCACATTAGCTCAATGGATTTCCCAATTTTCATTTACTTTTCCTTTCCCTGTACATTCATTCTTTACAAACTACAAAATTAATAAAAATGCACGTAATAGGATTCTCCTGCTGTTTTACAGTAAAAAAAAATGGCCACCTTAGCTGGAGCCACGTGTAGATTGATACTCAATTCTATTAAACTGGAGCTAGTAGTCAAATTACCAAACAGTCTATCTAAATGTGCCTTAATTATTGCACATCTAAGCGAATCAATCAAACATAAAAAGAAAAGAAAAAAATACTCGTACAAATATCCGAATAAAATTAATGACATAAGACTTAGTGCAATACTTAGGGCACTTGTAGATGTGTTTTAACAAGACCGTACGATTGAGAATCCCACAACCAGCGCAAGCACAAATTGGGTGCTCGAGCACCCGTTTATTTCAATCCCAAAATATCTCCTGAAATTCCATAGTGCTTCTACTACTTCAACTAATCCACTACTAAGACTTCCTGTAGTAAGGGCATCATATATAGGTATTATTGGTGGCAATTGCATAGTATTAATTTAGAAAAGAGAAGATGCTAGTACTCGATACTAACGTGGAGATAGAGATAACTACTCAATAAAACTTGACGTAATGCCGGGAGGCAATTTGTGGCACGCAGGTGCTGGGAAACCGAACCTATTTTTTCTTTTGACTTTCACATTTGAATCTATTATATCACTTAAACCAAAAGTCCAGTTTAAGTTTCGGTTGCATATTCGTACTCCTTGTGACGAGGGATTTGAAATGAGACCACTTTGGGTATGTTTTGAGAAGTTTTAAAAACTTCATCAGATATCAATTACTGAAATCTAATATAAACAACAAATTAATTAAGTTTAAAAAACTAAAACTTAGAATCGTGCAGGGTATCAAACAAGTTTGCAAATCGTGAAGCAATCATGCAGCCAGGCACGGCTAGGCAGCTGACTGCCCTTGCGGATTAACTGTGTGCCCTTGCGGATTTCTGTGTAATGTCGCCCAATTGTTATACTGTCTCATGCTTGTGTGCATTGATGTTCATATGGTACTCCCTCCGTCTAGGTGTGTAAGCCATTTTACGAAAACCAAATAATCCCAAAACACTTAGGCACGATACATTAACTCTCATCTCGTTTCTTTTTTCGTGACATATCAACTAATAAGAGATGCGGACAATGCATGCTTTAAATGACTTGGGACTACCAAACACGACATGCAATGATTAGTTCATTGCATGCAATGTTATTAATTAGCAAAAAAACATTAAGTTATCTCGTTTCCCCCCTCCACCTTGTCGCGGTGCGCAACCTAAGATGACTTACATACCTAGACGGAGGGAGTATAAGATTTGCTATTATATTGTGCTTAGTTGGTAAATAAAAGTGAGGTTGATTGCTAAATACTAAAAGTTAGACGTGGGTCTAACGCAGAAATAGTCAGCATAATTTTCTTATTAGCAGCCCACGTGGTCTACAAAGTCAGCAGCCACATCCCTCTCTGTCATGATCGTGGTCTGTGTACCGAAGATTTATTTGTCGCACTCGTGGTTACACGAGATTCTCCAGTTAGGTCGCACTCGTGGTTGACCCATGCATGGACTGCTATAGCATGGCGTAATTTTCTACTCACGGCACGAGCGAGGAAGCTACACGCGCGTAGGATTTTCCAGTTTGAGCTTAGACTTAAATGCATGCAAGCTACTCTTTGATGGACTAAAAGTAGACATAAGGCAGTTTCATTGCATGTGGGGTTTGTATACTTATCTTTCTTAATTAAAAATAAATAAATAAAAGAGAGTTGCAAGTCAAGTTTGTATTGAGTGGGAAGATGCTTTCAGGCATCTCCAACATTGACCCGCAAATTTGCTCTAGTATCCGTCCGTGGACAGTAGGACCAGTCCGTGAAAGCGGATACGCACTAGTAGAAAACAGGGCTATGGTCCAGGCCGGCTCAGCCCATTAGTCCCGGTTCAGTCTAGAACCAGGACCAATGTGGGCATTGGTCCCGGTTCGTGAGCCCAGGGGGCCGGCCGGGCCACGTGGGCCATTGGTCCCGGTTCGTCTGGACCTTTTGGTCCCGGTTGGTGCGACGAACCGGGACCAATGGGCCTCGCTCCTGGCCCACCACCATTGGTCCCGGTTGGTGGCTTGAACCGGGACCAAAGGCTTCCCTTTAGTCCTGGTTCAAGTCATCAATCGGGACCAATGAGGTGCCTATATATACCCCCTCGCGCAAGAGCAGAGCACAATGCTTTGTTTTTTCTGGCCGAGGGGGAGAGGGCTTTGCGGTGCTCTAGCTCACCTCCTATGCACATGAGGTGTTCGATGGAATGCCCGAGCCACACTACTTAAGCTTTCTCCTTTCGAAGCTCGACCTCCAAGCTCCATTTTCCTCGAGATTTGTCTAGATTTAGCGGTTCGTCACGCCCCGTCCCCATCTTCACCGCCGTCGATCACCCGCGCCGATCTCATCACCGACACCACCGTGGTGAGCCTCTTGTTCTTATCTTCTTTCTGAAAGGAAAAATATTCTTACTTGTATGTTTAGATAGATACTTGTATCATTTTCTTACATTTATTATTGCATCTTATATAGTGCAATGGTTTTGGTATCCGCCCCCGTCGGCCCTCGTCCTGTCTATGATTCGGATTTGGTATGTATATTATCTTTATAACTATTGGTTCATTTATTGTTTATGAAAATTATGCCGACCAACGTGACATAGATTTTATTTATCTAGGATGTATGTGAATCGGAAATGCCAACCGACCCTATTGTCGAGAGGTTAAATTTAGTTGAAGAAGAAAACAATTTGTTGAAGGAAAAAATAAAAAAATTGAGGAGGAGAAGATGATATTGGAGTTGCATGTTGCGGATGTCGTCGATGATCACAAGATCAAGATGGATGCAATGCGCTTGATGATTAGAAAGATTAGAAAATATGCCATTCATACCGAGGCTTGGTATCATTATGCCATTGGATCAATTGTTACCTTGGTTGCGATTATGATCGCATTTGTTTTCGCATTGAAATGTTTTACATAGTTTCAATGTATGGTTTAATTAATTAGATGCTCTGGAGAGCTATATGTTATTAGATGAGAATTATGTATGCACTTTGGTTTTAATGTGATGATGAACTTCTATTAATTTGGACACTTAATTATATATAATCCACGCAGATGAACCGGCAATGGATGTACGGTGACAGACACACCCAATTGCGAAGAAGCTGAAGTTCGATCGCATGTTAGAGGATCACAAAAAAGGGTTATACCCCAATTACGAAGATGGCAACACAAAGCTCGGTACCGTACTGGAATTGCTGCAGTGGAAGGCAGAGAATGCTGTGGCTGACAAAGGATTTGAGAAGCTACTGAAAATATTGAAGAAGAAGCTTCCAAAGGATAACGAATTGCCCGACAGTACATACGCAGCAAAGAAGGTCGTATGCCCTCTAGGATTGGAGGTGGAGAAGATACATGCATGCCCTAATGACTGCATCCTCTACCGCGGTGCATACAAGGATCTGAACGCATGCCCGGTATGCGGTGCGTTGCGGTATAAGATCAGACGAGATGACCCTGGTGATGTTGACGGCGAGCCCCTCAGGAAGAGGGTTCCTGCGAAGGTGATGTGGTATGCTCCTATAATACCACGGTTGAAACGTCTGTTCAGAAACGAAGAGCATGCCAAGTTGATGCGATGGCACAGTGAGAACTGAAAGAAATATGGGAAGTTGAGAGCACCCGCTGATGGGTCGCAGTGGAGAAAAATCGAGAGAAAGTACTTGGATGAGTTTGCAAAGGACCCAAGGAATGTATGGTTTGCTTTAAGCGCGGATGGCATTAATCCTTTCGGGGATCAGAGCAGCAATCACAGCACCTGGCCCGTGACTCTATGTATGTATAACCTTCCTCCTTGGATGTGCATGAAGCGGAAGTTCATTATGATGCCAGTTCTCATCCAAGGCCCTAAGCAACCTGACAACGAAATTGATGTGTACCTAAGGCCATTAGTTGAAGAACTTTTACAGCTGGGAATGGAAACGGTGTACGTACGTAGGATGAGCACAGACAGGAGGAATTTAACCTTAAGGCGTTGCTGTTCGTGACCATCAACGATTGGCCCGCTCTCAGTAACCTTTCAGGACAGACAAACAAAGGATACCACGCATGCGCGCATTGTTTAGATGACACTGAAAGTATATACCTGGACAAATGCAGGAAGAATGTGTACCTGGGCCATCGTCGATTTCTTCCGACCAACCATCAATGTCGAAAGAAAGGCAAGCATTTCAAAGGCGAGGCAGATCACCGGAAGAAGCCCGCCATGCGCACCGGTGATCACGTGCTTGCTATGGTCAATGATTTACACTACGTAATCTTTGGAAAGGGTCCCGTGGACTAGCTGTTCCGAATGACGCTGAGGGACGCGCACCCATGTGGAAGAAGAAATCTATATTTTGGGACCTACCCTACTGGAAAGACCTAGAGGTCCGCTCCTCAATCGACATGATGCACATGACGAAGAACCTTTGCGTGAACCTGCTAGGCTTCTTGGGCGTGTATGGGAAGACAAAAGATACACCTGAGGCACGGGAGGACCTGCAATGTTTGCACGAAAAAGACGGCATGCCTCCGAAGCAGTATAAAGGTCCTACCAGCTACGCTCTTACGAAAGAAGAGAAAGAAATCTTCTTTGAATGTCTGCTCAGTATGAAGTTCACGACTGGCTTCTCGTCGAATATAAAGGGAATAATAAATATGCCAGAGAAAAAGTTTCAGAACCTAAAGTCTCATGACTGCCACGTGATTATGACGCAACTGCTTCCGGTTGCATTGAGGGGGCTTCTACCGGAAAACGTCCGATTAGCCATTGTGAAGCTATGTGCATTCCTCAATGCAATCTCTCAGAAGGTGATCGATCCAGAAATCGTACCAAGGCTAAGGAGTGATGTGGCGCAATGTCTTGTCAGTTTCGAGCTGGTGTTCCCACCATCCTTCTTCAATATCATGACGCACGTCCTAGTTCATCTAGTCGACGAGATTGTCATCCTGGGGCCCGTATTTCTACACAATATGTTCCCCTTTGAGAGGTTCATGGGAGTCCTAAAGAAATATGTCCGTAACCGCGCTAGGCCAGAAGGAAGCATCTCCATGGGCCATCAAACAGAGGATGTTATCGGGTTTTGTGTTGACTTCATTCCTGGCCTTAACAAGATAGGTCTCCCTAAATCGCGGTATGAGGGGAGACTGACTGGAAAAGGCACTCTTGGAAGAGACTCAATAATATGCAGGGACGGATATTCTTGGTCTCAAGCACACTACACAGTTCTACAGAACTCTACCTTGGTGACCCCGTATGTCGATGAACACAAGAACAGTCTGCGCTCCAAACACCCGGAGCAATGCGACGACTGGATTACATGTGAACACATCAGGACTTTCAGCAGTTGGTTGGAAACACGTCTCAGAGGTGACAACACTGTTTGTGATGAGTTGTACTTGTTGTCCAGGGGACCATCTTTGACTGTATTGACTTACAAAGGATACGAGATAAATGGGAATACATTTTACACGATCGCCCAAGATCAAAAGAGCACCAACCAAAATAGCGGTGTCCGCTTTGATGCAGCAACCGAGAGCGGAAAGGATACATATTATGGTTACATAGTGGACATATGGGAACTTGACTATGGACCTGATTTTAAGGTCCCTTTGTTTAAGTGCAAATGGGTCAATCTGTTAGGCGGCGGGGTACAGGTAGACCCACAGTACAGAATGACAACAGTGGATCTGAAAAATCTTGGGTACACTGACGAACCGTTCGTCCTAGCCAATGATGTGGCACAGGTTATCTATGTGAAGGACATGTCTACCAAACCGAGAAAAAGAAAAGATAAGGAAGCGAAAACATCATACGATGAGCCAAAGCGCCACATAGTTTTTTCAGGAAAAAAGGACATCCTGGGAGTGGACGGCAAGACAGACATGTCTGAAGATCATGAAAACTTTCATGAAATTCCTCCCTTCAATGTCAAGGCTGACCCAAGCATCCTGATAAACAATGAAGATTATCCATGGTTACGGCGCAATAAGCAAATAACACAAGCGAAGAAAAAGTGAAGACTTTCTCCTGCAACTATTATGATGATACCATGCCAAATTTGTAACAGACGAACATGCTACCATTGTCCGTTTTGTACATGCACATGCTATGTGGGTGAAATTATGATACCATCCCAACTTTCAACTTTTTCAGAGTTCATTTGAAATGCTTTCATGTCTTATGGTTCGAAACTTTGATACTTCGAAAGTGATTGTCCAATTTGTACACGAAGTGCATCAAGTTTTTGTCGTAACCCTCTCTACTTTTTGGAACATGCTATGTGGGTGAAATGATGATACCATGCCAACTTTCAACCTTTTCAGAGTTCATTTTGAAATGCTTTCCAATTTCAGAGTCATTTAGCTCAAAGAATGAATTAATAGCAAACAGAATAAACTACAAAACTTTTATGAAAATAAAAACAATCAATTAAAATGTTATGTTATGATCAACTAAAATAAAACTATAATATCCTTCAATAGCAAAAATAATATAATTTTTGTGACCTAAAATCAAACTATAAGTATTTAATTGTAAGTATAAATAAAAAATAAATAGCAAAGAAGAAAAAAAATTCTATTTTTATAGTAAAGTTATTCATAAACTAGTGATTCACACAAATTTTTAAAAATTCAAATTTAAACTATTCAAAATTTAAAACTAATGGCACTAACAGAAAGTTTATAATTTTTGTGACCTAAAAGCAAAAAGAAATCACTAAAAAACTATAAGTATTTAGTTGTAAGTAGAAATAAAAAATAAATAGAAAAAAAATTCTATTTTTATAGTAAAGTTATTCATAAACTAGTGATTCACACAAAATTTTAAAAATTCAAATTTAAACTATTTAAAATTTAAAACTAATGGCACTAACAGAAAGTTTATATTTTTTGTGACCTAAAAGCAAAAATAAATCACTAAAAAACTGTAAGTATTTAGTTTTAAGTAGAAATAAAAAAATAAAAAACCAAAAAAATTTAGAAATAAAAAGAAAAAACCAAAAAAAATGCCACCTACTGGGCCTCCACGGCCTGAATACGACTAGAAACCCTACATGGGCCAGGATTCAGGCCCGCAGAAGGTCCAATAGGCCCACAGGCAGTAGCAAGTTTAGGCCCGAAAGCCTGCATTAGAGAGGAGCTCGAATGGGGAGGCACACCAGCGCTTATAAACCAGTGCCGACGCCCTTCAGCTAGCGATGTGGGACTAAACTTTTGGGCGCGGGGCAGCACAACACTAGTAGAAAAAGGGTCAATCCTGAAGCACATTAGTGCCGGTTTATATTTGAGCCGGCACTAATGTATACATTAGTGCCGGTTCCAACGGCTAGCCGGGCCGCTTTCATTAGTACCGGTTTGTGGCGAACCTTTAGCACCGGTTCGTGGCGAACCTTTAGCACCGGTTCGTGCCACGAACCGGTACTAATGAGAGTGGTGGCAGGATGTTGTCAGACAGGCGCCCCTCCAGCCCCTTTAGTACCGGTTCTTGGCACGAACCGGTACTAAAGGTCGTCCTATATAAACCCTTCGTCCACCAGCACTCTGTTCTTCCCCCTTTCCCCTCTCCGGCCCTCTCCTCTGTTCTTTCCTTCTTCCTCTCGAGTTCATCACAAAATTTGCCCAAAATTTGTCAAGATTTGAAGACCCTCATCCATTCAAATGATCACAAAGGTTAGCAACTTTGTCCTTTCATCTCTCATTGCTAGATTAGCTCTTGCATTGGTTTATATAGTGATTAATTTGTGAGTTTAGTAATTTGGGAGGATATATATATATATATATGTGCTAGTATTTGATTTATATGCAATTTGAGGTCAAAAATAACACTTAGTTTGCATATGTAGGTGTGGTTTACTTAGTGCCTTCTAAATCTGCATCGTAGCCACCGTCGATCGCCCGCACCATCCCGTCGCCGGCACCACCTTGTGGTGAGCCTCTTGTTCATGAAATTTTATATAAAAATTGATGTGTGTGATTTGGATATATAGTTACTCGTATAATTATCTTACCCGTACGTTGTTTGTTATACATATAGTGCCATGGTTTTGATATCCGTCCCCGTCGGCCCTAGTCCTTTTTATGATTCGGATGTGGTATGTATATTCTCTTTTAAAACTAGTTGCATTTCGTGTTTATGACAAATTATGCCCATCAAGTTGACATAGAAATTTTTTCTAGGAGGTATCTGAACCTGAAATTCCAACCGACCCTATTGCCGAGAGGTTAAATTTAGTTGAAAGAGAAAACGAGTACTTGAAAGAAAAATTGAAAAGAATTGAGGGGGAGAAGATGGAATTGGAGTTGCATGTTGCCGATGTCGTCGATGATCACAAGATCAAGATGGAGAAAATGCGCTTGAAGATTAGAAAGATTAGAAAATATGCCATCGATAGTGAGGCTTGGTATCATTATGCTGTTGGATCCATTGTTACCTTAGTTGCGATCTTGATCGTATTTGTTGTTGCATTTAAATGCTTTAGCTAGAGAGTTATTTGTTTGTTGCATTTAAGTGTTGTATGAACTTTATGTATGAACTTGTATTAATTTGGTCTATTCGGTGTTGTGTAATGAAGATGAGCCGGCAATGGATGTACGATGACCGATGCTCTCCCCAGTTTGTTGAGGGCGTGCGTACTTTTCTGCTTGCGGCTGAGGCAAACAAGCGGGCGGATGGTTTTATGCCTTGTCCATGTGCTCGCTGTAAGAATGGTCACAATTACTCTACGTCAAGAACCATTCACGTCCACCTGTTTAAGACCGGTTTCATGCCCCATTATAATGTTTGGACCAAGCACGGAGAAAGAGGGGTTATGATGGAAGACAATGAAGAAGAAGAGGACGACGACAGCTATCCTGGCCATGGGTTCCCTGAATACGATGATACAACAATGGGGGAAGAAGCTGAGCCGGTAATGCGGGAAGAAGCTGAGCCGGCAATGCGGGAAGAAGCTGAAGAAGAGGCATCAGATGAGCCCGTTGATGATCTAGGTCGGGCCATTGCCGATGCAAAGAGAAACTGCGCAAGTGATTTGGAGAAGAAGAAGTTGCAGCGCATGTTAGAGGATCACAAAAAATTGTTGTACCCGAATTGCGTAGGTGACAAGAAAAAGCTGGGCACCACACTGGAATTGCTGCAATGGAAGGCAGAGAATGGTGTATCTGACAAGGGATTTGGAAAGTTGCTGGTAATGATAAAGGATATGCTTCCAAAGGACAACGAATTGCCCGAGAGTACGTACGAAGCAAAGAAGGTTGTCTGCCCTCTAGGGTTAGAGGTGCAGAAGATACATGCATGCCCTAATGATTGCATCCTCTACCGCGGTGAGTACGAGGATTTGAACGCTTGCCCGGTATGTGGTGCATTGCGCTATAAGATCTGCCGTGATGACCCTGGTGATGTCGAGGGCCGACGCCCCAGGAAGAAGATTCCTGCCAAGGTGATGTGGTATGCTCCT
The DNA here is from genome assembly GCF_056163025.1 of Triticum urartu. NCBI lineage: Eukaryota > Viridiplantae > Streptophyta > Magnoliopsida > Poales > Poaceae > Triticum > Triticum urartu. Next base: position 6,500,461 of record NC_141877.1, read on the forward strand.
ATAATACCACGGTTGAAACGTTTGTTCCAAAACAAAGAGCATGCCAAGGCGATGCGATGGCATAGAGAAGACCGTACGAAAGACGAAAATTTGAGAGTACCCGCTGACGGGTCGCAGTGGAGAAAAATCGAAAGAAAGTACGGGAAGGAGTTTGCAGATGACGCAAGGAGCGTATGGTTTGGTCTAAGCGCAGATGGCATTAATCCTTTTGGGGAGCAGAGCAGCAACCATAGCACCTGGCCTGTGACTCTATGTTTGTATAACCTTCCTCCTTGGTTGTGCATGAAGCGGAAGTTCATTATGATGCCAGTGCTCATCCAAGGCCCTAAGCAATCCGGCAACGACATTGATGTGTACCTAAGGCCATTAGTTGAAGAACTCTTACAACTGTGGAATGGAACAGGTGTACGTGCGTGGGATGAGCACATGGGGGAAGAATTTGACCTAAAGGCGTTGTTGTTCGTGACCATCAATGATTGGCCTGCTCTCAGTAACCTTTCAGGACAGACAAACAAGGGATACCGCGCATGCACGCACTGTTTGGACGATACCGACAGTATATATTTGGCTAATTGTAAGAAGGATGTGTACCTGGGACACCGTCGATTTCTTCCGAGCAGGCATCCCGTAAGAAAGAAAGGAAAGCATTTCAAAGGTGAGGCAGATCACCGGACGAAGCCTCGCCACCGTACTGGTGCTGATGTACATGATATGGTCAAGGATTTGAAGGTGGTCTTTGGAAAGGGTCCTGGTGGACAACCTGTTCCGAATGACGCTGACGGACGCGCACCCATGTGAAAGAAGAAATCTATATTTTGGGACCTGCCCTATTGGAAAGACCTCGAGGTCCACTCCACAATCGACGTGATGCACGTGACGAAGAATCTTTGTGTGACCCTGCTTGGCTTCTTGGGCGTGTATGGGAAGACAAAAGATACACCTGAGGCACGGGAGGACCAGCAACGTATGCACGGAAAAGACGGCATACATCAGGGTCACGCAAGCTACGCTCTTACCAAAGAAGAGAAGGAAATCTTCTTTGAATGCCTGCTCAGTATTAAGGTACCGTCTGGCTTCTCATCGAATATAAAGGGAATAATAAACATGGCAGAGAAAAAGTTCCAGAACCTAAAGTCTCATGACTGCCACGTGATTATGACGCAACTGCTTCCGGTTGCATTGAGGGGGCTTCTACCGGAAAACGTTCGATTAGCCATTGTGAAGCTATGTGCATTTCTCAATGCAATCTCTCAGAAGGTAATCGATCCAGAAATCATACCAAGGTTACAGAATGATTTGGTGCAATGTCTTGTCAGTTTCGAGTTGGTGTTCCCACCATCCTTCTTCAACATCATGACGCACGTCCTAGTTCACCTATGCGAAGAGATTAACGTTTTGGGTCCTGTATTTCTACACAATATGTTCCCCTTTGAGAGGTTCATGGGAGTCTTAAAGAAATATGTTCATAACCGTGCTAGGCCAGAAGGAAGCATCTCCAAGGGCCGTCAAAATGAGGAGGTCATTGAGTTTTGTATTGACTTTATTCCTGACCTTAAGCCGATTGGTGTTCCTGGATCGCGGCATAAGGGCAGACTGGATGGAAAAGGCACGCTAGGAGGGGAACAAATAATATGTATGGACGGACATTCTCTCACTGAAGCACACTACACAGTTCTACAGAATTGCGCCTTGGTGGCTCCGTATATGGATGAACACAAGAATTTGCTACGCTCCAAACACCCGGAGCGGTCTGATGACTGGATTACACGTGAACAAACCAGGAGTTTCACCAGCTGGTTGCAAGCACGTACCATGCATGACACCTCTATTGAAGATGACCTGTACTTGCTGTCCCAGTTACCATCTTCGAATATAATGACTTTCAAAGGGTACGAGATAAATGGTAATACATTTTACACGATCGCCCAAGATAAGAAGAGCACCAACCAAAACAGTGGTGTCCGCTTTGATGCAGAAACCAAGACGGGAAAGGAAACATATTATGGTTATATACAGGACATATGGGAACTTGACTATCGATGTGGTTTGAAGGTCCCTTTGTTTCGGTGCAAATGGGTCAATATGACACGAGGCGGGGTAACGGAAGACCCGCAGTACGGAATGACAACAGTGGATCTCAACAATCTTGCGTATGCAGACGAACCATTCGTCCTAGCCAATGATGTGGCACAGGTTTTCTATGTGAAGGACATGTCTACCAAGCCAAGAAAAAGAAAAGATAAGGAAGCGAATGCATCGTACGATGAGTCAAAGCGGCACATAGTTCTTTCTGGGAAGAGAAACATCGTGGGAGTGGATGACAAGACAGACAATCAGAAGATTATGAAAAGTTTGATGAAATTGCTCCATTCACAGTGAATATTGACCCGAGCATCCCGTTAAATGATGAAGATTTTCCATGGCTACGACGCAAAGGGACACACGCGAAGAAAAAGTTTCACACCCAAAGATCTGGGATGTGATCGGCTTAGCTATCATCACTTTCTTCTGTGTTTCACACCCAGGAGGGAATCTCTGTAATAGTTAGGGTAGCTAGTTATGTGTTTTGGCATTTGAAACGCGAAGAAATTTTATGTGCAAGCAAATTCTTTCATGCATTTATTGATTTTTTCAGCTAAATGACTCTGAAATTGAAAAGCATTTCAAATGAACTCAGAAAAGTATGAAAGTTGGCATGGTATCATAATTTCACCCACATAGCATGTGCAAAAAAGTAGAGAGGGTTACCGCAAAAACTGGATACACTTCGTGTACAAAATGGACAATCTGTTTCGAAGTATCAGGGTTTCGGACGAAAACTCATCTGTTACAAAGGCATTTCATTTTTAAATAACTTAAGCATTACCAAATTGAATATAATGATAAAACACACTAATATTAAACATAAGAAAAAAGAATCACTGGAAAATGTATTTTTAAAGTTAAGTTATTCACAAACTAGTGATTCACACAAATTTCAAATAATTCAAATTTTAAACTATTCAAATTTAAAAACTACCGGCACTAACTGAAAGTTTCTAAAAACTATCAAAAATATTCACAAAGAAACTCTAAATACAGCAAAAAACAACTAAAAATAAATAAAACAAAATAAATAAAGAGAGAAGAAAAAACTAAATGAAAAAAGCCCACCTACCGGGCCACAGCGGCCTGCATACGACTAGAAACCCAACCTGTTGTTGGGCCAGGATGTAGGCCCGCAAGCCCAATAGGCCCCACAGGGCAGAGTAGAAGAGGTAGGCCCAGAAGGCCTGCTTTAGAGAGGAGCTCGAGACAGCAGCGGCGGCGGGGCTTATAAGCAGGTGTGAGCGCCCTTCGGCTAGCGAGGTGGGACTAAACTTCTGCGCCCCTCGCCTGGCAGCGCACCCCCTTTAGTACCGGGTCGTGGCACCAACCGGTACTAAAGGGGGGGCCTTTAGTACCGGGTCGTGGCACCAACCGGTACTAAAGGGGGGGCCTTTAGTACCGGTTGGAGCCAGTAACCGGTACTAAAGGGGGGTGCTCCCCCCCCCCCCCCCCCCGCTTGGCCTGGCCAAAACAGGCCTTTAGTACCGGTTGGTGGCTCCAACCGGTACTAAAGGTGTCCCCTATATAAGAAGCACTTCGAAATTTTTCAGTTTCTCATCTCCCACTTCTCTCTGCCGCCGCCCCGTCCCGCGCCGTCGCCGCCCCCGTGGCGCCGTCCCCGTCGACTCCGCGACGCCCCCGTCCTCGTCGCGTCGTCCCCGTCGACTCCGCGGCACCCCCGTCGCCGTCCCGGTCGCCGATCCCCTCGCTTCGCCGTCGCCGTCGCCTTTGGATCGACCTCGCCCTCGCCGTCGCCGTCGCCTCGACCTTGCCCGCGCGCACTGTGAGCCCCTCCCCCGGCCCCTCTCCTCCCTCCAATCGATCGTAGCACGCACCGGCGCCGGCGCCGGCGCCGACCGTAGCGCACACACACGCGCGCGCGCACACACACACTACATGCACACACACTCACACACACACACACACTACACACACACTAGACACGCACACACACACAATTTTTCTGTTTTTAGCTTTTAGTTTTTTCTGTTTTTCATACAAAGTTTTAGATGAATTAATTAATTAGATTAGATTAATGTCAAATAGTATGTAGAAATGTTAGTTATAATATATATAATGTCAAATTTTATAGAAATGTTAGAAATTTTGGAAATGTTAGTTTTAGCTAGCTAGATGAATTAGATTAATTTCAAATTGTTAGACGATGATCGATGTTTTTTTATTTTCTTATATTTTTAGTTATAAAATTTAGAATTTGCATATATGAAATCATCACAATCCATCATTTAAAAAATGTTACTTTACTTTTGCGGCATATAGTGTTTTGTTGTCGACGATGCCCGGCCCGCATCCTCGCCGTCGACACGTCCGCGACGACGTCCTGCTTCAAAGGACCCATGTCCGGGACTGGGCTCCGCCGGGCTGGCACTGGGAGGTGCTACCTTCAGGGGCGCGACGCTTGGTGAGGAACCCGGCCCCGGGTCCCGTCGTCGACCCTCATCTCCTTTGGTGGCATTCACGTGGGCCACTTTCGGTGCGGAGGGAGCCGGCCCCGCCGGAGGTGGTACGTCGCCGTGTCAGGGAGGAGGACGAGCACGTCCATCACTACATGGCTGCTATGGACGTCAGGTTCTCCAATACCTGGCAGGTTCTTTGGGGAGATCACCCGAGCTATGATCCAGTGATGGTTCCTTCTCTTTGGGTGTCCACCGCCCGCACCTCAGGAAGCGCGAGTGGCCTAGATTACTCTGTACTATTCGATCTTTATTAGCTTGCTAGCTAGCTAGCTAGTGATGTATTCAATATTATATCTATTATTCGAGATGATGTATTCGAGATTATATCTATTATTCGAGACGATGTATTCGAGATTATATCTATTATTCGAGATTATACTAAATTGTTTTATATTTCTTTTGGCATAGTTAAATAAAAGCTATGGCGGACAATACCGACAGAGAGAGAGAACAAACCATGCTCGATATCATACGCGGGCCAGATGATGATCAGAATGAAGAAGATTTTGACGGCTCCGAATTTCTAAACAACACCGGAGAGGGTGATATGATATTCGATCGCGACGACCGAGAAGATGAAGTCATGAACTACGACGAAGAACATGTTGATCCTTAAACAACAAACACCGGCGAGGTATATATATATATATTTATATAAGCAGGAATCTGGTGATCATCGCATGTTTTAAATGAGTTGAAGATATATTAACGAATCGATCTTTCTTCTTTCAGTCATCCGGATCGAGCAAATCTTCAGGCAAAAGGACGAAACGAGGCCCGAACAAAAAGTTGAAGGAGGGCGTAAAGTACAATATCGAGGCAATCAGACCTAATGGCGAACCATTAGCGCCTAAGAAGATCGCGGACAAGTTCTTTCGTCAGTGCGGAGTTATTGTGAAGGACCAACTCCCGATCTCCCTTCAAGAATGGAGAAAGCCAGCAAATCCACGTCCAGATGTTACTTTTGTCGACGAGAATCAAAAAAATCTGCTTTGGGATACTCTCATGGAACATTTCACCTTACCAGATAATTTCATAGAAGCAGACGTGCGGAAAGTCAAGGACGCTGCTCTTAGGAAGATGGCGGTTGCATTCAAGAACCACAAGAGAATGACGTGGGAGAAGTACGTCAAGGGAGGAAGGAAGACTCCAGTATTCAAGGGGATAGTAGAGAATCAAAGTGCTCATTGGGACGATTTCGTGAAATTCAAGGATTCAGAATTAGCTAAGGAACGGTCGAGAATAAACAAGAAGAATGCCGAAAAAAAGGATAAGTTCCATAAGCTGGGGCCAGGTGGCTACGCGGTGGCAATGCCTAAGTGGGATAAGTCTGAGAAAGAGATGGAGGATGCAGGTGTCACTCCGGTTAGTAAGAGATGGCCCCCCAGGTGCAGGACTTGGTTCTATGCGCATGGGGGGGAGTTGGACCCGAAGACAGGCAATGTTTCGACGAAGGCATGTCTGAACGGAGCCGACGATGCGCTACTTGTTGCAATAGAAGAGGCTCGATCGGGGGTGTTCCAGCCCAACAGAGAGAACGACGAGCTTACGCGTGCCCTGGGAAATCCTGAACACCCGGGAAGAACACGAGGCAAGGGCGCTATTCCATGGTATGAGGGGTTTTCGGACTGGAACGCCGACTACAGAACCCGTGCGAGAAAGAAGATTGCGGAGGAGAAGAAGAGGAAGATGGAGGAGGAGCAAAGGAAGCTCGACTATGAACGCCTTCAAGGCCTAGAAGCAAGTCAAGCGGAATTGGCAGCTAAATTCCAGCGGCAGCAGGAGCAGATCGACTCACTTAGCCAGCAAAGGGGGTCTCAGCAGCTGCAGCAGCTAGCGGATGATCCAGCATTGGATACCACCGCCCCATCCATGCCGAGAAGCAGCGTGGGTTCCGCCCCGGGCGACGCAGTAGTGCTGGATAGATACCCCGTGGATGACATCACGGAGAACACTAACTGCGAGCTACACTTCAAAATGAAGAACATATCCATGAAGGTGGCGGACGCCGTTGCTTTTTCAAATTCCCCCGAGGCAACCTTCCATTGCAACCCGATTCCAGCGGGCTATGCTCGTGTCTTGGTTGATGAGGTGGTGGACCAATATTCGGGGCTAGAGCTTGACATTCCTGGAGGTGATGAGGAGCACACACTCGGAGATGCCAAACATCGTATCATCCTATGGAGAAAGGATTGCATTATTTTTCGAAGGCCACCGACACCGCGTCACCCGACTCCTCGTCAAAGTCTGCCACCGAGTCAGCAGACTCCCGCTCCTCCAAGTCCACCAACGCGTGAGGCCACTCCTCCTCCAAGTCCGGCAAAGTGTCAAGCCACTCCTCCTCCAAGTCCGACACAGCGTCAGACGTCCACTCCTCCTCCAATTCCGGCACAGCTTCAGGCCACTCCTCCTCGTCCAACTCAGCCCCGTCAGCCGTCTCCGCCGCCTCAGCAATCGCAGAAGAGACACCCCGCAGCTATGGTGCGTAGCGGTACCAGTCGAGGTCATAGTACAGGAAGTACAGGCGGAGGCAAGCGATATAAATATGGTCCAAACCTCACTACTCCTCTTCCTGTGAGGGCTTACGACAGGACCGAGGAGCAAACCAATGCCATAGTGCGGGCAGAAGTCGACGCCCATTTTGGACCGAAACCACCACCGCCGCCAAGGGAGAAAGTGCCTGTGGAAGTAGTTGACCACTTCATTCGTATGGCTCAACCACCAGCTCCTAAGCCTGTTGACACAGACTATGAGCGCCACATCAGGAAGTTACATCGACAACGTCTACAGAAGGAGGCGAGCTCGAGCTCGAGCAAACAACAAGCAGCTGTCGAAAAATGCGGGAAAACCGTTGCCCAGCTGGGAGAACAGGCGGCGCAATCGACCCCCCCCGCTTGTTGTGCCGACAACACGTGACAGTACGCGCGCCCAATATTATTGTGGCCAAACAGTTTACGTTCCCGAGGTGGGTGATGTGGTAATAACCCAGGAGCATATAATGCAGGCTGAAGAACTCAAGATCACTGTTGGACAACTCCTCGAGATCGAGGACATGCCTGTGATTACAGAGGAGGAAATAAAACGGAAATATGTCCGGGGCCAACCTTTGGTCAAGCCAGAAGATGTCAAGAAGCTCCCAACGAGAATGTATGAATTGCATCAATGGTACATGGACATTACCAAGAGATCCAATGGAGAGTCCCTCATGGTGTATGTCAAGAAGGATGATTACTACCATGAGAATGCTGTGGCCGTTGAGTATTCTGAACTGTTTCAGTTATACAATCAAGACGCACTCGACAAATCTATCGTCAGTTGCTATTGTCTGTAAGTGATTTCTTTCTGTAATTTAAGTCTCAAGCTAGCTGTAGTGATCCTTTTGATCAATCATTACCTGTAATTATCCTCACTATATTCTTTTCTGTGGTATTATGCAGGATGAAGATGTATGAAATGAGAAAAGGTGGACGCTATGGCATTGGGTTCATTGACCCAAACACCGTTAATCAATACACATGGAAAATGAGCAAGTATTATGAAAAGCAGGTAGAGGACAGCATGCTAGAGTTCTTGAAGCGCCTCAAATACAATGAAGATATACTACTTCCTTACAACTTCGAGTGAGTCACACTTTCTTGTACTACAAATTCTCTGTTTTTGCCTACTAGCTAGCTACATGTTTTTGCTTACATATGCCCGCTTAATTAAGACATGCAAACGTGTGTGCATGCAGATTTCACTGGATCTTGTGTATCATTAAAGTTGACGCCGGAATAGTTGAAATACTGGACTCGCTACTCAAAGCAAATAGTGACTACAACATCTTGTATGGGATAGTCAACATGTAATTTCAATCATTATTAACTATATATCTCGGCCTATTTACTTCGTCATTTCATGATATGAACTATTTAATAACCCCTTTATTCATTTTCTTTGTCGGCGGGCAGGGCTTGGGCAAGGTTCATCAGCGTCACGGAAGGCGAATGGAAACCACAGCTGAAATGGTTTCGATCCAAGGTAAGTAATTAAGTAGTACTAGCTAGCTAGCTAGCTAGCTGCCATCTCTTTAATTATCATGCTTGATTAATTATTATCTGATCAAATTAAATTCCATTCTCGTAATAAAGGCCCTGAAGCAGGTGCAGGGGACTAATCTGTGTGCATACTGCGTTTGCGAGAACATTCGCATGATGGCGTCCGAAAGGAGCAGATCTCAAAGACAGGAATGGGTACGCTTGTCAGAACACTATTCACAATTTTTACACCATTATCGATATCTAGTCACACAACTAATACACATGCATATTGATCTCCTTCTTAACAGTTCAAAGAGGTGCGGGACAAGCTCCTAGAAACGGAGCGTGTAGAAGCACTTCAAGAGGAAATAGCGGGATTTTTGCTCGACCAGGTCATAAATCCGAAGGGAGAATACTATTGCCCGCTACCGCCCCCATCGAACATGTCATGAACCACTTCCAATTGTCATCGTGTGCTCCGAAGGCACCAATTAGGCTAATGCCACTGGCTCCGAAGGCAACATGCATATGTAGGAGAAATTGTATATAGCTATACATGTGTGTATGTGTAAATTAATATGGTGGTTTGTGAGACATTGATGATATATATATGATTGGTTCTACTAGAAATTCTATTTATATATATATGCATAACGTGTACAATGTGTAGTACCGTAAAATACCAGCAAACGAAAAAGAATTAAAATGGAAAACACAAAATTAAATGAAAAAGAAATCATAAAACCAAAAATCCCCCAAACATTTTAGTACCGGTTGGTGTTACCAACTGGTACTAAAGGGCTCCCGGCCCCCGGAGCTGGCTCGTGCCACGTGGTTGCCGTTTAGCAAAGGTTCGTGCTGAACCGGTACTAAAGGGGGGGGCCTTTAGTGCCGAAATGTTAGTGCTGGTTCCGAAACCGGCACTAAAGGGCCTTACGAACCGGTGCTAATGGCCCCTTTTCTACTAGTGCAAGGCCATTGGTCCCGGTTGGTGGCACCAACCGGGACTAAAGGGGGCATTGGTCACGGTTCGTGGCACCAACCGTGACCATTGCCCCCCTTTAGTCCCGGTTGGTGGCACCAACCGGGACTAACGGGGGCATTGGTCACGGTTCGTGGCACCAACCGTGACCATTGCCCCCCTTTAGTCCCGGTTGGTGCCACCAACCGGGACTAAAGGGGGCATTGGTCACGGTTCGTGGCACCAACCGTGACCATTGCCCCCTTTAGTCCTGGTTGGTGCCACCAACCGGGACCAATGGCCTTCGCTTCCCGCCCTTTGGGCTGCCGAAAAGAGGCCTTTGGTCTCGGTTGGTGGCACCAACCGGGACTAATGCCCACCTTTGGTCCCGGTTGCTGCCACGAACCGGGACTAAAGGCTCTGCTATATAAGCCCACACTTTGGAAATTTTCGCCAACTGCTCGTCCTCCTCGTCGCCGTCGCCGCGCCCTGCCCCGTCGCCGTCGCTGCGCCCTGCCCCATCGCCGTCACCGTCGCCGCGCCCTGTCGCTGTCGTCGTCGTGCCCTCCTGCCCGTCGCCGGCCGCCCTGCCCCAAGCTCGCTGCCGTCCGCCCTGCCCCGAGCCCCACCACCTCGATCGTCCCCGTCGCCGTGTGCCGCCCCGAGCCCGCGGCCGTCCCCGTCGCCGTGTGCCACCCCGAGCCCGTCGTCCCCGTCACCACGTGCCGCCCCGCGCACGCCGTCCCCGTCGCCGGCATCCCCGAGCCCGCCGTCCTCCTTTCCCGTCGCTGGCCTCCTCTCCCTGTCGCTGCCCGCCCCCAGTGAGCTCCCCCCTTTCCCATCCCCGTCGCCGACGATGCCACCCATTGCCGCCGCTGCTCTTTTTTCATATATGGAAAAGTTACATTTTTAGAAAATCATCTATATATGTTCAAAAAAGTTCTATATGAATGTGGCTATATATATATGTTCAGAAAAGTTCTATATGTATGTGGCTATGTATGTGTATGTGGCTATGTGAATATGCAAAGAAGAGGAGATGAAGAAGATGATATATTTTCTTATTCGTGGGTGTGTCGAGAGGGTCATCGATAACTTTAGTGAATTTTAGGTTATTTTCATTTTAGGTCATTTTAGGTCGTGGGTGTGTCGAGAGGGCGGCCAAGTGGTCGAGGGTCATCGAACATGAGAGGGAGGATGATAGATGATGATGAGGGGGGGAGGGGGGACGTCGGACATTCATGAGAGAGGCGGGGAAGAAGGGGAAGAAGAGGGAGAAGAAGAGGGGGTCGAGAGGGGGTCTAGGGTCGCCGAGGGGTCGAGGGTCGTCGAACATGAGAGGAGGAAGAGGATAAAAAAAGAAGAGGAATAAGAAAAGAAAAAAGAGGAGAAGAAAGAATAGAGGAGAAGATCTCCTCTATTCTTTCTTCTCCTCTTTTTTTTCTTCTTCTTCCTCTTTTTTTTATCGGGAACGAGGGTCGTCGAGGGTCGTCGAGCGGTAGAGGAAGAAGAGGATAAAAAAGAAGAGGAAGAAAAAAAAGAGAGGGGTCGACGGTCGCCTAGGGGTCGAGGGTCAAGAGGGGGTCTAGGGTCGCCGAGAGGGGAGAGGAAGACGAGGAGAAATAAATAAGAAGAAGAAAAAAGAAGAAAAAGAAGAGGAGAAGAAGAAAGGAATAGAGGAGAAGAAGAGAAAAATAGAATATATATTCTATTTTCTCTTTTCTCCTCTATTCCTTTCTTCTTCTCCTATTTTTTTCTTCTTTTTTTTCTTCGACACGTGGGGGGGGGTCAAGAACGTCGGACATTCATGAGAGAGGCGAGGAAGAAGGGGAAGAATAGGGAGAAGAAGAGGAGAGGAAGAAGAGGATGTCTTCTCCTCTATTCTTTCTTCTCTTCTTTTTTCTTCTTCTTCTTCCTCTTTATTTTATCGGGAACGAGGGTCGTCGAGAGGGTCGCCGAGCGGTAGAGGGGAAACCCTAAATAGAAGTATCGTCGGTGTGAGATACATGTACCGTCGGTGTCGGACACTACATCCACATCCCACAAGTGGCGCGGGCTTCGACGCCCACGTCACTTGTGAGACGTGGATGTAGTGTCCGACACCGACGGCCACATGTATCTCACACCCACGATACTTGCTAGCTATTTAGGGTTTCCTCTACCGAAAAGAAGAGGAGAAATAAATAAGAAAAAGAAAAAAGAAGAAAAAGAAGAGGAGAAGAAGAAAGGAATAGTGGAGAAGAAGAGAAAATAGAATATATTCTATTTTCTCTTCTTCTCCACTATTCCTTTCTTCTTCTCCTCTTTTTTTTCTTCTTTTTTTTCTTCGATCTTCTCCTCTAGCCATTCCTTTCTTCTTCTCCTCTATTTTCTTCTTCTTCCTCTTCTTCTTCTTCTTCTTCTTCTTCTTCTTCTTCTTCTTCTTCTTCTTCTTAATTTTTATCGGGAACGAGGGTGTCGAGGATTGCCGAGGGGTCGAGGGTCGGGAACTAGGGTAGAGGGTCGAGGGTCGTTAAGGGGTCAAGGGTCGAGGGTTTTAGGGTCGAGGGTTCGAGGGTTCTATAGGGTCGAGGGTTCCAGCAGGGTCGTCTAGGGGTCGAGGGTTCCAGGGTCGTCGAGGGTTCGAGGGGTCGAGGATCGCCGAGGGGTCGAGAGAGGTTTCCTAGTGTCAAAGTATTAAAGAAATCCATGCCTTCATCATTAGCCGGAAGTAACCAGGGCATGTTGGTACGAAGTTCTGCAAAGTTGTTCTGGAATGGAGTCCCGGATAGAATAATCCGCCTTTTGGTACGAATTCAGCAAAGGCCTTCCAAATAGCGATATTCGGAAGGCTCTTGCTGAACTTTGTACCAAAAAGCGAATTATCCTATCTAGGACTCCGTTCCAGACCAACTTTGAAGAGCTTCGTACCATCATGCACATGTTACTTTCGCCTGATGATGAAGACATGGTTTTGTTGAATCCTTTGACACTACGCAACCTCCCGACCCCTCGGCGATCCTCTCGAACATGAGAGGAAGAAGAGGATAAAAAAAGAAGAGGAAGAAGAAAAAAAAGAGGAGAAGAAAGAATAGAGGAGTTCTTCTCCTCTATTCTTTCTTCTCCTCTTTTTTTCCTTCTTCTTCCTCTTTTTTTTATCGGGAACGAGGGTCGTTGAGGGACATAGATGTAGTGTCGTCGTTGTCGATATATACCCCCTCCCGGTAGCTTGCTATGATTAGGTAGCTAGTTGTACGTTTGGCACTAATATATCCATCTGTCATGTTTGAATAATAATTGCCATGTTGTAAATATTTGTAGGGACTATGGACATCGCTCGAGACGAAGCAAAAGAAGCGTTGTTGAGGGAGATAATCGCAGAAGGAAGTGATGCCGTCTCGTTGTTTCTCAACGACACCGATGGTCTGGAAGGAGAGGGTGAACAAGCTGGCTACGGTGACCTAATGCCGGTGTAAGAAGAACATGAGGACGGCTCCGGTGACCCAATGCCGGTGCAAGAAGGAGACCGTGATGACGGCTCCGATGACCGAACCGAGTCCGGCCAGGTATATATATTAGTTAAGCCTATGCTGACTAGCTGATTGATGCATTCATTGTTTTGGTATGTACACATATTAATTAAGTCTTTGTTCTTTTTTCTAGCCCTCTGCATCGAGCACAACTTCGGTAAAGAGACGAGGCCCGAAGAAAAAGTTGAGCTCGGATGAAAAGCTTGAGATCACAGCAATCGCGCCCGACGGCCAACCTATTGAACCCCTCCGGACAAAGAGCGCATTTGTTGCTCAGTGCGGGGTTCTGGTTAGGGACAAGATCCCGATAAGCATCCAGCAATGGTTTAAGCCGGCTACAGAAGACCCTGAGGTGTCTTATGTCAATGATATGCAGAAAAATGATCTTTGGACTGAGCTGAAGTCAAATTTCACCCTACCGCCAGAGGATAATCCAGAGAACCCAGTTAAAGAGAAATTAATCAAGTCTTTTGCTCTGAAGAGGATGGCAAAACTATTCAGGAGGTGGAAGAAAGAGCTAAATAAGTTTGTCGAAAATAATGAGACACCAGAATTCAAGGGAAGATATGAGAAGATCAGAGATCACTGGCCCGCATTTGTGGCCCACAAGACATCGGAAAAGAGTAAGAAGATGTCGGAGACAAACAAGCAAAATGCTGCGAAGAAGAAGCTTCACCATCGCACGGGGTCAGGTGGCTACCTCGTAGCCCGGCCTAAGTGGTCCAACATTGAGAATGATCTGGTTCATAAAGGGATCGAACCAGAGACAAATGACTGGCCAGACCGTTGCCGGACTTGGTTCTTCGGGGCTGGCGGAACCTTGGACCCTGAAACAGGGAAGTGCATTTCGATGAACGATCAAATGGACATACCAGTCAGTAAGCTTAAGCAGTATATCGAAGCAGCGCAGGAAGGGACGTTCTTTCCAGACAGAGAGAACGACGGGCTCACAATGGCCCTCGGGAATCCTGAGCACCCTGGATGGACACGAGGCACGCCAGGCTCCATTCCGTGGAAGGTTGGGTTTCCGGACGCAGGCGGTTACAAATCCCATGAGAGGAGGAAAAAAGTGCAGCAGACCCAAATGCAGGCGCTGCAAGCAAGGGTAGACGCGATAGAGGAACGAGAAGCAAATCACAGCAAACGTACTGCCGAAGCCTCCCCCGAAGCTACCCCGCCATCTCAGCGCAGAAGCAGCGTGGCTTCCACCGAGCTGCTTCAGCCGGAGCATGCCTTGACGGCTCCTGCCAGCTATCCCGTGGATGCTATCACGGAGTCTCAAAATTGCCACCTTATGACGCAATGGATGAATTTGAAGGTCAAGGCGGCTGTTGGCTCTGTTTATCCTACTGAACCCGGCGCAACTTTTCACTGCCGGCCGATTCCAGAAGGATATGCTAGGGTGATGGTGGATTAGATAACGGAGGGATTTGAGGACCTCCAGCTTGACCACCCTATCGGTGAAGGGGAGACTCGGCTGGGGTCTGCTCTGAAGACTCCATGCTTATGGCGGAAGGAGCTCATCAACCTTCCGAACTGGACGCCTCCGCCTCCTCCTCCTCCGGCGAGTCAGGGCACTCCGCCTCCTCCACCGCCTCCTCCTCCGGCGAGTGACGACTAGGGCCCTCGGCTGGCTCCTTCTCCGGCGCGTGGCGGCACTCCGCCTCCTTCTCCGCCTGCGCCGACGCGCCCGAGCAGCCAGCCTCCTCCTTCTCTGCCTCGTCAGCAAGGGCGGAAGAGACCTGCCGCCGCTCCAGCTGCTCTGGCGCGTCGTAGTCCTTCTCCTCCGCCTCTTAAGAAAGTAAAGAAGACAACCGCTCCGTCTGCTCGGTCGGCGTCTAGCAGTACAACCAGAGGCGGGAGGACATACAGATTCGGTCCTTCTCTGAAGACTCCAGAGAAGTTACCATACGAGAGGACCCAGGAGGAGAACGCCGAGATCGCGCGAGAAGAAGTGAGGAAATTCTTTCAAGGGGTGAAAGCAAAGAAACATCCACCTCCGGAGGAGAAGGTAGATCAGGTGAAAGTGAAGCGCACTCTGGCTGCCCTGACAAAACCACCGAAGTCTGATCCGCCGAAAGGAAACTATGACCGCATTATTGGAAAGGAATTTGCCGAAGCGGAGCGGTCTGGAAGTACTGTCAGTGATCAAAGGCTGAAAGAACGACGAGCTGGGAAACAAATTGCCCGGCTCGGCGAACAAGCGAAGCAATCATGCCCCCCGCTCAAGGTGCCTAGCCACAACGTCGCTAATGATCCGAGGATGGTGCCCGGTTATAGCAATCTTGCAGATTACCTGCCCGACGAAGTACATTATGAACCCATGGAGATGCAGATACAAAGATACGAGTAAGGGAAGCCTCTCGTCAAAGATGAAAGATCTCTATCAACAATGATGCGAAGATTGCATGATTGGTACTTGAAAATCTGCAGAGACTCTGGGGGGAGGAGTACTTTGTATTTGAAAGTTAAAAAGGAGCATGACCTCGTTGGAATTGATCTGTTGCCTGTTCCATTTGAGGAGTTCTATCAGTTTTTCAATCAATTGGCCCTCGATAAAACAACGGTCGCCTGCTACTGTCTGTAAGTAGTACTACTTCTATCATTAAGTTTCTCTATATAGCTTAGCTCTTTCATTGCATGTATTTATAATCATCCTCACTATATTATGCAGATTGAAGATCGTCGAATTGAAGAAAAGACAAGTCGGTGATATTGGGTTCATTAACACATATCTCATAGATGCAACTCAGGTTAAATTTCATGCCGCAGATACCGAGGCCAGCATGCTACAATCGTTGATAATAAATGAAAACAAAGATATAATACTCTTTCCTTACAACTTCAAGTGAGTGTTACTGTCTTGTGCGTATTCGATTTCCCTTATATATTAGTCAAGGTTATAGTAATGTAATTGATGAGTTATGCATGCGTGTGCAGTTTCCACTATATTCTCCTACATATTAAGCTTGAGCAGGGACTAGTAACCGTCTTAGACTCAAGACGAAAAGATCCCAAGGACTATGCAGACATGACTCAAATACTCGAGAAGTAAGTTAAATCGATCATTATCCACCATATCAGCAACTTTGTTCATTTCCTAATATATCAAGTAATTGTTTTCTTTATCCGGCAGGGTTTGGAGAAAATTCACCAGGAAAGCTCCGGGACTGCCGAAGGAGCTGCAATTTAGACACCCGAAAGTAAGTACTAGCTATAGTAGCATTTTAAGCGCATCCACTAGTCATTCAAGCGCTAGTTTCATCAATACCATTTGGCATTCTTGCTTATCAGTTTGATTAACCTCTATTTCTTGTAAAGTGGTTGTGGCAGGAACAAGGGAATGCTTTCTGTGGATACTATATTTGCGAGTCCATCCGCCACACGACCTGTGAGCGGGGCTACACTGACGAACAATATGAAGTACGTAAATAACAACATTCACAATTTTATTTTATTACCATCATTTGTGTTGAGTTTCATTCATTCATATATATATGTATTGACCCCCTTCTTTAAATTAGATGTTTCGGAAGCGGGATGAACTCCTAGCACCAGCTCGCATGCGAGCAATTCAAGAGGAATTGGCGGCATTCTTTCTTGACCACGTGATCCCTGAAGACGGAGAATTCTATGTTGACCCTGAGTCCGTATGATTATATTTGTAAGAGATAATTATTGTATATATGTAGCCGGTAGTGTCAGATAGATATACGAGAACTTGTTGTTCGACCAATCTCTCGGAGAAAGAGAGGTGGTCGATATCACTTCTCTCTGTACGCATATATGTTCATCATGATCTTCTGTTTTCTTCGTTTGCTTACTAGCTAGCCAGCGTGTCTAATCCTCTCTATACGTATGTATAGTACGTAGCGTCGACCAAGCACGGACATAAGAGAGGACACTTCTCTCTATTAATTATAGCTAGCTAACACAATATATGAAACACCTAAATTAACCCCCCAAAACCCCCAACCCCCCTCCCTCTTTCAAAAAAAAACAAAAACCCCAGCCACAGAAATGTTGACGCGTGGATGCCTATTGGTCCCGGTTGGTGCCACCAACCGGGACCAAAGGGTCTCCTGACTGGGCTCTGCGCACTGCCCACGTGGAGGCCCATCAGTCCCGGTTCTGGACTGAACCGGGACTAAAGGGTCGAGGCATTAGTACCGACACTTTAGTCCCGGTTCAGGAACCGGGACTAAAGGCCCTTACGAACCGGGACTATAGGCCCTTTTTCTACCAGTGACGGGAGTCGACCTTCTAACGCTGCCGCATACAATTCAACCATTGTTTGAACTAACCGGACGAAATTCATGCAAACACGACGGATTTCATCAATGTTTGGATAGAAAATAGCACAAATCATCCATACATAGCATGCAAATAAAGTCCAGTAAAATAATATTCAAATTAAACAAGATTAACCAAATATTCAACTAGCTTTTCTTGAACGAATCATGTTGTCCCACACATACTGCCCCTTCAGTTTCATCCAGCAGTGTATACATGTAAATGATTGTCCCTCTATCATGTGGTACATTACGACAACGCGTATGGGCTGCATAATGTGTAGAGCAACATTGCAAGAATGAATGAATCAACACGTTGAGTAAGAAGAAGCAAAACTTACGATCTCTTCGGCTGCTGCGCTCAATGGCCAGCTGCCCTCCAACATATCAACGGTGCCACAAAACTTGGTGACTTTGTTTGGATCATGTACCATCGATACAATAACGATCTCACATTGCGATCATGGATGATGTGTATGTTGTAGGGTCCAATGTGCTTTTGCGCGTGAAACGAATCATGCATGCACTGCCAGAACGGCCCCCTCTGCTCCTGCCTACAAAGTCCGCGAATATGGCCAACCAAGCATCGCACAACAACTCATCCATCATGGTCGAGTAGCCCGCCATCCTTCGTACTCTAAAATAATGACATGGCGTCCGAAAATAAGCTAAATGGCATTTGACCAAACATCTATCGGGTGTGATGACTGCTATGGATGAATCCGAAGGGGGGGGGGTGGGTGGTGTACCTGCCTACAAACAGGGTTCTGGGTGGATGATGCCGTCGTAAAAGGCGAGCGGGCGCGTCGGTACTTGTTGCGGAGGTCCGGCAATGCCTGTGTGCCGGCCGAAGAGGTACAGTGGCGCGGCGGAGGAGGATGATGCGGATGCAAAGTAAGGGGAAGAATGGCCGGATTGGAAGAAAATAGGACCGGGAGGGGGGATTTAGTGGCCCGGGGGTGTCAGAGTCCTAGGTGTATGTTGTACGGACTCCAACAAAGCCACCAACTCTCTATTTTGCGGAAAAAAATGCGTCTAGACCGGTCGGTGGACCGACACAGGCCCGCGTTGGAGGGCACCACACGTTTGGACCATGCAGTCCGAACGTACGCAGGCAGTTTCAGGGTCAATGTTGGAGATGTCCTCAGTTAGTGCACAATCTAGTCAATGGTACTATACTTTCTACCATGCAAATTTTATTAATAGTACTAACTGGGCACAATTTTCTACCCTTGTAGACACGGCACGAATCAAGAAATTCATGTATCTGAGATTCGTTTCAAGTTTAAGCTTAGACTTACACGCATGCATCCTAGTACTATTTTGTGGACTAAGAGTAGACACAAGTCAGTTTCACTGCACGTGGCATTGCTTGACATACCTTTCTTAAATAAACAAAAGAAAAGGTCGCATTTGTGGTGATTGAGAAGATACTTTGAGTGTGCAGCTAAGCTACTAGGCGAGAAAGCAATCTGGTCAATACACGGCACAAGCGAGGAAACTCGTGTACCTAGGATACGTTTCAAGTTTGAGCTTAGACTGGCATGCATGCAGGTTACTCTTAGTCTTTTCTTTTGTGGACTAAGAGTAGACAGAAGTAAGTTTCATTGCATGTGGCCTAACAGTGGGCATATTATTCGTATTGGTTTCACATTTAGTCACTGCCAATATTCTGATTTTAGTCAGTGAATGATTGGTCTATATTCTCTGCACTATTCATAATGCACGTGACCATGTAGAGGCTGCGCCATTTTCGATTGCTACTCCAGTGTACAGAATGTCACTTTGGTAGACGACCTCTAGTGAGCCCTATATTTTAAATAGTGTCAAAATAGTTTTCTTTTTAAGTTTTAAAATATTCCGAAAAAAATCAACCTTCATATGGATGTACATTACACACGCAAATTCTGATGATGATGACATAAGTTTTTGTTTGACATGGATAGCCATATGAGTTACACAAAAATGACAAAATCCATGATTTTGAAAAGAGAAACGGTGCATGCATTATTCACTATTTAGAAATCACCATTGTGTTATTTTTATATAGCTCACATGTTTACTTATTTCATATCAACAAATTTAACACGTGTAATATACATTCATGTGTTCATATAGAATTATTTTTGGAATATTTTGAAACTTTAAATCTTTTTTTAATTATTTAAAATAAGGTCCTCCAATACACCTGTGCTTTAAAAATCAACTGTCGATTCATGTTTTCAACATGCATTGCTACTAATCGTGCCCGACTTGGATTAGTGCTACTCAAGTGAGTGAGACCAAGACTGCGAGTGACAGCACGTGAACGACGACTTGGCTTGCTCTTTTCTTTCTTTCTTTTTTAATGTTCTGATTGCTCATTACTGCTACTCCAGTGTCGTTTTCGATTACTAAGACATGCATGCGAGTGTGACGTCCTTGTCTCCTGTATCGACTTCACGGTCAACAATGCCGCCGCAAAGAAGAAGGTCACAGAAGAGGCCGAAGCCGCTGCGGCCTTAGCCTGGCCTATTGAAGGATATAATTTGTTCATCCACTATTTGCTTATTCATATGCTAGCCGTATATGTTATGCTCATAAATGTTTTGGTTCTATGCTATATACATACACACTCGGTGTGAGTTGCATACCGTGAATGTCATATTTATTATCTATTTGTGAATTAGATTAATGAAAAATGTGCTAATATAACCAGCACCTTGTATATATGGATGAAGGGAGTAAATAAGAGAGTTTGTAGTGAGTGGGAAGATGCTTTCAGTGCACAGTTGGGTTGTAGGTGGATAACAATCTAGTCAATGGTACTATACTTTCTACCACGCAAATTTTATTAATATTGCTAACTGGGCACAATTTTCTAGCCTACTAGACACGTCACGAGCGAAGAAACTCGTGTAACTAAGTTCCGTTTCAAGTTTAAGCTTTTTTTTTTAAACGAGGCAAAAGATTTGCCATTTTCATTGATTAAGCAGAAGAGAGTGGCGCGGTTAATTAGAGGAAAACCGGGCAAAACCTAGATTACAACCCCCACGGGGCACGCACGGACGACCTGGCCACAAATGCCAAACAATCGACCGAAGTGTCGAGGACATGGCAGCTCCGATTTTGCTGAAGAGCTTCACGTGGGAAAGTTGCAAGCCTCGCACCGACCTAGTCCAAAGCAACACCAGGGGAGCACCGCCCGCTGAAAACCACCCTCATGGAGTCATTGTTGCCGCCGTGGCACCACCAACCGCAGCTCCGACTTCTCTGTAACAGCGCGAAACCAGCATAGGCGCACCCATTGGCGCACTGGACCGTCGACATCAGAAGGACAAGCCGCGACCCAGCTCTGCTCTCCACCATCGTCGTCGCCACACGAGTCGCAACGCCAAACCACCCACATCACCGGACGGACACCAGCCGACCGCAATGCTGTGCACGTCCAGCC
Source organism: Triticum urartu (assembly GCF_056163025.1). Classification (NCBI taxonomy): domain Eukaryota; kingdom Viridiplantae; phylum Streptophyta; class Magnoliopsida; order Poales; family Poaceae; genus Triticum; species Triticum urartu. Next base: position 6,521,240 of record NC_141877.1, read on the forward strand.
CGCGGGAAGCACCAAAGGAACCAATATCTTCAAGACTGCGCCCTAAAGAGGGAAAACAACGCTGAAGACGACGCCGCCGCCCGACCCTGCAGCAGGATCATGGCTTTCACCTGAAGATCTTGATTCGGGAGTTGAGGATGCGCAGATCTCCCCGACGACGCCTCCAAGGAGGATAGCGACGCCCACAGGCGCCGTCGCCGCCGGCCGGCAAGCACCGGCTAGGCTTTCACCCAGAGTAGCACAACCACCACTCCCACGCAGTACCTCCGCTGGTCCACGCACCCCAACGCAGCGAGCACGCCAACGCTACACCGGGCCACCTCCTTCCTCGTCGCCGACAAACGCAGACGAGCCAGAATAGACCAATCCCAGTCAGATCTGGCACCCACACTCGCTGCACCGCTGTGAGCCGCCCACAACCATCGTATCACCTGAGCCGGAGGGGAGGGCTGCCACCCCGCCCCTGATCCGCCAGGCCGAGCCGCCGAACGGCCCCACGAAGCCCTCCACACCGAGCCACCGACGCAGACGAGCCGGATCCAGCCGCAGCCGGCCAGATCCACAGGCCGCCACCTCCTGCACACGCAACGCGCTGAGACGGCAGGAACCGAGAAGCGCAAGGAGCGCGTGAAGCCGATGCGACTCGACGCCCAGGCAGACCACGGCAGCGCCGGAGCAGCCACACGGCGCAGCAGAGAGGAGCCGAGCCTCCCCCACCGCGAGACCCCACCGCCAGGCAGAGAGAAGGCCCCGCCGTCGCCGTCCGCCGCGCGGGCTTAGCCCGGCGGCGTCCTCCGGCGACGGCGAGGTGAGGGAAGGGGGCGGGGAGGGGGCCGGCGGCGCTGGATCTGGGATTCCGCCCGAGCCGCCCAAGAGGCGACGCGGCGGACCTTTCTCTTTCAAGTTTAAGCTTAGACTTACACGCATGCATGCTAGTACTGTTTTGTGGACTAAGAGTAGCCACAAGTCAGTTTCACTGCATGTGGCATTGCTGGACATAACTTTCTAAATTTAGTAATTAAACAAAAGGAAGGTCGTGCTTGTAGTGATTGAAAAGATGCTTTCAGTGTGTAGCTAGGGTACTATTGGAGAAAGCAATCTGGTCATCACGAGCGAGGAAACTTTCAAGTTTAAGCTTAGACTGACATGCATGCAGGTTTACTCTTAGTCTTTTCTTTTGTGGACTAAGAGTATACAGAAGTATGTTTCACGGCATGTGGGCTAAGAGTAGACATATTCTCCTTATTGGTTTCGCATTTAGTCAGTGAATGGTCAATATTTCCTGCTCTAATAATTATGCACGTGAGAGCAGCTCTAGCAGACCTTGCAAAAGCCGCAAACCCGCATAATTAATATACGGGTTCGGCCCAATTTTAAGGCCAGAACAGATCCCACATACGAGCTTGGGCCGTAAAAATATTTACCGTGGCCCGTAAACCGCCCGCCCCGACCAGTATATCTACGGGTTTGCGACGCGCTTGCGGGTCGAAACCCTATCCCCCCGCCGCCGAGCTCCGCAATTCCCCACTCCCCTCCTCACATATCTCGCCGCCGGCGAGCCCCTTCCGCCTCCAGCCGCCATGTGGGCCGCATGAGGACCTCCGGGCGCGGTTCCGGGAGCAGATCCGGCGGCGGCAGCGACCCTGAGCGTGAGCGGCGCGTCCGGTTGGACGGCGCGAGGAAGCGCAGGGCGAGGAAGTGGATCAACCGCGGCCTCTCGCTGCCGCCGAGCTTCCGCGTCCGCGAGACGGACGAATACGACCGTCGGCACGGCCATACGCCGTCCTCTGCCGCGGGCTCGTCCTCCGCGGCGAGATCTTCCTACGCCGGGAGCTCCTTCTCTTCCGGCACGGGCCTTCTCCCCGTGAAGAGGGACTGGTCGGAAGAGCCGAAGGGGATGGAGTTCGACCCCGTCAAGGAGGAGCCCGAGGAGCTCGGCCGCCGCGGAGTCGTCGGGCCGGAGGACTTCGTCGCCGATGTCGATACGGTCGCGGCCGCCATTGCCGAGCGGAGCTTGCGCGAGGAGGCGGAGCGCCGACGCCACCAAGAGGAGCTCGAAGACCTTGTGTTCCAGCAGGCGGTTCGTGGTCAACCTCGCCGCCAAGGAGAAGGATGACGAGTGGCGGCGCATCCGCGCGGAGCAGAGGGAGAAGTACATCAACCTCAGCAGCTCCGGGGAGGAGGGTTGAGCTCCTCCACGTGTCGTCCATGGCCGCGAGCTCGCCGCCATGAGATCCCCACCCCCCTCTAGTATTAGTAATGATGTAGTATGTAGTATGAACTAGTGTTTGTAGTGTTTGATCATGTAGATATATGTAGTATGTGATGAACTAGTATGGTGCAATTTCTCCCGCGAAATTGTTTTTTCAAATTATGCAGCTTCATCTACGGTTTCTGTTCGGCCGTGCTCGTTCTCGACCCGCAAATGGGATGCTCGTCAAACTGCAAACGTGTTTTGCGGGTTGGGATTTTGTGGGATCTGCTAGAGTTGCTTTGACAACGTAGAGGCTGCGACGTTTAGATTACTACTCTCGTGTAAAAAAGTCACTTCGGCACACGACCTCTAGTGAGCCCTATATTTTGAATAGTGTGAAAATAGTATTTTGAAGTTTCAATAAAATCCAAAAAATCAACATTTATATGGATGTATATTACACACATGCAAATCTGGATGATGACACAAGTTTTTTCTACATCAATAACCATGTGAGTTACACAAAAAGGACAAAATCGTGACTTTAGGAAAATGAACAGTGCATGTATTATTCACCATGTACAAATAACCATATCACCATTTTTATATAGCTCATGTGTTTACTTATTTCATCACTAAACCTTACGCATGTGTAATATACATCTATATGTTCATATATAATTCTTTTTCGAATGTTTTGAAACTTGAAATATTAATTTTTAAATATTTAAAATAAGGTCCTCCAACGCATGCATGCTTCAAAAATTCACTCTCGCTGCCAGTCCATCCCCTTCGCTTCATATCGCTCTGATATCATGTTAGAAAGGATAGGCATGGAGATTGGTGGAATTGATGTATTATTGGTTGAGCCTTGTGGGAATATATATAGGAGTATATGGCCATCTTGGAGTACAAGGCAAGATAGAATAAATCCTACGCTATCGTACGTTTCCGAAATAACCGTGATACTCAACAAACTTTAGTATAGTTACGTCGTGTCCAGCTTCCCCATTTAATCAACAACTATTGATCGTATAATTAGTATTGAATTGACTATGTTAGCTACCTACCCGCTACAAAATATGAACAATTTATGATGACTTCTTCAAAAAAAGTCATAGATTGGCCTATATCCATGATGGTTACAAAAAAAATCAGAAATCAAAAATGGGCTCACAATACATATTAGTATTCTTAGTAGGTAGTTTTAGTATGCTTTTGATGAACCCTGACAGGATTGAAGTAAACAAGTGCCCCTTGACCCACTTGTACATTTCTGCAGAATTTCAGGGAAGACAAACGGGGAAAAGAGGCGTCGAAGAATGTTTTCATCCACTATATGGATGTACTTGAGCACTTCCTTTCGTTGGACCTCTCCTTTTTATTGAAGTTTCACAACTAAGCATACGTATTGACCATTAGGTTCAAGCTTGTCAGAATCATGACTTTATGATCCGAACTAACCCCTCTGATTCTATGGTTTTAGTTCATAGGATCTACGCTTTTACGATCCTGATAGTGAAGATTCTACGATTTGTGATCCTACCATCAGAGCTCCGATCCGATTCAAAATCGCGATTCTGACAACCTTGACTAGGGTCGTACTTGTTTACTTCCATCCTGGGAGGTATTTGTGAAAACATTTTGTTTTATCTATGAAATGTATGATCAATGAACGTTCGTATAATGCAATGCAATTGTGCTGCAAGAAATGTGTTTGTTTTGTCCTTCAATGTGTCCAATTGTTCTCAACGTGTAAGCTATAGAGAAACAAAGTGCTTGTATAGAAAAAGGGTTAACAGTGAGGGCCAACAAAGCAAATCCATAACATGTAGAGTTACCACTAACGAGTAAAATCGATCAGTACCCATCGAAGATAAACTTATCGCTGACGGGTGCCCAATCAGTGCCCACCAGTGATAAGAACTATAACGATTGAAGTTTCCCTAATGACGGGCTGGAAATCTATTAGTGGTAAGGGTTTTGGTCCTGACCAAACTGATGTTTCATATAGTATTGTTAAGCACTGGAGATAACCATTTCTTGATGGGTGGTACATTTGTGGAGCATGAACCTATCCAACTGGATTCAAATCCGAATGCTCATATTTACACACTAGTTCAATAGGAATAATTTAGTGAGTTTCACAGATTTTCCCTCTTGTCTCCATCATTTTAGCCTGTGATGATCAATGCGCTCGTGTGAGCGTCTGATGTTTCTTGTAATGGAAAAAATGAAGCACCAGTAGCAGATTTTTCAGGGATAGAAATATCAAAACCATTAGTGGAATATTAAATGAATTATAAATTGATATTTTGCATTTTCTTAAATATGAATAGGACCATGTTACTATGATTTTTTTCTTCGATTCATATACAATCCAAGTATCGAAGGAGTTGATTTATTCGTCCTCTGTAACGTCGCAAACTGGCATAGATTCACTGAACTAGATATGTGTCATACAACTTCTAATCAACATAAACAATATGATGACATTAAATTTTGCATTCAAAAAACTCATATTTTGCAACCTCTTGCTAAAATGATTTATGTTTTCTTAATTTTTTTTGTTGAAGCAGAAGTAAATTGTATTTGCATTTGCATTCATATTTGAGCACATCCTAGTACTATTTGTATATGTTTACAAAAATAAAATTCTTTATATTTGATCTGGTTTGCTATAAACCCATTAGTGACTGCAGTAGCTAACTGGACCATGAAATTTTCCTCGATGGCTAATACATCAAAATACACTAGTTGAATACTCCTGCATTACCACGGGAAAGATTCAATCATACAAGAAAAAACTCCAATCATGTTACCCTCCAGCCTCCATAAGAACTGATTACCAAAAAAACTTGTTTTGAGTTAGAAGAAACAAGGCTAACAAATTTAGGAACTACAAGAAAATCATATGATATATTTGCAAACCCTAAAACAAGATGTGTCGTAAAATTCATGGAGAGAATTATTTTGAAAACCAGAGTCCTTAGGGATCTATCCGTTAATTAAGAAAATAAGAGTTGCCAAGTCAACTAACGGAAAACTAGAGGAAAACCGTCGCAACCCGTTGACCAAGCACAAACTGATCCACTACTAAGACCTCCTGCAGTAAGAGTATCATAGGTATTATTGGTGGCAATGGTATAGTAATAATTTAGAATAGAGAAGATGTTAGTACTCGATACTGACATGGAGATACAGATAACTACTCGATAAAACTTGATGTGATGTCCGGAGGCAATTTGTGGCACGCAGGTGCTGGGAAACCGACCCCATTTTTCTTTTGACTTTCACATTTGAATCTATTATATCATTTGAACCGAAAGTCCAGTTTAACTTTCGGTTGCATATTGGTATTCCTTGTGATGAGGGATTCGAAATAAGACCACTTTTGGGTATGTTTTGAGAAGTTTTCAAAACTTCACCAAGTTTCAATTACTGAAATTTAATAAATGAACGAGAAATTGCGATTAAAAACTTAAACTTCAAATCATGCAAGGAATCAAACAAGCTTGCAAATCGTGAAGCAATGATGCAGGCAGGCACGGCAGGGACTGCCCTTGCGGATTAACTGCGTGCCCTTGCGGATTTTTGTGTAATGTCGCCCAAATGTTATACTGTCTCGTGCTTGTGTACGTTGATGTATAAGATTTGCTATTGTATTGTGCTTAGTTGGTAAACAAAAGTGAAGTTGATTGCTAAATAAAAGTTTGACGTGGGTCCAACGCAGGAGTAGTCTGCATAATTTTCTTATTAGCAGCCCACGTGGTCTTGGAAGTCTGCAGCCACATCCCTCTCTGTCATGATCGTGGTCTGAGTGTACCAAAGATTTATTTGTCGCACTCGTGGTTACACCAGATTCTCCAGTTTGGTCGCACTCCTGGTTGACCCATGCATGCAGTGCTATAGCATGGCGTAATTTTCTACTCACGGCACGAGCGAGCAAGCTACGCGTAAGATACGTTTACAGTTTGAGTTTAGACTTAAATGCATGCAAGCTACTCTTTGATAGACTAAGAGTAGACAGAAGGCAGTTTCATTGCATGTGGCGTTTGTATACTTATCTTTCTTAATTAAAAATAAATAAATAAATAAAAGAGAGTTGCCAGTCAAGTTTGTAGTGATTCGCAAGATGCCTTCAGGGCATCTCCAACATTGACCCGCAAATTTGCTCTAGTATCCATCCGCGGACAGCAGGACTAGTCCATGAAAACAGATATGGAAGTCGACCATCGAACGCTGCCCGCATACAATTCGATCACTGTTTGAACTAATCAGACAAATTTCATGCAAATACGACGGATTTCATCAAAGTTTTGATAGAAACTAGCAGAAATCATCCATACACGTAGCATGGAATAAATTCTGGTAAAATAATATTCAAATTCAACGAGATTAACCAGATATTCAACTGGTTTTTCATGAACAGATCATGTCGTCCCACACATACTGCCCCTTCAACTTCATCCAACATTGTATATACGTAAATGACCGTCTCTCTATCCTGTGGTACTTACGACAACGCGTACGAGGCTGCACAATGTGTAGAACAATATTGCAGAATAAATGAATGAATCAACATGTTGACAAGAAGAAGCGAAACTTATGATCTCTTCGGCTGCCGTGTGCAATGGCCAGCTGGCCTCCAACATATAAACCGCGCCACAAAACTTGGTGACTTTGGTCTGGATCAGGGGCGGAGCTAGGCTAGCACCGGGGCCCGGGCCTGCTTCATTGCTATAGTGAATAATAGTGATAAACAGTGTGAAAACGCTACAATCAACAAAGGAATAAATCCCCACGTCCCAGACCCAGCCCCCTGGCCTGGGTCCTGTCTCCGCCACTGGTCATGGCGTACCATCGATGCGATAACGACCTCACATTGCGGTCATAGATGATGTGCATGTCGTAGGGTCCAATGTGCTTTCGCGCGTGAAACAAATCATGTACCCCACTGCCAGAACGACCCCCTTTGCTCTTGCCTACAAAGTCAGTGAATTTTGCCAACCAAGCATGGCACAACAACTCATCCTCCATGGTCGAATAGCTTGCCATCCTTCGTACTCTAAAATAACGACATGGCGTCCGAAAATAAGTAAATGGCATTTGACCGAACACCTACCGGGTGTGATGACTGGCGTGGATGAATTAAACAGGGGGGGAGGCAGTGTACCTGCCTACGAACGGGTCCTGGGTGGATGATGTCGTCGTAAAAGGCGAGCGGACACGTCAGTGCTGGTTGTGGAGGTCTGGCAATGCCTGTATGGTGGCCGAAGAGGTACTGCGGCAGCGGCGGAGCAGGAGGATGCAGATGCAAAGTAAGGCGGAGAATAGCCGGATTAGAAGAAAATGGGACCGGGAGGGGGGATTTTGTGGGACGGGGGTGTCAGTCCTACGTGTCGGTTGTCCAGACTCCGGCAAAGCCCCCCAACTTTGTCTTCATTTTGCAGGAAAAAATGCGTCCGGATCAGCCGGCGCACCGATACAGACCCACGTTCGATGTCACAACACATCTAAACCATGCAGTCTGGACGTATGCAGGCAATTTGCGGGTCATTGTTGGGATGCCCTGTCAGTGCACAATCTAGCAATGGTGCTATACTTTCTACCACGCAAATTTTATTAATAGTGCTAACTGGGCACAATTTTCTACCCTACTAGACACGTCATGAGCCAAGAATTCATGTAACTCAGATTCGTTTCAAGTTTAAGCTTGGACTTGCACGCATGCGTCCTAGTACTGTTTTGTGGACTAAGAGTAGACACAAGTCGGTTTCACTGCATGTGGCATTGCTTGACATACCATTCTATATTTCTTAAATAAACAAAAGAAGGGTCTCATTTGTAGTGATTGAGAAGATACTTTGAGTGCGCAGCTAAGCTACTAGGCGAGAAAGCAATCTGGTCAATACACGGCACAAGCGAGGAAACTCGTGTACCTAGGATACGTTTCCAGTTTAAGCTTAGACTGGCATGCATGCAGGTTACTCTAAGTCTTTTCTTTTGTGGACTAAGAATAGACAGAACACTGGTAGAAAAAGGGCCTATAGTCCCGGTTCGTAAGGGCCTTTAGTCCTGGTTCCTGAACCGGGACTAAAGTGTCGGTACTAATGCCCCGACCCTTTAGTCCCGGTTCAATCCAGAACCGGGACTGATGGGCCTTCACGTGGGCAGCGCGCAGAGCCTAGTCAGGAGACCCTTTGGTCCCGTTGGTGGCACCAACCGGGACTAACAGGCATCCACGCGTCAGCATTTCTGTGGCTGGGGTTTTTGTTTTTTTTAAGGGGGGGGGGGGGTTGGGGGTTTTGGAGGGTTAATTTAGGTGTTTCATATATTGTGTTAGCTAGCTATAATTAATAGAGAGAAGTGTCCTCTTTTATGTCCGTGCTTGGTCGACGTTACGTACTATACATACGTATAGAGAGGACTAGACATGCTGGCTAGCTAGTAAGCAAACGAAGGAAACAGAAGATCGTCATGAACATATATGCTTACAGAGAGAAGTGATATCGACCACCTCTCCTTCTCCGAGAGATTGGTCGAACAACAAGTTCTCGTATATCTATCTGACACTACCGGCTACATATATACAATAATTATCTCTTACAAATATAATCATACGGACTCAGGGTCCACATAGAATTCTCCGTCTTCAGGGATCACGTGGTCAAGAAAGAATGCCGCCAATTCCTCTTGAATTGCTCGCATGCGAGCTGGTGCTAGGAGTTCATCCCGCTTCCGAAACATCTAATTTAAAGAAGGGAGTCAATACATATATATATGAATGAATGAAACTCAACACAAATGATGATAATAAAATAAAATTGTGAATGTTGTTATTTACGTACTTCATATTGTTCGTCAGTGTAGCCCCGCTCACAGGTCGTGCGGCGGATGGACTCGCAAACATAGTATCCACAGAAATCATTCCCTTCTTCCTGCCACAACCACTTTACAAGAAATAGAGGTTAATCAAACTGATAAGCAAGAATGCCAAATGGTATTGATGAAACTAGCGCTTGAATGACTAGTAGATGCGCTTAGAATGCTACTATAGTACTTACTTTCGGGTGTCTAAATTGCAGCTCCTTCGGCAGTCCCGGAGCTTTTCTGATGAATTTTCTCCAAACCCTGCCGGACAAAGAAAACAATTACTTGATATATCAGGAAATGAACAAAGTTGCTGATATGGTGGATAATGATCGATTTAACTTACTTCTCGAGTATTTGAGTCATGTCTGCATAGTCCTGGGGATCTTTTCGTCTTGAGTCTAAGACGGTTACTAGTCCCTGCTCAAGCTTAATCTCTAGGAGAATATAGTGGAAACTGCACACGCATGCATAACTCATCAATTACATTACTATAACCTTGACTAATATATAAGGGAAACCGAATACGCACAAGACAGTAACACTCACTTGAAGTTGTAAGGAAAGAGTATTATATCTTTGTTTTCATTTATTACGAACGATCGCAGCAAGTTGGCCTCAGTAGCTGCGGCATGAAATTTAACCTGAGTTGCATCTATGAGATATGTGTTAATGAACCCAATATCACCAACTTGTCTTTTCTTCAATTCGGCGATCTTCAATCTGCATAATATAGTGAGGATGATTATAAATACATGCAATGAAAGAGATAAGCTATATAGAGAAACTTAATGACAGAAGTAGTACTACTTACAGACAGTAGCAGGCGACCGTTGTTTTATCGAGGGCCAATTGATTGAAAAACTGATAGAACTCCTCAAATGGAACAGGCAACATATCAATTCCAACGAGGTCATGCTCCTTTTTAACTTTCACATACAAAGTACTCCTCCCCCCAAAGTCTCTGCAGATTTTCAAGTACCAATCATGCAATCTTCGCATCATCGTTGATAGAGATCTTTCATCTTTGACGAGAGGCTTTCCGTACTCGTATCTTTGTATCTGCATGTCCATGGGTTCATAATGTACTTCGTCGGGCAGGTAATCTGCAAGATTGCTATAACCGGGCACCATCCTCGGATCATTAGCGACGTTGTGGCTAGGCACCTTGAGCGGGGGCACGATTGCTTCGCTTGTTCGCCGAGCTGGGCAATTTGTTTCCCAGCTCGTCGTTCTTTCAGCCTTTGATCACTGACAGTACTTCCCGACCGCTCCACTTCGGCAAATTCCTTTCGAATAATGCGCTCATAGTTTCGTTTCGGCGGAGACTTCGGTGGTTTTGTCAGGGCAGCCAGAGTGCGCTTCACTTTCACCGGATCTACCTTCTCCTCCGGAGGTGGATGTCTCTTTGCCCTCAACCCTTGAAACCAGTCATCCACTTCGGTTCGTGCGATCTCGGCGTTCTCCTCCGGGGTCCTCTCATATGGTAACTTCTCTGGAGTCTTCAGAGAAGGACCGAATCTGTATGTCCTCCCGCCTCTGGTTGTACTGCTATACGCCAACCGAGCAGACGGAGCGGTTGTCTTCTTTACTTGCTTACGAGGCGGAGGAGAAGGACTACGACGCGCCGGAGCAGCTGGAGCGGCGGCAGGTCTCTTCCGCCCTTGCTGACGAGGCGGAGAAGGAGGAGGCTGGCTGCTCGGGCGTGTCGGCGCAGGCGGAGAAGGAGGCGGAGTGCCGCCACGCACCGGAGAAGGAGCCGGCCGAGGGCCCTGATCGTCACTCGCCGGAGGAGGAGGCGGTGGAGGAGGCGGAGTGCCCTGACTCGCCGGAGGAGGAGGAGGAGGCGGAGGCGTCCAGTTCGAAAGGTTGATGAGCTCCTTCCGCCATAGGCATGGAGTCTTCAGAGTAAACCCCAGCCGAGTCTCCCCTTCACCGGTAGGGTGGTCAAGCTGGAGGTCCTCAAATCCCTCCGTTATCTCATCCACCATCACCCTAGCATATCCTTCTGGAATCGGCCGGCAGTGAAAAGTTGCGCCGGGTTCAGTAGGATAAACAGAGCCAACAGCTGCCTTGACCTTCAAATTCATCCATTGCGTCATAAGGTGGCAATTTTGAGACTCCGTGATAGCATCCACGGGATAGCTGGCAGGAGCCGTCAAGGCATGCTCCGGCTGAAGCAGCTCGGTGGAAGCCACGCTGCTTCTGCGCTGAGATGGCGGGGTAGCTTCGGGGGAGGCTTCGGCAGTACGTTTGCTGCGATTTGCTTCTCCTTCCTCTATCGCGTCTACCCTTGCTTGCAGCGCCTGCATTTGGGTTTGCTGCACTTTTTTCCTTCTCTCATGGGATTTGTAACCGCCTGCATCCGGAAACCCAACCTTCCGTGGAATGGAGCCTGGCGTGCCTCGTGTCCATCCAGGGTGCTCAGGATTCTCGAGGGCCATTGTGAGCTCATCGTTCTCTCTGTCAGGAAAGAACGTCCCTTCCTGCGCTGCTTCGATATACTGCTTAAGCTTACTGACTGGTATGTCCATTTGATCGTTCGTCCAAATGCACTTCCCTGTTACAGGGTCCAAGGTTCCGCCAGCCCCGAAGAACCAAGTCCGGCAACGGTCTGGCCAGTTAATTGTCTCTGCTTCGATCCCTTTATGAACCAGATCATTCTCAGTCTTGGACCACTTAGGCCGGGCTACGAGGTAGCCACCTGGCCCCGTGCGATGGTGAAGCTTCTTCTTCGCAGCATTTTGCTTGTTTGTCGCCGACATCTTCTTACTCTTTTCCGATGTCTTGTGGGCCACAAATGCGGGCCAGTGATCTCTGATCTTCTCATATCTGCCCTTGAATTCTGGTGTCTCATTATTTTTGACAAACTTATTCAGCTCTTTCTTCCACCTCCTGAATAGTTCTGCCATCCTCTTCAGAGCAAAAGACTTGATTAATTTCTCTTTAACTGGGTTCTCTGGATTATCCTCTAGCGGTAGGGTGAAATTTGACTTCAGCTCAGTCCAAAGATCATTTTTCTGCATATCATTGACATAAGACACCTCAGGGTCTTCTGTAGCCGGCTTAAACCATTGCTGGATGCTTATCGGGATCTTGTCCATAACCAGAACCCCGCACTGAGCAACAAATGCGCTCTTTGTCCTGAGGGGTTCAATAGGTTGGCCGTCGGGCGCGATTGCTATGATCTCAAACTTTTCATCCGAGCTCAACTTTTTCTTCGGGCCTCGTCTCTTTACCGAAGTTGTGCTCGATCCGGAGGGCTAGAAAAAAGAACAAAGACTTAATTAATATGTGTACATACCAAAACAATGAATGCATCAATCAGCTAGTCAGCATAGGCTTAACTAATATATATACCTGGCCGGACTCGGTTCGGTCACCGGAGCCGTCATCACGGTCTCCTTCTTGCACCGGCATTGGGTCACCGGAGCCGTCCTCATGTTCTTCTTCTTGCACCGGCATTAGGTCACCGTAGCCAGCTTGTTCACCCTCTCCTTTCAGACCATCGGTTTCGTTGAGAAACAACGAGATGGCATCACTTCCTTCTGCGATTATGTCCCTCAACAACGCTTCTTTTGCTTCATCTAGGGCGGTGTCCATTGTTTCTACAAATATTTACAATATGTCAATTATTATTCAAACATGACAGATGGATATATTAGTGCCAAACATAGAACTAGCTACCTAATCATAGTAAGCTATCGGGAGGGGGTATATATCGACAACGACGACAATACATCTATGTCCCTCGACAACCCTCGTTCCCGATAAAAAAAAGAGGAAGAAGAAGAAGAAAAAAAGAGGAGAAGAAAGAATAGAGGAGTTTCTCCTCTATTCTTTCTTCTCCTCTTTTTTTCTTCTTCTTCCTCTACTTTTTTTATCCTCTTCTTCCTCTCATGTTCGAGAGGATCGCCGAGGGGTCGGGAGGTTGCCTAGTGTCAAAGGATTCAACAAAACCATGTCTTCATCATTAGGCGAAAGTAACATGTGCATGATGGTACGAAGCTCTTCAAAGTTGTTCTGGAACGGAGTCCCAGATAGGATAATTCGCTTTTTGGTACAAAGTTCAGAAAGAGCCTTCCGACTATCGCTATTTGGAAGGCCTTTGCTGAATTCGTACCAAAAGGCGGATTATTCTATCCGGGACTCCATTCCAGAACAACTTTGCAGAACTTCGTACCAACATGCCCTGGTTACTTCCGGCTAATGATGAAGGTATGGATTTCTTCAATACTTTGACACTAGGAAACCTCTCTCGACCCCTCGGCGATCCTCGACCCCTCGAACCCTCGATGACCCTGGAACCCTCGACCCCTAGATGACCCTCTTCTTCCTCTCATGTTCGAGAGGATCGCCGAGGGGTCGGGAGGTTTCCTAGTGTCAAAGGATTCAACAAAACCATGCCTTCATCATTAGGCGAAAGTAACATGTGCATGATGGTACGAAGCTCTTCAAAGTTGTTCTGGAACGGAGTCCCAGATAGGATAATTCGCTTTTTGGTACAAAGTTCAGCAAGAGCCTTCCGAATATCGCTATTTGGAAGGCCTTTGCTGAATTCGTACCAAAAGGCGGATTATTCTATCCGGGACTCCATTCCAGAACAACTTTGCAGAACTTCGTACCAACATGCCCTGGTTACTTCCGGCTAATGATGAAGGCATGGATTTCTTCAATACTTTGACACTAGGAAACCTCTCTCGACCCCTCGAACCCTCGACGACCCTGGAACCCTCGACCCCTAGACGACCCTGCTGGAACCCTCGACCCTCGACCCTATAGAACCCTCGACCCTGAAACCCTCGACCCTTGACCCCTTAACGACCCTCAACCCTCTACCCTAGTTCCCGACCCTCGACCCCTCGGCGATCCTCGACACCCTCGTTCCCGATAAAAATTAAGAAGAAGAAGAAGAAGAAGAAGAAGAAGAAGAAGAAGAAGAAGAAGAAGAAGAGAAGATAGAGGAGAAGAAGAAAGGAATAGCTAGAGGAGAAGATCGAAGAAAAAAAGAAGAAAAAAAGAGGAGAAGAAGAAAGGAATAGTGGAGTATTCTATTTTCTCTTCTTCTCCACTATTCCTTTCTTCTTCTCCTCTTCTTTTTCTTCTTTGTTCTTCTTATTTATTTCTCCTCTTCTTTTCCTCTCCTCTTCTTCTTTCTTTCCTCTTCTTATTTTCTTCTTTCCTATCCTTCTTTTTCAAAAATTGTAACTTTTGCATATATAAAACTTTTCTAAAATTGTAACTTTCTATATAAAACTTTCCTATCGGGAGGGGGAGAAGATCGAAGAAACAAAAGAAGAAAAAAAAGAGGAGAAGAAGAAAGGAATAGAGGAGAAGAAGAAAAAATAGAAATTTTTTCTATTTTTTCTTCTTCTCCTCTATTGCTTTCTTCTTCTCCTCTTCCTTTTCTTCCTCTCCTCTTCTTCTCCTTTTTCCTCTTCTTATTTTCCTTTTCCTCTCCTAAATATATAAAACTTTTCTAAAAATGAAACTAACCTAAAATGTACTAAATCAGAGAACATATATAGATAATCCTTTTCTAAATATATAAATCTAACTTTTTTGCATATATGAACATATATACACAGAGAACATACAAACATATATACATTTTTATAAAAAAGCAAAATACAAATCATCATATGTATGAAAAAAAATCTGAAAAGAAGCAGCATACACAATACATATACTCACATATATACATATATATAATCTAAAAAAAACAAGCATATAATATATATATATATATATATATGAAAAAAAGGAACAGGGGAGGGGCGGCGCCGGCCGGACCAAGGGAGGGGCAGGGGTGCGGCGTCGGCGGCGAGGACGGCGACGGGGCAGGGGGTGCGCGTTCGGCGGCGAGGAATGGGGCGAGGCAGGGCGACGGCGATGACGGGGGCGTGCGGGCCGGGGCGCGCGACGCGCGTCGGGGCAGGGCGGCGATCGGCGACGGCGTCGGGCGAGGGCACGGGCGACGGCGAGCGGGCGGCGACGGCGACCTCGGGCGGCTAGGGGAGGCGACGGCGACGTCGGGGCAGGGGCCGGCGTCGAGGAGCAGCGCAGCAGCCTGGCGGCGTTGGAGAGAAGAATGGCGGGTGGGGGAAATTTCTTAAGTGTTTGGTTATATAGAAAAGGCTTTGGTCCCGGTTCGTGGCTTCAACCGGGACCAATGCCCCCCTTTGGTCCCGGTTGGTGCCACGAACCGTGACCAATGCCCCCTTTAGTCCCGGTTGGTGCCAACAACCGGGACCAATGGCCTTGTGCTGCCCGCGCCCAAAAGTTTAGTCCCACATCGCTAGCTGAAGGGCGCCGACACTTGTTTATAAGCGCTGGTGTGCCTCCCCATTCGAGCTCCTCTCTAATGCAGGCTTTCGGGCCTAAACTTGCTACTGCTTGTGGGCCTATTGGGCCTTCTGCGGGCCTGAATCCTGGCCCATGTAGGGTTTCTAGTCGTATTCAGGCTGTGGAGGCCCAGTAGGTGGCATTTTTTTTGGTTTTTTCTTTTTTATTTCTACTTTTTTTGGTTTTTTATTTTTTTATTTCTACTTAAAACTAAATACTTACAGTTTTTTAGTGATTTCTTTTTGCTTTTAGGTCACAAAAATTATAAACTTTATGTTAGTGCCATTAGTTTTAAATTTTGAATAGTTTAAATTTGAATTTTTAAAAATTTGTGTGAATCACTAGTTTATGAATAACTTTACTATAAAAATAGAATTTTTTTCTATTTATTTTTTATTTATACTTACAACTAAATACTTATAGTTTTTTAGTGATTTCTTTTTGATTTTAGGTCACAAAAATTATAAACTTTCTGTTAGTGCCATTAGTTTTAAAATTTTGAATAGTTTAAATTGGTATTTTTTAAAATTTGTATGAATCACTAGTTTATGAATAACTTTACTATAAAAATAGAATTTGCTTTATTTTTTAATTCTCTATGCTTTTAGTTTTAAAAAAATTATAAACTTTCTGTTAGCTTTTAATTCTTTTGTTTTCTTTGTTGCTTTATTTATTTTATTTTGTGATTAACTTTACTATAAAAATAGTTTTTTCCTTTTTTTTGATTTGTTTTTTGCATTATTTATTTTATTTTGTTTTTTGCTTTAATTTTTAATTCTGTTTGCTTTTAGGTTAGCAAAATTATAAACTTTCAGTTAGTGCCATTAGTTTTAGAAAAATTATAAAGTTTCTGTTAGTGCCATTAGTTTTCAAATTTGAAAACACTTTTTTAGTTTTTTTGTTTTCTTTGTTGCTTTATTTATTTTATTTTGTGATTAACTTTACTATAAAAATAGTTTTTTCCTGTTTTTTTGATTTGTTTTTTGCATTATTTATTTTCTTTTGTTTTTTGCTTTAATTTTTAATTCTGTTTGCTTTTAGGTTAGCAAAATTATAAACTTTCTGTTAGTGCCATTAGTTTTCAAATTTGAAAACACTTTTTTAGTTTTTTTGTTTTCTTTGTTGCTTTATTTATTTTATTTTGTGATTAACTTTACTATAAAAATAATTTTTTCCTGTTTTTTTGATTTGTTTTTTGCATTATTTATTTTCTTTTGTTTTTTGCTTTAATTTTTAATTCTGTTTGCTTTTAGGTTAGCAAAATTATAAACTTTCTGTTAGTGCCATTAGTTTTCAAATTTGAAAACACTTTTTTAGTTTTTTTGTTTTCTTTGTTGCTTTATTTATTTTATTTTGTGATTAACTTTACTATAAAAATAATTTTTTCCTATTTTTTTGATTTGTTTTTTGCATTATTTATTTTCTTTTGTTTTTTGCTTTAATTTTTAATTCTGTTTGCTTTTAGGTTAGCAAAATTATAAACTTTCAGTTAGTGGCATTAGTTTTAGAAAAATTATAAACTTTCTGTTAGTGCCATTAGTTTTCAAATTTGAAAACACTTTTTTAGTTTTTTTGTTTTCTTTGTTGCTTTATTTATTTTATTTTGTGAGTAACTTTACTATAAAAATAGCTTTTTCTTGTTTTTTTGATTTGTTTTTTGCATTATTTATTTTCTTTTGTTTTTTGCTTTAATTTTTAATTCTGTTTGCTTTTAGGTTAGCAAAATTATAAACTTTCTGTTAGTGCCATTAGTTTTAGAAAAATTATAAACTTTCTGTTAGTGCCATTAGTTTTCAAATTTGAAAACACTTTTTGTGATTAACTTACTAAAAAAATGAGAATATATGCGCTTATAGAGAAAACTTGATGCACTTCGTGTACAAAATGGACAATCACTTTCAAATGAACTCTGAAAAAGTTGAAAGTTGGGATGGTATCATAATTTCACCCACATAGCATGTGCATGTACAAAACGGACAATGGTAGCATGTTCGTGTGTTACAAAGTTGGCATGATATCATCATAATAGTTGCCGGAGAAAGTCTTCACTTTTTCTTCGCTTGTGTCATTTGCTTATTGCGCCATAACCATGGATAATCTTCATTGTTTATCAGGATGCTTGGGTCAGTCTTGACATTGAAGGGAGGAATTTCATGAAAGTTTTCATAATTTTCAGACATGTCTGTCTTGCCGTCCACTCCCAGGATGTCCCTTTTTCCTGAAAGAACTATGTGGCGCTTTGGCTCATCGTATGATGTATTCGCTTCCTTATCTTTTCTTTTTCTCGGTTTGGTAGACATGTCCTTCACATAGATAACCTGTGCCACATCATTGGCTAGGACGAACGGTTCGTCAGTGTACCCAAGATTTTTCAGATCCACTGTTGTCATTCTGTACTGTGGGTCTACCTGTACCCCGCCGCCTAACAGATTGACCCATTTGCACTTAAACAAAGGGACCTTAAAATCAGGTCCATAGTCAAGTTCTCATATGTCCACTATGTAACCATAATATGTATCCTTTCCGCTCTCGGTTGCTGCATCAAAGCGGACACCGCTATTTTGGTTGGTGCTCTTTTGATCTTGGGCGATCGTGTAAAATCTATTCCCATTTATCTCGTATAAAATCCTTTGTAAGTCAATACAGTCAAAGATGGTCCCCTGGACAACAAGTACAACTCATCACAGACAGTGTTGTCACCTCTGAGACGTGTTTCCAACCAACTGCTGAAAGTCCTGATGTGTTCACATGTAATCCAGTCGTCGCACTACTCCGGGTGTTTGGAGCGCAGACTGTTCTTGTGTTCATCGACATACGGGGTCACCAAGGTAGAGTTCTGTAGAACTGTGTAGTGTGTTTGAGACCAAGAATATCCGTCCCTGCATATTATTGAGTCTCTTCCAAGAGTGCCTTTTCCAGTCAGTCTCCTCTCATACCGCGATTTAGGGAGACCTGTCTTGTTAAGGCCAGGAATGAAGTCAACACAAAACCCAATAACATCCTCTGTTTGATGGCCCATGGAGATGCTTCCTTCTGGCCTAGCGCGGTTACGGACATATTTCTTTAGGACTCCCATGAACCTCTCAAAGGGGAACATATTGTGTAGAAATACGGGCCCCAGGATGACAATCTCGTCGACTAGATGAACTAGGACGTGCGTCATGATATTGAAGAAGGATGGTGGGAACACAAGCTCGAAACTGACAAGACATTGCGCCACATCACTCCTTAGCCTTGGTACGATTTCTGGATCGATCACCTTCTGAGAGATTGCATTGAGGAATGCACATAGCTTCACAATGGCTATCGGACGTTTTCCGGTAGAAGCCCCCTCAATGCAACCGGAAGCAGTTGCGTCATAATCACGTGGCAGTCATGAGACTTTAGGTTCTGAAACTTTTTCTCTGGCATATTTATTATTCCCTTTATATTCGACGAGAAGCCAGTCGTGACCTTCATACTGAGCAGGCATTCAAAGAAGATTTCTTTCTCTTTTTCGTAAGAGCGTAGCTGGCAGGACCTTTATACTGCTTCGGAGGCATGCCGTCTTTTTCGTGCAAACGTTGCAGGTCCTCCCGTGCCTCAAGTGTATCTTTTGTCTTCCCATACACGCCCAAGAAGCCTAGCAGGTTCACGCAAAGGTTCTTCGTCACGTGCATCACGTTGATTGAGGAGCGGACCTCTAGGTCTTTCCAGTAGGGTAGGTCCCAAAATATATATTTCTTCTTCCACATGGGTGCGTGTCCCTCAGCGTTATTTGGAACAGCTAGTCCACCGGGACCCTTTCCAAAGATTACGTAGTGTAAATCATTGACCATAGCAAGCACGTGATCACCGGTGCGCATGGCGGGCTTCTTCCGGTGATCTGCCTCGCCTTTGAAATGCTTGCCTTTCTTTCGACATTGATGGTTGGTCGGAAGAAATCGGCGATGGCCCAGGTACACATTCTTCCTGCATTTGTCCAGGTATATACTTTCAGTGTCATCTAAACAGTGCGTGCATGCATGGTATCCTTTGTTTGTCTGTCCTGAAAGGTTACTGGGAGCGGGCCAATCGTTGATGGTCACGAACAGGAACGCCTTAAGGTTAAATTCCTCCTGTTTGTGCTCATCCCACGTACGTACACCGTTTCCATTCCAAAGCTGTAAAAGTTCTTCAACTAATGGCCTTAGGTACACATCAATGTCGTTGCCGGGTTGCTTAGGGCCTTGGATGAGAACTGGCATCATAATGAACTTCCGCTTCATGCACATCCAAGGAGGAAGGTTATACATACATAGAGTCACGGGCCAGGTGCTGTGATTGCTGCTCTGCTCCCCGAAAGGTTTAATGCCATCCGCGCTTAAAGCAAACCATACATTCCTTGGGTCCTTTACAAACTCATCCCAGTACTTTCTCTCGATTTTTCTCCACTGCGACCTGTCAGCGGGTGCTCTCAACTTCCCATCTTTCTTTCGGTTCTCACTGTGCCATCGCATCAACTTGGCATGCTCTTCGTTTTTGAACAGACGTTTCAACCGTGGTATTATAGGAGCATACCACATCACCTTCGCAGGAACCCTCTTCCTGGGGGGCTCGTCGTCAACATCAGCAGGGTCATCTCGTCTGATCTTATACCGCAATGCACCGCATACCGGGCATGCGTTCAGATCCTTGTATGCACCGCGGTAGAGGATGCAGTCATTAGGGCATGCATGTATCTTCTCCACCTCCAATCCTAGAGGGCATACGACCTTCTTTGCTGCGTATGTACTGTCAGGCAATTCGTTATCCTTTGGAAGCTTCTTCTTCAATATTTTCAGTAGCTTCTCAAATCCTTTGTCAGCCACAGCATTCTCTGCCTTCCACTGCAGCAATTCCAGTATGGTACCGAGCTTTGTGTTGCCATCTTCGCAATTGGGGTATAACCCTTTTTTGTGATCCTCTAACATGTGATCGAACTTCAGCTTCTCCTTTTGACTAATGCATTGCGTACTTGCATCGACAATGACCCGGCGGAGATCATCATCATCGGGCACATCGTCTGGTTCCTCTTGATCTTCAGCAGCTTCACCCGTGGCAGCATCATTGGACACATCGTCTGGTTCCTCTTGATCTTCACCAGCTCCCCCCGTTGCAGCATCACCGTATTCAGGGGGCACATAGTTGTCATCGTACTCTTCTTCTTCGCCGTCTTCCATCATAACCCCTATTTCTCCGTGCCTCGTCCAAACATTATAGTGTGGAATGAAACCCTTGTAAAGCAGGTAGGAGTGAAGGATTTTCCAGTTAGAGTAAGACCTCGTATTCCCACATTCAGTGCATGGACAACACATAAAACCATTCTGCTTGTTTGCCTCAGCCGCATCGAGAAACTCATGCACGCCCTTAATGTAATCGCGGGTGTGTCTGTCACCGTACATCCATTGCCGGTTCATCTGCGTGCATTATATATAATTAAGTGTCCAAATTAATAGAAGTTCATCATCACATTAAAACCAAAGTGCATACATAGTTCTCATCTAACAACATATAGCTCTCCAGAGCATCTAATTAATTAAACCATACATTGAAACTATGTAAAACATTTCAATGCGAAAACAAATGCGATCATAATCGCAACCAAGGTAACAATTGATCCAACGGCATAATGATACCAAGCCTCGGTATGAATGGCATATTTTCTAATCTTTCTAATCTTCAAGCGCATTGCATCCATCTTGATCTTGTGATCATCGACGACATCCGCAACATGCAACTCCAATATCATCTTCTGCTCCTCAATTTTTTTTATTTTTTCCTTCAACAATTTGTTTTCTTCTTCAACTAAATTTAACCTCTCGACAATAGGGTCGGTTGGCATTTCCGGTTCACATACATCCTAGATAAATAAAATCTATGTCACGTTGGTCGGCATAATTTTCATAAACAGTAAATGAACCAATAGTTATAAAGATAATATACATACCACATCCGAATCATAGACAGGACGAGGGCCGACGGGGGCGGATACCAAAACCATCGCACTATATAAGATGCAATAATATATGTAAGAAAATGATACAAGTATCTATCTAAACATACAAGTAAGAATATTTTTCCTTTCAGAAAGAAGATAAGAACAAGAGGCTCACCACGGTGGTGTCGGTGATGAGATCGGCGCGGTTGATCGACGGCGGTGAAGACGGGGACGGGGCGTGACAGACCGCTAAATCTAGACAAATCTCGAGGAAAATGGAGCTTGGAGGTCGAGCTTCGAGAGGAGAAAGCTTAAGTAGTATGGCTCGGGCATTCCATCGAACACCTCATGTGCATAGGAGGTGAGCTAGAGCACCACAAAGCCCTCTCCCCCTCGGCCAGAAAAAACAAAGCACTGTACTCTGCTCTTGCGCGAGGGGGTATATATAGGCACCTCATTGGTCCCGGTTGATGACTTGAACCGGGACTAAAGGGAAGCCTTTGGTCCCGGTTCAAGCCACCAACCGGGACCAATGGTGGTGGGCCAGGAGCGAGGCCCATTGGTCCCGGTTCGTCGCACCAACCGGGACCAAAAGGTCCAGACGAACCGGGACCAATGGCCCACGTGGCCCGGCCGGCCCCCTGGGCTCACGAACCGGGACCAATGCCCACATTGGTCCCGGTTCTAGACTGAACCGGGACTAATGGGCTGACCCGGCCTGGACCAAAGCCCTGTTCTCTACTAGTGGAAGTATAGTTTCATTGCATGTGGCCTAACAGTGGACATATTCTTCGTATTGGTTTCAAATTAGTCACTGCCAATATTCTTATTTTATTTATTTAATGAATGATTGGTCTATATTCTCTGCACTATTAATAATGCACGTGACCATGTAGAGGCTGTGCCATTTTCGATTACTACTCTAGTGTACAGAATGTCACTTTGGTAGACAACCTCTAGTGAGCCCTATGAATGTACATTACACACGTGCAAATTCTGATGATGGTATAAGTTTTTTTTTTTGTGACATAGATAACCCTCTGAGCTACACAAGAATGACAAGATCTGTGATTTTGAAAAGATAAACAGTACGTGTATTATTCTCTATTTAGAAATCATCATTGTGTTATTTTTATATAGCTCACGTGTTTAGTTATTCATATCACCAAATTTAACACAGGTGTAGTATACATCCATATGTTCATATAGAATTACTTTTGGAATTTTCTGAAACTTTAAATCTTATTTTTGAAATTAATTAAAATAAAGTCCTTCAATACACCCGTGCTTTAAAAATCCACTCTCGATTCATATTTTCAACATGTATGGCTACTAATCGTGCCCGACTTGGATTAGTGCTACTCCAGTGTACAAGTGGTGAGACCAAGACCGCGAGTGACAGCACGTGAACGACTTGGCTTGTTTTTTTTTTCTATTGCTCATTACTGCTACTCCATTGTGCATGTCTAACTAGGCTGTGTCGTGTTCGATTACTAAGACATGCATGCGAGTGTGACGTCCTTGTCTCCTGTATCGACTTCACGGCCAACAACGCCGCCGCAAAGAAGAAGGTCGCGGAAGAGGCCGAAGCTGCTGCGGTCTTAGCCTGACCTATTGGAGGATATGATTTGTTCATCCACTACTCGTTCGTTCATGTGCTAGTCGTATATGTTATGTTTATAGATGTTTCGGTTCTATGTTATATACATCCACACTTGTTTACGTATCAGTATGAGTTACATACCGTGAATGCCATGTTTATTATCTGCTTGTGGATTAGATTAATGAAACATGTGATAATATATCACACCTTGCGGATGAAGGGAGTAAATAAGAGAGTTTGTAGTGAGTGGGAAGATGCTTTCAGCGCACAGTTGAGTTGTAGGTGGATAACGATCTAGTCAATGGTACTATACTTTGAAATTTTATTAGTATTGTTAACTGGGCACAATTTTCTACCCTACTAGACTTACACGCATGCATGCTAGTACTGTTTTATGGACTAAGAGTAGCCACAAGTCAGTTTCACTGCATGTGGCATTGCTTGACATAACTTTCTAAATTTCGTAATTAAACAAAAGAAAGGTCGTACTTGTAGTGATTGAGAAGATGCTTTCAGTGTGTAGCTAGGCTACTATTGGAGAAAGCAATCTGGTCATCACGAGCTAGGAAACTTTCAAGTTTAAGCTTAGACTGACATGTTTCACGGCATGTGGGCTAAGAGTAGACGTATTCTCCTTATTGGTTTCACATTTAATCAGTGCCAATATTCACATTTTAGTCAGTGAATGATTGGTCAATATTTCCTGCTCTAATAATTATGCACGTGACAATGTAGAGGCTGCGACGTTTAGATTACTACTCTCGTGTAAAAAAGTCACTTTGGCAGACGACCTCTAGTGAGCCCTATATTTTGAAAAGTGTGAAAATAGTATTTTGAAGTTTCAAAAAAATCCGAAAAAAATCAACATTCATATGGATATATGTGGATGGGCTCCTAGCCTAGTGGCCAGCGAGCGGTTGTGTAACCTGGCAGACGCAGGTCTAATTTTTTTTATGGATGTATATTACACACATGCAAATCTGGATGATGACATAAGTTTTTTCTACATGAGTAACCATGTGAGTTACACAAAAATGACAAAATCATGACTTTGGGAAGATGAACAGTGCATGTATTATTCATTATATAAAAATCACCATATCGTCATTTTTATATATAGCTCATATGTTTACTTATTTCATCACCAAACCTTACACATGTGTAATATACATCTATATGCTCATATAGAATACTTCTTGGAATGTTTTGAAACTTGAAAAATATTATTAAAATATTTAAAATAAAGTCCTCCAAAGCATGCTTCAAAAATCCACTCTCGTTCTGAACATGGCTACTACTACTAGTACAAGTCTAGCCAAGTAGCCAGGCTGCTAGTAGTAGGAAACTTCGATTCATGTTTTCAACATGCATGGCTGCTAATCATGCCTGACTGACGTGGATTACTGCTAGTCCAATGTACAAGTGGTGACACCAAGACCGCGAGTGACAGCAGGTGAACGACTTGTGTGCATGTCTAACCGGGCTGCGTCGTTTTCGATTACTAACACAATGAGATTAGGTCCAAGTCTTACACTAGACTGACGTCCTTGTCTCGGATGTATCAGTTGCCAATCCACTTCGGTCAATCGGGGAAGGTAGCCAGGCAAAAATATTGATACTTATCTTTGTGGAAGCAGTCCATGTTCGCGGAACTGTCTCTGTCCCGCACATACAGAGCAATCGAATTTTCGTAAAGGCGTTTCGGTGCCCGGGTGCATCTGCACCCGGTCAAAAAACAATTCGTAAAAAATTCAGAAAACTTCAAAAACTTTCCAAAAAATTTAGGGTGGTAGACAATTTGATGTGTGAGGTACGCTCCAATTTTCAAAACATTTGGACTTCTGTGCAGCTCTCAGAAAAAAAGACAAATCAGACCAGAACAGTATATGAACAGTACACATTTTTACAGACCTCCGATTTGTCTTTTTTGCTGAGAGTTGCACAGAAGTCCAAATGTTTTGAAAATTGGAGCGTACCTCACGCATCAAATTATCTACCACCCTATTTTTTTGGAATTATTTGAATTTTTCTAGTATTTATTTTGATTTTTTTCATGAGCGCAGGTGCAGATGAGCTCGGGCCCAGATTCGAATTTTCGTAAAGATGAAGATCGGTGAAATCAATGTTTTATTGCTTGAGCTTCGTGAGCATATATATAGAAGTACATGGTCATTTTGGAGTATAAAGCAAGGTAGAATAAATCATACGCTATCCTACGATTTTCTAAATAACCGTGATACTCAACATATGCGTGGCCCCTTCAGGACGAAGCGCCGTGGCCCGCGGTCCACTCCGCTGTCATCACGCGTCGACTTCCCGTGGTATGCGCCGCGCCGCCTCCCTCGGTGCTGAAATACCATCGACCGTGCCGGTCTTCGTCACGTTGTTGGGTTCTCCTCGCCTATTTCGAGCACCGCTGCCGCGCTCCTAACCTAGCCGCCGCCGCCGCTCTAGTTCCTCGGCGCCGCTGCCGCTCACTAACCCGAGCTGCACCGCCAGTCCATCCCCTTCGTCTACATACCGCTCTAATATCATGTTAGAAAGGATAGGGATGGAGATTGGTGGAATCGATGTTTTATTGCTTGAGCCTCGTGGGAATATATATAGGAGTACATGGTTTTCTTCGAGTACAAAGCAAGGTAGAATAAATCCTACGCTATTCTACGTTTTCTAAATAACCGTGATACTCAACAGGCTTTAATGTAGTTATGTTGTGTCCAGCTTCCCCATTTAATCAACAACTAGTGATCATATAATTAGTATTGAATTGACTATATTAGCTACCTACCCGCTACAAAATATGAAGGATTTATGGTGACTTTTTCAAAAAAAAGTCATAGATTGGCCTATATCCGTGATGGTTACAAAAAAAATGAGAAATCAAAAATGGGCTCACAATACATATTAGTATTCTTAGTAGGTAGTTTTAGTATGTTTTTGACGAACCCCGATGAGATTGAAGTAAACAAATGCCCCGTGACCCACTTGTACATTTCTGCAGGACTTCAGGGAAGACAAACGGGGAAAAGAGGTGGATGTACTTGAGCACTTCCTTTCGTTGGACCTCTCCTTTTTATTGAAGTTTCACAACTAAGCATGCATATTGGCCACTAGGGTCGTACTTGTTTACTTCCATCCTGGGAGGTATTTGTGAAAACATTTTGTTTTATCTATGAAATGTGTGATCGATGAACATTCGTATAATGCAATGCAATTGTTCTGCAAGAAATGTGTTTGGTTTGTCCTTCAATGTGTCCAATTTTTCTGAAAGTGTAAGCTATAGAGAAACAAGGTGCTTGTATAGAAAAAGGGTTAACAGTGAGGGCCAACAAAGCAAACCCATAACATGTAGAGTTACCACTTACGAGTAAACAGATCAGTACCCATCGATGATAAATTTATCACTGACGGGTGCCCAATCAGTGCCCACCAGTGATAAGAACTATAACGATTGAAGATTCCCTAATGACGGGCTGGAAATCTATTAGTGGTAAGGGTTTTGGTCTTGACCAAACTGATGTTTCATATAGTATTGTTAAGCACTGGAGATAACCATTTCTTGATGGGGTGGTATATTTGTGGAGCATGACCCTATCCAACTGGATTCAAATCTGAATGCTCATATTTACACACTAGTTCAATAGGAATAATTTGGTGAGTTCCACATATTTTCCCCCTTGTCTCCATCATTTTAGCCTGTGATGATCAATGCGCTTGTGTGAGCGTCTAGTGTTTCTTGTAATGGAAAAAATGAAGCACCAGTAGCAGATTTTTCTATTGCATAGCTCAGCTACCACATTAATAGCAAATCTTTAACGAATCAGGATGGAACCGGTGACAGATAATGGATATCCATAGCCTGATATTTTCAGGGATAGAAATATCAAAATCATTAGTGAAATATTAAATGAATTATAAATTGATATTTTGCATTTTCTTAAATATGAATAGGACCATGTTACTTTAATTTTTTTCTTCGATTCAAATACAATCCAAGTATCGAAGGAGTTGATTTATTCGTCCTCTATAACGTCGCAAACTGACATAGATTCACTGAACTAGATATGTGTCATACAACTTCTAATCAACAAAAATAATGTGATGACATTAAATTTTGCATTCAAAAAATTCCTATTTTGCAACCTCTTGCTAACATGATTTATGTTTTCTTAATTAGTTTTTCATTGAAGCAGAAGTAAATTATATTTGCATTTGCATTCATATTTGAGCACATCCTAGTACTATTTGTATATGTTTACGAAAATAAAATTCTTTATATTTGATCTGGTTTGCTATAAACCCATTAGTGACTGCAGTAGCTAACTGGACCATGAAATATTCCTCAATGACTAATACATCAAAATACACTCTTTGAATACTCCTGCATTACCACACGAAAGATTCAATCATACAAGAAAAAACTCCAATCATGTTGCACACCAGCCTCCATAAGAAATGATTACCACAAAAACTTTTTTTGAGTTAGAAGAAACAAGGCTAACAAATTTAGGAACTACAAGAAAATCATATGATATATTTGCAAACCCTATAACAAGATGTGTCGTAAAAGTCTTGGAGAGAATTATTTTGAAAACCCTTAGGGATCTATCCGTTAATAAGAAAATAAGAGTTTCCAAGTCAACTAACGGAAAACTAGACGAAAACCGTCGCAACCCGTTGACCAAGCACAAACAAGATAGATCACACACAATACTTCGAACAAAACATCGTCAATATTGCTCATTGGCGTAGACATCGTCACTTCTCCTCGCGGAAGTGATCATAACATTGCCAATAAGGAGTGTTGGCCAAACCTACACCGCAAAGGCAGTGAGAAGCCACACAAAGATCCACGCCAAGCAATCAACCTGTGTTGGCAACTAAGAGGCTCCGTTGCTGATGGTGAGCTATGAAGGAAAACTATGCAAGGCTAGCAAGACAGAAGATAACCGGACATACCACACGTCACCCATCATCATCACGATCTGGAAATGGCCGATTCAACTCCGCCTTCACAACAACAAAACACCCAAGACAATCCTATAGACTAGCCTCAGAGTTGACTACCACAATCATTACTGAACCCCAAACTTTCTTAGCCCCGTCATCATTGCTACAGAGTAACCGACAACACCACCACCATCATCCACAGGTCATAGCTTTGATCACCACAACGCCCCCACCATAAATCGTCACACATCCACTCGCCCCACAACCGGTGACAACTCCAAAAATGATGCCACCAAGGAGGATCATGAGATAGAAACAACATCATTGTCCAATCTTGAGGAGATATGAGGCTTCCCTTGTAGTTTTGTAGGAGGAAGTGTGAGCACCACGCATCAATGATGTTTTCAAGTAGGAAGCAGAGCCCGAGAGCGCCGCCTGCCCTGGCTAACAACATAAACAAAGTTTCACCCTGTGTTGCCTCACATCCCGTCCACCCGTGCCACACGACTGGTGGACCACCAAATAGGGAACGTATCTGGTGCACCCCCACTTGTAGTGCTACCATGCACCGGATGCGATAGAACATTTAAATAATCTGGAAAAAAATCTAGCACATTGACACAACATCAACGTGTATTGTCGCAAAAATTCGTTTCAAAATTTGACATCAGCGTGATAATGTGCCAAATATAAAGCCCAGTTTATGTTATGTATTATTCAGTGTTGAATTTGTCAATTTTTTCCGAGCTACAGTTTGAATTTTGATCTGAAATTTTGTGACAACCTACATTGAAGTTGTGTGAATGTGCTAAAAAATCCTAATTTTTTTACATTTTAAATGTGCAACGTGAGTTCGGTGCACCGATAGCACCACAAGCCACTACCGGAATCGCACCCTATGCCGACGGCCAGGGCTGTCGGCATAGCCCTGAATGGCCGTCGGGACAGGCCTATGCCGACGGCCCCCGTCGGCATAGGGCTGTCGGCAACATATCCGTCGGCGTAGCCAGGAATGCCGTCGGCATAGAAAGGCCGTCGGCATATGCCCTATCCCGACGGTGTCCGTACATCTATGCCGACGACCCCGGCCGTCGGCAACGTTATCGCCTAACGGCGGCCGCCGTCAAGTGCTGACCAACGCTTGCTCGCCACGTGGCAGGTCTATGCCGACGGTCTGGCCGTCGGCATAGTTTCAACCTAAGCCGATGGCTAGGCCGTCGGCATAGACGTGCCACGTGGCGAGCAGGCGTCACCCCTGGGGCGGGTCTATGCCGATGGCCTAGCTGACGGCTTAGGTTGAAACTATGCCGACGGCCAGACCGTCGGCATAGACCTGCCACGTGGCAGCCACTGGGACCTCCTGGAGCAGGCCTATGTCGACGGCTTAGCCGTCGGCTTAGTTTGAAACTGTGTCGACGGCTAGGCCGTCGGCATAGACCTGCCACGTGGCAGCCACTGGGAGCTCACGGCAGCTCTATGCCGACGGCCTTGCCGTCGGCATAGTTTCTGTCTGTTTTTTTTTCTTTTTTCTGTTTTGTTTCAGCTCAATTCATTTGAATATATACAGCACACAACAAATATATGCATCACATAACAGCTGAGCCAGCAGCATCACACAACAAATTCATCATCACACATCATAAGAAGCATCGCAAAGCATAAACATATAAGTATCATCACCACCAAGCATAAGAATCTCACAAACAACAATAAGAAACATCACAAGCATATAAGTATCATCACCACCAAGACCGTCACAATGTGACCCAAAGGCTTAAGCGCCAGGACGTCGAGCACCACGGAGGTCGTCACCGCCAAGACCGCCGAAGCCCAGGTCGTCACTGCTAGCGGCAGCGCTACCGCCAAGACCGCCTCCTCCTCCGCCTCCGTGGATCGGAGTGGTCGGGCTCCGTGTCTCCGGAGTGCTGCGAAGACCACTGCCAATGGTAGATCCACCTGTTCCTTGCATGTTGAAAAGACATATGCACGGGATCTATGACTGTGTTGAAAGGCATGACATGCTTTGGGTGAATAGATTGGGGATGAACTAACCGGCGAGGGGCCAGCGTTCTGTGCCACAAACTCCTCAAAGCTCATCAGCACTGGTTGTGCTGGAGGGCATTGTGCTGTAGGGAACTGAGGACACCTGCCGGCCGCCATATCCTGAAAAGCCTGCTACATCTGGCTATCCCTCTGCACTTGGTGTTCATAAAGCCTCTGATGCCACGCCATGGTCTCCTGGCGTGTGTACTCCATGTAGGCCTACGGTATGACATGATGGAACTCATAAAACTACTAAATGCGAAAAATGAAGTGAGAAATGAAGATAAGAGGGAAAATACTTATAGATTGTTGCTCCTGAAATAGGGACTGTGTACTAGTCACTGGCTGGCTCGTGCGCTGGCTCAGGCTCGGGTCGATCCGACGAAGCTGTGTGTAGGAGATACTAGGAGTGATCACAGCATCGAGAACCGCGTCCCGACCGTGCTCCTTGGGCCCCATCCTCACCACCGCCATGTCATCCAGAGGCGCCGCAATGGGGTCAGGTGTGTCAGGATGTAACTCCAGATACGCTTCGGAGTAGGCCTTCTTCCTCCCTGCGGTCTTCTTGCCGTAGTACTTGGGCTCGCCAGGCTTCGGGTCCTTCCGCATATGGGCAATCTCCCACGCCTGCATGTGTGAGAGCGGCCGCTTCAGTTTCTCCTCCTGCACCACCAAACAGAGGTTAGTCATACATAAGAAAGTGATGGTAAATAGAAGAAGAAGAATGTTTAATGGGGTTAGTCATACATTAACTGCCTTGTGGAGATAGTGGTTTCGGTTTCCCTGAGCATGTACTCCCTCCGTCCCTCGGTTAGCCTTATTTTTGGTTCTCATAGCCGCCCAGGCTCCAGCCTCATCACACCAAAGATCCACCAATGCCGCCCAGGACTCGTCTTTTCCATAACACCAATTTGGACACACCTACATAATAAAAGCATAATGGCATGTAGGTGTGTCCAAATTGGTGTTATGGAAGCATAAAGCATAAAGCATAATGTACCACAAGGTAATGAAAGCATAATGAAAATTGTTTTATACTTACCGCCAAGAACTCGGGCCTCTCCAAGGTAATGCCCATCCTCCGCGCTTCTTCCTTGGTCATCTTCACACCAAGATAGTCGTGGTAGTATGTGGAGATGGCCACATAGCGCACCTCGTACTGCATCTGGCGGGCCTTCTTCTTGCATTGGCGCAGCACGATCTGGTCCACTCTAGCCCTGTGCTCCGAAAGAACTCGATAGAATTTCTACAATCATGCATGAAACAAGAATGGGAGAAGCCATGAGTTAAATCATTCATGAAACTAGAATGGAGTTGTGCTTCTGAAGAGAACTCACCCAGAAAGTAGTGATCACGGCCTTGGCATGGGTCTCATGGTCCACGTGGCGGGCCGCTTCCCAGTGGTCCCAGCTCGTGGCCAAAACCCGATGGTCCGGCTGCCTGACTGGATCAGGACAGTACAACCCCGGCCAATATAACTTCAGCAAGACGGTGATGAGGCCGTTGGGAATACGGACCCCTTTAGAATATATCCAGTTGCTGCAAAAGAATGAACTATTAGCATGTGACAAGAAAAATAAATAACAACCGGAATAAGCATGTGACAAGCAACATAATGAACCACTTACTCTTTTCCCGTGGGCTCAATGAGCCACTTCTGCTCCTCAGTAGCAGGAACCTGCTTTGGTAGCTTTGCGTTGCCACGCAGCCACCCCTTCGTGTCAACCCCCTTCCCGTCACCACCATCATCCCCGCCACCACCCTCCTCC
Organism: Triticum urartu; assembly: GCF_056163025.1. Lineage (NCBI taxonomy): Eukaryota > Viridiplantae > Streptophyta > Magnoliopsida > Poales > Poaceae > Triticum > Triticum urartu. Next base: position 6,552,955 of record NC_141877.1, read on the forward strand.
TTGCCTGCCTCCCCCTCCCCAACCTCCTCCCCAACCTCCTCCTCCTCCTCCTCCTCCTCCTCGCCTGCCTCCTCCTCCACCTCCTCCTCCTCCTCCTCCACCACCACCTCCTCCTCCTCCTCCCTAGAGTGTACCTCACTAGAGGAGGGCCTCGAAGACAACACCCCTAAGTCGGTGAGGGTGCGCTGTTTCTGGCCGCGACCCCCTGTAGTGGCTCTCCCCCCAGCACCTCGTCCTCTAGAGGCTCTCCCCCCGCCCCCTCCTACTCTAGGGGCACCTCTCCCTCGACCTCCCTGTGAGGAGTCATCGTCAAGTAGCCGAGGGGAAGGATTACGTGCTCGACCACTCCGACTAGGCAGGCCGACGACCTTGCGTAGGAAACCCACGCCGTCGGCCTTCCCCTTGCCCATGTTCCACGAACCTGCATTGAAAAGAGAAAAAGCAATTAGTAAATTAATGAAATGAAGGAAAAGGCATGATAATAAACACATTAATAAAAATGCATAAAAAGGCATATTCCTAAACTATAGAAAAAAATACTTGTAACGTACATCTGCTAGAACCCATATGAATCATCACTGTTGTAACCTCTTTCTCGGTCCATCTCATCATCACTATCAATCATATCATCTTCGTTGTCCGACGGAGGTGGAGGCTCTTCCTCGTTGTCAGCGTCTTTGTTTAACTTCTCTAGCATAAGTATGTCATTTTCATTGACAATGGTCTCACCATCATTCCATGCATCGTCGACGTTTGGGTCCACATCATCATCACCCAATGGTCTAGCGTCATCGTTTCTAACCACATCATCATCATCATCATCAGGTTGCTCTAGATAGAACACTCCCTCGTATGTCATGGGGTTAATGTTGTAGTAATCGTCTTCATTCGGGTCTGGTAGCTTACCATGTGGCGACACCTTGAACACAACTTCCCAACCCTTTAGATACACTTTCTGGCATGGGTAAGGCAGATAATATACTTGTGTAGCTTGGGTAGCCGCAATGAAGAGATCGGCTCCGGCATAGACGGTTGATGGTTTAACTTCGACCAAACCAATGGAAGGCGTATGTTTTACCCCCTCCCGCGGATCGAACCATCGGCATTTGAACACAGGCAGACTTAGGGTCTCACGCCCCTGGCGGAATTTAACCTCGTATATATTTTGTACCCTTCCGTAGTAGTCTACTGAATTTTGACCGGGGGTGTACACTCCAGTATTTATAGTTTTGGGATCGGGGCGGCTGTTTTGGTGCTCCTCTGTATGGAAGCGATACCCATTCACATCATACCATTTACATGTCATGACGGCAGGGTCAAAACCCATGGAAACCCATCTCAATTCATCATCCATAGATATGTTTGGATCTTTTCCCTACAAGTATAATGGAAATTGTTGCGTGCATTAGTTCGGTTAACTAATAAATGTTGAAGTAGGTATTTAATAGGGGAGTGTGGAAAATTACTTTGTCCATGAACCAAGCAACAAAATTTTTACGTCCAGGGTTTCCATGACGGAGAAGAGTAAGTGCCTCCGCCTCAGTAGGAGGATTCACTCCCGTCCATTCCTCTTGAACGAAATCACTAAAAACAGATAAGCGGTGTTAGACTGGGACTAAGTGAACATGAAACATGATGATGTGGAAGACATAAAGGAATGGTGTAGTGGTATTACCTCATCCACACTTCCTCAACTTCCTTGATGTTGTGCAAGATATAGAACATGAGGTCCTCCCACTCTTGTCGTGGCATGTTATAAGATTTCGAGGCCCCAGCCCTCCCACCTTGCGCGTTGAATAGATCGAGTCTGGGTTGATACTTGGGCTCTTCTATATTGTATCGAGGCACCTTGTTATGCAGATGGGGAACGTGGTCTGGATAGTATGATGTCCTGAGGTCTGACACCTCCTCTAGGATAACTGCCTCAGCTATGGAAGCTTCAATCTTAGCTTTGTTTCCACATTTCCGTCGGAGATGCTTGTTCTGCCTCTCAGGGCCGTACTGCCAGCGATTTTGCACAGGGCCCCCCAACAATACCTCGTTCGCGAGGTGCAGAATGAGATGTGTCATCGGAGTAAAGAAGCCTGGCGGAAAGATCTTCTCTAGCTTGACTATCAACTCCGGTGCCTTCTTATGCAATTTTTCAATCACCTCTTTACTTACTTCTTTAGCACAGAGCGTGCGGAAGAAATGGCTAAGCTCGGCAAGCACTCGCCAGACATGCTCGGGGACATAGCCTCGAACCATCACCGGCATTATCCGCTCAATCCACACATGGTAGTCAAGACTCTTCAGGCCGGTCACTTAGCCCGTTGAAAGATTGACTCCCTTACTTATATTCGATGCATAACCATCGGTGAACTTCAAAATTTGTTTCAGCCAGATAAGTACTTCTTTTTTTTCTGGCGGTTTAAGGACAAAGTCAGCATCTAGCTTGAACCAGTTTTTTCAACCGCCTGTGGGAGGCTTCATGTTCAGGCGTGGTCTATCACAAATTCTCTGTTGATCGGCTCTACCTTTTACGTTATCCTTCGTCTTATCAGGAATGTTGAGGATCGTGTGGAAAAGGGACTCTGCCACATTCTTTTCGGTGTGCATCACATCAATATTGTAAGGAAGTTTGAGGTCCTTGAAATAGGGAAGATGCGAGAAGGGGGTAATGTGCGTCCAGTTGTGCGTCTCACCATATCCCTCGAAGCCTTTGGCTTTGGCTTTGCCTTTGCCTTTGACTTTAGGCTTGAGAGCTTTTAGCTGAGCAAGAACATCTGCCCCGAAAATGTTGGAATCTCGGTTACTTCATGAACAACCCGGCCTTTCGTGAAGTTCTTCTTGTCTTCCCTGTCTGGATGGTCTGGAGGGAGGAACTGTCGATGTAGGTCAAAGGCTACATACTTGCCACCCTTACTCAGCCAAATCATTCGCAGAGCCTGCATGCACACTGGGCATGGCATCTTACCACTTGTACACCATCCGCAGAATAGAGCATAGCCGGGAAAGTCATGCATGCAATAGTGCAACCAAACTTTCATCAAGAAATTTCTCTGCAGATCCCGGTCGTATGTCAACCTCGGAAAGTACCAAGAATGGTGCAAAGCATCCACAAGCGGCTGCATAAACACACCCAATTTCTTCCCCGGGTAGTCAGGCCCCGGAATGATGAGCGACAAGAACATGGTCTTCCGTTGCATTAGGGCACCGGGAGGAAGATTGAGCGGAATTACAAACACAGGCCAGCAGCTGTATGGATTGGACGACATACCATATGGATTCAACCCATCACCTGATATGGCTATTCTTACATTCCCAGCCTCGGCTGCTTCCTCGGGGTATTCTTCATCGAATGACTTCCATGCTTCCCCTCCCGATGGATGTACGATTTTTTTTGGATTGTACCTTATACCTTCCTTGTGCCACTTCATCATTTTGGCAGACTCCTTCGTGATGAAAAGGCGCTGCAGTCTTTTTATAAAATCAAGATATCGAAGAACCTTAACGGGGATGGTTAGCTGCTTTTTCTCACCATCCTCACCGACCACCTCAATGTACCGAGACGAACCGCACTTCCTACAGTACTTGTCATCCGCATACTCGTGCCTAAACAAAAGGCAATTCTTCGGGCAAACATCTATTTTCTCATAATCCATAGAGAGTGCCTTCATGATTTTCTTTGTATCGTACATGCTTTTCGGCAGTTCATGACCCTCAAGGAGGCTGTTAGCCCATACTCCCAGGAATGCTTCGAAGCATTTCTGGCTACAGCCGTACTCGGCCTTCACTGCAATCAGTTGCGAGATGGCATCCAGCTGAGATAATTTCGCACCCGCATAAAGAGGTTTCTTCGACGAGGCCAAGACCTCCAAGAAGGCCTTTGCGGTTGCCTCCGGCTCCTCCGGTTCATTCTCTGAAGGTGTCGCATTTGCCGTTTCTGCAACAATGACATCATCTAGCATGTCCCTGACCCCGTCGTCCTCATATCCATCGATGCGTTGTCGCATCACCTCCTCTCTACCACGGTCCTGCTCGGCTATGTTTATCGGCGGCATGTCAAAGTTTGGCATATATCCGTGTGTGCGAAGGTGCTCACTCATGTCCGTATGATTTCTACGGTGACGTCTGGCACATCTCGCACAGGGGCATGGTGGGATAATTCTCATTGGACGACGGAATATCTCCTTCAAATACACATCGGTTTTCGCGATCCACTCTGATGTTACTCGATTCCGACGGATAAAACCACTGTACATCCACTGATTATCTGCCATCCTCTACTTTTTTGCAAGCCACACAACATAATTAAGGATTCACTTAAATTAATCACATCAAATTTTCAGTTTCTACCGCGTTTAATCCACCTACATCTCTAATAGGTAAAGATGGGTCCTAATCCCACCCAAGGATGTGTAGATTGAGTACGTTCTCCATTCTACCCCGTTCCGAGACAAAATTTCGGCAGCACCTCCCCGCTGTTCTCCAGATACACGTCTCGGCAAATAGCCGAGAGAATGTGCTCCGAGAACAATGGGGAGGCGCCGCCGAAATCCTATCTCAGAACGGGGTAGAACATGGAGAACATACCCAATCTACACATCCTCGGGCTGTCCATGGAAAACGCTGGACAATCCGAAAGAGCTGCGGTGATAAATATGCAATTGAATGCATATTTATCGATGCAACCCTTTCGGACGGGAGACGCCTAGGTTACGCCACTTGACTTGAGAATGAAATCTAGTGATATGAAAAATTGGAGGAGATGGACTTGTAGCTCACCCTCGGCTGTAGAGGAAGTAGTCGAACAGCAGAGGGATGCTAAGGGGGACCAACGCGCCGGACAACGGTCACTCCAATGAAATGCTAAACCACAAAGCTTGCAAATTCCATCGCGACAAAAAATTAGAACATCACAACTCATAGAGCATATTTAAAACATTTAAACATGCATTCATTTATTTTTGCATCATGTAGGCAAAAAAACTAACAACATTAACAATATATTCATCATCGTCATCACATATTCATCATCATCATTATCACCTATTCGTCTAACCAAATTTTTTTACTACCTATATTCATCATCATCATCACATATTCATCATCATCACATATTCATCATCGCCATCACATATTCATCATCCTCACCAAAAAAATTTCAAGGTATGCAACATATAGCATCTCATCTAACCAAATTTTTTTACTACCTATCTCACTATCTATCTAACTATCTACCTATCTAACTATGTATCTAACTATGTATCTAACTATCTAAATACCTATCTAACTATATATATCTAACTAGCTACAAAATTACTAAAAAAACACTAAAAACTTCAAAAAAAATCACCTTCGAGAGGCCCGGCCGGAGTTGGGGCGGGGAGGCGCGGGGTAGGGGCGGGGCGGCCGGCGCAGGGTCGGGGCGGGGCGGCCGGCGCGAGGTCGGGGCAGGGAGCCGCGGGGTCGGGGCGGGGCGGCCGGAGTGGGGGCGGGGAGGCACGGGGTCGGGGCGAGGCGGCCGGAGTTGGGGCGGGGAGGCGCGGGGTCGGGGCGGCCAGAGTCGGGGCGGGGCGGCGCGGGGTCGGTGCCGCCGACCGGCGCGGGGTCGGGGAGGGGCGCCGCGGACTCGGGGCGAGGCGGCGCGGGCTCGGGGCGGGGCGGCGCGGGGCGGCGCGGGGTCGGGGCGGGGAGGCGCGGGCGGCGGCGGGCTCGGGGCGGGCGGCGGAGGTGGTGGGCGGCGGCGCAGGTGGGCAGCGGCGCGGGTGTGGGTCGGGGAGGAAGAGGGAGATGGAATGGGTGGTGCGGTGGCGAACCGCAAGGGGCCCGCCACTTTGCCACGTCATCGATCCATGGACATGTGCGTTTCTATGCCGACGGCAAGGCCGTCGGCATAGACAGGAGGCCTATGCCGACGGCTATGCCGTAGGCATAGATGGCAACTGCTTTTTTAAAAAAAATAGTCCCACCTCACCGAGGGAAAAGCAATTTGACCTGTTTAAATAGTTCACTAATCCATATGTTATAAGCTCCGGTATTCATTAGACTTACATGAAGAAAATGGACAGTTGCTGTGAACTTTTCAGTGCTCGGTATTAGACGTTCTGCGGTAACGATGCCATCGCCGTCCGTGAGGGGGGGGGGCACGCCCCGGAGACGCGTCCCGCCTCTTCGGACATGCCACCACACCACGCCGCATGTATGAGGGCCCGGTGCGACGCTCCGATGGCATTGCTACCCCCCCCAGTGCCCCCGTCCCGCCTAACCCTGTAGCGTTTGACCACGGGATCTACCCCTTTGACTTTGCATGGACGGGCTTTGACCAGTGGACCTCCCCACCCGGTGGTGTTAGGTCAGCCCATAGGAACACTTTGGAGCAACATCCGGGGCAGACCCACAGCAAGATCCCCTCCGTGTAGACCCCACGCGTCCGTTTCCCCGCTCCAGGTGCCGGCGGCAGCGCCGTCCGTGAGGGGGGCACACCCCGAACACGCGTGCGGGGCGTTTGCAACCGTGACAACACTTCCAGACTTGCGAGAGGCCGCCGGCGCAAGATTTGGCGGCATGCTAGCCCCCGGAGGCCGCCGGCCACAGCCGTAGACGCGCGAAGGGCAATCCGCGTAGAGGGAATTTTTCGGATACTTCTCCATCACCAAAAATTATGAAATAATACCATCGTTCCTATAGCACATGTGCCCACGTCGTGCAAAAAAAAAATCATGATTTTATCGCGCTCCGAGTATTTAGTAATATTGACGCCGCATCGTTACCGCAGAATGTCTACTACCGTGTCATCGCCGTCGGTGAGGAGGGCCACGCCCCGGAGACGCGTCCCACCTCTTTGGACATGCCCCCACACCACCCCGCATGTATGAGGGCCCGGTGCGACACTCCGGTGGCATTGCTACCCCCCCCCCCCCAGTGCCCCCGTCCCGCCTAACCCTGTAGCGTTTGACCACGGGATCTACCCCTTTGACTTTGCACGGACCGGCTTTGACCAGTGGACCTCCCCACCCGGTTGTGTTAGGTCAGCCCATAGGAACACTTTGGAGCAACATCCGGGGCAGACCCACAGCAAGATCCCCTCCGTGTAGACCCCACGCGTCCGTTTCCCCCCTCCAGGTGCCAGTATATCTACGGGTTTGCGACGTGCTTGCGGGTCGAAACCCTATCCCCCCGCCGCCGAGCTCCGCAATTCCCCACTCCCCTCCTCACATATCTCGCCATCGGCGAGCCCCTTCCGCCTCCAGCCGCCATATGGGGCCGCATGAGGAGCTCCGGGCGCGGTTCCGGGAGCAGATCCGGCGGCGGCAGCGACCCTGAGCGTGAGCGGCGCGTCCGGTTGGACGGCGCGAGGAAGCGCAGGGCGAGGAAGTGGATCAACCGCGGCCTCTCGCTGCCGCCGAGCTTCCGCGTCCGCGAGACAGACGAATACGACCGTCGGCACGGCCATACGCCGTCCTCTGCCGCGGGCTCGTCCTCCACGGCGAGATCTTCCTACGCTGGGAGCTCCTTCTCTTCCGGCACGGGCCTTCTCCCCGTGAAGAGGGACTGGTCGGAAGATCCGAAGGGGATGGAGTTCGACCCCGTCAAGGAGGAGCCCGAGGAGCTCGGCCGCCGCGGAGTCATCGGGCCGGAGGACTTCGTCGCCGATGTCGATACGGTCGCGGCCGCCATTGCCGAGCGGAGCTTGCGCGAGGAGGCGGAGCGCTGACGCCACCAAGAGGAGCTCGAAGACCTTGTGTTCCTGCAGGCGGTCGTGGTCAACCTCGCCGCCAAGGAGAAGGATGACGAGTGGCGGCGCATCCGCGCGGAGCAGAGGGAGAAGTACATCAACCTCAGCAGCTCCGGGGAGGAGGGTTGAGCTCCTCCACGCGTCGTCCATGGCCGCGAGCTCGCCGCCATGAGATCCCCACCCCCCTCTAGTATTAGTAATGATGTAGTATGTAGTATGAACTAGTGTTTGTAGTGTTTGATCATGTAGATATATGTAGTATGTGATGAACTAGTATGGTGCAATTTCTCCCGCGAAATTGTTTTTTCAAATTATGCAGCTTCATCTACGGTTTCTGTTCGGCCGTGCTCGTTCTCGACCCGCAAATGGGATGTTCGTCAAACTGCAAACGTGTTTTGCGGTTTGGGATTTTGTGGGATCTGCTAGAGTTGCTTTGACAACGTAGAGGCTGCGACGTTTAGATTACTACTCTCGTGTAAAAAAGTCACTTCAGCACACGACCTCTAGTGAGCCCTATATTTTGAATAGTGTGAAAATAGTATTTTGAAGTTTCAATAAAATCCAAAAAATCAACATTTATATGGATGTATATTACACACATGCAAATCTGGATGATGACACAAGTTTTTTCTACATCAGTAACCATGTGAGTTACACAAAAAGGACAAAATCGTGACTTTAGGAAAATGAACAGTGCATGTATTATTCATCATATACAAATAACCATATCACCATTTTTATATAGCTCATGTGTTTACTTATTTCATCACTAAACCTTACACATGTGTAATATACATCTATATGTTCATATATAATTCTTTTTCGAATGTTTTGAAACTTGAAATATTAATTTTTAAATATTTAAAATAAGGTCCTCCAACGCATGCATGCTTCAAAAATTCACTCTCGCTGCCAGTCCATCCCCTTCGCTTCATATCGCTCTGATATCATGTTAGAAAGGATAGGCATGGAGATTGGTGGAATTGATGTATTATTGGTTGAGCCTTGTGGGAATATATATAGGAGTATATGGCCATCTTGGAGTACAAGGCAAGATAGAATAAATCCTACGCTATCGTACGTTTCCGAAATAACCGTGATACTCAACAAACTTTAGTATAGTTACGTCGTGTCCAGCTTCCCCATTTAATCAACAACTATTGATCGTATAATTAGTATTGAATTGACTATGTTAGCTACCTACCCGCTACAAAATATGAACGATTTATGATGACTTCTTCAAAAAAAGTCATAGATTGGCCTATATCCATGATGGTTACAAAAAAAATCAGAAATCAAAAATGGGCTCACAATACATATTAGTATTCTTAGTAGGTAGTTTTAGTATGCTTTTGATGAACCCCGACAGGATTGAAGTAAACAAGTGCCCCTTGACCCACTTGTACATTTCTGCAGAATTTCAGGGAAGACAAACGGGGAAAAGAGGTGTCGAAGAATGTTTTCATCCACTATATGGATGTACTTGAGCACTTCCTTTCGTTGGACCTCTCCTTTTTATTGAAGTTTCACAACTAAGCATACGTATTGACCATTAGGTTCAAGGTTGTCAGAATCACGACTTTATGATCCGAACTAACCCCTCTGATTTTATGATTTTAGTTCATAGGATCTACGCTTTTACGATCCTGATAGTGAAGATTCTACGATTTGTGATCCTACCATCAGAGCTCCGATCCGATTCAAAATCGCGATTCTGACAACCTTGACTAGGGTCGTACTTGTTTACTTCCATCCTGGGAGGTATTTGTGAAAACATTTTGTTTTATCTATGAAATGTATGATCAATGAACGTTCGTATAATGCAATGCAATTGTGCTGCAAGAAATGTGTTTGTTTTGTCCTTCAGTGTGTCCAATTGTTCTCAACGTGTAAGCTATAGAGAAACAAAGTGCTTGTATAGAAAAAGGGTTAACAGTGAGGGCCAACAAAGCAAATCCATAACATGTAGAGTTACCACTAACGAGTAAAATCGATCAGTACCCATCGAAGATAAACTTATCGCTGACGGGTGCCCAATCAGTGCCCACCAGTGATAAGAACTATAACGATTGAAGTTTCCCTAATGACGGGCTGGAAATCTATTAGTGGTAAGGGTTTTGGTCCTGACCAAACTGATGTTTCATATAGTATTGTTAAGCACTGGAGATAACCATTTCTTGATGGGTGGTACATTTGTGGAGCATGAACCTATCCAACTGGATTCAAATCCGAATGCTCATATTTACACACTAGTTCAATAGGAATAATTTAGTGAGTTTCACAGATTTTCCCTCTTGTCTCCATCATTTTAGCCTGTGATGATCAATGCGCTCGTGTGAGCGTCTGATGTTTCTTGTAATGGAAAAAATGAAGCACCAGTAGCAGATTTTTCAGGGATAGAAATATCAAAACCATTAGTGGAATATTAAATGAATTATAAATTGATATTTTGCATTTTCTTAAGTATGAATAGGACCATGTTACTATGATTTTTTTCTTCGATTCATATACAATCCAAGTATCGAAGGAGTTGATTTATTCGTCCTCTGTAACGTCGCAAACTGGCATAGATTCACTGAACTAGATATGTGTCATACAACTTCTAATCAACATAAACAATATGATGACATTAAATTTTGCATTCAAAAAACTCATATTTTGCAACCTCTTGCTAACATGATTTATGTTTTCTTAATTTTTTTTTTGTTGAAGCAGAAGTAAATTGTATTTGCATTTGCATTCATATTTGAGCACATCCTAGTACTATTTGTATATGTTTACAAAAATAAAATTCTTTATATTTGATCTGGTTTGCTATAAACCCATTAGTGATTGCAGTAGCTAACTGGACCATGAAATTTTCCTCGATGTCTAATACATCAAAATACACTAGTTGAATACTCCTGCATTACCACGGGAAAGATTCAATCATACAAGAAAAAACTCCAATCATGTTACCCTCCAGCCTCCATAAGAACTGATTACCAAAAGAACTTGTTTTCAGTTAGAAGAAACAAGGCTAACAAATTTAGGAACTACAAGAAAATCATATGATATATTTGCAAACCCTAAAACAAGATGTGTCGTAAAATTCATGGAGAGAATTATTTTGAAAACCAGAGTCCTTAGGGATCTATCCGTTAATTAAGAAAATAAGAGTTGCCAAGTCAACTAACGGAAAACTAGAGGAAAACCGTCGCAACCCGTTGACCAAGCACAAACTGATCCACTACTAAGACCTCCTGCAGTAAGAGTATCATAGGTATTATTGGTGGCAATGGTATAGTAATAATTTAGAATAGAGAAGATGTTAGTACTCGATACTGACATGGAGATACAGATAACTACTCGATAAAATTTGATGTGATGTCCGGAGGCAATTTGTGGCACGCAGGTGCTGGGAAACCGACCCCATTTTTCTTTTGACTTTCACATTTGAATCTATTATATCATTTGAACCGAAAGTCCAGTTTAACTTTCGGTTGCATATTGGTATTCCTTGTGATGAGGGATTCGAAATAAGACCACTTTTGGGTATGTTTTGAGAAGTTTTCAAAACTTCACCAAGTTTCAATTACTGAAATTTAATAAATGAACGAGAAATTGCGATTAGAAACTTAAACTTCAAATCATGCAAGGAATCAAACAAGCTTGCAAATCGTGAAGCAATGATGCAGGCAGGCACGGCAGGGACTGCCCTTGCGGATTAACTGCGTGCCCTTGCGGATTTTTGTGTAATGTCGCCCAAATGTTATACTGTCTCATGCTTGTGTACGTTGATGTATAAGATTTGCTATTGTATTGTGCTTAGTTGGTAAACAAAAGTGAGGTTGATTGCTAAATAAAAGTTTGACGTGGGTCCAACGCAGGAGTAGTCTGCATAATTTTCTTATTAGCAGCCCACGTGGTCTTGGAAGTCTGCAGCCACATCCCTCTCTGTCATGATCGTGGTCTGAGTGTACCAAAGATTTATTTGTCGCACTCGTGGTTACACCAGATTCTCCAGTTTGGTCGCACTCCTGGTTGACCCATGCATGCAGTGCTATAGCATGGCGTAATTTTCTACTCACGGCACGAGCGAGGAAGCTACGCGTAAGATACGTTTACAGTTTGAGTTTAGACTTAAATGCATGAAAGCTACTCTTTGATAGACTAAGAGTAGACAGAAGGCAGTTTCATTGCATGTGGCGTTTGTATACTTATCTTTCTTAATTAAAAATAAATAAATAAATAAAAGAGAGTTGCCAGTCAAGTTTGTAGTGATTCGCAAGATGCCTTCAGGGCATCTCCAACATTGACCCACAAATTTGCTCTAGTATCCATCCGCGGACAGCAGGACTAGTCCATGAAAACAGATATGGGAGTCGACCATCGAACGCTGCCCGCATACAATTCGACCACTGTTTGAACTAATCAGACAAATTTCATGCAAATACGACGGATTTCATCAAAGTTTTGATAGAAACTAGCAGAAATCATCCATACACATAGCATGGAATAAATTCTGGTAAAATAATATTCAAATTCAACGAGATTAACCAGATATTCAACTGGTTTTTCATGAACAGATCATGTCGTCCCACACATACTGCCCCTTCAACTTCATCCAACATTGTATATATGTAAATGACCGTCTCTCTATCCTGTGGTACTTACGACAACGCGTACGGGATGCACAATGTGTAGAACAATATTGCAGAATAAATGAATGAATCAACATGTTGACAAGAAGAAGCGAAACTTATGATCTCTTCGGCTGCCGTGTGCAATGGCCAGCTGGCCTCCAACATATAAACCGCGCCACAAAACTTGGTGACTTTGGTCTGGATCAGGGGCGGAGCTAGGCTAGCACCGGGGCCCGGGCCTGCTTCATTGCTATAGTGAATAATAGTGATAAACAGTGTGAAAACGCTACAATCAACAAAGGAATAAATCCCCACGTCCCGGACCCAGCCCCCTGGCCTGGGTCCTGTCTCCGCCACTGGTCATGGCGTACCATCGATGCGATAACGACCTCACATTGCGGTCATAGATGATGTGCATGTCGTAGGGTCCAATGTGCTTTTGCGCGTGAAACAAATCATGTACCCCACTGCCAGAACGACCCCCTTTGCTCTTGCCTACAAAGTCGGTGAATTTTGCCAACCAAGCATGGCACAACAACTCATCCTCCATGGTCGAATAGCCTGCCATCCTTCGTACTCTAAAATAACGACATGGCGTCCGAAAATAAGTAAATGGCATTTGACCGAACACCTACCGGGTGTGATGACTGGCGTGGATGAATTAAACAGGGGGGGGGGGGGAGGCAGTGTACCTGCCTACGAACGGGTCCTGGGTGGATGATGTCGTCGTAAAAGGCGAGCGGACACGTCAGTGCTGGTTGTGGAGGTCTGGCAATGCCTGTATGGTGGCCGAAGAGGTACTGCGGCAGCGGCGGAGCAGGAGGATGCAGATGCAAAGTAAGGCGGAGAATAGCCGGATTAGAAGAAAATGGGACCGGTAGGGGGGATTTTGTGAGACGGGGGTGTCAGTCCAACGTGTCGGTTGTCCAGACTCCGGCAAAGCCCCCCAACTTTGTCTTCATTTTGCGGGGGAAAATGCGTCCGGACCAGCCGGCGCACCGATACAGACCCACGTTTGATGTCACAACACATCTAAACCATGCAGTCTGGACGTATGCAGGCAATTTGCGGGTCATTGTTGGGGATGCCCTGTCAGTGCACAATCTAGCAATGGTGCTATACTTTCTACCACGCAAATTTTATTAATAGTGCTAACTGGGCACAATTTTCTACCCTACTAGACACGTCATGAGCCAAGAATTCATGTAACTCAGATTCGTTTCAAGTTTAAGCTTGGACTTGCACGCATGCGTCCTAGTACTGTTTTGTGGGCTAAGAGTAGATACAAGTCGGTTTCACTGCATGTGGCATTGCTTGACATACCATTCTATATTTCTTAAATAAACAAAAGAAGGGTCGCATTTGTAGTGATTGAGAAGATACTTTGAGTGCGCAGCTAAGCTACTAGGCGAGAAAGCAATCTGGTCAATACACGGCACAAGCGAGGAAACTCGTGTACCTAGGATACGTTTCAAGTTTAAGCTTAGACTGGCATGCATGCAGGTTACTCTAAGTCTTTTCTTTTGTGGACTAAGAATAGACAGAACACTGGTAGAAAAAGGGCCTATAGTCCCGGTTCGTAAGGGCCTTTAGTCCCGGTTCCTGAACCGGGACTAAAGTGTCGGTACTAATGCCCCGACCCTTTAGTCCCGGTTCAATCCAGAACCCGGACTGATGGGCCTCCATGTGGGCAGTGCGCAGAGCCCAGTCAGGAGACCCTTTGGTCCCGTTGGTGGCACCAACCGGGACCAATAGGCATCCACGCGTCAGCATTTCTGTGGCTGGGGTTTTTGTTTTTTTTTAAGGGGGGGGGGTTGGGGGTTTTGGAGGGTTAATTTAGGTGTTTCATATATTGTGTTAGCTAGCTATAATTAATAGAGAGAAGTGTCCTCTCTTATGTCCGTGCTTGGTCGACGCTACGTACTATACATACGTATAGAGAGGACTAGACACGCTGGCTAGCTAGTAAGCAAACGAAGGAAACAGAAGATCGTCATGAACATATATGCATACGGAGAGAAGTGATATCGACCACCTCTCCTTCTCCGAGAGATTGGTCGAACAACAAGTTCTCGTATATCTATCTGACACTACCGGCTACATATATACAATAATTATCTCTTACAAATATAATCATACGGACTCAGGGTCCACATAGAATTCTCCGTCTTCAGGGATCACGTGGTCAAGAAAGAATGCCGCCAATTCCTCTTGAATTGCTCGCATGCGAGCTGGTGCTAGGAGTTCATCCCGCTTCCGAAACATCTAATTTAAAGAAGGGAGTCAATACATATATATATGAATGAATGAAACTCAACACAAATGATGGTAATAAAATAAAATTGTGAATGTTGTTATTTACGTACTTCATATTGTTCGTCAGTGTAGCCCCGCTCACAGGTCGTGCGGCGGATGGACTCGCAAACATAGTATCCACAGAAATCATTCCCTTGTTCCTGCCACAACCACTTTACAAGAAATAGAGGTTAATCAAACTGATAAGCAAGAATGCCAAATGGTATTGATGAAACTAGCGCTTGAATGACTAGTAGATGCGCTTAAAATGCTACTATAGTACTTACTTTCGGGTGTCTAAATTGCAGCTCCTTCGGCAGTCCCGGAGCTTTTCTGATGAATTTTCTCCAAACCCTGCCGGACAAATAAAACAATTACTTGATATATCAGGAAATGAACAAAGTTGCTGATATGGTGGATAATGATCGATTTAACTTACTTCTCGAGTATTTGAGTCATGTCTGCATAGTCCTGGGGATCTTTTCGTCTTGAGTCTAAGACGGTTACTAGTCCCTGCTCAAGCTTAATCTCTAGGAGAATATAGTGGAAACTGCACACGCATGCATAACTCATCAATTACAATACTATAACCTTGACTAATATATAAGGGAAACCGAATACGCACAAGACAGTAACACTCACTTGAAGTTGTAAGGAAAGAGTATTATATCTTTGTTTTCATTTATTACGAACGATCGCAGCAAGTTGGCCTCGGTAGCTGCGGCATGAAATTTAACCTGAGTTGCATCTATGAGATATGTGTTAACGAACCCAATATCACCGACTTGTCTTTTCTTCAATTCGGCGATCTTCAATCTGCATAATATAGTGAGGATGATTATAAATACATGCAATGAAAGAGATAAGCTATATAGAGAAACTTAATGACAGAAGTAGTACTACTTACAGACAGTAGCAGGCGACCGTTGTTTTATCGAGGGCCAATTGATTGAAAAACTGATAGAACTCCTCAAATGGAACAGGCAACAGATCAATTCCAATGAGGTCATGCTCCTTTTTAACTTTCACATACAAAGTACTCCTCCCCCCAGAGTCTCTGCAGATTTTCAAGTACCAATCATGCAATCTTCGCATCATCGTTGATAGAGATCTTTCATCTTTGACGAGAGGCTTTCCGTACTCGTATCTTTGTATCTGCATGTCTATGGGTTCATAATGTACTTCGTCGGGCAGGTAATCTGCAAGATTGCTATAACCGGGCACCATCCTCGGATCATTAGCGACGTTGTGGCTAGGCACCTTGAGCGGGGGGCACGATTGCTTCGCTTGTTCGCCGAGCTGGGCAATTTGTTTCCCAGCTCGTCGTTCTTTCAGCCTTTGATCACTGACAGTACTTCCCGACCGCTCCACTTCGGCAAATTCCTTTCCAATAATGCGCTCATAGTTTCGTTTCGGCGGAGACTTCGGTGGTTTTGTCAGGGCAGCCAGAGTGCGCTTCACTTTCACCGGATCTACCTTCTCCTCCGGAGGTGGATGTCACTTTGCTCTCAACCCTTGAAACCAGTCATCCACTTCGGTTCGCGCGATCTCGGCGTTCTCCTCCGGGGTCCTCTCATATGGTAACTTCTCTGGAGTCTTCAGAGAAGGACTGAATCTGTATGTCCTCCCGCCTCTGGTTGTACTGCTAGACGCCGACCGAGCAGACGGAGCGGTTGTCTTCTTTACTTGCTTACGAGGCGGAGGAGAAGGACTACGACGCGCCGGAGCAGCTGGAGCGGCGGCAGGTCTCTTCCGCCCTTGCTGACGAGGCGGAGAAGGAGGAGGCTGGCTGCTCGGGCGTGTCGGCGCAGGCGGAGAAGGAGGCGGAGTGCCGCCACGCGCCGGAGAAGGAGCCGGCCGAGGGCCCTGATCGTCACTCGCCGGAGGAGGAGGCGGTGGAGGAGGCGGAGTGCCCTGACTCGCCGGAGGAGGAGGAGGAGGCGGAGGCGTCCAGTTCGGAAGGTTGATGAGCTCCTTCCGCCATAGGCATGGAGTCTTCAGAGCAGACCCCAGCCGAGTCTCCCCTTCACCGGTAGGGTGGTCAAGCTGGAGGTCCTCAAATCCCTCCGTTATCTCATCCACCATCACCCTAGCATATCCTTCTGGAATCGGCCGGCAGTGAAAAGTTGCGCCGGGTTCAGTAGGATAAACAGAGCCAACATGTAAGTGCATCTAGTGCCACCCCTAGTTGGTTTTGGAGTATTGACGACAAACCTAGCTGAGGGACTAATGTGTTTGTGAGAATTGCAGGAAAACACAGGTAGAAGTCCCTCATTGATTCGGTTTTACTACCAGAGATGACCCCTAAAAATGTACGAAGACATTGAAGACAATGGTGGTTTATGAAGATATTCATATTGAAGACAATGACATGAGAAGACTCCCTATGAAGCTTTTGGAACTCGAAGACCTAGATCCTTCATAGTTTTATTTCATTCATGTTGTGTCATAGGAACCACCGTACTGTTAAGTGGGGTCGAAGAGAACCAGTCAGAATGACTGAAGTGATGCCTAATTCAAATCCTATGTCTTCGAGCGAAGACTTTGAGAGAAAATCTTGTCCAGAGTCAGACAAGTCAGCTTTACTTGTAGCCCAAGTAAAGTTGCCGTGTGAGTTCAAAATTCGACCGTTGGTACACGTGTCAGTTCCTTAGTGACCCAGGGTCATTTCGGACAGATCAGGTCGGGTTGCCAAGTGGCTATAAATAGTCCACCCCCCCACAACCATAAATGGTTGGCTGCTCAGATTTCAGTGCACGGCTTTTGTCGTTTGAGAGCAACCCACCTCGAAGCCTTTGAAAGAAAAATTCCCAGTGAGGAGAAAAGCCCTAACCACCCAGAGCTAGAGTAAATTGGGCATCACTTCAGTCTTCGTGTCTGTGTGATCTGAAGACTTATTACACTTGAGGACTGTGCATCCTCCAGACGGTTAGGCGTCGCGTTCTGAGCATCCAAGAGAAATTGTGGATTGCCGGTGAACGAAGTCTGTGAAGGTTTGGGAGTCTACCTTGAAGACTTACCAGAGTGATTGGGCGAGGTCTGTGTGACCTTAGCTCAAGGAGAAAACGGTGAGGACTGGGTGTCTTGGACTAAGTGTCCTTGACTGGGTGTCCGGGACTGTGTGTCCTTTGGTTTAAATACCTAGCCTCTCCAACCAGACGTACAGTTGTCACAGCAACTGGAACTGGTCCAACAAATCATTGTCTTCAACGTGTCACTGGTTTCATCTTCACTTTCTTTTACTTACAGTTATTCATTGTGAAGCCATTGCATGCTTGCGTTATCTTTTGTCTTCACAACATGAATGTATGATTTGTTTGGCTTCATTACTTCTTCCTACCTGATCCTTATTACACTGAAGCTGGTTGTGATTGCGCTTTCACTCTATTGAATACATGACCATGGCTGGCCTAGTGTAATCTAACTTCCGCTGCATAGTAATAGGCATAATCTTCACTGTTTGTCTTCATAACTCTCACGTTTTGAAGACTTTCATAAAAATCGCCTATTCACCCCCCCCTCTAGTCGATATAACGCACTTTCAATTGGTATCAGAGCAAGGTGCTCCCTTGTTCTGTGTGATTCGGTTTAACCACCTGGAGTTTTAGCTATGTCGACTGCAGGGATAATCAAAGTCTCCGCTGCGTGCCCCGTCTTCGATGGAACTGAATGTCCCTACTGGAAGAATAAGATGCGCATGCATCTTGAAGCCATTGACGTCGACTTATGGTATGTCGTCGAGAACGCGTTCCCAAGGCTGGAGAAGGTGTCACTGCTGCTGATGTCAAGAAATTCATTCAACTGGACTCTACTGCCAAGAACATCATCTGTGGTCATCTGACCAAAGGACAGTATGGCCGTGTGAGTGCTTTGAAGACATCCAAGCTGGTCTGGGATTGGCTCTCCAAAGTTAATGAAGGCATATCAACCCAGAGAGATCAAAGAATCAGTGTCCTTCGCAATCTCTTCAACCGCTTCAAACGAAATGACAATGAGAATGTCCAGCACACCTTTGATCGACTCACTGACATCACAAATGAGCTTCAAGCCCTCGGCGCTACTGAGATCACCAAACATGAAATCGTCAAGACGCTGCTGAGATCACTTGATAGTTCATTTGACATTTTGGCCCTGATGATTCAAGAACGTCCTGATTTCAAGACACTCGATCCGTCTGACATACTTGAGAGGCTCAACACACATGAGTTTCAGCTTTCTGAGAAAAGAGATATCTACGGTCCAAACTATGGGCGAACTCGTGCCTTGAAGGCAAAAGCTGTCTCCTCATCTGAAGAAGAATCTGACTGCAGTTCTGATGATCCTGAAGACATTGGAAGAGAACTTGCAATGCTAGTGAAGAAGTTTCAAAAAATTCACCAAGAAGAAAGGCTTCAGAAAATCTTCACGATCAAGCTCAAGGAATGATGAAGCTTCTGCTCATGACTACAAGAAGAAAACATGTCACAAGTGCAAGAAAACTGGGCACTTCATCTCTGAGTGTCCACAGTGGGACAATGAGAACAGAAGGAAGAAGAAGAGCAAGGAATATGATTCTGACAACAAGAAGAAGAAGAAACACTCAAAGTCTTCTTCCAAGTCTTCATCAAAGTCTTCATCACACAAGAAGAGCTCATCTGGCAAGGCGCGTGCGTTTGTAGGGAAGGAGATGGATTCAGAGGAGGAATCCGGATCTGAGGAGGCAGAGGTGGAATCTGAGGAGGAGTCTGATTCTGGCACTGCGAGTCTGGCTACAGCATACGTCGCCAAGTCCATCTTCAACACTGAAGTCAATAATTGCATCACCGACACCGACGCAAATGACAAGAACGACTCCACTCCTACCTACTGCTTCATGGCACGCGGTGCCAAGGTAAACACACGCACCACTCGCTATGAAACATCCAGTGACGATGACTCTGAATGTGATTCAAAACCTAGCTACAAAACACTTGCTAAAATTGCAACTGAACAACAGAAAGCTATGGAACATATTCAAAAACTGTTAGATAGAAGCGATGATCTGTTGGGTGCTGAAATGACTCGATCTGAATCCTTAATTGAAGACATAAAAAACCTTCATGTTAAGTATCAGGAACTTGAAGATCGTCATGATAATGTCTCAACAACTCATGAAAAGCTTTCCTATGACTATCTTCAAAGGAAGCAAGAACTCGAGAAATTGAGGGTGGCTCATGAAGATCTTCAAAAGGAAAACGAGTCACTTCGCGCCGAACAGATCAGTCCCGCTCAGGAAGGATTTGAACCACCATGTCTTAAATGCATTGAGCGTAATAATGCTAATTCTGTTGCTGAATGTTCCACTGCTACTACTGTTCCAATATCTTCAACTGTTGATGTGGCAACTAACCCCTCTGCTGAGGATACCACTGCTATTGCTGATGAGAATGCTAGGTTGAAGACTTTGCTTGAAACAGGAATGTACAAAAGTCTGAAAGGGCATCAAACATTATGTGATGTCCTTAAGAAGCAGATTCTGAACCGAAACCCTAGGAAAGAGGGTGTTGGGTTCATGAGGAAAATCAATGCAGATGGCTCTTACTGGAAACCTGAGCAGTACCCCAAAACTACATGGGTTGCTGCAAAGGAACTTTCAGCAGATCCATCCAATTTATCTGGCTTCACTTGTGCTAACCCAATTATCATTGATGAATCCTTTGATGCAAACTATAAACTATTTAAGAATCAGAATGGTGAAGTGTTTGCCAGGTACATTGGTACTAACTGCAGGAATGGACCGGCCATGAAGAAGATCTGGGTTCCGAAAACATGTCTGGAAAATCTTCCTGTGAATGTCTTCATGACACCTCACTTGAAGAAGACAAACCTCGGTCCAAAGGCTTCATACAGACAGAGGACTCACCTGAGTCACACTAACGCAAATGTTTTGCAGGGAAACCATACTCAGGCATATGAATATGAGAGCGGTTCGTCGAACCGTCATATTCATATGACCAAAAATTATTCTGCTTATGCCTATGAGTATTATTGTCCCCCTGCTAGACTGTTTGCTAAGGCTTCAAAGCCAAAATTCTCAGATGCTGCTCTTAGACTCATAGCTTCTAAGCCACCCTTGAAGATGTGGGTGGTTAAGAAAGCTTAACCTTTTTTGCAGGGAAAGGTCTCCAGCACAAAAACAAAATCTTCTGATGCTATTGCTGGGGACCATAAAAATCTTGTGGGGCGCAAGATAAGCTGCCCAAATGGCATCATTATGTACTTCGTTCCTGAATCGCATGCTACTCTCCCCATTAGTCCTAATCTGGATCTAAGTTTTCATAACCCACTGGTTCGTCAAATGTTTATGCTTCACAACACTCTTCGTGAAGCCTATCCCCCTAACTGCACTGTAGGGTACGATACCAGCGACTTCAAAGTCTTCAGAATGGATTATTGACAGTGGGTGTACAAATCACATGACTGGCAGAAGAAGCCTTCTTATGGACTCAACTTTACGTCCATCCGACAAGAGCCACATTACATTCGCTGACACTGGTAAAAGTAAGGTATTGGGTCTAGGTAGAGTTGCAATCTCAAAGGATCAACACATGGATAAAGTCATGCTTGTTGAATCCCTTGGCTTCAACTTAATGTCTGTCTCAATGCTTTGCGATTTGAATATGATTGTAATGTTTGGCAAATATCGCTGCCTGGTGCTAATGGAATCTGACAAATCTCTAGTGTTTGAAGGGTATAGGAAAGGTGATTTGTATGTGGTAGATTTCTCAGCAGGACCACAACTTGCAGTATGTCTTCTTGCAAAAGCTTCAGAATGCTGGCTTTGGCATCGAAGGCTTGGGCATGCTGGCATGAGGAACCTCCACACCCTTGCGAAGAAAAAGCACGTCATAGGCATCGAAGGCGTCAAGTTCAAGAAAGATCACTTATGCGGTGCCTGTGAAGCAGGGAAGATGACAAGGGCAAAACATCCTTCGAAGACAATCATGACCACTACTCAACCCTTCGAACTGCTTCACATGGATCTTTTCGGTCCCACTCACTACTCAACTTTTACTACTTCTGCATGCCTCTATGGCTTCGTAATTGTTGATGATTATTCTAGATATACTTGGGTGCACATAATCCTTTACAAGACTGAAGTGCAGGATGTCTTCAGACGCTTCGCAAATCGAGCTATGAACAATTTTGGCGCCAAGATAAAGCACATCAGAAGTGACAATGGCACTGAATTCAAGAATACTGGCCTTGATACATATCTGGATACCTTGGGCATCACACATGAATTCTCAGCTCCATACACGCCACAGCAGAATGGCGTCGTCGAACGCAAGAACAAAACACTCATTGAGATGGCCAGAACAATGCTAGATGAATACAAGACTCCAAGAAAATTCTGGACTGAAGCCATTGACACTGCATGCCATACAATCAATCATGTTTATCTTCACAAGCTTCTGAACAAGACATCCTATGAACTCCTAACTGGCAAGAAGCCAAATGTCAGTTATTTCAGAGTATTTGGCGCAAAATGCTGGATCAAGGACCCACACCACACCTCAAAGTTTGCACCAAAAGCACATGAAGGCTTCATGCTTGGATATGGAAAGGATTCGCACTCCTTTAGAGTCTTCAATCTCTTCCACTACAAAGTAGTTGAAACAGTGGATGTGCGATTTGATGAAACCAATGGATCACGAAGAGAGCAATTGCCAAATGTGCTAGATGAAGTTCCAGCAAATGAATCAATCAAGCTTATGGGAACTGGAGAAATTGTACCTTCTGAAGCTCAACCTGAAGAAGAACTTATCATCTCAGCACCTGATCCACATGAAGACAATGCTCAGCCTGAAGATATACCTTCAAATGACCACATAGATCAGCAAGAGCAAAGTCTTCGCCCCACACACCCTCGTGTTGCAAATGAAGTACAAATTGACAAAATACTGGACAGCATCAATGCACCTGGTCCACTCACTCGTTCAAGGGCAACTCAGCTAACAAACTTCTGTGGGCATTTCGCATTCGTCTCAATATCAGAACCCAAGAAAGTTGAAGAAGCCTTCATGGAACCTGAATGGATTCAAGCTATGCAAGAAGAGCTTCACCAGTTTGAACTGAATAATGTATGGGAACTGGTTAAGCGTCCTGATCCACGGAAGCACAACATAATAGGCACCAAATGGATATACCGCAACAAGCAAGATGAGCATGGTCAAGTTGTCAGAAACAAAGCTCATCTAGTTGCTCAAGGATATACTCAAGTGGAAGGCATTGACTTCGATGAAACATTTGCTCCTGTGGCTAGGCTTGAAGCCATACGCATACTGCTGGCCTATGCAAATCATCATAACATACTTCTATATCAAATGGATGTGAAAAGTGCCTTTCTCAATGGCAAGATTGAAGAAGTGTATGTTGCACAACCACCTGGCTTTGAAAATCCAAAACATCCTGATATGGTATACAAGCTCAACAAGGCACTGTATGGCCTCAAACAAGCCCCCAGGGCCTGGTATGATACACTCAAGTACTTTCTGAAGAGCAAAGGCTTCATACCTGGTTCCCTGGATCCCACTCTTTTCACGAAGACATATGATGGTGAACTGTTTGTGTGCCAAATATATGTGGATGACATTATCTTCGGCTACACCAATCAGAAGTATAGTGAAGAGTTTGGATATATGATGCAAGAGCAATATCAGATGTCCATGATGGGGGAGCTGAAGTTCTTTCTCGGTCTTCAAATACGGCAACAACGCAACGGCATCTTCATATCTCAAGAGAAATATCTTAAAGAGTGTCTGAAGAAGTTCGGTATGCAAGACTGCAAAGGCTTCACAACACCAATGCCAGCCAAGCATCATCTGGGTCCCGACGACAATGGTAAAGAGTTCGATCAAAAGGTATACCGCTCCATGATTGGGTCTTTGCTTTATTTATGTGCATCTAGGCCAGATATCATGCTTAGTGTTTGCATGTGTGCTCGATTTCAAGCGACACCAAAGGAGTCGCATCACTTAGCTGTGAAGCGAATTCTTCGATATTTGGCTCACACCCCAACTCTAGGATTATGGTATCCAAAGGGCTCAGAGTTTGATTTAGTTGGATTTTCGGATGCTGATTATGCTGGTGACAAAGTTGATCGCAAGTCTACATCAGGCACATGTCACTTTCTGGGACGATCACTTGTATGTTGGTCTTCAAAGAAGCAGAACTGTGTATCACTCTCCACTGTTGAATCTGAATACATTGCTGCTGGATCTTGCTGCGCTCAGCTTCTGTGGATGAAGCAAACACTCAAGGATTATGGCATTCATCTGAAGCAAGTGCCACTTTACTGTGACAACGAAAGCGCCATCAAGATTGCCAACAACCCAGTTCAGCACTCGAAGACAAAGCACATTGAAATTCGTCATCACTTTCTCAGAGATCATGTTGTGAAGGAAGACATTGATATCATACACGTCAACACTGAAGAGCAATTGGCAGATATCTTCACAAAGCCCTTGGATGAGAAGAGATTTTGCAAGTTACGGTGTGAGCTAAATATCTTGGAATCCTCAAATGTCCTGTGATCAGGCACACATCCTAACACTTAAGCATATTGATGACTTAGATGTGCAACACACGAAGTAGCGTATATCTTCACACAATGAAGACATACATTCTAAGTGTGAATACATTAATGTGGAATTTGACTTCGGAGCGCCACGATAATTGTGCGCCATGTCTGGGTCTAATACTTCCTATACGGTGGGTAACGCCACCACCAAACGTTCCATTTTGAAGTGTTTCTCTCATGGCGTTACCTCTCAATGTCTTCACAATTGGTTTGGTTTCATCTCAATATGTCTTCATGATTATCTTCACTGCGTTGATTATATGTACTGATGTTCTGTCCTCTACAGCATTCACTTATAGCTATGTCTTCTTGGTTGAATCTTTTGAACTAAGTGAATGTGATCGGACCCTAACCTCTCTATGCTTTCTATCTCAAACTCTATCTCTCCAAGTCATATGCATTCTGTTGAAACTGTCAAATGTCTTCACTGTGTCCTTGTCAGCTGAAGACATAGTGACAACCATAAAAGTCCGTTTTTAATGCTCATTCCTCCACATAAGATCCGGAGAAGAAGGAACGACCGCCCGACAATTTAGGCGTGCGTGGGACATGGAACAAATCCCAATCTTCCTCTAACTGGCCACGCGTGCCTCAAATGCGAACCGCCAGGGGTACCTGCGTAATAGCGCAGTGCCGCCTCTACCCCTATAAATACACGATTCACTGCGGTCATTATGTCCTTCTTCCACCCTCGCATGAACCCTAGCGCCACCGCTAGCACTCGAAGACGCCGGTGACGAAGCGCTTCACTGCCGCAACCTCTCCGACGCCGTTTTCACGCCGACAGCGGACATCGCTCTCTCCGCCGTCGCCGTAGGTGTCTTCCGTCGCCAAGTTAGGGCACGGAGGATCGAACTGCTCGGCCTCAACTCTCACTTCGTCTAGCAGTTCCAAGTGTGAGTACTTGTAGCATCACATCAACTCGCCTGAAGCCAGTTCTTGCAAAAGGAAGCCTTTGAAGCCTTTGAACATCTTGAAGCCTTCCAAGTTATTCATGGCTTCAGAAACAGCAGCAAGGAAGGGAGGCAGACAGCGACGTGGTGAAACGTCCAAAGATCTGCCTGATGAATTGGCAGAGATGTACAAAACTGATCCTGATGAAAGCTATGGTCAGCGCAAGACACGAATCCAATGGATTCGAAGATATTGGGCAGAGCAATGGTTCCACTACCGCTTCGTCACTCAGGAATATGCGGAGAAGTGCGCCATCAAGAGACCGTGGGGAGATGTATTATACAAAAATCTCGTACCCAGGTCCAGAGACGAAGCCATTGCTCAAGGCTTCTATCCATGCATGGTGAGAGGACCACAGCCAGCTGAGGCACATCCGTCATCACTTCTCTAGTGCCGCGATGATAATCTCTTCAAGCGCAACTTTCAGTTTGCACAACAGTCAGCGAAGATAAACAAGAAGAAATTTGGGCTTGACTTCAACCCTGGTCCCTCCTCACCAAGGGCAGATGGCACACGCAACGCCGATCCCAATATCATCGGGCCGTATGCCAATCTTGCAGGCCTCATCACTCGCATCCTAGTCCAAGGGACTGCTGTGAATGACCCTCCAGCAGATACTGAGTCAGATGATGCCCCTGCTGCTCCGAAGCCAAAGCAGAAGAACCCAAAAGCTCCAAAATCTTCAAAGCCAGCCGCTTCTCCCAAGATCGCAAGAGTGAAGCCTTTAGCAACTGCACCTCCTGAAGCCAGTGTGCAGTCAGAAGGCTTATCACGAGTGTCGAAGCCCCAAGAAGCCAAGAAGCCTCAGCCACACACAGGCAAAGAGCTCACAGCTGCTGACATTCTGCGCTGCGAAGCCATTGATCTCTCAAGCGATGAAGATCTTGGAGATGATGCTCTTGAGCAACTCATCAAGAGCAAGGAGGAGGCTGAAATCTTCAACAATCTGCCTCTGTTTGATGTCGCCATCATCCACAACTTCATCGATGAATGGTTTGACACACCAGACATAAGCTTCAATGATCTGCAGCTACCCATAGGCCTCAGCGTTGCCTTTCAAGGTGCAATCGCTTCAGAACTTGCAATAGCCCAGCGAATTGTAGAACTGAAGCAGAAAATTGATCATGAAAAGGCTCAGTTCAAGAAGCACGTGGCCAAGCTCAGTGTGCAAGAAGTGAAAAACTTCAAGATCATGTTGCACGAGCTGAAAGAAAACTTCCTGAAGACGCGTGCCGAAGCTCAAGGCTCGCGAGAACGCATGAAGACTTTGGTTGATCGCTGCGTGCAAGCCTACAATGAGGCAGAAAAGCGCAAGGCACTTGGGCGTCCCGGCATTGACCCCAGGATGGCCGCGAAGAAGAAAAAGAAGGCGGCTGTGCCCGAACCTGAAGCGCCAAGGTCAGAACCTGATGCTCCGATTGTCTTATCCGCTGCAACGACTGGCTCGAAGCCAAAGAGTCGATAAACCGCCTCACAGCAGAAGAAGACACGGACTGCAGAGGCTGAAGCTAAGAAGAGAAAACATTCTGAAGCCTCTCCTTCTGAACCCATCATCAAGAAGCGCAAGACCAAGAAATCTCGGGCTGCTCCCACAGAGCCCCTGATAGTTGAACCACTCTGCGTCCGCTATCCTGACGCAGATCGTCAGTTGACAGTGCATGAGCCTGCTTACATAGAGGCTCCGCATGCTGAAGACATTCCAGCAGCCAACCCCAATGCTGCTGAAGACATTGGTCCCCAAGACAATGTGCAAGGTGATGCAGCCCTTCCTCAGCTTGAGACAAGCGAACAGATCAGTATTGGTCGTCCATTGACGCCAATCACACAAGATGCGTCGTGGGCAGATCGCCCACAGGAGGAAGATGAGCCCCAACCCACTGCAACTCCACCGGCGCCTACACTCCGTAGGCTTCGCAAAGGGCCAAGGGCTCAGGCTGCTGAAGACATTCCGGCTGCATCAGCCAAAGAGCAAGCAGAAATACCACAAGCTCCAACTCCCCCGCACCAACAAGAAGCAGTTCTCAAGGAGAACGTGCCTGAAGCTGAAAATGTTGAGGCTGACACAAACAACGCCGAAGCAAATGTGGAGCCCTCCCCAACAACAGCTTCAGAAGACACCGAAGCTACTGCTCCTGAACATTCTGTGCCTGAGTCTGCTGCCGGACCACAATTCAACTATCATATTGCGCACAGGCCCCAGGTCCAGAAGCCGATCCCACGACTACCAAGGTTCCCAGGTCCTGCATCAGCTCCTGGTTCCTTCAACATCAACGGCTTCAGGGCAGATAACACGTTTTTCGACCGCTCCAAGAACCCTTATTCAAGGGAACGGATTGTATCAGATAGGTTCTAGAGCCATCAACAGCGCAGCTATTATTCATGCATCCTTTACAACCAAGGCCGCATCTTTCCTCACAAGCGCCTTGAGGTTGAAGCTGTTGCTGGTCTGCCTGGTCTGGAAGAAGCACTGGATTGCTTCAAGCAAGTGGGTTTGCTGCCATTTATCACTGATGAATAGCACTGGAATGAAGAGCTTCTGCTCCAGTTCTATGCCACTGTGCATATCAAAGGCTATAACAGAGATCCGAAGATATGGATTCTGGAGTGGATGACAGGCAATATCCATCATGAAGCCGATGCTTTCGACCTAATTGAGCTTACCGGCCTTCCCACTCCTGGCGAATTCTTTGAAGAAGGGTGCCAACTCCATGCTGAAGCAATTGAGAGCATATTTCAGCGTCCTGAGCCAGATATGAGTCAGATGCTCTCAATGATGAAGCCACTGCCTCCGAATGCACCATATCCAACTAGGTTCTTCGTTGAAGACTTAGAGTACTTGCCCAGAACAATATATCATATCATAAGGCGGACTCTATGGCCTGTCAAGGGACACTCTCGATATGCAACGATTGATGGTGCAATGAAGACTCTCATCTTCTGCATTCTTCACGGCAAATGCTTCAATACACAGGATCTCTTCATCCGTCAATTTGCAGCGTCTGCTTCAGAACTGTTTGGATTAAAGTTTTATGCTCCTTGGGTTATGAGGCTGATCAAGCTTCACTCTGCAATCTCCTATCAACCGTCAGCCCGCAATCATAGGATATTTTTTCCAGATGTGGACACATCTGCTGAAGCAATATATCCAGAGCCGGCCAAGCAACCACTAAGTCTTCAGAATGCAGAACACCAGAGCTTCACTCAAAATATTGAAGGTGTTGAAGCTCTCTCCCGAGTGTATCCAATGGCTGGCACCACACGTGCCCCTGCATCAACTGAAGCCACCAACAGCACAGCTGCAAAGAGACCCAAGAAGCGCGCTCGTGCACTCAATGACAGAGAGCTTCTTGTGGCTCTTCACCAAAAGCAAGATAGGCATCACGACTGGCTCAAGAGCCAGATGAGAAGCATCATGCAAGAAGTCAATCGCATCAGAAATCTGGAAACCAAGAATGCATTTGTCACACACGAGACCTGTCGCCGCACTTGGAAGGGCCTCACCATGATGTGCCCTGAAGCTGAACTGCATGAGGATGGCTTCACAGAGCACTTCAAATTTGACTCCACGCCTCCAAGAAGAGCGGTGATGCGCAGCACACCATCACTTGAAGAGTCAGAGTTCTCTTCTTCTGCTGCCACCGTGTCTGCCCGGATTATTGAAGAAGAAGACGACGCGACATCATCTCCACCTGCTTCAACGCGCGTCGAATCTGCACCAAGCTCGTCTGCACCGCCGCCAAACAACTCCACCGACCCTGCTGCGCCTGGGAACGCGTAGAAACCTCTATGTCTTCAAACCTTTTTGGTCATCACTGACAAAAGGGGGAGAAGCATATGATGGTTATAGTCTTCAAGCGGGTCACTATGGGCGGGTGCCTTCATATTTTGCTACATTTTGCTTCGTGCTTACAACTCCCGTTTTTTTTGCTACATTTGCTTCATTGAGTTGTAACACTTAGCCTTGATGGTCGTCTGCTACCTGTTTGTCACTCCGTTTTGCGAAGATAAATTCCGCATGTGCGATGATAAATTCCGCACTCATCTCATTCTGCAGACGTCCATTTTCCATTATGCATGTCATTATCTTCATATACTTTCACATGCATAGTGGATTGTCATAAGTTGAAGTGGATCTCCACAAGTATAACCTGCCATGTGCATTTGCATTCAAGAAGCAAATTACTTATATGCACATCTTCAGGGGGAGCCCTTGCAACTTATGAAGACAATTCTTTTACAATTTCACAAATTATGTTTCCCGTTGAAAACTTCAACTAGTTTGTCATCAATCACCAAAAAGGGGGAGATTGTAAGTGCATCTAGTGCCACCCCTAGTTGGTTTTGGAGTATTGACGACAAACCTAGCTGAGGGACTAATGTGTTTGTGAGAATTGCAGGAAAACACAGGTAGAAGTCCCTCATTGATTCGGTTTTACTACCAGAGATGACCCCTAAAAATGTACGAAGACATTGAAGACAATGGTGGTTTATGAAGATATTCATATTGAAGACAATGACATGAGAAGACTCCCTATGAAGCTTTTGGAACTCGAAGACCTAGATCCTTCGTACTTTTATTTCATTCATGTTGTGTCATAGGAACCACCGTACTGTTAAGTGGGGTCGAAGAGAACCAGTCAGAATGACTGAAGTGATGCCTAATTCAAATCCTACGTCTTCGAGCGAAGACTTTGAGAGAAAATCTTGTCCAGAGTCAGACAAGTCAGCTTTACTTGTAGCCCAAGTAAAGTTGCCGTGTGAGTTCAAAATTCGATCGTTGGTACACGTGTCAGTTCCTTAGTGACCCAGGGTCATTTCGGACAGATCAGGTCGGGTTGCCAAGTGGCTATAAATAGTCCACCCCCCCACAACCATAAATGGTTGGCTGCTCAGATTTCAGTGCACGGCTTTTGTCGTTTGAGAGCAACCCACCTCGAAGCCTTTGAAAGAAAAATTCCCAGTGAGGAGAAAAGCCCTAACCACCCAGAGCCAGAGTAAATTGGGCATCACTTAAGTCTTCGTGTCTGTGTGATCTAAAGACTTATTACACTTGAGGACTGTGCATCCTCCAGACGGTTAGGCGTCGCGTTCTGAGCATCCAAGAGAAATTGTGGATTGCCGGTGAACGAAGTCTGTGAAGGTTTGGGAGTCTACCTTGAAGACTTACCAGAGTGATTGGGCGAGGTCTATGTGACCTTAGCTCAAGGAGAAAACGGTGAGGACTGGGTGTCTTGGACTAAGTGTCCTTGACTGGGTGTCCGGGACTGTGTGTCCTTTGGTTTAAATACCTAGCCGCTCCAACCAGACGTACAGTTGTCACAGCAACTGGAACTGGTCCAACAAATCATTGTCTTCAACGTGTCACTGGTTTCATCTTCACTTCCTGTTACTTACAGTTATTCATTGTGAAGCCATTGCATGCTTGCGTTATCTTTTGTCTTCACAACATGAATGTATGATCTGTTTGGCTTCATTACTTCTTCCTACCTGATCCTTATTACACTGAAGCTGGTTGTGATTGCGCTTTCACTCTATTGAATACATGACCATGGCTGGCCTAGTGTAATCTAACTTCCGCTGCATAGTAATAGGCATAATCTTCACTGTTTGTCTTCATAACTCTCACGTTTTGAAGACTTTCATAAAAATCGCCTATTCACCCCCCCCTCTAGTCGATATAACGCACTTTCACAACAGCCGCCTTGACCTTCAAATTCATCCATTGCGTCATAAGGTGGCAATTTTGAGACTCCGTGATAGCATCCATGGGATAGCTAGCAGGAGCCGTCAAGGCATGCTCCGGCTGAAGCAGCTCGGTGGAAGCCACGCTGCTTCTGCGCTGAGATGGCGGGGTAGCTTCGGGGGAGGCTTCGGCAGTACGTTTGCTGTGATTTGCTTCTCCTTCCTCTATCGCGTCTACCCTTGCTTGCAGCGCCTGCATTTGGGTTTGCTGCACTTTTTTCCTTCTCTCATGGGATTTATAACCGCCTACGTCCGGAAACCCAACCTTCCATGGAATGGAGCCTGGCGTGCCTCGTGTCCGTCCAGGGTGCTCAGGATTCCCGAGGGCCATTGTGAGCTCGTCGTTCTCTCTGTCTGGAAAGAACGTCCCTTCCTGCGCTGCTTCGATATACTGCTTAAGCTTACTGACTGGTATGTCCATTTGATCGTTCGTCCAAATGCACTTCCCTGTTACAGGGTCCAAGGTTCCGCCAGCCCCGAAGAACCAAGTCCGGCAACGGTCTGGCCAGTTAATTGTCTCTGGTTCGATCCCTTTATGAACCAGATCATTCTCAGTCTTGGACCACTTAGGCCGGGCTACGAGGTAGCCACCTGACCCCGTGCGATGGTGAAGCTTCTTCTTCGCAGCATTTTGCTTGTTTGTCGCCGACATCTTCTTACTCTTTTCCGATGTCTTGTGGGCCACAAATGCGGGCCGGTGATCTCTGATCTTCTCATATCTGCCCTTGAATTCTGGTGTCTCATTATTTTCGACAAACTTATTCAGCTCTTTCTTCCACCTCCTGAATAGTTCTGCCATCCTCTTCAGAGCAAAAGACTTGATTAATTTCTCTTTAACTGGGTTCTCTGGATTATCCTCTGGCGGTAGGGTGAAATTTGACTTCAGCTCAGTCCAAAGATCATTTTTTTGCATATCATTGACATAAGACACCTCAGGGTCTTCTGTAGCCGTCTTAAACCATTGCTGGATGCTTATCGGGATCTTGTCCCTAACCAGAACCCCGCACTGAGCAACAAATGCGCTCTTTGTCCTGAGGGGTTCAATAGGTTGGCCGTCGGGCGCGATTGCTATGATCTCAAACTTTTCATCTGAGCTCAACTTTTTCTTCGGGCCTCGTCTCTTTACCGAAGTTGTGCTCGATCCGGAGGGCTAGAAAAAAGAACAAAGACTTAATTAATATGTGTACATACCAAAACAATGAATGCATCAATCAGCTAGTCAGCATAGGCTTAACTAATATATATACCTGGTCGGACTCGGTTCGGTCACCGGAGCCGTCATCACGGTCTCTTTCTTGCACCGGCATTGGGTCACCGGAGCCGTCCTCATGTTCTTCTTGCACCGGCATTAGGTCACCGTAGCTAGCTTGTTCACCCTCTCCTTCCAGACCATCGGTTTCGTTGAGAAACAACGAGATGGCATCACTTCCTTCTGCGATTATGTCCCTCAACAACGCTTCTTTTGCTTCGTCTAGGGCGGTGTCCATAGTTTCTACAAATATTTACAATATGGCAATTATTATTCAAACATGACAGATGGATATATTAGTGCCAAACGTAGAACTAGCTACCTAATCATAGTAAGCTATCGGGAGGGGGTATATATCGACAACGACGACACTACATCTATGTCCCTCGACGACCCTCGTTCCCGATAAAAAAAAGAGGAAGAAGAAGAAAAAAAAGAGGAGAAGAAAGAATAGAGGAGAAGAACTCCTCTATTCTTTCTTCTCCTCTTTTTTTTCTTCTTCCTCTTCTTTTTTTATCCTCTTCTTCCTCTCATGTTCGAGAGGATCGCCGAGGGGTCGGGAGGTTGCCTAGTGTCAAAGGATTCAACAAAACCATGTCTTCATCATTAGGCGAAAGTAACATGTGCATGATGGTACGGAGCTCTTCAAAGTTGTTCTGGAACGGAGTCCCAGATAGGATAATTCGCTTTTTGGTACAAAGTTCAGAAAGAGCCTTCCGAATATCGCTATTTGGAAGGCCTTTGCTGAATTCGTACCAAAAGGCGGATTATTCTATCCGAGACTCCATTCCAGAACAACTTTGCAGAACTTCGTACCAACATGCCCTGGTTACTTCCGGCTAATGAGGAAGGCATGGATTTCTTCAATACTTTGACACTAGGAAACCTCTCTCGACCCCTCGGCGATCCTCGACCCCTCGAACCCTCGACGACCCTGGAACCCTCGACCCCTAGATGACCCTCTTCTTCCTCTCATGTTCGAGAGGATCGCCGAGGGGTTGGGAGGTTGCCTAGTGTCAAAGGATTCAACAAAACCATGTCTTCATCATTAGGCGAAAGTAACATGTGCATGATGGTACGAAGCTCTTCAAAGTTGTTCTGGAACGGAGTCCCAGATAGGATAATTCGCTTTTTGGTACAAAGTTCAGCAAGAGCCTTCCGAATATCGCTATTTGGAAGGCCTTTGCTGAATTCGTACCAAAAGGCGGATTATTCTATCCGGGACTCCATTCCAGAACAACTTTGCAGAACTTCGTACCAACATGCCCTGGTTACTTCCGGCTAATGATGAAGGCATGGATTTCTTCAATACTTTGACACTAGGAAACCTCTCTCGACCCCTCGGCGATCCTCGACCCCTCGAACCCTCGACAACCCTGGAACCCTCGACCCCTAGACGACCCTACTGGAACCCTCGACCCTCGACCCTATAGAACCCTCGACCCTGAAACCCTCGACCCTTGACCCCTTAACGACCCTCGACCCTCTACCCTAGTTCCCGACCCTCGACCCCTCGGCGATCCTCGACACCCTCGTTCCCGATAAAAATTAAGAAGAAGAAGAAGAAGAAGAAGAAGAAGAATAAGAAGAAGAGGAAGAAGAAGAGGAAGAAGAAGAAGAAGAGAATAAGATAGAGGAGAAGAAGAAAGGAATAGCTAGAGGAGAAGATCGAAGAAAAAAAAGAAGAAAAAAAGAGGAGAAGAAGAAAGGAATAGTGGAGTATTCTATTTTCTCTTCTTCTCCACTATTCCTTTCTTCTTCTCCTCTTCTTTTTCTTCTTTTTTCTTCTTATTTATTTCTCCTCTTCTTTTCCTCTCCTCTTCTTCTTTCTTTCCTCTTCTTATTTTCTTCTTTCCTATCCTTCTTTTTCAAAAATTGTAACTTTTGCATATATAAAACTTTTCTAAAATTATAACTTTCTATATAAAACTTTCCTATCGGGAGGGGGAGAAGATCGAAGAAACAAAAGAAGAAAAAAAAGAGGAGAAGAAGAAAGGAATAGAGGAGAAGAAGAAAAAATAGAAAAAAATTCTATTTTTTCTTCTTCTCCTCTATTCCTTTCTTCTTCTCCTCTTCCTTTTCTTCCTCTCCTCTTCTTCTCCTTTTTCCTCTTCTTATTTTCCTTTTCCTCTCCTAAATATATAAAACTTTTCTAAAAATGAAACTAACCTAAAATGTACTAAATCAGAGAACATATATAGATAATCCTTTTCTAAATATATAAATCTAACATTTTTGCATATATGAACATATATACACAGAGAACATACAAACATATATACATTTTTATGAAAAAGCAAAATACAAATCATCATATGTATGAAAAAAAATCTGAAAAGAAGCAGCATACACAATACATATACTCACATATATACATATATATAATCTGAAAAAACAAGCATATAATATATATATATATATGAAAAAAAGGAACAGGGGAGGGGCGGCGCCGGCCGGACCAAGGGAGGGGCAGGGGTGCGGCGTCGGCGGCGAGGACGGCGACGGGGCAGGGGGCGCGCGTTCGGCGGCGAGGAATGGGGCGGGGCAGGGCGACGACGATGACGGGGGCGCGCGGGACGGGGCGCGCGACGCGCGTCGGGGCAGGGCGGCCATCGGCGACGACGTCGGGCGAGGGCACGGGCGACGGCGAGCGGGCGGCGACGGCGACCTCGGGCAGCTAGGGGAGGCGACGGCGACGTCGGGGCAGGGGCCGGCGTCGAGGAGCAGCGCAGCAGCCTGGCGGCGTTGGAGAGAAGAATGGCGGGTGGGGGAAATTTCTTAAGTGTTTGGTTATATAGAAAAGGCTTTGGTCCCGGTTCGTGGCTTCAACCGGGACCAATGCCCCCCTTTGGTCCCGGTTGGTGCCACGAACCGTGACCAATGCCCCCTTTAGTCCCGGTTGGTGCCAACAACCGGGACCAATGGCCTTGTGCTGCCCGCGCCCAAAAGTTTAGTCCCACATCGCTAGCTGAAGGGCGCCGGCACTTGTTTATAAGCGCTGGTGTGCCTCCCCATTCGAGCTCCTCTCTAATGCAGGCTTTCGGGCCTAAACTTGCTACTGCCTGTGGGCCTATTGGGCCTTCTGCGGGCCTGAATCCTGGCCCATTTAGGGTTTCTAGTCATATTCAGGCTGTGGAGGCCCAGTAGGTGGCATTTTTTTTGGTTTTTTCTTTTTTATTTCTACATTTTTTTGGTTTTTTATTTTTTTATTTCTACTTAAAACTAAATACTTACAGTTTTTTAGTGATTTCTTTTTGCTTTTAGGTCACAAAAATTATAAACTTTATGTTAGTGCCATTAGTTTTAAATTTTGAATAGTTTAAATTTGAATTTTTAAAAATTTGTGTGAATCACTAGTTTATGAATAACTTTACTATAAAAATAGAATTTTTTTCTATTTATTTTTTATTTATACTTACAACTAAATACTTATAGTTTTTTTATTGATTTATTTTTGATTTTAGGTCACAAAAATTATAAACTTTCTGTTAGTGCCATTAGTTTTAAAATTTTGAATAGTTTAAATTTGTATTTTTTAAAATTTGTATGAATCACTAGTTTATGAATAACTTTACTATAAAAATAGAATTTTTTTTATTTTTTAATTCTCTATGCTTTTAGTTTTAAAAAAATTATAAACTTTCTGTTAGCTTTTAATTCTTTTGTTTTCTTTGTTGCTTTATTTATTTTATTTTGTGATTAACTTTACTATAAAAATAGTTTTTTCCTTTTTTTTGATTTGTTTTTTGCATTATTTATTTTCTTTTGTTTTTTGCTTTAATTTTTAATTCTGTTTGCTTTTAGGTTAGCAAAATTATAAACTTTCAGTTAGTGCCATTAGTTTTAGAAAAATTATAAATTTTCTGTTAGTGCCATTAGTTTTCAAATTTGAAAACACTTTTTTAGTTTTTTTGTTTTCTTTGTTGCTTTATTTATTTTATTTTGTGATTAACTTTACTATAAAAATAGTTTTTTCCTGTTTTTTTGATTTGTTTTTTGCACTATTTATTTTCTTTTGTTTTTTGCTTTAATTTTTAATTCTGTTTGCTTTTAGGTTAGCAAAATTATAAACTTTCTGTTAGTGCCATTAGTTTTCAAATTTGAAAACACTTTTTTAGTTTTTTTTGTTTTCTTTGTTGCTTTATTTATTTTATTTTGTGATTAACTTTACTATAAAAATAATTTTTTCCTGTTTTTTGATTTGTTTTTTGCATTATTTATTTTCTTTTGTTTTTTGCTTTAATTTTTAATTCTGTTTGCTTTTAGGTTAGCAAAATTATAAACTTTCAGTTAGTGGCATTAGTTTTAGAAAAATTATAAACTTTCTGTTAGTGCCATTAGTTTTCAAATTTGAAAACACTTTTTTAGTTTTTTTGTTTTCTTTGTTGCTTTATTTATTTTATTTTGTGATTAACTTTACTATAAAAGTAGTTTTTTCCTGTTTTTTTGATTTGTTTTTTTGCATTATTTATTTTCTTTTGTTTTTTGCTTTAATTTTTAATTCTGTTTGCTTTTAGGTTAGCAAAATTATAAACTTTCTGTTAGTGCCATTAGTTTTAGAAAAATTATAAACTTTCTGTTAGTGCCATTAGTTTTCAAATTTGAAAATACTTTTTGTGATTAACTTACTAAAAAAATGAGAATATATGCGCTTATAGAGAAAACTTGATGCACTTCGTGTACAAAATGGACAATCACTTTCAAATGAACTCTGAAAAAGTTGAAAGTTGGGATGGTATCATAATTTCACCCACATAGCATGTGCATGTACAAAACGGACAATGGTAGCATGTTCGTGTGTTACAAAGTTGGCATGGTATCATCATAATAGTTGCGGGAGAAAGTCTTCACTTTTTCTTCGCT
This sequence comes from Triticum urartu, assembly GCF_056163025.1. Taxonomy (NCBI): domain Eukaryota; kingdom Viridiplantae; phylum Streptophyta; class Magnoliopsida; order Poales; family Poaceae; genus Triticum; species Triticum urartu. The sequence goes on from NC_141877.1 coordinate 6,590,004, forward strand.
TGTGTCATTTGCTTATTGCGCCATAACCATGGATAATCTTCATTGTTTATCAGGATGCTTGGGTCAGTCTTGACATTGAAGGGAGGAATTTCATGAAAGTTTTCATAATCTTCAGACATGTCTGTCTTGCCGTCCACTCCCAGGATGTCCCTTTTTCCTGAAAGAACTATGTGGCGCTTTGGCTCATCGTATGATGTATTCGCTTCCTTATCTTTTCTTTTTCTCGGTTTGGTAGACATGTCCTTCACATAGATAACCTGTGCCACATCATTGGCTAGGACGAACGGTTCGTCAGTGTACCCAAGATTTTTCAGATCCACTGTTGTCATTCTGTACTGTGAGTCTACCTGTACCCCGCCGCCTAACAGATTAACCCATTTGCACTTAAACAAAGGGACCTTAAAATCAGGTCCGTAGTCAAGTTCCCATATGTCCACTATGTAACCATAATATGTATCCTTTCCGCTCTCGGTTGCTGCATCAAAGCGGACACCGCTATTTTGGTTGGTGCTCTTTTGATCTTGGGCGATCGTGTAAAATGTATTCCCATTTATCTCGTATAAAATCCTTTGTAAGTCAATACAGTCAAAGATGGTCCCCTGGACAACAAGTACAACTCATCACAAACAGTGTTGTCACCTCTGAGACGTGTTTCCAACCAACTGCTGAAAGTCCTGATGTGTTCACATGTAATCCAGTCGTCGCACTGCTCCGGGTGTTTGGAGCGCAGACTGTTCTTGTGTTCATCGACATACGGGGTCACCAAGGTAGAGTTCTGTAGAACTGTGTAGTGTGTTTGAGACCAAGAATATCCGTCCCTGCATATTATTGAGTCTCTTCCAAGAGTGCCTTTTCCAGTCAGTCTCCCCTCATACCGCGATTTAGGGAGACCTCTCTTGTTAAGGCCAGGAATGAAGTCAACACAAAACCCAATAACATCCTATGTTTGATGGCCCATGGAGATGCTTCCTTCTGGCCTAGCGCGGTTATTGACATATTTCTTTAGGACTCCCATGAACCTCTCAAAGGGGAACATATTGTGTAGAAATACGGGCTCCAGGATGACAATCTCGTCGACTAGATGAACTAGGACGTGCGTCATGATATTGAAGAAGGATGGTGGGAACACAAGCTCGAAACTGACAAGACATTCCGCCACATCACTCCTTAGCCTTGTTACGATTTCTGGATCGATCACCTTCTGAGAGATTGCATTGAGGAATGCACATAGCTTCACAATGGCTATCGGACGTTTTCCGGTAGAAGCCCCCTCAATGCAACCGGAAGCGGTTGCATCATAATCACGTGGCAGTCATGAGACTTTAGGTTCTGAAACTTTTTCTCTGGCATATTTATTATTCCCTTTATATTCGACGAGAAGCCAGTCATGACCTTCATACTGAGTAGGCATTCAAAGAAGATTTCTTTCTCTTCTTTCGTAAGAGCGTAGCTGGCAGGACCTTTATAATGCTTCAGAGGCATGCCGTCTTTTTCGTGCAAACGTTGCAGGTCCTCCCGTGCCTCAAGTGTATCTTTTGTCTTCCCATACACGCCCAAGAAGCTTAGCAGGTTCACGCAAAGGTTCTTCGTCACGTGCATCACGTCGATTGAGGAGCGGACCTCTAGGTCTTTCCAGTAGGGTAGGTCCCAAAATATATATTTCTTCTTCCACATGGGTGCGTGTCCCTCAGCGTCATTTGGAACAGCTAGTCCACCGGGACCCTTTCCAAAGATTACGTAGTGTAAATCATTGACCATAGCAAGCACGTGATCACCGGTGCGCATGGCGGGCTTCTTCCGGTGATCTGCCTCGCCTTTGAAATGCTTGCCTTTCTTTCGACATTGATGGTTGGTCGGAAGAAATCGACGATGGCCCAGGTACACATTCTTCCTGCATTTGTCCAGGTATATACTTTCAGTGTCATCTAAACAGTGCGTGCATGCGTGGTATCCTTTGTTTGTCTGTCCTGAAAGGTTACTGAGAGCGGGCCAATCGTCTGGTTCCTCTTGATCTTCACCAGCTCCCCCCGTTGCAGCATCACCGTATTCAGGGGGCACATAGTTGTCATCGTACTCTTCTTCTTCGCCGTCTTCCATCATAACCCCTATTTCTCCGTGCCTCGTCCAAACATTATAGTGTGGCATGAAACCCTTGTAAAGCAGGTGGGAGTGAAGGATTTTCCAGTTAGAGTAAGACCTCGTATTCCCACATTCAGTGCATGGACAACACATAAAACCATTCTGCTTGTTTGCCTCAGCCGCATCGAGAAACTCATGCACGCCCTTAATGTACTCGCGGGTGTGTCTGTCACCGTACATCCATTGCCGGTTCATCTGCGTGCATTATATATAGTTAAGTGTCCAAATTAATAGAAGTTCATCATCACATTAAAACCAATGTGCATACATAGTTCTCATCTAACAACATATAGCTCTTCAGAGCATCTAATTAATTAAACCATACATTGAAACTATGTAAAACATTTCAATGCGAAAACAAATGCGATCATAATCGCAACCAAGGTAACAATTGATCCAACGGCATAATGATACCAAGCCTCGGTATGAATGACATATTTTCTAATCTTTCTAATCTTCAAGCGCATTGCATCCATCTTGATCTTGTGATCATCGACGACATCCGCAACATGCAACTCCAATATCATCTTCTGCTCCTCAATTTTTTTTATTTTTTCCTTCAACAATTTGTTTTCTTCTTCAACTAAATTTAACCTCTCGACAATAGGGTCGGTTGGCATTTCCGATTCACATACATCCTAGATAAATAAAATCTATGTCACGTTGGTCGGCATAATTTTCATAAGCAGTAAATGAACCAATAGTTATAAAGATAATATACATACCACATCCGAATCATAGACAGGACGAGGGCCGACGGGGGCGGATACCAAAACCATCGCACTATATAAGATGCAATAATAAATGTAAGAAAATGATACAAGTATCTATCTAAACATACAAGTAAGAATATTTTTCCTTTCAGAAAGAAGATAAGAACAAGAGGCTCACCACGGTGGTGTCGGTGATGAGATCGGCGCGGTTGATCGACGGCGGTGAAGACGGGGATGGGGCGTGACAGACCGCTAAATCTAGACAAATCTCGAGGAAAATGTAGCTTGGAGGTCGAGCTTCGAGAGGAGAAAGCTTAAGTAGTATGGCTCGGGCATTCCATCGAACACCTCATGTGCATAGGAGGTGAGCTAGAGCACCACAAAGCCCTCTCCCCCTCGGCCAGAAAAAACAAAGCACTGTGCTCTGCTCTTGCGCGAGGGGGTATATATAGGCACCTCATTGGTCCCGGTTGATGACTTGAACCGGGACTAAAGGGAAGCGTTTGGTCCCGGTTCAAGCCACCAACCGGGACCAATGGTGGTGGGCCAGGAGCGAGGCCCATTGGTCCCGGTTCGTCGCACCAACCGGGACCAAAAGGTCCAGACGAACCGGGACCAATGGCCCACGTGGCCCGGCCGGCCCCCTGGGCTCACGAACCGGGACCAATGCCCACATTGGTCCCGGTTCTAGACTGAACCGGGACTAATGGGCTGACCCGGCCTGGACCAAAGCCCTGTTTTCTACTAGTGGAAGTATAGTTTCATTGCATGTGGCCTAACAGTGGACATATTCTTCGTATTGGTTTCAAATTAGTCACTGCCAATATTCTTATTTTATTTATTTAATGAATGATTGGTCTATATTCTCTGCACTATTAATAATGCACGTGACCATGTAGAGGCTGTGCCATTTTCGATTACTACTCTAGTGTACAGAATGTCACTTTGGTAGACAACCTCTAGTGAGCCCTATGAATGTAAATTACACACGTGCAAATTCTGATGATGGTATAAGTTTTTTTTTTGTGACATAGATAACCCTCTGAGCTACACAAGAATGACAAGATCTGTGATTTTGAAAAGATAAACAGTACGTGTATTATTCTCTATTTAGAAATCATCATTGTGTTATTTTTATATAGCTCACGTGTTTAGTTATTCATATCACCAAATTTAACACAGGTGTAGTATACATCCATATGTTCATATAGAATTACTTTTGGAATTTTCTGAAACTTTAAATCTTATTTTTGAAATTAATTAAAATAAAGTCCTTCAATACACCCGTGCTTTAAAAATCCACTCTCGATTCATATTTTCAACATGTATGGCTACTAATCGTGCCCGACTTGGATTAGTGCTACTCCAGTGTACAAGTGGTGAGACCAAGACCGCGAGTGACAGCACGTGAACGACTTGGCTTGTTTTTTTTTTCTAATGCTCATTACTGCTACTCCAGTGTGCATGTCTAACTAGGCTGTGTCGTGTTCGATTACTAAGACATGCATGCGAGTGTGACGTCCTTGTCTCCTGTATCGACTTCACGGCCAACAACGCCGCCGCAAAGAAGAAGGTCGCGGAAGAGGCCGAAGCTGCTGCGGTCTTAGCCTGACCTATTGGAGGATATGATTTGTTCATCCACTATTCGTTCGTTCATGTGCTAGTCGTATATGTTATGTTTATAGATGTTTCGGTTCTATGTTATATACATCCACACTTGTTTACGTATCAGTATGAGTTACATACCGTGAATGCCATGTTTATTATCTGCTTGTGGATTAGATTAATGAAACATGTGATAATATATCACACCTTGCGGATGAAGGGAGTAAATAAGAGAGTTTGTAGTGAGTGGGAAGATGCTTTCAGCGCACAGTTGAGTTGTAGGTGGATAACGATCTAGTCAATGGTACTATACTTTGAAATTTTATTAGTATTGTTAACTGGGCACAATTTTCTACCCTACTAGACTTACACGCATGCATGCTAGTACTGTTTTATGGACTAAGAGTAGCCACAAGTCAGTTTCACTGCATGTGGCATTGCTTGACATAACTTTCTAAATTTCGTAATTAAACAAAAGAAAGGTCGTACTTGTAGTGATTGAGAAGATGCTTTCAGTGTGTAGCTAGGCTACTATTGGAGAAAGCAATCTGGTCATCACGAGCTAGGAAACTTTCAAGTTTAAGCTTAGACTGACATGCATGGCTGCTAATCATGCCTGACTGACGTGGATTACTGCTAGTCCAATGTACAAGTGGTGACACCAAGACCGCGAGTGACAGCAGGTGAACGACTTGTGTGCATGTCTAACCGGGCTGCGTCGTTTTCGATTACTAACACAATGAGATTAGGTCCAAGTCTTACACTAGACTGACGTCCTTGTCTCGGATGTATCAGTTGCCAATCCACTTCGGTCAATCGGGGAAGGTAGCCAGGCAAAAATATTGATACTTATCTTTGTGGAAGCAGTCCATGTTCGCGGAACTGTCTCTGTCCCGCACATACAGAGCAATCGAATTTTCGTAAAGGCGTTTCGGTGCCCGGGTGCATCTGCACCCGGTCAAAAAACAATTCGTAAAAAATTCAGAAAACTTCAAAAAATTTCAAAAAAATTTAGGGTGGTAGAAAATTTGATGCGTGAGGCACGCTCCAATTTTCAAAACATTTGGACATCTGTGCAGCTCTCAGAAAAAAAGACAAATCAGACCAGAACAGTATATGAACAGTACACATTTTTACAGACCTCCGATTTGTCTTTTTTGCTGAGAGTTGCACAGAAGTCCAAATGTTTTGAAAATTGGAGCGTACCTCACACATCAAATTATCTACCACCCAATTTTTTTTGGAATTATTTGAATTTTTCTAGTATTTATTTTGATTTTTTTCATGAGCGCAGGTGCAGATGAGCTCGGGCCCAGATTCGAATTTTCGTAAAGATGAAGATCGGTGAAATCAATGTTTTATTGCTTGAGCTTCGTGAGCATATATATAGAAGTACATGGTCATTTTGGAGTATAAAGCAAGGTAGAATAAATCATATGCTATCCTACGATTTTCTAAATAACCGTGATACTCAACATATGCGTGGCCCCTTCAGGATGAAGCGCCGTGGCCTGCGGTCCACTCCGCTGTCATCACGCGTCGACTTCCCGTGGTATGCGCCGCGCCGCCTCCCTCGGTGCTGAAACACCATCGACCGTGCCGGTCTTCGTCACGTTGTTGGGTTCTCCTCGCCTATTTCGAGCACCGCTGCCGCGCTCCTAACCTAGCCGCCGCCGCCGCTCTAGTTCCTCGGCGCCGCTGCCGCTCGCTAACCCGAGCTGCACCGCCAGTCCATCCCCTTCGTCTACATACCGCTCTAATATCATGTTAGAAAGGATAGGGATGGAGATTGGTGGAATCGATGTTTTATTGCTTGAGCCTCGTGGGAATATATATAGGAGTACATGGTTTTCTTGGAGTACAAAGCAAGGTAGAATAAATCCTACGCTATTCTACGTTTTCTAAATAACCGTGATACTCAACAGGCTTTAATGTAGTTATGTTGTGTCCAGCTTCCCCATTTAATCAACAACTAGTGATCATATAATTAGTATTGAATTGACTATATTAGCTACCTACCCGCTACAAAATATGAAGGATTTATGGTGACTTTTTCAAAAAAAAGTCATAGATTGGCCTATATCCGTGATGGTTACAAAAAAAATGAGAAATCAAAAATGGGCTCACAATACAAAATATGAAGGATTTATGGTGACTTTTTCAAAAAAAAGTCATAGATTGGCCTATATCCGTGATGGTTACAAAAAAATTAGTAGGTAGTTTTAGTATGTTTTTGACGAACCCCGACGAGATTGAAGTAAACAAATGCCCCGTGACCCACTTGTACATTTCTGCAGGACTTCAGGGAAGACAAACGGGGAAAAGAGGTGGATGTACTTGAGCACTTCCTTTCGTTGGACCTCTCCTTTTTATTGAAGTTTCACAACTAAGCATGCATATTGGCCACTAGGGTCGTACTTGTTTACTTCCATCCTGGGAGGTATTTGTGAAAACATTTTGTTTTATCTATGAAATGTGTGATCGATGAACATTCGTATAATGCAATGCAATTGTTCTGCAAGAAATGTGTTTGGTTTGTCCTTCAATGTGTCCAATTTTTCTGAAAGTGTAAGCTATAGAGAAACAAGGTGCTTGTATAGAAAAAGGGTTAACAGTGAGGGCCAACAAAGCAAACCCATAACATGTAGAGTTACCACTTACGAGTAAACAGATCAGTACCCATCGATGATAAATTTATCACTGACGGGTGCCCAATCAGTGCCCACCAGTGATAAGAACTATAACGATTGAAGATTCCCTAATGACGGGCTGGAAATCTATTAGTGGTAAGGGTTTTGGTCCTGACCAAACTGATGTTTCATATAGTATTGTTAAGCACTTGAGATAACCATTTCTTGATGGGGTGGTATATTTGTGGAGCATGACCCTATCCAACTGGATTCAAATCTGAATGCTCATATTTACACACTAGTTCAATAGGAATAATTTGGTGAGTTCCACATATTTTCCCCCTTGTCTCCATCATTTTAGCCTGTGATGATCAATGCGCTTGTGTGAGCGTCTGGTGTTTCTTGTAATGGAAAAAATGAAGCACCAGTAGCAGATTTTTCTATTGCATAGCTCAGCTACCACATTAATAGCAAATCTTTAACGAATCAGGATGGAACCGGTGACAGATAATGGATATCCATAGCCTGATATTTTCAGGGATAGAAATATCAAAACCATTAGTGAAATATTAAATGAATTATAAATTGATATTTTGCATTTTCTTAAATATGAATAGGACCATGTTACTTTAATTTTTTTCTTCGATTCAAATACAATCCAAGTATCGAAGGAGTTGATTTATTCGTCCTCTATAACGTCGCAAACTGACATAGATTCACTGAACTAGATATGTGTCATACAACTTCTAATCAACAAAAATAATGTGATGACATTAAATTTTGCATTCAAAAAATTCCTATTTTGCAACCTCTTGCTAACATGATTTTTGTTTTCTTAATTAGTTTTTCATTGAAGCAGAAGTAAATTATATTTGGATTTGCATTCATATTTGAGCACATCCTAGTACTATTTGTATATGTTTACGAAAATAAAATTCTTTATATTTGATCTGGTTTGCTATAAACCCATTAGTGACTGCAGTAGCTAACTGGACCATGAAATTTTCCTCAATGACTAATACATCAAAATACACTAGTTGAATACTCCTGCATTACCACAGGAAAGATTCAATCATACAAGAAAAAACTCCAATCATGTTGCACACCAGCCTCCATAAGAAATGATTACCACAAAAACTTTTTTTTGAGTTAGAAGAAACAAGGCTAACAAATTTAGGAACTACAAGAAAATCATATGATATATTTGCAAACCCTATAACAAGCTGTGTCGTAAAAGTCTTGGAGAGAATTATTTTGAAAACCCTTAGGGATCTATCCGTTAATAAGAAAATAAGAGTTGCCAAGTCAACTAACGGAAAACTAGACGAAAACCGTCGCAACCCGTTGACCAAGCACAAACAAGATAGATCACACACAATACTTCGAACAAAACATCGTCAATATTGCTCATTGGCGTAGACATCGTCACTTCTCCTCGCGGAAGTGATCATAACATTGCCAATAAGGAGTGTTGGCCAAACCTACACCGCAAAGGCAGTGAGAAGCCACACAAAGATCCACGCCAAGCAATCAACCTGTGTTGGCAACTAAGAGGCTCCGTTGCTGATGGTGAGCTATGAAGGAAAACTATGCAAGGCTAGCAAGACAGAAGATAACCGGACATACCACACGTCACCCATCATCATCACGATCTGGAACTGGCCGATTCAACTCCGCCTTCACAACAACAAAACACCCAAGACAATCCTACAGACTAGCCTCAGAGTTGACTACCACAATCATTACTGAACCCCAAACTTTCTTAGCCCCGTCATCATTGCTACAGAGTAACCGACAACACCACCACCATCATCCACAGGTCATAGCTTTGATCACCACAACGCCCCCACCATAAATCGTCACACATCCACTCGCCCCACAACCAGTGACAACTCCAAAAATGACGCCACCAAGGAGGATCATGAGATAGAAACAACATCATTGTCCAATCTTGAGGAGATATGAGGCTTCCCTTGTAGTTTTGTAGGAGGAAGTGTGAGCACCACGCATCAATGATGTTTTCAAGTAGGAAGCAGAGCCCGAGAGCGCCGCCTGCCCTGGCTAACAACATAAACAAAGTTTCACCCTGTGTTGCCTCACATCCCGTCCACCCGTGCCACACGACTGGTGGACCACCAAATAGGGAACGTATCTGGTGCACCCCCACTTGTAGTGCTACCATGCACCGGATGCGATAGAACATTTAAATAATCTGGAAAAAAATCTAGCACATTGACACAACATCAACGTGTATTGTCGCAAAAATTCGTTTCAAAATTTGACATCAGCGTGATAATGTGCCAAATATAAAGCCCAGTTTATGTTATGTATTATTCAGTGTTGAATTTGTCAATTTTTTTCGAGCTACAATTTGAATTTTGATCTAAAATTTTGTGACAACCTACATTGAAGTTGTGTGAATGTGCTAAAAAAATCCTAATTTTTTTACATTTTAAATGTGCAACGTGAGTTCGGTGCACCGATAGCACCACAAGCCACTACCGGAATCGCACCCTATGCCGACGGCCAGGGCCGTCGGCATAGCCCTGAATGGCCGTCGGGACAGGCCTATGCCGACGGCCCCCGTCGGCATAGGGTTGTCGGCAACATATCCGTCGGCGTAGCCAGGAATGCCGTTGGCATAGAAAGGCCGTCGGCATATGCCCTATCCCGACGGTGTCCGTACATCTATGCCGACGGCCCCGGCCGTCGGCAACGTTATCGCCTAACGGCGGCCGCCGTCAAGTGCTGACCAACGCTTGCTCGCCACGTGGCAGGTCTATGCCGACGGTCTGGCCGTCGGCATAGTTTCAACCTAAGCCGATGGCTAGGCCGTCGGCATAGACGTGCCACGTGGCGAGCAGGCGTCACCCCTGGGGCGGGTCTATGCCGACGGCCTAGCTGACGGCTTAGGTTGAAACTATGCCGACGGCCAGACCGTCGGCATAGACCTGCCACGTGGCAGCCACTGGGACCTCCTGGAGCAGGCCTATGTCGACGGCTTAGCCGTCGGCTTAGTTTGAAACTATGTCGACGGCTAGGCCGTCGGCATAGACCTGCCACGTGGCAGCCACTGGGAGCTCACGGCAGCTCTATGCCGACGGCCTTGCCGTCGGCATAGTTTCTGTCTGTTTTTTTTTCTTTTTTCTGTTTTGTTTCAGCTCAATTCATTTGAATATATACAGCACACAACAAATATATGCATCACATAACAGCTGAGCCAGCAGCATCACACAACAAATTCATCATCACACATCATAAGAAGCATCGCAAAGCATAAACATATAAGTATCATCACCACCAAGCATAAGAATCTCACAAACAACAATAAGAAACATCACAAGCATATAAGTATCATCACCACCAAGACCGTCACAATGTGACCCAAAGGCTTAAGCGCCAGGACGTCGAGCACCACGGAGGTCGTCACCGCCAAGACCGCCGAAGCCCAGGTCGTCACTGCTAGCGGCAACGCTACCGCCAAGACCGCCTCCTCCTCCGCCTCCGTGGATCGGAGTGGTCGGGCTCCGTGTCTCCGGAGTGCTGCGAAGACCACTGCCAATGGTAGATCCACCTGTTCCCTGCATGTTGAAAAGACATATGCACGGGATCTATGACTGTGTTGAAAGGCATGACATGCTTTGGGTGAATAGATTGGGGATGAACTAACCGGCGAGGGGCCAGCGTTCTGTGCCACAAACTCCTCAAAGCTCATCAGCACTGGTTGTGCTGGAGGGCATTGTGCTGTAGGGAACTGAGGACACCTGCCGGCCGCCATATCCTGAAAAGCCTGCTACATCTGGCTATCCCTCTGCACTTGGTGTTCATAAAGCCTCTGATGCCACGCCATGGTCTCCTGGCGTGTGTACTCCATGTAGGCCTACGGTATGACATGATGGAACTCATAAAACTACTAAATGCGAAAAATGAAGTGAGAAATGAAGATAAGAGGGAAAATACTTACAGATTGTTGCTCCTGAAAGAGGGACTGTGTACTAGTCACTGGCTGGCTCGTGCGCTGGCTCAGGCTCGGGTCGATCCGACGAAGCTGTGTGTAGGAGATACTAGGAGTGATCACAGCATCGAGAACCGCGTCCCGACCGTGCTCCTTGGGCCCCATCCTCACCACCGCCATGTCATCCAGAGGCGCCGCAATGGGGTCAGGTGTGTCAGGATGTAACTCCAGATACGCTTCGGAGTAGGCCTTCTTCCTCCCTGCGGTCTTCTTGCCGTAGTACTTGGGCTCGCCAGGCTTGGGGTCCTTCCGCATATGGGCAATCTCCCACGCCTGCATGTGTGAGAGCGGCCGCTTCAGTTTCTCCTCCTGCACCACCAAACAGAGGTTAGTCATACATAAGGAAGTGATGGTAAATAGAAGAAGAAGAATGTTTAATGGGGTTAGTCATACATTAACTGCCTTGTGGAGATAGTGGTTTCGGTTTCCCTGAGCATGTACTCCCTCCGTCCCTCGGTTAGCCTTATTTTTGGTTCTCATAGCCGCCCAGGCTCCAGCCTCATCACACCAAAGATCCACCAATGCCGCCCAGGACTCGTCTTTTCCATAACACCAATTTGGACACACCTACATAATAAAAGCATAATGGCATGTAGGTGTGTCCAAATTGGTGTTATGGAAGCATAAAGCATAAAGCATAATGTACCACAAGGTAATGAAAGCATAATGAAAATTCTTTTATACTTACCGCCAAGAACTCGGCCCTCTCCAAGGTAATGCCCATCCTCCGCGCTTCTTCCTTGGTCATCTTCACACCAAGATAGTCGTGGTAGTATGTGGAGATGGCCACATAGCGCACCTCGTACTGCATCTGGCGGGCCTTCTTCTTGCATTGGCGCAGCACGATCTGGTCCGCTCTAGCCCTGTGCTCCGGAAGAACTCGATAGAATTTCTACAATCATGCATGAAACAAGAATGGGAGAAGCCATGAGTTAAATCATTCATGAAACTAGAATGGAGTTGTGCTTCTGAAGAGAACTCACCCAGAAAGTAGTGATCACGGCCTTGGCATGGGTCTCATGGTCCGCATGGCGGGCCGCTTCCCAGTGGTCCCAGCTCGTGGCCAAAACCCGATGGTCCGGCTGCCTGACTGGATCAGGACAGTACAACCCCGGCCAATATAACTTCAGCAAGACGGTGATGAGGCCGTTGGGAATACGGACCCCTTTAGAATATATCCAGTTGCTGCAAAAGAATGAACTATTAGCATGTGACAAGAAAAATAAATAACAACCGGAATAAGCATGTGACAAGCAACATAATGAACCACTTACTCTTTTCCCGTGGGCTCAATGAGCCACTTCTGCTCCTCAGTAGCAGGAACCTGCTTTGGTAGCTTTGCGTTGCCACGCAGCCACCCCTTCGTGTCAACCCCCTTCCCGTCACCACCATCATCCCTGCCACCACCCTCATCCTTGCCTGCCTCCCCCTCCCCAACCTCCTCCCCAACCTCCTCCTCCTCCTCCTCCTCCTCGCCTGCCTCCTCCTCCACCTCCTCCTCCTCCTCCTCCACCACCACCTCCTCCTCCTCCTCCTCCCTAGAGTGTACCTCACTAGAGGAGGGCCTCGAAGACAACACCCCTAAGTCGGTGAGGGTGTGTTGTTTCTGGCCGCGACCCCCTGTAGTGGCTCTCCCCCCAGCACCTCATCCTCTAGAGGCTCTCCCCCCGCCCCCTCCTACTCTAGGGGCACCTCTCCCTCGACCTCCCTGTGAGGAGTCATCGTCAAGTAGCCGAGGGGAAGGATTACGTGCTCGACCACTCCGACTAGGCAGGCCAACGACCTTGCGTAGGAAACCCACGCCGTCGGCCTTCCCCTTGCCCATGTTCCACGAACCTGCATTGAAAAGAGAAAAAGCAATTAGTAAATTAATGAAATGAAGGAAAAGGCATGATAATAAACACATTAATAAAAATGCATAAAAAGGAATATTCCTAAACTATAGAAAAAAATACTTGTAACGTACATCTGCTAGAACCCATATGAATCATCACTGTTGTAACCTCTTTCTCGGTCCATCTCATCATCACTATCAATCATATCATCTTCGTTGTCCGACGGAGGTGTAGGCTCTTCCTCGTCATCAGCGTCTTTGTTTAACTTTTCTAGCATAAGTATGTCATTTTCATTGACAATGGTCTCACCATCATTCCATGCATCGTCGACGTTTGGGTCCACATCATCATCACCCAATGGTCTAGCGTCATCGTTTCTAACCACATCATCATCATCATCATCAGGTTGCTCTAGATAGAACACTCCCTCGTATGTCATGGGGTTAATGTTGTAGTAATCGTCTTCATTCGGGTCCGGTAGCTTACCATGTGGCGACACCTTGAACACAACTTCCCAACCCTTTAGATACACTTTCTGGCATGGGTAAGGCAGATAATATACTTGTGTAGCTTGGGTAGCCGCAATGAAGAGATCGGCTCCGGCATAGACGGTTGATGGTTTAACTTCGACCAAACCAATGGAAGGCGTATGTTTTACCCCCTCCCGTGGATCGAACCATCGGCATTTGAACACAGGCAGACTTAGGGTCTCACGCCCCTGGCGGAATTTAACCTCGTATATATTTTGTACCCTTCCGTAGTAGTCTACTGAATTTTGACCGGGGGTGTACACTCCAGTATTTATAGTTTTGGGATCGGGGCGGCTGTTTTGGTGCTCCTCTGTATGGAAGCGATACCCATTCACATCATACTTTTTACATGTCATGACGGCAGGGTCAAAACCCATGGAAACCCATCTCAATTCATCATCCATAGATATGTTCGGATCTTTTCCCTACAAGTATAATGGAAATTGTTGCGTGCATTAGTTCGGTTAACTAATAAATGTTGAAGTAGGTATTTAATAGGGGAGTGTGGAAAATTACTTTGTCCATGAACCAAGCAACAAAATTTTTACGTCCAGGGTTTCCATGACGGAGAAGAGTAAGTGCCTCCGCCTCAGTAGGAGGATTCACTCCCGTCCATTCCTCTTGAACGAAATCACTAAAAACAGATAAGCGGTGTTAGACTGGGACTAAGTGAACATGAAACATGATGATGTGGAAGACATAAAGGAATGGTGTAGTGGTATTACCTCATCCACACTTCCTCAACTTCCTTGATGTTGTGCAAGATATAGAACATGAGGTCCTCCCACTCTTGTCGTGGCATGTTATAAGATTTCGAGGCCCCAGCCCTCCCACCTTGCGCGTTGAATAGATCGAGTCTGGGTTGATACTTGGGCTCTTCTATATTGTATCGAGGCACCTTGTTATGCAGATGGGGAACGTGGTCTGGATAGTATGATGTCTTGAGGTCTGACACCTCCTCTAGGATAACTGCCTCAGCTATGGAAGCTTCAATCTTAGCTTTGTTTCCACATTTCCGTCGGAGATGCTTGTTCTGCCTCTCAGGGCCGTACTGCCAGCGATTTTGCACAGGGCCCCCCAACAATACCTCGTTCGCGAGGTGCAGAATGAGATGTGTCATCGGAGTAAAGAAGCCTGGCGGAAAGATCTTCTCTAGCTTGACTATCAATTCCGGTGCCTTCTTATGCAATTTTTCAATCACCTCTTTACTTACTTCTGTAGCACAGAGCGTGCGGAAGAAATGGCTAAGCTCAGCAAGCACTCGCCAGACATGCTCGGGGACATAGCCTCGAACCATCACCGGCATTATCCACTCAATCCACACATGGTAGTCAAGACTCTTCAGGCCGGTCACTTAGCCCGTTGAAAGATTGACTCCCTTACTTATATTCGATGCATAACCATCGGTGAACTTCAAAATTTGTTTCAGCCAGATAAGTACTTCTTTTTTTCTGGCGGTTTAAGGACAAAGTCAGCATCTAGCTTGAACCAGTTTTTTCGACCGCCTGTGGGAGGCTTCATGTTCAGGCGTGGTCTATCACAAATTCTCTGTTGATCGGCTCTACCTTTTACGTTATCCTTCGTCTTATCAGGAATGTTGAGGATCGTGTGGAAAAGGGACTCTGCCACATTCTTTTCGGTGTGCATCACATCAATATTGTAAGGAAGTTTGAGGTCCTTGAAATAGGGAAGATGCGAGAAGGGGGTAATGTGCGTCTCACCATATCCCTCGAAGCCTTTGGCTTTGGCTTTGCCTTTGCCTTTGACTTTAGGCTTGAGAGCTTTTAGCTGAGCAAGAACATCTGCCCCCGAAAATGTTGGAATCTCGGTTACTTCATGAACAACCCGGCCTTTCGTGAAGTTCTTCTTGTCTTCCCTGTCTGGATGGTCTGGAGGGAGGAACTGTCGATGCAGGTCAAAGGCTACATACTTGCCACCCTTACTCAGCCAAATCATTCGCAGAGCCTGCATGCACACTGGGCATGGCATCTTACCACTTGTACACCATCCGCAGAATAGAGCATAGCCGGGAAAGTCATGCATGCAATAGTGCAACCAAACTTTCATCAAGAAATTTCTCTGCAGATCCCGGTCGTATGTCAACCTCGGAAAGTACCAAGAATGGTGCAAAGCATCCACAAGCGGCTGCATAAACACACCCAATTTCTTCCCCGGGTAGTCAGGCCCCGGAATGATGAGCGACAAGAACATGGTCTTCCGTTGCATTAGGGCACCGGGAGGAAGATTGAGCGGAATTACAAACACAGGCCAGCAGCTATATGGATTGGACGACATACCATATGGATTCAACCCATCACCTGATATGGCTATTCTTACATTCCCAGCCTCGGCTGCTTCCTCGGGGTATTCTTCATCGAATGACTTCCATGCTTCCCCTCCCGATGGATGTACGATTTTTTTTGGATTGTACCTTATACCTTCCTTGTGCCACTTCATCATTTTGGCAGACTCCTTCGTGATGAAAAGGCGCTGCAGTCTTTTTATAAAATCAAGATACCGAAGAACCTTAACGGGGATGGTTAGCTGCTTTTTCTCACCATCCTCACCGACCACCTCAATGTACCGAGACGAACCGCACTTCCTACAGTACTTGTCATCCGCATACTCGTGCCTAAACAAAAGGCAATTCTTCGGGCAAACATCTATTTTCTCATAATCCATAGAGAGTGCCTTCATGATTTTCTTTGTATCGTACATGCTTTTCGGCAGTTCATGACCCTCAAGGAGGCTGTGAGGCCATACTCCCAGGAATGCTTCGAAGCATTTCTGGCTACAGCCGTACTCGGCCTTCACTGCAATCAGTTGCGAGATGGCATCCAGCTGAGATAATTTTGCACCCGCATAAAGAGGTTTCTTCGACGAGGCCAAGACCTCCAAGAAGGCCTTTGCGGTTGCCTCCGGCTCCTCCGGTTCATTCTCTGAAGGTGTCGCATTTGCCGTTTCTGCAACAATGACATCATCTAGCATGTCCCTGACCCCGTCGTCCTCATATCCATCGATGCGTTGTCGCATCACCTCCTCTCTACCACGGTCCTGCTCGGCTATGTTTATCGGCGGCATGTCAAAGTTTGGCATATATCCGTGTGTGAGGGGGGGGGCACGCCCCGGAGATGCGTCCCGCCTCTTTGGACATGCCACCACACCACCCCGCATGTATGAGGGCCCGGTGCGACGCTCCGGTGGCATTGCTACCCCCCCCCCCAGTGCCCCCGTCCCGCCTAACCCTGTAGCGTTTGACCACGGGATCTACCCCTTTGACTTTGCATGGACGGGCTTTGACCAGTGGACCTCCCCACCCGGTTGTGTTAGGTCAGCCCATAGGAACACTTTGGAGCAACATCCGGGGCAGACCCACAGCAAGATCCCCTCCGTGTAGACCCCACACGTCCGTTTCCCTGCTCCAGGTGCCGGCGGCAGCGCCGTCCGTGAGGGGGGCACACCCCGAACACGCGTGCGGGGCGTTTGCAACCGTGACAACACTTCCAGACTTGTGAGAGGCCGCCGGCGCAAGATTTGGCGGGATGCTAGCCCCCAGAGGCCGCCGGCCAGAGCCGTAGACGCGCGAAGGGCAATCCGCGTAGAGGGAATTTTTCGGATACTTCTCCATCACCAAAAATTATGAAATAATACCATCGTTCCTATAGCACATGTGCCCACGTCGTGCAAAAAAAATCATGATTTTATCGCGCTCCGAGTATTTAGTAATATTGACGCCGCATCGTTACCGCAGAATGTCTACTACCGTGTCATCGCCGTCCGTGAGGAGGGCCACGCCCCGGAGACGCGTCCCACCTCTTTGGACATGCCACCACACCACCCCGCATGTATGAGGGCCCGGTGCGACGCTCCGGTGGCATTGCTACCACCCCCCCCCCCCCCCCCAGTGCCCCCGTCCCGCCTAACCCTGTAGCGTTTGACCACGGGATCTACCCCTTTGACTTTGCACGGACGGGCTTTGACCAGTGGACCTCCCCACCCGGTTGTGTTAGGTCAGCCCATAGGAACACTTTGGAGCAACATCCGGGGCAGACCCACAGCAAGATCCCCTCCGTGTAGACCCCACGCGTCCGTTTCCCCCCTCCAGGTGCCAGTATATCTACGGGTTTGCGACGCGCTTGCGGGTCGAAACCCTATCCCCCCGCCGCCGAGCTCCGCAATTCCCCACTCCCCTCCTCACATATCTCGCCACCGGCGAGCCCCTTCCGCCTCCAGCCGCCATGTGGGGCCGCATGAGGAGCTCCGGGCGCGGTTCCGGGAGCAGATCCGGCGGCGGCAGCGACCCTGAGCGTGAGCGGCGCGTCCGGTTGGTCGGCGCGAGGAAGCGCAGGGCGAGGAAGTGGATCAACCGCGGCCTCTTGCTGCCGCCGAGCTTCCGCGTCCGCGAGACAGACGAATACGACCGTCGGCACGGCCATACGCCGTCCTCTGCCGCGGGCTCGTCCTCCGCGGCGAGATCTTCCTACGCCGGGAGCTCCTTCTCTTCCGACACGGGCCTTCTCCCCGTGAAGAGGGACTGGTCGGAAGATCCGAAGGGGACGGAGTTCGACCCCGTCAAGGAGGAGCCCGAGGAGCTCGGCCGCCGCGGAGTCGTCGGGCCGGAGGACTTCGTCGCCGATGTCGATACGGTCGCGGCCGCCATTGCCGAGCGGAGCTTGCGCGAGGAGGCGGAGCGCCGACGCCACCAAGAGGAGCTCGAAGACCTTGTGTTCCAGCAGGCGGTCGTGGTCAACCTCGCCGCCAAGGAGAAGGATGACGAGTGGCGGCGCATCCGCGCGGAGCAGAGGGAGAAGTACATCAACCTCAGCAGCTCCGGGGAGGAGGGTTGAGCTCCTCCACGCGTCGTCCATGGCCGCGAGCTCGCCGCCATGAGATCCCCACCCCCTCTAGTATTAGTAATGATGTAGTATGTAGTATGAACTAGTGTTTGTAGTGTTTGATCATGTAGATATATGTAGTATGTGATGAACTAGTATGGTGCAATTTCTCCCGCGAAATTGTTTTTTCAAATTATGCAGCTTCATCTACGGTTTCTGTTCGGCCGTGCTCGTTCTCGACCCGCAAATGGGATGTTCGTCAAACTGCAAACGTGTTTTGCGGGTTGGGATTTTGTGGGATCTGCTAGAGTTGCTTTGACAACGTAGAGGCTGCGACGTTTAGATTACTACTCTCGTGTAAAAAAGTCACTTCGGCACACGACCTCTAGTGAGCCCTATATTTTGAATAGTGTGAAAATAGTATTTTGAAGTTTCAATAAAATCCAAAAAATCAACATTTATATGGATGTATATTACACACATGCAAATCTGGATGATGACACAAGTTTTTTCTACATCAGTAACCATGTGAGTTACACAAAAAGGACAAAATCGTGACTTTAGGAAAATGAACAGTGCATGTATTATTCACCATATACAAATAACCATATCACCATTTTTATATAGCTCATGTGTTTACTTATTTCATCACTAAACCTTACACATGTGTAATATAAATCAATATGTTCATATATAATTCTTTTTCGAATGTTTTGAAACTTGAAATATTAATTTTTAAATATTTAAAATAAGGTCCTCCAACGCATGCATGCTTCAAAAATTCACTCTCGCTGCCAGTCCATCCCCTTCGCTTCATATCGCTCTGATATCATGTTAGAAAGGATAGGCATGGAGATTGGTGGAATTGATGTATTATTGGTTGAGCCTTGTGGGAATATATATAGGAGTATATGGCCATCTTGGAGTACAAGGCAAGATAGAATAAATCCTACGCTATCGTACGTTTCCGAAATAACCGTGATACTCAACAAACTTTAGTATAGTTACGTCGTGTCCAGCTTCCCCATTTAATCAACAACTATTGATCGTACAATTAGTATTGAATTGACTATGTTAGCTACCTACCCGCTACAAAATATGAACGATTTATGATGACTTCTTCAAAAAAAGTCATAGATTGGCCTATATCCATGATGGTTACAAAAAAAATCAAAAATCAAAAATGGGCTCACAACACATATTAGTATTCTTAGTAGGTAGTTTTAGTATGCTTTTGATGAACCCCGACAGGATTGAAGTAAACAAGTGCCCCTTGACCCACTTGTACATTTCTGCAGAATTTCAGGGAAGACAAACGGGGAAAAGAGGTGTCGAAGAATGTTTTCATCCACTATATGGATGTACTTGAGCACTTCCTTTCGTTGGACCTCTCCTTTTTATTGAAGTTTCACAACTAAGCATACGTATTGACCATTAGGTTCAAGGTTGTCAGAATCACGACTTTATGATCCGAACTAACCCCTCTGATTCTATGATTTTAGTTCATAGGATCTACGCTTTTACGATCCAGATAGTGAAGATTCTACGATTTGTGATCCTACCATCAGAGCTCCGATCCGATTCAAAATCGCGATTCTGACAACCTTGACTAGGGTCGTACTTGTTTACTTCCATCCTGGGAGGTATTTGTGAAAACATTTTGTTTTATCTATGAAATGTATGATCAATGAACGTTCGTATAATGCAATGCAATTGTGCTGCAAGAAATGTGTTTGTTTTGTCCTTCAATGTGTCCAATTGTTCTCAACGTGTAAGCTATAGAGAAACAAAGTGCTTGTATAGAAAAAGGGTTAACAGTGAGGGCCAACAAAGCAAATCCATAACATGTAGAGTTACCACTAACGAGTAAAATCGATCAGTACCCATCGAAGATAAACTTATCGCTGACGGGTGCCCAATCAGTGCCCACCAGTGATAAGAACTATAACGATTGAAGTTTCCCTAATGACGGGCTGGAAATCTATTAGTGGTAAGGGTTTTGGTCCTGACCAAACTGATGTTTCATATAGTATTGTTAAGCACTGGAGATAACCATTTCTTGATGGGTGGTACATTTGTGGAGCATGAACCTATCCAACTGGATTCAAATCCGAATGCTCGTATTTACACACTAGTTCAATAGGAATAATTTAGTGAGTTTCACAGATTTTCCCTCTTGTCTCCATCATTTTAGCCTGTGATGATCAATGCGCTCGTGTGAGCGTCTGATGTTTCTTGTAATGGAAAAAATGAAGCACCAGTAGTAGATTTTTCAGGGATATAAATATCAAAACCATTAGTGGAATATTAAATGAATTATAAATTGATATTTTGCATTTTCTTAAATATGAATAGGACCATGTTACTATGATTTTTTTCTTCGATTCATATACAATCCAAGTATCGAAGGAGTTGATTTATTCGTCCTCTGTAACATCGCAAACTGGCATAGATTCACTGAACTAGATATGTGTCATACAACTTCTAATCAACATAAACAATATGATGACATTAAATTTTGCATTCAAAAAACTCATATTTTGCAACCTCTTGCTAACATGATTTATGTTTTCTTAATTTTTTTTTGTTGAAGCAGAAGTAAATTGTATTTGCATTTGCATTCATATTTGAGCACATCCTAGTACTATTTGTATATGTTTACAAAAATAAAATTCTTTATATTTGATCTGGTTTGCTATAAACCCATTAGTGACTGCAGTAGCTAACTGGACCATGAAATTTTCCTCGATGGCTAATACATCAAAATACACTAGTTGAATACTCCTGCATTACCACGGGAAAGATTCAATCATACAAGAAAAAACTCCAATCATGTTACCCTCCAGCCTCCATAAGAACTGATTACCAAAAAAACTTGTTTTGAGTTAGAAGAAACAAGGCTAACAAATTTAGGAACTACAAGAAAATCATATGATATATTTGCAAACCCTAAAACAAGATGTGTCGTAAAATTCATGGAGAGAATTATTTTGAAAACCAGAGTCCTTAGGGATCTATCCGTTAATTAAGAAAATAAGAGTTGCCAAGTCAACTAACGGAAAACTAGAGGAAAACCGTCGCAACCCGTTGACCAAGCACAAACTGATCCACTACTAAGACCTCCTGCAGTAAGAGTATCATAGGTATTATTGGTGGCAATGGTATAGTAATAATTTAGAATAGAGAAGATGTTAGTACTCGATACTGACATGGAGATACAGATAACTACTCGATAAAACTTGATGTGATGTCCGGAGGCAATTTGTGGCACGCAGGTGCTGGGAAACCGACCCCATTTTTCTTTTGACTTTCACATTTGAATCTATTATATCATTTGAACCGAAAGTCCAGTTTAACTTTCGGTTGCATATTGGTATTCCTTGTGATGAGGGATTCGAAATAAGACCACTTTTGGGTATGTTTTGAGAAGTTTTCAAAACTTCACCAAGTTTCAATTACTGAAATTTAATAAATGAACGAGAAATTGCGATTAGAAACTTAAACTTCAAATCATGCAAGGAATCAAACAAGCTTGCAAATCGTGAAGCAATGATGCAGGCAGGCACGACAGGGACTGCCCTTGCGGATTAACTGCGTGCCCTTGCGGATTTTTGTGTAATGTCGCCCAAATGTTATACTGTCTCATGCTTGTGTACGTTGATGTATAAGATTTGCTATTGTATTGTGCTTAGTTGGTAAACAAAAGTGAGGTTGATTGCTAAATAAAAGTTTGACGTGGGTCCAACGCAGGAGTAGTCTGCATAATTTTCTTATTAGCAGCCCACGTGGTCTTGGAAGTCTGCAGCCACATCCCTCTCTGTCATGATCGTGGTCTGAGTGTACCAAAGATTTATTTGTCGCACTCGTGGTTACACCAGATTCTCCAGTTTGGTCGCACTCCCGGTTGACCCATGCATGCAGTGCTATAGCATGGCGTAATTTTCTACTCACGGCACGAGCGAGGAAGCTACGCGTAAGATACGTTTACAGTTTGAGTTTAGACTTAAATGCATGCAAGCTACTCTTTGATAGACTAAGAGTAGACAGAAGGCAGTTTCATTGCATGTGGCATTTGTATACTTATCTTTCTTAATTAAAAATAAATAAATAAATAAAAGAGAGTTGCCAGTCAAGTTTGTAGTGATTCGCAAGATGCCTTCAGGGCATCTCCAACATTGACCCGCAAATTTGCTCTAGTATCCATCCGCGGACAGCAGGACTAGTCCATGAAAACAGATATGAGAGTCGACCATCGAACGCTGCCCGCATACAATTCGACCACTGTTTGAACTAATCAGACAAATTTCATGCAAATACGACGGATTTCATCAAAGTTTTGATAGAAACTAGCAGAAATCATCCATACACATAGCATGGAATAAATTCTGGTAAAATAATATTCAAATTCAACGAGATTAACCAGATATTCAACTGGTTTTTCATGAACAGATCATGTCGTCCCACACATACTGCCCCTTCAACTTCATCCAACATTGTATATACGTAAATGACCGTCTCTCTATCCTGTGGTACTTACGACAACGCGTACGGGATGCACAATGTGTAGAACAATATTGCAGAATAAATGAATGAATCAACATGTTGACAAGAAGAAGCGAAACTTATGATCTCTTCGGCTGCCGTGTGCAATGGCCAGCTGGCCTCCAACATATAAACCGCGCCACAAAACTTGGTGACTTTGGTCTGGATCAGGGGCGGAGCTAGGCTAGCACCGGGGCCCGGGCCTGCTTCATTGCTATAGTGAATAATAGTGATAAACAGTGTGAAAACGCTACAATCAACAAAGGAATAAATCCCCACGTCCCGGACCCAGCCCCCTGGCCTGGGTCCTGTCTCCGCCACTGGTCATGGCGTACCATCGATGCGATAACGACCTCACATTGCGGTCATAGATGATGTGCATGTCGTAGGGTCCAATGTGCTTTCGCGCGTGAAAAAAATCATGTACCCCACTGCCAGAACGACCCCCTTTGCTCTTGCCTACAAAGTCGGTGAATTTTGCCAACCAAGCATGGCACAACAACTCATCCTCGATGGTCGAATAGCCTGCCATCCTTCGTACTCTAAAATAACGACATGGCGTCTGAAAATAAGTAAATGGCATTTGACCGAACACCTACCGGGTGTGATGACTGGCGTGGATGAATTAAACAGGGGGGGGGGGAGGCAGTGTACCTGCCTACGAACGGGTCCTGGGTGGATGATGTCGTCGTAAAAGGCGAGCGGACACGTCAGTGCTGGTTGTGGAGGTCTGGCAATGCCTGTATGGTGGCCGAAGAGGTACTGCGGCAGCGGCGGAGCAGGAGGATGCAGATGCAAAGTAAGGCGGAGAATAGCCGGATTAGAAGAAAATGGGACCGGGAGGGGGGATTTTGTGAGACGGGGGTGTCAGTCCTACGTGTCGGTTGTCCAGACTACGGCAAAGCCCCCCAACTTTGTCTTCATTTTGCGGGAGAAAATGCATCCGGACCAGCCGGCGCACCGATACAGACCCACGTTCGATGTCACAACACATCTAAACCATGCAGTCTGGACGTATGCAGGCAATTTGCGGGTCATTGTTGGGGATGCCCTGTCAGTGCACAATCTAGCAATGGTGCTATACTTTCTACCACGCAAATTTTATTAATAGTGCTAACTGGGCACAATTTTCTACCCTACTAGACACGTCATGAGCCAAGAATTCATGTAACTCAGATTCGTTTCAAGTTTAAGCTTGGACTTGCACGCATGCGTCCTAGTACTGTTTTGTGGGCTAAGAGTAGATACAAGTCGGTTTCACTGCATGTGGCATTGCTTGACATACCATTCTATATTTCTTAAATAAACAAAAGAAGGGTCGCATTTGTAGTGATTGAGAAGATACTTTGAGTGCGCAGCTAAGCTACTAGGCGAGAAAGCAATCTGGTCAATACACGGCACAAGCGAGGAAACTCGTGTACCTAGGATACGTTTCAAGTTTAAGCTTAGACTGGCATGCATGCAGGTTACTCTAAGTCTTTTCTTTTGTGGACTAAGAATAGACAGAACACTGATAGAAAAAGAGCCTATAGTCCCGGTTCGTAAGGGCCTTTAGTCCCGGTTCCTGAACCGGGACTAAAGTGTCGGTACTAATGCCCCGACCCTTTAGTCCCGGTTCAATCCAGAACCGGGACTGATAGGCCTCCATGTGGGCAGTGCGCAGAGCCCAGTCAGGAGACCCTTTGATCCCGTTGGTGGCACCAACCGGGACCAATAGGCATCCACGCGTCAGCATTTCTGTGGCTGGGGTTTTTGTTTTTTTTGAAGGGGGGGGGGGGGGGTTTGGGGGTTTTGGAGGGTTAATTTAGGTGTTTCATATATTGTGTTAGCTAGCTATAATTAATAGAGAGAAGTGTCCTCTCTTATGTCCGTGCTTGGTCGACGCTACGTACTATACATACGTATAGAGAGGACTAGACACGCTGGCTAGCTAGTAAGCAAACGAAGGAAACAGAAGATCGTCATGAATATATATGCATACAGAGAGAAGTGATATCGACCACCTCTCCTTCTCCGAGAGATTGGTCGAACAACAAGTTCTCGTATATCTATCTGACACTACCGGCTACATATATACAATAATTATCTCTTACAAATATAATCATACGGACTCAGGGTCCATATAGAATTCTCCGTCTTCAGGGATCACGTGGTCAAGAAAGAATGCCGCCAATTCCTCTTGAATTGCTCGCATGCGAGCTGGTGCTAGGAGTTCATCCCGCTTCCGAAACATCTAATTTAAAGAAGGGAGTCAATACATATATATATGAATGAATGAAACTCAACACAAATGATGGTAATAAAATAAAATTGTGAATGTTGTTATTTACGTACTTCATATTGTTCGTCAGTGTAGCCCCGCTCACAGGTCGTGCGGCGGATGGACTCGCAAACATAGTATCCACAGAAATCATTCCCTTGTTCCTGCCACAACCACTTTACAAGAAATAGAGGTTAATCAAACTGATAAGCAAGAATGCCAAATGGTATTGATGAAACTAGCGCTTGAATGACTAGTAGATGCGCTTAAAATGCTACTATAGTACTTACTTTCGGGTGTCTAAATTGCAGCTCCTTCGGCAGTCCCGGAGCTTTTCTGATGAATTTTCTCCAAACCCTGCCGGACAAAGAAAACAATTACTTGATATATCAGGAAATGAACAAAGTTGCTGATATGGTGGATAATGATCGATTTAACTTACTTCTCGAGTATTTGAGTCATGTCTGCATAGTCCTGGGGATCTTTTCGTCTTGAGTCTAAGACGGTTACTAGTCCCTGCTCAAGCTTAATCTCTAGGAGAATATAGTGGAAACTGCACACGCATGCATAACTCATCAATTACAATACTATAACCTTGACTAATATATAAGGGAAACCGAATACGCACAAGACAGTAACACTCACTTGAAGTTGTAAGGAAAGAGTATTATATCTTTGTTTTCATTTATTACGAACGATCGCAGCAAGTTGGCCTCGGTAGCTGCGGCATGAAATTTAACCTGAGTTGCATCTATGAGATATGTGTTAATGAACCCAATATCACCGACTTGTCTTTTCTTCAATTCGGCGATCTTCAATCTGCATAATATAGTGAGGATGATTATAAATACATGCAATGAAAGAGATAAGCTATATAGAGAAACTTAATGACAGAAGTAGTACTACTTACAGACAGTAGCAGGCGACCGTTGTTTTATCGAGGGCCAATTGATTGAAAAACTGATAGAACTCCTCAAATGGAACAGGCAACAGATCAATTCCAACGAGGTCATGCTCCTTTTTAACTTTCACATACAAAGTACTCCTCCCCCCGGAGTCTCTGCAGATTTTCAAGTACCAATCATGCAATCTTCGCATCATCGTTGATAGAGATCTTTCATCTTTGACGAGAGGCTTTCCGTACTCGTTTCTTTGTATCTACATGTCCATGGGTTCATAATGTACTTCGTCGGGCAGGTAATCTGCAACATTGCTATAACCGGGCACCGTCCTCGGATCATTAGCGACGTTGTGGCTAGGCACCTTGAGCGGGGGGCACGATTGCTTCGCTTGTTCGCCGAGCTGGGCAATTTGTTTCCCAGCTCGTCGTTCTTTCAGCCTTTGATCACTGACAGTACTTCCCGACCGCTCCACTTCGGCAAATTCCTTTCCAATAATGCGCTCATAGTTTCGTTTCGGCGGAGACTTCGGTGGTTTTGTCAGGGCAGCCAGAGTGCGCTTCACTTTCACCGGATCTACCTTCTCCTCCGGAGGTGGATGTCTCTTTGCTCTCAACCCTTGAAACCAGTCATCCACTTCGGTTCGCGCGATCTCGACGTTCTCCTCCGGGGTCCTCTCATATGGTAACTTCTCTGGAGTCTTCAGAGAAGGACTGAATCTGTATGTCCTCCCGCCTCTGGTTGTACTGCTAGACGCCGACCGAGCAGACGGAGCGGTTGTCTTCTTTACTTGCTTACGAGGCGGAGGAGAAGGACTACGACGCGCCGGAGCAGCTGGAGCGGCGGCAGGTCTCTTCCGCCCTTGCTGACGAGGCGGAGAAGGACGAGGCTGGCTGCTCGGGCGTGTCGGCGCAGGCGGAGAAGGAGGCGGAGTGCCGCCACGTGCCGAAGAAGGAGTCGGCCGAGGGCCCTGATCGTCACTCGCCGGAGGAGGAGGCGGTGGAGGAGGCGGAGTGCCCTGACTCGCCGGAGGAGGAGGAGGAGGCGGAGGCGTCCAGTTCGGAAGGTTGATGAGCTCCTTCCGCAATAGGCATGGAGTCTTCAGAGCAGACCCCAGCCGAGTCTCCCCTTCACCGGTAGGGTGGTCAAGCTGGAGGTCCTCAAATCCCTCCGTTATCTCATCCACCATCACCCTAGCATATCCTTCTGGAATCGGCCGGCAGTGAAAAGTTGCGCCGGGTTCAGTAGGATAAACAGAGCCAACATGTAAGTGCATCTAGTGCCACCCCTAGTTGGTTTTGGAGTATTGACGACAAACCTAGCTGAGGGACTAATGTGTTTGTGAGAATTGCAGGAAAACACAGGTAGAAGTCCCTCATTGATTCGGTTTTACTACCAGAGATGACCCCTAAAAATGTACGAAGACATTGAAGACAATGGTGGTTTATGAAGATATTCATATTGAAGACAATGACATGAGAAGACTCCCTATGAAGCTTTTGGAACTCGAAGACCTAGATCCTTCGTAGTTTTATTTCATTCATGTTGTGTCATAGGAACCACCGTACTGTTAAGTGGGGTCGAAGAGAACCAGTCAGAATGACTGAAGTGATGCCTAATTCAAATCCTATGTCTTCGAGAGAAGACTTTGAGAGAAAATCTTGTCCAGAGTCAGACAAGTCAGCTTTACTTGTAGCCCAAGTAAAGTTGCCGTGTGAGTTCAAAATTCGACCGTTGGTACACATGTCAGTTCCTTAGTGACCCAGGGTCATTTCGGACAGATCAGGTCGGGTTGCCAAGTGGCTATAAATAGTCCACCCCCCCACAACCATAAATGGTTGGCTGCTCAGATTTCAGTGCACGGCTTTTGTCATTTGAGAGCAACCCACCTCGAAGCCTTTGAAAGAAAAATTCCCAGTGAGGAGAAAAGCCCTAACCACCCAGAGCCAGAGTAAATTGGGCATCACTTAAGTCTTCGTGTCTGTGTGATCTGAAGACTTATTACACTTGAGGACTGTGCATCCTCCAGACGGTTAGGCGTCGCGTTCTGAGCATCCAAGAGAAATTGTGGATTGCCGGTGAACGAAGTCTGTGAAGGTTTGGGAGTCTACCTTGAAGACTTACCAGAGTGATTGGGCGAGGTCTGTGTGACCTTAGCTCAAGGAGAAAATGGTGAGGACTGGGTGTCTTGGACTAAGTGTCCTTGACTGGGTGTCCGGGACTGTGTGTCCTTTGGTTTAAATACCTAGCCGCTCCAACCAGACGTACAGTTGTCACAGCAACTGGAACTGGTCCAACAAATCATTGTCTTCAATGTGTCACTGGTTTCATCTTCACTTCCTTTTACTTACAGTTATTCATTGTGAAGCCATTGCATGCTTGCGTTATCTTTTGTCTTCACAACATGAATGTATGATCTGTTTGGCTTCATTACTTCTTCCTACCTGATCCTTATTACACTGAAGCTGGTTGTGATTGCGCTTTCACTCTATTGAATACATGACCATGGCTGGCCTAGTGTAATCTAACTTCCGCTGCATAGTAATAGGCATAATCTTCACTGTTTGTCTTCATAACTCTCACGTTTTGAAGACTTTCATAAAAATCGCCTATTCACCCCCCCCTCTAGTCGATATAACGCACTTTCAATTGGTATCAGAGCAAGGTGCTCCCTTGTTCTGTGTGATTCGGTTTAACCACCTGGAGTTTTAGCTATGTCGACTGCAGGGATAATCAAAGTCTCCGCTGCGTGCCCCGTCTTCGATGGAACTGAATATCCCTACTGGAAGAATAAGATGCGCATGCATCTTGAAGCCATTGACGTCGACTTATGGTATGTCGTCGAGAACGGCGTTCCCAAGGCTGGAGAAGGTGTCACTGCTGCTGATGTCAAGAAATTCATTCAACTGGACTCTACTGCCAAGAACATCATCTGTGGTCATCTGACCAAAGGACAGTATGGCCGTGTGAGTGCTTTGAAGACATCCAAGCTGGTCTGGGATTGGCTCTCCAAAGTTAATGAAGGCATATCAACCCAGAGAGATCAAAGAATCAGTGTCCTTCGCAATCTCTTCAACCGCTTCAAACGAAATGACAATGAGAATGTCCAGCACACCTTTGATCGACTCACTGACATCACAAATGAGCTTCAAGCCCTCGGCGCTACTGAGATCACCAAACATGAAATCGTCAAGACGCTGCTGAGATCACTTGATAGTTCATTTGACATTTTGGCCCTGATGATTCAAAACCGTCCTGATTTCAAGACACTCGATCCGTCTGAAATACTTGAGAGGCTCAACACACATGAGTTTCAGCTTTCTGAGAAAAGAGATATCTACGGTCCAAACTATGGGCGAACTCGTGCCTTGAAGGCAAAAGCTGTCTCCTCATCTGAAGAAGAATCTGACTGCAGTTCTGATGATCCTGAAGACATTGGAAGAGAACTTGCAATGCTAGTGAAGAAGTTTCAAAAATTCACCAAGAAGAAAGGCTTCAGAAAATCTTCACGATCAAGCTCAAGGAATGATGAAGCTTCTGCTCATGACTACAAGAAGAAAACATGTCACAAGTGCAAGAAAACTGGGCACTTCATCTCTGAGTGTCCACAGTGGGACAATGAGAACAGAAGGAAGAAGAAGAGCAAGGAATATGATTCTGACGACAAGAAGAAGAAGAAACACTCAAAGTCTTCTTCCAAGTCTTCATCAAAGTCTTCATCACACAAGAAGAGCTCATCTGGCAAGGCGCGTGCGTTTGTAGGGAAGGAGATGGATTCAGAGGAGGAATCCACATCTGAGGAGGCAGAGGTGGAATCTGAGGAGGAGTCTGATTCTGGCACTGCGAGTCTGGCTACAGCATACGTCGCCAAGTCCATCTTCAACACTGAAGTCAATAATTGCATCACCGACACCGACGCAAATGACAAGAACGACTCCACTCCTACCTACTGCTTCATGGCACGCGGTGCCAAGGTAAACACACGCACCACTCGCTATGAAACATCCAGTGACGATGACTCTGAATGTGATTCAAAACCTAGCTACAAAACACTTGCTAAAATTGCAACTGAACAACAGAAAGCTATGGAACATATTCAAAAACTGTTAGACAGAAGCGATGATCTGTTGGGTGCTGAAATGACTCGATCTGAATCCTTAATTGAAGACATAAAAAACCTTCATGTTAAGTATCAGGAACTTGAAGATCGTCATGATACTCTCTCAACAACTCATGAAAAGCTTTCCTATGACTATCTTCAAAGGAAGCAAGAACTCGAGAAATTGAGGGTGGCTCATGAAGATCTTCAAAAGGAAAACGAGTCACTTCGCGCCAAACAGATCAGTCCCGCTCAGGAAGGATTTGAACCACCATGTCTTAAATGCATTGAGCGTAATAATGCTAATTCTGTTGCTGAATGTTCCACTGCTACTACTGTTCCAATATCTTCAACTGTTGATGTGGCAACTAACCCCTCTGCTGAGGATACCACTGCTATTGCTGATGAGAATGCTAGGTTGAAGACTTTGCTTGAAACAGGAATGTACAAAAGTCTGAAAGGGCATCAAACATTATGTGATGTCCTTAAGAAGCAGATTCTGAACCGAAACCCTAGGAAAGAGGGTGTTGGGTTCATGAGGAAAATCAATGCAGATGGCTCTTACTGGAAACCTGAGCAGTACCCCAAAACTACATGGGTTGCTGCAAAGGAACTTTCAGCAGATCCATCCAATTTATCTGGCTTCACTTGTGCTAACCCAATTATCCTTGATGAATCCTTTGATGCAAACTATAAACTGTTTAAGAATCAGAATGGTGAAGTGTTTGCCAGGTACATTGGTACTAACTGCAGGAATGGACCGGCCATGAAGAAGATCTGGGTTCCGAAAACATGTCTGGAAAATCTTCCTGTGAATGTCTTCATGACACCTCACTTGAAGAAGACAAACCTCGGTCCAAAGGCTTCATACAGACAGAGGACTCACCTGAGTCACACTAACGCAAATGTTTTGCAGGGAAACCATACTCAGGCATATGAATATGAGAGCGGTTCGTCGAACCGTCATATTCATATGACCAAAAATTATTCTGCTTATGCCTATGAGTATTATTGTCCCCCTGCTAGACTGTTTGCTAAGGCTTCAAAGCCAAAATTCTCAGATGCTGCTCTTAGACTCATAGCTTCTAAGCCACCCTTGAAGATGTGGGTGGTTAAGAAAGCTTAACCTTTTTTGCAGGGAAAGGTCTCCAGCACAAAAACAAAATCTTCTGATGCTATTGCTGGGGACCATAAAAATCTTGTGGGGCGCAAGATAAACTGCCCAAATGGCATCATTATGTACTTTGTTCCTGAATCGCATGCTACTCTCCCCATTAGTCCTAATCTGGATCTAAGTTTTCATAACCCACTGGTTCGTCAAATGTTTATGCTTCACAACACTCTTCGTGAAGCCTATCCCCCTAACTGCACTGTAGGGTACGATACCAGCGACTTCAAAGTCTTCAGAATGGATTATTGACAGTGGGTGTACAAATCACATGACTGGCAGAAGAAGCCTTCTTATGGACTCAACTTTACGTCCATCCGACAAGAGCCACATTACATTCGCTGACACTGGTAAAAGTAAGGTATTGGGTCTAGGTAGAGTTGCAATCTCAAAGCATCAACACATGGATAAAGTCATGCTTGTTGAATCCCTTGGCTTCAACTTAATGTCTGTCTCAATGCTTTGCGATTTGAATATGATTGTAATGTTTGGCAAATATCGCTGCCTGGTGCTAATGGAATCTGACAAATCTCTAGTGTTTGAAGGGTATAGGAAAGGTGATTTGTATGTGGTAGATTTCTCAGCAGGACCACAACTTGCAGTATGTCTTCTTGCAAAAGCTTCAGAATGCTGGCTTTGGCATCGAAGGCTTGGGCATGCTGGCATGAGGAACCTCCACACCCTTGCGAAGAAAAAGCACGTCATAGGCATCGAAGGCGTCAAGTTCAAGAAAGATCACTTATGCGGTGCCTGTGAAGCAGGGAAGATGACAAGGGCAAAACATCCTTCGAAGACAATCATGACCACTACTCAACCCTTCGAACTGCTTCACATGGATCTTTTCGGTCCCACTCACTACTCAACTTTTACTACTTCTGCATGCCTCTATGGCTTCGTAATTGTTGATGATTATTCTAGATATACTTGGGTGCACATAATCCTTTACAAGACTGAAGTGCAGGATGTCTTCAGACGCTTCGCAAATCGAGCTATGAACAATTTTGGCGCCAAGATAAAGCACATCAGAAGTGACAATGGCACTGAATTCAAGAATACTGGCCTTGATACATATCTGGATACCTTGGGCATCACACATGAATTCTCAGCTCCATACACGCCACAGCAGAATGGCGTCGTCGAACGCAAGAACAGAACACTCATTGAGATGGCCAGAACAATGCTAGATGAATACAAGACTCCAAGAAAATTCTGGACTGAAGCCATTGACACTGCATGCCATACAATCAATCGTGTTTATCTTCACAAGCTTCTGAACAAGACATCCTATGAACTCCTAACTGGCAAGAAGCCAAATGTCAGTTATTTCAGAGTATTTGGCGCAAAATGCTGGATCAAGGACCCACACCACACCTCAAAGTTTGCACCAAAAGCACATGAAGGCTTCATGCTTGGATATGGAAAGGATTCGCACTCCTTTAGAGTCTTCAATCTCTTCCACTACAAAGTAGTTGAAACAGTGGATGTGCGATTTGATGAAACCAATGGATCACGAAGAGAGCAATTGCCAAATGTGCTAGATGAAGTTCCAGCAAATGAATCAATCAAGCTTATGGGAACTGGAGAAATTGTACCTTCTGAAGCTCAACCTGAAGAAGAACTTATCATCTCAGCACCTGATCCACATGAAGACAATGCTCAGCCTGAAGATATACCTTCAAATGACCACATAGATCAGCAAGAGCAAAGTCTTCGCCCCACACACCCTCGTGTTGCAAATGAAGTACAAATTGACAAAATACTGGACAGCATCAATGCACCTGCTCCACTCACTCGTTCAAGGGCAACTCAGCTAACAAACTTCTGTGGGCATTTCGCATTCGTCTCAATATCAGAACCCAAGAAAGTTGAAGAAGCCTTCATGGAACTTGAATGGATTCAAGCTATGCAAGAAGAGCGTCACCAGTTTGAACTGAATAATGTATGGGAACTGGTTAAGCGTCCTGATCCACGGAAGCACAACATAATAGGCACCAAATGGATATACCGCAACAAGCAAGATGAGCATGGTCAAGTTGTCAGAAACAAAGCTCGTCTAGTTGCTCAAGGATATACTCAAGTGGAAGGCATTGACTTCGATGAAACATTTGCTCCTGTGGCTAGGCTTGAAGCCATACGCATACTGCTGGCCTATGCAAATCATCATAACATACTTCTATATCAAATGGATGTGAAAAGTGCCTTTCTCAATGGCAAGATTGAAGAAGAAGTGTATGTTGCACAACCACCTGGCTTTGAAAATCCAAAACATCCTGATATGGTATACAAGCTCAACAAGGCACTGTATGGCCTCAAACAAGCCCCCAGGGCCTGGTATGATACACTCAAGTACTTTCTGGAGAGCAAAGGCTTCATACCTGGTTCCCTGGATCCCACTCTTTTCACGAAGACATATGATGGTGAACTGTTTGTGTGCCAAATATATGTGGATGACATTATCTTCGGCTGCACCAATCAGAAGTATAGTGAAGAGTTTGGATATATGATGCAAGAGCAATATCAGATGTCCATGATGGGGGAGCTGAAGTTCTTTCTCGGTCTTCAAATACGGCAACAACGCAACGGCATCTTCATATCTCAAGAGAAATATCTTAAAGAGTGCCTGAAGAAGTTCGGTATGCAAGACTGCAAAGGCTTCACAACACCAATGCCAGCCAAGCATCATCTGGGTCCCGACGACAATGGTAAAGAGTTCGATCAAAAGGTATACCGCTCCATGATTGGGTCTTTGCTTTATTTATGTGCATCTAGGCCAGATATCATGCTTAGTGTTTGCATGTGTGCTCGATTTCAAGCGACACCAAAGGAGTCGCATCACTTAGCTGTGAAGAGAATTCTTCGATATTTGGCTCACACCCCAACTCTAGGATTATGGTATCCAAAGGGCTCAGAGTTTGATTTAGTTGGATTTTCGGATGCTGATTATGCTGGTGACAAAGTTGATCGCAAGTCTACATCAGGCACATGTCACTTTCTGGGACGATCACTTGTATGTTGGTCTTCAAAGAAGCAGAACTGTGTATCACTCTCCACTGCTGAATCTGAATACATTGCTGCTGGATCTTGCTGCGCTCAGCTTCTGTGGATGAAGCAAACACTCAAGGATTATGGCATTCATCTGAAGCAAGTGCCACTTTACTGTGACAACGAAAGCGCCATCAAGATTGCCAACAACCCAGTTCAGCACTCGAAGACAAAGCACATTGAAATTCGTCATCACTTTCTCAGAGATCATGTTGTGAAGAAAGACATTGATATCATACACGTCAACACTGAAGAGCAATTGGCAGATATCTTCACAAAGCCCTTGGATGAGAAGAGATTTTACAAGTTACGGTGTGAGCTAAATATCTTGGAATCCTCAAATGTCCTGTGATCAGGCACACATCCTAACACTTAAGCATATTGATGACTTAGATGTGCAACACACGAAGTAGCGTATATCTTCACACAATGAAGACATACATTCTAAGTGTGAATACATTAATGTGGAATTTGACTTCGGAGCGCCACGATAATTGTGCGCCGTGTCTGGGTCTAATACTTCCTATACGGTGGGTAACGCCACCACCAAACGTTCCATTTTGAAGTGTTTCTCTCATGGCGTTACCTCTCAATGTCTTCACAATTGGTTTGGTTTCATTCTCAATATGTCTTCATGATTATCTTCACTGCGTTGATTATATGGATATATATGTACTGATGTTTTGTCCTCTATAGCATTCACTTATAGCTATGTCTTCTTGGTTGAATCTTTTGAACTATGTGAATGTGATCGGACCCTAACCTCTCTATGCTTTCTATCTCAAACTCTATCTCTCCAAGTCATATGCATTCTGTTGAAACTGTCAAATGTCTTCACTGTGTCCTTGTTAGCTGAAGACATAGTGACAACCATAAAAGTCCGTTTTTAATGCTCATTCCTCCACATAAGATCCGGAGAAGAAGGAACGACCGCCCGACAATTTAGGCGTGCGTGGGACATGGAACAAATCCCAATCTTCCTCTAACTGGCCACGCGTGCCTCAAATGCGAACCGCCAGGGGTACCTGCATAATAGCGCAGTGCCGCCTCTATCCCTATAAATACATGATTCACTGCGGTCATTATCTCCTTCTTCCACCCTCGCACGAACCCTAGCGCCACCGCTAGCACTCGACGATGCCGGCGACGAAGCGCTTCACTGCCGCAACCTCTCCGACGCCGTTTTCACGCCGACAGCGGACATCGCTCTCTCCGCCGTCGCCGTAGGTGTCTTCCGTCGCCAAGTTAGGGCACGGAGGATCGAACTGCTCGGCCTCAACTCTCACTTCGTCTAGCAGTTCCAAGTGTGAGTACTTGCAGCATCACATCAACTCGCCTGAAGCCAGTTCTTGCAAAAGGAAGCCTTTGAAGCCTTTGAACATCTTGAAGCCTTCCAAGTTATTCATGGCTTCAGAAACAGCAGCAAGGAAGGGAGGCAGACAGCGACGTGGTGAAACGTCCAAAGATCTGCCTGATGAATTGGCAGAGATGTACAAAACTGATCCTGATGAAAGCTATGGTCAGCGCAAGACACGAATCCAATGGATTCGAAGATATTTGGCAGAGCAATGGTTCCACTACCGCTTCGTCACTCAGGAATATGCGGAGAAGTGCTCCATCAAGAGACCGTGGGGAGATGTATTATACAAAAATCTTGTACCCAGGTCCAGAGACGAAGCCATTGCTCAAGGCTTCTATCCATGCATGGTGAGAGGACCACAGCCAGCTGAGGCACATCCGTCATCACTTCTCTGGTGCCGCGATGATAATCTCTTCAAGCGCAACTTTCAGTTTGCACAACAGTCGGCGAAGATAAACAAGAAGAAATTTGGGCTTGACTTCAACCCTGGTCCCTCCTCACCAAGGGCAGATGGCACACGCAACGCCGATCCCAATATCATCGGGCCGTATGCCAATCTTGCAGGCCTCATCACTCGCATCCTAGTCCAAGGGACTGCTGTGAATGACCCTCCAGCAGATACTGAGTCAGATGATGCCCCTGCTACTCCGAAGCCAAAGCAGAAGAAGCCAAAAGCTCCAAAATCTTCAAAGCCAGCCGCTTCTCCCAAGATCGCAAGAGTGAAGCCTTTAGCAACTGCACCTCCTGAAGCCAGTGTGCAGTCAGAAGGCTTATCACGAGTGTCCAAGCCCCAAGAAGCCAAGAAGCCTCAGCCACACACAGGCAAAGAGCTCACAGCTGCTGACATTCTGCGCTGCGAAGCCATTGATCTCTCAAGCGACGAAGATCTTGGAGATGATGCTCTTGAGCAACTCATCAAGAGCAAGGAGGAGGCTGAAATCTTCAACAATCTGCCTCTGTTTGATGTCGCCATCATCCACAACTTCATCGATGAATGGTTTGACACACCAGACATAAGCTTCAATGATCTGCAGCTACCCATAGGCCTCAGCGTTGCCTTCCAAGGTGCAATCGCTTCAGAACTTGCAATAGCCCAGCGAATTGTAGAACTGAAGCAGAAAATTGATCATGAAAAGCCTCAGTTCAAGAAGCACGTGGCCAAGCTCAGTGTGCAAGAAGTGAAAAACATCAAGATCATGTTGCACGAGCTGAAAGAAAACTTCCTGAAGACGCGTGCCGAAGCTCAAGGCTCGCGAGAACGCATGAAGACTTTGGCTGATCGCTGCGTGCAAGCCTACAATGAGGCAGAAAAGCGCAAGGCACTTGGGCGTCCCGGCATTGACCCCAGGATGGCCGCGAAGAAGAAAAAGAAGGCGGCTGTGCCCGAACCTGAAGCGCCAAGGTCAGAACCTGATGCTCCGATTGTCTTCTCTGCTGCAACGACTGGCTCGAAGCCAAAGAGTCGATCAACCGCCTCACAGCACAAGAAGACATGGACTGCAGAGGCTGAAGCTAAGAAGAGAAAACATTCTGAAGCCTCTCCTTCTGAACCCATCATCAAGAAGCGCAAGACCAAGAAATCTCAGGCTGCTCCCACAGAGCCCCTGATAGTTGAACCACTCTGCGTCAGTTGACAGTGCATGAGCCTGCTTACATAGAGGCTCCGCACGCTGAAGACATTCCAGCAGCCAACCCCAATGCTGCTGAAGACATTGGTCCCCAAGACAATGTGCAAGGTGATGCAGCCCTTTCTCAGCTTGAGACAAGCGAACAGATCAGTATTGGTCATCCATTGACGCCAATCACACAAGATGCGTCGTGGGCAGATCGCCCACAGGAGGAAGATGAGCCCCAACCCACTGCAACTCCACCGGTGCCTACACTCCGTAGGCTTCGCAAAGGGCCAAGGGCTCAGGCTGCTGAAGACATTCCGGCTGCATCAGCCGAAGAGCAAGCAGAAATACCACAAGCTCCAACTCCCCCGCACCAAGAAGAAGCAGTTCTCAAGGAGAACGTGCCTGAAGCTGAAAATGTTGAGGCTGACACAAACAACGCCGAAGCAAATGTGGAGCCCTCCCCAACAACAGCTTTAGAAGACACCGAAGCTACTGCTCCTGAACATTCTGTGCCTGAGTCTGCTGCCGGACCACAATTCAACTATCATATTGCGCACAGGCCCCAGGTCCAGAAGCCGATCCCACGACTACCAAGGTTCCCAGGTCCTGCATCAGCTCCTGGTTCCTTCAACATCAACGGCTTCAGGGCAGATAACACGTTTTTCGACCGCTCCAAGAACCCTTATTCAAGGGAACGGATTGTATCAGATAGGTTCTGGAGCCATCAACAGCGCAGCTATTATTCATGCATCCTTTACAACCAAGGCCGCATCTTTCCTCACAAGCGCCTTGAGGTTGAAGCTGTTGCTGGTCTGCCTGGTCTGGAAGAAGCACTGGATTGCTTCAAGCAAGTGGGTTTGCTGCCATTTATCACTGATGAATAGCACTGGAACGAAGAGCTTCTGCTCCAGTTCTATGCCACTGTGCATATCAAAGGCTATAACAGAGATCCGAAGACATGGATTCTGGAGTGGATGACAGGCAATATCCATCATGAAGCCAATGCTTTCGACCTAATTGAGCTTACCGGCCTTCCCACTCCTGGCGAATTCTTTGAACAAGGGTGCCAACTCCATGCTGAAGCAATTGAGAGCATATTTCAGCGTCCTGAGCCAGATATGAGTCAGATGCTCTCAATGATGAAGCCACTGCCTCCGAATGCACCATATCCAACTAGGTTCTTCGTTGAAGACTTAGAGTACTTGCCCAGAACAATATATCATATCATAAGGCGGACTCTATGGCCTGTCAAGGGACACTCTCGATATGCAACGATTGATGGTGCAATGAAGACTCTCATCTTCTGCATTCTTCACGGCAAATGCTTCAATACACAGGATCTCTTCATCCGTCAATTTGCAGCGTCTCCTTCAGAACTGTTTGGATTAAAGTTTTATGCTCCTTGGGTTATGAGGCTGATCAAGCTTCACTCTGCAATCTCCTATCAACCGTCAGCCCGCAATCATAGGATATTTTTTCCAGATGTGGACACATCTGCTGAAGCAATATATCCAGAGCCGGCCAAGCAACCACTAAGTCTTCAGAATGCAAAACACCAGAGCTTCACTCAAAATATTGAAGGTGTTGAAGCTCTCTCCCGAGTGTATCCAATGGCTGGCACCACACGTGCCCCTGCATCAACTGAAGCCACCAACAGCACAGCTGCAAAGAGACCCAAGAAGCGCGCTCGTGCACTCAATGACAGAGAGCTTCTTGTGGCTCTTCACCAAAAGCAAGATAGGCATCACGACTGGCTCAAGAGGCAGATGAGAAGCATCATGCAAGAAGTCAATCGCATCAGAAATCTGGAAACCAAGAATGCATTTGTCACACACGAGACCTGTCGCCGCACTTGGAAGGGCCTCACCATGATGTGCCCTGAAGCTGAACTGCATGAGGATGGCTTCACAGAGCACTTCAAATTTGACTCCACGCCTCCAAGAAGAGCGGTGATGCGCAGCACACCATCACTTGAAGAGTCAGAGTTCTCTTCTTCTGCTGCCACCGTGTCTGCCCGGATTATTGAAGAAGAAGACGACGCGACATCATCTCCACCTGCTTCAACGCGCGTCGAATCTGCACCAAGCTCGTCTGCACCGCCGCCAAACAACTCCACCGACCCTGCTGCGCCTGGGAACGCGTAGAAACCTCTATGTCTTCAAACCTTTTTGGTCATCACTGACAAAAGGGGGAGAAGCATATGATGGTTATAGTCTTCAAGCGGGTCACTATGGGCGGGTGCCTTCATATTTTGCTACATTTTGCTTCGTGCTTACAACTCCCTTTTTTTTGCTACATTTGCTTCATTGAGTTGTAACACTTAGCCTTGATGGTCGTCTGCTACCTGTTTGTCACTCCGTTTTGCGAAGATAAATTCCGCATGTGCGACGATAAATTCCGCACTCATCTCATTCTGCAGACGTCCATTTTCCATTATGCATGTCATTATCTTCATATACTTTCACATGCATAGTGGATTGTCATAAGTTGAAGTGGATCTCCACAAGTATAACCTGCCATGTGCATTTGCATTCAAGAAGCAAATTACTTATATGCACATCTTCAGGGGGAGCCCTTGCAACTTATGAAGACAATTCTTTTACAATTTCACAAATTATGTTTCCCGTTGAAAACTTCAACTAGTTTGTCATCAATCACCAAAAAGGGGGAGATTGTAAGTGCATCTAGTGCCACCCCTAGTTGGTTTTCGAGTATTGACGACAAACCTAGCTGAGGGACTAATGTGTTTGTGAGAATTGCAGGAAAACACAGGTAGAAGTCCCTCATTGATTCGGTTTTACTACCAGAGATGACCCCTAAAAATGTACGAAGACATTGAAGACAATGGTGGTTTATGAAGATATTCATATTGAAGACAATGACATGAGAAGACTCCCTATGAAGCTTTTGGAACTCGAAGACCTAGATCCTTCGTAGTTTTATTTCATTCATGTTGTGTCATAGGAACCACCGTACTGTTAAGTGGGGTCGAAGAGAACCAGTCAGAATGACTGAAGTGATGCCTAATTCAAATCCTATGTCTTTGAGCGAAGACTTTGAGAGAAAATCTTGTCGAGAGTCAGACAAGTCAACTTTACTTGTAGCCCAAGTAAAGTTGCCGTGTGAGTTCAAAATTCGACCGTTGGTACACGTGTCAGTTCCTTAGTGACCCAGGGTCATTTCGGACAGATCAGGTCGGGTTGCCAAGTGGCTATAAATAGTCCACCCCCCACAACCATAAATGGTTGGCTGCTCAGATTTCAGTGCACGGCTTTTGTCATTTGAGAGCAACCCACCTCGAAGCCTTTGAAAGAAAAATTCCCAGTGAGGAGAAAAGCCCTAACCACCCAGAGCCAGAGTAAATTGGGCATCACTTAAGTCTTCGTGTCTGTGTGATCTGAAGACTTATTACACTTGAGGACTGTGCATCCTCCAGACGGTTAGGCGTCGCGTTCTGAGCATCCAAGAGAAATTGTGGATTGCCGGTGAACGAAGTCTGTGAAGGTTTGGGAGTCTACCTTGAAGACTTACCAGAGTGATTGGGCGAGGTCTATGTGACCTTAGCTCAAGGAGAAAACGGTGAGGACTGGGTGTCTTGGACTAAGTGTCCTTGACTGGGTGTCCGGGACTGTGTGTCCTTTGGTTTAAATACCTAGCCGCTCCAACCAGACGTACAGTTGTCACAGCAACTGGAACTGGTCCAACAAATCATTGTCTTCAACGTGTCACTGGTTTCATCTTCACTTCCTGTTACTTACAGTTATTCATTGTGAAGCCATTGCATGCTTGCGTTATCTTTTGTCTTCACAACATGAATGTATGATCTGTTTGGCTTCATTACTTCTTCCTACCTGATCCTTATTACACTGAAGCTGGTTGTGATTGCGCTTTCACTCTATTGAATACATGACCATGGCTGGCCTAGTGTAATCTAACTTCCGCTGCATAGTAATAGGCATAATCTTCACTGTTTGTCTTCATAACTCTCACGTTTTGAAGACTTTCATAAAAATCGCCTATTCACCCCCCCCCCCTCTAGTCGATATAACGCACTTTCACAACAGCCGCCTTGACCTTCAAATTCATCCATTGCGTCATAAGGTGGCAATTTTGAGACTCCGTGATAGCATCCACGGGATAGCTGGCAGGAGCCGTCAAGGCATGCTCCGGCTGAAGCAGCTCGGTGGAAGCCACGCTGCTTCTGCGCTGAGATGGCGGGGTAGCTTCGGGGGAGGCTTCGGCAGTACGTTTGCTGTGATTTGCTTCTCCTTCCTCTATCGCGTCTACCCTTGCTTGCAGCGCCTGCATTTGGGTTTGCTGCACTTTTTTCCTTCTCTCATGGGATTTGTAACCGCCTGCGTCCGGAAACCCAACCTTCCATGGAATGGAGCCTGGCGTGCCTCGTGTCCGTCCAGGGTGCTCAGGATTCCCGAGGGCCATTGTGAGCTCGTCGTTCTCTCTGTCTGGAAAGAACGTCCCTTCCTGCGCTGCTTCGATATACTGCTTAAGCTTACTGACTGGTATGTCCATTTGATCGTTCGTCCAAATGCACTTCCCTGTTACAGGGTCCAAGGTTCCGCCAGCCCCAAAGAACCAAGTCCGGCAACGGTCTG
This sequence comes from Triticum urartu, assembly GCF_056163025.1. Lineage (NCBI taxonomy): Eukaryota > Viridiplantae > Streptophyta > Magnoliopsida > Poales > Poaceae > Triticum > Triticum urartu. The sequence continues at coordinate 6,631,905 of NC_141877.1, forward strand.
GCCAGTTAATTGTCTCTGGTTCGATCCCTTTATGAACCAGATCATTCTCAGTCTTGGACCACTTAGGCCGGGCTACGAGGTAGCCACCTGACCCCGTGCGATGGTGAAGCTTCTTCTTCGCAGCATTTTGCTTGTTTGTCGCCGACATCTTCTTACTCTTTTCCGATGTCTTGTGGGCCACAAATGCGGGCCGGTGATCTCTGATCTTCTCATATCTGCCCTTGAATTCTGGTGTCTCATTATTTTCGACAAACTTATTCAGCTCTTTCTTCCACCTCCTGAATAGTTCTGCCATCCTCTTCAGAGCAAAAGACTTGATTAATTTCTCTTTAACTGGGTTCTCTGGATTATCCTCTGGCGGTAGGGTGAAATTTGACTTCAGCTCAGTCCAAGGATCATTTTTCTGCATATCATTGACATAAGACACCTCAGGGTCTTCTGTAGCCGGCTTAAACCATTGCTGGATGCTTATCGGGATCTTGTCCCTAACCAGAACCCCGCACTGAGCAACAAATGCGCTCTTTGTCCTGAGGGGTTCAATAGGTTGGTCGTCGGGCGCGATTGCTATGATCTCAAACTTTTCATCCGAGCTCAACTTTTTCTTCGGGCCTCGTCTCTTTACCGAAGTTGTGCTCGATCCGGAGGGCTAGAAAAAAGAACAAAGACTTAATTAATATGTGTACATACCAAAACAATGAATGCATCAATCAGCTAGTCAGCATAGGCTTAACTAATATATATACCTGGCCGGACTCGGTTCGGTCACCGGAGCCGTCATCACGGTCTCTTTCTTGCACCGGCATTGGGTCACCGGAGCCGTCCTCATGTTCTTCTTGCACCGGCATTAGGTCACCGTAGCTAGCTTGTTCACCCTCTCCTTCCAGACCATCGGTTTCGTTGAGAAACAACGAGATGGCATCACTTCCTTCTGCGATTATGTCCCTCAACAACGCTTCTTTTGCTTCGTCTAGGGCGGTGTCCATAGTTTCTACAAATATTTACAATATGGCAATTATTATTCAAACATGACAGATGGATATATTAGTGCCAAACGTAGAACTAGCTACCTAATCATAGTAAGCTATCGGGAGGGGGTATATATCGACAACGACAACACTACATCTATGTCCCTCGACGACCCTCGTTCCCGATAAAAAAAAGAGGAAGAAGAAGAAAAAAAAGAGGAGAAGAAAGAATAGAGGAGAAGAACTCCTCTATTCTTTCTTCTCCTCTTTTTTTTTCTTCTTCCTCTTCTTTTTTTATCCTCTTCTTCCTCTCATGTTCGAGAGGATCGCCAAGGGGTCGGGAGGTTGCCTAGTGTCAAAGGATTCAACAAAACCATGTCTTCATCATTAGGCGAAAGTAACATGTGCATGATGGTACGAAGCTCTTCAAAGTTGTTCTGGAACGGAGTCCCAGATAGGATAATTCGCTTTTTGGTACAAAGTTCAGAAAGAGCCTTCCGAATATCGCTATTTGGAAGGCCTTTGCTGAATTCGTACCAAAAGGCGGATTATTCTATCCGGGACTCCATTCCAGAACAACTTTGCAGAACTTCGTACCAACATGCCCTGGTTACTTCCGGCTAATGATGAAGGTATGGATTTCTTCAATACTTTGACACTAGGAAACCTCTCTCGACCCCTCGGCGATCCTCGACCCCTCGAACCCTCGACGACCCTGGAACCCTCGACCCCTAGATGACCCTCTTCTTCCTCTCATGTTCGAGAGGATCGCCGAGGGGTCGGGAGGTTGCCTAGTGTCAAAGGATTCAACAAAACCATGTCTTCATCATTAGGCGAAAGTAACATGTGCATGATGGTACGAAGCTCTTCAAAGTTGTTCTGGAACGGAGTCCCAGATAGGATAATTCGCTTTTTGGTACAAAGTTCAGCAAGAGCCTTCCAAATATCGCTATTTGGAAGGCCTTTGCTGAATTCGTACCAAAAGGCGGATTATTCTATCCGGGACTCCATTCCAGAACAACTTTGCAGAACTTCGTACCAACATGCCCTGGTTACTTCCGGCTAATGATGAAGGCATGGATTTCTTCAATACTTTGACACTAGGAAACCTCTCTCGACCCCTCGGCGATCCTCGACCCCTCGAACCCTCGACGACCCTGGAACCCTCGACCCCTAGACGACCCTACTGGAACCCTCGACCCTCGACCCTATAGAACCCTCGATCCTGAAACCCTCGACCCTTGACCCCTTAACGACCCTCGACCCTCTACCCTAGTTCCCGACCCTCGACCCCTCGGCGATCCTCGACACCCTCGTTCCCGATAAAAATTAAGAAGAAGAAGAAGAAGAAGAAGAAGAAGAAGAAGAAGAATAAGAAGAAGAAGAAGAAGAAGAAGAAGAAGAAGAAGAAGAAGAGAAGAAGATAGAGGATAAGAAGAAAGGAATAGCTAGAGGAGAAGATCGAAGAAAAAAAGAAGAAAAAAAAGAGGAGAAGAAGAAAGGAATAGTGGAGTATTCTATTTTCTCTTCTTCTCCACTATTCCTTTCTTCTTCTCCTCTTCTTTTTCTTCTTTTTTCTTCTTATTTATTTCTCCTCTTCTTTTCCTCTCCTCTTCTTCTTTCTTTCCTCTTCTTATTTTCTTCTTTCCTATCCTTCTTTTTCAAAAATTGTAACTTTTGCATATATAAAACTTTTCTAAAATTGTAACTTTCTATATAAAACTTTCCTATCGGGAGGGGGAGAAGATCGAAGAAACAAAAGAAGAAAAAAAAGAGGAGAAGAAGAAAGGAATAGAGGAGAAGAAGAAAAAATAGAAAAAAATTTTCTATTTTTTCTTCTTCTCCTCTATTCCTTTCTTCTTCTCCTCTTCCTTTTCTTCCTCTCCTCTTCTTCTCCTTTTTCCTCTTCTTATTTTCCTTTTCCTCTCCTAAATATACAAAACTTTTCTAAAAATGAAACTAACCTAAAATGTACTAAATCAGAGAACATATATAGATAATCCTTTTCTAAATATATAAATCTAACTTTTTTGCATATATGAACATATATACACAGAGAACATACAAACATATATACATTTTTATGAAAAAGCAAAATACAAATCATCATATGTATGAAAAAAAATCTGAAAAGAAGCAGCATACACAATACATATACTCACATATATACATATATATAATCTGAAAAAACAAGCATATAATATATATATATATGAAAAAAAGGAACAGGGGAGGGGCGGCGCCGGCCGGACCAAGGGAGGGGCAGGGGTGCGGCGTCGGCGGCGAGGACGGCGACGGGGCAGGGGGCGCGCGTTCGGCGGCGAGGAATGGGGCGGGGCAGGGCGACGGCGATGACGGGGGCGCGCGGGCCGGGGCGCGCGACGCGCGTCGGGGCAGGGCGGCGATTGGCGACGACGTCGGGCGAGGGCATGGGCGACGGCGAGCGGGCGGCGACGGCGACCTCGGGCAGCTAGGGGAGGCGACGGCGACGTCGGGGCAGGGGCCGGCGTCGAGGAGCAGCGCAGCAGCCTGGCGGCGTTGGAGAGAAGAATGGCGGGTGGGGGAAATTTCTTAAGTGTTTGGTTATATAGAAAAGGCTTTGGTCCCGGTTCGTGGCTTCAACCGGGACCAATGCCCCCCTTTGGTCCCGGTTGGTGCCACGAACCGTGACCAATGCCCCCTTTAGTCCCGGTTGGTGCCCACAACCGGGACCAATGGCCTTGTGCTGCCCGCGCCCAAAAGTTTAGTCCCACATCGCTAGCTGAAGGGCGCCGGCACTTGTTTATAAGCGCTGGTGTGCCTCCCCATTCGAGCTCCTCTATAATGCAGGCTTTCGGGCCTAAACTTGCTACTGCCTGTGGGCCTATTGGGCCTTCTGCGGGCCTGAATCCTGGCCCATGTAGGGTTTTTAGTCATATTCAGGCTGTGGAGGCCCAGTAGGTGGCATTTTTTTTTGGTTTTTTCTTTTTTATTTCTACATTTTTTTGGTTTTTTATTTTTTTATTTCTACTTAAAACTAAATACTTACAGTTTTTTAGTGATTTCTTTTTGCTTTTAGGTCACAAAATTATAAACTTTATGTTAGTGCCATTAGTTTTAAATTTTGAATAGTTTAAATTTGAATTTTTAAAAATTTGTGTGAATCACTAGTTTATGAATAACTTTACTATAAAAATAGAATTTTTTTTTCTATTTATTTTTTATTTATACTTACAACTAAATACTTATAGTTTTTTATTGATTTCTTTTTGATTTTAGGTCACAAAAATTATAAACTTTCCGTTAGTGCCATTAGTTTTAAAATTTTGAATAGTTTAAATTTGTATTTTTTAAAATTTGTATGAATCACTAGTTTATGAATAACTTTACTATAAAAATAGAATTTGCTTTATTTTTTAATTCTCTATGCTTTTAGTTTTAAAAAAATTATAAACTTTCTGTTAGCTTTTAATTCTTTTGTTTTCTTTGTTGCTTTATTTATTTTATTTTGTGATTAACTTTACTATAAAAATAGTTTTTTCCTTTTTTTTTGATTTGTTTTTTGCATTATTCATTTTCTTTTGTTTTTTGCTTTAATTTTTAATTCTGTTTGCTTTTAGGTTAGCAAAATTATAAACTTTCAGTTAGTGCCATTAGTTTTAGAAAAATTATAAACTTTCTGTTAGTGCCATTAGTTTTCAAATTTGAAAACACTTTTTTAGTTTTTTTGTTTTCTTTGTTGCTTTATTTATTTTATATTGATTAACTTTACTATAAAAATAGTTTTTTCCTGTTTTTTTGATTTGTTTTTTGCATTATTTATTTTCTTTTGTTTTTTCCTTTAATTTTTAATTCTGTTTGCTTTTAGGTTAGCAAAATTATAAACTTTCAGTTAGTGGCATTAGTTGTAGATAAATTATAAACTTTCTGTTAGTGCCATTAGTTTTCAAATTTGAAAACACTTTTTTAGTTTTTTTGTTTTCTTTGTTGCTTTATTTATTTTATTTTGTGATTAACTTTACTATAAAAATAGTTTTTTCCTGTTTTTTTGATTTGTTTTTTGCATTATTTATTTTCTTTTGTTTTTTGCTTTAATTTTTAATTCTGTTTGCTTTTAGGTTAGCAAAATTATAAACTTTCTGTTAGTGCCATTAGTTTGAGAAAAATTATAAACTTTCTGTTAGTGCCATTAGTTTTCAAATTTGAAAACACTTTTTTAGTTTTTTAGTTTTCTTTGTTGCTTTATTTATTTTATTTTGTGATTAACTTTATTATAAAAATAGTTTTTTCCTGTTTTTTGATTTGTTTTTTGCATTATTTATTTTCTTTTGTTTTTTGCTTTAATTTTTAATTCTGTTTGCTTTTAGGTTAGCAAAATTATAAACTTCCTGTTAGTGCCATTAGTTTGAGAAAAATTATAAACTTTCTGTTAGTGCCATTAGTTTTCAAATTTGAAAACACTTTTTGTGATTAACTTACTAAAAAAATGAGAATATATGCGCTTATAGAGAAAACTTGATGCACTTCGTGTACAAAATGGACAATCACTTTCAAATGAACTCTGAAAAAGTTGAAAGTTGGGATGGTATCATAATTTCACCCACATAGCATGTGCATGTACAAAACGGACAATGGTAGCATGTTCGTGTGTTACAAAGTTGGCATGGTATCATCATAATAGTTGCGGGAGAAAGTCTTCACTTTTTCTTCGCTTGTGTCATTTGCTTATTGCGCCGTAACCATGGATAATCTTCATTGTTTATCAGGATGCTTGGGTCAGCCTTGACATTGAAGGGAGGAATTTTATGAAAGTTTTCATAATCTTCAGACATGTCTGTCTTGCCGTCCACTCCCAGGATGTCCCTTTTTCCTGAAAGAACTATGTGGCGCTTTGGCTCATCGTATGATGTATTCGCTTCCTTATCTTTTCTTTTTCTCGGTTTGGTAGATATGTCCTTCACATAGATAACCTGTGCCACATCATTGGCTAGGACGAACGGTTCGTTAGTGTACCCAAAATTTTTCAGATCCACTGTTGTCATTCTGTACTGTGGGTCTACCTGTACCCCGCCGCCTAACAGATTGACCCATTTGCACTTAAACAAAGGGACCTTAAAATCAGGTCCGTAGTCAAGTTCCCATATGTCCACTATGTAACCATAATATGTATCCTTTCCGCTCTCGGTTGCTGCATCAAAGCGGACACCGCTATTTTGGTTGGTGCTCTTTTGATCTTGGGCGATCGTGTAAAATGTATTCCCATTTATCTCGTATAAAATCCTTTGTAAGTCAATACAGTCAAAGATGGTCTCCTGGACAACAAGTACAACTCATCACAAAGAGTGTTGTCACCTCTGAGACGTGTTTCCAACCAACTGTTGAAAGTCCTGATGTGTTCACATGTAATCCAGTCGTCGCACTGCTCCGGGTGTTTGGAGCGCAGACTGTTCTTGTGTTCATCGACATACGGGGTCACCAAGGTAGAGTTCTGTAGAATTGTGTAGTGTGTTTGAGACCAAGAATATCCGTCCCTGCATATTATTGAGTCTCTTCCAAGAGTGCCTTTTCCAGTCAGTCTCCCCTCATACCGCGATTTAGGGAGACCTCTCTTGTTAAGGCCAGGAATGAAGTCAACACAAAACCCAATAACATCCTCTGTTTGATGGCCCATGGAGATGCTTCCTTCTGGCCTAGCGCGGTTACGGACATATTTCTTTAGGACTCCCATGAACCTCTCAAAGGGGAACATATTGTGTAGAAATACGGGCCCCAGGATGACAATCTCGTCGACTAGATGAACTAGGACGTGCGTCATGATATTGAAGAAGGATGGTGGGAACACAAGCTCGAAACTGACAAGACATTGCGCCACATCACTCCTTAGCCTTGGTACGATTTCCGGATCGATCACCTTCTGAGAGATTGCATTGAGGAATGCACATAGCTTCACAATGGCTATCGGACGTTTTCCGGTAGAAGCCCCCTCAATGCAACCGGAAGCGGTTGCATCATAATCACGTGGCAGTCATGAGACTTTAGGTTCTGAAACTTTTTCTCTGGCATATTTATTATTCCTTTTATATTCAACGAGAAGCCAGTCGTGACCTTCATACTGAGCAGGCATTCAAAGAAGATTTCTTTCTCTTCTTTCGTAAGAGCGTAGCTGGCAGGACCTTTATACTGCTCCGGAGGCATGCCGTCTTTTTCGTGCAAATGTTGCAGGTCCTCCCGTGCCTCAAGTGTATCTTTTGTCTTCCCATACACGCCCAAGAAGCTTAGCAGGTTCACGCAAAGATTCTTCGTCACGTGCATCACGTCGATTGAGGAGCGGACCTCTAGGTCTTTCTAGTAGGGTAGGTCCCAAAATATATATTTCTTCTTCCACATGGGTGCGTGTCCCTCAGCGTCATTTGGAACAGCTAGTCCACCGGGACCCTTTCCGAATATTACGTAGTGTAAATCATTGACCATAGCAAGCACGTGATCATCGGTGCGCATGGCGGGCTTCTTCCGGTGATCTGCCTCGCCTTTGAAATGCTTGCCTTTCTTTCGACATTGATGGTTGGTCGGAAGAAATCGACGATGGCCCAGGTACACATTCTTCCTGCATTTGTCCAGGTATATACTTTCAATGTCATCTAAACAGTGCGTGCATGCGTGGTATCCTTTGTTTGTCTGTCCTGAAAGGTTACTGAGAGCGGGCCAATCGTTGATGGTCACGAACAGCAATGCCTTAAGGTTAAATTCCTCATGTTTGTGCTCATCCCACGTACGTACACCGTTTCCATTCCAAAGCTGTAAAAGTTCTTCAACTAATGGCCTTAGGTACACATCAATGTCGTTGCCGGGTTGCTTAGGGCCTTGGATGAGAACTGGCATCATAATGAACTTCCGCTTCATGCACATCCAAGGAGGAAGGTTATACATACATAGAGTCACGGGCCAGGTGCTGTGATTGCTGCTCTGCTCCCCGAAAGGTTTAATGCCATCCGCGCTTAAAGCAAACCATACATTCCTTGGGTCCTTTACAAACTCATCCCAGTACTTTCTCTCGATTTTTCTCCACTGCGACCCGTCAGCGGGTGCTCTCAACTTCCCATCTTTCTTTCGGTTCTCACTGTGCCATCGCATCAACTTGGCATGCTCTTCGTTTTTGAACAGACGTTTCAACCGTGGTATTATAGGAGCATACCACATCACCTTCGCAGGAACCCTCTTCCTGGGGGGCTCGCCGTCAACATCAGCAGGGTCATCTCGTCTGATCTTATACCGCAATGCACCGCATACCGGGCATGCGTTCAGATCCTTGTATGCACCGCGGTAGAGGATGCAGTCATTAGGGCATGCATGTATCTTCTCCACCTCCAATCCTAGAGGGCATACGACCTTCTTTGCTGCGTATGTACTGTCGGGCAATTCGTTATCCTTTGGAAGCTTCTTCTTCAATATTTTCAGTAGCTTCTCAAATCCTTTGTCAGCCACAGCATTCTCTGCCTTCCACTGCAGCAATTCCAGTACGGTACCGAGCTTTGTGTTGCCATCTTCGCAATTGGGGTATAACCCTTTTTTGTGATCCTCTAACATGTGATCGAACTTCAGCTTCTCCTTTTGACTAATGCATTGCGTCCTTGCATCGACAATGACCCGGCGGAGATCATCATCATCGGGCACATCGTCTGGTTCCTCTTGATCTTCAGCAGCTTCACCCGTGGCAGCATCATTGGGCACATCGTCTGGTTCCTCTTGATCTTCACCAGCTCCCCCCGTTGCAGCATCACCGTATTCAGGGGGCACATAGTTGTCATCGTACTCTTCTTCTTCGCCGTCTTCCATCATAACCCCTATTTCTCCGCGCCTCGTCCAAACATTATAGTGTGGCATGAAACCCTTGTAAAGCAGGTGGGAGTGAAGGATTTTCCAGTTAGAGTAAGACCTCGTATTCCCACATTCAGTGCATGGACAACACATAAAACCATTCTGCTTGTTTGCCTCAGCCGCATCGAGAAACTCATGCACGCCCTTAATGTACTCGCGGGTGTGTCTGTCACCGTACATCCATTGCCGGTTCATCTGCGTGCATTATATATAGTTAAGTGTCCAAATTAATAGAAGTTCATCATCACATTAAAACCAAAGTGCATACATAGTTCTCATCTAACAACATATAGCTCTCCAGAGCATCTAATTAATTAAACCATACATTGAAACTATGTAAAACATTTCAATGCGAAAACAAATGCGATCATAATCGCAACCAAGGTAACAATTGATCCAACGGCATAATGATACCAAGCCTCGGTATGAATGACATATTTTCTAATCTTTCTAATCTTCAAGCGCATTGCATCCATCTTGATCTTGTGATCATCGACGACATCCGCAACATGCAACTCCAATATCATCTTCTGCTCCTCAATTTTTTTTTATTTTTTCCTTCAACAATTTGTTTTCTTCTTCAACTAAATTTAACCTCTCGACAATAGGGTCGGTTGGCATTTCCAATTCACATACATCCTAGATAAATAAAATCTATGTCACGTTGGTCGGCATAATTTTCATAAACAGTAAATGAACCAATAGTTATAAAGATAATATACATACCACATCCGAATCATAGACAGGACGAGGGCCGACGGGGGCGGATACCAAAACCATCGCACTATATAAGATGCAATAATAAATGTAAGAAAATGATACAAGTATCTATCTAAACATACAAGTAAGAATATTTTTCCTTTCAGAAAGAAGATAAGAACAAGAGGCTCACCACGGTGGTGTCGGTGATGAGATCGGCGCGGGTGATCGACGGCGGTGAAGACGGGGACGGGGCGTGACGGACCGCTAAATCTAGACAAATCTCGAGGAAAATGGAGCTTGGAGGTCGAGCTTCGAGAGGAGAAATCTTAAGTAGTATGGCTCGGGCATTCCATCGAACACCTCATGTGCATAGGAGGTGAGCTAGAGCACCACAAAGCCCTCTCCCCCTCGGCCAGAAAAAACAAAGCACTGTGCTCTGCTCTTGAACCGGGACTAAAGGGAAGCCTTTGGTCCCGGTTCAAGCCACCAACCGGGACCAATGGTGGTGGGCCAGGAGCGAGGCCCATTGGTCCCGGTTCGTCGCACCAACCGGGACCAAAAGGTCCAGACGAACCGGGACCAATGGCCCACGTGGCCCGGCCGGCCCCTGGGCTCACGAAGCGGGACCAATGCCCACATTGGTCCCGGTTCTAGACTGAACCGGGACTAATGGGCTGACCCGGCCTGGACCAAAGCCCTGTTTTCTACTAGTGGAAGTATAGTTTCATTGCATGTGGCCTAACAGTGGACATATTCTTCGTATTGGTTTCAAATTAGTCACTGCCAATATTCTTATTTTATTTATTTAATGAATGATTGGTCATTATTCTCTGCACTATTAATAATGCACGTGACCATGTAGAGGCTGTGCCATTTTCGATTACTACTCTAGTGTACAGAATGTCACTTTGGTAGACAACCTCTAGTGAGCCCTATGAATGTACATTACACACGTGCAAATTCTGATGATGGTATAAGTTTTTTTTTTTTTTTGACATAGATAACCCTCTGAGCTACACAAGAATGACAAGATCTGTGATTTTGAAAAGATAAACAGTACGTGTATTATTCTCTATTTAGAAATCATCATTGTGTTATTTTTATATAGCTCACGTGTTTAGTTATTCATATCACCAAATTTAACACAGGTGTAGTATACATCCATATGTTCATATAGAATTACTTTTGGAATTTTCTGAAACTTTAAATCTTATTTTTGAAATTAATTAAAATAAAGTCCTTCAATACACCCGTGCTTTAAAAATCCACTCTCGATTCATATTTTCAACATGTATGGCTACTAATCGTGCCCGACTTGGATTAGTGCTACTCCAGTGTACAAGTGGTGAGACCAAGACCGCGAGTGACAGCACGTGAACGACTTGGCTTGTTTTTTTTTTCTATTGCTCATTACTGCTACTCCAGTGTGCATGTCTAACTAGGCTGTGTCGTGTTCGATTACTAAGACATGCATGCGAGTGTGACGTCCTTGTCTCCTGTATCGACTTCACGGCCAACAACGCCGCCGCAAAGAAGAAGGTCGCGGAAGAGGCCGAAGCTGCTGCGGTCTTAGCCTGACCTATTGGAGGATATGATTTGTTCATCCACTACTCGTTCGTTCATGTGCTAGTCGTATATGTTATGTTTATAGATGTTTCGGTTCTATGTTATATACATCCACACTTGTTTACGTATCAGTAAGAGTTACATACCGTGAATGCCATGTTTATTATCTGCTTGTGGATTAGATTAATGAAACATGTGATAATATATCACACCTTGCGGATGAAGGGAGTAAATAAGAGAGTTTGTAGTGAGTGGGAAGATGCTTTCAGCGCACAGTTGAGTTGTAGGTGGATAACGATCTAGTCAATGGTACTATACTTTGAAATTTTATTAGTATTGTTAACTGGGCACAATTTTCTACCCTACTAGACTTACACGCATGCATGCTAGTACTGTTTTATGGACTAAGAGTAGCCACAAGTCAGTTTCACTGCATGTGGCATTGCTTGACATAACTTTCTAAATTTCGTAATTAAACAAAAGAAAGGTCGTACTTGTAGTGATTGAGAAGATGCTTTCAGTGTGTAGCTAGGCTACTATTGGAGAAAGCAATCTGGTCATCACGAGCTAGGAAACTTTCAAGTTTAAGCTTAGACTGACATGTTTCACGGCATGTGGGCTAAGAGTAGACGTATTCTCCTTATTGGTTTCACATTTAATCAGTGCCAATATTCACATTTTAGTCAGTGAATGATTGGTCAATATTTCCTGCTCTAATAATTATGCACGTGACAATGTAGAGGCTGCGACGTTTAGATTACTACTCTCGTGTAAAAAAGTCACTTTGGCAGACGACCTCTAGTGAGCCCTATATTTTGAAAAGTGTGAAAATAGTATTTTGAAGTTTCAAAAAAATCCGAAAAAAATCAACATTCATATGGATATATGTGGATGGGCTCCTAGCCTAGTGGCCAGCGAGCGGTTGTGTAACCTGGCAGACGCAGGTCTAATTTTTTTTATGGATGTATATTACACACATGCAAATCTGGATGATGACATAAGTTTTTTCTACATGAGTAACCATGTGAGTTACACAAAAATGACAAAATCATGACTTTGGGAAGATGAACAGTGCATGTATTATTCATTATATAAAAATCACCATATCGTCATTTTTATATATAGCTCATATGTTTACTTATTTCGTCACCAAACCTTACACATGTGTAATATACATCTATATGCTCATATAGAATACTTCTTGGAATGTTTTGAAACTTGAAAAATATTATTAAAATATTTAAAATAAAGTCCTCCAAAGCATGCTTCAAAAATCCACTCTCGTTCTGAACATGGCTACTACTACTAGTACAAGTCTAGCCAAGTAGCCAGGCTGCTAGTAGTAGGAAACTTCGATTCATGTTTTCAACATGCATGGCTGCTAATCATGCCTGACTGACGTGGATTACTGCTAGTCCAATGTACAAGTGGTGACACCAAGACCGCGAGTGACAGCAGGTGAACGACTTGTGTGCATGTCTAACCGGGCTGCGTCGTTTTCGATTACTAACACAATGAGATTAGGTCCAAGTCTTACACTAGACTGACGTCCTTGTCTCGGATGTATCAGTTGCCAATCCACTTCGGTCAATCGGGGAAGGTAGCCAGGCAAAAATATTGATACTTATCTTTGTGGAAGCAGTCCATGTTCGCGGAACTGTCTCTGTCCCGCACATACAGAGCAATCGAATTTTCGTAAAGGCGTTTCGGTGCCCGGGTGCATCTGCACCCGGTCAAAAAACAATTCGTAAAAAATTCAGAAAACTTCAAAAACTTTCCAAAAAATTTAGGGTGGTAGACAATTTGATGCGTGAGGTACGCTCCAATTTTCAAAACATTTGGACTTCTGTGCAGCTCTCAGAAAAAAAGACAAATCAGACCAGAACAGTATATGAACAGTACACATTTTTACAGACCTCCGATTTGTCTTTTTTGCTGAGAGTTGCACAGAAGTCTAAATGTTTTGAAAATTGGAGCGTACCTCACGCATCAAATTATCTACCACCCAATTTTTTTTGGAATTATTTGAATTTTTCTAGTATTTATTTTGATTTTTTTCATGAGCGCAGGTGCAGATGAGCTCGGGCCCAGATTCGAATTTTCGTAAAGATGAAGATCGGTGAAATCATTGTTTTATTGCTTGAGCTTCGTGAGCATATATATAGAAGTACATGGTCATTTTGGAGTATAAAGCAAGGTAGAATAAATCATACGCTATCCTACGATTTTCTAAATAACCGTGATACTCAACATATGCGTGGCCCCTTCAGGACGAAGCGCCGTGGCCCGCGGTCCACTCCGCTGTCATCACGCGTCGACTTCCCGTGGTATGCGCCGCGCCGCCTCCCTCGGTGCTGAAACACCATCGACCGTGCCGGTCTTCGTCACGTTGTTGGGTTCTCCTCGCCTATTTCGAGCACCGCTGCCGCGCTCCTAACCTAGCCGCCGCCGCCGCCGCTCTAGTTCCTCGGCGCCGCTGCCGCTCGCTAACCCGAGCTGCACCGCCAGTCCATCCCCTTCGTCTACATACCGCTCTAATATCATGTTAGAAAGGATAGGGATGGAGATTGGTGGAATCGATGTTTTATTGCTTGAGCCTCGTGGGAATATATATAGGAGTACATGGTTTTCTTCGAGTACAAAGCAAGGTAGAATAAATCCTACGCTATTCTACGTTTTCTAAATAACCGTGATACTCAACAGGCTTTAATGTAGTTATGTTGTGTCCAGCTTCCCCATTTAATCAACAACTAGTGATCATATAATTAGTATTGAATTGACTATATTAGCTACCTACCCGCTACAAAATATGAAGGATTTATGGTGACTTTTTCAAAAAAAAGTCATAGATTGGCCTATATCCGTGATGGTTACAAAAAAAATGAGAAATCAAAAATGGGCTCACAATACATATTAGTATTCTTAGTAGGTAGTTTTAGTATGTTTTTGACGAACCCCGACGAGATTGAAGTAAACAAATGCCCCGTGACCCACTTGTACATTTCTGCAGGACTTCAGGAAAGACAAACGGGGAAAAGAGGTGGATGTACTTGAGCACTTCCTTTCGTTGGACCTCTCCTTTTTATTGAAGTTTCACAACTAAGCATGCATATTGGCCACTAGGGTCGTACTTGTTTACTTCCATCCTGGGAGGTATTTGTGAAAACATTTTGTTTTATCTATGAAATGTGTGATCGATGAACATTCGTATAATGCAATGCAATTGTTCTGCAAGAAATGTGTTTGGTTTGTCCTTCAATGTGTCCAATTTTTCTGAAAGTGTAAGCTATAGAGAAACAAGGTGCTTGTATAGAAAAAGGGTTAACAGTGAGGGCCAACAAAGCAAACCCATAACATGTAGAGTTACCACTTACGAGTAAACAGATCAGTACCCATCGATGATAAATTTATCACTGACGGGTGCCCAATCAGTGCCCACCAGTGATAAGAACTATAACGATTGAAGATTCCCTAATGACGGGCTGGAAATCTATTAGTGTTAAGGGTTTTGGTCTTGACCAAACTGATGTTTCATATAGTATTGTTAAGCACTAGAGATAACCATTTCTTGAAGGGGTGGTATATTTGTGGAGCATGACCCTATCCAACTGGATTCAAATCTGAATGCTCATATTTACACACTAGTTCAATAGGAATAATTTGGTGAGTTCCACATATTTTCCCCCTTGTCTCCATCATTTTAGCCTGTGATGATCAATGCACTTGTGTGAGCGTCTGGTGTTTCTTGTAATGGAAAAAATGAAGCACCAGTAGCAGATTTTTCTATTGCATAGCTCAGCTACCACATTAATAGCAAATCTTTAACGAATCAGGATGGAACCGTTGACAGATAATGGATATCCATAGCCTGATATTTTCAGGGATAGAAATATCAAAACCATTAGTGAAATATTAAATGAATTATAAATTGATATTTTGCATTTTCTTAAATATGAATAGGACCATGTTACTTTAATTTTTTTCTTCGATTCAAATACAATCCAAGTATTGAAGGAGTTGATTTATTCGTCCTCTATAACGTCGCAAACTAACATAGATTCACTGAACTAGATATGTGTCATACAACTTCTAATCAACAAAAATAATGTGATGACATTAAATTTTGCATTCAAAAAATTCCTATTTTGCAACCTCTTGCTAACATGATTTATGTTTTCTTAATTAGTTTTTCATTGAAGCAGAAGTAAATTATATTTGCATTTGCATTCATATTTGAGCACATCCTAGTACTATTTGTATATGTTTACGAAAATAAAATTCTTTATATTTGATCTGGTTTGCTATAAACCCATTAGTGACTGCAGTAGCTAACTGGACCATGAAATTTTCCTCAATGACTAATACATCAAAATACACTAGTTGAATACTCCTGCATTACCACAGGAAAGATTCAATCATACAAGAAAAAACTCCAATCATGTTGCACACCAGCCTCCATAAGAAATGATTACCACAAAAACTTTTTTTGAGTTAGAAGAAACAAGGCTAACAAATTTAGGAACTACAAGAAAATCATATGATATATTTGCAAACCCTATAACAAGATGTGTCGTAAAAGTCTTGGAGAGAATTATTTTGAAAACCCTTAGGGATCTATCCGTTAATAAGAAAATAAGAGTTGCCAAGTCAACTAACGGAAAACTAGACGAAAACCGTCGCAACCCGTTGACCAAGCACAAACAAGATAGATCACACACAATACTTCGAACAAAACATCGTCAATATTGCTCATTGGCGTAGACATCGTCACTTCTCCTCGCGGAAGTGATCATAACATTGCCAATAAGGAGTGTTGGCCAAACCTACACCGCAAAGGCAGTGAGAAGCCACACAAAGATCCACGCCAAGCAATCAACCTGTGTTGGCAACTAAGAGGCTCCGTTGCTGATGGTGAGCTATGAAGGAAAACTATGCAAGGCTAGCGAGACAGAAGATAACCGGACATACCACACGTCACCCATCATCATCACGATCTGGAACTGGCCGATTCAACTCCGCCTTCAAAACAACAAAACACCCAAGACAATCCTACAGACTAGCCTCAGAGTTGACTACCACAATCATTACTGAACCCCAAACTTTCTTAGCCCCGTCATCATTGCTACAGAGTAACCGACAACACCACCACCATCATCCACAGGTCATAACTTTGATCACCACAACGCCCCCACCATAAATCGTCACACATCCACTCGCCCCACAACCGGTGACAACTCCAAAAATGACGCCACCAAGGAGGATCATGAGATAGAAACAACATCATTGTCCAATCTTGAGGAGATATGAGGCTTCCCTTGTAGTTTTGTAGGAGGAAGTGTGAGCACCACGCATCAATGATGTTTTCAAGTAGGAAGCAGAGCCCGAGAGCGCCGCCTGCCCTGGCTAACAACATAAACAAAGTTTCACCCTGTGTTGCCTCACATCCCGTCCACCCGTGCCACACGACTGGTGGACCACCAAATAGGGAACGTATCTGGTGCACCCCCACTTGTAGTGCTACCATGCACCGGATGCGATAGAACATTTAAATAATCTAGAAAAAAATCTAGCACATTGACACAACATCAACGTGTATTGTCGCAAAAATTCGTTTCAAAATTTGACATCAGCGTGATAATGTGCCAAATATAAAGCCCAGTTTATGTTATGTATTATTCAGTGTTGAATTTGTCAATTTTTTTCGAGCTACAATTTGAATTTTGATCTGAAATTTTGTGACAACCTACATTGAAGTTGTGTGAATGTGCTAAAAAAATCCTAATTTTTTTACATTTTAAATGTGCAACGTGAGTTCGGTGCACCGATAGCACCAAAGCCACTACCGGAATCGCACCCTATGCCGACGGCCAGGGCCGTCGGCATAGGCCTGAATGGCCGTCGGGACAGGCCTATGCCGACGGCCCCCGTCGGCATAGGGCCGTCGGCAACATATCCGTCGGCGTAGCCAGGAATGCCGTCGGCATAGAAAGGCCGTCGGCATATGCCCTATCCTGACGGTGTCCGTACATCTATGCCGACGGCCCCGGCCGTCGGCAACGTTATCGCCTAACGGCGGTCGCCGTCAACTGCTGACCAACGCTTGCTCGCCACGTGGCAGGTCTATGCCGACTGTCTGGCCGTCGGCATAGTTTCAACCCAAGCCGACGGCTAGGCCGTCGGCATAGACGTGCCACGTGGCGAGCAGGCGTCACCCCTGGGGCGGGTCTATGCCGACGGCCTAGCTGACGGCTTAGGTTGAAACTATGCCGACGGCCAGACCGTCGGCATAGACCTGCCACGTGGCAGCCACTGGGAGCTCCTGGAGCAGGCCTATGTCGACGGCTTAGCCGTCGGCTTAGTTTGAAACTATGTCGACGGCTAGGCCGTCGGCATAGACCTGCCACGTGGCAGCCACTGGGAGCTCACGACAGCTCTATGCCGACGGCCTTGCCGTCGGCATAGTTTCTGTCTGTTTTTTTTTCTTTTTTCTGTTTTGTTTCAGCTCAATTCATTTGAATATATACAACACACAACAAATATATGCATCACATAACAGCTGACCCAGCAGCATCACACAACAAATTCATCATCACACATCATAAGAAGCATCGCAAAGCATAAACATATAAGTACCATCACCACCAAGCATAAGAATCTCACAAACAACAATAAGAAACATCACAAGCATATAAGTATCATCACCACCAAGACCGTCACAATGTGACCCGAAGGCTTAAGCGCCAGGACGTCGAGCACCACGGAGGTCGTCACCGCCAAGACCGCCGAAGCCCAGGTCGTCACTGCTAGCGGCAGGGCTACTGCCAAGACCGCCTCCTCCTCCGCCTCCGTGGATCGGAGTGGTCGGGCTCCGTGTCTCCGGAGTGCTGCGAAGACCACTGCCAACGGTAGATCCACCTGTTCCCTGCATGTTGAAAAGACATATGCACGGGATCTATGACTGTGTTGAAAGGCATGACATGCTTTGGGTGAATAGATTGGGGATGAACTAACCGGCGAGGGGCCAGCGTTCTGTGCCACAAACTCCTCAAAGCTCATCAGCACTGGTTGTGCTGGAGGGCATTGTGCTGTAGGGAACTGAGGACACCTGCCGGCCGCCATATCCTGAAAAGCCTGCTGCATCTGGCTATCCCTCTGCACTTGGTGTTCATAAAGCCTCTGATGCCACGCCATGGTCTCCTGGCGTGTGTACTCCATGTAGGCCTACGGTATGACATGATGGAACTCATAAAACTACTAAATGCGAAAAATGAAGTGAGAAATGAAGATAAGAGGGAAAATACTTACAGATTGTTGCTCCTGAAAGAGGGACTGTGTACTAGTCACTGGCTGGCTCGTGCGCTGGCTCAGGCTCGGGTCGATCCGACGAAGCTGTGTGTAGGAGATACTAGGAGTGATCACAGCATCGAGAACCGCGTCCCGACCGTGCTCCTTGGGCCCCATCCTCACCACCGCCATGTCATCCAGAGGCGCCGCAATGGGGTCAGGTGTGTCAGGATGTAACTCCAGATACGCTTCGGAGTAGGCCTTCTTCCTCCCTGCAGTCTTCTTGTCGTAGTACTTGGGCTCGCCAGGCTTGGGGTCCTTCCGCATATGGGCAATCTCCCACGCCTGCATGTGTGAGAGCGGCCGCTTCAGTTTCTCCTCCTGCACCACCAAACAGAGGTTAGTCATACATAAGAAAGTGATGGTAAATAGAAGAAGAAGAATGTTTAATGGGGTTAGTCAT
Organism: Triticum urartu; assembly: GCF_056163025.1. NCBI lineage: Eukaryota > Viridiplantae > Streptophyta > Magnoliopsida > Poales > Poaceae > Triticum > Triticum urartu. The sequence goes on from NC_141877.1 coordinate 6,650,739, forward strand.
ACATTAACTGCCTTGTGGTGATAGTGGTTTCGGTTTCCCTGAGCATGTACTCCCTCCGTCCCTCGGTTAGCCTTATTTTTGGTTCTCATAGCCGCCCAGGCTCCAGCCTCATCACACCAAAGATCCACCAATGCCGCCCAGGACTCGTCTTTTCCATAACACCAATTTGGACACACCTACATAATAAAAGCATAATGGCATGTAGGTGTGTCCAAATTGGTGTTATGGAAGCATAAAGCATAAAGCATAATGTACCACAAGGTAATGAAAGCATAATGAAAAATCTTTTATACTTACCGCCAAGAACTCGGGCCTCTCCAGGGTAATGCCCATCCTCCGCGCTTCTTCCTTGGTCATCTTCACACCAAGATAGTCGTGGTAGTATGTGGAGATGGCCACATAGTGCACCTCGTACTGCATCTGGCGGGCCTTCTTCTTGCATTGGCGCAGCACGATCTGGTCCGCTCTAGCCCTGTACTCCGGAAGAACTCGATAGAATTTCTACAATCATGCATGAAACAAGAATGGGAGAAGCCATGAGTTAAATCATTCATGAAACTAGAATGGACTTGTGCTTCTGAAGAGAACTCACCCAGAAAGTAGTGATCACGGCCTTGGCATGGGTCTCATGGTCCGCGTGGCGGGCCGCTTCCCAGTGGTCCCAGCTCGTGGCCAAAACCCGACGGTCCGGCTGCCTGACTGGATCAGGACAGTACAACCCCGGCCAATATAACTTTAGCAAGACGGTGATGAGGCCGTTGGGAATACGGACCCCTTTAGAATATATCCAGTTGCTGCAAAAGAATGAACTATTAGCATGTGACAATAAAAATAAATAACAACCGGAATAAGCATGTGACAAGCAACATAATGAACCACTTACTCTTTTCCCGTGGGCTCAATGAGCCACTTCTGCTCCTCAGTAGCAGGAACCTGCTTTGGTAGCTTTGCGTTGCCACGCAGCCACCCCTTTGTGTCAAGCCCCTTCCCGTCACCACCATCATCCCCGCCACCACCCTCCTCCTTGCCTGCCTCCCCCTCCCCAACCTCCTCCCCAACCTCCTCCTCCTCCTCCTCCTCCTCCTCCTCCTCGCCTGCCTCCTCCTCCACCTCCTCCTCCTCCTCCACCACCACCTCCTCCTCCTCCTCCTCCTCCCTAGAGTGTACCTCACTAGAGGAGGGCCTCGAAGACAACACCCCTAAGTCGGTGAGGGTGCGCTGTTTCTGGCCGCGACCCCCTGTAGTGGCTCTCCCCCCAGCACCTCGTCCTCTAGAGGCTCTCCCCCGCCCCCTCCTCCTCTAGGGGCACCTCTCCCTCGACCTCCTTGTGAGGAGTCATCGTCAAGTAGCCGAGGGGAAGGATTACGTGCTCGACCACTCCGACTAGGCAGGCCGACGACCTTGCGTAGGAAACCCATGCCGTCGGCCTTCCCCTTGCCCATGTTCCACGAACCTGCATTGAAAAGAGAAAAAGCAATTAGTAAATTAATGAAATGAAGGAAAAGGCGTGATAATAAACACATTAATAAAAATGCATAAAAAGGCATATTCCTAAACTATAGAAAAAAATACTTGTAACGTACATCTGCTAGAACCCATATGAATCATCACTGTTGTAACCTCTTTCTCGGTCCATCTCATCATCACTATCAATCATATCATCTTTGTTGTCCGACGGAGGTGGAGGCTCTTCCTCGTCGCCAGCGTCTTCGTTTAGCTTTTCTAGCATAAGTATGTCATTTTCATTGACAATGGTCTCACCATCATTCCGTGCATCGTCGACGTTTGGGTCCACATCATCATCACCCAATGGTCTAGCGTCATGGTTTCTAACCACATCATCATCATCATCATCAGGTTGCTCTAGATAGAACACTCTCTCGTATGTCATGGGGTTAATGTTGTAGTAATCGTCTTCATTCGGGTCTGGTAGCTTACCATGTGGCGACACCTTGAACACAACTTCCCAACCCTTTAGATACACTTTCTGGCATGGGTAAGGCAGATAATATACTTGTGTAGCTTGGGTAGCCGCAATGAAGAGATCGGCTCCGGCATAGACGGTTGATGGTTTAACTTCGACCAAACCAATGGAAGGCGTATGTTTTACCCCCTCCCGCGGATCGAACCATCGGCATTTGAACACAGGCAGACTTAGGGTCTCACGCCCCTGGCGGAATTTAACCTCGTATATATTTTGTACCCTTCCGTAGTAGTCTACTGAATTTTGACCGGGGGTGTACACTCCAGTATTTATAGTTTTGGGATCGGGGCGGCTGTTTTGGTGCTCCTCTGTATGGAAGCGATACCCATTCACATCATACTTTTTACATGTCATGACGGCAGGGTCAAAACCCATGGAAACCCATCTCAATTCATCATCCATAGATATGTTCGGATCTTTTCCCTACAAGTATAATGGAAATTGTTGCGTGCATTAGTTCGGTTAACTAATAAATGTTGAAGTAGGTATTTAATAGGGGAGTGTGGAAAATTACTTTGTCCATGAACCAAGCAACAAAATTTTTACGTCCAGGGTTTCCATGACGGAGAAGAGTAAGTGCCTCCGCCTCAGTAGGAGGATTCACTCCCGTCCATTCCTCTTGAACGAAATCACTAAAAACAGATAAGCGGTGTTAGACTGGGACTAAGTGAACATGAAACATGATGATGTGGAAGACATAAAGGAATGGTGTAGTGGTATTACCTCATCCACACTTCCTCAACTTCCTTGATGTTGTGCAAGATATAGAACATGAGGTCCTCCCACTCTTGTCGTGGCATGTTATAAGATTTCGAGGCCCCAGCCCTCCCACCTTGCGCGTTGAATAGATCGAGTCTGGGTTGATACTTGGGCTCTTCTATATTGTATCGAGGCACCTTGTTATGCAGATGGGGAATGTGGTCTGGATAGTATGATGTCCTGAGGTCTGACACCTCCTCTAGGATAACTGCCTCAGCTATGGAAGCTTCAATCTTAGCTTTGTTTCCACATTTCCGTCGGAGATGCTTGTTCTGCCTCTCAGGGCCGTACTGCCAGCGATTTTGCACAGGGCCCCCCAACAATACCTCGTTCGCGAGGTGCAGAATGAGATGTGTCATCGGAGTAAAGAAGCCTAGCGGAAAGATCTTCTCTAGCTTTACTATCAACTCCGGTACCTTCTTATGCAATTTTTCAATCACCTCTTTACTTACTTCTTTAGCACAGAGCGTGCGGAAGAAATGGCTAAGCTCGGCAAGCACTCGCCAGACATGCTCGGGGACATAGCCTCGAACCATCACCGGCATTATCCGCTCAATCCACACATGGTAGTCATGACTCTTCAGGCCGGTCACTTAGCCCGTTGAAAGATTGACTCCCTTACTTATATTCGATGCATAACCATCGGTGAACTTCAAAATTTGTTTCAACCAGATAAGTACTTCTTTTTTTTCTGGCGGTTTAAGGACAAAGTCAGCATCTGGCTTGAACCAGTTTTTTCGACCGCCTGTGGGAGGCTTCATGTTCAGGCGTGGTCTATCACAAATTCTCTGTTGATCGGCTCTACCTTTTACGTTATCCTTCGTCTTATCAGGAATGTTGAGGATCGTGTGGAAAAGGGACTCTGCCACATTCTTGTCGGTGTGCATCACATCAATATTGTAAGGAAGTTTGAGGTCCTTGAAATAGGGAAGCTGCGAGAAGGGGGTAATGTGCGTCCAGTTGTGCGTCTCACCATATCCCTCGAAGCCTTTGGCTTTGGCTTTGCCTTTGCCTTTGACTTTAGGCTTGAGAGCTTTTAGCTGAGCAAGAACATCTGCCCCCGAAAATGTTGGAATCTCGGTTACTTCATGAACAACCCGGCCTTTCGTGAAGTTCTTCTTGTCTTCCCTGTCTGGATGGTCTGGAGGGAGGAACTGTCGATGCAGGTCAAAGGCTACATACTTGCCACCCTTACTCATCCAAATCATTCGCAGAGCCTGCATGCACACTGGGCATGGCATCTTACCACTTGTACACCATCCGCAGAATAGAGCATAGCCGGGAAAGTCATGCATGCAATAGTGCAACCAAACTTTCATCAAGAAATTTCTCTGCAGATCCCGGTCGTATGTCAACCTCGGAAAGTACCAAGAATGGTGCAAAGCATCCACAAGCGGCTGCATAAACACACCCAATTGCTTCCCCGGGTAGTCAGGCCCCGGAATGATGAGCGACAAGAACATGGTCTTCCGTTGCATTAGGGCATCGGGAGGAAGATTGAGCGGAATTACAAACACAGGCCAGCAGCTGTATGGATTGGACGACATACCATATGGATTCAACCCATCACCTGATATGGCTATTCTTACATTCCCAGCCTCGGCTGCTTCCTCGGGGTATTCTTCATCGAATGACTTCCATGCTTCCCCTCCCGATGGATGTACGATTTTTTTTGGATTGTACCTTATACCTTCCTTGTGCCACTTCATCATTTTGGCAGACTCCTTCGTGATGAAAAGGCGCTGCAGTCTTTTTATAAAATCAAGATACTGAAGAACCTTAATGGGGATGGTTAGCTGCTTTTTCTCACCATCCTCACCGACCACCTCAATGTACCGAGACGAACCGCACTTCCTACAGTACTTGTCATCCGCATACTCGTGCCTAAACAAAAGGCAATTCTTCGGGCAAACATCTATTTTCTCATAATCCATAGAGAGTGCCTTCATGATTTTCTTTGTATCGTACATGCTTTTCGGCAGTTCATGACCCTCAAGGAGGCTGTTAGCCCATACTCCCAGGAATGCTTCGAAGCATTTCTGGCTACAGCAGTACTCGGCCTTCACTGCAATCAGTTGCGAGATGGCATCCAGCTGAGATAATTTCGCACCCGCATAAAGAGGTTTCTTCGACGAGGCCAAGACCTCCAAGAAGGCCTTTGCGGTTGCCTCCGGCTCCTCCGGTTCATTCTCTGAAGGTGTCGCATTTGCCGTTTCTGCAACAATGACATCATCTAGCATGTCCCTGACCCCGTCGTCCTCATATCCATCGATGTGTTGTCGCATCACCTCCTCTCTACCACGGTCCTGCTGGGCTATGTTTATCGGCGGCATGTCAAAGTTTGGCATATATCCGTGTGTGCGAAGGTGCTCACTCATGTCCGTCTGATTTCTACGGTGACGTCTGGCACATCTCGCACAGGGGCATGGTGGGATAATTCTCATTGGACGACGGAATATCTCCTTCAAATACACATCGGTTTTTGCGATCCACTCTGATGTTACTCGATTCTGACGGATAAAACCACTGTAAATCCACTGATTATCTGCCATCCTCTACTTTTTTGCAAGCCACACAACATAATTAAGGATTCACTTAAATTAATCACATCAAATTTTCAGTTTCTACCGCGTTTAATCCACCTACATCTCTAATAGGTAAAGATGGGTCCTAATCCCACTCGAGGATGTGTAGATTGAGTACGTTCTCCATTCTACCCCGTTCCGAGACAAAATTTCGGCAGCACCTCCCCGCTGTTCTCCAGATACACGTCTCGGCAAATAGCCGAGAGAATGTGCTCCGAGAACAATGGGGAGGCGCCGCCGAAATCCTGTCTCAGAACGGGGTAGAACATGGAGAACATACCCAATCTACACATCCTCGGGCTGTCCATGGAAAACGCTGGACAATCCGAAAGAGCTGCGGTGATAAATATGCAATTGAATGCATATTTATCGATGCAACCCTTTCGGACGGGAGACGCCTAGGTTACGCCACTTGACTTGAGAATGAAATCTAGTGATATGAAAAATTGGAGGAGATGGACTTGTAGCTCACCCTCGGCTGTAGAGGAAGTAGTCGAACAGCAGAGGGATGCTCAGGGGGACCAACGCGCCGGACAACGGTCACTCCAATGAAATGCTAAACCACAAAGCTTGCAAATTCCATCGCGACAAAAAATTAGAACATCACAACTCATAGAGCATATTTAAAACATTTAAACATGCATTCATTCATTTTTGCATCATGTAGGCAAAAAAACTAACAACATTAACAATATATTCATCATCGTCATCACATATTCATCATCATCATTATCACCTATTCGTCTAACCAAATTTTTTTACTACCTATATTCATCATCGTCATCACATATTCATCATCATCACATATTCATCATCGCCATCACATATTCATCATCCTCACCAAAAACTTTTCAAGGTATGCAACATATAGCATCTCATCTAACCAAATTTTTTTACTACCTATCTCACTATCTATCTAACTATCTACCTATCTAACTATCTATCTAACTATGTATCTAACTATGTATCTAACTATCTAAATACCTACCTAACTATTATATCTAACTAGCTACAAAATTACTAAAAAAACACTAAAAACTTCAAAAAAAATCACCTTCCAGAGGCCCGGCCGGAGTTGGGGCGGGGAGGCGCGGGGTAGGCGCGGGGCGGCCGGCGCAGGGTCGGGGCGGGGCGGCCGGCGCGAGGTCGGGGCAGGGAGCCGCGGGGTCGGGGCGGGGCGGCCGGAGTGGGGGCGGGGAGGCATGGGGTCGGGGCGAGGCGGCCGGAGTTGGGGCGGGGAGGCGCGGGGTCGGGGCGGCCAGAGTCGGGGCGGGGCGGTGCGGGGCGGTGCGGGGTCGGTGCCGCCGACCGGCGCGGGGTCGGGGAGGGGCGCCGCGGACTCGGGGCGAGGCGGCGCGGGCGGCGGCAGGCTCGGGGCGGGGCGGCGCGGGGTCGGGGCGGGGCGACCCCGAGCGTGAGCGGCGCGTCCAGTTGGACGGCGCGAGGAAGCGTGGGGCGAGGAAGTGGATCAACCGCGGCCTCTCGCTGCCGCCGAGCTTCCGCGTCCGCGATACGGACGAATACGACTGTCGGCACGGCCATACGCCGTCCTCTGCCGCGGGCTCGTCCTCCGCGGCGAGATCTTCCTACGCCGGGAGCTCCTTCTCTTCCGGCACGGGCCTTCTCCCCGTGAAGAGGGACTGGTCGGAAGAGCCGAAGGGGATGGAGTTCGACCCCGTCAAGGAGGAGCCCGAGGAGCTCGGCCGCCGCCGAGTCGTCGGGCCGGAGGACTTCGTCGCCGATGTCGATACGGTCGCGGCCGCCATTGCCGAGCGGAGCTTGCGCGAGGAGGCGGAGCGCCGACGCCACCAAGAGGAGCTCGAAGACCTTGTGTTCCAGCAGGCGGTCGTGGTCAACCTCGCCGCCAAGGAGAAGGATGACGAGTGGCGGCGCATCCGCACGGAGCAGAGGGAGAAGTACATCAACCTCAGCAGCTCCGGGGAGGAGGGTTGAGCTCCTCCACGCGTCGTCCATGGCCGCGAGCTCGCCGCCATGAGATCCCCACCCCCCTCTAGTATTAGTAATGATGTAGTATGTAGTATGAACTAGTGTTTGTAGTGTTTGATCATGTAGATATATGTAGTATGTGATGAACTAGTATGGTGCAATTTCTCCCGCAAAATTGTTTTTTCAAATTATGCAGCTTCATCTACGGTTTCTTTTCGGCCGTGCTCGTTCTCGACCCGCAAACGGGATGTTTGTCAAACTGCAAACGTGTTTTGCGGGTTGGGATTTTGTGGGATCTGCTAGAGTTGCTTTGACAACGTAGAGGCTGCGACGTTTAGATTACTACTCTCGTGTAAAAAAGTCACTTCGGCACACGACCTCTAGTGAGCCCTATATTTTGAATAGTGTGAAAATAGTATTTTGAAGTTTCAATAAAATCCAAAAAATCAACATTTATATGGATGTATATTACACACATGCAAATCTGGATGATGACACAAGTTTTTTCTACATCAGTAACCATGTGAGTTACACAAAAAGGACAAAATCGTGACTTTAGGAAAATGAACAGTGCATGTATTATTCACCATATACAAATAACCATATCACCATTTTTATATAGCTCATGTGTTTACTTATTTCATCACTAAACCTTACACATGTGTAATATACATCTATATGTTCATATATAATTCTTTTTCGAATGTTTTGAAACTTGAAATATTAATTTTTAAATATTTAAAATAAGGTCCTCCAACGCATGCATGCTTCAAAAATTCACTCTCGCTGCCAGTCCATCCCCTTCGCTTCATATCGCTCTGATATCATGTTAGAAAGGATAGGCATGGAGATTGGTGGAATTGATGTATTATTGGTTGAGCCTTGTGGGAATATATATAGGAGTATATGGCCATCTTGGAGTACAAGGCAAGATAGAATAAATCCTACGCTATCGTACGTTTCCGAAATAACCGTGATACTCAACAAACTTTAGTATAGTTACGTCGTGTCCAGCTTCCCCATTTAATCAACAACTATTGATCGTATAATTAGTATTGAATTGACTATGTTAGCTACCTACCCGCTACAAAATATGAACGATTTCTGATGACTTCTTCAAAAAAAGTCATAGATTGGCCTATATCCATGATGGTTACAAAAAAAATCAGAAATCAAAAATGGGCTCACAATACATATTAGTATTCTTAGTAGGTAGTTTTAGTATGCTTTTGATGAACCCCGACAGGATTGAAGTAAACAAGTGCCCCTTGACCCACTTGTACATTTCTGCAGAATTTCAGGGAAGACAAACGGGGAAAAGAGGTGTCGAAGAATGTTTTCATCCACTATATGGATGTACTTGAGCACTTCCTTTCGTTGGACCTCTCCTTTTTATTGAAGTTTCACAACTAAGCATACGTATTGACCATTAGGTTCAAGGTTGTCAGAATCACGACTTTATGATCCGAACTAACCCCTCTGATTCTATGATTTTAGTTCATAGGATCTACGCTTTTACGATCCTGATAGTGAAGATTCTACGATTTGTGATCCTACCATCAGAGCTCCGATCCGATTCAAAATCGCGATTCTGACAACCTTGACTAGGGTCGTACTTGTTTACTTCCAACCTGGGAGGTATTTGTGAAAACATTTTGTTTTATCTATGAAATGTATGATCAATGAACGTTCGTATAATGCAATGCAATTGTGCTGCAAGAAATGTGTTTGTTTTGTCCTTCAATGTGTCCAATTGTTCTCAACGTGTAAGCTATAGAGAAACAAAGTGCTTGTATAGAAAAAGGGTTAACAGTGAGGGCCAACAAAGCAAATCCATAACATGTAGAGTTACCACTAACGAGTAAAATCGATCAGTACCCATCGAAGATAAACTTATCGCTGACGGGTGCCCAATCAGTGCCCACCAGTGATAAGAACTATAACGATTGAAGTTTCCCTAATGACGGGCTGGAAATCTATTAGTGGTAAGGGTTTTGGTCCTGACCAAACTGATGTTTCATATAGTATTGTTAAGCACTGGAGATAACCATTTCTTGATGGGTGGTACATTTGTGGAGCATGAACCTATCCAACTGGATTCAAATCCGAATGCTCATATTTACACACTAGTTCAATAGGAATAATTTAGTGAGTTTCACAGATTTTCCCTCTTGTCTCCATCATTTTAGCCTGTGATGATCAATGCGCTCGTGTGAGCGTCTGATGTTTCTTGTAATGGAAAAAATGAAGCACCAGTAGCAGATTTTTCAGGGATAGAAATATCAAAACCATTAGTGGAATATTAAATGAATTATAAATTGATATTTTGCATTTTCTTAAATATGAATAGGACCATGTTACTATGATTTTTTTCTTCGATTCATATACAATCCAAGTATCGAAGGAGTTGATTTATTCGTCCTCTGTAACGTCGCAAACTGGCATAGATTCACTGAACTAGATATGTGTCATACAACTTCTAATCAACATAAACAATATGATGACATTAAATTTTGCATTCAAAAAACTCATATTTTGCAACCTCTTGCTAACATGATTTATGTTTTCTTAATTTTTTTTGTTGAAGCAGAAGTAAATTGTATTTGCATTTGTATATGTTTACAAAAATAAAATTCTTTATATTTGATCTGGTTTGCTATAAACCCATTAGTGACTGCAGTAGCTAACTGGACCATGAAATTTTCCTCGATGGCTAATACATCAAAATACACTAGTTGAATACTCCTGCATTACCACGGGAAAGATTCAATTATACAAGAAAAAACTCCAATCATGTTACCCTCCAGCCTCCATAAGAACTGATTACCAAAAAAACTTGTTTTGAGTTAGAAGAAACAAGGCTAACAAATTTAGGAACTACAAGAAAATCATATGATATATTTGCAAACCCTAAAACAAGATGTGTCGTAAAATTCATGGAGAGAATTATTTTGAAAACCAGAGTCCTTAGGGATCTATCCGTTAATTAAGAAAATAAGAGTTGCCAAGTCAACTAACGGAAAACTAGAGGAAAACCGTCACAACCCGTTGACCAAGCACAAACTGATCCACTACTAAGACCTCCTGCAGTAAGAGTATCATAGGTATTATTGGTGGCAATGGTATAGTAATAATTTAGAATAGAGAAGATGTTAGTACTCGATACTGACATGGAGATACAGATAACTACTCGATAAAACTTGATGTGATGTCCGGAGGCAATTTGTGGCACGCAGGTGCTGGGAAACCGACCCCATTTTTCTTTTGACTTTCACATTTGAATCTATTATATCATTTGAACCGAAAGTCCAGTTTAACTTTCGGTTGCATATTGGTATTCCTTGTGATGAGGGATTCGAAATAAGACCACTTTTGGGTATGTTTTGAGAAGTTTTCAAAACTTCACCAAGTTTCAATTACTGAAATTTAATAAATGAACGAGAAATTGCGATTAAAAACTTAAACTTCAAATCATGCAAGGAATCAAACAAGCTTGCAAATCGTGAAGCAATGATGCAGGCAGGCACGGCAGGGACTGCCCTTGCTGATTAACTGCGTGCCCTTGCGGATTTTTGTGTAATGTCGCCCAAATGTTATACTGTCTCATGCTTGTGTACGTTGATGTATAAGATTTGCTATTGTATTGTGCTTAGTTGGTAAACAAAAGTGAGGTTGATTGCTAAATAAAAGTTTGACGTGGGTCCAACGCAGGAGTAGTCTGCATAATTTTCTTATTAGCAGCCCACGTGGTCTTGGAAGTCTGCAGCCACATCCCTCTCTGTCATGATCGTGGTCTGAGTGTACCAAAGATTTATTTGTCGCACTCGTGGTTACACCAGATTCTCCAGTTTGGTCGCACTCCTGGTTGACCCATGCATGCAGTGCTATAGCATGGCATAATTTTCTACTCACGGCACGAGCGAGGAAGCTACGCGTAAGATACGTTTACAGTTTGAGTTTAGACTTAAATGCATGAAAGCTACTCTTTGATAGACTAAGAGTAGACAGAAGGCAGTTTCATTGCATGTGGCGTTTGTATACTTATCTTTCTTAATTAAAAATAAATAAATAAATAAAAGAGAGTTGCCAGTCAAGTTTGTAGTGATTCGCAAGATGCCTTCAGGGCATCTCCAACATTGACCCACAAATTTGCTCTAGTATCCATCCGCGGACAGCAGGACTAGTCCATGAAAACAGATATGGGAGTCGACCATCGAACGCTGCCCGCATACAATTCGACCACTGTTTGAACTAATCAGACAAATTTCATGCAAATACGACGGATTTCATCAAAGTTTTGATAGAAACTAGCAGAAATCATCCAGACACATAGCATGGAATAAATTCTGGTAAAATAATATTCAAATTCAACGAGATTAACCAGATATTCAACTGGTTTTTCATGAACAGATCATGTCATCCCACACATACTGCCCCTTCAACTTCATCCAACATTGTATATACGTAAATGACCGTCTCTCTATCCTGTGGTACTTACGACAACGCGTACGGGCTGCACAATGTGTAGAACAATATTGCAGAATAAATGAATGAATCAACATGTTGACATGAAGAAGCGAAACTTATGATCTCTTCGGCTGCCGTGTGCAATGGCCAGCTGGCCTCCAACATATAAACCGCGCCACAAAACTTGGTGACTTTGGTCTGGATCAGGGGCGGAGCTAGGCTAGCACCGGGGCCCGGGCCTGTTTCATTGCTATAGTGAATAATAGTGATAAACAGTGTGAAAACGCTACAATCAACAAAGGAATAAATCCCCACGTCCCGGACCCAGCCCCCTGGCCTGGGTCCTGTCTCCGCCACTGGTCATGGCGTACCATCGATGCGATAACGACCTCACATTGCGGTCATAGATGATGTGCATGTCGTAGGGTCCAATGTGCTTTCGCGCGTGAAACAAATCATGTACCCCACTGCCAGAACGACCCCCTTTGCTCTTGCCTACAAAGTCGGTGAATTTTGCCAACCAAGCATGGCACAACAACTCATCCTCCATGGTCGAATAGCCTGCCATCCTTCCTACTCTAAAATAACGACATGGCGTCCGAAAATAAGTAAATGGCATTTGACCGAACACCTACCGGGTGTGATGACTGGCGTGGATGAATTAAACAGGGGGGGGGGAGGCAGTGTACCTGCCTACGAACGGGTCCTGGGTGGATGATGTCGTCGTAAAAGGCGAGCGGACATGTCAGTGCTGGTTGTGGAGGTCTGGCAATGCCTGTATGGTGGCCGAAGAGGTACTGCGGCAGCGGCGGAGCAGGAGGATGTAGATGCAAAGTAAGGCGGAGAATAGCCGGATTAGAAGAAAATGGGACCGGGAGGGGGGATTTTGTGAGACGGGGGTGTCAGTCCTACGTATCAGTTGTCCAGACTCCGGCAAAGCCCCCCAACTTTGTCTTCATTTTGTGGGGGAAAATGCATCCGGACCAGCCGGCGCACCGATACAGACCCACGTTCGATGTCACAACACATCTAAACCATGCAGTCTGGACGTATGCAGGCAATTTGCGGGTCATTGTTGGGGATGCCCTGTCAGTGCACAATCTAGCAATGGTGCTATACTTTCTACCACGCAAATTTTATTAATAGTGCTAACTGGGCACAATTTTCTACCCTACTAGACACGTCATGAGCCAATAATTCATGTAACTCAGATTCGTTTCAAGTTTAAGCTTGGACTTGCACACATGCGTCCTAGTACTGTTTTGTGGACTAAGAGTAGATACAAGTCGGTTTCACTGCATGTGGCATTGCTTGACATACCATTCTATATTTCTTAAATAAACAAAAGAAGGGTCGCATTTGTAGTGATTGAGAAGATACTTTGAGTGCGCAGCTAAGCTACTAGGCGAGAAAGCAATCTGGTCAATACACGGCACAAGCGAGGAAACTCGTGTACCTAGGATACGTTTCAAGTTTAAGCTTAGACTGGCATGCATGCAGGTTACTCTAAGTTTTTTCTTTTGTGGACTAAGAATAGACAGAACACTGGTAGAAAAAGGGCTTATAGTCCCGGTTCGTAAGGGCCTTTAGTCCCGGTTCCTGAACCGGGACTAAAGTATCGGTACTAATGCCCCGACCCTTTAGTCCCGGTTCAATCCAGAACCGGGACTGATGGGCCTCCATGTGGGCAGTGCGCAGAGCCCAGTCAGAAGACCCTTTGGTCCCGTTGGTGGCACCAACCGGGACCAATAGGCATCCACGCGTTAGCATTTCTGTGGCTGGGGTTTTTGTTTTTTTTTAAAGGGGGGTGGGGGTTTTGGAGTGTTAATTTAGGTGTTTCATATATTGTGTTAGCTAGCTATAATTAATAGAGAGAAGTGTCCTCTCTTATGTCCGTGCTTGGTCGACGCTACGTACTATACATACGTATAGAGAGGACTAGACACGCTGGCTAGCTAGTAAGCAAACGAAGGAAACAGAAGATCGTCATGAACATATATGCATACAGAGAGAAGTGATATCGACCACCTCTCCTTCTCCGAGAGATTGGTCGAACAACAAGTTCTCGTATATCTATCTGACACTACCGGCTACATATATACAATAATTATCTCTTACAAATATAATCATACGGACTCAGGGTCCACATAGAATTCTCCGTCTTCAGGGATCACGTGGTCAAGAAAGAATGCCGCCAATTCCTCTTGAATTGCTCGCATGCGAGCTGGTGCTAGGAGTTCATCCCGCTTCCGAAACATCTAATTTAAAGAAGGGAGTCAATACATATATATATATGAATGAATGAAACTCAACACAAATGATGGTAATAAAATAAAATTGTGAATGTTGTTATTTACGTACTTCATATTGTTCGTCAGTGTAGCCCCACTCACAGGTCGTGCGGCGGATGGACTCGCAAACATAGTATCCACAGAAATCATTCCCTTGTTCCTGCCACAACCACTTTACAAGAAATAGAGGTTAATCAAACTGATAAGCAAGAATGCCAAATGGTATTGATGAAACTAGCGCTTGAATGACTAGTAGATGCGCTTAAAATGCTACTATAGTACTTACTTTCGGGTGTCTAAATTGCAGCTCCTTCGGCAGTCCCGGAGCTTTTCTGATGAATTTTCTCCAAACCCTGCCGGACAAAGAAAATAATTACTTGATATATCAGGAAATGAACAAAGTTGCTGATATGGTGGATAATGATCGATTTAACTTACTTCTCGAGTATTTGAGTCATGTCTGCATAGTCCTGGGGATCTTTTCGTCTTGAGTTTAAGACGGTTACTAGTCCCTGCTCAAGCTTAATCTCTAGGAGAATATAGTGGAAACTGCACACGCATGCATAACTCATCAATTACATTACTATAACCTTGACTAATATATAAGGGAAACCGAATACGCACAAGACAGTAACACTCACTTGAAGTTGTAAGGAAAGAGTATTATATCTTTGTTTTCATTTATTACGAGCGATCACAGCAAGTTGGCATCGGTAGCTGCGGCATGAAATTTAACCTGAGTTGCATCTATGAGATATGTGTTAATGAACCCAATATCACCGACTTGTCTTTTCTTCAATTCGGCGATCTTCAATCTGCATAATATAGTGAGGATGATTATAAATACATGCAATGAAAGAGATAGGCTATATAGAGAAACTTAATGACAGAAGTAGTACTACTTACAGACAGTAGCAGGCGACCGTTGTTTTATCGAGGGCCAATTGATTGAAAAACTGATAGAACTCCTCAAATGGAACAGGCAACAGATCAATTCCAACGAGGTCATGCTCCTTTTTAACTTTCACATACAAAGTACTCCTCCCCCCAGAGTCTCTGCAGATTTTCAAGTACCAATCATGCAATCTTCGCATCATCATTGCTGACGAGGCGGAGAAGGAGGAGGCTGGCTGCTCGGGCGTGTCGACGCAGGCGGAGAAGGAGGCGGAGTGCCGCCACGCGCCGGAGAAGGAGCCGGCCGAGGGCCCTGATCGTCACTCGCCGGAGGAGGAGGCGGAGTGCCCTGACTCGCCGGAGGAGGAGGAGGAGGCGGAGGTGTCCAGTTCGGAAGGTTGATGAGCTCCTTCCGCCATAGGCATGGAGTCTTCAGAGCAGACCCCAGCCGAGTCTCCCCTTCACCGGTAGGGTGGTCAAGCTGGAGGTCCTCAAATCCCTCCGTTATCTCATCCACCATCACCCTAGCATATCCTTCTGGAATCGGCCGGCAGTGAAAAGTTGCGCCGGGTTCAGTAGGATAAACAGAGCCAACAGCCGCCTTGACCTTCAAATTCATCCATTGCGTCATAAGGTGGCAATTTTGAGACTCCGTGATAGCATCCACGGGATAGCTGGCAGGAGCCGTCAAGGCATGCTCCGGCTGAAGCAGCTCGGTGGAAGCCACGCTGCTTCTGCGCTGAGATGGCGGGGTAGCTTCGGGGGAGGCTTCGGCAGTACGTTTGCTGCGATTTGCTTCTCCTTCCTCTATCGCGTCTACCCTTGCTTGCAGCGCCTGCATTTGGGTTTGCTGCACTTTTTTCCTTCTCTCATGGGATTTGTAACCGCCTGCGTCCGGAAACCCAACCTTCCATGGAATGGAGCCTGGCGTGCCTCGTGTCCGTCCAGGGTGCTCAGGATTCCCGAGGGCCATTGTGAGCTCGTCGTTCTCTCTGTCTGGAAAGAACGTCCCTTCCTGCGCTGCTTCGATATACTGCTTAAGCTTACTGACTGGTATGTCCATTAGATCGTTCGTCCAAATGCACTTCCCTGTTACAGGGTCCAAGGTTCCGCCAGCCCCGAAGAACCAAGTCCGGCAACGGTCTGGCCAGTTAATTGTCTCTGGTTCGATCCCTTTATGAACCAGATCATTCTCAGTCTTGGACCACTTAGGCCGGGCTACGAGGTAGCCACCTGACCCCGTGCGATGGTGAAGCTTCTTCTTCGCAGCATTTTGCTTGTTTGTCGCCGACATCTTCTTACTCTTTTCCGATGTCTTGTGGGCCACAAATGCGGGCCGGTGATCTCTGATCTTCTCATATCTGCCCTTGAATTCTGGTGTCTCATTATTTTCGACAAACTTATTCAGCTCTTTCTTCCACCTCTTGAATAGTTCTGCCATCCTCTTCAGAGCAAAAGACTTGATTAATTTCTCTTTAACTGGGTTCTCTGGATTATCCTCTGGCGGTAGGGTGAAATTTGACTTCAGCTCAGTCCAAAGATCATTTTTCTGCATATCATTGACATAAGACACCTCAGGGTCTTCTGTAGCCGGCTTAAACCATTGCTGGATGCTTATCGGGATCTTGTCCCTAACCAGAACCCCGCACTGAGCAACAAATGCGCTCTTTGTCCTGAGGGGTTCAATAGGTTGGCCGTCGGGCGCGATTGCTATGATCTCAAACTTTTCATCTGAGCTCAACTTTTTCTTCGGGCCTCGTCTCTTTACCGAAGTTGTGCTCGATCCGGAGGGCTAGAAAAAAGAACAAAGACTTAATTAATATGTGTACATACCAAAACAATGAATGCATCAATCAGCTAGTCAGCATAGGCTTAACTAATATATATACCTGGCCGGACTCGGTTCGGTCACCGGAGCCGTCATCACGGTCTCTTTCTTGCACCGGCATTGGGTCACCGGAGCCGTCCTCATGTTCTTCTTCTTGCACCGGCATTAGGTCACCGTAGCTAGCTTGTTCACCCTCTCCTTCCAGACCATCGGTTTCGTTGAGAAACAACGAGATGGCATCACTTCCTTCTGCGATTATGTCCCTCAACAACGCTTCTTTTGCTTCGTCTAGGGCGGTGTCCATAGTTTCTACAAATATTTACAATATGGCAATTATTATTCAAACATGACAGATGGATATATTAGTGCCAAACGTAGAACTAGCTACCTAATCATAGTAAGCTATCGGGAGGGGGTATATATCGACAACGACGACACTACATCTATGTCCCTCGACGACCCTCGTTCCCGATAAAAAAAGAGGAAGAAGAAGAAAAAAAAGAGGAGAAGAAAGAATAGAGGAGAAGAACTCCTCTATTCTTTCTTCTCCTCTTTTTTTTTCTTCTTCCTCTTCTTTTTTTATCCTCTTCTTCCTCTCATGTTCGAGAGGATCGCCGAGGGGTCGGGAGGTTGCCTAGTGTCAAAGGATTCAACAAAACCATGTCTTCATCATTAGGCGAAAGTAACATGTGCATGATGGTACGAAGCTCTTCAAAGTTGTTCTGGAACGGAGTCCCAGATAGGATAATTCGCTTTTTGGTACAAAGTTCAGAAAGAGCCTTCCGAATATCGCTATTTGGAAGGCCTTTGCTGAATTCGTACCAAAAGGCGGATTATTCTATCCGGGACTCCATTCCAGAACAACTTTGCAGAACTTCGTACCAACATGCCCTGGTTACTTCCGGCTAATGATGAAGGCATGGATTTCTTCAATACTTTGACACTAGGAAACCTCTCTCGACCCCTCGGCGATCCTCGACCCCTCGAACCCTCGACGACCCTGGAACCCTCGACCCCTAGACGACCCTACTGGAACCCTCGACCCTCGACCCTATAGAACCCTCGACCCTGAAACCCTCGACCCTTGACCCCTTAACGACCCTCGACCCTCTACCCTAGTTCCCGACCCTCGACCCCTCGGCGATCCTCGACACCCTCGTTCCCGATAAAAATTAAGAAGAAGAAGAAGAAGAAGAAGAAGAAGAAAAAGAAGAAGAAGAAGAAGAAGAAGAAGAAGAAGAAGAAGAAGAAGAAGAAGAAGAAGAAGAAGAAGAAGAAGAAGAAGAAGAAGAAGAAGAAGAAGAAGAAGACAAGAAGATAGAGGAGAAGAAGAAAGGAATAGCTAGAGGAGAAGATCGAAGAAAAAAAGAAGAAAAAAAGAGGAGAAGAAGAAAGGAATAGTGGAGTATTCTATTTTCTCTTCTTCTCCACTATTCCTTTCTTCTTCTCCTCTTCTTTTTCTTCTTTTTTCTTCTTATTTATTTCTCCTCTTCTTTTCCTCTCCTCTTCTTCTTTCTTTCCTCTTCTTATTTTCTTCTTTCCTATCCTTCTTTTTCAAAAATTGTAACTTTTGCATATATAAAACTTTTCTAAAATTGTAACTTTCTATATAAAACTTTCCTATCGGGAGGGGGAGAAGATCGAAGAAACAAAAGAAGAAAAAAAAGAGGAGAAGAAGAAAGGAATAGAGGAAAAGAAGAAAAAATAGAAATTTTTTCTATTTTTTCTTCTTCTCCTCTATTCCTTTCTTCTTCTCCTCTTCCTTTTCTTCCTCTCCTCTTCTTCTCCTTTTTCCTCTTCTTATTTTCCTTTTCCTCTCCTAAATATATAAAACTTTTCTAAAAATGAAACTAACCTAAAATGTACTAAATCAGAGAACATATATAGATAATCCTTTTCTAAATATATAAATCTAACTTTTTTGCATATATGAACATATATACACAGAGAACATACAAACATATATACATTTTTATAAAAAAGCAAAATACAAATCATCATATGTATGAAAAAAAATCTGAAAAGAAGCAGCATACACAATACATATACTCACATATATACATATATATAATCTGAAAAAAAACAAGCATATAATATATATATATATATATGAAAAAAAGGAACAGGGGAGGGGCGGCGCCGGCCGGACCAAGGGAGGGGCAGGGGTGCGGCGTCGGCGGCGAGGACGGCGACGGGGCAGGGGGCGCGCGTTCGGCGGCGAGGAATGGGGCGGGGCAGGGCGACGGCGATGACGGGGGCGCGCGGGCCGGGGCGCGCGACGCGCGTCGGGGCAGGGCGGCGATCGGCGACGGCGTCGGGCGAGGGCACGGGCGACGGCGAGCGGGCGGCGACGGCAACCTCGGGCGGCTAGGGGAGGCGACGGCGACGTCGGGGCAGGGGCCGGCGTCGAGGAGCAGCGCAGCAGCCTGGCGGCGTTGGAGAGAAGAATGGCGGGTGGGGGAAATTTCTTAAGTGTTTGGTTATATAGAAAAGGCTTTGGTCCCGGTTCGTGGCTTCAACCGGGACCAATGCCCCCCTTTGGTCCCGGTTGGTGCCACGAACCGTGACCAATGCCCCCTTTAGTCCCGGTTGGTGCCAACAACCGGGACCAATGGCCTTGTGCTGCCCGCGCCCAAAAGTTTAGTCCCACATCGCTAGCTGAAGGGCGCCGGCACTTGTTTATAAGCGCTGGTGTGCCTCCCCATTCGAGCTCCTCTCTAATGCAGGCTTTCGGGCCTAAACTTGCAACTGCTTGTGGGCCTATTGGGCCTTCTGCGGGCCTGAATCCTGGCCCATGTAGGGTTTCTAGTCGTATTCAGGCTGTGGAGGCCCAGTAGGTGGCATTTTTTTTGGTTTTTTCTTTTTTATTTCTACATTTTTTTGGTTTTTTATTTTTTTTATTTCTACTTAAAACTAAATACTTACAGTTTTTTAGTGATTTCTTTTTGCTTTTAGGTCACAAAAATTATAAACTTTATGTTAGTGCCATTAGTTTTAAATTTTGAATAGTTTAAATTTGAATTTCAAAAAATTTGTGTGAATCACTAGTTTATGAATAACTTTACTATAAAAATAGAATTTTTTTCTATTTATTTTTTATTTATACTTACAACTAAATACTTATAGTGTTTTAGTGATTTCTTTTTGATTTTAGGTCACAAAAATTATAAACTTTCTGTTAGTGCCATTAGTTTTAACATTTTGAATAGTTTAAATTTGTATTTTTTAAATTTGTATGAATCACTAGTTTATGAATAACTTTACTATAAAAATAGAATTTTCTTTTTTTTTAATTCTCTATGCTTTTAGTTTTAAAAAAATTATAAACTTCCTGTTAGCTTTTAATTCTTTTGTTTTCTTTGTTGCTTTATTTATTTTATTTTGTGATTAACTTTACTATAAAAATAGTTTTTTCCTTTTTTTTATTTGTTTTTTGCATTATTTATTTTCTTTTGTTTTTTGCTTTAATTTTTAATTATGTTTGCTTTTAGGTTAGCAAAATTATAAACTTTCAGTTAGTGCCATTAGTTTTAGAAAAATTATAAACTTTCTGTTAGTGCCATTAGTTTTCAAATTTGAAAACACTTTTTTAGTTTTTTTGTTTTCTTTGTTGCTTTATTTATTTTATTTTGTGATTAACTTTACTATAAAAATAGTTTTTTCCTGTTTTTTTGATTTGTTTTTTGCATTATTTATTTTCTTTTGTTTTTTGCTTTTATTTTTAATTCTGTTTGCTTTTAAGTTAGCAAAATTATAAACTTTCTGTTAGTGCCATTAGTTTTCAAATTTGAAAACACTTTTTTAGTTTTTTTGTTTTCTTTATTGCTTTATTTATTTTATTTTGTGATTAACTTTACTAAAAAAATATTTTTTCCTGTTTTTTTGATTTGTTTTTTGCATTATTTATTTTCTTTTGTTTTTTGCTTTAATTTTTAATTCTGTTTGCTTTTAGGTTAGCAAAATTATAAATTTCAGTTAGTGGCATTAGTTTTAGAAAAATTATAAACTTTCTGTTAGTGCCATTAGTTTCCAAATTTGAAAACACTTTTTTAGTTTTTTTTGTTTTCTTTGTTGCTTTATTTATTTTATTTTGTGATTAACTTTACTATAAAAATAGTTTTTTCCTGTTTTTTTGATTTGTTTTTTGCATTATTTATTTTCTTTTGTTTTTTGCTTTAATTTTTAATTCTGTTTGCTTTTAGGTTAGCAAAATTATAAACTTTCTGTTAGTGCCATTAGTTTTAGAAAAATTATAAACTTTCTGTTAGTGCCATTAGTTTTCAAATTTGAAAACACTTTTTGTGATTAACTTACTAAAACAATGAGAATATATGCGCTTATAGAGAAAACTTGATGCACTTCGTGTACAAAATGGACAATCACTTTCAAATGAACTCTGAAAAAGTTGAAAGTTGGGATGGTATCATAATTTCACCCACATAGCATGTGCATGTACAAAACGGACAATGGTAGCATGTTCGTGTGTTACAAAATTAGCATGGTATCATCATAATAGTTGCGGGAGAAAGTCTTCACTTTTTCTTCGCTTGTGTCATTTTCTTATTGCGCCGTAACCATGGATAATCTTCATTGTTTATCAGGATGCTTGGGTCAGCCTTGACATTAAAGGGAGGAATTTCATGAAAGTTTTCATAATCTTCAGACATGTCTGTCTTGCCGTCCACTCCCAGGATGTCCCTTTTTCCTGAAAGAACTATGTGGCACTTTGGCTCATCGTATGATGTATTCGCTTCCTTATCTTTTCTTTTTCTCGGTTTGGTAGACATGTCCTTCACATAGATAACCTGTGCCACATCATTGGCTAGGACGAACGGATCGTCAGTGTACCCAAGATTTTTCAGATCCACTGTTGTCATTCTGTACTGTGGGTCTACCTGTACCCCGCCGCCTAACAGATTGACCCATTTGCACTTAAACAAAGGGACCTTAAAATCAGGTCCGTAGTCAAGTTCCCATATGTCCACTATGTAACCATAATATGTATCCTTTCCGCTCTCGGTTGCTGCATCAAAGCGGACACCGCTATTTTGGTTGGTGCTCTTTTGATCTTGGGCGATCGTGTAAAATGTATTCCCATTTATCTCGTATAAAATCCTTTGTAAGTCAATACAGTCAAAGATGGTCCCCTGGACAACAAGTACAACTCATCACAAACAGTGTTGTCACCTCTGAGACGTGTTTCCAACCAACTTCTGAAAGTCCTGATGTGTTCACATGTAATCCAGTCGTCGCACTGCTCCGGGTGTTTGGAGCACAGACTGTTCTTGTGTTCATCGACATATGGGGTCACCAAGGTAGAGTTCTGTAGAACTGTGTAGTGTGTTTGAGACCAAGAATATCCGTCCCTGCATATTATTGAGTCTCTTCCAAGAGTGCCTTTTCCAGTCAGTCTCCCCTCATACCGCGATTTAGGGAGACCTGTCTTGTTAAGGCCAGGAATGAAGTCAACACAAAACCCAATAACATCCTCTGTTTGATGGCCCATGGAGATGCTTCCTTCTGGCCTAGCGCGGTTACGGACATATTTCTTTAGGACTCCCATGAACCTCTCAAAGGGGAACATATTGTGTAGAAATACGGGCCCCAGGATGACAATCTCGTCGACTAGATGAACTAGGACGTGCGTCATGATATTGAAGAAGGATGGTGGGAACACAAGCTCGAAACTGACAAGACATTGCACCACATCACTCCTTAGCCTTGGTACGATTTCTGGATCGATCACCTTCTGAGAGATTGCATTGAGGAATGCACATAGCTTCACAATGGCTATCGGACGTTTTCCGGTAGAAGCCCCCTCAATGCAACCAGAAGCAGTTGCGTCATAATCACGTGGCAGTCATGAGACTTTAGGTTCTGAAACTTTTTCTCTGGCATATTTATTATTCCCTTTATATTCGACGAGAAGCCAGTCGTGACCTTCATACTGAGCAGGCATTCAAAGAAGATTTCTTTCTCTTCTTTCGTAAGAGCGTAGCTGGCAGGACCTTTATACTGCTTCGGAGGCATGCCGTCTTTTTCGTGCAAACTTTGCAGGTCCTCCTGTGCCTCAAGTGTATCTTTTGTCTTCCCATACACGCCCAAGAAGCCTAGCAGGTTCACGCAAAGGTTCTTCGTCACGTGCATCACGTCGATTGAGGAGCGGACCTCTAGGTCTTTCCAGTAGGGTAGGTCCCAAAATATATATTTCTTCTTCCACATGGGTGCGTGTCCCTCAGCGTCATTTGGAACAGCTAGTCCACCGGGACCCTTTCCAAAGATTACGTAGTGTAAATCATTGACCATAGCAAGCACATGATCACCGGTGCGCATGGCGGACTTCTTCCGGTGATCTGCCTCGCCTTTGAAATGATTGCCTTTCTTTCGACATTGATGGTTGGTCGGAAGAAATCGACGATGGCCCAGGTACACATTCTTCCTGCATTTGTCCAGGTATATACTTTTAGTGTCATCTAAACAGTGCGTGCATGCGTGGTATCCTTTGTTTGTCTGTCCTGAAAGGTTACTGAGAGCGGGCCAATCGTTGATGGTCACGAACAGCAACGCCTTAAGGTTAAATTCCTCCTGTTTGTGCTCATCCCACGTACGTACACCGTTTCCATTCCAAAGCTGTAAAAGTTCTTCAACTAATGGCCTTAGGTACACATCAATGTCGTTGCCGGGTTGCTTAGGGCCTTGGATGAGAACTGGCATCATAATAAACTTCCGCTTCATGCACATCCAAGGAGGAAGGTTATACATACATAGAGTCACGGGCCAGGTGCTGTGATTGCTGCTTTGCTCCCCGAAAGGTTTAATGCCATCCGCGCTTAAAGCAAACCATACATTCCTTGGGTCCTTTACAAACTCATCCCAGTACTTTCTCTCGATTTTTCTCCACTGCGACCCGTCAGCGGGTGCTCTCAACTTCCCATCTTTCTTTCGGTTCTCACTGTGCCATCGCATCAACTTGGCATGCTCTTCGTTTTTGAACAGACGTTTCAACCGTGGTATTATAGGAGCATACCACATCACCTTCGCAGGAACCCTCTTCCTGGGGGGCTCGCCGTCAACATCAGCAGGGTCATCTCGTCTGATCTTATACCGCAATGCACCGCATACCGGGCATGCGTTCAGATCCTTGTATGCACCGCGGTAGAGGATGCAGTCATTAGGGCATGCATGTATCTTCTCCACCTCCAATCCTAGAGGGCATACGACCTTCTTTGCTGCGTATGTACTGTCGGGAAATTCGTTATCCTTTGGAAGCTTCTTCTTCAATATTTTCAGTAGCTTCTCAAATCCTTTGTCAGCCACAGCATTCTCTGCCTTCCACTGCAGCAATTCCAGTACGGTACCGAGCTTTGTGTTGCCATCTTCGCAATTGGGGTATAACCCTTTTTTGTGATCCTCTAACATGTGATCGAACTTCAGCTTCTCCTTTTGACTAATGCATTGCGTCCTTGCATCGACAATGACCCGGCGGAGATCATCATCATCGGGCACATCGTCTGGTTCCTCTTGATCTTCAGCAGCTTCACCCGTGGCAGCATCATTGGGCACATCGTCTGGTTCCTCTTGATCTTCACCAGCTCCCCCCGTTGCAGCATCACCGTATTCAGGGGGCACATATTTGTCATCGTACTCTTCTTCTTCGCCGTCTTCCATCATAACCCCTATTTCTCCGTGCCTCGTCCAAACATTATAGTGTGGCATGAAACCCTTGTAAAGCAGGTAGGAGTGAAGGATTTTCCAGTTAGAGTAAGACCTCGTATTCCCACATTCAGTGCATGGACAACACATAAAACCATTCTGCTTGTTTGCCTCAGCCGCATCGAGAAACTCATGCACGCCCTTAATGTACTCGCGGGTGTGTCTGTCACCGTACATCCATTGCCGGTTCATCTGCGTGCATTATATATAATTAAGTGTCCAAATTAATAGAAGTTCGTCATCACATTAAAACCAAAGTGCATACATAGTTCTCATCTAACAACATATAGCTCTCCAGAGCATCTAATTAATTAAACCATACATTGAAACTATGTAAAACATTTCAATGCGAAAAAAATACGATCATAATCGCAACCAAGGTAACAATTGATCCAACGGCATAATGATACCAAGCCTCGGTATGAATGGCATATTTTCTAATCTTTCTAATCTTCAAGCGCATTGCATCCATCTTGATCTTGTGATCATCGACGACATCCGCAACATGCAACTCCAATATCATCTTCTGCTCCTCAATTTTTTTTATTTTTTCCTTCAACAATTTGTTTTCTTCTTCAACTAAATTTAACCTCTCGACAATAGGGTCGGTTGGCATTTCCGGTTCACATACATCCTAGATAAATAAAATCTATGTCACGTTGGTCGGCATAATTTTCATAAACAGTAAATGAACCAATAGTTATAAAGATAATATACATACCACATCCGAATCATAGACAGGACGAGGGCCGACGGGGGCGGATACCAAAACCATCGCACTATATAAGATGCAATAATAAATGTAAGAAAATGATACAAGTATCTATCTAAACATAGAAGTAAGAATATTTTTCCTTTCAGAAAGAAGATAAGAACAAGAGGCTCACCACGGTGGTGTCGGTGATGAGATCGGCGCGGGTGATCGACGGCGGTGAAGACGGGGACGGGGCGTGACGGACCGCTAAATCTAGACAAATCTCGAGGAAAATGGAGCTTGGAGGTCGAGCTTCGAGAGGAGAAATCTTAAGTAGTATGGCTCGGGCATTCCATCGAACACCTCATGTGCATAGGAGGTGAGCTAGAGCACCACAAAGCCCTCTCCCCCTCGGCCAGAAAAAACAAAGCACTGTGCTCTGCTCTTGAACCGGGACTAAAGGGAAGCCTTTGGTCCCGGTTCAAGCCACCAACCGGGACCAATGGTGGTGGGCCAGGAGCGAGGCCCATTGGTCCCGGTTCGTCGCACCAACCGGGACCAAAAGGTCCAGACGAACCGGGACCAATGGCCCACGTGGCCCGGCCGGCCCCTGGGCTCACGAAGCGGGACCAATGCCCACATTGGTCCCGGTTCTAGACTGAACCGGGACTAATGGGCTGACCCGGCCTGGACCAAAGCCCTGTTTTCTACTAGTGGAAGTATAGTTTCATTGCATGTGGCCTAACAGTGGACATATTCTTCGTATTGGTTTCAAATTAGTCACTGCCAATATTCTTATTTTATTTATTTAATGAATGATTGGTCATTATTCTCTGCACTATTAATAATGCACGTGACCATGTAGAGGCTGTGCCATTTTCGATTACTACTCTAGTGTACAGAATGTCACTTTGGTAGACAACCTCTAGTGAGCCCTATGAATGTACATTACACACGTGCAAATTCTGATGATGGTATAAGTTTTTTTTTTTTGACATAGATAACCCTCTGAGCTACACAAGAATGACAAGATCTGTGATTTTGAAAAGATAAACAGTACGTGTATTATTCTCTATTTAGAAATCATCATTGTGTTATTTTTATATAGCTCACGTGTTTAGTTATTCATATCACCAAATTTAACACAGGTGTAGTATACATCCATATGTTCATATAGAATTACTTTTGGAATTTTCTGAAACTTTAAATCTTATTTTTGAAATTAATTAAAATAAAGTCCTTCAATACACCCGTGCTTTAAAAATCCACTCTCGATTCATATTTTCAACATGTATGGCTACTAATCGTGCCCGACTTGGATTAGTGCTACTCCAGTGTACAAGTGGTGAGACCAAGACCGCGAGTGACAGCACGTGAACGACTTGGCTTGTTTTTTTTTTCTATTGCTCATTACTGCTACTCCAGTGTGCATGTCTAACTAGGCTGTGTCGTGTTCGATTACTAAGACATGCATGCGAGTGTGACGTCCTTGTCTCCTGTATCGACTTCACGGCCAACAACGCCGCCGCAAAGAAGAAGGTCGCGGAAGAGGCCGAAGCTGCTGCGGTCTTAGCCTGACCTATTGGAGGATATGATTTGTTCATCCACTACTCGTTCGTTCATGTGCTAGTCGTATATGTTATGTTTATAGATGTTTCGGTTCTATGTTATATACATCCACACTTGTTTACGTATCAGTAAGAGTTACATACCGTGAATGCCATGTTTATTATCTGCTTGTGGATTAGATTAATGAAACATGTGATAATATATCACACCTTGCGGATGAAGGGAGTAAATAAGAGAGTTTGTAGTGAGTGGGAAGATGCTTTCAGCGCACAGTTGAGTTGTAGGTGGATAACGATCTAGTCAATGGCACTATACTTTGAAATTTTATTAGTATTGTTAACTGGGCACAATTTTCTACCCTACTAGACTTACACGCATGCATGCTAGTACTGTTTTATGGACTAAGAGTAGCCACAAGTCAGTTTCACTGCATGTGGCATTGCTTGACATAACTTTCTAAATTTCGTAATTAAACAAAAGAAAGGTCGTACTTGTAGTGATTGAGAAGATGCTTTCAGTGTGTAGCTAGGCTACTATTGGAGAAAGCAATCTGGTCATCACGAGCTAGGAAACTTTCAAGTTTAAGCTTAGACTGACATGCATGGCTGCTAATCATGCCTGACTGACGTGGATTACTGCTAGTCCAATGTACAAGTGGTGACACCAAGACCGCGAGTGACAGCAGGTGAACGACTTGTGTGCATGTCTAACCGGGCTGCGTCGTTTTCGATTACTAACACAATGAGATTAGGTCCAAGTCTTACACTAGACTGACGTCCTTGTCTCGGATGTATCAGTTGCCAATCCACTTCGGTCAATCGGGGAAGGTAGCCAGGCAAAAATATTGATACTTATCTTTGTGGAAGCAGTCCATGTTCGCGGAACTGTCTCTGTCCCGCACATACAGAGCAATCGAATTTTCGTAAAGGCGTTTCGGTGCCCGGGTGCATCTGCACCCGGTCAAAAAACAATTCGTAAAAAATTCAGAAAACTTCAAAAAATTTCAAAAAAATTTAGGGTGGTAGACAATTTGATGCGTGAGGTACGCTCCAATTTTTAAAACATTTGAACTTCTGTGCAGCTCTCAGAAAAAAAGACAAATCAGACCAGAACAGTATATGAACAGTACACATTTTTACAGACTTCCGATTTGTCTTTTTTGCTGAGAGTTGCACAGAAGTCCAAATGTTTTGAAAATTGGAGCGTACCTCACGCATCAAATTATCTACCACCCAATTTTTTTTAGAATTATTTCAATTTTTCTAGTATTTATTTTGATTTTTTTCATGAGCGCAGGTGCAGATGAGCTCGGGCCCAGATTCGAATTTTCGTAAAGATGAAGATCGGTGAAATCAATGTTTTATTGCTTGAGCTTCGTGAGCATATATATAGAAGTACATGGTCATTTTGGAGTATAAAGCAAGGTAGAATAAATCATACGCTATCCTACGATTTTCTAAATAACCGTGATACTCAACATATGCGTCGCCCCTTCAGGACGAAGCGCCGTGGCCCGCGGTCCACTCCGCTGTCATCACGCGTCGACTTCCCGTGGTATGCGCCGCGCCGCCTCCCTCGGTGCTGAAACACCATCGACCGTGCCGGTCTTCGTCACGTTGTTGGGTTCTCCTCGCCTATTTCGAGCACCGCTGCCGCGCTCCTAACCTAGCCGCCGCCGCCGCTCTAGTTCCTCGGCGCCGCTGCCGCTCGCTAACCCGAGCTGCACCGCCAGTCCATCCCCTTCGTCTACATACCGCTCTAATATCATGTTAGAAAGGATAGGGATGGAGATTGGTGGAATCGATGTTTTATTGCTTGAGCCTCGTGGGAATATATATAGGAGTACATGGTTTTCTTGGAGTACAAAGCAAGGTAGAATAAATCCTACGCTATTCTACGTTTTCTAAATAACCGTGATACTCAACAGGCTTTAATGTAGTTATGTTGTGTCCAGCTTCCCCATTTAATCAACAACTAGTGATCATATAATTAGTATTGAATTGACTATATTAGCTACCTACCCACTACAAAATATGAAGGATTTATGGTGACTTTTTCAAAAAAAGTCATAGATTGGCCTATATCCGTGATGGTTACAAAAAAAATGAGAAATCAAAAATGGGCTCACAATACATATTAGTATTCTTAGTAGGTAGTTTTAGTATGTTTTTGACGAACCCCGACGAGATTGAAGTAAACAAATGCCCCGTGACCCACTTGTACATTTCTGCAGGACTTCAGGGAAGACAAACGGGGAAAAGAGGTGGATGTACTTGAGCACTTCCTTTCGTTGGACCTCTCCTTTTTATTGAAGTTTCACAACTAAGCATGCATATTGGCCACTAGGGTCGTACTTGTTTACTTCCATCCTGGGAGGTATTTGTGAAAACATTTTGTTTTATCTATGAAATGTGTGATCGATGAACATTCGTATAATGCAATGCAATTGTTCTGCAAGAAATGTGTTTGGTTTGTCCTTCAATGTGTCCAATTTTTCTGAAAGTGTAAGCTATAGAGAAACAAGGTGCTTGTATAGAAAAAGGGTTAACAGTGAGGGCCAACAAAGCAAACCCATAACATGTAGAGTTACCACTTACGAGTAAACAGATCAGTACCCATCGATGATAAATTTATCACTGACGGGTGCCCAATCAGTGCCCACCAGTGATAAGAACTATAACGATTGAAGATTCCCTAATGACGGGCTGGAAATCTATTAGTGGTAAGGGTTTTGGTCCTGACCAAACTGATGTTTCATATAGTATTGTTAAGCACTGGAGATAACCATTTCTTGATGGGGTGGTATATTTGTGGAGCATGACCCTATCCAACTGGATTCAAATCTGAATGCTCATATTTACACACTAGTTCAATAGGAATAATTTGGTGAGTTCCACATATTTTCCCCCTTGTCTCCATCATTTTAGCCTGTGATGATCAATGCGCTTGTGTGAGCGTCTGGTGTTTCTTGTAATGGAAAAAATGAAGCACCAGTAGCAGATTTTTCTATTGCATAGCTCAGCTACCACATTAATAGCAAATCTTTAACGAATCAGGATGGAACCGGTGACAGATAATGGATATCCATAGCCTGATATTTTCAGGGATAGAAATATCAAAACCATTAGTGAAATATTAAATGAATTATAAATTGATATTTTGCATTTTCTTAAATATGAATAGGACCATGTTACTTTAATTTTTTTCTTCGATTCAAATACAATCCAAGTATCGAAGGAGTTGATTTATTCGTCCTCTATAACGTCGCAAACTGACATAGATTCACTGAACTAGATATGTGTCATACAACTTCTAATCAACAAAAATAATATGATGACATTAAATTTTGCATTCAAAAAATTCCTATTTTGCAACCTCTTGCTAACATGATTTATGTTTTCTTAATTAGTTTTTCATTGAAGCAGAAGTAAATTATATTTGCATTTGCATTCATATTTGAGCACATCCTAGTACTATTTGTATATGTTTACGAAAATAAAATTCTTTATATTTGATCTGGTTTGCTATAAACCCATTAGTGACTGCAGTAGCTAACTGGACCAAGAAATATTCCTCAATGACTAATACATCAAAATACACTAGTTGAATACTCCTGCATTACCACACGAAAGATTCAATCATACAAGAAAAAACTCCAATCATGTTGCACACCAGCCTCCATAAGAAATGATTACCACAAAAACTTTTTTTGAGTTAGAAGAAACAAGGCTAACAAATTTAGGAACTACAAGAAAATCATATGATATATTTGCAAACCCTATAACAAGATGTGTCGTAAAAGTCTTGGAGAGAATTATTTTGAAAACCCTTAGGGATCTATCCGTTAATAAGAAAATAAGAGTTTCCAAGTCAACTAACGGAAAACTAGACGAAAACCGTCGCAACCCGTTGACCAAGCACAAACAAGATAGATCACACACAATACTTCGAACAAAACATCGTCAATATTGCTCATTGGCGTAGACATCGTCACTTCTCCTCGCGGAAGTGATCATAACATTGCCAATAAGGAGTGTTGGCCAAACCTACACCGCAAAGGCAGTGAGAAGCCACACAAAGATCCACGCCAAGCAATCAACCTGTGTTGGCAACTAAGAGGCTCCGCTGCTGATGGTGAGCTATGAAGGAAAACTATGCAAGGCTAGCGAGACAGAAGATAACCGGACATACCACATGTCACCCATCATCATCACGATCTGGAACTGGCCGATTCAACTCCGCCTTCACAACAACAAAACACCCAAGACAATCCTACAGACTAGCCTCAGAGTTGACTACCACAATCATTACTGAACCCCAAACTTTCTTAGCCCCGTCATCATTGCTACAGAGTAACCGACAACACCACCACCATCATCCACAGGTCATAGCTTTGATCACCACAACGCCCCCACCATAAATCGTCACACATCCACTCGCCCCACAACCGGTGACAACTCCAAAAATGACGCCACCAAGGAGGATCATGAGATAGAAACAACATCATTGTCCAATCTTGAGGAGATATGAGGCTTCCCTTGTAGTTTTGTAGGAGGAAGTGTGAGCACCACGCATCAACGATGTTTTCAAGTAGGAAGCAGAGCCCGAGAGCGCCGCCTGCCCTGGCTAACAACATAAACAAAGTTTCACCCTGTGTTGCCTCACATCCCGTCCACCCGTGCCACACGACTGGTGGACCACCAAATAGGGAACGTATCTGGTGCACCCCCACTTGTAGTGCTACCATGCACCGGATGCGATAGAACATTTAAATAATCTGGACAAAAATCTAGCACATTGACACAACATCAACATGTATTGTCGCAAAAATTCGTTTCAAAATTTGACATCAGCGTGATAATGTGCCAAATATAAAGCCCAGTTTATGTTATGTATTATTCAGTGTTGAATTTGTCATTTTTTTCGAGCTACAATTTGAATTTTGATCTGAAATTTTGTGACAACCTACATTAAAGTTGTGTGAATGTGCTAAAAAAATCCTAATTTTTTTACATTTTAAATGTGCAACGTGAGTTCGGTGCACCGATAGCACCACAAGCCACTACCGGAATCGCACCCTATGCCGACGGCCAGGGCCGTTGGCATAGCCCTGAATGGCCATCGGGACAGGCCTATGCCGACGGCCCCCGTCGGCAACATATCCGTCGGCGTAGCCAGGAATGCCGTCGGCATAGAAAGGCCGTCGGCATATGCCCTATCCCGACGGTGTCCGTACATCTATGCCGACGGCCCCGGCCGTCGGCAACGTTATCGCCTAACGGCGGCCGCCGTCAAGACCAACGCTTGCTCGCCACGTGGCAGGTCTATGCCGACGGTCTGGCCGTCGGCATAGTTTCAACCTAAGCCGACGGCTAGGCCGTCGGCATAGACGTGCCACATGGCGAGCAGGCATCACCCCTGGGGCGGGTCTATGCCGACGGCCTAGCTGACGGCTTAGGTTGAAACTATGCCGACAGCCAGACCGTCGGCATAGACCTGCCACGTGGCAGCCACTGGGAGCTCCTGGAGCAGGCCTATGTCGACGGCTTAGCCGTCGGCTTAGTTTGAAACTATGCCGATGGCTAGGCCGTCGGCATAGACCTGCCACGTGGCAGCCACTGGGAGCTCACGGCAGCTCTATGCCGACGGCCTTGCCGTCGGCATAGTTTCTGTCTGTTTTTTTTTCTTTTTTCTGTTTTGTTTCAGCTCAATTCATTTGAATATATACAGCACACAACAAATATATGCATCACATAACAGCTGACCCAGCAGCATCACACAACAAATTCATCATCACACACCATAAGAAGCATCGCAAAGCATAAACATATAAGTATCATCACCACCAAGCATAAGAATCTCACAAACAACAATAAGAAACATCACAAGCATATAAGTATCATCACCACCAAGACCGTCACAATGTGACCCAAAGGCTTAAGCGCCAGGACGTCGAGCACCACGGAAGTCGTCACCGCCAAGACCGCCGAAGCCCAGGTCGTCACTGCTAGCGGCAGCGCTACCGCCAAGACCGCCTCCTCCTCCGCCTCCGTGGATCGGAGTGGTCGGGCTCCGTGTCTCCGGAGTGCTGCGAAGACCACTGCCAACGGTAGATCCACCTGTTCCCTGCATGTTGAAAAGACATATGCACGGGATCTATGACTGTGTTGAAAGGCATGACATGCTTTGGGTGAATAGATTGGGGATGAACTAACCGGCGAGGGGCCAGCGTTCTGTGCCACAAACTCCTCAAAGCTCATCAGCACTAGTTGTGCTGGAGGGCATTGTGCTGTAGGGAACTGAGGACACCTGCCGGCCGCCATATCCTGAAAAGCCTGCTGCATCTGGCTATCCCTCTGCACTTGGTGTTCATAAAGCCTCTGATGCCACGCCATGGTCTCCTGGCGTGTGTACTCCATGTAGGCCTACGGTATGACATGATGGAACTCATAAAACTACTAAATGCGAAAAATGAAGTGAGAAATGAAGATAAGAGGGAAAATACTTACAGATTGTTGCTCCTGAAAGAGGGACTGTGTACTAGTCACTGGCTGGCTCGTGCGCTGGCTCAGGCTCGGGTCGATCCGACGAAGCTGTGTGTAGGAGATACTAGGAGTGATCACAGCATCGAGAACCGCGTCCCGACCGTGCTCCTTGGGCCCCATCCTCACTACCGCCATGTCATCCAGAGGCGCCGCAATGGGGTCAGGTGTGTCAGGATGTAACTCCAGATACGCTTCGGAGTAGGCCTTCTTCCTCCCTGCGGTCTTCTTGCCGTAGTACTTGGGCTCGCCAGGCTTGGGGTCCTTCCGCATATGGGCAATCTCCCACGCCTGCATGTGTGAGAGCGGCCGCTTCAGTTTCTCCTCCTGCACCACCAAACAGAGGTTAGTCATACATAAGAAAGTGATGGTAAATAGAAGAAGAAGAATGTTTAATGGGGTTAGTCATACATTAACTGCCTTGTGGAGATAGTGGTTTCAGTTTCCCTGAGCATGTACTCCCTCCGTCCCTCGGTTAGCCTTATTTTTGGTTCTCATAGCCGCCCAGGCTCCAGCCTCATCACACCAAAGATCCACCAATGCCGCCCAGGACTCGTCTTTTCCATAACACCAATTTGGACACACCTACATAATAAAAGCATAATGGCATGTAGGTGTGTCCAAATTGGTGTTATGGAAGCATAAAGCATAAAGCATAATGTACCACAAGGTAATGAAAGCATAATGAAAAATCTTTTATACTTACCGCCAAGAACTCGGGCCTCTCCAAGGTAATGCCCATCCTCCGCGCTTCTTCCTTGGTCATCTTCACACCAAGATAGTCGTGGTAGTATGTGGAGATGGCCACATAGCGCACCTCGTACTGCATCTGGCGGGCCTTCTTCTTGCATTGGCGCAGCACGATCTGGTCCGCTCTAGCCCTGTGCTCCAGAAGAACTCGATAGAATTTCTACAATCATGCATGAAACAAGAATGGGAGAAGCCATGAGTTAAATCATTCATGAAACTAGAATGGACTTGTGCTTCTGAAGAGAACTCACCCAGAAAGTAGTGATCACGGCCTTGGCATGGGTCTCATGGTCCGCGTGGCGGGCCGCTTCCCAGTGGTCCCAGCTCGTGGCCAAAACCCGACGGTCCGGCTGCCTGACTGGATCAGGACAGTACAACCCCGGCCAATATAACTTCAGCAAGACGGTGATGAGGCCGTTGGGAATACGGACCCCTTTAGAATATATCCAGTTGCTGCAAAAGAATGAACTATTAGCATGTGACAAGAAAAATAAATAACAACCGGAATAAGCATGTGACAAGCAAAATAATGAACCACTTACTCTTTTCCCGTGGGCTCAATGAGCCACTTCTGCTCCTCAGTAGCAGGAACCTGCTTTGGTAGCTTTGCGTTGCCACGCAGCCACCCCTTCGTGTCAACCCCCTTCCCGTCACCACCATCATCCCCGCCACCACCCTCCTCCTCACCTGCCTCCCCCTCCCCAACCTCCTCCTCCTCCTCCTCCTCCTCCTCGACTGCCTCCTCCTCCACCTCCTCCTTCTCCACCACCACCACCTCCTCCTCCTCCTCCTCCCTAGAGTGTACCTCACTAGAGGAGGGTACCTCACTAGAGGAGGGCCTCGAAGACAACACCCCTAAGTCGGTGAGGGTGCGCTGTTTCTGGCCGCGACCCCCTGTAGTGGCTCTCCCCCCAGCACCTCGTCCTCTAGAGGCTCTCCCCCCGCCCCCTCCTCCTCTAGGGGCACCTCTCCCTCGACCTCCCTGTGAGGAGTCATCGTCAAGTAGCCGAGGGGGAGGATTACGTGCTCGACTACTCCGACTAGGCAGGCCGACGACCTTGCATAGGAAACCCACGCTGTCGGCCTTCCCCTTGCCCATGTTCCACGAACCTGCATTGAAAAGAGAAAAAGCAATTAGTAAATTAATGAAATGAAGGAAAAGGCATGATAATAAACACATTAATAAAAATGCATAAAAAGGCATATTCCTAAACTATAGAAAAAAATACTTGTAACGTACATCTGCTAGAACCCATATGAATCATCACTGTTGTAACCTCTTTCTCGGTCCATCTCATCATCACTATCAATCATATCATCTTCGTTGTCCGACGGAGGTGGAGGCTCTTCCTCGTCGTCAGCGTCTTTGTTTAACTTTTCTAGCATAAGTATGTCATTTTCATTGACAATGGTCTCACCATCATTCCGTGCATCGTCGACGTTTGGGTCCACATCATCATCACCCAATGGTCTAGCGTCATCGTTTCTAACCACATCATCATCATCATCATCAGGTTGCTCTAGATAGAACACTCCCTCGTATGTCATGGGGTTAATGTTGTAGTAATCGTCTTCATTCGGGTCTGGTAGCTTACCATGTGGCGACACCTTGAACACAACTTCCCAACCCTTTAGATACACTTTCTGGCATCGGTAAGGCAGATAATATACTTGTGTAGCTTGGGTAGCCGCAATGAAGAGATCGGCTCCGGCATAGACGGTTGATGGTTTAACTTCGACCAAACCAATGGAAGGCGTATGTTTTACCCCCTCCCGCGGATCGAACCATCGGCATTTGAACACAGGCAGACTTAGGGTCTCACGCCCCTGGCGGAATTTAACCTCGTATATATTTTGTACCCTTCCGTAGTAGTCTACTGAATTTTGACCGGGGGTGTACACTCCAGTATTTATAGTTTTGGGATCGGGGCGGCTGTTTTGGTGCTCCTCTGTATGGAAGCGATACCCATTCACATCATACTTTTTACATGTCATGACGGCAGGGTCAAAACCCATGGAAACCCATCTCAATTCATCATCCATAGATATGTTCGGATCTTTTCCCTACAAGTATAATGGAAATTGTTGCATGCATTAGTTCGGTTAACTAATAAATGTTGAAGTAGGTATTTAATAGGGGAGTGTGGAAAATTACTTTGTCCATGAACCAAGCAACAAAATTTTTACGTCCAGGGTTTCCATGACGGAGAAGAGTAAGTGCCTCCGCCTCAGTAGGAGGATTCACTCCTGTCCATTCCTCTTGAACGAAATCACTAAAAACAGATAAGCGGTGTTAGACTGGGACTAAGTGAACATGAAACATGATGATGTGGAAGACATAAAGGAATGGTGTAGTGGTATTACCTCATCCACACTTCCTCAACTTCTTTGATGTTGTGCAAGATATAGAACATGAGGTCCTCCCACTCTTGTCGTGGCATGTTATAAGATTTCGAGGCCCCGGCCCTCCCACCTTGCGCGTTGAATAGATCGAGTCTGGGTTGATACTTGGGCTCTTCTATATTGTATCGAGGCACCTTGTTATGCAGATGGGGAACGTGGCCTGGATAGTATGATGTCCTGAGGTCTGACACCTCCTCTAGGATAACTGCCTCAGCTATGGAAGCTTCAATCTTAGCTTTGTTTCCACATTTCCGTCGGAGATGCTTGTTCTGCCTCTCAGGGCCGTACTGCCAGCGATTTTGCACAGGGCCCCCCAACAATACCTCGTTCGCGAGGTGCAGAATGAGATGTGTCATCGGGGTAAAGAAGCCTGGTGGAAAGATCTTCTCTAGCTTGACTATCAACTCCGGTGCCTTCTTATGCAATTTTTCAATCACCTCTTTACTTACTTCTTTAGCACAGAGCGTGCGAAAGAAATGGCTAAGCTCGGCAAGCACTCGCCAGACATGCTCGGGGACATAGCCTCGAACCATCACCGGCATTATCCGCTCAATCCACACATGGTAGTCATGACTCTTCAGGCCGGTCACTTAGCCCGTTGAAAGATTGACTCCCTTACTTATATTCGATGCATAACCATCGGTGAACTTCAAAATATGTTTCAACCAGATAAGTACTTCTTTTTTTTCTGGCGGTTTAAGGACAAAGTCAGCATCTGGCTTGAACCAGTTTTTTCGACCGCCTGTGGGAGGCTTCATGTTCAGGCGTGGTCTATCACAAATTCTCTGTTGATCGGCTCTACCTTTTACGTTATCCTTCGTCTTATCAGGAATGTTGAGGATCGTGTGGAAAAGGGACTCTGCCACATTCTTGTCGGTGTGCATCACATAAATATTGTAAGGAAGTTTGAGGTCCTTGAAATAGGGAAGCTGCGAGAAGGGGGTAATGTGCGTCCAGTTGTGCGTCTCACCATATCCCTCGAAGCCTTTGGCTTTGGCTTTGCCTTTGCCTTTGACTTTAGGCTTGAGAGCTTTTAGCTGAGCAAGAACATCTTCCCCCGAAAATGTTGGAATCTCGGTTACTTCATGAACAACCCGGCCTTTCGTGAAGTTCTTCTTGTCTTCCCTGTCTGGATGGTCTGGAGGGAGGAACTGTCGATGCAGGTCAAAGGCTACATACTTGCCACCCTTACTCAGCCAAATCATTCGCAGAGCCTGCATGCACACTGGGCATGGCATCTTACCACTTGTACACCATCCGCAGAATAGAGCATAGCCGGGAAAGTCATGCATGCAATAGTGCAACCAAACTTTCATCAAGAAATTTCTCTGCAGATCCCGGTCGTATGTCAACCTCGGAAAGTACCAAGAATGGTGCAAAGCATCCACAAGCGGCTGCATAAACACACCCAATTGCTTCCCCGGGTAGTCAGGCCCCGGAATGATGAGCGACAAGAACATGGTCTTCCGTTGCATTAGGGCATCGGGAGGAAGATTGAGCGGAATTACAAACACAGGCCAGCAGCTGTATGGATTGGACGACATACCATATGGATTCAACCCATCACCTGATATGGCTATTCTTACATTCCCAGCCTCGGCTGCTTCCTCGGGGTATTCTTCATCGAATGACTTCCATGCTTCCCCTCCCGATGGATGTACGATTTTTTTTGGATTGTACCTTATACCTTCCTTGTGCCACTTCATCATTTTGGCAGACTCCTTCGTGATGAAAAGGCGCTGCAGTCTTTTTATAAAATCAAGATACTAAAGAACCTTAATGGGGATGGTTAGCTGCTTTTTCTCACCATCCTCACCGACCACCTCAATGTACCGAGACGAACCGCACTTCCTACAGTACTTGTCATCCGCATACTCGTGCCTAAACAAAAGGCAATTCTTCGGGCAAACATCTATTTTCTCATAATCCATAGAGAGTGCCTTCATGATTTTCTTTGTATCGTACATGCTTTTCGGCAGTTCATGACCCTCAAGGAGGCTGTTAGCCCATACTCCCAGGAATGCTTTGAAGCATTTCTGGCTACAGCAGTACTCGGCCTTCACTGCAATCAGTCATCGATCCGTGGACATGTGTGTTTCTATGCCGACGGCAAGGCCGTCGGCATAGACAGGAGGCCTATGCCGACGGCTATGCCGTAGGCATAAATGGCAACTGCTTTTTTTAAAAAAATAGTCCCACCTTGCCGAGGGAAAAGCAATTTGACCTGTTTAAATAGTTCACTAATCCATACGTTATAAGCTCCGGTATTCATTAGACTTACATGAAGAAAATGGACAGTTTCTGTGAACTTTTCAGTGCTCGGTATTAGACGTTCTGCGGTAACGATGCCATCGCCGTCCGTGAGGGGGGGGCACGCCCCGGAGACGCGTCCCGCCTCTTCGGACATGCCACCACACCACCCCGCATGTATGAGGTCCCGGTGCGACGCTCCGGTGGCATTGCTACCCCCCCCCCCCCCAGTGACCCCGTCCCGCCTAACCCTGTAGCGTTTGACCACGGGATCTACCCCTTTGACTTTGCATGGACGGGCTTTGACCAGTGGACCTCCCCACCCGGTTGTGTTAGGTCAGCCCATAGGAACACTTTGGAGCAACATCCGGGGCAGACCCACAGCAAGATCCCCTCCGTGTAGACCCCACGCGTCCGTTTCCCCGCTCCAGGTGCCGGCGGCAGCGCCGTCCGTGAGGGGGACACACCCCGAACACGCGTGCGGGGCGTTTGCAACCGTGACAACACTTCCAGACTTGTGAGAGGCCACCGGCGCAAGATTTGGCGGCATGCTAGCCCCCGGAGGCCGCCGGCCACAGCCGTAGACGCGCGAAGGGCAATCCGCGTAGAGGGAATTTTTTGGATACTTCTCCATCACCAAAAATTATGAAAAAATACCATCGTTCCTATAGCACATGTGCCCACGTCGTGCAAAAAAAATCATGATTTTATCGCGCTCCGAGTATTTAGTAATATTGACGCCGCATCGTTACCGCAGAATGTCTACTACCGTGTCATCGCCGTCCGTGAGGAGGGCCACGCCCCGGAGACGCGTCCCACCTCTTCGGACATGCCACCACACCACCCCGCATGTATGAGGGCCCGGTGCGATGCTCCGGTGGCATTGCTACCCCCCCCCCCCCCCCCAGTGCTCCCGTCCCGCCTAACCCTGTAGCGTTTGACCACGGGATCTACCCCTTTGACTTTGCACGGACGGGCTTTGACCAGTGGACCTCCCCACCCGGTTGTGTTAGGTCAGCCCATAGGAACACTTTGGAGCAACATCCGGGGCAGACCCACAGCAAGATCCCCTCCGTGTAGACCCCACGCGTCTGTTTCCCCCCTCCAGGTGCCAGTATATCTACGGGTTTGCGACGCGCTTGCGGGTCGAAACCCTATCCCCCCGCCGCCGAGCTCCGCAATTCCCCACTCCCCTCCTCACATATCTCGCCGCCGGCGAGCCCCTTCCACCTCCAGCCGCCATGTGGGGCCGCATGAGGAGCTCCGGGCGCGGTTCCGGGAGCAGATCCGGCGGCGGCAGCGACCCCGAGCGTGAGCGGCGCGTCCGGTTGGACGGCGCGAGGAAGCGCAGGGCGAGGAAGTGGATCAACCGCGGCCTCTCGCTGCCGCCGAGCTTCCGCATCCGCGAGACGGACGAATACGACCGTCGGCACGGCCATACGCCGTCCTCTGCCGCGGGCTCGTCCTCCGCGGTGAGATCTTCCTACGCCGGGAGCTCCTTCTCTTCCGGCACGGGCCTTCTCCCCGTGAAGAGGGACTGGTCGGAAGAGCCGAAGGGGATGGAGTTCGACCCCGTCAAGGAGGAGCCCGAGGAGCTCGGCCGCCGCGGAGTCGTCGGGCCGGAGGACTTCGTCGCCGATGTCGATACGGTCGCGGCCGCCATTGCCGAGCAGAGCTTGCGCGAGGAGGCGGAGCGCCGACGCCACCAAGAGGAGCTCGAAGACCTTGTGTTTCAGCAGGCGGTCGTGGTCAACCTCGCCGCCAAGGAGAAGGATGACGAGTGGCGGCGCATCCGCGCGGAGCAGAGGGAGAAGTACATCAACCCCAGCAGCTCCGGGGAGGAGGGTTGAGCTCCTCCACGCGTCGTCCATGGCCGCGAGCTCGCCGCCATGAGATCCCCACCCCCCTCTAGTATTAGTAATGATGTAGTATGTAGTATGAACTAGTGTTTGTAGTGTTTGATCATGTAGATATATGTAGTATGTGATGAACTAGTATGGTGCAATTTCTCCCGCGAAATTGTTTTTTCAAATTATGCAGCTTCATCTACGGTTTCTGTTCGGCCGTGCTCGTTCTCGACCCGCAAACGGGATGTTCGTCAAACTGCAAACGTGTTTTGCGGGTTGGGATTTTGTGGGATCTGCTAGAGTTGCTTTGACAATGTAGAGGCTGCGACGTTTAGATTACTACTCTCGTGTAAAAAAGTCACTTCGGCACACGACCTCTAGTGAGCCCTATATTTTGAATAGTGTGAAAATAGTATTTTGAAGTTTCAATAAAATCCAAAAAATCAACATTTATATGGATGTATATTACACACATGCAAATCTGGATGATGACACAAGTTTTTTCTACATCAGTAACCATGTGAGTTACACAAAAAGGACAAAATCGTGACTTTAGGAAAATGAAAAGTGCATGTATTATTCACCATATACAAATAACCATATCACCATTTTTATATAGCTCATGTGTTTACTTATTTCATCACTAAACCTTACACATGTGTAATATACATCTATATGTTCATATATAATTCTTTTTCGAATGTTTTGAAACTTGAAATATTAATTTTTAAATATTTAAAATAAGGTCCTCCAACGCATGCATGCTTCAAAAATTCACTCTCGCTGCCAGTCCAT
This sequence comes from Triticum urartu, assembly GCF_056163025.1. Taxonomy (NCBI): domain Eukaryota; kingdom Viridiplantae; phylum Streptophyta; class Magnoliopsida; order Poales; family Poaceae; genus Triticum; species Triticum urartu. The sequence goes on from NC_141877.1 coordinate 6,692,057, forward strand.
CCCCTTCGCTTCATATCGCTCTGATATCATGTTAGAAAGGATAGGCATGGAGATTGGTGGAATTGATGTATTATTGGTTGAGCCTTGTGGGAATATATATAGGAGTATATGGCCATCTTGGAGTACAAGGCAAGATAGAATAAATCCTACGCTATCGTACGTTTCCGAAATAACCGTGATACTCAACAAACTTTAGTATAGTTACGTCGTGTCCAGCACATTTAATCAACAACTATTGATCGTATAATTAGTATTGAATTGACTATGTTAGCTACCTACCCGCTACAAAATATGAACGATTTATGATGACTTCTTCAAAAAAAGTCATAGATTGGCCTATATCCATGATGGTTACAAAAAAATCAGAAATCAAAAATGGGCTCACAATACATATTAGTATTCTTAGTAGGTAGTTTTAGTATGCTTTTGATGAACCCCGACAGGATTGAAGTAAACAAGTGTCCCTTGACCCACTTGTACATTTCTGCAGAATTTCAGGGAAGACAAACGGGGAAAAGAGGTGTCGAAGAATGTTTTCATCCACTATATGGATGTACTTGAGCACTTCCTTTCGTTGGACCTCTCCTTTTTATTGAAGTTTCACAACTAAGCATACGTATTGACCATTAGGTTCAAGGTTGTCAGAATCACGACTTTATGATCCGAACTAACCCCTCTGATTCTATGATTTTAGTTCATAGGATCTACGCTTTTACGATCCTGATAGTGAAGATTCTACGATTTGTGATCCTACCATCAGAGCTCCGATCCGATTCAAAATCGCGATTCTGACAACCTTGACTAGGGTCGTACTTGTTTACTTCCATCCTGGGAGGTATTTGTGAAAACATTTTGTTTTATCTATGAAATGTATGATCAATGAACGTTCGTATAATGCAATGCAATTGTGCTGCAAGAAATGTGTTTGTTTTGTCCTTCAATGTGTCCAATTGTTCTCAACGTGTAAGCTATAGAGAAACAAAGTGCTTGTATAGAAAAAGGGTTAACAGTGAGGGCCAACAAAGCAAATCCATAACATGTAGAGTTAACAGTGAGGGGCGGGGAGGCGCGGGGTCGGGGCGGCCAGAGTCGGGGCGGGGCGGCGCGGGGTCGGTGCCACCGACCGACGCGGGGTCGGGGAGGGGCGCCGCGGACTCGGGGCGAGGCGCCGCGGGCGGCGGCGGGCTCGGGGCGGGGTGGCGCGGGGCGGGGCGGCGCGGTGCGGGGTCGGGACGGGGAGGCGCGGGCGGCGGCGGGCTCGGGGCGGGCGGCGGAGGTGGTGGGCGGCGGCGCGGGTGTGGGTCGGGGAGGAAGAGGGAGATGGAATGGGTGGTGCGGTGGCGAACCGCAAGGGGCCTGCCACTTTGCCACGTCATCGATCCGTGGACATGTGCGTTTCTATGCCGACGGCAAGGCCGTCGGCATAGACAGGAGGCCTATGCCGACGGCTATGCCGTAGGCATAGATGGCAACTGCTTTTTTAAAAAAAAATAGTCCCACCTCGCCGAGGGAAAAGCAATTTGACCTGTTTAAATAGTTCACTAATCCATACGTTATAAGCTCCGGTATTCATTAGACTTACATGAAGAAAATGGACAGTTGCTGTGAACTTTTCAGTGCTCGGTATTAGACGTTCTGCGGTAACGATGCCATCGCCGTCCGTGAGGGGGGGCCACGCCCCGGAGACGCGTCCCGCCTCTTCGGACATGCCACCACACCACCCCGCATGTATGAGGGCCCGGTGCGACGCTCCGGTGGCATTGCTACCCCCCCCCCCCTCCCCCAGTGCCCCCGTCCCGCCTAACCCTGTAGCGTTTGACCACGGGATCTACCCCTTTGACTTTGCATGGACGGGCTTTGACCAGTGGACCTCCCCACCCGGTTGTGTTAGGTCAGCCCATAGGAACACTTTGGAGCAACATCCGGGGCAGACCCACAGCAAGATCCCCTCCGTGTAGACCCCACGCGTCCATTTCCCCGCTCCAGGTGCCGGCGGCAGCGCCGTCCGTGAGGGGGGCACACCCCGAACACGCGTGCGGGGCGTTTGCAACCGCGACAACACTTCCAGACTTGTGAGAGGCCGCCGGCGCAAGATTTGGCGGCATGCTAGCCCCCGGAGGCCGCCGGCCACAGCCGTAGACGCGCGAAGGGCAATCCGCGTAGAGGGGATTTTTCGGATACTTCTCCATCACCAAAAATTATGAAAAAATACCATCGTTCCTATAGCACATGTGCCCACGTCGTGCAAAAAAAATCATGATTTTATCGCGCTCCGAGTATTTAGTAATATTGACGCCGCATCGTTACCGCAGAATGTCTACTACCGTGTCATCGCCGTCCGTGAGGAGGGCCATGCCCCGGAGACGCGTCCCACCTCTTCGGACATGCCACCACACCACGCCGCATGTATGAGGGCCCGGTGCGACGCTCCGGTGGCATTGCTACCCCCCCCCCCAGTGCCCTCGTCCCGCCTAACCCTGTAGCGTTTGACCACGGGATCTACCCCTTTGACTTTGCACGGACGGGCTTTGACCAGTGGACCTCCCCATCCGGTTGTGTTAGGTCAGCCCATAGGAACACTTTGGAGCAACATCCGGGGCAGACCCACAGCAAGATCCCCTCCGTGTAGACCCCACGCGTCCGTTTCCCCCCTCCAGGTGCCGGCGGCAGCGCCGTCCGTGAGGGGGGCACACCCCGGACACGCGTGCTGGGAGTTTGCAACCGCGACAACACTTCCAGACTTGTGAGAGGCCGCCGGCGCAAGATTTGGCGGCATGCTAGCCCCCGGAGGCCGCCGGCCACAGCCGTAGACGCGCGAAGGGCAATCCGCGTAGAGGGAATTTTTTGAATACTTCTCCATCACCAAAAATTATGAAAAAATACCATCGTTCCTATAGCACATGTGCCCACGTCGTGCAAAAAAATCATGATTTTATCGCGCTCCGAGTATTTGGTAATATTGACGCCGCATCGTTACCGCAGAACGTCTACTACCGTGTCATCGCCGTCCGTGAGGGGGGCCACGCCCCGGAGACGCGTCCCGCCTCTTCGGACATGCCACCACACCACCCTGCATGTATGAGGGCCCGGTGCGACGCTTCGGACCTGGCACAAATAGGTAGTTGTGTAACTAAAATAGGTAGGAGGAGAGATAGCTCTTATGTCACAAAAAAGAAGTTGTATCAAACCTTTTATGTCGGGTCTAGAACAAACCAATCGGTATCGCCATCATACAGCCCAACCGTGGCTCGTGATGCATATATATGCATATCAAATGCATGGTTGGACGTATGATGGCGAATCTGAATGATTTGTATTCAGTCGATGAACTGGTAGATGTATGCAGTCGATGAACTGGTAGATGTATGTAGTCGATGAACTGAAAGACTTATGCAGGGAAGGCGAGAGGTGGGCTATATATAGGGTCGTCTGGCTCACAAAGTGATTGTGGTAGTTTCGATCCAACGACTCGCAAGAGCTAGAAAGAAACACACGATCCGTGTCATTCTTCCTGATTGGTGGGATGCATATTAGTACCCACTCCGGACTCCGAAACCCTGATACTCGGAAAGAGTTTGTCCAGTTTGTACACGAAGTGCGTCCAGTTTTTGCCGTGAACCTCTCTACTCTTTCGCGCATCCCCCCCTCTAAGTGACGGCTGCTCTACCTTCCGTGGAGGGGGGCCACACCATGGAGCCCCAAGACGGGCGTCTACGCATGCCAGAACACTTCCACACATGCATCGGGACCCGTGCGATGTTTCGGTGGCATAGCAACACCCCGAAGGCTACCCCGAATCCCCGTTGACCAGTAGATCTAGCCCTTTGACTTTCGTTGGACGGGCTTTGACCGGTGGACTCTTCCACCTGGTTGCGATAGGTCAGCCCATAGCAACATCCCCGAACACGGTCTGGACCCAACCCAACACTAGATTCCCTACGGTTCCACCGCACCCGCACCATCCCCCCTCTAAGTGACGGCTGCTCTGCCTTCCGTGGAGGGGGGCCACACCACAGAGCCCCAAGACGGGCGTCTACGCATGCCAGAACACTTTCACACATGCATCGGGACCCGTGCGATGTTTTGGTGGCATAGCTACACCCCGAAGGCTACCCCGAATCCGAGTTGACCAGTAGATCTAGCCCTTTGACTTTCACCGGACGGGCTTTGACCGGTGGACTCTTCCACCTGGTTGCGATAAGTCAGCCCGTAGGAACATCCCCGAACACGGTCTGGACCCAACCCAACACTAGATTCCCTCCGGTTCCACTGCACCCGCACCATCCCCCCTCTAAGTGACGGCTGCTCTGCCTTCCGTGGAGGGGGGCCACACCACGGAGCCCCAAGACGGGCGTCTACACATGCCAGAACACTTTCACACATGCATCGGGACCCGTGCGATGTTTCGGTGGCATAGCTAGACCCCGAAGACCACCCCGAATCCCAGTTGACCAGTAGATCTAGCCCTTTGACTTTCGTCGGACGGGCTTTGACCGGTGGACTCTTCCACCTGGTTGCGATAGGTCAGCCCATAGCAACATCCCCGAACACGGTCTGGACCCAACCCAACACTAGATTCCCTCCGGTTCCACCGCACCCGCACCATCCCCCCCCCCCTCTAACTGACGGCTGCTCTGCCTTCCGTGGAGGGGGGCCACACCACGGAGCCCCAAGACGGGTGTCTACGCATGCCAGAACACTTTCACACATGCATCGCGACCCATGCGATGTTTCGGTGGCATAGCTACACCCCGAAGGCCATCCCGAATCCCAGTTGACCAGTAGATCTAGCCCTTTGACTTTCGCCGGACGGGCTTATATAACCGGACGGGCAATCGATATATGTTTTCTGTACATTTAAGTTAATGAAATTAGTATTGGAAAAAAAATAAAAAATAATAAGAGAAAATACAAAAAAATATAAAAATATTATTAGAAATCTATGCCTACGGCCTAGCCGTCGGCATAGCTACGGCCATGGAACGGTAGAGCCCTGGATCGATGACGTGGCGTAGGGCGGGGATCAATGACGTGGCAAAAACCATGGGCCAGGCCTATGCCGACGGCCTAGCCGTCGGCATAGAAATGCCACCCCACGGGACCGGCGAACGACGCGGATCGATGACGTGGCGGCGCGGCGGATCGATGACATGGCGGCGCGGCGGATCGATGACGTCGGCGTAGCTATGCCGACGGCCACCGTTAGCCCGTCGGCGTAGCCTGACGCCGTCAAACTGCCGTCGCCGCCCGGGTAGACGGGCCCACGTGATATGCCGACGGCCTGCTCTATGCCGACGGCCCCCGTCGGTATATTCGGAGAAACGCCGACGGCTTATCTATGCCGACGGCCCCCGTCGGCATAGATGGTTATACGCCGACGGCCTTTCTACGCCGACGGCTTTAGTTGGGCCGTCGGGGTATGCCCATATATGCCGACGGGGGCCGTCGGCATAGATATGGCCGTCGGCAACTGCCTAAATTCTGGTAGTGAGCACAAAACAACCCCACGACCGCAGCCTTTACCGAGGCCGATTCCTCCAGGAACCATCACCCTTGCAGGAGACAATCAGACGGGCCCTCGTTGCCACCACAGGACGAACTGGGGAAGCCCGATCCAACCAAGCCCAAACAAAATAGGGCAGAAATAGTGTATCGGTCGAAAAAATATCTTTAATATTTATAGGAGTAACAAAATGATAGATTGTTAAGCATTATAGCTAGTAGCGATACCCAGGTGCACAACAGTAAAATGACGAATTTTTCAGACAATTATTTTGCCATTCGCAAAGTGTGACTTAAGAGCCAAGTTCAAAGTAAACATTGTTACCATGGAAGCTTCTCCAGATCCAGCAAACTATTACTCCCTCTGTTAACTATTACAAGATATTTTGGATATTTCAATATAAACTACATATGGATTGAAATGAGTGGACAAACACACTCTATACATTTGATTTAGAAAAGAGTTTTTTTTTCTTTAAAGATTTAGAAAATATTAGAACATCCTATAATTTGCAACGGACTGTGTATTTTATCTAGGTGCATATTTATAAATCATGCATATACGAAGCCACAAAGATGGTTCGTCACCTTTAGTCAGATACATCGCGATCCCTGCTGCACATCTCTGACTTATCTAGGTGACTGATCGAGCACGTATATATTGGCCGGTTTATATATGTATCACATAGCAGCTGCGTGAGGGAGGTACTGAGTGCTACCAAATTAACAAATCAATCATCCAGGGAGAGATGTGGAGGCTAAAGATCGCGGAGGGCAGCGGCAACCCACTGCTGCGCACCACCAACGGCCACGTCGGCCGGCAGGTATGGGAGTTCGATCCTGCCGCGGATGACCCCGACGAGGTCGCCGCCGTTGATGCCGCCCGCCGCGACTTCACCAGCCGCCGGCACCAGATGAAGAACAGCTCCGACCTCCTCATGCGCATGCAGGTCTCCATTCTCTCTTTCTTAAAGCCAACACACAGTCTCTAGTACTACCTCTGTTTAAAAATATAAGACGATTTGGTAGGCCATTTTAGCCTACCAAAACGTCCTATATTTTGGGATGGAGATCGATAATACATGCCACCGTGCACTTGGTGTTCAGGTACAAACTAGCATAGCTCGATACTATATCGGATGGTTACAGAATGGTATGTTATATCCATATCGGCCATACTATATCAACCGATATGGCCGATATCTAATTCGACATGTCCACTAGTATAGACCGATCCATGGAGGACAACAATTCTTTCTCGGAAAACAATGTAAATAACATTATGGATTTAAACTTCATCATATTACCAAAGCCAGGCATAATGTTTTGTAGAAACTCATATAAATATTGTAATTTTTTAATTCTTAACAAAACGATCTTCTGAGTTTTTCTTAAATTTTCTCTTAATTAACAAGTTAATAAACTAGGAATCTAAGCATTGATATCATATTCTCTCTTTTTTTACAAAAAGACATGTTTTGAACACGAATAATGTAAAAAAATCAGATATTTCTTTCTTTGATGATATAACTACATATCACCCGATGTGTTGAAGCTAAACCCATCCAAACCCGATATCCGATATTTAGAACCTTGTCTCGGAGACATCAAGCACCATGCATACAAAAATAATGAAAACTATGATCTGATACATTCTCAACAATCCTGCGCATGAGAATTCTATGCATTACCACTAAAATCATAAAATTAACCTACTTTCATTTTCATACATCATGTCAACAAATATATCTGTGCATACATGTTATAATAAACTCTTTTTACAAAGGAAATTCTAAAAAATTGTCAACTGGGTTATTCTACTCCACTTTTAGATTACCTAAAAAAACTAAAGGTGAATGAATGAAAAAAGTGACTCACACTGCATACTTTTGCATAGCATGTGAACTACCTCCACGTGTTAGGGCTTCACCGTTTACATGTGACAGCTAGCTGCCAAATTAACCGGGCAGAACTTTCTTATTCTTGAAGTCTTGAGCTCGTTTTGGGCCTGAAAGCTGGCCCAAAAGCCCAAGAGAAATGACCCTCGATGAGTTGATGTACACATTTTTTTTAGGAAAGGCCATCATGGCTTGCTTTATTATTTTTCAACACTTGCCTCAAAAAATATTAATTTTCAACACAAATTACATTGTCCACTAGTTTGTTGAGCATGCCTAAAAAACCTAGTTTGTTGAGCAAGAAACCCATAGGTTCATCGACCCAACTACTATTACATCTATCACAAAGCTGAACTTAGCTACTCATGAGCTACATAATTAGGCTCAGGAAAAACAATGCATAAACATAACATTCCGTATCAACGTTGTGGTTTCCACACACACTCCGTGAAGATTACGCTGCTACATCCCACCATTGTGTTTGCCCCATGCAAAATTCAATAACATTCATAGAATCTAATTCTCCTTCGGCCTGATTGAAAACCATGGCGTTAACTAGTGCAATTAGGGAACAACATTGTCCTGTGGGTGCTTCTATGTGCCACTCTTTGCCACAGATTATCGGGCGAATGCACATGCAGGACTCAGAGTGGGCCGGCCCATATAGTGACTGTAGTGGCTAGTGAACCAGCTACTGTAACGAGCCTGGAGCAAGCTGGCTGCTGTAGCGGACAGTTTTAATCATTCTGTTTTTTGGAAAACATGAACAAAATATTTTTTAAAGGTACTGACATTTTCTAGAAAAAATTTCAAAATTTACTGATACACGATTTTTTAAATGCCAAACATTTTTCTGAAAAACAAAATAATCGTTTAAGTTCCAAATATTTTAGGAAAATATGAACAAATTATGATATTTTGACATTTTTTTCATATTGTTAACACTTTTCTGAAAGTTCCGAAAATTTTCAGAAAAAGGAAAGAAATTTTCAATTTACGAATATTTAAAATAACGTGGACAATTTTTGAATATTCGCACACATTTTTAAAACAAGAATTTTCCTTCGATTTTTATAAATTTGAGAAAAAATCTGATCATTTTCGAAAAAAGCTCCAACCTTGGAATTTCAAAGAAACATATAATATTTTAAAATGTGATGGAAAAGGACACTAAATAAAAAAATCGCCGAAGGAGAAAAACAAAGAAATGCAGAGAAAAAGGCAGGCTGGAACCTTATATAAGGTTTTAGAAAAACACAACAGAACCTTCTATTCCCAAATCCTTTATTCCCAAATCCGGGATTTGTAGGATATACAAATAACATAAATGGGTGTGCCATCTTCACTGTGCCTCGCTTGAAGGGTGCCTCCGAAACGCTTCTAGTAGGCTGGCCTATGTAACATCTATTATGTTCGTTTCTTTTTCTTCTCTGCTTCTACATTTGTTAGTTACTTTGTACGTTTGTTTAAAGTTTTCAAATATTCCAAGTACATATATTCCAAAATTTTAATTTACTTATTTTTGAAAGACGTTCACCGCACATCAGGAAAACGTTAATACAGCATAAAACAATTTCCTACAACTTTCTAAAAAAGTTGATAGCTTTCAAAAATAATGCTCATGACATTTTAAAAGTGTTAGCCCATTTCAGAAAAAAATTCGTGGAATTAAAAAAATTGCATAATTCAAAAACATTTTTTTGTACTACTTAAAAATGTAGGTAAGATTTAACAAAAATCACTCGTAACAAAAATATGTTCGAGAATTTTTTTCAAAAATGCTGATACAATGTAAAAACAGTTTTCAAATGTAAAAAAACTATACCATACAGAAAAAATGTATAACGTGTATTTAAAAATGTTTCGCACATATTAAAAAAGTTCAAACTTGTAATTGCTGAATTTGCAATACTTATTTGAAAAATAATGTACACGTATAAAAAATCCAGATGTATACAAGAACTCCAAACTTGTATTAATAATATTCATGTATTGACAAAACCAAAAATAAAAATAAGAATGAAAAAGATAAAGAACATAAGAAGAAAGGCGGTAGAAATCCAGTAATGAAACAATGAAAATTTAAAACAAAAAATCAAGGAAAACGGACACAAGAAAACACAGAAAAATAATAATGCGGAAGCTTCAATTCCCGGTCTGAACTGATAGTAGAAGCTTCCTAAAAACCTCACTTCGGGGATTGCCTACTGCGAGATAGAATAGGCGAGATATAGGTCCCTCAAAAACAAGCTAAAGTTTACTATTTCACGCTTAAAGCCCCGTATTCTAGTAAATCAGTACAGAGAGCATACCCTCTCTCCTTTGTTCTATGGGCCGGGCCATATTGATCCCGAATCTTGAAGCTCCCAACTGTTTTGGAAAGTTTCTAGAAGCTTCTAGTTGATTTTAATAGTTTTTAGTTTTTCCCGGGTGTTTTAGGATTTCTATTTTCAATTTTACTTTTATATTTTCGTTTATGTTTTTTCTTTATTTCTTGTCTGCTTTTTTTGAATTTGTGAACATTTTTCAATTTTGTAAACAAACTTTAAAATACACAAAAAAATTGAAAAACATTTTATGTTCATAAATCCTTGATTTAAAAAAATTAAACTTTTTCCAATTCGTGCACCCTTTTTTAAGTTTGCAAAAATAATTTCAAATTCATTATTTTTTCCAAATTCGTGAACTGTATATGTATCTGTTAGTTCTTTTTTAAATTATCGAACTCTTAAAATCCTTGAATACTTTTTCCAGATTCATAAACATAATTTCAAATTTGTGAACATATTTATTATTCTTGATTTTTTAAATCAAAAAGGTTTTAAAATTCATTAATTTTTAGATATTTTCTTATTTCTCAAAGTTCGTAAATTTTGTTTTCGAATTTATGATTTTATTGACATGTTTTTATCTATATAAAAAACCGGATCCTGGTTTTTTTCCTTAGAAACAAGCGAATGCAGCGAGCAAGCAGTAAACTTTAATGGGCCGCGGCCCGCAAGCATGCGCGTGAGTGCCAGCTCGCCCAAGTAGCGCGTAAGGTTGGCTCAAAAACAAAGTAGCGCGTAAGGAGCTGAAGAGGCGCTCTCTCATTCAACCTCCGCATCCCCTAAAAGAAAAACCTCCTCAAAAGGGAAAAAAACTTGAATTAGACTATCTGCACACTTGGTCGGACTAGGCTCGCCTACCTATCTTCTCCAAGATTTTGGTTTGGAAAATTAATCAAACTAGATGATACCCCGCAAGATTTGGTCATATGAAACATTTGGATTAATAATATATATAACTGAAAATACATATTATATATTGTATTGGATTATTGTATAGTTGCAAAATATTTATTGAATATAGGTACTATACTATAATGAACTTTGATGAGGTGATATGTGTGCATGGCTTATGTGTGCATGTTGAAATAAATAGAATCCGTGGGAAACAACTAATAATGAAAAATAATTTTCATGAATGTTGTGGTGGGTCTTTGATGATGTGGCATGTGTGCATGTTAAGATAATTGAGGTAGTAGGGATGAACTATTTAGGTATATAGGATATCGTGAAGTTCTGTAATTTAGATTTGAGAAAATAGATGTTCACTATGTTTATTTTTGTAAGGTGTCTTTTTTAAAAAGTCAAAAATTTCTACCTTTGAACAAATATATAGAATAATCTATCTGGCTTTCCTATTGCCATTTTGCCTATATATATAACCCTCTTTTTATCCACCCAAAGGTCGACCTCCTACTGGCTTCTCAAGAGAGAGAAAATCATTTCCTAACAATTTTTTTGTCGTGTAGCTCTCTAAGTCAAACAATCTCAAGATGAACCTTCCTCCCATCAAGCTGGAACAACATGGGTATCACATAGAAGAAGACGATGTCTTGATATCTTTGAGGAGGGCAATCAACCGATGTTCCACTCTCCAGGCACATGATGGTCATTGGCCGGGGGATTACGCTGGCACTTTATTTCTCTTGCCCAGCTTGGTACTTTCTCCTCGTATCTAACAACAATTTTCTAGACCTTTTCTTATGATTTCAATATGTATGAAATAAAGTCAAAATAATCTATTTCCATCTCCATAAGTAGATGTTTGGTTTTTCATGTTTTGATTTGCATCGACCATTTCTCTCAGATTGTAGCACTGCATGTGACTGGAGCACTAACTACTGTGTTGACATCTGAACATCAGAAAGAGATTCGGCGGTATCTCTACAATCATCAGGCACGTATACATGCCTACTGACATGATTAAAAAAATGGACAAGTATTTGCTGATATTATTGTTGAAGTATAGAATGAAGACGGGGGTTGGGGACTGCATATTGAGGGAACAAGCACAATGTTCTGTACTGTCATGAACTATGTTGCTTTGAGATTGCTTGGGGAGGGGCTGGATTCATGCGGAGCCATGCTACAAGCTCGGAGTTGGATCTTGGATCATGGAGGAGCAACTTTAACACCATCGTGGGGAAAATTCTTTCTTTCGGTAGGGAACATGACCATAACTCTAGTACATGTTGATATGCATTTCCTTTTGCACTTGATCTCCGAAGGAAATGAAATATAGTTGAGAATCTTGGATTTATTGACCATATCATTGAACATATGCTAGATTTTCAACCTAAAGAGGTCCCTTGTCTGATATTTCCCTTAACTTCTTGCTTTAGGTCCTTGGGGTATATGACTGGTCCGGGAACAACCCATTGCCACCAGAACTATGGATGATGCCTTATTTCTTGCCTATTCATCCAGGTTAGGGCCTCACACTTAAATTTATTCCTTTCCGTAGTTGAATTCATCCTTCAAATTTTCTCATGTGGCTCGATCCATACTATTTTACCTAATGTTTTGACATACTAATTTTTACAAAAATTAGCTACCTAGATTGGTTCCACTTGGAAAATGTCACTATTTTATCTTTAAAACAAGTTCACAATTTCACATTTAAGGAGGACTAGTGAACATTGTTTAAATTCTTGCTAAATTAATGGAACAAGGGATCACCATTGATTTCACCGCAGAACTACTCAATCCACCATATTTGCATTGCCTACTAAGGGTATACCCGGTAACAATTGGCCTACCATTGCAAAACTAAAATTCAGATGTAAAGCTTACAGAAAATCTCTAATAATTCATAATAATAAATAAAATATTTTGTATAGTATATGTCATTGTGAGATGAAAACAAAAATATGTGATCGAATATGCCACATAATTATCCGCTCAAGTAGAATACAACCTTATTTATTATGACAAATTAATGCAATCAGACTAAAATCCATACATGTGTATGGACTATAGTCTATCAAAAGTTAAAATTGTATTTTCTGCAGACATCCTACATGGGTTTCATTATGGGTTATAGTTCAACAATGAGCAAGGCTATCTTTTTACAAACAGGAGATAGAAGATAGAAAATAATGCATCGAGTACCAAATACATACTAGGCTTATTCTTGCCATTTAATAACTTTTACTAATTATTTTTGTTCCATATAAACAGGGCGCATGTGGTGTAATTGTCGGTTGGTATATTTGCCCATGTCATACCTATACGGGAAGAGGTTTGTGGGTGCTACTACATCAATTGTACTAGACTTGAGGAAAGAGCTCTACAATGTCCCGTATAATGAGATTAACTGGGACAAGGCTCGCAATGGGTGTGCCAAGGTATCGCTCATATTCACTTGACCGTTCCTATCAACTATGTCATCTACTTTTTGATTTGAGGTATTTTTTGTCGAGTCTAGACATTCGTGTTCGACCCTTTTGGTTATACAATCATGATATTTGATATAGTGTAGCATACACCACATGAAAACAACTTAAAATTAAGCTTTCACTACAATATAGCAGGCAATGCAGGTGCATAAGGCTGCACTGGTGAACAAATGAAACTACCGTACAACGTTGTACAATTCAATAGTTTTTTCTCTTAGTAAAACACAAAGCTTGTGCTTCGATGCACTGATAAAACTTTACAAGAATAAGCCATTACAACTGAAAACCTATGAGAGATAAAAATCCGCAATCACTAGACAAACATTTACAACAAACTCTAGACCAACAAACAGTGGCCTCAATGCCATAGAAGCACACTAATGACATCGCATGCCTCCCAAAATCATGTTGGAAGGCACATCTACAATGGCGGTCAGAATCAGGCCACACCTTCTTTCAAGAAGATGGCAAATTGACAACAATTATTCTATTGCCAGTTGCCAGCCTCACACCACCTTCAAAGACCTCTCACCTCACTCCCAAGAATCCCGAAAGGGCACAACAAGACATCACATCCATGCTGCAGCAACACTTGTAATGCCAACCTCCGACCGCACCTTGAAAACCATACCACCACACATCACTACACCCTTCTTTCAACACATCTTGAAACTTAACCTTACGTTTCTTGCTAATAAAATATTAAGGAAATCTTTGATTCACTGGAGTCAAAACTGTAGGAGCAGGAAAAGGACCATAATGACATGTATTCCTATACAAATTTGAGAATTAAAAGAACACGGGGATTTTAGTCTTTAAAGTGTCTATTCTTGAAATAAGAAGAACACAAGAATTCAAATAAGCATTGTAAAATCATAGTCAACCCTAGCCTCATTATACCTATGGTTAAGAGGTAGTGGCATGAAATATTAGGCTTTCTTTAACCATGATCGCATAACTTATGGCCTTTTGGAAGTCTTGCCATCTAAAATGTTAACTTTGCTTGCAATGTAGGAAGATCTTTATTATCCCCATTCACCACTACAGAATATTGTATGGGCCACTCTCAAGAAAATTGGTGAACCGGTTCTTATGCACTGGCCTGGCAGCAATTTGCGAAAGAAAGCTCTGGACATTGTCATGAAACATATAAAGTATGAGGATGAAACAACTCAATATATATGCATTGCTCCTCTCAATAAGGTAAAGAGATGTTACTTTGAGTAAGCTTTGCATCATTGTTTTTTTATAGCTCCAAACTACAACTTATCATTATATTTGTGTTGAGTTTAGTAAATTTGTACATTGCTTATCAACTATATTTGTTTCTTTTTATTATTTTCTCTAACAACAACTAATTAGTTTAAATTTACAAATAGATGTTGAATATGATTTGTTGCTGGGTAGAAGATCCAAAGTCAGAGGCATTCAAACTCCATATTGAAAGAGTATATGATTTCTTATGGGTTGCTGAAGACGGCATGAAGATGAAGGTGTCAACGAGTTCTCCTTCATGTTTTATTATATTTTCTTCATTGGGATATTTTTTATTAGCATTATCTGAGGTGGGGGCAATAACAAGACATAGTGATATGGACAATTTGATTTCTTATGTCTCATTTACCTAATTGGTTCAAATATATAGATATATACGACAACACGTGAATGCCCAGCAAACCTTTTTTATATTAGCAATCAGTCTAACTCACTGATATATTAGTGGTGGATGTGTAGAATCCCACCAAGTTCAAGTCCACTCCACTTGAGTTTTAGTGCTTAATTCTCCTCTATAAAACACAAATAGTTCCACCCATATGTTCAAAAAATCAGTATGATAGTCACTTACTCACTTTGTTTTTTTAATGTATAACGTATTTTGACTCAAGACAGAGATTTAGGTGTCCATCCAATTGAAATACTATGGGAATATAACTCAAGACTATCTCATTGTTGTTTTTGGAAGTCATGGATGGTAGCTAGTATGAGAGCGGGAGAATAAGAACATATATGTTTAGCACAAAATAAGTAGGATCACATCATAAATTGAAACTCACTCATTTAATAGAGTCATCAAAATGTATGTTTTAACAACATGCTTTTAATTGATGTAATGATAATCTGTACTATTAAATTTACTCTAATCTTAGAACATCTTGTGTAGTCTTACAATGGCAGCCAGCTATGGGATACAGCTTTGACAGTTCAGGCTATATTTGCTACCGGCCTCACAAAAGAGTTTGGCCATACAATTAAAGTCGCTCATGACTATATCAAACATTCCCAGGTAAATATACAAAATGTTGCATGGTAATATATTGTCCAACACTAATAAATTAGGTGTAGATACTCAACAATATTATGTGTATCTGATGTGCCTAAAGATTCGTGCGGACTGCCCTGGAGACCAAAGCAAGTGGTATCGCCATCTATCAAAAGGTGGATGGACACACTCAACTGCTGACCAAGGGTGGCCTGTATCAGATTGTACTGCAGAAGCATTTAAGGTAGTCCTCGCCACAGTTTTCACTTTCAGCGTAACTTCATTGAAGTTTCTAAAATTTTAGTAATTGCGGTACATATTGAAATACCTGTCTTTTAGCCAACATATTTCGGTAAATTCATTAGTACAAACAAATTCAAATAATTTCAAATTATAGTTTGAAATTTCAAAATATTTTGGTGGATCACAATCAAACTCAAGTGAAAATAATTTTCAAAATACATTTTGATTTTGGCTACACAGAAATATTCAAAACTTAAATTTAAAACCATGATCCCTGCACATTATGTTTGTATTCTTCAACCAAAACCTTTGTGCAAATACTACCATTTCGGCCCATTTCTTTAAACTTTGGTAGGCTAAATTAGTAGAACGCACAGATTTTCACCGTGGCTAACATGCATGCGTGAAAACTAACAAGTCTAAGTGTGCAACACCTTGGCCCAAATTGTGACATCATACATGCATAAGACCCGTGTTGTATTTCTATTCTTGCTTTTACTAAATGTTTTTTTGGAATAAAATGGTTAACCCTAAGGTTCTACTCTTGGAACATAAGTTTATATACACAGGACACATTCACTATGTTTCTTAGGGGACGCTAAATCCCCTATGTGGGACTTGTCACACGAAATAGCTATACTTGGGCCACATGGACCTCCGTAGTAAATGGGGCCACATGGTGTTGAGTCTAACACAAATTATCATGGATACTCTTTCCATGGAATTGATTCAATACAAAGGAAAATTTTCCATATTATTTTCTCTGGAACTGATTCAATACAAGGCACCAATTCTAGGAGTGAAACCAACGACACACTGATAGGAATAAGCTAAGATTTCATTATTTCTTCAGGTTTTGTTGTTGTTAACTAAGGTTCCTGAACTGGTTGATGAGCCTATAGAAACAAGCAGACTTGATGATGCAGTCAACATTCTACTATCTTTGATGGTTAGTATCTTCCAGTCTTAATTATCATATTTGTGTTCTCTTTTGCCAAGACTAGTTTCAAGTGATTACTCACAGTTAATAATTAAGAGACTTTCATTTTCTGACTACTTGGATGAACAACTTAAGTTTTAAAAGTCTTATTGCGTAATCTTTTGCAGAATGACGATGGCAGTTTTGGTGCATATGAGCTAACAAGATCTTATGAATGGCTTGAGGTGAGCTACCATATATAATTCCTTTATTCTAACTAAAGACATAAGGAAGAGTTTTCCTCTAGAACGCACGAGGATTAGTACATGCGAGGAAGAAACACTTAGTTTAATCTACCATATTAAGTTGACGTCGTTTAGCAATTCTTGGTTCTACCAATCAACCGACTATAAGTTTTCTATACGTACATGTGTCATGCTCACTTTTATTTTTTCAATCACTTCAGTTGTTGAATCCTTCTGAGAGCTTTGGCGGCATAATGATCGAGTATCCGTAAGGGACACTAACCATCAAATGCTTAATTAGTTATTTATGTTGCTAATTTTCTATTAATCTGTCTACCTTCTTCTATTGATTCACATGCAGGTATGTTGAGTGTACATCATCAGTAATTCAGGGTCTAGTGTTATTTAGAGAAATGTACCCCGAACACAGTCGCTTGGAAGAGATAGACAGTTGTATCCAAAAGGCTGCAGACTACATTGAGAGCATCCAATGGAGTGATGGATCATGGTTTGAATTTCTTTAAATTTTCTCTAGAAGTTCATGTCTTTTTATTCTTACAAAATGGAAGATTATTTTCACAAAAAAGATTTTGAAATATTAAATTCCTGGCCTCTGCATAATTTGAACATGTGTTGTTAATTTGAACTACAGGTATGGTTGTTGGGCTATCTGTTTCACATATGGCACTTGGTTTGGGGTGAGAGGATTGGTTGCTGCAGGGAGGACGTATGTAAATAGCCTAGCAATCAGAAAAGCGTGTGAATTTCTTTTGTCCAAGGAGCTTCTCCCATCTGGAGGGTGGGGAGAAAGTTACCTTTCCAGTCAAGACAAGGTACATTAACTTTCTTCATTCTAGACCTATTTTGTTTCATGTCTTAATTAATCTAATTAACCATGTCCTAATTAACTAACTTGTAACATATATAGGTTTACACCAATCTTGAAGGAAACAGGGCTCATGCAGTTAACACTAGTTGGGCCATGTTGGCCCTAATTGATGCCGGGCAGGTCAATTTTTATCCTTCTTGTCAATCTTACATCCATGTCCTTTATTGTTTACTATTTAGATCACTTGTTAAGTTGTAAATTGTACACAATGTTATAGACAAATCATGTATTAGTTCATAAGTACAATGGACATATATCATTATGAATTGAATTAGTTGTATGCTGACTATAGTACAATATGTTTTTTGAGTGAACAGGGTCAAAGAGATCCTGCATGTCTACATAGAGCAGCCAAGATTCTGATGAACTTCCAATCAGAGGATGGAGAGTTCCCTCAGCAAGTAAGTAATATGTCCTTATCCCTTCTCTTAGTTTATGTGCAACGAAATCATGGGTTTTCCTCGTAAGGGCAAGTAATAGTACGATGATGTACATGCAGAAAAAATAATCAACCTTCACAAAATTCAATGAAAAGATTGCAACTTAAAAATATCCAAGTTAATTAGGTGATCTCCTAGTAGTATGTTGCGATTAACTTGGTATGTTTGCTCAATTGACAGGACATTATTGGAGCTACCAACCACAACCTTATGCTCACTTATGCCCAGTTCAGGAACATATTCCCTATCTGGGCTCTTGGAGAGTACTACCGGAGAGTGCTTCTGGTAGCTTAAAGGAAACCATCGTTATGTATATATAGTGGTTGGGAATTACATACTTCTTTGTGCTCTCCATCTCAGCTAGAGATGGGCATAAATATATTGTAGTGAATGGTGTTTTTTTTTACTTGTATCTAGTGCTATTGGTTTTAGGAGCATGAACCTTCTTTCGAGAAGAGTTTTAGTGTTACTGACCATACATGTGCTACCATATTCACTACCAGTATGAGCTATGTGATCAAAATGAATGTACATGATCACATTAATCACAACCATTTAGAACATTCGTATATGGACCCTCAATATGTAAATTTTCTCAACATCAATACAAGCCTCTTCCCCGTCCCCATTTCTAGCGACTAGGGTGGTAGGTCCTCGGTGGACCAAAGAAAACAATGTGTGTGTGTGTGTGTGGGGGGGGGGGGGGGGGGGAGGTGGCGGTCTCTTTGGAGATTCCAAAAAATGAACATTTTTTCTTTGAGACATAAAAGGTTTGTGAATTTTGAGTGGGGGTATAGCTTGCGAATGAACATTGTTTCGGACAACCCTTGAGCCTTCGATCCCATTGTTAAGATTTGTTAGAACTTTATGATTGGTTGCAACTCCAACTGATTACCATGCTCTGCGTGTGGCGCCATTTTTTGCTTTTGCTGCTAAGGATCCCACTCCTCGACGTTTTTTACCTGCTGCCAGGAAAACTGAAAGATTTAGCAGAAACCAGCAAATACAACACTCAGAGGGAAGATACTGTAATAACTGAATCGTTCGGAATAAATATAACAAGTTTGTTGATATGTGGATGATGGTATCATGTATTCCCTCAGTAAAGAAATATAAGAGTGTTTAGATCACTAAAGTAGTGATCTAAACGCTCTTATATTTCTTTACAGAGGGAGTATTTTTTTTATTAAATCTTATATCGACGATGGAGATTAGAACTTACCCCTTTGTGAGAAAGGGTAATTTGGTACATGAAAAAAAATCCTAATTACGTTTGATCAATGTGGTTCATCTCTTCTAACTGCCGGCTCATCAGGCATGGAGGCTGCTTACAAATCCGAGTTCTCTATGTGCCGAAGTAACCAAGGCTAGGTACTATCCGGATACAGAGGTAATTCAAACAGAGGAAAAGAATGGAATATCATATGCATGGCGAAGTATTCTCAAAGGCATTGAAATTTTGAAACAAGGATTGATCAGGAGGATAGGAAATGGCAGTGACACAACCATTTGGTCAGACCCGTGGCTCCCGCTGGACGGATGCATGAGGCCGATCACACCTAGGGGCCAAACAATCATCCACAAAGTAGGCGAGTTGATTGATCCAAGTATGGGCCAGTGGGACGAAAGACTGATCAAAGATATTTTCTAGCCTATGGATGCCCAGTTTATCCTAGCTATACCTTTGCATGATGACTTTGAGGATGAGTGGGCATGGCATTATGACAGTAAGGGGAATTTCAGTGTCAAATCTGTATACATAATGCAATGTGAACAGCAGAAGATTACTAATAGCAGACCTGAGGGAGAAGTTTGGAGTTGTAGCAGCTTCCGGTGGCAAAGGATTTGGCGAGTTGGGTGCCCGCCGAAAATAGAACACTTCTTGTGGCGGCTTGCATACAACAGTCTGCCACATGGATGGAGCATTCAACGGCATGGTATTGATGCTGACACTCTTTGCCCGATGTGTGGGCGGTTCAAAAAGGATGGAGCACACACTTTTCTGAAATGTAAAATGGTACGAGCAGTGTGGAGGCAAATGAACCTAGAAGAGACGCGATTAACCCTTACCAAGTATTTTGATGCAGAGGATATGGTTAATGCAGTTCTGGAACTTAACGAGGAGAAGAGAATCCAATGTGTAGCACTATTGTGGGTCTGGTGGAATGTGCAAAATAAGGTGAACACCCAAGAACCAAGAAGGTCTGCTGATGCGCGCGGGCATCCATATGATCCACCGGCTAATACAGGACTGTGAAATGCTAAAGAAAAAAGAGGGCAACAAACCAGCGAAACCCGTGTCAAGTTGGAAGGCGTCGGAGAATGATATGATCATGATCAACATTGATGGCAGTGCAGCAGCAGACAGGTCACACGAAGGCTGGGGTTTCGTTGCTCGAGACTCGACAGGTACTGCTCTTGCATCAAGGGCTAGCCACCTTCCTTATGTTAATGACCCACTAGCTGTTGAAGCCATGTCGTGTCTCAGAAGCTTATATGCAGTTCAACAGTTGGTGATGAATTCCATTATTCAAGTGGGAACAGACCCTGTGTTGCTAATGCAAGCTATCCAAGGGAAGGAACACGATCTTTATGCCAATGGTGTCACTTTCCGGGACATCAAGTGCTTTGCTAGTTTAAAATTCTCTCGCTTTAGCATCTCATTTTGCCCAAGGGCTTGTAATAAAGTAGAGACAATCTGGCACCAGACTAGGACTCGAATCCTCAGCTATATGGTCGGATGGGGTCCTGGACTTTGTTCGTGGTTTGGTTACCAGCGATCTTGTTGGTGTTTCTGGTTCATGGAATAGAGAGGTATTCCGGCTCAAAAAAAAAAAACGCCTGCTCATCGTTGTTAACGTCCAGAAAAGAAAATTGCTCATTGTTGTTGATGTGGTCCACGATGGACGTGGCTGCCACCTTCTCGGGATTAGGCACGGTCTTTCACGACGACTAGATCATTAAAGGCACGCGTTGCTGCGCCCGTCCATTTTGACGATATATGGACCGGAAGTTTTCCAAATATATAGAAAATTGATTGCTAAGTTGGGAGATAATTCTATTTTTGTTGAAGCCAGATTTTTTCGGCATGCTTATGAGATAGCATATGTCGACAGGAACAAAGTAAAAAAAGCCAAATTTACATTCTCATAAATGAACTATAGTATGAGAGATGATTATCTCATATCAATCTCCTGTTCTGACATTTCCACACTATCAGCATTTTTGCACATACATAGGCAGGCACAGATAAAAATGTTAATCTAGCGAACATCTATCAATTTGCCAGCATATGATTAGACATATAGAGCAAGAAGATTGAAAAGCTTTCATCAACACGTACATCACATGGATTTTGCAACCACCCATAGCACTACTTCGGTGACCTGTGATTGTACCTTCAAAACATGTCTACAGAGTCTGTGGATCTTTTGTTCCTTCCTTATTTGTGCTTGTCTTCCTTCCATATGTGTGTTTGTCACTTGAAAATGTGGCTTTCCAATATGGCTCTTTGAGCAAGTATTGCTACACCATCTAAGTGCTACTTGTGACATGTTGTTGACTAAGTTGAAATTACCATTGTTATTTCAGAAATAGGGAAATCAACAAGACTGCGTAAACTCTAGCCTGCCTTACATCAGCAAACTTCTGAATAGAATGGGGATGACGATTTGACCACATATTCTGCAATAGACAATCTTAAAGACAGAGAGGAAATTTAGTATTTACATATTTGCAAATTTCCAGCACCACATCTAACAACACATCGCCGAGAATTGCATTACAATTTACTATCATACACATAACCTGGAAATGACTCAAATTAGCATACTACACACATTCAGTTGTTCGGTCAATTCTTGTGTACACTGATTTATTGCTTATTACCAAAATTTCAGTCTTACACCAGTGGGGCCAAGGAATATATGAAAACATAAATAATGGTCAAAATTAGGGTAGCTGCTGAAGCTTATGGTAAAATATTTACCATGACTCCATGAGTAGACTTAACTACCACACAGGGTCATCACATACAATAAGTATCTTTCAGTATTTAATTCATGATAAAAGACAATTAGAATTTTATGTTTGTTCGGAGCAGGTTGGAAGATCACCAAAATGAGCTGCTGAAGCTTATGGTAAAATATTTACCATGACTCCATGAGTAGACTGAACTACCATAGAGGTCATCACATACAATAAGTATATTTCAGTATTGAATTCATGATAAAAAAATACAATCAGAATTTTATGTTTGTTCGCAGCAGACTTGAAGATAACCAAAATGAATGAACAATAAATTTCTGGACATAGATGTAAATTTTGCAATAAGAATTCATGTTACAGGAAGGAGAGTAGCTAACCTTGATGTTGAAATAGCTGGCATTCATGTAAGATTTGTAGTCAAATAGCATAAACTCACAAACTCTTGCATGGTTTGTTTGAGGCAGCTGTCATATTACGGTATAAACCAAAGACGTGAATTTTGAGAGGAATAATGTTATACACATGACAAATTCTTTAGCACAGCACATCACATTAAGCCGTCCGTGCGTAGAGCAGAACTGGACAATACCATTCAATCCTCTATCATACAAAGTTCAGACGCAACCTGCCATACTCGCATTCGTTCCGTCTTGAGATTCCCATGTTTAGAAGTAAATGGACTGCAAAACTGACAAAAGTGACAATAAATGTGGAGCTGGAAGAGTGCAAATTTGTATGAAAAAATATTAATGTCAATTTGTGACGATGCATCTCTCAAATCAAGGTGGCAACAAAGACAGCATAACCAATGTAAAATCAGGAATTATTTATTTGCGTAATAGCACAGGGCAAGTTATTATTACCATATACCCAAACTGTACTACGAAGAAAGCTGATGATGACAAGTAACCCGCTACCAAGGGGTGTCACTTTATGTCAGGAGAGATAATGAGCATTTGAGTTCATCTCTTGGAAAATTATCATGAAGCAGATTGTTAACACATTGAAAGGAGATATATGATTTGAACGCACACATTATAGTACCAAATTTTATATCCCATATGCACTTACATGCCCTGAATCCATTGTAAAAATGCCAACAGTGGAATCCAACGAAACTGCGTGTGCAAGCTTTGTAGCCCTGCAAGTATTTTCACTTGTTTTATTGCTGAAATAGGCTCCGTGTACTGGACTAAAACGATTTTTGATTACTCCACTGAAACAGCTGATTCTGATATTTTGATTGGTCGGAAACTGACAATTAATGTGGTTCATTTGCTGCACCTAACATAACAATATTTCTTAGGAATCTTTCAAGGAAGCTGCATATTTATATCTAACCTGGTTGTTCTTCTCTATATATGTTTGTGAAGTGGTAGCAAGCCTGTCTCTATGTTGTTGTCCATAATTAGGTCTGTGGTGGCAGCCTGGCAGGTGGGCAATCACTTTACAGTGCACGATTTGTTTCATCTGAAGGGCTTTTGCCAGGGACGGTGCTAGGGGTATTCTTAGGTCTTCATGTGAATACCCATGATTTTTACAAAACAGTGTTGATTTTGGCAAAAGAGTGACAATTTTCAGAAAATAGCAATGATTTTGGCAAAATGAATACACATGAATACCCGGTTGCAAATTTCTGGAGCCGCCACTGGCTTTTGCATATTTGCCCAATATACTATGCCAGAAATAACAAAATATGGAGAGAAGAGCCTAAGATGTACTTGATGCACGTAAAAGGAAGGAGCAAAAGGAATCACCAGGAAACATGCTAATCTATCCAGGATCCATGGATGCTGCAGTTGAAGTGAAGAGTGGTCGGCCTCAGCTTTTCCTGCGTGAAAGACATACAGAAGATCATTTGACCAAAAGCCATATGTTCAAATATTAGAGGTCAACCTTCACGCTTTCTTCTCTTTTCCCCAGAAGAGATTAACGGATCTGAGAGCATCTGGGTGTGTGACGGATGGCGACGAAATCGAACGATACCTGCAGAGAAAACAACATGCGTGAAGGGAGGGCGGAAGCATGACGGCCCTCTTCCTCGCCTGGGGACGCCGGTTCTACCAGCAGTCGCTTGAGTTCAAGATCGGGTGAGGGGAACGCGCCGTTACCATGGTGCTCATCGAGATCGCCGGGAACGTGGTGGTTCGCCATCTCTTATCCAGATCGCCGGGAACATGGTGGCTCGCCGTTGTCGTCGGGGAAGGCGCCGCCGCCGCGCCATCAGCCATCCTCGTCTGTCGTCTCCTCCATTAGGGTTCACAAGGCGTGGCATTTTTTTTCTTTTCGGGATATCGCAAGGCACTGCGTCAAATGAAATAGAGGACTACGTGGGCTTCTTGCAGGTGTTGGCCCAATTAAACCAGAATGCTACGATTTGGCCATCGGAGTAGCTGCTCGCAGGACAGCCAGCCCACTTAGCGGGAAACCACGAGATTCCTTAGCAATCTGACGGCCATAAATGATCGATAACTAACATCTGACGGCCAAAATTGCTAATGCGTGAGAGGGCTCCGTTTAGGCTCGGTTATACTGTCTTTAATGTGAGGAACAGACCATCAGTCTGTTGGTTAGCCTTGTGGGAGCGCAGGTTGCCCGTTCTGGCTCGGCCGAGGGGGTGCTTAGAGATTTTCTTCTATAAAAATATGCCGCCAAGGGCTAGTCCTGACTGGTCTTTTTTTTCACAACGATGTGTGCGGCCAGCCATGTTTCCCATGTACTCATCGGAGAGCTAGGCCAGTCACGGTTCTTGCCGCGGTCTCTTCCATTACTGCCGTCGAGGATGCAGCTTCTCCGATCTCCATCATCGCGCATTACGTACATCTGGATGCAACCAGCGCAAGCAGCCACGTGCCTGGAGTCGCTGCATCCCATCACGCATTCACTCAATCCCAAATGGCGCTCTTGGATCGGCAGCGGCATAACTAACCAACAGTTTTAATTAGTTTTCCGATTATGCTGACCTGTTTGGTTGCGCACATGGCCATTTCCCAATTAAATATCTGGGAATACCGATTCATTATCGACGTCTGGCCATTGCGGAGTGGAAGCATGTAGAAGAGTGGTTAGAGAAACGGTTGAGCAGCTGGAAAGGCAAGCTGCTCTCTGTTGGAGGACGGCTGGTTTTGATTAACTCTGTCCTCACAAATATGGTTCTTTATATGCTTTCTTTCTTCCAACTCCCAAAAGGGGTCCTGCAAAGACTGGACTATTTCAGATCCAGATTTTTTTGGCAAGGAGATGGGGAAAAGAAAAAATACAGACTAGCCAAGTGGAGTGTGGTTTGTAGGCCGAAAGACCAAGGTGGCCGTGGAATTCATGACCTGCAGGTCAAGAATGAGGCTCTCCTTAGTAAATGGTTGTTCAAACTTCTTATTGAGGATGGTGTTTGGCAAACCATACTGCGCAACAAGTATCTAAGCCACAAGGCGGTGTCTCGGACATATTGGAAACCTGACGACTCACATTTTGGGCTGGCCTAATGGCGGTAAAGAAACATCTCTTTCGCTTTGGGTCTTTCACGATAAATGATGGGTCGGAGATTAGTTTTTGGGAAGACATCTGGCTAGGCGGTGCCAGTCTCCGAGAACAATATCCAGACTTATACAACATTGCTCACGATAAGAATAATACTATTTGCGCAGGTGCTCAGTTCATCCCCCCGAATATTTTGTTTCGGCGGGATTTGACTGGCCCCCGACTTATGTAATGGCATAATCTTTTGTCCCGTCTAGATGCGATTAGCCTGACTGAAGGTTGGGATGTGTTTTGCTGGAACCTTACTACATCAGGGTCTTTCACCATAGACCCTATGTATTGTGCGCTCACACATTTTGAGGTATCGGTAAGTAATAATAAGAAAATTTGGAGGTCGAAGATACCACTAAAAGTTAAAGTCTTCATGTGGTATCTTCGTTGGCGAGTTGTGCTAACCAAAGACAACCTCGCACGACGCAATTGGCAAGGGAATAAGAAGTGTTATTTTTGTACTCATGATGAGACAATCAAACACCTTTCTTTCTAATGCAACTTTGCACGTTCTACGTGGTCAGTCATCCAAATAGCGTCAAGTTTATATCCGCCCATAAGTGTTGCCAATATTTTTGGTTATTGGTTGGATGGTATTTCAAATAGGTTCAAAACGCTATTGAGGGTGGAAGCGTATGCCTTACTATGGTCGCTTTGTCTATGTAGAAATGATTTTGTTTTTAATGACAAAAATGCTTGTTCTTTGCAGGCTATTTTTTGTTGTACGCACTCGCTTCGTACGTGGTCTATGTTACAACGAGCGAAGGTCCAACCGCTGTTCAAGGCGGTGTGTACGTGGTTGGAGCAGGTGGCTACGGAGATTTTTGCCCAGCATGGGTGGCAGCATAACCTCCGGATCGGTCCATCTCATCTTTTGACATAGGCAGAGTGTCGGTCTATAGGACTCTACTGTTGCCGATTTGTCGGTTTTTGTTTTTTTCTGGTTGTTAGACTTTTGGTGTTCGGCTGTGTGCATCCTAGTTATGC
Organism: Triticum urartu; assembly: GCF_056163025.1. Classification (NCBI taxonomy): domain Eukaryota; kingdom Viridiplantae; phylum Streptophyta; class Magnoliopsida; order Poales; family Poaceae; genus Triticum; species Triticum urartu. Next base: position 6,718,680 of record NC_141877.1, read on the forward strand.
AGAGGCCGAGTGTTGCTCATAATGCTTTGTATCCACTCGATGCTACATTTTGAGTTAATAAAATCGTCCTTTGTCGAAAAAACAGTTTTAGTTAGTGAGACAAATATACCCTTTTTTTTCTTTTACTTTTTGCAAGGGGGTGTACGGAAGCAACTCTTATGATGTGTCAAACCATCTCATTTCATTATGTGTTTCCTTCTCAGCACCTCAAAACAATCATGCTCCAATCTGTCTCTTTGAGACATGTGTTCTTTAGGCCGTTGAACTGTGACTGCCCTGTGCTTGAACATTTAGAGCTGGAGAGGTGCAGTTTCTGTGATCTGAAGGAGATCACATCGAGGTCACTCAAGGTTCTGCATATAGTTCAGTGCCTTGTCGTCGAGGGTCTTCTGATTTGTGCTAGGAGCCTTACCCATCTGTCTATCGTTGGCATATCATGTTATTCTGGTGCTATGGTAACAAGAGATCTCTCTTCTCTAGTAACAAGTTTCATTAATCTGAGATATGACATGTTTCATCATAAGAAAAAACACAATAATGGGCTATGGTCTACTTGATGGCTTCTCACATGCCACAACCTCGGAGTTGCATGCGCCATTACCCGAGGTACGAACTAGTTCCTTTTATTTCCATATCCATACAAGTTTAGATGAATGTATTTGCTTGCTTAGTTAGATTTTGTTACATAGTTGCTTCTCAGATTTAAATCCAGAGGATCTTCACTTTTTCAGCTTACTTGTTTCCGTCTCATGTGCTGGTATTATTTTAACAAGCTAGCATGGAAATATCGAATAGTCAAATTATTCAACTCTCTGTTTTTTATCATTTTGATTTCATCTCTGATGAATATGAAGCTCGAATTCCTGAGAGGTTTGCGGACGTGTCCGATGTTGAGCAACCTCATGAGTCTGGTACTGGGCGATTGGTGCACGGCTGCTGACTTCTACCCACTGCTTCACATTCTCCAGCGCTCACCCAAGCTGAAGGAGCTAACCTTAAAGCTCGAAATGGTACTCACCCAGAACCATCTCTAAATACGAGTTGATCTGCTATCACACCGGAACCTCTTAGTGATACTACCTTAATGTTGATACACTACAGGAGGAATGTAGAAGATGCGAGGGTTCTGAATCCGCTTTGCCAGCATCAGGCTCGGGCAGCTATCCTTGCATTGAGAGGATCAAGGTCTACTGCCGGAAAGAAGATCCAAGAGTCGGTGCGTTGGAGCAGGCGTTGCTACCGATTGTAGGAGATGTGAAAATCAGCATCGAGCATCGCTGATTGTGTTAATCAAGACCTTGTTTTCTTTACGGGACCTGCCACCTTTGATTGGTTCTATGTTAATTCGTTGGGACGAAGTGTTTTGGGGACACCCACATTAACCAAAAAAGGGCCGCTGGTAACACAAAGCAGTTGCCAAATGAGTATGCATCATGTATTCTGTTCCCGAAATGTTCATGCCTTCGATAATGGGTGCATACTCGTTGCAATTGAATTTGCCATGTGTGTGTGATCTGAGCTACTTCATCTATGTTGAGTGTCAGGGGACATGATGGATTCTGGTGGTTATTCTAATTTTTGAAAACATTATATGTAATTATTTTTAGATGAATATGGGATTGGTCTTCTCATTTTCATAACCATTAGTTTTTTTGTCTAGCGGAGCAAAATGGGATTTTATTTCTGTCTCACAATAATTATTTTCCTTGGTTGCTAGGCACAAGATCTTTTCTCAACTCTGATTTGATCCTCATCTACCTCCCAGATACTCTCTCCATTCCAAAATACTTTTCGTGGTTTTAGTTTACTCGAGAGGGAGTAGTTTCCATTTCAGTTTACCTGAGAGTTTTCTCTTCGTAGAACTAGAAATAGAGGTTTGAACTAAAACCACGACAAGTATTTTGAAACGGAGTGAGTAGTTTCCATTTCAGTTTACTCGAGATTTCTCTCTTGCTATAATTAGAAATAGAGGAGCAAACAATAGAAGCTTATGGCATTGCTCGCACTGGTATTTGCTGCAAAAGATGTTGTGATACCAGCTTTGTCTTAGCCAACAATAAGGAATAGGTTCAAACTGAAAGCTGCTTGCATCCAAGCCATGATAGAATCAGTGTGGAGTTTGCACTACTGGAATTTCCCTATACGTCGGGTGTCAGGCTCTTCGCCGAGAGCCAAACCACACGCACTCGGCAAACTTCGGTACGCCGAGAGTCGCACACGGCAACAATGGGTTCACGACAGCTAGGAGCTAGCCCATGTTGCCGACACAGAGTCACGGCAAAGCGACTACACCCGGCAAACGGTAAAGACGCCGAGAGCACCACACGGCAAAGGGTAGCCACGTGGCATGCCCGTTCGCACCTGACGGCTCCGTCGGTTTCTTTCCATATTACCGAGAGCCGGTTGTCGACGCTCGGTACCGAATATGCCACATCCCATTTTTCCTATTCTATTGTGTGTTCTTTGGCCCTCTATTGTTGTGTCTGATATTTTATATCTTTTAATGACTAAAGTTTCAAAATGCCATGACTTATGTTTTGCGTTAGATTTTTTCAAATCTCAACTTCTAAGCACTACTCCCTCGTTTCCTTTATGTAAGGTGTATTATTTGTGCCATGCTGACCAAGGCACAAAATTATAGCGGATTTAGGACGAATTTATCCTTGGCTAATTTGTTGGTTAGTGCCAAGTAAATCAATTAGGCCATGAAAGAAAGAGATACTTGCAATAGGGAGAAAGATTCCTACCGAGCATGGCTACAAACGGAGAAGACCCCTAGACCTAGGGTTAGGACCTGTACCAAGAGCTGGTTACCGACCCTCGGTACTGAGTAAGCCACATCCTATTTTCCTTTTTTGTGTGTTTCTTTGCCACTCTCATTTTGTGTCTGATATTTCATGTCTTTTAATGACTCAAGTTTCAAAATGCCATGACTTTTGATGACTTCTTTTTTGGGTTAGATTTTTTCAAATCTCAACTTCTAAGCACTATAAAGTAAAAGAATGAAAACAGAGCCTACCATAACACGGAGAAGCAGGTATTCACCAACCCCTACCCCCTTTTGGTGTCGGTTAACGCCGTAAACCGCCGGGGCCACCGGCTGGGTGCTCGGTCGGGAAGCCGCACGAGGGGGGGGGGGTGTCCGGCAACTGGCCCTACATGTGTGTGGCCAAGGCATATGAATGAAAGGGTGGTGTGGTGTACGAATACCCAATGCATTTCCTTGACGTGGCAGATGCCTCACAAATCGGACACATGCACGGGCCCGAACGTCGAGGACTAGTTGTGTTCGTCACCCAAATTGAGCCGACGGTGGGCGATCTTGTGAGGGAATGGGCTGAAACTTGGTCTGACATCTCACAATGACCTTTCGTAACACGGAGAAGCAGGTATTCACCACCCCTACCCCCTCTCGGTGCCGGTAAACGCCGTAGACCATCCAGGCCACGGGAAGGGCGCACAGCCAAAAACCCCATCTCGGGTAATGTGTAACTATAATGGTAATGTCTAACTATGACGGTAAACAACAACAAAGAATAACACATATGTACGGAGCACGCCTAGAAATGGGGAAGACCCCTCGAACTAGGGTTAGGACCTGTACCACGAGAGGTACTCTCGGAAAAACCCCATCTCGGTGATGTCTAACTATGATGGTAAGATGATTTGCCAAGCATGTAGGAAAATAAAGGAGATGTAAACAACAACAAAAAGGATAACACATATTTACCGAGCACGACTCGAACGGCCGAGAGTGACTCTCGGTAAAGGCAACTATTACAGAGAGCCGCTTATCAAGAGTTTGTTCTGCGCAATTACAACTTTATTGAATCCCTCAAGTAATAGTTGTTCATAACAGAATGTGTTCCAGGCTTCCAGCCCAGCAGAGCTAGCTGTTCACCCAAAAATGAGCATCAGCCACACGAACCAAAATTAATCGCCTATATATCAGTGTTTTAAATAGAGGGCTATGGAAAATAGTGGAGGGCCTCTAAATCAGCTATAGTGAAGCTATTTGTGAAGACGACCATTTAGCGGCACCCTGCTGAAAAGGTTATAGCGGCTATTTAAAACTATGCTATATATTTTATCACATAGGAGTATTTTATTTCACAATGACATACTATATAATCTAATGGGAATAACCTCAAGAGGACGCCTTGAACGCCTTCCGGATCCCGCGCTTCTGCATAGTCTCCCAGCTGCAAAATTGTATGCCATGTTAGTCTCCAACTCATGTACGAGTTACATAGTAAAATCAGCACCTCCATGATCTTACACCGCACGTTGAAGACATCAATCAATTCCGGCAGCACGGTTCTCTTTGTGGTGCTCAGCTCGGAGCTGGGAGATCAGCTCAACACTATCCAGGCCAGCATTGTCAGCAATGATTGTTGGGATGGCCTGCAGGGCACACAAAAGCATCAGTTTGCATAAGATTTCTTCCCATGGGTTCCATGCAAGTTCATCCACCTCTTTGGACATCACCATCTCAGGTCATCCACCGCCAAATATGGCACACATTTCATTTACTGTCAGCACTCATAAGGCACCTCATCAAGCACATGCATGCTCACTGTAGACAAGAAGACGCATATACTCAATGTGTGACCAAATTGAATGTTACAATGTTATCACTGCATCATAAGGAGCTACACAAATAAGACATACCTTGCTCCTCTCGGGACAATGGTGGTAACTTGCCCCATGCAACCCCAGAAAAATGAATCAGCCTCTCCTCCTCAATCATAATACCCCTTCAACTGTTTTGCTCTTCAGTGACCTTGGAGTGCCCTAGGCTTAACAGAATCGAACTTGCGCTTCCAAAAGTTCAATGCCCTTAAAGTCACCATGTTCAACTTTGAGTATGCGAGCATCAGCAAAAAGTTGCATAACTGTCTGTTGATAAAGCTCTCACATTTTCTGCTTTTTAGCAGGCTCAGTATCTGCAACCTTAACTTTGTATGTGTCCATAGATGTGTTCGCAACCAAAATACTTAGAAGGCGGATTTTCTGTGAGGATTTTTTATCTCTTGTTTTTCTTATTATGCATTCCTTTTAGAAGCATTTGACTCAATCCCGACCCTCATTTTCACTTTCTCACGAGAGCATAGTTCCTCATGTACACCCCCGCACCCCGCCCGTCGCGTCGGGCATACCACCCCTATCCCCGCCCCCACTGACACCCTGGGCATAGTCCCCCCTTTACCTGCGCCCTAGGCATAGCCCCCCATCTACTCACCCTTGTAGCCCTACCGCCTAGACCTTAGCCTATACCATAAACTACTCCCTCCGTTCCATAATGTAAAACATTTTTCGACACTACACTAGTGTCAAAAAATATCTTACATTATGGGACAAAGTAGTAGATCGTATACACTATCTCTACTCTATATATTGCTACTTGTTGATAGCCTTGATGAGGAAATTGCTTTTAACTCTATGCAAAATGTTGTACATCGGTGATGGGGGACTAAAAAGGATGCAACAGTATCGACCTTACTTGAGCCTTTCGCTGCTTCATGGATCTTTTGCTTGGAGAGTAACGGTGACTCGCCGCTGTGTGACCTCCATGCTATTCCTCTAACGGTGGCTGCCGATGGTCTCCACCTCCTTGGTCATAGTCGTGCAGGCAGTGGTGTGACGGGATCGCAAAGGAGGAGGAGGAAGAAGCTGCTTCTTTTCCATGGAAGGTCAAGGTGGCGAAGACGGCTGCGCTCCGGGCGACGAGTGATTTGCAACATGGGAGTGTACTTTCTGTGTGCGCGTGCATCGATGTTGGCCCAGACCTGGACCGCCCCCTGCTAAACGTGCCTAGCACCATACAACCCAAATCGGCCAGATTTTAAATGGGTCGTGTCGTGCTAGCCTGCGTGTCGAGCTCCTAATCGGCGCTTTAAGCGTCGGTTGGTTCTATCGGCGCTCGCTAGCGACGCGCGGCGGGCCAGCCCACCAACCGCCTCAAAAAGAAAAAGCAAAAATAAAAATAATTCTAATAAAAAATATGGGATCACATGATTCCAACTAAAAATCCCAACAATCGCAAGCTAATGCACTAACTACAAGACCAACCTAGTTCTTCTGTACACCACTAGAAAAACAGTCCCAGTTAACCTTTCCTTTCACGTTAACTTATTACCAATTAAAAAATTGCAAAAAGAAAAAACAAATTTGAAAACAAGATCATCAATTTATAGAAAAAATATATCAATTTTTAATAAAATTACACAAAATTGAAAAATGATCATATATTCTGAAAAAATTTCATTGATTTTTTGAAATGTTTATCAATTTGAAAAAAGTTTATCGATTTTGATAAAAGTTCATCAATTTTGAAAAATATTCATCGATTTTTAAGAAAATTTATCAACTTTAAAAATAGCCTGTCGGTTTTGAAAAGAGTTCATCAATTTTGAAAAAACATTCATTGATTTTAGTAAAATTCATTGTTTTTTTTAAAAATTTCATGTATTTAGCAAAAGAAAATTAAAATAGATAAAAAAGAAAAAAAAGAACAAAAGCATTCCAAAAAAGAGCGAGAAAAGGGGAAAAATGAAAAATGAAAAAACAAGAAAAAAAGAGTGAAGAAGATATAATGGGTGGCCTGTTGTTTACAGCTGCTTACAACAAACGCAGAAGTTTTATTTATCAAAAATCACATTGTGTGGGATGCAATTTTGGTTATGGGATTGGCCAAACCAAACGTGGTGTCCTGGACCTAGCGATAATGCAAACTTGGCTAGATTGTGCTTCATGATTAACAACACGACCTTCAAAAATAAATTACAGTGAAATAAAGATGCTCTAGAAGTAAATTCACTAATGATAGTCCTATAGTTACCCTTGCCGTTATTGGTAATGTCACCAATGACTTGTTTTGAATTGGAAGAGATGATGAACCGGTGTATGTTAAGATCTTACGTGAGGGCTAACGTCTCCCTGCAGGCAATTGCCTCCACTATTTCCGAATCATCTACCCCGCTTATAACAAGTGCCAAGCTCCCTAAAAAGAGTCGTCCCTGTCTCTGCAAATTGCTGCCGTTGCTCCGCCTCTTCCGGCCCGAATGCCGGCATCAACATGGATCTTCGAGTAGCCCGGTGATGGTGCCTTAGGTTGCTGGCCCGAACCCAGAGGTACGCGCCCAGGAGGGCCAGCCATTGACAGGCTCCCTTGATCATCTCTAGTTAATCAGATAGGTGGCACTGGGGGGAGACAACTCTCCTCCACTCTTCGGCTCAGGCGACAACGAAAAGGGCCTCGTCGACCCATACATCAACAAAGATTTCATCTTGGGCCTGGCGGGCGACGAAGATGGTCTCTTCTGGCCGAGCGGATGCAAAATGTTTCTCTTCATTGTGGGTGGCTATGACCAGGCCATAGAAATGTAAATGTAATTTCTGAAAAGGAGAATATAGTTTTGAGATTTGTTGTCTTTTTTTTTGTTTTCTAAAAAAATCACAATCGTGTCGGACCTGACACTCATTTTCATCACATTGGGCCTGTTTTCCTTTAATGGGCCTCAACAGCTGCTCAAAAGAAGTGAGCAGAAAACAAATGCGGCTCAGTCACGCACGGTGGCCTGGCCCGTCAGATAGGCAGGGAGTGAGTAGGTAGGTGTGAGGGCGAGAGAGACTGAGGCGCCGCTGTTCTCGCCGCCGTCTCCTCGGACGCCGGCGCGTCGCTCGGGTCCTCGGACGGCGGCGCCGCCGAGCCACTTCGCACATACCAGTACGCCTTTCTTTAGTTTCTTCTTAGTCCTAGTAGTAATGGGAATCGGAGGTGAAACCCTAGCTAGTTAAAAAAGGTAGCAGATCTAAGTAACACAACGAACGAACTGATTCCATTAGGTCTACCTACCAAGAGGCTGCTCTGTGCGTAATCTGGTCGAGCAATCGCTCGTTAGATTGTTGGTGTTACACACACACATTTTATAGTTCGATTTGGCCGGCCGTCTGAAGCCTACCTAGGTCTAAGAATGCATTATTTTAAGTGTACAAGATAGAAACGGACGTCCCAAGGCCACAATTGATTGCATTTTGTGATTCCCAGCATCGTTAGTTGCTTGTCAACCTGAGCAGAGCAGTGCTCATCTTGTTCAATGTTGGGACTCACTTATAATTCTTTTCTTATATTACTGAACTGCAGCGTCTATATATAATAATGTGATTTATGCACTGCGGTCTGTGATTTGATTTCTAGAAAGAAAAGGTATGGCTGTTGCGGAGATATGTTCAAATTCGCCGAAGAGGAAAAGTTGTTTCCTTGGAACAGAAAATAGGACCCTTAAATCATATCATGTGGTAGGTAGATAGACACAAATCTTAATAATCTGATGAGCTCACCATCTCACCCCTTTTGGTAATCTCTTCGCGTTAAAGACCAGACTTGCCCCTCAGATCTAGTTTTACTAAGGTAGTTGAAGAAGAGATACTGCGATGCAGTCCGGTGAACCAGTGCTAGGATCAATACTCAGATTCTGAATTCAAGGGTCAACTGCCTTGGAGAACTTAGCTCCTTGAGTAGTCCTCACCCTGTTCGGTGTTGGGAACTTACAACTTTTTTTCTTCTAACTTAACTTAACTGCCCTATCCGTTGGGAACTGATAATTTCTGCTCACCGGTCATTATTATTTTACTGATAACTGGAAAGGATACTGTCCTGAAATTGAAACCTCAGACTAATGCTCATCGATCTCGGGATCATGATGTTTTTTCACTTTTTGTATTTTTGTGCCAACTAGTGAAGTGGCCTGATTCCGTTGTTAAGAGTTGTTAGAACTTTATGTTTGGTTGCAGTGCCAGCTGATTACCATTGTCTGCGTGTGGCGCCATTTTTTGCTTTTGCTGCTAATCAAAATCAAGGATGCCACTCCTGGGTATTTTCTAACTGCTGCGAGATAAACTGAAATGCTCAGAGGAAACCAGCAAATATTGTAATGAAACTTATTAGAGGAACCCGACAAAAATTGTAGTGACTGAATCATTTGGAATACTGTAATAACTTATTAGAGGAACCCGACAAGTTTGCTGATATGTGGATAATGATCTCGTTTTTTTGTTTGGATACATCGTACCATGAATGGAGCCCTGTCATCTTGCTCTTTGTTTCTAACTTCTAACATGTCTTTGTGGCGTGTATATCTGTGATTTTGATACTGATTCATTCCCCTGCTGGATACATGCAGCCGGCTGTTTGATGAAATGTCGACCTGCAGTTCCAAGAGGGCGCGAGGCGCCAGCGATGGTGTCGACAGGCTCAGCAGCCTTCCCAATGAGCTGCTCCACCGCGTGATGTCCTTCCTGCCGATGCCGGAGGTCGTGCGCACAAGTCTGCTCTCGCCGAGGTGGCGCTATCTCTGGGTCTCTACGCCATACATCCACATTGACCACCAGGACTTTATGGATGACAGCAAGCTCAAGAATTTCGGGAACCACCTGCTGCTCTTGCGTGACGGTGCCACTTCCTTAGATGAAGCCCAGATATCTGCCCACAAAGTTGTTGATGGTACAACGTGTTGTGAGTGGATCCGTCATGCCATCATGCACAAAGTTCTTCTGCTTCATGTTTCTGCATATGCCCGTTTGGATAGCACAGCCATGTTTCCTTCACAGCACCTCAAAATAGTCAGGCTCAAATCTAACTTGTTGAAACGTGGATTCTTTAGGCAGCTGAACTGCGACTGCTCAGTGCTTGAACATTTAGAGCTGGAGGGTTGCGGTTTGTCTGACGTAAACGAGATCTCATCGAGGTCCCTCAAGGTTCTACATATCATTCGCTGCCATATCGTTAAGGGCCTCGTAATTTGTGCTAGCAACCTTACCCATCTCTCTATTGTTGAACCAAGATGTCGTTCTGGTGCTATAGTAACTAGGGATCTGCCTTCTCTAGTAACAGCTTCAGTTAGTCTGAGATTCGACGAGTTTCATTATAAGGAAAACACAATGCTGGGTCATGGTCTACTTGATGGCCTCTCACATGCCACGACCTTGCAGTTGCATGCACCATTACCTGAGGTACGAACTAGTTCTTTTCTTTTCATGTGCATACAAGTTTCGATGAATGTACTTGCTTGCTTAGTTAGATTTTGTTATATAACTGCTTCTCTGACTTAAATTCAGAGGATCTTCACTTTTTTCAGCTTACTTGTTTTCCCTCCTATGTGCTGGTATTATTCTAACAAGCTAGCTTGAATATATCGAATAATCAAACTACTCAACTCGCTGTCATCATTTTGATTTCACTAAAGTTAGCACTCGAGAGGTTTGCGGACATGCCCGGTGTTCAGCAACCTGACAAGTCTGGTGTTGGGTGATTGGTGCATGGCTGCTGACTTCTATCCGCTGCGTCACATTCTACATCGCTCGCCCAAACTGAAGGAGCTAAGTTTCAACCTCGAAATGGTACCCTCTCAGAACCATCTCTAAATACCAATTGACCTGCTGGAACAGCAGAACCTCTTGGGTCCTTACTGATATACTACCTTAATGTTGACACCCTGCAGGAGGAATGTAGAAAATGTAAGGAATTGGAATCTGCTTTGCCATCATCAAGGGGAGCTCCGTCGTCAGGCGCAGGCAGCCACCCTTGCATCGAGAGGATCAAGATCCACTGCCAGAAAGAAGATCCAAGGGTCGGTGCGTTGGTGCAGGCATTGTTACTGGTCAGTGATGTGGAAATCGGCATCGAGCGTCGCTGAACTATGTTAATCAAGACCTTGTTTTGTTTTGGGGACCTGCCACCATTGGTCAGTGCTAAGTTAGTTTTTTGAGACAAAGGTGTTTGGAGGTTCCTATGTTAATGAGAAAAGGGCCGCACTCCTTGTCAGAAAGCAGCGGCCAAGTGAGTCCCGATATCATGTTTTAGATAGTGGGTGCACACTCGTTGCGGTCGAATTTCGCTAATATAATGGCAATGGTTGATCTTAGCTAGTTGGTCAACATAAACTAGTTGAGTGTTCAGGAGACATGATGGATCATGGTTGCTGGGTATTCTAGTTCTTCTAAAACGTTATATATGTAGTTGTGTTCTAGCCAACTATTGGATATTTTTTCCTTATCTGTATGTATGATGAGGTCAGAGGAGCCGATAAAAGTGTCGTTAGTGAAACTACCTTAATGTTGACACTAGCAGGAATGTACCGCCATCTTCAAGGGCAGTGTCGGACTCAGGCAGCTATCCTTGCATTGAGAGGATCAAAATCTACTGCCAGGAAGAAAGATCCAACGGACCGATTGTCGGCGATGCGAAAATCAGCATCGACTGTCTCTGATATCTGTTAGTCAGGAGCTTGTTTTGTTTTTTAAGACCTGGCATCTTTGATCGGTGCTAAGTTAAAGAGCTGCTGGTGACAGAAAGTAGTTGCCAAATGAGTAGTCATCATGTCTTGTGGTTCCAGAACCACCACCATGTTTTAGATGATGGGTGCGTACTTGTTGCGATTGGAATTCGCTATATATATATCCAAAACAATAAGGTGTGCATCAAGGAGGGATTCTCGCATGCATGTGCCACGTCATCACATCACAGGTATTAGAAAAAAACGAATCGAGCTAGCGAATGGGACCTCGTTTTCGTTAGTTCCCGTTGGACCATCTGTCGAAGGTTGATTGGAGAAAAAAAAATATGTGTGTTGCGGCAATTCCTTCCCCAGGAAGGAAGATGAAAACCACACGCTTCCTCATCCCTTCCCTCGCCGCAACCACACCCTCCTATTCGCTCCCCAAGCTGGACGCCGTGTGAATGGAAGGGCTCTACGCCCCCGCTCGCCGTTTCCTGCGCCTCGCCGTTTCCTGCGCCTCCGGATCTGAGCTCGCGCGCGGTGACGGTTGTAGGAAAGTGCGGCGCTGCTCCTCCCCACGGCCCCAACGGCAAGAGCAAGAAGAAAAAGCAAAGCTTCTGTTTAGCCTCTCCCATTAGGCATATCCATGTGCCACTATAAATTGTGTTGATATTTTCTGGGAGAAACCACTGCTGAAGCTGTTACACATTAGGAATTGTATTATTTTCTGTTGCCTGTCCAATATATGTTGTGCTGCATGAATTCCAGATTTTTGCTGATCCTGTCAATTTGAAATAGCAAGATATCCAAACAAGGCAGTAACTTAAATTTAGCTGCCTAATTTTGAATTTGAAATCAAGATCCCCAATCCCAGTCTCGTGTTGGATTTTGGTACCACCAGAATTTACCGTCATGTGAAATATCCAGTAACAAGATGTTGATGCCATAGTATAATACTTTATTACCAACTTTCTACTTAGAGTCGTTTGAACTGAGATAATATATTCAATTAGCAGAACTCAGATTTGAACACACTTCTTGTTTACAAACTTTTGCTCGTTCTATGTGTGGCAGTTCAGCAAATTTGCAAGGCAGTGAACTCAGTTTCACTCTGTACACAAAATTATGAGAGGACATCCATCTTGCTGCAGTGTTTTATGGAACATGGTGAAGGTGCGTGTACTGCTTTTCCTTTTTCTGGTTTCATGAAATCCATTCTGTTGTGAATTGTGGTTATTGTAACCATGTAGGATCACTTAGCATCTAAGAAACTTAGCGGGTTTAATTTTGCGGTTAGAGGGCTATTACCAGCTGCATAGCCACACCTAAAAAAATATTGCATGTTGTGATAGTTAATTATATTGCCAAATATGGAGTGTGGTCCAAGTTGGAGGCCATGCATTTTATAAGGGACACTTCTTTATTTTGTCACGTCAATACTAGAAAAATTTGAATGCAATGATGAGTAAATATTTCTTGAAGAAATCTCATACAGGACTTATAAATTCTTGCCAAACTTATCATTCTTTTGTTCAACTGATGGTTAGTCTGTTCATGATTTTAAAGGTTAGGGACCGGTGCTTGGACTCGTTCTGCGACATCTGGTATTTTTCAGAAGTGAGGAATTAGGACGACCAGCTTGCTTTCACGCAGATGATTAAGATGATCAAAGTGCATCATAATAACATGGTTCCGACTATGGCTTTGGGAGTGCAACATCGGAAAACTGAACAGTTCAGCTCAGGGAAGCTTTCCCCAGGATTCGACAAGATCCACGAGTTCCTTGAGTGATTTTATATGCCAAGGATTGGTACTCGCATGCTGATAGGTTTGTGAGCTTGGCACTACTCTTATTTCTGCAGCTATATTTATAAACCTTGTCTCAATTCTTGTCATCATATCCTAAATCTTGCTTATGGTTCAGAACAAATGATGGATTATGAACCTTTTCTAATAGCTGATGCAGTAACATCTACTGGAGTTCAATGCTAGTATGTCCTAAATCTTGCTTGTGGTTCAGCACAAATGATGGATTATGAACCTTTTTTAATAGCTGATGCAGTAACATCTACTGGAGTTCAATGTTAATCTGTCAAGCAAAGCCTTTTCTTTTGGCCAATTTGCAAATTTGACTTGTATTGACAGACAATTTATTTTGGTTGCTTAACTTGATTAGGCTGAAAATTACAATTTATGTTTGTGTGGGTGTCCTAGCTCATCATGTGTGCTTGACATAATTCCACCACCACTATTTATAGGAATGCCCACTACATCATGTTCAGAAGGTTGAGTAAAAGTTCAACTGCGTAAAGATGACAAGGATCTAATATCCACCCTCCTCCATATTATTTTCTGCTATGATATATTCAGTGTTTAACAAGGGAGATCGATGCGCTTTGGTGTACATGATGGTATGATCCTTTTTTTATTGATTTCTTATGCCATCAAGACTTGTTTCACTCAGTTTTCCGCTTTGTTTAGACCATACTTCATTCTGCAACCATAGAAGATCATTTATTATACTACTGTACTAGCTTATGTACCATCATTAGCTAACTCATTTTCCCAAAAGCTTGTCAGTGGCCACTTTCACACCATCTCTCCATTATTGTTGTAACTTAATCTCTGTTTTATCAGGACCTTTTCGCTCAGTCACCAAGCAGTTGGATAGTGGTGATCACCTGACACTCTAGCTACCTAGTAGTGTGAGGACAAAGACTCTAAAAGGTCAGAAATTTCTCTTCTCTTTTTATAGTGCATTTATCTATTTCAGCATGAATGAAGTTGTAACTTGCAACATCCTGAACATTTATCAAACTCACTACCTGTAAGTAATGCATATCCTGATGATTGGCCGGAGTATGCATATCTGCAAGTAAGTCCTCTTCGGATCCTTCCACCTAGCCGGCCTCACCACTGGGGACTGGGACATGAGAACCAGCGCCACTGCCATGTCTGCTGGTGATGCTCGACGTCCACCCAGCTTTTTTGATGTGCTATTTGCTCTTTTTCATAAGTTAGGTGTAGCCTACATGATTAATTTTGTACGTGCGCTGTACTTTTGTGTTGTATCTTTTTTGTCCAAGAAGCAGCAGCATGCTTCTGTCAGTGTTATTTTACTACTATCCATTGGCATGTGCTACCTAGATCAGAAAAGAGGAGTGAAAAGGGTGTATGTGCATGAGAAGTCCATCGCTGCACGCAGCGGCAGCTGCACGCAGTGCATCCATGGCTGGCGGAGCGTCGCGATTAGGACTAGCTGGAAGTGCTACTTCGAGTATAGAGCACCGCCAACTAGCGTAATGTTTCGTATTCGTTGTATCCGTTGTACTATGCACTGACAGCCGGACTGACTCATCTGCTGCAAGCACTGCACATGTACAGGCGGAAGGACACAATATTACCGTTGCACCGAACACTGTATAACGTAAACACTTTACCCAGCTGCGTAAACACTTTACCCAGCTGCATGTATTTAAGGCTCATGAACCAACCGCTGCGTGCAGGACCGATCGTTTTGCACGTTCTGCTTCAAACACGCACCCCGAGTTGCCGTGATCCGTCAACGTCGCCGTGCCGCAATGTCCCGGAGCTCATCTTCCGCTCATCGTCTCCGGACACCCCTGCCCCCACTGCCATTGATCCTGTGCCCGAGGTGTGCCGGGACGAGGACTAGATGGTTTGTCTCCGGGATAGACCGGAATCCCGGCGTCCGTTTTTACAAGTGCCCGAACCAGGGAGCAAGTCTGTTATCTGTACACCCATCCATCAGATGTTGCAGTTTTCTTCTATTTGCTTTGTATTTTCTTGTTCATCATTCAGTTTTCAGTTTTGAAACTGACGCGGGACGGAGGCCCGTGTGACTTTTGGTTGTGGGAGGACCAGTACGCGTTCTTCATCACCGGCGTTGGCATCAATCTTCTCATCGAGACGGCCGGAGGTGGGAGCAACGTGATGTTTGGTATCGGACGCGCCATGGAAGATTTACATTTTTTTAGTCAATGGAAAATAACCAGTGTACATAATGCCGGGGCACGCGTACTACTGTAACCAAACACCGGGTCATGATTAAGAAAACGAGTAAGGACCACTTTCTGCCAAGCCTGATCCAAAATATATTCTCTCCCCCACTCTACATTCAGACTGCTGCACGAAATTCACCAAACTTCTACAATTGGATTATACTGAAGTATAGCTTTCCCTTTGCAATGTTTGAACACTCAAAAATGTCACCATCCCAACAGAGAAACAGCGACGAGAATAATATTGGACAGAAAGGACCTAATCATGCAACTCCGGTGGTTATTTTTACTAGCAATTCAAGCTCTTTTGTCAATGAAAATTAACCGGGAAAATTAACCAGCGACGAGAATAAGATTGTAGAATTCATACGCCTCCGGCAGAGAATCGAAAATTGTGCCAAGCGCCGGGTTGACAACTACCTCAGTCCCCCTGTCAGCGAACCTTCGTATGGTAGCTTCAAGTGCCGGCATACGATCAACCACCCCCGCCCGCTCATCTGGTGCTTGCGGCCCTCTTGTCCTGCCAACATAAGCAGAAGGAAAACAAGATAAACAGAAAGCATGCCTGTAGTTGGGAAAACCATTTTTTTCCTCTAATTTTACATTTATGAACATTGACAAATAAAGATTGTACTGCCTGTGTGCCACCCACTATGCTTACTACACGAAATTCACGGGTTTGTGGCAATAGAATCAACCTATGTAAATTTGACCAGGGACGTTAGCTGCCCTCGGACGATTTTTCTGAAAATCAACTAGAGTATGCTTGGGCATTTTTACGGTTCGAGCTGGGAAAAAACAAATACAAACAAGCATAATGCACCAATTCGGCAACTTGCTCCTACTAGACAAGAATCAGATTGCTAGAAAAAATCCCAAGCCAGCGAATCCTCATAGAGAAGCTTCAACGCGACGGCACGCGATCAGTGCTACCGCATCGCCGATCGTCTGCCGCCCGTGGCCCTGTAACTAACTAATTACCACCAAAAATCAGAAGAAACTTAAGGGAAAACAAAGGCACACCTGGGAGAAGCTCTTTTCCCCCTCTTTGCATTGTACATTGGACCACAAACTAAATTGGAACAGGCTAGGATTGCCAAGGCCAGTCACTCCTGCAAGACCACTAGCGGTTGGTATCTCGCAAATTCTGAGCTTTTTGCGGCAATAGAATTTTCAACACTGTCTATGTTTAGGCAAAGGCGTTAATCGCCCTAAGTTCACTTGGCTGATGACGCTTTACAAAAAATCCTTATATTATGACCGGATCGAAGCTGTAGAAAAATCCACCAAAGTAGATTCAGACTCTACTTAGTCGACCTAGCCAGATTTTCAGATGGCTGCAAAAAATAAATCCTGGCAGCCTGCTAATTCCTAGCTGCACATATGAATGGGAATCAGCAAGAACGCCTCTTAGGCACCAGCGAAAGAAATCAACGAGATACCTGCGCTTCCAGCAACTCGGATGGTGGTGTTTGCGGATGCTTGCGCACTGTGGGGTAAGGACTGAATCGAGCCGCGCGAGACGACGGGCAGCGCCGCGCCATGGGCGCGTCCGACAGCCACATCGCCACCGCCCGAGCTGAACGTGGTGCAGGATCCCCCCGAAGAACTCAACATCAGACAAAGCCTTCTCCGCCGCCCTCATCCGACCGGCGCGTATCAGGAGAGAACGGGCGGACGACTGATTCCGGCGGGCCTACTCCTGACGCGGCCGCCGTGGCGCCGCCACCGGCCGTAACGGAAGCCCCCAAGCGCGCTGCTGAATCGTTGGCAGTCGACGTCGATCTGCAGTACCGGCGAGCTCGTAAGTTACAGATTCCATCGAAGAACAAAAATAAAAGAGCAGAGTTTTCACTCACCCAAAGTCGAGCGCCGGCGCCTCCGCAGCTGGAATCGCCATGAGCAGAGCCTGACCGACCACGGGCGCGCGCCACTGCCTCCGGCTCGCCGCAGTCCTCCCCCCAAATCCGAAAAGGAATCCCGTGCTAGACATAGGACCTGAGAGCGGCCGTGCTAGACGTACACGCCACCCAGCCGAAGCGAGGGCCCGTGAGCCGAAATGCAATAATGTGCGCCCTGCACTTTCTGACCGGACCGGCCCAATCGTACGACCGAACGTACCTCGGCGAGCCCACAAGGGGCGACTTAGGGGATGTATTTGCTTGTATGCACGCTTTACTGAATCTGACGTTTTCTTTTGCACAGATCACCTCGCGCAGCAGGGCCGTCGATGCGCTGCGTGCATCTGCCACTGCGTGCAGGACGGCCGCTCTCGTATGTGCATGTACCAAAGCTAAGAAGTTTATCTGCATTCAATCAGTTCAGCAATAGTTGCAAGTACACTGCTGCCTAGACCACAAAAGGCAAGTGAAAAGGTGCGGCCACCTACCAGGCCCGGCCGAACTTCCTCTTAGGTGACGCCCCAACCTCTAGTATGTGTCAATATGTGCGATGTGAGACCACCTCCCCTGCGTCTGAGCCAACAATAAGGAAAAGGTTCAGACTGAAAACTGCTTGCATCCGAATTCTGTTTGAGCTTAATGGTACTTAATTATACATGGTAGAATCAGTTGCAGATTTGATGGTTTTACAAATTCTGTGATTACCGTTGTTTCAAAAGAGGAATTTACTGGACTTGAAAACTTTGAAGTGACCTCCATCCTACATGTGTCGACCATACATGTAAGTTGACATGATGTCGCCTTTTGAGATAAAAAATACACTGATGGTCGCTAAAGTTGAGGTCAAAGCACACTACAGTCACTGGACTTCAGAATACACTTAATACGGTCATTGAATACGAGTTGAGGTGATTATACGGTCACTGGCTCACCATATTCTATATGCATGGCCCTTCGTTGACCGGTCAAATAGCCCCGTGCTCTCTCTCTCTCTGTTCGGTGGGACCTACCTGTCAGTTGGTGAAAAAAGAAATAAAAGAATAAGAACTGTGGTCGAAGAGAAGGGATTCGAACGCCGGTCAGTGACTACAATGACTAACCACTAAGACACAATACATTCAGATGGTTACATGTAGATCATTCTTTTTTTATATAATTAAGCAGCAACGCATGCACACAAGCAAGGACAGCATGCACGCGCACAACAGCATGCACATCACGCACGTACGCAACGCATGCACACCCTGATGGCTGGGGCGACGCCCAACGCATGCACGCTCGGGTGCATGGAGGTGTGCGGTGACGTCCCGTTCATTGTCCTACAGCGCCCTACGCCATTTGTTGCAGCACCTTTTTGTCGGCGTTGCTCGATGAAGGCGCCCGCGGTCTCGGCCTTAGAGCATCGGTGGAACACACACGATGGTGGGCGAGGAGAACTTCTCGGACTCGGATGGAGAGGAGACTAGACAACCGACAACAGGAGGCGCAAGAGGCAGGGTGGGAGCTAGGGCCATCGTGGCAAGGCGATGAGGTTCTTTGAGGGACGGATTCGGCAGGTGATCAAGAGTGGCCCCCGCTCGAGTGGGACTCCATGCAGGAGCGCATTGACGTCGAGCATGTCAGGGAGAGGCCATGGCGAGCAAAAGAAAAACATGAGTGTGTCGAGAGCGATGAAGGGCTTGGCCATGGCTAGGCGCGTTAGGCCTTGTACAATGGGAGATGCTTAGAGGGGTGCTTAGAAAAATAAACCGAGATTTTCTGAAGCACCGGTGCCTATTTCTACAGAAGAGACGCTTACTTAAGCGTCTACCCTGTACAAATAAGCATCGGTGCTTAAGGAAAGCCTGATTTATTTCTCTAAGCACATTCCCTAAGCACCTCCCATTGTACGGCTTGTGGGCATGGCGCGGGAGGAGGCCTATCGCCAACAAGAGGTGGCCCACCTCAACTACTCAGCTGATTCTCGTCTCCATGGAACATCACTGTCACGGCTGACTCAAGGGCCCCATCAACCAGTGAAGGCGAGACGAACAGGGGACGAGAAAGGTGAAGCCTTGACGGCCAAGGAAGGCGCGTGCCTGCCTGGTGCGTGGGACCAGGCGTCGTGAGGAGTTGCGTGTGTGGCCTGTGAGCCGCGAGTAGTTAAGAAAGGGGAGAGAGAGAGAGAGAGAGAGAGAGAGAGAGAGAGAGGAGGGTATCGAGTATTATTGTAATCTGTGAACCAAGAACGAAGCTGCTCTTCGTCCTCCTCCTAACCCGATCCCCTTTTCCCCCTTCCTTCCGTTGCTACCTCCAACCCTAGATCGAGGCCCATAACAATCACGTCCAGGCCGTATGCAGGGACGAACACACTAGCATGCATATATATACAACATACGCACGCATGCACATATTACACACTCACAGTAGAAAATCGAAGAAAGAAAAATCACAGATAACACACACTAACATGTACGCACGCACACACACAGCAAAACCAAAAAGAGAAAAAAACATGCTAACATGCGTTGTCAACAAAAAGAAACTTACACAGAGAGAAGATGTCGAAACAAAAAAAATCAAAAAAAAATTAAGATAGCTTATGTGTACTTTTAAACGATGGTCCTCGGTTTATTAACACGAAATGACGACGGCCCAAATGGTTAGCGGCGTCAGGTTTCAAGTTCGAATCTGCACTCACGCACTAAATTATTTTCCTTCATTTTGCTTTTATACTCACTGACACATGGGACCGATAGAGTAGGGACGCAACTTATGGCTGACAATGCGGTCCTAAGTGGGTCCTAAGTAGCAAATAGACAATTTGATCGGTCAGCCAGACAAAATACGATGCTATATGATGAGCCAGTGATCGTATAATCACCACAACTTGTATTAATGATCATATCGAGCATATTCTGAAGTCAGTAACCGTACGTAGTGTGCTTTCACCTCAATTTCAGTGACCACAAATGTATTTATCTTCCGGCATATCTAGGTGTGGAAGAGATGATGCACTCTACCAGATGGTGAGTACGCACCGTACCGATAGGTCGAGTTTTCCCAAATCTTTCTTCTCATTTTTATAAGAGAAAAGTATATTTTTCATCCCTCAATTCTTGACGGAGTTTAGATTTGGTCCCTCAACTCTAAAATCGGACAACTTGCACCCTTAACTTCTCAAACCGGACAAGATTCATCCCTGGTCACGGTTTTGACCGGGTTTGGTGCTGTCCCACCCTGGTTTTGACCGTTCCGACTCAAATTTGCCTACCTTTTCCAAGTCCACGTACTGTTTTCAAATTCGGTTACTTTTTTAAATACGTGAACCATTTTAAAATGTGTGTACTTTTTTTAAACCGGTGTACTTTTTTCCAAGTTCATGTACTTTTTCAAATATGCATATTTTTTAAAGTTCATTTAATTTTTTTAAATTGATGCACCTTTCATATTCGAGTACATTTTTTCTGAAAGAGTTCATGAATTTGAAAATTTTATGCGAATTTGTACGCAGATATGGACTTCTTTTGCGCAAAAATATGTGGATTTCAAAAATTATTTCAACTTGAAACAAGTACGTGAATTTCATACAAAGTTCATGGATTATAAAAGCAATACGGATTTGAAAAAAATGCAGACTTTGGAAAGCATGTGGATTTGAAATAAGTATGCGAATTTCAGAAACAATTCATGGCTTTGAAAAATACTTGGATTTGATAAAGTTACACAAACTTGGGAAAATACGGGGATTTGGAAAAAGTACGTAAATGTTAAAAAATCATGGATTTGAAAAAAGTACGCGAATTTCAGAATAGTTTGCTGATTTGAAAAAAGGTATGTTTGTTTTTAAAAAAATACGCGACCTTGAAAAAACTACGCGGAGTTGAAAAGTGTATGTGAATTTCAAAAAGTTCACGGATATAAAAAAATTACAGGAATATGAATGAGCACCGGTCAAAACCGGGGTGAGTCAACACCAAAAACCGGTCAAAACCGAGTCCAGGGACGAACCTTGTCCGGTTTCGGTAGTTGAGGGTGCAAGTTGTCCGGTTTTAAAATTGAGGGACCAAATCTAGACTTCACCAAGAGTTGAGAGACGAAAAGTATACTGGAAGTGACCAAACCTAAGTGCACTCTACCAGATGGTGAGTACGCGCCAGTGCGCCATACTGATAGATCGAGGTAAGCATGTCCATTTAGTTAATCTTTTTGGTTTCGTGCGGCACGACCTGGGTGTTCGAAGGTCGTTGAGAAACTTGGACACCCAACGTCACCACGCATCAATTTGGCCTCTTCAAACCGCTCAAAGTTTCTTCTGAAGCTGCAGTTTCAGCTCTAGCCGCGAAACCAATTCTAAGAAGCCCGGGATGGTGGTGGATGTTGCAGAGCGCCACTTCGGTCTAGCGTGGAGTACTGGCTGGCGGGATGATCGATTGATCGTAAGATTCTCTCTCAAGATGATGATTGTCACTGGTTCTATTTTTCTAAAACACTGTTATATTAATACTATGGTATCTTCAAAACGTTTCGAAGATACCATAGTATTAACCACAGTATTATCTCTGTCTAAAAAAAACCCTCAACCTCTTTTTTGAAAACTGTGGAAGCGAAAAGAACGCCGCATAGCTAGCTTCTTTCTCGTTCCCCTCTTTCCAAGTCGTAGCCGCTCTATAGTCTCTGCAGATTGTCTTCGTAGGCGGCCATGGATATTATCATCCTCCCAGGCGCTCCTCCCGCCACTCTGTGCCGGCCACCGGCCCCTGCTTCCTAGCGGCTCCGCTGTTGCCCCTCCCGCAGCTGGAAACTTCACTTCCTGTTCAACTACCTCTTCTTTTGGTATGCTAGCTTTGTACATGGTCGTTCAGCTGCTGCACCTGGTTGTTGTGCATGGCCGTTTCAATGTATGCGGCTAGCTAGCAATACGCATGTTTGTTGTAACTGCTTCAAACCACTGGCTAGGATTAACATTGCTGCATACAATTGCTTTTGCCAAACAGGGTTACAGTATTATCAATACTCTAAAATACCTTGGTATGTCAAAACTGTGGTATCATGTACCTACAGGGTAAAATATTGTGGTTTTTCAATACTTTGCTACCAAACACAGCCTAAGACGTCATTTTCACTTGCGTACATGAATGTCGAGGCTTAGATCTAATCCAACAACGAAGTGGCCAACCATAGAAAAATAGTAGACCGACAAGAGATCAGCTTAGAAAAATCCAAAGAAAGGCACTTGGGGCCGCGCAATTATACGGCAAGAAAATTGTTTCTGGACGACGCACCTACCAATTTGCTTGTTGGTGTGTGGTAAATTATAATGTGCGGTTAGTAGCAGCTACTAGCACGTTAGATATGACAACGAAGAGGGAGACGTGGCGCATTATTTTGGTTTCTGCTCTAAGCATCTTTCGTCATGCTAAGATGAGTACAAACCTCTCCCTCAAAAAAACGATGAGTACAAACCTCGTTTTGCCAATGCATGTTTTTCTACAGCTAGAGTTGATCCGTACATTTAAAATATCAGTTTTGCTAAAGCACATCTAGATGTGCCATAAGTATTGCACATCTAAGTCCTAGGTCATTGATCTTACGTTGAGATTCGTGTGGATATTTTTTTTTCCTCTCTATGCTTGATTCACTCACTTAGATATGCAATAACTAGAGCACATCTAGATATGCCCTAGACACACCTCTTTAAATATACATCAACATTACGCATACATGAAAGGCCAGTAATACGCGCCGGCCGAAGGTTCGGCCGGTCGCACCGCGTCCGTACAATTCGTGTAAGTTACAGCCGTAGGATTTGCATGTAGCCATCTCCTTCGCTAAAACTGCTTCGATAGAGAGTTATCAAAAAAAAAAATCTGCTTCGTTAGAAACAAAGGAAAAGCCATATGGCGCCCCATCGCGAGTTCTTAAGGCAGCCAGCTCGCCGGGCGTCCTCGCCGCTTGCCTCAATGCCGGTCCGCCCTCGTCACTGATGCTCGCCCTCGTAGCACCCGTCCTCGCCGGTTCTAACAGTACGTCGTCGCCCCTCGTAGCAAAATCGTGTGTCCCAACGTCTTTGTTGTTGCAGCACCTAGCCGCTCCCACCGCCGCCGTCGCCGTAGCACGTCTATCGAAGCACCACCGTACCGCCGACCACAGCTCTTAGTGTCACCGCTCGCACCTCGGTTTGAAGCTTTTTCTCACGCCCGTTGAAGCTTTTTATCCACCCCACCGTTGAAGCTTTTTCTCACACGGGTTGAAACTTTTATTCATGCCCATTGAACCTTTTTATTTTCGGTCGACGCTCGCTGCACGGGTTAGCACGAACGGCGGCCACCAATCACCACCATGTAGCAAAAAAACCTCGATGGTCGTAGCCAAAAACAACGACGGTTGCAGCAAAAATCGTCGCCACCACCCCGGGTCGCATCTCTACCATGAATGGATGTAGCAAATTTTCTCGCCGGTCGTAGCAAAAGCAGACGACGGTTGTAGCAAAAATCGTCGCCACCGCCCCGGGTCGCATCTCTGCATGAATGGATGTAGCAAATTTACTCGTGGTCGTAACAAAAGCAGACGACGGTTGCAGCAAAAATCGTCGCCACCGCCCCGGGTCGCATCTCTGCCATGAATGGATGTAGCAAATTTTCTCATCGGTCGTAGCAAAAGCAGACGACGGTTGCAGCAAATCCTTGTCTCCACCGTCGCAGGTCGTAGCTCCTCCACGAGTGGATGTAGCAAAAATTGTCGCTGGTTCCAGCTTGCCACGGCGCTAGTTCGAGCACACAACCACTACGATCGTAGCATGCAGTACCCCACCGCCACTGGAGCTTGCAGTGTCATGACGGTGTGGTCATGGCCATGGTCGCCACGATCATAGCACCGCCGACAAAACGGATGCAGCTTTGCCGAGCTGCGGTTGCAACTCCTTTTCCCATCCCATGTCGGAGTTCAGCGAGCGATTGTGAAGATGAAGGTTGAAGAAGACCTGGAGTGCGCTCCTCGCATGAGGCACTAGAGAGGACGAGAAAAAAAGAAACAGCTCGTGATGGGTCAAAGGGACTTGGTGGGCCAAGAGAGAAAAACAACCAACGCAAAAAGTGGATCGGCAGACTTGTCCCCTTGGATTGCTGTGCGATCGAGCGGCGCACGTGCGTCCGGCCGAAGCTTCGGCCGGTCCGCCGGCACGCAACGTTTTCCTACATGAAAAGCCACCCCTCTCATGTAGCTGCCTCCTGTAAGAAACATTAGGATTTCTCTGCTTCCTGTTGGCGTCATCACCGGTTCGCCTCGTTTCCGGTGGCCTTAAGGCCATGGGGACACGGTGGATCATGCCCCTTACTGGCGGGAGGGCTTCGTTTTTATATGTTTCTTCGAGTTTTGTTAGGTTTGTATCCTACTCAGGAAGGCGAGCTAGTTGCGGCTCTCTGAAGATGGAATAAGCTTCTTCCCGCCTAGCCCTCGTTCCAGTTGTGCGTCTAGCTCCTCGGTGGGCGTGTGGAGGTGCGTCTCTAGCAGATCTATTTTTGATGAATTTTCTCGGATCTGGTTGTCTTTGTCTACATTTATGTGTCTTCAGGTTGTATCCTTTGGATATATACACTATTTTTGGTGGGCAACAATTGCTATTCTAGTACGCTGGTCCTATGAGGTCTTAGCACGATAAGCTTCCGGCTGTTTGCCACAACAAGTTCTGCTCGGCTCCAGCGAGGGAGGGACGATGACAACGGCGCGTCTTCAGGCTAGATCTCGACGTAATTTTTTTTCATGGTGTTCGTTGTGCTGCCATAATTGAAGATGAAGAGATAAGAAGTTTTCCCGCAAAAATATATATATACAAAACCACCATGTATGGTCTATTTCTCATCAAACGGTAACCCCGTGATTAACATAAGTACGAGGGGCCACCGTGGCTCTCTCTGTGCCCGAAGAGGGGGATCAGGCAACAGGGGTTGCCCCCCCTCCCTCGCCTTGCCATGGCAGGGTGAGGCGCGTGGCTAAGGCGGTCACCTCGCGAGGTGTCCGGCTCCGCAACCGAGTCATCTAGATGCGGGCCATCTTTTGGAACATCCGTGGCTTTGGCCACGCGGGGCATAGGACGCAACTTAAGGAGTACATGCGTAGAGAGAACGTCGATATCGTGGGGCTGCAGGAAACTATCAAGGGGGATTTTCGTTTCCATGAGCTGCTTGCTATTGATCCGTTGGAGCACTTTGAGTGGCAACACGTTCCCGCTGTTGGTCACTCCGGTGGTTTGTTGCTTGGTCTTAATCGTGCTCTATATGAGATTATTGCCTGGGACGTTGGTTCGTTTTTCATCTCAGCTCATTTTAGAGTTAGGGCCACGCGACGCGAGTTGGTTGTCATTCAGGTCTATGGGCCGGCCGATCACTCGAGATCGGCGGAGTTCTTGGGAGAACTCCAAGCCAAAGTTAACTCCGTGACTGAGGTAGCACTTCCTGTCCTGGTGGGAGGCGATTTCAACCTGATTAGGTCGGGTGCGGACAAGAGTAACAGTAACATAAACTGGCCTCGGGTGGCTATGTTTAATGCTGCGATCGCCTCGATGGCCCTCAGGGAGGTGGCTAGAACGGGCGCTCGATTCACATGGACAGACAAGCAATTAGACCCGGTACGCTCTGTGCTGGATCGTGTGTTCATGTCTCCGGATTGGGAAATGGGTTTTCCCCTCTGCGCTCTAGGTCGCGGAGACTCGGATTGGGTCGGACCATGTACCTCTGGTGTACTCCTCGGGGGAGGATAGAGTGCGACGTAGCCCTCGTTTTTTCTTTGAAACGGCCTGGTTGGAGGTGCCAGGCTTCGAGGAGCTCTTCAGGGAGAAGTGGAGGGTGTGCGTGAGTCAAGTGGGGTCCCAGCGTGGCCCGATGGAGTTCTGGAACACTGTCGGAGGACGACTCAAGGCAAGTCTCAAGGGATGGGGCGCTAACCTTGGGAGGTCCGACAAAGCACACAGAGCCGCCATCCTAGCGGAGATCGCAACGATTGATTCCCAGGCTGATATTCGGGACCTTTTGGAGACGGAATGGGCCCATCGATACGACCTGGAAAGTCAGGTCGAAGCGTCGTTACGAGTAGAGGAAGAATATTGGCGTCGCCGTAGTGGCTTGAAATGGATCCTCAAAGGGGATTCTAATACCAAGTATTTCCAAGCCTACGCTAATGGCCGACGTCGTAAATGTTCTATCCTAAGGTTGCAATCGGAGCAGGGGCTTCTGTTGCGACAAGAGGACATCTCTCGGCATATTTACGAGTTCTACATTAAGTTGATGGGGACGTGCGAGGACCAGAGGGCGGGTCTGAATGCGGATGTGTGGGAAGCAGGGCAACGGGTGCTGGACTGCGAGAACGAGGGGCTGGGGCTAGCATTCCTTCCCGAAGAAATCGATGCCGCGCTGATGGGTATGAAGGCGGACACGGCCCCCGGCCCGGACGGGTGGCCGGTGGCAATGTTTAAACGGTTCTGGCCCTTACTTAGGGGCCCGATTTTCGAGATCTGCAACGGGTTTATGCGCGGGTTGGTAGATATATCGCGCCTTAACTTTAGAGTGTTACCGCTCATACCAAAGGTTCAAGGGGCCGACGATATTAGGCAATTCCGCCCCATTGCGCTCATCAACGTTCCGTTTAAAATTTGTGCCAAAGCGTGTGCGACTAGGTTAGTTCCGATAGCTCATCGTGTGATCCATTGCAACCAATCCGCGTTCATCCGTGGTCGCAATATTCTTGAGGGCCCTCTGGCCCTTCAGGAGATTATACACGAACTCAAACGCACCAAGGAACCGGCGGTGCTGTTAAAGCTAGACTTCGAAAAGGCTTACGATCGGGTTAATTGGAATTTCCTCCGCCAGGTGCTACTCAGCCAGGGTTTCTCCGCTGTTTGGGTGCACCGCGTCATGCAGTTGGTCTCGGGAGGACAAACCGCTATTTCGGTGAACGGAGAAGTAGGGCACTTCTTCCGGAACAAGCGAGGCCTCAGGCAAGGGGATCCGTTTTCCCCCCTCCTGTTCAACTTTGTAGTCGATGCGCTGTCCTCAATGCTGAGCAAAGCGGCGGAGGCTGGTCATATCAAAGGGTTGGTAGGACATCTCATTCCAGGGGGAGTGACCCACTTGCAGTATGCGGATGACACGCTACTGCTGTTTCGTCCGGACCTACATAGCATTGCTGCGGTCAAGGCGATTCTTCTTAGTTTTGAGCTCATGTCGGGCCTCAAAATTAACTTCCACAAATGTGAGGTGCTCTCGATGGGGATCGAGGCCGAGGAGGGAGGGCGCATTGCGGATTTGCTCAACTGCAAAGTGGGCAAATTCCCGTTCACTTATCTGGGCCTCCCGGTAGACACCAAACGACCCACGATAGAGGATTGGGAGCCTCTATGCGCCAAAGTGAGGACTAGGGTCTGTCCTTGGCGGGGCAATTTTTTGTCGAAAGCGGCAAGGCTAGTGCTCACAAATTCCAGCCTGTCTTCTTTGCCGATGTTTGCCATGGGGCTGTTTTTGCTTGCAGAAGGGGTCCATGCCAAGTTTGACACGCCGCGAGCCAAGTTCTTTTGGGAAGGAACTGGCCCGCACCACAAATACCACATGGTTAAATGGGCCTGGGTGTGCCGGCCCAAGGACTTGGGCGGTCTCGGGATCACCAATTCCAAATGGCTTAACATCGCGCTGATGTGCAAATGGATTTGGAAAATCACCCAGGGGGCCTCCGGGTTGTGGGTCGATCTCCTACGGGCCAAATATTTTCCTAACGGGAATTTTTTTGAAGGAAGGGCAAGGGGCTCACCATTTTGGAATGATCTTCAGTTGATCAAACCAGCTTTTGCCATGGGGGCAAAATTTGCGGTTGGGAACGACAGATCCGCGCATTTTTGGACTGACCTTTGGATAGGTACTCAACCCCTTTGGATAGAATTCCGGGAGTTGTACGATATTGCCGTTGACACCGCGCTATCGGTGGCGGATGCGCTTGCCGCGACGCCACCTGAGATTCAGTTCAAACGGGAACTCAACGGACCCGAGCAGGCAAGCCTCGCGGCCTTGAGGCAATTAATCGAACTGGTGGGTCTTTCGGATCAACCTGACACGGTGAGTTGGGCGCTCACTAACTCGGGGAAATTCTCGGTGAACTCCTTATACCGCAAGTTGTGTCGAGGGCCGACACAGCCTGTGATTGCAGGATTATGGAAAGCGCGGATGCCTTTGAAGATTAAACTTTTCATATGGCAACTGTTTCACGATAGGCTTCCCACCTCCTTGAACGTAGCCAAACGTAATGGGCCGGCCACGGGTCCGTGTGCGTTATGTGGGGAACCAGAGGATGCCAATCATGTGTTTTTTCGGTGCCCGTTAGCAAGGTTTGCGTGGAGTGATGTCCGCACCGCGGCAGGTGTCCTTTGGGACCCGCGCTCGGCTACTGAGCTTTTCAACCTCCTTGATGCGATTAAGGGCCCAGCATATCGGGTTATGTGGAGTTGTGTTGGGGCACTTCTCTGGGCCTTATGGCTAACTAGGAACAAGTTTACTATAGAAGGGTGCTTCCCAAATCATCCGGCTAATATCATCTTCAAATGCAACCTTCTATTGCAGTAGTGGAGTCCGTTGGGAAGGCGCAAGGATGCTGAGCTAATCAAGACCGCCCAACAACGACTGGTGCAAGTGTATGCGATGGCTAGGGAGTCATGACTTCAGTTCTTTTGTTGCTTGACGAGCCTGCGTGCTCTGTACGGGCTCTGCCCTGTAATCTCGTTTGACGGCTTGTTTTTAGTCTCATCTGAACTTTGGTGCTCAAGCCGGCAGGGCTTTTGGTGTTGTATTAAGACTTGGTTTGTGGTACGCTGCCGTTGGGGCTTTATTAATTTAAAGCCGGACGCATCTGGCGTCTTCGTTCTAAAAAAAACATAAATACAAAAGATTAAGCGGTTTTTCGTACATCTGTCCAAACAACCATATTTTTTCCATCTTGAAAAGAAAGGCAAATGGCCACATGGAACCTGTGGATGTGTCGATGGCCTTCATTAAATATTCACGTGGAGAAATGAGCATCTTACCAACCATGTTCGAAAAGGTTCAAAAACTTGGGCGGTAATACAAATACTCTCTTGCCCTCTCCGCATGTTTCACAATGCACTTTGTAGCCTTGTAGGTGTACACGTGCTATACATATATTCCCTTCAAAAAAAATGTTGGTGCTATACTAAAATTTGGGTAGCAGTCATACACTGATTAAAATTTTGGGCCGGCCACGCTCAAGCTGGACGTTTCAGCCTTTCAGCTTCACTATATATTTTGGCCTCCTGCCCATAGCGCATGCACTTGAGTATACCACCGGGCAATATGAAAGGGGCAATGGAGGGAGAAGCGAACCCTGAGCTGAAACTCGAAGGCAACGTACCAGCCCGGTATGTCATGCCGCAGCAGGACCGCCCGTCCGCTGCCGCAGGTGTTGCGCCTATCCCCGTCATCGACCTCGGCCGCCTTTCCAGGCCTGACACCGATGGTGGTGCCGTCGAGGAGGTAGCGAAACTCCGGTGGGCGCTCGAGACCTGGGGCTTCTTCATGGTGATCTTTCTTTCACCAAAAGAAAATTAGTAATCTTTCTAGGAACAGTGCATTCTTAGGGGACTAATTTTTTGTCAAACGGTATAAGTTAGATTTTATTTGCATATCTTGTTAATTGCTCACATGCTTCCTGGTCCAGCTTTTGAAAGATTTTAACGGTGTCTTGTGGATGAGCTCATCGTGACAGTTGAACTTGGGTAACTTGAGCCATAGCTCCGGCTGACCTGATACCAGGCAAAACCAATTAAATTTTCTACCCACCTTAAACAGTGGGGACAATTGGATATTTACTAGTGTGCACATGCTGTTACTCTATACACAAGGAAAACACAATTGTTTAACATATAACAATATAATGTATAGTTGCTTTTTGGCCCTTATTTGTTATTTTGTTTTTACACATGGCATAACAAAACTACCCATGGATGATTTTTTGAAGGGCTCCTTTGATACAATGGAATTTCGTAGGATTTTTGGAGGATTTGGATCCATAGGATTTTTTTCTTGTGATGGTCGTTTGATTCGTAGGATTGAAATCCTTAGGGATTTTCCCTCCGGATTCATTTGTACTACATTTTGGAGGAAAAAAATTCATCCACTCAAACCTTTTTGTTGAATTCATTTGTTTTTCCTGTGCTATCAAACACTCTTCCAAATTCTGTAGGGTACAAAAGGACATGACGGTCTATTTCTACATTTTCCTATTCCCGCATTTTGAGAACCATGCGAATCAAAGACGCCCTAATTTCTTTGAAATTACAAAACACACATTATTGGTTACACCACATGATATGACGTATACTTGCGTTGGTCTATTGCTGTGCAACTACGTGACGGACCTAAAGTTACTATCACGGGCTCCCTTGGTTTAGTGAGCTAACTAGAATCTAAATAGTCTAAAGCAAAATATTTCTTAGGTTTGCCTCAAGGCCACCATCGGTACCATGCACGAACCAAATCTGTTTCCAGTTACCCATAAGTCATAAAATTCGAATAAATTTATACTTGTATTCATCGACATGTTACTTAACCTAGCGATGTTCCATACATAGAACAATTCACTTGTTTGTCATTTAGAGAAAATACAATGAAACAATTTTGAGCCCAAGATTCAAATTTTGAGACTTCTATTTTGAACCCTATTTTTACCTCTCTTTTTTTTACTTCTGTGTGCAGGATTTAAATCGTTGTATTATTTTCTAAAACATTTCATTGCCATAAACACTTCCAATCTACACATCTGATATTCTTCACATTTTTTTGGAATTAGGTTTTAATTATCTGAAGTAGTTTTGGCTCACTGAGAGCCATGGTGCCCCAAAGCCAAAAAAACCACTATGCACCTTGTATTCTGAACCCAATTATTGATATATTCGGTTTTTCTAATCCTTTTATTTTGTACATGCAATATTTGTTATTAATTATTTCCAACTTATTTTGTCCTAGATTACTAACCATGGTATCGAGGCCTCTCTTATGGATGCGATGATGAATGCATCCAAGGAGTTCTTCGGGCAGCCTATTGAAGAGAAGCAAAAATACAACAACATAATTGATGGCAAGCGTTTTCGTCTTGAAGGGTACAGAAGTGAGCTGCTGCAATCTGAAGGCCAGACCCTCGATTGGTCCTGCCGTTTATCTCTGCAAGTAGAACCGGAAGAGGAGAGAAGTTTCCACCTTTGGCCCAAGTATCCCAAATCTTTGAGGCAAGTAATCTGGTTATCCATAGCTCACTAATAAGTAGAAGGAAATAAAACCATTATTATCTAATCATCCAGATAGCTAAATAATAAGATTGTTGAGCCAATGCATTCACACACACACACACACACACAAAATTTCATATAATAATTATTTTGTGCGTAGAAAATAATGTGGTAAAGATGTTTGTACCTGTAGGTATTAACAATAAGAGTGATAAAAGTGAATGTATTTTAGCCACTTACTAAAATCAAAGACTGTTAAAAGCAATAAATGGCTCAAAATTTTAGTCCCTTTGGACTTAGGCATCTGGTGGTAAAAGTGACATTTGGACCATCAATTAGGAAAATCAGCCATCAACTCATGCCAGCGCACGGGCTAGTTATTTTATAAAAAATTATACATGGCAGAAGTATAATATTATAGAATCTGATTTAAAAATATCTATTGACTATTTGTGTGAGAAAATTTTGGTTACTACTATTACAATCCTTTTTATGTCTGCATTGAGTGCTTTAGGATAGTCTTTTTTAGGGAGACTAGTTTAATAGTGTTGATAAATATAAGGCGACTCTCTTTGTTGTGGGTTGAGGATTCCCTTTTTGGTACATGGTTTTTTACTTATTTTCTAACTAGAGCTGGGTATGTTTGTTAAAAGTACGTGAAAGGGTAGGACTCTCTTTTCTTACGTCTGCTTTAGTTTTCTTTTGTACGTGATTGTTTTTCTTAATTGGGCCAAAATATATGGTATAGGTACAAACTTAATGCCTTATCTGGTTTGGCATCATAAATACTAACTCAAGTTATATTCCAACTAAAAGGGTGGAACGGGACAGCTATTATATACCATGATTTATGTTTTAATCACAACCATTGATTATTAGATCTAACGTCCGAATTAATTTGAATGATGTGGACTGATGAGGAGCTTAGTATGAAGCCTCAAATTAGTATGGAGTATATATAAAGATGTGGTTCCTTCAGATAGAAAATATTGGGAAGCAGATAGTGAAAGATAAATTTGTAGTACCAATTTGATGTTTTTTTTTGGATCTGCTCGTCTTTCGTCGGCATTCGCGTGTCTTCAGATTGGATCCTTCCGATCTACACTACTCTTCATCGGCATCGGTTACTATTCTGGTGCGCTGGTCCTATGGGGCCTTAGCACGACGACTTCCTGAGTATCAATTTGATATTGATGATGAATTTTTCACACTAATGGTCATGTACATAACATTGCAGTTGCAAAGATTCTAGAGACTCGAATAGACAATCAGAGGGAATATTAGCATATCCATTTCTAATTTTGAAGGGCTCAAGTTCTAAGTGGGTATTTTAACAACATTTTGGACTACCTGCTAATGGCGAGAGAACATACGAATCTACACCAGAATATACAGAACACACGAGCAATAACCATTAACCAGCATTTAGCAAAACAAATATTTGCTCAAGCATCAAAATATTTGTGATAAACGAAGTAATAGTATGTAAGCATGACCAATGAACATGGGGCTTTGAACGAGGTACAGAGCAGAGACTGGCAAATTAAATTGGGCCCTGCATGAGGTGGGGAGTGAGAGGATGGGAGGGGTGGCGGCCTTGATTTGGTGAGAAGGCTTAGCTTGAGAGAACTATGGGACCTTTACATCAGTGATAGCTTAGAGATAATTTCTCAGTTAGCCAAGTGAGTGGTATTCTAGATTTCCCTATATTCTACCCACACTATTAACAAATTTGACATGAGACTACCCTAAGCAGGAAGCAATAGTTCCATGTGAAACATTTGTGAAACAACATATAGAAACTGAAAGAGTATGCTAATGTTTCTGTTGAATATTTGAACTTGACTTTTCCAGATCATTTCTACAGGGATGTGCTACTTCACTACGCGTCAGGAACCAAGATAATAAAAGATTGTATCATGCGAGCCCTGGCAAATCTTCTAGAGCTCGATGAGGATTACTTCATCAATAGGACCACAACCAGGGCCCGAGCTTTAGCTAGGCTAGGCTACTACCCTTCATGTTCGAGGCCTGACCTTGTTTTGGGCTTCAAGCCTCACTATGATGGTGGCGCCCTTTCAATCCTTTTCGTCGAAGAGAACGTCGGTGGCTTGCAAGTTCTGAGAAATGGAAAATGGTACAATGTTCTAGCCAAGCCTTATACATTGTTGATCAACATAGCAGAGTGCATTGAGGTAGGCACCTACAAATACAAGCTACTTCATCTACTCCCTCTATGTCAAACACTTCAGATTATGGGTCTTGGATTTATGTCATCTTACTTCACAATCTGAATTAATGTTCCAAGGAGTAATCAACAGTAAAACAAAAAGCCACACCCCTTATTTTGGGCTTCTTTTGCTAACATGGTTTTGATTGATTGGTTATATGGCTCAATAGAACTGATAAATGCTTTGCTTATTTTGTCCAAATTTTTTCAGAATGTGAATTATTGAGAAACGAAGGGTGTATTAATAAATATGGAAGAATTTGATTAATTGAATATCCTAGTGTGGCCTCTGAGTCGTCACAAAATTGCATTTAATTTTTTTTTCACGCAGATAATGAGTAATGGCATCTTCAAGAGCCCACCACATAGGGTCTTGACAAATGCAGAGAAGGAAAGGACCTCAGTAGCTATATTCTATGGCGTGGATGTGGAAACGGTGGTTGAACCAGCACCTGGTTTGTTGGATGAGAAGCGACTGGCAAGATTCAAGAAAATAAAGGCCGAGGATTACTATGGTACTGTCTTTGGGCATTTCCGCCAAGGAAAAAGGCTTATCGACACCCTGATAATTTAAGCAAAGCATTTTATGTTAGATTTGATCCAAGTTTTAATAATGGTTACCTATAAATGGAATTAAGAGACGGTTTCTCTTATGTGAGGATGGATTTTCCTATCACCGTTGTAAAGTTCCGACTAGCTCTTGGACCAATGCAACAACCATGAACCCTGCAGGGTTATCCCAATGATGGTTTGGCTTAAATCTTTAAGAACTATGTAATAAACTATATTATATGCTACTTTTGATATTGTAATTTGACAAGATATATCAATTCGCTGCATGGATAGCCCAGTCTTGGCATCTTCCTTTGGCCCTTATTGGTTTTAATATTTCTGCTCAAAAAAGAGAGAGGGAGAGTACAAAAGTTGACATGTATAATTTTTACCGGCCGACAAAATAACTAATATGTTGTGTAGGTGGAGCATGGCCGTGTCGGCAGCTCCCCATTGGCATCAATCAATCTCTAAGTAAAAAACAGCGCATATGAATCAATCTCTAAGTAATCATTCATTCATTCAAGGAGAGGAGGAGAGACTTGAGACGATAAGTCCACGAGATGGCTAGCACTACTACAAATACCATGACTGGCAACAGGAATTAATCTTGGTAGATAAACAGATATGAACTAAAAACTAGGCGACCGGTTGAGCCGAGATCTCGATCTCTAAGCAATGGTGGTTGCAGCGGCGAGGCCGGCATTGCTGGAGCCGCGGCGGCACTGGTTGAGCAAGTCGAGGTAGAACTGGCACCGGCTGATGTCGCTCTGGGAGTGGTTGAGGCACTGCACGCACCAAACAATTCAACCAAACAATCAACTGAAACTCTTGCTGTCATCATACAGATAGATACAGATAGATACCAGAAGAAAGATGGGTACCTACGTCGGCGAAGGCCTTGTTGTGGGCGCCGCACGAGTCGAGGGACGAATCGGCGGCGACGGCCTGGGGTTCCGAGGAGACGACCTGGATGGTGCGGGGCCCGGCGAAGAACTCGACGAACCTGTGGCCCATGGCGTTGCCGGCGCCCCAGGTGATGCCTGCAATGCAAGCACGTACGTCAGAACACCAGAATCCGTTCTCTATCCATCTCCATCAATCCTGGTGTAGACGAATGCGGACGACTACAAAAATCAAACGAACCGTCGACGATGTTGTACGCCAGGGCCGACATGACGTTGTTGTGGCCGCCGGCGGATGCCGTTACAGTAGCCGGGGCCTTGGGTGCCGGCTTGGTGGGCGGGGTCCTAACGCGAGGCGCGGACCGGAAACCCCCTCCTCCTCCTCCTCCTCCTCCTCCTCCTCTGCGTCCCATGGCCGGCCGGCGATGCGAGGCGGTGCGGTTGGCCGGAGAGGTCAGATTAGATTTTAGATGGATTGACGCTCTTGGTTGGTAGCCGGTGACGGTGACGAATCTGAATCGATCCCGAGAAAACCGTTGATGGATCCATCCGTTTCTATCTTCGTTTTTGGGAAATGATAAGTACTTGACCGTAAGGTACGAGCACATGTTAAATCGAACGGTTTGTCTAATTCACATCTACGTAGATGTTTTCTAAAGATGTCACATCTACTTTTAAATCAAAGGGTTTTTTTATGGCAATTCTACTAATAAAAGGATAGCAATTCTACTACTCACTGTAAGGTACAAGCACATGCAAATTAAACGTTTTCGATGGCAATCCTATTGACACAACTAGAAGATACTCCGCGCGTTGCTGCAGGAATTCTTGACAAATTTTAGAGACTTGATGGATTAAGAATGAAAATTAATTTAATAATGTAATTGGTGTAGTCGTGGCAATATACTCACTCCGTCACAAAATAAATGTTTCAACTTTAATACTACTTTGTACTAATAATATTTATTTTGGTACGAAGGAAGTATGAAATAATATGTTATTCAGTTTTGCTAAAGCACATCTAGATGTGTCATAAGTATCGTACATCTAAGTTTTATGCCATTGATCTTACGTCGAGATTCGTGTGGATATTTTCTTTTTCTTTTTCTTTTTCTCTTTATGTTTGATTCACTCATTTAGATGTGCAATAACTAGAGTACATCTAGATGTGCCCTAAACACATCCTATGTTATTAATATTGCACATTTAATTTATTTCCATGGAGAACTTCGCTTGAGATTAAACAGAAGCACTGAAGTGTAGAAGCAACTCTGCATCCCACGATCGCACGT
Source organism: Triticum urartu (assembly GCF_056163025.1). NCBI lineage: Eukaryota > Viridiplantae > Streptophyta > Magnoliopsida > Poales > Poaceae > Triticum > Triticum urartu. The sequence goes on from NC_141877.1 coordinate 6,755,118, forward strand.
CCCACGCCTGGTCTCCCCAGCCCCTCGCTTCCGATCACATCTCTCGCCTGTATGGTCTCGCCGCTCTGCCCTCTCGATCCGCCGCCGTGAAGCCTGTATGGTCGCCATCTAGCCTCCACGGTCTCCCTTCTCCTCTCTGAAGGCAGGCCCTCCTCGGTGTGATGAGTAGTCCGCGGTGCTGCCGCCCCCTGCACGAGAGTGGCCGCGGCGTCGGCCACACCAGCACTCTCGTCGGGGCCGCACTTCGTGTACCGTACCTGGCTGGCCGGGAGGAGTGTGCTGCTCGCCATGGTCTTGTCCACGTCGTAAGTCGTAATAGCTGATTGCGAAGTTGGTGACCTTCGTGGCCTCCTCCTCCTCCTCCTTGACTGCGCGGAAGAAACAACTTTAGCAGTAGGCTAGGCTACCCGGTCGAGCTCTCCCAGCGGTCAAACGAGCCAAGCGCAAAAGTGACGAGAGAATGCATGCTCTGCAATGACGTGCACCGCCACTGTGTACCTTGCAGGGTTCTTGCTAGGAATCTGAAGATAGCGTGTTGTACACCTGCAGGTAATTTGCTTTTATTGGATTGTGGGATGAGAGGCCAACAGTACTTGTGTAATGGTGCAGCTTAAATGTTTGAAGGAAGACTTGGTTTGATGCCTCTACGCTAGCTGAATATATTTTTAATCCGTCTATCGAATAATTACATCCTACTTGGAGGTAGCAGGGACGTGTCATATGTTTTTGGGATCCAGGTAATATTTAGCTTACCTGCTAGACCACATTACTTCCAAAATATTTACCTACCATGACAGGAAAATCTATTGGATCTAGCACTGCATTGTAGACTCAACATATCTAGCTCAGACCCATCATCCTCTCATTCCGTGTTATGTATGCTTTTCTTTTGAAGTTTTCATCAACCTCGCTTTCTTTATTCAGATCAAGGTGGTTGTATATACATCCAAATTCAGATCACACAGTGCCTTACAAGGTGGGAATCAGCAGGGCAAGGGAAGAATTCTGGGAGGTAATTTTGATTATCCCATAATGGGGACCATGATAGATGTTGGCTAATTGTGTTTTGAAGAATATCAGTTTCATGTTCTCTTGGTGTTTTTGGATTTGCCTCAATGTCATCCAGATTGATTTCATATACCAAAATCTTAATCCAACTCCTTTCTGGACATAAGTTTATATGCACATGCTACATAGTTTTGATGTATATATGTCTCTTCCTCTGAGTAGTATGCTCCAGTTTTTGTTTCTTGATGTATATTGCCACTTGAATAACACTCAGTTTCTCTAAATAAATTTGTACTCTACACCTCTCTCTCTCTCTCTCTCTCTCTCTCTCTCTCTCTCTCTGCGGTGGAAAATCTATCATACATGGCAATAAGATGAAATCAGTTTTTAATTTGAGATGTCCTTTAAAAAACCCATGGAGAAACCAGATGAATTGACAGTCAGCCTGCATCAATATAGCGAATCGACCGGAGTTGCCTTCTTGGGACGATGCATTTGCATTGAAGCAGTGTTGTTGGTCTGATCCCGGCGGTCAGCACCGCCCTCCCATCCGGTCACATTGCGTGACATCAATACAGGTCTGCAGCTCTGGGCCGGCATGAATGTGGTGCGGTAAGCTGCGCATCTGTTGGAGAGATAGAGCATGTATGTTTATTTGTATTTTTCTTACTTAGTAGGTGGATTTGTTCCAGTGATTCTGCGGCCGCCGACGAGGTGAGGTTTTTCCATCAAATGATTTTACAGTCTGTTTGGTGTGACCACTGCTACTAGGTGCAGAGTAAGGACTAGGACAAGCATCAGTCATGTGAATTGTTAATCAATCTGGTTTTGCAAGTCGTTGAGTCGTAGTAGCTATGTAGGATTCCTAATGAATACTACCATGAATCATGTTCTGTCGTTAAGGAGAACCTTTTCTAAATGTATTCCAGACTGCTGAGCCTCTTCTATTTTTTTCCTTTTGGCATGGACAAGGATTCGCCTTGAATACTGTTATGTAGAGTACATCTCTGTAGTAGTTCTTTTTTTTTACAACAGAGTACATGTCTATAGTTAGCGTGGAACGATAACTCATCTGTCATTTGCACTTGCTGTTTCATATGCTTTTATCAATAGTAAAGCTTCTGGGATTACAATTATAGTGGTTTACTTGGAGCTATTTAGTTGGAAGAAAACATAGATTGAAGATGGATATATCAGATGCACCTGCTTGATAGGATTCTTATTTAGTTATGTGCAGGCAGTGATGCTTCCTTTGATGTGGATATGTGTATTTTTTTTAATATTTTCTTACTTGCTACTTGCTTGTCTATCAGGCTACTTTGGTAAATTTTAGAGAGAAAATTGTTTTTGAACAAGACTATCAAGGAAGCATCATGGCAAAGATATATGTTGCATTACTACAGTTGAGATAATTTGATTTGATTATAATATGTCAAGCTTCAGAAACTTCACTATGTACGTTGGTTTGGTGGTTTGATATTTGTCACACTATAGTGATAAGCAACATACGACACATAAATTCTTGATTTTTTTTCTGACTCAAGATCTCTACACCTAAATTTATTGTTTTCTGGCACTGTGCGGACATTTTTCTCTTGGTGACCAATATCCCTCAAGCTATACGAGATTTGATTAACAACATAGGGATACTTTTTTTAACTCGTGATGATAAGTATGTATATCTAGAATTCAAGTTTGAGTCACATGTACTTGGTTTAGTAGTACTCTTTCCGTTCAAAATAAACGTCGGGTTTTAGTTCAAATTTAAACCGACACTTATTTTGAAACGGAGGGAGTACATTGTATAGGGAAGAAGGTATCATACTATTTCGTGGGGTGAGCGCTTTAAGCAGGAGGGGTTGTCAGGGCTTCAAGTGGGTTAGTAGATAACAGCGAGCAACTAGCAAGGTTGGATCAACGTTGGAGGCGAATAACAATGATGAGCGATGTTTAAATTTATGTTCCGTGGCAACGCACGGGCACTCAGCTAGTTTGTGATAAAAGGATCTCCACATATCGAAGATGGCTGTAGGTAGGGCTCTAATAAGGACAGAAGGCACAGTTGAGGAGACAATAGTTATGACACACAACGGGAACATAAAAAAAACATTACCAACAGTAGTGAAAATAACCTTCTATTTGTATATTCCCTCAAAAAAAACCTGCTATTTGTATAAATATGTTACTTGGTACTAAATAGAACAATAAATTTTGTCACGACCAATAAGCCTACATCAAGGCAGCCAATGTGATCACATATATCAAGTGTATGGCTTGGACACAATAAATGGCGACCTTTGCATGTTTAGGCGTCAGTTACCAGTGCCATTGCATGCATGCATGCATGAGCTTGGTACTGCGGTTCCCTAGTGTATATCTGATGGCTATCGTAGACTAGTCTAGTAGTACACGGCTAAAATAATTAGGATGATGTGGCTCAAGGAGAAGCTAGAGAATTCCTAGTAGTGGGGGCTAACTATTTAGATACAGTAGATGATGACAAGTTAGTTGACAATACACGGCAATTTTCTCTCCCAAAGGTGTTTATAGGGGTATGGTGTGCATATGTGTGTTCATATAACTGAGTGTATGTGCATATATATGAGCATGTACGTATATACTGTATTAAAAAAATGTTTGATTTATCATGTGCTATCAGATTCCTTGTTTTTCGTCCCGTTTCTATCTCTGTTTTTATGGTAATATGTGTTTTATTTATATCTCTGTTCCGCCATGTCATTCTTGCTTGAGTAGACGGGTTTCTAAATCCATCCTCAACCATGAATCGATCGCCTCATTGGGGAAGAATCTAAAACTTCTTTATTCATCGTCGTCATCGCCACCGCCGAAGCCAAGACGATGGATGACCCATAAACCTAAACTACTAAGGTCTAACCTAAAGCTACACGACTCACACTCATAGATCCGGCGACTCCCTCACCACCGATGACCGAGGTCGTTGGTGGAGGGGAGCCGCCGGAGGAAGGCGTCGGGAGGAACTCGTTGGCGGCAACTAGGGTTTTAGTCGCCTCCCATGGGGAAAAATGACTCGCGTTCATGTTTCTATCTTTGTTTCTTGGCATTTTTTTATGGTAATACGTGTCTCATTCATAGCATAAAGATTAAAGTACAAGTCACATAAGGACCGACATGACAAAACTAAAAAGATAGTAGAACATCTCTAAGCTTGACACCAATGTCCGTCACCTGCCTCCGGCCCCACCACAGCAGCCACCGAAGAAAAGATTTACGGATCACCTCCTCACCCCGAGCTCGATGCGGCTCCATCACTCATATGCAACTTTGTGGACCTCCAAGGTGGCTCACCATAAGTGAAGCCATTGTCATTGAACGAATCAAACCGGGACAACATCCCGGACGCGCCATCGAACTCTAGATCCCCACCACGACTAAGACAATATATTATTGCAAACCATCTTTGCTGGCTTAACACAACTCATGCCATGAGTAAGAATTGTGTGTATAACATACTATGAAAGAGCCTCCCTCCCAACACATGCCCAAATTTTCTCAGACAATTTTCCCTTGGATCCTCCCATTAATGTGATCGAAAGTAGAACTTATCTAACCTACCGTTGTGGGTAGCCTCAGATATCTTTCAGAAAAGGCCTCAACAATTCCAAGCCGTTATTTCAACTCCGCTCTTGACGGGGGCGAAATATTACGACTGAAAAAATATCGAGCTCTTCTCCCAGTTTACCATCCGACCGGAGCAGTCGGCATATATCCGGAGATTTTTGTTCAAATGTCAACACTTTATATTTTTGCACCGAGAAATATCATACCATCATGGCATCATCTAAGAAAAGGAGATGATTAACTCACCGTAATTGGGTACTCACCCGAGTACCATTTATACCTAGCTGACACCATAGTTATTCAGAAGTGAAGGAGATGATTAACTCACCGTGATTGGGTACTCACCCGAGTACCATTTATACCTAACTGACACCATAGTTATTCAGAAGTGAAGTAAGGCCCCGAGCGCAAGTGAGAAATAAATACTGGGGCATTGGGTCTCCCTATCAGAGTCCTCCCGGCGGAGTAAAGATATGTAAACGTTCTCCATTAACGTTAACCGTAAACCTCCCGACGGAGTAAAGACATGTAAACGTTCTCCATTAACGTTAACCGTAAACCTCCCGACGGAGTAAAGACATGTAAACGTTCTCCATTAACGTTAACCGTAAACCTGACAGAGGAGGCACACTTCATGATCACCCGGGTAATACTTTCGGTGAAACCCAATTTATACAACATTGTCTCCAAATAGTGCCGCTCGACCCTATCAGTCTTCAACATGTCGAGTTTAACTGCACAAAACGTCCTTTTGCATTTCTTCTTCTTCTGAAGGGCATGTATACTCTCGTATGCCACCAAGACATTATCTGTGATTAAATGCAAAGGAGCCAAGGCACTTTTTCCTCGCTAATGACCTCATCAAGTATCCCCCTAAAATGGTTTCTTGTAGCCTTGTTGAATCGAATACAAGGCAATGGGTGATTAAAGTAATTGCCGTTCCGTTAAGTCCCAATGGCAGTACTCCACCATTCACAAACCCCACAGCAAGGCCGCCACTGAGTCATCCCAAAGAATATCCCGGTGTGTCTGATAAAAACTAGCAGTAAATCCATCCACACCAGGAGTCTTCGATCATCCATTGCTTCTGGTACCCGAGGCGTGAGAAAATTGAGAAGATCATCCATCGGCCTATGCCCTTGCGTAGTATACAAAGCCTGATCCATCAGAGGTGAAATATGTTCACTTGATAGATGCGCCCTATCTACGTGGACCAACATATATCACTTGTTCATGTATGTATGCACACTTGTTGGTCATATATTGTACATATGTGCGTGCATCACACGTGCGATGGATCAATACACGCTACCGGCCTACGCAAACCAAATAGTGCAAGATAGATATTCTCCATGCAAACTTGCGCTCTTGGCAATTGCCTCCCACTTCCACTTGCAACCGGTTTAGAACGCGACATAGCCTCGACAACAACATTTGCCCGTCGGTCATCTTCGTCTTTGGGAAACATAACAACGACAACCATCCCATTCTATTGTTAGAACCTTTATTTCGGACTTGAAGTCATGGACATACTGGACCCAAAGTAAAGGCAGCCGCTAATGTCTTGGTTGGCGAAACCACATCTCCTCATACGCTACTGCAATGATGCAGAAATCAAATTGACTCTCATCCATTGGTTCATCGATCGACCCATGGCAAAACCAAAGAGCATGAACAAATTTGTTCTTCGATCCATTGAGCTAATGGAGACAAGATACAAATGTTTTACGAAGACAGACATATCCGTCTCATTCTCTCTCTGACTCTTGACTATCTATCTATCTCATTTGTTGTTGACTCTACTCTTCAAGGACGGCTGACTGGCTGGCTGATAAGTCGACGAGCTAGATCTCGAGATCTTAGGGTTTAGGCGATGGTGGAGGCCTCTCCTGCTCCTGCACCTCCTCCGCGGCGGCACTGGTAGAGGAGGTCGAAGTAGTTCTGGCACCGGCTGATGTCGCTCGCGTTCGTGTAGATGCACTGCACATCAATCCACGTACAATTAGATTTAGATCGATCATGGCAAAAACTGGTCCAATTCCTTGCAAAAAATGAACGCACGTACATTGGTGAAGTCCTGGTTGTGGATGCCGCACGCGTCGGCGTCGGCGTGGGCGTGGGCGGGAGAGGCGGGCGCCGGCTCCTCTCTGCGCCCGCCCAATAAGGAGCGCGCCATGCTCATCCCGACGGCAAATCCGAACCCTGGCCGACAAATCAAATGATCAAATCATCACCTCCATCGCATCGATCGTCACCCGGACTGAGAATTTCGGTTCACCGACGTACCGTCGTTAACGGATCCGAGGAAGGAGCTCTGGGCCGGGGCCGGCGCCGGCGCAGAAGATTTCTTGTCCGGCGCGGACGAGTTCTTGGCCGGCGCCGAAGCGGACGCTGGCTTGGCCGCCGGCTTGGGTGCCGGGGCTGCGGGAACCGCCGCCTCCTCCTGCACGCATGCGAATTTCATTGCATTGATCAAGCGGCCGAGAGTAAAAATTTAGTCACGATCTTGGCCGGTATTCTCCAACATATATGCATGCATCATCGTAGGTCGTAACGAAGTTCGTATAGCAAGTAAAGCAAAACTGCATCAGATGGTTCGGTCTGTAGGATGGATGCTGAGAAGAGGAGATCGGCCGGAGACGTACCAGAGCGGCGCCCCATGGTCGATCGATCGGCCGGCCGGACGGATCAGCAGGAGACAAAGTTTGCTTGTGTGTTTCAGCCTTTTCAGATGATGATGGATCGATGGTAATCAAGCGCGGACGAGAGCACAGCCCTTTTATACGCAGGCAGGCAGGCAGGCTGGCGGCGATCTCTCCGCTAATCAAGGGGGTGACATTATCGTCCATTTTGTCTTTCTTCTCCCGCAAGGTGATGGATTAATCCGTCGGGTCCAGTCGATATCGATCCTGGCTAACTTAATAATAACAATGGTAATGCATGGTGCCGCGCATGCAAAACCGCGCGCTTCATGAGTCGTGACGGTCCCAGACTCCATTTTCTTTTCTTTTTCTTTTTTAAGGACAGACCATCATGACTAGTTTTATTACGAATTAAACATAATTATATCAACCGAAAAGGTGTTTCAACAATTGCACTAAAAATGACTCAAATCAAGATTGAGCTTCACTGGCAAAGCTGATTTGAAATAGTTGTTTGTTTCAGATTCCAGATTTAGTTTCACTAGCAAAGTTGGCTTCACTGGTAAAGCTTATTCAAAGTTACTGTTTGTTTCATATTCTAGATTCAGCTTCACCGGCATAGCTGAATCTGGTTCCTGAAGCTCAAACAAACAGGGCCTAAAGGTGCTCGACTTATATTACAAAATTATCTCATTTTACAAAAGATAGCAAAATATAAGCCACTCGATATATTACACTTGGCTTTTTACCTATTTTTATAAAAACTACTCCCTCCTTTCCGGTTTATTAGGCTCATCTCATTTTCTTGGTTTTTCCATTTTATAAGTCTTGTTTTCACTTATTTTCACCACATGTTCATATTCCGAGGTGCATAAATTGGTGCATGCAAGGATTAAAAAAAAACCGATCAATGCATGTAACAATCCTACTACTCATTTTGTGGTCATCCATGCATACACCGTAGTTAATGCAGATTAAAGTTTGAGTACTTTTGTAAACTACGACATACATTCCTCCACTCACCATCTACCTTGGTTGATGAGACTTTAGATTTAAGCCCTATAAACCGAAAAGGAGGGAGTTTATCTTAGTGCAAAAATAACTTGAGGTTTTTCATTGCGGTTATATTTACTTATTGCATTCTATTTCTTTCTCCTCTCTTTCTCACTCAATCTCTCCTGGCTAGATTTCGTCGCCTTTCGATGCCCTCAATTTATTTCACATTCGCTTTCTAATTACCGCCACTTTGCCACTTTAAAGTTGTGGTATTGCCTTGTAATCTTCACACCCTGTAGTGTACCCATATTAGGACCACATGCAAAAAGATAAGTTGTTCCGACCATAATTCAAGCGATTTGATGAGTCTTCTGTTCGATAAGCCCATAATCGTCTACCCCCTAGCTTTTCTTGAAAAGGAGTGGTTCCATCTGGACTATCCTCTTTGTGTGTGTTATAATTGGTCATAGAACCCTGAGCAACAAAAGAGAGGACAAATACTTATAAGAATTCGGCTAGGGGCATATGATTTAGCTATGGAGAGGGAATCTTGTGAACTTTTAGTATGAATCCCGCACTTCGAGGCGATCAAAGGGAATCTTTTGAAGACTTGGGCTCAATATTTCTCTTCCATGTCCCTATGGCCTACCCTAATGGAAACAAAGAGAAAGGCCCCATTGTCTAAACCCTTTTGAAGCTAGTCAAAGGGCTGGACGTCGTGTGGCCCACGGATCAGGGTTTTGGCCCGGAAACACGCGAGGGAGTGTCGGAAATCCATCCCCACTTGCATGTATCCCTAATATATGTATACAAGGGTGGTGTGATGTGAAAAGATCTAGTACACAACTTTGATGTGGCGCTTCCTTCACAAACAAGCAAGACTATCCAGCACAAAGGTTTTGGACTTAGAGTGCTAATCCCCCACTTCAAGGTGAAGAGAGGGAATCATGTGAAGACATGGGCTCAATCTTGGTTTGACATGTCCCTATGACCTGCCAAGTGCAGGTATGTTCTGCTTCATTGATCTTCATTCTTCCACGTACATGAAAGCCCATTTATGCATTGCAACGATGATGACATTCTTTACTATAGGCCGCCTGGAAGAAGTCAGACGGCGGGAGGAGGCGCGGACTAGTCTGCTACAAATGAAGGGCGCCTTGGTTCAACAGCAGGATTTCTTTGTTATGCAAGCCAAATAGCAACATGAGCAAAATTCGAGCAATGGAAAGCGGTAAAACCTAGCGCGTGCAGATGTCGTCGTCGAGGATTTGATGGCCGGTGACCTCGGGGTAGCACCGGTCGCCGGAGAGTAGAGGGGTGGTGGCCTCAGGAACCAGCGATCGCCGGAGAGGAGAGGGGTAGTAGCATCGGGAACCAGCAGTTGCGGGAGTGGAAATGGCCTCGAGAGGAGAGAAAAGGATAAAGTGTGCGTTTGCACCAACAGAACCCACAGCGATTGAGAAGAAAGCGGTGACGTGGCTGCTGCTTTGAGCCTTAAGACGCGTACTTTAGATGGAACGGTAGCTGATGCAATCGATGGAACTGTCTTAATATCTGACGACCGCCCGTTAATATTTCCCAAAATCATTTTTTTTCTCGGTGGTCCATTGGTCTACCACGTAGGGCACAACCAAAGAGTTATAAAATGTTCTGTTACAAAGATAAGGCATATCTTGTTCACTCTATTATTCAAGGACGAACGGCTGACTGGCTGACAAGTCAATGAGCAACACGAGGAAACTGAAGACCCGGAAGGAAACAAGCTAGTAGGGTCATCTGGCTATCAATCTGGCTGAGACGTAGGGCTCTGTAATAATCGATCTTAGGGTTCAGGCGATGGTGGACGCTCCTCCTCCTCCTCGGCGGCACTGGCAGAGCAGGTCGAAGTAGTTCAGCTGGCACCTGCTGATGTCGCTCTCGTTGCCGTAGATGCACTGCATACACATGCACACATCACAGGTTCAATCAACCAGCGTACCAAGATTAGATCGATGATGGCAACTGGCCCAATTCCTGCATGTAAAGAAAAAAGAGAGACTGAAACAAGATAGTATGCACGTACGTTGCTGAAGGCCTGGTTCTGGACGCCGCACGCCGGCTCCTCGACGACCCTGACGGTGCGCGGGCCCAGTATGGAGTCCATGGCCCGGTGCGCCATGCTGGTCCCGACGCCCCACCCGACCCCGTCGGCGACGGCGGAGCCGATGGATCCGATGATGGAGGTGGGGGCGTTGCTGTCGGTCTTCCTCCTCCTGCACGCACGCGAATTTCATCAGACCCATCGTTGCATCATCGATCAACCGGTAGTGTTTGTGTCTTGGAAATGGAACCAAACACAGAGATCTGGATATGCACATCTCGGTAGATAGATCCATCAATCAAAACGGACAAGATCTGCATGGCATGCACGCACGCATGCATACGAGAGATTTTCAAAATATGTATGCATGGACGATATAGACGTACGCATAGATCATTTGGTATGGATAATGAGGAGATCGTGCGGAGAAACGTACCAGAGCGGCGCCCCATGGTCGATCGGCCGGCCGGATCAGGAGAGAATGTTTGTTTTTGTTGGTTTGGTTTCAAGTGATTGATGCAGCTGATGGATAGTGGATGTGAGATGAGAGGAGGAGCCCTTTTATAGGCAGGCAGGCAGGCAGGCGCGTCTCCGGCCGGTAATCAAGCTCGCGATATTACCACTCACGCGCCGGGATTGCACTCCCGTTGTGCGTTTCTCTTGTGCTACCGACGCGGCTCATCTGGTTCAAGGTCAGCCCACGTGCATGACTTCTGACTTTTGTTTTTTGTCTACGGAGCTGGGCGATGTGGCCTTATTCTTTTTTCTTTTTCTTTTTCTTTCATATTTCAATATAATATATTAAGTAGAACATTGTCCCACTCTTTTCCCTTTTCCCAATATACTATATTTTTACTTAATATTCACTTCTTACCATATATTGAAAAATTGATTGTTTAGTCTTTTCACTGTACTTTTTGTTTTTTCCTTCATGGTTAGTACTAGAGGAGTGACCGAGGCGATTCGAACCGGTTTTCTCTGGGTTTTTTCTTCCTTTTTACGTTTTCTTTTGTTTCTTTTCTTTTTTCTTCTCTGAACTTTTTATTTTTTTCATTTGTTTATTTATTTTTTTATTTTATTTTTTCTTTGGTTTCTTGTGTTTCTTTTATTTATTTTTCTCCGATTTTTTTCATCTTTTTTCAAAAAAAAATATTTGTTTCTATTTTTTCATTTTATTTTTTATTTTTTTATTTTTCCCAATAAACGTTTAACATTGTTACAATACTCATTTAATATTTTTTTTAATATCCGGTCAACACTTTTTCTATACACATTTTAAACATTTTTCAAATGCTTGATGAACTTTTTTTTCAAATACAAGATTAATTTTTTTAATGGTCAACTTTTCTCCTATACACACTCTCAAAGTCCTTCAAATGTTTGATTAAAACTTTTTAAATACAAGATTACCATTTTCTAATATATGGTCAATTTTTTTTCTGTGCACATTTAACATTTTCAAATGCTTAATTAACATGTTTTAATACAATATTAAAAATATCGAATAGATGGTCAACATTTTTTCTAAACACGTTTAACATTTTAAAAATGCTTGATTAACATTTTTCAAATACTTGTTAAACATTCTATTAATGCTTGGCTAACATTTTTATATACATGATCATTTTTTTTCCATCATTCTTTGATTACATGGTCAAGATTTTTTTTAAGAACCTAATAAGTGCCACACGTGTGGCACGGACACATGGCAACTCAAAATATTTTTGAAGGCAAGTTTAGTGATGCGAGGATGGCAACTTTAGTAGTCAAGCATGGCAACTTCTTTTCGGAGGGCAAGTTTCAGTTTTTTTTTCTTTTTTTGGTTTGTTTTCTCTTTTCGGATTGCAACTTTAGTTGTAAAAAATGTCAGGGCCGGAGTGCTTCGTCCCACACGTGTGATACTTATCATTTGGATTTTTCTATACATATTTAACATTTTCGAAAGACAAGTTTAACATTTTTTTGAGACCTGTAGATGTGTATTATGTGATGATAAGCCTAATGAATACCTACTTCACCTATTTTTCAGTTGTGATTTCAGCCAGAATTTTTGGCTGGCCATTAGTTTTCGATGGAACACAAACTATGACCTCACAGAGATGCTCATGGATGGAAAAAGGCAGAATAATGTCAGCTGCTTCAAAGAATGCCTAATTGCAGGTTTGTGGAGCCTATGGAAACATAGAAATAGCATCATATTTGATCACAAAGCAAAGAGCATGGCATTATGTACATCAAGTTTCAAGGAACACTTTGATATGATCTTCAAAAAGGCAAAACCTAGCTTGAAACAAGAAATGCAGTCTTGGCTAGATTACTTGTAGAATTGGCCTTACTTTGAACACATCCTTGTAAAGCCTCATGTAATTGCCTCATCATATTAATGAAAATAGAGTTACAATGGGGACCTTCCCCACCGTGTTTGCTCAAAAAAAAGTTTAACATTTTCTAATACATGGTCAACATTTTTATATACACATTTAAGTTTTCTTTTTCAAATACAAGTTTAATATCTTTTGAATACATGGTCAAAAAATGTATATACATGTTTAACATTTTTTGAACACTTGTTGAACATTTTTTTAAATGCATAGATTAACCTTTTTCAAGTTCATGATCAACATTTTTTCTATACACATTTCATGTTGTATATTTTTGTATACATAATGAACATTTATTTATATGCATTTAAAATTTAACATTTTTTAAATGCTTGATTAAAATTTATTGAAATATTTTATGTAAAGTATTTATTGTAATATAGAATATTTGGGAATAAAAATAAAGTAAAAAAACATTAAAACATAAAGAAAACGAGAATATGTCTTGTGGCCTGTGATCGGCGGTGCGATGGGCCAGCCCAATAGAGAGTCACCTTCTGTGAGACTTCCTCTTGTCTTGCTGAATGCGAGATGTAGGAGCACCCACGACTTAACTGTCACCGCTCCTTAACTGGCCAAGCTAATTTTTAGACAAATCAACAATCTAAAAAAAATGACAACCAACAATCAGCCCAGTGGCCCAATGAAACTAGAAGCAACTATGGGTGTGGCCTGCACAACAAAAACAGGCTACAACAACAAAAATGATATGAGGTGAATGAGACCAAATTATATCTTAGCTGAATGAGTTCTTGGCACTCCTTTTATTTAATCCTTTGTCTTTCTTCTCCCTCAAAAATATATTACTAGTACGACCTAGCAACTTTATACTAAATCAACCATAACTAATATGAAATGGGGGGAGTATATATAATACATAAAAGTACAAGATTGAAAAGAGTGCTCACACACCGATGTCCGATGGTGAGAAAAAAGGTGAAGGGGGAAAAGATGATTGCCTGGGAAGAAGGAAGAGGGAGTGAGAAACAATTTTCTTGTATAGGACTTGAAGCCATGAGTTGGTATGGTTGACACTTTTTTTTTTACTTGAAAAGTTATTTAATCTCATTATTTTTTGTTCTTCCGTGGCAACAAAACAAAGAAATGGGTTAGAACATCTAGAATCTAAAACAAAGACAACTACTTATCAACTTAAGCATCCATTGGTTCTAGTGGAGTAAAAAAGTAAAAAAAACATTTTTATATTATGGAACAGAGGGAGTAGCATACAAAAATGGTTGAAGTAGCAACCGGTATTCACTAGTAAAGATGTAATTCCAAAGAGTAAAGAAAGCATACGAGTAGCCAAGATACCAACTAACAAAAGGCACATACCGCACGGCAGACAAGATATTTCGAAGCAAATTACTAACTGTTAACCCTTCTAATAATGAAACTAGATTCACATGATTTAGAGGTCTGGAACAAAGATAACAACACATCACCGAGCGCCAAACCAGCACGCCGGCCGACAAAGCACAAACAGCTTCACTTCTAGTACCATTGTTACAAGCAGAACAATGAACCAAAACATATCCATCAACTGCTAAATCACAGCTGAAACTAAAGACAGTACGCTATCCATTTTCCAGGCCTTCGCGTGACAGGACAAGAGCCAGGATTTGAATGGAATGCTTCAGACACCACCTTCGACAACTTGATCGTAGTTCTATGCAGCAAGCTTCATGAAACGTCCTTCTATACAGCCCTCCAATGTTGCTTATGCACTCATGTTGGGCGGATGATTTAAAATAACTCGTCCATAGGAATTTTACGATGCTCGTTCCTCTTGTAAAGCTCCACCTGCATATGTGCTCGTCCATAGGAATTTTACGATGCTCGTTCCTCTTGTAAAGCTCCACCTGCATATGTGCTCGTCCATAGGAATTTTACGATGCTCGTTCCTCTTGTAAAGCTCCACCTGCATATGTGGAACAATCAGAGGAAACCCGACATAAGCATACTTTTAAATCGCGGGCGAAGGAGTTTAGCTGAAAGAAAATTGGCAGCGAAATTATAGGAAGGAAGGTCACGATCTCCGGCGAAATTGGCGCGATCACCCACGACTTTGGGAAGGAAGCAAATCGCGGGGAAGATTCTGAACCGCGATAGCGCCGCTATAGCGGTAATTTCGCCCGCGATTTAAAAGTATGTATATAAGTGACAAGGCCAGACCCTTGAGCGTTATAAGCAGGTTAGCCGTGACAAGCTCACACCCTTGAGCATTAGCCGCCCGGTTAGGCTCAATCCACTTCTTCAACGGATCCATCCTGTGGGTGGTCCTATTTCTCAAATATTCAAAAAATGAATAGCTTTGTAAAATATTGTGGGAAGCGTTAAACCCTTTTCTCGAGCCGCACTTGTATTTATATGGATGTTGTCGTGGCTTACAAGATGATCGATCAAGAGTTTGATCGAGAGGTACAGAGAGAGAAGGTCGGTAGAGGAGGAGTCAAACAGAAGAAATGATAGGACCTTGACGAATTCATATACAAAAGAGTTCATTGACTCATCGGATTTAGACGACAAGGATGTCGAAATGATAATGATAATGAGCATTCAGGAGGAATGGGAGAAGCAACAAGAGCATGTTGTGTTGTCGACAATTTCCGGAATTAAAGTTAGCAAAGATGCCCCATCTATTTCAAATCTCCTATTCGCGGATGATTCATTAATCCTGATGCAAGCTAATTCCATGAACGTGGAGGCGCTGAAAGCAGTTTTGGATGCTTATTGTGTTTCATCAGGGCAAATGGTGAGTGTTGAAAAATCTAGTATATATTTTAGTCCCAACACGAAAGTGGAAGATAAGGCACATATATGTACTATTCTGAACATTATGACTGAAGCTCTCAATGACAAATATTTGGGTCTGCCTTCAAATGTGGGTATGGACAAAAATGATTGTTTCCAACTCTTAATAGATCGAATTGTTATGAAAATCAGTGGTTGGAAGGAAAAGTTGCTATCAGCAGGAGGAAAAGAAATCCTTCTCAAATCGGTTGTACAAGCTATCCCAACTTATGCAATGTCCGTCTTTAAAATTCCTAAAAAGATTTGTAAAGGAATCATTGACGCGATGTCGCATTTTTGGTGGGGTGACGAAGACATTCAGAAGAGAATGCATTGGATGGCATGGTGGAAGATGTGTGTACCTAAAGACCAAGGAGGAATGGGTTTTCGAGACATACATTGTTTCAATCTGGCCTTGTTAGCCAAACAAGCGTGGCGCCTGCTTGATAACCCTGATTCCCTATGTGCCACCATTTTGAGAGCTAAATATTTTCCATATGGAGATTTAATGAATGCGGGTCTGAAAAAAGGATCCTCTTTCACTTGGCAAAGCATTATGGCCGGAGTGGATTCTCTCAAAAAAGGTTATATTTGGAGAGTTGGTAATGGACAGAATATTGATATCTGGAGAGATGCATGGATCCCGAATGGGGCAAATAGGAAAATTATCACTCCTAGAAAAGGGCAGATTCTAACAAAAGTTGTTGATCTT
This sequence comes from Triticum urartu, assembly GCF_056163025.1. Taxonomy (NCBI): domain Eukaryota; kingdom Viridiplantae; phylum Streptophyta; class Magnoliopsida; order Poales; family Poaceae; genus Triticum; species Triticum urartu. The sequence goes on from NC_141877.1 coordinate 6,771,330, forward strand.
ATAGATCCAATCAACAATTGCTGGGATGAAGATTTGGTAAGACAAACATTATGGCCAATTGATGTCCAGAGGGTGCTTATGATCCCCCTCCCCACATATGACATGTCGGATTTCATAGCTTGGAGTTTTACAAAGAATGGACTGTTCACGGTTCGTTCTGCTCATCTGGAGGAATGGAAAACGCAACATGGGAGGAAATTGCAACACTCAGATGGCATGGGAGGAATAAATGTCAATACTATTTGGAGCAAGATTTGGAAATTATATTGTCCAGCAAAAGTGAAGATTTTTATTTGGCGTACCTTACATGGAACCCTCCCGTGTCGTGTTACACTTGCTAATAGACATATGAAAGTTTCGCCCACCTGCCCATCATGTTCGAACGGGCATGAAGATACTAAACACTTATTATTTTTATGTCAAAAGGCAAAAGAGGTGTGGGAGAAACTGGGACTACACGAAGCCATTAAAAAAGCATGTGCGGTCGATCGTGCAGGAGAGGCAGTACTTGAATCTCTACTTTTTATGCCAGAACATGAGCTATCTACAGTGGGCATACAGAATGTTCGCGAACTGATCGCTGTAACAGCCTGGTATTTATGATGGGAAAGACGTTCGCTAGTCCATCAGGAGAAGACCCAAGATACATACCAAATTTCGATGGGAGCCCGTGCTATAACGACGAACTATGTTATTGCCCAATCCTCCAAGGCAACAAATAAAATAGAGGGATGGACGAGACCCCCTCTAGGTTTTGTGAAATTAAATGTCGATGCTTCTTTCGATCAAGACATGCTTAGAGGCACAGCGGGAGCTGTACTTAGAGATGATAAAGGAAGATTTATTGTTGGAGGGAATTGGAAGATGGATTGGTGTGCAGATGTTTTAACAGCAGAAGCCATGGCACTACGTTTTGGGTTATTACTTGCACAAAAAGCGGGAGGCAACCGACTTGTTGTTAACTCCGACAATATGGAAGTAATTGACACGATGAAGAATGGAGGACATACAGCGGGAGCGGCGGCAGCTGTGTTTGATGATTGTTATTTTATGGCTTGTGATTTTCCGTTAGTTAGATTTGAACATTGTAATAGGAAGGCAAATAAAGTAGCTCATGAAATTGCTAGAGTAGCTAAATTTTCTGAAACAGGGGATTGGTTTGAGAAACCTATGAATGATATTGTAAATTTTTTTATAGACGATGTAACCATTATTACTAATAAATAAAGAGGATGTTTTATTTCAAAAAAAAAAAGCCGTGGTGGGGGGCTCGCTCGACTGTTCTGGCCTGCTACTGCTACTCCTACAGTCGGGAGCAAGCCACTGTCTGAAAAATCATTTGTACTAGCTCAAGTTTCCAACAAGGAAGAAACTGCTGCATTCTCCATCTTGAACATGGCGTCAACATTCATACATTCAGATCTCACGCCCCATGAAGCAAGCTGCACTAGTTTGTCTCCAAAGCGATGGCGATTTCGAGTAGGAGGGGCTCGCTCGGCTTTCCAAGCGTGGATGGATGCGGCCACTAATTTAATCTTAGAGCATTGTGCAGCAGCCAGGATTCCTGCTCGCCCAAGAAAAGCTGGAATATTTGGAGCCACTCCATCGGCAACAGATTCTCTAACAATAATAAACTAATGCACGCACGCACGGCCTCTCATAAACTAATCATAAAGGCTAATGCCACTGCATGATACTAGTACTACTCCTAAACCACCATTAAGCTGTTGACAAAGGTGAGACCACCAACTAGCAGCTGCTTATAGAAAGGTGTTGACCCACCCTTGTCTCACCTGCGTGATTTGGTTCAAAGAAAGTGGCAATGCAGTCAAAATGCAGCTAAAATGAAAAGGAAAAATGGAAAAGGGGGGAAACGCAGCAAAAATCAAGCTCAGATGAAGAAGCAACCGCATCGTAAAAAAGGGATGAAAGAAAATGTTCAAAGATCCCGAACCCTATGTACAAAAAGCACAGTCGGTTGCTGCATTGGTTCTGGCCCAAGAACCACACACTAGTCTAGAGATGCCAACTTGAGTCCATCCTACACACACGGTGGTGGTGGTGATTCATCATCAAGCATATCTACAAAACTTGGAATCCTTCCATCCAGGCCATCATCGGTCGGCCATGCGCATCACCACCACAACAGGCACCGTTATGCTAGCGCTAGCTAACCCACTCGCCGGCCCAGAGAGCTCACAGCTCCAGGTGCTGCTCGTAGTAGAGCTCGCTGAGGCAGGGCGACAGGATCTCCTCCTCCAGCATCTTGAGCACCGCCCCCATCGACGGCCGCTGCCCCGGGTCGGCGTCCGTGCACATGGCCGCGATGTCCAGGATCCCCTCCACCGCCTCCACCTCCGCGTCGCCCGACCGCTCGTCCAGGATCTCCTCCAGACGGTGCTCACCGCTCAGCGTGTTCAGCTGCATGCATTGCCACAGTAAACCAAAAGTTCAGACATCACACAGTGGATTATTCATCAGAGTGTCTTGTTTTGGGATCCAGGCCATGGATGGAGGCTTCTTTGGAGTTGGTTACAGCTTTGGAACAAGACTGCTTTACTTACCCAGCCGACGATGTTGAGACCCTTGCTGAGGAAGCAAGAATCCGTAGGCCGCTTTCCGGTCACCAGTTCCAGCAAAAGCACCCCAAAGCTATACACGTCTGATTTCTCGGTCGAGTGCCCGTTTTGCAGGTACTCTGGCAGCAAAGTTAAAATGACCTCTCTTATCAGATTAGATGAAAAGATAAGCTACTTATTTATTGTCCAGAACTTGCCAAATTTCTTAACAATAAGCTACACAGCAATTCCATGGTGTCGAAGGAATTTACAGGAATTAACAAGACATCTTTCCCTCAAAGTAATGCACAAATATTAGTTAACAAATGTGTTACAATGTGAACTAGCATAGAGAGAACGAGTACCTGGTGCAAGGTACCCGAAGGTGCCCGCCACGACGGTGGTTACGTGGGTCTCGTTGTCTACCAGCAGCCTCGCGAGGCCGAAATCAGACACGCGTGGCTCCAAGCATCTGTCCAGAAGGATGTTGCTGGCTTTGATGTCCCGGTGGACGATCCCCGGCGAGCAATCATGGTGCAAATACGCCAGCCCTCTAGCGGAGCCCAGGGCAATCTTCATACGTGCATTCCAGTTCAATGGCTGATCCTCCTGCGCATCTCCTGCCATTGGTAATGGTAACACAGCAGAGTAAGCACCAGTCAACATAAGATGGCATTGCAACCATAATGATGAAATATTAGTTAGTATGTTTGAGAGATATATAGATATAGTGGGCCTTACCATGGAGGTAGCTATCCAAGCTGCCAAGCTCCATGAAATCATATATGAGTAGCTTAGCTGTGGAGAGCCGGCAGTATCCTCGCAGATTGACAAGGTTGATATGCCTAATGCTGCCCAGGATCTCGAGCTCCTTCTCGAAAGTCTTGTCTCGCCTCTCTCGGTTGAGGTCAATCCTCTTGACAGCGAATGCCGTGCCGTCGTCCATCACCATCTTGTACACCGTACCAAACCCGCCACAACCAACCACATCCTCTTCATCAAGCAGCTCCAGCCTTCTAATGATCTCGCCCGACGAATACGGAAGATTCCACTGGTATGTCACAAGCTTTGCACCTAAGTCGTCAAGACATCACGCAGTTAGTTAGTGAGACTTGACAAATTTAATCAAGTGACATAGTTGGTGTCGGTTTTTCATTACCATCTGGGAGAGTTTGCTTGTCCATTTTCTCATAGTTGACACCAGTCTTCTTCCTGGACAGCAAGCATACCCAGAGGAAGCCTAGCACCGCGACCAGCGCGATGGCCATGGTTGACATTGAACCGATCACAACGCCATTCAGAAAGTGCGAGGTTTTATTATTGTTGGTGATTGGAGAAACACCTGTTTTGTGACCAAAAGAAATGAACACATCAGTCAGTGGCACAGATCCTAGCAAAATTCAAAAATTAGTCCCCACATTGCCAAGGCAGCATTAGAATTTAAGACTTGCCAGAGGAGGAGAGGGGGTCAGAGTGCGGCAGCACCGCAGGGAACCCGAGGGTTCCACGGCAACCTTTCTGGATGGGCAGCCCACAAAGCTCCAGATTTCCGACATACCTGCAGCATTTGAAACACACCAGAGCATTAAAAACAGGCTGATCCAGTACTGTATAGTTGTGGTACAAACTACGTAAAAGATACCACTCATTCATATTTGCAACATGCACCGACATCATCAAAAAGAAAGGCACACAAACTGGATGGAGATGAGGCCAGTGCTAAGCTTACGAGCTGCTCTTGAAGGTTCCGAGGACGCCGACATTCGGGATCTCTCCCGAGAAGAAGTTGGTGGAGAGGTTCCTACATTGTGAAATCAAGTTCAGCATCAGCATTCTTGTCAATTCAAGTTATAAACACTGCCATGGAGATTCACACCAGCATCAACTTACAGGAACCGCAGATGAGTTAGGCTTCCGATCGTCGCCGGTATCGCGCCCCGCAGCAGATTGCTGGACAGGTCCCTGCATTTTTATTTGACACACGTTCGTCATCAGACCGACAGCATGTTAGAGCGTCAAAATGTGTGACAAAGGGGTGATTGTGGTGCCAAAGAACCTACAGGATGGTGAGATGAGTGAGGTCGCCGATCCCCGGAGGGATGCCGCCTTGCAGGTAGTTGGCTCTCAGGTAACTGAAGAACATACAGGCAGACAGTCAGAACACCCACATTTTCTTTCAGCAAACTGATAATGTAGCAAACAAAAGAAAACAAATCCAATGAACTACTAGATGGTATACTGGTGGCATACTTACATCGCCCTGAGCTCGGTGCAGTTCCTGATCTCGGCGGGGATGGGGCCGTGCAGGCTGTTCTGGTGCAGAGCTCTGAAGAAAGAGGAAACAGGGGGTGTGAGGCCAATAAAACAGGTGGTTTCAGAGCTCTGAAAAATTAAACAGAGTGGATTTCGTTTGTGGGGGAAGCTATGAAACCAATCAAATCTTACAGTCTCTGCAGCTTGGTGAGCCTGCCGATGCTGGGGGAGATGATGCCTCCGAACTGCATGTAGGGCAGATTTCTGCCACACAAACACACACCCAAAAAACAAAGGGAGAGGTTATTCATTCATTCACGGGTGGGGCTAGAAAGCAAGGAAGGAATCCAAGAAGGAACACACACACATATGCATGGGGAACCGTGCCAGCGAGCACCCACGCAACAATCCAATCCAGAGAAACCAAAAATGCCACTACTCGGTCTAATGAATCTGATCTAAAATGGAGAAGGAGGAAGGGGGGAAGAAGAAGGAGGAGGAGGCAGGAGCGTACATGGACTGGACCCTGAGGTCCGGGAAGGAGCAGGAGACGCCCTCCCAGCCGCAGGGGTTGGGGTCGGCGGCCCGCCAGCTCCCCAGCCGCTGCCCCGCCGTGGCGTTGAAGGCCACCTTGAGCTCCAGCAGCGCCTCCCCTGCGACCGACCACCACGTCACGTCAGCGAAGATTTATTCAGCACAGTAGATGGATTGGGAATGGAACGCGGCGGATGCGGTACCGTCCGGAGTGAGCGCCATGGACGCGGTGCAGCAGAGGAGGAGGAAGAGGAGGAGGGCCGCGGCGCCCCCATTGCCGCCGCTCAGCTTCTTGGTCCCGCTCCCGGGGTTGGCGGCCATGGTGGGTGGCTGGGGTTTGGGGTGGAGGGGTTTGAAGTGGCTGAGTGAGTGAGCTTGGGGAGTGAGAGTGAGGTGTGGGAGAAGCTAGCCAAGGCAAGGCTTTAATTATTGGATTGCTGCGCATGTGTGGGAGTCCCAGGCGGGGCACTGTAGAGCGCCTGACCCGTGGGGCCATGCTTGTCCGTGGTCCCGCTGCCCAGTCAGATACGCAGGGGCTCGTGGTCCACGCGGCGGGGTCGTGGCCGCTTTCGAAAAAGTCGGAGGCCGCAGGCCGCTTTCAAGATTAGACCGCACCACCTCAAACGGACATCTGTTTTATTCGCATTCTGTCCGTTTAGATAGAGGCATGAAATTATGTTCGAGTCATTTTTAAGATCCGGTGACCGTGTGTCCAACACGCAGACACATCCCAGTCGTATCCCATTGATGTATATTTTTTTCAAGCACATATCTTTTTTTTCATCATTGATTTTTAATACATGAAAATATATCACCAAATGTTGACTAGAAAAGCAAGATAAGAAAAAACAAGAACCACAAGAATATAATTTAGAAGATAACCAGCCTCCATAATTGTTCTCGTAAGTTGGATCAGTGCCCTCTCGATGCATTCATTGTTGATCTGCGGAGGCTCGATCTTGTGTGCTTCTTTCTTCTTCAAGTCTAAAGAAGTATACGTTGCTTCCTCGTATCTAGTCTTATGTCTAGCCTCTATTCTAGCAACATGTGCACTAGTCTCATCTCTAGCCTCTATGCTAGATAAAAATGCACGAACATCTACTAAATTGTGCTCTATCAATATATCGATGTACTCTTTTTTCCAATACCCAAACTTGCATCCATTCTACACAATAAAATTTTAAGTTGGCACAACTAGTCAAATCCGAGAGCACAACGGAAGCTAAAGTAGCACATACCTCATCGGTTGAGCACTTGATGAACACTCATCCGGAATGTTTCGGCATTGTAGACACGCGACGCAAGACCTTCTTTAGGCAGTCATCGCACTTAATGAGTGGCAACGGCGTGCCGGCGAGCTTTTGGGTCAGCACCGAGTCCGGCCGACCGCCGTTCATGTATCTACTGGCGGACCGTCGACGGTGTAGATCCGAGCGGCTAGAGGCGGAGTCAGTACCTGCATGTGGCCTTGCCGGGGCCTTCTGGCCCGGTGCACGGCCAGTCCATGGCACGGCGCGACCTTCCACAGCTGAACGAGCTCAAACCCGACTGGATCCGCTCCAAATCCGGCCGCAGGGTGTGCAAATCAGGTGACCGTGGTTGGGTAGCTCGGGGGTGTCAGGGAAAGGGGGGTGCGCGAGCGCGCGTCCTAGCTGCACACCTACAATGGCAGCGGCGGCGGCGCCGAGGGGCAAGATTGGAGGGGTGCGGCTGGAGGGGGAGTGGCGGATAGAAAAATGGATCCCTGTGCCATCGACGGGCGAGCCAAGGGAGGACACACGCACATGGCCGCCCATCCGCGCTGTCCGTTTCACCTTAAAAGCGACCCAAACTTGAACTGGGGATGGGTCAAAAGCGGACAAAAAACGGATAAAAGTCCGTTTACGTCCGCGCGCTGGGCTGTTTGGTATGTTCGTTTTATCCCAAACGAACGCATCCGAACAAGATGGGTCACGCGCTGGAGTTGGCTTTAGACAAAAAAAAAGCAGTGAGAAGTGGCTTCAGCTCAACTCAACTGGAGGAACTAGTGCCATCCATTACCAGAGTCTTTTTTTTTCATTTTTGTTCTTGTTCGAGCAAAACAAGGGGACTGGCTAAGTAAAGGGAAATTAGACAAAACACTCAGGATTGGCCTCGGATCAGCTGGAGTAAAAAGCCATCCATCTGGCTGGGCATAAACGGATGGCATTAGGACAACCCCCCAAAGAAAAACAGGGGTGAACAAGGGGAGGGAGGGGAGATTAGACAAAAACAGTCAATAGTGGCTTCTCACCTCAGCTCGGCTAGTGCCCTACCCTTGCTGTCTACGCCCTAATAATGCAGCGCAACTTTGGTCAAGTTATTTTCGTTTGTTGTTCAAGCAAGCAAAACAAAAGAGTGGCGTGAAAAGGAGTGGTGCCGTATGTGGACTACGCTCGTCGCCGGACGAGAAGAGCGAGTGCATTTCCTCGACACGGATCATCAAAAATCCGTCAAATGTCCGAACTGTCTGAAATCTCACAAAGTCTCGTCAAATCAAAGGAGCTGTGAGGAGGTCCAGACGTCTGCGGACGCCGTCAACTCAGCCTCAAGCCCATCATAAACCTAGTATTATTTTGTACTCCCTCTGTAAACTAATATAAAAGTGTTTAGATTACTACTTTAATATTCTAAACGCTTTTATATTAGTTTACGGAGGTAGTATCTTTTCTCCTTTTTTTTCCTTCTCCCTTCATTGGTCAATAGGCGGATAAGTAGACTTGGACATTTCAAGATGCCCACTCGGTGACTAGCGTTGAAGATGCCCTAACCAGAGATGAGACGATGAACTCCAAAGGTGGCAATATTTATAGCGAACTGAGCAGAAACCCATTTGTGCTTTCCTTATTAGTATGACGCAGCAGTTCAGTAGAGCACCGAGGGGAGTGTGGACGGTGTCGGAAGGGCGGGGAGCAAGATCCAAATCCAAAAAACCTCAACAACGGAAACGGATTGACTCAGCTAGCCGTTGATGATGGGATGGGAAAGGATGTGCGGGTGGCCCACCACCGAGCAGCCACCAGGAGAAACCGAGGCCAAAGTATTCACCCACTCACTCACGTTTGAAAAATATAAAATGACAGACAAACAAAGGAGCGCCCACTGCCCGGTTCCATCCAGCATTACGCACAAGAGTTAAACCAAACAATGATAAAAGTGTAATCAATATATCATCTCATATGCTCTTTCAACACTAGTGACTCGGCTTTCGAGTGGGATTTTATCTATAGACCCAAGGGCCAGGGCAGGGTAAGGATTAGAAGCTCAGAGGTCAAGAACAGATGCTTGCTCGGCAAATGGTTGTACAGACTTTTCTGTTGAGACCGAAAGAATGTGGGGTGCAAATTTTGCGAAATAAGTATCTGGGTTCAAAGACTCTGGCCGGGTTACGGTCAGGTCAGACCCAATGACTCTCCTTTCTGGGAAGCGCTGATGAGAGCGGGAGCTGCATTCTTCCGTAAAACTGAATTTATATTTGAGAACGGTACCAAGACTACATTCTGGAAAGATACTCCCTCAGTCCCAAAAAACTTGTCTTACATTCGTCTAGATATAGGTGTATCTAATACTAAAACATGACTTGATACATTCGTATTTAGACAAATCTGAGCCAAGAATTTTGGGACGAAGGGAGTACTTGATTGGGGAAGATGCCACTAGCCACATGATACCCTTCTCTGTACAATATTGTGCAACATAAGGAATCTTATGTTGCTACAATATTACAGTCCCTTCCTTTGAATATCCAATCTAGAAGGTCCTTAATAGGTGACGGATGGGACAACTGGTCACATCTCGTCTGGAGGTTGATGGATGGTCACCTCTCTGATGAGCCAGATACGATTCACTAGAAATTATCCGTTAATGGGATATTCTCCGTCAAGTCTTTGTATTTAGATTTAATAAATTCGGGCCCGATCCCAAAATCAAGTCATATTTAGAAGATTAAAGTATCTTTGAGAATTAAAATATTTTTGTGGTTTGTGCACAAGGAAGTTATTCTAATTAAGGTTAACTTAGTCAAGCGAAGATGGGGGGTGTAAATGATGTTGTTTTTGTGATCAAGGTGAAAATATCCCTGTTCAAGAAATTCATCCGATTAACCAGTTAACTTGCCGATTAATCCCTATTCATAAGGTCCCGAGTAGCCGATTACCTGATAAATCGTCCGATTAATTGATTAAATGGCCGATTAACTTGCCGATTAGCCTATTAATCCCCTACTCACCAGCCAACCGAGCAGCTACCAGTTAACGATTTCCTCAACAATGGAAAATATATAACACCTCTTTCTCAAATGTCCTCTCATCAAACTTTTGTGGGGTACGGTTCATGTATCCTTTAATGTTAACCCACCAACTAGTATTAACACGTTATTTGGATCGTGGCTAGATAGAGTGGAGCCAAGTATTGCAGGACATATTCGGATAGGAGTATGTGCATTGCTCGGGGCTATATGGAACTGCACAAATGGCATCATTTTTAACAGACAAATTCTTATAATTCTTTTCCAGGTTAAATACAGAGTCACTGCTTGGATCCGTATCTGGTCGTTACTCAATCATGTGGAAGCCAAAGATCATATGGCTATTGGGTGTAATCAATAGAAGATGGTAGCACGGGATACTTATAACTGGTTTGGATGACAGCTGAATAATAGACTACGTGTTTAGTCATCTTGTTCAATTTTTGCCGGTTGTGACAACTTTATTTATCATCTTATTTTGGCTTTTTTTTTAAAGCGACCACTATGTCACAGACCTTTTGTGCAACCTTTTGATTAATAATATGGATGCATGCATCATTTATATGCTGAGGCCGGGGCAATCCTTTTTTTCAAAAGGAATCTCATATGCACCTTCAACACTAGTGACTCAGCTCATGACAGAAAATCACTACTCCCTCCATTTCACAATGCAGTGCTTCCTCTATCCCCGTGCTTCAACTTTGGCCATAAATTTAACTACCAAGACCGATTGCGGCGGGAGCAAAAATTATATCAGTGAATTCATATTCAAAAGAAGTTTTCAATTATATAATTTTTTTTCTCCCGCCGCAGTTGGTCTCGTTGGTTAAATTTATGGTCAAAGTTGGACCTCGGGAAGCGCGGGCGCACTATATTTTGGAATGGAGGGAGTACATCCTTAGAGATTACACTATGGCACGCTCTACTAAGTGTAAGATCGTCTCTAGTGGACTTCCTTTTCCCAAAAAAATGACCAGGCCTACCGATAATGAACCCATCTCTTGAAATAGGCTTCGCCCCGCTTTATACATAAAGCAACAAATCAAAGTACATGGCCAAAGGATATAATATAGTGGGGAGGCCCCCTTACAAAGCAGATCAAAAGATATAAGAAAAACCTAGAACAAGCCAGATACATTTCCAACCCCGAGCGAAGACTCCTGAGCTCCATGACAACACCCCCAGGAGGATGAAGGCGCAAAGCGCTGCCGCTGCCGAGTCTGATGACAGACAAAGGTTTTCACCTGAAGCCCTGGCACAAGGACGAGATCCACGACAACGCATTTAAGAAGCAAGCGGCGCCCACAGGCGTCACCGACGCCGACACCAGAAGCGCGAACCTTTCACTCGGACACTCAACTACACCACCAAGAGGAGTCCGAGCCACCACCCCAACAATGGCCAACTTGTCCACCCCAGAGCTGGGCACTGCTAGTGCAGATCTGAGCCTCCCGCCACTACACCCCTTGTCGCCCACACGACCAAGAGATGGAGCCACCACCGCCACCACGGAGCCTGCCGGAAAGCCAACCGTGAAGCCCGCTGCCCGGAACTGCCGCCCCAACATCCATGTCCCTAGGCCAGGACCGGTTTCCAGCCGGTGGCCGGGCACCCGGGGGTAGAGGGCCTGGGCACCCGGAGTGTCCAGGAACTCCGATTCCTCGTTCTTCTCGTCCTTCTCTTCCCTCTCTTGCTCCGTAGATGCTGGCGTCTCCATTCTCACATTGTCACGATCATCTCCTTGGTACCTAAGAATGCATAACACTTCCGTTTGAGGTAGGACCCAACTCTCGTGTGAATTCGAATGGAGTTCGAAGAGGAAGGAGTTAACCCCGATTTTGATGGCACGTGCGCGAGCTCTTGTCATTGGGCCTCTTCGTGTTTGCGGTGGCGAGGTAAGGCCAACTCCACCGCGCGACCCTATCCTGTCTGGCCCCGTCTGTTTGGGGTAAAACGGACAAAGGAGGCGGCCCAGCGCGCGACGGCCCGGGCCCATCTTGTCCGTTTTGTGTCCGGGCCGGCCCATTTCGAGCGCAAACTTGCGCCAGGTTTGGGTCGCGACGGACACCAAACGGACGCGCGCCTCGTCTGCGTCGGGGCCGCGTGGCAGGCGGCCACCTACCTCCCACCCGCCCACATCAATGCGCACGAGCGAGCGGCCCCACCTGTCATCCGCACGTCGAACGGTCGCCGTCCTTCTTTAAGTGGGAAGCGTGGACGGATCGTCGTCCACACTGCCCCACTCCACCCCACGGCCTCCTTGAAACCCGACAGCGCCGAATCCAAACCCTAGCCAAGAACTCGCCGGCCGGCCGCCCGCAGCCATGGGCCTCTGGAACTACGGCCGCAAAGGCAAGCACAACAGCGAGGCTGGTTCCTCGTCGGGACGCCGCCGTAGCTCGGTGAAGAAAGAGGAGCCCGCGTCGCCATCGCCACCACGCCGGGCCCCCGCGCCGCCCGCCTTCTCCATCGCGCCCATGGCCGCCGGCTCGCGCGATCGGCACTACATCGAGGCGGCCGTCTGCCGCCGTTATTAGGAGACGAGGATGCCGCTGCCCTGGAGCGACGTCCACCTCCCCAATAACTGGCATCTGTCGGCCGACCGCGTGCCGATCTCGCCCGTCCCGCAGAGCGGCCGTGCGCGCTGCCAGGAGATCGAGCGCCGCCGCCGCCGCCGCCTCCTCCCGGACGACCTCTACCACGACGAGAGGTACGCCCCGACTCGACATTGTGGGACACGTGGTTCCGCGATGAGCATGACGTGCGGCGGGCGTCGTTCTTCGCCGGCACGTCAACGGGGCCGCGGCGGCCACGTGAGCCCCGAGTGGCTCCCCAGGCGGGCGCGCGGGCGTACGCGGGTCCGCGGCCTGACGCCCACACCGCCGCCGTCGCCATCTCCATCGCCATCCCTACCCCCTCGCATGACGGCGGAGGAAGAGGCCCGGCTCATGGCGCGTGTGCTGGAGGACTCCATGCACACGCACGACGAGCGCCAATGGGCGGACCTCGAGGCGACGATGGCCCTCTCTGCGGCTGGCGACGTCGCCATCCCCGAGAAGCCGCCGGTGGCCGCGTTGCACCCTGACCTGGTGGGCTAGGGGTGGAGTTGGTCGTGCTCCGCTGAGCAGATGGCGGCCGCCCTGGGGGCCGTGAACTGGTGCCCCACACCGCCGCGGTCGCCGGAGCGGGAGGCCTCGCCTCAGGAGGAAGTGGTGCAGGCACCACCGGCCACCTTGCAGCCCGCCGCCCCCGTGCACCACGGACCGCCGGCTCACCTGTGGACGTCGCCGGAATACGTCGACCTCGTCAGTGACGACGACGACACCGGCGGCCAGTGAAGACGGCGACGGCCACGGCATCGACGGGCGCGGCAGGAGCGCGCGAGAGGCGTTTTTTTGGTTTTATGTTAATTATGAACTAGGCCATTTAAGTGGGCCGATAAACTAGGCCGTTTTGTGGCTGTAACCCCTATATATATGTTTTATGTTTTTTTAACTGCGTTTATTTACTTTTTTAGTCATTTTATTTATGTTTTTAATTTTTTTATTCACGTCCATCCCGGACAGGTATTGGGGTGCGGCCGCACGTTGGGCGCACCCACGACCCATCGGACAAACGCGGATATGGGCGAACACATCGGCGCCCCAAAGGGACAAAATCCGGCCAAACTGGACGTCCGTTTGGGGTCGCGCGGTGAAGTTGACCTAACGTCCGTGGGGATGGTCGAGGGATGCTCCGCATCAGGTTTTAGTTCGTACGGTCAAAGAAACTTAGCTACATTCACATACAATCTCGAGTTATATCATCATATACTTTGTACCCCATCACAATCAATACAATAAAAACACGACGTAGGGTTTTAGCTTTTTGAGAGGGACCGAACCTGGGTAAATATCGTGTCTCTCTACTTCATGTTACCATCTAGCCGAGATCATCATCTCAGGACCCTCTACCCAAGACTGTTGGATTTAGCACTGACAAGCATGTCTTCAGATCTCGTGGATTTGGTCAATGCTGGTCTTTGGTGGATCTGTTTGGATCCGATCGTCGTTCGTCTTTGTTTAGGTATTTACAGGTTTGATCCTTCCGATTTATGAATTTACTCGTCGGTGATGGTTGTTACTCTGGTGCGCTAGTGATATGTCAATTTTGCATCATACTTTTATATTGATATTTATTGCATTAGGGGTTATTATTACACATTATATCACAATACTTATGTCTATTCTCCCTTTATTTACAAGGTTTACATGAAAAGGAAGAATGCCGGCAGCTGAAATTCTAGACTGAAAAATGAGCAAATATTAGAGACCTATTTTACACAACTCCAAAAGTCCTGAAACTTCACGAAGCTTATTTTTAAAATATATAAAAAATATTGAACGGAGAAAGAACCAGAGAGGGGTCACCAGCCAGCCACAAGGATGAAGGGCGCGCCCCCCGACAAAAAAACCCAAGAAAAACGAAAACTAATAAAGAAACAAAAAACAAAGAAAGGAACAAATAAAGCCGAAGAAATAAGAACGAAATGAACAACTAGTAAAACCGGACCGTCAGTTTACGGTTTTGCGCAAAAAAAGTGATCCAAATAGACACCATATCGGCCCGTGGCGTGTAAAAAAACTTGCGGGGCGCGATAAATCTTCGTCTTCAACCTTTAGATACACGGGCTGGGAGCCGACCTGAGCTTGACCCCTATCGGCAACGATTTTCGGTGGGAGAGCGGCAGTTCCCGCTTCCCCTTCCCTCCACCGCCATTGATCCTCCTCTGCCCGCTCCGGACCACCATCCCCGGCCGCCCTGTCGCTGTCATGGAAGCCTCCCAGCCATCGCCCGTCACCATTGAAGTCATCCACGCGCCAACCCCTCCGGCAGATCTCCTCACCCGCCATGTCGCGCCCGTCGTCGCATCCTCGCAAGCGGCAGGGTAACGTCGTCGTCCAGGGCGGCGCTCCCGCAGCCCCTGCCGGGAAGGCACGCGCGCCCGCCTCCGCCACCGTAGTGAATCCGGTCCGGCCCACACCAACGAATAAAGGCAAGGTTTTGGGTGTGAAACGCACGAAGGCGACCGCAAGAGCTACCCTGCCAATAGCTCCCCCTATAGCCCCGGCAAGAGCTACCCCAAGGATGCCCGCCGACGAGCTGCCGCCGCCGCCGCCGCCAACGTGTTTGACGAAATGGGCGCAAGGTATGATACTTCGATTTCTTCTACATGTTTCACTATTTGCCATTGCACTTGTTCGTGACTTGTTGAGTGAAACTGTAGCGACGGCTTGCATGATGCGACTAACGAGTTTGTGCACTTGTTGGATGACAACGCCGTCGACATCGATCAAGCTCTATCGATGACTACGGTTACAATGAGATGGATGGTGGCGTGCATGGTCACGGTGAGGAAGAAGATGAGGTGGAGGAGGTTGAGAAGGGGGTGTTCGACCAAAAGCAAGCAAAAGCGTGTGCAAGATTGAAGAACTACACGTATTTGGAAGATCAAGGCTTGGGAATCGGTGTCTCTTGATGTGTGCACCGACACTGACCAAACCGCCAAGCGGTATTGGCAAAAGACAGAGGATTGGTTCTTCCGCATGATGACAAAGTATCCCAACAGAACACCATGCACCTTTAGGTCACTTCATGGTCGTTGGGACGTGATCAAGCCTATTTGTAGCCGGTGGGTTGCTTGCTTGGAGTAAGTACGCAATGCACCTCCATGTGGTACCATTGAATCCGATTATGTGAGTTTGTTTTCACATTGTAGTGCAAATTATTTGTAGCCGTTGGAGTGGTAGCATGTGACATATTTTACATTGTTTTCATTTTGTAGGACAAAATTGTGCAAGAAACGTACAAGGACATGGAAGCTTCCAATGGCAGGTCATTTGCACTAGAGCATTGTTGGAAATTGGTTCAACATAGCCAAAAGTGGGAGTTGATTGATAAAGAACCCCCTTGAGAAGAGGTTCACTCACCGAGATGGATGATGATGATGAAGATGGCCCAAGAAACAAGAACGAGCCCGATGGAAATAAGAAAGCCAAGGACAAGATCAAGAGGGAATTAGAGGCATCAAGCTTGCGTGACAAGATAGATGCCATGGTGCAATCAAATGAGTTGGTGGTGGCCAAGACATTGGAGGCAAAGAAGGAGTTGGCCGAGAAGAAGGCACAAGAGAAGTAAGAAAAGTGGCAACTACTGAAGGAAGAGGGGTTGTGCAAGGCCGCCATTGAGGAGAGAAAAGCCCTTGCCGAGGAGAACAAGATCATGACTATGAACCGCAATGACATGGACGACATCACCAAAGAATGACATGATATCGCAAGGAGAGAGGTCTTGAAGAGAAGGATGATAGCCGCAAGGTCTGATGGCTTTGGTGCCGGTGGGAGAATGGGTGGTGGTGGTGGAGAGTGATGATGTTGATGGTGATGGTCATGGAGGTGATGGTGGCTTCGGTGGCGGTGGTGGAGAGCGATTACGATGATGAAGATGGTGATGGAGGTGGTGGTTGCTTTTGCATGAGGTTCTTTTGCGTGATGATTGAAAACTATGGTTAATTTCCGCGCAAACTATATTTGATTGTTTGAATTTGAAGCCAATCACCAGAATTGTGGTCAAATTGTCTAATTGTCGAACAGACCCTGCGAAGCGGAACTGTCAAACAGAATATTCTGCGAATATTCCCGCGAAGCGGAATTGTCAAACAGAATATTCTGCAAATGGGGTCTGTTCCATTCTCCTGCTTCCAGTGAACATTGGACCTTTCTGGTTCAACGAGCATCCCCAAGGATTGGTCCTTCTTTTGCGTTTGTGTGTGTGGTCGGGGGATCCGCGGGCTTAGTTCATCCGACGAAGATTCTGGACGAGAAAAAACTGTTCTTGTCCTTGGTTGTCTCCATCCATTTCTTTTATTAAAGGCCATGAAGGGGTTTCCATCCACTTTGCTGTATCGACTACTTTGCAGATCACTTTGAACACCTAAAATCTTAATTCCCTGTTCCTCCTATTTAGGTTGATTTTGTGGGGATTGCCACAAGAGGAAAACGAAGCCCTTGTCCGTAGGTTGTTCTTATTTACCTTTCAACAATATTTCCCGGTCACTTACGATGCTTTTTATTACGTGGGCACTAGCAATGATTTAGAAAGGTTGCTCTTGTTTTCACTCTCCAGGATACTGTGGTGTGTAATTGCAAATGGATCGCCATTCAACTACTACACAAAGCGACCTGGAGCGCATGCTATGTGATGAAAAGGTAGAACCGAAGGCCCTTCCATTATCGCTGCTGGAGGATATCACCAACCGATTTTCTGAGGAGCGGGAAATTGGCAGAGGTGGGTTCGCAGTGGTCTATAAGGTACAACAACTCTCAACTGTCCAACTAACATATTAGTTGATCTCAAGATTTTAGTTCATGCCATCAAACTATTGCGAATGTAGGGAGTGCTTAAGAATGGTGCGGCAATTGCTGTGAAGAGACTATCTAAGACATATATGTGCGAGAAAGAATTCCACCGAGAGGTTGAATGTCTGATAAAGGTGAATCACAAAAATGTGGTACGGTTTATTGGATATTGTGTCGACTCACAAGGGAGAGCAGAAAGCTACAATGGAAAATTTGTCATGGCAGATGTACTACAAAGATTGCTCTGCTTTGAGTACCTACCTCATGGAACTCTTGATAAATATATCACTCGTAGGATCATGTGGCAGACAAAGTTTGATTTGCATATTAATTTATTTTAAAGATTAGTTGGTCCATAATCCAAATATCAGACAAAGTTTGATTTGCACATTTATTTCCTTTTTAAGATTATTTGTTCTAAATATCCCATCGGTATAAAACTTACCATGCAGTATAGTACCTACGACCCAAAGATTTAACGTTTGCATGTATGTCAACTGGTACTAAACTGACTTTCTCTTCTCCCTTACATAGATGCATCTACTGGACTTGACTGGAGAAAGCGCTACAAAATAATCAATGGGGTTTGCGAGGGTTTACACTACCTGCAGCAAAATCGAATTCTTCACTTGGATCTTAAACCTCAAAACATTTTGTTGGATGATAATATGTTACAAAAAATTGCTGATTTTGGTCTAGCAAGGTGCTTTGATGAAAAGCAAAGTCGTGCTTTCACAACAAAAATATGGGGAACAATGTGAGCTAGCTAAGCCTATTGAAATATGTTTTTTCTTTATGCTATGATTTATATTAGACCCTTTGCTTATTAAACGATTGGATAAATATTAATTTTTTGAAGGGGATATTTGGCACCAGAATCCGGCAGCCGTGAAGTCACATACCGGTTTGACTTATACAGTCTTGGTGTTATAATCATAGAGATACTAACCGGAAAGAGGGGGTATGAAGCTGTTGAGGATGTAAGAACACCTTGCCACCTTTCTAAGATAAAGGCTTCATTTTAACTTTGACTTAATTTATTTTGTTAGTTCCATGATACTTTTTAGACGTTGCATGTATGATTTCACTCTATTTAGAATAAATTACACAATACATCGTGTTTTGGGATAGTATATTAAAGTACATATGTAGTTTATAACACTTATTTTCATGAATTACATATACAATCTGTAGATACTTCAAAGTTGGAGCAACAGATTGGATGAATCACAAAGAGACATACAACTGGAGCAAGTACGGGTATGTTCTGAGATAGGGATAGAGTGTATTGAGTCCAACCCAGCGAAAAGACCGGTTAGTGTGCAACATATAATCGCTCGGCTCCATGAAACAAGAAGTGTGGACGGTTCTATCGAAGATGCCATGACAAGATCGTCAAGATCTCAAGTAATGTTCACTCTGGGAATATGTCATCCTCCAACAATCTTATACTACCTCTATAACTTAATATAAGACGTTTTTTTACACTCTGACAATGTCAAAAAACATCTTATGTATTAAGTTACAGTGGGAGTATTTGGGAGCTTTTTTATATCCTTACTTTTTAGCCAACCTTAAATAGTTATTTAATGGTTCATATTCGACTTCAGAAAGTAGATCCGTTGTGTTTCCACTTTTATTTGTTGGCGGTGGATGAGCCGATGAAGTGTCATTGCTTGTTATGCAGGTGGAAGCTGATTCCGATGATCCGCATCGTGGTGCACTTAAGGAAAGCTCTGAGGTGAGTTATCCCAACATATAACTCTTGATTCCAGACGAGCAATACTTAAGTGTTCCATTATCTATCCTTCAACTTCCATTAATCCAAAATAACAGAAAATAATCACAACATATGCATTGGTAATTAGATAGAGCAGTTGTTGCAATTAATGTACCACAAAATAAAATACTTACATTCCAACATATTTGCTTGTGTTCCTTATTAGTAAGAGAGGCCCTTAATTTATATATATAGAGAGAGATTAAATGAAGTATATTACAAGCACTAAACAAAAGGACAATGAAATTCAGCACAGAAAGTCAACGAAATCAGTACGGTTCATACTAGTACATACGCCATGATTGTTAATTTTAACTCACAGTGGCCAGTAAATTGTCGGTACTAAAAGGTCCATTGATAAGTTGATTCATCCCAAAGGTACACAACACTGTAAAAAATATTACCCCCTCCGATCCAAAAATAAGTGTTGTGATTTTAGTTCAAATTAGGTAGTAGTATATAATTTGTGTGCCTTTGTTGTTGATGATATTGCTGCTGCAGATAAGCCCCGTCTCTAAGTTGGTGGATGAGGTGATGTCGGTGGCTGCTTCTGCAACACCATCCGACCAACTGCGACAAATTAGCCCACCCAGAGGACTAGGAGAGACGAACACTGAGGTAATTTTTACCACAAAAAGGCATTTTTCCTTTTTCCGCAGAACAGAGATACTCCTTGTGCACTGCCATTATCGCTGCTTCTCTCACTACTGCTATGTCACGTCCAGTACGATATACAGAAACTTGTCACGGCAGTACCATGTACCAACACCACCACTAGGAGCAGCATTGTACTCTACATGCTTAGGGTGTTCATTTATGGTTTCAACTCAAACCATGGGTTGTTACTTGTTTTATTACTCCCTCCGATTCATATTAATTGTCGCTGGTTTAGGGGATGTTTGTTTCCAGGGACTTTTTTGTGTAGGGACTAGAAAAAGTCCCTCTCAGAGACTTTTTTACCAAACGGGAAGGACTTTTTAGGGACTAAACTAGGCATTTGGGACTAAATGAAGAAGACTCTCAAGGAGAGTCTTTTTGGGACTTTTTCAACAATGCCCCTTCATACACCCATTGGCCCTCCACCTCATGGTGTTGTTTGATTGTTATTTTTCTATATACTAGGGGCAACATGGTCATTTAATAACCTCTAGGAAAGGACTAGAGACTTTTTAGTCTCTGGAAACAAACAGGGAGGGACTTTTTAGGGACTAGGGACTTTTTAGTTGGGACTAGAAAAAGTCCTAGGACTAGAGAACCAAACACCACATTAGTACAAGTTTGCCAGCATGACTAGATAACAAACATGAACTACAACAATATTAAATGCTTTACTTCCGTTAAGAAAATAATGGAAAGGGGTGATAGTCCGGTTGGAAAAAATAGTAACTGGTTTCCATGATTTGTACTCAAACTGACTTTGACGACTTCTAACACCCCCTATGTAGTGCAATAACGCAAGTGACTTCAGCTTGATCAAAATATTTAAACAAGACAATTGTGGAAGCAGTTAAAACTTCTCTATTTAATAGGAGCATGAGAATTTCTGCATGTTAAGAGAACTAGGTTTAGTAAGGACTACTAGCCATTTAGATATAGAAGATCTAATATTGGTGTTTACTTTCTTTATAGGAGAAAAACATTAGTACTGGTATTTATAATAATTACGAAATTAAGGATTTTTTTTCAGATGTCTAGTAACTTTCTAAGAGATATAAAAGAAGGATATCCCAGTGATTTTACCATGCATGTGCTATTACTTATTAGAAAACTTGAGAAATAAAACAATAAATGACTAAGCCAGTTAGGCTGCGTTTGGCAGCAAAGTTTTTTTTTAAGTTTTCTAAGAATACCGTGGTTTCTGAAAAATGCCAAGGTTTTGAATACTTTGATGCGTTTGGCTTCAGAAAAAACCAAAGTTTTAGAAACCACGGTATGCTAGAAACCATGTTTTTTTTGCAGTATTCAAAAAAAAGGTCCCGACCTCTTTTTTTAAAACAGAACAGAGAAAAATCTTCCGGGAAATCACACTTGACGTTGCCGTCTACATCAAGATAAAAATATTCAGAGTGATCCCATTCTATTTTCCCTCTTTCTCTTATATGGTAAACGATCATATTATATCTCCTGGTTATAGCCGATTCAGTTTGATTAGTCTACCTTCCAGCCGGCGTCGCGTGCGAGTCTCTCTATTACTCTCTGCAGTGCCATGACTGAATCAAGCTCACCACCAGGGAGGACACTCGTCCGCAACAAGCTATTTCTCGAGTCCTTGGCTGCCTATGTATTTCCCGCGAGTAGCGCACGGATTAGATTGATTGATCCTTTTGGAGAACACTCATAATCAGCAGGTTATATATGCTAGCTAACTAGCCGATTCAGTATAAATGGCGCATATACACGCACAAAGAATTTAGGACCGGCTCAAAGTACATGCACGTATATAGACTTATATAATGGCAACACGCTCCTAGGATTGTATTACTTCAATCTACTAGTTGACTACTCCTAGGATGGTATTTCTTCAATCTAGTTGACTGATCGTGTGCATGGCAGCTGCATGCAACCGGTCGACGTTAGCAGCCGCTAATTACTCAGTCATCCATGTTAAAATACTTGGTCAAAACTTTGGTTAAACAGCAGCAACCAAACACATATAAAACTGAGAAAAAACATTGGTTTTAGAAAACTGTAGTATTCTTTCACGCTCTGGCGCGCGCCAACCACGACAACATCATGTGCCTGCTGGGGTGCTGCGTCGAATCCGGTGAGCGCGTGCTAGTGTACGAGTTCATGATCAACGGCACCCTCCATGACCAGCTCCACGAGCGCAGTCCCATGGCGGCGACCATGCTGTCGTGGCCCAGCCGCCTCACCATCGCGCTGGGCGCCGCGCGCGGCATTGAGTACATGCACGTCTACGCCTCGCCGCCCATCATCCACCGTGACATCAAGCCTGCCAACATCCTCCTCAACCATTTGTGGACCGCCAAGACCGCCGCGTCCAAGAACGTGGTCGACTTCGCCGTTCCGCACATCCTCGCCGACGATGTCATGCGCGTGCTCGACCCGCGCTTGCCCACACCGACATCACACGAGGCCGAGGCCCTAGCCTACGTCGGCTACCTCGCCGCGGACTGCGTTGAAGCCATCGGCCGCACACGCCCCTTCTTCTTCTTGAAGCTGCCGCCGCCTTGCTTCCTCTTGCCATTTTCGCTCCTCCTCGAGTTTCTTTCCTTTCTGCAGGCAGATGTTACAAACTTGTCCTTGTCAGCAAACAGGTGGTCTTCCTTGCTCCTCCATTTTTGTGGTCAAAATCAGAGTCAAAATAAATCAAGGATCAAAACAAGTCTACTGAAATTAATGGAGAAGGGTGATTTTCAAAATTTCACATATACGGGCTTGCTAGTACTGTCCAGTGCTCCGTCGATTCGCAATACAACCTTGCTGGTGCTGCAACGAGATGTGAAACAGCGTAAAGGCCTCAAGGTGCTGCCCTCGCCCTACCGGTTAGTCCAGCTTGTTTCAAACTCCTCCAATAGAGCAGCCGCCTGCAGAGTTGTCTGCCGGCGAGTAAATCCAGCCCAGATGAGGTGAGGCAGCAGGTCAGGGCGCCAGCCTGCCGGATCTAACAAGGAGGAGCCAGACGTTGTTAATGGCCCTTAATGGTGCGCTTTCGGGCTACAGGCAAATGATTTGTGTTCATGTGTTTCAAAAAAAAAAAGAACTTGTGTTCATGTGTTTCTAACTGTCTATTCATATCCAGTAGTGTATGCATCTCAAAAGAAATTATAGGTATGTTTTTCTGCTGCTTATAATTTTGCCTTGAACGGTCAGTCAGTGTTACAACTGTCACCATTGCAGGATCATTGCTCTGAGGTAGCAAGCTGTTGCTTGATGCATGCTCCTAACAACTGCTCGGTGCCTGATGTTGGAAGGGAAGGCCTGGCGCAGAGTACCAATCGACTAGACTCTCGTTTATCTGATGGTGATGACATTTGGCCATTTCTCTAAACCGCGCGAAAAAAAGCATGTATGATATCATGCACTAAATGGAATCTCAAACTGCAGACAACAAAGTCTTCTCAAATTCTACATGGAGAAGGCGAGTTTCAGTTACTGTGACGTTCTCTGTGTTTGTTGTACTGCTCGGACCTTCAGACTTATTATGTCATTTACCTTTTTATTCAGTTTCTTCATAGCAAGCCTAGACGCGTAGTGTTAGCTAGCGTATTGCACATGAGTTCAGATTACAAAGATAGTACAAAGATGGGTCATCTATTTTGGAACGGAGGGAGTAAGAAATAACACAAAATGCAAGTGCAGTCTTGGATATAACCAGCCAGCCATGGAGCAGTTTTTATCTCTGATCATGTCTAGCAGTAAGGAACTTTGGCGGTGTGCTGTTTCATGATCTCACCGAAATAATCACTAATTCAACACTGCTTCTAGACTGTACGTATGTGAGGTATGTCTGAAAATTATTGTGCATATTGTGTAGTATTCCCTCTATAGAGAAATACTAAACACTCATAGTATTTCTTTACGGAGGGAGTACTGAATAATGTCATTGTCTGAATAGCATTTTGTAAACCCATCTACTAAGGGGCGGGGAAGGAACAGCCAAGGGGATGGAGAAGGGCCGGGAAGGCGGGAACCCAGGTGGCCTGTTACCTTCTTCGATGTCGTCTTCGGCGAACTCAAATGAAATTCGACTCAGAGCACGGTTATGATTTAACTAATCTGAAATGGAGTAAAAGAGCAGGTATAAGGAATGCACTGTGGCTCGCCTCTAAGGGAGAACATCCGGTTCGCCCCTGACTCGATATGCAGGCGATGCACCCAGGCCCATTTTACATCTTAAAATATTATCTTCAAAAAAGATATCTATGACATGGATGACATTGGTATCTAACATGTCATAAAACTTCAGATAAGAATTCATTGCAGAAGCCACCGAGAGGAAATAATGGCAGAAGCCACCGAGAGGAAATAATGTAGACATACCTGAAACCAAGCTGGTGTATTTTAGGTATCAAATAAAGTCCATCATTGCTGCTAAGTTATTCCTTTCCAACTAAAAAAGAGCAATGCTATTTTTTTTCACTTTTGAGTTAGTTATAAAAATCCAAAATTTATACATAAATCACCCTGACGTCATGTATTCTAATCTTTTGCCTATATGTGCTGTAAATATTACTTCCTCCGCTCCATAATGTAGTGCATGTAAATTTTTAAGAAGTTAAACCTCACCAACTTTGACCAAGTTTCTGAAGAAAAACGTTTACATCTAAAATGCCAAACATATAATCATTATACTCATCACAAGATGTAGTTTCATATTTTATATATTATGTATTCTAGATATAAATAGTTCTCTTTATAAATTTGGTTAGAATTTGCAAAGTTTGACTTTCAAAAAATTTAGTATACACTACATTTTAAAACAGAAGAAGTACCTAATTCTTCTTTTATGAAACACTTTCTAGCTTGAGTAGATGTCTGGTGCATCGGGTGTATGTACATTTAGATTTTTTTTTCTCAATATCAACCTTCCCCGCTGTGGCGCCGCTAGTCTCAACTCCAAAGGAAGACACATGCGGTCCACCGGGACTCGTTGTGCACAAAGTCCCAGTTGAAGACTTAAAAAGTTATTTTAAAGTATGACATAGATAATAGTAGCATTTATCATGTCAAATTAGAATTCACAAACACAAGCTGCCCAGAACAAAAAAGGAACGTATAATTCTGACATCAAGCAGCACTTCGTGTAATTATGGATTAAAATTTGGCGGGTAGTCACTTTCGACAACAAATTGGCTATTTTTTTACTTGGTCACGTTAGAAACTAAATTATATATTATACTTGAAATTTCAGGGCTACACGCATCCATTTGAGCGGCAAGTAATACGGATCAGAGGGAAAATCCGTGACTATATATATATATATCCACATTGTGTCTACATAGAGTTACGAAAAAGGAGGTGCTCCTTCCTTCAACTGCCGGCGCTACAAGGGGTTCCCATAGTCTCTGTCGGGCGCTGCGATGGTGGGGGCATGAGGGAACCCCAAATTTGAGTGTCCCGATCCATGGTAACAATATGAATAGTTTAAAGATTTGTCTTAGATTGTCGGCGGTGTCGTCAGGACGGAATAAAGGCTCGCTCGCCCTCACCCTTGTTTCGGTGGTGCTCTGTACTGCCGGGAGGCATGTGGAAGAAGCGATCCTCGCGGATGGCGGCGCTTCCTAGTCCTGATGGCCCCGAAACATTATTTATTATAATAATAATATTATTGGAATTCTTTGTATTTCTGGTGAACCTGTATAATTGATTCGAGCCATTTTCGAAGAAAAAAGAGAGTTGTGCCTACCTGCTATAGTAGTTTTTTCTTCAGAAGATTCTTTTTTGAGAAAGAGAAAGAAAAATTCAAATTTGAACCGACGGTGTCCTCCGTCCAGTGCACCGGGTGCAGCCCGCCCCCTGCGTGCGTGCGCCAGCCACTTTCCCCACCCTCGACCTCGAGCGAACCAAACCCCATCGATTTCCTCCGACTCCGACCCGCGCGGCGACGCACGCAGATCGCGCCGCGGCCTCCCGCGGCGGCTCCACTGCCAGGTGAGTCCATCGCCTCCTCCCTCTCCCTCCGCGCATAGGGCGGGCCGGGCAGACGGCCGGCGGGAAGGTCAGAGCAAGCGCAAGCGCGCGCGCGAGCGGGGCCGGCAGCGCGCCCTAGCGGAGCGAGCGGGGCAGCTGCTTGCCGGCGCGCGCGCGCGCGGGAGGCGGGCGGGGGCCGCGGCACGGCTGTGGTAGTAGCGGGGGTGGCAGCTCCTTGGCGCTAGGCATTTCCCTAGGCGTGCGGTCGAGCAGCAGCAGCGTGACATTTCCCTTGGTTTCCTGCTGCAGGAGCTCCGAGGACGAACGCGAGCTCGACGCGCGCGCAGGGGTGTGTGCTTCACGGCCGCGCCTTCCGCCCCCTCGATTCCCCTCCCGCCAAATCCGAGGTTTTTTTTCCCGCCCCTAATTCCCAATCTACTTCCTCTTTTAACACCAATGCTCGGCACAGGATGTGCATGCCGGTTTGGCATCTAAATGTCGTTAGGTTGTTGGCAGAGGGTTTTTCTCTTTTGTAATGTTGAATTATCGATGGATGGACAACAAGACAAACATGCTAGTAATTTGTTCGGCTGTGGCATGTATGCTTAGTTATCTCCATGGATGATGGCATTAGTGAGCAGTTATTGCGTAGAATGCCCCAACAAAATTACAATTTGTAGTATATTGCGTTGTGGATGGACAACAGGACTATATGACAATAGTGATGGGATGACAAGGGATTAATCTCGAGGATCAAATATGGAAGAATGACACTATCTGTCTGAACATGCTTAGGCTTGGAACTGGAAGAGCACCTTCCTTCCAATTCTGCCGACTCTTTAGCCTTTAGGGACCGCAAGGTGCTTCAGGACGGGCGATTTTGGTAGGTGCGGTGAAGTTGTGAGCCGTTATTTCAAAGGAGTCATTCATGCCATTGGTGAGCTTTCGTGTTGGCCTTATTAGGAAAGCCTTCGCTGGAGACCCCAACCAAAATACAAGGGAGCCACCGGTGGGACCCATACTTTTTAAGGTGTGAGATTGAGTGACAAATACACCTTTTCATTCTGTGACCTTGAATGTGTTGCAACACTCTTTTCGTGTCGGAAGGAACCTTCCACGCTGAAGTGTTTTCCAGTGTGTACATGTTCCAGGCGAGTGTGCAGGCCTGCCCTCCCCACCTTAACCTTGTCAGGTTTAGTGCGGAATGTTGTATTTGAAATGGGAGTGCTCTCATAGAAGTATTTGAAATGGAACAGCTAGCTTTTACTTTCACGGGCACCAAACTTTGAAAATTCGTCCTTCCAAAACTAGATGTCATTTGTGCGCATCTGAATCTCCTGGAATGTCAAGTTAGGCAAAAACACACTTCAACCAATTCCAGTCTAAATTACTCATCAAGCTTTGGTAAATCATCCTAATTGTATAGACTGTTCGGAGCTGCTCTGACAAACAAGCAACAACAGTATCGAGCAGGAATGTTGGATGACGATAGCATTCGTGGGCACTTAGGGCTTGAGGCCTCCCTCAGCTTGACAAGTGACGATGTTGGGAAGGTTTTCATTGACTCTCCCGACTCCGACGATCTCACACTCGCTTTTATGTACAACGCCTCTTTCTTCAACTTACATGACCTAGTCAACATCCAACCATGGTGAGGTTGCAGAATCTTGCTGTGGGCACATAGTAGTCACCATGCAAGGATAGATTCTGGACGCTTGGCCTAGTTCAGCAGGGCAATGCAAGCTTTCACTGTTGAGAACAATTAAGCAACTTCATAATTTTTTCATCATCTGATTTTGCAGAAGTTATAACTAATAAGATTCCAAGCAAATACACAATCTGTTCTATAGTTTATGGTGATGCATTTTAGTACTTAGGCATTCGATTATCTTAAAGCTAAACCTACATGCTTTGTCGATCATGTCGGCTAGCCAGTATAGGATGCACCTATTTTAACTTTATCGAGCTATCCATAGAACGGAACCACTTAGTAGAGTGACCAGAAAACACCGTATGTGTGACACTCATGGTTTGACCATATTCAAACATTATACGCACACTTTTTTGTGTTAATGCATGCACCTTACACACTTCTAGCTATCTGTCCATGCCAAGATCCCAATGTCCCCATCTTAACCATAAAGTGCCCTCAACAACTGTCAAACACACTTGAAATTAATCAACAGAAGTGCTGGTAATTACTAATTAGTCACAAGTTAACAGAAAGAGTGTGCCGTACGTCGATGATAAGACGGAAAGAGATTGAGTAGACACATCAAAAGCACAAAGTTCTTTTTTGCATCTAAGAATTAATTACCACCTGGGCGTCAAGAATGTACGTCTGAGTGTTATTTCCTACCCTTTTATATTACAAATTGGTCATGTAAATTAATCATGTGCCGCGTGCTGACTTTTATTCATGTTGTAATTGTAGCAAGGTATACGATCCTGGAACTTGTTAACTGATTCCTCATGGTATTTATATGTAGAAACGTGGGCGCAGACCATCAAAAGAACCTCCCTTTTGCACCTAAAGAACACCCTGTTACTGAAATTACCATTCTGTTGCCCTTCTGTTCGTTCGCTCCGCGTTTTCCTTCACTTCACCCCATAAACCGGGTGCCTATTTCTTATCCTGCCCCCACCCCACCCACCCTCGTCCCCACCCACCCTCACCCCCACCCTTGTCTCCACCCACCCTCACCTCCACTCACACACACCCTAAGCGGACACAGATCGAGCAATTTGTCCTCTCCTGAAGGCACATCGCCGGGGTAAGGAGTGGCCCGGTGCCCCACCGGCAACCGGAGCAGCGCCAGCCCATGCTCCTAACGCCGATTCCCCCCTGCTGCCCCCTCTCTCCCAGATCCAGATCCAGGTTATCCTTTCTTACCGTTCTTCCAATTCGCTGCAGGAAACCCTAGTATATATTCTTCCTAAACTGCGGAGGAAAGTTCAGCGGGTGTGGAAGAAAGTTAATTCCGCTGAGATTCTGGAAGGGAACGGGTGCTGCCAAATTGTTGTAGTGGAAAATGATTTATGGTTCATTTAGCCTGGGGTATCGATGTGTGAGTGCATTTATGTTTATGTTGTGTCTCGGCTGGAATAGAAGGAATGACAGGCTGTCTCTTGTTTGGAAGAAAATGAAGTAAATACAGTCCAGGGGAAAAGGAAGAGAAGGCTAGGCTGTGCAACAACTGAAAAAATAGCAGTCTTGCTGCGTATACTTAGATTAGGCTTGGTTGGGACTGTTTATTCAAATATAAAATGGTAGAGTTAAGGGTGGAGATGGATAACTTAACAGGCTCTTTTGATGGCAGAGCTAAATAGAAATATTTAATTGTATTTTGCAAGAGTGGTTCTTTTCTTTGGTACATAACTCCCCCCCCCCCCCCCCCCCCCCCAAAAAAAAACTTCCCTTATATATAACATTTCATGAAGATTGTGTGTGTAAATACATGTTTTATTCTGAAAAATATTGTTAGCCTTCCTGTTTACCTCTTTTTTTATTCAGTTTTCCTTTGCATTTTTCATCCAAGAGCTACTGAAGAAAATTGGCTAATCTCAAGTGAATTGTCTTCCAGACTTTCAGGCAGTTCTGTGAGTTTCAATGTCTTCCACCAGAAAAGTGAGAAATGTAAACAAGCGCTATGCCAAAATTAATGAAGATTGGCCGGAAAAGGATGCAACAGTTGTACATAAAAATAAAGTGCGAGTAAGTATCTGCACTCAGCAGTGTCTTGAAAATGTCTTAAATCAGCATTTGATTCATCTAAATTCCGCACATGTATAACAATATAAGCAAAATGCTAACAATGGCAGCTCCAAATTACATGCCAGTGGTATGACTTGGACAAAAAAGTCAGTCAGCCTCTGGTTTTATCGGAGTTTTGGTGTTATCTCGGTTTTATTATAAAATCTGTGCTATGTTGCTTGCCATATGTTTTCAATGGTCACTACTTCTGTATGATATGTACAATTGTGTGATGTTATTAAGATGCAAGTAGCATAGATTAGATACTAACATGCTTGCTAAATGTAACAATTAGGACAACTATAACAGTATATGTACATTATATTTTTGTCAATCAACAAACAAATATTTTTTCCCCGCATGCAACTTACTCTTTTTTCCTTATCGTGTATTATTCTGAAGTCTGAACTTGTGCTTGCTCACATGATCTGGTACATGGTGTGCACTGTCAAGGATTGTCAAATTTTCTAATTGCCTTATATTTCCTTGGGAAAGAAGTTTCAAGCATGGATTGGGGATTGCTAATGCAGTAATGCATTTATCTGTTTTGTTTATTTAGATCACTGTGGGTTATATTATATCAATTACATTGTTGACCATTGATCAAAGAAACATTTATCTGCAGAAGAAGAAACTATCCGACCTTGGTTCTCAGTGGAGCAAAGATGAGTTGGAGCGCTTCTATGCAGCTTATAGAAAATATGGAAAAGATTGGAGGAAGGTTTGATCTCTACCCTCTATTGTACAGTGGTATTACTTTTATGGAAGAGTTAGAAATTTGTTATTTAGGCAACCACATGCCATCTTTTCGTTGTACTGTCCTACATCAACATGATTACCTGAGAAAGTCCTTATATCTAGCAGCAATGTGGTCCTGTGTACCTGGGTCGCTGCTCGGACTACATGTTTGTTATTTCCCTTTTTCTATTAAGGGTCCCTTTTATTAAATACATGTGGTTTACAAACAGGGAAAATAATTTTGGTAATCCATCAGGTCATGCTGTTATATCATGTACACAGTATATGAGAAGCTAATGCACCATATTATTATTATGCGTACATCATTCTCTCACCTACCGATAAGCAATAATATATTTTGTTAGATCCTTGCATTCCTTAAGAAAGTTCAACCGTGTGAGTTTCAAGTAGTAGTGGCAGTGTTGTACCCACCTTGGATTCCCCCGGGACTGTTGGCAGTGGGATTAGTCAGCTAAATGCCAAGATTCAACTCAGTGCACACCCAAATCTGACTTGGCCGGCTTAGTCAAAATCCTACTCTGGCCAGCCAATCTTTTGGCTAACTGTATCTCTGGTCCTAAGAAGCCACCTAGCCTGGCAAAGTTACCAGTCTTGTTTCCTCTGATCCTGCTGGTGTCTTGGGCAAGGATTAATAATATCTAGTTTGAGACCTCTATTCATATTACTGATGAAAAACAACTTGCAGGTGGCTGGTGCTGTCCATGATAGAACATCTGATATGGTGGAGGCTCTTTACAACATGAATAGGGTAAATCCCAGCTTTCCTTTGTATACGGTGGCTCTTCTGAATTGTCTGCACTTGATTCCACTTCATGCACCACCTAGTTTCAACTTCTCAATCCCGATTAAAATTTGTGACATGAATTTGCTGTTATGATGCTCTGCTTCTTGTAGATCAGTGGGATAATCTCTAGCAAAGCAATACTTGAAATATTCATAGCATAAGATTCCATCTACTAATTTTCTGTTTCATCTACCAAGATCTCGGATTCCATCCATTTCTTTTCCAACCATATCCCCCACCATGCACTGATGCATTCATGATAGGTCGGTCAAATAGATCGTATAAGTATTACAGTTCATGTTGCATGTGTCTGTCTTTCTTTTGCTAAGTTCAAGTTTTTCTGTTATTTTTGGTTATGCTGATAAATCGACCAAGCTTTGCTGCATGTCCAGGCATATTTGTCTCTTCCAGAGGGAACTGCTACTGCTGCAGGGTTGATAGCGATGATGACCGATCACTATAATATTCTGGTAAGGTTAAACTTGAACGGCTATAATATTCAAAAGCTTCTTCTGTACTGTAGTTTACCTGAAAATGTTATGGAAGTAGAACAAGAATTCCAGAAGCAGTGTATGAAATGTTATTCGACTCTTGATATATGCAAAAACTATATCAAGTGCAGATTCTGAGACCAAGAACTATTTATTGCACCTAATAATATAGTTGTACTGAAATGCGTAGGTGCTCCACTATTAAGATTGTAATAGTCATTTGTGTTGACTAGCTTAAGCTATTTAATGGTTTCCAGGCAGACTCCATTGCTTGTCCATCATTTATAGCAACATTTTTGAGGAATTACTTCAGCGTCATTAAGTGAAATGAATTTATCTCGTAAGAAGATTACAACACATAGGTGAATGGTGGACGTAGCACTTATGTTTTCATATGTGGCTCGAGCAGCTTTGCTTCAGTTTAGAGAAGTTGTCTGTCAGTATGCTATATCATTTTATTGCGTTTATCAAGAATGTTTATGTCTATGGACATCTGTTCTGAACTGTAGGATGGGAGTAACAGTGATCATGAGAGTAACGGTTCACCAAAAACTTCTAGGAAGCCACAGAAGCGTGGCCGTGCAAAGCTTCAGTCTGTGTCGAAGGCATCTGATACACGTTACCCTGATCTATTGCAATCTCAGCCTGCTTCATCGAGCTATGGATGCCTTTCTTTGTTGAAGAAGAAACGTTCTGGAGGTAATTTGAACATTGAAATCAAAGAAGCATGTGTCCTTTTCTTTTCGTATTTCCTTTTAGTTTATCTTTTAGTAGAGTTTTGTCATTTGGATCTAATAAAGTTCTTTGTACTACCTCTGTATCAAAATATAAGACGTTTTTGCAGTTCAAATTGAACTGCAAAAACGTCTTATTTTGATAGAGGTAGTACAAAGGAAAACACAAAACAGTTCACAATTTCATTCACTAAAAGTTTCAATGTCCAAATTCATTCTACGTTAGCATGGTAGTTACTGTAACAATTCACAATCTACAATGAAACTGTGAGCAGAAAACATTTCACAATCTACAAGAAATCTGTGTACCGTTTTATGTTTTCCTTTGTTATTTAATATATATGGATACCTCTATGTTTTGTCGTAAACTTCTAATTGACAGTATGTTATAGCAAATCAGCAACAACACACTAATTCTAAGCTAGAATTAGAAGCAAGCCTAATTCACTTGGGCGGGGGAGTGGATGGACAATCCCACAACCTGGGTTCAAGTCCTTACGGACATGAATTTGGGTTCTTGTTTAGTTGTGTCAAATGTTGAGGCTTCCCCCTACAGTTTTCTATCAAAACTTCTAAGTTAGAATTCTCTACTATCTTATGATCATAACAGTTTTGGTAAAAGATCTCACAGGATTACAGTCATGATAGTATTATATATACTTGGCATGTTTTGTAGCTTCAGTTTCTCTGGCAGGAGCTGAAGTTAGTTCAAACAATGGTGCACCTTTTACTTTCCTTGAACAAAGAAAAACAGGATTGAGGTCTGAAACTTGTCTAGACTTGTTTGTAGGTAACAAGCCCCGTGCTGTTGGAAAAAGGACTCCACGAGTGCCTGTTGCAAGCATGTACCGAGATGACAAGATAGGTCCATCAAATAGACAAGCAAAACCAGATGCTAATAATGGTGATGAAGAAGGTGCTCTAGCTGCTTTAGCTCTGGCAGAGGTCTGTCAAAGAGGCTCACCTCAGGTTTCTCAAACATCTGGAAGATCCAGTGGTCAAATGTTCCTGTCTCCTGGTAAAAGTATCGACAGAAAAGTAAGAACCCATAATCTCTTCTTTATCTTTAGGTCACCCGTCTCACAAAGTAATTGCATAATCAGATTTTCTGGATGATGCTTGCAGAATGCAGATTCAGAGATGGGAAGTTCAAAGATGCATGGATTTCAAGTAGACGCTGATTATCCAGAAGGTAGCTTAGGAAGCAGGGAAGCAGAAACTGGCGACTATCCCAAAGATGCTTCCTATTTTCTGAATAACGAAGGTTCTGCGTCTGGCAAGTCTAAGCCAAAAGTTAAGAGGTCGCAAAAGAGAAGAAAGAAAGCTGCACACAAAACAGACGATCAATTCGAGGATGACAGAGAGGCTTGCAGTGGCACCGAAGAAGGGTGTAGTTCCAGAAAGGCCAAGGATATATCAGATTTGGATGTATTTGGAAGTAAAGGTTCATGGCCATCTAACAAATCAAACAAAAGAAGCCGCCAACTATTTTTTGGCGGTATGTGTGTGCTAACAATATCTTTTATTTTTGGGCAAAAGTAATTAAATTATTGAAATACAGTCATAGCATTATTTCTTCTAGGCTTCTAGCATGTGTGAAACTATCAGTATGGTGGTTTAAGGGGCTTGAGTCTCATCTTTTACAAAGTTGTGCAGTGCAGTATTTTCTCAACCACCGAATACAATATAGACATATCCTAACTGTCAAATGGCAATAGTATTCAGCAAGGTGGACAAATTGGTTGAGTTTCTTCTTATATGTGCAGCATTTCTTGACCATGTGATGAAAAATAAGTATGCCCTGTGCTGGCATTGTCTATCATCAGTTTTTATTTCATAATATTGATTGTCCTGTTGGGTTGTTGCATCCTGCAAAATAAACAGTCAATCTGCCTACAAACTTCCTGAGGAGGATAACTTGTTGTATTTCTTGCTTTGATATCTACATAGCCCAAATATTTGGTCCTGTTTGACTGACTGGTCTTTGTTCTGCAGATGAATTGTCAGCTCTCGACGCATTACATACATTAGCTGATATCTCTGTGAATATTCTACAACCTTCTTCTATCGCTGAATCTGGTTAGTCTTATCTATGGTGCTAATTTCAGATGTTGTGAGCTATACTTCCATTACTCGATTTCCATGCACCTCATTTTATCCATTATCATGCAACTTCTCTAATTATGTGGTAGAACCATGCAAATGCAATGCACAATTTAGCAGAGTTCAGTACTTGGGTTGTTGCAACCAAATTAGTTTGCCAATCTCATTCCTGTTCACTATGTTTTTGCATGGAGATACAGAAAGTTTATACAGTCATAGGGATAAAGCTACGAGACAGTGCTGCATAGTGGTTGAGTCAGAGTTGATTATCTACGAGCTCTAATCATTTAAGAAGTTCTGTGTCAATTCCTTTCCACACAAGGGCTGTTTTTAGACCCTACAGCTCTAAACATGCCTGCACCACTGTTGTTGCTTTATGTCTTTTGGAAGAAATGGATGCAATGAATGTTTCTTGTTTTATCAATATTATAATGCTATTAAGCACCTGTCTACAGTTGACTAGTTTCTGGGCAACGCTGTAGTTGTGCTCTGCCTTGGATATATACTCTAAACAAAGATTTGCTGTGCTGCGTTCAATCTGTTTTACGTGCAACACACTTCACTCAATTTGCCGGTTTCTATTTGCGACACAAGACTTTTACATACTGGGGATACTGCTCAATAATAAGCTTTGTAACTAAAGTGAACAAATTGTTTAACCAGGTCCACAGGTAGATTGCTTGTAAGTTCTAACCGTCACACTTTCATGTGAAAATCTCACAAAAGATATGGATAAAAAATGATATTGCAGAGTTGACTTTTGATTGATATGTTAATGTTCTGTGTTTGATTGTGCTACTGATACTACCCCTAACCATTTTCCAGAATCATCGGCACAGTTTAAGGATGGAAGCAAAGACAATGAATCTGATGATAAGCCTGGTGTGCCTGCAGCAGTATCATTATTTGACAAAAAAGATAAGCCCAGAAAAACGAAAAAGATCAAAAGGCAGTCAGAAATTGCAAGCAACGAGGTGGTTACCAGGAAAAAAGCTAGACTTTCTAAAGATCACCATCATGACGGGAGTACTTCTGACGTAAAGCAGGATGATTGTAAATGTGGTGTTAAAATGGAGAAAAAGAAAAGAAAGTCTTCCACATTGAAGGTATTTCCAAAACTGTACCTATTCAATATGACACAAGCCACATTATTGTTAGTCTATGCTGCTTATGATGTGCATATATTTTGTTGCTTTATGCACAGATCTCCAAAGATGAGAAGAATACACTAAAAGATAGTGAGAAGACCGAGGTGTGCTGTCCTTTTGTAGTTTTGTCTTTTCCTTTGGTTCCTGATAATCACTTCTCAAGTTCTCATCTAAAATACTACGAACTTTCAGTTGATTCTTTTGCATTTAAGTCCAATGCACGATTGAAGCAAGGATTTAGTACCGCAGTCTCAGTAATTGCAGTTTTGTCCATTTGATTATATAACACAGAATATATTAGCATAATAAATAATCTTCTGAAAACCAGGCCGCATTGTGCAGATTTGTTTTAATCTTTTGGAAATATAGTTTCAGTCAACAAATCAGTCCAACGAGGAGATTATGTCTGTTTTTCATCTGTGACATCAAGAGGCTGCCAATATGTGTTTTTGACAATGTCCTGCTGCAGACCCCTTAATCTAATTTCCACCACCATTCAGCAAGAATAAAATTAGGCCTTCACAAATCCTTAATCCCTAAACCTCCATTAACCTTGGGAAAAGGCAGCTTCTCCACCTTAGGAGATGATACCTTTTTGTTGTATGACCTTTTGTTTTAAAGAAAATTTCTCCTTCTCTTATCCATGTGGTAGATAGTTTTGAAGTAAATACATTGATATATAGTAAACAGGGTACTGCTAAGACGTACCTTAATCGAAGTGACTCTTTTGTTATTGACAAAGTATCCCCCTTCCAAACATCCTGCCTTTTTTGTAAATATTCCCTGGGTGACCTACTACCACTACAGTGACTCCCAACAAATTAAGAACCTCAGGCTTTGTGGATTTGTTCTAAACCTGACATAGCCAAGTTTACCTTTTATTTTTCTCCTGTGTGTGTAAATGAATATAAATTTGCTTGTACATCTTCATTTGCTAGGCTTCCGCTGAAGAAGGGAAGGTATCTTCTAATAAAGGTAGGCATACTCATGTCAGTCCAGTTTCAAAACAAAACAAGTCCAAAGCACAGGAAAGTTCTCCAGCACATGCTGATTTTGGAAAAGAAGCCATGGATACGGTGGACATGACAGAAAATGCAATAACTCAGCAATCGGACTCGGCATCAAAGTCTAAAAGCCGGCGCAAGTTAGGCATTTTGAAAGCACTTGCTCCAGAGAGCAAGCCTGCTGAGGGCGCTGATGATTCGTGCGATAATGTTTCCTACCCAGTGAATAACGTTACTGAACTCAAGGTTTGATATTGTTTTATCAACATAAGTTTGCTGATCAATGCATCCCATCATTTGCAAGGTGTGAAAGTTACAACTTAAATTTACCCTGACCTGTTGCAGGACAAGCTCTCTCACTGCTTATCTTCACGTTTCCTCCGGAGATGGTGCATGTCTGAGTGGTTCTATAGTGCAATTGATTATCCATGGTTTGCGAAGAGTGAATTTGTGGAGTACTTGAATCATGTAAAGCTGGGTCATGTACCAAGGCTGACTCGTGTCGAGTGGGGTGTTATAAGGAGGTCTGTTATCTTCAGTTGCCTTGTTTGCTTTTGCTTCGTTTGTTTTTCTGAGTCTATTGTTTTGCAGTTCTCTTGGAAAGCCACGTCGATTGTCAAAGCAGTTTTTACAAGAGGAGAGGGAAAAGCTTTCTCAGTATCGCGAGTCAGTCAGACAACACTATGCTGAACTTCAGTCTGGTGTTCGAGAAGGTCTACCAACTGATCTTGCTCGGCCCTTAGCAGTTGGGCAGCGTGTTATAGCCTGTCATCCCAAAACAAGAGAACTTCATGATGGGGGTGTTTTGACTGTTGACCGTAGTCGCTGTCGGGTTCAATTTGATCGTCCGGAGCTGGGTGTTGAGTTTGTGATGGTAAGTTGGTAACCAATGTCTATCAAGTTTCTTTTCATTATTTTGGTGGTATGTTTTATTTTATATCTTCTGGTTTAAATCATTTCCTGTCGTATATTTTGATTTCTTGGATATGTTCCGCAATGCATGATTTCAGTAAACCTATTCTCTTACTTTGGTAGTGATGTATGGCTGTGTGGATGAACCAAAAGGCTAGGGGAGCAAGTATTTAATGCTGAACTGAGAAACAAGGATAATACATTTTTGTAATGCTTCACTCTTTACATTTGAGTATGCTTAGACCAAGTACACCCCTGTCTTTGCTTTGAAGACTGTTTGGCATTGCTTTTGGGTGCTGTCAATTTTATTTTATTTTGCTGGGGATCTTTAGCAATTTCTTAGTCATAAAGTCACAAAGAAGTTTTGTTTTGGACATCCACATTGTGTCCAGAACACAATTTCAACCACAAGTTTATACTGTATTTATTTGTAAATGTTTAAAAGAATTATAGTATGGCAAGCGTATTCTTTCTAGACAATAATCTACCAATATTTATTCTTATGTCCAATCTAAATTATCATAAACGGATCATTGATCAAAGGTAAATAATTTGACCGCACATTCTAGGACAATGCCTATCAATGTGTGGAGTACACATCCTGTGTTTTGGCTACTATGTGAATTGCATTTCTTGCACACTATGCTTTCACCTGTGTTGCATCCAGGGAAGGCGCATGCTTATGGAAGAATTTTCTACCTGAGTGACTCAGTGCCAACTGATTCGTTTTTGTTTCTGTTGGAATATAATAAGAAACACTGATGTAAAGATGAAATATGTGGCATGTCAAATAGGTTGCTGTTACTGACCCAAACATGGTTATTGTTGACGAAATTGTTACTTTGCAGGATATTGATTGTATGCCGTTACACCCACTGGAAAATTTCCCTGAGTCTCTGAGACGCCAAAATATCGTGAATAAATACTACAGCAGCTTCTCAGAAGTAAAGTTTGAGGATCGGTCCAAAGAGTATGGTGGTGGAGGTGCACCAAGATTCATACCAAATGTGAGTTTTTGACAGTGCTGGTGAAACTGTTACCCCATAAGTATTTAAATGAAGCAACCCCATAAGTATTTAAATGAAGCAAGCTACTATAATCTGTATACTCAGTGTTTAACTGTTCCCTTGCAGGGGGATGCATTTGATTCGATTGCACAGGCCAAAACCACAGCAAACGAGGCTACAGTCGCTGCACAACAGGCAATGTACGGCCAGCCATGTACGCTGTCACAGATTCAGGAAAGAGAAGCAGATATAAGGGCTCTTGCTGAACTATCGCGTGCTCTTGATAAGAAGGCAAGCTTGTGTCTGGAATTTTATCTAATGCTTTGGGATATTTACTCGACTCAAGTATCCAGCTGTATTTATGTTGTGAACTTATATAATCTTTTGTAGGAAGCCTTGCTGGTAGAGTTGAGGCACATGAACGAAGAAGTGTCTGGAAAGCAAAAGGATGGGGAAATTATTAGAGATTTGGAGCACTTCAGGAAGCAATACGCCATGGTTCTTGTCCAGCTGAGAGATTCGAATGATCATGTAATTAATTCCCAGCTCTACGTGTTACTTGCAGTGGTTCCGTTCGTGAATTCTATGTACTTACAATATGTTTTCATACTCAGGTGGCTTCAGCCCTGCTTTGTCTGCGGCAACGGAACACATTTCATGGGCAGCCAACGCAGTCATATCCTAATAAATCCATGGAAAATGGTGGAGCTTCTAACAGAACACCGGACCCATCTAGTAACCTTTTTGGTTATATTAATCAGGAGTCTGGATCCCAAGTAATGGAAATTATTGAGACTTCAAGGTCCAAAGCTAAAACGATGGTTGATGTCGCTGTTCAGGTTAGACAGTCACACTTGTATTTCTGTCAGTTTCATGTTATGCCTCCCAGTCCAGGAGTCCTTGATGTTCTGAATATAATATATTCATGCCTTTATATACTTCGAATCATCACCACCAGCATCCTGTAAAGATCAGTTTCACTGCATGGTAATAATCATAAGTATACGTGTTATCAGAACGAAGGAAAGTAAACTCTTTTCAACCAGTTGAGCAATATGTTAAAATTGGTAATTGAAGAGTAAATATTTTGCAAATGGTAGAATATGTGAAACTGAAAGTGAAGATGTACATACGTAGCAAAGACAACCAAGTTTTCTTATATCTAACAATCATATATGTAAAGTTCAGTCCTTGAGGGAAGTAAAGAGGCAGAATTAGTTTCATTAATCATCAGCACATTATCTTTTTCGTATGTGCACTACATGCTCTGTAGTCTGCTCTACCCGCGTAGTTATGTTTAGTGTTGGATACATTGAGCATTCAGCTTGTAGAGTTGTTCCATGTCCCTATTTAATTCTGTCTTTGCAATTTCTGAAGTACAAGTCTGTGCTTTGTTTTAATTAATGTTCATGTTTGCTCTGTGCCTTTCTTTTTTCTCTGTCTAACCAGGCAATGTGCAAAGTAAGCGAAGGAGAGAACGCTTTTGCCAAGATAGGGGAAGCACTAGACAATCTGAACCTCCGTGGCACCGGCTCTGGTTCGAGCATACTCGGCATAAGGCGGATACCTCCCGATTCGGGGCAGGCAAATTCAGACAACAGCGCCTCGGGCCGCTTCGACCCTGCTGCAGCAACTAATAACATTTCCAGTCCAAGAGTATTGCCCAACGGCAGCGACTCCGAAGCCCAGTTCCCGTCGGAGCTGATTTCGTCCTGTGTAGCGACCATCCTGATGATACAGGTAAGTAAATCATTTATTCTTGAGAATTCTTCTGTCACAATGTTTCTTGGTCATCTTATGAATTCTAACAAATTTAATGGGCCATCATTTGGATTCATCAGAACTGCACGGAGAAGCAGTATCACCCCGCGGAGGTGGCGCACATCCTCGACTCGGCGCTGTCGCGGCTGCAGCCGTGCAGCTCGCAGAACGTACCCATCTTCAGGGAGATCGAGATGTGCATGGGTATCATCAAGAACCAGATGCTGGCCTTGATACCCACTCCTAGTGGCTAGCTAGCTAGTGTCATGCATGGGTATCAAAGACTCTTCTTTTGTTATCTATATATACATATAATATTGTAGGGAAAAAGAAAACTTGACAATGGTATGTGGCTTGTGCTCTCGAGCTTACAACAGTCTGTCTGTACTCTGGACAAGGTGCATCTTATTAGTATTATATTATGATTATTACTGTTGTCGTATCCTGTTAGTTATTTTTTGTTGTTGAGCAATAGAAATTATACATTTAACTTGGATACTCTTCCTCGACAATTTTTCGAGCTGAAAATCGTAGTAAAATATGAATTAAAACCTATAATAAGGGCCAACATACGGGGCGAAGGCTGGGCTATCCATGTGGTCACCTCGAATGCCCATATTCGACAATATTTTGCCTAACATGTATTCTTTGCCGCGCCACTCGAAACCAAAAGGATCAATATATCGACATGGTTGTTACCTTGATCTTCCATCTGGTAGAGGGCACTGAGGTTTCATCTCTTGCATGGCTGTATTGTTGGTAATGGTAATGACGCTCGATTTTGGGAGGATACGTGGCTTGGCGACGCGCCTTTGGCGACCCAGTATCCGTCCCTTTATCGTATTGTTCAGCGCCGTGAGGCTCTTGTTGCCATGGTTCTGCAGTCCATTCCGCTCAATATTCAGTTTAGGAGGGTGCTTGTGGGTGACCGATGGAAAGCATGGCTTCACTTGGTTCGGAGATTGATGGGGGTTCAGTTAAATCCTCAGCCCGATCAGTTGTGGTGGAAGCTTACTAGATCTGGAGAGTTCACAGTTAAATCGATGTATATTGATATCCTTAACTCAAGTGTGATTCCTAGTTTCAAAGAGGATTGGAAAGTTAAGGTCCCCTTAAAGATTAAAGTGTTTATGTGGTTTGTACATAAACAAGTAATTTTAACAAAGGACAATCTAGTTAAGCGTAACTGGACAGGTTCTACTAGGTGTAGTTTTTGTGATCGGGAGGAGACCATCAAGCACCTCTTCTTTGACTGCTCGTTGGCACGAGGCTTGTGGCGCTTTGTGCAAATTGCCTTTAACATTACTCCCCCGACTTCGGTCAACACGTTATTCGGGATGTGGCTTGCTGGGATAGACTCCGAAACAGCTAGACACATTCGTGTAGGAGTTTGTGCGTTGTTATGGGCAATTTGGAACTGCAGAAATGATTTGGCTTTTAACAGAACAATAACTATTCATTTTTTGCAGGTTTTATTCCGGGCTACTGCGCTGATCCGTATGTGGTCCTTACTCACTCCGACGGAGGCCAGGGAGCGTTTGGTTACTGGATCTGTCCGGTGGGAGATGGTAGCGCGGGATATCTTCAACCGGTTTGGATGGCGGTCATGTAATAGGATAGGCGATTAGTTTACCTATCTGTTAATTTGCCAGCCGGTTGTGGCTTGTTAGGCTTTCTGTTTTGGCATTGAGGCTCTGTGTGAGCTTGCCGCTCCTTTTGTTTGCAGACTTTAAGACCTTGTTCAACCTTATTTACTCTTTTTAATAAATGTGGCCGTATGCATCGTTCTGATGCAGAGGCCGGGGAATCCCCCTTTTCGAAAAAAAGAAAAGGCGACGTTATGCCTCGGCCTAGAGCCATCAAGCATACATGTAGGTTGACATAACGCCGCCTTTTCTAGGTGTGCAAGAGAGGAAACCTCAGTGCCCTCTACGATGGGGGTACGATGGTATCATACTCTCCCTTGGCTGAGGAAAGATCAAAACAAGTGAGAGAACTTCAACATAAGCATTCCTTACGATAGAGTATTTGCCGGGAAAGAACATGACAACTTCAACGTAAGCATTCCTTACGATAGAGTATTTGCCGGGAAAGAGCATGGCAACTTCAACGTAAGCATTCCTTACGATAGAGTATTTGCCGGGAAAGAGCATGACGGCACGTGCGTCCTCCTCCCCGCGCCTCGCCTTGGGCGGCCTAGGGTGTGTTGCTATGGGCATCCCTATATCTTGCCTTCGGCGAGACTTTGGGAACACTCGCTGAAGGTGAGACCATGATGGGTCGGCTCAGGAGCGCCAGAGGCCACAGCCTCCTTTTCTGTTTTTTTACATGTTCTGTTTTCGTTTTTTCTTTATTTTTAACTTTTGTTTATGCTTTAAAATATTTTAAATATATATAATATAGAAACACTATAATTGTTTTTGTAAAATGCTGACCAAGCATATGAAAAATGTTAAATGTGAATAGAGAAAATGTTTATCACATATACAAAAATGTATAAAAACATTTGATCAGATAAGCATGTGAAAAGATGCTTCTAGAACACATGAGATGGTAGAGTTGGGGGCTCAATTAGAAGGCAACGTGGCAGAATCTAAGTTGAAAACTTTATCCAACGGATGATAATGCTCGGATTTGCCATATATCGGCCGTTGGATGGAGCATATCCAACAGATAATATTTGAATCTATTGACACACTATATATTGGTATAGATATAGATATAGTAGATCCAAGTTCGGACACCAGCTTCGCCGCTATACGAATCTGGTGGAGGTAGGTGCATGGCCGGCCGGAGCAGCGAGATCGAGCGAGCGCCGCTACGTGAGCTCACTCGCCGCAGGAGCAGCCGTGAGCCCTCTTTTGAGGTGTTGAGAAGGCAACATTGTTCTTCACTCCAAATAAACATAGTCACAGAATCCATTGCAGAATTCAGAAACATGAAGAGGACGGACTTTGTGCATGATGGCCTGACAGATCCACTCAGAAGTCTTGATTCTATCAGCACCATGAGAAAAGATCTAGGCTTCATCCAAGGAAGTAGTGTTGTCGCGCAAGAGCAGCAAGCATTCTGCGAACAGGATGCAAGCTTACCTCGATATGTACATTAAGCCGCTTTCTTTGCAGGAGATTGCAGCGATCCGTGCTTTGGTGGGCATCAACAGAAAGGTGAAGAAGGACCTAGTCAAGCTGGGTGATTCCGACTCCCGGGTTGCTCTCCACTTGCTAATTCTTGCATGGAGAGGCGGTACTGAGTCCTTGGAGAGGTGTTAGATGTGTATAGTTCATTGTGTACAGCCCCTTATACAATGGGGATGTACACAATGAACTATACACATCTAACACCCCGTCTCAAACTCATGGTGGATCAACAACACTGAGTTTGAAGAGGAAAAACCCATGGTGCGCTCGAGTCTGTGC
Source organism: Triticum urartu (assembly GCF_056163025.1). Classification (NCBI taxonomy): domain Eukaryota; kingdom Viridiplantae; phylum Streptophyta; class Magnoliopsida; order Poales; family Poaceae; genus Triticum; species Triticum urartu. The sequence continues at coordinate 6,814,586 of NC_141877.1, forward strand.
CTTCGTGAAGAAGTCAGCTAACTGTAGCTCAGAGGGTACATAGTGAAGAGCGAGGGTCTGATCCTGCATAGCAGCATGCACAAAGTGGGCATCCGCACCGATGTGCTTGGTGAGCTCATGCTTCACCGGGTCACGCGCAATACTGATAGCACCGGTACTGTCGGACAGTAGAGGAGTTGAGGTAGTAGCAGACACACCAAAGTCCTCAAGTAACCATCGTAACCAGATCACCTCAGCTGTCAACATAGCCATGGCTCGCAACTCAGCCTCTGTACTCGAGCGAGAAACGTCAGTCTGCTTCTTTGTCTTCCAGGCAATAAGAGAGCCACCAAGACAGACATAGTAAGCAGACAACGATTGGCGATCAGAGGGATCACTAGCCCAGGTAGCATCAGAGTAGGCCTGAAGCTCAAGAGAGCTAGAGCGGGGAAAGAAAAGGCGCTGAGAGATCGTGCCACGAAGATATCGTAGAACACGAAGGAGGTGACTATAGTGAACAGAGGTGGGGGCGGAAACAAACTGACTCAGGATGTGGACAGGATAGGAGATGTCAGGACGCGTAACAGCAAGATAGACAAGACTGCCAACGAGATGGCGATAGCGAGTGGGATTAGGAAGAGGGTCACCATTAGAGGCACGAAGCTGAACGTTGAGCTCCATAGGAGTCACAACAGTGCGCTCATCACCGAGAGCAGCGCGAGCAAGAAGGTCCTGAATATATTTTTTCTTGGGAGATGTAGAAGCCATCAGAGGTCGAGGAGATCTCAATCCCAAGAAAATAGCAAAGTGGACCAAGATTAGTCACGAGAAACTGGTCGCGAAGACGAGCCTTAACAAAGGCAATGTACTCAGAGTCATCACCAGTGATGATCATGTCATCAACATAGAGAAGGAGAAGAGTCCGACCACAGGAAGACGTGTGAACAAACAACGCGGGATCATGATCACTGGGCAAGAAACCAGCGGCAGTCACCACAGAGGCAAAGCGCTCAAACCAGGCGCGAGGGGCCTGTTTAAGACCATAGAGGGAGCGCCGAAGTCTACAGACCATACCATCAGGGGCATAGTACCCCGGTGGTGGCTGCATATAGACCTCCTCACGCAACTCGCCATTGAGAAAGGCGTTCTGGACATCAAGTTGAGAGATAGACCAATGACGAATAGAAGCCACAGCAAGGAGAGTGCGGACAGTGGTCATGTGGGCCACAGGAGCAAAAGTCTCATCATAATCGCGTCCCTGCTCCTGTTGAAAACCACGGGCCACAAGACGAGCTTTGTAGCGCTCAAGAGAACCATCAGAGCAAGTCTTAATCTTGTAGACCCACTTGCAGGTGATGGGACGAACACCGGAAGGGAGAGGAACCAAATCCCATGTGCCGGAGCGGTCAAGGGCAGCAAGCTCTTCGGCCATCGCAAGTTGCCATTCAGGCTGAGTCATGGCAGTCCGATAGGAAGTGGGCTCAGCAAGAACAGAGAGACCGTACCGATCAGGGAAGTAGCAATCAGGTAGGGGGCGAGGCCGAGCACGGAGGTTATGAACCGGGGGAGGCGTGAAAGGAGGAGCACCTGAGGTGGAAGGCGCGTCAGGAAAAGCATCCTCAGAACGAGGGCGACGGGTATAGTGGAGAGGGAACGGTGAGAGAGGTTGACGAACGGGAGATGGTGGTGGAGATGTGGAGGAGGAGGATGGGGAAGATGGGGTCGGTGGTGAAGGAGAAGAAAGGAGAGGTGTAGGAGGAGGAGGTGAAACATGAGGCACATAGCAGGGCGTATCGGGAAGAAGAAGAAAAGAAATATCGTCCACAGAGAAGCTTGAGGAAGAAGGACGTGGATAGTAAGAGAGAGACTCGTCAAAGGTCACTTCACACGAGATGCGTAAGCGGCAACCAACAGGGTCCCAACAGCGATAGCCCTTGTACTCATCGCTGTAACCAAGGAAAACACACTCAACCGACTGAGCAGTCAGTTTGGTGCGTTCTCGCGGGGCAAGGAGAACATAGCACACACATCCAAACATACGAAGAGCAAAGTAGTCAGGAGAGCGACCAGTGAGGCACTCCATAGGAATACCACCCTGCAGAGCAGTCGATGGCTGAATGTTGATGAGATAGGTGGATGCAGAAACAGCCTCAGCCCAAAAGTGGGGTGGAAGAGAAGCGACAATCATCAGTGCACGAGCTGTCTCGAGTAGATCACGATGCTTACGTTCGGCAACGCCATTCTGAGCATGAGCACCAGGACATGAGAACCGGGCAAGAGTGCCCTGTTCCGCGACAAAACCACGCAACAGCTGAGAGATATACTCTCCAGCGGAGTCAGCACGAAAGGTACGAATGGGCGTGGAAAACTGGGTGTGAACCAAGGCAGCAAAATGTTTGTATAGAGAGAACCTTGCTATGAGATTTCATGAAGTAGAGCCAAGTGTAGCGAGAGAAATCATCAATAAACAAAACATAGTAGCGATGACCACCTTTCGAATCAAAGGGAGCAGGACCCCAGACATCAGAATGAACTAAGTCAAAAGGACGCTGAGATACAGACTCGCTAGTAGAATAAGGTAACTGGGTCTGTTTGCCAAGTCTGCAACCATTACTATGTAAGGAGACATCTCCAGATACAGACCCTAAGAGGCCCTGATGAACTAAAGAAGACAAGCGAGAGCCATAGATGTGACCAAGGCGATGATGCCACTGCTGAAAAGACGCAGACGAAGAAGCAGCGAGAGCATGGGAGCTGGCAGAAGTGGTGGCAGCGGAAGGAACACAAAGCCAGTCAACCTCCCAAAGGCCCTCTGACTCACAGCGCCGGGGGCCAGCACCAACCAAAGTCTTGGTGCGACGATCCTGAATGGAGCAAGAGTCGGTATCAAGAATGACCCGACAACCAGAATCAGTAAGTTGGGCAGCGGAAAAAAGATTCATTGTAAGGCGAGGAACATGTGAAATACTAGGAACAGAAAAAGATTGAGTGGAAAGAAGACCACGACCAGTAACAGGAAGTGGTGTGCCATCGGCAGTAAGAACATTAACAGGCGAATCAAGAGGTCGAAGGGAAGACAACACAGAAGAATCAGAAGACATGTGAAAGGAGGCTCCAGAATCCAGAACCCACGAAGATGTACCTGACTGTGTAGATGCCTGCGGTGGTGGAGAAGCAGATGCAGTCACAGCAGCAGCGGAACCGGTCGACGAAGAGCCGGAGGAAGCCAAGAGACACTTGAGCCTCACAATGTCCTCGTCAGTGAGTGACGGAGTCGAGGAAGATCTAGGAGTCCCACTGGAAGAGGAGCGCCTCTGGTCTCGCTTCTTCTCACGGCAATCAGACTCTGGATGACCTGGCCGAGAGCAGTAGCCACAGAAGGTGTCACGGCGCGACCGGCCCCTCTCAGTATAAGCAGGGCGACCCACCCCCCTGAAGGTGTGGGAAGTAGCGGTGGAGCGGTGAGCCGAGCAGACGACACATGAGCCAGAGCAGCTAAAACAGACGGGACCACCAGCAAACCGGCAGAGCGAAGGCGGGTCTCCTCAGCATGAAGCTCGGCAAGTACCTCCGAGATAGGAACACGACCACGAGCAAGCAAGTGAGCACGTCTGGGCTCAAACTCAGAGCGGAGACATGATAAGAACTCATGAACCCGCTGAAACTCCAAATCGGACCGAGTAGTCTGACAGCAACGGCAAGTTCCACAAACAACTGTCCTCAGGGAGTCAAGCTGACGCCAGATGGCAGAATACTGTGAATAAAACTCATCAACAGACGAGTCACCCTACTGAAGAGCATGCTCCTGACGCATCACAGAGCGGTAGAGAGCATTTTCGGAGGGTTGATAGCGCTGACAAAGATATGACCACATTGCTGCAACAGTGCCGAGGGCCATGAACTCCGAAGCAAACCGAGGAAGGACACTCGCAGTAAGAACAGCAGCAGCTCGAGCATCATCATTGCACCACTGAGTGTAAGCAGACACATCATCCCAGTAGGCAGAAAGAGCATCAGAATAGGCGGATACCTGCTGATCATAAGCATCAACCGCAGCATCATCGAGAGCCTTGGCGGCATCTCGATCAGCCTGAGAAGCCTCAGCAGCAAGGACCGGCGGCACTGGTGAGATTGGGGCCACTGGCGCAACCGGGCATGGCGGACAAGGGACCTCGCCAGAGAGAACACTCCACAGAAGGAGTCCATGCATATGGATGCGCATGAAGCCCACAAACTCAGCATAGTTGGTGCCATCGAAGATTACTGAGCACCGAGGAACCGCTACATAGCCCGAAGAGGACATGAGGAAGTCACTCTGCTGCTATTGCCTTTTTTTGGTCAACGGCCCCTCAGCTGGATCTGGATCGAGAGAATTCCTCGAACCAGGAAGCAAGCGAGAGAGCCAGCGAAGGCAGCCAGGGAGGCAGGGGGCGGGGACGACCAGCCGGGGCGGGGGAAGGGCCGGTGTCGGACCAGGGCCGGACGGCGGCGATGGCGGACTGGACGGAGGCGGCGGCAACCGGACCAGGCAACCGCAGAGGCGTCCGAGCTTGCTGGAGCAGAGGAGACCGGACAAGAGGCCGGACCAGGCAACCGCGGAGGCGGCCGAGCTTGCTGGAGCAGAGGAGACCGGACAAGAGGGCCGGCAAGGCCTCGCACGGCCTGCGTCGGGCTACAGCCGAGCTCGCTGGAGAGCACCCGCTCGAGAGGAGACGGACAGCAGGACGACGATCCAACGAGGGCAAGACGAAGCAGAACGACGGCCAGGGACTAGAACGGGGCCTAGATGCAGCGGCGACGAGGATGGAGCAGGCATGGAGTTGCATCGTGCGGGAGAGAGGGTAACCTAACATCTGATACCATGTTGGATAATGAGCAACTAAGCTTTACTGAGGGCCAACGGCCAGTACATATACAGATGTGATAAAGTGTAGAAAAACCCCTTATACAATGGGGATGTACACAATGAACTATATACATCTAACAGTTACCTTGATCTTCCATCTGGTAGAGGGCACTGAGGTTTCATCTCTTGCATGGCTAGAAAAGGCGACATTATGCCTCGGCCTAGAGCCATCAAGCATACATGTAGGTTGACATAACGCCACCTTTTCTAGGTGTGCAAAAGAGGAAACCTCAGTACCCTCTACGATGGTACCATACTCTCCCTTGGTTGAGAAAAGATCAAAACAAGTGAGAGAACTTCAATATAAGCATTCCTTACGATAGAGTATTTGTCGGGAAAGAGCATGACAGCTTCAACATAAGCATTCCTTACGATAGAGTATTCGCCGGGAAAGAGCATGACGGCACGTGCGTCCTACTCCCCGCCCCTCGCCTTGGGCGGCCTAGGGTGTGTTGCTATGGGCACCCCTATATCTTGCCTTCGGAGAGACTTTGGGAACGCTCGCTGAAGGTGAGACCATGATGGGTCGGCTCAGGAGCGCCAGAGGCCACAACCTCCTTTTCTGTTTTTTTACATGTTCTATTTTCGTTTTTTCTTTATTTTTAACTTTTGTTTATGCTTTAAAATATTTAAATATATATAATATAGAAACACTATAATTGTTTTTGTAAAATGCTGACCAAGCATATGAAAAATGTTAAATGTGAATAAAGAAAAGTTTATCACATATATAAAAATGTATAAAAACATTTGATCAGATAAGCATGTGAAAAGATGCTTCTAGAACACATGAGATGGTAGAGTTGGGGGCTCAATTAGAAGGCAACGTGGCAGAATCTGAGTTGAAAACTTTATCCAACGGATGATAATGCTCGGATTTGCCATATATCGGCCGTTGGATGGAGCATATCCAACAGATAATATTTGAATCTATTGACACACTATATATTGGTATAGATATAGATATAATAGATCCAAGTTCGAACACCAGCTTCGCCGCTATATGAATCTGGTGGAGGTAGGTGCATGGCCGGCCGGAGCAGCGAGATCGAGCGAGCGCCGCTATGTGAGCTCACTCGCCGCAGGAGCAGCCGCGAGCCCTCTTTTGAGGTGTTGAGAAGGCAACATTGTTCTTCACTCCAAATAAACATAGTCACAGAATCCATTGCAGAATTCAGAAACATGAAGAGGACGAACTTTGTGCATGATGGCCTGACAGATCCACTCAGAAGTCTTGATTCTATCAGCACCATGAGAAAAGATCTAGGCTTCATCCAAGGAAGTAGTGTTGTCGCGCAAGAGCAGCAAGCATTCTGCGAACAGGATGCAAGCTTACCTCGATATGTACATTAAGCCACTTTCTTTGCAGGAGATCGCAACGATCCGTGCTTTGGTGGGCATCAACAGAAAGGCGAAGAAGGACCTAGTCAAGATGGGTGATTCCGACTCCCGGGTTGCTCTCCACTTGCTAATTCTTGCATGGAGAGGCGGGTACCGAGTCTTTTTTTTTGGGGGGGGGGGGGGGGGGGGGGGGTTGCACACAAGCTGCATCTCGCGGTTTTGGGCCTCGACGTTCTCGTGTCTGGCTCAGACGATGTTCCATGATATTTGCGTTAAACCCTACCCCCAACCTCTAGTTCTTTTTTTTCTACTTTAGTGTCAGTATTTTGGTTTTTGCCCGGTTTTCCTCTAATTAACCGGGCAATTCCATTCTTCTTACTCCCTCTGTTCACTTTTGTAAGACCTTTTAGACATTTAAGACAGCACCTAAAACAGTTTAATTTCAGCTGTCCTAAAGGACTTACAAAAGTGAACAGAGGGAGTATATGGAATGGCACCTCCTGCCCTTGCCTCGGCAAACATTAAAAAAAACGCTACAGTTTTAAGTACCAGCTGCACAACTGCACTTTTTAAGTATATGCAAGAAACTGACACACTTGCAGCAACTAGGTATTAGTCAAACCTCCAAGCTATCAATGTGGAACAAAACTATATATGCGTTAAGTCTAGCTGCATCAAGACCCGTGAATAGATCTGGATCTGTGTATTGATCGCATTCCCAGCACTGCTTCACCGAACCGTTAAGTCTAGCTGCTGCTTCCCTAAAACTAGACTCTCAGGGTCGAGTCTGGTGTTTCACGCAAGAAATTGCCAAAAGGGCATCAAGCTCTTGTTAAGATTTATTGTTAGTATTGTTATCTTTCGGTTCTAATTAAGGAAACAAAAGGGCTCAGCGAATGCTATTTGTAGCTGAAACTTTGCAGGAACATCAAATCTGTGATCATCTTTGGTCCCTGAAAGTTTCAGATTTTTTTAATTTTTTTTAAATCTTTTACGAATTTACTGTTCATGAGGGTGTAGACGCCCCCGAGAGCTGTTACATGTAATTGACTTACTAATTATATAGTAGTAATATTTTATACACATACATGTGCAGGCTTGGAAGATCATAGGGCAACAAATATCGTCGAATCATGGCAAAATCAAAATTCATTCTTTTGATTTGCAAAATAGTATTATAGTAGGGATTTATTTACAGTTGAAAAAAATGCTAGGGTTTCAACCTCTGACCTCCATTGCTAGAAGGAAACAAGCTGGAGGAATGTCACACTGACCTACTGGTAGTCTGGGGCGAGGGGGAGCACCTGATCAACGAAGACGGCGGCGGCACGGTGAGCTGGCTCAACGGCGGCGGGAGGAACTGTTTTTTAGGCAAGCGAGAGGAAATGGCTGGCTAGACCAGGGCAACAATTCTGGTGGGCCCACCTTCTTTTAGGTAAGCAAGAGGAACTGGCTGGCTAAATCAGGAAAATGTAAATATTCATACCAAGTCGAGGACTTGAACTCGGGTGGGCAGGTTCCACAACAAAGAATCTAACGCATTGTAGTTCATCTACAATATTTTTATTTCTTGATGGGCACAATCTAGTATGCATAGTAATTTCACAACAGAAAACACACGTGCTATACATATATGTTGCAAGTACACAAGTAGGTCAACTAAGTAACCGAATGCAAAACACCATTATTTTCTCTTATATCTAATGAATAGCTTTCCTTGTGGCTCTGGCAAGATCTTGCTCCAGTCTGTCTTGGGGAAAGGAGAGATCAATTCGAGCTCAAAGTTCCTCAACAAATGGCTCCATATCACTTTAAGTTGCATGTAAGCATAGGCCTCCCCAACGCAAATGTGCCTTCCACCGCTAAATGAAGTGTACGAGAACTTGCCACCTACTTTGTCCTCTCTTCTTTCGAGACCGAAACGGTATGGATCATACACGTGAGGGTCCCTGTATATATAAGGGATGTTATTGTTGACTATTGTAGGAGTTGCCACGATGTGGTCTTGAGGGATCTCATATTGTTTGCCTTGCTTTGTCTCCACCGTGAAGGGCTTATGTGTCCTGCGAACCAACATTGCTGCTGGAGGGTGCATCCTTAGGGCTTCCTTGATGCAGCTATGCAGCGTATCCATCTCTGGAAAAGCATTGTAATCTAGCCCACCTTTGTATTTCTTGGTGACTCGTTGTTGCTCCTCAATGGCAGCTCTCAAGAAGACTGGATGGCTGAGTAGACAAGATGCGGTCCAAGTGCTAGCGAGAGAGCTTGTGCGTTTCCCAACAAATATCAATGACATGATAAGCCCGACTACCTCTGCTACCGTTGTAGGGTTGCCATCTTTGTACTCGGAGTCGATTAGCTTTTGTAGTGTGTCTTGCTCAACTCTACCAGAGCTCTTACGGGACTCGACCACGTCAGAGAGTATTTGTGTTAGCCTGATCCGTGCCCTATCGCGCCGCCGGTTTACCGGAGTAGGGAGATATGGGAACAAGAAGCTGATCAAGGTCATACTGCTTTCGATCTCATGAAAAAGTGCATGGACCTCATCAAACATGTTCTCCCGAACCTCTTTTCCGAGTAGACACCGGCTCGAGATCAACATGAGTAACTGCTCGAACTCAAGCTTTAAATCAACTATGCCCTCCTCTCCCCATTTCGCAAAGTAACCCTGCATATACAATCAATCTCGACGTAAGCTTTGTGCAATTATTTTGATAATAGGGATATATTAATATGAATATGATACCAATTACACTTTATCTCTATGCCAACGCGATATTAAGAGTTAGTTAGAACTCGAGGATGCATAAAGTCAGACTATTTTAATAAGATGGCTGGATGCATCATTATGATGCAGAGGCAGGGGTACGCCTCCATTTCCAAAATAAATAAATAAAGCTAGACTATGATAATGGATTTAGTCTACAATTGACTGGTAAAAAACGCATATACCTCCACTTCTTGAAGCATGGGATGGACATGGCTCCTCAGCCCTGATGCCTTCAGTGCTTCAGTGTGGAAGCGCATCTGTTCAATTCGCGTGGCTTTATCTCTGCCATAACCAACCGCTTTGCCAAACATGGGCACCGTGAACTCGAGCAGATTGCCGTGGCTAATATCTGACTCCAGACCTTGAAAGAAATGCACCGTCACCTCTGGCCCGATCAATAGTGTTACCTTGAGTCCAAATGAACTTACTGTGAAGACACTGCCATACTTGACATACAGATCATTAGCCATAGAAGGCAGGCCTTCCTTCAGGAGGGTAGGTAATAGTCTCAGGAGAGCAACTCCATTCACCACGGGTGGAAGTTGTTGGCTTGTACACTGTGGATCAATGCAACTCATTCTTCTAGCTCTTGAGATCTTTTGGGTGGCTAATAACATGACGAGAAGGACCACAATGGCACACCACATGGCGGTGCTACTTGTCAAGTCCATATGATGATATTTGACCTGCGATTATATTAGTATGAGTTAGAGAAGACATATATCTATATGGTGGATTGCCTTCCTCTTTTTACGTCTATTAATTCCTTGCAGCCAAGTCTAGTTCAATGTTTTGGTTGTCTAGGATGTATCCCAGACAACATGATAGATGTACACTTACTTCAAATTTTCTATAATACCGAATATATATCATGTCGTACTCAATATGAGTCTAATGGTATTGCTTTGGTATTGTAAATGTTGACAATTTTTTCTAGATTTTGTCAAACTTTTCAAAGTTTGATTTTGAAAAAACTGAAATGGATGTATATACAATGTACCTACCGAAACAGCTAGTTTTTTTAACATAGAAACACAGCTACCTTTTTTTAGTAAAGAGAGAAGTCCATGTTTTAACCTCAAATTGTCATGAATGTCTAAGAAACAACTCCAAACTTTAAAACCGCCTTACTATAACTCTGTACTCTAGAAACCAGCAAAACTTCAGCCCTACCACCCCTCAAACCGGTTTCTTGTCAGTCCGACTCGTTTTGACTGAGTTGACCACCTAGTCAACTGCCGCGTCACAAAAAGGGGTTGAAAGGGTATTTCTACTATTTTTCAAAATCTGTTTGCCAAAAAGTGTGAAGCTTTCTTAGATTGGTCACCATGCTAGCGTTGATTTTACAGAATTCTTTCAATTTTCTGTGGACACTTTAATTTTTTTGGTCAAAATTTGACAAAAAATGGGCTGAAAGCGTATTCTACTGTATTTTCAAATATGGTTGTCAATGAAGTATGAAACTTTCCTGGATTGGTCAAAAAAGTATTCTACCGGACACATTACAACAAAAGATCAAACAAAAACAAAGCAATAATAGGCCAAGATAAAAGATAATGCTACATCAAAGTCCTCTGTACTCATTGACTCTGGATCCATCCTCCCTTGCATCTCTACTTCTCTCTATACATCTAGTGAAGAAACTGCAGAAGACCAAACATGCACAAGTTGTACTAACCTCACAGGTTTGAAAGAACAACTCGTATCAGCCGCAGCCCCCAACAAATGAGCACCTAAGATCACTGTACACACTATGGCTGGCAGCACACCCCTTGCAAGAGATGTTGCCGAAATGCTTCTTTGTCGTTGTACTACTGGGAAAGAATGTCGGAAGCAAAAAAAATAAAAAAAATCAACATGTCGGCGAGAAGGGAGTTGTCGATCCATAGGACCAAAACACCATTGTTGCCCAGCATAGGTCACATGCATCCACGAGAGCCACACCAGACCAGAGGGAGGATAGAACCATGTGACTTTTATTCTGTATATGACTCCACCTCCACAGTTGAGACTTTGCCGTTAAGGACCCAAAAATCAGACATAGATGGAAAGCAAACTGGACTCCGAGCGTTGATCCGTAGTTTTCCTCACCTCCGGAAGCCGGATAAGCTGCGGGAGGAGAGGGGAACCAACGGAAACGATGAACCCGGTCGACGGCGCCTAGGGATTTTCTTCTCTCTAACGGAGAACGGGACAAAACTCTTGAGAAACAAATAGCTTAGCTAGGAAACATTTATAGCACGTACTTCCTCCGTTCTAAATTACTCGTCGTGGTTTTTGTTCAAATTTGAACTAAAACCACGACGAGTAATTGAACTAAAACCACGACGAGTAATTGGAACGGAGGGAGTAATAGATAGCATAATCGGGTGCCAGTTTCATTTGAGTTGAACTATGCAGATCGCTAACTAGCTGACCAAGTGCACAAAGCAGAGATGGATAGAGATCAGAGCGAACCTGAATCAGAAGCACAAAAGGGTATGTTTCGATTCCTTTACTCCATGAACCACAACGGCAGCAAACCCTTAGTGTACACACTTATAATAAGGTCGCTGAGCATTGACGTGCAGCAGGTGTACAAAAAATAAATAATAGATGTAGTACAAAGTCAAATAAGGGTGTGGCGTGTACACATGGCTATAACATGGGGGGGGGGGGGGGGGGGGGGGGCACATAAACTAATTAAGAGGGTGCGATAACAAAGGGTGACTGCATAATCAAGCCTGCTATACAAAATCATGAACATATCCAATAAAATGATGAGGTCAATGTTTGGATGATACAGCATGGAAGCCTATCAAGTAGATTCTGCGGAACAAGTACCTTCAATCCAAAACACTATCCCAGGCGATGGTGAGGCCGACTGATTCGCCTTTTTGGAAAGGACCGATGAGAGCAAAATCTGTCTTTTTCAACAGGATAAAATTTGTAGTTGAAAATGGTACTACCGCGAGATTCTGGGAGGATACATGGCTAGGGGAGACGCCCCTTGCACTCCAATATCCTTCTCTCTATAATATTGCACAGCGAAGAGACGCTTACGTTGCAACAGTATTACAGTCCAATCCTCTGAATATTCAATTCAGGAGGACGCTAGCGGGAAACCGTTGGGAAGCTTGGATACATCTTGTGAGAAGATTGATGGATATTCACCTTTCTCGACAACCCGATCAGTTGCGCTGGAAGCTAACAAAAAATGGAGAGTTTTCGGTTAAATCCATGTATTTGGATGTCATCAACTCTAGCTCTGTTTCTCGTTCGAAACATGTTTGGAAAGTCAAAGTGCCTTTAAAAATCAAAGTATTTATGTGGTTTGTCCATAAACAAGTCATTCTAACTAAGGACAATTTGGCAAAACACAATTGGACAGGATCTACAAGATGTAGTTTCTGTGATAAGGACGAATCCATCAAACACCTCTTTCTTGATTGCCCATTGGCAAAAAAAATTGTGGCGGTCAGTCCACTTAGCATTTAGTATTACTTCTCCGAATACTATCAACACATTATTTGGGACGTGGTTAGATGGTATAGATTCCGAAACAGCGACACATATCTGTGTAGGAGTATGTGCTTTATTATGGGCAGTCTGGAACTGCAGAAACGATTTGGTTTTTAACAGAACAACAAAAATTCATTTCTTGCAGGTTATCTTCCGGACCACTAAACTGATCCGTATGTGGTCGCTACTCACTCGACGGAGGCTAGGGAGCATTTGGTTACTGAATCTATCTGATGGGAGACGGTAGCACGGGATATCTTCAACCGGTTTGAATGACGGTCATGTAATAGGATATGTGTTTAGTTTCCTATCTTATCTTTTTGCCCGCCGGTTGTGGTTATCCTGTTATTTTGCTTTTGCTCTTTGTGAGCTTCTTTATTTTTGAGACCTGAAGACTTTTGTTGAACCTTTTGCTTATCAATAATATGGCCGTATGCATCGTTCTGATGCAGAGGCCGGGGCTTGACCCCCTTTTCAAAAAAAGAAAACTGCATGGTGTTTTGCAATTGCTTTGTTTGCTTTTGCTTTGTTTGTTTTTCCAAGTCTACAGTTTTGCAGTTCTCTTGGAAAGCTACGTCGATTGTCAAAGCAGTTTTTACAAGAGGAGAGGGAAAAGCTTTCTCAGTATCGTGAGTCAGTCAGACAACACTATGCTGGACTTCAGTCTGGTGTTCGAGAAGGTCTACCAACTGTTCTTGCTCGGCCCTTAGCAGTTGGGCAGCGTGTTATAGCCTGTCATCCCAAAACAAGAGAACTTCATGATGGGAGTGTTTTGACTGTCGACCGCAATCGCTGTCGGGTTCAATTTGGTCGGCCGGAGCTGGGTATTGAGTTTGTGATGGTAACCAATATCTATCTAGCTTCTTTTTAGACCATTTTGTTGGCATGCTTTATTTTATCTCTTCTGGTTTAAAACGTTTCCTGCTGATTGTTTTGATTTCTTGGATTCTACTCCGCAATGCATGGTTTCACTAAACCGATCCTCTTCATTTGTTAGTGATGGTATGTCCGTGTGGATGAACCAAAAAGCTAGGAGAATCATTATTTTAGTGCTGAACTGAGAAACTAGGAGAATACATTTATGTGTTATGTTTTCGTTCCTTATGTTTTACTCTTTACATTTGAGTATGCTTAGACCAAGTACACCTCTGACTTTTGGTGCTGTCAAATTTTTTCTTGCTGGGAATCTTCAATCTTTACCAATTGCTTAGTCCTCCATTCACAAAGAAGTGTTGGTTTGGACACCAACATAGTGTCCAGAACACAGTTTTGACCACAAGTTTGTACTGTATTATATTTGCTAAATAAAAGAAGCATGGCAAGTGTATCTTTTTAGACAATAATATACAGATATTTATATCCGTATGTGCATTCTAAATTGTCATAAAAGGATTATTGATCAAAGATAAGTACTTTTACTGCAATTTGTGCCTCTTTTGTTTTAATGTATATACATGTTTGCTTTGTGCCTCTTTTTTGTTTAACTAGGCAACGTGCAAAGTAAGTGAAGGAGAGAATGCTTTTGCCAAAATAGGGGAAGCACTAGACAATCTGAACCTCCGTGGCACCGGCACTGGTTGTAGCATACTAGGCATAAGACGGATACCACCCGATTCGGGGCAGGCGAATTCAGATAACAGCGCCTCGGGCCGCTTTGACCCTGCTGCAGCAACTAATAACATTTCAGTCCAAGAGTATTGCCCAACGGCAGCGACTCCGAAGCCCAGTTCCCATCGGAGCCGATTTCGTCCTGTTTAGCGACCATCCTGATGATACAGGTAAGTAGATCAATCTTTAGAGATCTTACGAATTCTTTCTTCAGTCACAATGTTTCCGGGGTCATCTTACGAGTTGTAATGTAACGGGCCATCTTTTTTGATGCATCAGAATTGCACCGAGAAGCAGTATCACCCTGCGGAAGTGGCGCACATCCTCGACTCGGCGCTGTCGCGGCTGCAACCGTGCAGCTCGCAGAACGTCCCCATCTTCAGAGAGATTGAGATGTGCATGGGTATCGTCAAGAACCAGATGCTGGCGCTGATATATACCCACCCCTAGTGGCTAGTGTTCATGCATGGCCAAACATTCTCTTCTTTTGTTATTTATATATACATATGTAGGAAGAAAGAAACTTGACAATGGTATGTGGCTTGTCTTCTAAAAGCTTACAAGAGTCTGGATAAGGTGAACCTAACCTATCTTATTAGTTATTATTATACTATTATCGTGTAGTCTCCCTATAAAAATATTAAAACCAATAAGTGCAAAAGAAAGGGGCGCACGGCAACCCGAAAGAAAAGACAAGAGATCTCTTTTGAAAAATTGCCAAACCAAGAAGCCTTGCTAGGTGAAACATTATCAAAGGTCTTTGCATTCCTTGGTTCCAAATATCCGAAACAGCAGCAGCAGCAGCTAGGGGTTTGAAGAAGAGAGTCATGTTAAAATTGGTCTTGAGCTGAATGAAACAACGAGAACACAGTGCATCTAGATCCTTCACACAGTTTCCTAAATGATTCTTCACACAATCTACTTTGAAACAAATGAGTTGTGCCAACATCACAAATAGAAAGCAAATCATGAGAAAGGCTGTGATGCCACTGCAGTTCACCAACCGCATTTTCATCGGCTTCTGTGACCTTCCCACTTTCTCAGCACGCAAACAAAGATAGCAATCCAGTATTTAGCTAAAACACTGCTATATGTACAAATACACATAACATTTTCAAAGAATTAGCTCGAAATCCATCATGCAAATGACACAACTAGTCTACGATGACGAATTAGCTCGGATCAATCATCACATGTGGATAGCGAAATTCGATCACACATTCACACCCATTATCTAAAACATTACATAGCGTTTTCAAAGAACTAGCTCATAATCCATCATGCAAATGACACTACTCAGATTAACCATCACATGTGGATTATAGCAAAATTCGACCACATTCACACCCATTGTCTAAAGCATGCCCTTGTGTCATTAACGCCAGCGTCTCCAAAGCAATCTTGTCTCCACACATTAACTCAGCACTGGCCAAGGGTTGCAGGTCCCCCAAACAAAAACAAGGTCTTGATTACCATAGATCAGTGATGCTCGATGCTGATTTTCACATCGCCAACAACCGGCTGCAACACCTGCACCAACGAGCTGGCCCTTGGATCATCTTCATGGCAGTAGATTTTGACCCTCTCGATGCAAGGGTGTCTGCCTGAGCCCGACAGCGGTGCTCCCCTGGTTGACGACAGAGCAGATTCAGAATCCTTGCATGTACTAAATTCCTCCTGCATAATCGCAACATATTATTGGTCAGAGGTTCTACTACCCTAGCAGATCAACTGGTGTATAACTGTACATACATAGTTTTGAGCAAGTATACCATTGTGAGCTTAAGTTTTAGCTCCTTCAGCTTGCACGAGCGCTGGAGAATGCGAAGCAGCGGGTAGAAGTCAGCAGCAATGCACCACTCACCCAGCACCAGGCTTGTCAGGTTGCTGAACATAGGGCATGTCCTCAAACTCCTCTCGAATGAGACCTTCATATATATCAGAGGTAAAATCGAAATGATCAAAGACAGTGAGGTTAATAGTTTGATTACTCGATATTTCCATGCTAGCTTGTTAAAATAAGACCAGCACATAAGACAGAAACAAGTAAGCTCAAAACGCAAAGATCCTCTGAATTTAAATCCGAGAAGCAACTATATAACAAAATCTAACTAAGGAAGCAAATATGATGAAAAGAAGAACTAGTTTGTACCTCAGGTAATGGTGCATGCAACTCCAAGGTGGTGGCATGTGAGAGGCCATCAAGTAGACGATGATCCGCTATTGTGTTTCGCTTATAATAATGAAACCTAGATGTTAGACTAACCGAGGCTGTTACTAGAGAAGACAGATCCCTAGTTACTATAGCACCAGGATCACACATTGGGTCAACGATAGAGACATGGGTAAGGTTGCTAGCACAAATCACGAGACCACCAAAGATATGGCAACCAATGATACGTAGAACCTTGAGTGACCTCGATGATATCTCCTTCAGGTCCCACAAACCACAATGCTCCAGCTCTAAATGCTCAAGCACTGGGCAGTCACAGTTCAGTGGCCTAAAGAACCCATGTCTCAATAAGTTATATTGGAGCCTGACTGTTTTGAGGTGCTGTGAAGGAAACATGGCTGTGCTATCCAAAAGGGCAGATGCAGAAACATGAAGGAGACGAACTTTGTGCATGATGGCATGACGAATCCAGTCACAACACATGGTCGTATCAACAGCATGGTGCACAGAGATCCAGGCTTTATCCAAGGAAGTAGTTCCATCGCGCATGCGCAGCAGGCGGTCCCCGAATTTCTCCAGCTTGTCGTCATCCATAAAGTCCTGGTGGTCGATGCGGATGTATGGCGCAGAGGCCCAGAGATTACGCCACCTTGGCGAGAGCAGACTTGTGCGCACGGCCTCCGGCATCGGCAGGAAGGACATCACGCAGTGTAGCAGCTCGTCTGGAAGGCTGCTGAGCCTGTCGACACCGTCACTGGTGCCTCGCGCCCTCTTGGAAGTGCAGGGGATTGAAGCTAGTTCCGACATCTCATCAAACAGCCAGCTGCATGTATCTAGCACAGGGCAATAAATCAATAGTCAAAATCACAGATGTACACTCCGCAGAGACATGTTAGAAGTTACAAACACAAAGAGAGATGACCCGGTTCCATTCATGGGACGATTTATCCAAAAACATGATATGAATACCACGTATCTACAAACTCGTCACCTTTATTTTGTGGGCTAAAAAATCATGAATAATCCTTAAAACAGTACAAGGAATTCTATGAATCCTTTCGCTCTTCAAAAAAAAAGGAAGTTTATTTGATGGGACCGGATAGCTAGCATGGTACAAATTACTCCCTCCATTCCATAATATAAGAATGTTTTTTACACTTCTTATATTACATGGGACGGAGGGAGTATTAAAAAGACTTGCCTACCAGTTTAGAGTAGACTCCAGAAATAAGATGACCACCTTAATAAAATTAACCTCGTACAGCACCAAACTAAGAAACTCAGTTTGGTTACACTTTTTTTGAACCGGGCGTAACCCCTTTCCATTACTTTGACATAACGAAAATACAAAGTTCTCATACTGAAACTACTAAGAAGACTAGAAAGGGGAACGCGAGTTCAACGCATCCTTGGAAAACCCACTGCAAGCACTCGTCATCGAGCAGCTTACCATGGGGCGAAAACCCAAGGACACCCAAACACGATCTAGGCCTATTCAGGAATCCAGCAAGTCTTAAGATACTCCCTCCGGTCCTTTTTACTCTACTTATTAGAATTCTCTGAAGTCAAACTTCACAAAGTTTGACCGTTTTTATATGAAAAAATATCAACATCTGCCATGCTAAAATTATATAATATGAAACTTGAAGTCATGACACATCTAGTGGTATTGATTTCAGATTGTGAACGTTGACACTTTTTTTGACAAAACTGGTCAAACTTTACGAGGCTTGACTTCAGTCAAATCTTATATGCGAACTAAAAAGGACCGGAGGGAGTATAAAAAAGGATTACCATCATTGAGCAGTTTGGTTACACTTACATCGATTTCCAGAAAAAAGAAGGAAAAAGAAAAGTAGAGAAAGAAAAACGGAAAATACATATGTGGTGGTCAAGAAACGCTGTGCTTGATGTTGATGAGCAGCAAGAGGAAAAAGATGGTGCTCTACAGGCAAAGCTAACATGACTTGTAAAAACATCTTATATTGTGGGACTGAGGGGGTAGTATATAGCAACCTAGGGCTTTGACCGATGGAATCATCCGAAGCACGCATGCATGGATATGTACTGAGATTTACTTACAGTTGGGTGGGGAAAAGAGATATAGTGCTAGGGTTTCGCCCTCCGATCGATCTCCGTACGTATTGTGAGAAAGAAACTAACTGGCTGGAGGAATGGCGCGCTGACCTTGCCTTGTAGTAGCCGGTAGCGAGGCGATACGGCGTCCTGCCTCCTGGTCGCCGGCAGCGTCGTCGGCGGCGACGCGGCCGTGCGAAGCAACCGGCGGCGTCTCGCTCTCTCATGCTGTGCGTCGGCTCGTCTTGTTTTTCCTGCTGAGCAACTGGACCGACTGCTTTCTGTTGTAATAGTTAGGCCCGGTTTGGTGGCAGACCATTAAGCAAAATCAACGTCTAATGGAAAGCCGACCCGTTGAAAACCCGCTGCGACTATTTATCTTTTTTTTTTAGCATCAGTACAGACACAAGCGCTCATATACACGCGCATACACTCATCCCTATGAACGCACACACGCACACCTTACCTTTATGAACACCTCCGAAAGACTGAGCCGGCATATCATCTTGAGATTTACGAAGTCACCGTAGGCCCTCGTCGTCGACGGGAACGTCTCCTCCCACTGAAAGCGTATCGCCAGAAATCCTGAAATAAATCCAGGAATAATGCGAACACCAGGATTTGAACCCTGGTGGGTTGAGGATACCACTGTCCACCTAACCAACTCAACCACAGATTGATTCGCTCTGCGACTATTTATCTTGTTTGGTTTTTATTTATCTTGTCCATTTTTTGGATTTCTTTTTTCTTCTCTATTTTTTTTTCTTATGTTTTTTTCACTCAACATTTTCGTATATGTCAAAAATGATTAACAAGTTTTTGTATACACATTCAACATTGTCCGAACGAATATTCACATTTTTCAAATACTTGTTCAACATCATAATACTTACTCAATATTTTAAAATACTTGTTCAACATTTTTAAATATTTGTTTAACATTTATAATACTTATTCAACATTTCCAAATACTTGTTTAATATTTTTTAAAATTCTTGTTCAACATTTTTTAATACTTATTCACCATTATGATAATGTTTTTTTTCTAATAGACACACACACACACACACATCTGGACGGTGCAATGCAGGCCGCACTAACATACTTCATTTAAGGCTGGTTGTAATGGAAAGTATCATATACTAGTATCATGCATAAGAAAAAATAAAAGAAAAACAAAATAATATGATACTACCTCCGTAATGCATAGTATCATAATTTAGTATCTTATAGGTTGCCTTATTAATTGTCATGCATAACACAAGATAGTACAACATTTAATATGATATGGTATCATGATATGATACCACATCCTCTTTTTCCTAATTTAATTGTGTGCCACATCATTCAAAAAGTCTACTTGGCATGCATGATATTGCTTATGATATTCCCATTACGACCAGCCTAATATATCAAGCCAGTGACAGTACCCAACAACTTGGGGCAGAAGCCCGCGTTCGCCAGCGAGCTGCCATAAAAACATACCTATGACTTAATACACCATAGCAATTAATTAGGTTAATTAATATTATGTCACAACCCTAGAATTTGACTGCAAATAGTTGCACAAGCATCCATGCATCATGTCTAAATTTCTTTGAAAGTTGAAATGGAGATTGTTGAAACCCTAGCACCAAATGAATTTCAACTAGGGCCAAGTTAAATCTTTTCAATGAACCCAAAATGCCCCTCATAAATGTTCATCATTTTTGTTTTGGTCCAGAACTTCTGCCAAAAATGATGCACACTTTTTTAGGACATTCTGGGTTATTGAATTAAATCATACATTATTTGTTCTTGGACATTTAAATGCTATAAATAATTTTAAATGTCCAAATGATCTTGAAAGTAAATGATGGCTGTTGGAAATAATCTAAACAGAGCCTACAAATATTTTCAGGGTTTTTGATAATGCTCTGGCATTTTTATTAAAGCCAAAACAAATTACAGAAATAGAAAAAGAAACAAAAATAGAAAAGGGTTAGAAACTCACCTGGCTTACCTGTCCAGCCCAGCCGGCCTGGCACTGTGCCGGCCCAGTCCACTTGCTGGCGCCAGTCGTCCTCAACCTCGTGCCAGTGGGCATGAGGGCGTGTGCCCGCGGTGCACTAGCACGCCCGCGGCCACTGACGGCCACCTCCTGCTTCTGCCGACGCCCTGGACGACTCCATATGGCGCCACGCCCCTCCCTGCCTCTCTCTCTCACTCTTCCTCGCTCTCACCCCCTTCCCTGGATTCCTCTCTCTCACGCCCGAGCGCACCGCAGCGCGACGCCGAGCACCACCGCGGCCACCGGCCACCCCACGCCTCGCCAATGCGCCCAGAAGCTCCGCCATGTCGCTTGCTACCTCTCCGTCAAGCCACGAGACGCCGGACGCCCCGCGGACCCGTCACCGCCGTCTTCTTCATCGCCGGCCGCCCGAGATCGCTGTCAACGCCCCGTCGCCACACGTCCTTCCACGAGCCCACAGAACACGCCGCTGGATCCGCTGTGAGATCCTGCTTCGAACCTCTCTTCTCCCCCTCGTTTATGCGTGCTCTAGCTCCGTTCCCCGCTATGGCCGTAGCTCCTCGCCACCGTTTCATGTCGCCACCATGGCCAGGGCCACCGCAGCTCGCGCCCGCGCGTGTTCCCGCGCTCAGCAGCCTCCCAGAAGGCCAACGCCGCTGCCCGCAGCTCCTGCCATGCACTGCAGCCCCGCACGCGCACCTGGCCGTGCTTTGGCCGCCGCCCGCAGCTCCTGCCATGCACTGCAGCCCCGTGCGCGCACTTGGCCGTGCTTCAGTCGCCGCCCTGAGCTCGTTTCCGGCGAGCTCCGGCGTCCCCGCAGCCTCCTGCTTGCTCCCCTGGATGCGGACGAGCCTGGGCTATGCCCTGGTGCCCTCAGCGCGCCAAACCCCCGCCCATAGCGCTTTCTCGATGCCCTCCACCGCGGATTTGGTCGCCGGCGTTTACACTCCGGTGGTGCTGATGTGGCGTCGTAATTATGGCCTAATCACATTTAGTTCAATCACCTCAGCCACTGACAATAGGGACCCACCGACTAAATAACCTCGGGTTAAGTTTAATTAGATTTAATCAAACACGGGGGCCCACACGCCAGCATTGACCTTGCTGACGTGTCCGTGGACCGGTCCCACCTGTCTGTGACACGAGCCAGCACTATGAGACTGACCAGTGGGACCACTGGTCAGGTTTGACCTGGACCAGCCCTGTTGACTTGCTAACGTCATGCTGACGTAGTTAATCTTTTCTGGAATTAGTTTATTTTTGAAATAACCAGAAATTCCAGAAAATGACTTAAACTTAAAAAATCCATAGAAAATAATCTATAACTCCAATGGAAATAATTTATATATGAAAAATGATCAGAAAAATCCAAAGAATCTGTTTATGGCATTTGCATGCATGTTAGAGCAACTTATGTCCTCTATTTAGGACAATTCAATTAAATGGCATTTAAGAAAGCACATATGGAGTTTGAATTTGAACCTAGTGTTCAAACCAACTCCATTTAACTTGTTGCTAGTTGCATTAGGCCAATCAACAACATATTGCCATGTCACATTCATGCATCATATTGTTGCATGACATTGATTGTGTTTCTTCTTTGTTTCTCGGTGGTTGTTCCCTCTCGATAGACGTGTTCCAACGACGTGATCGATGACACCGATGAAGAGCTATACTATCTTTAGAAGTGCCAGGCAAGCAAAACCCCATTGTTCATTCCGATACAATCCCACTCTCTCGCTCCTACTCTCTTTTACTGCATTAGGACAACAACGATTCAACTGTTACATGCTGCGGTAGTTGAACCATTTTCTCTGCATGACCTGTCATTGCCACAGTAAATAGATGAAACCCACTAGCATGAGTAGGAGTAGTTTGAGCCCTGATGTGCCTACTCATTCATGCTTGTTTTTCATGCCTGCTACTGCTTAGAGTTGAGTCAGGTCTGATTCATCGGGGATGATTTGGAATGGTGATGAACATGTCCTACTGTGTGTGAGCTAAGTGTGTGAACACGATTTGGTAAAGGTAGCGGTGAGAGGCCATGTAGGAGTACATGGTCGGTTGTCTCATTGAAGCCGTCCTTAGGAACTGAGTTCTGTGTTTGTGATCCATGAACAGCTACTACCACACGTTGGGCCCTGAAATATGACCCCACTTGACTTATTAGCCGCCCATGTCCTCTGTCCAGGAGTTGCAACTAGTTTCTGGTGTTTGTAAGATATGTGTTGGAGGTCGTGCGTAGCGTTGACCCTAGGGGTGGGCTATGATGCGGTAGATACACCGTGGCACGGTGTACCGGCGCCCGTTTGGTGCCTCGGGAACCCTGCACACATCGTTTGGGGCTGTGAGCGAAACCCCGGCCGGATCTCCTCACGGATGAAACCTAAATAGGCGATAAACCTGGACTAGAGACTTGTGTGGTTAGTTAGGTCGTGGTCTACACCCACGCCGGCTTTCGCTTGAAGTTTGCCGAGCACATGTCGTGTGTAGACGCTAAGTGGTGGAAACATGTGTGAAAGAAGTACACTCCTGCAGGGTTATAAATGATCTATTTGAATAGCCGCGTCCGCGGTAAAGGACTTCTGGGTTGCCTATAACAGTTCATAGACAAGTGAAAGTAGATACTCTAAAATACGCAAGATAAGCGTGAGTGCTATGGATGGCGTTCTCATAAGGAGACGGGAGCGGACCCATAATGGTGTATTGATTAGTGAAGATGTGGACTCGTGTGCGCCACCTCAAAAGAGTTACTTGCAGCCATAGTTCAGGTTAGCCACCGAGTCAAAGCTGGCTTGCTGCAGTTAAACTCCACCACCCCCTTTGTTGATACTGATGCATATGTAGCTAGTTCTGATATAAGTCTTGTTGAGTACATTTGTACTCACGTTTGCTTAATTTATGTTTTTGCAGAGAGACTCCAGTCTTGCTAGTAGCTCCGCGTGTACTTCGACGTTTAGCTTGATACCTTAGCTACGATCTTGTGCCCTTGGCAGGATCTGGTAGATAGTCAGGCTTCTCAGCCTTTTTCATTTGTAGATGTCTGTACTCAGACATGTTAAGCTTCCGCATGTGCTTTGACTTGTATGCTCTGAATGTTGGGTCATGAGACCCATGTTTGTAATATCTCGCTCCTCGGAGCCTATTGAATAAATACTTTGAGTCGTAGAGTTTTGTTGTGATGCCATGTTGTATTTGCACACATCGAGCATATTGTGTGTATGATTGAAATGCTTGGTATGTGTGGGATCCGACAACCTAGTTGTTATCCTTGGTAGCCTCTCTTATGGGGAATTGTAGTCTAGTGCTTCCACTGAGTCATGGTAGTCTGCTACAGCCCAGTTTACCGGAATCCTGTTAGCCCAGTTGCTACTACTCCGGAACACTTAGACTGATCGGCATCAGGCCCGTACCACAAGCAGGTGCAGAATGTGCAATGACACAGGGCCCCGTAAAATTTTAGGGCCCCCAAATTTATCTTAAATAGCAACTAACAACGTTAATCAAGAGGACAGTGAAGAAATGTATAACGTCCAGTGGAACCTTCCAGCTTCCAACGCCAACCAGTACCCATCCCCTCTCTCTCTCTCTCTCTAATAGTACGTAGCAGTTAGTGATATTAATCAACGACAAGTTTAATTAGAAAATTTCGCATGCATCATAATCCAAAGGGACATCTTCTCTGTTCTCATTTCAGCGAATCACTTTGCAAATTCTTTAGAGATATTTGAGGTAAGAAATGGATTCATACGCTCTGCTGTCATCTATTTAGTTTTTCTTCCCATCATCCATCGCTCTTGTGTTATTACTCAGAAGATTATGTTTATTGTATGCTAATAAATGAGTGAGCCTTTTTAGCTCTCAGGCTCCACATTTATTTATTTTTTCAAACATCGACATTTTTAAAGTTAAAAAAACAGAATATAAACACACAAGTACTTGTAGATTTGTGTAAACATTTCATTGTGAAATACATTTTGGTATGAGTTGTACAAAAAACAAATCTTGTATGTACTACTTTATAGTGGATAGTATGTGCAAGAAATACATAATTTGGTTATTTTTGTGTACCTGCATAAAACATATTTTGGCATCAAACTTTGCAAAAAGTAGTATACATCGATAGGTATGTGTGTATTCTTTGAAACATAAAATTTGAAGGAAAAATGTTTGAATTTCGGTTTCCGTGGAGTTTGAACCCTATTACTTCCAGTTAATAAATACTTAATTAGTATTTCCATGTAAAGGCCTAATCTCAAATTTTGCACCGGGCCCCCAGATTCTTAAGTACGGCCCTGGTCGGCATGTGTCCTTCTTCGATGATGTGTCTGTCCCTTCGGGAAAAATGTCACGAGGTGTCCTTCGGAGTCCTATTAGCCTGGTACAGCCCGGATTCCCGGAGTCCTGCTAGCCCAGTTGCTACAACCCGAATTCACTCGCTGATGACCGACACGTTCATTGCTGGGTCATCTATGCCTGTCTCTGTGACTTAGCGCCACTTTGGGTTTACAACTAGTCATGTCTGCCCGGGTTCTCTGTCATATGAATGCTAGCGACACTATTATATACGTGAGCCAAAAGGCGCAAACGGTCCCGGGCCAGGTAAGGTGGCACCCGTGGGAATACCGTGTGTGAGGCTGCAAAGTGATATAATGTGTTACATGCTAGAGGTGTGACTTAGAATCGGGGTCCTGACATGTTATGCCTTAAACATAATTTTAAAGTGGTTATTAGGAACAAAATAATAGCACAATTAGAAACTATGCATTTTTGGGTCAAATTACATATACAAATTATTTTAGTCCAAATTACAATTGCAAAATTATAGCAGGATCATATTTAACATATTCTCCATATATAATAAAGGCTAGGTACATAAAAGGGCTGAAAATAGAGCAAACTAGGCCTATGATTGAACGCGGGGCACTAACGAGTGCTCAAGCGCTCGAGACAGTGGCTACTGGTGTTGGGCCAAAGACCAATATAGATACAGGAAGGACAGGGCACTAAACGCTGGACTGCGGATTACTTAAAGAAAACATCTGTTTAAAAAAAATACGACAGATGGGTAGAAACGCTCAGTACTTTATTAGTACTAGTCATAAATATGCCTGTGCATTGTAACGGGACATAAAAAATAGCACACCTCATAGCTTGATAAGCATGCTCAAGACCATCCACAGACCACATATCTACGTCCTATAATTCTGACATGTCAAACAATGGATTGATTGAAGGTAGAGTTTTTCAAGACCCTAGTTTAGACCATGTGATGTGGTCCCAGGTCAATGGATTAGGATGAACCACGTCAAGTTTAAATTATTACTCCATTCTGAAATATAAATTAAATTTGGAAAAATAACATTATTAAAAGATTTTGACCTCCTCTGCCTTCCAATCCAAAATTTATAAGTAATTTTTAAAAAATAACATTACCAAATTAACAAAACATTAAATACATAATCTATTGTAACAACAACAACAGCAAGCAAAGCCAACTTGTTTCTCTCCCGCGTCTCGCCACCTCCCCTTCCAATTGTACCGTAGTTTTGGCATTTTTGACCAATTGCTTTGGCATTTTTGCTTTATTCCAGTCATGGAAATAATTCATATTTTCCATGGAAGGATATGATTTTTGCTTTATTCCACTGATGGAAGAAATCCATATTTTGCACGGAACTGATGTTCACGTACGAGTTAATTAATTGGATATATAGTTGGCCTTTGTAGTAGCGTCCTTGTTCGACTTAATTTCCCATCTTATATTTGAGAAAGCGTGAGACCTATCGACCTTTTTGTAGCGTCCTTGGACTCCTGGCGTCCGTTTCTTTTTTTTGGCGTACACAGCCAAGTAGCCGACATACCAATCATCCTGGAGCTGGCTTAGTACGTGAAGTTTCACACATGGACATTAATTGGCCGTCTCTCGGGGTAGTTGGGCCATAGTGCAGGTTATGGGCTACGGCCCAGGCAGTAGCGACTGCCAATTTTAATCGGGACTGGATGCGAGCGACGTACCATCTAAAAGAAATCTCGAATAAACGGACTTGCTGCTGTCGTTAGGGTTTAAAAAACTTTTGGACCGCCTTGTAGTTATATTAAGTCGCTAGCTCGGATGGTTGGCTTCGCTGGTATACAGCATTAGATCGGGAGTTCGATTTATTTTTCGTATTTTGTTCAAAGCTGCGCGGCTGGGTCCGACGGACGAAAAATTACCTGGTCTCACCGCAAACCAAAAAAAGTGGAGAAACGATCCGTCCTTTAATATTAGTTAGAGATTAGAGATAGAGAGGTAGAGAAGTATAGATTTGTTTCTTTCTTTGGTTTTTCGGTTTTCTCCGAATTTTCTTTTTTTACCAGTTTTCTTTATTCCTTTATCGGTTTCAACTGGTAGTCCTTTGATATTTTCTTATTTCTTTCTTGGTTTTCACTTAGTTTCTTCATTTCTTTCTTCAGTTTTTCTTCTTGATTTTCATCTGGTTTTTTGTTTATTTCTTGGTATCACTGTTTTTCATTCTTTTGCACTTGTTTTTTTTCAGTTTTACTTTTGTTTTTCTTATTTCTTTGGTTCCATCGTTTTTCCTTTGTTTGTTTGGTTTCTTTCTTGGTTTTCTTCGGTTCTTCTTGTTTCTTTGTTTCCTGACACAATCAAAATATTTTGTATACATCAGACACATTTTTATATACACATTTAGCACTTTTGAAAATACGTGATTAACATCTTTTTAAATTGATATATTTTGATGTCTATTTTTTCCATACACATTATACATTTTTGGCATATATATCTAATACATTTTTCTAATACATGTTTAACATTTTGAAAATAAAATTTAATATTATTTGAATACAAGGTTAACAATGTTGCTATACACATTTTAGAAATGCTTTATTAACATCTTCTAAATACAAGATTTCTTTAATACATGTTCAGCTTTTTTCTATGCACATTTTTTTCAAATGCATGGTTAACATTTTTTAATACAAAATTAAAATTTTTAATACATGGCCAACACTTTTATATACACATTTTAACATTTTCAAATGCCTGATTAAATTATTTCAAATACTTGATTAACATTTTTGAAATACATGATCAATTGTTTTCATACACATTGTATTTTTTGTATGCATTTTTTGTGCACGTGAGAAACATTTTCTCTATATACTTTTAACATTTTTCAAGTGCTTGGTTAGCATTTTCCAAATGTTTTATGTAGATTTTTTCCCTAATATGTATATTTAGAATATTTGGAACTATAGAAAAAAGTAAAAAAATAAAAACAAAAAAAGTGAAAAATAACAAGGTTGTGGCTTCCCATGCACCTGTGCCGGCCCATCTGGCGCTTGCCTTCACGTCGGGTTCCTTGCATCTCACTATAAGCGAGACATAGGGGCGCCCTGGAAGACCGCTTATGCAGTTGACCACCAAATCGATTCCGGTCATCCGCACTTCATTGGAGAATTATTTTTTGTACCTTGTATCGGTCTATGGTATTTTTTTGTTAAAAAGTGTTGATGTACAAGATATTTAGTTATTTACATTAAGATAAGAAAGAAGCAAGTCAGTTACATCTTACATGGAGTGTTAGAGGCTGAGATCTATTTAATTCCTGACATGGGGTCCATTTTGACGTTTAGCTCCGAATTCTGTGATCTTGACGCCATCTTTGAAGATTATGATCCAACTCTGCACATAAGGAGTGGCATCGTGAAAGATATTACCATTTCGTTGGTTTCATATTCTCTAGCATTCCATGATCTGATCATGATGTCTAGAGCAATAGCTTTAGGCAGTTCTTGCATTGCTCACAGGCTTTCATCATAAAGAAATTTCCCTTCGCTTATTAGGAAGAAAACTCTGCCAACAGTCTTCTGCCAAAGGACAGTTCCAGCAGAGATGAAGAAAGAGTTTCCTCCTGACTCTCACCACAAATAGCACAATTGTAGCTTTTGGAGATGGAATGACTTTATGTGAGAAGATTTTTAAGGTTTATACAATCATGTAACAACAGCATTTTTTTTCTCTTTATGATGAAGTTGGGCAGCACATTTTCAAAGCTTAGTAACTGATTGGGCCAAGAAGTAATTGACCGAAGTGCCCGACACATACGTGATCATCGTCTTCTCTTCTGGCCTCCAATGGCCGGAGTTGACTCACAAGACCGGGCACAAATCCCCGCAGACGATGAGAGAGCCCTTTGACATCTCCGTCAACTATGCTGTCGGGGAGGGAGCGTTCCTCAGCAAGCAAATATACAAACCTAATTACTTAATAGTGCAGCTGCGCTATCTTGCTGTGTCGGGCGCACCCTTGTGCTGGCTGTCTGATTTGAATTGACAGCTATGCGTCAGGGGCAAATGTCCACGCATGTAATGTATAGTTATTTTGGGCATAGTCTAATGATGGATGGTCCGTAAAGATTAGTTGCATGCATGTGCTGACATTATACTATTTTATTTCATCTCAGTTTTTTTGAAAAGCTATAACTTGTGAACTGGGCGTCAATATTAAGATTCGTTTTCACCATTAGGTTTCTTGCGACGAGATCTTCAGAATTAGATCCCATATGGACATGTTTTAATGAATTTTTTCAAAAGCAACTTTGGTTCCAGATGAGGGAACTTCAGTGCTAAACAGAAGCAACTTTGTTGTGCCCCATGTACTAGTGGATTTATCTAGCAAGTATATTGTAGCTAGCATAAAAACCATGCTAGAAAATTTTTCATTATATATAGCCAACTAAGCATCAACTGTAAGCAACTTTGGCATTACACAGAGGTAACTTCGGCACTAAAGAAAGCAACTCATGTTATGAAGGTGCATACAACATATATTATGCATACACAGTCCTATTATCGTATCCATGTTTTCTAAAAAGGCAGTAAAACATCCTCCTAGTTTTCTTTGAAGTTGCCTACAACGTAAAATGTCGATCAAATTAGGATTAGTGCTAAAAAGGTAGACAACTTCCCTCCATTAAAAGAAACCAGTAGTCAACAATGTGCAACTAGTTAGCAACAGTGAACAACTTCAAAATAGATGTCGATAATATCACATCACTTTTCCTAAGCAACTTTTCTTCTACGAGAGACAACTCAAGTTATACAAAAGGCAACTTAACTACATTTAGTGTTCTAGATAATTTTGTTTAACATTCTGCTAACTTACTCACTACTACTTCCAGGTTGCATTCCATTGAAACTTGTATGTTGTTGTTTCTAAATTCCCTCGAATACTACAAAGTTGTCTATCGTCGATGCTCAGTTGTCTGTCATTAATAGTTAGTTGCCTATGATGGGTGCTATAAGGGTGATAGATATTGTTAACTAGTTTCTTACCAATGATGCCCAACAGGATCACATTGATAATCAGTTGCCTATAGTATTATGGAAGTTGTCCATCATCGTTGCTCGAGTAGTTATAATTTGAACCATAGTTTTATGGTAGGCAACTTAGAGGTGAATCTAGTTAACTTAATAGTCATGGTAGCCAACTATGTAAGGACTTCCCATTGGTAGGGAGTCATATTAGGAAAACTAATAAGTTGTTTTCTTATAGTACTAAAGTTGCCTATGTAGCACCCAAAGTTGCTCTAAAAAAAGTTTCATAGAAACATACACATATGGAATCTAGTTCTGAAGAACTCGTCAAGAGAAACCCGGTGGTGAAAACGGATCAGAAAACTGACACTCGAATCAAAAGTTACAGCTTTTTAAAGTTTTGAAATCCCAAATAAATGGACACGGATCTTGTCTGAGAAAGCATGGTGCGGAGGATGCACATGGACATGGGGACTGGGTGCTTTTTTCTATTTTTAATGTCTGGATGTCTGATCGAACCATATTTGCTTTATATGGAAAGTGTGCCTAGACGATTCATCGAGCGCACGAGCGCTGTCTATCCACGTCCATATACAAAAGGGGGAAAAGGGGAGGAGTGCCGAGTCATCCAAGACCAAGAATCTGCCGATGGCTGAAAACAGATAGGACCCCCGCGTCGCCCCACGCTAGGGCAGCTCGGGAGGCTAGGGCGACCAGGCACATGCATCCTCATCCTCCCCTCCGCCGCCGCTGGAGGAGGTCGCCGGGCGAAGCCCTGGGTGGCTGATGGCGGCGGCGGAGGCCCTCTTCCCTCCCGCGCCGAATTGGGTGAGGCAGGTCACCCCGTGGCGCCTGGGCGTTCCTCCCCGATCTGCGTTGCGGTGGTGCGACTGTCCGCCTCCAGCGACGGCGCAAGGTGGCGCCATGGTGCTAGGCGGAGGCGGCGGAGCTGCTAGGCTTCATGGAAGATCTAGTGGCACTGGCCACTCGGTGGATTCGCTTGGTCATGGCGGCCTTGGTCACGGTGGCCGGTGCAGCGACGATGTTTTGTCTGGATCCCGGGGCGGCGACCCTGGAAGGTGGCGGCGGGTGAAGCTCAGGCTCCCGCGGTGGCATGGCGTGGTGCAGTCCCTGTCCAAGGCGGATCTGCACCGGCGATCTGGTGGTATTTGCTATGGATTGATTCGGATCAGAGATAGTGATGAGCGCAGGGTCCATCTCGGAGGCTCTCCCGGTATTGGTGTGGTTGGGTGGGAGCCTTCCTCCCAGGCTCCAATGGTGTCACACTCTAGCAGTGGCCGGTGCAGTAGGACTCCTACAGTGGCACTGCTGTTGCGGTTGGTCGCCAGATCTAGGTGGCTAGATCTGGGGCTTTGAAGGCGATCGAGACGGTGCACAGGTTGTCGGGTGGATTTCTTGGGACGGATCCGGGTGAAAACCTAGTCTTTGGTCGGTGGCCAGAGCCAGTGATGACGACGCCCATATCATCGTTTCCTTCATGAAGGCATCATCGAGGTGAAGGCCCCAACCCCACCCAATACCTCCGGGGGAAACCCTAGATCAGTTGATTGGATGACGGCGGCAATCTTGTGTCGTTACCTCTTGGGGGTGGCATTCTTGGAGGTGCACTCGGGCTCAAGGGACCAGTGGACAACATCTTCGGTGGCGCGGTTTTTCATTCTAGATATTCATGGCGGCGGATCTCGACAACGTGGAGCAGTGGAGGCTCGGTGTCTGATGTGTGGTGATGGACTCGCGCAGGAGGACGACGATGTCTGGCGTCATGGTGGCGTCGACCTGACAAGGTCGATGCGTCAGTATCTTCTTTGAGGATAGATCGATGGAAGACGGAGGTGACGACCCTTGCAGCATGCGTGTGTGGTGCTCACTGAGAGTGCGCCGGACCGGTGTGTCACCCAGTCCCGGCTTTGTGGCTTAGATGGGGTATCCGGCTTTAGATGTTAGACTTTGGTGTGATGTCTGTTTGGTACTTGGCTCGGACATTCGGCACCCCTTCATCAAGGGGATAGGAGTAGTGACATGTGTCGTCTAGGTGGTGGCTTCGGGCTTACTGATGTATTAATTTGTAAGGTCTTTGTGAATAGTTAATAAAATGGCCGCATGCATCACCCAGATGCAGAGACCGGGGGTGCATCCTCCTTTTCCAAAAAAGTGAAATATTTGTCGATCTTCGCATTCTTTGGTTCAAGATATTTGAAGCAGCAACGCTAGGGCTTTTAAAAAAAGATACTATGTTAAAATTGGTCTTGAGCTGAATGAGAAGTGTAGAAGTGCATGCTCTATCCAATGCAATCAAAAGATCGATCTGATAAAAGAGACTAGGTAACACATTTATACGTCAACACCCCCCTCACGTGTGGCTCCCTTAGGCCTAAACATGGACCGAAAGTGGGCTGCAATTTAATTGCGCCAACCGAGTCTTGAACTTAATACTCTTAGCTCCAATACCATGTAGAAGTGCATGCTCTAGCCAATGCAACCAAAAGACCGATCTAAGGGAGAGGGCCGGACGACATTATGCTCCAATACTCCCCTTCACGTCTATTCTTCTTTGGAGCTATATGACGTGAGCAACGAAAGCGGGGGCAGGCCGCAATTATTAATTGCGTTTACTGGGTTTTGAACCCTGAACCTCTTGGTTGTAAGTTTATGCACCTAACCAGTTCACCCATCAGACCGATCTGATGAAAGAGACTAGGTAACACACTTATACGTCAAAATATTCCATCAAATCTCTCTCTCTCTCCCTTCTAACATGGTATCAGTTTTCGGGTTCTAAACCCTAGCCGCCACCACTTTTGCACCCGCGCGCCGCCCCCGGTGCAGTCGGCCTCCATGACCACCGCCGGGGGCCGCGCCGCCTGTACCTAGGGTTCGTCCACCGGCCGTGTTGGCCGGCTGCCCTAGAGAGTCTTTTTCCCGAGCCCTTGCTCCGGGTTTTTCGCTCTCTTGCCGGTCGTTTTGATCGGCGTTTTTCTTTTTAGTTTTTCGATCTAATCTTGATCGGTTTGCGTCGCCCACCGCTGCCGCCGTCGACCCCCATGCACCTCTACTCCGACACCGGAACGACCGACCGGCCTCTTCACCGACCCGACACCCACGCACGCTGAGGCAGCCCGTCAGGGCCCGCCGCCGTCCGCGCGTCGGCCCTCCCGTCGCCGTCCGCGTCGGCCCTCCTGTCGCCCTGCACCGGCCATCACCGCCATGTTCCCAAGTTCAGCGCGCCCCACCACCGATCAAGCAACGGGCTGCCGCTATGTCGCCCCGTTGGGCCGCAGCGCCGCCACCCTGTGGTTCTCCCCATGGCTGCACCGATCTGCGCCGCCATTGCGTCGTCCCTTCGGGTCGTAGTGCCACGTCACGTGGTCCACACCGCCGTCCCGAGACCGTTCCCGTGGTTGCACCACCTCGCACGCTACTGCTGCGTCGCCCCTTCGGGCCGTAGTGCCGTGGCCCGCGGTCAACCGCCGCACCGAGGCTGTCCGCTCCAGGTCGTCCCCGAGGCTGCACCGTCCCTCGCGCTGCCGTTGCGTCGCCCCGTCGCACTACAAGAAATATGTCAACTAGTGACCTTCTGTTACTGACCCTGGAAGAATTGGTCATAGATCTATGACCATTTGAGACCAATTGGTCAAAAGTTGTTCGGGGGGCTCCAAACCCTAAACTATATCGACCATTTTGGTCACAAAGGTCGTAATTTCCTCACACGAAATGGTCATAAAGCAGACATCACTAGTCCACTGCCTTATTTCTAGCTGATCATGACCAATATAGATGGTCATAACCTTGTAAATTGTGGTGGATTAGTATGACTTGGCGCCACCTCATCAGTTTTGCCTATGTGTCATGTCCATGTGTCAATTTTTGTCCTAGGTTGTGAAGCAACCTATATTTCCGTCATTCCCAAAATTCTCAAAAAATTCTCGTAAATTCTTTGGGTCATATCTTCGTCAAATATGTAAAAATCCTTCCTTTCCTAGTTCAAAAATAATTCAACAATATTCATTTTCCTATTCTGTTCACAACATGACTTTATGAAGGAAGTGCTATTTATATATTCTTGATTGCCCTCGAAATTTTTGGGCACTTTTTCCTATCCAAATCATTGCCTCATGACAAAATTTAGCTCCATTTTCCTAGCAAATCTTCCTCGGCAAATTTCCCAAGTTTTTGTCCACCTAGAAGCATTGTGAAGGAAGTACCTTTTTATATATCCAAATGACATGAAATTTATATAGTTCATTCATATGCCCAAATTATCACCCTCCTCCAAATTGCAGATCATTTAAATCATCTATGTGAGGCCAGGTTCAATTTATATTTTACGGCCAGATTGGCACGTTGCAAAGCAAGGGTTATCTAGACCCCTCCTATTACCCTAAAACTTTTTGGGCACTCTTCCATACCCAAATCATCACCACATAATAATATTAAGCTCCATTTTCCTGGTAAATCTTTCTCGGGAAATTTCGAAAGTTTCTACCTCGAGAGAAGCATTGTGAAGTAAGTACTAGCTAGACTTACCCAAATGATCTGAAAATTTACAAGCGCATGACCATACCTATGTAACTTACCTACACAAAATTTGAGCTCATTTCATTCATCCAATTTCTCTCGTTAATTTTCCCAAGTTTCTGTCCAGAGAAGAGCATTGTGAAGGAAGTACCACTTTGGCATGTCCAAATGGTATCAATTTTCTACAGTGATTTCCTATGCCCAAATAACCATCCTCCACCAAATTTCAGCTCAATCCATTCATTATTTTGAGCCCAGCTTCAACATTCATAGTTTTGTCTAGTGTGGTACTTTGCAAACCAAGTACCACATAGGATCCTCCTTTTGAACTGAAATTTTTTGAAGACATTCCTCTTAGTAGATGATCATTCTCAACCAAAACTCACGCCCATTGGCCACATGCATTTCCCGTACCGCTAATCAAACACTTGGCTACTAATTCATCTTTGAACATAGGTCGGTCTCCTCGTGAGATTCTTCTGTTGTAATTTTCTTCCTAGAACCTACCCGGGGAGTGCCCAACCCACTAGACATGCCTAGGCCTCCCAGAATGCATGTCAACACCAAGGTCACGCGGTGACCACGCGGCGGGCATGCGAGTTTACGTGCTTTGGAGTTGGGGCCCTGGGCCACCATCCAAAACTTGACATATCGCCACCAAACCATGTATTTATGCTTAAATAGATACTTATGTAACTATAAATGATTTTTGGGAAAAATAAAGAGCAAACAATAAGGTAGCTGCAGTTCAAATTTGACTCGCTTCCTACTGAATCAGCGGAAATTTGTCTTTTTCACCAGAGGTGGATCAAAACTTTTGAAACCCAACCATTTTGTCAATTGTGCATTAAATATGGCCTAGTCTTTTATAAAATTGATTAGGTGCACTTTTGCAACAAATACATGGTAGGTCCTTCACAAAAAACTCATTTCAGGCACTCAAAAAATGGAAAGTGAATTTTCCATGCAAAGAAAATGAAAACTCCCTTAGGCAACATTGTTTGGAATTCCAAGATGCACCCTAGTGCACAATATGAGATCATTTGAACAAACTATGCCATGAATGTGGCCATAAGATTGATCGTTTGGCTTGAAAGCCATGAATCTTCACGCATGATAGCTCATTTCTGAGAACACTTTTTTAAAATAATTTTTGTATTACAAGTTTATTATTTTTACTGGTAACTTGGTCACATATAATGACACAATGCGAAGGTTTTCCAATTTTTTAAATTTTTTGAATTTTTTATGCCCGTTTCAAAATGCGGTCAAAACAACGGGCTTGACCGTTCCTAGCTAGTGGTTGAATCTTGGATTTTTTTTGATGTTTCTGTGATTAAATAGATACTTATGTACCTAGAAATGGTTTTTGGAAAAAATAAATAGCAAACTATGAGGAAGCTATAGTTCAAATTTGACCCGCTTCCTACTGAATCGGCGGAAATTTGTCTTTTTCACCACAGATGGATCAAAGCTTTTGACACCCAACTATTTTGTCAATTTTGCATTAAATATGTCCTAGTATTTTATAAAATTGATTTGGTCCAATTTTGCAACAAATATATGGTAGGTCCTTCACAAGAAAAACTCATTTTGGGCACTCGGAAAATGGAAAATAAATTTTCCGTGCAAAGAAAATGAAGACTCCCTTAGGTAACATTGTTTGGAATTCCAAGATGCACCCTTGTGCACAATATGAGATCATTTGAACAAACTATGCCATGAATGTGGCCATAAGATTGATCATTTGGCTTGAAAGCCATGAATGTTCACGCATGATAGCTCATTTCCGAGAACACTTTTTTTTTTAAATTATTGTCTTATTAAAAGTTTATTATTTTTCCTGGAAGCTTGGTCACATATGATGACACAATGCGGAGGTTTTCCAATTTTTTGATTTGTTTTGATTTTTTATGCCTGTTCCAAAATGCGGTCAAAACGACGGGCTTGACCGTTCCTAGCTAGTGGTTGAATCTTGGAATTTTTTTGATGTTTCTCTGATTAAATAGATACTTATGTACCTAGAAATGATTTTTGGAAAAAATAAATAGCAAACTATCAGGCAGCTACAGTTCAAATTTGACCCGCTTCCTACTAAATCGGCGGAAATTTGTCTTTTTCACCAGAGATGGATCAAAACTTTTGACACCCAAATTTTTTGTCAATTGTGAATTAAATATGGCCTAGTATTTTATAAAATTGATTTGTTCCAATTTTGCAACAAATATATGGTAGGTCCTTCACAAGAAAAACTCATTTTGGGCACTCGGAAAATGGAAAATGAATTTTCCGTGCAAAGAAAATGAAAACTCCCTTAGGCAACATTGTTTGGAATTTCAAGATGCAACCTTGTGCATAATATGAGATCATTTGAACAAACTATGCCATGAATGTGGCCATAAGATTGATCATTTGGCTTGAAAGCCATGAATGTTCACGCATGATAGCTCATTTCCGAGAACACTTTTTTTTAAAAATTATTGTCTTATTAAAAGTTTATTATTTTTCCTGGAAGCTTGGTCACATATGATGACACAATGCGGAGGTTTTCCAATTTTTTGATTTGTTTTGATTTTTTATGCCCGTTTCAAAATGCGGTCAAAATGACGGGCTTGACCGTTCCTAGCTAGTGGTTGAATCTTGGAATTTTTTTTGATGTTTCTCTGATTAAATAGATACTTATGTACCTAGAAATGATTTTTGGAAAAAATAAATAGCAAACTATCAGGCAGCTACAGTTCAAATTTGACCCGCTTCCTACTAAATCGGCGGAAATTTGTCTTTTTCACCAGAGATGGATCAAAACTTTTGACACCCAAATTTTTTGTCAATTGTGCATTAAATATGGCCTAGTATTTTATAAAATTGATTTGTTCCAATTTTGCAACAAATATATGGTAGGTCCTTCACAAGAAAAACTCATTTTGGGCACTCGGAAAATGGAAAATGAATTTTCCGTGCAAAGAAAATGAAAACTCCCTTAGGCAACATTGTTTGGAATTTCAAGATGCACCCTTGTGCATAATATGAGATCATTTGAACAAACTATGCCATGAATGTGGCCATAAGATTGATCATTTGGCTTGAAAGCCATGAATGTTCACGCATGATAGCTCATTTCTGAGAACACTTTTTTAAAATAATTGTTATATTACAAGTTTTTTATTTTTCCTGGAAACTTGGTCACATATGATGACACAATGCGAAGGTTTTCCAAATTTTTTGATTTGTTTTGAATTTTTATGCCCGTTTCAAAATGCGGTCAAAACGGCGGGCTTGACCGTTCCTAGCTAGTGGTTGAATCTTGGAATTTTTTTGATGTTTCTCTGGTTAAATAGATACTTATGTACCTAGAAATGATTTTTGGAAAAAAATAAATAGCAAACTATGAGGCAGCTACAGTTCAAATTTGACCCGCTTCCTACTAAATCGGCGGAAATTTGTCTTTTTCACCAGAGATGGATCAAAGCTTTTGACACCCAACCATTTTGCCAATTGTGCATTAAATATGGCCTAGTATTTTATAAAATTGATTCGGTCCAATTTTGCAACAAATATATGGTAGGTCCTTCACAAAAAAACTCATTTTGGGCACTCGAAAAATGGAAAATGATTTTTCTGTGCAAAGAAAATGAAAACTCCCTTAGGCAACATTGTTTGGAATTCCAAGATGCACCCTTGTGCACAATATGAGACCATTTGAACAAACTATGAGGCAGCTATAGTTAAAATTTGACCCGCTTCGTAGTGAATCAACAAAAATCCCACCTAGTATGAAACTACCTCTAGTTATTTGAGGGAACCATACGTAAACATTGTCATTAAAAGAGAAGGGAACTTACCGCCGGGCATTGTGGTGCTGCGTTGGATCTCCCCAAGACAGCAACGGAGCTTCATCGGGCACCGTGGTGCTGCGTTAGAGCTCTTAGCACGTTGTTGAGAGCTGTAATGGAGCTTCGTGGGCATGTTATCGGTGCCGCGTTGAAACTTTTTGACGCTCGGGGCTGTCGTGACATATTTATGTGATCGAACGATAGCCAATTCGCAGATAGGGCGGCTAGCTAGGCGGATGATTTCTAGACAAAATCATCTGGCTGAATCGTAGTTCTTTACTTATTGTTAATCGATTAAGACCAATTTACATGGTCATAACATCATCAAAGCCTATACTTCGTTCTGATTGGCCTATGGACATGTCACGCAGATCAAGCATCGCAGACCGTCGGATACTCCTAGATCCAACGGCCCACACCCCCCTCACCTCTCACCCCTTGTCCCACCCGCAGCCGAACCACCCAAACCCTAACTCCCCTCCCACTCCAGCCGCCGCTGCCCCCTTCTCCCTCCCAGATCCAATCCAAGTCAGAACCACTCGCCCTCCCGCCCCGACCTCCAACTCCCTCCGGCAGAGCTCACCACCGTCCATGGCCTCCCCCATGCCCTCCTCCTCTCACAGAACGCAAGTCGTCATCGGACGAGACGAGTTGCCCGAGCACAAGCCCGCCGTCGCTCTCGTCCGTCCCTGCTTCGACCTTGCAGAAGCTTCCGGGAGGCCCCCATGGCCACCGCACCCGCGCCGACCGCGGTGAGCTAATCTAGCACATATATATAATTCCTCCCAAATTACTAAACTCACAAATCAATCACTATATAAAGCATTGCAAGAGCTAATCTAGCAATGAGAGATGAAAGGACAAAGTTGCTAACCTTTGTGATCATTTGAATGGATGGGGGCCTTCAAATCTTGACGAATTTTGGGCAAAATGTGTGATGAGATTGAGAGGAAGAGGGGAAGAACAGAGAGGAGAGGGGAAAGGGTAAGAACACAGCGAGCTCGGGTGGACGAAGGGTTTATGTAGGACGACCTTTAGTACCGGTTCGTGATACGAACCGGTACTAAAGGTGCTGGAGGGGCCCCAGACTGACAACATCCTCCCACCACTCACTTTAGTACCGGTTTGTGGCACGAACCGGTGCTAAAGGTTCGGCATGAACCGGTACTAATGAGAGCGGCCGGCTAGCCATTGGAACCGGCACTAATGCACACATTAGTGCCGGCTCAAAATCAAACCGGCACTAATGTGCTTCACATTTGATCCATTTTCTACTAGTGAACTAAGAAAAACGGTAAAGATAAAAGTGATGGTGATATGATACCGGGGCACTCCCCCAAGCTTGGCAGTTGCCAAGGGGAGTGCCCATACCCATGTGTGTCTATCTCCTTCTTTGTCGGTGAAGAGGGTGTTGGTGATGATGGATAGTCGCACATCGAGCGTAGGAGGTCTTCCAACTTGCGGATAATGCCCTTGAGTGTGATGATATGCTCCTTCAACAAAATATTTTCATGTGTGAGATACTTGTTTTGTATACGAGCTCACTCAATCATCTTGGAAGCTTCGACCTCAGTTGGGATAAGAAGATTGTGATCAAGTTGAAGGATGTCTTCTGCTGCCGGAACTTGGTCCTCCGTGGCCTTCTTGATCCCTTCATCCTTGTTGATCTCTCCGGGCTCTTCTCTCTTCAGCTCTATCTTCATTAGCCAAGCATCATTGCCCTCATTGTTGGAGGAGGAGGGAGATGACATGATGCTTGGCCTTGACAACCCTGGCAGAAAACAGCTCGAAACAAGAATAGGAGATTTTTGTGTGATACGGTGGTCAAAACCTTCGGGAGATTATATAATGAATTTTTATCGACCAAAAGAAGTATCATGCAAGAAAACGGAGTCCGGAGAGCACACGAGGTGTCCACGAGGCAGGGGGCGCGCCCAAGGGGGCAGGGCGCGCCTCCCACCCTCGTGGAAGCCCCGTGTCCTTTCCGGTCTGCTTCTTATTTTCCTATTTTCTTAAATATTCCAAAACGAAGAAATATTGCCATTAGAACTGTTTTGGAGTCCGTTTACTTACCGTACCACGTACCTATTCCTTTTCGGAGTCTGAAACATTTTGGAAAGTGTCCCTTATGTATTCCTCTAGGGTTACAGTTTCAATAACATTGGTTTCAACATTTATGGGATTACCTGAGATATAATGTTTGATTCTTTGACCGTTCACCACCCTCGGATTTGTGCCTTCTAAGTTGTTGATTTTTATGGCACCGGAACGATAGACCTCCCCGATAACGTAAGGACCTTCCCATTTAGAGAGGAGTTTGCCTGCAAAAAATCTTAAACGAGAGTTGTATAGCAATACATAATCACCTACATTAAACTCACGCCTTTGTATCCTTTTGTCATGCCATCTTTAAAATTTTTCTTTAAACAATTTGGCATTTTCATAGGCTTGGGTTCTCCATTCATCAAGTGAGCTAATGTCAAATAACGTCTTCTCACCGGCAAGTTTGAAGTCATAGTTGAGCTCTTTAACATCCCAATATGCCTTATGTTATAATTCAAGAGGTAAGTGACATGCTTTATGATAACCCGCAAGTATAGGGGATCGCAATAGTTTTCGAGGGTAAAATATTCAATCCAAATTTATTGATTCGACACAAGGGGAGCCAAAGAATACTCTCAAGTATTAGCAGCTGAGTTGTCAATTCAACCACACCTGGAAACTTAATATCTGCAGCAAATTGTTTAGTAGCAAAGTAATATGATAGTAGTGGTAACAGTAGCAAAAGGTAACAATAGTAAAAGTAATGTTTTTGGGATTTTGTAGTGATGATAGCAATAGCAACGGGAAAGTAAATAAGCGAAGAACAATATATGGAAAGCTCGTAGGCAATGGATCAGTGATGGAGAATTATGCCGGATGCGGTTCATCATGTAACAGTCATAACCTAGGGTGACACAGAACTAGCTCCAGTTCATTGATGTAATGTAGGCATGTATTTCGAATATAGTCATACGTGCTTATGGAAAAGAACTTGCATGCCATATTTTGTCCTACCCTCCCGTGGCAGCGGGGTCCTTACGGAAACTAAGGGATATTAAGGCCTCCTTTTAATAGAGTACCGGAACAAAGCATTAACACATAGTGAATACATGAACTCCTCAAACTAGGGTCATCACCGGTAAGTATCCCGATTATTGTCACTTCGGGGTTAACTGATCATAACATAATAGGTGACTATAGACTTGCAATATAGGATCAAGAACACTCATATATTGATGAAAACATAATAGGTTCAGATCTGAAATCATGGCACTCGGGCCCTACTGACAAGCATTAAGCATAACAAAGTCATAGCAAAGTCATAGCAACATCAATCTCAGAACATAGTGGGTACTACAGATCAAACCCTAACAAAACTAACGCGATTACATGATAGATCCCATCCAACCCATCACCGTCCAGCAAGCCTACGATGGAATTAATCACACACGGCGGTGAGCATCATGAAATTGACGATGGAGGATGGTTGATGATGACGATGGTGACGGATTCCCCTCTCCGGAGCCCCGAACGGACTCCAGATCAACCCTCCCGAGAGGTTTTAGGGCTTGGCGGCGGCTCCGTATCATAAAACGCGATGAATTCTTCTCTTTGATTTTTTTTCTCCCTGAAGCACAATATATAGAGTTGGAGTTGGAGTCGGAGGAGCTCCAGGGGGCTCACGAGGTAGGGGGCGCGCCCCCACCCTCATGGGCAGGTTGTGGGGCCCCTGGCCTTCAACTTTTGCAGGTATTTTTTATATTTTCCAAAAAGTTGCTCCATGAAGTTTCAGGTCATTCCGAGAACGTTTGTTTCTGCACATAAATAACACCATGGTAATTCTGCTGAAAACAGCATCAGTACGGGTTAGTTCCATTCAAATCATGCAAGTTATAGAGTCCAAAACAAGGGCAAAAGTGTTTGGAAAAGTAGATACGATGGAGACGTATCAACTCCCCCAAGCTTAAACCTTTGCTTGTCCTCAAGCAGTTCAGTTGACAAACTGAAAGTGATAAAGAAAAACTTTTACAAACTCTGTTTGCTCTTGTTGTTTTAAATATGTAAAGCCATCATTCAAGTTTTCAGCAAAGATTATAACTAACCACATTAGCAATAACGCTTAGGTCTCAAGTTTACTCATATCAATGGCATAATCAACTAGCGAGCAATAATAATAAATCTCGGATGACAACACTTTCTCAAAACAATCATAATATGATATAACAAGATGGTATCTCGCTAGCCCTTTCTGAGAACGCAAAACATAAATGCAGAGCACCTTTAAAGACCAAGGACTGACTAGACATTGTAATTCATGGTAAAAGATATCCAGTCAAGTCATACTCAATGTAAACTAACAGTAATGAATGCAAATGACAGGGGTGCTCTCCAACTGGTGCTTTTTAATAAGAGGATGATGACTCGGCATAAAAGTAAATAGATAGGCCCTTCGCAGAGGGAAGTAGGGATATGTAGAGTGATACGTCCATTTTGCATCATGCTTTTATATTGATATTTATTGCATTATGGACTGTTATTTCACTTTATGTCACAATACTTATGGCTATTCTCTCTTATTTTACAAGGTTTACATAAGGAGGGAGAATGCCGACAGCTGGAATTCTGGGCTGGAAAAGGATCAAATATTAGAGACCTATTCTGTGCAACTCCAAAAGTCCTGAAACTCCACGGAACATCTTAAAATAAATAAAGAAAAATCCTCGCCAAAGATGAAGGCCAGGGGGCCCACACCCTGCTCACGAGGGTGGGGGACGCCCCCTAGGGCGCGCCCCCTACCTCGTGGGCCCCCTGGTGGCTCTCCGACGTCCATCTTCTCCTATATGAAGTCTTTTGATGAGAAAAAAAATCAGAAGGAACTTTTCGGGATGAGACTCCGCCGCCACGAGGCGAAACCTTGGCGGATCCAATCTAGAGCTCCGGCAGAGCTGTTCTGCCGGGGATACTTCCCTCCCGGAGGGGGAAATCATCACCATCGTCATCACCAACGCTCCTCTCATCGGGAGAGGGCAATCTCCATCAACATATCATCTCCAAACCCTAGTTCATCTCTTGTATCCAATTCTTGTCTCAAAGTTCGGGATTGGTGCTAGTAGGTTGCTAGTAGTGTTGATTACTCCTTGTAGTTGATGCTAGTTGGTTTATTTGGTGGAAGATCATATGTTCAGATCCTATATGCATATTATTACCCCTCTGATTATGAACATGAATATGCTTTGTGAGTAATTACGTTTGTGCCTGAGGACAAGGGAGAAGTCTTGCTATGAGTAGTCATGTGAATTTGGTATTCGTTTGATATTTTGATAAGATGTATGTTGTCTAGCCTCTAGTGGTGTTATGTGAACGTCGACTACATAACACTTCACCATTATTTGGGCCTAGAGGAAGGCATTGGGAAGTAATAATTAGATGATGGGTTGCTAGAGTGACAGAAGCTTAAACCCTAGTTTATGCGTTGCTTCATAAGGGGCTGATTTGGATCCACATGTTTCATGCTATGGTTAGGTTTACCTTAATACTTTTGTTGTAGTTGCGGATGCTTGCAATAGAGGTTAATCATAAGTGGGATGCCTTTTCAAGTAAGAACAACACCCAAGCACCTGTCCACCCACATATCAAATTATCAAAGTATCAAACGTGAATCATATGAACGTGATGAAAACTAGCTTGACGATATCCCCATGTGTCCTCGGGAGCGCTTTTCCTATTATAAGAGTTTGTTCCGGCTTGTCCTTTGCTACAAAGAGGATTGGGCCACCTTGCTGCACTTTATTTACTTTTGTTACTTGTTGCTCGTTACAATTTATCTTATCACAAAACTATCCGTTACCACTTATTTCAGTACTTGCAGAGAATACCTTGCTGAAAACCGCTTATCATTTCCTTCTGCTCCTCGTTGGGTTCGACACTCTTACTTATCGAAAGGACTACGATAGATCCCCTATACTTGTGGGTCATCAAGACTCTTTTCTGGCGCCGTTGCCGGGGAGTGTAGCGCCTTTGGTAGGTGGAATTTGGTAAGGAAAAATTTATATAGTGTGCTGAAATTTACTGTCACTTGTTACTATGGAAAGTAATTCTCTGAGGGGCTTGTTCAGGGTATCTTCACCCCGTCCAGTAGAGCAAAGAGTTGCTCCTCAACCTACTGAACCTATTGAAAATGAAACTCCTTTTGAATTTCCTTCAGGTATGATGGAAAAGCTGCTAGCTAACCCTTTTACAGGAGATGGAACAAAGCATCCTGATGAGCACTTAATATATGTGGATGAAGTTTGTGGATTATTTAAGCTTGCAGGTATACCCAATGATGTTGCTAAGAAGAAGGTCTTCCCTTTATCTTTGATGGGAGACGCATTGATATGGTATAGGCTATGTGATGATATGAGATCATGGGACTATAAAAGATTGAAGTTGGAATTTCATCAAAAGTATTACCCTATGCATCTTGTTCATCATGATCGCAATTATATATATAATTTCTGGCCTCGCGAAGGAGAAAGCATCGCTCAAGCTTGGGGGAGGCTTAAATCAATGTTATATTCATGCCCCAATCATGAGCTCTCAAGAGAAATGATTATTCAAAATTTATATGCTCGGCTTTCTGATAACAATCGCACCATGCTCGATACTTCTTGTGCTGGCTCTTTTATGATGAAGACTATTGAATTCAGATGGAATTTACTGGATAGAATTAAACGCAACTCTGAAGATTGGGACCTCGATAA
The DNA here is from genome assembly GCF_056163025.1 of Triticum urartu. Classification (NCBI taxonomy): domain Eukaryota; kingdom Viridiplantae; phylum Streptophyta; class Magnoliopsida; order Poales; family Poaceae; genus Triticum; species Triticum urartu. Next base: position 6,859,429 of record NC_141877.1, read on the forward strand.
AGGTAAGGAGTCAGGTATGACACCTAAGTTTGATTGTGTTAAATCTTTTATGGATACCGATATTTTCCGTAATTTTAGCACTAAATATGGACTTGACTCTGAGATAGTAGCTTCTTTCTCTGAATCTTTTGCTACTTACGTTGATCTCCCTAAGGAGAAGTGGTTTAAATATCATCCTCCCATAGAAGTAAAAGTAGCTGCACCTATTAAAGTTGAAGAAAAGACTGTCACTTTTAATGATCCTATTGTTCCTACTTCTTATGTTGAGAAACCACCTTTCCCTGTTAGAATAAAGGATCATGCTAAAGCTTCAACTGTTGTTCGTAAAAGCAATATTAGAACTTATACACCTCCTGAGCAAGTTAAAGTAGAACCTAATATTGCTATTGTTAAATATCTCTTGTCTGATAATATTGATGGGCATGTTATTCAGTTCGAAGGTGAAACTGCTAGAATTGCTAAACCTTGTGCTAAAGATAAACATAGACCTGTGGTAGGCGTGCCTGTTATTTCTGTTAAAATAGGAGATCATTGTTATCATGGCTTATGTGATATGGGTGCTAGTACTAGTGTTATACCTTATGACTTGTATAAAGAAATCAAGCATGAAATTGCACCTGCTGAGTTAGAAGATATTGATGTCACAATTAAACTTGCCAATAGAGATACTATTTTAGCGATGGGAATTGTTAGAGATGTTGAAGTCTTGTGTGGGAAAACTAAATATCCTGCTGATTTTCTTGTTCTTACTTCTCCACAAGATAGCTTTTGTCCCATTATATTTGGTAGACCCTTCCTGAACACTGTTAATGCTAGGATAGATTGCAAAAAGAATGTTGTTACTATTGGCTTGGATGATATGGTTCATGAGTTTAATTTCTCTAAGTTTAGTAAACAACATCGTGAGGAAGAATTACCTAGTAAGGATGAAATTATTGGTCTTGCTTCTATTGCTGTGCCTCCTACTGATCCATTAGAACAATATTTGCTAGACCATGAGAATGATATCTTTATGAATGAAAGAAGGGAAATAGATGAAGTATTCTTTAAACAGGAACCTATTCTGCAACACAACTTGCCTGTTGAAATTTTAGGGGATCCTCCTCCACCCAAGGGTGATCCCGTGTTTGAGCTTAAACCTTTGCCTGATAATCTTAAATATTCTTATCTTGATGAAAACAAGATATATCCTGTTATTATTAGTGCAAACCTTTCAGAGCATGAAGAAGAAAGATTATTGAAAACTCTGAAGAAGCATCATGCTGCTATTGGATATACTCTTGATGATCTTAAGGGCATTAGTCCCACTCTATGTCAACATAAAATAAATTTGGAAGCAGATGCCAAACCAGTTCGTGATCCTCAACAACGTTTGAATCCTAAAATGAAAGAACTGGTAAGAAAAGAAATACTCAAGCTTCTGGAGGCAGGTATAATTTATCTCGTTGCTGATAGTCAGTGGGTAAGTCCTGTCCATTGTGTCCCTAAGAAGGGAGGTATTACTGTTGTTCCTAATGATAAAGATGAATTGATTCCACAAAGAATTATCACAGGTTATAGGATGGTAATTGATTTCTGTAAATTAAATAAAGCTACTAAGAAAGATCATTACCCCTTACCTTTTATTGATCAAATGCTAGAAAGATTATGCAAACATACACACTATTGCTTTCTAGATGGTTATTCTAGATTCTCTCAAATACCTGTGTCGGCTAGAGATCAATCAAAGACTACTTTTACATGCCCTTTTGGTACTTTTGCTTATAGACGTATGCCTTTTGGTTTATGTAATGCACCTGCTACCTTTCAGAGATGCATGATGGCTATATTCTCTGAGTTTTGTGAAAAGATTTGTGAGGTTTTCATGGACGATTTTTCCGTCTATGGTTCCTCTTTTGATGATTGCTTGAGAAATCTTGATCGAGTTTTGCAGAGATGTGAAGAAACTAATCTTGTCTTGAATTGGGAAAAGTGACACTTTATGGTTAATGAAGGTATTGTCTTGGGGCATAAAGTTTCTGAAAGAGGTATTGAAGTTGATAAAGCCAAGGTTGATGCTATTGAAAAGATGCCATGTCCCAAGGACATCAAAGGTATAAGAAGTTTCCTTGGTCACGCCGGATTCTACAGGAGGTTCATTAAGGACTTCTCAAAAATTTCTCGGCCTCTGACTAATTTATTGCAAAAAGATATACCATTTGTCTTTGACGATGATTGTGTAGAAGCATTTGAAATACTTAAGAAAACATTAGTCTCTACACCTGTTGTTCAGCCACCTGATTGGAATTTACCCTTTGAAATTATGTGTGATGCTAGTGATTATGCTGTAGGTGCTGTTCTAGGGCAAAGAGTTGATAAGAAATTAAATGTTATTTATTATGCTAGTAAGACTCTAGACAATGCTCAAAGAAATTATGCTACTACTGAAAAAGAACTTTTAGCAGTTGTATTTGCCTGTGATAAATTCCAATCTTATATTGTTGATTCTAAAGTAACTATTCACACTGATCATGCTGCTATTAAATACCTTATGGAAAAGAAAGATGCTAAACCTAGACTTATTAGATGGGTTCTCTTGCTACAAGAATTTGATTTGCATATTGTTGATAGAAAGGGAGCTGAGAACCCCGTTGCAGACAACTTGTCTAGGTTAGAGAATGTTCTTGATGACCCACTACCTACTAATGATAGCTTTCCTGATGAACAATTAAATGTTATAAGTAATTCTCGTAGTACTCCATGGTATGCTGATTATGCTAATTATATTGTTGCTAAATTTATACCACCTAGCTTCACATACCAACAAAAGAAAAAGTTTTTCTATGACTTGAGACATTACTTTTGGGATGACCCACATCTTCATAAAGGAGTAGATGGTGTTATTAGACGTTGTGTACCTGAGCATGAACAGGAACAGATCCTACGCAAATGTCATTCCGAGACTTATGGAGGACACCACGCTGGAGATAGAACTACACATAAGGTATTGCAATCCGATTTTTATTGGCCTACTCTCTTCAAGGATGCCCGTAAGTTTGTCTTGTCTTGTGATGAATGTCAAAGAATTGGTAATATTAGTAGACGTCAAGAAATGCCTATGAATTATTCTCTTGTTATTGAACCGTTTGATGTTTGGGGCTTTGATTATATGGGACCTTTTCCTGCCTCCAATGGATACACACATATTCTAGTTGCTGTTGATTATGTTACTAAGTGGGTAGAAGCTATTCCAACTAGTAGTGCTGATCATAACACTTCTATTAAAATGCTTAAGGAAGTTATTTTTTCCGAGGTTTGGAGTCCCTAGATATTTAATGACTGATGGTGGTTCACACTTTATTCATGGTGCCTTCCGTAAAATTCTTGCTAAATATGATGTTAATCATAGAATTGCATCTCCTTATCACCCTCAGTCTAGTGGTCAAGTAGAATTGAGCAATAGAGAGCTCAAATTAATTTTGCAAAAGACTGTTAATAGGTCTAAAAAGAATTGGTCTAAGAAACTTGATGATGCATTATGGGCTTATAGACATGCATATAAAAATCCTATGGGTATGTCTCTGTATAAAATGGTTTATGGAAAAGCATGTCACTTACCTCTCGAACTAGAACATAAGGCATATTGGGCTATTAAAGAGCTCAACTATGATTTTAAACTTGCCAGTGAGAAGAGGTTATTTGATATTAGCTCACTTGATGAATGGAGAACCCAAGCTTATGAAAATGCCAAGTTGTTTAAAGAAAAAGTTAAAAGATGGCATGACAAAAGGATACAAAAGCGTGAGTTTAATGTAGGTGATTATGTATTGCTATACAACTCTCATTTAAGATTTTTTGCAGGAAAACTTCTCTCTAAATGGGAAGGCCCCTACGTTATCGAAGAGGTCTATCGTTCTGGTGCCATAAAAATCAACAACTTCGAGGGCACAAATCCGAAGGTGGTAAACGGTCAAAGAATCAAACATTATATCTCAGGTAATCCCATAAATGTTGAAACCAATATTATTGAAACCATAACCCCGGAGGAATAAATAAGGGGCACTTTTCGGAACGTTTCAGACTCCGAAAAGGAATAGGTATGTGGTACGGTAAGTAAACCAACTCCAAAACAATTTCTACGGCAATATCTCTCCGTTTTGGAATATTTAGAAAAATAGAAAAATAAGTAGCAGTCCGGGAAGGACACGAGGGCCCCACGAGGGTGGTGGGAGCGCCCTACCCCTCTGGGCGCGCCCCCTACCTCGTGAGCACCTCGTGCGCCTTCCAGACTCCGTTTTCTTGCACGATACGTATTTTGGTCGGTAAAACTTCATTATATATTCTCCCGAAGGTTTTGATTCCCATATCACGCAAACCTCCTCTGTTCTTGTTTCGAGCTGTTTTATGTCAGGGTTTTCTAGGCTAGGCATCATGTCGTCTCCCTCCTCCAACAATGGCGACAACGATGCTTGGCTAATGAAGATAGATCTGAAGAGGGAAGAACCCACGAGGGTCAACAAGGATGAAAGGATCAAGAAGGCCACGGAGGATCAAGCTCCGGCAGCAAAAGACATCCTTCAACTTGATCATAACCTTCTTACCCCAACTGAGATCGAAGCTTTCAAGATGATTGAGTTAGCTCATATACAAAACAAGTATCTCACACAACAAAATATTTTGTTGAAGGAGCATATTGTCGCACTCAAGGGAATTATTCACAAGTTGGAGGACCTCTTATGCTCGATGTGCGATTATCCGTCACCTCCACCTTCTTCTTCACCGACGAAGGAGATATAATCACATGGGTATGGGCACTCCCCTTGGCAACTGCCAAGCTTGGGGGAGGTGCCCCGGTATCGTATCACCATCACAACTCCTACCTTTACCATTTTTCTTAGTTTGATCCTAACAGTAGTATCTTGATCTAGTAGAATAAAGTTTATGGCATGATCTAGTTTTGAGTTTTGCTTTATGATCTCTCTTTGTAATCGACCCCGTGAGCTATATATAATAAAGATTAGTGTTGAGTCAAGGGCTTGATTATTTTGCCATGATCTTGGGTGAATAAAAGAAAAGAGAAAAAGAATAAAAAGAAACAAAGAGTTCATATTGATCTTATTGAGAGTAATGACTTCACATAGAAAGAGTATGATGATTAAAAGTTGTTGGGAGTTGGCAGACATAGCTTTGGTCATTGTTGCAATTAATAGGAAGTAATAAGGAAAGAGAGGTTTTCACATATAGATATATTATCATTGACATCTTTTATGATTGGGAGCACTCATTAAAATATGACATGCTAAAGAGTTGATGTTGGACAAGGAAGACAACGTAATGAGTTATGTCTTTCTTATATATGAGATAAAGTATGTTGTCATGGATCCTCTAACTTGTTGAGCTTGCCTTTCCCCCTCATGCTAGCCAAATTCTCAGCACCAAGTAGAAATACTACTTGTGCTTCCAAATACCCTTAAACCAGTTTCGCCATGAGAGTCCACCATATCTACCTATGGATTGAGTAAGATCCTTCAACTAAGTTGTCATCGGTGCAAAGCAATAAAAATTGCTCTAAATATGTATGATTGATTGGTGTGGGAGAAATAAGCTTTATACGATCTTGTGATGTGGAAGTAATAAAAGCGACGGACTGCATAATAAAGGTTCATATCACAAGGGGCAGTATAAAGTGACGTTCTTTCGCATTGAGATTTTATGCATCCAACCATAAAAGCGCATGGCAACCTCTGCTTCCCTCTGTGAAGGGCCTATCTTCTATTATTATCTTCTACCTTATGCAAGAGTCATGGTGATCTTCACCTTTTCTTTTTCATTTTATCCTTTGGCAAGCTCAGCATGTTGGAAAGAACATGATATATATATCTAATTGGATGTAGGGGGGCATGAATTATTATTGTTGACATTACCCTTGAGGAAAAAGGTTGTGGGGAAAAACTACAAGCCCCTATCTTTCTCTGTGTCCGATTAAAACTCCGTAACAACAAGTATTGCGTGAGTGTTAGCAATTATGAAGGACTAAATGATAGTTGAGTATGTGGACTTGCTTTTTAGCTCCGACATAGACTCTTTCCGATGTTATGATAAATTGCAGTTGCTTCAACGACTGATATTATATTTTGTCGGAGCCCAATAAGGTTTATGATTTATACTTTTGCATTGTGAATAGATCATCACTTGAACATAAGTAATCATATAACAAAATCTATATATGTTGCTGTTATGAGAATAATCATGATGCCTTCATGTCCGTATTTTATTTTTATCGACGCCTCTACCTCTAAACATGAGGACATATTTATTGTTATTGGCTTTTCGCTTGAGGACAAGCGAGGTCTAAGCTTGGGGGAGTTGATACGTCCATTTTGCATCATGCTTTTATATCGATATTTATTGCATTATGGACTGTTATTTCACTTTATGTCACAATACTTATGGCTATTCTCTCTTATTTTACAAGGTTTACATAAGGAGGGAGAATGCCGGCAGCTGGAATTCTGGGCTGGAAAAGGAGCAAATATTAGAGACCTATTCTGTGCAACTCCAAAAGTCCTGAAACTCCACGGAACATCTTAAAATAAATAAAGAAAAATCCTCGCCAAAGATGAAGGCCAAGGGGCCCACACCCTGCTCACGAGGGTGGGGGCGCGCCCCCCCTAGGGTGCGCCCCCCTACCTCGTGGGCCCCCTGGTGGCTCTCCGATGTCCATCTTCTCCTATATGAAGTCTTTTGATGAGAAAAAAAATAAGAAGGAACTTTTCGGGACGAGACTCCGCCGCCATGAGGTGGAACCTTGGCGGATCCAATCTAGAGCTCCGGCAAAGCTGTTCTGCCGGGGATACTTCCCTCCCGGAGGGGGAAATCATCACCATCGTCATCACCAACGCTCCACTCATCGGGAGAGGGCAATCTCCATCAACATCTTCACCAGCACCATCTCATCTCCAAACCCTAGTTCATCTCGTGTATCCAATTCTTGTCTCAAAGTCCGGGATTGGTGCTAGTAGGTTGCTAGTAGTGTTGATTACTCCTTGTAGTTGATGCTAGTTGGTTTATTTGGTGGAAGATCATATGTTCAGATCCTATATGCATATTATTATCCCTCTGATTATGAATACGAATATGCTTTGTGAGTAATTACGTTTGTTCCTAAGGACAAGGGAGAAGTCTTGCTATGAGTAGTCATGTGAATGTGGTATTCGTTTGATATTTTGATAAGATGTATGTTGTCTAGCCTCTAGTGGTGTTATGTGAACGTCGACTACATAACACTTCACCATTATTTGGGCCTAGAGGAAGGCATTGGGAAGAAATAAGTAGATGATGGGTTGCTAGAGTGACAGAAGCTTAAACCCTAGTTTATGCGTTGCTTCGTAAGGGGCTGATTTGGATCCACATGTTTCATGCTATGGTTAGGTTTACCTTAATACTTTTTTTGTAGTTGCGGATACTTGCAATAGAGGTTAATCATAAGTGGGATGCTTGTTCAAGTAAGAACAGCACCCAAGCACCGGTCCACCCACATATCAAATTATCAAAGTATCGAACGTGAATCATATGAATGTGATGAAAACTAGCTTGACGATATTCCCATGTGTCCTCGGGAGCACTTTTCCTATTATAAGAGTTTGTTCCGGCTTGTCCTTTGCTACAAAGAGGATGGAGCCACCTTGCTGCACTTTATTTACTTTTGTTACTTGTTGCTTGTTACAATTTATCTTATCACAAAACTATCTGTTTCCACTTATTTCAGTACTTGCAGAGAATACCTTGCTGAAAACCGCTTATCATTTCCTTCTGCTCCTCGTTGGGTTCGACACTCTTACTTATCGAAAGGACTAAGATAGATCCCCTATACTTGTGGGTCATCATAGAGGTGTCAGAGCTCGGTTTTGAAATAGAGGTGAATAATATTTTGAGCGGTATTGTTGGGGATATTACTACCAGTATGACCCGCCCAGGAGGGGCTGGGTCAACCCTAATGGCGGGTTACATAAGAAGCCCAATATACATTCAAGATGATAGTTTATTGAACATATAGAAGGCCCAAAGGCCTGGGGCCGGCTTAAGGCCCGATATTGTAAACCGCCGTATGTAAGGAAAGACTTGTAAAGAAAGGCATGTAAAGGAAGTCACCGAGCCGGACACGATTATGAGCCGGCCGGGACTCTGTAGGCCGCCAAGCGTCAACCCATGTATATAAGGGGACGACCCGGTGGCGGCTTAGGCAAGAAAACAACCAAATCGATAACCAAGCCGGCGAGCTGAGCCTCTTGGAGATCGAAGCTTCAGCAATACCAATCCCAACTAGACGTAGGCTTTTACCTTCATCGTAAGGGGCCGAACTAGTATAAAAACTCTCTCGTGTGCCCCTTGTCCCGATTAACCCCTTTAAGCTTCCTAGTGTGATGGCCCTATGACTAAGTCCTTGCTCTAGGACATCTGCCGTGTCAAGTCCACGACAGTTGGCGCCCACCGTGGGGCCTGCGCACGGTGGATTTGAGTTCTTGAAGGGCAACTTCGAACGGCTCAAGGGATACGCTATGGGCCGGATGACCAAGAGTCGTCGCGGCAAGCTCTACATCGACGACGAAGGCTGGGGCCCTGAGGCCGGCTCAATCAAGTACGGGTACCAGGTCCCCTTCGGTGGCATTCATGTCTTCATCGGCCGGATCAGCGAGTCGGGTGATACGTCTCCATCGTATCTATAATTTTTGATTGTTCCATGCCAATATTATTCAACTTTCATATACTTTTGGGCAACTTTTTATACTTTTTTTGGGACTAACATATTGATCCAGTGCCCAGTGCCAGTTTCTGTTTGTTGCATGTTTTTTGTTTCGCAGAAAACCCATACCAAATGGAGTCCAAACAGAATAAAAACTGAAGGAGATTTATTTTGGAATATTTATGAATTTTGGGAAGTGGAATCATCGCGAGACGGTGCCCGAGGGGGGCATGAGGTAGGGGGCGCGCCCCAGGGTGTCAGGCGCGCCCCTGACCCTCGTGGCCACCCCGTAAGGCGGTTGGAGCCCTTCTTTCGCCGCAAGAAAGCTAATTTCCGGATAGAGATTGTGTTAAAATTTCAGCCCAATCGGAGTTACAGATCTCCGGGAATATAAGAAACGGTGAAAGGGAAGAATCTGAGAACGCAGAAACATAGAGAGACAGAGAGACAGATCCAATCTCGGAGGGGCTCTTGCCCCTCCCGTGCCATGGAGGCCATGTACCAGAGGGGAAACCCTTCTCCCATCTAGGGAGAAGGTCAAGGAAGAAGAAGAAGGAGGGGGGGCTCTCTCCCCCTCGCTTCCGGTGGCACTGGAGTACCACCAGGGGCCATCATCATCACCGCGATCTACACCAACACCTCCGCCATCTTCACCAACATCTCCATCACCTTCCCCCTCTATCTACAGCGGTCCACTCTCCCGCAACCCACTGTACCCTCTACTTGAACATGGTGCTTTATGCTTCATATTATTATCCAATGATGTGTTGCCATCCTATGATGTCTGAGTAGATTTTCGTTGTCCTATCAGTGGTTGATGAATTGCTATGATTGATTTAATTTTCTTGTGGTTATGTTGCTATCCTTTGGTGCCCATCATATGATTGCGCCCGTAGATCACACCCTAGGGTTAGTTGTATGTTGATAGGACTATGTATTGGAGGGCAAGAGTGACAGAAGCTTCAACCTAGCATAGAAATTGATGCATACGGGATTGAAGGGGGACCAATATATCTTAATGCTATGGTTGGGTTTTACCTTAATGAACATTAGTAGTTGCGGATGCTTGCTAATAGTTCCAATCATAAGTGCATAGAATTCCAAGTCAGGGATGACATGCTAGCAGTGGCCTCTCCCACATAATACTTGCTATCGGTCTACTAAAGTAGTCAATTGCTTAGGGGCAATTTCGCAACTCCTACCACCACTTTTCCACACTCGCTATATTTACTTTATTGTTTATTTATCTAAACATCTCCTACTTTTTATTTACGTACTCTTTATTATCTTGCAAACCTATCCAACAACACATACAAAGTACTTCTAGTTTCATACTTGTTCTAGGTAAAGTGAACGTCAAGCGTGCGTAGAGTTGTATCGATGGTCGATAGAACTTGAGGGAATATTTGTTCTACCTTTAGCTCCTCGTTGGGTTCGACACTCTTACTTATCGAAAACTGTTGCGATCCCCTATACTTGTGGGTTATCATCGGGCCCTGAGCCGGACGTCCACACCAACCTCATCGAAACGGCTCAGCGCGCCAGGACCACCCGTGTTCAATCTGTCGTGAAACACGCCTTCATAGGTTGCATCCACGACGGTGAATACTCCGAAGGATCGGTGGAAGGCGGGGAGACAACCATCTGCTCTGATACTGCTTCATCAACAGGTGAGACGGACTCGTTGTACCAGCTGCAAGACAGCATGCTCGGGGGCTGTTCTGATGGCAGCAGTATTCCGGACCCCCTTGAGCCGCCGAACTGGGCCAGAGTCTTCATGGCGGGGATGCAGCCCGGGCAGGATTCCACCGTAGCGGCAGCAGCTACCGGGTCGGCAGCAGCCGGGTCTGGAGACCCCGCGCACCGCCCGGCTCAGATTTTAATGGACCTCATGGATAGGCTGACGACTCTATTAACCGCTATGGTAGAACCGGCGGATAAAGCCCAGCACGACGCAGAAGTGGCACGCGTGTTGGAGGAGATGGTGCAAGCTAAGGAAAATCTAGCTATGGAGGAAACCCGGACGGTAGCAGAACGAGCAGCTCTGGATGCTCGTGCTCAGCAACTTCAAGCAGAAACTTTCCAGCACTCGGTGGATCTTAATGCATCAAACGAGGTCATGAGGAGGAGGCATCAGAAAACTCAATCGCGTCTGCCTCTAACACTGGATCCGAGGAACCTGTTCCATACACCCGGGGCTGGGGGGAGCAACCCGCGGGAGGCAAACCGGGTCACGACACCCGGTGCACTAGTTCAGCCACGCGCCATGGAGCCACCTCGCATAAATACAACTCCTCCTCGTTATGCATCAGCACCTCCGGGTCACTTATCCAACCCTATGGAAAATCTCATCGCAGCGTCGGCTCGTTTGGCGGCTCTCCCAATGGAAGGCGACTCGCCAGAAGCAATTGAAACCCGGAGGGTAAGGGAACTACTTCAGACAGCTCTGGCCCAGCAGGATGCATACTCCTACAGTCGAGACAGGATTCATTCAACTCCTCACCCAAGCCGGAGCCCGAGTTACAGTAGGCACATGGAGTCCGCAGAGATGTCAAGTAATGCTCAACGCCACAACCGGCCATATAGGCATGAGCCGGTGCGGGCTGGAGCCCTTAACTTGGCGGATCAAGAGATGATTCGTCAAGAGGCGGAACGAGCGGCTCAGATAGCGGCAGAGCAGGCGGCTCACCAAACCTTTCCGGCTTATCCAGCAACCTAGGTTGAGGCAGGAGTGGCCATAAGAACCAGAGGCGTGCCTTGCCTGGTACCAGCCATATGCAATGAGCGGTTGCCCAAGGATTTCAAGGGGCCTCGTAAGGTGCCTAATTACACGGCTGACCTACAGCTGGGGGCTTGGATTGAGAGTTATGAGATGGCTATGGAACTATTGGAGGTTAGCAACACTGCAATGGCCAAGTATTTTACCATGATGTTGGATGGAACAACTCGGACTTGGTTGAAGGGATTGCCACCCAATTCTATCGGTTCATGGGTAGAGTTGAAAGCGCGGTTCATCCAAAACTTTAAAGACATGTGTAAGCAGCCAATGTCAATTGTGGACCTGACCAATTGCAAGCAAGAGGATGGTGAATCTACAACCCATTGGGTGCACCAGGTCAAGGAGATAATACATTCATCTGATAAGATGGATGCCGACTCAGCAGTTTTGATGTTGGAGAAGAATTGACATTTTGAACCTCTGAAGCAGAAGTTGGGGCGGCTTAAGCGTGACTGTAATGACATGGGAACGTTGATGGCGGCTCTTGTCAAGTATGTTGATTCTGATACCACCAAGGACCCGGTGTCTGACAAAGAAAAGGCAACGAAGGGAAAGAAGAACGGCAACGGCAAGGGTCACCAGCATAACCCGAAGAATCAGGGAGGTAATAAACGTAAAGTTGATGAGTTTGTTGCTAATACTAATGTGCAGGGTGGTAATCAGCGGCGCAAGGGCAGACAACCCCCTCGATCGGTCGGGTCAGGCCCCACCCTTGAGCAGTTGTTGAATGAACCTTGTCCAAAACACGGCACCCGGGAGAAACCAGCCACCCACTTGTGGAAGGATTGCACGATCATGAAATCATTCAAGAATTCAAATGAATTTGATGGGGGTCATGGCCCAGGTGGCGGTTCAGGAGGAGGCCGCTTTCAGGGCCCGGGCGCCGGTTCAGGCGGAGGAGGTTTTCACGGTCAGGGTTATCATGGTCACCAAGGAGGATATAATCAGCAACACGGCCAAGGGAATCAGCAGAAGCAATCCGGTTATTAGAGCAACCCGAAGCAGTTGAGTAGCGGACAGTATCATGTCTTTACTACCAGTTTATGTAAGAGGGACCAGAAAGTTCACAAGAGGGTTGTCAATGCCATTGAGCCGGCAATTCCACGGTATCTACGTTGGTCGGAGCAGCCTATTGTGTGTAGCAGAGAGGATCACCCACCCCGGGTTGATAATCCGGGTCACTTGGCTTTCGTGGTGGCACCTCAGGTTGGTGGATACAAGTTTACTAAGGTACTCATGGATGGAGGCAGCAGCATCAACATCCTCTACTATGAGACGTTCCGCCGGATGGGATTGACGGATAAGAATCTTAAACAATCCAACACTGTTTTTCACGGTGTGGTACCTGGTAAGTCGGCATACCCAGTTGGTAAGATTGAGCTAGAAGTACCTTTGGGGATGAGTATGATTCCAGAGTGGAAAAATTAACCTTTGAGGTGGTTAAGATCAAGAGCCCATATCATGCTCTGTTTGGGCGGCCGGCTTATGCCAAGTTCATGGCTCGGCCGTGTTACGTATATTTGCAGCTCAAGATGCCGGGTCATAAAGGCACCATTACAGTACATGGGAGCCGGAAGATAGCCTTGGAATGTAAAGAAGGTGATGCTGCCTATGCTGAATCTGTTTGTGCAACAGAGGATTTAAAATTTTAGAAGGATCATGTTGACCCGGCAGACATGACGTCATTAAAGAAACCAACAACAGAGCATGAGCCGGAGTTGAAATTTAAATCAGCTAATGACACCAAGATGGTTGACTTTGTACCTGGCGACTCATCCAAACAGTTCATCATCAGCGCAAACTTGGATCCAAAATAGGAAAGCACGCTCATCGAGTTCATCCGTGAGAACCGGGACATCTTTGCATGGAAACCTTCAGACATGCCGGGTGTCCCGAGGGAACTCGCTGAGCACACTCTTAACATCGATCCAAAGTTCAAACCAGTCAGACAGTTTCTCCGACGGTTCAATGAAGAAAGGCGCAAGGCCATTGGGGAAGAAGTGGCCTGGCTCTTGGCAGCCGGGTTCATTGTGGAGGTCTTTCACCCCGAATGGTTAGCTAACCCGGTGCTTGTACTAAAAAAGAATGGCACCTAGCGTATGTGTGTGGATTACGCAGATCTGAACAAGGCTTGTCCGGCTGATCCTTTTGATCTTCCCCATATTAATCAGATCATTGATGTTACGGCGGGTTGTGCACGGTTGAGTTTCTTGGATGCTTATTCCGGTTATCATCAGATTAAGATGGCAGTCAAGGATCAAGAGAAGACAACTTTTATAACTCCTTTTAGAGCTTTCTGCTATGTGTCTATGCCTTTTGGGCTTAAGAGTGCCCAGGCGACTTACCAGCGGTGTGTATAGAATTGTCTTCACAATCAAATTGGGCGCAATGTTCATGCTTATGTGGATGATATAGTGGTGAAATCCAGGGAAGAGGAAACCTTGGTCACAGACCTGAAAGAGACTTTTGATAATCTCTGAGTTTACAAAATGATGCTTAACCCGGCCAAGTGTGTTTTTGGAGTGCCAGCAGGCAAGCTCCTGGGTTTTTTGGTGTCTAACCGAGGTATTGAGGCTAACCCGAAGAAAATCAAGGCAATTACATCCCTAGCCAAACCAACCTGCGTCAATGATGTTCAGCGGCTGGCGGGTCGTGTGGCTGCTTTGAGCCGGTTCATAAGCCGGTTAGGGGAAAAGGATATGCCTCTGTATCAGTTGATGAAGAAAACGGATGTTTTTGTTTGGAGCGATGCTGCGAACGTTGCTTTTGAGGATCTGAAGGCACAGCTGGCTGAGCCGCCGGTCCTGGCTGCTCCAATTGAGAAAGAGCCGCTATTGTTATACGTGGCTGCCAACTCACGGGCTGTTAGTGTGGCTATTGTGGTAGAGCACAAGGAGGCTGGCAAAGAGCATCTAGTTCAGCGTATGATTTATTATGTCAGTGAAGTGCTAATTGAGTCTAAGCAACAATATCCACATTGGCAGAAGCTTGTTTATGGGTTGTTCATGGCGAGCCGGAAGCTTAAGCATTACTTTCAGAGACATCCAATCACTGTGGTTAGCTCTGCTCCTTTGGGAGACATTATTCAAAACAGAGAAGCCATGGGGCGAGTCGCCAAGTGGGCAATTGAGCTTGGGTCTCATGGGTTGAAGTATGTCCCACGTACTGCAATTAAGTCTCAAGCCCTGGTTGACTTCATCAATGACTGGATAGAGATGCAGATGCCAGAAGAGAAGCCAGACAACATGTTGGTGTACTAGAGTAGGGGTACCCTAGTATCCCGAACTTGTGCACGGGCAGTCGCAGCATCCCGCGGCAAGGCTTGCCGGGTGACCGCCAAGGTCCTCCGTGGTTCCTTTGGAGCCATTCAAGAACAAAGTGTCCAAGCCAAGAAGACAAGACCCCGGCAAGAGGAGCTTGCCGGGAAGGCTAACTAAAGCATCCCAAGACCCCGGCAAGAGGAGCTTGCCGGGAAGGCCACCCAAGGCATTGCAAGGAACTTGCCGCGGCGCACCACGCGCCCCGGCAAGGCCCGGTGAGCGACAAGCTCCCGGACGCGACAAGACAACGACAGCGGCAAGGCGCTTGCCGCGGCAAGCCACCTCCCTAGGCCCGCGCTCCAGCACATCCACCAACGTGTCGCTCTGGGGCCCTTCCAGGCGTACGTGGCGGGAGGCTGTGCAGCCAGCGGCGTGCGGTGGCAAGCGGCGCTGACAAGATCGCCATCGTGGCGAACGGTGGCGTCCCTGGCGGTCCCTTTTCGCACTGTTTAGGCGACACAGACGGGCATTTAAGGCCCTTGTCCCCTGCCGTCAGGGTTAGGTATGATACACTATAGCGGGTAGCTGTGCCTACCACAGCCCCTTTCCATTTTTGCCCTTTACCTCCGTTGCCACCTGTCGGTAACCCCTTGAGCATATAAAAGGAGGCCCGTGTGCAACGTAGAGGGGGGTTAGCTAGTTCAAACACTCACATCGGTCTTGTTAGCTGCGGGTGTGTACTGTAGCACTCCTCGCTCCCGAGCAAGAAATCAATACAAACCACAAAGCAGGAGTAGGGTTTTACGCATCCGTGCGGCCCGAACCTGGGTAAATCTCTCGCGTGCATCGCCTCGATCCGCTCTTTGCACAATCTCCGCCCCCGCCGAACCGAAAGGGACCCGGTCCGCCGGTCCCATAGGTGCCCGTGGATCAGTACCCCGGCATCTTTGGCGCGCCAGGTAGGGGGCGACTGGCCAGACACCTTTCGCTCTAGTCTATGGAGCAGAGGCAGTTCTCCCCACGGAACTCGTATACGAGTCACCTCGAGTGCTCGCTTACGATGAGCTTGAACAAGAGCAGCTGCGACAAGATGACGCGCTGCTCCTTGAGGAAGACCGTCTTCAGGCTGCTGTGCGAGCTGCTCGCTACCAGCAAGCTTTGCGCCGCTACCATAGCCGCAAAGTTAATGCCAGAAGTCTCGAGGAAGGCGACCTTGTTCTTCGGCGCGTTCAGTCCGCCAAGAATTCCAACAAGTTGACGCCGAAGTGGGAAGGCCCTTACCGGGTGAAACGAGTCACTAGGCCTGGCGCTGTCCGCCTTGAGACCGAAGATGGAATTCCGGTGAGCAACTCCTGGAACATTGAGCATCTTCGTAAGTTTTACCCGTAAGGCGCGGTTGCCGGAACCTGTTCCAGCAACCACCTTTTGTACAAGTCTTGCTGCTGTTGCATGTAATCCTTTGTACAAAGCCGGGCGCAGACCCTGTGCATAAGTAAAGCTCATGTGCCCCGCGCATTTTGTCGATTTTATGCTTTCTATTTTTTGGCATATATGATCTGACGCTTTGTGCAGCACCTACTCCACGGTAAGCAATAACGAGCCGTAAAGCTCCATATCTGTATTGTCTCTTCTTTCTTTTGAAAGGAAGGTTCCCCTCGCCCATAAGTTTGCCGGGAGGGAGAGGAGAAGATGATGGTATGGACCAGGCGTCGTTCAAGAAAGTTTCGCCTTGCCGGGAAGCAAATAATAGAAAAGCTAAGTTGCCAAAGTTTGAGCAATCAAATTTTTTAAATTTAAGTTATTTCCCTTGAACGACCGCACTTTGTATGGAAAACCTGTGCGCGGAGGAACCAACTCGTAGCTAGTTGCGCCGTTACTTTGTCTTGAGTCCGCTCAACAACTTAAGTGAGATGCTAGCGCCCTTACTTTGTTTCGAGTCCGCTCAACAAATTAAGTGAGCTGCTAGCGCCCTTACTTTGTTTCGAGTCCGCTCGACAATTTAAGTGAGCTGCAACTAGTCGCAACAAGGTTTCTTGCCGGTAGCGGCACCGCCAGCAAGCTGCTGACGTCCCGCACTCAGCGCTCGCGGCTCAGGTGCCTGCACCGGCAAGTTCCCTAAAAAGCGTAGGGTAAAAAAACATACAAAGGGAGGAATCGAGTAAAGGGAATAACGTAGCGATCATTGCCCAGAATAGAGTTATATTACAAAGATAGCTTGTCGCAGCTCTAATAGATTGTTTTCATGACATGATAAATAGCGACAAGGGAAGAAGAAATGGGCGGCCTAATCTACGCGGTCGCCTTCAACCCTCTTGATCCCGCTCACCTTGTCCACAATGGGTGTGACAAGGGCCTTGAGCTCCTCCAGATCAGCTTCTGGCGGCAAGGACCTAAGGATGTTGGTGAGGCGGAGGCCCGGATTGCGGAAGGCCACCTTCATCAACACTTTCCGGAGGGCCCCTGCGCAGATCTCGCGCGACTCATCAGCCAGTTGCTTGGGGATCCTCTCCCGGAGTCGCTGAAGGGCCATCGCCACGCCCTTGAAGAACAGAACGAGCTTGGCGCTGGGTTGGAGGCTGTCGTCGGAGGGATACCCGAGATCCTCCATCCCCAGTTGCGCTAGCTCCTTGTCGATGTCCGTGGCGGCGTTCACGAGGCTCTCCGTCCAGTGCATCACGGTCTCCCTGAAGGCGTTCTGGGAGGTGGCAGCGCTCTCCAGTAGCGCCTTGTCGGCCTTGATTTCCTCCTTCAAGGCCGCCTCCCGCTTCTTGGCGCTATCCAGAGTCTTGGTTAAAGTGGTTAGCTTCAACTCAAGATCCACGTTGGAGACCTTGGCGGCGCTGAGCTCCTTGCCCTTCTCGGAGAGATTGGCCTCCAGCCGCGCCACCTTCGTCTTCAATTCCTCCTTGGCGGCCTCGGCGGCGGCGGCAGCGGCAGCATCCTCCGCTTGCTTGAGGGCTCCGCCAAGTTTCTCTTCGCGCGAGGCAAGCTCCTCCTCGTGGGCGTCAAGGTTGACCTTCCGCTGCGCCAGCTTGCCCTCCTCCGCGTCTAGCTTCACAGCGGCAAGTCGCTGGCGCTCTTCGGCTTCGGCCTTCTCGAGGAGAAAGGCCTTCCGCGCTTCAACGAGCTGCTCCCGCTCCTCCGCCAGGGATCAGAGGGCTTCCCGGTGGAAACCCCCGAGCTCTTCCGCGCGCTTTTCAATGTCTGCTCCCGCCTTCGCGACAAGCGCCTCGCGGGACTCCAGCTTGGCTTGTCGCGCGCGGTAGAGCGACATCAACCTCCGCAGCAGCCGCTCTTCTTCGGGCTTGTTGTTGCTGCTGCTTGGCGCGTCGACCAGCGTCAACCCCGCGGAGGCAAGAACTTCTCCGTCGAATATCTCCCCCTCGACCGGCGCTCTGGAGCTTGATGCCCAGGGAAGATTGATGAAGACGTCATCGCCGACCTTCAGGTATACGCCTGGCTGGGGCTCTCCGGAGCCTGGCGCTGCGGCAGCGGCGGACGGGTCGGTGGTCGGTGTAGCGCCTGACGCTCCTGCGGCCTCAAGGCCGTCAGTGCAATCGCCGGACCCCTCGCCATTTGCCGCGGCGTCAGCCTTGGCGGCCTCTGCGCCGGCGGCATCGCCACCACCGGCTGCTTCGTCGGCGGCGACCTCGGTTTCTATCTGCTCCGCAGTGGATGGATCTGACGGCTGGAAAAGGGGGAAGAGTCAAGCAAAATCCAGCAAAAACTCAAGAAGATCAGAAGAAGAAGAACCCAAGGGAAGTTTTGAAGCAAGAGGAGTACCTGCACTAGGTTCTGCAGTCGTGGTCTCCGCCGTCGGGGGGCCGCTGGCGCTGTCCCTTGCCGGAGAACCCTCCCTTGCCGGAGACTTCAACCTCTCTTGCCGGAGACTTCTCCCTTACCGGGAAGCCCTCCCTTGCCGGAGAATTCTCCCTTGTCGGGGGATTCTCCCTCGGCTCCTGGTAAGGCTGCTCGGCTCCTACACAAGTCAACAAGCAAATATCAACAAAGACAAGTACCCAAGCGCGCCTCGCAGCAGAAAGTAAATCATACACTTACGCTGGGGGCTGCCCTGGAGAAAAGTCGCCGGGTCCAGCAAGGTCGTCTCGGGCGCGCCACCTGCTGTCGCAGTGGGCTCGTCCTCGATGACGATCACCGGGGCCTTAGCTCTCTTCGCCGCTCTCTGGGCCAGAGTCCTGAAGAGGAACAGGTTCGGGGAAAAGCAAGTGAGAAACAAGACAAAACAGTAAGAATCAAAGAACTATAAGTACAGCAAGAGAAGCTTACTCTTCTTCTTCTTCCTCGTCGGAGCTGAACGCGGAGAAGTCGAAGTTCGGCGCGCAACCGGCGTGAGGAGGCGGAGGGGTAGCTTCCCTTGGCCGCTTGGCGGGAGCGGTGGCGGTGGGCTGAGACGACCCCGCTCCGGCTGTCGGCGCGGCGTGAGTAGCGGCAGGGATTGAAGCGGTGGTCCGGCTAGACTCCGCTCCAGTTGCCGTCGCACCATGAGGCGCTCCCGCGGCAACGGTGTTTGCCGCGGTAGAGCGTGTCACGCGGCGCGGCGACTGTTGACCCGCTTGCCGCTCCGCCACGTCACCGGCCTTGCGGAGACGCCTTCTTGGTGGGAATGGAGGCTCCGCTTGCGGCAAGCTGCTCGAAGATGAGGAGGAAGAAGAGTTGATTTCCAACGAGCCGCTCGTGTCCATGGCGGGCTCGCTCGGCTCGGCGTCACGCCCGGCAAGCTCCTTCTTGCCGGCGGGCTCCCCTCGCTCGGCACGGCTTGCCGCTTCCACTGCATCAGCCTCCTCCACAGTGAATCCGAACTCGCCCGCGGCTGCGGCTGCCACCACCTCCTCCAGCCTAGTGGCGATGAGCGCCAACTCCGCATCCGTGGTGTCGCGGGTGAGGCCGTCCTTCTCGTCGGGGCGGACTGGCACTTCCACCAAGTCGTCGAAGAACTGCTGAACGACCTCGTCTGCAGGCTCCTGCCAAGTTGGCACAATTCCATGCGAGTCGCACTCGGGCATCATTGCACGGATGCGGTCGAGCGATGAATTGTTGCACAACGGCACGACGCCCCCCGGCAACCTGAAAACCTCGGGATGTTGGGGGTCATATTTGAAGAGCTCCTGGAGCATTGCGTTGAGCTCCAGGACTGTAAAGTTGTAGTTGAGGCCCGGCCTCAGCCTCATGATGTCCGCCGCGTTCTTGAACTCCCAAGTGGGCCTCCCCCGTTCCTGCAGGGGGGCGATGCGGCGGTGAAGGAAGTCTGCGCCAACAGCGCCAATGGTGAGTCCGGCAAGCCTGAGGCGCAGGATCCTGGTGACGGCAATCTTCAGCCTGTCGTCTTCCGGGGCCACGTCACTCCAATCGTTGCCGCGGGCTACTGGGGTTTGGCGCCGGGTGGTGAATGGCTGCGGATTCTCCTCGTCAATCCAGCACCAATCTGCCCTCCACTCCTCCCACTTGCCGTGGAACTCTCCCTCCAGATAGGTTTCCTTCTTGCCGGCCCTTGAGATCCAGGCAATTCCGCCGGATAGAGGCTCTCCTCTCTCTACTCGGGGTATGAAGAAGTGGCGGAATAGGGCTATGTTGGGAAGGACTCCGACAAAGTTTTCGCAGAGATGTGCGAAAACTGCCATGGTCAGAACGGCATTGGGAGTGAAGTCGAGGAGGTGGAATCCATAGGTATTCATAATGTCACAGAAGAAATCAGAGAAAGGCGGGCAGAGCCCGCAGTAGAAGAACAGAGCGAAGAAGGGGTATCCATTCGGGGCCTTCTTCCAAGCGACGGCGGGGAGTACCTTTGTGCGCGGATGCGCTCGTGTCTCCGCCGACCAGAAAAGGTAGTAGTTCTCCCTCAGCTCCTTCGCGCCAAGCTTGGGGGGGAAGACCGCCCGCTCCTTCCGCAGCGCCGCGAGCCGCTGCGCCTCGGTCGACTTCACGGCCTTCCCCTTGTCGGCTTTTGGAGCCATGGCGGAAGCAGTGGAGGAGGTCGACGGCGTTGGTGATGCTGGCGGCGGCGGGGGGCGGGGCGCTGCTCTCTCTCTCTCTGCTCTGGGAAGGCGAGGGAGCGGCGGAGATTTCTGAGATTGGAAACAGCAACGGGCGAATGGGCGAACTGTCCCTATTTCCCCTGCTTATAAAGGGGGAGGGGGCGGACGTTCCGCATTTCCGAATAAAGAAACCCCCATGATCTCTCCCACGACGCCGCATTCGACGCGTGCCGTTCGGGGGGGGTGGATACGGAGTAAGATACGGCGTAACCTAGGCCGCGCGTGCCCGTGCCCTGTTTTGGGCCTGGCCCAACAGCGCTCGGCACCATGTATGGCCCAGGCCCGGGGGCTCCTATCGGTGTACTAGAGTAGGGGTATCCTAGTATCCCGAACTTGTGCACGGGCAGTCGCAGCATCCCGTGGCAAGGCTTGCCGGGTGACCGCCAAGGTCCTCCGTGGTTCCTTTGGAGCCATTCAATAACAAAGTGTCCAAGCCAAGAAGACAAGACCCCGGCAAGAGGAGCTTGCCCGGAAGGCTAACAAAAGCATCCCAAGACCCCGGCAAGAGGAGCTTGCCGGGAAGGCCACCCAAGGCATTGCAAGGAACTTGCCGCGGCGCACCACGCGCCCCGGCAAGGCCCGGTGAGCGACAAGCTCCCGGACGCGACAAGACAACGACAGCGGCACGGCGCTTGCCGCGGCAAGCCACCTCCCTGGGCCCGCGCTCTAGCACATCCACCAACGTGTCGCTCTGGGGCCCTTCCAGGCGTACGTGGCGGGAGGCTGTGCAGCCAGCGGCGTGCGGTGGCAAGCGGCGCTGACAAGATCGCCATCATGGCGAACGGTGGTGTCCCTGGCGGTCCCTTTTCGCACTGTTTAGGCGACACAGACAGGCATTTAAGGCCCTTGTCCCCTGCCGTCAGGGTTAGGTATGATACACTGTAGCGGGTAGCTGTGCCTACCACAGCCCCTTTCCATTTTTGCCCTTTACCTCCGTTGCCACCTGTCGGTAACCCCTTGAGCATATAAAAGGAGGCCCATGTGCAACGTAGAGGGGGGTTAGCTAGTTCAAACACTCACGCTCGGTCTTGTTAGCTGCGGGTGTGTACTATAGCACTCCGCGCTCCCGAGCAAGAAATCAATACAAACCACAAAGCAGGAGTAGGGTTTTACGCATCCGTGCGGCCCGAACCTGGGTAAATCGCTCGCGTGCATCACCTCGATCCGCTCTTTGCACAATCTCCGCCCCCGCCGAACCGAAAGGGACCCGGTCCGCCGGTCCCATAGGTGCCCGTGGATCAGTACCCCAACACAACACGTATTGGACTATTCATTTTGATGGATCCAGGCAATTGGAAGGCTCAGGGGCTGGAGTCGTGCTAACTTCCCCACGAGGTGACAAGTTTTGTTATGTTTACGGTTGATGTTTCCTTGCACTAACAACGCAGCAGAGTATGAAGCCTTGCTCCAGGGTCTTCGAGTGGCAAAAGAGATGAGCTTGAGCCAGGTCAGATGTCTTGGTGATTCAGATCTAGTGGCTCAACAGGTATCTGGTAAGTGGGATTCCAAGGACCCTCTCATGGCGGCTTATCGCCGAGAGGTTGATGCGGTTGCAGGATATTTTAAAGGTTATCAGGCGGAACACATTAACCGTCGAAAGAACGAAGCAACTGATGCTTTAAGCCGGCTGGGGTCTCAGCATAAGTCGGTGCCACCTAATACCTTTTTAGATGTTTTGCATAACCCCTCTGTCAAGTTGCCCACCGAAGAAGATTTAGCTGTTCTTGACCCGTAGGCGCAGTTGGTAGCGGCTCTTCATGTCATCCCAGATTGGACGGTGTCATTCTTGGCTTACATGACCCGGGGAGAGTTGCTAGCGGATGAGACCCTGGCTCGACAGATAACCCGGCGATCTAAGCCATGATGATTTCGGATGGAGAGTTATATCACCGCAGAGTTTCCGGAGTGTTTCAACGGTGTGTTTCCCCTGAAGAAGGTCAAGAAATCCTTCGTGAGATCCACGAAGGCGATTGCGGTCATCACGCCGGGTCAAAATCTTTAGTGGCCAAGGTGTTTCGTCACGGTTTTTACTGGTTGACGGGTCACGCTGATGCAGAAGATCTGGTCAGCAGATGTGATGGATGTCAAAAATTTGCACGACAGCGCATGTGCCGGCTCAAGAGCTCCGGATGATTCCAATCACTTGGCCGTTCGTGGTCTAGGGGCTTGACATGGTGGGACCTTTCAAAAGGTCTAAGGATAAAAAGACACATCTCCTGGTGGCAGTTGATAAATTCACCAAGTGGGTTGAGGCGGAGCCTATGAGTAAATGTGACGCAGCCACGGCGGTTCAGTTCATGAAAAAAGTAATTTTTCGTTTCAGGTTTCCACACAGTATTATCACTAATAATGGCACTAATCTATCCCAAGGAGCTATGGAGGAATTTTGTCAACGAGAACACATCCGGCTTGATGTTTCTTCTGTAGCTCACCCTCAATCCAATGGTCAAGCTAAGAGAGCCAATCAAGAAATTTTGAAAGGGCTCAAACCCCGGCTTATGGTTCCTTTACAACGAACGCCGGGTTGTTGGGTAGAGGAATTACCCTCGGTATTATGGAGTATCAATACTACGCCCAATAGGTCTACGGGTTACACACCTTTCCTCATGGTTTATGGAGCAGAAGCAGTATTGCCTAGTGACATCCGTCATGACTCGCCCCGTGCGGCGGCTTATGTTGAAGCTAATAATGAACAAGCCAGACAGGATGCACTTGATTTGTTGGATGAAGAAAGAGACTTAGCAGCAGCCCGGTCGGCAATTTATCAACAAGACCTGTGCCGATACCACAGCCACCGGGTTAAGTCCAGGACTTTTCAGGAAGGCGACTTGGTGCTCCGGCTCATCCAGGATCTCTCAGATGCACACAAGTTATCCCCACCTTGGGAAGGACCCTTTATGGTCAGCAAGAATTTAAATAACGGGTCATATTACCTCATTGATGTTCGAGAGCATGCAGACTCACGTAAGTCAGAGGAGGAGACCCGCCGGCCGTGGAACATTGCTCAACTTCGGCCATACTACACCTGAGCTACCAGGCTCTCATCATGTACATATTTTAACATTGTATATACCATGTTAAGCAATAGAGTAAGACCATCGGTCTCTTTTCTTTTCAAAGATTATGCATCTTTGTTAAATCTTATTTTTCAAATGACTATTAAGGAGCTGATCATATTTGAATCAAGTTTACCCTTTTTGTCTGTCTAATGATCGTATCCGAATCTAAGCTGTAGTATCATGGTCACTTGGGGGCTTCCTGTTCAAACATAGGCCGTATTCAAACCAAAGAGAACATAGCTGTCGTAACCCTCTTGATCGGCTCAAGGCCAAACTCACTTGGGGGCTTCTTGATCGTATCCGAATCATAGCTTAACCCCTCTTGAGTCTGACTTGGATCGTATTCGAATCAGGGTCGTTAAAAACCTCGCAAGGTCATTAGGGGGCTTCCTGTTCAAACATAGGTCATATTCGAACCAAAGAGAACATAGTTGTCGGCACCCTCTTGATCGGCGCAACGCCAAAGCCACTGGGGGCTATACGGTCATATTCGAACCTTAGCTTAACCCCTTTGGTCCGGTTTACTGGTCGTATTCGGATCAGAAACCCCCAACCTTTTGAATATAAGATTAAAATTATGCTTGTTATTTATTGCTTGCTTTTTAGTTTGTTGTTGTTTCAATATTACAAATGAATTAGCCTGGTTTTCTTCATCGGCTCAATTATTGGACAACACAGCCGCCCGGGTCATTCAATCCAGCGGTTCAAGGATCAAAAGGCATGAGCTAATAAGGTATAATGATCATTAAGTATTCAAGAAGCATTAGCTTTTCATAAATATTGAGTTATCAAATTCAGTCACCCGGCTTACGTAAACCGGCGATCTAAGGATCAAAAGGGATCAGGTATGGTCATTACTTATACACGCTTACCTGCTGCATTAACTAAAAAAGATCGAATTTATATTTGTCTCTGTTTTTATCGAGGTAATTGTATTGGCTCTACATTAGGTGTTTAAACCCGTTTGGTTCTAAACCACCATGCCAGTCTTTTCTTTGTATTTACAGGAACATAGTTCAAACATTGCAGAGATAAGCATTAAGCGATGCATACGCAAGCATTAAACATTGGCAGCTGGAAACACAGATTCACATATAAGTATTTTATGCGCAATGGCACAAGCAAACATGCGGTGTTTTAACAGCTAAGCTATTACAAGGCTTTATAAGCCCATGAAGATGATCATTGTCCCTCCCTCGCCGGTTCACCATCTTGAGTCTGCTGGAAGTTGGGTTTTGACCAGTCAAAGTCGTTCATGGCGACAAATTCGGCTTCGTCGTCAATCAGGCCGACCGGGTCAACCTCCGGGGCAAATGTATCTTCTCTCACTGGTGGGATCAAGTCTGTTACTTTATATGAGGGAGGGGCCATCTTCTTATTCTCACTATCAAAACACGGCTGGTACTTGTCCACATTGGTGTCATCTCCAGGACTAGTCGCCTGAGGCCGGAATTCACGGACGCAGGCTATAAAGTTATCTTGATCAAAAGGAGACCCGTCCTCCTTCACGGTAGGATAGCCCCTTGCCACGTCCGCCGGGTCTAGGTCTGGCACCCAAGCCTTGGAGCGGCTTAGGGCAGTCAAAGCTCCGGCTCGCGTGCAGGAGTGTTTTACTTCTTGGAACCTGGCAGGAAGGATGGACAGCTTCTTCAGGACGTCACTCAGCCGGTTAGGTCCTTGATTAGCAGGAGAGATGGCAGCCAGAGCCCGTTGTGCACTGATATATAATTGTTCAACTAAAGTGTATACTGCCTTCAGATTAATCAACGGGTCTTGGCTCAGATTCTTACTTCGCGAACCTGCATATATTTTTAATAGAGTCAGCTGGCAGATTATACTTCGGTTTGGTAAAAAATATACAAAAGGTTAAATCAGGCAGCTTACCAAAGATAGCAGCGACCATCTGAGACACCCGGCCCTTTAAACCGTTCAGCTCTGTTGAAATTTCTTTCAGAGCTGTTTTGGCTGTCTCAGCTCATCGGGTAAGAAGTGTTTTCTCATTTTCCCAAGTCTTCTCCTTGGCAGCAAAGCTGGTCTTCAAATTTTCCGTTGTAGAAAGGCTTATTTGCAGTTTGCAGGTGGAAGATTTGATTTCTGACTCCTGACTCGCTAGCCGGGTCTTTGCGTCAGTTAATTGAGAGTTCAATTCAGACAAGGCATTCTGTGAAACGTTCAGATAAGTCAAGACTTGGTTTCAAATTCAAATATCCAAATTCAAGATTCAAGTCTCAAGTACTTTACGAATAAACCACTTGACACTTGGGGGCTAATGTATGCCAAATCAAATTTCTATGACTCTACAAACATATTTAAAGTCTCAAGTCCCTTACAAAGTAACAGCACTTGGCACTTGGGGGCTAATGTACGCAGTTCAGCAAGTTTATCAAGGTTAAACTGGAGTGTTAAGTACTTTGAAGACGATTTTAAATTCTAAATTACCGATTCATTAATGATCAAAATAAACCCGTCCTTGGGGACTATGGGTGAAGTTTTGTTCTATCAATATCAGGCAAAGATTCAGAGGTAAAAGCCTCGGCCTATATTTTAAGTCTACAGGTTATTCTGTTTCTCTTATAATCTGAAGACTTGGGGGCTGAAGGAATACTGGTAAACCGGAAACAACATACCTCATACTTCAACTAAAGCTGCTTGACCATCTCGATCTCAGACTCACGACTGGAGTGTACATGACTGAGATAGCCGGATAAGATATCACTGGCATTGAGACGGTCATAGTTGGCAACATCAAAGCGAACCATCTTCCTCTCCAATGCTTCTTGCTTTGCTGTGCCCCGAGCCAACACCGTTGGGTTCCCCGGATCAACAAAGCGGCTCCCAGTAATTTGAACATCTTGAGTAGGTGGAGACGGTGGGTTGGTTGAGCTTGACGTTCCAGTTATAGAAGGATTCATAATGGCTTCATCAAAAGTCATCTCAGGAGGGTTTGCCTCATTGTCAATAGGCGGGTGTTCTGGAGCGTTAGCCAATGGAGAAGGAGGCCTAGCCGGTTCAAATGCTAGCACTGGCGGGTTTTCCGCCGGTTTAGCCGCCTTCGTCTTCTTGGATTTAGCCTGACCACTAAGGAAAAATATTGCAGGATTGTCAGCATAAAGATACAATTGAGCAACCCGGAAGAAAGGAGGATTTCTGATTACCCTGGAGCAGTCTTGAAAGCAGGAAATTGTGTTTGTGATGAGTCGCCTGAAGAACGAGACACCTCCTGAAAGGATAAAAGAAAAGAGTTAAAAGAAATACAAGGAGCAGGATTCATTAAAACAAGTTAAAGACAATAATAAGTAAACCTCGTTCGGGTTTTTCCGAGGGGTCTCTTGAAGGACGACAGCCGGTTCATCTTCAATCCCAACTTCACGGCGGCTTTCATGTTGCTATTTTTTCAAATGAAAGTTGGGATCCAAGTGAGCTAAGGGGTTAGTAAACCTTTGCTATTTTTTCAAATGAAAGTTGGGATCCAAGTGAGCTAAGGGGTTAGAAAACCTTACTTTACGGATCACTCGTCGAACTTTGTATCTTGTTAAGGGCTCTGAGTCGGAGGAAATGATAGTTACCTCTGCTTCCCCGGCCTGACTGGCCCCAGTGTCATCCTGGTAAGGATCAGTGTCAATAAGATTGTTAAAAAATTGGCCAAGGGAATCAAGGGCTACCTCCGAGTCAGACGTGTCATCAAGTTTCATTAAATCTTCAGCGGTGGTCTTATTTTTCTTCTTCGATCTTCGGGTCAATTTCTTGGCGTTCATGGCGGCGAGTTTCGCCTTCTTGGCAGCTTCGTGGTCATATTTCACTTTCCAAAAGTCAGAATTGGCCTACAAAGACAAGAGGAAGGATCAGTGATAAACAATACGGCTGGACAAAATACAAAGGAAAAAAGATCAGAATATCCTTACTTCTGGTACCGGGTTAAGTTTACAGAAGGGATTTAACCCAACAACACTGCAATCTTCATACTTCGCATTCACCAGAAGGTTTGACATTGAGACAATGTCCTCCTTGGTTAGTTGAACCGGGGTATGGTGGAGAAAGTCGTCCGGGTCTCCACCATATTCATACATCAATTTTGAACGACGGCTTGATGTCTACTACACAACCTTCTTCTTGTAGACGTTGTTGGGCCTCCAAGTGCAGAGGTTTGTAGGACAGTAGCAAATTTCCCTCAAGTGGATGACCTAAGGTTTATCAATCCGTAGGAGGCATATGATGAAGATGGTCTCTCTCAAGCAACCCTGCAACCAAATAACAAAGAGTCTCTTGTGTCCCCAACACACCCAATACAATGGTAAATTGTATAGGTGCACTAGTTCGGCGAAGAGATGGCGATACAAGTGGTATATGGATAGTAGATAATAGTTTTTGTAATCTGAAATACTAAAAACAGCAAGGTAGAAAGTGATAAAAGTGAGCGTAAACGGTATTGCAATGTGTGGAAACAAGGCCTAGGGTTCATACTTTCGCTAGTGTAAGTTCCCTCAACAATACTAACATAATTGGGTCATAAAACTATCCCTCAACATGCAACAAAGAGTCACTCCAAAGTCACTAATAGCGGAGAACGAACGAAGAGATTATGGTAGGGTACAAAACCACCTCAAAGTTATTCTTTCCAATCAATCCGTTGGGCTATTCCTATAAGTGTCACAAACAGCCCTAGAGTTCGTACTAGAATAACACCTTAAGACACAAATCAACCAAAACCCTAATGTCATTTAGATACTCCAATGTCACCTCAAGTATCCGTGGGTATGATCATACGATATGCATCACACAATCTCAGATTCATCTATTCAACCAACACAAAGGACCTCAAAGAGTGCCCCAAAGTTTCTACCGGAGAATCACGACGAAAACGTTTGCCAACCCCTATGCATAGGTTCATGGGCGGAACCCGCAAGTTGATCACCAAAACATACATCAAGTGAATCACGTGATATCCCATTGTCACCACAGATATCCACGGCAAGACATACATCAAGTGTTCTCAAATCTTTAAAGACTCAATCCGATAAGATTACTTAAAAGGGGAAACTCAATTCATTACAAGAGAGAAGAGGGGGGAAGAAACATCATAGGATCCAAATATAATAGCAAAGCTCGCGATACATCAAGATCGTATCATCTCAAGAACACGAGAGAAAGAGAGAGAGAGAGAGATCAAACACATAGCTACTGGTACATACCCTCAACCCTAAGGGAGAACTACGCCCTCCTCGTCATGGAGAGCACCAGGATGATGAAGATGGCCACCAGAGAAGGATTGCCCCCTCTGGCAGGGTGCCGGAACGGGTCTAGATTGGTTTTCGGTGGCTACGGAGGCTTCTGGCGGCGGAACTCCCGATCTATTCTCCGTTCTGGAAGTTTTAGGGTATATGGAGTTATATAGGCAGAAGAAGCACGTCAGGGGAGCCACGAGGGCCCCACGAGGCAGGGGGCGCGCCCTACCCTCGTGAGCTCCTCCTTCCTTCCTTGACATGGGGTCCAAGTCCATCGGGTGGCTTTCGTTCCAAAAATAACTTCTCTAGTTGATTCCGTTCCATTTCGACTCCGTCTGATATTTCTTTTCTTCAAAACACTGAAATAGGCATAAAACAACAAATCTGGGCTGGGCCTCCGGTTAATAGGTTGGTCCCGAAAGTAATATAAAAGTGGATAATAAAGCCCAATATTGCCCAAAACAGTTAATAATATAGCATGGAGCAATAAAAAATTATAGATACGTTGGAGACGTATCAAGCATCCCCAAGCTTAATTCCTGCTCGTCCTCGAGTAGGTAAATGATAAAAACAGAATTTTTGATGCGGAGTGCTACTTGGCATAATTTCAATGTAATTCTTCTTAATTGTGGCATGAATATTCAGATCCATAAGATTCAGGACAAAAGTTTAATATTGACATAAAAACAATAATACTTCAAGCATACTAACTAAGCAATTATGTTTTCTCAAAATAACATGGCCAAAGAAAGCTATCCCTACAAAATCATATACTCTGGCTATGCTCTATCTTCACCACACAAAATATTTAAATCATGCACAACCCCGATGACAAGCCAAGCAATTGTTTCATACTTTTGATGTTCTCAAACTTTTTCAATCTTCACGCAATACATGAGCGTGAGCCATGGATATAGCACTATAGGTGGAATAGAATGGTGGTTGTGGAGAAGACAAAAAGGGAGAAGATAGTCTCACATCGACTAGGCGTATCAACGGCCTATGGAGATGCCCATCAATAGATATCAATGTGAGTGAGTAGGGATTGCCATGCAACGGATGCACTAGAGCTATAAATGTATGAAAGCTCAACAAAAGAAACTAGTGGGTGTGCATCCAACTCGCTTGCTCACGAAGACCTAGGGCATTTTGAGGAAGCCCATCATTGGAATATACAAGCCAAGTTCTATAATGACAGATTCCCACTAGTATATGAAAGTGATAACTCAAGAGACTCTCTATATGAAGAACATGGTGCTACTTTGAAGCACAAGTGTGGAAAAAGGATAGTAGCATTGTCCCCCTTTTTTGGCCTTTCTATTTTTTTATTTGGCCTTTCCTTTTTTTATTTGGCCTTTATCTCTTTTTTTATTTGGGGCAATGCTCTATTAATGATGATCATCACACTTTTATTTTCTTACAACTCAATAATTACAATTCGATACTTAGAACAAGATATGACTCTATATGAATGCCTCTGGCGGTGTACCGGGATGTGCGATGATGCATGAGTGACATGTATGAAAGAATTATGAACGGTGGCTTTGCCACAAATACAATGTCAACTACATGATCATGCTAAGCAATATGACAATGATGAATGTGTCATGATGAACTAGATGGTGTAAAGTTGCATGGCAATATATCTCGGAACGGCTATGGAAATGCCATAATAGGTAGGTATGGTGGCTGTTTTGAGGAAGGTATATGGTGGGTTTATGGTACCGACGAAAGTTGCGCGGTACTAGAGAGGCTAGCAAAGGTGGAAGGGTGAGAGTGCGTATAATCCATGGACTCAACATTAGTCATGAAGAACACATATACTTATTGCAAAAATCTACAAGTTATCAAAGCAAAGTATTACGCGCATGCTCCCAGGGGGATAGATTGGTAGGAAAAGACCATCGCTCGTCCCCGACCGCCACTCATAAGGAATACAATCAATAAATAAATCATGCTCCGACTTCATCACATAACGGTTCACCATACGTGCATGCTACGGGAATCACAAACTTCAACACAAGTATTTCTCAATTTCACAACTACTCAACTAGCATGACTCTAATATTACCATCCTCATATCTCAAAACAATCATCAAGTATCAAACTTCTCATAGTATTCAACAAACTCATAAGAGAATTTTACTATTATTGAATACCTAGCATATTAGGATTTTAAGAAAATTACCATGCTATTCAAGACTATCAAAATAATATAAGTGAAGCATGAGAGTTCATCTATTTCTTCAAAATAAAACTACCACCATGCTCTAAAAGATATAAGTGAAGCACTAGAGCAAACGACAAACTACTCCAAAAGATATAAGTGAAGATCAATGAGTGAAGACTCTCTAACATTTAAGAATTTC
This sequence comes from Triticum urartu, assembly GCF_056163025.1. Lineage (NCBI taxonomy): Eukaryota > Viridiplantae > Streptophyta > Magnoliopsida > Poales > Poaceae > Triticum > Triticum urartu. The sequence goes on from NC_141877.1 coordinate 6,890,893, forward strand.
ATATCTTGGTATTTTATTAAAACAGCAATCAAAGCAAAATAAAATGACATTCTAAGAATAGCAAACATCATGTGAAGAAGCAAAAACTTAGGATCAACCGATACTAATCGGTAGTTGTTGAAGAAGAAAGGTGGGATGCCAACCGGGGCATCCCCAAGCTTAGATGCTTGAGAATTCTTGAAATATTATCTTGGGGTGCCTTGGGCATCCCCAAGCTTGAGCTTTTGTGTCTCCTTAATTCCTCTCATATCACGGTCTCCCTAAATCTCAAAAGCTTCATCCACACAAAACTCAACAAGGACTCGTGAGATAAGTTAGTATAAACCATTGCAAAAACCTTATCATACTCTACTGTAGAAAATCACTAAAATTATTATTCAACATTTCATACTAAATTCCTCTGCATATTTAATAGTCCTATCCTCAAATAGAATCATTAAAGAAGCAAACATATGCAAACAATGCAAACATAACAGCAATCTGCCAAAACAGGACAGTCTGTAAAGAATGCAGCAACATCCATACTTCCCTAGCTCCAAAAATTATGAAAGAAAATTCCCACTGTATTAAATTTATCATAGCTTAATATTCAAAAGGTTTCAACATTTTATCACATTTTGAATTTTCTAGGGAATTATTGCAACAGCGGTAAACTTTCTGTTTTCAAACAGCAACATGTATACTTGTAACATAGGCATAGTAAAGGCTATCAATGCCACTTTTATTGAAATAAAAGATGCAAAACATTATTCTAAATGACAGCAAGAAAATTCTAAAAAAATAAGTTGACGCTCCAAGAAAAACATATATCATGTGGCGAATAAAAATATAGCTCCAAGTAAAGTTACCGATGAACGAAGACGAAAGAGGGATGCCTTCCGGGGCATCCCCAAGCTTAGGCTCTTTGCTATCCTTGAATATTACCTTGGGGTGCCTTGGGCATCCCCAAGCTTAGGCTCTTGCCACTCCTTATTCCATAGTCCATCGAATCCTTACCCAAAACTTGAAAACTTCACAACACAAAACTTAACAGAAAACTCGTAAGCTCCGTTAGTATAAGAAAATAAATCACCACTTCAAGGTACTGTAATGAACTCATTCTTTATTTATATTGGTGTTAAACCTACTGTATTCCAACTTCTCTATGGTTTATAAACTATTTTACTAGCCATAGACTCATCAAAATAAGTAAACAACACATGAAAAACAGAATCTGTCAAGAACAGAACAGTCTGTAGTAATCTGAATCAAACGTATACTTCTGGAACTCATAAAATTATCAAATAAATTTCTGGACCTGAGTAATTTACCTATTAATAATCTGCAAAAAGAATTAACTAAATATCACTCTCCAAATAAAAATGGCAGCAATTCTTGTGAGCGCTAAAGTTTCTGTTTTTTACAGCAAGATCAACAAGACTTTCCCCAAGTCTTCGCAAAGGTTCTACTTGGCACAAACACTAATTAAAAGCATAAAACCACATCTGAGAAGAGGCTAGATGAATTATTTATTACTAAACAGGAACAAAAAGCAAGGAACAAAAATAATATTGGGTTGCCTCCCAACAAGCGCTATCGTTTAATGCCCCTAGCTAGGCATGATGATTTCAATGATGCTCACATGAAGGATAAGAATTGTAACATAAAGAGAGCATCATGAAGAATATGACTAGCACATTTAAGTCTAACCCAATTCCTATGCATAGGGATTTTGTGAGCAAACAACTTATGGGAACAATAATCAACTAGCATAGGAAGGCAAAACAAGCATAACTTCAAAACTTTAAGCACATAGAGAGGAAACTTCGTATTATTGCAATTCCTACAAGCATATATTCCTCCCTCATAATAATTTTCAGTAGCATCATGAATGAATTCAACAATATAACCAGCACCTAAAGCATTCTTTTCATGATCTACAAGCATAGAAATTTTATTACTCTCCACACAAGCAAAATTCTTCTCATGGATAATAGTGGGAGCAAACTCAACAAAATAACTATCATGTGATTGAAAATTAAGATCAAGATGACAAGTTTCATGGTTATCATTATTCTTTAAAGCATACGTGTCATCACAATAATCATCATAGATAGGAGGCATGCTTTCATCATAATAAATTTGCTCATCAAAACTTGGGGGACAAAAAATATCATCTTCATCAAAACTTGCCACCCAATTCTATCGGCTCATGGGCAGAGTTGAAAGCGTGGTTCATCCAGAACTTTAAGGACACATGTAAGCAGCCAATGTCGATTGTGGATCTGACCAATTGCAAGAAAGAGGATGGTGAATCTACAACCCATTGGGTGCACCGGGTCAAGGAGATAATACATTCATCTGATAAGATGGATGCCGATTCAGCAGTTTTGATGTTGGAGAAAAATTGCCGTTTTGAACCTCTGAAGCAAAAGCTGGGGCGGCTTCAACGTGACTGTAATGACATGGGAATGTTGATGGCGGCTCTTGTCAAGTACGCTGATTCTGATACCACCAAGGACCCGGTGTCTGACGAAGAAAAGACATTGAAGGGAAAGAAGAACAGCAACGACAAGAGTCACCAACATAACCCGGTGAATCAGGGAGGTAATAAATGTAAGGATGATGAGTTTGTTGCTAATACTAATACACAGGGTGGTAATCAGCGGCGCAAGGGCAGACAGCCCCCTCGATCAGGCGGGTCAGGCCCTATCCTTGAGCAACTGTTGAATGAACCTTGTCCGAAACACGGCACCCGCGAGAAGTAGGCCACCCACCTGTGGAAGGACTGCACGATCATGAAGGCGTTTAAAAATTCAAACATGTTTGATGGGGGACGTGGCCCAGGTGGTGGTTCAGGTGGCGGAGGGTTTCATGGCCCGGGCGCCGGTTCAAGTGGAGGAGGTTTTCACGGTCAAGGTCATCCTGGTCACCAAGGCGGATATAATCAGCAACCCAGCCAAGGGAATCAGCAGCAGCAATCCGGTTATCAGAGCAACCCGAAACAGTTGAGTAGTGGACAGTATCATGTATTTACTACCAGTTTATGCAAGAGGGACCAAAAGCTTCACAAGAGGGCCGTCAATGCGGTTGAGCCGGCAATTCCACGTTATCTACGTTGGTCAGAGCGGCCTATTGTGTGGAGCAGAGAGGATCACCCAGCCCGGGTTGATAATCCGGGTCATTTGGCTTTGGTAGTGGCACCTCAGGTTGGTGGATACAAGTTTACTAAGGTACTCATGGATGGGGGCAGCAGCATCAACATCCTCTACTATGAGACATTCCGCCAGATGGGATTGACAGATAAAAATCTTAAACAATCCAACACTGTTTTTCACGGAGTGGTACCTGGTAAGTCGGCATACCCAGTTGGTAAGATTGAGCTGGAAGTAGCCTTTGGGGATGAGTATGATTCCAGAGCGGAGAAATTAACCTTTGAGGTGGTTAAGATCATGAGCCCATATCATGCTCTGTTGGGGCGACCGACCTATGCCAAGTTCATGGCTCGGCCGTGTTACGTATATTTGCAGCTCAAGATGTCGGGTCATAAGGGCACCATTACAGTACATGGGAGCCAGAAGATAGCCTTGGAATGTGAAGAAGGTGATGTTGCCTATGCTGAATCTGTTTGTGCAACAGAGGAGTTAAATTTTTACAAGGATCATGTTGACCCGGCAGACATGACGTCATTAAAGAAACCAACAATAGGGCATCAGCCGGAGTTGAAATTTAAATCAGCTAATGACACCAAGATGGTTGACTTTGTACCTGGCGACTCATCCAAACAGTTCATCATCAGCGCAAACTTGGATCCAAAATAGGAAAGCACGCTCATCGAGTTCATCCGTGAGAACCGGGACATCTTTGCATGGAAACCTTCAGACATGCCGGGTGTCCCGAGGGAACTCGCTGAGAACACTCTTAACATCGATCCAAAGTTCAAACCAGTCAGACAGTTTCTCCGACGGTTCAATGAAGAAAGGCGCAAGGCCATTGGGGAAGAAGTGGCCCGGCTCTTGGTAGCCGGGTTCATTGTGGAGGTCTTTCACCCTGAGTGGTTTGCTAACCCGGTGCTTGTACTCAAGAAGAACGGCACCTGGCGTATGTGCGTGGATTACACAGATCTGAACAAGGCTTGTCCGACTGATCCTTTTGCTCTCCCCCGTATTGATCAGATCATTGATGCTATGGCGGGTTGCGCATGGTTGAGTTTCTTAGATGCTTATTCCGGTTATCATCAGATTAAGATGGCAGTCAAGGATCAGGAGAAGACAACTTTTATAACTCCTTTTGGAGCTTTCTGCTATGTATCTATGCCTTTTGGGCTTAAGAGTGCCCAGGCGACTTACCAGCGGTGTGTGCAGAATTTTCTTCACAATCAAATTGGGCGCAATGTTCATGCTTATGTGGATGATATAGTGGTGAAAACCAGGGAAGAGGAAACCTTGGTCACGGACCTGAAGGAGACTTTTGATAATCTCCGGGTTTACAAAATGATGCTTAACCCAACCAAGTGTGTTTTTGGAGTGCCAGCCGGCAAGCTCTTGGGTTTTTTGGTGTCTAACCGAGGTATTGAAGCTAACCCAGAGAAAATCAAGGCAATTACATCCCTAGCCAAACCAACCTGCGTCAATGATGTTCAACGGCTGGCGGGTCGTGTGGCTGCTTTGAGCCGGTTCATAAGCTGGTTAGGGGAAAAGGCTATGCCTCTATATCACTTGATGAAGAAAACGGATGCTTTTATTTGGAGCGATGCTGCGAACGCTGCTTTTGAAGATCTGAAGGCACAGCTGGCTGAGCCGCCGGTCCTGGCTGCTCTAATTGAGAAAGAGCCGCTATTGTTATACATGGCTGCCAACTCATGGGCTGTTAGTGTGGCTGTTGTGGTAGAGCGCAAGGAGGCTAGCAAAGAGCATCCGGTTCAACGGCTAGTTTATTATGTCAGTGAAGTGCTAATTGAGTCTAAGCAACGATATCCACATTGGCAGAAGCTTGTTTACGGGGTGTTCATGGCAAGCCAGAAGCTTAAGCATTACTTTCAGGGACATCCCATTACTGTGGTTAGCTCTGCTCTTTTAGGAGACATTATTCAAAATAGAGAAGCCACTGGGCGAGTCACCAAGTGGGCAATTGAGCTTGGGTCTCATGGGTTGAAGTATGTTCCACGTACTGCAATTAAGTCTCAAGCCCTGGTTGACTTCATCAATGACTGGACAGAGATGCAGATGCCAGAAGAGAAGCCAGACAACACATATTGGACTATTCATTTTGATGGCCCCATGCAATTGGAAGGCTCGGGGGCTGGAGTCGTGTTAACTTCCCCACGAGGTGACAAATTTTGTTATGTGTTATGGTTGATGTTTCCTTGCACTAACAACGCAGCAGCGTATGAAGCCTTGCTCCATGGTCTTCGAGTGGCAAAGGAGATGAGCTTGAGCCGGGTCAGATGTCTTGGTGACTCAGATCTAGTGGTTCAACAGGTATCTGGCAAGTGGGATTCCATGGACCCTCTCATGGCGGCTTATCGCCGAGAGGTTGATGTTGTTGCAGGATATTTTAAAGGATATTAGGTGGAACACATTGACCGTCGAAAGAACGAAGCAGCTGATGCTTTATGCCGGCTAGGGTCTCAGCGTAAGACGGTGCCACCCAACACATTTTTGGATGTTTTGCATAACCCCTCTGTCAAGTTGCCCACACAAGAAGATTTAGCTGTTCCTGACCCGGAGGCGCAGTTGGTAGCGGCTCTTCATGTCATCCCAGATTGGACGGTGCCGTTCTTGGCTTACATGACCCGGGGAGAGTTGCCAGCGGACGAGACCCTGGCTCGACAGATAACCCGGCGGTCTAAGTCCATGACGATTTCAGATGGAGAATTGTTTCATCGTAGTGTTTCCGGAGCGTTTCAACGATGCGTTTCCCCCGAAGAAGGTCAAGAAATTCTACGTGAGATCCATGAAGGCGATTGTGGTCATCACGCCGGGTCAAAATCTTTAGTGGCCAAGGCATTTCGTCACGGTTTTTACTGGTTGACGGCTCACGCTCATGCAGAAGATCTGGTCAGGATGTGATGGATGTCAAAAATTTGTACGACGAGCGCATGTGCCGGCTCAGGAACTCCGGATGATTCCAATCACTTGGCCATTTGCGGTTTGGGGGCTTGACATGGTGGGACCTTTCAAAAGGTCTAAGGATAAAAGACACATCTTCTGGTGGCGGTTGATAAGTTCACCAAGTGGGTTGAGGCGGAGCCTGTGAGTAAGTGTGATGCAGCCATGGCGGTTCAGTTCATGAAAAAAGTAATCTTCTGTTTCGGTTTTCCACACAGTATTATCACAGACAATGGCACTAATCTGTCCCAAGGGGCTATGGAAGAGTTTTGTCAGCGAGAGCACATCCGGCTTGATGTTTCTTCTGTAGCTCATCCTCAATCCAATGGTCAAGCTGAGAGAGCCAATCAGGAAATTCTGAGAGGGCTAAAACCCCGGCTTATGGTTCCTTTACAGCGAAGGCCAGGTTGTTGGGTAGAGGAGTTATCCTCAGTGTTATGGAGCATCAATACTACGCTCAACAGGTCTACGGGTTACACACCCTTCTTCATGGTTTATGGAGCAGAAGCAGAGTTGCCTAGTGACATCCGTCATGATTCGCCCCGTGTGGCGGCTTATGTTGAAGCTAACAATGAAAAAGCCAGACAGGATGCGCTTGAATTGTTGGATGAAGAAAGATACTTAGCAGCGGCGCGGTCAGCAATTTATCAACAGGATGTGCGTCATTATCACAGCCGCCGGGTTAAGCCAGGACTTTTCAGGAAGGCGACTTGGTGCTCCGGCTCATCCAGGATCTGTCAGATGCACACAAGCTATCCCCACCTTGGGAAGGACCCTTTGTGGTCAGTAAGAATTTAAACAATGGGTCATATTACCTCATTGACGTTTGAGAGCACAAAGACTCACGTAAGTCGGAGGAAGAGACCCGCCGGCCGTGGAACATTGCTCAACTTCGACCATACTACACCTGAGCCACCGGCTCTCATCATGTACATATGTTCATGTTGTATATACTATGATAAGCAATAAAGTAAGACCATCGGTCTCTTTTCTTTTCAAAGACTATGCATCTTTATTATTTTTTATTCACAAAATGACTATTAAGGAGTTGATCATATTTGAATCAAGTTTAACCTTTGTGGTCCAGCTCATGATCGTATCCGAATCTAGCTGCAAATCTCATGGTCACTTGGGGGATTCCTGTTCAAACATAGGTTGTATTCGAACCAAATAGAACATAGCTATCGGTACCCTCTTGATCGGCACAACGCCAAACTCACTTGGGGGCTTCTTGATCGTATCCGAATCATAGCTTAACCCCTTTTGAGTCCGACTTGGATCATATTCGAATCAGGGTCGTTAAAAACCTCTCAAGGTCATTTGGGGGCTTCCTGTTCAAATATAGGTCGTATTCGAACCAAAGAGAACATAGCTGTCGGTACCCTCTTGATCGGCGCAACGCCAAAGCCACTGGGGGCTATATGGTCGTATTCGAACCTTAGCTTAGCCCCTTTGGTCCGGTTTACTGACCGTATTCGAATCAGAAACCTCCAATCTTTTGAATACAAAGTTAAAATTATGTTGCTTGCCCTTTAGCTTTTGTTGTTTCAATATTACAAATAAGATAGCCTGGTTTTCTTCACCGGCTCTATTATTAGACAACACAGCCGCCCGGGTTATTCAAGCCGGTGGCTCAAGGATCCAAAGGTATGAGCTACTAAGATATTATGATCATTGGGTATTCAAGAAGTATTAACTGTTCATACATATTGAATTATCAATTTCATCACCCGGGTTATTTAAACCGGCCATCTAAGGATCAACAAGGACAAGGTATGGTTCTTGCTCATACGCGCTTACCTGTTGCGTTAATTCAAGAGTTGTTATTAAACCTTATCCTTTATTTATATTTGTCTCTGCTTTTTATTGAGGTAAAAATATGGGCTATAAATTAGGTGTTTAAGCCCGTTTGGTTCTAAGCCGCCTTGCCAGCCTTTTTCCTTGTATTCACAGGAACATAGTTCAAACATTGCAGAGACAAACATTAAACAATGCATACATTGACATCTGAAACACAAATTCACATATAAGTATTCTGTGCACGATGGCACAAGCAAACAGGTGGTGTTTTAACAGCTAAGCTATTACAAGGCTTTATATAGCCCATGAAGATGATCATTGTCCCTCCCTCGCCGGTTCACCATCTTGAGTCTGCTGGAAGTTGGGTTTTGACCAATCAAAGCCGTTCATGGCGACAAATTCGGCTTCATCGTCAATCAGGCCGACCGGGTCAACCTCCGGGCCAAATGTATCTTCTCTCACTGGTGGGATCAAGTCTGTTACTTTATATGAGGGAGGGCCATCTTCTTATTCTCACTATCAAAACCCGGCTGATACTTGTCCACATTGGTGTCATCTCCAAGGCTAGTCGCCTGAGGCCGAACTTCACAGACGCAGGCTATAAAGTCATCCTGATCAAAAGGAGACCCGTCCTCCTTCACGGTAGGATAGCCCCTTTCCACGTCCGTCTGGTCTAGGTCTACCACCCAAGCCTTGGAGCGGCTTAGGGCAGTCAAAGATCTGGCTCGCGCACAGGAGCGTTTTACTTCTTAGAACCTGGCAGGAAGGATGGACAGCTTCTTCAGGACATCACTGATCCGGTTAGATCCTTGATTAGCAGGAGAGATGACAGCAAGAGCCCCTTGTGCGCCGATATACAATTGTGCAACTAAAGTGTATACTGCCTTCAGCTTAATCAACGGGTCTTTTTTCAGATTCTTACTTCGCGGACCTGCATATATTTTTAACAGAGTCAGTTGGCAGATTATACTCCGGTTTGGCAAAAAAATACAAAAGGTCAAATCAGGTAGCTTACCAAAGATAACAACGACCATCTGGGACACCCGACCCTTTAAACTGTTCAGCTTTGTTGAAATTTCTTGCAGAGCTGTTTCGGCTGTCTCAGCTCGTCGGGTCAGAAGTGTTTTCTCATTTTCCCAAGGCTTCTCTTTGGCAGCAAAGCTGGTCTTCAAATTTTTCGTTGCAGAAAGGCTTATTTGCAGTTTGGAGGTGGAAGATTTGATTTCTAACTCCTGATTCGCTAGCCGGGTCTTTGCGTCAGTCAATTGAGAGTTCAATTCTGACAATGCATTCTGTGAAACGTTCAGATAAGTCAAGACTTGGTTTCAAATTCCAGTATCCAAATTCAAGATTCAAGTCCCAAGTACTTTACGAATAAACCACTTGGCACTTGGGGGCTAATGCATGCCAAATCAAATTTTTACGACTCTACCAACATATTTGAAGTCCCGAGTCCTTTACAAAGTAACAACACTTGGCACTTGGGGGCTAATGTACGCAGTTCAGCAAGTTTATCAAGGTTAAACCGGAGTGTTAACTACTTGGAAGACGGTTTTAAATTCTAAAGTACCGATTCATTAATGATCAAAATAAACCGGTCTCGGCCTATATTTTAAGTCTACCAGTATGACCCACCCAGGAGGGGCCGGGTTAACCCTAATGGCGGGTTACATAAGAAGCCCAATATACATTCAAGATGATAGTTTATTAAACATGTAGAAGGCCCAAAGGCCTGGGGACGGCTTAAGGCCCGATATTGTAAAGTGCCGTATGTAAGGAAAGACTTGTAAAGAAAGGCATGTAAAGGAAGTCACCGAGCCGGACACGATTATGAGCCGGCCGGGACTCTGTAGGCCGCCAGGCGTCAACCCATGTATATAAGGGGACGACCCGGTGGCGGCTTAGGCAAGAAAACAACCAAATCGATAACCAAGCCGGCGAGTTGAGCCTCTTGGAGATCGAAGCTTCAGCAATACCAATCCCAACTAGACGTAGGCTTTTACCTTCATCGTAAGGGGCCGAACTAGTATAAAAACTCTCTCGTGTGCCCCTTGTCCCGATTAACCCCTTTAAGCTTCCTAGTGCGATGGCCCTACGACTAAGTCCTTGCTCTAGGACATCTGCCGTGTCAACTCCACGACAGGTATACTTTCATTGTCAACATAACAACCAAGAGATGGCAATATCTTCCATGCTACACACATTATAGGCGGTTCCCAAACAAAATGGTAAAGTTTATACTCCCCCTTCCACCAACAAGCATCAATCCATGGCTTGCTCGAAACAACGAGTGCCTCCAACTAAAAAGAGTCCCAGGGGGAGTTTTGTTTGCAATTATTTTGATTTAGTTTGCATAAAGCATGGGACTGGGCATCCCGGTGACCAGCCATTTATCTCGTGAGTGAGGAGCGGAGTCCACTCCTCTTGAGAATAACCCGCCTAACATGGAAGATACGGACATCCCTAGTTGATACATGAGCTATTTGAGCATACAAAACAGGATATTTATTTGAAGATTTAGAGTTTGGCACATACAAATTTACTTGGAACGGCAGGTAGATACCGTATATGGGTAGGTATATTGGACTCATGTGGAATAACTTTGGGGTTTAAGGGATTGGATGCATAAGCAGTATTCCCGCTTAGTACAGGTGAAGGCTAGCAAAAGACTGGGAAGTGACCAGCTAGAGAGCGACAACAGTCATGAACATGCATTAAAATTAATCAACACCAAATGCAAGCATGAGTAGGATATAATCCACCATGAACATAAATATCATGAAGGCTATGTTGATTTTGTTTCAACTACATGTGTGAACATGTGCCAAGTCAAGTCACTTAAATCATTCAGAGGAGGATACCACCCTATCATACCACATCACAACCATTTTAATAGCATGTTGGCATGCAAGGTAAACCATTATAACTCATAGCTAATCAAGCATGGCACAAGAAACTATGATCTCTAGTTGTCATTGCAAACATGTTTATTCATAATATGCTGAATCAGGAACGATGAACTAATCATATTTACAAAAACAAAAGAGGTCGAGTTCATACCAGCTTTTCTCATCTCAGTCAGTCCATCATATATCGTCATAATTGCCTTTCACTTGCACGACCGAACGATGTGAATAATAATAATAGTGCACGTGCATTGGACTAAGCTGGAATCTGCAAGCATTCAATAAACATGAGAAGACAAGGCAATAGGGGCTCTTTTGTCAGATCAACAATAATGTATATAAGAGCCACTTCAACAATTTAATTATGGTCTTTTCCTATCGACCCCCAAAGGAAAGAAAAGAAATAAAACTATTTACATGGGAAAGCTCCCAACAAGCAAAAGAAGAACATGAAATATTTTTGGGTTTTCTTTTTAATTACTACTACAAGCATGGAAACTAAAACTAGCTAAAAGCTACAACTAATTTTTTTTTGGGTTTTCTTAAGGTTTATTAAACACACAAGAAGAAAGCATAAAAAGGAAATAAACTAGCATGGATGATACACATGAAAAAGTATGAGCACCGACATCTAGCAATGAGTGTGTGAACATAAATGTAATGTCGGTGGGAAATACGTACTCCCCCAAGCTTAGGCTTTTGCCTAAGTTGGTCTATGGCCACGGCTGGCCTGGAGGGTATCCATAATAATAGTTGGGGTCGTACTGAGAAGAAGAAGACTCCGATTGCCACTGGCTGGCGATCATCTTCGGATCCCACTGGTAATTAGACTGTCGTGAAGGATCAACTTGTGGTTCCGGCTCTGGCTCCATGGCTGGTGCAGGGTTCCAGTAGGCGTGAATAGCCTTTAACGGAACAAGGTACTGGCCTGCAGATAAATCAAACAAACAAGGAGCAGGCAGGGTAATAGTCTCAGGATGATGTTTATCAAAGAACAATTTGTATTTAAGCTCTCCTTCCCTATTCTTAACAATAAAATCATGTGCCACCATACTTTTATAATCTAAATAAACACGAGGCAACACTTTTTCTTCCTTCTCATAATGCCTAATAGGTATGTTAAAATGTGCAGCTAGGCGTGAAGCATAGATGCCTCCAAAGATGGGGCGCTTGGTACGGTTCAGACTTAACCGTTTAGCAATAATGCCACCCATACTAACAGAGTTATCACCGTATAAACCGTGGAGAAAAATAATAATATCAGGGATACTAAGGTTTCTACAGTTTCCGCGACCAATTAAACAATGACTAGCAAATAATGCAAAATAGCGTAAAACAGGAAAATGTATGATAGTGATTCGTGCATTGGAAACCTTCCTTGTTTCCCCTACAGTGATAGTATCAATAAACCCGTCCACATCCTCGCGATGTGGTTCCTCTGTCTTGCCCTCGAAAGGGACCAAACAAACCTGGCAAAAATCATAAAGTGACATCTCCTTATGCTCATCATATAAATAAAACGCCACCGTAGGTGGTGAGCTCCTAGAATGGAAATGAAAGTTTTGCACAAAGATATTTGTGAGTAAGAGATACTGATCGCATTGGTCGTGGAGGAAAGCGGTGAGGCCTGCATTCTTAGCCAATTCATGAAAATCTTCATAAATCTCGGCTGCTCTCAAGAAATCATTGGAAGGCCATTCACACACCCGAACCTCCATGGTGCGAGGCAGATTATACTTAGGCTTCGGTGCCTTTTCCTTCGAGCTTCGGCTCGATGAGCCCTCAAAAGTCTCTTCATCATTTTCTGAAAAATTCTGAAATTTTTAGTAACTTCAAAATAAAAGTAAACCAAACTCAATAATATTGATAGCAACTACTCCTACAAGTGCCTAGGGCCTATATCATGCATCAAAACTACTTTTGACCATATAGATTTGACATGCAAGCTCAAGAACAGGGTCACCTAAGCAGCAAAAATTTGCAATGAATAAAGAACTAGAACAAAAACTAATTGGACCAATGGAGGGGTCACATACCAAAGAACAATCTCCCCAAGCAGTTTTGTGAGAGGTGCTTTGAGCAAGGAGATCGAAAATGGCAGCAAAACGAGTTTGGACTCGGGTTTGAGCTGGTTGTTCGTGTTTGGGGGAGGAAGAAGGAGTGTGTGGGTGAAAGGATAAGTGGAGGAGGGCCACCATGGGCTCACAAGGCAGGGGGCGTGCCCAGGGGGGTAGGGCACGCCCTCCACCCTCGTGGGCAGGTGGTTGACACCTGTGTTGTGTTCTCAGTGCCAAATATTCTCAAATATTCTAGAAAAAATCATATTTAAATTTCAGGGCATTTGGAGAACTTTTATTTTCGGGGTATTTGTACATTGCACGGATAATCACATAACAGACAGAAAAATATTTATTTTTATTTTATTTAATATAAATAACAGAAAGTAAAAGTGGGGTACAGAAGGTTGTGCCTTCTAGTTTCATCCATCTCATGATCATCAAAAGGAATCCACTAACAAGGTTGATCAAGTATTGTTAACGAACTCATTCCGAATAACATGGAACCGGAGAAATTTCGAATAACACTATGTTACCTCAACGGGGATATGCACATCCCCAATAATAAGAATATCATATTTCTTCTTGACAGTAGGAAGGGGAAATTCAAAACCTCCAAATATAATCGATGGAATTTTTCCAATAGAATTGATACTGTGGACTTGAGGTTGTTTCCTCGGAAAGTGTACCGTATGCTCATTACCATTAACATGAAAAGTGACATTGCCTTTAGTGCAATCTATAATAGCCCCTGCAGTATTCAAAAGGGTCTTCCAAGAATAATAGACATACTATCATCCTCGGGAATATCAAGAATAACAAAGTCCGTTAAAATAGTAACATTTGCAACTACAACAGGCACATCCTCACAAATACCGACAGGTATAGCAGTTGATTTATCAGCCATTTGCAAAGATATTTCAGTAGGTGTCAACTTATTCAAATCAAGTCTACGATATAAAGAGAAAGGCATAACACTAACACCAGCTCCAAGATCACATAAAGCAGTTTTAACATAGTTTCTTTTAATAGAGCATGGTATAGTGGGTACACCGGGATCTCCTAGTTTCTTTGGTATTCCACCCTTAAAAGTATAATTAGCAAGCATGGTGGAAATTTTAGCTTCCGGTATCTTTCTCTTATTTGTAACAATATCTTTCATATACTTAGCATAAGGATTCATTTTGAGCATATCAGTTAATCGCATACGCAAAAAGATAGGTCTAATCATTTCAGCAAAGCGCTCAAAATCCTCATCATCCTTTTTCTTGGATGGTTTGGGAGGAAAAGGCATGGGTTTCTGAACCCATGGTTCTCTTTCTTTACCATGTTTCCTAGCAACAAAGTCTTTCTTATCATAACGTTGATTCTTTGATTGTGGGTTATCAAGATCAATAGCCGGTTCAATTTCTATATCATTATCATTGCTAGGTTGAGCATCATCATGAACATTATTATTAACATTATCACTAGTTTCACGTCCATTACCAGATTGAGTTTCAGCATCAGAAATAGAAATATCATTTGGATTATCAGGTGTTTCAGTAATAGGTTCACTACAAGCATGCAAAGTCCTATCATTTTTCTTTTTCTTCCTTTTAGAAGAACTAGGTGCATCTATATTATTTCTCTGAGAATCTTGCTCAATTCTCTTAGGATGAGCTTCAGGATACAAAGGTTCCTGAGTCATTCTACCAGTTCTAGTAGCCACTCTAACAACATTATCATTATTCTTACTATTCAATTCATTAGGCAAATCATTTTGAGCTTTAAGTACTTGTTCTACTTGAGTGGTAACCATAGAAGCATGTTTACTAATAAGTTTAAGTTCACTTTTAACATTAGCCATATAATCACCCAAGTGTTCAAGCATATTTGAATTGTATTTCAATTGTCTACCAAAAGAAGCATTAAAGTCTTCTTGCTTAGTCATAAATTTATCAAACTCATCTAAGCATGGGCTACCAAACTTAGTAAATGGGATTTCAGATTTATCATATCTATAGAGAGAATTTACCTTTACTACCTGTGTCGGGTTATCAAGACCACGAGTTTCTTCAATAGGTAATGGATTTAGATCATATGTTTCTTCAATAGGCGGTAAATTAAGACCATGTATTTCTTCAATAGGAGGTAAATTCTTAACATCTTCAGCTTTAATACCTTTTTCTTTCATAGATTTCTTTGCCTCTTGCATATCTTCAGGACTGAGAAATAGAATACACCTCTTCTTCGGAGTTGGTTTAGGAATAGGCTCAGGAATTGGCTCTTAAGGTGTCCAATTATTTTCGTTTGTCAACATATTATTCAATAGAATTTCAGCTTCATCCGGTGTTCTTTCCCTGAAAACAGGACCAGCACAACTATCCAGGTAATCTTTGGAAGCACCGGTTAGTCCATTATAAAAGATATCAAGTATTTCATTTTTCTTAAGAGGATGATCAGGCAAAGCATTAAGTAATTGGAGAAGCCTCCCCCAAGCTCGTGGGAGACTCTCTTCTTCAATTTGCACAAAATTATATATATCCCTCAAAGCAGCTTGTTTCTTATGAGCAGGGAAATATTTAGCAGAGAAGTAATAAATCATATCCTGGGGACTACGCACACAACCAGGATCAAGAGAATTAAACCATATATTAGCGTCACCCTTTAATGAGAACAGAAACATTTTAAGGATATAAAAGTAATGCATTCTCTCATCAATAGTGAACAGGGTGGCTATATCATTTAATTTAGTAAGATGTGCCACAACAGTTTCAGATTCATAGCCATGAGAAGGATCATATTCAGCCAAAGTAATTATATCAGGATCAACAGAGAATTCATAATCCTTATCGGTAACACAGATAGGTGAAGTAGCAAAAGCAGGGTCAGGTTTCATCTTAGCATTTAGAGATTGCTTATTCCATTTAGCTAATAATCTCTTAAGTTCGTGTCTATCCTTGCAAGCTAAAATAGCTAAAGAAGCTTCTTTATCAAAAACATAACCCTCAGGAATAACAGGCAAGTCTTCATCATCAATTTCATCAGTATTATCAGATTCAATATTTTCAATCTCTCTAGCCCTAGCAAGTTGTTCATTAAGAAATTCACCAAGTGGCACAGTAGTATCAAGCATAGAAGTAGTTTCATCATAAGTATCATGTATAGCAGAAGTGGCATCATCAATAACATGCGACATATCGGAACGAATAGCAGAAGTAGGTTTAGGTGTCGCAAGTTTACTCAAAACAGAAGGTGAATCAAGTGCAGAGCTAAATGGCAGTTCCTTACCTCCCCTCATAGTTGAGGGATAAATCTTGGTTCTTGGATCTTTCAAGTTCTTCATAACCCGCAAGTGACTCAAAGAATAGAGCTATGCTCACCGGCAACGGCGCCAAAAAATAGTCTTGATAACCCGCAAGTATAGGGGATCGCAACAGTTTTCGAGGGTAAAGTATTCAACCCAAATTTATTGATTCGACACAAGGGGAGCCAAAGAATACTCTCAAGTATTAGCAGCTGAGTTTTCAATTCAACCACACCCGGAAACATAATATCTCCAACAAAGTGTTTAGTAGCAAAGTAATATGATAGTAGTGGTAACTGTAGCAAAAGGTAACAGTAGTAAAAGTAATGTTTTTGGTATTTTGTAGTGATGATAGCAATAGCAACGAGAAAGTAAATAAGCGAAGAACAATATATGGAAAGCTCGTAGGCAATGGATCAGTGATGGAGAATTATGTCGGATGTGGTTCATCATGTAACAGTCATAACCTAGGGTGACACAGAACTAGCTCCAGTTCATTGATGTAATGTAGGCATGTATTCCGAATATAGTCATACGTGCTTATGGAAAAAACTTGCATGACATCTTTTGTCCTACCCTCCCGTGGCAGCGGGGTCCTTATGGAAACTAAGGGATATTAAGGTCTCCTTTAGTAGTGTACCGGAACAAAGAATTAACACATAGTGAATACATGAACTCCTCAAACTACGGTCATCACTGGTAAGTATCCCGATTATTGTCACTTCGGGGTTAACGGATCATAACACATAATAGGTGACTATAGACTTGCAAGATAGGATCAAGAACACTCATATATTGATGAAAACATAATAGGTTCAGATCTGAAATCATGGCACTCAGGCCCTAGTGACAAGCATTAAGCATAGCAAAGTCATAGCAACATCAATCTCAGAACATAGTGGATACTAGGGATCAAACCCTAACAAAACTAACTCGATTACATGATAGATCCCATCCAACCCATCACCGTCTAGCAAGCCTACGATGGAATTAATCACGCACGGCGGTGAGCATCATGAAATTGGCAATGGCGGATGGTTGATGATGACGATGGCGACGGATTATCCTCTCCAGAGCCCCGAAGGGACTCCAGATCAGCCCTCCCGAGAGGTTTTAGGGCTTGGCGGCAGCTCCGTATCATAAAATGCAATGAAATTTTCTCTCTGATTTTTTTCTCCCCGAAGCACAATATATAGAGTTGGAGTTGGAGTCGGAGGAGCTCCAGGGGACCCATGAGGTAGGGGGGCGCGCCCTAGGGGGGTAGGCGCGCCGCCCACCCTCGTGGGCAGATGGTGGGCCCCCTGGCCTTCATCTTTTGTAGGTATTTTTTTTATATTTTCCAAAAAGTTGCTCCGTGAAGTTTCAGGTCATTCCGAGAACGTTTGTTTCTGCACATAAATAACACCATGGTAATTCTGCTGAAAACAGCGTCAGTCCGGGTTAGTTCCATTCAAATCATGAAAGTTAGAGTCCAAAACAAGGGCAAAAGTGTTTGGAAAAAGTAGATATGACGGAGACGTATCACCTTACCATAAACCATTTTATACAGAGACATAACCATAAAATTGCCATTAGAACTGTTTTGGAGTCGTTTTACTTACCGTACCACATACCTATTCCTTTTCAGAGTCTGAAATGTTCCGGAAAGTGTCCCTTATGTATTCCTCCGGGGTTACGATTTCAATAATATTGGTTTCAACATTTATAGGATTAACTGAGATATAATGTTTGATTCTTTGACCGTTCACCACCTTCAGATTTGTGCCTTCGAAGTTGTTGATTTTTATGGCACCGGAACGATAGACCTCCTCGATAACGTAAGGACCTTCCCATTTAGAGAGAAGCTTTCCTGCAAAAAATCTTAAATGAGAGTTGTATAGCAATACATAATCACCTACATTAAACTCATGCTTTTGTATCCTTTTGTCATGCCATCTTTTAACCTTTTCTTTAAACAATTTGGCATTCTCATAGGCTTGGATTCTCCATTCATCAAGTGAGCTAATGTCAAATAACCTTTTCTCACCGGCAAGTTTGAAATCATAATTGAGCTCTTTAATAGCCCAATAAGCCTTATGTTCTAGTTCGAGAGGTAAGTGACATGCTTTTCCATAAACCATTTTATACGGAGACATACCCATAGGATTTTTATATGCAGTTCTACAGGCCCATAATGCATCATCAAGTTTCTTGGACCAATTCTTTCTAGATCAATTAACAGTCTTTTGCAAAATTAATTTGAGCTCTCTGTTACTCAATTCTACTTGACCACTAGACTGTGGTGATAAGGAGATGCAATTCTATGATTAACGTCATACTTATCAAGCATTTTACGAAAGGCACCATGAATAAAATGTAAACCACCATCAGTCATTAAATATCTATCCAAAACCCATGAAAATAATTTTCTTTAAGCATCTTAATGGAGGTGTTATGATCGGCACTACTAGTTGGAATATCTTCTACCCACTTAGTAACGTAATCAACAATGACTAAAATATGTGTATACCCATTAGAGGTAGGAAAATGTCCCATATAATCAAATCCCCAAACATCAAATGGTTCAATAACAAGTGAATAATTCATAGGCATTTCTTGACGTCTACTAATATTACCAATTTTTTGACATTCATCACAAGACAAGACAAACTTACGGGCATCCTTGAAGAGAGTAGGCCAATAAAAATCAGATTGCAATACCTTATGTGCAGTTCTATCTCCATCATGGTGTCCTCCATAAGCCTCGGAGTGACACTTGCGTAGGATCTGTTCATGTTCATGCTCAGGTACACAACGTCTAATAATACCATCTACTCCTTCTTTATAAAGATGTGGGTCATCCCAAAAGTAATGTCTCAAATCATAGAAGAACTTTTTCTTTTGCTGTTATGTGAAACTAGGTGGTATAAATTTAGCAACAATATAATTAGCATAATCAGCATACCATGGAGCAGTACGAGAAGCATTTATGACATCTAATTGTTCATCAGGAAAGCTATCATCAATAGGTAGTGGGTCATCAAGAACATTCTCTAACCTAGACAAGTTGTCTGCAACGGGGTTCTCAGCTCCCTTTCTATCAATAATATGCAAATCAAATTCTTGTAGTAGGAAAACCCATCTAATAAGTCTAGGTTTAGCATCTTTCTTTTCCACAAGGTATTTAATAGCAGCATGATCAGTGTGAATAGTTACTTTAGAATCAACAATATAAGGTCTGAACTTATCACAAGCAAAAACAACTGCTAAAAATTCTTTTTCAGTAGTAGCATAATTTCTCTGGGCATTGTCTAGAGTTTTACTAGCATATTGAATAACATTTAATTTCTTATCAACTCTTTGCCCTTGAACAGCACCAACAGCATAATCACTAGCATCACACATAATTTCAAAGGGTAAAATCCAATCAGGTGGCTCAACAATAGGTGCAGAAATAAATGCTTTCTTAAGTATTTCAAATGCTTCTACGCAATCATCATCAAAGACAAAAGGAATATCTTTTTGTAATAGGTTAGTCAGAGGCCGAGAAATTTTTGAGAAGTCCTTAATGAACCTCCTATAAAAACTGGCATGACCGAGAAAGCTTCTTATACCTTTAATGTCCTTGGGACATGGCATCTTTTCAATAGCATCAACTTTAGCTTTGTCAACTTCAATACATTTTTCAGAAATTTTATGCCCCAAGACAATACCTTCATTAACCATAAAGTGGCATTTCTCCCAAATCAAGACAAGATTAGTCTCTTCACATCTCTACAAAACTCGATCAAGGTTGCTTAAGGAATCATCAAAAGAGGATCCATAAACGGAGAAATCGTCCATGAAAATCTCACATATCTTTTCACAAAAGTCAGAGAATATAGCCATCATGCATCTTTGAAAGGTAGCAGGTGCATTACATAAACCAAAATGCATACGTCTATAAGCAAAAGTACCGAAAGGGCAAGTAAAAGTGGCCTTTAATTGATTATCAGCTGACACAGGTATTTTAGAGAAGTCATAGTAACCATCAAGAAAACAAAAATGTGTATGTTTGGATAATTTTTCTAGCATTTGATCAATAAAAGGCAAAGGGTAATGATCTTTTTTAGTAGCCTTATTCAATTTGTGAAAATCAATTACCATCCTATAACCTGTAATAATTCTTTGCGGAATCAATTCATTTTTATCATTAGGAACAACAGTAATAGCTCCCTTCTTAGGGACACAATGAACATGACTTATCTACTTACTATCAGCAACGGGATAAATTATACCTGCCTCAAGGAGCTTCAATATTTCTTTTCTTACCACTTCTTTCATCTTAGAATTCAACCGTCGTTGGTGATCAATAACTGGTTTGGCGTCTTCCTCCAAATTGATTTTGTGGTGACATAGAGTGGGACTAATACCCTTAAGATCATCAAGAGTATATCTAATAGCAGCACGGTGCTTCTTCAGAGTTTTCAATAATTTCTCTTCCTACTTCTCTGAAAGGTTAGTACTAATAATAACAGGATATATTTTCTTTTCATCAAGATAAGCATATTTAATAGTATCAGGTAATGGTTTAAGCTCAACGGGATCATCCTTGGGTGGAGGAGGATCTCCTAGGATTTCCACAGGCAAATTGTGTTTCAGAATAGGTCCCTGTTTAAAGAATACTTCATCTATTTCCCCTCTTTCATTCATAAATATATCATTCTCATGGTCTAGCAAATATTGTTCTAATGGATCAGTAGGAGGCACAGCAATAGAAGCAAGACCAATAATTTCATCTTTACTAGGCGATTCTTTATCATGGGGTTGTCTACGAAATTTAGGAAAATTAAACTCATGAGACATATCATCCAAACCAATAGTAACAACATCCTTCTTGCAATCTATTTTAGCATTAACAATGTTTAAGAAGGGTTTACAAAATATAATGTAACCCTGTAGATTGCAATCCATAAAAGCGGTCCGTGAGTGAAGTGTAGCAAAGCTCCTTTCAAATTGGCCTTAAAACACATGCATTACAGACTTTTTTTTTTCTTTTTTCTTTTGCAAGGGCACCATTGGGTTTGTGTTGTCTCCGTTGTTGCCATTCTCACGACTGAAATGAATCGGTGGCCGCTCGCTTCCAGCCGGGCAGCGGGGCAGCTTGCTGGTCGTCCTAGACTTCCAGCCTTGTGCTTATTTGGACAGGCAAGCCACCCTTCATCCTCAGGGTTATGGAAAGCGCGTGCTCCGGCACGCCGCTGCCGGTGACGTCGACCACGAATTCTTCGAGAACACCGGCGACAATGGACTTCATCTGCACGTATGCCATCTCCTTCCCAAGGCACGTCCTGGGTCCGGCGTGGAACACCGCGTATAGGAACGGGCTCACCGGCCGGAAAGCCCCATGGTCGTCGAGCCACCGCTCGGGCTTGAACTCGGCGCAGTCCGTGCCCCATATCGTGGCGAGCCGCCCCATGGCGTACGCGCTGTATGTGATGGACCATCCTGCACCGACGTGCGTGCCATCGGGGAGCGTGTCATCCGCCGCACATGTCTCGGAGGAGTCGATCGCCACCGGTGGGTAGAGCCTCATCGACTCGGTGAGCGCGGCGTGCAGGTACTGCATGCTCCGGAGCGCGTCGAACGTGAACGGATCGCCAGGGCGGGTGCCCGTTGTGGACCGAACCGAGCGGACCTCGTCGGCGATGCGCGCGACAACGTCCGGCCGGGAAGAGACGAGCCAGAAGAACCACGTCAGAGCCGAGGACGTCGTCTCGCGGCCGGCTAGCAGGAAACTGAGGACGATGTCCCGGAGCGCCTCATCGCCGTGATCGCCGCTCGCCACGAGCCTTGAAAGAAGGTCATCTCTGTTATTCCCAGACGAGCTTTGACGGCGGGTGCGGACGATGTCCATGGCGAACCCGTGTACATCGGCGATGGCCTTCCTCAGGCGGCGCTCTTTGCCGATGTCGAGCCACCTCTTGATCTTCCAGGTGACCTCGAGCCAGCGTTTAACGGTGAGGTCCTGCGCCTCGACGAAGGCGCGCATGAAGTCTGACTTGCCGTCTGGCAAGACCCCGTCGTCGGCGAGGGAGCACGGGTCGTGGCCGAAGGAGATCATGCAGACGGTGTCGAACGCGAAGCGCTCGAGCACGTCCTGCATGTCGAGAACCATGTGGCCGTCGCCGGCCGCCGCGCGTCGCAGCAAGGGCAGAAGCCTGTTTCTGACCTCGGACTGCACGGAATCGATGACGAAACCCCGGAGCGAGTGCGTGGTGAACTCACGGCTGGCGCTCTTGGCGCTGCCAGAGCCACTGCTCCCCGTCGGAGTTGAAGATGCCGTGGCCGAGGAAGTCGGCCATGACGGGGATGGTGCTGTCGCCCTTGGGGTAGTTGGCGAAGTTGGTGCGCAGGACGTGCTCGACGTCGGCCGGGTTGCCGGTGATGAAGCAGGTGATCATCCCGGGAATCCAGAAGCCCATCCTCCGCTCCGGGCTGCCGACGATGAGCTCGGTCGACCAGTAGAGGAAGCGGTGGCGGTTCTTGAGGAACGCGTGGAGATGGCCAAGCAGCGGGTGGCTCCGGAGGCCATGGCTGCTCGGCTTCTTCTTCTTTGCCAGAGTCAGAGTAGGCCGCACGATGCGGTGGGAAATGTAGAGTAGTATGGCAGGAACCAGCAGGAGCAGGAGCAGGAGCATCTTCTTCTGATGTTGAACTATGCCTGGCTATATGAGTTGGATGGATGGAGGAGTATATGTAAGGCCCCGAATCGAGAGGCCAATAAGTGGAAGTGAGATGAGGGAGGGAGAGCCATCCATCGTTGTTCCATCCACTGCTGTTGAATCAGATGCATCATCCCAAACTGCCGCCATGCTGATCGGTTGGGGCGTATCGTACGAACAGGATTTGTCCGCCATGTTAATCGGGAGTTGGGAGATACTTACATGTGATCATCGCCGTCGCAGCGATCGTACGAGCAGATGCGTTACCTCCTGGCAATCGCCCGAGCAAGTCCACGCTATCCTCGCTTCCGCTGGATGTAGGTTGTAACTTGTAAATCGTGATTGAGATCAGAGAAGAGAGGAGGGAATCGGTGCAAAAACGTGGCCAGAACGGGGATACGCATGGATACCTAGGGGATACACGTATCCCCAAGTATCCACTTTTTCTGGATTAAGAAAAAGGAAAAAAAATTGCAAAACGGCTGGGATACGTATAGGGATGTAAGAGCATCTACCGCCGCAGAGGACAAAGATAACCCCTCAAATGTCCGCAGGGAGTGACCCCGCACTCTTCAAATTGCCTCGTTCACATCCATATATCTCATATTCGATCCTCTATATCCATATTAAACCATGAAACGTCGATCAAAGCACGTAGATCATGTAATTGTTGTAATCTAGTATACTAGATTTATTCTTTATTCTTTTGTATTTGTTTTTATTTCTTTCTTTTCTTTCATGAAGACTTTGTATTATTTTTCAAAAATTAATAAAAATACGTTGTAGAGACCTGTTGTTTCCCTAAAAAAAAGTACATAGATCAGCAAACGGACACTGGCAAGCACAATACTTTCACTAAAAGATCATACTTGAAATGACCACCAAAGTTAAAATGACGGACAACTTGAAACTACATCTAAAACTCGAAATTAAATTGAAGCAAAGCGGATCATCACCACTTTCGGGTCGGCCCCTTCCCCTTCCAGTCGCCGGCGCAGCTGTAGCCGTCGGCGGCTGGTGGAGGATCGTCCGACTCGTCGGACAAGGAGGAGACGATGATGAGGCCCTTGAGGGACCGAACGGCTTGGTCCTGCTGCCGCTTCAGCTTGGCCAGCCGAGCCGCCTCCATCGCCTTCTCCTTGGCCACGCGCTCGGAGTGCTCGATAGCTAACCGAAGAGCCTTCGCATTCTTCCGGCGGAACCGCCGAGCGTTTGTCTCCGCCATCGTAAGTGACCGGCGATAGACCCACGCGAGGAGCCACTCGTCCTCGACGGGCTCCGCGGGTAACCCGCGGCGGTGGCAAAGAAAGCTCTCTGACGCGTCCATCTCCCTTGCTTGCTGCCTCTCGCGGCCGGCGGCTCGTGCCTCTGACTCCGGCATGTGTGTCCGGGTCGGCGCCGCGGCGGCGGGCACAAGCACCCACTGCTGCCCGCCCGGGGAAGCAGCAGGCGGCGGGGCAAGGGGACGCGTGGGAGAGGCGTGGACTGCGCAGCCCGCGCGGAGCCAAGCACAGGCCGGGAGGAGCCAGTGCTGGCTTCCTCGCTGCTGTGGCGGGGAAGAGGCGAGGCCGATCCGGAACTGCCACCCGTGTCCACCTTGGACCTGTCGCGGGCCATGCGGAGAGCTAGATCCTCGTCGGAGTCAGAGGATGAGCGGCTGCCGGCGCTCGACATGGTGGCGCGTTCACAGGAGTGGTCGGAGTGGATCGAATCGGAGAAATCGGAGGGAAGAAGAAAAGACGGGTCAAGACTGGAGTGAGCTAGGGTTTTCGGATTGGGGATATTTGTGAAGACAGAGTGGGAAGGAGTGGGCCGGGCCGACGTGACAGGCATGTCCGGTCACCCCATATTTAAGCTGGATATGAGGGAGTGCCGGACAGTCCAGGCATTTAAGAACCGTTTGAGGCGCCCGGTCGTTTGAGACCGGCAATCGCCCGATCGAGCAAGTCCACTCTGTCCTCAGCCTCCGCTGGATGTAGGTTGTAAATCGTGATCGAGATCACGGAAGGGAGAAGGGAATTGGTAGAGGTGCCCACGGCTGGGGGGCTTTTGGAAAAATCACACGATTAGCAGGGACGGAGGCGGGCTTGTTTCTGTAAAAATAAGGGCCAAGTTTCATTAATCGTAGGATTTACGATGGATGGTCAGCGCTGATGGGATACAGGGATGCAAAGATATGATCGGATTCACCAGATACGATGCATGGGATACAGGGTAGCAAAGATATGACCGGATTCACCAGATACGACGCCCTCATCTCATCTAGATGTGTGTCAACCACCACCACCGGCTCTTCCCTTCTCTGCTCCAGCAAGCCTCTCGCCACAAGCTTGATAGTAGTCAAACTAGCAGGCCTCCTGCTAAGGCGAGTCTCCAATATCTATATATACTCTCTAAGGGATGCGAGCTACCAAACCAATTAATCAGAGAGAGAGAGAGAGAGAGAGAGAGAGAGAGAGAGAGAGATGTGGAGGCTAAAGATCGGGGAGGGTGATGGCAACCCACTGCTGCGCACCACCAACGGCCACGTCGGCCGGGAGGTATGGAAGTTTGATCCTTCCGCGGACGACCCCGAGGAGGTCGCCGCTGTGGAAGCCGCCCGCCGGGACTTCACCAGCCGCCGGCACCAGATGAAGAACAGCTCCGACCTTGTCATGCGCATGCAGGTCTCCTTAGTTGCATTGTTTCTTTCTCTTTCTTTCACACACGCTGCTACTACGTACTACTATATGTATGCAATTAGGAGGGCTTGACGAAAATCAGGACAGTGTTAAACTTCACCTATATGTGTTTGGGACCGTGTTCCACACTTCCACTTCAAAAGAAATGTGTCAAACTTCACCATGCATTAGTTTTTACTTTTTACTCTAGCTGGGAGTTGGGACTAAGATCATCTATATATGGTTGTGTGCAATCCAAGGGGTTGCAACCTCCTTTCCTAAAAAGCTGGCCATGTTAGACGTACGCGTCGCCATATCCAACAACACCAAGAGAGGACGCCATGCGGACACCTTGGCTTTCGCAGTTCCCTACAGTTTCATATATAGTTGGTCCCATTGAGATTATATCCAGAGAGAGAGAGAGAGAGAGAGAGAGAGAGAGAAGGTCGCAATGAAATAGTAGTATATGCTTTTTTTTGCGGGTAGTAGTAGTATATGTACAGTCCAAATAAATGTGTATATGTGCTTCCTACGAATATATAATAGCTAGGAGTACCATTGCTCATTCTGTTTAGCTGAAAACTTGACCGCAACTTTAATTGACTAGCCATTTTGTGTCATGCAGTTGTCCAAGTCAAACGGCCTCAAGACGAACCTTCCTGATCCCATCAAGCTTGAGCAGCATGGCTATGCCACAAAAGAGGCCGTCTTGATATCTTTAAAGAGGGCCGTCAGCCGCTATTCCATGCTCCAGGCAGATGACGGCCACTGGCCTGGGGAGTTCGCTGGCACTTTATTTCTCTTGCCCAGCTTGGTAGTACTTTCTCTTTCTCACTTACCAAGAACAATCTTTTTCTTATCTATTATCATCTTCATACATAAATGCTCCTTCCGTAAAGAAATATAAGAGCATTTCGAAACGCTTTTATATTTCTTTACAGAGGGAGTAGATGTTATTTTCCTGTTTTGACTCCCATCGACTGTTTATTTTTTCAGATTGTAGCATTGCATGTGACTAGATCACTGACTACCGTGTTGACATCTGAACATCAAAAAGAGATTCGGCGATATCTCTACAATCACCAGGCACGTATGAATGCCTAATGACAACTTTGATTAAATCTATAATTAAATATACATGTATTTCCTAATATTCATTATTAAGAGTGCAGAATGAAGATGGGGGCTGGGGACTGCACATCGAGGGGACAAGCACAATGTTCTGTTCTGTCATGAACTATGTCGCTTTGAGATTGCTAGGGGAGGGGCTGGATTCACATGGATCCATGCTGCAAGCTCGGAGTTGGATCTTGGACCATGGAGGAGCAACTTTAACACCATCTTGGGGAAAATTCTTTCTTTCGGTACGTAGAGAACATAATAGGATGTCCAAAGTACATATGTACATATATACACACTTATTTTTTGCAGTTGATCTCGAAAGGGAATGGAATACATATATTTGGGCAGCCTCATATCCTTCATCCCAAAAGGGAATGGAGTACATATGTTGTTGGATTTTCAACCTAGAGGGATTTCTTGTCTGATATTTCCTGACTTCTTGCTTAAGGTCCTTGGAGTATATGATTGGTCGGGGAACAATCCATTGCCACCAGAACTATGGATGGTGCCCTATTTCTTGCCGATTCATCCAGGTCTGGGCCTCCAACTTCAGTTTCTTCATTTACTCGAAGGGTTGGGTGTGCTTTGCTACGCCGTTGGTGTTGTTGGCCTTTCATAAAAAAAATACTCTCTCTGTTTCAAAATCTAACGTGAATTAGTTTGTTGAAAAGTCAAACCTTTTAAGTTCAATCAAAATTATAGAGAAATATATCAACATCCATAATCTCATATCGGTGTCATTAGATTCATCATGAAATGATTTTTCATATTTTATCTATTTAGTATTGTGGTGGCCAAAGTAAAAGAAAGATTACTTTTCAAAAAACTAATATTCCCTCCGTTCTTAAATATAAGTCTTTTTAGAGATTCCACTACAAACTACATACGAATGTATATAGACATATTATAGAGTATAGATTCACTCATTTTGCTCGGTATGTAGTCCATAGTGAAATCTCTAAAAAGACTTATATTTAGGAACGGAGGGAGTGTGTTTCCTTTATGCGTCCGTGAGTGCATGCACTATATTGATGCTACAGTATCACATGTTGACGCTACTTGTTTCTAGGTGGTGTGAGGGTGCGCGGGATTGATATGTTTTAATAGGCCGGTTGCTGCCAATTAATTTAAAAAATGGTTGACACGGTCAAAATGTGGACCAAATCCAAAATTGTATGCCTCAATCGAGTGGGAGCTCCAAAATTAAGAAGCATGGTGAACTAAAAGAATTGAATGAGAGAGCTCCTTGAGAAATTGTTGACCCAATCAAAACCGGATGACCCAATTTCAAATTGAAGACCTCATTTGATTGTGAGGCATTAAAAATTAGGGAGCATAGTATATGTAATATGTAGCTGAATTCATCATTTAAATTTTGTCATCTAGCATCACACTTTCTTAATAGTCCATCTCATACTTTTTACATAATGTCTTAATATGCTGTTTTTTCCTAAAATTAGCTCTCTAGATTGGTTCTACCAGAATAATAATGCATGCAACCATTCTTAGTTTCATAGTGAACTAGTGAACAATATTTAAAGTTGTGCCAAATCAATGGATCGTGGAAATGGAATCTCCATTCATTTCGCCGCACACAACCATGCTCAATCCACCATATTTACGTTGCCTACAAATTAAGGGTACTCAAGATGATAAGTGGCCCATACATAATTGCAAAGTCGAAAAACTCGGATGTAAAACTTTCAGAAAAGTATCAGATAATTCTTGCTGATAAATGAAATATTCAGGATGAGTATATCTCATTAGTGAGGTAAGGGCAACAGATAAACAACTGAATTTTGTCACAAAATTCTCTCCACCCCACAGTCTTGTCTATTGTTATGAATTATCTTATAACCAGCCAAATAGCCATGCATATGCACGAACTATGTTCTATTGGAATTTTTAGAAGCATCATTTAGTATTGGTGGATGTCCCTGCAGTGTCATGGGCTTATTTGCTGGTGGGCCGGTCCTTTTTCTTTGGTTGGTTGATTCTGCTGCTGCTGGATTAAGGCATTAAGCCAACTTTTTTAGCATTAAGCCAGTTATACATGTGTATATGTTGTATACTCTACCATGGTGATTTGGGGGCCACAAATATTTGGGGGCCCTGTGTGGTCGCCCATCTTGGCCCCCTCAATCGACGAGGTTGTGTGAGAATATATTGCAATATATTTCAAGGACATTTGGTCGTATGGAACATGAATATGACTAGTAATACGAGAACTAAAACTAAAATACAAATGATATAATGTGTTTGATTATTTTATAGCTGCAAAATGATTATTAATGTAAACATCATACTATATTAAAAATTACCATGCATTTTTGTATGTTGATGAGCCCTTTACTTATGCATGGTGGCATGTTGTGACGGGTTGCATGTTGAATGATGAGGTGGCATGCTTGCATGTTTAGAGAAATATGTTTGTGAGGGCTAGATGTTTACATATAGAAGATATAAGATATGATAGGGAGTAGATAACTCAAGACTCTCTTGTAGTTGTTTTGGAAGGTCATGGATGATAGCTAGTATGAGTGGGGATGAATAAGTGCATATGTTTGGCAGGAAATTCAAATGCATTGCAATCCACTTGCTAAAATAGTTGTTTTTACATTGAAATAAGGATAATGTGTACTTTTTATGTTACTCATACCCTTCTTTGTAGTCTTACAATGGCAGCCAACTATGGGACACGGTTTTGACAGTTCAAGCTATATTTGCTACTGGCTTGACAAAAGAGTTCCCCCATACAATAAAACTTGCCCATGACTATATAAAACGTTCACAGGTAAATATACAAAATGCTACATGATAATGTATTTGTTGGACACTAATCAATAAGGTTTAATTACTAAATAAAATTTAGTAGTAATTATGTTTAAATATTCATGTAGATTTCTGCGAATTTTCCTGGAGATCAAACCAAGTGGCATCGTCATATATCTAAAGGTGGATGGACACATTCAACTGCCGACCATGGGTGGCCAGTATCAGACTGTACTGCAGAAGCATTGAAGGTAGTCCTCCCACCTGATTTTTGTATTATCCAAAACCTTTGTGTAATACCATTCATGTAATCAAAATTAGTAGAATACCCTTGCGTAATATGATTCATGTAGTCAAATACGTAATACCATTCAGGAAGTCCATGTCTTTCAGCTATGGTAGTCAACAGTATCATAAGGCAAAAATCCCTTTTATCTTGGTTGGCATGCATGCACGCAAACCAGGTTAAATTAAATGTGCAACACCCTGACTTAAATTATACCCCATCTACGCATAAAGCGGCCAAAATACGCATGACACCCTGCTTATACTTTTGGCCCACTTCGTTGAAATGGTTATCCCTGAGGAGGGCAAGGTTCCTGTGTTCATTAAGAAGAAGAGAGATGGTCCAGTTTATAAGAAAAAACAGACTAAAAAACCAAACTTTCAGGGCTAATCAGGGAAAACCGAGTGAAAACCCAAAAATAAGAAAATAAGAAAAAAAAAAGACACTAGAGCCTAGGAATAGGGACAAGACAAATGCACACTCAAGGAACATCGTCTGAGCCCGACACTAGAGCAGCAAGGTCCAAAGCAACTGGGTGTGGCCCAAGTGCAAAGAAATTGACCACCACTGGCCGAAGAGAACTCATCCATATCGAATCACGCCTTTGAATCAGCATGGAGGCATCATGTGCCATCATTAGTGTGTGGGAATCATCCTGCAAGGTCCACCTTTGACTTCCCAGTGATGCCTACCAAAGTGATTAACGCCGCGGTCACTTGCGGTAAAAGTGGTATTTAGTGCATGCCCAAGTATGCTTTCATATTTTTCTAAGGGCCCTCCACTTTCCTCACCTCTAGAAACTCACCAAAACCTCCAACAACCTATACTCCGCACGCTTAGTCGCCGGGATGTTGCATGCCTTGTTCTTCTTTTTCAGATGTCCACTTCGTCTCCCCCATCCTTCTCCATATGCGAATGTGTTGGGGTCCCAAGCAGAGGGTGTGGGACATCACAAGTAACCTTGTTGAAAAAATCGTCCACGGTTAATGGTTGTGCATCAACATGTATCACTTCAGATACAACACTAATCACCTCCACCTGTGAGTCAACCACAACATCAGGCTTGCCGAAGGCCCCCATCATGTGCTCCATGTTGAAACCAAGTGGCTCCTCTAAACTAAGAATGGTCATGTGCTAAATATCTTTTTATTTTGGCCGAAGTCCAACACCTTATGTTTTCTTATGTTGTGGTGGCCTATATAGATGGGAAATTTGTCTTAGATTATGGTATTTTTACAATCTTATTTACCTCAATATCATTAGGACCTGAGTACGAGCAATCTCTCTACCGCTCGACCTTGAACTTCACTTAATTTAAGCTCACTCAAATTTTAGTAAGAGCTAAGCTGAGCCTAGACTAACTCGCTCGAACTCAGTTGGTTTGCAACTCAAATGAATGGCGCATTGATATGAATAAGCTAATATTGCATTTATCTTAAGGCATTGGTATGAATAAGCTAATATTGCATTTCTCTTAAGGCATTGATATGAATAAGCTAATATTGCATTTCTCTTAAGGCTATACTGTTGTTGATTAAGCTTCCTCCTAAATTGGTTGGAGAGCCTATGGAAACAAGCCGGCTTGATGATGCAGTCAATATTCTATTGTCTTTGATGGTTAGTACCTCCTAGTTCGAACCCATTCTTTTCTTCATTTTCTTTCTTTCTTATAGCTAGTTTCAACTCATTACTCACATTTTATAATCAATAGTCTCATTTCTCGAATGTTTTTTATGAAACAATAATGTACATTTTAAAATTCTTACTCGATACTCCTTCTGCAGAACGACGATGGTAGTTTTGGTGCATATGAGCTAACAAGATCTTATGAATGGCTTGAGGTGAGTTTGAATAAGCTTCTAGATACATATTATTGTTTCTTAAAACAAAATTCACAAGGAACACTTTTCATCTACTAAGTGGGGGGAAGAAACACTTTTTTGAATTTATCATATTAAGTTCATGTATAACAATCCTTGGTTAAATCAACCGATAAGACTATAAGTTTCCTCTATGCAATGATGATCATTTGTTTTTCATATACTTCAGTTGCTCAATCCTTCCGAGAGCTTTGGGGACATAATGATCGAGCATTCGTAAGCAACTCTGACCATTGGTTTCTTGCTTGCTTATCTACGTTGCTATTTTTTGTTTATTTGATGCATTTTCAATCTTTGTTCACACACAGGTACGTTGAGTGTACATCATCAGTAATTCAGGGTCTAGTGTTATTTAGAGAAATGTACCCCAAACATTGTCGCATGGAAGAGATAGAAAATTGTATCCAAAAGGCTGCAGACTACATTGAGAGCATCCAAAGGAGTGATGGATCATGGTTTGAATTCTCATTAAACTTTCACTTGAAGTTTCTCTCTTTCTTCATTCTTAAATAATCGAAGATTAAACTCCCAGCCTCTTTATCATTTGAACTTGTCCAGTTAATTTCCAACTGTAGGTACGGCTGTTGGGCTATTTGTTTTACCTATGGTACATGGTTTGGGGTGAGAGGATTGATTGCTGCAGGCAGAACGTACAAAAATAGCCAAGCAATCAGAAAAGCATGTGAATTTCTGCTATCCAAGGAGCTTCTCCCATTAGGGGGGTGGGGAGAAAGTTACCTCTCCGGTCAAGACATGGTAAAAGTTTCTCCTTCCTCTTTTTACTCTTATGTCTTAATTACTCCAATTAACCGTGACCGGTGAATGCTTTAATAAACTTACAACACAGGTTTACACCAATCTTGAAGGCAACCGGGCTCACGCAGTCAACACTAGTTGGGCCATGTTGGCCCTAATTGATGCCGGACAGGTGATTTTGTTCCTTTGAAGCTTGCCTTGTACTTAAATCCAATTAGTGCATGCATGTCCTATAGTATTCATTTGCTACGCTACTTGTGAACTGCAACTTGTACACAACTGCATAGACATCTCCATTATTAGTTCATAGGTTTTTCTTGAAAAGGGGGATCTTCCCGGCCTCTGCATCAGAACGATGCATACGGTCATCTTATTAACCAAATAACAAAAGGTGCCAACAAGGTTCCACAGTCTCCAGCCAAACAAAAAGCAAAGGATAAATGCAGCTCACACAGAGCGACAGACGGCTAGATACAGAAACTAGCCCGAAAAAGATGCCACAACCGGCTGGCTAAAAATAGATAGGGAAACTAATTGCCTATCCTATTACATGACCGCCATCCAAACCGGTTGAAGATATCCCGAGCTACCATCTCCCAGCGGATAGATCCAGTAACCAAATGCTCCCTGGCCTCCATCGGAGTGAGTAGCGACCACGAACGGATTAGTGCCGTAGCTTGGAAAATAACCTGCAAAAAATGAATCCGTGATGTTCTGTTAAAAACCAAATTATTCCTGCAATTCCAGATAGTCCATAACAAAGCGCAAACTCCAACCCGAATATGTCTTGCTAATTCAGGCTCAAGCCCATTAAGCCATGTCCCAAATAAAGCATTGACCGAGGTCGGTGGAGTAATATTAAAAGCAATATGGACCGTCCGCCAAAGAACTTTGGCCAACGGGCAATCAAAGAATAAATGCTTAATCGTCTCATCCCGATCACAGAAACTACACCTAGTAGGTCCTGTCCAATTGCGTTTAATCAAGTTGTCCTTTGTTAAAATAACTTGTTTATGGACAAACCACATAAACACTTAAATTTTTAAAGGAACTTTGACAGCCCAAACATACTTGGAAGTTGGAATAGCATTCGAATTAATAACATCAATATACATTGATTTAACTGTAAATACTCCAGAGCTAGTCAACTTCCAGCGCAATATATCGGGATGGTGAGAAAGTTGAATCTCCATCAGTCTCCTAACTAGATGGAGCCATTCTTCCCAACGATTGCCCGCTAGCGACCGTCGAAACTGAATATTAAGGGGGACAGATTGGAATACCGTTGCCACGGACACCTCACGTCGTTGAGCAATCCGATATAAAGACGAATATTGAATGGCTAAAGGTGATTCACCAAGCCAAGTAACCTCCCAGAAACGTGTACTTGTACCATTTCCAATAACAAATCTCGTCCTATTGAACATAGATTGTTTGACTTTCATTAGTCCTTTCCAGAAAGGCGAATCAGTCGGCCTGACTGCGACCTGGGACAATGTTTTAGTCTGGAGGTACTTGTTGCGGAGGATCTGCGCCCACATGGCCTCAGTTCCGGAAGACAGCTTCCACAACCACTTACTAAGAAGGCATCTGTTCTTAACTTCAAGATTTTCAATACCAAGACCCCCTTGGTCTTTGGGTCTATAGATGATGTCCCATTTAGCAAGCCGGTATTTTCTTTTAAGTTCATCACCCTGCCAAAAGAAACGCGACCGATAGAAGTCCAGTCGTTTCCTAACACCAACTGGGACCTCAAAGAAAGATAAGAGAAACATAGGCATACTCGTGAGCACCGAATTAATCAAAATCGAACGGCCTCCGTATGACATGAGCTTACCCTTCCAACAGCTCAGTTTTTTCTCAAATCGATCTTCGATGCATTTCCATTCTCTGTTTGTTAGCCTACGATGGTGAATCGGAATACCAAGGTAAGAGAAGGGTAAACTCCCCAACTCGCACCCAAACAATTGCCTATAAGACTCCTGGTCGTCTTTGGCTCTACCAAAGCAGAACAACTCGCTCTTATGAAAGTTAATCTTTAACCCGGTCAATTGTTCAAACAGGCATAACACTAGCTTCCTATTTCTCGCCTTGGCCAAATCATGCTCCATAAAGATGATTGTATCATCGGCGTACTGAAGGATGGAAACACCTCCCTCAACAAGATGAGGTACCAACCCACCCACTTGACCATTCTCCTTAGCCCTTCCTATCAAAATTGCTAACATATCCACCACAATGTTAAACAGGATAGGGGACATCGGATCTCCTTGTCTTAGGCCTTTATGTGTCTGGAAATAATGACCTATGTTGTCATTCACTTTAATTCCCACACTCCCTTTTTGCGTAAATGAGTCGACCTGTCGGCGCCAGGCTTCATCAAAACCTTTCATACGCAATGCCTGTTGGAGGAATGGCCACTTAACCTTATCGTACGCTTTTTCGAAATCCACCTTAAAAATTACTCCATCTAATTTCTTGGAATGGATTTCATGGAGCGTTTCATGAAGAACAACCACCCCTTCAAGGATGTTCCTGTCCGGCATGAAAGCAGTTTGGGATTGCTGCACCACAGACTGCGCAATCTGTGTGAGCCTATTAGTCCCGACCTTGGTGAAGATTTTGAAACTAACATTGAGGAGGCAGATCGGTCTGAACTGCTCAATCCTCACAGCATCCGTTTTCTTCGGGAGCAATGTGATAGTTCCAAAATTCAAGTGAAATAGTTGAAGCTGTCCAGAGAATAAATCATGAAACATCGGTAGTAAATCCCCCTTAACAATGTGCCAGCACTTTTTATAGAACTCAGCCGGGAACCCATCCGGACCGGGAGCCTTATTGTTCTTCATTTGTGCAATAGCATCGAACACCTCCTTTTCTGAGAACGGGGCAACCAGGATATCATTATCAGCAGCAGACAATTGAGGCACGTCCTCGATCCTGGACTCATCAAGGGACACACAATTGTCCTCCGGCGGTCCAAATAACTGTCTATAGTATTCGGTAATATAGGTTTTGAGATTATCCTGACCTAAAATAGTGCCCTCATCCTGCTCTAGCTGAAAGATCCGCTTCTTTCTGTGCTTACCATTAGCAATGAGGTGAAAGAATTGAGTGTTCGCGTCCCCTTGGACTACTTTGCGGACCTTGGCACGCAAAGCCCACTTCAATTCTTCTTCGCGGAGAAGTTCTTTCAGCCTCTTCTCCGCCTCATTTTTAACCTGGAGCTCGACGGGCAACAACATCGCGGATTCGGCTTTTACGTCCAAGGCCTGTACAAGAGAGAGGAGCCTATCCTTCTCAATTTTATACACCCCACTGAGGTGCTTAGCCCAACCCCGTAAGAAACTTCTCAAATGCCTAATCTTATTCTGCCAGCGCTCGACCGCCGTCCTCCCTCCAACACCCTTAGCCCACTCCCTGGCTATGATGTCTAAGAACCCCTCGCGTTCGAACCAGGCCATCTCAAATGAGAAGGTGTTTTTGTTTCCCATATGGTTCGGCTCCCCTGAGTCAACAAACAATGGTGTGTGATCGGAGATTCCCCGCGTGAGAGCTTGCACCGTAACAAGAGGGAACTTCTGTTCCCATTCCACGCTGGCGAGAACCCGATCAAGCTTTTCATACGTCGGGTTTGGCAGAGCATTAGCCCAGGTAAAGTTTCTACCAGAAAGCTCTATCTCCCTTAGATCTAAGCTTCCAATAATGGTATTGAACATAAACGACCACCTGCCGTCAAAGTTATCATTATTTTTCTCCTCTCTCCTCCTAATGATATTGAAATCACCCCCGACCAAAATCGAAAGCTGTTCGGATCCACAGATCCGAACAAGATCCGCCAGAAACTCCGGTTTAAGCTCGGGTTGTGCGGCACCATAGACCGCTACCAAAGCCCAGTTGAACCCATCAACTTTAGACCTAACTCGAAACTTTACCGCGAAGTCACCCATTACTACACTCCGGACTTCAAGGGAATCGCATCTCACACCCAGTAAGATACCTCCCGATCTACCTCGTGGCGGGAGACAATGCCAGTCGAAATCAATACCTCCCACAAGAGAGGAAAGAAACTGCGGCGCAAAATTCTCTCTACCGGTTTCCGATAAAGCAATGAAATCTAACCGATGTTCCAGAGAAGCTTCAGCAAGAAACCTTCTTTTAGCCAAGTCCTTCAGACCTCTGCTATTCCAAAAGATTCCTTTCATAGTTCATCATGGAATTTTTTAGCAGTCCGAAACCTAGCACTCCTCCGAACTGCAGAATCGGGATAAATCTTTCGTTTCCACTTACGCTTTGGCTTAGTGGGCTCCGTTACCCGGTCCTCATAACCAGGTTGAACGGAACCGCCAGCTACATCATCTAAGGGCGCATCATCGCCCTCAGACTCCTGATTAGAAGGTGCTAGATCCGCACATATATTATTTAGCACTCTCACCCCTAACGCATCAATTTCCTCATCATTCATGGGTTTGACCGCAGCAAGATTACGAATAGTCTCTAAGGCCCGCTCCGCCTCTAAATCTAACATATCATTCACCGAATTGGAAATTTCATTATCAGTAGCGCCTAGTGAAACTCCTAATTGGTTTGCATTATTAATAATCTCCTCAGGAGCAAAATGCAATAAAGAATTAGATATGTTAACGGACATACCAGCAGAGATCGCAGCATCGTGAAGCTTGGCCGCCCTCATAGCGCACCGCTGCTGCATATCGTCCACCTCCGGAAGGTCCAGAACGCGAGCACTCATCCGTCTCCCCGTCGAGACCAGGTCTGGGATCCCGCCAAAGGCAATAACCTCCTCTCGAGAATGAGGAGGCCGCGGGCTCCCAATGCCCTCGGACAAGTGCCCGGCGGGTGGGACAAGAGACGGGACAACTGGGGCCACCTGCCCACTCCCTCCTCCTGCCCCGACCACCGGCTCAGAGCGAAGTGTCGAAGTCGCCGATGGTGCGGTCCTCCTGACCGCAGACGAGGACGGGATGTCTAGGGCCACCTGCCCCAGCCCCCCGTCCCCCAGCGTCACGGGAGACGCGGGTGCCACAGCCAGGGCCTGAGGGGGAGGAGCCGAAGCCACCTGCCTCGGGCTCCCACTCCTAGCGCTGGCGGGCCCCGACGTGGCTGGCTTCACCGGCGTCAGTATAGGAAGGGGAGAGGCGAAGACCACCTGCCCTGACCCCCGTCCCCCAAGGCCCACCTCGGGCGTAGATGCCATTGCCGGAACCACGTCAACCGGTGAAGCAGGGGACATAGGAGCGACCTCCGGCTCTACATCCCGAACTGCAGACCCCGCAAAGTCCAATGCAGGAAGCGTGTGCTCAAACACATCATCAGTCTCCACCCTATCACTCCACAGTCTGGGAGGCGCAGAAGCAGGCGCAAAGGACCCAAAACGCAGTGTCGTCGTGGACACCGAAGGTGACGGTGTCGGCTCAACCCCGGTCCCCTCCCTAGGCAACTGAGCATCTGGGCGAGACCCGGTCGACCCCTCTCGAGCAGACTCGGCTGGCGCCCCCTTGGCTCCTGCACCACCATCACTCTCGTGCATATCAACATCATCCCCAGCAACTTCTTCAGCAAGCATCTCAACGTCCTCAAACTCAATGTCGAGCGGGAATACCTCTCCCCTATATGTCCAGTGAACCACATCAGGCACGAAATCAACATTCAGAACACTCACCAATATCCGAGCCACTCCATGAGCCCGAGTGAAAGCCATATCCACTCTCTCCGTCTTACCAACCATGATACCCATACTGGCTACAACTCGAACGTCCTGCAGAGGCTTAGATGGGGCCCCAGAAAACCGCAACCAGATCTGCGTAAGCGGCTTTCCTTTAGGCTCCACCTTCATCCACTCGTGAAACTCCAAAATACACGTAGTACCAGGAACTCTACACAAGCCAAAACTCAGCAGTTTCTGTAAATCCTCCACAGAAGGAAAATCCACCTTAAAGACATTAGCTTCTAAGCTGACCAGCTCCCACTGAAAGTCCCCCGGTACCAACTCCTGAAGCCTCCGGATAATCTGCGCCTCAGTCACCTCGCCCTGGGTTGCTTTCACTATTCCGGTATTCAGGCCTTGTGGCTCCTCTGGGATCTCCCTCGCGGCCGGGGACTCGAAGAATAACAGCTCCGCGCAATATAATCCATACATAGTCAGAGCCGGAGCCTGGTCATGCAAAACCGGGCACTCTCCCGAAGCATGTGCTGGCTTGCCACATGAGTCACACAACTCGGCCACGCACTCTGCAATAAAATGTCCCTTCTCACCACACCGATAACAGAGCATCTTTTCCTTCTTGCGCGTCCACTTGGCTGCCCTCTCAGAATCAGACCTGTCCGATGCCGCAGCCGCCGCCCCAGGCACAGGAACCTCAACATTAGCCAGTGCCGTTACCACATCCATCGCCTGACTAGTAAGATCAGTGGACTGAGCGTTGTCTGTCTCAATAGCTGTCGCCTCATGGTCAACAGCAGCCGGGGGCGGAGGCTGTCGACGAAACCTCCCACAGCCACCACCCCGACCACCTCGATATCCATGGTAGCCGCCTCTCTGGCGGTGCTCCGGACCGGATGTCCCCTCGACAAAGCCACCCGGAGGCCCAAGAAAAGGTTGCTCAGCCGACCCGTCACCCTGCCAGGCGTAGCCTCGACCGCCACCCGTAGATGAGGAACCACGGTGCTTCCCTTCTCCGTACGCATCAACACCGTCATCCCCCCACTGACCTCGGGGTGGCTCGAAGGAATCTGTAGCTGTCAAAGTTTGCCTCGTCTGCGCACGTCCCGACCGGTTCTGAGCCGGTCTCGCTACGAAGTGCGGCGGGGGAGCGCCCCGAGGCGGACCACTACCCGGGGCCGGCACCACGGTAGTCTGTCCAGTCCCGTCGCCCCTCCCCGTAGCAGTAGGTACTGTAGGAATTGGCCCCGTCGGTCGGTGCGCCGCGGCAGCGCCACGGCCAGCGCCGGCTGCGACGACGCCCCTAGCCTGGGCATCTCTTCCCGTCTGCCGCGCGGGCGGTCTGGCAGCCACAGGCACAGGCGGCCTTGGCCCGAGGTTGCCGCTTGGCCGCCCCATGGCAGAGACAGCGGCGCCCCGCCCGGCTCTGACAACAGCACCTGCCGCACCAGGCCCAGCGGCAGCAGCTCCCCGTCCAATACCCCCCGGCGGTGGCGGCCCGGCTGCCCCGGCCCTGTCTCTGGCTATCTGGGGTTTCGGCGCCGGCGCCAGCGGCCCTCCCGTCCCTCTGCCCGTCATAGCGCTAAGGGGAGGGATGTTCATAGGTACGATCAACATATATCATTCTGTGTTGGATTGGTTTGTATGCTGACAGTAGTACATATTTTGTTCGGGTGAACAGGGCCAAAGAGATCCTGCATCTCTACATAGGGCAGCCACGGTTCTGATCAACTTCCAGTCGGAGGATGGAGAGTTCCCTCAGCAAGTACGTCATTCCCTTTTATTTTATGAGCATCATGTGCTATGCTTGTAATTAAGGAAAGCGATAGTACGGCAATATATCTCCATAGAAAAAAATAGTGATTGAACTATATAAACTTCAATTAATTAATTTATTGCAACTTGTTGTTAATTAGTGATTACAAATGTAACAACAAGATCTAAGTTAATTCCTAGTACCGTGTGCTTTGGAATAACTTTGGCATGTTTTCTCACTTGACAGGACATTATTGGAGTTGCCAACCGCAACCTTATGCTCACTTACGCCCAATACAGGAACATCTTCCCTATCTGGGCTCTTGGAGAGTACTACCGTAGAATGGTCCTGACAACATAAAGGGAGAATCTGCGGTGTATATGTAGCCGTTGAGAGTTACACACTGTTAGATGATAATTTGTGCACATAATTTTCCACATCTCCATGGAGCATGGAGTGCCTATTCCCAAAAATACATGATACCATTACCAACATATCTACAAACTTGTTATATTTATTTCAGATGATTTAGTTATTACAATATTCGTTGGGTTCCTCTAGGTGTTATTAAAATATTTGTTGTGTTCCTCTAAGTGTTTCATTTTACCTCGCAACAGTTAAACAACATCCAGGTAGAGCATTCTACTCCGTTCACGCAGAGCATTCTACTCAGTTCACAACCAAACATAAAAATTCTAACAATAGGCTTGAGTACGGGACACTTCACTGACTGAGTGGCACATTAAATTGCACAGAAGGGAAACTCGTGCTTCCCAGGGGAGCTTTTGTCTGAGATTTCGTTTTTAGGTTGGTGCCTTTTTTAGTAATCAATAAAACAATAATCGTTGGTCTGCTTACAACACAAAGATTATGTAACAACCTATATCACATAATTCATTCATATATAATTAGAAGCACGCCAGTCTATGAAACTACTATAAGTACCTTTTTGTATTTTACACACTTTTAAGTAACTGTTTAGTAGCATTGTACACACACACACACACACACACAAACACACACACATGGCCACATGGAGTTATCTGCAGCAAAATCAAAACCATTATTGTGATCTATAGAACACACGGTGATAACAACGTATAGGGCTTTGGCCGATGAGATCATCCGCAGCAGCACGTATGCACGCGGCGCTGCCTAGCTAGGCCTGCTGACCTTGTATGTACTATATGTATGTTCGTTGAGAAAAATGTAGTGGGGAAAATAAATATTAGGGTTTCGCCCTCCGATCTCCATTGCTGGACAGAAATTAACGAGCTGGAGGAATGGCGCACTAACCTGACCTTGTAGTAGTCGGGAGAGAGATGGTATATACTAGTGGCTGGGGCGCCACCTGGTGGCGCCACCTATGCGGTAATGTGCACACTAATCAAGCTGACACACTTATTAACGTGTTGACAATCCAAACAAGCAACAGTGGTTAAAAATATAATACATAGAATAGAACTGCAGCAGAAGAGTGTTCATTCATAAAGCAAAGCAAGCGAAGTAGTTTCATCGATGCTAATAGATCTATATTAATAGAGGTGACAATCTTACAAGTGGATAGTTGGATGACTGATCACAGAAACACATCCAACTGTTCAAGTCAAGGTTTAGCAGTCTCCAAAAGGTGGGCGATCTCCAAAAGAGGTAGAGTTCCTCGGATCATCACAACACAAGCATACCAAGTCTTAGTGAGAAACTAAACACGATACATGGATCATATGTACATGCAGTAGCTGGGGTTGACAGTGGTGGGTCAAGAGACGATGCACAGTTGCATCACTGGCTCACTAAGCTGCTCCTATTGCCATTTAATCAATCAACCGGTCTACCATCGAGACAGACCTCACCACCGTGAAGTACTGGCATACTCAAGAGGAGGGCACCTCACCAGGAAGCCGAAACCTAGACATCAGCACAACCATGTTGGCCCTTGTACTGCTTGTACAATGAAAAGAACATTATGATTTTCCTAAGCAAGAGTTTCCAAGAATAGGAAAATAAATTTTACATCAATTTCCTCTCAGATTCTGAAGACCTCCCTAAATCAGAAGAAGAAATCAAGTAGATGTACCTAACACACACAGATACATGAAGATAGGATTGATAGATTGCGAATCAGTAGCTAACGTCTAACCATCTTGGAACACTGTCCCCCATGGTGTCCAGCCACCACCCTTCAGCAATTCATCAAATGGCAGCCGCTTTTTAAATGGTACTGTGTAACTAAAATCGGCAATCCTGCAAACAAAATTGCAAAGACAAAAAAAATCTTGGCAAATTTAGAGCCTTTTTTTAGAACGAAGACGCTGGGCGCGTCCGGCTTTAAATTGATAAAGCCCACAAACTAGGCAGTGTAACTGACAGGGTCTGAGATTACAAACGCGAGCACGGAGGCTCCGGCCAACTGGAATCGAAGTCTGGAGAGTTATCGGGCAAGCCAAAAGTAGCACAGAGCAAGCATAGGCGAATACAAGGCTCGAAGCCTGAGCTTAGAGCATGCAGGCTCGCTCGTGCGTCGTCCAAAAGGGCCACTTCAAGTCGCAGAAGAGGCGGGTGGCTCCCTAGCCATTAGGTAGACTTGGCGGAGACGTTCTTGTGCGTGTTGGAGTTTGTCAGTATCCTTGCGCCTCGCCAACGGACTCCACTGCTGCAGGAAAAGATTGCATTTGTAGATGATATTAGCAGGGTGTGATGGGAAGATTCCCTCGATCGCGAGTTTGTTCCGCGTGAGCCAGAGGGCCCAGGCCAGCGCGCCCACACAGCTCCACAGGACGCATTTGTTGCCCCCTTGGACCGAGTCCATAATGGCCCCGAGGACGGCGCTCGAGCTCGGGTTCCATGCTGAGTTGGCTGCGGTGCGAACCGCAGCCCACGCAAAGCGCGCTAACGGACATCGAAAGAACACATGGTTCGCGTCTTCCTAGACGTTGCATATTGCGCATAGGCCGGACGACGGGCCATTGCGTTTGGCAACATTAGTCGAGGTAGGCAATCTGTTGCGCAGCATTTGCCAAAAAAACACCTTAATTTTAAGTGGAAGACGCGCATTCCATAAGCCTTTCGGCACTAGAGGGGACTGACCCATGCAAAGCTTCCGGTACAACGACTTGACGGAAAAATTGACGGATGGGGTGAGAGACCACGTAACTGTGTCCTCGAGTGGGGAAAGCGCGACCGGCGCTATAAGATCTAGCAAAACCGTGAGGTGAGCTTGCTCGGTTCCCGTTAGTTCTTGTTTGAAGAAGATCGCAGGAGGGGAGGAGGCAAGTGCCGTAGCAACATGCTGCTCCGGATTGACCGCCAGGCTGTATAGGTCCTGAAAGTCTTGCCATAATGGCCTGGTTCCTACCCAATGATCTAACCAAAACCGGGCCGAACGCCCAT
Organism: Triticum urartu; assembly: GCF_056163025.1. Classification (NCBI taxonomy): domain Eukaryota; kingdom Viridiplantae; phylum Streptophyta; class Magnoliopsida; order Poales; family Poaceae; genus Triticum; species Triticum urartu. The sequence continues at coordinate 6,934,019 of NC_141877.1, forward strand.
TGCCGATACCGAACTTGTCCCCCATGGCGAAAGCCGGCTGGACCGCTTGCAGGTCATTCCAGAAGGGAGAGCCCCTCGCCACTCCTTCGAAAAAATTCCCGGAAGGAAAATACTTTGCCCGCAACAGGTCTACCCACAGACCCGTCGCCCCCTGCGAGAGTTTCCAAATCCACTTACACATCAGCGCGATGTTAAGGATTCTAGTATTTGTGATCCCTAGCCCTCCCTAGGTTTTGGGTCGGCACACCGCGTCCCACCTTACCATGTGGTATTTGCGTTTGGGTCCTGATCCTTCCCAAAAGAAACGGGACCTGGGTGTATCCATCTTGGAATGTACCCCTTCGGCCAGCAGGAACAATCCCATGGCGAATTGCGGTAGCGAGGAGAGGCTCGCATTCGTGAGCACCAGCCTCGCGGCAGAGGACATATACTTACCCCTCCACGGACAAACCCGTCCACCGACCTTAGTCCAAAGCGGAGCCCACCCCTCTATCGAGATGCGCTTAGCGTCTAACGGGAGGCCCAAATAGGTAAACGGAAGTTTGCCAAGTTTACAGTTCAGGAGATCTGCGATGCGGCTCCCGTCCTGCTCGTCCATGCTCATGGGCATCACTTCACACTTGTGAAAATTGATTTTAAGACCCGACATGAGCTCGAAGCTAATGAGCAAGGCTTTAACTGTTGCCACGCTATGGAGGTCCGGCTGAAAAAGCAATAGCGTATCGTCCGCATATTGCATATGTGATATCCCCCCTGGGATGAGGTGTCCCAACACCCCTTTGATGTGTCCGGCGTCCACCGCTTTCCGCAGCATTGCCGCCAGCGCATCGGCGACAAAGTTGAACAAGATTGGTGACATGGGGTCGCCTTGGCGTAAACCACGCTTGTTCCGGAAGAAGTTCCCTACTTCTCCGTTTACCGAGACCGCAGTTTGGCCCCCCGAGACCAATTGCATGACTCGGTGCACCCACGCCGACGAGAAACCTCGACTAACAAGGATTTGTCGGAGAAAATCCCAATTAACGCGGTCGTAGGCCTTTTCGAAATCTAATTTGAGAAGGATTGCAGGTTCGTGCGTGCGTTTGAGCTCGTGGAGGGTCTCCTGGAGGGCTAACGGTCCCTCCAAAATATTCCTCCCGCGGATGAATGCCGATTGCGCACGGCTAATAGTTCTATGGGCAATCGGCGTGAGGCGAGTAGCGCAGCCTTTGGCGCATATCTTGAAGGGTACGTTAATGAGCGCAATAGGTCTGTACTGGCGAATATGATCCGCACCGGGCACTTTCGGGATGAGCGACAGCACACCGAAATTGAGCTGCGCTACATCGACGAAACCGCGCATGAAGCCATTGCGCACCGCGAAAATGGGTTCACGCAGCAGCGGCCAGAAATGTTTGAACATAGACACCGGCCACCCATCCGGCGCAGGGGCCGTGTCGGATTTCATTCCCTGGAGTGCTTTGTCAATCTCCTCCGGGAGGAAAGCGAGCTCCAGCCCCTCGTTCTCGCTATCGAGCACCCGTTGGGAAGGGAGCCAAACATCCGCACGTAAACGTGCGCGTTGGGCCTCCTCCGTCCCCATCAGACCTATATAAAAGTCGTAGATGTGGCGGGAAATCTCCGATTGTTGCAGAAGGAGCCCCTGTTCCGTCTGCAACCTGAGTATCGAACATTTTCGGCGCCTGCCATTAGCATACGCGTGGAAATACTTCGTGTTCGCATCCCCCTTGAGCGTCCACTTGAGGCCACCCCTGCGCCTCCAGTATTCCTCCTCTGCGCGTAGCAGAGCTTCGACTTGCCCCTCAAGGGCATATCGCCGCGCCCATTCTAGTTCGGAGAAAGGGCGCGTGTTCGCTTGGCCGTCGAGAATAGCAATCTCCTCGATGAGCCTTGCCCTCAGGATTTTGTCATCACGGCCCTGGTTCGCGCCCCACCCCTTAAGGCTTGCACGCAAGCGGCCCCCTACCGCAGTCCAGAACTCCAAAGGGCCACGTTGCTGGCCCGCGAGCTAGACGCATTTCTGCCATCTCTCCCTAAAGATGGTGTAGAAGTTCGGTATCTTGAACCATGCAGTTTCAAAATAGAAACGCGGGCTGCGACCCACTCTGTCCTCCCCTGAAGACAAGATTAGCGGCACATGATCCGACCCAATCCTTGTTTCGGCAAGGAGTGAGCATAGAGGAAACAAAATTTCCCAGTCCGGAGACATGAAAGCACGATCGAGCACGGATCGGACTGGGGCTAGCTGCTTGTTAGTCCAAGTGTATCTAGCCCCGGATCTTGTCACTTCCCTAAGTGCCATGAAGACTTGTCACTTCCCTAAATTTAGAGCCTAATGACAGCAGTTTTTTTCTTCAGAAAAAAGAATAACAACAACAGAGACAAGGTAATACATGTGCGCATGAAGACTTGTCTTCGTAGCCTGATTTGGTCATGCGAGTATGACACTTGTGTGAGTTCCAAACTTCTTTCACTCCTCGACTCATCGTCATGAGTTGCAAACTTGTATTTGCACCAACGTTTACGAGTCGACGAGTCGATGAGTCGTTCGAAGGTTGAGACTCATAGACTAGTCGTGACTAGTCTAGACTACTGCTGGACTAGTCGACATGGTACTGTAGTTCACAACTTGCAGTAATCAATTACTAAAACCTAGTATTAATATGTAATATATACTATAGAAAGTGCATTGGAGCGTCAATTTGTCCTGCAGATTAGTCCAGTAAGCATATTTCCATGTTGGATCCTTGCTCCTAGCTGGCTTCTTGCAGGATCCTTCGGTGGATCATATTGCTCATTGGTCTGAGCTGCAGCTGCTGAATACAGTACTTGAGATATTTCCGGCATAGGCATTGCACTTTAGACCTAAGGATCTTGAAACTGAAGCAAACAAAACGAAATAAAGAAGAGGGCAGGGGGTAAAAATCGAATCAAAGAAGGGAAGAAGAGAAGGGGGAAATTACTTTGCTAGTATGCTTGCTTGCTTACTGCAACCTGAGGGACAAGCGGATCCAGTAGCCAGAAGGCAGCAGAGGGAGACCGTAAGGCAGATCTAGGAAGAGCAGAAGCAATGGAGGGAAAGGGCCAGAGCAGAGGAGTGCAGATCCATGAAGAGCATAAGCAATGGAGGGAAAGGGGCAGGGTGGCTGGCTCACTTATCCCCTCCCAATCCCTAAAAAATAAAAAAAATTGAGTCAAACGACTCAAGGTGCATGACTAGTCTAGACTAGTCTATGACTAGTCCTTCGACTCCTTGACTCGGCGAACTAGTCTACACGAGATTTCTAGTCGACATCCAGAATGCGACTCATAGACTAGTCTAGCGACTAGTCTCGACTAGTCCCTCGACTCGTAATCTGATGTACTTTATGAAATAGGTACATTATATACTACATGAGAGGTTGGCAAAATCATGTTTTGTTCATTTCCTATTTGAAACAAAAAATTGTAGTGATCCTCTGCCCCATGAAGTTTCCTCAAAATAAGGGGAGAGTATACATTAAATAGTTGTCAACTAAGGAATACACATAATACAAATGAGGAAGATATCAAGAAACAGTAACATCGCAAAATCTGGTAGGTTTTGCATTCATTTGTTCAAACTCATTGCGGACTCCTGCTGTAAATTTTAGAAGCCAATTGCAAGACTACAAACTGTATATTAACTCCTCTCTAAACAATGTTTTTTCTACAGTTTGATCGTTAGTTTTCTTCAGGAAACAATAGGGAACGATCTTGTTGGAAATATATTATGGTGAAATAAAACCATGTAAGCTATCTCCAGCTGGACCAAGCATCTGCTATGTCAGATGTCGTTAGACCATATAAACATAAAAGGTAAACTGAACCAACTAACCAATATTCTGCAGTAACTACTAAATTCATGATTTACAATCTAGTAATATTACTTCAGATCAGTAGTAAACTTACCTTCCTGATCAGTGTCACCTCCAGATCCACGACAATCACAGGTCCCATCCTCTTTATTCCCACGAGAATCACAGCTAGCCAGTCTTGTCAGAGTGACCTCCTTATAAGATCCAGCAGCACATCTCCCTCTGCATCTGTATATAAAACTCGAATCAATTAGCTGGAATTGGTGACTTAACAGATGATCTAGCTGAAGAAGAAGATGAATTCATCCATGTTTGCTGGTGAAGTGACGAGTCCATGGATGGAATCATTGGTGCCTTGGAGCAGGAGGCGTGCATGGTGAAGTCGTTGAAGCAGTCGACGACGCACTGCTGGATGTTGAGGGACAGTGTGTCCAGGGTGCTCACCATCAACAGCAGTAGGCCCGGCTTGGCGGCGCAGTAGATCTCCACCCGGGTGTCCTCCTCCTTGCACTCCACCTCAAACTTCAAGCACACTCAGTCGGTCACTGATCACCATTTTAAGCTACATCAGCAATGGCGCTCTGCTCCATTGGCGACTAATGTTTATGAATGTGCATATGGAGCACTGAGCAATGGTGTTCACAAATAAAACAACTGGAGAATGCTTTCCCTGAGATGTGCAATCTACTTCTGCAAGTTTTTGGATAGAAGCAGCAGCAGCAATATAAGGGCTCAGCTGAATCAGCTTCTATAACGAACAAACAGATCTCGATTGAAACCGTCGAATTTACCGGCACCGAGCAGAGCAGAGCTCGGTCGCTTGTTAGAAACTAAGACGAAATCGTGCGCGCGCACGAGCGCAGCTCGAATCGTAGACCAGAGGAGAAGGAGGCCCCCGGTCAGATCAAAACCGAATGGACGGCCCTTGCCGTTCGGCGGCGCATCAGCTCGCGAAGAGAGAGGAAGACGCAGGGGTACCTTCTTGCAGGTCAAGGGGGAGCGCGAGGTAATAGATGCAGTCGGTGCTCCGGGGCGGCGCAGCTCCTCCTCGTCGACCGGCGCGTGCCGCGTTCTGCCTCCAGTCTTCGCGGCGAGTGGGTCTGAGAGAGAGAGGGGGAGGGGGAGGAGGTGGCATGCGTGGGGAGGAGAAGTGGGTTGGAGCAGGGCGGCCGTATATCTTGTGATCTCTTCCTTCGTCCAGAAGAAAGAGGGAGGAAGTGCAGCGACGAAGCCAATCGTGTGCCTATCTCAGTTCCTCGCGCAACCATCCAAAATCCGACGTGGCATAGCCGAGAGTGTGCCCTTTGCGCGACTGTTATTGGGTTTTATGGCATCTGGGCTCCTGGTCGACAGTTGTTGCGGTGGCGGCAAAGAACCTGGTGGGCGGTGGCGTCTCTCTCACCGCGTGTCACGGCTGTTTTTTTTTTTTTTGAGGGAAGTGTCACGGCTGAACTCACTGGGCTCGTCTATTTTTTCTTGTCAGCTTCTCGTTAACGCAGTTAGGCCATATAGAGCTAGTTTGGTTGCATGCCTAGGCCTCATGCCTGGACCAGACCGTTGACTGGCCTAGGCCTGGGATTTTGGGCCAGTTTGGTTCGAAGCCTGGACAATGTGCTTGAAAAAATCAACTGCCTGGATAGTGCCTGGACCGATGGAAAATTTTGCCTGACCAGGCTAGCCTGTTGCGTGCGTGTTTGGATCGCGTCCTTGCGTCTCTCTCTGTGTAAGCCAGCCGGTCAACCAACCAGACCTGGGTTGGGCTGTTCGGACAACAACATGAAACGAATAGAATGGGCCGGCCGGACGACGACTGAGTTATCATCAAAATAGTTAGACAAAAAAATAGTTTATTTTTCTTCTCCAAACAATCGTCAAAGAGACCATCCACTCCTTCAAAAATAGAAAAGTCAAAGAAACCATCCAATGCGTTGCTGTTTTCCCTCGGCGAATTTTCCTTGTTCGCCTGCAGCCGGCATAATAGGTTTAGGCTATGGTTTGGTTTCGTTTCATTTAATCGGCTCCTTGATCAGCTGAGCTTCATGAGACTAGATTTTCTACTCCCGGGTGCACATACAACCGCATGAACAGCATATTTGAAAAGAAAATACAAAACAAAATGAAAAAATATGGAATTTTGGGACATCAAACTAGATCAAAAGTCTTAGCTTCGTGCAAAATTTCGTGACCAGATAAAGCCCTCGGCAAAAATAACAAAATCTGTGTTCAAAGTTTTGTTTGCTTTTGAGGTGTGATTTTTTTTAAAAAAAATCCCTGAGGGCTCCTCAAATGTTATTGGGTCACGAAATTTTGCAGAAAGCTAAAAGTTTTCATCTAGTTTGATGTCAAAAAAATTCAGATTTTTTCGATTTTGTTTTAATTTTTTTGCAAGTGTAATGTTCATATGGGTGCACCTACACCCGGGAGCAGCCACACATTTCCCATCATTGTAAGAACTCTGGATGCCAATCACATTTTATTACAAGGCCAGGTCATTTGTTTTTGCTGAAGCTGATTCACAAAATATATATGATGAGAGTAAATAATATACCACAAAATAAATCATAGTTTATTTTCTCCAAAATCATCAGATAGATAGATTCGCAAGCAATGCATTCGAGATCGATTTTCTTGCACACGCAAAAGAGCAGACACTCTTATATTGACCATGGGCGCTCAATTTGAATCATATTTCATTTGAGAGATTGATGGAATTAAACACTTGCTGGAGACAACATGTATAAACAAGTCAGTTGTAACTTCAACACCATTCATTCATGAGTTCAATATACATCCAGCATCCAACAGACCAAAGGCACAAACAAAAGTTAGCCAACAACAATAATATCACCACCGAAAATCAGTCGATCAATTAGCAATTCGGCAACAACAAACTAACAAAGCACACTACAATGAACGGAAGCTCCATGCTAACTTGTCGACCGACACATAGCATCTTTCATCTTGCTCAAGTCAACCATGTCCTCAAAAATCTTCACTAGCTATTAGCTAGGTCAATTCTCAATAGATCCACCATACTTGCAGCGCCTAGCTTGGTTGTTGCTTGTCTACTCAATAATCAAACCAGTCCGACAACTAGACTGACCACACACACGTCGGAGGCCATGGCTGGCGCCCAGCAACCACGAAGACAACCACCAAGCGGCTTTTCGGCCAAAAGTTTGCCACCGAGTTGTCCAGAAAAGCAGGGAGCGCATGAGGCGACTAATGACCTGCAGGAGCAGAGAGGACAACACATAAGCAGACCAGGAGTGATAATTGTCATCAAATTCAACACTAGTTGAATACCCACACTTGAGCAGCCCAACCTGGCAAAGAAAACAAAATCCACAAGTATGAAACAACAAAGCACAGGTTGAGAGCCAGGAAGCACTCTGCATGATCTATCTTGAGCCAGCCAAACAACACATCTCAATTCTCACATCAGCCAAGCATTGATCATTGCCAGAATGCGCTTATCTGCTTAAAAGATACTCTCTCCGTCCGAAAATACTTGTCATCAAAATGGATGAAAAGGGATGTATCTAGAACTAAAATGCATCTAGATGCATCTCTTTTTATCCATTTTGATGACAAGTATTTTCGAACGAAGGGAGTATTGTTCATCATACGGCATGCTAAACAGTAGATAGATCGCACTACATACAGTCTTGTTGGTCCCAATATCATCTACCCCTTCTCTCTCGCTTGCTGGATCAAGAAGGAGAGGACGCCGCCGAGCCGCACGTGTGCTAAACTCGGAGGTGCCATCCGTTCGGCATTTGATCGGGAGTCCGTGGATTGATCGTCATTGGGTCGCGAAGACGTTGACTACATCAACCGCGTTTCTTAACGCTTTCGCTTAGCGATTTACAAGGGTATGTATATCCAATCTCTCCTGTCGTAGATATTCATCTCCTAGATTGATGTTGATGAGCGTAGGAAATTTTTTGCTTCCCATACAACGTTCCCCAACATGCAGGTCCTCCTAACATACTCCATTTAATATATCTAGCCAGTGACGGAGACAATACCCGACGACCTGGGGCGGCTGCCCGAGCTCGCCGGCAAGCTACCATATAAACATAGCTATGACTTTATGTAGTTATTGGCTGAACTTAGCATGGTTTGGTGGGCCTAATAGTTCTTGAGCATTGCTTGGTGCTTCTTGCCCCAACTCCTAAGTTTTTCTGGTTTCGCCATTGTATCTAGCCAATAAAATAAAGTAGTTAATAGGAATAAATAATAGCACAGTTAGAAACTACACACTAGTAGAAAACAGGGCTTTGGTCCAGGCCGGGTCAGCCCATTAGTCCCGGTTCAGTCTAGAACCGGGACCAATATGGGCATTGGTCCCGGTTCATGAGCCCAGGGGGCCGGCCGAGCCACGTGGGCCATTGGTCCGGTTCATCTGGACCTTTTGGTCCCGGTTGGTGGGATGAACCGGGACCAATGGGCCTCGCTCCTGGCCCACCACCATTGGTCCCGGTTGGTGGCTTGAACCGGGACCAAAGGCTCCCCTTTAGTCCCGGCTCATGTCACCAACCGGGACCAATGAGGTGCCTATATATACCCCCTCGCGCAAGAGCAGAGCACATTGCTCTATTTTTTCTGGCCGAGGGGGAGAGGGCTTTGTGGTGCTCTAGCTCACCTCCTATGCACATGAGGTGTTCGATGGAATGCTCGAGCCACACTACTTAAGTTTTCTCCTCTCGAAGCTCGACCTCCAAGCTCCATTTTCCTCGAGATTTGTCTAGATTTAGCTGTCCGTCACGCCCCGTCCCCGTCTTCACCGCCGTCGATCACCCGCGCCGATCTCATCACCGACACCACCGTGGTGAGCCTCTTGTTCTTATCTTCTTTCTGAAAGGAAAAATATTCTTACTTGTATGTTTAGATAGATACTTCTATCATTTTCTTACATTTATTATTGCATCTTATATAGTGCGATGGTTTTGGTATCCGCCCCCGTCGGCCCTCGTCCTATCTATGATTCGGATGTGGTATGTATATTATCTTTATAACTATTGGTTCATTTATTGTTTATAAAAATTATGCCGACCAACGTGACATAGATTTTATTTATCTAGGATGTATGTGAATCGGAAATGCCAACCGACCCTATTGTCGAGAGGTTAAATTTAGTTGAAGAAGAAAACAATTTGTTGAAGGAAAAAATAAAAAAAAATGAGGAGGAGAAGATGATATTGGAGTTGCATGTTGCGGATGTCGTCGATGATCACAAGATCAAGATGGATGCAATGCGCTTGAAGATTAGAAAGATTAGAAAATATGCCATTCATACCGAGGCTTGGTATCATTATGCCGTTGGATCAATTGTTACCTTGGTTGCGATTATGATCGCATTTCTTTTCGCATTGAAATGTTTTACATAGTTTCAATCTATGGTTTAATTAATTAGATGCTCTGGAGAGCTATATGTTGTTAGATGAGAACTATGTATGCACTTTGGTTTTAATGTGATGATGAACTTCTATTAATTTGGACACTTAATTATATATAATGCACGCAGATGAACCGGCAATGGATGTACGGTGACAGACACACCCGCGAGTACATTGAGGGCGTGCATGAGTTTCTCGATGCGGCTGAGGCAAACAAGCAGAATGGTTTTATGTGTTGTCCATGCACTGAATGTGGGAATACGAGGTCTTACTCTAACCGAAAAATCCTTCACTCCCACCTGCTTTACAAGGGTTTCATGCCACACTATAATGTTTGGACGAGGCACGGAGAAATAGGGGTTATGATGGAAGACGGCGAAGAAGAAGACTACGATGACAACTATGTGCCCCCTGAATACGGTGATGCTGCAACGGGGGGAGCTGGTGAAGATTAAGAGGAACCAGACGATGTCCCCAATGATGCTGCAACGGGTGAAGCTGCTGAAGATCAAGAGGAACCAGACGATGTGCCCGATGATGATGATCTCCGCCGGGTCATTATTGATGCAAGGACGCAATGCATTAGTCAAAAGGAGAAGCTGAAGTTCAATCGCATGTTAGAGGATCACAAAAAAGGGTTATACCCCAATTGCGAAGATGGCAACACAAAGCTCGGTACCGTACTGGAATTGCTGCAGTGGAAGGCAGAGAATGCTGTGGCTGACAAAGGATTTGAGAAGCTACTAAAAATATTGAAGAAGAAGGTTCCAAAGGATAACGAATTGCCCGACAGTACATACGCAGCAAAGAAGGTCGTATGCCCTCTAGGATTGGAGGTGGATAAGATACATGCATGCCCTAATGACTGCATCCTCTACCGCGGTGCATACAAGGATCTGAACGCATGCCCGGTATGCGGTGCATTGCGGTATAAGATCAGACGAGATGACCCTGGTGATGTTGACGGCGAGCCCCCCAGGAAGAGGGTTTCTGCGAAGGTGATGTGGTATGCTCCTATAATACCACGGTTGAAACGTCTGTTCAAAAACGAAGAGCATGCCAAGTTGATGCGATGGCACAGTGAGAACCGAAAGAAAGATGGGAAGTTGAGAGCGCCCGATGACGGGTCGCAGTGGAGAAAAATCGAGAGAAAGTACTGGGATGAGTTTGCAAAGGACCGAAGGAATGTATGGTTTGCTTTAAGCGCGGATGGCATTAATCCTTTCGGGGAGCAGAGCAACAATCACAGCACCTGGCCCGTGACTCTATGTATGTATAACCTTCCTCCTTGGATGTGCATGAAGCGGAAGTTCATTATGATGCCAGTTCTCATCCAAGGCCCTAAGCAACCCGACAACGAAATTGATGTGTACCTAAGGCCATTAGTTGAAGAACTTTTATAGCTGTGGAATGAAAACGGTGTACGTACGTGGGATGAGCACAGATAGGAGGAATTTAACCTTAAGGCATTGCTGTTCGTGACCATCAACGATTGGCCCGCTCTCAGTAACCTTTCAGGACAGACAAGCAAAGGATACCACGCATGCACGCACTGTTTAGATGACACTGAAAGTATATACCTGGACAAATGCAGGAAGAATGTGTACCTGGGCCATCACCGATTTCTTCCGACCAACCATCAATATCGAAAGAAAGGCAAGCATTTCAAAGGCGAGGCAGATCACCGGAAGAAGCCCGCCATGCGCACCGGTGATCACGTGCTTGCTATGGTCAATGATTTACACTACGTAATCTTTGGAAAGGGTCCCGGTGGAGTGGCTGTTCCGAATGACGCTGAGGGACACGCACCCATGTGGAAGAAGAAATCTATATTTTGGGACCTACCCTACTGGAAAGACCTAGAGGTCCGCTCCTCAATCGACGTGATGCACGTGACGAGGAACCTTTGCGTGAACCTGCTAGGCTTCTTGGGCGTGTATGGGAAGACAAAAGATACACCTGAGGCACGGGAGGACCTGCAACGTTTGCATGAAAAAGACGGCATGCCTCCGAAGCAGTATAAAGGTCCTGCCAGCTACGCTCTTACGAAAGAAGAGAAAGAAATCTTTTTTGAATGCCTGCTCGGTATGAAGGTCACGACTGGCTTCTCATCGAATATAAAGGGAATAATAAATATGCCAGAGAAAAAGTTTCAGAACCTAAAGTCTCATGACTGCCACGTGATTATGACGCAACTGCTTCCGGTTGCATTGAGGGGGCTTCTACCGGAAAACGTCCGATTAGCCATTGTGAAGCTATGTGCATTCCTCAATGCAATCTCTCAGAAGGTGATCGATCCAGAAATCGTACCAAGGCTAAGGAGTGATGTGGCGCAATGTCTTGTCAGTTTCGAGCTGGTGTTCCCACCATCCTTCTTCAATATCATGACGCATGGCCTAGTTCATCTAGTCGACGAGATTGTCATCCTGGGGCCCGTATTTCTACACAATATGTTCCCCTTTGAGAGGTTCATGTGAGTCCTAAAGAAATATGTCCGTAATCGCGCTAGGCCAGAAGGAAGCATCTCCATGGGCCATCAAACAGAGGATGTTATCGGGTTTTGTGTTGACTTCATTCCTGGCCTTAACAAGATAGGTCTCCCTAAATCGCGGTATGAGGGGAGACTGACTGGAAAAGGCACTCTTGGAAGAGACTCAATAATATGCAGGGACGGATATTCTTGGTCTCAAGCACACTACACAGTTCTACAGAACTCTACCTTGGTGACCCCGTATGTCGATGAACACAAGAACAGTCTGCGCTCCAAACACCCGGAGCAGTGCGACGACTGGATTACATGTGAACACATCAGGACTTTCAGCAGTTGGTTGGAAACACGTCTCAGAGGTGACAACACTGTTTGTGATGAGTTGTACTTGTTATCCAGGGGACCATCTTTGACTGTATTGACTTACAAAGGATACGAGATAAATGGGAATACATTTTACACGATCGCCCAAGATCAAAAGAGCACCAACCAAAACAGCGGTGTCTGCTTTGATGCAGCAACCGAGAGCGGAAAGGATACATATTATGGTTACATAGTGGACATATGGGAACTTGACTACGGACCTAATTTTAAGGTCCCTTTGTTTAAGTGCAATGGGTCGATCTGTTAGGCGGCGGGGTACAGGTAGACCCACAGTACGGAATGACAATAGTGGATCTGAAAAATCTTGCGTACACTGACGAACCGTTCGTCCTAGCCAATGATGTGGCACAGGTTATCTATGTGAAGGACATGTCTACCAAACCAAGAAAAAGAAAAGATAAGGAAGCAAATACATCATACGATGAGCCAAAGCGCCACATAGTTCTTTCAGGAAAAAGGGACATCCTGAGAGTGGACGGCAAGACAGACATGTCTGAAGATTATGAAAAGTTTCATAAAATTCCTCCCTTCAATGTCAAGGCTGACCCAAGCATCCTGATAAACAATGAAGATTGTCCATGGTTACGGTGCAATAAGCAAATGATACAAGCGAAGAAAAAGTGAAGACTTTCTCCTGCAACTATTATGATGATACCATGCCAAATTTGTAACAGACGAGTATGCTATGCCAACTTTTTCAGAGTTCATTTGAAAACTATGAATTTAGGTCGAATTTTCTCTATAGGTGCATCTATGTTCAAATTTTAACTATTCAAATTTGAAAACTAATGGCACTAACAGAAAGTTTATATTTTTTCTAAAACTAATGGCACTAACAGAAAGTTTATAATTTTGCTGACCTAAAAGCAAAAAGAACTAAAAAAAATAAAGCAAAAAACAAAAGAAAATAAATAATACAGAAAACAAAACAAAAAAATTGGAAAAAAATAAAAATAGCAACAATAAGCATTTTGTTGTAAGTAGAAACAAAATAAAATAAATAAAGCAACAAAGAAAACTAAAAAACTAAAAAAGTGTTTTAAAATTTGAAAACTAATGGCACTAACAGAAAGTTTATAATTTTTCTAAAACTAAAAGCAAAAAGAATTAAAAAATAAAGAAAAAAACAAAAGGAAATAAATAATGCAGAAAACAAAACAAAAAACTGGAAAAAAATAGGGCTCACCCCTATAATATTTGTTATGACTAACTAAAATTACCAAATTGAGTATAAAGATAAAACACAGTAATATTAAATAGCAGGAAAAAGATTGACTCAAAAATCAATTTTTACAGTAAAGTTATTCATAAACTAGTGATTCACACAAATTTTAAAAAAATCAAATTTAAACTATTCAAATTTTAAAACTAATGGCACTAACAGAAAGTTTATAATTTTTGTGACCTAAAATAAAAAAGAAATCACTACAAAACTATAAGTATTTAGTTCTAAGTAGAAACAAAAAAAATAAAAAAAGTGCCACCTACTGGGCCCCCACGGCCTGAATACGACTAGAAACCCTACCATGGGCCAGGATTCAGGCCCGCGGGAGGCCCAGTAGGCCCACAGGCACAGATTGCAGTGTTAGGCCCGAAAGCCTGCTTTAGAGAGGAGCTCGAGAGGGAAGGCGCACCGCACCTTATAAACAGGTGTGCCTCCCTCTCAACTAGCGAGGTGGGACTAAATATTTGGGTTCGGGGCAGCACAGGCCTTTGGTCCCGGTTGGTGGCACCAACCGGGACTAAAGGGGGGCATTAGTCCCGGTTGGTGCTACGACCCGGGACTAATGCCCCCCTTTAGTCCCGGTTGGTGCCACCAACCGGGACCAAAGGCCGCCGCTTTCCGCCCTTTGGGCTGCTGAAAAGAGGCCTTTGGTCCCGGTTGGTGGCACCAACCGGGACTAAAGGGGGGCATTAGTCCCGGTTTGTGCCACGAACCGGGACTAACGCTCTTGCTATATATACAGCACTTTGCAATTTTCGCCAAAATCCATCTGTTTCTTCTCGCCCCGACGCCTTCTGCTCCTCGTCGCCGTCGCTGCCGAGCCCTGCCCCGACGCCGTCAGGCTGGTCCACCTCGCCGTCGCCGCCGCCGAGCCACTGCCCCGACACCGTCGCCGCGCCCGCGCCCCTGCCGGCCCCGACACCATCGCCGCGCGCGCCGCCCCTGCCCCGACCCCGTCGTCGTCGCCACGCGCGCCACCCGTTCCCCGACCCCGTCGTCGTCGCCGCGCACGCGGCCCCTTCCCCGACCCTATCGCCGCGCGCGCCGCCCCTTCCCCAACCCCGTCGCCGTCGCCCCGACCGCACGCCGCCACCTTCGGTCCGGCCGCCGGCGCCCTTTCCTATTATTTTTTTCATTATTATAAAAATGTGCATATATGTATATGTTCTCTGTGTATATATGTTCATATATGCAAAAGTTAGATTTTAGAAAAACTTTACATATGCAAAAATTTATACATATATGCAAGTATATATGTATTTTATATATGCAAAAATTTATATATCTAGCTAGGAAGAATGAAGAAAGGAAGAAGAAGAAAAACTTATATATGAGAAATGTATGTATGTATATATGAGAAATGTATGTATGTATGTATAGATGTATGTATGTGGATACATGAGGGGGGTCGATATACCCCCTCTCCGATAGCATTTTTGTGCATTTTAGGTTAGTGTATATATATGTTAATGTATATATGCAAAAGATAGATTTTTAGAAAAAATACTATTTTTTCTGTTGATGATATGATGATGTTTTTTTTTTCATATATGTATTAATTTTTTTAAGTTGTTAGTAGATATCGATTTTAGGTTAGTGCATTTTATCACTGATTTTAGGTTAGTTGATCGATTTAGTGCATTTTATGTTTGTTGCATTTTAGGTTAGTGCATTTTATGTTAGTGGAGAGGAAAAAGTAAAATAAGGAAAAGGAAAATAAGTAGAGAAAGAAGGAGAAGAAGAAGGAGAAGACGAGGAGAGGAAGAAGAGGAAGAAGAAGAAAAAAAGAGGAGAAGAAGAAGGAATAGAGGAGCTTCTGAATTTTTTTGTCCATATAGAAGGTGTTTGATGAAATGCTAGATGTTTTTTTCATATGATGTTTTTTTCATATATGTATTCATTTTTTTATTTAGGTTGTTAATTAGTAGATATCGATTTTAGGTTAGTGTAGAGGAAAAAGTAAAATAAGGAAAAGGAAGAAAAGAGGAAGAAGGAACAAGGAAGAAGAAGAAGAAGAAGAAGAAAAGGAAGGAGTGGAAAAAGGAAAATAAGAAGAGGAAGACTTCTTTTTTCTTCATGGATATATGCTAAAGAAAACGAGAGGGGTGATAGATGATGATGAGGGGTCGAGAGTGGGACGAGAGGTCGAGAGGTGTCGAGGGGAGAAAAAAAATGTTATCAGGGACGAGGGTCGTCGAGGGGTCGAGAGAGGGACGAGGGGTCGAGAGAACTAAATAAGAAGAAGAGAGGAGAGGAAGAAGAGGAGAAATAAATAAGAAGAAGAAAAAAGAAGAGGAGAAGAAGAAAGGAATAGTGGAGAAGAAGAGAAAATAGAATATATTCTATTTTTTCTTCTTCTCCACTATTCCTTTCTTCTTCTCCTCTTTTTTTTCTTCTTTTTTTTCTTCGATCTTCTCCTCTAGGATTTCAGGGTCGAGGGTTCGAGGGGTCAAGGGTCGAGGGTTTCAGGGTCGAGGGTTCGAGGGTTCTATAGGGTCGAGGGTCGAGGGTTCCAGGGTCGTCTAGGGGTCGAGGGTTCCAGGGTCGTCGAGGGTTTGAGGGGTCGAGGATCGCCGAGGGGTCGAGAGAGGTTTCCTAGTGTCAAAGTATTGAAGAAATCCATGCCTTCATCATTAGCCGGAAGTAACCAGGGCATGTTGGTATGAAGTTTTGGAAAGTTGTTCTGGAATGGAGTCCCGGATAGGATAATCCGCCTTTTGGTACGAATTCAGCAAAGGCCTTCCAAATAGCGATATTAGGAAGGCTCTTGCTGAACTTTGTACCAAAAAGCAAATTATCCTATCTGGGACTCTGTTCCAGAACAACTTTGAAGAGCTTCGTACCATCATGCACATGTTACTTTCGCCTAATGATGAAGACATGGTTTTGTTGAATCCTTTGACACTACGCAACCTCCCGACCCCTCGGCGATGCTCTCAAACATGAGAGGAAGAAGAGGATAAAAAAAGAAGAGCAAGAAGAAAAAAAGAGGAGGAGAAAGAATAGAGGAGTTCTTCTCCTCTATTCTTTCTTCTCCTCTTTTTTTTCTTCTTCTTCCTCTTTTTTTTATCGGGAACGAGGGTCGTCAAGGGACATAGATGTAGTGTCATCGTTGTCGATATATACCCCCTCCCGATAGCTTACTATGATTAGGTAGCTAGTTCTACGTTTGGCACTAATATATCCATCTGTCATGTTTGAATAATAATTGCCATGTTGTAAATATTTGTAGAAACTATGGACACCGCCCTAGACGAAGCAAAAGAAGCGTTGTTGAGGGACATAATCGCAGAAGGAAGTGATGCCGTCTCGTTGTTTCTCAACGACACCGATGGTCTGGAAGGAGAGGGTGAACAATCTGGCTACGGTGACCTAATGCCGGTGCAAGAAGAAGAACATGAGGACGGCTCCGGTGACCCAATGCCGGTGCAAGAAGGAGACCATGATGACGGCTCCGGTGACCGAACCGAGTCCGACCAGGTATATACACTACAAGAAATATGTCAACTTGTGACCACCACTATTGGTCACTGAATGGTCACAAATTTCCATTTGTGACCTTTTTGTGACCAAAAACATAAGGTCAAAAGCTGGCCGTCGTAAACTGACTATAGCGACCTTTCTTCTGGAATGGTCGTAGACGTTTATGACCAAAATACGTCTACTGTGGCGTTTTGGTCACTAGCAACCTCCCTAGGCCACGTAGGCATCCAGCTTGGCAATCTGACGTGGCACAAGATTCAGCCCGGTCCAATTCGGTTTTATACATGGGCCTAGCCCAACAATTCGGCCTTTTTAATGTATTTTTTTCTTGTTAATTTTGACTAGCTACATGGGCTTGGGCCATTAATTCGGCCTTTTTTCTAAGATGCAGCCTTTTACAGTCTACTGGTTTTTTATTTTTGTCCTTTTTTTGCCACTGGTCCCACCAATCAGATTGGTCCCACTTGTCATGCTTATCACAAAATTGATCCCACACATCAAAAATTTCAAAATCTGTCAAACAACCATTATAACTTGTCAGGTTTCCATTTCACGGGTATTCAAAGCACATACACAATCATTGTTTCGAACAGACCAAAGAGCAAAAAGCACATACAAGTTGGTCCAAAACAATACTGCATTAATCTATTACAATCGTTACAGTATATTACAACCCAGATATGCCTATAACTACAACACATAATATGCTACTCTTTGCTGATATGCTTCACAGCTTCAGACATGGATTCACACTTCACCTGTGCAAAAAATTGTACAAGTTACATTCCAGTAAACAAACTGTACAAGTTGACGATTCCCTGCTGCATATACATATCACTTGTGTCATGTTTGGGGGTTCAGAATGTACACAGCATGTTTATGGTAGATGAACTGCAGCTGCTAGGGATAGTAAAGCAAAGATGTACTGCCACTAATCAGCAAAGACATAACATTTTCTCAGAGTTAATGATTTTAGAAGAGAAGAATCAGAAAACTGGAGCCAATATATTATGAAGAGGCCATTCAATAAAAAGGACAAGTTCTTCAGAATGATAACACAAATTCAGCTAGTACAATGCTTTTAGAAGTTACAAAAAATAACGATTACTACATGGCAGATGATCATGAAGAGTATAAACACATCTTAAATCTTACTTGTAAAAACAGAATACATTAGTGCAGGGGAGTTCAGGCAGAAAACATACTACCATAGTGTGCCCCTGGTTAGCCCGAATCAGCAGCTCGCCATACTCCTCCAACAGACTGAACCTCTACTTGTTGTCTCGCCTGACCGCCTACATGCGAGAAGGCAAAAAAACATTTACTTAAAGCATCTTACAATTCACAACAAGTTCGAGACTGACCCAATTAATTTTACAGCATATAGAGATTTCACAATCAACGGTCATGGTGCTAGGCTGCTAGCTATCAAGATGAAAACAACATGTAGCAGATACATTGTACAAACAGGAATTCGGCTGAAATCCTAGGTCACAAACCCGCAACATCGCATTAACACTGCGTGTGCAATGATTTGGCTAACAAGTGCAAACAACACGAAACACATACTGTAGCACAACTAAGAACAACACAGGCCATAGAAATAATATAACCAGTCAAGGGTTGCTCTAAGCAAGCATAGTTGCACATGCAAATTCAACTGTCTAGTTAAATGCTCTACAGGTCTTCTAAATTGCTCGACAGATAAAAACAGCGCAAAATACTTCATGAAAGCACGAAATCATTACATTGTACTGGTACTGCAACAGAAACAGGAACAAATCGAGCATCGGCTCCAACGCAGATTGGGAATACAGCAATATAGTATCAAAAATAAACTACTAGAATACATAGAAATTCCATGCAAATGAGTAATTCCATAATACAGTTTCTTTTTTTTGAAGAGTTGCATATCACAATAAAAACAGATACAATGTTTAATGGGATAATTAGATTTATGCCCCTAGTTGTGTCCCACTCGTCTGTTTTACCCCTAATTCCCAAAAGTCACTGGTTCTGTCCAAGTCACTTTGCTCCTATTATGCTTTTGCCCTTTGACCGTTTGACCATCAGTTTGAAAACTTCATAACTAATTCATACCAAATCAGAAAAATGCAAATAAGATACCAAAATGTTCAGAAAAACATCACCTATATGTTAGTGTCATTTTCATTCATGAAAAAAGTGTTGGAAAGTGCCCATCCGAGTTTTAGCTCTTATGCTACCACCATGAATAGTAAAATCTAAAAAAGTTCAAAAAGAATAAAAAAATTTGGTGGCAAAGAATGACAAATGTTTTAAGTGCCTGCCAAATTTCATCACAGAATAACATTCATGGGTGCCGCGGCAAAAAAAAACAATCAACACTCCAAAATAGATTACTTTTTTGCCACGACTTCCACGAATGTCTTTCCCTAATGAAACTTGGCAAGCACTTAGAACATTTGTTGTTCTTCGCCACCATATTTTTTTGAATTTTTTTGAATTTTTTTAGAGTTCACTATTCATGGTGCTATCAAAAGAGCTAAAACTCGGATGTGCACTTTCTAACACTTTTTTCATGAATGCAAATGACACTGACATATAGGTGTGTTTTTCTGAACATTTTGGTATCTTATTTGCATTTTTCTGATTCAGTATGAATTAGTTATGGAGTTTTCAAACTGACGGTCAAACGGTCAAAGGGCAAAAGCATAAGAGGAGCAAAGTGACTTGGGCAGAACCGGTGACTTTTGGGAATTATGGGTAAAACAGACGAGTGGGACACAACTAGGGGCATAAATCTAATTATCCCATGTTTAATTGCCTGAGGCCAGAACAGTATAGTAAAGAACACAGAACATACAAGGCATGCATACATTATTAATTGAAAGAGAGGATCTATCAATAAGGATGAGTTAACCCATGCATTCCTTACATATGAGAGCATTAGAATACAGTTAAAAAATGCACTTTCACCGTCAAATCTGAAGTAATACAACCAATCATAGTTAAAATGGCGGGGATGTAACTCATATCTACACGCAGGTCACATACTAGCATAGATCTTAAAAGAGCTGAGTTAAGGAAAAATTAATGACTGAAACAATTCTAACAGCAAGCTGGTTAAGCGGTGCAGCCTTCCAGGTACCATTGCATACCCAACTTATAATATTGCCATCAAACTTCCACATAAATGACAAGTCAAACATGCTGATGGACAACAGAATTTAGCTCATACAATGCAAAACTATTGTACACAAAACCACAGTTTGGATCTATCTAGCAAACCGTTTTAAGAACAAATCACATAAAGACATGGACAGTAAAGGCAATCATTTTAGAAGGCTTGGACTGCATATACAAGTTTATAATGGAACTAACAGAGTTTAGCTTATGTAGTTCAAGAATTATACTCCCTCCGTCCGAAAATAAGTGACTCAACTTTGTACTAACTTTGTACTAAAGCTAGTACAAAGTTGAGTCACTTATTTTGGGACGGAGGGAGTACTTGACATTGGAACGCTAGCACGTGGAAATTGGAGGAACTGAAACTGCATCCACCGGGCAGAACCAGCTGTGCATGGCTGTTGCAGAGGAAAAAGACTGCCTCAGTCAACCTATTATTTTGCTTGGGATGAGGATGATCTACAAAAATGAGTAAGATATTATTGGCATCAGCTGAACTAGCAGTAGTGCATCTAACTGAGATACGGATAAAGACAGGTAAAAGCTGAGACAAAGTAGCTACTGGCCTGCTACATCAAGGAATCCCTCTCTATCTCTCTGCTTGCATGTTTTCAAGCACACGAGGGAAAACTAACAAGCTACCAGTACAAACCTAATAAATAACAAACAGAGGAGGCTCCACGTCCAAGGCCACCAGATGATTAGCATCTCCACCAGACGATTTACAATCACAAGTCCAAGGCCACCAGATGATTAGCAGTGGCTCGACTAATCAACTATTCACTACTGGAGTAATGATTACCAAGTTATCCGTCACATCTTGCTGTTGGCAACATCACACAAGAACCAGAGTGTCGTTGTCCACCTCGCCCTTGAGGTCAAGCAGCTCGAAGACGAGGCTCCACGTCGCGTGCACAGCTACAAATTAACGCATGCATATGGATCAGTACAGGAACGCCCCAACCAAAAGCGGAATGGGAGGATCAGAGAAAGCAAGAGCAGGTGGAGGATGTGTGCAGGGAGGGGGAATGTCAGTACCTGGAACCGGACGAAGAAGGTGGAAGACGGCTGCGTGAGAATCCTCTTGGTGCCGCCGCCCCCTCCTAGTGAGTGCAGATCCGGGGCCTCACTTGGTCACGACCAGATGTGACCCTTGTCGAGGACGTGGCCAACAGCCACGAGGACGAGCAAGATGCAGCTCGTCGTGGATCTGGGAGGGCCGCTGCGTCACCTGCTCGATCCGGGAGCGCTGGTGGTGCGTGCACCTGCGTGAGGAGGGAAGACACAGCACGTAAGGTAGAGTAAGGGAAGTCGAGGGGAGAACAGCAAATCGACATATTGCCTTACCTATACGAGCAGCAGAAGCACGCGCGGATGGCGTCGTCGACCGAGCGGAAGCAGACGTGGGGATGCAGCCAACTCGCCATGGAGATGGAGCACCAGGTCCAACCCATGGGCGGATCTGGAAGCCGATGCCATGGAGGAGATGAGCTCCAGGTCCAGCCCCTGGGCGGATCTGGGAATGATCGAGGAGAGGTCGACGGCGGGGTGGTGCGGCCGCCATGGGCGAGGATGACGGCGGGGTGGTGGCGGCCGCCGTGGGCGAGATCGACGGCGGGGTGGGGGCGGCGGTTGTGGACAAGCACGGTGGATCCGGGCGGGGCTGGGGACGGGACCGGGGGAGGATGGGATCTACACGAGGCCATCGCCGGGGTTTGTGGCGTGGTGGAGGCGGCCGTGAGGAGGGAAGGAGGAGAAGGCGAGGGAGGGAGGGCGCCGCCGCCGGCGACGGGAAGCTAGGGTTAGAGAGGGGTGGCGGCGTCGATCTGGATCGGATCGAGATCTGAGGGAGGGAGAGGGCGGCGGCTATGGGTGCGTAGGGGGCGAGAGGACGAGTGGTGCAGGTTGTGTTAGGGCTAGTTAGGTGAGACGGTGGGGGGTCAAGTCTGCAGTTAGATCAGGGACGATCGGACGGTTCAGATCGCCTACGGTAGGGTGATCCGGGAGAGACGTCCTGATTGGTTGAAGACTATGGCTGTAATTTAAAATATAGTCTTTAAGTGCTAAAAACAAAGGGGTTTATGAAGCAACTACCAATAATATTTTTCAAAATGGAACCACTAAAATTTTCACTCAAGTTACACCACATTTTATGGATGATGATAACCAACTTGTATGCATTTCCAATCGTTCTAGCCTTTTTTGGCCATTTAAGTTTTGTAAGATTCCATCCGCAGCTACGAACGGTTATGTCCATGGTTTTAATCGCGTTTTGAAATTGGCATAAAGAATTAAAGAAATCAAAAAAATGGAAAGCCTTTGCATTGTGTGATCTAGTGTCTAGGAAAAAACAAACTTCTAACACGATAATTACTTTTAAAAAGTCTACTTAAATAGTCAATCTTATGGTCACATTCTTGGCATAGTCTACTCAAATAACCTCATATCGTGCACAAGGGTGCATCCTGGAATGGCAAACAATTTTTCCTAAGGAATCTTTTATTTTCTTTGGACGAAGAATCAGTTTTCCATTTTTTCGATTGCCCAAAATGAGTTTTTTTGTGAAGGGCCTACCATATATTTGTTGCAAAATTGTACCTAATCAATTTTATAAAATACTAGGCCATATATAATGCACAATTGACCAAATGGTCGGGTGTAAAAAGTTTTGATCCACCTCTCGTGAAAAAGACAAATTCCCGCTGATTCAGTAGGAAGCGGGTCAAATTTGAACTGTAGCTACCTCGTAGTTTGCTATTTATTTTTTCCAAAAATCATTTCTAGGTACATAAGTATCTATTTAATGAGAGAAATACCAAAAGATTCCAAGATTCAACCACTACCTAGGAACGGTCAAGCCCGCCGTTTTGACCGCATTTTGAAACGGGCATAAAAAATTCAAAAAAAAATCAAAAAATTGGGAAAACTTCGCATTGTGTCATTATATGTGACCAAGTTTCCAGGAAAAATAATAAACTTGTAATACGATGTTGCCTAAGGAAGTTTTCATTTATTTTGGACGAAAAAATCATTTTCCATTTTCAGAGTGCCCAAAATGAGTTTTTTTGTGAAGGACCTACCAAATAATTGTTGCAACTTTGGACCAAATGAATTTTATAAAATACTAGGCCATATTTAATGCACAATTGACCAAATAGTTGGGTGTCACAAGCTTTGATCCACCTCTGGTGAAAAAGACAAATTTCTGCCGATTCAGTTGGAAGCGGGTCAAATTTGAACTGCAGTTGCCTCATAGTTTGCTATTTATTTTTTCCAAAAATCATTTCTAGGTACATAAGTATCTATTTAATCAGAGAAACACCAAAAAATTCCAAGATTCAACCACTAGCTAGGAACGGTCATTCCCGCTGTTTTGACCGCATTTTGAAACGGGCATAAAAAGTTCAAAAAAATCAAAAAATTGGGAAACCTTCGCATTGTGTCATTATATGTGGCCAAGTTCCTAGGAAAAATAACAAACTTGTAATACGGCAATTATTTTAAAAAAGTGTTCTCAGAAACGAGCTATCACGTGTGGAGATCAATGACTTTCAAGCCAAATGATCAATCTTATGGCCACATTCATGGCATAGTTTGTTCAAATGATCTCATATTGTGCACAATGGTGCATATTGGAATGGCAAACAATGTTTTCTAAGGAAGTTTTCATTTTCTTTGGACGAAAAAACCATTTTCCATTTTTCGAGTGCCCGAAAGGAGGTTTTTTTGTGAAGGACCTCCAAAATAATTGTTGCAAAATTGAACCAAGTCAATTTTGTAAAATACTAGGACATATTTAATGCACAATTGACCAAATGGTTGGGTGTCAGAAGTTTTGATCCACCTCTCGTGAAAAAGACAAATTTCCGCCGATTCAGTTGGAAGCGGGTCAAATTTGAACTGCAGCTGCCTCATAGTTTGCTATTTATTTTTTCCAAAAATCATTTCTAGGTACATAAGTATCTATTTAATCAGAGAAACACCAACAAAATTCCAAGATTCAACCACTAGCTAGGAACGGTCATTCCCGCCGTTTTGACCGCATTTTGAAACGGGCATAAAAAATTCAAAAAAATCAAAAAATTGGGAAACCTTCGCATTGTTTCATCATATGTGGCCAAGTTCCTAGGAAAATAACAAACTTGTAATATGGCAATTATTTTTAAAAAGTGTTCTCAGAAACGAGCTATCATGTGTGGAGATCAATGGCTTTCAAGCCAAATGATCAATCTTATGGCCACATTCATGGCATAGTTTGTTCAAATGATCTCATATTGTGCACAAGGGTGCATATTGGAATGGCAAATAATGTTGCCTAAGGAAGTTTTCATTTTCGTTGGACGAAAAAACCATTTTCCATTTTTCGAGTGCCTGAAAGGAGGTTTTTTTGTGAAGGAACTACCAAATAATTGTTGCAAAATTGGACCAAATCATTTTTATAAAATACTAGGCCATATTTAATGCACAATTGACAAAATGGTTGGGTGTAAAAAATTTTGATCCACCTCTCGTGAAAAAGACAAATTTCCGCCGATTCAGTTGGAAGCGGGTCAAATTTGAACTGCAGCTTCCTCATAGTCTGCTATTTATTTTTTCCAAAAATCATTTCTAGTTACATAAGGACCTATTTAATCATAAATACATGGTTTGGTGGCGATACGTCGAGGTTTGGGCGGTGGCCGAGGGCCCCAACTCTAGAGCGCGTAAACTCGCATGCCCGTCGCGTGGTCACCGCGTGACCGTAATGTTGCCATGTGTTCTGGGCGGCTTAGGCATGTCTAGTGGGTTGGGCACTCCCCAGGTTGGTGCTAGGAAGAAAATTACAACATAAGATTCTCACGAGAAGACCGATCGATGCTCAAATATGAATTAGCAGCCAAGTGTTTGATTAGCGGTACGGGAAATGCACATGGCCAATGTGCGTGAGTTTTGGCTGAGGATGATCATATACTAAGGATAATTTCTTCACAAATTTTTAGCTCAAAAGGAGGATCCTAGGTGGTACTTGCTTTGCAAAGTACCACGCTGGACAAAAATATGAATGTTGAAGATGGGCTCAAAATAATGAATGGATTGAGGTGAAATTTTGTGGAGGATGGTTATTTGGGCATAGAAAAGCATTGTAGAAAATTGATACCATTTGGACATGCCAAAGTAGTACTTCCTTCACAATGCTCTTCTATGGACAGAAACTTGGGAAAACTAGTGAGAGAGATTGGATGAATGAAATGAGCTCAAAATTGGTGTAGGTAAGTTACTTAGGTATGGTCATGCGCTGGTCAATTTTCAGATCATTTGGGTAAGCCTAGCTAGTACTTACTTCACAAAGCTTCTCTCGAGGTAAAAACTTTGGAAATTTCCCGAGAAAGATTTACTTGGAAAATTGAGCTGAATATTATCATGTGGCAATGATTTGGGTATGGAAGAGTGCCCGAAAATTTTGAGGGTAATAGGAGGGGTCTATATAACACTTGCTTTGCAACGTGCCAATTTGGCCATAAAATATAAATTGAACCTGGGCTTACATAGATGATTTGAGTGAGCTGCAATTTGGAGGAGGGTGATAATTTGGTCATATTAAGAAACTGTATAAATTTCATGTCATTTAGAGATATAAAAAAGGTACTTCCTTCACAATGCTTCTAGGTGGACAAAAACTTTGGAAATTTGCCGAGGAAGATTTGCTAGGCAAATGGAGCTGAATTTTGTCATGCGGTAATGATTTGGATAGGAAAGAGTTCCCAAAAATTCCTAGGGCAATCAAGAATATATAAATAGCACTTCCTTCATAAAGTGTTGTTGTGAACATAATAGGAAAATAAATATTGTTGAATTAGTTTTGAACTAGGCAAGGAAGGATTTTTATATATTTGATGAAGATATGACCCAAAGAATTTATGAGATTTTTTTGGGAATTTTGGGAATGATAGAAATATAGGTTGCTTCACAACCTAGGGCAAAAACTACCACATGGACATGACACATAGGCAAAACTGATGAGATGGCGCCTAGTCATCACAACCCACCACAATCTAAAAGGCTATGACCATCTATATTGGTCATTAACAACTAGAAATAAGGCATCGGACTAGCACTGTTTGCTTTGTGACCATTTCGTGTAAGGAAATTACGACCTTTCTGACCAAAATGGTCGCAATGGTTTAGGGTTTGAAGCACCCTGAACAGCTTTTGACCAATTGGTCTAAAATGGTCATAAATTTATGACCAATTCTTCTAGGGTCACTGACAGAAGGTCATAAGTTGACATATTTCTTGTAGTGATATATTAGTTAAGCCTGTGCTGACTAGCTGATTGATGCATTCATTGTTTTGGTATGTACACATATTAATTAAGTCTTTGTTCTTTTTTCTAGCCCTCCGGATCGAGCACAACTTCCGTAAAGAGACGAGGCCCGAAGAAAAAGTTGAGCTCGGATGGAAAGTTTGAGATCATAGCAATCGCGCACGACGGCCAACCGATTGAACCCCTCCGGACAAAGAGCGCATTTGTTGCTCAGTGCGGAGTTCTGGTTAGGGACAAGATCCCGATAAGCATCCAGCAATGGTTTAAGCCGGCTAGAGAAGACCCTGAGGTGTCTTATGTCAATGATATGCAGAAAAATGATCTTTGGACTGAGCTGAAGTCAAATTTCACCCTACCGCCAGAGGATAATCCAGAGAACCCAATTAAAGAGAAATTAATCAAGTCTTTTGCTCTTAAGAGGATGGCAGAACTATTCAGGAGGTGGAAGAAAGAGCTGAATAAGTTTGTCGAAAATAATGAGACACCAGAATTCAAGGGCAGATATGAGAAGATCAGAGATCACTGGCCCGCATTTGTGGCCCACAAGACATCGGAAAAGAGTAAGAAGATGTCGGCGACAAACAAGCAAAATGCTGCGAAGAAGATGCTTCACCATCGCACGGGGTCAGGTGGCTACCTCGTAGCCCGGCCTAAGTGGGCCAAGACTGAGAATGATCTGGTTCATAAAGGGATCGAACCAGAGACAATTAGCTGGCCAGACCGTTGCCGGACTTGGTTCTTCGGGGCTGGCGGAACCTTGGACCCTGTAACAGGGAAGTGCATTTGGACGAACGATCAAATGGACATACCATTCAGGAAGCTTAAGCAGTATATCGAAGCAGCGCAGCAAGGGAAGTTCTTTCCAGACAAAGAGAACGACGAGATCACAATGGCCCTCGGGAATCCTGAGCACCCTGGACGGACACGAGGCACGCCAGGCTCCATTCTATGGAAGGTTGGGTTTCCGGACGCAGGCGGTTACAAATCCCATGAGAGGAGGAAAAAAGTGCAGCAGACCCAAATGCAGGCGCTGCAAGCAAGGGTAGACGCGATAGAGGAACGAGAAGCAAATCGCAGCAAACGTACTGCCGAAGCCTCCCCCGAAGCTACCCCGCCATCTCAGCGCAGAAGCAGCGTGGCTTCCACCGAGCTGCTTCAGCCGGAGCATGCCTTGATGGCTCCTGCCAGCTATCCCGTGGATGCTATAACGGAGTCTCAAAATTGCCACCTTATGACGCAATGGATGAATTTGAAGGTCAAGGCGGCTGTTGGCTCTGTTTATCCTACTGAACCCGGCGCAACTTTTCACTGTCGGCCGATTCCAGAAGGATATGCTAGGGCGATGGTGGATGAAATAACGGAGGGATTTGAGGACCTCCAGCTTGACCACCCTACCGGTGAAGGGAAGACTTGGCTGGGGTCTGCTCTGAAGACTCCATGCCTATGGCGGAAGGAGCTCATCAACCTTCCGAACTGGACGCCTCCGCCTCCTCCTCCTCCGGCAAGTCAGGGCAATCCGCCTCCTCCACCGCCTCCTCCTTCGGTGAGTGACGATCAGGGCCCTCGGCTGGCTCCTTCTCCGGCGCGTGGCGGCACTCCGCCTCCTTCTCCGCCTGCACCGACGCGCCCGAGCAGCCAGCCTCCTCCTTCTCCGCCTCGTCAGCAAGGGCGGAAGAGACCTGCCGCCGCTCCAGCTGCTCCGGTGCGTCGTAGTCCTTCTCCTCCGCCTCGTAAGCAAGTAAAGAAGACAACCGCTCCGTCTGCTCGGTCGGCGTCTAGCAGTACAACCAGAGGCGGGAGGACATACAGATTGGGTCCTTCTCTGAAGACTCTAGAGAAGTTACCATATGAGAGGACCCCGGAGGAGAACGCCGAGATCGCGCGAACCAAAGTGGATGACCGGTTTCAAGGGTTGAGAGCAAAGAGACATCCACCTCCGGAGGAGAAGGTAGATCCGGTGAAAGTGAAGCGCACTCTGGCTGCCCTGACAAAACCACCGAAGTCTCCGCCGAAAGGAAACTATGAGCGCATTATTGGAAAGGAATTTGCCGAAGCGGAGCGGTCGGGAAGTACTGTCAGTGATCAAAGGCTGAAAGAACGACGAGCTGGGAAACAAATTGCCCAGCTCGGTGAACAAGCGAAGCAATCGTGCCCCCCGCTCAAGGTGCCTAGCCACAACGTCGCTAATGATCCGAGGATGGTGCCCGGTTATAGCAATCTTGCAGATTACCTGCCCGACGATGTACATTATGAACCCATGGACGTGCAGATACAAAGATATGAGTACGGGAAGCCTCTCGTCAAAGATGAAAGATCTCTATCAACGATGATGCGAAGATTGCATGATTCGTACTTGAAAATCTGCAGAGACTCTAGGGGGAGGAGTACTTTGTATGTGAAAGTTAAAAAGGAGCATGACCTCGTTGGAATTGAACTGTTGCCTGTTCCATTTGAGGAGTTCTATCAGTTTTTCAATCAATTGGCCCTCGATAAAGCAACGGTCGCCTGCTACTGTCTGTAAGTAGTACTACTTCTGTCATTAAGTTTCTCTATATAGCTTAGCTCTTTCGTTGCATGTATTTATAATCATCCTCACTATATTATGCAGATTGAAGATCGCCGAATTGAAGAAAAGACAAGTCGGTGATATTGGGTTCATTAACACATATCTCATAGATGCAACTCAGGTTAAATTTCATGCCGCAGCTACCGAGGCCAACTTGCTACGATCGTTCGTAATAAATGAAAACAAAGATATAATACTCTTTCCTTACAACTTCAAGTGAGTGTTGCTGTCTTGTGCGTATTCGGTTTCCCTTATATATTAGTCAAGGTTATAGTAATGTAATTGATGAGTTATGCATGCGTGTGCAGTTTCCACTATATTCTCCTAGAGATTAAGCTTGAGCAGGGACTAGTAACCGTCTTAGACTCAAGACGAAAAGATCCCCAGGACTATGCAGACATGACTCAAATACTCGAGAAGTAAGTTAAATCGATCATTATCCACCATATCAGCAACTTTGTTCATTTCTTGATATATCAAGTAATTGTTTTCTTTGTCCGGCAGGGTTTGGAGAAAATTCACCAGAAAAGCTCCGGGACTGCCGAAGGAGCTGCAATTTAGACACCCGAAAGTAAGTACTATAGTAGCATTTTAAGCGCATCTACTAGTCATTCAAGCGCTAGTTTCATCAATACCATTTGGCATTCTTGCTTATCAGTTTGATTAACCTCTATTTCTTGTAAAGTGGTTGTGGCAGGAACAAGGGAATGATTTCTGTGGATACTACGTTTGCGAGTCCATCCGCCACACGACCTGTGAGCGGGGCTACACTGACGAACAATATGAAGTACGTAAATAACAACATTCACAATTTTATTTTATTACCATCATTTGTGTTGAGTTTCATTCATTCATATATATATGTATTGACCCCCTTCTTTAAATTAGATGTTTCGGAAGCGGGATGAACTCCTAGCACCAGCTTGCATGCGAGCAATTCAAGAGGAATTGGCGGCATTCTTTCTTGACCACGTGATCCCTGAAGACGGAGAATTCTATGTGGACCCTGAGTCCGTATGATTATATTTGTAAGAGATAATTATTGTATATATGTAGCCGGTAGTGTCAGATAGATATACGAGAACTTATTGTTCGACCAATCTCTCGGAGAAGGAGAGGTGGTCGATATCATTTCTCTCTGTATGCATATATGTTCATGACGATCTTCTGTTTCCATCGTTTGCTTACTAGCTAGCTAGCGTGTCTAGTCCTCTCAATATGTATGTATAGTACGTAGCGTCGACCAAGCACGGACATAAGAGAGGACACTTCTCTCTATTAATTATAGCTAGCTAACACAATATATGAAACACCTAAATTAACCCCCCAAAACCCCCAAACCCCCCCTCCTTAGAAAAACAAAAACCCCAGCCACAGAAATGCTGACGCGTGGATGCCTATTGGTCCCGGTTGGTGCCACCAACCGGGACCAAAGGGTCTCCTGCCTGAGCTCTGCGCACTGCCCACGTGGAGGCCCATCAGTCCCGGTTCTGGATTGAACCGGGACTAAAGGGTCGGGGCATTAGTACTGACACTTTAGTCCCGGTTCAGGAACCGGGACTAAAGGCCCTTACGAACCGGGACTATAGACCCTTTTTCTACTAGTGACATATTTTTAGGGTCAAATTACATATACAAATTATTTTAATCCGAGTCATGGTTGCAAAGTTATACCCTAGATTCTTTGCGCTAGAATAAACATATTCTTTGTAAATAATAAAAGACATGGGTACAAATGGGCTGAAAATAGAGCGAAGTGGGCCTATTATTGAACTCGGAATACTAACCATTGCACAGATGCACGAGACAGTGGTTGCAGGAGTTGGCCGAAGACCAACAGAGATACAAGAAGGACAACACTAAATGCTGGACTGCGGTTTACTTAAAGAAAACATCAGTTTAAAAAAACATACGACGAACGGGCAGAAAAGCTCCGTACTCTATCAATAAGTATATATTTGTTTCTTTCTTGGGGTTTTCAGTTTTCTCCTATTTTTCATGTTTTTCTCCAGTATTCTTTATTTTTTGTCGGTTTCAAGTCGTATTCCTTCGTTTTTATTTTTTATTTCTTTTTTGGTTTTCACAGTTTTTTTCTTTCTTAGTTTCCTCATTTATTTCTTCGGGTTCTTTTTTTTTCTTTTCTTGATTTTCATTGGTTTTTTGTTTCTTTCTTGGTATCACTGGTTTTCATTCTTCTGCACTTGTTTTTTTATTTTTTTACTTTTATTTTTCTTATTTCTTTGGCTTCCTTCTTTTTTTCTTCATTTTTCTTGTTTCTTTTGATTTTCTTCGATTCTTCTTGTTCTTTGTTTCATGACACATTCAACATTTTTTGTATGCATTAGAAACATTTTTATAAACACGTTTAACATTTTTCAAATACATGACTAACATTTTGTTTAAATCTTATATTTTTCTGATGTCTAGTTTATATATATCTAATACACGTTTGACATTTTTAAAATACAAGTTTAATATTTTTTTAATACATGGTCAATATTTTTTTCTATACACATTTTAGACATGTTTGATTAACATTTTTTAAACACAAGATTATTGTTTTTGAACACATGGTTAACATTCTTCTATGCACATTTTTAATAGTTTTTCAAATGCTTGGTTAATCTCTACTCTTATAAAAAACAGAGTTGCTGATGTTGGTGTGCCTACCATCCTGCAATATAGGCCGTCCGATCTATATCAAACGGATAGGAAGAAAACTATGACAATTTACCCGCACTTCTCTCCACATTTGCAGATAAGGCTTTTCCTCGTTCATTCTTTTCTCCCACAAGATCTTGATGTTCCGTGCAACGCACGGACATCTTGCTAATATATATAAAATACTAGATTGACATTTTCTTAATACATGGTCAACATTTTTTATATACATATTTAACATTTTTCAAATGCTTCATTAACATTCAACAGTTTTTCAAATGCTTGATTAACATTTTTTCAAATACATGATCAATTTTTTTCATACACATTATATTTTTTGTATACATTTTTCGTCTACGTGAGAAACATTTTCTCTATACATATTTAACATTTTTCTAATGCTTGATTAGCATTTTTCAAATGTTTTATGTAGATTTTTTCCTTAATATGTATATTTAGAATATTTGAAAGTATAAAAAAAAGTTAAAAATAAAGAAAAAACAAAAAAAGTGGAAAAAGAGGTTGTGGCTTCCCATGCGCCTCAGCCGGCCCATCTGGCGCTCACCTTACCCGAGGGTTCCCTACATCTCACAATAAGCGAGACATAAACCGCTTACGCAGCTGACTCGATTCCGCTTACCCATATTTTATTGGAGAATTAATTATTGTACCCTGTATCGTTCTATGGTAATTTTCTTTTAAAAAGCATTAATGCACAAGATATTTAGTAATTTGCATTAAGATAAGAAAGAATCAGTACTAGAAAAAAGGCTATAGATAATATGAACACTAATGGCGCACCAGACATGTGGTGTGCCACTACTATATAGCAGTGGCGCACCATGTGTCGGTATGCCATTAGTGTGATAGACACTAATAGTGCACCACATCCACGGTGCGCCACTACTAACATAAATTATTATTTTTAAGTTTTCCAAAAATACTAATGGCGCACCACTCACCCGTGCGCCACTACTATCAATTTTTTTAAAATATTTTTTGAACTCATGAATATTTTCAAATTTAATTCATGGGCACTTTTTGAATTCATGAATATTTTTTAAAATTTGATGATATTTTTTCATATTCAATATGAAAAAATATTGAATATTCATGAAGACACTCATGTCGATCGCTATCCCTCCTCGCCAGATCCCCCTCGCCGCCGAGCAACCCCGCACCCTCCCCCGCACCCTCCCCCGCTAGCTCCACCGCCGGCGACGACCCCCCGCACCCCTCCCCAGTCTCCTCGCTCGGTTCCCCCGAACGGAATCGGTCGAGCACACCACCCACCCCCTCCCTCCCCCCCCCCCCTCCCGAGCGAGACATGGGGTTCAAGACGCCGCTGTCGGCCCTCCGCTAGGCAACAAAAAATCTGTAACATCCCAAAATTCTAAATTTTGGAATGTTATAATAAATAGATAGATTTGATTGATTGTTTGATTGATTGTCTGAAAGTGAGTGAATTCGAAACTTTTTGAAAGTTAAATTGAGAGGGAACAAAAGGACTTTCCCAAACTTTCATTTTGCCTTCTGGCCTGCGTGAATTCAAATTCTTTTCACCACGAAACCCTGGAGAGAAGATGACATGACTTTTTCCATTTAAATAAATGAAAAGGGTGTTTGAAAAATATATTTGAATTCCATTGGGAAATTTTCAATTCTGAAACTTTATGCAACTCAATGATTTTCATGAGAGAAGATAAAATGACTTCTTCAAATTATATGAAATATGAGTTGGGAGTTTGAAAGAAGTAAATTCAAAGTTATTTTGAATTTATTTTCAATTTGGAGTTATTTGGGTTTTAATCAAAAAACAATTTCTCCAAAAATAAAATATATAAAAATTAGGGTAAAATGATTCCCTACAATAAAAAATTGGAGAAAAATTAATTTGAAATCATTTTGGTATTTTTAAAATGTTTTTGTTGGATTTTATTAGAGCAGGAGCACTGTTTGAATTATTAGAATTTGTGTGTATTTTATTTAATGCCAGAAAAATGTTCATGTCGTAGAGAATCTTTTTCTGAAAATTTTGATATATTATATGCCTATATAATATTTTTATTTATTTGCTTTTATTATTTCTATTTGTGTGAAAAATGTAAAAAAACTCTCCCCGCCGCCGACTGGGCCGGCCCAAGGCCAACCGCTGCCGCGGCCCAGCGCACCAGCGCGCCCCGCTCGTCTCCGACTCCCGCACGTGAGCGCCGCCGCCGGAGTCCGGCCGGACTCCGCGTCCTCCTCGCCTGACCCCTCCTCCACGCCAGCTCCTCCCCCCCCCTTAAATAACGAGGCCCTAGGCCCTGTTCCTCTCCTCCCCGCTACTCGCAGCCGCGCCTCGCGCCGCATCTCTCGCCGCCGGCGAGATCCGCCGAGCTCCGCCCGAAGCCGCCTCTGTCGCCGCCGACGACCACCTCCGTCGCCACCACCGCACCCGCCGCCCAGCGCCGCCCCTCCCCGTCCACTGCGCCCTCGCCGTAGGCCACCAGAGCCGCCGCTCTGGTCAAGCCCAAGCCGCCGCCGCCGTCTTCTCGGACGCCGACGAACGCCGCCGCCGCCGTCGGGTTTTCTTCCCCCGAACCGGTAATAACCGCCCCGGTTCGCCGGTTTTATTTAGGGTTTTTTTCTTTGGTTTTCCGTTTAAAAACCGGTTTTTCTTTTAAAACTAGTTACTTAGTAAACGTTCGCTGGTTAGGTATAGAAAACGAACGTTCGCCTTTTAGTTTTCTTTCTTTTCTGTAATTTCGGCCAGGGACCTAGATGTGAATACTTTATTTACAGAATAGTCCCTGTTCTTCAAACAAGCACAACTTCTTACTCGTTTATCCAAATCCAACGAAACCAACGCTCACGTCTTCGTTATGATCTCCTCTATCCATTAATCCAACTCAAACATGTTTTTGAAAAGTTTAAAATTTGAATTAGACCAGATTTGAATTCAAACTTCGTTTGATCATAACTTGAGTTCCGTAGCTCCGTTTGAGTTGATTCTTTTTGCAAATCGAAGCTCTTGACCTAAATTTTCTGATAAGGCCAAATTCATATAATTTTGGTACTGTTAGAAATTGTTTTATGTTGCAAGAGTTATTTGCTTGGTTTTGATGTTTTCCGAATCGTTTCCTTCGATCTTTCTGATCTTTTGATTGATTGCTTATGTGTGGTTACTATTGCTTGCTTACGATAGATTGGCCGAAGTGTGACGAGTAGAGCTATCAAGATTTTTGAGTGCGAATCATCTTCATCAACATTGCAGGCAAGTTCACACTTTGATCATACCCCCTTTCATACCCAGTTTTATTGTATTAGATCAATCCTCAAACATTGCATGATTAGGATCTAATTAAATTGTGGGATGGGAAGTAGTTGAGGTAGTACCTATTACCTGTTTGTTATCAAACCCTTGGGAGTTACTATTACGTTATGCTTATAGTGCCATGTTATGCTCGTAGACGTGGATTGGGTTTTGAGAGTATCCATGACCGATGTGAGATTGTTAATTAATGGTTTACTTAAGGTGGCAACTTAAACACACATCTGGGTGGATTAAGGTACCTGGTTATTCCAGGATTGCCTGTCTAGGCACCTGGGTACACCAGGATTGCCTGTTTTTTTATGGACCGCCACCCAGGCTCAAAGGGATCATGAGATTATTCATACTAGAAACTTCCGTGTGCAGCCACAAGCTATTATGGGCTCTAGCATAGTTGATTAAGTCGTGTGAACTCTTACAGTGGTAGACTAGTAGATGTAGGGGTTGTAGGTGGTACGGTCTACCCATCGTAAGGTGCAAACGCTTCTGAAAGACTATGTCTCGGTCATCCATTTCTCAAACACCTTGTAGTGCGAGAAATCCAACGGAGGAGATCGAGTCTTGTGGGGAAAAGTGCGCAAACCTCTGCAGAGTGTATAAACTAATCATGGTTAGCCGTGTCCCCGGTTATGGACATCTTGAGTATCTAGTTCTTGGATTATCCTGTTGATCTCATCATGTTACTTTAAATTAATTTTGTTGGGTTTAATGATGTTACTTAATTGGGATTGAGAATGCTGTCAACCATTCTCAATGTTCAACAACCATCATGATAGTTAATTAAAATGTATTCCTTTGCAATAGGGAAAAATTGGCTTTTCGCAAAAACATATAACCATAGAGCTTTTCCACCAGCCAAATATGCATGTAGTGATAGCCTTTGTTCATCATTCTCTATGTGTGAATTTGCTAGTACATTCAATGTACTGACCCTTTGTGGCTGCAACGTCTCATGTTGAAGGATTATCTTACGACGAGTAAGTGATACGTTAGGGTTACGATTTCTACACTCAATTTTGCCGTTGGTGTTGATGGGAATCCACAACATTTGTTACTTCCGCTATTTGGATTGAGGTAATAGTATTTACGTTATTTTATACATGTGATTTACCTCTGTTATAAATCCTCGAGTACTGTGTGTGTCAGCATACCGATCCAGGGATGACACTTAAGCACAGAGACTTGATCCATTTGGGTCGGGTCGCTACAAGATGGTATCAGAGCCAGGTTGACTGTAGGACGTGACCCTAGAAACTGGCAAGCCGATAAGAAAGATTTTCTCTACAACTTCTTTTTTTTAAAAAAGATCTTTTACCTCTCTTCTCTTCTAAGCTTATTCAAATATTCCCTTAGTGAGACCATACCCCTTTCCCCTTTTGACCACATGAAGATTTGACTAATGAGACCACTCCAAGATGTACAAGATATCAGACAACCGAGACCATTCGGAATGAAGAGGATTTACCATACATTATGATAATGGAAACTACAAACTGTTGAAGACTCTGAAGACTAGGAAAATTGGAGGCTCTGAAGAATTTCCAGATTTGTGTGACCTAGGAAGGCAACCCTTATGGAACTTGGCAGACTATGGAAGTTGTAATGCCCAGGATCAAGGTGTATCAGAGAAAGACTGAAACAAGGAGCATGAGAACTCGAAGTTTTGTCAAAGAAAACCCGAAGGCAGGAGATATCAACTATGGAAGATGGCTCTTGGCAATGACAAGAGCAGAAACACGGTTATCCGTGATGTCATCGCCGATGATGCTATTGTCACCGTGCTGAGTTAAGGATGCATTTCTTCAGAATGGATTTGATGGAAGAAGACTGATGGAGCACCTATTAGTAAGATGAAGTTTTAACCTTAGCCGGTGTATCACCAGGATCTGGAGTGTTACCTCAAGAAGTTAGGATGGAGCTACAAGAAGTCATATTTTGACAAGGAGCATTTCATGAAGAACTTAGGACCCAGAAGCTGAAGTAGCCAAGCTGGAGGAGCAAAACCTCGAGAAACCGGAGATTCGTCAAGAACTAGACCATGGTTCATGCCAAGGATGTTGAAACCTAGAAGTTTGGAACGCAACTCCAAAATATTAAAGGATGTCACGGGAGATTTCACGTCAACAGAGATGATCTAGCAAAAGAACTGGAGAAAGACAAGTATGACCGGAAGAAGCCATTGGAGGCATGAACAAGGCTTCAAGAATTTTGGAGACGTTAAAGATTTATTGACCTTTAGAAGACCAAACCCCTTTCATATGCCTACGTTAGATGCAATGATTGTGAGCTGTCATTTGTTTGATGTTTTCCGACAGCCACAATAAAATCTGTCTTTTCAAAACTTTTGTTTGTATTGTGTGTATCCCTCTCTATCTCTCTTATCTCACCCCAAACCCATGGACCCAATAGAGGATGAATGAAGATGGGCTTATATTTTCTAGACCGATGAGCCAGTTGGAGACAGACCGATGGATTCAGAACATGGAGGATCACATGGAGAATAACCCTATAGTTGGAAATGATATGACCCAGCATGCTCTTCAGTGCTTTGAAAGAGGTGCTGCTACTTGGTGGAGGATGTACCAAACCATGAATGGATGGCAAGGAGTAACCACCTGGAAAGAATTTAAGTTGACTTTGCCAAAGTCTCGGCTTGTGTCCCAGAAGTTGAAGCCTTATGGAAAGGGTATGAAGAACCTTGTGCATGCAAGATTTGTGGAGAAATAGGACACACCCATAAAGAACACAAGG
The DNA here is from genome assembly GCF_056163025.1 of Triticum urartu. Lineage (NCBI taxonomy): Eukaryota > Viridiplantae > Streptophyta > Magnoliopsida > Poales > Poaceae > Triticum > Triticum urartu. The sequence goes on from NC_141877.1 coordinate 6,971,600, forward strand.
ATGAATGCCCTAATTGCGAAGGAAGTCACCCAGTTGAAGAATGCCCAACTAGGCAGATTACTTGTTTCTTGTGTGAAGGGACTACCCACTATCCTGCTCAGTGTCACATTTACCCCATGGTACAACGAACCATCCAACAGAAGGAAGAAGTAATGAAAGGAGCCCTCATGGAAATTTTAGAAGAAGCTGTGATGAAAGAAGAGATGAGGGACACATCTAAAGAAGACCCGAGTAAACCCTGTACTAAGTCATGCTATTCATGTGGAGAAGAAGGACACATCTCCCAAAAATTTTTGAATGGGGATCTAGTAGAATTCCCGACAGAGGAAGTAGAATATGACCCACAGGAAATAGAAGCCATGATTGGCATGGAAAGGTCCAGGAAGAGAAGCAGATTGGATTCCAGGAAGGACCTGAGTCATATCACCTGTTACAGGTGCAAGGAGTCAGGGCACTACCTCAACAATTGCCCAAAAAGGAAACCTCGATACTTGTCAGAAGTAATATGTTTTAGTTGTAATGGAGCAGGGCACTTTGCCAGAGAATGCCCCAAGGAGAAGGAAACTTGTGCTAGATAGTTGAGTTTGCAACAAAAGAAAGGGAGTAGTCGAAGTGAGAACATTTTCTTTTATATTGAGGTGTTGAGTTGAGACATGTAATGGAAAAGCGAGAGATTGTAATCACTTGAGAATGAATAAAGTTAGCATCGTTGGTACTGATATGGATTTTATGAGTTGTTACTCTATGAAGAAGAATTTTGGCCATTATGAGGATATGAGAAATATGGTCTATGGAAGATTTGTGCATTTTAAGGGTGGTAGTACCCTGTAAGAACCGTTGACCCCTGGAAAAGATAAGGATACTCCACTGAGTGGATTTCGAACAAAATGAATACGAGTTTTTTCTCGATATGTGTGATACCCCAAGAGTGTGTGGGATGAAGTTGGAGACCGCCAGTTGTTTGGACCAAATGTGATCAAGGAGTCAGAACAGAATGTTAAGTTGATTCAAGATAGACTGGAGGTAGCTCAGTCCAGGCAGAAGAGTTATGCAGACAGAAAAATGCAAGGAGGTAGTCTATGAAATTGGAGACAGATCATGTCTTCGTGTGCCCCCTCTGTGAGGAGTTAAACGATTTGGAGTTAAGGGACAGTTAGCCCCGAGATTTGTAGGACCATACTGAGTTTTGGAGCGTATGGGAGAAGTGGCCAACAAGTTGGAGTCACCCGAAGGACTGTTAGGAGTCCATGATGTGTTTCACGTTTCCCAGTCGAAGAAGTGCCATGCAGAGATGGCCAATATTCCCCTATAAGAACGCTTGACCCTGGAAAGGATAAGGATGTTCCACGAAGTGGAATGGACTTCATAAGTATAAGTTTTGTTCCTGGTATGTGGGATACCCCACGAGGATGAAGAGATGAATTACTATTGGATATAAAGGAGGTATGATGTTGGAAATATGGATCAATGGAAACTCCATGATGAGTCTGAGTAATCACGTCTTAGTTTGGTACCAATAGAAGGAAGGAAGACAATACAATTGGATGGATTTATGAATACTAGGAAGTTGGAAGTTGGAATAATGATCAGTTGCCCGATGATAAGTTCAAGGACTACAAGTGATGGGCCATAACCCACGGGCCCCAGGACCTGCCAAGAAGCAAGCACACTCTTGCTGAAGGAAAAACCCTGGAAGAGGATATGCCCTTATCGATAGACGATCTTATAGGAGTAACGCAAAACCTGAGAGTTGTGAAGGAACGATAGATGTTTGTTTGGCTTGCAGAATCAATGGATTATTCCGAACGCAGTTCATGGACAAGAGAAATTCTACAATGCTTGTGAGGATGACCGAGTGTTAGAATGCGAGATTCACTAAACCGTATACAGGGTAATGATTTGGGTGCGGGATGGATTGATCACCATACCGACTTACTCTTATTGTTCGCCTTGCTATATGGGATGGTAAATCTGAGTGACTTGCCTATAGTAGAGAGACGACGATATTAAACCTTGTTAAACCTTAGAAGGGTATAGGTATTTTTCCCTTGTACAAGGCAGCTGTTGCCAACCGTAGGTTATACGGTGAGGATCAACCCAGACCCATTCCTGCAGGAGAAACCATAAATGGTTGACCACCATGAGATATCGATAGTTGTTTAGTAATGGCGCCAGACCCGTCAGCTAAGAAGACCAAATCTCGGAATAACCTTACCAAGAGGAAAGGACAAAAGAATTGAGGAAAAAGGTTATGCCGTTACCGGAAGAGCTTAGAGGAGGAATTTTCTCGAGGATCTGAGAAGACCGACACTGTCAAGAATAAGGATGGAGTATGTGAGTTTTGATGGAACAATAACCATGCTTTTATGGGTGGTAGCACCCCAGACCCCTGTGATGATCGATGGATTTTGAGGAGACCCCCAAACCCTAACCTTTTCTTGCTAGCCTCTCCGAATCTCGAGGACAAGATTCATTTTAAGGGTGGTAGGTTTGTAACATGCCAAAATTCTAAATTTTGGAATGTTATAATAAATAGATAGATTTGACTGATTGTTTGATTGATTGTCTGAAAGTGAGTGAATTCGAAACTTTTTGAAAGTTAAATTGAGAGGGAATAAAAGGAATTTCCCAAACTTTCATATTTGCTTTCTGGCCTCCGTGAATTCAAATTCTTTTCACCACGAAACCCTGGAGAGAAGATGACATGACTTCTTCCATTTAAATAAATTAAAAGGGTGTTTGAAAAAAATATTTGAATTCCATTGGGAAATTTTCAATTCTGAAACTTTATGCAACTCAATGGTTTTTATGAGAGAAGATAAAATGACTTCTTCAAATTATATGAAATATGAGTTGCGAGTTTCAAAGAAGTAAATTCAAAGTTCTATTGAATTTATTTTCAATTTGGAGTTATTTGGGTTTTAATCAAAAAAATTCTCCAAAAATAAAATATATAGAAATTAGGGTAAAATGATTCCCTACAATAGAAAATTGGAGAAAAATTAATTTGAAATCATTTTGGTATTTTTAAAATTTTTTTGGTGGATTTTATTAGAGCAGGAGCACTGTTTGAATTATTATAATTTGTGTGTATTTTATTTAATGCCAGAAAAATGTTCATGTCGTAGAGAATCTTTTTTTGAAAATTTTGATATATTATACGCCTATATAATATTTTTATTTATTTGCTTTTATTATTTTTATTTGTCTGAAAAATGTAAAAAAAAACTCTCCCCGCCGCCGACTGGGCCGGCCCAAGGCCAACCGCAACCGCGGCCCAGCATACCAGCGCGCCCCGCTCGTCTCCGACTCCCGCAAGGGAGCGCCGCCGCCGGAGTCCGGCCGGACTCCGCGTCCTCCTCGCCTGACCCCTCCTCCACGCCAGCTCCCCCCCTTAAATAACGAGGCCCCGGGCCCCGTTCCTCTCCTCCCCGCGGCACGCAGCCGCGCCTCGCACCGCATCTCTCGCGGCCGGCGAGATCCGCCGAGCTCTGCCCGAAGCCGCCTCTGTCGCCGCCGACGACCACCGTCGTCGCCACCACCGCACCCGCCGCCCAGCGCCGCCCCTCCCCGTCCACTCCGCCCTCGCCGTAGGCCACCAGAGCCGCCGCTCCGGTCAAGCCCGAGCCGCCGCCGCCGTCTTCTCAGACGCCGACGAACGCCGCCGCCGCCGTCGGGTTTTCTTCCCCCGAACCGGTAATAACCGCCCTGGTTCGCCGGTTTTATTTAGGGTTTTTTCTTTGGTTTTCCGTTTAAAACCGGTTTTTCTTTTAAAACTAGTTACTTAGTAAACGTTCGCTGGTTAGGTATAGAAAACGAACGTTCGCCTTTTAGTTTTTTTTCTTTTCTATAATTTCGGCCAGGGACCTAGATGTGAATACTTTATTTATAGAATAGTCCCCGTTCTTCAAACAAGCACAACTTCTTACTCGTTTATCCAAATCCAACGAAACCAACGCTCACGTCTTCGTTATGATCTCCTCTATCCATTAATCCAACTCAAACATGTTTTTGAAAATTTTAAAATTTGAATTAGACCATATTTGAATTCAAACTTCGTTTGATCATAACTTGAGTTCCGTAGCTCCGTTTGAGTTGATTCTTTTTGCAAATCGAAGCTCTTGACCTAAATTTTCTGATAAGGCCAAATTCATATAATTTTGGTACTGTTAGAAATTGTTTTATGTTGCAAGAGTTATTTGCTTGGTTTTGATGTTTTCCGAATCGTTTTGTTCGATCTTTCTGATCTTTTGAGTGATTGCTTATGTGCGGTTACTATTGCTTGCTTACGATAGATTGACCGGAGTGTGACGAGTAGAGCTATCAAGATTTTTGAGTGCGAATCATCTTCATCAACATTGCAGGCAAGTTCACACTTTGATCATACCCCCTTTCATACCCAGTTTTATTGTATTAGATCAATCCTCAAACATTGCATGATTAGGATCTAATTAAATTGTGGGATGGGAAGTAGTTGTGGTAGTACCTATTACCTGTTTGTTATCAAACCCTTGGAAGTTACTATTACGTTATGCTCATAGTTCAATGCTATGCTCATAGACGTGGATTGGGTTTTGAGAGTATCCATGACCGATGTGAGATTGTTAATTAATGGTTTACTTAAGGTGGCAACTTAAACACACATCTGGGTGGATTAAGGTACCTGGTTATTCCAGGATTGCCTGTCTAGGCACCTGGGTAGACCAGGATTGCCTGTTTTTTTATGGACCGCCACCCAGGCTCAAAGGGATCATGAGATTATTCATACTAGAAACTTCCGTGTGCAGCCACAAGCTATTATGGGCTCTAGCATAGTTGATTAAGTCGTGTGAACTCTTACAGTGGTAGACTAGTAGATGTAGGGGTTGTAGGTGGTACGGTCTACCCATCGTAAGGTGCAAACGCTTCTGAAAGACTATGTCTCGGTCATCCGTTTCTCAAACACCTTGTAGTGTGAGAAATCCAATGGAGGAGATCGAGTCTTGTGGGGAAAAGTGCGCAAACCTCTGCAGAGTGTATAAACTAATCATGGTTAGACGTGTCCCCGGTTATGGACATCTTGAGTATCTAGTTCTTAGATTATCCTGTTGATCTCATCATGTTACTTTAAATTAATTTTGTTGGGTTTAATGATGTTACTTAATTGGGATTGAGAATGCTGTCAACCATTCTCAATGTTCAACAACCACCATGATAGTTAATTAAAATGTATTCCTTTGCAGTAGGGAAAAATTGGCTTTTCGCAAAAACATATAACCATAGAGCTTTTCCACCAGCCAAATATGCATGTAGTGATAGCCTTTGTTCATCATTCTCTATGGTGTGAATTTGCCAGTACATTCAATGTACTGACCCTTTGTGGCTGCAACGTCTCATGTTGCGGGATTATCTTACAACGAGTAAGTGATACGTTAGGGTTACGATTTCTACACTCAACTTTGCCGTTGGTGTTGATGGGAATCCACAACATTTGTTACTTCCGCTATTTGGATTGAGGTAATAGTATTTACGTTATTTTATACATGTGATTTACCTCTGTTATAAATCCTCGAGTACTGTGTGTGTCAGCATACCGATTCAGGGATGACACTTAAGCACAGAGACTTGATCCATTCGGGTCGGGTCGCTACAAAATCCTAAAAAAAAATACTAATGGCGCACTGCTAGGGGTGCACCATTGCTATGCAAAAAAATTACTAATGGCGCACCTCTAGATGATGCGCCATTGCTATCCAAAAATAATAATTTCTAATGGCGCACCGCTAGGGGGTGCGCCATTGCTAAGCCTCCCCCCACTAAAATCCCCAATTCCCTTTCAATTCTTCCCCTTTCTGACCCACTGCGCCGCAGCCGCCCACGCGCCGTCGTGCTCGCCGTCCCCGGCCGTGCTCGCTGCCCCCGCCGCACCCGACCACCACCGCCCCCAACGCCCCGGTGCCTCGCTGCCCGTTGCCCCACCCCCCCGACCCCCACCAGACCGCCGCCGCCCCCAAATCTCTCTATCACTCCCCCCCGCCGCCGCCTTCCTCCTCCCCCACCCCCCAATCCAGCCCCGCCGACGCCACCTTCCTCCTCCCTCACCCCCAATCCAGCCCCTCCGCCGACGACTCCTCCCGCCGCCGGCTCCTCGCACCATCTCCTCCTCCACCGACAACCTCGAGTTTAGGGCCGTGCCCACCATCTCCTCTGCCTCCGGACGCCGCCCCCTCCCCTGTCGTGCAGAGCATCCAGGTGAGACGTCGACGCCCCCCTCTTCACCACCCTCCTCGACGATGCCCCCCTCTTCAACATCGGCCGCTGCCGACCTGCCTCTGCCTCGTCACCGGACGGTGAGCTCCTCTGCTATGCAAATTTGTCAATTGAAGCGCCTGAATGATGTTAGCTTAGCATTTGATGATAAATGTGATGTTCTTTCTGTCAGTGTGAAACTTGATGGATAGGGTGTAAGATTTAATCAGTACATCTAGTCTATTAGGCAGGGGTGCAAAGTTGCAAGCTCAGGAGTTTGAAAAATGAGCCTATTTGGTCTGATGTAAATTTTCTGCTGCACTGGAGCATAATATAATATGGTGCTGACTATATTCTGTTTGGCGTCCTTATTCTTCAGTGGCATAGCTTAAAAGTTATCTGCCTTGGCTCAAATGAAGGTTGTTCGACATCTTGAAATAAGCAAACATGCCTTGTGTCAAACCATATTTTAAATCTGCAAGCTTGATTTTTCTTCTATCTGCTGTTTTCTCATGCTTTGGCTTGTAAAACTAAATTGGGACTTAGGGCCAGAGTAGATAGAAGGTGCAATCTTGGCCATTTTTTCACATGCTTCCGTTTAGACTCTTGAGAGCTAGAGCTATTTTATCAATATTTTCCTTTACCACACCAGCATATGTATGACATGAGCTCTTATGTTTTCAGAACATTGAGACTGAGCTTAACTAATTCTGATCAAACCATCCCTGGAAGTATGTCTGTGTTGTCTGGTTGAATTGTGTGGTGAATGAGACTGCTATTGGTTGGTGGTCACTAGTTGTTATTGTGGTTATGTTTGTAGCAGCAGAGAAGTAATAGTGGAGGAGAGGAGCATATTGATGCATGTGCTGATTGCTCATTTTTTATATGATGATGAGGAGGAGTATCTTATTTGGCATGACTAGTAATTAACCGGTAGTAACTAATAGTGTGATACCCATCATGCAGACATGCTTTAGGCAGGCTTGGTAGATTTGTCAAGGCAGGCTTGATATGCATGCATGCATTCTTTGCTTGTTTATATACATTCTTGTAAACTGAGCATGCTCATCTATCTAACTATCTATCTACCTGCTTTAGTACGTACGTATGCATTGTATTTTTATTTCCTTTGGAAAGTAAAGTTAATGTGAAAAGAAGAGAGAAAAAAGAAAGGGAGGAAGACAGATGTATGCATTGTATATTTATTTCCTTTGGAAAGTAAAGTTAATGTGAAAAGAAGAGAGAAAAAGAAAGGGAGGAAGACAGATGCTTCAGTCAGTCTAAGCCTAGCTTAATTTGAGTGACAATCACCTGCCTGGCTGGCTAGCATGATCATCTTTTACATAAAACAATTTTCAGCAAAGGTCATGTCTCCGACCATCGTGTCGTGATGATTTTGCAGGTACCCCGAGAGGCCCTTGAGTTTGCTGGAATGTCGATTAACTTCCGTTCCGGCAAATTCGGGTACTCCATATGTCCTATTTTCAGCAAAGGTCATGCTGAAATTTTCCATGAATTTTAGCTAATCAATTAGTCGTATCCACAGTTATAGACATCTTGAGAATCTAGAAGTGGGAATATCGAGAGATCTCATCACATTTAATTAATGAATCGATTAAATCAACTTTGGGAATAGATTGAGTTGGGGCCTCCATCTCAATAATTATGATAATGGTAGAATGCAAAAATTAAACTTAGAACCTTCCACTAGCCAATGGTATGTAGAGGTAGGACTTTTATTCTCTCTTATGGTGTGACTTGCCAGTATATTTCATGTGCTGACCTACACGGCAGTAACTTATCATGTTGCAGATTTGTCTGACGAGGATTAAGATGCGAGGTCATTGTTCTGTACTCAGTTTTGCAAGTCGAGTTGGATGGACTCATTATTTTTCTATGCTTCCATGATATTTTTCTTTAGATGGCCTTCAACCATATTTATGTAATAGATACTATATTTGAGGATTATCGATGTAGTAATGTGTCATTGAACTCTGTTATTTCATCGAGTGCTATCTGTGCTAGCAAACCGATCCAGGGACTAGCACATTAAGCACCAAGACTCCGATCCATTCGGATTGAGTCGCTACACGTAACCACTAGCAATCAAATTCTTTCTTTTCTTCTCTTTTTGCATTTTAGACACCCCCTACTTCCACTTGCTTGTACTCTTTGCAATTTTCTTTTTCACGTTCAATTTGCATATTTCTGGGAAAACTAAAAAAGTTAAGTTAGATTAATTTTTCTTACACTCTATGAAAAGAATCCAAACGTAGAAAAGTATTGAATTTAGCAAGGTCTATTTTCTTGCATTATATCCATAATTACAAGAGAAAAGAAGTATATCCTAGATTTGTTTCCCCCGCCATGTGTTGAAAGCCCAATTAGAAATATGCCCTATTAAAGTTCAAGGATGAAATTTTCACTCTAGCTGAAGTTTCATGATATTATTTTTCTTTAATTTCTTATTCTCTTAAAAAAACAATAAAGAAAATATAGTAATATCAAGAACATATATTCTCAGCAATAAGAACATACTCATGATAGCACTATACTTCGCTACCACCAAATCATGGACCTTACTTATATGTGTCATAGCTTGTACCATCTTCTCATCATTTTTAAAGATTACCCGCAAGCCATGCTATTATAAATTGCATTGGCTGATGCAACATCTTTCCAATTTTTTTTCTGATCACATCATTTATGCCGTCCTCGATTCATGATGTACCATCTTCCCATTGTTTTTTCCTGTTACAAAGATAACATTTAGTTTGATCTATGTGGGACTTTAAATTGGGAGGCCAACTGAATTTTGTATGTCGAAGATCGAGTCCTTGATCTCAAATGCAGCCTGTAGCTTGGGAAAGAAAAAAAGTTTTTTATATTAAAGGATTATGTTTAGTTGGTATCTATGCGGGTCATTAAGCTGAGAGACCCATTACAATTTTTCGGCTACAAAGATCAAACGGCTATGATTCCTTAATTTATGAAGGTCCACCAGGTTAATGGCCGGCATATTCTAATTAACATGGGATTTTCTAGTGTATTTCCCCATTTTTTACCGCATCGCGCATTTAGTATATAACAGAAGATTTGCATCTTTTTAGGGAAACCAAAAAAGTTAAGTTAGTTCATTTTTTTCTTACACTATGAAAAGAGTCCAAATATAATTAATGCATTGAATTTACCAAGGTCTATTTTCTTGCATTAGATCCAAAATTACAAGAAAAAGAAACATATCCTAGATCTGTTTTCCCTGCCATGTGTTGAAAGCCCGAGTAGAAATGTGCCCTATTAAAGTTCGAAGATTAAAATTTCACTCTAGCTGAAGTTTAGTGATGAAAATGATGTCTTTTTTTTCAATTTCCTATCCTCTGCAAAATTTCCGATAAAGATAATATATTAATACCAAGACGATATATCGTCGGCAACTAGGATGTGCTTGTGATAGCACTATATTTAGCTGCCATCCAGTCATTGACTTTACTTTCATATATGTAAATAGCGTGTACCATCTTGTCATCAACTTTAAGTAACACGCGCAAACCATGCAATTATAAATTCGGTTTGCTTTCTGACTTTACTTTTATATGTCATAGCGTGTACCATCTTCCCATTTTTCCGGATGTAGGAGCAATCCTATATCTAACTTTGAAGATCGATCTTTCTGATTGTCTAATCCTATCCTGCCTTATTTCTTAGTGGCCACGCGGGGCTGCGAGCTTATAAATAACGCTGCTCTCTTGGTACTCCTGCTACCAATGTTCCATTGAGACACACCTGACGGATGAGTTCAGGAACCTGAAAAGAATCGACCTTATGATTGAGGTATGCACATACTACCTATGCGTTCTTCTTTCAATTTGAGTGAATTCTCTGCTCAAACGAAACTGGCACTGCTATACTGTCATGTGCTACGCTTTACCTACATATGTTTCATATATTCTCTTATTTAGATTGACTGAATACTGAGAACGGAGCGCTAGTTCAGTGGCTGGAGTTCGCATTGCAGTGGCAACCCGCTTCTGAGTCCGTGTAGTGGACTCCGCTAGGGTGCTATCCGCAATTAAAATCATGGAGAATTCTCATCTTCCACCTAATTAACAGACAGTTATGGGAGTGATTCTTCCCCCTTTAGCCGACGTTTCTTATTACCGGAAAAAAAATTCACCAACTTAATTGGTACGTGTAGAAACGGCACTCGACCGACCGTTTTATTCATGGCATCAACCGATCAACGTCTTGTTGTGTCATGTCCACGTCTACAAAATCAACTTCAGCCATACCGACAGCTCTACTGGAGGACAAATTATGATCTCACTTAATTAGCTTATTCCCGTAAAAAAAACCTAAGAAAATTTTCTTAGGCCATAGGTGTAAGTTTTTTTTTGCGGAACTAGCAAAACCATGTCAAAGCTCTAGTTCGTGACTTCTCCTAATTTGCAAATTTTTGGCCCACAGAGTACCTTCTGACCCTTGTTTTGTTCAACCAAATGAACTAGATATAAATTGATGTAACTATTAAAATTTTAGTTCATTTAGTTAAACTAGAGATTATCAAAGAATACTCTCGAGAGTGTTATTTCCTCAAAAAAGGACCTATACAACCAGCACTTACAAGTCGTGAGATAATCTACTGTTCTTGATGCAACCAACAGGCGGTTGAGCTACCGGTAAACCACGGCCTTGTATGGATAAGCCCAAGCTTGGGTTATTTTCCCATTCTAACATTGTGAGAACCAAGAAATAAACTGAATAGCAAATGTGAATCACCTTACAAATTAAACCCGCGTCAATTTTGTCATCTCACTAAATTTAATTGTATAGATACATGCATATCTAAGTTACTACCTCAATATATGTTCATGTTTTTGCAGCGCCAGGCATATTGGGTTCATAGTTGGCTGCCTACATAACTATTAGACACGACATCATGGACATGCTGGCAACTAAAACCACATGGTTGGCCATAGCTCTCTTTTTCATAACTGTTGTAGCCACTAAGATTTCAAGATGGAAAAGCAATATCCATCATTTGTCCACAAGACCACTTCCACCTGTGGTGAATGTCCTTGCTCTCTTACCTTCACTTTTTAAAAAGGGTTTTGGGGTTACAATCAATGATCTGTACACAAGGTACGGCAGTGTATTTACAATAAATTTGCTTGGGCCAAAGATAACCTTGTTGGTTGGACCAGATGTCTCGGCTCATTTCTTCCAAGGGCTGGAGTCAGAGATTAGCTTTGGTAATTTTGCCGAGGTTACTGTTCCCATCTTTGGCCAGGAAGTTTTGTATGGTGTAGATGCCGCAACTCGCAGTGAGCAAGTAAACCTCATGCTTGATATACTAAAGCCATCCAAGTTGCGAAGCCTCGTTGATCCCATATTTCAAGAAGTAGAGGTACATTTAAAAGAGCCCTTCACTTTATTTTGACCCCCTCTATCTTTTATTCAATATATCACTATTTAAGTTTTTTGGTTTCATATATTCTCCAATACACATCTTCTAGAGGCAGTTTGCTTGGGTAAATTCCCTTAAACTAAGTACATACATAAGTTGACTATACATGTACTAAATGTGTTTTCGCAAGATGGCGTATGTGCTGGACCTGGTTTTGGCATTTGTCATTAGTTTTAGATGTAAGATATAGATGACAAGAGTAGTGATACCATGCATGTACGTTGCACTTGACTGATGACTTTCTTATACTACTATGTAGGCCTACTTTGCAAAGTGGGGACAAGATGGCATAGTTGATCTTAAACATGAACTCGAGCAGGTGCTCATGTTTATCTCAAGTCGGTGCCTACTTGGATATGAGGTTCGGGAGATGATGCTAAAAGAAGTATACTCATTGTTCCATGAACTTGAGAATGGCTTAAACTTTTTTAGCTACTTGTTTCCATATTTTCCAACCCTGACAAACCGCCGACGCAATAAGGCACACATTAGGCTGAAAGAAATATTCACCACAACTATCAGGTCACGCAGGAGTTCTAGTCGTGTCGAGGAGGATGCACTACAGAGGTTGATGGATTCCAAGTATAAAGATGGTCGCTCCATAACGGAAGGAGAAATTTCCGGCATGGTCATGGCCCTCATATTTGCTGGAAAACACCCAAGCTCTAGCACTAGTATATGGACTGGAGCTTTTATGTTGAGCAACACCAAGTTCTTAATAGCTGCCATGGAGGAGCAAAAGCATATCCTTAGCAAGTACAAGAACCAAATAGGCTATGATGCCTTGTTAGAGATGGATACCCTGCATAGATGCATCAAGGAGGCGATTAGGATGCATACACCAGCACAAATGTTAGCTCGCAAGGCACATAAGAAATTCAAGGTGCAGACCAAAGAAGGCAAGGAATATGACATACCTGGAGGGCATAATGTTGTAATCCCTACGGCATTCAACAATAAGTTGGCACACGTTTACAATGACCCTCATGTGTATGATCCGAATCGGTTTGGTCCTGGAAGAGAGGAGGACAAAGTTGGTGGTGAGTACTCTTTCACAACATTTGGTGGTGGAAGGCATGTTTGCCCTGGCATGGCCTTGGCTTACCTGCAAATTAAGGTGATATGGAGCCATCTACTAAGAAACTTTGAGCTCAAGCTAATATCTCCTTTCCCCGATGCGGACTTGAGAAAGATGGGCCAAGAGCCTAAAGGAAAAGTAATGATAAGTTATAAGAGACATCAACTGTTGCACTTATAGCCATTGATAAAGTAGTAATACTAATAATCATACCTAGTTAGTTTAGTGTAAGAATTTGGGTATGGAAAGGTTCGTCCCGAAGAAGGTTTTCCTGCTATCTCCAAATTCAGTTAGACTTGATTTCTTTTACTCCAAGTTGTAAATTGGCATTATAAGCCTTCATATGATGATTAGTACATGCATCCAAGTTGAATCTATTTTCACTACCTCGTCTTCTCTCTCCTCTTCCCCTTGTGTTGCTGTGCCAAGGATGCCTATAACGGTTCGTAAAGCATAAATTGCTAATAGATGCATGCAAGGCATACTTCCACACCTTGCAAGAGGTGCATGGAGACTTTATAAGACATCTCAAACAATAAATTATATGAAGCACTTCATGGAGACTAACTATAAGACATTTCAAACTGTAAACTATATGAAGAGGTGCATGGAGACTTATTAGACATTTCAAATCATAAATTGTCGATAAATGTATGAGACATATTTCCACACTTTGCAAGTCCACCACAAGATAAACACACAGAAAACAATGATTCTATCCTATTCACTAAAAAAATACACTGAACAAATATTTGAGTTACGAGTATAACAACAGGCCAATTATAGGGTATGACATGCCACCGCGACTCTACCCTATTAGTAAGAAAAATTATGAGGTGTGATACATGTCTCTGGCTAACTTCATGCTGATGTATTCATGTGTGTGTGTTCTGGTCCTAATGTTTGCGTGAGAACCGACAAGATTTCGAGTCGTACAACTAGTTTGTACTAGATGGTACTACGTACATTGCTGTGGGAATTTGTGGACAAGAGTTGATGCAGTGATAATCATGAAAGGAAACATATACTTGTTAATTAGCTGGCTTTCTTGCCCTAGAGCTTGGCCTTCGTGTTTGCTATGTACACGTTGCATGGCCTTAGGTGATGTAGTTGTTGGCTATAGGTAAAGTGTTTGATGCAGTAAGATTTAGTTTAGTAGCTAGCTACCGTAGCATTTTGGTCCTGGCAGAGATGATGACAAAGTTGGTGGCAAGTTCCCTTTCACGACATTTGGTGGTGGAAGGCGTATGTGCGCTGGCATGTTGTTTGCTTACCTTCAAATGAATTTGATATGGAGCCATCTGCTAAGAAACTTTTATCTTTAGCTAATATCTCCTTTTCTCGAGGTAGATTTGAGCAAGTTGGGCCAAGAGCCTAAAGGAAAAGTAATGGTAAGTTATAAAATACGCTAGCTGTCGTGCTACTAGCTGTTGATAAAGTAATAATATTAGTAATTATACCTAGTTAATATTAGTTTAGGGTAAGAATTTGGGTACGGAACGGTTCATTCCAAAGAAGGTTTCCCGTTGTCTCCAAATTAAGTTAGAATTGATTTATGTTATTCCAAGTTGCAATTGGCCTTATAAGCCTTTCTTAGTCAATCAATACATGCAACCAAGTTAACTCTTCCTCCTCCTCCAGTCGGCGCTGCTGCTGGTCCGGCCCATCTCCAATGGCTTTTGGGCCATGGAGGTGCGGAGTATCTGCCCCCACCCCACCCTCCTCCCCCGGCGGGAGGGACTCCGTTCTCGTTCTTGTTTAGGTTCAACATCTTAGTTGGGGCTGTGTGGCGGCGATGTCCCTCGGTAGGAATAATGCCCCCCACGTTCTATCAATGTCCTTATGGTGCATCTACCTTCGTCGGAGGGAGTGTGGATGTGTCTCTTCGTCGTATCTCGTGGAATTTAGTTGGTGTTGGCCTTCGATGGATCTGGTCTTCGTTTGGATGTGTTTACAGGTTTGATGCTTTCGATCTATGACTTTCTTTACTAGCGATGATTGCTCTTCTAGTGCGTTGGTTCTATGGGGCCTTAGCACGACAACTTCCTAACTGTCTACTACAACAAGGTTTGCCCGACTCCAGTGAGGGAAGGGCGATGACGGCAGCGCGCCTTCGGGTCGCTCTAGTGCTTGTGGTCACTAGGTGGTCCACGGATATGGTTGTAATTTTTATTGTCTCTGGTATTCTTTGTACTGTCATGATCGAAAATGAGCATATTGGAAATTTCTAATGCAAAAAAGGACAGTTCAAATGTAAGTTATATGAAGAGGTGCATGGAGACTTATTAGACATTTCAAATTGTAAATTGTCAATAGATGTATGCAAGGCAGACTTCAACATGTTACAAGTCCACCATAAGATAAGAACACATAAAACAATGGTTATAGTCTACTCACTACAAATTACTGCAATGAACAAATATTTGAGTTAAGAATATAACAACACGCCAATGATATAGGTTCTACCCTGTTAGTAAGAAAAATTACAAGGCGTGATACGGTGCCTCTCGCTAACTTCGTGCTCATGTATTCACATGTGTGTGTTTTTGGTCTTGATGTTTGCATGAGCGCCGACAAGATTTATGATCTAGGGTCCTATGCGTAAAATGCAATGTAGGGGCCAAATTGCAATCTTGATCTATGATCTAGGGTGCTATACGTCTCTGTAAAATGCAATTTTTTTAAAATATTATCCAATGCAGTCTTGCTCAGAAAAAAAAGATAAATAAATAAGCAACACAGTGGCGTTATCCCCTCGCTCGCAATGGCTAAACCCATGCCGCTCCCGACCCCGGCCGCCGCGGCGGCGGCGGCGGCGCCAGCGCGCCTCCCCGTCGGCCTCCTCCTCCACACAACCCCGCCTCTCCGCCTCCGCCTCCGGGTCCCCTCCTTCCTCTCGCCACCACCCCAAAGCCGCGGCCTTTCTTCCCCCCTCCGGGCTGTCGCTGCCGCCGTATCCACCACCACCACCGGCAGGCGCGCCGCCAGGCCGCCGAACCCAGGGCAGGTCATCAGCGAGGGCAGGGACGAGGACGCCCGCCGCGCCGTGTGCCCCGGGTGCGGGGTGTTCATGCAGGACGACGACCCCGACCTCCCCGGCTTCTTCACCAGCCCCTCCCGCCGCCCCCCGCAGGACGAATTGGGGGAAGAAGAATCCGACTCTCCGGAGGGGTTCTTCGGGGACGAGGAGGAGGACGACGGCTTGCCGTCGGAGTCCGATCTCGCCGCCGAACTGGACGGCCTGGACACCGGATTTCTCGAGTCCCTCGAAGAAGAAGACGAAGAGGACGAGGAGGAGGACGGTGGCGGAGAGACGGAGGCCGGCATGGACGGCGAGAGCGGCTGGGACTCGGAGTGGGACGACGGGATGGAGGAGGACGAGGAGGAGAAATGGAGCAAAGAGCTGGACGGGTTCACGCCGCCGGGGGTCGGGTACGGGAGCATCACGGAGGAGACCCTGGAGAGGATGAGGAAGGAGAAGCTGTCCAAGGCGGAGCGGAAGCGGCGGGCGAGGGAGGCCAAGCAGGCCGAGGCCAGGGAGGACTCCGCCGTGGTGTGCGCCCGGTGCCACTCGCTGAGGAACTACGGGCACGTCAAGAACGACAGGGCCGACAACCTCATCCCGGACTTCGACTTTGACCGCTTCATTTCGTCGCGCCTGATGAAGCGGTCGGCCGGCACGCCGGTCATCGTCATGGTGGTGGACTGCGCCGACTTCGACGGGTCATTCCCCAAGAGGGCGGCCAAGTCGCTGTTCAGGGCGCTCGAGGGGAGGGGCAACTCCAAATTGAGCGAGACGCCGAGGCTCGTCCTTGTCGGCACCAAGGTGGATCTGCTGCCATGGGAGCAGATGGGAGTGAGGCTGGAGAAATGGGTGCGAGGCCGAGCTAAGGCTTTCGGAGCTCCGAAGCTCGATGCCGTGTACCTCGTCAGCGTCCACAAGGATTTGTCAGTGAGGAACTTGATCTCATATGTCAAGGATTTAGCGGGGCCTCGCAGCAACGTGTGGGTGATCGGTGCGCAGAATGCTGGGAAATCGACACTGATCAATGCATTTGCAAAGAAGCAAGGTGTTAAGATCACAAGACTGACAGAAGCAGCCGTTCCGGGAACTACATTGGGCATATTGAGGATGACGGGCGTTTTGCCTGCAAAGGCTAAGATGTATGACACTCCTGGCTTGCTGCATCCGTATATTATGTCAATGAGGTTAAACACCGAGGAACGGAAGATGGTTGAAATCAGGAAGGAACTTCGGCCGCGGACCTTCAGGGTGAAGGTAAATTTGTAGTCTGTTAACTTTGCCCTAGTTCTGTTTATTTCAGATGGAGTGGCTGACCTTTATTGTTTTGTAGTAGCCGCTAAATACAAATGCATAACTACTGGGTCCGTAACTAGAAATGGCTAGTTTCTTCAGTCTATTTTCATGTCAGCATTCTAGTTGTGTTTTAATTAGCAGTCTTCACCTAGAGGTGCGTGGTCAAGATATATAGATATTGGTAGCATTGTAAAATACTGACGATGCTAAAAGTCTAACACTCTGTCACATAGAAGTTGAAACGAACTTCGGTGAACTTGACGATATTGTGGATTTATAGCTGGCTGTTATAATTAAACAGAAATGAAAAGGCACTTGGATGATTTTAACCAGTAACCCCTGCATGCCTAGTTATGACTTTACTCTTGAAGGACCTTATACACTGAATACACTTGGGCAACTCTAGTCCCTTGAAAGGTTAAGTGATTTAATAGCACCCCTGAAGCTCCTTAACTCTGAATTACAAACATATTGTTCTATGTTGTATCGGAATCCACGAGGTTAAGTTTGACTCAAATGTTGCGAACTGTTGCAGGCTGGACAATCTGTCCACATTGGTGGGTTAACACGCCTGGATGTACTAGAAGCTTCAGTTCAAACTATATATGTGACTGTTTGGGCATCTGCCAATATTTCCCTTCATCTTGGAAAAACTGAAAATGCTGAAGAACTGCGGGCCAAGCATGTTGGCATCAGACTTCAGGTGAGACTTCAATTTCCAATCTGCTTAATGTTGCTTCTAAGGATAAATTAGTTAGATTCTGTTTAATCAAAGGACTGAATAAAGATGATTTGGAAGTAAGGTTGCTTTATGGAACAACTCTGCATGTGATATGCTATTTGAATAAACAAACTCGCTGTTTAATTTGTTCGTCTGCTTTAATCAAAGGACTGCATAGATTTGTTCAGGTGTTCGCCATCAATTTGCTATGGTTGTCATATGTCATAGGCTACTAATGGTGTATTAAATCTATAGGCTGAACTCCTATTATACACTGAAAGCTGTCAATTTTCAAGACAATAATGAGCCCTGCTACCTGCTTTTGCTGTTCAGTGCATATGCAGCTGGAGTATACAATCCATAATATAACCATGAAAAAACATACTTTTTTTTGCATTTCTATATCCGTCATAATACTGATTTATGATACACTGTAATTGTGCAGCCACCAGTTGCGGCAGAGCGAGCGACCGAGCTGGGCCAGTGGACAGAGAGGCGGATCGACGTGTCCGGGGTCAGCTGGGACGTGAACAGCACGGACATCGCGGTCTCAGGTCTAGGCTGGTACTCGCTGGGCCTGAAAGGCAACGCCACCGTCGCCGTGCACACTTTCGACGGCATCGACGTGACGCAGCGCGACGCGATGATCCTCCACCGTGCCAAGTTCCTCGAGAGGCCCGGGTTCTTGCTGCCCATCACCATCGCGAACGCCATAGGCGAGGAGACCAGGAAGAAGAACGAGAGATTGAATGCCCAACAGCAGAGCGATGACGACGACTACGACGATGACGACCTTTCCGACGACGAAAGCGCAGAGTGACTGTTGAGGTGACAGTAGTGAAAGCCTTGTATGAGAAATGTTAGATAGGAATGAGTGGGGAATAGCTGTTGTCTGGGGGCAGTGCTCCAGCAAATGGCTCATGTTCCATTGTGAGTTGTGATGTGATGATGTGTGGTGCACCCAAGAGGAATGTAGAAAAACTGAGAAAGGCCATTGATAATTGAGAGGAAGGAGATGCCATTCTGCCCCCCTTGCACACAATACAATACATACACAGTTGGGTCGTTGGTGCTTCTTGTTCCCTGACGTTGACTCCATGGCCTCATCCTGATGTGCTAACAGTGCTTTCAGTTAGGACTGGTTCTGTTTCAGCTGTTGCTTGTGTGATCACACAATCACAAAGATTGCAGTTCCAGGTGTCCATTCCAATTACAGTCAGTGCAAGCCTTGTTGGATTCAGCACAATGTTCCTTTCTTTCTCTATCAGCTGGTGTGATGTGATCATTGATTGGTACAAGGCCTCCTGGGTTCAGTAGTGCCCATGCAGGATATGATGCCCATGGTCACACTCACACATGTCATAGATCTTTTTTTCTTCTTCTATATAAAGCAGCACAGTGAACACATGGAAATATGTTGTCTCCATAATTCCGAAATCACGAAAAAAGGCCAGGCCAAAGCTCGGTCCTAAAACCCGTTACCGACTTACCGTGTATACAGTGGCGGACCAGAAACTAAGGTTTGTCGGGGCGACGAATGATGAGTGATGGCCCCGCCTATCGGTGGGTAAGCGAGCACCCTACACCGCCGCCAGAGAACTTGCGCCCAATGGTGGGTCCGCCACGACGTGTATGTGCATTGCGATGTAACGCCAGGTCGCCAGCCGTCCCTTCTTCACCATATGCCATGAGGGGCTTTCGCCGAGTCGTCGTCCCCTTCGCTACGCCACATAAGATATCTCTCTGGCTTTAAAGTGAAAATTGCCATATCTCTCTCACTTTAAAGTGAAAATTGCCATATCTCTCACTTTAAAGTGAAAATTGCCATATTGCCTCCCATTGATAAGCGCCTACCTTCAAAGTATTACCCCCATCCCACCCCCAAAGTACACCTTTGAATTTTTCTTCTTTATAAAATAGTGTTTTGATCTTTAAAAAGAGAGAGGAATGTAGGTACTTATAAGAAGAAGGAACTTTTAAAAAGATAAGTTAGTTAATGAAAATAGAACAAGAGAGGAAGCATCCAACACAACCCAACCCAAAGGAAAATAGAATGAATAGCCGCCCTTGTCCTCCGCTGCCTCCTCTTCTCTCCTCTTTCCCTTCCCCTTCCTCTTCATGAACCCGAACGTGCCATGACGAGCTACTCAACGCCGTCCCGCAAGGTATCAAACCCTAACCCTCCTCCCCCTCCAATCCACCCGATTCGCCGCCAAGGGAGCCCCGTATTGGCCTGAAAATCTCTTCCCTTTTCCATGCATGATATGATACCCCTTGGTCACACTCATATCCATTACTCTTTTTTCCCATCTCTCTAGAAGACAACACAACGAACAAATGGAAATATGTGTCCTCCATAGTTCCGAAATCACAAAAGAGGCCACGCCAAGGCTCGGTCCTAAACCTATTAGAACTTAAGTTTTGTTTTTGCGCGACGGTGCAGCGCCAGCTGGTCACTAACCTGTACCGCCGCCAGAGCTGGGGCATCCGCCCTGCCCGCCCCAATGGTCAATTTTTTGCAGAGGCGTCGCCCCCTTCGCCATGGCACATTACATTTGTCTCTCCTTCAATCAAAAACATAATTTGGCAGAGTGCCTCTCACTAGCAGCATCTTGATGGTACTTCCATAGCATCACCCCCCCCCCCCCCACCCCACACACAAAAAGTACACCTCTTAAGTTTTAAATTTAGGGTTTTTTATCTTAAAAAAGGGAGGAATTTAGGTACTCAAAAAGATACGTTTGTTATTAGTTATTGAATATAATAATAGAGGAAGCATCCAATCCAGCCCAAAGGAAAAAAGAATAAAGAGCCGCCCTTGTCCTCCTCCTCTTCCTCTTCTCTCCTCTCCTCTCCTCTCCTCTTTCCCTTCCCCTTCCTCTCCACGGACCCGAGCGCGCCATGACGAGCTCCTCCACGCCGTCCCGCAAGGTATCAAACCCTAACCCTCCAATCCGCCCGATTCGCCGCCGGGTGGAGCGGCGGATTGGCTGTCTCCGCGCGCGATTCGGCTGAAAATCTCTCATCTTTTCTGATTGCGTGGTGTGGCGTGGGCAGGCGCTGAGCAAGATCGCCTGCAACCGGCTGCAGAAGGAGCTCGCCGAGTGGCAGGTCGGCCCGCCCGCCGGCTTCAAGTACAAGGTCTCCGACAACCTCCAGAGGTGCGCCCCGCCGATCCCCCCAATTATTTTCCCCCCTCCCTGTCTATGATTCGTTAGATTCTTGCGGGGGGCTGGTGTTCTTCCCCCCATGATTGATTGATTGATGCTTGCGGGATGGGTGGGTTCGGACTAGTTGTTGCCTGATGGAAGAAATTATTTTCCATGGGCAGATGGGTGATCGAGGTGGGCGGCGCCGAGGGCACGCTCTACGCCGGCGAGACGTACCAGCTGCAGGTCGACTTCCCCGAGCATTACCCCATGGAGGCACCTCAGGTGAATTCTCCTCCTCTTCTTTTTTTCCCATGATGACGGTGGTGATGAAGGTTGCACTTGCACACTTAGTTATCTTATCTCTGTTCTAGTGTTATTATGTTGCCTCAGTTTGATTCTGCTGGATCAATTGGAAAATAACCCTGCCTTTTCTCCAGGTCATTTTCCTCAACCCGGCGCCGATGCACCCGCACATTTACAGCAACGGGCACATCTGCTTAGGTAAACTCCATTGTGCTGCGCCTCTCATCCCCTCTCCTCTCCTGGAGAAAAAATATTTGTCTATGCCTCCATGCCGGTGCTTATTTCGATTAGCTAACTTTGCATATGGTGTGTGGGAATGTTCCTTGCCTAACCTAATCTAACGTCTAGCTGTCGGTTAGGTGCCAAGATTCCATTCGTTAGCGGAAAGTAACCACCACCCTAGTCCTCAAGTTGTGCCTTTGCCAGTTTTTGGAGTGGCGACACGGTTTAGCTGCTTTAATAACTCGCCTTTCCTTTCCATTACTTGAAAAAGGAAGTTTTTGTGGGATTACCAGAATCACGACCTTGTTAGATGCAGAAGATGCTTTGTGCCTTGCGTTCCAAGTTTGTCTCCTTTTCCCCGCTGACCTTGTTCGGCGCGGGTCATTTTTGTCCGGTTTGGGCAGCTACCATCAACATTTCTATAATTGTTAATCGTTCCAGTATTAGTCCTCAAGTGTGCCTTTGCAGTTTTTAGAGTAGCTGCACTATTTAGGTGCTTTAACTCGCCTTTTGATTCCATTACTAGAAAAGGAAGTTTTGGTGGGATTGCCAGTCCAGATGCATGACCTTGTAAATGGAGGTGGCTTGTGCTTTGCGTCTAAGTTCTCTCACTGTTCCGTTGGTGGTGGCTTGTCTCTTTTCCCCCGCTGACCTTGTTAAATGCAGGTCATTTTTTTCGGGTTTGGGCAGCTACCATCGACATTTGTATAATGGTTAATCGTTCGAGTCTTCAGTATGTTCTGTTACTTGCAAAAAAAAGTCTTGTGTTCTCTTGAATGCCTCATCTTTTGCTATTAGAAATCAATTTGTTTTCTCGCGTTTAACTAAACTATCTATGTGAAAAAGATAGCCTATGTAACGGAACTTCCATTCAGCTACGTCAACAGACATTTTTGGTTGCTATCTGTCAAATCATATCAAGTCAAAGTGGATAATCTGTCTTCGAAGTGAAATATTCAACAACTTTCCATGAACATGTTTATATGTTAGCAGGATATAACTGAATTCCCTTGCAGCTTTTCCAATGTTGGATGTGGCATTTACTATCGCTATTCATGAATATACCAAGCTCAAACTACTAACTAAATCTTATAATAAAATAGGCAGGTGGGTGGTAACCTCAAATGAAAACACCAGTCACTTTCCATATTAATGATATGATATCTTCAGCATAGCTTTAGCGTACCTTTTTCTCTTGCT
The DNA here is from genome assembly GCF_056163025.1 of Triticum urartu. Classification (NCBI taxonomy): domain Eukaryota; kingdom Viridiplantae; phylum Streptophyta; class Magnoliopsida; order Poales; family Poaceae; genus Triticum; species Triticum urartu. The sequence continues at coordinate 6,994,286 of NC_141877.1, forward strand.
GATAATCACAATATCAAAGAGCCTGTTTGTCCATTTCCATCATTCCAGTTTAAATGTACACTATAATTCATTGTCAACCCAGCGTGGTAGCATCACTACTGCAATTGTCAGTAACTCAGTGATATTCCAACTGTTCAAGTAGTTCCAGTTTGCAACTCAGCTTCCATTCATTCCAGTAAGGTACCCCAGCTAGTCGGTGACAAGTAGTTTGTGCTAAACAAGTTGGAGGCACCCTCCCGGAACCCTGCCCCACTGGTGACCAGTACAAGTATTAAGCTAAGCTGCAGCCTTTCCCCTTTTCCCTCCCTTCTGGTGAGGATTATTATGAACATGAAATTGGAGTCTCTCAAGCACCTAACCCACCCCTGTTTGAATCCTAAAACCACCCCTATGTGAATAAAACAAGCACCTTCCCTACTGACTTGACATTTGGTTCATGTGGTTATTTGCTAAGAAAGCTAGTAGGGGTTATTCTGTTTGTATTAATTTTGGTAACGTTTTAACTTGATGGTGGGTGTGAGTTAAAGAGATATACAATGTTTGGGTGTCTAAACTTTGAAGCTTTGAGTGTAGGGTAACAGGGGCATGCTCACATGCATTCAAGTTATATAACCACTATCACCCTGAACCTTGGACTTCCATTGCAAGACTGAGTCACGTTTCTTGATCTATTAATCTGCTTTATCTGGACTTGCACTTGCTCAACTTTGCAAAAGACCACAACATTTCTGCTTTTTTATTATCTTAACTGTACCTAGGCCCAGTTGAAGAGTCAACCAATTATAGTTTTCTTGTCAAGGTTTTTAATTTTCAAACAGCTGCACATATGACACTTACATATATGATTTTGTCGACTGTGTAGTTCTCAGTGTGATCTCTGCCACACAAATTAGAAAAAGAAGAGGCTGAATGTTCATGTGACCCATCCTAGCAAAATTGTAGGTGAATGTCTTGGACGTATAGCAGTGCTCTTTAAACTAATTTGTCCCATGTATAGTTTGTTATAGACCCAGATTGCTTAGTTCAAATTGATTTGTCCCATGCCTGTTTTAGCATCAATCATGAAGTGAGTAGTAACTGAAGGGCTATGAAGATCTGTAACACGGATAATGCCCTGTCAATTGCCTAGTTCAGGTAACTGAGGGTCTGAAGCCACTGAATTTGAGATCCAATGTAGCTGAAAAATGTTTGTAATCTTATTATTTGTCATTGATAGACCTGTAAATCAGCAAGATCAGTAATCTTCTGACTCCCCTAGGTTAAATTTCCTGACCTATGCCTATAAGGAAGAACTTACCCTTTTCTTTTGTCTTTGAACATTTGAATTCTTTGTTTTCTTGATAGAAATTCCTTCTTCACAATATAAATGTACTTCTGGGCCCTTTCTTTGTTATTCTTATGATTTTCTATGATTGTGAACGAATAGGGTTACAATTGATTTTGCATGATTTATAAGATAAAAAGGTTCTGCTTCTCTTATCTGCAGATATACTGTATGACTCGTGGTCGCCTGCGATGACTGTAAGTTCAGTCTGTATCAGCATTTTGTCGATGCTGTCTAGCTCGCCAGCAAAGGTTACACCAGTAACCCCCATCCATCTATCCCTTCATCACATATCAAACACGATGTTCTTTTGCTTGTTCTCTTACTAGCTACGCATTGTATTGGTCAACAACAGCAACGCCCGGCGGACAATGATCGCTACGTTAGGAACTGCCGCAACGGGAGGTCGCCCAAGGAGACCCGATGGTGGTTTCATGACGACAAAGTATGAGGGGCATCGAATCAATTGGCTCTTCTGGCCACCCCATACTCGCCAGCCAGCCTTCCTTACCGTGAAAGAAATCTCTTCCAAGGGGAGATGAGATGAGATGATTTAGGCTTAAAAATTTAAGCTAAGCAACCCCTCTATCGTACTGCGGATCTTAACATGCTGTGGTGGTTTGTACATGAGCTCAACACATGTTGTCGAAACGTGAATATATCATCGCTACCGACGATGAGAGATATATAGAATAAGCAAGTGTAACCTGTCGATGCGCTGGTACAGGCACAAAAGGAATGCAGATTTATCTATGATTTGCTACATTGTTTCGTGCTATCTGTCTGCCTATAAACTTTCCTAGCCTGCTGACTGATGCCCTACTAGGCTTGTGTCCTTGAGTGAATTTGCTGAAATCAAGTGAAAATTTCGGAACAAGTCCAGTGTGCTTTTAGTTTGGATAAATTTGATGCTAAATGCCTATTGTGGACAAGAAAATTCCTTATTTTTTTAGTGGAAGGAAAATTCCTTCTTCTGCCAAATGATTGCACCAAATAGTTTGCACTGTAAAAATGTGGCTTAGAATGGACAGTTCCACAAGAACACAAGGAACGGCGAGAAGTAAATGGCCACTAGTGCAATGCTGAATGTTGTCAGAAAAGTAAATGATGCTAAATGCTGAATGGTTTGTCACAATTTATCCTTATTTCAAGTCTTTGGATTAAAAATCCTGTAGTTTCTTTGTTGCGACATCAGAGTTATTTTGTGTATACAGTAAATTTTGTTTTGAATTGCATGCATGATTGTTATAGGTTGTTCCCATCTGTGAGATGGTTGGATTATTTGTCTTGCATCTTTCACCTGCCAGCGTTTTTTTGTATTTCTTTCCAACCATCAAGGCGCAAATACATCATGTTGTGAATGTGGCAATGAACTCCTCAAAAACTACCACCTTCGATGTATTTTGATTTTGCCATCAAATGGTAAGCATGATGGGGCGAGAGACTGATGTATTTTGCAAGCTTAATGTGGTAAGAGACCGATGTATTTTGCTTTGCCACCAAATGGTAAGCATAATGTGGCGACAGACCGAAATGAGAACATCAGAGCATGTACTCTGTGTCTACATGAAACACAAGAACCGAAGGACGATAATCGATATGGCCATATGGGTTGTGTATTCTGGTACTGTATTAGAGAGAGCATGGATGCAAATGGGTGCCCTTTAGGGCGTTCTCTGGCCCTATTTAGTTCAACTAAATGAACTAAAATTTCAAAATTCACATTAGTTCTGAAAATTTAGTTCAACTAAAAAATGCACTAGGTAGTTCGGTTTGCTCAAGATTCAGAATATTTATCAAGTTACTAACTGACTGGTTATTAACTGAGCTTGATTTACTAAGATTCATGCATGGGGAGCGGTGAGAACATATCCAGTGCACCGGTCGAATTGGTGCACCGGATGCTCCGGTGACTTTTCAACCATTAGATGATAAGACAATGGGTGAGATTTGGTCACAAGTTGGACCACGCCATTTTTATAGAAACAACCTTATAGTTTGTTGCATTTCACCTGCGCTCTGTACCACACTCCCATCAATAAATCTGTGGGTTTAATTTTTTTGACCCTAACACAAAAATGGTAATATATTTTGAATCGAATGTTCGATTCCGGATCCGTTTCGACTGTCATCTTTTTCTTGACGAGATCTTTGAAACAAGATCAATGTTGAATATGTTTTTAATTACTACCCCCTCCGTCCCAAAATAAGTGCCCCAACTTTGTACTACAGTTGTATTAAGGTTGAGACACTTATTTTGAGACAAAGGGAGTATTATTTTTTTGCTTTTTGAAACTTGACTCGGAACTAATCTATTCGGGGCAAAAGCATATGTGTGGGACATGCATGTGGAGGGAGAGGCAGTGCTACAAATTATAAAATAAATTTAAGTTTCAATAAAAATACTTGTTGAACTTTACGGTTAAGTTTGATAATAAACAAATATTAATTTTGAAAAAAATGTAACATTGATCTTGTTTCGTACATATTTTCAAAACAAAAAATGTGGTCAAAGAAAAACTGCATTCGGATGTATGGATCAACATCTACCACGTTTATGTTTGAAGAAAGAAATAAAGAAAACAATGATTCAACGTGGAAGAGAACCCACGTCAAAAATTAGGATGGAGTGAGGAAAGGGTGGAGTGCGGGGTGATTTTAGCATAGAGTAAGGTTGGTTTCCAAATTTCCACCATCTATCTTTCAACGTGCTCTCATCCCTCAGTTTCTTATCAAAGGGTTCAGATATGGCCGGCGCATCCGGTGCACCAACTGCACCGGTGCACTGGATACGTTCTCGGGGAGCGGTAGGGGTGGGGGGCCTTGCTCCCTCCCCGCCCTCACCCCTTCCCCTCCCCTAGCTACAAGGTTCTATAAACCTTCTCCTAAACATCGCACAAAAAAATATTGTGGATTACGGGTTCGGGGAGAAGATGTTGACTTTTGGTTGGACAATTATATGAATCTTACTAACGCGGAACTGTTGTGCTATGTGGTGTCATGCATGGGCATGATTTGGATATAATATGACTGATATTGATGCATCTACATATGTCAGTTAGGATAGCACAATGTTTAAACTCTTGCTAGTTAGGAATTAGGGGCGGTGCTTTCCATGTTCCTTTTCTAGCCACCTGTGGCTGCACATGTCCAAATTCGGAGTTCTAATACCTCACCATGTAGCATTACGTGTTCAAATTTGTAGTGGCGTAGAATTTTTTTTTTAAGTTTCATGTGCCAATAAACTACAGATTCATCTTGTTTCCTATAAACTAGTTGTCTCCTCCACCTCCTTTGTATAACTATCTTATTTTGCTCTTTCTATGTTTCATGATCCGGTTGTGCATTTATGATGGGTAGAACTGGATTTATTCTCAATTGGGTCGCTATTGCAAAGGATACTGCAAATTGCAGCCAAAGAGTTGCTATTCTGGGTACTCTTCTTCAGCTCCGGCTTTGAAAGTTCAGGTTTTCATATGTGCATTGGTGCTTACACGAACCAAACAACTTCAGATTTGGGAGACTGCATTGAATGATACGAGGCAATAAATTTTTGTGTTGTTGTTCATCTTCAACTACTTCATCTTGGGCTGCCATTCCATCCTTGCAAAGGACACTCTGCTAATTCCTCCTAAAAGTCATTATGATTGTGTTACAGAGTTCGAACACAAAGCTGCTGCAGCCGAATGTGCAAGGACAACTCGAGCTATGGAGGCCATTGCTAATGCGATTGTGAGTGCCATCATCCCAATGCTCAGTGAGATGATCAAGGATGAATACAACCTGGACAATCATTTGAAGAGACGCGTCAAGTCTCACGAGCAGGAACTCATGATGGTGCAGGATGCCCTCTGCAAGGTGGCCGAGGTGTCTCAGGACCAGCCCGATGCACAGATCAAGCCCTGGGCAGGAGAAGTGAGAGAATTGTTATACGACATGAAGGACTACGCTGACGATTTTATGTTGCGCAAGATGGAGACACTACTAGGGAAAATCTTATAGACAGGTGCTTACTAGTAGCGTTGGTTTATACCCCTCGCTGTTGCTACTTACTAGTAGCGCGGTTTTTTACCCCTCACTGCTACTAAGTTGATAGTAGTAGCGCGGGTTTTTAACCCTCGCTACTACTAAGCAGTTTCTACCGTGCCCCCCGAGACATGCCATAGTAGTAGCGAGGGGTATGAACCCACGCTACTACTAAGTTGATAGTAGTAGCGCGGGTTTATACCCCTCGCTACTGATGTCTATTACACAACATTTTTCTTGTAGACGTTGTTGGGCCTCCAAGTGCAGAGGTTTGTAGGACAGTAGCAAATTTCCCTCAAGTGGATGACCTAAGATTTATCAATGCGTAGGAGGCGTAGGATGAAGATGGTCTCTCTCAATCAACCCTGCAACCAAATAATAAAGAGTCCCTTGTGTCCCCAACACACCCAATACAATGATAAATTGTATAGGTGCACTAGTTCGGCGAAAAGATGGTGATACAAGTGCAATATGGATAGTAGATAGAGGTATTTGTAATCTGAAATAATAAAAACAGCAAGGTAATAAGTGATAAAAGTGAGCGTAAACGGTATTGCAATGTGTGGAAATAAGGCCTAGGGTTCATACTTTCACTAGTGTAAGTCCTCTCAACAATACTAACATAATTGGATCACATAACTATCCCTCAACATGCAACAAAGAGTCACTTCAAAGTCACTAATAGCGGAGAACGAACGAAGATATTATGGTAGGGTACGAAACCACCTCAAGTTATTTTTTTCAATCAATCCGTTGGGCTATTCCTATAATTGTCACAAACAGCCCTAGAGTTCGTACTAGAATAACACCTTAAGACACAAATCAACCAAAACCCTAATGTCACCTAGATACTCCAATGTCACCTCAAGTATTCGTGGGTATGATTATACGATATGCATCACACAATCTCAATTCATCTATTCAACCAACACATAGAACCTCAAAGAGTGCCCCAAAGTTTCTACCGGAGAATCACGACGAAAACGTGTGCCAACCCCTATGCATAGGTTCATGGGCGGAACCCGCAAGTTGGTCACCAAAACATACATCAAGTGGCACGTGGTATCCCATTGTCACCACAGATATCCACGGCAAGACATACATCAAGTGTTCTCAAGTCTTTTAAAGACTCAATCCGATAAGATTACTTCAAAGGGGAAACTCGATTCATTACAAGAGAGAAGAGGGGGGAAGAAACATCATAGGATCCAAATATAATAGCAAAGCTCGCGATACATCAAGATCGTATCATCTCAAGAACACGAGAGAGAGAGGGAGATCAAACACATAGCTACTGGTACATACCCTCAGCCCCGAGGGAGAACTACTCCCTCCTCATCATGGAGAGCACCGGGATGATGAAGATGGCCACCGGAGAAGGATTGCCCCCTCCGGCAGGGTGCCAGAATGGGTCTAGATTGGTTTTCGGTGGCTACGGAGGCTTCTGGCGGCGGAACTCCCGATCTATCTTGCGTTCTGGAAGTTTTAGGGTACGTGGATATATATGGGTGCAGGGAGGACATCGGAGGAGCCACGGGGGCCCCACGAGACAGGGGGCGCGCCCTAGGGGGGGCGCCCCCCACCCTCGTGAGCACCTCGTGTCTCCCCTGACGCAGGGTCGAAGTCCATCAGGTGTGTTTTCTTCCAAAAATAACTTCTCCAGTTAATTTCGTTCTGTTTCGACTCCGTCTGATATTCCTTTTCTTCAAAACACTGAAATAGGCATAAAACAGCAAATCTAGGCTGGGCCTCCGGTTAATAGGTTAGTCCCAAAAGTAATATAAAAGTGGAAAATAAAGCCCAATATTGCCCAAAATAGTAGATAATATAGCATGGAGCAATCAAAAATTATAGATACGCTGGAGACGTATCAGCTACTACTAAGTACAAGGTAGGTGAAGTCTCCATATCCTCGGTCGAATCCCTCTCTCTCTCTCTCTCCCACTCTCCGCCCTCTCTCCATAGGCTCTCCCATTCCGCTTCTCCCTCCCACCCACGATTCCCTTCCTCATCCACCACCACCCCCGGCCTCGCACCTCATGCCTCCCCCAAATCCGGCGACCTCCACACCCACCGCAGCCCCCTCCCCCTCCTTCCTCCTCCTTCTCTAATGTTGGAAGGAGAGGGAGATCAGGCAGAGCGCCATCCATGGTGGCGGCCAGATCCGCCATGGACACAACCACAGGCGAGTTGTTCTTCCTACCCCTCTCAATCTCTCTCTCTCTCTCTCTCTCTCTCTTCATATTCCAGATTAGGCAGAGCGCCATCCATGGCGTCATCTAGGGTTTCGGCTCCAACTCCGGCGGCCACCGGTGAGTTGCTGCACCTACTCCTCTCTATCTCTCTCTTCCTCTTCTAATCCTTGTCTCTTTTTTGTAGCAGCAACAAAGGAGAGGTGTATCACCATGGACGACTTCATCCCCTCCAGGACCAGTAGCAGCCATGGATGGAGAGGACGATGACGCCCAGCAGAAGCAGCTGCCATGGATGGAATTTTTTAAATTCTTAATTAGTTAGTAGTAGCGCAGGGCCCTGACCCGCGCTACAACTAAGTAGTAGTAGCGCGGGTGTCAACCGCGCTACTACTACTACTAGAAGTAGCAGTAGCGCGGGTACCGCCCGCGCTACTGCTAAAAGTTAGCTGTAGCGCCCTAGCAGTAGCGAAGGCCCCCGCGCTACTGCTAGGAAATTACCCGCGCTACTACTAGGGTTTTCCCTAGTAGTGAGAATGAAGACTGACCATAAGGAATCACGAGCAGAGTCAGGAAGTTCATCAATGTGATCAAAAGTTACAATGTGATGTGGTTATTAATCGAGCTTGATTTAATAAGCTTCATGCACGGGTAGCAGGAGGGGGCCCCTTGCCCCCTCCCCTCTCCGTCCTCACCCCTTCCCCTCCCGTAGTTACACTTTTTTTGCAATAACAATACACTAGGCTTTGTAGACCCGTTCCTGAACATGAGACACAAAAATGTTGGTTGAGAGCAAAACATTGAGGCTTTGTAGACCCTCGTCACATTCTGCAGCCCGAAGTGTCGAAGCTGCGCTATATATGGACGCCTAGCTTTGTTTTCCATATCGTTGTTCTGGATCCTACTAAAGAGGTGTTTGGTTAGTTGATTTCATCATGTAATTTGATTAGTTATCAGTTTACCACTTACCACATAACACCACCTGTTTGGTTTACATTGGCCTGTAATTAGTTTTTTTGAGACAACCTGTAATTACTTACCACATATTCGAATACAACACTATTAATTGCCGATTAGGTCCAATATCAACTGTAGTGAAAGTGATAATGCAGCTTCCTCCCTATGATTCCACTAAGCCGCGCCTTCCTCCTAGGCTTTCTTGCTCATAGACCACCATGGCCATCCCAATCAATCCGTCCTCCATGGAGCAGCATGGCCTCCGGCAAAAAGGTTAGAATGAGTTGAGACCGCTCAGTTTTACCTTTCGAGGAGGCACTCGGTTTGGTTTCAAGCAACAAAGTTATGCAACAAACATTTCTTCGAAATATACTGTGAATGTTATTTTAAATACATTATGACATTTTTTAAATACGTGAAGACATTTTGGAAATACACTATGAATATTTTTTTAATACATCATGACATTGTCTAGTTACGCGATGATAATGTGAACAACTTTTCGTATACGTGATGGCCATTTTTTAAATACATGAATACAATGTTGGAAATGAATGATGAAAATTATTTAGAAACATTAAATTTCTGAAAATTCATGATGAACCTTTTTTAAACATGAATAATATTTTTTAATAAATGATGGACATATTTTAGAAACGGCTGAACATTTTTAAAAACATATGATTAACATCTTTATTAATACGATGACAGTTTTAAAACATTACAAACATTTTTTAAGTTCTACGATGAAAAAGAACTGAAAGAAAAGAAAAAAAAGGAAAGGAAAAATGAAATCAAATAAATGAGGATAGCAAAATAAAAAGAAACTAATTTAAAAAGAAATCAACCTTTATTTAACAAAAATGTTCAACTTTTTTAAAATTATGCTTTTAAAAAATACACAATAAACCTTATTAAAGTACTCCATCTGTTTCTAAATATAAGTTTTTTTTAGAGATTCTAATATCGACTCTACATACGAAGCAAAATGAGTGAATCTACACTCAAAAATATGTCTATATACATCGTATGTAGTTCATATAGAAATCTCTAAAAATACTTATATTTAGGAATGGAGGGTGTACATGCCTAGTGTTTTCTTAACGCATGGTGAACATTTTTTACATGCATGCAAAACATTTTTCTACAAAATATGAGATGAACTCTTTAAAATACACGCCAAACATTTCTAAAAACTATAGGAACATTACAGAAATCCCTTGGTACTCTCGGGAGCACCAATGGATTTCCGTCACAACCCACCATAATTCCTATGTGGGCCGGTCCATGTAGGGTTTTTTTCTCAACAATTTTGGAACCTTCTAGAATATTTTCCAGATTTCTGGGCCCAATTTCCGTAAGTTCTTCAATTCATTTTTTTGTTTTCAGGGTTTTCTATTTTTTATCATTTATTATTTTTATTATTTTTGTTTCTCATAGGTATTTTTTCCGTTTCCATTTTTCATGAACTTTTTGTCACATTTTCAATGTCGTTAAGTTTCTCTATAGTTATGAATTCTTTCTAAATCCGCGAACAATTTTTCAAACACATTAATTTTTTAAAATTCATAATCTTCTTCTTTAATTTGTGAAAAAAATCTAGTTGTTTTTTATTCAAATTATTGTACAAGTTTCGAATCCACAAACAAAATTTCATATCCATAAAATTTTATTTTAGTGATTTTTTTAAAATTTCGGAACGTTTTCTAGGTAATGAACATTCTTTTGATTTATGAACATGTTTCAAGTTTATGAACTTTTCTTAAATCTACGAACTTCTTTGAAAAGTAATAATATTTTAATTCATAAAAAATGAGGAGTCTATTTTTCTCTAAACGAAGAACTACTAGCTATTCTTACTGTTCAACATTTTGTAAATGATGTTTGTCAAAATTCAGAATGAACCTTATTAAAGTACAGGCCTACTGAACATTTTATAAAAATATAGGAACATTATTTTCCAGGAAAAATAAAAAATGGGCCTGAGAGAAAAGTAAAAAAATAAAATAAAGAAAAATAAACAAAAATTAAAAGGTGGCAAATCATAGAAAAATTCTGGCCTAGTCGACGAGAGAGAAGACCACACAGGGAAAAATGACATTTTTAGAAAATGGAAAAATCATGATTTTTTAAAATGAAGTTCGTTTAGTTTCTCTAAACTTATGAGTTGTTTCTAGATCCGAAATGTTTTCGCAAACCCATTAATATTTGTTAAATTCATTCACCGTTCTTTAATTTGTGAAAAAATCAAGATTTTTTCAGATTATTTATTAAGTTTCAAATCCACACACAAATTTTCATATCCATAAAATGTCCATAATTAGCGAACTTTTTTTAAATTCGGGGACGTTTTTCTAAGTCATGATTTTTTGAAATTATGAACACATTTCAAGTTTATGAAATTTTCTTAAATCTACAAACTTCTTTTAAAAGTAATAATTTTTTGAATTCATAGAAAACCGAGGAGTCTTTTTTTTGTAAACGAACAATTACTTGCTTTTTTGAACCAGTAGCCTGCAGGAGCAGCGAGTGCACGATCTTTATTTTCACTCTCGTTTCTATCATTTTTTTTGGTTTTTATTTAGTTTTTTCACCCATTTGTAAGAAACCAATAAATTTATTTATTTTTGAAAGTAACATTTTTTAGATCTGGATGTTTGCTTAGATCATTATTTGGTAAACATGAACATTTTCTGAAAAAGGGGAATAATTTTTAAAACTTCTCTGAATTTTGATTTGTCCGTGCTTGTACATAAAACACTTCGGCCCGCGCTATGTACCTGGGTCTGGGCCGCGTTTTCTATAGGCCCACACTCGGGACGGGGACGTCAACGCCGGCCGGCCGCCGGAGCCTCCCCCCACCCCCACCCTTTCCTCGCAGACTGTTGGTTCACTTGGGAGTCGGTGAGCAGGGAGGCGACAGCCGGCGGCCACCGTGCGAGGCTGCGGCCATGCGCTCAAAAAACGTCTAGAGACCTCAGCAGGAGGGAATGGCTTGCCATGAGCTAATTCACATTGCAGACTCCAAATAGTACTACGCTAAACCAGCCAAACGACCATTGCCCGCATATATGACAAATCTCCATCTTCGACGGCAGCGGCACAATCTTCCTGCATCACATCCCAGAGCATGGCGGCACCACAAGTCCATGAACGGGATTCTCATCATCCAACCCGTAGAGATCGGACAGAATGGGGAATCAGTAGATGACGCTGATGCTTGCATAGATTAGTCGCCATGGGTACCAGCTGCCACCCCATATTTGACTTTGTATGTACATGTGGATGTGAATGTGTGCTTAAAAATATTCACTTTCTATTAAAAAGAATCTTCAATTTGCATTTTGCAAATGTTCAACATGTATCTGGAAAAAAATGTACAACATGTATCTGCAAAATGTTCAACATGTATTTACAAAATAGAAAACAAAAAAGTAAGGAAAATGAATAGGAACAGATGAAAACAAATAGAGAAAACACACAAGGGAAAACAAAGAAATAAATAAAACTAAAAAAGGAACAATCACATGGAAATTCCTTACTTTCTCTCTCGGCCCATCCATCCATGGCGATGGCCGGCCACCCTTACTCGCCAAGTGACCTGGAGCTCTCCGGTTTCGTGCCGCAGCAGCTCTCACCCCTCCAACTCGTGGTGCCCCTCATAGGCACTTCTCTCTTGGTCATCACGGTGATATATATGGCTTGTCTCCGGCCGTGTCCTCAATACTGGTAACTACTGCAACCATCAAATCTATCCTTCCATCATATGTATACGTACGATACTTACTTCCTCCGAGTTCATTTTTACTCCCCTTATATATTAGGTTTGTCTGGAGTCAAATTTTGTAAAATTGTATTGAAATCGTATTAAAAATTATCAACAGTTACAATACCAAATCAATATAATGCTATAAAATTATATTCCATGATAAATCGAATGATATTGATTTGATAAGGTGAATGTTGGTACTCCTTTCTATAAACTGGATTAAACTATAGAAAGTTTGACTTACGACAAATCTAACATGTGAAGTAAAAAAGAAATGGAGAGAGTGCTCCATGCAAATTAACACTCCCATCATCTCCTGATCTTCATCTGTTGCAGGAAGATCCGGGAGATTATCCAAGGCCGACCGTTTGCTCATGTGCTGGTGGGCAATCACTGGGTTGACCCACCTAATCATCGAAGCACCCTTGCTCTTCACCCCCAATTACCTTACCAAGGAAAACCCCAGTTTTTTCGATGAAATATGTAAGTTCTGGCTGGTTATATCCTCCCATCGTATCCATCATCTCGAAACGATGTTCTTAATTTTTCGAGTAACTAACTGCATGCATGCTACATCTTCAGGGAAAGAGTACAGCAAAGCCGACTCCAGATATGCCACCGGGGACACCACAACCGCCGCGATCGAAGTCATTGCGGTTTTTCTACAAGGCCCTGCATCACTTCTTGCTGTGTACGTCACCTTATTACATTTTACTACTACTCATTTTCTCTTCACCACACTGTCTATTCCCGGCAAAACAACAAAGATTAAACTTTGCTTGATCTGTTAGTTTCTAGAGCTAGCTCGACGAATTTGTCAGACCACCAGAATGGATCCGATTTTGTTTCTAAGACTTTCTTTGATTTATAGTATAAGAATATCATGAGAATAGAAAAATCACAAAAAGTGAGATGACATGTATCTCAAATGCTATTGAAAAAGAGATGTTATTTGGTTCATATTATATGTTTTTTATTGGGTCTAGACTAATGTTTTTCTTCCTTTGAAATACAAAGGATCGTTCTATCATGTACATGAACAATATTCTATTCCTGCAAATCAAAGGGCTTCAAATGATTTTTTTTCTACAAATTCCTGTCCGATGAAATTCCTACAAAATTCCTATAAACCAAAAAAGGGCTAAATTCCAAAACATACTTCTCACATGGTTCTTGGTTGCATACACAGTTGAGTCCACCTTTAATGAAAAAACCCAAAAGTAACAAACAAATGGCCAGCAGACCCTCAAGCATTTAGTTTGCGTAGGCGACACTAATTTACTTACTCCTCCATCAATGCTCATATTGACGCCTAATTACTCCTCTGACATTTTCTTTTACGTATTGCTCCTAACATATGGTGTACATCACTGATTGCCTACTTAACACAATATGGTAAGAGGAGTATTTCTCTTTGCCATAGTTTTCTTATCGACTTCTAATCATCTATCGATCCATTGCATTAGATCATAGCATTGGTAAATGTGCTGAAGACTAACAGGTTAAAATTACGCGTAATATGTACTCGCCATTTATAGATCAACCAATAACCAACATGTGCATACAAAAGAAATCATGTGAGAGATGTCTACATGCAACAATGGTGACCTCACCAAACATGACATCTCATCAAAGATTCATACATGCATGGGAAAAAGTTCTCCATTATATTATACCATTTATATTCAAAATAATTTTCCAGTACACACTAATAAATAAAATATATAATATTCATTCTGAGTTTTAGTTCATATACTATTAATAAAAGTATGCATGTTTCATATAATCAAATAACGGAAATATATTTCAATCGATTCATGCAGCAACACGTGGAGTACTCTCTAGTTTATAGAAAATTTTAGCACGTCTCTCTAATTTTTTCCACTGTGCTTTATAGATTAGATAGAACGAAACCATTAGTTGCAGCTTTTTATTATTTATTTTACTATCTGCTTACCACAAGTTTGCTTCTTGCAGCTATGCTATTGCTTCCAGAAAGTCCTACAGCTACATTCTACAGTTCAGTGTATCTATGGGCCACATCTACGCAATGCTGGTTTACTACATTACTGCCTACTTAGACGGCATGAACTTCTGCGTCAGTCCATTCTACTTCTGGACATATTTTGTTGGTGCAAACTCTCCATGGGTTGTGATTCCAACGCTGATAGCAATAAGGAGCTGGAAGTTGATAAGCCAAGCATTTTAGTCTTGCAAGGTGAATCAAGACTAAGTAAACCAACTCTTGCCCTCGGCACCAGAATCCTTTGGGCAGTATGACACCTACGCGGATGGGAACCACATTTGCTATTTCTACGCTGGTTGCGGTGACGTGTGTTCCATGACACAATGATTCCTCTATTTCAAACACAATTGCAATTGAAATAATTATTTTTACCTTTTTTAAGAGAGGATGGGTTTACTCACTCCGACGGAGGCCAGGGCATGTTTGGTTACTGGATTTGTCCGGTGGGAGATGGTAGCGCGGGATTTATTCAACCGGTTTGGATGGCGGTCATGTAATAGGATAGGCGCATAGTTTACCTATCTCTCTTTACTATGCCAGCCGGTTGTGGCTTTTGGGCCTTATTTTATTTTGCTTGCTCTGTGTGAGCCAGTATCCTTTGTTGCAGCACTTTGCAAGATATTGTTGAACTACTTTATTTATTTATAAATGTGGCCGTATGCATCTGTCTGATGCAGAGGCCGGGGAAGCCCCCTTTTCGAAAAAAAAGAGAGGATGGGTCCCTAATGGCCCGTTGCTTTATTAAATATGAAGCAGTTATGCAAAGAAACTTACATCATGACCCAAAGTGAATTAAAAACTACTCCCTCCGTGCCAAAATAAGTATCTCAACTTTGTACTAGCTCTAGTACAAATTATTAAGTTCAAGACACTTATTTTAAGACGGAGGGAGTACAAACTAGACCCTATCGGTGTGAAGTGGTAGCGGCCAAATCAGTGTTGAGACATGTGCGCCCCTGACAACTGTGGTGGTGGTCTTAAACATAATGGTAGTGCAAAAACATTGGATAATAACTCCGTCACATACAACACCATGTGTATCGATTTATGGATGAGGGGAACTCCCAGGAAAATGTTCGAATGTGTGCTTAAAAATATTCACTTTCTATTAAAAAGAATCTTCAATTTGCATTTTGCAAATGTTCAACATGTATCTGGAAAAAAATGTACAACATGTATCTGCAAAATGTTCAACATGTATTTACAAAATAGAAGACAAAAAAGCAAGAAAAATGAATAGGAACAGATGAAAACAAATAGAGAAAACACACAAGGGAAAACAAAGAAATAAATAAAACTAAAAAAGGAACAATCACATGGAAGGTTCTAAAACTAGTATGTAGAACCTTCCCAAAATCGGTTTATTGGGGTGTCCCATTAAGGAGAGCAACAACCATCCAAAATCACTCTATTGGTCGGTCCATTAAGACCGGCGCACAGTTGGGCGCAAAGGCGAAATGGTGCTACATCTCACAACAAGTGAGATATAGCACCGACGCACAGGCACGATTATATCTCGGCTTGTAGTGAGCTCTAGCGGAGTGTTCCCCGCCTTGGGTCTTCCAACAAAACTTACGTCTACTCGCGTCCATGCGGCTAGGTGTTGAATCCGCCCACCAAACTAGTTTGTAAAACTAGCTAACATAGTAGATGTCTTGTCAACATAAAAAAATCATTGTGGTCTTTCTTGAATAAATTACCCCAGTCATTGTAGCGGTGCCATGGAGACAGTGGGTTAGATGTCCTTGCAGAGTCCATTATTGGGATCTGATGTGTCAAGTTCGTTTTTGCTAGTTTGATTTTTATGGAGTTGGAATCTTCCACGACATTATGGTGAACTTTTTTGTGGTTTGACAGACTGCACTTCTAGGGGACCATCCCCGGTCTAGGCATGTTCATCGCTCATGACTTCTCATCTTTTTGGATGGGTGACTCAAAGAGGTTTTCCAAAACCTTTGTTGGTAATGAAATTCGTGCAGGTGAGTGAGTAGCAATAGCGATGTTCCACTCCAATTGCAGTCTATTTATTGAAGTCTTGTCGGTACTCCATCTAGCAAAGATTTATACCACAGAGAAGATGTCTCCAAAACATTCTAGACTCGAAAATCAACATAAACAATTTTTTCGCTTGTAGAGAAGATATTTGAATAAACATGTTAATCTATATGAAAATCAATGTTCACGTGCCTTAAGAAAATATTTCCCATTGCACATAAATTTCGTGGCGCGCCATACTGCATAAAAATTTCTTACGGACTTGGAAAAGTTTTATATGGTTAATAAAAATGTCACCTAGATAGAAAAATATTACAAGAAAAATTTCCCACGCATATGAAAATAAATGTTCTCAAACATAATTTAAAATATGCATTGAGTTTTTTCAAAGAAATACACGGTTAATAGTTTTCTTTAATATGAAAAGATATTTTTGAAATACATGATGGAAGTTTTCGAAACATGATGAACATCTTTAGTTATGCGACGAACATGTTTCTAAACTTCACTGTGAATATTATTTTCAAATACGTGATGGGGTTTTTTTAAATAAGCTAGACAATTTTTTGATACACAGTGAACATGTTTTAAATAGACTGTGGCACTATCTAGTTATGATGAACATTCTTCAAAATGTACTGTGAATAATTTTCCTAAATCCATGATAGCCATTTTTAAAATATGTGAATACATTTTGGAAATACAAAAATGAACAGTTTTTGGAAACATGATGTACTTTCTTAAAACACAATGAATATTTTCTAGTACATGATGGACATATTTTCGAAAAGTATGAACATTTTTTTCAATTCAATCAACATCTTTAAATATTCAATTTCATTATTAAAAGTTAAAACACGTTGCACATTTTGAAAATTCAGCGATGAAAAAAGAAGAAAAAGGAAAGCAAAAATAGAAAAGAAAATATGAAAAAAAATGATTAAAGGAAATGAAAAACTAAACTAAATTAAAAAACATCAACTCATGTGTTTTTCAATTTGGTTTTGTTTCATTTTTCATTATATATTTTTCATTTTTTTCTGCTAACAATTTTTTTATCATGAAGGTTTTTTTAAAAACATTATTATTAACCTATTTTCAAATTTGTGAAGTTTTCCTAATTTCTGAATTGTTTTCTACATACATAAACATCTTCTCAAATCGATGAAGACTTTTAAAATTTATGGAATATTTTTAAATTCACGAACTTTTTCCAAATTAGTTAACATTTTGTAAATCCTAGATCATTTTTTCAAATACATGAACTGTTTTTAAATTCATGAACTTTTTAATAATTTGTGAACAGTTTTTCATATTTATATTTTTTTCCTAATTCATTAACTTTTTAAAGATACATGGTCTTGTTTTAGAAGTATGATTTTTTAAATTCATAAAAAATAGAGATCCAATTTTTCCTCTAAACAAGCAGTTGTTGGTTTTTCTTGAACCCGTAGCCTGAAGGAGTAGTGTGTAGGCGATCAGACCGATCATGCAAAACGAGCATGCTACTGGACCATCCCATGCGTGACCACGAGTATACCAATCAGTGTGTAAAGCATTGTAGATGAATTGTCGGGCGTGAGTTCTACCTCGCAATCGGCGGGGACATCCTTTGGAGCATCTAATAAGACGGTGACGCACAGGAACATCAAGACTCAGCCGGCCCATTGGCGGTCGAAACCGATGTAGAAAACATATTGTTGGGAACGTTTTCTTTCATGCTCGTTTCTAATGTTTTTGTTTGGGGTTTTATTAGTAGTATTCCTTCCGTCCATATAATATAAGAGTGTTTTTTACCCTACACTTCGTCCCATAATATAAGAGCGCTTTTGATGCTAGTGTGAACATTTTCTTAGATCATTATTCACAAAACACGAACATTTTCTGGTAAAAAACGGGAATATTTTTTTAAAGTTCTGTGAATTTTTTTGGCCCGCGCTTGAACCTAGAACACTTTACCTGGGTCTGGGCCGCATTCTCTTTCGGCCCACACTTGACACACTTGGGACGGGGACGTCACACAGTGCCTCGTCTTCTTGCCTGGATCGATCCATCTCAATGCCGGACACCGCAAAAAAAAAAAAACCCATCTCAACGCCGGCCGGCCGGGGAGTGTCCTTCCGTCTCCTCCGACCTTGCATTCTCCTCGCGCCAACCGACCCCAACCCACCCCTCCCCGCGCATCACTTCGGAGTCAGTGAGCAATGGAGGTGGCGACAGCCGGCGGCCACGGCGGCACCACGCCGCGCTCCTCCGCCTCGTTGCCGTCCCTCTCGCTGGTGGCCACCGTCCACGCCGCCGCGCTCCGCCTAGGCGCGGTCCTCGAACCCTCTCTCATCCACGCATGCTCTGCCGGCGGCGTCCCGGATTCTTCCCGCAGCGTGTTCGACGAATTGCCCCGCTCTGGCCAGCGCCATGTCCCCGCACGGGCGGTGCCGGCAGGTGCTCTGCCTGTTCCGTGGCGGGGATGGGGAGATGGACGACAAGGCCGCGTGCGCGAGGACTGGGATGGTGGGCGAAGGGATGCAAGTGTTCGCAAGGAAGGGTGAGGAGGCCGTCGCTACAGCGCTATACGTGCATGGTGGAGATGCTGGGAAGGGCCTGGGAGGTCGACGAGGCAGAGGGGAAGGGCCCGAGCCCGGAGTTCGACGAGGCCGAGTGCAGATGGAGGCGCGCCCGGTGCTGCTCGCCCCATGCCGGGCGCATGGCCGTGTCGTGGCAATGCATGCATTTTGGCCAAATGGCACGAGATAAGCCCCCTGGCTGGCGGAGATCTGAAATTTGTACAACATGATTCTTGGTTTACCTACATGGTTCTACCCTTGGGCAATCTGATTGTCCGGTTTGTCGTCGCCCCATTACTCTGCTGGTACCTTCTGAAGTTGCTTCCCTGCTGTTTGTCTTGTTTGTCATCGCCCCATTACTCTGTTGGCATGGGCAATCTGATTGTCCCGTTTGTCGTCGCCCCATCGCTCTGTTGGCATGGGCAATCTGATTGTCCGGTTTGTTGTCGCCCCATTGTGAACTGAATTGAAGCCTTGGTGGAAGCCTGGAGCTCTTCACAGTACAATCGGAATTTGGATTGCATCACTGGTAAAGCCCTAAGAGCCCTTGGTTTCTTGGCTATTTTTTTTTGTCATGTTTAGATTCTTGGCCTATCAATACAACTAAGCATACAGAGTTGTACTTTTTTACATTTTTCTGATGAACTCTTATGTATTGATCTAGATAAGTCTATAGTAGCAGTTCTATTATCTCCACATACTTGATGTCCTCAACGTTGCAACAATGACCCTTTGAATCTGTTTAGACACAAATCCAATGAATGAGACTGAAATGTCTACCAGAGGGTACAATTGAACTTATAGTTGATGATATACTGTAGTCGCGCCTAACTAGCTGGTTGGAATACATTATCAGAGATATTCTTGGTAAACTGGCTTCTGCAACATCCTTTGAGTTGAGAGATATTTTAATAGACAGAACAAAAATGGACTAGGGAATCCATGGCCACTCTTGTCTATAATGAAATAGTAGATAAGTGGTTTTGTGCCTTAGATCAGTGGTGGTTGTGCCCTGGACCATAGCAGGAACTCTAAAGGCTTCCGTATCTGGAGTATTGCAGTTAGGACTTAAAGAGTTGACTACAAATTCCTTCTAAGATCTTAAGCCCCAATTTCACGTGGGCTTATTAATTTCTTGCCAGCAGCTTACATTTTCCTTTCATGTCTTTCCATTAGAGCTGAGATGGTCAGAAGACAGGTTCTTTCCCCGGTGACTCTGAGTTGCAGCAACCGCTTCAAAATTCCAGGTTTTCTTTGTCCTGCTTCTCAAGATCAGAATGAAAAATAATGAGGTTAGTATCTTCGAGAGCACAACATAAAGTGCAAAATTCAGACGGAGACCCATTATGTTTGTGAATTTGCTCAGCCACCGGAAGTTTACCCCTAGAAGCCTGCTAGCAGAAAATTATAATTTTCAAAGGCACACGAGAATGTCAAATATATTTCTCTACTCCTACAAAAAGCTGAGTTGGTGATGATGGTGTGCCTGGCGTCTATCAATCTCGGCCGTCCAATCCGCATCTAACACACCTGATACGAGCTCTGGCACTTTTGCACAAAGACCCCTGTGCTACCTCTTGAGCACTGCGTTGGTTTTCCCTTGAAAAGAAAAGGGTGATGCAGCAAAGTAGCGTAAGTATTTCCCTTAGTTTTTGAGAACCAAGGTATCAATCCAGTAGGAGATCACGCTCGAGTCCCACGCACCTACACAAACAAATAAGAACCTCGCAACCAACGCGATAAAGGGGTTGTCAACCCCTTCACGGTCACTTACGAGAGTGAGACCTGATAGATATGGTAAGATAATATTTTTTGGTATATTTATGATAAAGATAAATAAAGATGCAAAGTAAAATAAACGGCAAAGGAAATAACTAAGTGTTGGAAGATTAATATGATGGAAGATAGACCCGGGGGCCATAGGTTTCACTAGTGGCTTCTCTCAAGAGCATAAGTATTACGGTGGGTAAACGAATTACTGTCGAGCAATTGATAGAATTGAGCATAGTTATGAGAATATCTAGGTATGATCATGTATATAGACATCACGTCCGCGACAAGTAGACCGAAACGATTCTGCATCTACTACTATTACTCCACACATCGACCGCTATCCAGCATGCATCTAGAGTATTAAGTTCATAAGAACAGAGTAATGCTTTAAGTAAGATGACATGATGTAGAGGGATAAACTCATGCAATATGATATAAACCCCATCTTTTTTATCCTCGATGGCAACAATACGTGTCGGTTCCGTTTCTGTCACTGGGATCGAGCACCGCAAGATTGAACCCAAAGCTAAGCACTTCTCTCATTGCAAGAAAGATCAATCTAGTAGGCCAAACCAAACTGATAATTCGAAGAGACTTGCAAAGATAAACCAATCATACATAAAAGAATTCAGAGGAGATTCAAATATTGTTCATAGATAAACTGGATCATAAACCCACAATTCATCGGATCTCGACAAACACACCGCAAAAAAATATTACATCGAATAGATCTCCAAGAGAATCGAGGAGAACTTTGTATTGAGATCCAAAGAGAGAGAAGAAGCCATCTAGCTAATAACTATGGACCCGAAGGTCTGAAGTAAACTAATCACACATCACCGGAGAGTCCATGGAGTTGATGTAGAGGCCCTCCGTGATCAATGCCCCCTCCGGCGGAGCTCCGGACACTAGTAGAAAAATGACCTAATGTGAGACACATTAGTCCCGGTTCGATTTTGGCCCGGTACTAATGGCACCATTAGTGCCGGTTCGAAAGGCTATGCATTAATGCCGGTTCGTGTTGAACCTTTAGTACCGGTTCATGCCACGAACCGGTGCTAAAGGGGTGGTGGCAGGCTGGCGTCAGGCCGGGGCCCCATGATCACCTTTAGTACCGGTTCGTGGCACAAATCGGTACTAAAGGGATAACCTTTAGTACCGGTTCGTGCCATGAACCGGGACTAAAGGGGTCTGACCTATAGTCCCGGTTGGAGACACAAACCGGGACTACAGGGCAATTTTCAAACTCTACCCCCCCCCCCCCCCCTCCCCGTGTATCGCCATTTCAGTTTTGAAAAAATTCAAAAGAAAATGATAAAAACTTCAGAAAATAAAATCCTTCGAGAAGTAGTTATATTACTACACCTACTAGTTATGAAAATTTGAAACTTAAATTTGGATATGTTTTGCAAAAAGTGTAGGGAAAATGTAAAACGGCTATAACTTTTGCATACGATGTCAGAAAAAAAACGTATAATATATCAAAAAATTCAGCAGGAAAATCCGCTCTTATACTAGCAGTCTATACTAGCAGTTCTATTATCTCCACATACTTGTGCAGTACAATGTCCTCAACGTTGCAACGATGACCCTTTGAATCTGTTTAGACACAAATCCAATGAATGAGACTGAAATGTCTAGCAGACGGTACAATTGAACTTATAGTTGATGATATACTGTAGTCACACCTAACTAGCTGGGTGAAATACATTATCAGAGATATTCTTGGTAAACTGGCTTCTGCAACATTCTTTGAGTTGAGAGATATTTTATTTTACCACATGTTTATATATTGAAAGACTAGAGTGTAACAGTAACTGTTCTGTCCAGCTAGGAAAGTTTGCATCCCTCCAGGTAGTCCACTGAATGAATTGATGTTCAAGTACACCGTCATCATGCTGCCAAGTAACTAGTTCCCTATTTGGGGCCAGGCCTGCTTGGCAACCGCTAGAAATAGACAGAACAAAAATGGACTAGGGAATCCATGGCCACTCTTGTCTATAATTAATGGAATAGTAGATAAGTTGTTTTGTGCCTTTGATCAGTGGAGGTTGTGCCCTGGACCATAGCAGGAACTCTAAAGGCTTCAGCGTATGAAGTATTGTACTTAGGACTTAAAGAGTTAATTAACTACAAATTCCTTCTAAGATCTTAAGCTCCAATTTCACGTGGGCTTATTAATTTCTTGCCAGCAGCTTACATTTTCCTTTCATGTCTTTAAGCTTTCCATTAGAGCTGAGATGGTCAGAAGACAGGCTCTTTTCCTAGTGACTCTGAGTTGCAGCAACCGCTTCAAAATTCCAGGTTTCTTTGTCCTGCTTCTCATGAGTAGTGAGAACATGTGATTATCAACTTATCATTATAAAACTACTTTTCTTAGTCTCAATGATGGCGTGTCAGTAAATTTAGAACAATCTTAATTACTTGTTGCCCTGATCTGTTGAAAAACAAGCATGCTGTGTTTTCCATGGTTTACTGATGGTTGCCATGGTCTGAAATGAAAATGTAACCAAACTTGCGAGAGTCCCAGTTTGAGATCCGTAGACTATGTCGAACTGTTCTCTGTTATACCCTGCTGCAATCATTTGCTACTACAGATTCATGCTGGATGTGAATCGCAAGCTAAACATGCTCTTCTTGTATAAATTTGTCTTTACGGTTGTTCTGTTTCTCATCTCATGCAAAAGGCAATGCTTTGACAAGACGTGTTCATGATGCAGTTTGGCATGGATTGCAGTTTAGATGGCCCTGATGGAGCGAATTCCGAGTTAGCCAAACCGGAGAAGCAAAGCACTGGCCGTCTGGCCGTGCACTTGTATCCGTGTTTTCTCTTCCCTGACCTATCACCAACGGTTCACATGGATGTGAACAGTGAAGTGAAGTGTCCGGTGTATCCTCGACGAGGATACAGAACAACAGATATGTTGGTCACTTCATCTGTTGTTCGCAGTCTCTAAGGGCAGCTCGCATTCGTGCCTTCCTGTTTGTGTGATTGTGTCACAACCTCTTCCTGGTAATGTGGGTAATGTAATCATGGTTTAGTTTTGCCGGAAGGCGTTGGAACTCCAGTGCATGCCTAGTGTTGAATTGTTTTTTTGTTGGAATGCGTACCGTTGATTTGGCTCACAAGTTTGTCCAAACTCAACGCCCGAGAGTTGTCATCAAAGCACTTTTTCTTCTTCAGGGGCAATTACATTACCTGAATTGAGATATTTATATGAATCATTGCTGGCAAGTTAAATAGCAGTAGTTCAATATAATTATTATGCAAGAATTTCATGTACACAAGAGTCAAACTTATAAGTATGCAGTGCATATACGGTGCCTGTATTACCTGCTGATGAATGCCCTTATACAACAGTCAAGCAGTGAACTGGCTGCTACATGCAGCTAGTTTGTGAAGAGTTGTTGCATGGTGTGAACTTAAGAAGAAATGGTGATCATCTATATCTATACCAATATAAAAAGACTCAAATGGGCAGATCTAAATCATCTCGACCGTCAAATCATGTTATCTAGCGGTTCAAATCGTTCCAATGTTGAGCAGCAAACACGTTTAACGCTCTAATTACCCACCACTACCATTGGTTATAAACACGTTTTGACTCAACGCTATCTCTTGAAATTTGTCATGTAATTAATATCATACTCCCTCCGGTCCTTTTTACTCTGCATATAAGAATTGTCTGAAGTCAAACTTCATAAAGTTTGACCATATTTATATGAAAAAATATTAACATCTACAATGCTCAGTTTATACAATATGAAAATTAAAGTCATGACGCATCTAATGTTGTTGATTTCACATTCTGAATGTTGGTATTTTTTTCTATAAACTTGGTCAAAGTTTACGAGGTTTAACTTCAGACAAATCTTATAGGCGAATTAAAAAGGACCGGAGGGAGTACCATTCCCGTGAAAAAGTAATTAATATCTTACCAAATACCAACATGCAACATATATATCTTATCTAATATAACGTACAACTAATATCCTATCTAATATAAACGTGCATTGCACGTACATTATTACTAGTCTTAACAAGAAAATGAAGTAGGAATCCATATGGGTACGTACGCATGCATCCTCGTACGTACGTACGTACTCCCTGGCAAGATTTACGGCAGTTCGTTCCACTCCCCCGCACCCTTCGCTGGTATCACTTGTAGAAATGGCGGGATGCAACAAACCCTAGTAGGCGGCGCACGCCCCGTACGCCGGCGTACGACGTGATACTCCTTCCGCCGAGAGATACACGCAGGCCTCCGAGCTAGCTGCCGGATGTTGGCGCCTTTGCCACCGCATGTACACAAAAAATTAGCAGGAAACCCCCGTGTACGGTCAGATCGACCCCAACGTACGGCTTAGGGTTAACCCCAACGGCGAACACGACACAGTCGGTAGCAGCGGCGCGATTGCAAGAGGGTTGGTCGACGGTCGATTCCCATCGATCGGAGAAAGAAGATGGGCGCGGGTGTGGAGAGATCCAACAACAAAAGAACCATGGCGGCCGATCCGACCAGCCGAGACGATCCCTTGCCGGAGAAGAAGAAGAAGGTGGTGGATCTGGGGAGCGACAGTGACGAGGACTTGCCTAATCCGTCAGTGACGAATAGCTATTCGACAGTGACGATGATGATGATGATATTTGATTATTGTTGATTTTTTAACACGTTAGATGGAAGCCTGGTTCCACCAAAGATATGTTAAATGATTATCTGATTTGATGTAGGCACATTGCCCGGCCTCATCTTGGAATGATGTTTAAGGACATCAAACTTCTAGAACCTGCTCATGTTGACATGTTATGGCGTAAGTTTAACATTGATGATGGTCTTATTGTTCAAGAGGTAGGTAATGACTTCCTGAAAGTGCTCAATTTCTCATCTGTGTAAAGTTAATTATTGACATTTGAACATTAGGTGTCGGGAGGATCTCTTGCTGAGAAATTTGGAATCCAAAAAGGTGATATTATTGAATCTTTCAATGGAAAGCCTGTTTCTTCCACAATTGAGGTGAGTGAATTAGAGATTTGTTAGGTAAACGAACTGAAAATAAATTTCATTTCTGTGATTTTAGTAGCTTCACGGTCTTGACTAGAATATTTTTGTTTCCTGCAATTATCAGCTGGAAAATACACTGATGAGCATATACAAGGGAACCTTAGATGCTGAAGTTCGTATTTCTATAAGTTCATTTCTATATATGAGGACGGTTTGCTTGATCCTGGCCATCCATTTATTTGTACCGAAGTATTATCAGCAAAATGCTAGCTCTAAGAGGTGTGTTTGGCTAACTCCATAGGTTGGGGTGTTTCACACACTCAAAGAACAACGGAGCACCGTAGACTTGACTGCAAAATTATCAGAACTTGGAGAAGTTATTACAAGAGGTACACATCTCCTCTTTTAACTTGCCCCATCTACAGATTATTATTTCAAGTCCAGACATAATGCCATCGCTAAGTATGCAAGCTCATGTGCATTGTGCAATACACTCTTACATGACACACATTTGATGTCTAAAATATCACACCAAACCATACAGTATTCTAATATTTTGCAAGTTTACTGTTTTGGTAAGTAGGTGGTGTGAGTTGTAGAGAACAGACTTCATCCATGTTTTTTTTTACCAAAGTGTCCATCTTCCATTTGTAGACTTGGAAGTTTTTGGAATTTTTGGAACAAGAGATGCATGTCTGGGTTTGTGGTGCTAACTTTGAGTTGTGTGACATTTTGCAAAGAATGTGGATTAAATATTGTTTGCACGCTTGCTCCCAGTTTTATTTTTGGATATAGATACAAAACATTCGCCTTGAGAGAGGTGTTTTGCAAGAAAAAGTAGGCTTGGTTATTTGATACTCATGTTATGTTGTTGTTTGTTACAGGTCCTACAGACTCTTGAACTGGCTGCTAGGTTGAGGAGGGATGTTTGTATAGGGTGGCTTACTGTGATACACACTTACCTGTGACCACATGTAGTACTCTAGATATATTAGAAATAACATTTTTATCTGTAATTTAGTGCCTTGGTCCTCCAAAGTAGCAGCTCCTTGTGGGATTTTCTATATATACTGCAATTGAAACCCCTCTTAGTGCCTGAGGAAGCGTTGTTTGTTCTTTGTTGCCTTATCTCATTTGGTGGTCAACAATGCCAAGTATCTTGGCTCTGCACATATGGCTATGCATGAGAAGGACCAAGTATCTTGGCTCATGAACTTTGTGAAAAAGCACTACTAATTTTTAACTGTTGCTGATTTGTGGAAATTCTTTTCCACGATGATCTGACTGTAGACACGTGTATATTTTTTCTGGGTGTTATACGTAGATGAAAATTCTAAGTTGCAAGTGTAAGGTGGCCTCCCCATTATGAAACCATGCGTCACGATCCTACCATGGTGTGTTGACTTCTAGGCATTTGGCATGTGGCATATATAGGCCTCTCCACTATTAAACCATGCGTCAGAATCCTAGCAAGTGTAAGGTCTATTTGTGTCTTGACTTCTAGTCATTTGGCATGGAATTTGCAGTGTTCCCTATTATTGATTTTGGTACATGGACAATTACGATGTTATGTCCTGAAACTTTCTATCCTTCCCAGTTGCTGATAATAACTGGTGATGTGCAATGACTCGGCCTGATCCCACTTCTTAGACTGAAAGAAGGAATATTTTTGTCTCTAATGTGGTGGCGCTAATATTTTCGGTATATATGGACTCTGTTTTGCAGCTATGTGCGCGAACTGTGATGTGAATATACATAGTTGCTCCTTTTTTTGCTGCATTTCTTATTGGACGGTTTCATGCATAAATTTCTAGATTAACATGTATTTTTCCTTAGAATTACAAAGAAATAATTTTTTTTGAAAGAAAGGGGGGATCCCCTCGATTTCATTAACGAAACCAAATATCTGTTACTACAGCCAGAAACACTGACCCCGACAGCCTCACACATGTTTTTGTGTTTCTAGAACTTTTCCCCCATTGCCCTCTCTTGTATACAAGGATGGCAAGGCTTTAAGGAAAGAGGGTTCCTATGTGGGCATCACCCGCTGGGTCTTAGATAGACCAGACTCAGCCTGAGACGAACGTCTAAGCAAGCAAAAACTCTCTACAGCCCACCATTTCTTGAATCAATCTTCTATCCTCGGAATCCAAGATGCCCAGCTCCTTCGCGCCTGGAGGATATCACTGGCGACTCGCTCCAGCAGCTTTGCACCCTGTTGCAGCTCCAGCTTTGCGTCCTCCTTCCCCTGCAAAACACTCCAGTCATTAATCCAATGTACCATCTTATACATAACTACACTAGGATCCGCAGGCCAGACATGTTGAAAACAAGCTAAATTTCTAGTTTTCCAGATGCTCCAAATCAATGCAGCCACCCCTACAAAAATTACTTTCTTTTTCTTCTTTCCAAAATTACCCAGCCAGACATTCAAGCATGCTTCCACATCGTAAAAATCACATTGGATCCCTGTTATATGGCTTACCATACTCCACATATATCTGGCCAGGGGACATTGGAAAAAAAAATATGGTTAATAGATTCGTTTTTACCACAAAAAAGGCATTGTTTCTCACATTTTCCTCCCCTATGAAGTAGAACATCCCTGGTTAAGATACTTTTTTTGGTAACTAGCTAGATGAATGTTTTAATTCTAGGGGGTATTTAAACTTTCCATAAGAATCTATTTGGACATTTTTCCCCAACTTGCAACATCGAATAAAAAGATCTCACACTATATTCACCCGATCCCTCTGGAATCCAGAATAGTTTATCTTCTTCTTTATTTAGAACCACTTCTCCACAAATTTTCAGTAACTCCTGCCATTGACTTGCCTTGTCCCCCACCAAATTCCTCCTGAATTTCAACGAGGTGAGATGAGAGGACAAAGCGTCAACCACAGTAATATGTTGATCTAGAGAGACATTATAGAGTTCAAGGAAAGTGGCTGCTAAGCTTTTGCTTCCAGTCCAATTATCTTCCCAGAATCTCGTTTTCTCACCATTTCCTATAGTAAATTTGCAACAGGCCAAAAACAGGTTTTTGCATTTCATCACAACCTGCCAGAAATGTGAGTCTCCTATTTTTTTTGCACCCGTCCAAAAGTGTTTTTCCCAATATATTTTTCCCATAAGACGTTTTGCCATAAACCTTTTTCATTAAAAAGTTTCCAAAGCCACTTGGATAGTAAGGCAATATTCATATAATCAAGGTCCAAAATCCCCAGGCCACCCAGTGTTTTGGGTCTACAGACTCTCTCCCAAGCAATCAGGTGGTATTTATGTTTATTTTCCTCACCACTCCATAAAAATTTTGCCCTTGGTCTATCCATTTTCTTTTTTACTCCTTTTGGAACCTCATAAAAGGAGAGCATGTAATGGATTAGACTAGTGAGGGAAGAATTTATTAAAGTGGTTCTTCTAGCACTATTTAAAAGCCTGCCTAGCCAACTCCCTAGTCTTTTCTCCAATTTGGAGATAGAAGGGTTCCAGTCAGTTCCTTTCAATCTTTTCTCGTCTAAAGGAATCCCCAGATATTTAAAGGGAAGCTTTCCTTTTTTACAAGTTAAGATTTCTTCAAATTGTTTAATTCTGTCTTCCTCCACCCCAACACAGATCACCTCACTCTTATGAAAATTAATTTTCAAACCTGACATAATCTCAAAAAGGTTCAAAATCCTCTTCACATTTTTTGCTTGCACCAAATCATCCTGGAAAAGAATGATAGTGTCATCCGCATATTGCAAAATAGACACATCATTTTCCTTGTGATTTTTAGCAAGACCGCTAACCAAATGATTCCCTACAGCTCTGTCAAATAAGATTGCCAGTATATCTACCGCTAGGTCAAACAACAAAGGAGACATTGAGTCTCCTTGCCGTAGTCCCTGATGAGTTTTGAAATAAGAGCCTATTTCTCCATTAACCTTAATAGCTACCTTCCATCCAGTAACTGTCTTCATCGCTCAATTAATCATTTTGTCAGGGAATTTTTTCATCTCAAGAGTATGAAGAAGAAAATGCCATTTAACTTTGTCAAAGGCTTTTTCAAAATCAATCTTAAAAAGAACCCCCGATTTTTTTCTTTATGCATAGAGTTTAGAGTTTCATGTAGCACCAACACACCCTCTAGTATATATCTCCCCTGGATAAAAGCAGTTTGAGAAGCCCTAATCACCCCAAAATAAACAACACAATCCTGTTAACTAATATTTTGGTAAAAAAATTAAAAACCACATTCAACAAGCAAATTGGTCTATATTTCTGAATTCTATCAGCATCGCTTCCTTTCGGAATGAGGGAAATAACCCCATAATTTAGTCTATCCAGATCTAGAATATGAGAATAAAATTCCTCAAGTAATGTGAATAGGTCATTTTTCACCAGATCCCAATAATGTTGATAAAATCCAATATTAAAACCATCAGGTCCAGCAGCTTTGTTTTTTTCCATTCCAAACACTACCTTCCTTAACTCCTCCATTGTAAACTTTTTTGTGAGAAATTCTTGCTCCTTCTCAGTGAGTGTTTCCACCCCACTAGAGTCTATATTAAGAGCATTATTTTCTGGTTCACAAAACAATTTCTTATAGAAATTAGTAATATAGTTTTTCAGATTATCTTGCCCCTCAATCACCCTTCATCTTGTTGCAATTTAACAATTCTATTTTTCCTCAGTCTGCCATTAGCCTTAATGTGATAGTATCTAGTATTTGAATTGTTGGAAATATGCCCTAGAGGCAATAATAAATTGGTTATTATTATATTTCCTTGTTCATGATAATCATTTATTATCCATGCTATAATTGTATTGATAGGAAACTCAGATACATGTGTGGATACATAGACAACACCATGCCCCTAGTAAGCCTCTAGTTGACTAGCTCGTTGATCAATAGATGGTTACGGTTTCCTGACCATGGACATTGGATGTCATTGATAACTGGATCACATCATTAGGAGAATAATGTGATGGACAAGACCCAATCCTAAGCCTAGCACAAAGATCGTGTAGTTCGTATGCTAAAGCTTTTCTAATGTCAAGTATCATTTCCTTAGACCATGAGATTGTGCAACTCCCGGATACCGTAGGAATGCTTTGGGTGTATCAAACGTCACAACGTAACTGGGTGACTATAAAGGTGCACTACAGGTATCTCCGAAAGTGTCTGTTGGGTTGGCACGAATCGAGACTGGGATTTGTCACTCCGTGTTAACGGAGAGGTATCTCTGGGCCCACTCGATGGGACATCATCATATGCGCAATGTGACCAAGGAGTTGATCATGGGATGATGTGTTACGGAACGAGTAAAGAGACTTGCCGGTAACGAGATTGAACAAGGTATCGGGATACCGACGATCGAATCTCGGGCAAGTACAATACCGCTAGACAAAGGGAATTGTATACGGGATTGATTAAGTCCTTGACATCGTGGTTCATCCGATGAGATCATCGTGGAGCATGTGGGAGCCAACATGGGTATCCAGATCCCGCTGTTGGTTATTGACCGGAGAGTCGTCTCGGTCATGTCTGCATGTCTCCCGAACCCGTAGGGTCTACACACTTAAGGTTCGATGACGATAGGGTTGTGAAGATATGTATATGCAGTAACCCGAATGTTGTTCGGAGTCCCGGATGAGATCCCGGACGTCACGAGGAGTTCCAGAATGGTTCGGAGGTAAAGAATTATATATAGGAAGTGCTATTTCGGCCATCGGGACAAGTTTCGGGGTTATCGGTATTGTACCAGGACCACCGGAGGGGTCCCGGGGGCCCACCGGGTGGGGCCACCTGTCCCGGGGGGCCACATGGGCTGTAAGGGGTGCGCCTTGGCCTAGATGGGCCAAGGGCACCAGCCCCAAAAGCCCATGCGCCTAGGGTTCCACATAAGGGAAGAGTCCCAATGGTGGAAGGCACCTCTAGGTGCCTTGGGGGGGGGGGAGGGAAACCTCCCCTTGGCTGCCGCACCTAGGAGATTGGATCTCCTAGGATGGCGCACCAACCCCCTTGGCCCTCCTATATATAGTGGGGGAGAGGAGGGACTTCATACACCAGCCCCTGGCGCCTCCCTCTCTCCCCGTTACGTCTTTCTCTCGTAGTATAGGCGAAGCCCTGCTACTGTGACGCCCTGCATCCACCACCACGCCGTCGTGCTGCTGGATCTTCATCAACCTCTCCTTCCCCTTGCTGGATCAAGAAGGAGGAGACGTCTCCCGTCCCGTACGTGTGTTGAACGCGGAGGTGCCGTGCGTTCGGCACTTGGTCATCGGTGATTTGAATCACGACGAGTACGACTCCATCAACCCCGTTCACTTGAACGCTTCTGCTTAGCGATCTACAAGGGTATGTAGATGCACTCTCCTTCCCCTCGTTGCTAGTCTCTCCATAGATAGATCTTGGTGACATGTAGGAAAATTTTGAATTTCTGCTACGTTCCCCAACAGTGGCATCATGAGCTAGGTCTATGCGTAGTTTCTATGCACGAGTAGAACACAAAGTAGTTGTGGGCGTTGATTTTGTTCAATATGCTTGCCGTTACTAGTCTTATCTTGATTCGGCGGCATCGTGGGATGAAGCGGCCCGGACCGACCTTACACGTACTCTTACGTGAGACCGGTTCCACCGACAAACATGCACTAGTTGCATAAGGTGGCTGGCGGGTGTCTGTCTCTCCCACTTTAGTCGGATCGGATTCGATGAAAAGGGTCCTTATGAAGGGTAAATAGCAATTGGCATATCACGTTGTGGTCTTTGCGTAGGTAAGAACCGTTCTTGCTAGAAACCCATAGCAGCCACGTAAAACACGCAAACAACAATTAGAGGACGTCTAACTTGTTTTTGCAGGGTATGCTATGTGATGTGATATGGCCAAAGGATGTGATGAATGATATATGTGATGTATGAGATTGATCATGTTCTTGTAATAGGAATCACGACTTGCATGTCGATGAGTATGACAACCGGCAAGAGCCATAGGAGTTGTCTTTATTTATTTATGACCTGCGTGTCAACATAAACGTCATGTAATTACTTTACTTTATTGCTAACCGTTAGCTGTAGTAGTAGAAGTAATAGATGACGTGACAACTTCAAGAAGACATGATGATGGAGATCATGATGATGGAGATCATGGTGTCATGCCGGTGACAAGATGATCATGGAGCCCCAAGATGGAGATGAAAGGAGCTATATGATATTGGCCATATCATGTCACTATTATTTGATTGCATGTGATGTTTATCATGTTTATACATCTTATTTGCTTAGAACGACGGTAGTAAATAAGATGATCCCTTACAACAATTTCAAGAAGTGTTCTCCCCTAACTGTGCACCGTTGCTACAGTTCGTCGTTTCTAAGCACCACGTGTTAATCGGGTGTGATGGATCCTTACGTTCACATACAACGGGTGTAAGACAGTTTTACACATGCAAAAACACTTAGGGTTAACTTGACGAGCCTAGCATGTACAGACATGGCCTCGGAACACAGAAGACCGAAAGGTCGAGCATGAGTCGTATAGAAGATACGATCAACATGAAGATGTTCACCGACGTTGACTAGTCCGTCTCACGTGTTGATCGGACACGGCCTAGTTGACTCGGATCATGTAATCACTTAGATGACTAGAGGGATGTCTATCTGAGTGGGAGTTCATAAGATGAACTTAATTATCCTGAACATAGTCAAAAAGGATTTTGCAAATTATGTCGTAGCTCGCGTTTCAGTTCTACTGTTTAGATATGTTCCTAGAGAAAAATTAGTTGAAAGTTGATAGTAGCAATTATGCGGACTAGGTCCGTAAACTGAGGATTGTCCTCATTGCTTCTTAGAAGGCTTATGTCCTTAATGCACCGCTCAGTGTGCTAAACCTCAAACGTTGTCAGTGGATGTTGCGAACATCTGACATACACGTTTGATAACTACATGATAGTTCAGTTAAACGGTTTAGAGTTGAGGCACCAAAGACGTTTTTGAAACGTCACGAAACATATGAGATGTTTTGAGGGCTGAAATTGGAATTTCAGGCTCGTGCCCACATCAAGAGGTATAAGACCTCCGACGATTTTCTTAACCTGCAAACTAAGGAGAAAAGCTCAATTGTTGAGCTTGTGCTCGGATTGTCTGAGTACAACAATCATTTGAATCAAGTGGGAGTTGATCTTCCAGATAAGATAGTGATGTTTCTCCGAAGTCATTACCACCAAGCTGCTAGAGCTTCGTGATGAACTATAATATATCGGGGACATGTATGATGATCCTTGAGATGTTCGTGATGTTTGACACCACAAAAGTAGAAATCAAGAAGGAGCATCAATTGTTGATGGTTGGTGAAACCACTAGTTTCAAGAAGGGCAAGGGCACGAAGGGATACTTCATAAAACGGCAATTCAGCTGCTGCTCTAGTGAAGAAACCCAAGGTTGAACCCAAACCCGAGACTGAGTGCTTCTGTAATAAGGGGAACAGCCACTGGAGCAGAATTACCCTAGATACTTGGTAGATGAGAAGGCTGGCAAGGTCGATAGAAGTATATTGGATATACATTGTGTTGATGTGTACTTTACTAGTACTCCTAGTAGCACCAGGGTATTAGATACCGGTTCGGTTGCTAAGGGTTAGTAACTCGAAATAAAAGCTACGGAATAAACGGAGACTAGCTAAAAGGTGAGCTGACGATATGTGTTGGAAGTGTTTCCAATGTTGATATGATCAAGCATCGCACGCTCCCTCTACCATCGAGATTGGTGTTTGCGTTGAGCATAGACATGATTGGATTATGTCTATCGCAATACGGTTATTCATTTAAAGAGAATAATGGTTACTCTGTTTATTTGAATAATACCTTCAATGGTCTTACACCTAATATGAATGGTTTATTGAATCTCGATCGTAGTGATACACATGTTCATGCCAAAAGATAGTAATGATAGTACCACCTACTTGTGGCACTGCCACGTAAGTCATATCGGTATAAAACGCATGAAGAAGCTCCATGTTGATGGATCTTTGGGCTCACTCGTTTTTGAAAAGTTTGGGACATGCGAACCATGTCTATTGGTATATATGCATGAAGAAACTCCATGCAAATGGACTGTTTTGTACTCGCTTGATTTTGAATCACTTGAGACATGCAAATCATACCACATGGGCAAGATGACTGAAAGCCTCGTTTTCAGTAAAATGGAACAAGAAAGCAACTTGTTGGAAGTAATACATTTTTGATGTGTGCAGTCCAATGAGTGCTGAGGCATGTAGTGGATATCGTTATGTTCTTACTTCACAGATGATTTAAGTAGATGTTGAGTATATTTACTTGATGAATCACGAGTCTGAATTATTGAAAGGTTCAAGTAATTTCAGGGTGAAGTTGAAAGATCGTCGTGACAAGAGGATAAAATATCTATGATATGATCATAGAGATGAATATCTGAATTACGAGTTTGGCACAGAATTAAGACATTGTGGAAATTGTTTCACAACTGATACAGCCTAGAACACCATAGTGTGATGGTGTGTCCGAACATCATAACTGCACCCTATTGGATATGATGCATACCATGATGTCTCTTATCAAATTACCACAATAGTTTATGGGTTAGGCATTAGAGACAACCATATTCACTTTAAATAGGGCACCACGTAATTCCGATGAGATGACACCGTATGAACTATGGTTTAGAGAAACCTAAGCTGTCATTTCTTAAAAGTTTGGGACTGCGACGCTTATGTGAAAAAGTTTCAGGCTGATAAGCTCGAACCTAAAGCGGATAAATGCATCTTCATAGGACACCCGAAACAGTTGGGTATACCTCCTGTCTCAGATTCGAAAGCAATAAGGGATTGTTTCTAGAATCAGGTCCTTTCTCGAGGAAAAGTTTCTCTCGAAAGAATTGAGTGGGAGGATGGTGGAGACTTGATGAGGTTATTGAACTGTTACTTCAACTAGTGTATAGCAGGGCACAAAGAGTTGTTCCCGTGGCACCTACACCAATTGAAGTGGAAGCTTATGATATTGATCATGAGACTTCAAACCAAGTCACTACCAAACATCGTAGGATGACAAGGATGCGTACTACTTCAGAGTGGTATGTAACCCTGTCTTGGAAGTCATGTTGCTAGACAACAATGAACCTACGAGCTATGGAGAAGCGATGGTGGGCCCGGATTCCGATAAATGGCTCGAGGCCATATAATCCGAGAGAGGATCCATATATGAAAACAAAGTGTAGACTTTGGAAGAACTACTTGATGGTCGTAAGGCTGTTAGGTACATATGGATTTTAAAAGGAAAACGGACAATGATGGTAAGTATCACCGTTAAGAAAGTTCGACTTGTCGTTAAGATGTTTTCCGACAAGTTCAAGGAGTTGACTACGGTGAGACTTTCTCACTCGTAGCGATGCTAAGAGTCTGTTGGAATTATATTAGCGATTACTGCATTATTTATGAAATCTTGCAGATAGGATGTCAAAACATTGTTTCCTCGACGATTTTCTTGAGGAAAGGTTGTATGTGATACAACCGGAAGGTTTTGTCAATCCTGAAAGATGCTAATAAGTATGCAAAGCTCCAGCAATCCTTCTGAGGACTGGAGTAAGCATCTCGGAGTTGGAATGTATGCTTTGATGAGATGATCAAAGATTTTGGGTGTATACAAAGTTTATGAGAAACTGGTATTTCCAAAGAAGTGAGTGGGAGCACTATAGAATTTCTGATGAATATATGTTGTTGATCGGAAATGACGTAGAATTTCTGGAAAGCATATAGGGTTATTTGGAAAGTGTTCTTCAATGGAAAGCCTGGATTAAGCTACTTGAGCATTGAGCATCAAGATCTATAAGGATAGATCAAAACGCTTAATAGTACTTTCAAATGAGCACATGCCTTGACGTGATCTTGAAGGTGTTCAAGATGGATCAGTCAAAGAAGGAGTTCTTGCCTGAGTCGTAAGGTATGAAGTTAAGACTTAAAGCTCGACCGCGGCAGAATAGAGAGAAAGGACGAAGGTCATCCCCTATGCTTAAGACATAGGCTCTACAGTATGCTATGTTGTGTACCACACCTGAAATGTGCCTTGCCATGAGTCAGTCAAGGGGTACAAGAGTGATCCATGAATGGATCACAGGACAGCGGTCAAAGTTATCCTTAGTAACTAGTGGACTAAGGAAGTTTCTCGGTTATGGAGGTGGTAAAAAGAGTTCGTCGTAAAGGGTTACGTCGATGCAAGCTTAACACCTATCCGGATAGCTCTGAGTAGAGATACCAGATGCATATAATGGAGCAACAATTTAGAATAGCTCCAAGTAGAACAGTTATTTGGAATAGCTCCAAATAGAGCGTGGTAGCTACATCTAGGAGATGACATAGAGATTTGTAAAGCACACACGGATCTGAAAGGTTCAGACCCGTTGACTAAAACCTCTCTCACAAGCAACATGATCAAACCCAGAACTCATTGAGTGTTAATCACATAGTGATGTGAACTAGATTATTGACTCTAGTAAACTCTTTGGATGTTGGTCACATGGCGATGCGACATGTGAGTGTTAATCACATGGCGATGTGAACTAGATTATTGACTCTAGTGCAAGTGGGAGACTGTTGGAAATATGCCCTAGAGGCAATAATAAATTGGTTATTATTATATTTCCTTGTTCATGATAATCGTTTATTATCCATGCTATAATTGTATTGATAGGAAACTCAGATACATGTGTGGATACATAGACAACACCATGCCCCTAGTAAGCCTCTAGTTGACTAGCTCGTTGATCAATAGATGGTTACGGTTTCCTGACCATGGACATTGGATGTCGTTGATAACGGGATCACATCATTAGGAGAATAATGTGATGGACAAGACCCAATCCTAAGCCTAGCACAAAGATCATGTAGTTCGTATGCTAAAGCTTTTCTAATGTCAAGTATCATTTCCTTAGACCATGAGATTGTGCAACTCCCGGATACCGTAGGAATGCTTTGGGTGTATCAAACGTCACAACGTAACTGGGTGACTATAAAGGTGCACTACAGGTATCTCCGAAAGTGTCTGTTGGGTTGCCACGAATCGAGACTGGGATTTGTCACTCCGTGTTAATGGAGAGGTATCTCTGGGACCACTCGGTAGGACATCATCATATGCGCAATGTGACCAAGGAGTTGATCATGGGATGATGTGTTACGGAACGAGTAAAGAGACTTGCCGGTAACGAGATTGAACAAGGTATCGGGATACCGACGATCGAATCTCGGGCAAGTACAATACCGCTAGACAAAGGGAATTGTATACGGGATTGATTAAGTCCTTGACATCGTGGTTCATCCGATGAGATCATCGTGGAGCATGTGGGAGCCAACATGGGTATCCAGATCCCGTTGTTGGTTATTGACCGGAGAGTCATCTCGGTCATGTCTGCATGTCTCCCGAACCCGTAGGGTCTACACACTTAAGGTTCGATGACGATAGGGTTGTGAAGATATGTATATGCAGTAACCCGAATGTTGTTCGGAGTCCCGGATGAGATCCCGGACGTCACGAGGAGTTCCAGAATGGTCCGGAGGTAAAGAATTATATATAGGAAGTGTTGTTTCGGCCATCGGGACAAGTTTCGGGGTTATCGGTATTGTACCGGGACCACCGGAGGGGTCCCGGGGGCCCACCGGATGGGGCCACCTGTCCCGGGGGGCCACATGGGCTGTAAGGGGTGCGCCTTGGCCTAGATGGGCCAAGGGCACCAGCCCCAAAAGCCCATGCGCCTAGGGTTCCACATAAGGGAAGAGTCCCAATGGTGGAAGGCACCTCTAGGTGCCTTGGGGGGGAGGGAAACCTCCCCTTGGCTGCCGCACCTAGGAGATTGGATCTCCTAGGCTGGCGCACCAACCCCCTTGGCCCTCCTATATATAGTGGGGGAGAGGAGGGACTTCATACACTAGCCCCTGGCGCCTCCCTCTCTCCCCGTTACGTCTTTCTCTCGTAGTATAGGCGAAGCCCTGCTACTGTGACGCCCTGCATCCACCACCACGCCGTCGTGCTGCTGGATCTTCATCAACCTCTCCTTCCCCTTGCTGGATCAAGAAGGAGGAGACGTCTCCCGTCCCGTACGTGTGTTGAACGCGGAGGTGCCGTGCGTTCGGCACTTGGTCATCGGTGATTTGAATCACGACGAGTACGACTCCATCAACCCCGTTCACTTGAACGCTTCCGCTTAGCGATCTACAAGGGTATGTAGATGCACTCTCCTTCCCCTCGTTGCTAGTCTCTCCATAGATAGATCTTGGTGACACGTAGGAAATTTTTTAATTTCTGCTACGTTCCCCAACATGAATCCCCTTCCAGCAACACAACATCGTGGGACCTTTGCAACCATCTAATTTCCTCCTCTTTCAATTTTTTTTCCAATTCATCATGGCAAGTTTTCTTATAATCTTTGTCACAGCTATTTAACACCCCATCTTCTTCTAATTTATCTAGCCTGTCAATTTCTTCGAGCAATCCATTTTTATGTGCCCTCATGTTAGCTTCAAATTTGAGGTTCCACCCCTTCAACACTTTCCTCAATTCTTTCATTTTATTGTGAAATTTATCAAGGAAAGAGATACCAGGGTATTCCTTATTCCACACTTTTTCAACTATTTTATCCAGGTCTGCCCTCTGAAACCAGCAATTTTCAAATTTGAAAATGTAAGGTTTCGGTTGCAGTTCCCCAGTCTTAATAATCAATGGCATATGATCCGATGATCCCCTGTCCTAGGGAAACATTTTCCTCTGAAACAGGTGAGGTCAACACTCTATCTAACAATGCATAAGTGGGGTCCTCATGCTTGTTAGACCAAGTGTATTTCCTTCCTACTAAAGGTAGCTCCAACATTCCCCCAAAAGTAATGATGGAGTTAAAAAGTAAACTCCATTCTTGTCACTACTTTTCCTAGTTAAGTTAAAATCTCCTGCAACCAGCAAGGGATTTTTGGATTTCTTAAAAATATGCACTAGTTCCACTAGGAATTTAGGTTTGCCTGAAGGTTGAGCATCACCATAAACTACTACCAAGTTCCAAGTAAAACCATCACTAACATTACTGATCTTGACTCTGACAAAATATTCACCAAACTCAACCTCTCTTTTAACTAAAGTAGTTTTATTAATACCTACTAAACTTCCACCAGACCTTCCTCTAGAAGGTAAAAAAATCCCAACCAAAATCTTCCTGGGTACTCAACGCCGACAGCTCCAATGAGGTGAATTCACCTTTCATTGTTTCTTGAATACCCATGAAATCAAGGCTATTTATAGTAATTTGTTCTTTAATAAAATCCTTCTTGTTCTTATCTCCAATTCCCCTACAATTACAAATCAAACCTCTCATTTTGTGTCAATTAAGATCCCAAAAAATATATGGCAGAGGATAATGGAATTTAAAAGGAAAAAAGAAGTTACTTAATTTTTTCCTTTTTTCTTCCTCCTCAACACAGTTTTCACTGGGGTCTTAACAGCAACAACCTCAAAAGAATGTTATTTGCTTTCAGACCCTCCCTCACATTTCCCAATACATTTTCCATTCTCATGTCTACCTGTTCATCATCCTCATTTTTACTTAATAACAGCAGGTCCAGAAGAATGTTATTAACATCTTCAGGTTCCAACACATGTTCTTCTTCCTGAGCATTTTTAGATTCCCTCAAACTTGCTAGATAAATTTCTTTCCTGGCTTGTTCTACAGTTTGTATCAAGTTCAGATTATGTTCCACCATATCTACAGTGACCCCCAAATCTATTCCTATCAAATTAGCCACATCAATCAACTCTACATTTTCAAGATAAGAAGTATTAGCAGTTTCAGACATACCTTCAGATAGAGCTAGATTTTTGGCTCTGGCCAAAGTCATAGCTCTGTCTAGTATAGGAATGTCATCTCTGTTCTTCGAGGCAATCCTCCCACTGGATCTTGGAAGCTCTTGGGTTTCACCTCCTTTGATGTTTTCCATTTCTACCTCTTCCCCAGCATCAATCCCCAATTTTGTGCCAAGAGTCACAGACTGAGAAGGTTCTTCCTCATTAGTTTTCTCTTCTGAATCATCCTTTTGCATCTCATTATCCTCCTTTATCTCTCCATCTCCATTGACTGATGTAGAGCATATCCCCTCAATAGTTTTATTAAGTTTCTCAGTATCCAGATTCCTGTTGTAAAGTAACTTATCAGTAGCCTCTTGCTCTTTAATAGCAGCCTCTCTGTCTTCTAAAGCCATCTTGGTTCTAGTACTTGCACAGTTTGTCACATTCACATTTGTTTTTGCTTTCTTTGCCTCTCTGTTTTCATCCTCCTCATGTTGAAAATCCATCCACTCCTCATATCCTTGTGATAATTCATCTTCTAATTTGGTCCATCCTTCATCTAAAACATCTTCCACCTGAAAGAAAATTCTGTAAAGCATGAGATTTGGAGTTGTCAGCTTAGTCCATCTGGGGATTTTGGTGTGATACACCACATCAATTTTCAGCCTGACAAGACCACTCTTGTTTACCAAATCCATGTCAACAGTTTGTACATATCCTATCATTGATCCAATCTCACAAATCCCCTGATAGTTTTTCATTGTTTTTGGTACCCCTTTATCTCTGACCCATATCACTGCTAGTTTACCAATAGCCATAGCATCATCATTCCAGACTTTCACTTTGACCATTATATTTCCACCTTTCAGAGGGACCCAATCATAAATGGAAGCCTCATTGATCCTTGCAACAGATGGAAAGTTTACCAGGAAAACTCCATCCGACACTTTTTTTGCTTTCCAATCCCACCTCCAGGGGTAAGTTTTTGGCAAGCTTTTGATAAGATCATCTGAATCTATTTCCAGATCACAGCCATCTCTGAGCCTGACCAAAGCTACTTCATCATTCTCATTATTCCCAGGCAACTCTTTTGCATGACGATCTGCCACAAAAATGCCTAGTCCTTCTCCTCCAAAACCCACCAAAGATGCCACTGGTTTTTTCTGATGCAACCATGCACACAATTCAGCTATGTGTGTGTCTTTAGTACAGATGTAACATTTGACTTTAGCTTCACACCCTTTGGAGTTATGACCTTTCTCTCCACATTTGTGACAGATGATCTTGTAAGTTTCCAGTTGTTTGTTTTCCATCCCCCTCCCCCAGCGCCTTGAATAACATTCAGAACTCCCCCTGCAGAGACTGTTTTGGATGTCTAAACATCACTGTTAGCCCCTCCCCCACTTTTTGCTGCAACACTAGACTTCTGCTGGTAATTGCTAGTTGTAGGGGGCAAATTGTTCTGAGAAGGTGATTTATATTGATACTGACGCATGTCACGGCCACCACCCTCACGATTCCCATTGCCGAAGTTTTCCCTACCAAACTGAGTCTGAAATTGGTTACCTTGGAAATTTCTGAAGGGGGGTCGAGGGCGGACATGGTAGCCCTGATCTTGCCTATAAAATTGAGCATCTCTTCCATAGTTCATCACCGGTCTCCAGTTACCGCCTCTCTCTGTACCTCTTCCACCGCCACCTCTTCCTGGATCGTAGCGATCATTCATCATTGGGGATCGAGAGTTTCTGGTATTCGTGGCGGCGGAAGGGAGTGAACACCACAAGTGGGAAACCCTAGATTGTAGGAATTGGTTCGTCTCAACACCCAGGACCTGGCCTGGGTGTATATAACGTCCTTTTCCTACGGGCCTAAAGCTTTCTCCACTTTTTTGGCCTGCTTTTCCCCTTCCAGCCCATAATCTCCTTTATTTTGGCCCGTTTCTTTATTAAGCCCAGTCCGTTTCAGAGTATGAATTGAGATAAAACAATCATCAGAAAATTCGCAATCGTCCCCTTTTTCACCCTCACAGCATGCTGGAGATTGTATCGGGAGAGGAGCATCGATCAGTTTGTATGCTAATGAATTCCCAAATCTCTTTATACACCTCCAATGCATCCAATTAGGTTCAACTCCATTGCCTAAATCCACTTTTCTTCCTATGATAATTTGGTACCATCGATCATCCTGGATAAAACCACATCTGATAGATGGTCTCCTATTATTCCCACTACAAGAAGGGGAGTTTACTTGCCTGTTTACATTTTCAAGCCCTCTATCCCTGTTGAAATTTCTTTTGGCAGTCTGTCCATTGCATTTCAGAGTCTTCTTTTGTCTCTTGTCAATCTTCTTCACTTGTTTGGCACAAGCAAAAGCATCTGCCAGAGTGGTCAGGTAAGGATTTCAATGTTCTGTGTCTTCAGCTGCAGAGTCAACCTCTTCATCCACTAATTGTTCAAGTACCCAAAAATCTTCCCCCGGTCTTTGTTTCCTTTAAAACAGACTCCTCTCTATCTTCAGAATTTGAAAAACAGCCCCCAGGATTAAACGGGATTCTCTTGTTCATCCGAAGATCCCCATACTCAGAGACTTTGTTTGTGCCCATCTCAGTTCCCTTCCGATCTCTGGTGACAGATATGGCAAATGATCCACCATCTCCTGCTCCAGCGGGCAAGCTGAGCTCAATCCCATCATGGGAGTCCATCACGCCTTCCTTCTCTAGTCATTCAAGCGCCATTCCCCCCTCGTCCAGTGAATGAGAGCGACCGGTCGGGAGTTCACCGAAGAAGGAAATTACGGCATCCACCAATGGAGATGGGCTCAAACTCGACTGGTCTTTGGCGGCGAGGACGATAGCTGCACTGGTTCACCCGATGGCAGCACTCCCAGCAAGCATTCCCACCGCAACGCCCTCCGAGATTCCTCTGATTTCGCCTCCGCCCTCGCCCATAGAACAACCGCCGCCGGTGGGGAGTGTGGTAAGGCGGGCATCCTTGACCTTTCCTCCAATGTGGCCTCATCGTAGATCACCCTCACAAGAATCCTCTGCTCCAAATCTGCTCTCCTCTGACAACTCTCTGCATATCTCGTCGCCGCGAACCTCACGCTCGGATCTGTCGTCGCCGCCACCGCCTGATCTGCCGCCTTCCACTCCCGCACGCGCCGGATCCATGCCGCGGTGGCGTCACGGATCCTGGTCGCCCGCTCCACCCAGCTTGGAGCCCCAATCGCCATGAGGACTCCTTGCGGGACTGGCGAGATCAATCTCACCATCTCCGGGAAGGCCTCTAGTATGTGGGGGGGAGGACTCGAGGGGGGGGGGTGCGGGTGCTGGGGAAGGGGGCGCGGGTGCGGCCGCGGTCGCCGCCCGCGATCCTCGCCGGCGAGGCATGCCACGGGGAGGGGGCGACGAGATCTATGGCGGTGTCGTCGGTGGCGTGCGGGAGGCGTGGAGTCGTCGTGGTGGAGTGTGCACTACAAGAAATGTGTTTATACATGACGGATTTCTGGTGATGTTCTCAGAAACCGTCATGATCAATGACGGATTTGTCTAGTTCGTCATGAAATCCGTCACGGACTAATGAGACGAGAACAAGGCCAACAACAATGGCACTCTTATGATGGACCATCAC
Organism: Triticum urartu; assembly: GCF_056163025.1. Classification (NCBI taxonomy): domain Eukaryota; kingdom Viridiplantae; phylum Streptophyta; class Magnoliopsida; order Poales; family Poaceae; genus Triticum; species Triticum urartu. The sequence continues at coordinate 7,038,376 of NC_141877.1, forward strand.
AGATACTGTCATGGATGGTTCATGCTGATGTGTCTCGCGTGTCCGATCCACATATGTCAGGCTTAGTTTCTTTTTTGAGTTGTTCGAACCATCACGAACGGCCTTCTGGTGCTTTTTTTAAGGAAAAACAGAATGCTCCTGTTGCATGTCCAACGTTGCTTGTTTTTAGGGAAAAAGGGGCTGCTTTTGCTATGTCGTCCGACGTTGGGCTGCTCTAGGTCTATTTTTTTACAGAAAAAGGTGACGGGCCTTTTTTTAGGAAAACTTAATGTTGCTGCTGCTGTGTAGGGACAACGTGGGGCTGCTCTAGGTCTATTTTTTGGGAGTATTTTTTTACAGAGAGAAAAATGGTATGCTTTCTTTAAATCTACAAATTTAAAAAGAGAAGCTGCTAGAGGGATCGAACTACGGACCTCAGACTTATATACCGAGGTCGCTAGGCCTTTTTTTGTTCTTATATGTTCTTTGATAAAACGAGCCAAGTTTTTTCGTTAAAAAAAGGAGAATGAACTGGGATTTGAACCACGTAGCACTAAGCTCTAAGTTCCAGCGTATGTAAAAAAAAAACTTCCATGTTCCAACAAGCCAAGTTTTTACATACAACGAGCCATATTTTTTATAGTACTTTTCACGCGTAGCCAACAATAGTTATGTAATGGACAACTTAACGTCAATGTATAGCAAACATTTGTGCAAATCTCCTAAAATTTTGTGTCCATCTTATGAATCAATAATATTGGTCGATGCCCAATGATAAGAATCGTCTACCATATTTGGATATTATTATCATTTTTTTCTAATAAGTTGCAAATAGAAGTTTCAGTTATCCCTAAGTATCTTTTGACATATTCGTCTATTTCTAGGATATGAGCTAAAATAAAACGTAATTCCTTTAAAAATTTGAAATGTTTAAACCTTATTTGACTTACATGTACATCGAAATGGCATTACCTCCAGTAAGCACACATAAATTCATTTAAACTATAGAAATAGTTAAATCATCTCGAAATTCATTGAAACTCCTACAAAATAAAATATATGTACTATAGTACATGTGAAAATTCGATAGGTCAGGCCACATGTTTTAATTAAAAAAAAGAGCAATGCATAAATGGAACTCAAACCCGAGACACGAATTTTAAGCGCTTAGTACCTTCCCACATGGCAACTATATTGTTATGATATGAATGGGCTTTTTCATTAGTAAAGTATATAAAGCCACACTTCTCAGGCTGCGGGTAAACCGTGCCGTGACCGCCGATTTGGTCAGTCCACCGTAAGTTGGAATGCAAGGTGTTCCTGATAAAAAAAATCTCAAGAAATAAAAGTGCGAAGCGAGTATTCAAACCAAGGACCTCCCTGCGGAAAGCACATGGTGCTAACCACTAGGGCAGTCGAATGCAGGTGCCTACGTAGGCGGAGCCATATCTTAAAAACCAACCGACAATAGTGTCAAATCCGAAAACTAATGTGAATTTGAAAACAATTACTATGTTGAATAAATCAGTATGAAAAATTAGTAGTGTTGTATACAAAAAGCGCGAACAATTTCTATGTAGATTTTTTTTAGAATTCCCGAATAATTTTTCAGAACACAAACCTTTTCCAGCTTTGTTTTTTCTTAAATGCGAACAAATTTTAAAAACTGGGAAGTACTGTAGCAATTTTTTTCAAACTCATGAATATTTGTTTAAAACACAAATACTTTTTGAATTGTGACATTTTTTGTTCACAGTATTTTTTTTAAATGTTCAATGTCTATCCAAATTTTTGTTCAACGTATTTTTGCGAAATGCTCAATGTGCTTCCACATTTTTTCAACATATATTAAATTTTGTTCAACACATATCGCAAAAATGTTAAATGCGTATTGAAAATTGTTCAACGTATATATTCAAATTTCTCTAAAAGGTTCAAAATACAGTATATGTTTTCTTAAATAGCAATTTCAGACTGCATTTTACCTCCATAATAAATATCCAGGAAGTTCCAATAAAGAGCAGAAAAGAGGGGGGGGGAGGGGGGGGGGGGGGGGCTAGCTGCAGTGACGTTCTGCGTATGGGCCGGCCTATTAGCACCTTAAGGCGAAGGGACATCAGTTTGACGCCTATGCACACGCACACACACCACGCGCGCGCGCGCACACACACACACACACACACACATGCAAGGCAGAGAGCAGGCTAGCACTCTCTTCCTCCTCCACCCAAATAGCTCCAGGAGCAACCATGTATTCCTTGTGATCTTCATAGTGATCCTGCAGGACTAGGGGAGTGACCTCCCTCGGAGGTCCCTGAACCTGGGTACGTCTCTGTGTCTTGAAGTGCTCGTGCTCAATCTCGCATCCGGACGCCACCGGCGCTCATCGGCCCCAACCACTCGAGATAAGCCATCCCATTGCACCTGCCGTGAGAACACTACGAAAAAACCGTTTCAATATTTTAAGACAACCAATTTAGATCATATTATGGGACCATAACAAAATTCATGTTTTTCAAACTTCATTTTTATTTTTTAGACTAAAACGCCAATAAGCACTGTGTTCATGCTCGAGTCTTGACACCCAAATGTTTGAAACCTCTTTTCATTTATTGGATAAGACCTAAATAAAGACTCAAGAACACAAATTTGATTTTACAACCAATTTCTGTACATAATTTCACGTACTTGTAGTTCAAATTTGAATTGTATCCGTTGAATGGCAAGAAGTGCATTTAATGACTTAAAAATAGCAAACGAGCCTTGTTTACAAAAAGTTTGAATGTAAAATGATGAAGCGAGCGTCGCATCGCCTTCACACTTGAAATACCCCCTCTTGAAATGGGTAGAACTCTCAAAACGTTCCATATAATTAATGGCAAATTTTGAAGTTAATACACGACAAAACATTTTATTGCTCATATACACTTAAAACTTGGACAAAGCTTTACTTTCATGTTCCAATTAACAGAAGTGACTAGACATTGCCACTTGTTATGTAAATAAAAATGGTGTCATGCATTTAGAAATATGGCAAAATGTATTTTAAAAAATGTTAGATGTGTTTTTAGAAAATGTTCAATGTGAGAAAAGTTGGAAAATACGAAACAAGTTCAGGAATTTGAAGTTTTTTTTGCACATTTGAAATTTTTCAGGAGTTTTAAAAATTTTCGTAAATTTTAAAAATTCACACAATTGAGAAAATGTTTGAAAATTTCAATAAAAGTTTATGGATTTTAAAAGGTTCATTAATTGTAAAAATTTCACCAATTTAAAATGTATTAAAAGTAATTAAAATGAGAAAGAAAGAAAAATCAAAAGGAAAATAAAAATAAACCAGTAGAAAATCCATAGAGAAAAACCGAACCAGAAGAATCTAGTTTTTTTTTCAGAAAAATCAAAAGAAAGTTTTTGTTTTATAAAAAGAGTTGGCTGGAGGGTTAATTGGTCAGGCCTAGTAATTTATAGCTTAAGTGCCATCTACACATATCGAAGAGAACGGCTTGACGGAGAGCTCTTATTTGACGCGCATAGGCGTCAAACTGATGTCCCTTCGCCTTAAGGTGCTAATAGGCCGGCCCATACGCAGAACGTCACTGCAGCCTTAAACTGTGTGTGTGTGTGTGACGTTCTCTGTGTGTGTGTGTGTGTGTGACGTTCTGTGTGTGTGTGTGTGTGTGTGTGTGTGTGTGTGTGTTAAGAATGAGTCGACCCCCTCCTAAGGTAAGGGGGCTCCTAGGAGGCCTTGTACTTGTGATAGGTATTCTTGGTTTGATCCCGCTTTGTTTCGTCCCGTTTAAGTTTTTTTATATACCCCGCAAAAAAAAGTCTTTTTATATGTATGCTATTTTTTTTACTTTTGTCCCTCACCTATACTGGGCCAGTATGCTGTTAACTGGGATTTTCTACCCATTTTAATTCTTTTTATATGTATGCTATTTTTTTTACTTTTTTCCGTCTCCTATACTGGGCGAATATGCTGCTAACTGGGATTTTTCTACAGCCAACAAATTTCCTTGATGGGCTTCGTATTCCTTGATTTTCTTTTCGATTGCACATGATGTGTCGTTGTTTCCGAGGATCGAACATAGAAATTGGGTTAGTTACTCAAAAAAGTACCACTTGCTTTTAAAAATCAAATTACACAAATTTAAATACGTCCATGATTTACCTAAAAATCAGCAAGCCACCTCAAGAAAATGGTGAAGTGTGGGTCTCGTTTATATTAGAAAATGAAGGAAGAAATTAATGCCTGCATGCCCCAATAAAATAGAGGAATATCCGATGAAAGAGGACCCGATTGGTGAATAAAAGAGAGGAAGATTCGAATAAAAAGGACTTGGTTGGCGCATGCCAATAAAAATGGAGGACTATTTGATGAAAAAGGACCCGATTCATTATCAAATAAAAGAAAGGAAGATCCGATAAAAGATGACCCATTTTGCAATGAACGTGCATGGCTTAAGTGAGATTGCTAGAAGCTTTGAGTATGCATCCAGGAATAAAAGAGGAGGGAGTGACTAATGTTCATCAAATGTGTTGTTCAAAAAGGGCACCCATCTAGCATTTAAAAGACAGAAAAGAGCCCATATGCAAAAATCATAGGCAAGCAGTTTCAAAAATCTGGTGCTGAGGGATCTTCTCTTTAAAATTTGAGTTTTCGTGATGTTTAGGTGCAAATGTCAATTATCTATCCCGATGCAACGCACGGATATATGTGCTAGTTAAATCATATAAAACTTGTTAAAACTCCTAGAAAACTACATATATGCAGTATATTACATGTAAATAATGTTTTCTGATACATAAAGTAAATTTTTTACACACATAAGATAATTGTTTTTGCAAGTTACTTCACAAGGGGGCTTTAATTCGTTATTTCTTTTTTATAAAAGAAAATAATAGGCCGAATTCAAGGCCTACCTCACTCAGCTCGGCTAAAACCCACTAGGGTTCACGATAGAGGAGGCATCTATCCCGGGTGAGGCCGTTCCTGCATCCTGATTGGTTGTTTGCACACTGCCACGGATCGCACACAGCCACCGTCCGATCGGACGAGATCCAACGTCTGTAATACGGTCGCTCCTCTGTCTTGTGCCCACCGCACGAGCCGCTAGCACCCAAATCCCCTTGATTCTTTCTCCCTCGTTCCCGATCCGCCGCCACTCTTCCAGATCCTTCTCCCCAATTCTCCCCTGACTCCTCTAGGCGGTCATAGGCTGCCGTAGCCAAGTTCCATCGCCGGTTCATCAGGCCACCATGGGTACTGCCATGGGCCAGGAGGCAGACGGCGCCGACCCGTCGCTGGTTGCCTTCCTCGATCCGTCGCCGAGGAACTTCGCCGGAGTCGAAGAAGCCCCGTCGACCCGTCTCTGAGGAGCTCCGTCGACTTGTCGCCAAGGAAGTCGCGTCGACCCATCGCCAAGGAGCTTCGCGCGAGGACGCCGTGTCGAGCTCCACCGACCCGTCGCCGAGGAAGCCTCGTCGACCCGTCGCCGAGAACGCCGCATCGACCCGTTCACTGAGGGGCTCCGTCGACCCATCGCCGAGGAGCTTTGCCAAGGATGCAGCGCCGACCCGTCGCCGTGGTGGATGCTACCGCCCAATGGCAAACTCTGCAATGGCCTCCACTTCCCATGTGGTGAGTTCCACGTTGTTGGTCACGGTGGTCAACGCTCCTGCGGGTTTGCTTGTTGCTCGAGGTTGTATATGCCCGACTTGTCATCCATCACTTCCCATACGTTGTACAGAACCATGCGGACGATGGAGAGGAGAGCCGCCATCAGGATACCGGAGCTGCGCACCGATCGGTCGTAGTGTCTCATGCAGGCTCTTGGCGCCGTAGGTTGTTTATTTGTAATTTTTAGTTTTTTTGAGTAAGGCGCAGTTTGTTTTTGCTCTTGCTGTAACCAGTGCTTCCATAATTTGTATTTCTATTGAGTTATATATATTATGGGGATTTCTATCGAATGATATATGGGCACAAATCCTATTAAATTGATTGTATAAAATTTTGTATGGGCCAAAATTAAAGGATATTGGTTTGGACACAATTTAGTGGGCTGAATAAATATAGGTCTGACTAAAAATTCTTGGGCCAATGTTACAATGGGACTGTGGGCTGAAACCATAATTGGGCCGACGGCCTAAAACTGAAATTGGTGGGCTATAGTTTAATTTGGGCTGACACTATATAGGCCGCCACATTAGATCCATGTTGTTTGCCATGTCGGATGATGACATGGCATACAAGTTAACGCCGTTACATGATAGTGATTTGTGACAGCCTAAGACCGTCATAGATCTGTGACGGTTTTGTTGATCCGTCGTGGATTGTGTGTTGGTCAAATTATGACGTGATATACATGACGGATTTTAAATCCGTCATGAATGCCTTTCGATGATGGTTTTGTGCTCACCTATGACGGTTCAAGTCTTTCATGGATTAACAGATTTCTTGTAGTGGTGGCCTGTAGCGTAGCCTCCCGTGTGATGTCCCAAATAAATAAATAGCCAGAATATTTCTGCAAGAAACTGGACATAACCATAGCAACGGTGTGGAAGTGGAACAGAGTGACGGCGGCGTGTCATCGATGCGCGAGTTCTTCCCCTCGGTGCTGAAGCACGACGGCAGCAAGCAGAGCAACTACTGCAAGTACGACAACCAGGGCCTGCAGCTCTTCACGGAGTCGCTCTACCTCACTGGCCTCATTGTCACCTTGTTTGCTTCATACACCACCTGCCAACTTGGCCGCCGCCTCAACATGGTTATGGCAGGCTCCTTCTTCATCATCGGCATCATCTTTAAGGGTGCTGCCCAGAGCCTCACCATGCTCATTGCCGATAGGCTCACGTTGGCTTCGCCAATCAGGTATCCGGGCCGTGTTTTTTAGTAAAAAAGTATATTTTTGTCCCTTAACTCTTCCGTGAGTATAGAAATGACCCCTTAATTATGAAACCGGTAAACCTTAGTCCCTCAACTCCTCGTACCAAGTAAGTTCCTCTGCTCACTTAAAGTGGTCTTTTAGTTGACGTGGAGCAGGTAAGCAAGCGCACGATGTGTAGAAGGCAGTGACGAGGGTCATCGTACTGTACTGAGGAGCGGGTCGTCGCCTCGTCGGGAAGCAGGGATCAAGCGGCGTCCGGTCGAACTTGTCCTCATAGCACTCAGTCTAGAGCTAGGCGGTGAGCACGACGCTTTGGCGCGTCAACGTTGCGGCTCAGAGCCCTTGCCGTGGTGGGTATACTCCGCCTCCGGGCCGAGCTCGGCCGCCACAGAGCGGCCAACATCATCGACGCGAGCCGATGCAGACAGTCGTTGAAGACAACGTGCTGCTCGGTCTGTGTGGACACCGTGGTGATGAAGCTGGACGTGAACGGCGACACTTGACTCCATCGATTTTGTGTATGTGTGCGCACCGGCGTTTGAAGGATGCATCGGTCACCCGGCCAGGTCGTGGCGGAGGCGAAACCAGTCGCTCAGCCCCGGTAGCGGTAGTGCTGGTCCTGCACGCCATGGGACGTCTCGGCGGCGCCGTCCGTGCCTCCCGAGGAAGGAGCCCACGAGGCCACGACGAGGTTGGGGAGGAGGCAGCGAGGCACACTACTACTTACCTCGCGGCGACGCTGAGGTCACGCTGCTGGTTTGGTCCTCTGTGTGTGGTCCTCCTCTGCGTCCATTGGCCTACAGGAGATCTAGAAGAGAGGCAGCGAGATGGATGGCCTGAGAAAGACGGTGGTGGGCATCGTGTCCAACAACGGCATGTCAGATTCCTTTCTGTATACGAATAGGACTTGAGTTACCGTATATACTTTGTGTAACGCCCTCGATGCGGCTATATCTCCTACGTGTCGAAGCACGACTTAGAGGCATAACCGCATTGAAAGCAATGTCACAAGTAAGGTAATCTTCACAACAACCCATGTAAATAAATAAAAGGGAAAAGGATACATAGTTGGCTTACACTCGCCACTGCACATAAATACATGAATAACATTACAATCATCCAATACACTCATGGTCCGACTATGGTACCAAAATAAAGATCAACCCCCACATGCGACAAAGTCCCCGATCGCCCCAACTGGGCACCACTACTGATCATCTGAGAAAGACACATAGTAACGACGAGAGTCTTCATCGAACTCCCACTTGAGCTCAAGCGCATCATCTGGAATGGTATCATCGATCCCTGCATCTGGTTTGGAAGTAAACTGTGAGTCACAAGGACTCAACAATCTCACACCCGCGCGATCAAGACTATTTAAGCTTATAGGTGAGACAAGGTATGATGTGGAGCTGCAGCAAGCGACTAGCATATATGATGGCTAACCTATTCGCAAAAGAGAGCGAGAAGAGAAGGCAAAAGCACGGTCGAACAACTATGATCAAGAAGTGATCCTAGAACAACCTACGTCAAGCATTACTCCAACACCATGTTCACTTCCCGGACTCCGCTGAGAAGAGACCATCACGGTTACACACACGGTTGATTCATTTTAATTAAGTTAAGTTTCAGGTTATCTACAACCGGACATTAACAAATTCCCATCTGCCCATAACCACGGGCACGGCTTTCGAAAGTTCAAATCCCTGCAGGGGAGTCCCAACTTAGCCCATCACAAGCTTTCACGGTCAACAAAGGATATTCCTTCTTCCAAGACAATCCGAACAGACTCGGCATCCCGGTTACAAGACATCCTCGACAATGGTAAAACAAGTCCAGCAACACTGCCCGAATGTGCAAACAAATCCTGATAGGAGCTGCACATATCTCATTCTCAGGGCACACTCAGATGAGCCAGATGTCGGGTAGGCCAGCCCAGAGTTGCCCCTGGTAGCCCCGGACATCGCTCAGTTGGACCAACACTTAGAGAAGCACTGGCCGGGGGGGGGGGGGTTAAAATAAAGATGACCCTTGAGTCCGCGAAACCCAAGGGAAAAAGGCTAGGTGGCGAATGGTAAAACCAATGTTGGGCATTGCTGGAAGAGTTTTATTCAAGGCGAACTGTTAAGGGGTTCCCATTCTAACCCAACCGTGTAAGGAACGCAAAATCCGGGAACATAACACCGATATGACGGAAACTAGGGCGGCAAGAGTGGAACAAAACACTAGGCAAAAGGCCGAGCCTTCCACCCTTTACCAAGTATATAGATGCATTAAGATAAACAAGATAATATGGTGATATCCCAACAATAAACAATGTTCCAACAAGGAACGAACTCCAATCTTCACCTGCAACTAGCAATGCTATAAGAGGGGCTGAGCAAAGTGGTAACATAGCCAAACAACGGTTTTCTAGGACATGGTGGGTTAGAGGTTTGACATGGCAATATGGGAGGCATGGTAAGCAAGTGGTAGGTATCGTAGCATAGGCATAGCACAAGAGCGAGCATCTAGCAAGCAAAGATAGAAGTGATTTCGAGGGTGTGGTCATCTTGCCTGCAAAGTTGTCAGAGTTGTCTTGATCCTCGTAAGCGAACTCAACGGGCTCCTCGTTCACGAACTCGTCTCCTGGCTCTACCCAAACAAGAACAACAAGAAAATGGAACACAATCAACCACGTGCAATGCTCAAACAACATGATGCAAACATGGTATGATATGCGGGATGCGGTATGTGATGCATATGCAAGATTTGACAAGGGATGATTGAACCTGGCCTCAACATGGAAATCCAAGACTGCCACTGGAAAGGGGAGTTGATTTCGGTTGGAATCGATATAAACATCACCGAAATCGGATGCACGGTTTGGAAATGGCAAGCAAAACAAATATGGCACCGGTCTGCGATAATCAGCAAGTGACCAACTAAATGCATCAAGAAAAATATGCTACAGCATTCAAACATGACAACAAGATACATGGCAGGGATGCACTCATGAAGCTTGACAAAAGATGAACACTGAGCTACGGCTAATTCATCCATTAACAGGTTCAAACAAGCATGGCAAAAGTGCAAATGACAACAGGTTTCAGACTTAGTGAAATTAACACAAGTCTGGAATTTATCATCAGGAAGCACACTTTAGAGCATAAAAACTATATGCTACAGGAACTTAACATGGAAAAGCAAGGCATGCCATGAAGCTACTCAAAGCACTTAATAAAAGTCCCTTAGTGACCTTGAGCCAAAAGGGATCAGAAAATACAATTGCAAGCACGTGAACATGGCAAAAACACAAACAGATTCAGACTTAGTGAAAAACTGGAGCATGCAAAACAGTTAACGAGTAGACATGTTTACGAGCTCGATGCACTCACTACAGAGCATGGCGTGACAATCTAAGCATACACCCATCAAGAATACATGGCATAGAAGCTAGACATGGCAAGAACAACAACATAGCATGCATGGATCAATAGCAACAGACTCGGCAAAATCGCTAAACATGTCAACAATCTGCCAGGATCATTTTATAGCAAAAGTAGATCTCGATTGACTCGAGCTAGGGTGTTCCATAAATGCAAAAAAAGACATGTATGGATAGAGCACCACAATATTAACAAAACATCCTTACTGATCATCCTCAAAAGAGGCACAGATCACTAGGAAACAACATGAACATATGGCATAACAACAAAATCAGGACAAGGACTTAGAGAAATTCTAAGTCCCTGAAATCAGCATCAACGATTACGTTACTTTGCAAGCTTGTGCTAGTCACCACAAATATCACAAAAATACATGGCATACACCCCTGTAAAGATAACATGGCATATAACAAAACACATGTAGAGCTCAGTATCATAGCATGCACACATTAATCATGGCAAAAATGACAAAATGCCATTTGCTGAAACAGATCTGACATATTCATCACATAGCCCTCTTCCAACAGCATTTCGGGCAACAAGATGAGCTCAAAAGAAAATGATGCAATGAGATGAAATGATTTACTCGTCGAGACGAACATTTTGATATGCTAGACGCACGAATCGGAGCTACGAATGCAGAGTTATGGCATGCAGAAAATGCTAAAAGATTAGGGTTTCGGGGAGAAGTCAATCGTCTCAAATCTCAGATCCAGATCTGGATCGGCGCGAATAACGATGTTCGCCGGAGCTGCACTGTTCACCGGACTTGCCGAGGTCGTCGGGGTTCGCCGGAGGAGCTTGGTGCGCCGGAGAGGACGAGGGAGGTCGGAGGAAGGACGGGGGCGGCGCCGGCGGTGTCGGGCGCGGTCGCCGGCGTGATCTGCGGCGCGGGCTCGCCGGAGTGGTAGGTGGCGCGGGTTTGCCGGCGAAGGGTCCACGGCGGTGCGGCGGCGCCGGCCGGCGGAACGAAGGCACGCGGGGAGGAAGAGGCGTCGGGGCGCGGCGTCTCGGGCCGGGGAGGGCCCCGCCCGGGCTGCGGCAGGCCGCGGCGGTGGGAGTCCCGGCGAGGACACGTGTCGCCTTAGGATAGGCTGCGGGCGGCGGCGGACGTTGTCCGGACCAGGACGGACATTCTCCGGCGGCGCGCGAAGTGGAATTTAGGGTTAGGGGGAGAGGAGATCCGGGAATTTCGGGGAGAGGCCTTTATATAGAGGTAGGAGGAGCTAGGGAGCTCCAAATGAGGTGCGGTTTGCGGCCACGCGATCGTGATCGAACGCTCTAGATGATGGAAGGGGTTTAGGAGGGGTTTTGGGCCAGTTTGGAAGGGTGTTGGGCTGCAACACACACGAGACCTTTTCGGTCCCTCGGTTAACCGTTGGAGTATCAAACGAAGTCCAAATGGCACAAAACTTGACAGGCGGTCTACGGGTAGTAAACCAAGGCCGCATGGCAAGTATCGGTCCAATCCGAAAATGTTTAACCCCCACATACGAAAAGAGGTAGAAAGGATCACCGGAGGACATAGGAGCGCCGAAATGCAAAACGGACAACGGGGAAAATGCTCGAATGCATGAGACGAACACGTATGCGAATGCAGTGCACAGGATGACATGATATGAGATGCATGACAAAGACAAAACATATGGAGACAAAAACCCGACAACGATGAAATAAAATAACTTAGCGCCGGAAACGACAAGAGTTGGAGTATAGATAAGGTAAATTACATCCGGGGTGTTACACTTTGATCCCCTCGAACCTATGTGAACCCTACGTTTACATGGTATCAGACTCGTTGGTTCCAATGTCTTCCGCTGCCTCCTCGACTGCCGCCGCCACCGGCGGGATCTTCTCTCCTACCCTAGCCGCCCTCCTCTTTGGTCATGGCAACGCCATGGTAGTGAGCACAGCTGCTGGTTCCTCCACCCCCGGCACCACGCTTGGCTCTTTCATGGTTGGGGTACTGCCTTCCGCTCCTCCTATGACTCCTGCGGCCGCAGCGCTTCGGCCTTCTCCTGTCCGTCAGCCTGCGGTGACTGACGTGCCCGCACCTGTGCCGTTTCACTTCGCCCATCTCCTCACCATCAAGCTATCGACGGAGAATTTCCTCTACTGGCGCACGCATGTCCTGCCTCTACTTCATAGCCATAATCTTCTCGGGTATGTTGATGTGTCACTGCCATGTCCACCATCGACCGTCGTCGCCACTACAGCCGACGGTACGCAACACATGGTCCCCAACTAGGCGCACACAATCTGGGTGTAGCAGGATCAGGCCATCCTCTCGGCAATTCAGTCGTCTCTAACCGAAGGGGTGGCTCGCATGATTCTGTTTGCCGCTACTTCCCAAGACGCTTGGACAACTCTCGGGAGCAGTTTTTCCTCTCAATCCACGGCGCGCTACATGGCACTTCGTCGGCAACTTCAAGACATCAAGAAACTTGATCTCTCGGCCACAATCTACTTCAACAAAGCAAAGACCCTTGCCGACACCTTAGCTGCTATCGGGAAACCTCTCTCTGATGAGGAGTTCACCGGCTTTGTTCTTGATGGACTCAATGGTGATTATGATTCTCTGGTTGGTGGTTCAAGGCTGTGATACTCCGATGCCTCCAAGGGATCTCTATGATCTACTCCTTCAGACTGAACAGCGCATCGAGCCTCATCGGTCGGCTAAAATTCCTGGCGTGTTTTCTTCAGCAAACACCATGACTCGTGGTGGTTCGCGGCCGCCTTACCGTGCTGGTGGTTCATCTGGCGGCAAGGCAATTCTCCCTTCACCACCACAGCAGCAGAACTACAACAACAATAAACGTGCTGGTGGAGGCTCGTCGTCTGCTGATGGTTCATCCTACCCTACTTGTGGTCGTTCTAATGGCGGTCGTCCCACGTGCCAGCTTTGTGGATTTCAGGGCCATGTTGCATCTCGCTGTCACAAACGATTTAAGCATGATTTTTTGGGCATTGGCAATGATAGACGCAACAATGAGCGCCAAGCCGCCATGGCTACTAATGGTCCAGTTGGTGCTCCTCAAGGTCACACTCCTTCCTATCCCATTGATGCAAGTTGGTACATGGACACAGCAGCCACGGATCATCTGACCAATGAACTCAACAAGCTTCACTCCCGCGAGCCCTACCATGGTCCGAACAAGGTGCACACTTCAAATGGCGCATCGAACATATTGGTCAAACCTCTCTTCCCACTAGTACCTCTAGGCAACTTCAACCTCGTGATGTTCTTCATGTTCCCACTGTCACACGTAATCTTCTTTCTGTTTCTAAACTTACTCATGACAATGATGTCTTTGTTGAATTTCACCCTTTCAATGTCTTTGTTAAGGATCGCGCAACGAGGGGCGTTCTTCTTAGAGGTCATTATCAACATGGTCATTATCCACTGGATGCACCTGCAGCTTCAATGGTCTTCAGCACGGTCCGTGTCAAGCCGTCCCAATGGCATTCACGTCTTGGCCATCCAGCTTCCGCCATTGTGCGCCATGTTCTTTGGCGTCATCAACTCCCCGTTGTGTCTAGTAATAAAGATGTCTCTGTGTGTGATGCTTGTCAACAAGGCAAAAGTCACCAACTCCCATTTCTAGTATCTACTCGTGTAGTTAAAACGCCTCTTGAATTTGTGTTTTCAGATGTATGGGGTCCTGCCCAAACCTCAGTTAGTGCTCACAATTATTATGTGAGTTTTATTGATGCTTACAGTCGTTTTACTTGACTTTACTTTATTAAGCGCAAAGCCGATGTGTTTAGTGTCTTTCTTCAATTTCAAACTCATGTTGAGCGTCTCCTTAGTCATAAGATACTTCATGTTCAATCCGATTGGGGAGGGGAATACCGCAACCTCAATACGTTCTTTGGAGTGCACTGTTGCATGGCTAGCAGCTTGTATGGCACACGCGGTCTCTGATCCAACATTTGAACCTCGTCATTTTCAAGCAACAATGATCATACCCCATTGAAGAGATGCCATGGAACAAGAATTTTTTGCGCTGCAGAAAAATGAGACCTGGACACTTGTTCCTCCTCTCTCAGGAGTTAATGTGATTGACTCCAAATGGGTCTTTAAAGTCAAGAAGCATGCTGATGGATCTGTTGAACACTATAAAGCACGCCTGGCCGTCAAAGGTTTTAAACAACGTTATGGTCTTGATTACGAAGACACTTTTAGTCCTGTTGTCAAGCCTACCACCATTCGTCTTCTTCTCTCCTTGGCAGTTCATCGTGGTTGGTTTCTTCGTCAGTTGGATGTTCAGAATGCATTCCTCCATGGTGTCTTAGAGGAAGAAGTTTACATGCGGCAACCTCCTGGTTTTGTTGATCCTGATTGGCCTCATCATCTTTGTCGGCTGATTAAGGCAATCTATGGTCTCAAACAAGCCCCCCGTGCCTGGCATGCCCGTCTCGGTTTAGCTCTTCGGTCACATGGCTTTGTTCCATCTACTGCAGACACATATATGTTTCTTCTACAACGCCCTGAGGTCACGATGTATCTTTTGGTCTATGTTGGCGATATTATTCTCATCAGTTCATCGTCTACTGCCGCTGATCGATTGATATTAAATCTTCGACATGACTTTGCTGTTAAGGATCTTGGGCTGCTTCACTATTTTTTGGGTTTGGAGGTTACACATACTGCTGCTGGTCTCTCACCCACTCAGAAAAAGTATTCCTTGGATCTTCTTCATCGTGCTGGGATGCTAAAGTGTAAGCCTGTTTCCACACCCATGTCTGTGACTGAGACGCTTTCTGCTGACAATGGTGTGCTTCTTGCTGCTGATGACGCTACTGAGTATCGCAGTATTGTTGGTGGTCTACAGTACCTCACTATCACTTGACCAGATATCTCCTTTGCAGTTAACCATGTCTGTCAGTATCTTCATGCACCACGTGATACTCACTGGTCGGCAGTTAAACGCATTCTGCGTTACGTTCATCTCACTGCCTCGTTTGGTCTACATATTCGGCCTGCTTCTTCTATGTTGTTGTCTGCCTTTCCTGACGCGGATTGGGTAGGGAGTCCAGATGATCGGCGATCCACGGGGGGATATGTTGTGTTTCTTGGTTCCAATTTGATCGCCTGGAATGCTCGGAAGCAAGCTACCGTTTCTCGGAGTAGTACGGAAGCTGAGTACAAAGCTATTGCCAATGCTACCGCTGAACTCATTTGGGTACATTCCCTACTGCGAGAATTGGGTATCCCTCAAGATGTGCCTCCGGTTCTTTGGTGTGATAATATTGGCGCCACTTATCTATCATCTAATCCTGTCTTTCATGCAAGGACGAAGCATATTGAAGTTGATTTTCATTTTGTGAGGAAACGCGTTGCACAAAAGCTACAACAGATCAAGTTCATCTCGTCTAAAGATCAACTTGATGATGTCTTTACCAAGCCGCTGGCACTTCCTTTGTTTGAAGTCTGTCGGCGCAATTTCAACCTTCTTGACACCTGTTAAGATTGAGGGAGGTTGTTAGATTCGTTTATGTATACGAATAGGACTTGACTTACTGTGTATACTTTGTATTTGTATCTATATATCCTTTCATTATATAAATATATGAGCCGCACCCTTTGGAGGTGTGCGATCCCCTCAAACCTACGTGAACCCTACGTTTACACGGCACCTCGCAGTTGGGCTCCCGCCGGTGCGCCGCGTGCGATTCCAGCACTATTTCCTGGTCCAGCTCCGGACGCCTGTGCCTCGTGCAAGTCCAGCCGATCCCTGTGTGCGGCGGCGTAGTCCAGTGCTTACTCGGGTACATCGGGATGGCGTGAAGTAGAAGAGGAAGATGAGATGGACAATGATGTGGCCAGGTCAAAGGTCAAAACCATGCCATGTCAACACAAAACCACTCAAATCTATTTGAGTTATGAAAAATATCCGATTTTAGCAATTGAGGGACTATGATTTGTCAGTATTGAAATTAAAAGACCATCTTTATACTTTCGAAAAAGTTAAGGGATGGAAAATATATTTTCCTTTTTTTATTCTCTCATGTAACCTAAATTTGCCGCGAGACTTCATAATGCGTATCCACGCGAACGATTATCATCTGTGCTGTGCAGGTTGTTCCTCTATTCTATCGGAGATCGCACCGACGAGGATCCGCGGTGGGCTCAACATCACCACCAGCATCCTCATCGCCAACCTAGCTAGTCAACTATGGCACCAACAAGTAGGAACACGCCCCCAATTCGCACGCTCTCGCTTGATCTGTTTGCGGTTTGCACACCTCTCCCTAGCCGGCAATGACGTGTGTCGAAACTGAGACGCGTGCAGGATCAATCCTTGGGGCTGGAGGCTTTCGTTGTCCCTTGCCGGCATCTCGGGAGTGCTACTCACCATTGGCGCGCTCTTCTTGGTGGACACGCCCTAGAGCTTCATTGAGCAGGGCCGCCTCGAGGAGGGCAGGGTCGTGCTCAAGAAGATCCATGCCACCAACAATGTGGAACCCAAGTTCAACGAGATGTTGTTGGCAAGCCGTACCGCCCAAGAGGTCAAGCACCCCATTTGCAACCTCCTCCACCACCGTAACAGCCCTCAGCTCATCATCGCAGTCCTCCTCCATGTACTTGTACCCTATCGTTTATCAGTGTTTTTTTAGAAAAATGAATTTTTTTTCCGGCCTCTGCATGTAGCACAAATCTTGCTTCTTATTGTACAACTTTGTGGCCATGTGGCGCACATATGAGGAAACACAAATAAAGTCGAGAAGAACAAGTTTATTTAGGGCCTGTTTGTTTGGGCTGGAGCTTTTGAACATTTGAAAAGGCTGGCTGTTAGCTAGTAGAAAAGCTGAATGATGAAATTAACTTATCAGCTTTTGTAATATATCTTTAGCTTCTCTGCACACCAAAAGCCAGAAAGTCAGCTCTAAGTATGATAATTCAACCCAGAGCTAGCCCGGGCTCAGATGAGCCTGATGAACAGTACCTCGATTTGAAATAGAAGAAAGTTCAAAAAAATTTAATTTTTTTGTGATACAAGATGCTCCTGTGTGTGAACTCCGCGTAAAATTTTGTGAAATTTGGACATTCGAGGAGCTCATGGCAAAAAAGACAAAATCAGATGTGAACAGTGCGACTTTCAAAAGTTTCTCGGACATCCGAAATTTGTCTTTTTGCCATGAGCTCCTCGAATGTCCAAACTTCACAAAATTTTGCACGGAGTTCATTCATGGAAGCAGGGGCGGAGCCAGCACCCGGCGACCCCGGGCACTTGCCCGAGCTCGCTGCATGCGCGACGCCGTAGGACATCCTGTCACAGCTGGCAAAATACACACCGACGTACTTTCAAAAAAAAAAATACACACCGACGTGATGGTTTCCCGGGCAAAACTGTGTTGAGCTACGTTCAGTGTTGGGCTTCGTGCAAGCACCTGGGCCTAGGAATAGAAAGAGCCGAGCGAGACAAATGAATGTGGTTTACTCTGGAAAGCGAGTGCTCCACCTCCCTGCTACCCATCTCTCTCAAAAATAAAAAAACCTCCCTGCTACCCTGCCTGTTCGGTTGTTTGTCTTTGCCGCACCCGGTTGGGAGTGGCGCGGACGCTGAGACGGACTAGCGGCAAGAAGCGAGGCTGGGCGTGCCGGCGGCGGCGGGGAAGCGACTGGATCCTCGACTACTTGTCTTATCTTTGTGATTAGGTAAAAATTGCAAACAAATCTGGTCATCCAGTTCATAGACACTTAGGGCTTTAATTTTGAGGACAGTGTTTGATTTAGAATCTTTTTTTAGATAGTTGACGATAAGGAGGTTATTTGAATTTTTTTTGCTGCAATCAAGTAAGGGAAAGGGCATTAATATGTTTTGTCTGACAATCTATATTCTTGCAAGCTCTCTATTTTGAATTTATTCACCAATCACAACACTTAATTTATGTGAATTACAAACCCATGTTTTACATTATATTGTCTTCTATGTTGTTTGGACCACAATTTGGATATCTCTCACAATATGAGTTTGGCTCTATGCATGGCCTAGTTCTGTGACTTCTGTTGTCAAGTCACAACTTTAGTTACGTCTACAAAAATAAATATTGATATATTAGTTCACTTTAAAATTATACTTGTATTCTACTTCATTATTAATATGTCAATTAGTCATTCAGAGGTTTGGGGCTATGTTATATCTTGTGTATTCAAACGTTATCTAGGCGATTTGAAAATTAGACAATTACGAGCAAGTTCGCCCAGGCTTCACAAAATTTCTGGCTCCGCCACTGCATGGAAGCATCTTGCAAGAGAAAAAAAATTGGATTTTTTTTGAACTTTTCTTCTTTTGCAAATCACCATACTCAAATCGCCGCTCTCCTCTAAGTAAGCTTTTCAGGTTTTAGTTCATTTCTCCATAAGCTTGCTTTTCAGTGTTCCAAAAGCCAGATCGGCTTTTTCATGTTTGTTTCAGCTTTTCAGCCTTTCAACTGGAAAAGCCAGCTGAGAAGCTGAAACAAACAGGGCCTTGGTATGCTACCATCCATTTGTGTCAAACAACTCCAAACCAAATGATCTCCAAAGACTTGCTTGCTGATTGTATTCTCTCCTTTGTCTTCCAATTAGTATGTTCTCATGAAAATGGCATGCAAAAAGGATGAATGTTTGACATTATTAAAGATTATATTATTTCAACATCGCCAAATGGTCCCTGCAAAAAGGATGAATGTTTGACATTATTAATCATTATATCATTTCGACATCGCCAAATGGTCCAACATAGAGCGGCTGCCCAGGATGATCCTTTTTTCATTAATATTAACTCCTGAGAACTAATTTTCTAGCATGTCCAATCTAGTGGGGTTAAACCCGTAGTTATATGTACCATCCTTCAGATTGCTTTGGCATGCCAATTGAAGAGAAGGTGTTTAATTGCATTGTTAGTATTACAGAAACAACATCTCTTATTCCCTTTCCAATTTCTTCCTGATAAATTATCTTTTAAAAAAAATACCCCGCCTTGCAGGTACCGGAATGAATTTTAATATTTAGAGGGATTTTTAGTTTTCATATCAATCTGTGGGCGAGAGGACTGTTTGTGCTCATCGAGAACTGGTATATTGAGCGGACAATTATCAATGCAAAGTAACAATACATGAATAACTTTTCCTTTTTGTTTTTGCCTGTGCACTCAAACAAGAAGCACGTGTGTGCATTGCAATTCAGACATTCCAGCAGTTGGCGACACAATAACAGCAGTTGACAGACATTCACGATATCACAAGTGGGCCCGATGACAACACAATACAAGATCAGTTGGGTTTGATCAGACGCACATTTAGCCAGGCTATCCGATGGAGAAGCCGTCGACTGAAACAAACAAAAATTCCAAACGATTGATGAGAAGGAAAAATGTATCAATAAATAGTACACAAACCTCCAAGTTATAATCATTCCTTGGATAAGCGACACTGTTGTACACACATACAATTTAGCTATGCTTCCATGGCCACGATACACTAGTGTTATAGTTTTTGGACTTTACTTAAATACGAGGATGATGACGGCGCGTGGCGTGGTGTGTGAGCACCCTGATGAGGACGAGCACGTGAAAGATCTGGTGCAATGGTCGACGCTGTGGAAAATCCCTGAGCGCCACCGGTCCAGCGCACGCGATGTAGAACCCGGTGCCGACGGTGTAGAGTGCCATGGCCATCTCAAGCGACAGCGCCAGGTAGCACTATGGGTGGCCCCGGTTGACGACCTTGGCCTGGTGTTGGCCTTGATGCATGGAGACAACCGACAGCCTCGGTGCCGCCATGTATGGGAGGAAAGTGATGGCCTTGACGCATCCACGCACGGGTGGAAGGAAACGGACGGTGTCTTGGCGAGGGACGACTCATGAACGCATACAGCCAGGAGTGCTACATCCTATGGGGGGATTTGGTTTTCTCCAAATTCTCATGAAAAATGCTAATTAATTTAGTGGCTGGCCCTATCGTGTTGATAGTTTGAGACCATTGATGTGATATCCGGAAGGAAAACATGTGTATATATAGATAGATGGGTGGAGTTGCACAGCACCGTAAGGGCCTTCTCTCATGCTTTGTATGTGCCTGAGAAATTGGAAGGGGAATCAAAAGCATGATAGCTCACAACAATTCAACTTGGTTCCTTGCTTGCATGATAGCTCAGAACCTCGCGTTCGCGTTCCAAGCGTGAGCACTATTTTCTTGCTGCATGGTGATTTATGTGAGCAGTTTTTATTTCTCAATGGCATATGGTGCTATCTCATGGGAATACCAACGCGGTGCACAGCTTGGGTGACACAGTCTGCATGAAGCAACGTGTTTCTTACTAGCGGGAGAAGAGGGAGGCGCAAGCGCGCGCTGGTAGGTGTTGGTGCCCGTGCGAGTGCCTGTTATGACCTTATGTGGGAATGTGTTCCCACACAGAAATATACATGTTTCTTTAGAAAGGCATTGGAATATTTAGTTCTGCAGGTAAATGATTAGAGATATTAGTTCTGCATAGAAATTTTCGGTCTGCACACATCACAATCGACAACCTGCTGGAAGAACGCAAAATATGGCAATCCAAAGGTTTAAAGGCGATGTACTTCAGTTATTTTATCAGAAAGTGGCCTCAACCTCCAATGTGCACTGTCATATCTGCAAAGAACGCATACACTTGGTCATGTTTTCTTTTTGAGTCAAATACAACAATTCATTGATTAAAAACATCGGTACATAGAGTCTCCCGGATGCAATCCGGATGTTCCGAGCCACTGCACTGATTTGTATGTGATCGTTACTCACTCCAACGGAGGCCAGAGAGCGTTTGGTTACTGGATCTAACCGATGGGAGACGATAGTACGGGCTATCTTCAACCGGATTGAATGGCGGTCATGTAATACGATAGGCATTTAGTGTTCCTATCTTTTTTTATGCTGACCCGTTGTGGCTTTCCTATATTTTGTTAGCTCTTAGTGAGCTTTTTTTCTGTCTTGTTTTGAGACCTGAAGATTTTTGTTGAACATCTGGATTATTAATAATATGGCCGCATGGATCATTCTAATGCAGAGGCCGGGGATTAACCCCCTTTTCGAAAAAAATTGTGGTCTTCATTCCCCTCTTCCCTCCGTGTGCCGGGGGAAACCCTAGGATACGTCCGGGCAGCAGCGTCGTCGGCGTCGTTTCCTTCCTGGAGGTGCTGCTTGGTACACGGAGGATCGGAGCCTAGGATCGTGGTGGGTAGATTTCGGAGGGCGCAACGGTTGTAGGTCATTCGCGTCTGTCGAGCTGCCAGTGCTGGCATTGTTTCTTTTTCTTTTTCTTTGGCTTGTTGTGCTGCTCGCCCCAGCGTTTGCTCTGTAATCGGTGTTGGTGCTTTGGAATACAAAGCAGGGGGAAACCCTTTTTCGATAAACAATACTGCGCCACCATCTCCACATAGGCACAAATCTTCTCAGCCGCGCGCCTTGGGTGCAGGGAGCCAATGTTATTCCTCGCATCATTTCTCGCCTCCCAAATGTGCCACAAAGTGATTGCCAGGACACTATTTTGAAGGTTCGGTCCCCGTTTCAGAAAATCAAAAACCCATTGTTTAATATTCACCATACTCTTCCTGCACAACTCGAGAGGGAAGTGAAGCTTCACTCTGTCCCAGACAGCTGCAGCAAAAGGGCAAAGGAGAAAGACATGTTCAGCTTGATCATCTCTGCCACAAAAAATGCATCCATCCAGACTGGGGATGTGGCGATTGCGGAGTTGAAAGCCCGTAGGAAGACAGTGCCACACGCCACAAATTGATTTTCATCTTCCCAGGGGCATTGATCTTCCAAAGAGCCTTCCAGCCCGGCAAATCAACATCCAACGCTGAAGGTAGCCCTCTGCCATTACAACTTTGTGTAGCCAAGAAACTTGCCGAACGCACCAAATTGTGGGCAGACCGAACAGTGTAGAGGCCATGTTTGTCGTGGGGCCAGGAAGGAAAATCTTCACCACCATGGTGGCTAATCGGAACCAACTCCTCATCCCACTCTGCCGCATCATCAAGCATCAGGGAGTTCGCCGTGTCCCCGACTGGCAAAGGCACCAAAGTTTTGAGAACAGCTGCTGGGTAACCAGGGATCCAATTGTCCAGAAGCACTATAATGGAGCAGCCATCACCCACACCCCACAGGACCCCTTTCTTCACAAGTTCCCTTCCAAACAAAATGCCACGCCAAGTATAGGATGGCGAGCGGGGTGCCGGGGTTTCGTGGCATCCCAGAAATTGCAGTCCGGGAAATACCTTCCTTTGAGGACCTTAGCACACAGGGAGTTGGGTTCCGTAATGAGAAGCCAACACTGTTTTCCCAGCATTGCTTGGTTGAAGGTCACAAAGTCTCTAAAGCCCATGCCACCGAGAGACTTAGGTGTAGTAAGCCAATCCCACGAGCGCCAGTACACTTGGTCATGTTGGGGCAATGAGCATTGTCCATTCTTGACGTTTGAGCACCTCTAGCCTGTCAATGATACCTGTAAGAATTAAAACTTACGTGATTTAGTATAGTGCGATCGTGCACTCATACCTACGAGAAATGCTTATCGCCAAGTGTTGAATAACTAGATTGAGCTCAAAACATAACTTGTATTCATCCTCTCAAGGGTAGCATATATATATATAAGAGAGTACATATGTGAGAGGGAGAGAAGATACAACGCACGCACACACTAACAAACTACCAGACGATCCTATTTCTGAGGATGGATAGGAGCGGCTGACTCATGCATGGCCCATGCAAGGGCGGTACTGCATGGATAACGTGCATAGCCAGCTCATCTGGCGCAAGACCAGCTCGGCTGGTGAATCTCAGTCTTACAGCCCCCCGCAGTCTCAACGTGGGCTTGCTGAACATTGAGACTGGACTGGAACTGAGTGAAAGTAGTAGTAGGTAGGCCCTTTGTGAAGATGTCCGCGTACTGAGAGGTTGTAGGGACGTGAAGCACATGAATTTCCCCGAGAGAAACTTTGTCCCGCAGGAAATGAATGTCGATCTCAATGTATTTCGTGTGTCGATGCTGCACTGGATTAGCGGACATGTACACAGCAGAGACATTATCACAACTAGAAGAACACCTGTGCGTTGCATCGGGGCCACATTAATTTTAAGAGTTCAATATTAATATTCTCATACATATCAAGTGACATTGACGACCTTTTTTTACCATCAAATCCTCACACACACACTCTCCCTCCCTCTTCCTCACTCTCTCTCCCCCTCTCCCCCCCCTCTCTCTCTCTAACACACACATATCCATGTTATTGGGTACGGGACCATAATCCATCTATTTCACACACACGCTAGTGCATAACAATATGGATTATGTGTATTATATTTGCCACCACAACTGAGGGAATTAATTTCATGTAAGTCGGCCAACCACAGCTTCAAGAATACGCGGAGGAGGTCGCCCGGGTCGGCGTTGGCGCCGTCCGGCGCGGGCCACGGGCCCGCTTCCAAGTGCGTCTGCGCGCCGGCCACCCACGCCGGGTCCTTCTAGTGCCGCTTCCACCGCACCAACTCCCAAGGCCACGGCCATGGCCACGGCCAGGGAAGCCGCCCTTCTTCGCCCCTTCACCGGTCGCGGCCAACGCGATGCTGCGGCACCCGGCCTCGCCGTCCTCGTCCTCCGGTACCTTCGCGACCCAGTGACGCAGCTCAAGCATCGGCCTCAAGAATCAAGAACGCTCGACAACGGAAAGGGAAGATCATATACATGTCATAAGAAAGGGAGTTTATTTACTGCTCCCTCGATGTATTGTTTCCTTTGTTTGCAGATTGATTACCATCCGTGAGTTAAGGTAAGGTTAATGTGATTGAGCGATTTTTCTGAAAATCAACTACTTGTTTTCTAATTAATATGATTGAGTGATTTAAGGTAAGGTTAATTAATTTAGATTTGATTTTTAGAGATTGTTCGTGATTGATTTTACATTACTAAATAACTTGCGTCAGTATGGAAAGTTTTGATCTGTTCAGATTTCTTTCGTTGTGTGAGAGGGTGACGCGAAAATAAACCGATGAAGTGGGGGGAGGGAACGAAAAAAATCTACGAAAAAAAAACCAACGAAGGTGGGAGGAGGTACCAAAAAAACCATGAGAAATGGGACGGAAAAAAACCTGGAAGCGAGACTACCAACTGCTCCATTAGGAGTAGAGATACACCACTGTGGACTTGGCGATAGGCTGATGGAGCTCCTGCAACAACTGGCGTAACCAAGCGGTCTTTGCAACAACGTGGAAAACGGCCAGTACTCTGCCTCAGCGCTTGACCTGGAAACAGTAAGCTACCGTTTCGACGACCAAGATATCAAATTATCCCCAAGAAAAACACAAAAAACAGAGGTGGAGCGTCGTGTGTCAGGGCAGCCGGCCCAGTCTGCGTCGGAATATGCTAAGAGAGTGTACGGTGGGGAAGGGGTGATGTGGAGGCCGGAGTCTAGGGTGCCCTTGAGATAACTAATGATGCATTTGATGAGGTTATATTGGGAGGAGCGAGGGGCATGCATGAAAAGGCAGGCCTGCTGAACAGCGTAGGACAGGTCAGGACGAGTGATAGTCATGTACTGGAGTGTGCCGGTTAAGCTACGGTAAATGGTAGGGTTCTCTAGGAGATCGCCGTCTGAGATGGATAGTTTGGCGCCAGAGTCAATGGGGGTGCGAACGGGATGACAATCAGTCATGCCGGCACACTCAATGATATCTAAAGCATACTGCCACTGAGAGAGGTGTAGCCCGGTGGAGGAGCGAGTAACGGCAATGTGAAGGAAATGAGAGAGAGAGGACCGAGGTCAGTCATAGAGAACTCCCCGCGGAGAAGAGAGATGATGTAGTCGAGAAAAGTGGTCGAGGATGCATGCCTTGAGAATAATATCGTCGACATAAAGAAGAACATAGGCCGTGTGGTTCGTGGATTTGTAAATAAAAAGTGATGTGTCGCATTTGGAGGCGACGAATCCCATGGACGTGGTGAACGCGGCGAAGCGAGTGAACCACACACGTGGAACCTGCTTAAGGCCGTAAAGAGATTTCCAAAGGAGACAGACGTGGGAGGATGCAACGGGGTCTTCAAACCCAAGGGGTAGCTGGCAGTAGACAGTCTCAGTAAGATGTCCGTGTAGAAAAGTGTTCTTGATATCGAACTGGTGGATGGGCCAGGAGTGAGAGGTAGCGAGAGAGAGAGAGAACAACTCGAATAGTGTTGGGTTTGACCACGGGAGAAAAGGTCTCGTCATAATCGATCCCCTCGGTCTGAGAAAACCCACGGACTATCCAACGCGCCTTATAACGAGCGAGTGTACCGTCAGAGTTGTATTCGTGCCGGAAAACCCATCTCCCGCTGATGACGGGAGCACCGGAGGGCCGAGGAACAAGCGACCAAGTCTTGTTTTGAAGTAGAGCTTGGTACTCGTCGGCCGTCGCTCATGGCACCGGCCCAGTGTGGATCAGCGAGGGTGACGCGGTAGGTGCGGGGAAGTGGAGAGGCGCCCCGTAGTTCAGCAAGGAAGTTAAGCCGCCGAGAGGGTAAGTGAAAACCAGACTTGGCACGAGTACGCATGCCGTGAGGGTTAGCAGGTGGTGCAATGGCGACGGCACGCGGGGAAAGAGGTCGAGGGGTAGGAGGACTGCCGGGGGAAGTGGACGGAGGGCTAGAATCGGTGGAGGAAGATGTCAGAGAGTCGGTCGAAGCTGGTGTCCTAGCAGCATGGACATCGGACGAAACGGCTGCCGGGGCAGCGTTGTCGTCGGGCGAAATAGCTGGCGTGATCACTACAAGAAATATGTCAACTTGTGACCACCACTATTGGTCACTGAATGGTCACAAATTTCCATTTGTGACCTTTTTGTGACCAAAACCATAAGGTCAAAAGCTGGCCGTCATAAACTGACTATAGCGACCTTTCTTTTGGAATGGTCGAAGACGTTTATGACCAAAATGTTGGAAATATGCCCTAGAGGCAATAATAAAAGCATTATTATTATATTTCCTTGTTCATGATAATTGTCTTTATTCATGCTATAATTGTGTTGTCCGGAAATCGTAATACATGTGTGAATAATAGACACCAACGTGTCCCTAGTAAGCCTCTAGTTGACTAGCTCGTTGATCAATAGATAGTCATGGTTTCCTGACTATGGACATTGGATGTCATTGATAACGAGATCACATCATTAGGAGAATGATGTGATGGACAAGACCCAATCCTAAACATGGCACAAGATCGTATAGTTCGTTTGCTAGAGTTTTTCCAATGTCAAGTATCTTTTCCTTAGACCATGAGATCGTGTAACTCCCGGATACCGTAGGAGTGCTTTGGGTATACCAAACGTCACAACGTAACTGGGTGACTATAAAGGTAGACTACGGGTATCTCCGAAAGTGTCTGTTGGGTTGACATGGATCAAGACTGGGATTTGTCACTCCGTATGACGGAGAGGTATCACTGGGCCCACTCGGTAATGCATCATCATAATGAGCTCAAAGTGACCAAGTGTCTGGTCACGGGATCATGCATTACGGTACGAGTAAAGTGACTTGCCGGTAACGAGATTGAACGAGGTATTGGGATACCGACGATCGAATCTCGGGCAAGTAACATATCGATTGACAAAGGGAATTGCATACGGGGTTGATTGAATCCTCGACATCGTGGTTCATCCGATGAGATCATCGTGGATCATGTGGGAGCCAACATGGGTATCCAGATCCCACTGTTGGTTATTGACCGGAGAGTCGTCTCGGTCATGTCTGCTTGTCTCCCGAACCCGTAGGGTCTACACACTTAAGGTTCGGTGACGCTAGGGTTGTGAAGATATGTATATGCAGTAACCCGAATGTTGTTCGGAGTCCCGGATGAGATCCCGGACGTCACGAGGAGTTCCGGAATGGTCCGGAGGTAAAGAATTATATATAGGAATTGCTGTTTCGGCCATCGGGACAAGTTTCGGGGTCACCGGTATTGTACCGGGACCACCGGAAGGGTCCCGGGGGTCCACCGGGTGGGGCCACCTATCCCTGGGGGCCCATGGGCTGAAGTGGGAGGAAACCCAGCCCAAAGTGGGCTGGGGCGCCACTCCCCTAGGGCCCATGCGGCTAGGGTTGAGGGGAAACCCTAAAGGGGGCGCCCCCTTGCTTGGGGGGCAAGCCCCCCACCCTTGGCCGCCGCCCCCCCTAGTAGATTCCATCTACTAGGGCCGGCACCCCCCCCTTTGCACCCCTATATATAGTGGGGGAGAGGAGGGACTTGATACACCAGCCCCTGGCGCCTCCCTCTCCCCCCGTTACGTCTCTCTCTCGTAGTATAGGCGAAGCCCTGCTACTGTGACGCCCTGCATCCACCACCACGCCGTCGTGCTGCTGGATCTTCATCAACCTCTCCTTCCCCCTTGCTGGATCAAGAAGGAGGAGACGTCTCCCGTCCCGTACGTGTGTTGAACGCGGAGGTGCCGTCCGTTCGGCGCTTGGTCATCGGTGATTTGGATCACGTCGTGTTCGACTACATCATCACCGTTCTTTGAACGCTTCCGCACGCGATCTACAAAGGTATGCAGATGCATCCGATGACTCGTTGCTAGATGAACTCCTAGATGGATCTTGGTGAAACGAGTAGGAAAATTTTTGTTTTCTGCAACGTTCCCCAACACAAAATACGTCTACTGTGGCGTTTTGGTCACTAGCAACCTCCCCAAGCCACGTAGGCATCCAGCGTGGCAATCTAATGTGGCACAAGATTCAGCCCGGTCCAATTCGATTTTCTACATGGGCCTAGCACAACAATTCGGCCTTTTTACTGTATATTTTCTCTAGCTACATGGGTTATTTTTTCTAATAGTTTTGATTTCTACATTGGCCTGACCCAACAATTGGGCCTTTCGTTTTTGGGCCATGGCCTTTTTGACTCAACAGTTACATTTCTTTTTTTAGTTACATTTCTTTTTTAAGACAGATCCAATAGTCAGATGGGTTTGAGTGGGTCCCAATGGTCAGAGTCATGTTCTTCAAATTTTGATTTTCCAGTAAATAAAAACAAATATTTAAATCAGAACTGACTGAAAACAGAAGTAATACTTCAACAACCAAATTTGGCACCTTACAATCAAACATACACCACGTTTATAATCGAACATACTTCACATCAGGTTTACAGCCACCAAGAACACAACTAAATATCAAAATATAACTATCTATTGGAGTATAACTAGCTCCAATGAGCTAGAACTCAATGCTTCTTCACTTCTTGGAGTCCACGACGAAACACGAATGAAGTACAGCATCTGCAAGTTATCAAACAATATGGTAAGGAGCAAAATAAAGGCAAATCTAAAAGCACATTAACTTGTAGGCAGTATGTGTGCATGAATAAAGTAAAACAAGCAAAATGAGGCATAGAAATCAGTGGATACAAGTAGTTACTATCAGCAGCAAGTAAATACTACTCCAATCACATCAGGTTTACAATCCTATAAATGCGACATTTTTATCATGTAAGCATAGAAGGACATATTAAACATCATTTAGATGTTTGAAACAAAGAACCAGAATTTAACCATTTGAACAACAAAAAAATTGTTCCAGTAGATCATATCTGGTTTAAATTAACTCCTTTGACACCAATATTATACAACATCAAAGAAGTATACATACTGATCAAGTTTAATTAGCACATAGAAGCCAAATACCAGTAACCGATGAAGAAAAAATCCTGATATACAAAGGTAAGCTCATTGTGCATTTTCTTTTTCAATGTGATACACAATAAGCATAAGTAACCACCAAAATCTCTCAATACCGATCATTAACTAGAGACCTCCCGGGAGCCAAAGCCCTAACAGCCATGGCATCGAATAGAAGAGTTGGTGTGCAAAGAAAAAACGACTACCTCTTAGGGGCCGTAGATGGCGGCGATGACCCTGGTGTTGCCCATCTCGAACAGCGCCGACCCGTCGGCCCTGGAGAAAATGTCGAACTCGCCCTTGAGCCGCCGCATCTGCAAGGCAAGGTAGCAAACAGGAAGAATCAGAGGCAGTCGAGCCAGCATGAAGAGGATGAGGCTGCTCTGCTGTGGACAAGAAGATTTTAGCTAGGTATGATTGTTAAAAAGAAATCAACAAGACAGTGTAATAGTAGCAAACAGTATTCAGAGCATCATTACCTAGAGGTTAATCACGGGTACCTTGGCTTGAATTCAACATCAATTCAACATGAGGGAGGGAGGGATTGCAACAAGGGGGATCGAACCTTGATGATGCGATGATGTTGCTGCTTGTCCTTGTCCTTGCCCCGCCAGGTAGAGGAAGGGAAGCTCCGCTCGATCTGGCCACCGTCCGTGGAGGTCGAGGCCCATGCCCTCGTAGCTGCAAAAACAAACTTTCTCAGTACACACAACAGGAAACAAGGGGGATCAAAAAACGTAACGCCTGCAAGTAGTACTGCTTTGCTATCAGGTGCAATAACACAATTTTTTTAATTTCTACCATGCTTCCATTTTGCAGCAACCAGAAATCAATTGATTGTGGAGATCTTTCAAAAATTAGTTTACAGTTCACTAGGCAAGTTACAATCCACCTGTCAAATAAAATCGCTCATCTGCCAGAAGCATAAGCAATCAGACAGATCACACAAATTCAGTATTATTATTGTGCAAACAAAAAAATGTTCAGAGTGCCTCCATACACGAATCATAAACATCCTCTTATATTATGGATGCGCTTGTATCAAGCTAGCCCTCACGGTTGGATGGATGCAAGTGTCCTGCCTAGCATGATTAACCCGTTGTCTCTTAACCGCCGCCGCCGAATACAGGGGACAAGAGCAAAATCAGGTTGTTTCTAATGCGTGCATACTGACTAACTGAAAAACTGCTCGAGTTTCAGTGGCCATGAAGAATCGGATTTTGCATCACCAAGAGAGCACAAGGAAAGGGGATTGGCGGGGTTACCTGCCCTGATGCAGATGAACGCCGGAGGAGGAGGTTGCAAGTCCCGGTCATGAAGCTGGCGCTGATGAAGGCCCACATAGAGCGATCCTTGGTGCCGTTGCCCGTCGGAGGTGCGGGGGTCGTGCTGGTGACCCACTGCGGCGGCTAGGGTTCGGACCCGCCGTGGTTGTGGATCCCGCCGCCGTGGCCCCTGCGAGGAGCCCGAGAAGGACCCCACGGACTTGGCCTTGGATCCGGCCGCGGCAGGAGCGACACGGCCTCCCCTCTCGATCTGGGTGCATGGCCGCGGCCCCCCGGTCTGGAGCATAGGGAGATGAAGGAGAGACTAAGGGCGCCGGCGATGGGGTGGAGGGCAGAGGATGGGCCTCGGGGAGACGAGCTCGCCGCCGGTGGGGTTGGGATTCGGGGAGAGGGAGGAGGTCGGCGGCGGCGGCGATTGGGTGGGACGAGGAGGAGCAAGCCCCGTGTCTTCATTTTTGGGGCCGGTTGGACGCACGCACACACGCCGGATGAAGGCGAGGGGAGGGGGATGGCGGAGACGAGGTCGGCGGTGGGTGGGGGCGGCGGTGGTGGGTGGGGATGGCGGCGGTGGCGGAGACTAGGACGCGACAAGGGAGAGGACGGCGCGGTAACCTCGATTGGATCTGGAGAAGGAAAGGGTGGGTGGGTGGGTAGGTGGGTTAGGGTTTTGGTCTTTCAGGAGAAGATCCACCGTTGGATGGGTGCGTGATGGATGGCTCAGATCGTGTCCAACTTGGTGATCCGCGTGGACGTGGTTCCTCGCTTCTCATTGGTTGGCTGGCGCACGCTCAAATATCCAAAATTTGGACCCAAATTTCTGGAAAAAAACAATGTTGCAAAATTGAACCAAATCAAGGGAGTTTGTTCAGATGATCTCCATATTTTGCACAAGGGTGCATCTTGGAATGGCAAACAATGTTGCCTAAGAGAGTTTTCATTTTCTTTGCACGAAAAAATCATTTTCCATTTTCCGAGTGCCCGAAATGAGTTTTTTTGTGAAGGACCTACCATATATTTGTTGCCAAATTGGACCAAATCAATTTTATAAAAAAAACTAGGCCATATTTAATGCACAATTGACCAAATGGTTGCGTGTAAAAAGTTTTGATCCACCTCTGGTGAAAAAGACAAATTTCCGCCGATTCAGCTGGAAGCGGGTCAAATTTGAACTGCAGGTGCCTTTTGTTTTGCTCTTTATTTTTTTCCAAAAATCATTTCTAGGTACATAAGTATCTATTTAATCAGAGAAACATCAAAAGTTTTCCAAGATTCAACCACTAACTAGGAACGGTCAAGTCCGCCGTTTTGACCGCATTTTGAAACGGGCATAAAAAATTCGAAAAAAAACAAAAAATTGGAAAACCTTCGCATTGGGTCATTATATATGACCAAGTTTCCAGGGAAAATAATAAACTTGTAATACGGAAATTATTTTAAAAAAGTGTTCTCAGAAATGAGCTATCATGCGTGAAGATTCATGGCTTTCAAGTCAAATGATCAATCTTATGGCCACATTCATGGCATAGTTTGTTCAAATGATCTCATATTGTGCACAAGGGTGCATATTGGAATGGCAAACAATATTGCCTAAGGGAGTTTTCATTTTCTTTCTATGAAAAATCAATTTTCCATTTTTCGAGTGCCCAAAAGGAGGTTTTTTTGTGAAGGACCTCCCAAATAATTGTTGCAAAATTGTGACGAAATAAATTTTCTAAAATACTAGGACATATTTAATGCATAATTGAAAAAATGGTTGGGTGTAAAAAGTTTTGATCCACCTTTTGTGAAAAAGACAAATTTCCGCTGATTCAGCTGGAAGCGGGTCAAATTTGAACTGCAGCTGCCTCATAGTTTGCTATTTATTTTTTCCAAAAATCATTTCTAGGTACATAAGTACCTATTTAATCAGAGAAACACCAAAATAATTTTAAGATTCAACCACTAGCTAGGAACGGTCATTCCCGCCGTTTTGACCGCATTTTGAAACGGGCATAACAAATTCAAAAAAAAATCAAAAAATTGGGAAACCTTCGCATTGTGTCATTATATGTGGCCAAGTTCCCAGGAAAAATAACAAACTTGTAATACGGCAATTATTTTAAAAAAGTGTTCTCAAAATCGAGCTATCACGTGTGGAGATCAATGGCTTTCAAGCCAAATGATCAATCTTATGGCCACATTCATGGCATAATTTGTTCAAATGATCTCATATTGTGCACAGGGGTGTATATTGGAATGGCAAACAATGTTGCCTAAGGAAGTTTTCATTTTCCTCCGACGAAAAAACCATTTTCCATTTTTCGAGTGCCCAAAAGGAGGTTTTTTTGTGAAGGACCTCCCAAATAATTGTTGCAAAATTGGACCAAATGATTTTTCTAAAATACTAGGACATATTTAATGCATAATTGACAAAATGGTTGGGTGTAAAAAGTTTTGATCCACCTTTTGTGAAAAAGACAAATTTCCGCTGATTCAGTTGGAAACGGGTCAAATTTGAACTGTAGCTGCCTCATATTTATTTTTTCCAAAAATCATTTATAGTTACATAAGTATCTATTTAATCATAGAAACACCAAAAAAATTCCAAGATTCAACCACTAGCTAGGAACGGTCATTCCCGCCGTTTTGACCGCATTTCGAAATGGGCATAAAAAATTCAAAAAAAAATTTGGGAAACCTTCGCATTGTGTCATTATATATGGTCAAGTTCCCAGGAAAAATAACAAACTTGTAATACGGAAATTATTTTAAAAAAGTGTTCTCAGAAACGAGCTATCACATGTGGAGATCAATGGCTTTCAAGCCAAATGATCAATGTTATGGTCACATTCATGGCATAGTTTGTTCAAATGATCTCATATTGTGCACAAGGGTGCATATTGGAATGGCAAACAATGTTGCCTAAGGAAGTTTTCATTTTCTTTGGACGAAAAAACCATTTTCCATTTTTCGAGTGCCTAAAAGGAGGTTTTTTTGTGAAGGAACTACCAAATAATTGTTGCAAAATTGGACCAAATCATTTTTATAAAATACTAGGCCATATTTAATGCACAATTGACAAAATGGTTGGGTGTAAAAATTTTTGATCCACCTCTCGTGAAAAAGACAAATTTCCACCGATTCAGGAGGAAGCGGGTCAAATTTGAACTGCAGCTGCCTCATAGTTTGCTATTTATTTTTTCCAAAAATCATTTCTAGTTACATAAGGACCTATTTAATCATAAATACATGGTTTGGTGGGGATACGTAGAGGTTTGGGCAGTGGCCGAGGGCCCCAACTCTAGAGCGCGTAAACTCGCATGCCCGCCGCGTGGTCACCGCGTGACTGTGGCGTTGCCATGCGTTCTGGGCGGCCTAGGCATGTCTAGTGGGTTGGGCACTCCCCAGGTTGGTGCTAGGAAGAAAATTATAACATAAGATTCTCACGAGGAGACCGATCGATGCTCAAACATGAATTAACAACCAAGTGTTTGATTTGCGGTACGGGAAATGTACATGACTAATGGGCGTGAGTTTTGGCTGAGGATGATCAGTTACTAAGAAGACCGTCTTCACAAATTTTCCGCTCAAAAGGAGGAGCCTAGGTGGTACTTGCTTTGCGAACTACCACACTGGACATAACTATGAATGTTGAAGCTCGGCTCAAAATAATGAACGGATTGAGCTGGCATTAGGTGGAGCATGGTTATTTGGGCATAGGAAACCACTGTAGAAAATGGATACTATTTGGAAATGCCAAAGTGGTACTTCCTTCACAATTCTCTTCTATGGACAGAAACTTGGGAAAACTAGTGAGAGAGATTGGATGAATAAAATGAGCTAAAAATTGGTGTAGGTAAGTTACATAGGTATGGTCATTTGCTGGTAAATTTTCAGATCATTTGGGTAAGCCTAGCTAGTACTTACTTCACAAAGCTTCTCTCAAGGTAGAAACTTTGAAAATTTCCCGAGAAAGATTTACTAAGAAAATTGAGCTGAATATTATCATGTGGCAATGATTTGGGTATGGAAGAGTGCCCGAAAAGTTTGAGGGTAATAGGAGGGGTCTAGATAACACTTGCTTGGCAACGTGCCA
Source organism: Triticum urartu (assembly GCF_056163025.1). Lineage (NCBI taxonomy): Eukaryota > Viridiplantae > Streptophyta > Magnoliopsida > Poales > Poaceae > Triticum > Triticum urartu. The sequence continues at coordinate 7,072,703 of NC_141877.1, forward strand.
ATTTGGCCATAAAATATAAATTGAACCTGGGCTCACATAGATGATTTGACTGAGCTGCAATTTGGAGGAGGGTGATAATTTGGGTATATGAAGGAACTGTATAAATTTCATGTCATTTCGATATATAAAAAAGGTACTTCCTTCACAATGCTTCTAGGTGGACAAAAACTTTGGAAATTTGCCGAGGAAGATTTGCTAGGCAAGTGGAGCTGAATTTTGTCATGCGGTAATGATTTGGATAGGAAAGAGTGCCCAAAAATTCCGAGGGCAATCAAGAATATATAAATAGCACTTCCTTCATAAAGTGCTGTCATGAACACAATAGGAAAATGAATATTGTTGAATTAGTTTTGAACTAGGCAAGGAAGGATTTTTACATATCTGATGAAGATATGACCCAAAGAATTTATGAGAATTTTTTTGGGAATTTTGGGAATGACAGAAATATAGGTTGCTTCACAACCTAGGGCAAAAACTGCCACATGGACATGACACATAGGCAAAACTGATGAGGTGGCGCCTAGTCATAGCAACCCACCACAATTTACAAGGTTATGACCATCTATATTGGTCATGATCAACTAGAAATAAGGCAGCAGACCAGTGCTATCTGCTTTATGACCATTTCATGTAAGGAAATTACGACCTTTCTGACCAAAATGGTCGTTATAGTTTAGGTTTTGGAGCCCCCGAACAACTTTTGACCAATTGGTCTGAAATAGTCATAGATCTATGACCAATTCTTCGAGGGTCACTAAGAGAAGGTCACAAGTTGACATATTTCTTGTAGTGGATAGTGGGCTCACCGGGCGTAACGGCTGTCGTGGCAGCATTGGCTGCAATGGCTGGGGTGTTAGCGACCAGCGGGGTGATCGCAGGAACCGCGGGGTTCGGGGATAGGGTAGGACCATCGTGATGGGCTGGATGGTGAAATTACATCGCCGGGGAGGCCACCGGGGTGCTGGAAAAGGGGAAGACGAACTCATCAAACACAACATGCCGTGATGTGTAGACTTTGTTTGTGGAGCGGTCAAGACAACGGTACCCCTTGTGGTCAGAAGGGTAGCCGATGAAGACACAAGCCACGGAGTGTGCGGCAAGTTTGTGTAGCGCAGCGGCCTCCGTGTTGGGATAGCATAAGCATCCGAAGACACGAATATGAGAATAAGAGGGCGGTGTGCGGTGGAGGACCTCGTGCGACGTGGTGAGGGATAAATTTTTGGTGGGGCGCAGGTTAAGGAGCAAGGTGGCGGTGGTGAGAGCATCAGCCTAGTAGCGAGGAGGCATCGATGCTTGAAGTAAGAGCGTACGGACAACATCGTTAGTCGAACGAATAGCACGCTCAGCTTTACCGTTCTGAGGGGAGGTGTATGGGCAAGAGAATCGCATCACCGTACCAAAGGGGAGAAGGAAGTCGCGGTTTTCGGCATTGTCAAACTCACGTCCGTTATCACATTGGAGAGTACGGATGGTATGACCAAAGTGTGTTCGGACGAAGGCATGAAAGTGACGAAATATGGCAGGAACGTCAGATTTTTGTTTGAGTGGGAAAGTCCAGCGGTAGCATGAGAAATCATCAATAATCAGAAGGTAATATTTGTTGCCAGAGACACTAGATAAAGGCGCAGTCTAGAGGTCACAATGCAAAAGCTCAAATGGACCAGCGGTGGAACTGGTGAAGCTAGAAAATGGTAAATGGACATGTTTTCCAGTCTGGCAAGCAGGACACAAACGTCCATCTGAAACATTTTTATTACAATGATCTAAATGTTTATTTGGATGAAAAACGGCATCTCCAGGGTGGCCCAAACGCCGGTGCCAAAGGTCGGTGAGGCGTGAGACGGTGACGGCGTAGGCGGTGGGAGCAGCCGGAGGGAAGATATCGTACAGCTCACCGCTATTGTTGCATCGAAGAAGTTCCTCCTTGGTTGAATAATCCTTCACAGAGAGGCCGTAAAGATCAAATTCCATGGAACAATTATTATCGGTAGTTAGACGACGAACAGACTATAAGTTTTTGATGAGATTAGAAGCACGAAGTATATTATTTAAATAGAGAGGCCGTTTGGGGTTTGGAAGGGAAGTAGAGCCAACGTGACTAATATGCATGGTGCTACAGTGCTACCATTACCAACAAAAACAGGGGGATAATTTGATACAGGAGCAACGGACGCGAGCTTACCGAAATCAGCAGCGAGGTGAGTGGAGGCGCCGGAATCCGCAACCCAGCCGCCGCTTGGGGACTGCAAGGAGAGGTTGTGGGGCGCGCCCATCAACGCGGCGTGGTCTAAGCCGGAGTCCGCCGTGGGCGGTGGAGGCAGGTACTGCTGCTGCTGGGGAGGCGGGAGGTACTGCTGCTACTGTTGGGGAAGTGGATGAAACGATGGCTGCGGGTAGAACACCGACGGGTGCAGCTGCAGAGGAGAGCCACCGAAGGAGTTCCCGTACGCGGGTGGGAGGTACTGCTGCGGGGCGCCGAAGTTCGTGTGCGCCGTGTGCACCTGCGGAGGTGGTGGCGGCGGGAGCTGCATGGGGTAGGACTATACATGCCCGGTCCGGGGGTTGGATGCCCCCTGGTACCCAGGATTGTTGGTGTAACGGTGCTGCTTGTTGGCGCCCTGGTTCAGCGAGGAAGTGTCGGGCTTGGCGTCACCGCCCTCCTGCTTGTTGGCGCTGCTGGAGGGCCCCCCGGAGACGGAGCAGGGGGGCGACCATGGGCTGCGAGAGCGGTGTGATGACCGGCCGGGAAGGCACCGCCGAAGGTCATCTCGTCGTGGAGGAATATGCCGATAGCCTGCTCGAAGGGCACCGGGTTCTTCGACTTCTCGATGATGGCAGCTGTCATCCCGTGGCGATCCCGGTTGACACCACGAAGAAGCTGGATCACCAGCTCATCGTCGTCAACCGGCTTGTTGACATTGTGGAGGGCGTCCGCGACCGCCTTGAGCCGGGCGCAGAAGACGGGGATGGTGGAGTCGCCCTGCTTCACGGCGTAGAGCTCCATCTTGAGATGGAACTACCGGGAGTGCTGGTTGTTGAGGAAGAGTGATTCCAGCTTGGACCAGAGCTCAAAGGCCGTGGCTTTCCGGTTCTGAACGAAGCCAAGAAGTTCAATACTCATGGTGTTGTAGAACCAGGTTTTTACCGCTTTGTTGACGATGCTCCACGTCGGGTCGTCCTGATGGTTGGAGAAGTCCGGCGAGATGTGGGCGTTCACGTCGTACTGATCGAAGGCCTCTTCCATCAGCCCACGCCAGATGGAGTAGTTCTTCCCCAGGATGTCGAGGACGACACAGATGCGATGGAAGATATTGGCACGCTCGGCATGGAGCTGCGCCGCCGTCTTGAAGTGAGGGAGAGGAGGGGCAGCAAGGAGAGGAAGTGTGGAGGGGGCAACCTGCAGAGAAGGGGTGGCCGGAAGTGGGGAGTAGGTGGCGAAGAGGAGGCTTGTGGAGTGGCCGGGGCGACGGCAGTGGCTGCGGCGGCGGCGCCGTCAGAGGTCTCCTCGGCCATGGCGAAAGCGGGTTTAGATCGAAACTGATACCATGTTGAATAACTAGATTGAGCTCAAAACATAACTTGTATTCATCCTCTCAGGGGTAGCATATATAAGAGAGTACATATGTAAAAGGAAGAGAAGATACAACGCATGCACACAGTAACAAACTACCAGACAATCCTATTTCTGAGGATGGATGGATAGGAGTGGCGGATGCGGCTTGCCTGCTCCCTTTTCATGCTCCCATCTGTGCTCCCACCTCATCCTACGGCTGTTTTTTTTTCCTTTTTCCTTTCTAATCTAATCATCTTCCCCCCCCCCCTCCCCCTGATTTTAAAGGGATGGGGCCGGGTCTTATTTTGTTCCAATCAAATCAAGTCACGTATGCGGGAGCACGGATGAACGCACAAACGAGGAGCAGACAAGTCTCGTCGACTCGTGCATCACCCATGCAAAGGCGGTGCTGCATGGATAACACGCATGGCCAGCTCATCTGGCGCAAGACCAGCTCGGCTGGTGAATCTCAGTCTAACGTATTATTCCAATCCTATGTCCACCTTCGTTAAAAAGAGAAAATATGCCCAAATTCTCCCAGGTTTGATTGACGGTGTAGGTCACGGTTATTTTTTAACGCAATGACCGTTCCCCCCAACGCTTCGTGTGCTTACGTGCGGCAACAATTTTTAACAAAATGACAACAATATATTGAACATGGAAATGGGGGTAATATGACTCATTTTCACATACACTATATAAAAAAGCGTGATATTTGATACATGTGTGTCATATAAGCAAAATTACCACACCTCTACTTCCTTCACTCTGATACATGCGTGCATTAGTATAACTAGTCGAATGCCCGTGCGTTGCCACGGAATAACGAAAAAAAAATATATTGAGAAAAAAAATATGTAATTCAAAAAGGTCTGTCAAACAAGTGATTATATCACGTTTATTTTCTCCTTCACAGTCCTTGTGTCTCCTTGACCACCCTATCCTTACAAGATAAAATGAGAACTTCCAAAGTTGGGGATCTCACCTTACTATCACTTGGGCCCGTTTTAAAACGGTTAGCAAATACAATAATAATCCTTAGTAATCATTAGAGATGATGCATGGCTTATTGAATGTATGAATTACGAATGCAATGTTCCAATATACCACGGTATTAAACTTCTTATTCATAAACGATGAAAGATGCACTTAGTGCAATAAACTTTTGAGTGCAAGTCTGTATACAAAAATACATTCAAAATACAAATCGCAGTAGCCAGTATTCATAGTGGAATAGGATATTGTATACAAATGGTACTTACATGAGAGGACGAAGAAATGAACAAAATGAACTGCTTAAGCATCTTCTACAGGGGAAGCTCCGTCACAGAATTGACTCTAATGTTGTAAAATCCTAATGTTTATACAAGAAACCAACCAGCTTAAGCTAAAGTCCCTTTAAAAGTGTGTAACGCCCCGAGACCGATGTGCCAGGTGTCTTCCAGTTATTCGTTATTGTTGCCTTGTCATTGCTTGCGTGTCATGCATTGCATATCATATCATCATGTGCACTTGATTTGCATACGTGTTCATCTCATGCATCCGAGCATTTTCCCCGTTGTCTGTTTTGCAATACGGCGCTCCTATGTCATCCGGTGTCCCTTTCTACCTTTTTTCGTGTGCGGGTGTTAAATGTTTTCGGATTGGACCGAGACTTGCCATTCGGCCTTGGTTTACTACCGTAGACCGCCTGTCAAGTTTCGTGCCATTTGGACTTCGTTTGATACTCCAACGGTTAACCGAGGGACCGTAAAGGCCTCGTGTGTGTTGGAGCCCAACACCTTTCCAAAGTGGCCCAAAACCCACCTAAGACCTCTCCATCATCTCGGACGTTCGATCATGATCGCGTGGCCGCAAACCGCACCTCATTTGAACTCTCCTAGCTCCCTCTACCCATATATATGTGTCTCCCTCCGAAATTTCCGCGCAGATCAAACCCTAGCCCCACTCCTCGCGCCATCGGACAAAGCTTCCCACCGCGCCGGACATGTCCGCTGCCTCCGCCACCTCACTCCACCCAATAGGGTCGCGACACATCACCAAATCCAGCCGCCTCAGCCACTCCAGGCGCGCCACGTCGCCGCGCACCGCGCACACTTCGTCGGGGCCCGGCGGAGCCCAGATCCGGCCCTCCCCGGGCCCGAGTCGGGCCGCCGCTTCCCGCGCGAGCCGCCGCCCGCGTCCGTCGTCTTCGCCACTTCCGGTCGCCGGACTCACCCTGCCGGAGCGCGCCGCCTCGCCGGCGCAGCTCCCCACGCCCGCCGCCCGCCGCCGCCATGTCTTCGCGCCGCCGCCCGCATACGGCGCCGCCTCTCCGCCCGTCGCCTCGCGCCGCCTCCCAGAGCGCGCCGCCGCCGTCGACCCTCGCCGGAGGCCCGCCGCCCGCGCCCTCCTTCGTCGCCTCGCCTCGTCGGCGGGAACCGGCGTCGTCGCCCCTGCCTCCCCGATCCGATCGGGATCGAGGGAGCCGACGACGCCCCCGTTGACCCTTCATGGGCCCCGTCTTCGGCCCAGCACGCCGGCCTTGTTAGGCCCAGCGCCAAGCCGGCCCAGCTCCACTCCTCCGGCCCGTATATTTTTTTCGCGAGGGTATATTTTTTCGTCTAAGTCCTTTTTCCATCTTCTCATATGCCCATTTTCATCATGCCATAACTCTGTATCCGTAGCTCTGATTTGTGCGTGTAGCATATCAAAATGTTCGCCTCGACGAGTACATAATTTCATCTCATTGCATCATTTTCATTTGAGCTCATCTTGATGCTCGAAATGTCGTTGGAAGAGGGCTATGTGAGTAGTTTGTCAGATCTGTTTCAGCAAATGGTGTTTTGTCATTTTTGTCATGTTTAATGTGTGCATTATATGATCCTGATCTCTACATGTGTTTTGTTATATGCCATGCCATCTTTACAGAGGTGCTTGCCATGTATTTTTTTAATATTTGTGGTGACTAACACAAGTTTGCAAAGTAGCGTAATCGGTAATGTTGATTTCAGGGACTTAGAATTTCACTAAGTCCTTGTCCTGTTTTTGTTTTTATGCCATATGTTCATGTTGTTTCCTAGTGATCCTTGCCTCTTTTGAAGATGATCAGTAAGGATGTTTTTTTAACATTGTGGTGCTTTATCCATCCATGTCTTTTTTTGCATTTATGGAGCAACCTAGCTTGAGTCAATCGAGCTCTACTTTTGCTATAAAATGTTCCTGGCAGATTGTTGACATGTTTAGCGATTTTGCCGAGGATGTTGCTATTGATCCGTGCATGCTATGATGTTGTTCTTGCCATGTCTAGCGTCTATGCCATGTCTTCTTCATGTCTGTATGCTTAGTTTGTCATGCCATGCTTTGTAGTGAGTGCATCGAGCTCGTAAACATGCTTACTCGTTAACTGTTTTGCATGTTCCAGTTTTTCACTAAGTCTGAATCTGCTTATGTTTTTGCTATGTTCACATGCTTGTAATTGTATTTTCTGGTCCCTTTTGGCTCAAGGTCACTAAGAGACTTTTGTTAAGTGCTTTGAGTAGCTTCATGCCATTCCTTTCTTTGCCATGTTAAGTTCCTGTAGCATGTACTTTTCATGCTCTAAAGTGTGCTTCCTGATGATAAATTCCAGACTTGTGTTAATTTCACTAAGTCTGAAACCTGTTATCATTTGCTCTTTTGCCATGCTTGTTTGAACCTGTTAATGAGTGATTTAGCCGCAGCTCAGTGTTCATATTTTGTTAAGCATCATGAGTGTATCCATGCCATGTATTTTGTTGCCATGTTTGAGTGATGTAGCATATATATTTTGATGCATTTAGATGGCTACTTGCTGTTTATCGCAGACCGGTGCCATATTTGTTTTGCTTGCCATTTCCAAATCGTGCATCCGATTCCGGTGATCTTTATATCGATTTCGACTGAAATTAACTCACCTTTTCAGTGGCACTCTTGGATTTCCAAGTTGAGGCCAGGTTCAATCATTCCTTTGCAAATCATGCATATGCATCACATACCGCATCCCGCATATCATACCATGTTCGTGTGTTGGTTGTTTACTATGTTGTGTGCTTCTTTCCGGTGTTTCTTCTTCGGGTTGGTTCCGATTATGTCGAGTTTGTGAGGACCCGTTCGACTACGTCCGTTTGTCTTCTTCCTGGACTCGTTCTTCCTCCTTGCGGGATCTTAGGCAAGATGACCATACCCTCGAAATCACTTCTATCTTTGCTTGCTAGTTGCTCGCTCTTTTGCTATGCCTATGCTGCGATACCTACCACTTGCTTATCATGCCTCCCATATTGTTGAGCCAAGCCTCTAACCCACCTTATCCTAGCAAACCGTTGTTTGGCTATGTTACCGCTTTGCTCAACCCCTTTTATAGCGTTGTTAGTTGCGGGTGAAGATTGAAGTTTGTTCCTGGTTGGAACATGGAGATGTTGTTCCTTGTTGGAACATGTTTAATTGTTGGGATATCACAATATCTCTTATTTAATTAATGCATCTATATACTTGGTAAAGGGTGGAAGGCTCGGCCTTATGCCTGGTGTTTTGTTCCACTCTTGGCGCCCTAGTTTCCGTCATATCGGTGTTATGTTCCCGGATTTTGCGTTTCTTACGCGGTTGGGTTATAATGGGAACCCCTTGACAGTTCGCCTTGAATAAAACTCCTCCAGCAAGGCCCAACATTGGTTTTACCATTCGCCACCTAGCATTTTCTTTCCCTTGGGTTCTGCAGACTCAAGGGTCATCTTTATTAAACCCCCGAGCCAGTGCTCCTCTGAGTGTTGGTCCAACCTGTCAGCTGCCGGTGGCCACCAGGGGCAACTCTGGGCTGGCCTACCGGAACCTTGGACAATCCGGTGTGCCCTGAGAACGAGATATGTGCAGCTCCTATCGGGATTTGTCGGCACATTCGGGCGGCTTTGCTGGTCTTGTTTTACCATTGTCGAAATGTCTTGTAATCTGGATTCCGAGTCTGATCGGGTTGTCCTGTGAGAAGGAATATCTTTCGTTGACCGTGAGAGCTTGTGATGGGCTAAGTTGGGACACCCCTGCAGGGATTTGAACTTTCGAAAGCCGTGCCCGCGGTTATGGGCAGATGGGAATTTGTTAATGTCCGGTTGTAGAAAACCTGAAGTTGATCTTAATTAAAATACACCAACCGCGTGTGTAACCGTGATGGTCTCTTCTCGGCGGAGTCCGGGAAGTGAACACGGTGTTGGAGTTATGCTTGACGTAGGTTGTTCTAGGATCACTTCTTGATCATAGTTTCTCGACCGTGCTTTTGCCTTCTCTTCTCGCTCTCTTTTGCGAATATGTTAGCCACCAAATATGCTCGTCGCTTGCTGCAGCTCCACCTCATACATTTTTCTTACCTATAAGCTTATATAGTCTTGATCGCGAGGGTGTGAGATTGTTGAGTCCCCGTGACTCATAGATACTTCCAGAACCAGTTTGCAGGTGCCGATGTTACCGAGCAGGTGACGCAACCAAGCTCAAGGAGGAGCTCGATGAAGATCTTGTCCTTTGTGTTGTTTCGTCTAGTTGATCAGTAGTGGAGCCCAGTTGGGGTCGATCGGGGATCTGTGTAACATTTGGGGTAGTCTTCTTTTATTTTGGTTCCGTAGTCGGACCTTGATTGTATCTGGTTGATGAAATGATTTATTCATGTAATTGTGTGAAGTGGCGATTGTAAGCCAACTATGTATCTCTTTCCCTTATGTATTACATGAGTTGTGTGAAGATTACCTCACTTGCGACATTGCTTTCAATGCGGTTATGCCTCTAAGTCGTGCTTCGACACGTGGGAGATATAGCCACATCAAGGTCGTTACAAAATGGTTGTGTGCTAGAAGATCAGACCTTGGAAATATATATTTTTGGCTCTAATCCGATCGCATGACAATGACTGGCCAAATGGATAAATAATAGTGAGGTTAACAATTAAAAGAAACGACTCGATGGAGACCAAAGAGTTAATAATTTTTTTTCCAGATTCTGTTTCTGCAAATTTAGAACAAGTTGTCCTGTCCTTTTCTATTTGCAGCAAGTCAACATAGCATTCAACATGGCTTCTCATTATTTTACAGGTGAATTTAGATCGAGAAAATTGGGAGGAAACTAATTACAAAATATATGTATAAAGTACAGACGGAATAAACACCTTGTCATTGACTCATATAGGCCTACTGACTACACGACCTGGTTCAGTAGACACTACATGGAAACGACAATCGGTGCCTAACAGTGTAGTAAAATTCCTACTCAAGATGTCAGACCAGAGTTAGCTTTCATTGTCATCTGATTTAACATTATTTCTGAGATAACCCAGATTTGTTACAACACAACCATCACAGAAAACTGTGGTCTACCATATGTAAGAAATTACCAAGACAACGCTGTAAAATGTGCAGCCTTATTACACAAAAATTGTGCCACTTGTCAGAAGGAAATCATGGAGATGAAAATATGTGCACTGAATTTAACCCTCATGGGACTTGAACTCACGTGGGAACTTTCCAGCTGTCAAAACCCAAATCTGGCAAGGCAAAACTATTATATTTGAAACCAGTAGACTATATAATGATCACACTTCTCTATTAACATATATAACACCAAGAAAATTCAATATATAGCGAAATTGAATCATAATGAAGTATTACGTACAAAACGACATATCAACTAATAGGCAATATAACATTACTTCATTGAAACTATAAGACAACATCACCCTTATTACTCCAATACTGAGAAGAAACATTTGGATGCATATGGATGCCCCCTTCCATAAATTGATAAATAATGTGAGATTTCCTCACCTTCAGATGTGCGAATTGCTTTCTCACCTTATGTCTTCTGGCTATTGCACTAAAGTTGCATGGCTCAGATTGAGAGTTTCGTCAAACATCACATTTGTATGGTCCTCTAGTACAGTAGCTTCCCTTTTTTTGTCCCTAGCTTCCTTGCCCCCAGCATAGAGTTCAGTGTATCATCAGAAAATTCAGCTACAACAGTATAGAACATACATGTGTATAAGGCATCATACAGATTGTGACTAAAAGATTCAGATTGTATACCTATAATTGACTAAGGAGCATTTACCTACAGGAGAAAATAAAGTAATATAAGAAGCGCATTTTCTTTACTAATTTGCAAATTTTCATAAAAGAAAGAGAAAAGGATTAATAAAAAATAGTGCAAATCGGAAGCATACCCATGGTGAAATGGTTGTTCAATCCAACAACTATCACAAATGATAGTTTTTTTCTCCCACTCACCTCTCACATTCTTGACAATTTCAAATAAGATCATATTATTATATTGTGATAGCAGTATGAGGAAACTGAAATACAAGAAAGGTCCATCGCTGAACGCTGTCACAGCCGATCTAGGCAAAGATTCCGAACATGGTATTTTTATGAACTTCTAGTTTTCAAAACATGTAGAAACACTGAATTATAAGCTTAAAGATTTATATTCCACGCATAAAAGCTCTGGATTCATGACACTATTTGCTTTTACCACTCGGGCATATATTAGTTTACCAATTTGCGGGAGAAACAATGCGACCTTTTCAACTCACTACAAGCTGAGATCATATTTGATAGATGTATATACTCCTACATGAGTATAACAACCAGGTCCAGTACATGACCCATTATTGCCACACAAAAACTATTGAGTATAGAATTAGGCCTATCGACTATTTTGAAACTACACGAGGGATGCTGCTGAGTTTTCAATATGACGAATTATGACAGATCCGAATCAACTGTATCCACGCTATTTCAATATGACCCAACACAAGTTACACAACTGTGCAATCACACTGCCATGTCAAGAAATATATAAGGCACATGCATATACTAACTTTATAATACTGCGGTGGCAATGTAATTATGGATTTATAGATATAAAACAAAAAAGAAACACCCACAAATCATGTCAAGATGGAAGGAAACAGTCACACTTGCTTTCCAAATACAGCAGATACCAAAATACGACCATAATATTGTTTGGCTAAGCAAGGCCGGTCCTGAGATTTCGGGGGCCCGGGGCCAAACTAAAACCTAGGGGCCCTCAACATAAACATCAAAATTACGGGCTATGAAGAAAGTATACGACAGTGCTTGATGCAAAGACATGTTTACTGTCATGCTTGAACTATATGTGTAGGAGTATATTACAGAAGACTCCAAGAGTAGTCCTAAAACAATTTGCATCCTAAATGCATTGGTGAATTCAAATTTTGTATTCTCGTAGTGATAATGGTAAGACTGTTACTACAAACATGAGTATATGAGAAATTGGATAGATGAGCAAATCAATATGACTGATGTGGAAAGTATTTCTTTATAACTTCAAAGCATAAATACCTTCGTATCTTCAAAAATCAAATCTATGGTGCTGCAATAGTGCAAAGTTACTCCCACCTAGTTATGCAAATGATTAAATCAAGAGTTAATTACCCAATTGTGTCGTCATTGCTGAGTTCATTTATAAACTTAGTGCCATGAGCAGCATCCAGAACCTCTTTCTTCGCTTGAGAACTGAGATCTATAGCACCATCTGAACATCAGTATTAAACCATAGAACCAGAATGATTAACTGTGCAAATGGTTGAAGATGTCGACTGGCCAGCAATACTCACCTCTATAGACGACACACAGCAGCATGGATCCGCCGCTGATTTCCAGCGCGGACCGTATCCCTTGAGATACAGGCTTCTTCCTTGAGAAACCTCTCCTGGTTCATCTGCCACAATCTAGGCCGCCGCCTGAGACGAAAAGGCGGCGCCTGCTGCGTTCGTGATGGCGCAGCACGCGTTTGGTCATGGATCCCGCGAGTCAATGTGTTAGTTATGGCGATGTATCAGACTTTCCATCTACAATTTTCGCAAAAATAATAGACTTTCCATCTACAATACTAGTTGCTACGAATAGGGCGATGGGCATGAACTTTTTCTTTACTGCAGCCCAAATCGTAGGCCTAATGCAGACAGATAAATACTTGGGGGCCCCTCCACCTTGGGGGCCCGGGGCGGCCGCCCCCCCTGCCCCCCCTCAGGGCCGGCCCTGTGGCTAAGAACTAATCTGATTTCACATATGGTTTCTATCCATATCCAACCCTCAGCTAATAAATCATATGCATTGTCTTCTCAAGTGAAAGCATGTCATTAAGGGAAATCAACTGCAAAGTAGAAAGATGTTCCTTTCTATTCTTCCTCTGCTATCTAACCCAGTATCAAGCAAGTAAGTTTTTGACATATCCAAGCCACTCAAATCAAGCAGCCTCCCAATTTCTTGGTCATGTATACCAATCACTCCTCTTAGATACACATCTGCTATCACCACGAGGATCCATCCTCTTGTTCTCTGCAACCATCGCCAGCTGGTTTGCCTTCCTAGCTTCATTTTGGTACGCGGCATCACGTCAAACAGCAAGGAAATAATAAATATCCTAAACTGACCAACACCAGATGAATTAGTTTAACGCTCCTAACAGGAAGTCAACCAAACAGACGATTAGGACACAAACACCCCCTATTGTTTTCAAAATTAGATATGAAGAGGCAAGATGATACCTGATTTGGCGTTGGAAATCTTCTTAACCCAGTATTCAGAGCAGTCATGATAGGTTCATGGTGCCGTCCTTCGTCTGCTTCCACGAGTGGGGAATTTCGGCGAGCACCCAACACACACTGCCAAGACCCAAGAGCATGCCTCTCCCCCGCCTTCACCGTTGTAGCTCGCGTACCTCTCCTCCTCCTCCTCCTCCCTGGTCTCCGTCGCCTCCTCCAGCATTGTAGCTCACGCACCTCTTCCCCTCCTCCTAGACCTCCTTCGCCGCATCCACCGACGTGGCTTGAACCACCACGAAACCCTCCCCACCGTTGCATTGGCCCATAGACATACCATGGTCGCTCATGGGCATGGTGAGAGCTCCATGGCGGGGTGTCACAAAATTGATGGGAGTAAAGGGAAGCGCCCATGTGGTCGCCGAAGAGGAGACCGTCCGCTGGAGAGGGAGGCATTGGGTGGTCGTGGTAGAGGGCCTCGTCTGGGGGGCGTGGAGAAGGATGCGCTGGGGTGGTTAGTGTTCATGGTTGAGATCTGAGGACGGGGACAGGCAGGTCGGGGAGGAGGCGGAGAACGTGCGCCTTCAATTTTTTTTCTCGCCGTCTACGAACGTGGTCTGTTCGCTGCGGGGTTTTTTTTGATGCAGGGTCGTACGAGGAGGAGGGGAGATCGAACGAGGTCGAACCATCACAATGTTCGATTCTTCTTTAATAGTAGAGTTTGTTTCTCCTTTCACGAGCATTCCTTCTTCTAATTATAACAAGCATTGGAGGACAAAAAAGCTTATGTTATCCTAGATTCTCTTTATTCCAAAAATTTAAAATATTTTGTAGCTCAAACCGTCAGTCCAATGCAAATACCATTTTTATATAAAAGATTCGTCGCAACGAGATCTTCAAAACTAGACCCCATATTGGTATGTTCCGACGGCCTTTTTTTAAAACCAAAAGTTACCACGCCTAGGCAACATATGTTACCACGCCTATTATATGCAAGCTACCGCGCTATTTCCACATAAATTAACGGAGCCATAAAAATGCTTCTCCGACCCTATGGTTCGTATATTACCATGATGTATTCATATAAGTTATCGGGTCTGATGGTACCTTGCTGTACACACGACAGTACATAGATGATCTCTGGACGAAGTTGAAGATTGTGATGCCCCCGACTTAATCGTGCACTAATCATACATGCAAATATGCACGATCAAGATCAGAGACTCACGGGAAGATATCACAACACAACTCTAGACACAAATTCAAACAAAAAAATTATACTACAAGCCAGGGCCACGAAGACTCGAATACATAGGTCAGCGAAAGCAACAATATCTGAGTACAGACATAAATAAATAAGTTTTCCTTAAGAAGGCTAGCAAAACAATAATAACTAGATCGCAGCAATCGGGTACAGGGGGAAAAGGGTAGCAAAGCAACCGTGAGTACTATCCAAAGTACTCGGACTTACATCAGATCTATGTTAAGTATGCATCAGTACCAAAGGGAAGGGGCTGTATCTGTGGACTATACTGCAGAAATGCCAGAATATAAGGGAAGGCCTAGCCTATCGAAGAATAGCATCTTGCAGCAATAGAGGAGAGTAACATAACATATAGTAACAGGTATATATTAGCTATGCCCAGAAATCCTTCCTCGACTCACTACGAGAAAGCGATCCCAGAGCCATCATATGATTTTAGTGTAACAAGTATCCCGTTCTAGTTGTAGTAGATCGGAATACAACTCCGAGCGCCCGTTACCATGGACACGACTATTCGAATAGATTACTTCCCTGCAGGGGTGCACCAACTTACCCAACACACTCGATTAAGTTCGGCCGGACACACTTTTCCTGGTCATGCTCGTCCTCGGCTGATCGACACACCATAGTCCTACCTAGGCTCAGCAGAGAGGTCAGCACGCCGGTCTACATCCTAAATGTGAAGGGTGGTTCGGCCGCTCATCCTAAGCACTCCTGCACATTGCATGGGCGGTCCAACTTCACCTGATCTGCAGGATATCTACTAGTCTCTGCGCCACATCTCTGAACTGTGACGTCTATGGAGCTTTCGGAAGAATTGTACGACGCCGAATGCCCATACTTATTCTCGCGTGGTGGTTAGTGCAAAATGGCTAGAGGCCTACTCAGATCACATATCCAAACCTGTTAGTGTATAGGGAGCTCGCGGGAACGATCGATGATCCTATCGCCCCATTTCACGGCCTTACGACAAGGGCCAGGCCCATCCCTCTCTAGGGCGATCTCTGCCTGCCCGGTCGTGCCACGTCATTACCTTGCGGGTACCCTCATGGTCAACCCGACTTCAATAACTCTCGCGGGTACCCCTTGGGCCGACCCGACTTCAACAAAGGACCGAGGTGAAGGTCAAGGTAACCGTGTGTCCATAACATCAAGGGGAAATCTGAGGAATCACCCTCGATGGATTCCTACTCGATGTAACCGTCAAGGTGACCTTGGAGGAATCACCCTCGATGGGTTCAGACTGGAGGTGTTGCACAACGAACTCATCATCAGGAGTGGTGAATAAGAAAAAACAATCAGTGTGCATTTTGCAAATGTTCAACATGTATTAAAAAGGAACCAAAAAAGAAAAAATAGGAAATGAAAAAATGGAAAAAAAGAAATTAATAAAGGAAAATTAAAAAGAAACTAAATTTAAAAGGAAATCAACCTTCTTAAAGGACACGGCTAATGTTTTCTTAACGCATGGTGAACATTTTTTAAAATTCATGCAAACATTCTTTTACAAAATATGACATAAAGTTTTCAAAATACATTCCGAATATTTTGTAAAAACTTTACGAACATTATTTTCTATACACAATGAAAAATGGCACTGAGAGAACAAATAAAAATTAAAGAAAAAAAATAAAAGGGGACAAAACATAGAAAAAAATCTATTCCAGTCCATTAGTGTTAAGCACAGATGGAATAAATAACAGAAAACTGATTGAGTGGGGTGGCAAATCATATTTGGCACCAACGCGTGAATTGGTACGCCCAGTTCCTATTCCGCACCTTGAGCGCGGGATATTAGTACAGATCGCTAATCGGCGAACACCCTTCACTGTATAGTAGGCGGCTGGCTTCTTATGTCAAGAGAACGGATGGAGTATTATATAGGTAAATGGGCCGGCTGGCTTCTTATGTAGGTTCTGTTTTCCAACAGTTTTTATGGAAGCTTTTTCCAATGATTTTTACTGCATTTGTTTCTGGGAAGTTTTCTTCGTGTTTTCACCTGCCGGTTTTCTCTCTCTTTTTTTCGTTTTTCGCCTTCTTTTTCTTCTTTACTTTTCCTGTTTCACCTTCTTTTTCTTTTTTATAAAATTTGTGACCTTTTCAGAGATCTGTGAACTTCTTTCAAATATTTTTTCCTTTTCCAAATGTCTCTGAACTTTGTTTTAAATAAGTGAATTTTTCTCAATTTTGTCATTTTATCCAAATTTCGTGAACTTTTCTCAAATTACAAACTTTTTCCCAAATCTGTGTGAACTTTTTTTAACCCATGAATTATTTTTCATTTTCTGTGAACTTTTTTGCAAATTACAAACTTTTCCAAGTGTTATTTTTATTAAATATGTGAACTTTTTTTCAAAATTGATGAGGTTTTTAAATCCGGGATTTGTTTTAAAAAATTGTGGAACTTTTTCAAATTTATGATTCTTTTTTAGTACCATGAACTTTTTTGAAATCCGTGAACAATTCTTCATAATCACGAAAAATGTTCGAAATTTATTAACATTTTTATGGCTCTACCATAGTTCCCACGTAACCTGTCCATGCAGGGCTTTTTCTCACCGATTTTGGTCCCTTCAAGAAGGTTCTCCACTTTTCTGGGCCCATTTTCCGTGTGCTTTCAATTCGGTTTATTTTTTGGGTTTTGTTTTATGTTTATTTTTATTTGTCATTTTCCTTTTTGTTTTTCCTTTGACGTTTTTTCATTTCCATTTTTTGTCATGATTTTTTTTTAAAAAGTGCACATATTTTAAAATTCTTTAAGTTCCTCTAAATTTGTGAATTTTTTTCTAAATCTGCAAACATTTTTAAAACCCATGTATTTATTTTAATTCATGTAATCTTCTGACGTTTGTGTAAAAATTAAAATTCATTATTTTTTCAAATTATTAAACATGTTTTTACATCCATGAACTTTTTACAATTTGTGAAGTTTTTAAAAAAATTAGGACATTTTTCTATCATGAACATAGTTTCAAGTTTATGAACTATTCTTAAATCTATGAACTAGTTTTAAAAGTAATAATTTTTTAATTCATAGAAAACTGAGGAGCCTTTTTTTTTCCTCTAAACTACTCCCTGCGTTCCAAATTACTCGTCGTGGTTTTAGTTGAAATTTGAACTAAAACCACGACGAGTAATTTGGAACGGAGGGAGTAGCAGCTACTAGTTATTACCGATCCAGTTGCCTGAAGGTGAAACAAGCGAGCATGCATAGGCCGGACCAGCCAAGCATGCACACTTTGTAGAAGTATCACTTGGTTTTGATTTGCATCTTTTTTTGTTGGATCGTTTCATTGATAATACTTTGTTGTGTTCTGGAAATTGAGATAGATCTAATGCTCACTATTCAGTCACATGGCTCGATTGCTGCAAGGTGCTCCAAACACAGAAATCTTCACTCTAGACCCGCATCCCATTCCCTGCATTGTTCAACAGTGTGATCTAAACGATTTTATATTTATTTACAAAGAGAGTACACATGAAGTCATGAACAAAAACATATTCTTGCCTTGTGCCCAGCCGTTGCTGGTGGACATGGCACGATGTCTCTCACATCTCGTCTCTGCGCTGACTAGTATCCCACACATACACTCTCTCTGGAAGTCTGAAGAACTGCAGAGGAGAAGAAGCTCTGCAGAATCTACATGTTGTGGTCAGTGTGGTGTCCTGATTTGAGAGACTGGTAGTATAATATGTAGAATTTTTATTTGAGATACTGGTAGGAGCTCGTGTGTACATATCATGCAAAAAAAAATTGAGTGACTGGTAGAATATGTATATGAAACCAACTGAATTCTAGAAGAGCACATCGCGCAAAATATAAAATACTACAAGCAATGGTATTTCGTACAAAATACAAAGCATGCACATCTTGCCAACTTATTGTTGAACACAAGTTGCCAAAACCAATTTTCAATGGTCTAATTTATCCTCTAAAAGATTCTATAGACATGTGTACCTATAAACAATAGAAATCACTATTAAGATATTTGTTAGATAATATGCTTTAGCAAACTCTACCACAATATGTAATCATGTTAAAATATACACAAACATATGCACATATACTCAAGTGTGTGTGTGTGTGTGTGTGTGTGTGTGTGTATTTATGCAATTCTGATTTTTAATTAAAATATAACTTAATTTACAATTTGTAGTCTTAATTTAACTGAATAACATTTCCATTGATATACATTAGAAAGGTGTAACAGAACAAACTGTACTTATTTTCTAGTATTATTATTATGTGGTTCATAACTGTTCCTTTTAATAATAGAAAATTATACCACTTAACATATTATTATGGTAGAAATAATTTAAAAATATATAAAAAATTAGTACAAAATATTAATTATAATTCGCTCAGATACAACATTCGTTTCGACTCATTCATCACGGGTGACCCATTCGCACATATGCAATCCCGACATGAAGAGGGAGCGGGTCTAAGTTAATCTCCTTGAAGATTCCCAATGGCCTCATCATTTGAATTGAAAAGTGGCGTGCCTAATGAGCCCTTCTCGGTTCTTATTGCTGACGTTGATTCCCCTAGGAGAAAGAGTTTTACCCATGGAGAGCATTCTGGGAATATAGGCTACTAAAAGCGACATGTGTCCTACACGTACTCCCTGGCAAGAGTATATTGTGGTTCGGTTCTCTCTCCCGCAGCCTTACCACTTGTAGAAATGGCAGTAGGAGTGGGTGTCCCCAAACAAGCCATGCAGCATCTCGATTACCATGCCATTGGCGTCAAGAAGAGGTGAGCTGGACATCCCTGCCTGGGTCTTCATGCACCACCTCACATGTCTTGGCATTCTCTGAGCCACCGGGATGGTCGGGTATGGTCTAGTGCAGATACCATTGTCGTGGAAGTTCTTGAGGGACTCAACGCCAACTGTGAGTAGAAGCATGTCTGTGGACAGGTACCATGTCATTATGTCTGCATTTATGTACTCTGTCGCCTCCTTGGCCCGACAAAGCGAGATGACGAGCTTACTCGTGGAGGTAGCAGACAAGAGAGGCGCTAAAAAGTGCACTTTATCCGACGTCAAGGGATCCGAGCCATTGTATATGTGGTGGAGGCCATGAGCAGTTGTGATGACATGATGTCCATCGTGAATGAAGCCAAGGCAAGTGCGGGCGCTCTCCACGGCTTCCCTCTTCTTCTTTTTGTCTTTCATGGTTAGTACACGATCGGCAAGCTCTTGGATCATTTTGATCTTGTGGGGCTTGGGGGCCAACTTGACGTAGAAGATCGCGTCCTTTCTTGTGTCGGGGCACGACTTAGAGGCATAGCCGCATGGTAGGCATGTCGCAAGAGGGGTAATCTTTACTGCAATACGGCTGTATCTCCCACGTGTCGGGGCACGACTTAGAGGCATAACCGCATGGTAGGCATGTCGCAAGAGGAGTAATCTTTACACATCCCATGTACTGAATAAGAAAGGGATAAAGAGTCGGCTTACAATCGCCACTTCACACAATATGTAAATATATCATACATCATCCAGAATACAATCAAGGTCCGGCTACGGAACCAAAATAAAGAAAGACAACCCCAAATTCTAGATCCCCGATCGCCCCAACTGGGCTCCTCTACTGATCATCCGGAAAAGAGACATAGTAACGGCCCGAATCCTCGTCGAACTCCCACTTGAGTTCGGTAGCGTCCCCTGCACTGGCATCATCGGCACCTGCATCTGTTTGGAAGTATCTGTGAGTCACGGAGACTCTGCAATCTCACACCTCACGATCAAGACTATTTAAGCTTAAGGGTAGGAAAGGGGTAGTGAGGTGGAGCTGCAGCAAGCACTAGCATATATGGTGGCTAACTTACGCAAAAGAGAGCGAGAAGAGAAGCAAAGCACGGTCATGGACTAGAAGTGATCAAGAAGTGATCCTAAAACTACTTACGTTCAAGCATAATACAAGAACCGTGTTCACTTCCCGGACTCCGCCGGAAAGAGACCATCATGACTATAGACGCGGTTGATTCATTTTAATTAAGTTAAGTGTCAAGTTCTCTACAACCGGATATTAACAAATTCCCATCTGCCTATAACCGCGGGCACGGCTTTCGAAAGTTCAAACCCTGCAGGGGTGTCCCAACTTAGCCCATCACAAGCTCTCACAGTCAACGAAGGATATTCCTTCTCCCAGGAAGACCCAATCAGTCTCGGAATCCCGGTTACAGACATTTCGACAATAGTAAAACAAGACCAGCAGAGCCGCCCGAATGTGCCGACAAATCCCGATAGGAGCTGCACATATCTCGTTCTCAGGGCACACCGGATTGTCCAAGATTCCGGTAGGCCAACCCAGAGTTGCCCCTGGTGGTCACCGGCGGCTGACAGGTTGGACCAACACTTAGAGGAGCACTGGCCCGGGGGTTTAAAATAAATATGACCCTTGAGTCTACAGAACCCAAGGGAAAAGGCTTAGGTGGCAAATGGTAAAACTAAGGTTGGGCCTTGCTGGAGGAGTTTTATTCAAGGCGAACTGTCAAGGGGTTCCCATAACACCCAACCGCGTAAGGAACGCAAATTCAAGGAACATAACAATGGTATGACGGAAAATAAGGCGGCAAGAGTGAAACAAAACACCAGGCATAAGGCCTAGCCTTCCACCCTTTACCAAGTACTAGAACATGAAGGCGCGCGTTGCCGCGCCCGCCTACCTTGCCGATTAGATTGTAGAGTCATGAGAAAAAAGTGTCGGTAGTCAAAGAGAAGGAATTTAGGGTACAGAACACACATTGACGTGCATGAAGCTTGAAAGATAGTGCAACCAATACACTTAGAATGCATAGACATAGTCAATAATTGAGGCTCTAAATGCATGTAATTACATGTTCTTACACACACACACACACGCAAGTTTATGGAATTAAACTGATTAACTCGAACTAAGAACTCGAGGTGACGTGAACAAAACAATAGCAGGCATGGCTATATTTGTTTTCTGCACTATTATTCATGATAAGAAGCAAAGATATTCTCTATTATTGAAGCAAAATATATACTGGAGGCACTGAGAAATGGCAGATGTACCTGGGAATACAAAAATCAACAGACATTAGCCGGCGTGTTCAAGTTTATGGGTACCGAAACTTGTTTGATCAATTTCTTTGCAACAGATTCAGTGTTAGAGACAGCAGCATGCATAATATAATCTAGTATCACTTACTGTTAGAACTTGGGAATTTTAGGAAGTGGTGCACATAGAGAGGTAAAATGAAGACTTCATTTGCCACAAGTAGTAACGTACCTAACCTTTTTTATCTCATTTCCTAGTAGTAGAACCTACATCACTTTAGAGCCTGATGGTATGTTTATGAAAAATGAGAGACCTATGGTAGGTTTGAATGTTTGGCAGCATGAACAGTGCAAAGAGAGTGCCTAGGAGCAAACAAATAAGAAAACACTTGTCAATGAGCCATTGTTTCTAGTTCATGTGGAATGGTTCAGTCAAGTATTTCTCAGAGCATCCTTCACCAATCTCGCATGGCTCTGCAAACAACAAATATAAATATTCTAAAACTAGGATTTGTTCAAACACTTCCTATCAACAGAAGATATTTGTACGGACGAACTGGAAGGAGTAAAAGGGAAAATCCAAAAGCAGGTTGACAAAAACTTGTCTCAAGATCATAATGTCATCTAAAAGACAACAACAGGTGGATGAAGAGATCAAATTGTATGGCATAAGAACTTACCTGGACGAAAGATGCGGGCGAGGGGAGGGAAGCGGAGGTACGATGGCGATAGTGCCCGCCGCCAGCGCTGAGCCGAATTGCGGCATCTCCGCGCATCGCGGGGGACTGGGAAGTCGGTGTCGGCATAGATTTTTCTCTTTGGAAGGTGGACTGGGTTTTTCTTTGAGCAGTTGAAGGTGGGACTGGTGGAGTACACACGGAAGCTACATGGGCTTTTGGCCGCTGACCGGCCCGTCAAACAAAGTGATCCCTAGCTCGGTTTGTGGAGCAGCGGCCCGACTACATGTGTGCTGAATGGATCGTGACGTGGTGATAATGACCTGTCACGCTCGTTGTGTTGATGGATTGTAACACCCCGGATGTAACTTTCCCTATTTGTACTCCAACTCTTGCCGTTTCCGGCGTTAAGTTATATTTATTTCCTCGGGTTCGGGTTTTGTCTCCGTGTGTTGTTATCGTTTTCATGCATCTCATATCATGTCATCATGTGCATTGCATTTGCATACGTGTTCGTCTCATGCATTCGAGCATTTTCCCCGTTGTCCGTTTTGCATTCCGGCGCTTCGTTCTCCTCCGGTGGTCATTTCTAGCTTTCTTTCGTGTGTGGGGATTAAACATTTCCGGATTGGACCAAGACTTGCCAAGCGGCCTTGGTTTACTACCGATAGACCGCCTGTCAAGTTTCGTACCATCTGGACTTCGTTTGATACTCCAACGGTTAATCGAGGGACCGAAAAGGCCTCGTGTGTGTTGCAGCCCAACACCCCTCCAATTTGGCCCAAAACCCACCAAACTCTGCTCCATGTCCTAGGCGTTCGATCACGATCGCGTGGCCGAAAACCACACCTCATTTGGACTCTCCTAGCTCCCTCTATGCCTATATATACACCCCCCATTCCAATTCGCGGATCCTCTCCCCCCTAACCCTAAGAATCCCAGATCCGCCGCCGCCGGACGTGTCCGGGCGCAGCCGGACAACGTCTGCCGCCACCGCCGCCCAGCCAGGACGCGCCATGTGGCGCCCGGCGCCAGCCGCCGCCGCGGCCCGCAGGGGCCCGAGGCCGGCCCTCCCGCGCCGCCTCCCGGGCCTACCTCGCCCGTACCCCGCCGCCACCTCCTCGCACCCGCGCCTGCCCGGCCGGAGCTTGCCGCCCGCCGGAGCTCGCCGCCCGCTGCCGACGAGCCACACGCCGCCGCCTCGGCTGCCGAGGACCCGCCGCCGCCGCCGCCTGCCACGCCGGCCACCGCCTCCCCGACGCCGGCGGCCTCGGATCCGGCCAGCTACAGTGCCACCGCCACCTCAGGCCCCGTGCCCCAAAACCCTAGATCTGATCCGGGGTAGTTTTTTTTCACTAAGTCCTAGATTTTTTAGTTCATATGCCCATGTTCAAGGCTCCGTAATTTTGCATTCGTAGCTCCGATTCATGCGTTTAGCATATCAAAATGTTCATCTCACAGAGTACATCATTTCATTCCATTGCATCATTTTCATTTGAGCTAATCTTGATGCCTGAAATGCTGTTAGAAGAGGGATACTTGAGTTAATTGTCAGATCTGTTACTCCGTTTAGCACTTTTGTCATTTTTGCCATGATTAATGTGTGCATGCTATGGCCGTGAGTTCTTCATATGTTTTGTTAAGGGTTTTGTCATCTTTCCAGGGGTGCAACCCATGTATTTTTAGGATGTGTGTGGTGACTTGTGCAAGCTTGCAAAGTGGTGCACTTGCTAATTCTGTTTTCAGGGACTTAGTGATTTCACTAAGTCCTGGGATTGTTTAGTTCATGATGCCATATGTTCTTGTTGTTTCCTAGTGATCCGTGCCCCTTTTGAGGATGATCAGTAAGGGAGTTTTGTTAATTGTGTAGTGCTCTATGCATCCATGTCTTTGTTTGCAATTATGGAGCACCCTAGCTTGAGTCAATCGAGCTCTACTTTTGCTTCGTTGTGAATCTGGGCAGATTGTCAACTTGTGTGCGATTTTGCCGATGTTAGTGTAGTTGATCCGTGCATGCTATGCCATTGATCTTGCCATGTCTAGCTTGTATTTTGTGCCTTCTGTATGGATGTATGCTTGTCTTGCCATGACTTGCACCGTAGTGAGTGCATCGAGCTCGTAAACATGCCTTCGTGAGTTATGTTTCAGCATGTCCCAGTTTTTCACTAAGTCTGAAACTGATTATGTTTTTGCTATGTTCGTGTGCTTGTTAGTATATTTTGTGATCCCTTTTGGCTCAAGGTCACTAAGGGACTTTTGTTAAGCTTGTTGAGTAGCTCCATGCCATGTCTTTCTTTGTCATGTTCAGACCCTGTAGCATGTTGTTTTGTTGCTCCGAAGAGGGCTATATGATCTGAAATTCCAGACAAGTGTTAATTTCACTAAGTCTGAGATCTGTTTTACCATTTGCGTTTTTGCCATGCTTGTTTGAACCTGTTAATGGATGAATTGGCCGTAGCTCAGTGCTAGACTTTTGTTAAGAATCTTGTGTGCATCCCTGCCATGTATTTTGTTGTCATGTTTGGGTTCTGTAGCATGTTCATTTCGTTGCATTTAGATGCCTACTTGCTGTAAATCGCAGACCGGTGTCAATTTTGAATCGCTTGCCATTTCCAAACCGTAACTCCGATTCCGGCATTCTTTATATCGTTTTCAAGAGATTTCATCCCATATTTCCAGTGGCACACTTGGTTTTCCAAGTTGAGGCCAGGTTCATGCATTTCCTGTCATATCTTGCTTTTTGCATCCCGCATCGCATCCCGCGTAGCATGTCATCATTGCATCTTTTGTTTGAGTTTGCACGTGGTTGATTGCGTCCTTGTTGCTTGTTTGGGTAGAGCCGGGAGACGAGTTCGCTAACGAGGAGCCTGTTGAGTTTGCTTTTGAGGATCCAGTCAACTCTGACAACTGTGCAGGCAAGATGATCATACCCTCGAAATCACTACTATCTTTGCTATGCTAGTTTGCTCGCTCTTTTGTTATGCCAATGTTATGATGCCTACCACTTGCTTGAAAGCCTCCCAAATTGCCATGTCAAACCTCTAACCCACCATTGTCCTAGCAAACCGTTGATTGGCTATGTTACCACTTTGCTCAGCCTCTCTTATAGCGTTGCTAGTTGCAGGTGAAGATTGGAGGCCGTTCCTTGTTGGAACATCATTTATTTACTTGTTGGGATATCATTATATTGCTATGTTATCTTAAATGCATCTATATACTTGGTAAAGGGTGGAAGGCTCGGCCTCTCGCCTAGTGTTTTGTTCCACTCTTGCCGCCCTAGTTTCCGTCATATCGGTGTTATATTCCCGGATTTTGCGTTCCTTACGCGGTTGGGTTATAATGGGAACCCCTTGATATTTCGCCTTGATTAAAGCTTTACCAGCAATGCCCAACATTGGTCTTACCATTTGCCACCTAGCCTTTTCTTTCCCTTGGGTTCTGCAGACTCAAGGGTCATCTTATTTTAACCCCCCAGGGCCAGTGCTCCTCTGAGTGTTGGTCCAAACTAGAGCCCCTTGCAGCGCCACCTCGGGGAAACTCGAGGGCTGGTTTTAGTTGTACGGATTGCTTATCTGAGTGTGCCCTGAGAACAAGATATGTGCAGCTCCTATCGGGATTTGTCGGCACATTCGGGCGGTGTTGCTGGTCTTGTTTTAACCCGTCGAAGTGTCTTGAGTTACCGAGATACCGAGCCTGATCGGAACGTCTTGGTAGGAGGTCTATTCCTTCGTTGACCGTGAGAGCTTGTCATGGGCTAAGTTGGGACTCCCCTGCAGGGATTGAACTTTCGAAAGCCGTGCCCGCGGTTATGGGCATATGGGAATTTGTTAATGTCCGGTTGTAGATAACTTGAACCTTAATTAATTAAAATGAATCAACTGAGTGTGTTACCATGATGGCCTCTTCTCGGCGGAGTCCGGGAAGTGGACACGGTGTTGGAGTAATGTTTGCGCAGGTTACTCTCTAGTTTCTCGCTCGTGCTTGCCTCCTCTTCTCGCTCTCTTTTGCGAATAAGTTAGCCACCATACTTGCTAGTCGCTTGCTGCAGCTCCACTCATATTTTACCTTGCCTTACCTATAAGCTCAAATAGTTTTGATCGCGAGGGTGCGAGATTGCTGAGTCCCTATGGCTCACAGATTACTATTACACCAGATGCAGGGCCTGATGATTCCGCTCGAGGAGACGCGTATGAGCTCAAGTGGGAGTTCGACGAAGACTCTCAACGATACTATGTTTCCTTTCCCGACGATCAGTAGTGGTGCCCAGTTGGGGGTGATTGGGACCATGTCGCATGTTGGGTTCTCTTTTATTTTGGCGCCGTAGTCGGGCCATGAGTGTTTGGATGATGTAATGTTATTTATGTTCTTGATTGACGTGGCGAGTGTAAGCCAACTATGTTATCTCCCCTTTATTATTCATATTACATGGGATGTTGTGAAGATTGCCTAACTTGCGACATATGCCTTCAATGCGATTATGTCTCTAAGTTGTGCCTCGACACGTGGGAGCTATAGTCGCATCAAGGGTGTTACACGGATAGATCTGGTTCGTTACTGGGTTGATCCGACGGCTAACTACGCCAAAACTTTATGGTGGCTCGTAAGTGGCTGAGTTATACTGTTTAGTAATATAGATGCATTAAAGTAAACAAGATATAATAATGATATCCCAACAATATCCATGTTCTAACATGGAACAAACTTCATCTTCACTTGCAACTAGCAACGCTATAAGAGGGGCTGAGCAAAGCGGTAACATAGCCAAACAACGGTTTGCTAGGAAATGTGGGTTACAGGCTTGACATGGAAATATGGGAGGCATGATAAAGCGAGTGGTAGGTATCACGGCATAGCAATAGAGCGAACAACTAGCAAGCAAAGATAGAAGTGATTTCGAGGGTATGGTCATCTTGCCTGCAAAGTTCTCAGAGTTGACGAAAGCTTGATCCTCGTTAGCGTACTCAACAGGTTCCTCGATCACATACTCGTCTCCCGGCTCTACCCAAAGCATGAACACAATCAAAGGACCCACAATCAATCACGATGCAATGCGCAAACAACATGATGCAAAGCATGGCATGATATGCGAGATGTGATATGCAATGCATATGCGTGCTTCGGAAGTAAGTATATAGATGCATTAAAGTAAACAAGATATAATAATGATATCCCAACAATATCCATGTTCCAACATGGAACAAACTTCATCTTCACCTGCTACTAGCAACGCTATAAGAGGGGCTGAGCAAAGCGGTAACATAGCCAAACAACGGTTTGCTAGGAAATGTGGGTTAGAGGCTTGACATGGCAATATGGGAGGCATGATAAAGCGAGTGGTAGGTATCGCGGCATAGCAATAGAGCGAACAACTAGCAAGCAAAGATAGAAGTGATTTCGAGGGTATGGTCATCTTTCCTGCAAAGTTCTCAGAGTTGACGAAAGCTTGATCCTCGTTAGCATACTCAACAGGTTCCTCGATCACATACTCATCTCCCGGCTCTACCCAAAGCAAGAACACAATCAAAGGACCCACAATCAATCACCATGCAATGTGCAAGCAACATGATGCAAAGCATGGCATGATATGCGAGATGTGATATGCAATGCATATGCGTGCTTCGGAAGGAAAAGATTGAACCAGTCACCAACTTGGAAAACCAAGTGTGCCGCTGGAAAGATGAGATGATTTCGGTCGAAATCAATATAAAGATCATCGGAATTGGATGCACGGTATGCAAATGGCAAGCTAAACAAGAATGACACAATTCTGCGATTAACAGCACGATGCCATCTAGAATGCAACAAGAAACTAAGCTACTGCACTCCAACATAACAACAAAGCACATGGCAGTGATCTACTCAAGATGCTTCACAAAACATGAACACTGAGCTATGGCTAAATCATAATAGAACAGGTTCAAACAAGCATGGCAAAAGATATCAGCTTCACAGACTTAGTAAAAATACTAACATGTCAGGAATAACATCAGGAAGCAATGTTTAGAGCAAGTAAACAACATGATACGGGAACATATCATAGCAAACAAAGGCATGGCATGAATCTACTAAATGCATAGGACAAAAGTCCCTTACTAATCATGAGCCAAAAAGGCACAGAAGATATGATGGCACCCATGTAAACATGTTAACAGATTCAGACTTAGCAGAAAACAGAGCATGGCATAAACAGAATCATGAAGGCATCTTTGCGAGCTCGATTCACTCAACACAAGGCATTGCATGACAAGATAAGCATAGCATCGGCAAGATATCATGTTCATGAAGCTAACCATGGCAAGAACAAGTTCATAGCCTTGCATAGATCAACAACAACAACAACAACCATAGCCAAATTGATTAGCATGTAAACAATCTGCCAGGAACATTTTATAGCAAAAGTAGAGCAAGCTTAAGAAATGCTAAGGAACTCCATAATTGCAAACAGGGGGATGGATGGATAGATCATAACCATATGTCCAAATCATCCTTACTGAAGCAACTCAAAACAAGCATGGATCTCACTGTAGCAACATGGTTACATGGCATAAAAAGAACAGCAGAGCAGGGACTTAGCAAAAACCTAAGTCCCTGAAATCAGCAATAACACGAAGGCTACTTTGCATGCTTGTGCTAGTCACCACATTGATCACAAAAATACATGGCAAGCACTCCTGTAAAGATGGCATGGCATAGATCAAAACATATGTAGAGCTCATGTCCATATGCAGCACACAACAAATGTGACAAAAATGACAAATCAACATACTCCGATAAGAAGCAGCACCTAACAATTTATAGCACTCTTGCATCAACGATTTGGGCATCAAGATGGACTCAAACAAGCATGACACAATGGAATGAAATGAAGAGCATCTCACAATAAACATTTTGATATATTACACGCACAAAATGGAGCCATAAGCAAGAAGTTATGATAGTGCAAAGATGCACACATGATAATTTCACAAAGGACTTGGCCGTTTCGTTGGGGGTCTACTGACCTAGTGGGCCTTGGCCCAGTTGGTGGGGAGGTGGCACAGGCTGGCGGAGCTGGGCCACAGCAGGTCGTGGATGGGCCGGAGGAGGAAGTGGCCCACGTGGGGTCGCGGTCAACGGCGGCGCGGGATCGAGCGGAGCTCGATGCAGACGAGCAGGAGGCTCCAGCGCAGACATCAGGAGGTCAATGGCGCGGCGACGAGCACGAGATCCGGTGGATCTATAAGAGGGCGAGGCTGGGGATCGGGCGGAGCAGCGGCGAGGCGAGACGAAGGGCGGCGCGGCGGCGGACGGTGGCGCGGGCGCCCGAGGCGGCGGGGCCGGCGAGCAGCGGCGCGCGAGGGGCGGACAGCCAGGCGGCGGGGCGCGGCTCGATCCGGGCTCGAGTGGGCCGGATCTGGGTTCGGCGGGCCCGCATAGTGAGAGGAGCGGTGGGAGACGGCGACGGGGTGACGTGGCGGCGCAGGAGTGGCTGGGCGCGGCGGCGATGCTGACGTGTCAGCCCCGGATTGGTCTGGGCGACGTGGCTGCGGGGCGGTGGACGCGTCCGGTGGCGCGGAGGAGGTGGGATTAGGGTTTGGGCTGCGAAAGTTTGGGGGAGACACATATTTATAGCTAGGAGGAGGTGGGAGTGTCCAAATGGGGTGTAGTTTTCGACCATGCGATCGTGATCCGACGGCGGAGGACACGGAAGGGGTTTGGATGGGATTTTGGGCCGTTTTGGAGGGGTGTTGGGCTGCAACACACACGAGGCCTTTACGGTTCCTCGGTTAACCATTGGAGTATCAAACGGACTCCAAATGACACGAAATTTGACAGACGGTCTACCGGTGGTGTACCAAGGCCGCTTGACAAATATCGGTCCATTCCGAGAATGTTTAACACCCGCTCACGAAAAGAGACAAAAGGGGAACGTCGGGTGCATGAGGGAGTGTCGGATTGAGAAACGGACAACGGGGAAAATGCTCGGATGCATGATACGAACACAAATGCAAATGCGATGCACATGATGACATGATATGAAATGCATGACATGAACAAAAATGCAAAACGAACACAAAAACCCAACCACGAAGGGAAAACTCACATCGCATCTCCGGAAAAGGCAAGAGTTGGAGTTACAAATATGGGAAGTTGTATCCGGAGCGTTACAACATGGGGCTATATCTGGCATTACAGTTAAGGTGTAGTAGCAGCAGCCTGGGCTTGCCCACCCCTCGCCACTACTAACAAGGCCCAATGGTACCCCGGGGCAGGACATAGTAGCACCTGGTCTCCATAACCCATACTACCACTATTAACCTAGCAGCAGCGTGGGCCCTGTAACCGGCGTTGCTGCTATTTATACACGGGGCAGCTGGTGGGCCCCATATAGTTGTAGCGCAGGCCAGCAGATAGGCACTATTGGTAGATGTCCTAGCAGTAGCGCTGGCATATACCCCGCGCTATTGCTAAGCTCGACTTATCCTCTCCCGGTCGTCCCTTTCCTCCTCACTCTGCTGCCGATCCCGCCGCCGTCGTCGCCCTTGAGGTATCTCCTTCCCTCCCTTCCTCCTCCCGCCGCCCTCCTCCCTCCTCCTCCTCCTCCTCTCTCCTCCCTCCTCCTCCCTCCTCCCATCGCCATCCTCCCTCCTCCTCCTCTCTCCTCCCACTACCTTCCTCCATCCTCCTCCTCTCTCCTCCCTCCTCCTCCTCCCTCCTCCCTCCTCCCACCTCCTCTCTCCTATTTCAGTAATGTTTTAGGTATAGAATTTTTGAGTACAAAATTAGTAATAGAATAGAAAATACCTTTAAATATTTTAGGTATCGAATAGGTTTTTTAATATATAAATGTTTTAGGTATCTAGTAGGTTTTTTTATATAGAAATGTTTTAGGTGTGGAATAGGTTTTCTCACTATAGAAATGTTTCACGTATCGAATAGGTTTTTTGAATATAGAAATGTTTTACATATCGAATAGGTCTTTTGAATATATAAATGTTTTAGGTAACGAATAGGTTTTTTTAATATAGAAATGTTTTAGGTATCTAGTAGGTTTTTTGAATTTAGAAATGTTTTAGGTATGGAATATATTTTTTGAATATAGAAATATTTTAGGTCTCAAATAGGTTTTTTGAATATAGAAATTATTTAGGTATCAAATAGGTTTATTCAATATAGAAATGTATTGGACAATGTAATTTATTTTTATGTCATTATCACATTGTCATCAAAGAATGCTATATGAGATTTGATGATCTAATTTTTTCACTCTGTGGAATATGCAAGCTTTCTAGTATCGCGTCTCCTTGGAGTGATCGTCATCGGAGCTTCCTCTACTCACTCTACAGCCGAGTCGGTGAGCTAAATGTCCACCTCCTACTTCTCTTCTCCTTGGACACGTGTGTGATGATTTACACATGTATTGGTTGTCTCTTTGGACATGTCTATGATTTTGCAGGGAACACATCCGAGTAGCCTATGTTTTGCCGGAATGTTGATTCTTTTCTGCTCTGGCAAATTTTAGGCGCTCAATATGTCCTATTTTAGCAAAGGTCATGCCGATTTTTGTGAATTTCAGCATGACTTGTGCTATAAAGTAGGAAATATCGAGTGCCGGTGATTTGCCGGAACATGAATTAAATGACATTCCGGAAAACATAGGCCTTTTTATGTCATTACTCCATATATGTAATGGCTTTACTTCCAGTCTGTTGGGGCTCCTTATGTGACTTTCAGAGAAGAAGAATCCTGACTATTGTCATGGGGTCGCTTTCTCCTCTTCTCCTCGTGATAGACCTTGTTAATGCACGAGGGGAGGGGGATGCAACCATCACCGACGGTTGGTGACGGTGTCCTGGACTAGGGGGTACCAACCTAGTTGTCCCACAGACCACGGGCCGACCTGTATGGGCCATCATTTTTACAAGGAAGGACTTCGGAAGCCTCGTACCTCGACGTGATAAAGATAGATTATGCCGAAGACTTGACATGTACTCCAAGGATAGCTTCGGCCGCCGTCATGTGCATCTTTAGACCGGCAACCGACCATGTAGCCTTAGGTACCCCCTAGCGTGTATATAAGCTAAGGGGTTTAGTCTGTAGAGGGGATCCAATCATAATCACATCCACCTAGACCTAGGTTAGAACACTACTCATGATCTCAAGGTAGATCAAGCTTGTACTCAATACACAATCATCAATACAATCAAAGTAGGACATAGGGTATTACCTCTTCAAGAGGGCCCGAACCTGGGTAAATACTGTCTCCATCGTCCTCTGTTACCCATTGATCCGAGATCCACAGCTCGGGACTCCCTACCCCGAGGTCTGTCGGTTTTAGTAATAACAGTTGACATATCAGAGAGAGAAAGAATCCCGACTATTGTCGTGGGGGTCGCTTCTCCTTCTTTCCCGTGTACTAGACATTTTGGTGTAATGCACTCGAGAAAGAAGGGAGGAGCGACCATCACCGACGGTCGCAATATCAGAGAGGGAGTGCCCTCCATATACACCACGTGAGATGATAGTTTTCAAGAAAGTTTCAAAAAACCAAAAGTCAACCCATGTTGAATAATAATTTGTGTGTTGAGTTCCTGGTAATTGCCCTTGATGTTTAATCTTTGAATTATGAACACATGAAACGTCTGGCGATGATAGGATCCCTGAGTGCAATTACTGTACTGACGATGGGGGTATGTGCGAGAGGCTTCACCTGGATAACTGTGACGCCCCCGATTTGACCGTACACTAATCATACACGCAAATGTGTACGATCAAGATCAGGGACTCACGAGAAGATATCACAACACAACTCTACAAATAAAATAAGTCATACAAGCATCATATTACAAGCCAGGGGCCTCGAGGGCTCGAATACAAGAGCTCGATCATAGACGAGTCAGCGGAAGCAACAATATCTGAGTACAGACATAAGTTAAACAAGTTTGCCTTAAGAAGGCTAGCACAAACTGGGATACAGATCGGAAGAGGCGCATGCCTCCTGCCTGGGATCCTCCTAAACTACTCCTGGCCGTCGTCAGCGGGCAGCACGTAGTAGTAGGCACCTCCGGTGTAGTAGGAGTCGTTGTCGAAGGTGGCGTCTGGCTCCTGGGCTCCAACATCTGGTTGCGACAACCAGGTAGAAGGGATAGGGGGAAAAGAGGGAGAAAGCAACCGTGAGTACTCATCCAAAGTACTCGCAAGCAAGGAGCTACACTACATATGTATGCATTGGTATCAAATGGAATAAGGCTATCATATGTGGACTAAACTGCAGAATGCCAGAATAAGAGGGGGATAGCTAGTCCTTTCTAAGACTACGCTTCTGGCAGCCGCCGTCTTGCGGCATGTAGAAGAGAGTAGACTGAAGTCCTCCAAGTATCATCACGTAGCATAATCCTAACCGATGATCCTCCCCTCGTCGCCCTGTGAGAGAGCGATCACCGGTTGTATCTGGCACTTGGAAGGGTGTGTTTTATTTAGTATCCGGTTCTAGTTGTCATAAGGTCAAGGTACAACTCCAAGTCGTCCTGTTACCGAAGATCACGGCTATTCGAATAGATTAACTTCCCTGCAGGGGTGCACCACATAACCCAACACACTCGATCCCATTTGGCCGGACACACTTTTCTGGGTCATGCCCGGCCTCAGAAGATCAACACGTCGCAGCCCCACCTAGGCACAATAGAGAGGCCAGCACGCCGGTCTAAACCTAAGCGCACAGGGGTCTGGGCCCATCGCCCATAGCACACCTGCATGTTGCGTACGCGGCCGGAGAGCAGACCTAGCAACCTCCATTACAAAGGAAGTCACGTTACGCGGTCCAACCCGGCGCGCGCCGCTCAGTCGCTGGCGTCACGAAGTGCTTCGGCTGATACCACGACGTCGAGTGCCCATAACTGTCCCCGCGTAGATGGTTAGTGCGTATAGGCCAGTAGCCAGACTCAGATCAAATACCAAGATCTCGTTAAACGTGTAAAGTATCCGCGAACATCGACCAGGGCCAGGCCCACCTCTCTCCTAGGTGGTCTCAACCTGCCCTGTCGCTCCGCCTCAAAGTAACCGTCGGGGGCCGTCGGGAACCCAGGCTCACCTCTACCGGGATGGAGCCACCTGCCCCTTCAGCCCCCATCTCCGAACAGTATCACAGGTAATGTAACTATGTAAAGTATATCGTATATGCCCGTGATCACCTCCCGAAGTGATCACGGCCCAGTAGTATAGCATGGCAGACGGACAAGAGTGTAGGGCCACTGATGGAACACTAGCATCCCATACTAAGCAGTAGGATAGCAGGTAATGGTAACAACAGTAGTAGAAAGGACATGCTATGCATCAGGATAGGAATAACGAAAAGCAGTAACATGCTACACTACTCTAATGCAAGCAGTATAGAGAAGAGTAGGCGATATCTGGTGATCAAAGGGGGGGGGGCTTGCCTGGTTGCTCAGACAAGGAGGGGTCGTCGATGTAGTCGATCACAGGGGTACCGGCATCGGTCTCAGGGTCTACCGGAAAGAAGTAACGGAGGGGGAACACAATAAATAACAGAGCAATCAAATGTAACAAAAAGCAAGAAGCGGCAATACGTTGTGCTAGAGGTGACCTAACGTAGGGGTAGGTGGTACCGGCGAAGGGGGGAAACATCCGGGAAAGTATTCCCGGTGTTTCACGTTTTCAGACAGATTAACCGGAGGGGGAAAGTTGCGTGTTTGCTATGCTAGGGATGTGTGGTGGACGAACGGGCTGCGTATCCGAATTCGTCTCGTCGTTCTGAGCAACTTTCATGTACAAAGTATTTTCATCCGGGCTACGGATTATTTTATATTATCTTTCAAAGTGTTAAACATTTTCTGAAATTATTATTAATTCGAAAATTTGGAATTATGACGTCAGCCTAACGTCATCATGATGTCAGCAGTCAACAGAGCGTTGACTGGTCAAACTGATGTGTGGGTCCCGCTGTCATAGTCATAGTTTAATTAACAGGTATTAATTAACTAAACCAGTTAATTAGGTAAATTAAACAGAAGTAATTAAGTTAAGTTATTAATTAAACTAGTTAATTAATTAACATTATTATTATTAATTATATATATATATATATATTTTTAACAGGGGCATGGGCCCCTAATGTCAGTCGCCCAGGGGGCCTTAGCGGGACGGGCGGAACGTGTGCGGGCGTGGGCGCCCGTGTGCGCCCGAGGCCACCAGAGGGGCGCCGGCCACGGCAGCTGGCCGGAGTAGGGCGGCGCGGCGACTGCCATAGAGGCACGGGTGAGCGGAGCGCGAGCCGCACCAGCGCTAGGCGGCAGCGGGTAGAGCGTGCGCGGGATGACCACGGGCGCGTGGTAGGGCGCCTAACGCGCGCCGCGGGCATGACAGTACGACGGTGAGCGCGAGCGCTCGAGGGATAGGGCGCGGGGTGACTGCGGTGAGCAGCGACAACTGGGACCGCGGGGCGTGCACGGCGATGACAGGAACAAGGGGGGAGATAGGAGGGGTTCTCACCCCCGTTTGCAGGGGATCAGGGTCGGCGAGGCTCGATGGAGCCGTCGAGGGAGAGGTGGGGAGGCGACGCCAACGAGGTGGTGACGAGTGGCGACGACGTGACGGGTGGCGAAGGCGTCGTGGTCCGGCAACGGCGAGCGGCGAAGCTGGGGCGGCGCCATGGGGCAGCGGCTTTGGGGTGTCGCCGCGAGGGAGGGCTTCGAGGGAAGATGGGCGAGGCGACGGCGTGCGGCAGCGTCAGGAGGCTCCGGCGAGGGGGGCCTGAGCGACGGTGCCGTCGGGGACGCGGCGGGGAAGGGGGGAACGGCCCGATCCAGATCCACTCGGGGCGGGGTGGGGAGACGAGGTGGATCAAGGGAGGAGTGGGGGTTACGGGCGACGTGGGTTAGGGTTTGGAGGGGTTATGGGGGCGCTGGTCGGGCCGGCCTGGCTAGCCTAGTGGCCAGCTGGGCCGAGGCCCAGCGGGGGGGGGGGGGGGGCTTTTCCTTTCTTTCTTTTTTTGTTCTGTTTACTTTTCTTCTTTTTATTTTTATTTTTCTGTTCTGTTTTATTTTAGATACACATTATTTTTAGTTTAAAAAATGACAACAACTCTTAAATTAATGTTTGAGAACCACCCACCGCCATAAATGTTTTACCCTGAAATAAGTTAGTTTAGAATTTTATTAATTGAAAAAGGTATTCACTTAATTGTTTTTGTTGTTGTTTTAATCTCTTTAGAGTAATTAATTATTTTATAAAAATTTTATATCTCCACCAATACTATCCATGATTTATTTGTCACAATAAGAACATTTTAGTTTTAACTTTTGAAAACCTTTGTTGTTTGCTTGATTTTGAATTTGAATTTGAATCGGTTTTGAACTAACTCGAGTTTATCAACGGTAACCGAGGTAACGTGGCACCATTAGCAGAGTTTTACTGTAGCTTGATTATCCGGGCGTCACAATTCTCCTCCACTACAAGAAATCTCGTCCCGAGATTTAGGAGCGGTTGTAAGGTGGAAGGGACATGGTTACGAAATTCTAACGATTCTTCTCGGTCCTAGTTGCTCTCCTCGAAGAGGTCGGTCCATTACATTGATGTCTTCATTTTCTCTGCTTCAGGTCATCATGATGGAGTTGTCGTCCTTCCTTCAGGATCTTCACCGTATTTACGAAATGGTAAGAAGGGAAAACTCTATAAGGATGGATCCTAACAAGATCGAGCATCAGACGGTTAACTCAGGGAAGAAGCATAAGTATCTCTCGAATTGAAACTTAAGAAGATATCAAGAGCAAAATAAGAAGGTACCATGAGAAGTTTCAAATGGATAGGCAATCGTTCATGCCTAATCAGAAGGTGAAAAGGTTTCAGGGCAACGAGAATAGGTATTGCGCCACATACCAGAATAGATCACTAGACAGGTGGTCCGTGAATTACATACGAAGTCAAGTGCGAGGAACAACCTTGGGAACATGTGGTGTACAGGAGTGTCAGGTTTCGATCCTGTGAAACTATGGGTTATGGGCCCACCATGTGTTTTTTTAATAGGAGCAGTGACATCTTGCACGGTCATGATAGCAAGGCATGTCAGGGAGTACCATGTCAGCTATGTCGGCAACAACGTTAGTACCATGGGCGAGGGACGAAGAGAACCATTTTCCTGCTCGTTGAACGAGGCGGGCCAATAGGCAAGGTTCCCGTCCCTCGGTGGCTACCGAAATGTCATCAACAACAGTAACAGGGTCTTGCTGACAGAATTGTACGCCGAGGTATATACATAAGCAGGAGAATATTACTGCTTAGATCATATAGATCACAAGAAAGGTTAAACCAAATAATGGAAAGGAAAATGTGTTTAAACACATATATCAGGGGTATATCCTTTCCAAGGATAAGCAGAGTATGATATCCATGACGAGATATAATGTAGAAAACTCTTTAGGTAAGGGGAGAGAGATTTCATGGCATTACCCATACAACGGTGTTCGGAGAATTGAGCAGGAAACATTTAGCTTTGGGCTTTAAATGTTCTTGTTGAAAATCGGAGTACCATAGACATGCTTCGAGATAGCATTGACATAGTCTTCAAGCAAAGGTCGTACTTTGGATACACCAAGGATTCATCAGGAACAACTTATAGAACAAGTCTTGCAATTTCCTCATGGAAGAATGGATAACCTTGCTAATAAGAAAACATAACAGTAGGTCCTCCGGCCAGGTGTGCTGGCATGACATCACCTTACCAGGTCATATGAGGATCAATATTATAACTCTTGAAAGTATGTTCCAACCATCATATCTGACCGAGATTCAGATCTGATCGGTGTTAGGAAACCTCAGACTCAAGATGCCTGAGAAGAAAAGGTGCAAGACAAATTGACGAGACGACATTGTAAGATTCTCGGGAATTGAACTATGGAAGCAAGTTCCGAATCATGAGTTCATTATTAAATCAAGGATAGAATGAGGAGGTGGCTGATGGAATCAGTGACAATTCATCGAGATTAACAAAAGATGGATTTCCACAATTAAGTGAACAAGGAGATAACATTTGTCAGATCAAATGATATAAGAAAGTATGCTCACGGAAAACATACACAATTAAACATTGGTTGAAAGGTGCGCCCAAAATATGGGTTGGGTTGCACGACCAATGTCAGAATGGTGATTCAATAATCAATAGTCTAAGAACGAACGGCCGACCATTAACTTCAAAGCAATAGGGTTGCTAGAAGTGCAGAATCCAAACAACACCGTTCACTTGTTGGTACCCCGGTTGGAATCAACACGAGGACCAAGAAAGAATGGTGATGGTGAGAAGTATCATGATACCAAGAATTCTTAAGAGGTGCTGAAATTCTCACAACATTCTTGACATAAAAGATGGTAATACTCCAAGGTAAAGGAGAACAAATGCTGGATAGCAAGGATCTCAAGGTATAACACAAAACACGAACAAGTTTGTGTTGAACGGAAGGCAATCGAGTCGTCGATGATAACACAAATCATCGAGGGCAAGGATGGTATTTCTCATCAGGAATTCAATTGATATCCTTGAGGAGCTCGAAATGTTGATGATGATCATGACAATTTCTGTCGAGAGGTTTCATGGAGATGTAATCGGGCGGCGATGACATCAAGTCAAACGAATGATGAAGCGAAAGGTTATTGGAACCATGGGTACGACACAAACTTGAAATCAAGTTTGTTGTTTGAGGTGAAACAATAAGACAAGGAAGATCGACGTAAGCTTAGCCCATCGTCGAAATTGTGCTCCGGAAAGAAGGACCAGATAGCACAATTAAAAAGTTGCACGATAATGGTATAGCCGATCAGGCTAGGAATAACTTGAAGGGCTATTAAATCATAAGCAACAAAAATTACTTAGATTTATTGAATCGTAGTACGGAATCGATTCACTTAACGGTGTCCTCGAGTGTCTAATAACTCAGGGCCCGTGAAAAATTGGAATCGGTGGGAAATAATAGCTGATGGAGACTCATAAGGTGCAACACAGTTCTTAGATATACTCGAGATACCAGAGGGTAATACTCGACTGTAGATCAAGGTAGAGGTTGGACTGGTGTATTGACTTACAAAAGACAAGTGCTTAAACTTGTCCGAGAAATGGGATCAAGAAGAAAATATGGTCGGAACCTTGTTCGCAAAAGACCAATTCACAGATACCAGATGATAGTTATCAAGGAATAGTTATTATTACAAGAAGCTTCTATGATAGGATCTACATCGTGTCCATGGGCATGAACACAAAGTTCAAGGTCGACTCCCACTTCTTTAATGCATAACCTTTCATTCACTTCTCGCCTTCAACGAAGTTGTGGTGTTGAAATTTTATCTGACATAACACCAGTAGAGTATGACCAGTAGTAGTTTCCGGGTTCACACAGATTAGAAAAAAAAGCATATGTCCAACCCATCGAGGTATCTTAGGAACATATACCACAATTTTTTAGAAGTAATTAACACAAGCTCGAAAGTAGAGCATTGTTCAAAAGCAGATGATACAATTTACCAAAGGCATTATATACCCATGGAAAGGCTCACAAGGTTATTCAATATGAAGCACACTGTTGGATAAAATCCAACAAAGGAACCGATGGTCCACAAGGGATATGATGTGAGCATCGGTACTCAACCAGAGGAAGAAGAATGCAAGTAGATCTGATTATAGAAACAACTGACTAATTCAAAGTTCACATGCAAAAGAATTATGATTTCCAAATCAGGGGATCAGAAGCAACGCTCTGATCAAGGTTGGATAAGTTGAGTAGGCTTAGGGGTACAATCGATGGCAATTTGATTGGTCGAGATCCAGCTCATGTACAAATTGACACTGAGTCGGAAGGATGAATTCAAGGATTCGACTGAGGAATGCGAGCATTCGCATCTTATTGAATCAATGGACTCAAAAGGGTAGTGGCAAAGGTTGCCAATAAGATTACTAGACTTATGGGATTAACCAAAATGTAAGCAAGCAAGAATTTCAAGAGCAATAGGCTCCTGAGGATTTTTGGAAGATCGAATGGTATTTCGAAGATTGATGACATACATGAATCAACTGGGGATGAGTGGATACTCGGTAAGTGTGAGAAATTATCCGTAGGGATATTCATGTGTCAAGAACTGCAAGGCAGTGAGCTCAAAGGATTATCGAAACAACGACGAGTGTTTCGGGGTATCTTGTAATAACAAGACCATCTGGGGATGAATGTAAGAATAACAACTGTAAGTAGTTATCCTTAAGGGTTTACGGTGGAAGGGGAATTGCAAGAGGGATGGCACAAAGTATCGAGGGAACATCCGAGAGTATTGTCAGAATCTTTCGTTGAAGCAGTCGATCATCCGTATTAAAGGGCTCTCCGGCAGGAAGTGGTAACGAGAACCTAGAGTTGGATTTTAGCAAAATCATTTAACCCGAATAGAAGAGATGTCAGAGCCCCAGAGTATAGGTCAAGGAGTAAAAGATCCTACTACCACCCGATGGCGACGTGTGCCCGTAAGACACACAGCCAAGTTAGTAAAAGTTTTGCAATGCCTAGACTCAACTTTGGCCAAGGAGTTGGAAAGGGGGATTCCTACAGGCAGTCGGCTCTGATACCAACTTGTGACGCCCCCGATTTGACCATACACTAATCATACACGCAAATGTGTACGATCAAGATCAGGGACTCACGGGAAGATATCACAACACAACTCTACAAATAAAATAAGTCATACAAGCATCATATTACAAGCCAGGGGCCTCGAGGGCTCGAATACAAGAGCTCGATCATAGACGAGTCAGCGGAAGCAACAATATCTGAGTACAGACATAAGTTAAACAAGTTTGCCTTAAGAAGGCTAGCACAAACTGGGATACAGATCGGAAGAGGCGCATGCCTCCTGCCTGGGATCCTCCTAAACTACTCCTGGCCGTCGTCAGCGGGCAGCACGTAGTAGTAGGCACCTCCGGTGTAGTAGGAGTCGTTGTCGAAGGTGGCGTCTGGCTCCTGGGCTCCAACATCTGGTTGCGACAACCAGGTAGAAGGGATAGGGGGAAAAGAGGGAGAAAGCAACCGTGAGTACTCATCCAAAGTACTCGCAAGCAAGGAGCTACACTACATATGTATGCATTGGTATCAAATGGAATAAGGCTATCATATGTGGACTAAACTGCAGAATGCCAGAATAAGAGGGGGATAGCTAGTCCTTTCTAAGACTACGCTTCTGGCAGCCGCCGTCTTGCGGCATGTAGAAGAGAGTAGACTGAAGTCCTCCAAGTATCATCACGTAGCATAATCCTAACCGATGATCCTCCCCTCGTCGCCCTGTGAGAGAGCGATCACCGGTTGTATCTGGCACTTGGAAGGGTGTGTTTTATTTAGTATCCGGTTCTAGTTGTCATAAGGTCAAGGTACAACTCCAAGTCGTCCTGTTACCGAAGATCACGGCTATTCGAATAGATTAACTTCCCTGCAGGGGTGCACCACATAACCCAACACACTCGATCCCATTTGGCCGGACACACTTTTCTGGGTCATGCCCGGCCTCAGAAGATCAACACGTCGCAGCCCCACCTAGGCACAATAGAGAGGCCAGCACGCCGGTCTAAACCTAAGCGCACAGGGGTCTGGGCCCATCGCCCATAGCACACCTGCATGTTGCGTACGCGGCCGGAGAGCAGACCTAGCAACCTCCATTACAAAGGAAGTCACGTTACGCGGTCCAACCCGGCGCGCGCCGCTCAGTCGCTGGCGTCACGAAGTGCTTCGGCTGATACCACGACGTCGAGTGCCCATAACTGTCCCCGCGTAGATGGTTAGTGCGTATAGGCCAGTAGCCAGACTCAGATCAAATACCAAGATCTCGTTAAACGTGTAAAGTATCCGCGAACATCGACCAGGGCCAGGCCCACCTCTCTCCTAGGTGGTCTCAACCTGCCCTGTCGCTCCGCCTCAAAGTAACCGTCGGGGGCCGTCGGGAACCCAGGCTCACCTCTACCGGGATGGAGCCACCTGCCCCTTCAGCCCCCATCTCCGAACAGTATCACAGGTAATGTAACTATGTAAAGTATATCGTATATGCCCGTGATCACCTCCCGAAGTGATCACGGCCCAGTAGTATAGCATGGCAGACGGACAAGAGTGTAGGGCCACTGATGGAACACTAGCATCCCATACTAAGCAGTAGGATAGCAGGTAATGGTAACAACAGTAGTAGAAAGGACATGCTATGCATCAGGATAGG
Organism: Triticum urartu; assembly: GCF_056163025.1. NCBI lineage: Eukaryota > Viridiplantae > Streptophyta > Magnoliopsida > Poales > Poaceae > Triticum > Triticum urartu. The sequence continues at coordinate 7,115,007 of NC_141877.1, forward strand.
AATAACGAAAAGCAGTAACATGCTACACTACTCTAATGCAAGCAGTATAGAGAAGAGTAGGCGATATCTGGTGATCAAAGGGGGGGCTTGCCTGGTTGCTCAGACAAGGAGGGGTCGTCGATGTAGTCGATCACAGGGGTACCGGCATCGGTCTCAGGGTCTACCGGAAAGAAGTAACGGAGGGGGAACACAATAAATAACAGAGCAATCAAATGTAACAAAAAGCAAGAAGCGACAATACGTTGTGCTAGAGGTGACCTAACGTAGGGATAGGTGGTACCGGCAAAGGGGGGAAACATCCGGGAAAGTATTCCCGGTGTTTCGCGTTTTCGGACAGATTAACCGGAGGGGGAAAGTTGCGTGTTTGCTATGCTAGGGATGTGTGGTGGACGAACGGGCTACGTATCCGGATTCGTCTCGTCGTTCTGAGCAACTTTCATGTACAAAGTATTTTCATCCGGGCTACGGATTATTTTATATTATCTTTCAAAATGTTGAACATTTTCTGAAATTATTATTAATTCGAAAATTTGGAATTATGACATCAGCCTGACGTCATCATGATGTCAGCAGTCAACAGAGCATTGACTGGTCAAACTGATGTGTGGGTCCCACTGTCATAGTCATAGTTTAATTAACAGGTATTAATTAACTAAACCAGTTAATTAGGTAAATTAAACAGAAGTAATTAAGTTAAGTTATTAATTAAACTAGTTAATTAATTAACATTATTATTATTAATGCTATATATATATATATAACAGGGGCATGGGCCCCTAATGTCAGTCGCCCAGGGGGCCTTAGCGGGACGGGCGGAACGTGTGCGGGCGTGGGCGCCAGTGTGCGCCCGAGGCCACCAGAGGGGCACCGGCCACGGCAGCTGGCCGGAGTAGGGCGGCGCGGCGACTACCGTAGAGGCACGGGTGAGCGGAGCGCGAGCCACACCAGCGCTAGGCGGCAGCGGGTAGAGCGTGCGCGGGACGACCACGGGCGCGTGGCAGGGCGCCTAACGCGCGCCGCGGGCACGGCAGTACGACGGTGAGCGCGAGCACTCGAGGGATAGGGCGCGGGGTGACTGCGGTGAGCAGCGACAACCGGGACCGCGGGGCGTGCACGGCGATGATGGGAACAAGGGGGGAGATAGGAGGGGTTCTCACCCCCGTTTGCAGGGGATCAGGGTCGGCGAGGCTCGATGGAGCCGTCGAGGGAGAGGTGGGGAGGCGACGCCGACGAGGTGGTGACGAGTGGCGACGACGTGACGGGTGGCGAACGCGTCGCGGTCCGGCAATGGCGAGCGGCGAAGCTGGGGCGGCGCCACGGGGCAGCGGCTTTGGGGTGTCGCCGCGAGGGAGGGCTTCGAGGGAAGAGGGGCGAGGCGACGGCGTGTGGCGGCGTCGGGAGGCTCCGGCGAGGGGGGGCCTGAGCGACGGTGCCGTCGGGGACGCGGCGGGGAAGGGGGGAACGGCCCGATCCAGATCCACTCGGGGCGGGGTGGGGAGACGAGGTGGATCGAGGGAGGAGTGGGGGTTACGGGCGACGTGGGTTAGGGTTTGGAGGGGTTATGGGGGCGCTGGTCGGGCCGGCCTGGCGAGCCTAGTGGCCAGCTGGGCCGAGGCCCAGCGGGGGGGGGGGGGGTCTTTTCCTTTCTTTCTTTTTTTGTTCTGTTTACTTTTCTTCTTTTTATTTTTATTTTTCTGTTCTGTTTTATTTTAGATACACATTATTTTTAGTTTAAAAAAATGATAACAACTCTTAAATTAATGTTTGAGAACCACCCACCGCCATAAATGTTTTACCCTGAAATAAATTAGTTTAGAATTTTATTAATTGAAAAAGGTATTCACTTAATTGTTTTTGTTGGTTTTTAATCTCTTTAGAGTAATTAATTATTTTATAAAAATGTTATTTCTCCACCAATACTATCCATGATTTATTTGTCACAATAAGAACATTTTAGTTTTAACTTTTGAAAACCTTTGTTGTTTGCTTGATTTTGAATTTGAATTTGAATCGGTTTTGAACTAACTCGAGTTTATCAACGGTAACCGAGGTGACGTGGCACCATTAGCAGAGTTTTACTGTAGCTTGATTATCCGGGCGTCACAATAACGATAGGTGCTTCACCCTCACGCTGAAGGATGCCTTTGATCATTTTACGATATGTAACGATGGCAAGTTTTTTTCGTAATTAAACATGACTTGTGCTTTTTTTTGCTTTAACGTATAATTTCCGTTTTTTACGATTCGACTAATGCATCCCCTGCTATGCAAGACCGTATGTCTTAGAGAAACTAGGTTTCAAAGATAGGGAGAGTATGGAGACAACGAAAACTCGCCTAAGGAAGAAACATGGTTTCACTTTTGTGGTTAAGCTCTATAATTAAGTAAATCACTCACATTTGGGGTGTTCAAATTGGAGCATACTATGCAAGGCCTACGGATTTCAGGAGGATATGAAAATAACCTTAGATCTTGGTCCTGAAGATGATCGTGAAGATAATATCAACATTTGGGTGGATGTTGACATGATTCCAGTTCTACCTCTATGTGAGTTTGTCAAACAAAATTTGACAAGTAATTTATATTTTTTATTTAAAAATAGTTGGTATTCATCATTACTAAACTTGTTTATTAATAATTGACAACTTATTTCTTTTCTCCAAGAAATACACGGAAGGTTGTAGACAAGACCTACTACAGTTATGGCTCCGAGCTAACTTGGGAGCAGAAAAAATATATTGTCTCATTTGTTAATGATGTTGAGAATTTTAAGATCAAATATTAAATTAGCCAAAATTGTAGTGGATACATCCCAATAGTCCACAAGTTGAATGAGGGTAACATCAGTGCAAATAGCATGGTAAGATTTTGTTAACTATGATTACATACATTCTTATTAATTAAACTACATTGCTAACTATGTTATTATTATGTTCTTCAATAGAAGCTCCCGAAGGATGTTGTACCTGACCTGATGTATACAGAAGGTCAGATGAGTATGGTTAGCTTATGGCCAGATCCGTCGGTGGCTTTCCATAGTGTATACTCGATTTCTCTAATAGATGATAGGCTTGATATCAAAGGATGGAGCAAAGTAATGAGTGCACGCAGGCAACCAATTGGAGACAACATGAATGTGCATAGGCCACAAGTTGGAGACAAGTGGATCTCTATTCTCCATTTTGAAGATGGAGGGGTTTACCTGTTTTATGATATTCTACCTAAGAGAGAGGAGTAGGTCCTAGTTAGTACTTGTCATGTGCTAGAATGATGATGAATTATTTAGCTAGTGTTGGTTAACTTGTCATGTGCTATATTGATGGTCAGTTATTATATGACTTGATGATTGAATTGTTATATGACTACGATGATGATGCTGACGAGGTCATACTACTTGTCATGTACTAGAATGGTGATGAGTTATTATATATATGACTACGGATTATGAGTTATTATATGACTACGAATGATGATGATGTGGTATTATTATATGACTGTGGATGATGAGTTGTTATATCATTGGGTCGAAGAAAAACACGGATTAGATTAAAGTGGATGGATCCAAGTGAGCAAGTTGAATTAGTGGGACGATATGACGTTGGGACGGCAGTAGGGCTGGACGAAAAGCTCGTTACTCGTGAGTTTAACGAGCACTCGGAAGCTCGACTCATTAAGGCTCGTGCTCGTTAGTTAATGAGCCAAGCTGAACAACAACTTTAGCTTGTTAATATAAACAAGCTTAATGAGCTAGCTCGCGAGTATCACGAGTAGCTCATTTGGCTCGTTAATTTGTAGATCACTAATTTTTAGTTTTATTACTAGATGGAAAATGATTAGTGCTCAGCCCAGCCCACAGGCCACAGCCCACCTCCTCGGCTCCAGTCTAGCCGCTGCCCACGGAACCATGTTTTGTTCACATCTGGCCTCGTGGAATCTGGTCAGTCGCGGCCTACTTACAAAGAGACCAGAGGAGGAGCCGAGGAGACTACAGAGTACAAACTACAGAGAGATGGGGAAAGCAGCAGGGCGGCGGCTAGGTCTAGGTCTTTGACCCCAGCGTTGCGGCACGGCTCTGCTTCCTTCTCTACTCCGGAGGCCGCCAGTGATGACTTTCTCCCGCCTCCGCCATCTCCATCCGCGTCCCCATGGAACGGCGCGAGCGACCATCGGCTGCGGCCGGCATGAAGGAAATATGCCCTAGAGGCAATAATAAAGTTATTATTTATTTCCTTATAATCATGATAAATGTTTATTATTCATGCTAGAATTGTATTAACCGGAAACATAATACATGTGTGAATACATAGACAAGCAAAGTGTCACTAGTATGCCTCTACATGACTAGCTCGTTAATCAAAGATGGTTATGTTTCCTAACCATGAACAATGAGTTGTTATTTGATTAACGAGGTCACATCATTAGTTGAATGATCTGATTGACATGACCCATTCCATTAGCTTAGCACCCGATCGTTTAGTATGTTGCTATTGCTTTCTTCATGACTTATACATGTTCCTATAACTATGAGATTATGCAACTCCCGTTTACCGGAGGAACACTTTGGGTACTACCAAATGTCACAACGTAACTGGGTGATTATAAAGGAGTACTACAGGTGTCTCCAATGGTACATGTTGGGTTGGCGTACTTCAAGATTAGGTTTTGTCACTCCGATTGTCGGAGAGGTATCTCTGGGCCCTCTCGGTAATGCACATCACATAAGCCTTGCAAGCATTACAACTAATATGTTAGTTGTGAGATGATGTATTACGGAACGAGTAAAGAGACTTACCGGTAACGAGATTGAACTAGGTATTGGATACCGACGATCGAATCTCGGGCAAGTAACATACCGATGACAAAGGGAACAACGTATGTTGTTATGCGGTCTGACCGATAAAGATCTTCATAGAATATGTAGGAGCCAATATGGGCATCCAGGTCCCGCTATTGGTTATTGACCGGAGACGTGTCTCGGTCATGTCTACATTGTTCTCGAACCCGTAGGGTCCGCACGCTTAAGGTTACGATGACAGTTATATTATGAGTTTATGCATTTTGATGTACCGAAGGTTGTTCGGAGTCCCGGATGTGATCACGGACATGACGAGGAGTCTCGAAATGGTCGAGACGTAAAGATTGATATATTGGAAACCTATGTTTGGATATCGGAAGTGTTCCGGGTGAAATCGGGATTTTACCGGAGTACCGGGAGGTTACCGGAACCCCCCGGGAACCATATGGGCCTTAATGGGCCTTAGTGAAAAAGGAGAAAGGGGCAGCCCAAGGTGGCTGCGCACCTCCCCCCTCCCCTAGTCCTATTAGGACTAGGAGAAGGTGGACGGCCCCCCTCTTCCTTTTTCCCCCTCGGGGAATCCTAGTTGGAATAGGATTGGGGGGGAGTCCTACTCCCGGAAGGAGTAGGACTCCTCCTGCGCCCTCCTCCTGGCCGGCGCACCTCTCCCCCTTGGCTCCTTTATATACGGAGGCAGGGGGCACCTCTAAACACACAAGTTGATCCACGTGATCTATTCCTTAGCCGTGTGTGGTTCCCCCTGCCACCATATTCCTCGATAATACTGTAGCGGAGTTTAGGCGAAGCCCTGCTGCTGTAGTTCATCAATATCGTCACCACGCCGTCGTGCTGACGGAACTCTTCCCTGACACTTTGCTGGATCGGAGTCCGGGGATCGTCATCGAGCTGAACGTGTGCTCGAACTCGGAGGTGCCGTAGTTTTGGTGCTTGATCAGTTGGATCGTGAAGACGTACGACTACTTCCTCTACGTCGTGTCAGCGCTTCCGCAGTCGGTATACGTTGGGTACGTAGACAACACTCTCCCGTCTCCTTGCTATGCATCACATGATCTTGCGTGTGTGTAGGAAATTTTTTGAAATTACTACGTTCCCCAACAGTGGCATCCGAGCCTAGGTTATTTATGTTGATGTTATATGCACGAGTAGAACACAAGTGAGTTGTGGACGATACAAGTCATACTGCCTACCAGCATGTCATACTTTGGTTCGGCGGTATTGTTGGACGAGACGACCCGGACCAACCTTACGCGTACGCTTACGCGAGACCGGTTCCCTCGACGTGCTTTGCACATAGATGGCTTGCGGGCGACTGTCTCTCCAACTTTAGTGGAACCAAGTATGGCTACACCCGGTCCTTGCGAAGGTTAAAACGGAGTCTATTTGACAAACTATCGTTGTGGTTTTGATGCGTAGGTGAGATTGGTTCTTGCTTAAAGCCCGTAGCAGCCACGTAAAACTTGCAACAACAAAGTAGAGGATGTCTAACTTGTTTTTGCAGGGCATGTTGTGATGTGATATGGTCAAGGCATGATTTTTATTGTATGAGATGATCATGTTTTGTAACCGAGTTATCGGCAACTGGCAGGAGCCATATGGTTGTCGCTTTATTGTATGCAATGCAATCGCGATGTAATGCTTTACTTTATTACTAAACGGTAGTGATAGTCGTGGAAGCATAAGATTGGCGAGACGACAACGATGCTACGATGGAGATCAAGGTGTCGCGCCGGTGACGATGGTGGTCATGACGGTGCTTCGGAGATGGAGATCACAAGCACAAGATGATGATGGCCATATCATATCACTTATATTGATTGCATGTGATCTTTATCTTTTTATGCATCTTATCTTGCTTTGATTGACGGTAGCATTATAAGATGATCTCTCACTAAATTATCAAGAAGTGTTCTCCCTGAGTATGCACCGTTGCCAAAGTTCGTCGTGCCCAGACACCACGTGATGATCGGGTGTGATAAGCTCTACGTCCATCTACAAAGGGTGCAAGCCAGTTTTGCACACGCAGAATACTCAGGTTAAACTTGACGAGCCTAGCATATGCAGATATGGCCTCGGAACACGGAGACCGAAAGGTCGAGCGTGAATCATATAGTAGATATGATCAACATAACGATGTTCACCATTGAAAACTACTCCATCTCACGTGATGATCGGTTATGGTTTAGTTGATTTGGATCACGTAATCACTTAGAAGATTAGAGGGATATCTATCTAAGTGGGAGTTCTTAAGTAATTTGATTAATTGAACTTAAACTTACCATGAACTTAGTACTTGATAGTATCTTGCTTGTTTATGTTGATTGTAGATAGATGGCTCGTGCTGTTGTTCCGTTGAATTTTAATGCGTTCCTTGAGAAAGCAAAGTTGAAAGATGATGGTAGCAATTATACGGACTGGGTCCCTAACTTGAGGATTATCCTCATTGCTGCTCAGAAGAATTACGTCCTGGAAGCACCGCTGGGTGCCAGGCCTGCTGCTGGAGCAACACCAGATGTTATGAACGTCTGGCAAAGCAAAGCTGATGACTACTCGATAGTTCAGTGTGCCATGCTTTACGTCTTAGAATCGGGACTTCAACGACGTTTTGAACGTCATGGAGCATATGAGATGTTCCAGGAGTTGAAGTTAATATTTCAAGCAAATGCCCGGATTGAGAGATATGAAGTCTCCAATAAGTTCTATAGCTGCAAGATGGAGGAGAACAGTTCTGTCAGTGAACATATACTCAAAATGTTTGGGTATAATAATCACTTGATTCAATTGGGAGTTAATCTTCCGGATGATTGCGTCATTGACAGAATTCTCCAATCACTGCCACCAAGCTACAAAAGCTTCGTGATGAACTATAATATGCAAGGGATGAACAAGACTATTCCCGAGCTCTTCGCAATGCTGAAAGCTGCGGAGGTAGAAATCAAGAAGGAGCATCAAGTATTGATGGTTAACAAGACCACTGGTTTCAAGAAAAAGGGCAAAGGGAAGAAGAAGGGGAACTTCAAGAAGAACAGCAAGCAAGTTGTTGCTCAGGAGAAGAAACCCAAGTCTGGACCTAAGCCTGAAACTGAGTGCTTCTACTACAAGCAGACTGTCCACTGGAAGCGGAACTGCCCCAAGTATTTGGCGGATAAGAAGGATGGCAAGGTGAACAAAGGTATATGTGATATACATGTTATTGATGTGTACCTTACTAGAGCTCGCAGTAGCACCTGGGTATTTGATACTGGTTTTGTTGCTAATATTTGCAACTCGAAACAGGGACTATGGAATAAGCGGGCACTGGCAAAGGACGAGGTGACGATGCGCGTGGAAACGGTTCCAAAGTCGATGTGATCGCGGTCGGCACGCTACCTCTACATCTACCTTCGGGATTAATATTAGACCTAAATAATTGTTATTTGGTGCCAGCGTTGAGCATGAACATTATATCTGGATCTTGTTTAATGTGAGACGGTTATTCATTTAAATCAGAGAATAATGGTTGTTCTATTTATATGAGTAATATCTTTTATGGTCATGCACCCTTGAAGAGTGGTCTATTCTTATTGAATCTCGATAGTAGTAATACACATATTCATAATGTTGAAGCCAAAAGATGCAGAGTTGATAATGAAAGTGCAACTTATTTGTGGCACTGTCGTTTAGGTCATATCGGTGTAAAGCGCATGAAGAAACTCCATACTGATGGACTTTTGGAACCACTTGATTATGAATCACTTGGTACTTGTGAACCGTGCCTCATGGGCAACATGACTAAAACACCGTTCTCCGGTACTATGGGGAGAGCAACAGATTTGTTGGAAATCATACATACCGATGTATGTGGTCCGATGAATATTGAGGCTCGTGGCGGATATCGTTATTTTCTCACCTTCACAGATGATTTAAGCAGATATGGGTATATCTACTTAATGAAATACAAATCTGAAACATTTGAAAAGTTCAAAGAATTTCAGAGTGAAGTTGAAAATCATCGTAACAAGAAAACAAAGTTTCTACGATCTGATCGTGGAGGAGAATATTTGAGTTACGAGTTTGGTGTACATTTGAAAAACTGTGGAATAGTTTCGCAACTCACGCCACCCGGAACACCACAGTGTAATGGTGTGTCCGAACGTCGTAATCGTACTTTACTAGATATGGTGCGATCTATGATGTCTCTTACAGATTTACCGCTATCATTTTGGGGTTATGCTTTAGAGACGGCCGCATTCACGTTAAATAGGGCACCATCAAAATCCATTGAGACGACGCCTTATGAACTGTGGTTTGGCAAGAAACCAAAGTTGTCGTTTCTTAAAGTTTGGGGCTGCGATGCTTATGTGAAAAAGCTTCAACCTGATAAGCTCGAACCCAAATCGGAGAAATGTGTCTTCATAGGATACCCAAAGGAGACTGTTGGGTACACCTTCTATCACAGATCTGAAGGCAAGACATTCGTTGCTAAGAATGGATCCTTTCTAGAGAAGGAGTTTCTCTCGAAAGAAGTGAGTGGGAGGAAAGTAGAACTTGACGAGGTAACTGTACTTGCTCCCTTACTGGAAAGTAGTACATCACAGAAAACTGTTTCAGTGACACCTACACCAGTTAGTGAGGAAGCTAATGATAATGATCATGAAACTTCAGATCAAGATACTACTGAACCTCGTAGATCAACCAGAGTAAGATCCGCACCAGAGTGGTACGGTAATCCTGTTCTGGAAGTCATGTTACTAGATCATGATGAACCTACGAACTATGAAGAAGCGATGGTGAGCCCAGATTCCGCAAAGTGGCTTGAAGCCATGAAATCTGAGATGGGATCCATGTATGAGAACAAAGTATGGACTTCGGTTGACTTGCCCGATGATCGGCAAGCAATTGAGAATAAATGGATCTTCAAGAAGAAGACTGACGCTGATGGTAATGTTACTGTCTACAAAGCTCGACTTGTCGCGAAAGGTTTTCGGCAAGTTCAAGGGATTGACTACGATGAGACCTTCTCACCCGTAGCGATGCTTAAGTCTGTCCGAATCATGTTAGCGATTGCCGCATTTTATGATTATGAAATTTGGCAGATGGATGTCAAAACTGCATTCCTGAATGGATTTCTGGAAGAAGAGTTGTATATGATGCAACCGGAAGGTTTTGTCGATCCAAAGGGAGCTAACAAAGTGTGCAAGCTCCAGCGATCCATTTATGGACTGGTGCAAGCCTCTCGGAGTTGGAATAAACGCTTTGATAGTGTGATCAAAGCATTTGGTTTTATACAGACTTTCGGAGAAGCCTGTATTTACAAGAAAGTGAGTGGGAGCTCTGTAGCATTTCTGATATTATATGTGGATGACATATTACTAATTGGAAATGATATAGAATTTCTGGATAGCATAAAGGGATACTTGAATAAGAGTTTTTCAATGAAAGACCTCGGTGAAGCTACTTACATATTAGGCATTAAGATCTATAGAGATAGATCAAGACGCTTAATTGGACTTTCACAAAGCACATACCTTGACAAAGTTTTGAAGAAGTTCAAAATGGATCAAGCAAAGAAAGGGTTCTTGCCTGTGTTACAAGGTGTGAAGTTGAGTAAGACCCAATGCCCGACCACTGCAGAAGATAGAGAGAAAATGAAAGATGTTCCCTATGCTTCAGCGATAGGCTCTATCATGTATGCAATGCTGTGCACCAGACCTGATGTGTGCCTTGCTATAAGTTTAGCAGGGAGGTACCAAAGTAATCCAGGAGTGGATCACTGGACAGCGGTCAAGAACATCCTGAAATACCTGAAAAGGACTAGGGATATGTTTCTCGTATATGGAGGTGACAAAGAGCTCACCGTAAAAGGTTACGTTGATGCAAGCTTTTACACTGATCCGGATGATTCTAAATCGCAAACCGGATACGTGTTTACATTAAACGGTGGAGCTGTCAGTTGGTGCAGTTCTAAACAAAGCGTCGCAGCGGGATCTACATGTGAAGCGGAGTACATAGCTGCTTCGGAAGCAGCAAATGAAGGAGTCTGGATGAAGGAGTTCATATCCGATCTAGGTGTCATACCTAGTGCATCGGGTCCAATGAAAAACTTTTGTGACAATACTGGTGCAATTGCCTTGGCAAAGGAATCCAGATTTCACAAAAGGACCAAACACATCAAGAGACGCTTCAATTCCATCCGGGATCTAGTCCAAGTGGGAGACATAGAGATTTGCAAGATACATACGGATCTGAATGTTGCAGACCCGTTGACTAAGCCTCTTCCACGAGCAAAACATGATCAGCACCAAGGCTCCATGGGTGTTAGAATCATTACAGTGTAATCTAGATTATTGACTCTAGTGCAAGTGGGAGACTGAAGGAAATATGCCCTAGAGGCAATAATAAAGTTATTATTTATTTCCTTATAATCATGATAAATGTTTATTATTCATGCTAGAATTGTATTAACCGGAAACATAATACATGTGTGAATACATAGACAAGCAAAGTGTCACTAGTATGCCTCTACATGACTAGCTCGTTAATCAAAGATGGTTATGTTTCCTAACCATGAACAATGAGTTGTTATTTGATTAACGAGGTCACATCATTAGTTGAATGATCTGATTGACATGACCCATTCCATTAGCTTATCACCCGATCGTTTAGTATGTTGCTATTGCTTTCTTCATGACTTATACATGTTCCTATAACTATGAGATTATGCAACTCCCGTTTACCGGAGGAACACTTTGGGTACTACCAAACGTCACAACGTAACTGGGTGATTATAAAGGAGTACTACAGGTGTCTCCAATGGTACATGTTGGGTTGGCGTATTTCGAGGTTAGGTTTTGTCACTCCGATTGTCGGAGAGGTATCTCTGGGCCCTCTCGGTAATGCACATCACATAAGCCTTGCAAGCATTACAACTAATATGTTAGTTGTGAGATGATGTATTACGGAACGAGTAAAGAGACTTACCGGTAACGAGATTGAACTAGGTATTGGATACCGACGATCGAATCTCGGGCAAGTAACATACCGATGACAAAGGGAACAACGTAAGTTGTTATGCGGTCTGACCGATAAAGATCTTCGTAGAATATGTAGGAGCCAATATGGGCATCCAGGTCCCGCTATTGGTTATTGACCGAAGACGTGTCTCGGTCATGTCTACATTGTTCTCGAACCCGTAGGGTCCGCACGCTTAAGGTTACGATGACAGTTATATTATGAGTTTATGCATTTTGATGTACCGAAGGTTGTTCGGAGTCCCGGATGTGATCACGGACATGACGAGGAGTCTCGAAATGGTCGAGACGTAAAGATTGATATATTGGAAACCTATGTTTGGATATCGGAAGTGTTCCGGGTGAAATCGGGATTTTACCGGAGTACCGGGAGGTTACCGGAACCCCCCGGGAACCATATGGGCCTTAATGGGCCTTAGTGAAAAAGGAGAAAGGGGCAGCCCAAGGTGGCTGCGCACCTCCCCTCCCTTGGTCCGAATAGGACAAGGAGAGGGGGCCGGCCCCCCTCTCTCTTTTCCCCCCTCCGCGAATCCTAGTTGGAATAGGATTGGGGGGGGGGAGTCCTACTCCCGGAAGGAGTAGGACTCCTCCTGCGCCCTCCTCCTGGCCGGCGCACCTCTCCCCCTTGGCTCCTTTATATACGGAGGCAGGGGGCACCTCTGAACACACAAGTTGATCCACGTGATCTATTCCTTAGCCGTGTGCGGTGCCCCCTGCCACCATATTCCTCGATAATACTGTAGCGGAGTTTAGGCGAAGCCCTGCTGTTGTAGTTCATCAAGATCGTCACCACGCCGTCATGCTGACGGAACTCTTCCCCGACACTTTGCTGGATCGGAGTCCGGAGATCGTCATCGAGCTGAACGTGTGCTCGAACTCGGAGGTGCCGTAGTTTTGGTGCTTGATCGGTTGGATCGTGAAGACGTACGACTACTTCCTCTACGTCGTGTCAGCTCTTCCGCAGTTGGTCTGTGTTGGGTACGTAGACAACACTCTCCCGTCTCGTTGCTATGCATCACACGATCTTGCGTGTGCGTAGGAAATTTTTTGAAATTACTACGTTCCCGAGGACTATGGTGGCAGGGGGCGCCGCACACGGCTAAGAATAAGATCACGTGGATCAACTTGTGTGTATCTGGGGTTCCCCTGCCTCCGTATATAAAGGATCAAGGGGGGGGTGCGGCCGGCCTAGGAGAGGCGCGCCAGGAGGAGTCCTACTACCTCTGGGAGTAGGATTCCCCCCCCCCCCCCCAATCCTAGTTGGAATAGGATTCGCGGAGGGGGGGAAAGAGAGAGGGGGGCCGGCCCCCTCTCCTTGTCCTATTCGGACCTAGGGAGGGGAGGGGCGCGCGGCCCATCTTGGGCTGCCCCTTCTCTTTTCCACTAAGGCCCACTAAGGCCCATACAGCTCCCGGGGGGTTCCGGTAACCTCCCGGTACTCCGGTAAAATCCCGATTTCACCCGGAACACTTCCGATATCCAAACATAGGCTTCCAATATATCAATCTTTATGTCTCGACCATTTCGAGACTCCTCGTCATGTCCGTGATCACATCCGGGACTCCGAACAACCTTCGGTACATCAAAACGTATAAACTCATAATATAATTGGCATCGAAACCTTAAGCGTGCGGACCCTACGGGTTCGAGAACAATGTAGACATGACCGAGACACGTCTCCGATCAATAACCAATAGCGGGACCTGGATGCCCATATTGTCTCCTACATATTCTACGAAGATCTTTATCGGTCAGACCGCATAACAACATACGTTGTTCCCTTTGTCATCGGTATGTTACTTGCCTGAGATTCGATCGTCGGTATCCAATACCTAGTTCAATCTCGTTACCGGCAAGTCTCTTTACTCGTTCCGTAGTAAATCATCTCGCAACTAACTCATTAGTTGCATTGCTTGCAAGGCTTAAGTGATGTGCATTACCGAGAGGGCCCAGAGATACCTCTCCGACGATCGGAGTGACAAATCCTAATCTCGAAATACGTCAACCCAACATGTACCTTTGGAGACACCTGTAGAGCACCTTTATAATCACCCGGTTACGTTGTGACGTTTGGTAGCACACAAAGTGTTCCTCCGGCACACGGGAGTTACATAATATCATAGTCATAGGAACATGTATAAGTCATGAAGAAAGCAATAGCAACATACTAAACGATCGGGTGCTAAGCTAATGGAATGGGTCATGTCAATCAGATCATTCAACTAATGATGTGATCCCGTTAATCAAATGACAACTCTTTGTCCATGGTTAGGAAACATAACCATCTTTGATTAACGAGCTAGTCAAGTAGAGGCATACTAGTGACACTCTGTTTGTCTATGTATTCACACATGTATTATGTTTCCGGTTAATACAATTCTAGCATGAATAATAAACCTTTATCATGATATAAGGAAATAAATAATAACTTTATTATTGCCTCTAGGGAATATTTCCTTCAGTCTCCCACTTGCACTAGAGTCAATAATCTAGATTACACAGTAATGATTCTAACACCCATGGAGCTTTGGTGCTGATCATGTTTTGCTCGTGGAAGAGGCTTAGTCAACGGGTCTGCTACATTCAGCTCCGTATGTATCTTGCAAATCTCTATGTCTCCCACCTGTACTAGATCCCGGATGGAATTGAAGCGTCTCTTGATGTGTTTGGTCCTCTTGTGAAATCTGGATTCCTTTGCCAAGGCAATTGCACCAGTATTGTCACAAAAGATTTTCATTGGACCCGATGCACTAGGTATGACACCTAGATCGGAAATGAACTCCTTCATCCAGACTCCTTCGTTTGCTGCTTCCGAAGCAGCTATGTACTCTGCTTCACATGTAGATCCCGCCACGACGCTTTGTTTAGAACTGCACCAACTGACGGCTCCACCGTTTAATGTAAACACGTATCCGGTTTGCGATTTAGAATCGTCCGGATCAGTGTCCAAGCTTGCATCAACGTAACCGTTTACGATGAGCTCCTTGTCACCTCCATATACGAGAAACATATCCTTAGTCCTTTTCAGGTATTTCAGGATGTTCTTGACCGCTGTCCAGTGATCCACTCCTGGATTACTTTGGTGCCTCCCTGCTAAACTTATAGCAAGGCACACATCAGGTCTGGTACACAGCATTGCATACATGATAGAGCCTATGGCTGAAGCATAGGGAACATCTTTCATTTTCTCTATATCTTCTGCAGTGGTCGGGCATTGAGTCTGACTCAACTTTACACCTTGTAACACAGGCAAGAACCCTTTCTTTGCTTGATCCATTTTGAACTTCTTCAAAATCTTGTCAAGGTATGTGCTTTGTGAAAGTCCAATTAAGCGTCTTGATCTATCTCTATAGATCTTTATGCCTAATATGTAAGCAGCTTCACCGAGGTCTTTCATTGAAAAACTCTTATTCAAGTATCCCTTTATGCTGTCCAGAAATTCTATATTATTTCCAATCAGTAATATGTCATCCACATATAATATCAGAAATGCTACAGAGCTCCCACTCACTTTCTTGTAAATACAGGCTTCTCCGAAAGTCTGTATAAAACCAAATGCTTTGATCACACTATCAAAGCGTTTATTCCAACTCCGAGAGGCTTGCACCAGTCCATAAATGGATCGCTGGAGCTTGCACACTTTATTAGCTCCCTTTGGATCGACAAAACCTTCCGGTTGCATCATATACAACTCTTCTTCTAGAAATCCATTCAGGAATGCAGTTTTGACATCCATCTGCCAAATTTCATAATCGTAAAATGCGGTAATTGCTAACATGATTTGGACGGACTTAAGCATCGCTACGGGTGAGAAGGTCTCATCATAGTCAACTCCTTGAACTTGTCGAAAACCTTTTGCGACAAGTCAAGCTTTGTAGACAGTAATATTACCGTCAGCGTCAGTCTTCTTCTTGAAGATCCATTTATTCTCAATTGCTTGCCGATCATCGGGCAAGTCAACCAAAGTCCATACTTTGTTCTCATACATGGATCCCATCTCAGATTTCATGGCTTCAAGCCACTTTGCGGAATCTGGGCTCACCATCGCTTCTTCATAGTTCGTAGGTTCATCATGATCTAGTAACATGACTTCCAGAACAGGATTACCGTACCACTCTGGTGCGGATCTTACTCTGGTTGATCTACGAGGTTCAGTAGTATCTTGATCTGAAGTTTCATGATCATTATCATTAGCTTCCTCACTAACTGGTGTAGGTGTCACTGAAACAGTTTTCTGTGATGTACTACTTTCCAGTAAGGGAGCAGGTACAGTTACCTCGTCAAGTTCTACTTTCCTCCCACTCACTTCTTTCGAGAGAAACTCCTTCTCTAGAAAGGATCCATTCTTAGCAACGAATGTCTTGCCTTCAGATCTGTGATAGAAGGTGTACCCAACAGTCTCCTTTGGGTATCCTATGAAGACACATTTCTCCGATTTGGGTTCGAGCTTATCAGGTTGAAGATTTTTCACATAAGCATCGCAGCCCCAAACTTTAAGAAACGACAACTTTGGTTTCTTGCCAAACCACAGTTCATAAGGCGTCGTCTCAACGGATTTTGATGGTGCCCTATTTAACGTGAATGCGGCCGTCTCTAAAGCATAACCCCAAAATGATAGCGGTAAATCTGTAAGAGACATCATAGATCGCACCATATCTAGTAAAGTACGATTACGACGTTCGGACACACCATTATGTTGTGGTGTTCCGGGTGGCGTGAGTTGTGAAACTATTCCACAGTTTTTCAAATGTACACCAAACTCGTAACTCAAATATTCTCCTCCACGATCAGATCGTAGAAACTTTATTTTCTTGTTAAGATGATTTTCAACTTCACTCTGAAATTCTTTGAACTTTTCAAATGTTTCAGATTTATGTTTCATTAAGTAGATATACCCATATCTGCTTAAGTCATCTGTGAAGCTGAGAAAATAACGATATCCGCCACGAGCCTCAATATTCATCGGACCACATACATCGGTATGTATGATTTCCAACAAATCTGTTGCTCTCTCCATAGTACCGGAGAACGGTGTTTTAGTCATCTTGCCCATGAGGCACGGTTCGCAAGTACCAAGTGATTCATAATCAAGTGGTTCCAAAAGTCCATCAGTATGGAGTTTCTTCATGCGCTTTACACCGATATGACCTAAACGATAGTGCCACAAATAAGTTGCACTTTCATTATCAACTCTGCATCTTTTGGCTTCAACATTATGAATATGTGTATTACTACTATCGAGATTCAATAAGAATAGACCACTCTTCAAGGGTGCATGACCATAAAAGATATTACTCATATAAATAGAACAACCATTATTCTCTGATTTAAATGAATAACCATCTCGCATTAAACAAGATCCAGATATAATGTTCATGCTCAACGCTGGCACCAAATAACAATTATTTAGGTCTAATATTAATCCCGAAGGTAGATGTAGAGGTAGCGTGCCGACCGCGATCACATCGACTTTGGAACCGTTTCCCACGCGCATCGTCACCTCGTCCTTTGCCAGTGCCCGCTTATTCCGTAGTCCCTGTTTCGAGTTGCAAATATTAGCAACAGAACCAGTATCAAATACCCAGGTGCTACTGCGAGCTCTAGTAAGGTACACATCAATAACATGTATATCACATATACCTTTGTTCACCTTGCCATCCTTCTTATCCGCCAAATACTTGGGGCAGTTCCACTTCCAGTGGCCAGTCTGCTTGCAGTAGAAGCACTCAGTTTCAGGCTTAGGTCCAGACTTGGGTTTCTTCTCCTGAGCAACAACTTGCTTGCTGTTCTTCTTGAAGTTCCCCTTCTTCTTCCCTTTGCCCTTTTTCTTGAAACCAGTGGTCTTGTTAACCATCAATACTTGATGCTCCTTCTTGATTTCTACCTCCGCAGCTTTCAGCATTGCGAAGAGCTCGGGAATAGTCTTGTTCATCCCTTGCATATTATAGTTCATCACGAAGCTTTTGTAGCTTGGTGGCAGTGATTGGAGAATTCTGTCAATGACGCAATCATCCGGAAGATTAACTCCCAATTGAATCAAGTGATTATTATACCCAGACATTTTGAGTATATGTTCACTGACAGAACTGTTCTCCTCCATCTTGCAGCTATAGAACTTATTGGAGACTTCATATCTCTCAATCCGGGCATTTGCTTGAAATATTAACTTCAACTCCTGGAACATCTCATATGCTCCATGACGTTCAAAACGTCGTTGAAGTCCCGATTCTAAGCCGTAAAGCATGGCACACTGAACTATCGAGTAGTCATCAGCTTTGCTCTGCCAGACGTTCATAACATCTGGTGTTGCTCCAGCAGCAGGCCTGGCACCCAGCGGTGCTTCCAGGACGTAATTCTTCTGAGCAGCAATGAGGATAATCCTCAAGTTACGGACCCAGTCCGTATAATTGCTACCATCATCTTTCAACTTTGCTTTCTCAAGGAACGCATTAAAATTCAACGGAACAACAGCACGAGCCATCTATCTACAATCAACATAAACAAGCAAGATACTATCAGGTACTAAGTTCATGATAAGTTTAAGTTCAATTAATCAAATTACTTAAGAACTCCCACTTAGATAGACATCCCTCTAATATTCTAAGTGATTACGTGATCCAAATCAACTAAACCATAACCGATCATCACGTGAGATGGAGTAGTTTTCAATGGTGAACATCGTTATGTTGATCATATCTACTATATGATTCACGCTCGACCTTTCGGTCTCCGTGTTCCGAGGCCATATCTGCATATGCTAGGCTCGTCAAGTTTAACCTGAGTATTCTGCGTGTGCAAAACTGGCTTGCACCCGTTGTAGATGGACGTAGAGCTTATCACACCCGATCATCACGTGGTGTCTGGGCACGACAAACTTTGGCAACGGTGCATACTCAGGGAGAACACTTCTTGATAATTTAGTGAGAGATCATCTTATAATGCTACCGTCAATCAAAGCAAGATAAGATGCATAAAAAGATAAAGATCACATGCAATCAATATAAGTGATATGATATGGCCATCATCATCTTGTGCTTGTGATCTCCATCTCCGAAGCACCGTCATGACCACCATCGTCACCGGCGCGACACCTTGATCTCCATCGTAGCATCGTTGTCGTCTCGCCAATCTTATGCTTCCACGACTATCACTACCGTTTAGTAATAAACTAAAGCATTACATCGCGATTGCATTGCATACAATAAAGCGACAACCATATGGCTCCTGTCAGTTGCCGATAACTCGGTTACAAAACATGATCATCTCATACAATAAAAATCATGCCTTGACCATATCACATCACAACATGCCCTGCAAAAACAAGTTAGACGTCCTCTACTTTGTTGTTGCAAGTTTTACGTGGCTGCTACGGGCTTTAAGCAAGAACCAATCTCACCTACGCATCAAAACCACAACGATAGTTTGTCAAATAGACTCCGTTTTAACCTTCGCAAGGACCGGGCGTAGCCATACTTGGTTCAACTAAAGTTGGAGAGACAGTCGCCCGCAAGCCATCTATGTGCAAAGCACGTCGAGGGAACCGGTCTCGCGTAAGCGTACGCGTAAGGTTGGTCCGGGTCGTCTCGTCCAACAATACCGCCGAACCAAAGTATGACATGCTGGTAGGCAGTATGACTTGTATCGTCCACAACTCACTTGTGTTCTACTCGTGCATATAACATCAACATAAATAACCTAGGCTCGGATGCCACTGTTGGGGAACGTAGTAATTTCAAAAAATTTCCTACGCACACGCAAGATCATGTGATGCATAGCAACAAGACGGGGGAGTGTTGTCTACGTACCCAACGCAGACCGACTGCGGAAGCACTGACACGACGTAGAGGAAGTATTCGTACGTCTTCACGATCCAACCGATCAAGCACCGAAACTACGGCACCTCCGAGTTCGAGCACACGTTCAGCTCGATGACGATCCCCGGACTCCGATCCAGCAAAGTGTCGGGGAAGAGTTCCGTCAGCATGACGGCGTGGTGACGATCTTGATGAACTACAGCAGCAGGGCTTCGCCTAAACTCCGCTACAGTATTATCGAGGAATATGGTGGCAGGGGGAACCGCACACGGCTAAGGAATAGATCACGTGGATCAACTTGTGTGTTTAGAGGTGCCCCCTGCCTCCGTATATAAAGGAGCCAAGGGGGAGAGGTGCGCCGGCCAGGAGGAGGGCGCAGGAGGAGTCCTACTCCTTCCGGGAGTAGGACTCCCCCCCCCCAATCCTATTCCAACTAGGATTCCCCGAGGGGGAAAAAGGAAGAGGGGGGCCGGCCACCTTCTCCTAGTCCTAATAGGACTAGGGGAGGGGGGAGGTGCGCAGCCACCTTGGGCTGCCCCTTTCTCCTTTTTCACTAAGGCCCATTAAGGCCCATATGGTTCCCGGGGGGTTCCGGTAACCTCCCGGTACTCCGGTAAAATCCCGATTTCACCCGGAACACTTCCGATATCCAAACATAGGTTTCCAATATATCAATCTTTACGTCTCGACCATTTCGAGACTCCTCGTCATGTCCGTGATCACATCCGGGACTCCGAACAACCTTCGGTACATCAAAATGCATAAACTCATAATATAACTGTCATCGTAACCTTAAGCGTGCGGACCCTACGGGTTCGAGAACAATGTAGACATGACCGAGACACGTCTCCGGTCAATAACCAATAGCGGGACCTGGATGCCCATATTGGCTCGTACATATTCTACGAAGATCTTTATCGGTCAGACCGCATAACAACATACGTTGTTCCCTTTTGTCATCGGTATGTTACTTGCCCGAGATTCGATCGTCGGTATCCAATACCTAGTTCAATCTCGTTACCGGTAAGTCTCTTTACTCGTTCCGTAATACATCATCTCACAACTAACATATTAGTTGTAATGCTTGCAAGGCTTATGTGATGTGCATTACCGAGAGGGCCCAGAGATACCTCTCCGACAATCGGAGTGACAAAACCTAATCTCGAAATACGCCAACCCAACATGTACCATTGGAGACACCTGTAGTACTCCTTTATAATCACCCAGTTACGTTGTGATGTTTGGTAGTACCCAAAGTGTTCCTCTGGTAAACGGGAGTTGCATAATCTCATAGTTATAGGAACATGTATAAGTCATGAAGAAAGCAATAGCAACATACTAAACGATCGGGTGCTAAGCTAATGGAATGGGTCATGTCAATCAGATCATTCAACTAATGATGTGACCTCGTTAATCAAATAACAATTCATTGTTCATGGTTAGGAAACATAACCATCTTTGATTAACGAGCTAGTCATGTAGAGGCATACTAGTGACACTTTGCTTGTCTATGTATTCACACATGTATTATGTTTCCGGTTAATACAATTCTAGCATGAATAATAAACATTTATCATGATTATAAGGAAATAAATAATAACTTTATTATTGCCTCTAGGGCATATTTCCTTCATTTTATCCATCTATCATGAATGTTAAGATTGCTATCGTAGAGCATGCCATGGGTTCGAATGCAAACTTGAAAAAGATGGGAGAAGCAATGCTTGATAAGTTTGATAAATATTTTGATAGCAATGGTGAAGGTGAGGGAAATGAAAACAATGGGAAAAACAAAAAAAGGAAAAAGAACAATGTCATGGTCATTGCCACCATTCTTGATCCTAGGTTTAAGATGAAACTTGTTGATTACTGTTTTAAGAAAATGTATGGTAAAGAGAAGGGCAGTAGTGAGGCCGAGGAAATCAAATCTGAATTCTTTGATCTCTATGCAACTTATGAGATGAAAAATCGTGAGGCTGGCAACAATAATGAACAGAGTTCAGTATCTAGTAGGCAAACAAGTACATCTATGTCTTCATTGTCAAGTGGGTTTCAGTCCTTCCTAGAGGAGACAAATTCAGAGCCATCTAAATCTGAATTGACTAGTTACCTTGAAGACAAAACCCATCCAATTCTGGATCCAAATTTCAGAGTAGTTGAATGGTGGATGTTGAATGCTCATAGATATCCTATCATGGCAAAGATGGCAAAGAAGTTCTTGACTATACCAGCAACTAGTGTCTCATCGGAGTCAACATTCTCTACGAGCGGCAGAATTCTCGATGACTATCGTAGCTCTCTCATCCCAAATATGGTTGAGGCACTTGTGTGTGCTTCTAGCTACATTAAAGGATGAAAAGAACACCAGCTTAAGACTACAACTACAGTGGTAATATTTCTTGTTCTCTACTGTGTATTATCTTCTTGTAACCTTAGACTCTTGCTAAATGTTAACTCAAATTGCATATTTGCACTTACCTTTGTAGGAAGATGGCAATGATGACGATGTCGAGTTCATTCCATTTCCTGAAGATACGACAGAAAGCAATTAGTAGGCCTCCCATATTCTTATTGAGTGTGATTGTATTGCTGTAGCATTGTACTATTGTTTATTTGCTTGCATCATAACTAGTGAATTTTCTCTATGTCTATGTAGGAAGATGAAATTGATGAACTGATGAGCAACTTATGTGAGGAGCAGGAACTACTTTGCACTTGCTCAGCTAGAAGCTATCATTTTATTTCGGTCATTGTTAGTTGTGTAAAACCTTATGTTGATGAAGTGTCGTGCTGAAGTGGCGAAGTAGTTAATATAGTATGTACTACTAGTCTGCTGATCGAACTTGATCCAATGTTGAGCGCTTAAGCCATGTTCAACTTTGTCTTTTGAAATCCTGGACTTGTCTTTGTCAATGGCCCTAAGTATGAACCATAATGGTGGTCTGACTTATGATGGTGTCACTCTATGTTGTTGTTCAAATGTTATTTAATTGTGTCATTGTGTGTTGCTGGCTTGCTGCTAGCTAATGGTTGCCGCATTATGTGCTACTATTTGGAAAGAATAAATTTGGCAAAGGTTGATGGCTGATGCATGATTACTTTGCTAGCTTCTACCTTGTTTACAAATGTAACAAGCACTCGTGAGCGCTCACGAGCTTAACGAGTATTTAACGAACCGAACCGATCACGAGTTTGAGCTCGTTAAAGTTAACGAGCTTAACGATCACGAGCTTAACGATCGCGAGCTTAACAATCACGAGCTTAACGAGTCGAGTAGCTCGTTAGTCCAGCCCTAGACGGCACACCAACCTTTTCATTGCTACTGTATAAAAATTGTATAACGGTGTATAAATATAAAGAAATAAAATACGCAATAATAGTAATGGTGTGGGGAAAAAATAGGCACCACTGCTATTTAGCAGTAGCGCGAATCCAGTCCCATGCTACTGCTAACACCAGTACCAGTAGCGTGGGGTCAGACCCGCACTACTACTAACAATTAGTTGTAGCGTTCTAACAGTAGCATGGCCCCCAGGCTACTGCTAGCCCTTAACCCCACGCTACTGCTAGGGATTTCCCTAGTAGTGAAATAATCCAGATGGTGTTACTAGCTCGTTTAATGAGTACACTCTATCGGCTAGCCCTAAATTTTTCAGCCATGCATCTAATTACCCACAAGTACCAATTGAAATTAATTTACATGCTTCAACTTATTATTATACTAGTAACATACACCATGTGTATGTAACTCTCATGCATCGGCAAACCCACAAATCTATATGCCGATGAACAACATGATGTGTTCGGTTGATTAATTTGAAACACCACATCTTAATTAGAATTTCCAAAGCCATCCAAGAAAGTGTTTCACCCATTTATCCGTCGGCAACTAATTTGCAATATGTGAATCCAAACATGCCGATGGGTGGGAGAATTGGCCAAGCTACTACTATTTATACGGCCAATTACCCTCAACCATCATATGCTATACATCATGTTAGTAATTTTTCGTCACCTTACGCTACTGTTGACATTCATAATTTGGCTCCACACCTTCGTAAATATAGCCGAATGGGTGAAAATTTTACAATAGCCCATATGCCTTTATGTTGTTGCAATAATTTGCCTCCTTGTGTTTGGAGATTGTTGTCATAAACAGTATGAGACTAATGTGTTTACTAGTGCACACAGAGTCACAAGTCCCTAAAGTCATGTGGAGTTTGGTACAAACTCTGAAGATAATCTCTTGCGAGGCAGCGAAGATTATCACTGAAGATTATGCCTGTCGAAAGTGACCCCCCCCCCCCCACACACACACACACACAATTGCTGACGTGAAGCAATTGGTTCGGTTTCTGTCTGAAGAAATTGACTGCAGCCGAGAAAACGAAGCAAAAACATAGCATTTATTTTGTTGTTCTTCTTTCTTTTTCTTGAGTCATAGGACAACCGTATTATTATTAAGAGGGGTATAGTGTTCAAAGCTTACAGTTATCTGATGCTAAACCCGAATCCTGTGTGAGATGAGAGAAATCTCTTTGTGTTCGGAATACATACTGTTAAATTGTGATCCAAATTATACCGTGTTGGACTAGACGTAGTACAACCGGTGTGGGCCTTTGCGTTGACGTCGACGCGTACGAGTACAAAGCACATGAGAGGACAAAGCACATTGATGTCAGATTTCATTATATTCGAGATGTTGTTGCTGAAGGCGATTTGAAGGTATGCAAGATAAGTACTCATGATAATCCAGCTGATATGATGACAAAGCCAGTTCCGACCAATAAGTTTAAGCTTTGCTCACGCTTAGTTGGTATTTCTCACTAGTCCTATGGACTTTGACGCACAAGGTGTTTATGATGATTTGGATGGAGTTATCTACTTTCTTCGACTACTGAAGGGAATTTGGATCAAGGTGGAGATTGTTAAATTGTGATCCAAATTATACCGTGTTGGACTAGACGTAGTACAACCGGTGTGGGCCTTTGCGTTGACGTCGACGCGTACGAGTACAACTCGTTTACTTGTCCTCCAAGGACTCTCATGTATTGCCCTCTTATATACCCCATGTAGTCGCACCTCAGACGGCCTGTCGTCTCGTGCTTGTAATACTCCTCCTCATAGTGATTGCGCCTTCGTGCGTCCATGGTTTTCTCCCGCAAGGGTTTCCATATAAAAATCTGTGTCTATCGTGTCTCGTTTATTCTCGTTATTATCTAACAAGTGGTATATAGAGCTGAGGTTGCAGATACGAGGTTTGAGACGAGAGTTAGGGTTTTATCTGTGCGCGCCGCCGTGGTGCGATCTGTCCGACCAGGGATATGTCAATTCGAAGGCAGATCGATTTGTGCTGCAGCCGTAGTAAAAAACCGAGACCGAGAGGAACTCTGGAGTAGGTCTACTGTGGATTAATTCCTGTCGAGACCGCTAGCTACCCTCGTGTGCATACGCGTCCACGCGTGCTCTGCAGGTGGATCAAGTCCCGAGGCAATTTGTTTTGCTGCTGCTACTCGGCGCGTGAGCATTGATCCGTTCAAGTACTGTTTCAACTAGTACTCCGCACGCACTAGTACGTGACGAAGCTAGTACTAATTGAGTACTAGATCATCAATTGCTACAGCCACCGAAAGTTTCCAGGTGTTATTTTTTCAACTCCGTTGCTCCGCATTAATTAATTCTATCCAGAACTTTTTCTACCGGCTTGTACTACTTTGTGAACACAGATTCAATCTACTCATGGCATCCATGAAGTATGATTTTCCGCTGCTGGACCGTGATGCGGGCATTGTTGGCACAGGCTGACTATGATGTAGCACTGGATAGTTTTGGGAAGAACCGAATTGAGGACTGGACTGCTGAGGAAAAAAGAATTGATTGTAAGGCTTTGTCACAAATTCAACTTCATTTGCATAATAATATTTTGCAGGAAGTTTTGAGCGAGAAAACTGCCGCCGCTCTATGGTTAAAGCTGGAAGGGATTTGCATGACTAAAGATCTCACCAGCAAGATGCATCTGAAGCAAAAATTATTCCTGCACAGGTTACCCGAGGGAGGTAATTTTTTGAATCATATTTCGGAATTTAAAGAGATCATATCTGATCTAGCTGCAATGGAGGTTAAGTATGAAGAGGAAGATACTGCTTTAATGTTACTTTGTTCACTGCCAAGTTCTTATACCAATTTTAGAGACACCATATTATACAGTCGTGATACTCTCACACTTAATGAAGTTTATGAAGCTTTGAATTCTAAGGAGAAGATGAAACTAATGGTGCCTCATGATGGTTCAAGTTCATCCCAAGCAGAGGGATTATCTGTCCGTGGCAGGACAAAGGAAAAGAACTCACATAATGGAAACAGAGGCAAAAGTAAGAACGGCTACAGGGGCCGGTCGCAATCCAGAGACAAGAAGTATTGCAGGTATTGCAAGAGAGACGGGCATGGCATCTCAGAGTGTTTCAAGTTGCAGAACAAGGAAAAGAGGAAAGGTAACAAACAAGGTGAAAATCCTGCTAACGTTGCTCGTGATGATAGTTCCGATGATGCTCTTGTCGTTATTGCTGGATGTGCTGAGACCAATAATGAGTGGGTACTTGATACTGCATGCACTTTTCATATGTGTCCACATAGAGATTGGTTTAATACTTTTGATTCCACTACTTCTGCTGGTTCCGTTTTGGGTTTTGATAATTCACCATGCAAGATTGAAGGCATAGGTTCTATTCGAATCAAGATGTTTGATGGCATAATCAGAACTTTGACAGATGTTCGGTATATTCCAAAGATGAAGAGAAATCTTATCTCTGTTAGTGCCCTTGATGCAAAGGGGTACAAGTATTCAGGTGGAGATAGTGTTTTGAAGGTCACCAAAGGCTCCCTTATTGTGATGAAAGGTGACTTAAGTTCGACCAATGGTCTTTATTACCTTCGAGGTTCTACCGTTTCAGGTAACGCTACTCCGGTTGTTTCAAAAAATTCTGATTGTGATGCTGCTAACCTTTGGCATATGCGTCTTGGACATATGAGTGAACTTGGTTTGGCAGAGTTAAATAAGAGAGGTCTTCTTGATGGATATGAACCTGGTAAACTGAAATTTTGTGAGCATTGTATCTTCGGCAAACACAAGAGGGTGAAGTTCAATACTTCGACCCATACTACTGAAGGTATTCTTGATTATGTGCATTCTGATTTATGGGGACCATCTCGCAGAAAGTCACTAGGTGGTGCTAGTTACATGCTGACTATTATTGATGATTATTTGAGAAAAGTTTGGCCTTATTTCTTGAAGCATAAATATGAAGCATTCTCAGCTTTTAAGGAGTGGAAGATTATGATTGAAAGGCAGACTGAAAAGAAGGTAAAAATACTTCGCACTGATAATGGTATGGAATTCTGTTCTAAGCAATTTAAGAACTATTGCAAGTCTGAAGGCATTGTCAGACACTACACCGTTCCTTATACTCCTCGACAAAACGGTGTTGCTGAGCGTATGAACAGGACCATTATTTCCAGAGCCCGTTGCATGTTGTCCAATGCAGGTTTGCATAGGCGTTTTTGGGCTGAGGCCGCTTCCACTGCTTGTTATCTCATTAACCGTTCACCATCTATTGCTCTTAATAAGAAAACTCCAATTGAGGTATGGTCTGGTTCACCTGCTGATTATTCACAGTTGAGAGTTTTTGGTTGCACTGCTTATGCTCATGTTGATAATGGAAAATTAGAGCCTCGGGCTGTTAAGTGCATCTTTCTTGGTTATAAGTCTGGTGTTAAAGGTTTTAAATTATGGAATCCTGAAACCCAGAAGGTTGTTATTAGCAGAAATGTTATCTTTAATGAATCTGCTATGTTACATGATGTTTCATCTACTAATGTTCCCGTTGAGAGTGAACAGCAGCCTACTATTTAGCAGCCTACTGTTCAGGTGGAGCATGTTATTGATTCAGGTGTTTCATCTGGTAATGAAATTGTTGATGCACATGATGAACCCGCCGTTAATGATGATCATGTCACTCCCACTCCAAATCAGTCTATTGTTCCACCCAGTTGGAATCTTGCACGTGACAGAGTTAGACGGGGTATTAATAAACCTGACAGGTTAATTGAAGAGTGCAATATTGTTTCTTTTGCTTTATCTGTTGCATAAGAAATTGAAGGTAATTCTGAGCCTTCTTCATATTCCGAGGCTATTATTTCTGGTGATAGTAATAAGTGGATGACCGCTATGCATGATGAGATGGAATCACTTGAAAAGAATGGCACTTGGGATTTAGTAAAATTACCTAGGGAGAAGAAACCTATTCGTTGCAAGTGGGTTTTCAAGAGGAAAGAAGGTGTTTCTCCTAATGATGAGACAAGATATAAAGCAAGGTTAGTTGCTAAAGGTTACAGTCAGATTTCAGGTATTGACTATAACAAAGTCTTTTCTCCTGTTGTGAAGCATAGCTCTATTCGCACTTTACTCAGTATTGTTGCCATGCATGATCTTGAGCTTGAACAATTGGATGTTAAAACTGCATTCTTACATGGAGAATTAGAAGAGGATATTTATATGGAACAACCTGAAGGTTTTGTTATTCCTGGAAAAGAAAAACTTGTCTGTAAGTTAAAGAAATCTCTGTATGGATTGAAGCAATTCCCTAGATAGTGGTACAAGAGATTTGACACCTTTATGCTCTCTCAAGGTTTCAAAAGGTCTAATTATGATAGTTGTGTTTATTTGAAAACTTTCAATGGTTCAACTATTTATTTGCTCCTTTATGTTGATGATATGCTTATTGCTGCAAAGAGTATGTCAGATATTGATGAACTAAAGAAGCAATTGAGTAATGAATTTGAGACGAAGGATTTGGGTGCAGCAAAGAAAATACTTGGCATGGAAATATCCAGAGATAGACCGTTTGGAAAAGTGTATCTAAGTCAGAAGGGATATATTGATAAAGTTCTTTGTCGTTTTAATATGCATAATGCCAAGCCAGTAAGTACTCCGTTAGCCGCACACTTCAAATTATCATCAGCTTTATGTCCTAAGTCAGATGCAGATATTGAGTACATGTCTAGAGTTCCCTATTCGAGTGCAGTTGGTTCACTTATGTATGCCATGGTTTGTTCTCGTCCGGATTTATCATATGCATTGAGTGTTGTCAGTAGATACATGGCTAATCCTGGAAAAGAGCATTGGAAAGCAGTTCAGTGGATTTTCAGATACCTGCGAGGTACTTCTAATGCTTATTTACAGTTCGGGAAAACTAGAGATGGACTTGTTGGTTTTGTTGATTCTGATTTTGCTGGTGATTTGGATAAGAGAATATCACTCACAGGTTATGTTTTCACCATTGGTGGTTGTGCTGTGAGTTGGAGAGCAACTTTGCAGTCTATTGTGGCTTGTTCCACTACTGATGCCGAGTATATGGCTATTTCTGAGGCATGCAAAGAAGCTATCTGGTTGAGAGGTTTGTATTCTGAGCTTTGTGGAGATTCATCTTGCCCTACCGTATTTTCTGATAGTCAAAGTGCCATATATCTTACAAAGAATCCAATGTATCATGAGAGGACAAAGCACATTGATGTCAGATTTCATTATATTCGAGATGTTGTTGCTGAAGGCGATTTGAAGGTATGCAAGATAAGTACTCATGATAATCCAGCTGATATGATGACAAAGCCAGTTCCGACCAATAAGTTTAAGCTTTGCTCACGCTTAGTTGGTATTTCTCACTAGTCCTATGGACTTTGACGCACAAGGTGTTTATGATGATTTGGATGGAGTTATCTACTTTCTTCGACTACTGAAGGGAATTTGGATCAAGGTGGAGATTGTTAAATTGTGATCCAAATTATACCGTGTTGGACTAGACGTAGTACAACCGGTGTGGGCCTTTGCGTTGACGTCGACGCGTACGAGTACAACTCGTTTACTTGTCCTCCAAGGACTCTCATGTATTGCCCTCTTATATACCCCATGTAGTCGCACCTCAGACGGCCTGTCGTCTCGTGCTTGTAATACCCCTCCTCATAGTGATTGCGCCTTCGTGCGTCCGTGGTTTTCTCCCGCAAGGGTTTCCACGTAAAAATCTGTGTCTCTCGTGTCTCATTTATTCTCGTTATTATCTAACACATACTAGTCAGCAAGAGATGAAGTTCTTCGGTACGAGAGATTCGATTCGGACCGAGGAGTTAGCATTTCTCTTCACTAAATAAGCGCACTAGATTTCGGATGTATACAAAAAATGTAAATTGTGTGTGGAAGAAAGTGAAAACCAAAGAAAACTAATGAAGACCAGGAAAGAAAAGAAAAAAGAAAAAAACCAAAAACATGAAGAAAAACCGATGCATAGCAGTAGAAGACAGTGAAAACCAAAAAAAATCTAATTAAAACTGAGAAAACAACAAAGAAAATGTAGGGGAAACAAAAAAACAAAAAGGAAACAAAAGAAAAAAACGCAAAAAACAGTACAAAAAATATGCAATCCAATACAACGCATTGTAAATCAGTGCCTTGTAGCAGTCCGGTAAAGCTTCAGGCGAGACCAGGCTACATCTCGCTGTAAGCGAGATATAGCCATGGCAGAGGAGGAGTAGAGCAGCGCCGACTACAAGATTGGGACCTCTATATGGGCTGAGCACACTCGAGCCCAGTTGTGCCGCTTCGGACCGGGCTGAAACTGGCTTGGCTCAATGGCCCAAACCAGCCCAAAGATGGCTCGGCTTGGGGTTTTTCCTTCTCAGACCAACCAAAGCCTCGGTCGATCTGTCCTGTTCTTTGTTAAGTATTCCATCTGTTAAACAGTTAACCTATTTTTGTGACATTTATTCGATTACACAAACCTATGAACTTTGCCATTTCTCAGACATATAAATAACCTGCTCACACACCCATCAGGCTAAGACAGGACAGCACCTCGGCACTATATAAACTACAAATAAGGACAGGCTCTCTCCCTCTGAGGGGTCTCAAGAAGGTCTATATAAACCTCTCTGCAGTCATTATAGCAGAACAGAGAATCTCACAAGGGGTTGCTACTTTGGCACTATATACATTACAAATAAAGATGTTATTTCTTCTAATATATCTAGAGACTACAGTACATATATGTGGTCATAGCTAAGTATCCATCACACTACGCCCACCATAGAAACAACATCCAGTAGCCTGGCATCCCTCTTCTGTCAGCCACTTCCAGAGTCTGCACGACGTGTAACAAATAATAACACAACGTGAGTGTCTTTTGCATGCAAGCAATATCTAATCCACATTCTTTGCAAAATGTCACACAACTCGAAGTTAGCGCCCATCCACAAACCTACAAGCACAAACATACATCTCTTGTTCCAAAAAAAAAAACTAAAAATTTCAAGTCTACAAATGGAAGATCAATGCTTTGCTAAAAGAAACATGGATGAAGTCTGTTTTCTACAATGTACTTGCTGCACACCACCTATTAACCAAAACGATAAACTCCCAAAATATCAGCATACTTTATGGTGTGGTATGATTATTTTAAAGATATAATCATATAATTATTGTAAGAGTGTATTGCACAATGCATACAACTATATGATCTTACATACTTAACACTAGCATTATGTCTGGATAATTATTATCTACAAAAAATGGAATATACATACTTGAGAATTGAACTAATAATCTGGATACTAAATTGTAGACGGGGCTAGTTAAAAGAGGAGATGTGTACCTAGCTTGTAATAACTTCTCCAAGTTTTGATAATTTTGCACTCAACTCTACGGTGCTTCGTTCTTCTTTGAGTGTGTGAAACACCCCAACCTATGGAGTTAGCGAAACAAATCTCTTAGTACTAGCATCTTGCTAATAATACTTCGGTACAGAGGAATGGATGGTGGTGGTCAAGCAAACTGCCGTTATAATATAGAAATGAACTTACAGAAATATGAACTTCAGCAAGGCCCTTGCATGTGCTCATCAGCATATTCTCCAACTGATAATTACAGAGAAAAAACATTGCACTCAAGACCGTGAAGCTACCAACTATCACACAAATGTAATTTATTTTCAACTCACTAACCTAACAAAATCTCTAATACACCCACCTCAATTGTGGTAGAAACAGGTTTTCCATTGATAGATTCAATAACATCACCTTTTTGAATTCCGAATATCTCAGCATTAGATCCTTTCGACACCTAGGGTTCAATTGCCAAATAGTTATACCATATACACATGGGAAAAAGAGCACCTTCAGGAAGCCATTACATACCTCTTGAACAATAAGACCATGATCAATGTTATACATACGCCATAACATGTCAACATGAGCAGGCTCTAGATGCTTGATGGCCTCAAACATCATCCCAAGATGGGGCCGAGCGATGTACCTGCACCAAATCAGACACCATTTAACATATTTCGAGCCAGGTATACAGGAGTAAGTAACCCTTCCACGATAAGCAATCTTTGGTGGAATTCAACTTCTATCTAACATGTTAAAAAAACGGTAACAAACTATTTTGATTCAAATAAAGTTCAAAAAGACCCTAAGGGGACAACAAAGCCTTTGGATCATTCACAGTAGTTGAAAAATGCTAAAAGACGGTTTTTCATGATATTACGTAAAGTAAAACATCATATTTCAATATGATCGAGAACAACTAAGTACCACAAAAAAAAACATTTGAATATCTCCTAGGTTTCAGGAAAATTGTCCATTAAGAGAAAACCATAAACATAGTTTTTCATTTAACTTCACTCTACAATTTGGCTAAAGACATGCGAAGCAGAATTATAAAGTCTTATCAGTTCCTTCTTATAAATAGTTGTCATCATGAACCATTTTGTAGTCTCGTTGTGGTCCCACTTGTTTATTTCTAGTTCTTGATTTGCTTATAAATAATTATTATTGCAGCCACTTGTTCAGACATACGACTATGTACATATACATAAAAAACGGCACTGACAGGACGTGGAGTTTCTACACCCAGGAGCAAATGCTCCTGGTGTGAACAGTAAAATCAAATAAACTAAAAAACAATTCAAAAAATTCTGAATTTTTTTTGTGCCATACTTTCACAAATGTTTGTTGTGCCTGCAAAATTTCATCGCAAAATCACATTGGTCGTAGACGTGGTAAAAAAAACAAAATCGATGCTCTGAAAATGTTACTTACAAAAGCATTTTGGAGCTCTGATTTTGTTTTTTTGGCACGCCTTCCACCAATGTGGTTTCGCAATGAAATTTTGCGTGCACAACAAACATTTGTGAAAGTATGTCACAAAATAATTTCAGAATCTTTTGAACATTTTTTCTATTTTTTTTATTTTACTATTCTTACCAGGAGCATTTGCTCCTGGGCGTAGAAAGGTACTTCCGCACTGATCACATTTGCTCTGAGAATCTTAACGTAATTTATGGTCATTAAATTGCGCTGTTAAAAATATCGGCCAGTTAATCTCGGCATATCAGACAGTTAATCATGTCTTGGCCACCTGCCGATACAAAACCACCTATTCACGCAATTAACTGGGTGAATCGATTTACTTGTCTGATAAGCTGATTAATTGATTGTCAGACCGAATTATAGGTCGGGCCAATTAAGTGCCTGGGCAATTTTGGCCCAAATTTAGCCCGTTCCCTCCCTTTTCCCAAAGCCTACCGCACATGAGGTTAACCCGTTCGCTCCCTTCTCCCGCTCGTGGAGTAGTAGCCACAGCTCGCGCACTGAGCTGCCGCCGGCGCCCCGCCGGCGTCATCCCCTCCCCGAACAGCGGCCGTACGAGTGCAGCAAGTGCTCCAACATGGAAAAGAAATTCAGATGCAGCCTAGGATATACCCTAGTTAACCTACCTATAAATTCAGTTAATAGGCTGATAAGCCAATTAATCCCTACTCAACAACCCAATCGATATGCTACCAATTACTGAACATTGTTAAATTGCATAAAAGTGAGCAAATAGATAGCTTCAAAAAAATAATTTGACTTCTAACAAAAAGTAAGAAGAAAAAATATGAGAGAACACATTAGCTTAGCATCACCAAATAATCATATAGATGCTATCACAGAGCTGAGAGGAAAAACGCACCGATATTTCTTCCATGAATCCAAACAATTGAGCAAAATGGAAGAAGGTATAAAAGACCCAAATCTCTTAGGGAGGTTGACCATTCCGACAACTTTTTCCTTCAAGTCAATGACTAGGCCCCCATTGTCATACTACAACAATTCATATTGACAAAACATGAGAATTTACAGTAATAAGAAATATGTTACAAAACAAATGACATAGAAAAACTCAAAGTTGTAACAAATGCATTACCCCATTATCATCACCATGGCCATCTGGAGAACGGAAGTGTACATTGTGATACCGCTGATACATGTTTGGATTCTGATATTCTGCCCTAGCATATGTTATCCTTAGATTCAAGGAATTGTCTCTTCCGAGCCGAAAAATGTCTTCGGCAAATTTTACATCTTCTTCACGAAAAGATGGTAACTTGATAGGTTGATCCACCTCAACATTCAAGAAAGCGATATCGTAATGGGGCTGGTAGTAGACCAGATCACCCTTTGCACAGGTGCCATTTAGCAAATGAACAGTGACCTGAAAAGAAATTTCCGGAAAACATTGTATTAGAGATTTGAAAATATGATGTATCGAAGGCCAATATAGCACCCCCCAAAAGAAACATGACCTTTGCACTGGTGGAATCTAACAAAGGAACATTGACCTAAAAAAGATGCAGAACAGATTATATAAGATTTTTGAACAATGCTTAGTAAGCAAACACATGTGCCGTTTCCATATTGTTATTATTAGGAAAGGCCAATAGTAGCACACACACAAAAAGCAAGAGAATTGCAACTAGTTAGATTTACACCAAAGATTTATATAGTTATTTATTTGGGGGTGGAAGTGGCTGGGCAGGAAAAGAATGATACAAGGGTAGAATTTTTTTAGAAGGAACACTACAATTAACTCACATCAGCATGTGGAGCATACTCTTCACCGCCTGACCAGCCGCTGTCAGGAGAATCCTTTGTGCGAATCAGCCACACAGTTGTCAAAACAAGGCCGGTTTTCTTCTCCTCGTCCCAATCGACCCAGAAGCCCGAGCACCGTCTCAGCGGTTCACCATCTGTGTGTGATTCAAGCACGGTCGATACACACATTAAGTTCATGGATCGATCAAATCCAAAACAGAGAGGGTGCATATACACATACTACATACCAAGAGAGGATGAAACCCCTAGAAGGAATTTGGCAGCAGAGAGCACGGCCTTGCTTCCAGATTCACTGACGGCGAAGAGCTCGGCGGTGTGAAACCGGGTCGGGGGTTTGAAGTAATCGAGCGTAGGGATTTTCACAGGCGGGGGAGCTATACATTGATCGAGAGTAACAATTAATTAATTAATTAAACAGTTGCGTTTACATCTTGAGTAAACTGAATGATGAAAAAATCAAGAGTGAACTGATGACTCATGAAAAAATGGATGAGACGGATCTGATTCCTCGTCGCGTTTCATCTTGGCCAAGTCGGCATCGCTGATAACCCACGCGTCCGGATCTCTCCACACAATCACCTTCTTCTTCTTCTCCGGCAAGGCCAAGGGATCGTCTCGGCCGGACCTCTTCGCACCCGCCGCACTCATCTTCTTTCTTGGAACCCGATCGAGGAACCAACCGAACTAGTCTGCCAATCGCGCGACTGTGTCGTGGTGGCGGATCCTCCAATCGCGCCGCCGCCGGCTGTGACGGCCTGACGGGGATACCAGTGGGGAATTATTCGTCGAGTGTTTTGTTTTATTCGTGGAGAAGTAGGTTTATTTTTTTATTTTTGAGACAATCTCGCGAAGCCTCCTATTTCGCGACCTGCGCGATGGAGAACGCTTTTGGGCTGGCCCATGAGCAGGGCGGGCGCCTCTTTCGTTTTTGTCTTTTTGCTTCATTAAAAACTGTTCAGCATTTCAAACAAAAATTGAATTTCAAAAATCTTCACAATTTTTCAAAAAAATATCGAATTCAGAAAATGGTTTTGAATTTATAAGGAAACGTTTGTGGATTTGAAAGATGTTCATGATTTCAAAAGAACATGCGTGAACTTGTAAAAAAGGTTAATGGATCGCCAATTTGTAAAAACAATATTAAAAAATGTGAATAATGGTCATGATTTCAAAAAAATATTCATGTCAAAGAATCACAAATTCAAAAAATGTTCGTGGATTCGAATGATGCTCGTAAAAATGAAAAAGTAAATGAAAAAAAAGTAAAATAAAAATAAAAAAAGATGAGAACAAGCAGTCTAGGAAGGTTCTAGAACCTGAGGGACCTATGCTGCCTGGGCCAGGCCAATGTTGCTTAGCAAGTGAGGGGATACGGTTTGGTCGACTTTGGCCGACCTACGCGATAAATAGGACAACGTTGTTTCAGGACACCCTGATTCTTATGTGTCTAGCTCGGCATGCGGCTACACGAGTCGTGCCTGGTCCATGATGCGTGTGTGCAGTGCCCGTCTGTCGAGGTGAGGCCATGAGCCGGCACGGCACGCCCTGTGTTATCTCTACCTACTATTAAAAGGGAGTTGATAAATACTTCCTCCTTTTAGAATTACTTATCGCAGAAATGAATGTATCTAGATGTATTTTAGTTCTAGATACATTTATTTTCGAGACAAGTAGTTCCGAACGGAGGGAGTAATGGTTAGTCATCCAACTCCCCCTATGATGGCACGTCGCTATTTGCATGGTGTGTCATGCATCTCTCGTGTGCGCCTAGCCTATGGTGGGCCTGGCCCGACATGCTTATAATCGGGTCATGCCAACACGTGAGCTGCCTAGGGCCGTTCCTAGGTCGCGAGGTTGGGCATGGCTGCCGGCACATCACGAACCCATTTACTTTTTTTAGAATTTTTTTTTAGACAACCTCGCATGTTTTATTCATTGTTCATAATGTTTACAGGTAGAAAATCAAGCTCTCCTGGCTGGCCCAACCACACATGACGGCCAAACCCTAACGACAAAGCATCTCTAGCGAGATCGTGAGCATCGAAGTTCGAGCTCCTAAACTCATGAACTACTTTACATGAAATAAAAGAGTTTGCACGAAGTATTATCTCATGCACTATAGCTACATACCCAGCCGCCGAGTTCTTCTGGACATCATCTACCGCCCCCTTGCAGTCCGTTGCAATCTGAATTGAATTTTCATATAGATCCTCCGCCAGAGCTTGACCCTCCCGTACAGCTATCGCCTCCAGTGTACTTGCATCAGTGATGAACTCAAGTTTTAGAGCCGAAGCACCCAAGAATCTACCATTGTGGTCTCGGCACACCACTCCCGTTGCAGCACACTCCCCTTGCATGGACACTGCCGCGTCCACATTCATCTTTGCATGACCCTCGGGCGGGGATAACCACGTAGATTGTCCGATGCTGGCTCGCTTCGGTCCTCCTCTAACTCCTTTATCTAACATCTCCAAATCCCTTATGTAGCAGGTTATGAAAGAGTTAGTAGAAAAAGGACTGTCAAAGATCTCTTCATGTATAGCGCTCCTTCTTGCTCGCCAAACTGCCCATAGGGTCACCGCCATCCGTATAAATTCTCTCGATCGAGTGTCCTAAACATAGGACTGTCAAAGAATTTTATTTATATACACCCTCTCCCATTAACATTCCAAAAACAGACGCGCTGGTGGGCCGACCAATTTCCTTGATGTGGCGTGCCTGGCCCATCTGATCAGGCCCGGGCTGGGTCCAAATCTAGCCCGCGCCACGGTCTCTTCACAGAAACTAGTCACGTCGGCTTATCCGACCATACGAGACGATCCCTTGGCGGAGAAGAAGAGGAAGTTGGATGTGTGGAGCGAGGAGGAAGAGGTCTCGTCGCCCGATCCGTCCGTGTGGGTTCACCCTGATGATTCCTTGGCCAGACGCGACGAAGAATCAGGTCCGTCTCATCCATTTTTTTTTCCATCAGTTCATACTATATTTATTTATTTGTTTATTTATGCTCCTGCTGCCTGCCTGCCTGTAGCTCCCCGCCCTGTGAAAATCCCCACGCTCGATCGCTTCAAGCCTCCGACCCGGTTTCACATTGCCGAGCTCTTCTCCGTCCGTGAATCCGGAAGCCAGGCCGTGCTCTCCGCTGCCAAATTCCTTCTAGGGGTTTCATCCTCCCTTGGTCTGTAGTATGCGTACATATATGCAGCTTTGCTTTGCACCCTCTCTGTTTTGGATTGATTGATCCATCAACTTAATTTATGTAGTATTGTGCTTGAATCACACAGATGCTGAACCGCTCAGACGGTGCTCCGGCTTCTGGGTCGATTGGGATGCGGAGAAGAAAACCGGCCTTCTTTTGACAACTGCGCGTCTGATTCGCACAAAGGACGCTCCTTACAGCGTCTGGACAGGCGGCCAAGAGTATGCCCCTAATGCTGATGTGAGTCAAATCTAGTGTTTCTTTTCCAGCCCAGCCGCTTCCACCCCCAAATAAATAAACAATTTAATCCCCGGTGTAGATCTAACTAGCTGCAATTCAAATGTTTTTTTGTGTGCAATTGGCCCTTTATAATAACAAAATGGAGACGGCATATGCGATTTGCTCACCAAGCATTGTTCAAAAGTCTTGTATAATCTGTTCCGGAACTTTTCTTTAGGTCGCTATTCAATTGCTAGATCGCACCAGTGCAAAGGACATGTTTTTGTGCTAGCTATTGGCCTTTTCTAGTTGATAACAACATGGAAACGGCATATGCGATTTGCTCACTAAGCATTTAAAAAATCTACATTCTGTTCTGGAACTTTTTTTTAGGTTATTGTTCATTTGCTAGACGGCACCAATGCAAATGACATGTTTTTGTGCTGTTGGCCGTTTCTAATAATAACAAAACGAAAGCATCATATGTGATCTTCTTACTTAGCATTGTTCAAAAATCTTAGACATTCTGCCCCAGAACATTTTTCTTAGGTCAGTGTTCGTTTGCTAGATGGCACCAGTACAAAGTACATGTTTTTTGTTCTAGCTATTGGCCTTTTCTGATAACAAAATGGAAACATCATATGCCACTTGCTTACTAGGCATTGTTAAAAAAATCTTATAAAATCTGTTCTGGAACTTTTTTTAGGTCACTGTTCATTTGCTAAATGGCACTAGTGCAAAGGGCGAGCTGGTCTACTATCAGCCCCATTACGATATCGCTTTCTTGAATGTTGAGGTTGATCAACCAATCAAGTTACCATCTCTTTGTGAAAAAGATGTAGAATTTGCTCAAGAGGTTTTTCAGCTAGGAAGAGACAATTCCTTAAATCTAAGGATAACATATGCTAGGGCAGAATATCTGAATCCAACCATGTTTGAGCGGCACCACAACGTGTACTTTTGTTCTCCAGATGGCCCTGATGATTATAATAATGAGGTAATATATCTTATCATGAGATAGTTATATACATTACAACTTTGAGTTTTCTATGTCATTTTATGTTATATATTGCAAAATCTTATATTTTGTCCATATGAATTGTTGTAGTACGACAATGGGGGGTTAGTTATTGACTTGAATGGAAAAGTTGTTGGAATGGTCAACGACCCTGAGAGATTTGGGTCTTTTATACCTTCTTCCATTTTGCTCAATTGTTTGGATTCATGGAAGAAATATCGGTGTGTTTTTCCTCTCAGCTCTTTGATAGTACTCCCTCCATTCCCTTATACAAGGCCACAAACTCATATTACAGGTACCAAGACAAAATTTAATGACTCCTTTGCAAGTCAACTTTTTTTTCGTTAACCGGGATCATTAATACAATAATACATCACAAGCATGCAACGAATGAATGGGAAGGAAGTGGCTGAGTGCCATTATGACTACATGCATATAAGTATTAAAAAATTGGTAGTACGAGGAAACATCATTAATTTTTGTCTCGATTATTGTTGGTGGCCTTGTATTGATGCAAAATGTATTTTTGATAGTGACCTTGTATAAGGGAATGGAGGGAGTATCTATTATTGTTTGGTAATGTGTTCTCCCCTATTTTTTATTGTTGTTGTTATTAGTGGTCGAACTAGTGTCTATTTTCTCACTTTTACGCAATTTAATGGCCATAAGATGTTAAGATTTTGGAGGGCATGCCTGGCCCAGTGGTAGTCTCTCCACTTGTGGGCTGGAGGTCTTGGGTTAGAACCAGCCTCCTTGCAAAATTATTATGCAAGGGTAAGGCTGTCTAGAAAGCGCCTTCCCCAGACCCCACTTTGTTTGTCAGCTTTGAGCACTGGTATGCCCTTTCAGTTATGTTAAGATTTTCCAAATAGTATAGTCATTGTTGTGTTATATATATAGTGATATGTTTCAACAAGTGGTTGCAATAGATAATATAGGAACAATCATTTATAAGCGAATCAAGCACTGGATCTTTGATGGGGCCTAGACAGAAAGAAACAATTAGAACCACTCTTATAGACTATAAAATGTTTCATCATGACAACTATTTATAAGAGAGAACTGATAAGACTTTATAATTTTGCTTCGCATATCTTTAGTACTATATAGCCATAGAGTAAAGTTAAATGGAAAACTTTGTTTTAGTTTTTTCTCTCATTTTTGATGGACATTTTTCCTGAACCCATCTTTTTTTAAGGATGGCTTGAATTTAAACTTAGGAGATATTTATGAACAAATGTTTTTGTGATACTCAATTGATCTCATCTAAATTTGATGTTTCAATTTTACGGAAAATCATGAAAAATCTTCTTTGAGCATATCTAACTACCATTAATGATTCATCCCCTTTGGGCCTTTTTGAAATCTATTTGAATCAAAATATTTGGTTAGTGATGGGAAATTTTAAACGTGTTAGATAGAAGTCCTTGTTCAAATAAAAAAGAAGATAGAAGTTGAATTCCACTAAAATGGCTTATTTTGGAAGCGTTACTTACCCATGTATACCTTGCTCGAAATATGTTAAATGGTACCTGATTTGGTGTAGGTACATTGGTCGGCCTCATCTTGGGATGAGGTTTGAGGCCATCAAGCTTCTAGAGCCTTCTCATGTTGACATGTTATGTCGTATGTATAACATTGATGACGGTCTTGTTGTTAGAGAGGTATATAATGCCTTCCTGAAGGTGCTCTTTTTCCCATGTGCATATGGTAATTATTTGGCAATTGAACCTTAGGTGTCGAAAGGATCTAATGCTGAGATATGTGGAATTCAAAAAGGTGATCTTATTGAATGTATTAAGGGAAAATGCATTTCTACCACAATTCAGGTGGGTGTATTAGAGATTTGTTAGGTTAATAAAGTGAAAATAAATTACACTTGTGATATTCCGTAGCTTCATGCTCGTGACTTCTATGTTTTTTTTCCTGAAATTATCAGTTGGAAAATCTGTTGATGAGCATATGCAAAGGCCCTTCAGATAGTAAAAATGGCCGTAATACTGAAGTTCATATTTCTGTAAGTTCAGTTCTATCTTATAACGGTAGTTCGCTTGATCCCTGCCATTCATTCCTTTGTACAGAAGTATTATTAGCAAAATGTTAGCACTGAGAAATGTGTTATGCTAACTCCATAGGTTGGGTTATTTCAAACACTCAAAAAATGCCGAAGGACCGTAGAGTTGACTGCAACTGTATCAGACCTTGGAGAAGTTATTGCAAGAGGTACGCGTCTCCTCTTTTAACTAGTCCCATGATCCCATCTAGAAATTATCTAGATTATCAGTTCGATTCTCAAGTATGTATATTCCAGTTTTTGTAGATATATTATATTTTAATTCAATGGTGTAAGCTTATGTGCATTGTGCAATACACTCTCTTGTCATCCATGTGATGCTTACAATATCATACCATGCTATAAATTATGTTGATATTTTGGGAGTTTACATGGCTTTGGTAAATGGGCGTGTGCAGCAAGTAAATTGTTGAGAACAGAGTTCATCCATTTTTTCTGTCACCAAAGCATCCATGCTCCATGTTTCTTCGTTTTAGGTGCAGCTTTCTTCACTGGAGTTATCTTGTCATTTCCTTTGGCTGTGGGCTTCTTCATAGGAGTCATGTTGACAGAAGTTTTCTTCCTAGAGTTAGGAAGACAATATAATATAGTTAGTACAGGTTCTTCAATCTATTTGCACATGTAAATATGTACAAATCAGGTTAATACCTCTTGTAGTTAGCTATAGATTCTTCAGTCCTCATACCTTCTCTCCTGAAATGATTATTGAACCAAAAACATTGCAGTGGGCAGTAAAAATGTGACTAAAAGCATGTGCAATACTCACACCTTGTCCTTGGAGTTTGTTCTCGAGCTTCTACAGGTTCTTCAATCACATGTGCACATTTCTTTCTGCAATAATTTATACAGATTAAGCATAGTACTCAGTACTAATCAATGATATGTAGAACAAATTAACATGAGAGGACACATTAGTTTGAAGTTGGTTCCTCATCAACATCAGATAAGATCATAGGAATTCTTGTTCGGGTTCCGGCTCCTTGCATGTTTTTGTCGTATGGCCCACTCCCTTACATCTTCTGCACCTGACCACCTTTCTACCAGGTTCAAAAACAATCTCCTAATTCTCTGCTTCCTGGGTCTGCCTGGAGGCCTTTTTAGAGTTGGTGGGTGTACTTTGCAACCCGAGTGTCTTATCTAGTAAATCTGCCATTAGCTATTAGCTTCAGAGAACCCACATCTATACCATAATTTTTCGTGTCGATTCTAGAAACTACTCCCTCCATCCCAAAATATAATGTGTATTAATTTTCAAAAAGTCAAACATGTGCATGTTTATCAAGTATTTGGAAAAAAGCACTTCAATATCTACAATAAAAAATTTGTATCATCACAAAAAGATTTTTCTTATTTTACTTATTTTGTATTATAGATGTTGATATTTTATTCTATAATCTTGGTCAAACATACATAAGTTTGACTTGCGCGAAAGTTGATGCACCTTATATTCTGGAACAGAAGGAGTATATAGCATTTGGATTTGCCGCATATATCTTCTCCGTGTGGTACCTTGATGAAGAAGTTTGGTGGTGCAGGGTACAAGTGCTGTGTGTACACTTCACCATGAAACTTTTTCATGAAGTTGCCATATCAATTCCTCGTACACTCCCTATGTTAACAATCACGGAATGCATATGCAAACAGCAGTCTCTAATCCCTTGTAAGGTTGACATTGTTCGTTGATATATTTGGGAGTTTCTGGTTTTCGTAAATGGCTGGTCCAGCATTAAAAAGTAAATTGTTGAGAACAGAGTTCATCCAACTTTTTTTTACCAAAGAATCCATGTTAGGTTGTCTGTAAAGTTGTAAATTTTAGGAAATGTTTTTTGGCTAAGAGATCTTTTTTTGTTTCTACCCTTGTGATTTATAAGACGCTAAGTTTTAGTTGTGTGACATATTGCAAAGAATAAAAACTAAATCATGTAAAAAAAGTGTATTAGATATTACTTGCATGCTGAAAACATTCGCCTTGAGAGAGGAGTTTTGCATGCAGAAGAAGGTGTGGTTATTTGACACTCACGTTGTGTTATTCTTTGTGACAGGTACTAGAGTCTCTTGAACTGGCTGCCGGGAAAAGAAAAGGTTTCCATATTAGATGTAGTGTCTAGTGGATATTAGAAATAACTTGTGTACATGTAATTTAGTGCCCCATGTTCTGTTTTGCTAAAAAAACAAGAGCACTAGCTAGAACCAACTTGCTAATGTCATGTGAAGATAGTATCTCAGAGGGCTGTTAGACTCAAAGAAAGGCTCAGTATGATCTCAGATACATGAGGAATAGCAGCTGGCGAGGTCATAGTGAGTGAATGCCCTATCATCTCTTCAAGGCTCCTTCCTGCATAAAGGGTGTGAGGTCCCATGTTAAATACGGAAATATGTTAATGTTCTTGGAATGATGTTTTGCTTGATCTCTGGTCGCCATCGCCATTCCCGGCCATCCTGCATCCCTCATGAGTACCAATCCAATCCACGCGGTTTGAGCCCAGCATCTCTAGAGCACCTCCGTCGTTGGAATGGTCGCCCGAACAATGTGTCTGCCTGCCCTCGTGGTACGATGGAATCGCCGCGGCCTTGTCCGCCCCTACATCCCTTGTCTCATTGAGATCCTGCGGTGTCCATTCTAAAGTTGGGAACCAGGAGAAGTCTGGGAAACTCACGACACCCGGATGGCTTAGGGTTCCTTACCCCTCCCGCAAGGAACCGGAGAAACTCGCCTACATAAAGCAGCATAAGGCGGGGGCAGAGAAGCACCAGAAACTGTACAAACTGCTAGATTGATCCGCTCTCGTTGTTGTGCCGACGCTGTGCAATATCCAACCTGCCAAGATGTCAACATTTGCGCAGTTTGTGGG
This sequence comes from Triticum urartu, assembly GCF_056163025.1. Lineage (NCBI taxonomy): Eukaryota > Viridiplantae > Streptophyta > Magnoliopsida > Poales > Poaceae > Triticum > Triticum urartu. The sequence goes on from NC_141877.1 coordinate 7,158,982, forward strand.
TGCGAGCCGGCCGGGACTGAGGCAGAACCGGAGGTCTGTGGGGGCGATTACTGGGCTCCCTTTGTGGATGCTGCCCACCTGAGCCTTCTGATGGGGATGTTGAGGCCCTTGAGGTGAGGAACCCGTGGCCGTGGGTGCAGATGCTCGTCGCGTGGGAACAAGAGAAAAAGATGGGCGTGCCAGCTCTGCCGTCGCCGCCCCAAGAGGAGGGAAGATCGGAAGTAAATGGCCCCGAAGGTTTCATGGAAGGTGAGGATGTATTGCTGAAGTTGACTTGGAGGAAGCTGGTGTTCTCCAGAATCAGGCGCATCCATGGACTGTTATCATGCTTGTTTATTCCTTGTAAAGGCCAACACCGAGAACTTTGTTTGAGAACATAGAAGCTGGATGACGGTTGAAGGAGGACCTGGATTACACCTATCTAGGGCACAACAAGTACCTTGTTCACTTTGGTTGCGAAGATGATATGGTACGAGTTTTGAAGGGAGGGTCGTGATAGTATGAACATGATCGATCCTCTAATCATTGAAGCTTATGATGGTATGAAGAAAACTTTGGCTTACTGACCTATACGTTCCTATGAAGTGGAGAAGTGACCCTGTGAAAGCATAGCGCAATGCATGAGCTAGTCAGACTAGTAGCATGAATGCCCAGAACACGGCCCAATCTCAAACAAGGAGCTCCGATATTATTCCACGGTTGCGGAATCTGTCGTATGGCGCAAAGATGACGGAGGCGGATCTATCTGATGACCTCTCAACTCTGGGCAAACGCAAGACGGGTGATGACCATGTGATAGGCTCTAGGCTGGCGGACGACAACCAAGCTTTGGTGGTGTAATCCTTAAGTTCTAACATAACCACTTTGGCCGACCCCTTGCTTTCAGGTACACCAAAAAAGTGCAAGACGGAGGGGCTTCAGGAGCGATACTAGTCCGAGGGAGGAGGGGAAATCCACGACCAAGATATGCAGGAGAGGACCAACACTACGGAGGCAGCCGGCCCAGCGCCCCGTCAGGAGCAATGCATATAGTAAGCCACGGACAGTTCGTGATCTCATGAGTTTAAGAATTAAAATTGAAAGGTACTGTGCTCGATCAGGTTTAAGTGGTTTTGATAGTGTTGATCTTAATGTTGGTCTTAGTGACAGGCTTGCTTTGTATTGGCATGAGTCGTTGAGTCTTGATGTAAAAGCTACAAATAAAAGATATATTGATGTGTATGTGACTGTTGCGGTGGATGAGCCACCTTGGAGGCTTACCTGCGTCTACGGCGAGCCCCGGACGGAGGACCATCATGACATGTGGTCCCTCCATTGCGATCTTCACCAGCAGGCCAACATGCCGTGGCCTGTGGTTGGAGACTTCAACGAGGCTATGTGGAGCTTCGAACACTTCTCCGAAACTCCTCGGTGAGCAGGTCAAATGATTGATTTTCGTGATGGTCTGGAAGTCATTGTCCTTGGTGATCTCGGTTTTGCAGGTCTTCCCTATACATATGATAACAGTCAAAGTGGAAGGGCTAACATCAAGGTTCGGCTGGACCGTGCCATGGCTAACAACACCTGGCGGACACCTTCTCGGACGTCAAGGTAACACCTTGTAGCGCCTAGGTCGGACCACCGTACCTTGCCATCATGCTCAAGTTCATGATGGACGAGCCCCCTCCGGTGACTCGCAGGAGATGTCGCCAATATGAGGTGATGTGGGAGAGAGACCCGGCGCTCCCTGAGGTCATCATGAATACGTGGATGGAGTTGGGATCTATGCTTTACCTGGGCGACGTTGCGGCCGACCTTAATAGCATGATGAAAAAGCTTGAGGACTGGAGCAGCAATTTTTTTGGTAATGTGATTAAAGAGATCAATAAGTCTCGTTCTCGCCTTGACCAGCTTGTGTCTATGAATGTATCAAAAAGAAAGAAGGGAGACGAATGATCGTATGAATGAACTTTTGTATTGTGAGGAAATGTTGTGGATGCAGAGGTATCGCATTGCATGGCTGCACGAGGAGGACCACAACACATGTTTTTTCACTGGAAGGCGGTCTGGAGGGCACGGAAAAAAGCGAATCAAGGCTCTGGTGGATGATACAGGCGTGATGCACAAGGTCAATGAGTCCAGGGCTGCTATGGCAACGCCATATTTGTCGATGCCTCCCTTAAAGAGTTGGTGGAATTATTGTGACCATCAAGAGATTTTCAGTACGGAGCTCTCTGTTAATTGGGACCTCAGTTCCATCGGTCCTTGTATCATGGGGAGTTCGTGGAATGCCAAGTCCTCATTGCCCATTTCCCGCTACTCTCAATGACTTCAGATCAAATAGTTTGGCCTCACTCAGTGTCTGACAAGTTCGGTGAATTCACTTTACTCTAGGCTTATTCTAGGCAAGTTTACCATCAAGTTACATTTCCCTCATCATCCTTCTGATGTTCTTTCCGAATGAACAACACCTATACTCCGGGTCAGATTTTTTTTTTTGGCTCACTGAGTTTTGTTGCTAACCTGGCGTCGCTGCATGGTACCAATGCTGCCATGTAAAAGCTACTCCCTCCGTTTTGTTTTAAATGTCTAAAACGTCTTACAAAAGTGGACAAAAATTCAGAAGGTTATCTCCCGCCAGCACAAGGCGAACGCTCTCCTGCCGAAGGCAGAACGAGCTCCTGGCCTCCATGGAGCTCGTCCGGGACCGGCCATCACGATTCACACGCTTGCAGACTGATACCGTGGCCGATCTGGCAGGAACATCTGCAACACCATCAGGGGCGGGGCGCGGACCCCCAATGCAGCGTCTTTCTGCACCCAGGGCAAGAACATGACAACATGACGGCTGCAACTGAAGGGCTGGAAAACATCCAACTTGGCGATGATCACTCAGATCGGGAGAGATTCAACGCTTGCGTGGAGCTGCTCAAAACGTTGGTAGTCCAGCAGAACGCAGTCAGCCAATCCAGAAGCAAGGTGTTGCCCACTCACGACTTGCAGGCGAGAGGACCACGAAAAAAAATACTGCAAAAATAATCAATCCACTTGAACATGCATGTTAGTAGCTGAGATTTCTTTATTCAGGAGAAGGTAAAAGAAAAACCTAGGATTGAAAACTTAATTAGCGAATACTGAACAATAACTGAGAAGAATGAAACTATGAACAATGATAAATAAGCAAGCTGTCTAGAGAAACAGAATTAAACCTTAACTGTGACTAACAGATGACTTTGGATGACCTGGGACTTAACAATGATGCTTATGATAACCCGGAAAATAAAAAATGACAACACATGCTCTGATCTCAAAATTATATGAATGAAAAAGCTTCTGAACACTTGGCTAGCACCTTCTCTCAAAAGCCTGAACAGTGATGTCTGAATATAGAACACTGCAGATACCAAAGCAGAAATCCCATCTGAGCTTCTGAACCACACAAACAGTTTGGCTAAATCCCAGCGGAAAACATTGCGACGACTTAATAAAGCAATGCTACATAACCAGCTAACATATACTGCTCACGAAAAATGGAAAAGAGATTGGTTACATAAATCCCATCTGAACGTCTCAACCATGCATGTACAAAACAGTGAGACACTAAATGAGTTCACGAAAGGAGTTACAAAAAATGATGCACCTACGCTGAAATTTATAGACAGGTAAGGTATATAGGACCTGTACACCTCACTCAATAAATGAAAAAAACTTTTGTGTCCGTGCATAACTGCAGTGAAGACCATGCCTGAAGCAACATAGCAGTGCGCGAATCTAGCTATACGACAGATGAATGATGATCACAAAAATTGCTGCACGACGGATAATATAGCAAAAACGGCACAAGAATCAAAAGTTCTACGAACTGTGCTAGCAGCTACCCGCATTTTCGATCATGTCTCTGAACCAAACACTCTTGGCTAACCTCACATTCAGACTCTGAACCAAACTCTTGGCTAACCTCACATTCAGAAAACAGCACAGCCCCCACTAGATGGGCATGTAAACGTAGACCAAACCAGAAGAAGAATGAAAACACTCTAATAGCAATCAGGTAGGAGCGGCCAACATTCCCAATCCTGATTCTGAACCCAAACTAGCTGTACAAAGTACAAACTAATCTAATACCAAACTAGCTCTGAAAGTACAGAAAATGGGACTAATATACAGCTGAGGCATCTCGAGAAAAAGAAGCACAGCCCCCTGCTGGTGAAACATAGATCGTACACTTACCAAACACACAACATATCTGAAAAAAGAAGAGAAAACGCATGGATGAGGGAGGAATAAACATCACATAAGCATATCTGAAGAACACATGCCTGCGGTTTCTGTCATACTGTACTTCCGAGACTTACACTTACCATTGGCAATTATGGATGCTACATACTACTAACAGTTTTTTGTTTGCCACTAGCACAGGCGACCCAACCGCCAAACCAAGGCAAGAGGAGACATAAATTAATGTCTTAACATACGGAATGAGTGTTACTAACAGAGAATTACTACATGCCAAGATAAATAGAGCCTAAATTCTATTTTGGTCGACGATTTGCAGCTTTAACTCATGCGCCATGAGCTGCTTGGACCCATCCATGCAGATGTGACCCCGCCACGAAGATCGAGCGGGTCCGACTCAGTCTCCCTTGCAGAATACCAATGACCTCGCCGTTTGAGTTGAACAGTGGCGCCCCGGACGAGCTCTCAGCAGTTCTCATGTCGACTTCCAATACATTCATGTTGTACCCCAAAGGATCGGGCATGTCAATCCCCCTTGAAGAAACAGTTGTACCTATAGAGACCATTCTAGGCATATTGGACGGCCAAGACACCATCATGCACTGCCTATGATTTATTGGAGTTTTGGCAGAGATCTCAAGGGTAGGGTGTGCTTGGGCGCATACGCCATCGTCTGAGTAATTCTTGAGGCTGCTGTTCTCAACACTCAGAACAATTGTATCTTCACCTGAATCAACCCCAGCTACTGTTGCAGTGCCGTACTTCCTGACAGCATTAACCAACCTAGCTTCCTGAATAGTTTCTTCCTGGTGATCACATAAGACAGTAATGTCCATCATATCCAGTGTCTCTCGTGTCAAAGGTCGAGACGCATTGAAGAGATGGCTCAAACCGTGTGCACTTGTCATGATTAGCAGTCCGGTTGGTCTAGAATAGTAGGCAAAACCAGTAGAAGAATGCCCATTCCTGACCTTGTCGTACCGCGATTCTTTATCTTTTACTGTCTTGACCTCATCAGCCAGGATTTTGAGTTCTTCGAGCTGGTCTTGTTTCGGAGCAAACTGGATGGAAAAGATTGAACCTTTGACCCGATCAAACACCTGTGTCCAGTCAACGTCCTCTTCCGCCATCATGCTGCAGGGAAAAGAGTCGATTTGGGATCAATGGGTGATGAATAACCAGCGAATACTGGAAAGCAGGAGGGAATTGGGGGAAAGTACAAGGTGGAGGCAGTGATGGACCTAGGAACTTATTTTTCACTAGATTCATTGTCGAAAATACTCTTTTAACAGAAGAAAAAAAAACATCATATGACATTTGTGAATGTTTAAGAACATCGAAAGGCAGTGCAACAAACATTACTAAATACTCAGTCCATTTGGCTGTGCTCATATGCATGCAGTCTGTTCATTGGCTGTGAGCTTTTGAGTTGTAGTTTCACTCTGATGCAAACAAATTTATATTTACACAAGCAGAAGTGATGCGAACATAACTACTCTGCATCCGTCTCTTCTTCTTCATCAAATTGATCCAATCATTCATTGGATCCATTGATGCAAAAATGATATGAACTCTAGTGCTCTACCATCAGTACAATCAAGCAAATAGCAAGCAGTACATGGAGGGGGTAGGCACGGGACAGCAGTAACTCACCCACGAGGCCGAGGCCACGGCCGGCACTGGGAGCGGGGAGGGTCGGAGGAGACGAGGGCGTCGACCGTCGGTACCGGAGGCGCGGGCGAGAGGAGCTCCTCCTGAGCGGCAGTGCGACCGTCTGGTCCGGCTCGGCGGGTCGGCGGGTCGCGGCGGTTGCTTCGGGCCTCCGGCCACCGGCGGTCAGCGCCGAACTACCGATGAGAAGGAGCGGCGGCGGCAGACTGGGTAAGCGCCGAGCGGCGGCGCGTCCTGGTGACTGGTGACTAGGTCGCGTCGCTGTGGGCTGTGGGCTCAGATGTGATTTTTTTTCTTAGGAACCGGCTCGCTCACATGTGATGTGACGGCAGAATATCAGTTGGGCCTCGGCTCAATTCAGTTTGGGCTGACATATTACGCGCACTCTAGCCTTATATGCGCCTAAGAAACTGAACTAGCACATCATCTTATCTTGAGATAAACGAAGTCGCGATAGACGCTTCCATAGTCTGTCCCCGGGAACATCTCCTCCCACTGAACGCACATTCTGAAAGGCCTAAAATAAGGGACCTCCTATCTGCCGCTCTTTACGGCAAATTGCCGGCCGCACGCACAGGCGGATATTCGACTCGGACAGCCCTAGCTAGCGACTGTAGCTCTGTAGAACTCAAAATAAGTCACGTTCTGTAGGGATCAAATGCAGGAGGTCCAGTTCCAAATGACCTGCTATTACCACTTGAGCTAGCAAGCTTATCTGAATATTGAGCTGTGCGAAACAATTAGGAACCAAAACCATCACAGATCTGAGTTTTTTCTTAAATTTCAAACGCAGACATTCGTTTGAACAAAAAGGGGAATGTCCTATGAAATTTTTGAACAAACTCGTAAAAAACTCAAACACTTTTGAAAACCGGGAACAGTTTTTGAACATAATGAACGCCATTTGGAACCTCTGGGAAAAAATTTAAAACGCGAACATTTTTTCAAAAGGGAACATTTTCTAAAGTAACAAAAACTTTTGGAAAACATGAGCATTTTTTGAAACGCCGCAAACAAAATTTTAAAAAACAAACATTTTTAAAATTCCAAACAAAATTTGGACACACAAACATTTTTAAACACTCTGGAACAAAATTTGAAAATACGAACAATTTTGAAATATGCAAACAATTATTGAAATGGGAACATTTTTTGAACTCTGGAATAAAATTTTTTAACATGAATTTTTTGAAATTTGTGAAGAATTTTAAAACAAGAACATTTTTTGAATCTTCCAAACAAAATTTGGAAACATGAACATCCTTTAAAATTAGCAAACAAGTTTTTTTAACGGAAATATTTATGTAAATCCCCAATTTTTTCCAAAAAAGTTTTGAAATTCTGAATAAAAGCATAAAGAAAAGAAAAGGAACAAAAATAAAAGAAGAAAAGAAAAAGAAACAGAAAAAAGTAAAAAGATAAAACAAATAATAAAAAAACCATTAGTAAGGAAAAAACGAGTAAAATCAGTTCAGGAACTTTCTGGAATGTTCACAAAACCGGAAAAACCAAGTTGAAACCTTCCAGTATGTTCCCAAAATCGGATACGGTGCTCGTTAGCTTCTAAGATGGTCTGACCCAGTTCAATCGCTAGCTTGATCGGGTCTATGCGGATCGACTACTCGATGCAAAGTGTGTCAAATAGGAAAAACATTCAAAAAAATGCAAGTAGCGGTGTCAAATTTAGGACTTGAACTCTGGTGGGCTGAAGACACTATCCTCCTAATCATCCAACCATGAGTCACTATGGGTGTGCCACGGCACGCCAGGCACACCTCTAGGTCCGCCAATGGGTGGAGGAGGACGTACCCAAGGACGCCGGTGGGAGTCACCGGTCGGTGGGTTGCAGGATCAAGTTTACCATTTCGTTGCCGACAACATGTGGGTCGATTATAGAGTTCCGTCGCCGGTCATGGCTCGATTAATGGGTCGCGGGATCAGCTCCGAGGTCTCGTCGCCAACCGCTGTGTCGGGGCCTGGGATTTCATCGCCAGATCAATCCAGTTCAGGATTTTCTCGAACGTGTCGGTGGTGAAGTACTTTTTTAGGGAGCTCCTGTGTCCTGTCGGGGTTGGCTATGGGCGTTGCTGTGTGCCCTCTACTACGAGCCATATCATGGCTCACATGCAGTGGCGCACGTATTGGGCTGGCCCAATGGCCACCACTCACCAGTTGGCTTTTTTGTTTTATTTCTTCTTTCATTTTTATTCATGTTTTTGTTTTTGTTTTTTTGCTTTATTTTTTCACTTTGTTTATAGTATAAAAAAATTAACATACAATTTTTACAAATGTTAATCTTGCATTTCAAAATGTTAAATGTGTATACAAAAATATTTTTGATGCACATAAAAATGTATAAATGTGAAACAAAATAGTAGAATGTGCTAATCATGTGTACGAAAAATGTCTATATATTCTAAAAAATGCTCATTTAATTGACAAAAATGATTCATATGTGCGAAAAAATTGCTAATCTTACATTTGAAAATGTTAAATGTGTATCAAAAATGTATTTGATGCACACAAAAAATGTATAAATGTGAAACAAAACAAGTGGAACATGTTAGTCATGTTTACGAAAAATATTAATCATGTGTGTGGAAAATGTTATACATTGTAAAAAAATGTTCATGCAATTCGAAAACATGAATCATGTGTGCAAAAAAAAGTTATTCATGTGTATGATTTTTTTTAAATGCACAAGGAAAATGTACAGAAGTGAAACAAAAAAGTGGATCATGTTAATCATTTGTTCGACAAATGTTAGTTATGTGTGAGAGAATTGTTTATACATTGTAAAAAATGTTTATTAAAATAAAAAAAATCTTAATCATGTTCACAAGTTTTAAAAAATGTCTATACAATGTTAATCTTTTGCACAGTTCAGAAAAAAATGTACAACTGTATTTGGAAAAATATTATCGTGTATTTGAAAAGGTGTTTAAAAAGGTACATTTGAAAAACAATGTATTTACACAATCTACTTAATGTATTTGAAAAATGTCCAACATCTATCACCAAAATGTTTCATGTGTGCTCTAAAAATGCACATTGTATGCCTAGAAAAAGAAGACGTGAGTGCAGAAAAAAAATAAATAAAAACCAGAAAGAAACATATATTTTAAAAACTCTTTAACATATATTTGAAAATTTTCCAACATGTATCAGAAAAATGTTTCATGTGTGCTCGAAAAATATACATTGTGTACCAAGAAAAAGTAGACATGGGGCCAAAAAAACCCCACAAAAACATATATTTTAAAAATTCGTTATCATGTATTTGGGAAAAAAATTAGCATGCATAAAAAATGTTTCAGGTGTATAATAAAGAGCGTACAACATGTATGAAAAAAAGTAGACATCAGAGCAAAAAATATAAAAATGTTAATCGTTTATTTTGAAAAATATTAAACATTCAGAAAAAATGTTTCCTATGTATACAAAAAATATCCGTATATGACAACGTAGATATCAGAACTTCTAATATAAAATATGTTAATCATTTATTTATAAATGTTAAAACATGCATAACTGTTTTTGATATATACAAAAAAGTACATTGTGTGGGGAAAAGGTAGATATATGTTGAAAAACCAAAAAAAATAGAAGAAAATTAAGAACCAAATGAAAATCAGACAAAACCAACAAATACTAGAAAAAAGAAACAAAACCAAAGAAAAGAAAAAACTGAAAAATCCCATGAAGACCTAGAAAAACATGAAGAAAAAAGAAAAAGAAAAGGCAAAAGGCAAAACAAAAAAGCAGTAGAAAACTGAAGAAACCAAGAAAAAACAAATAATGACAGTAGAAAAAAAAGAAATTCACAAAAGTTTTAAAAACTATTCTCGTTTTTTTCCAAAAAAATGTTCATGTTTCCAAATAGTGATCTAAGAAAATATTCAGATTTAGAAAGTGCTACTTTCAAAACAAATTAAATTTTGATGTGTTTCTAAAAAAATGATTGAAAAACTAAGTAAAGACCAAAAAAGTTGGAAACTAGAATGAAAAAAAGCATTCCCTTCAATATGTTGTTCGAGAACCTATCGAGCGCCAATGGGCCGGCTGAGTCTCGATGCCCCTGTGTGTCACCCTCTTATTTGACGCATGTGGGAATAACTTTTTTTCTCTAGCATGTTATTTCCTTCACGTTTCGGTGTCAGTGTCCGTCGATGTCCCTTGGGAGCACCTATTCCATGTTGACAGGATGAAATTGTTATGTGGTCCCTTGAAGCCCTTGCTCGCTCAACTCGGCTTCGTGCTCCCTCATTCGCTTAGGTTTTTCCCCTTCAATCCTGTGCTAGCTCAGAAAAAATGGCTATCATTTATTTATTTGAAAAAGATTGTTAAATCAAAAAATGTTCATAGATTTAAAAAATGTTGCACATTAACAAAACCATAATTGTTAAAAAATATTCGTGAACTTACAAAATATGAGTGGATCTCAAACAATGTTCGTGAATTAGAAAAAGCTTCACAAATTAGAAAATATTCATAGAGTTGAAAAATGTGCATGAACTTTCAATAAATTTGTAAATTTAAAAAGTGTTCTTTACTTTCAATAAATCTTCAAGATATTTATTAAATCTTCATGAATGAAACTATGAAAAAAGGAAGGAAATAAACAAACAATTGGTAAATTCATCAAGCAAGGAGATGGCTCCACACAACGAAGTGAAGTAGAGCACTCCATCCATTTTGAGCGAGCATAGTTACTTAGTTGATTTGAAGTTTTGTTCTTAGCCTAGTGAAACTTCTGTTTGTCATGCTTCAAATAGTGTTTTTGTTGTATGTTGCTTAAAAGTGTGTATAAGTTGTGAATGGTGCTGGCAGAACTATATATGCAGAACTATAGTGATGGGCTTCATAATAATAATCATGTGTGGTGTCAATTTTGTGTGTATCAGGAAACACAACACCGACCTGCTATAGTTAACAACAGCGACAGGTTAATGACCATTCATTGGACGGCTGATGAATGACAAGTATATGGTATCTATGGCAGCCTCTTTGATAAGTAAGAGCGTTAAACCCAAAGAGGAGCAAAAGGAATTAACAAGATTTTTTTTAGCAAGGTTTCACTACAAAAGTTATAAAAGTAATTCGATAGGATGTTCGATAGTAAGATAATTCATAAGACGGTAAACAATAACAAGAACAATAAAGTGCAGCTAGTGGCCCACATATGCTAAGGACAAGTGGATGTGTTTCTTATAGTGATTAAAACGCTCTTGAGGACACACAAAAATTTCGCCAAGTCACTTTCACCAAATTCCATTGAGTTACCTTCTGTTGTTTTGATAAGTGTTGTGCGGGTAGACATGCACTAAGGTACTACCCTTATTTGGACAAATAACTACTTATGATTGTATTCTCCATGTAAGTATTCACAAATACAAGAGAAATAATTAAGATAAATCTATCATAGCATTAACTTTAGGATCAAATCAGCCCCTTGTGCAATAATTCTTAAATTGGGGTTTAGGTTTCTATCAATCTCGCGACCAATCATCTACAAACTAATCCCACAATGTCTTCCCCTAGTCCCAATTAATGCTGGTGCTTCAAATAGTGTTTCTGTTGTATGTTGCTTAAAAGTGTGTATATATTCTGGATGGTGTTGGCAGAACTATATGTATGTAAAACTCTCTCAATTGGTATTCTTTTTACCATTAGGTGTCCAATAGTGATGTGCTTCATAACAATAATTGTTGAACATGTGCTTCATACGTAAATGTTGAACATGTCGCCTTTTAGTGGGCTAACAGTCAGTGCCATACAACATCGCGGGTCGAATCGCCGTCCTATAAAACTTGCCTTTTAGATTACGTGGCATTCTCTCTGACAAGGGATCAATCCGACTTTGATTAAATGGTTCACATCCTCATCGATACCCCCATCCTTCTACAACATTGACCCCAAATACCTAAAGGTGTCCTTCCGAGGCACCACTTGCCCATCAAGGCTAACTTCCTCCTCCTCGTGCCTAGTTGTACTGAAACCACACCTCATGTACTCGGTTTTAATTCTAGTAAGTCTGAAACCTTTCAACTCCAGGGTTTGTCTCCATAGCTCTAACTTCCTATTAACCACCGTCCAACTATCATCGACTAGCATCACATCATCCGTAAAGAGCATACACAATGGAATATCTCCTTGTATATCTCTAGTGATCTCATCCATCACCAAAGTAAAAAAGATAAGGGATCAAAGCTAACCCTAGTGCCATCCTATTTTCATCAGAAAGTCATTAGTGTCGCCATCATTTGTTCGAACACTAAACGATATTCAAAACATTAAACGATATCCAACATCACATGATTACTAGCAACAAGACTTCTCCCATGTCCTCAAGAACTACTAAATCTACTCACGGAACATCATATGGATCATGATCAGTGGGTAACTGGGTATGAATAGATGGTAAACAATTTGAACATAACAGTCTTTCATCGATAAAATACCTAAGCATCAACTACAAGATGTAATCAACACAAAAAAGTACTCTCAGCAACCGATTTGAGGTTATGATACATAGATTGAATAGATGGATGAACTAGGGTTGATGATGAAGATGGTGATGGTGAAGATTGAAAGGACATGGATATCACCCAGAGGGGGGGTGTGAATAGGTGTTATAAAATAATTATGGTTTAGACTTGAATAAATGCGGAATAAACCTAATGTTTAATTTACCAACCATAAAACCTAAACACACTAGGCTCAACCATGTGCACCAACGACTTATGCTAAGCAAGATAAAAAAACTAAGTGATAGCAAGATATATAACTTCAAGCACGAAGGTTGTCACAAAGTAAGTGCATAAGTAAATGACTCGCTAAGAGATAACTGAGGCATGCAGAGACGATGATGTATCTCGAAGTTCACACCATTGCGGATGCTAATCTTTATTGGAGTGTTGTGGAGGCACAATGCTGTGGGGCCACTGTATTATCCTCACACCCTCGCACAATGCAAGGTGTCGTGACTGCACTAAGGGACCCTTCAGGGTGGTCACCGAACCCGTACAATTGGCGACCCTTGGGGGCATTCATCGAACCTGTACAAATTGGTCGGGGCAATATCCACAACTTAATTGGAGACCCTGAAGCTTGCCCGTAGCTTTACACCACATTGATTGAGCTTCGCGACTCCACCAACCGTCTAGAGCACCCAAGAACCAAAGAGGCACAAGCTCTAGGGTGCCCAAACACCCAAGAGTAATAAGCTTCTCAACTTAATTCACTTCCACGTATCACCGTGGAGAAACTCGAACTGATGCAACTAATGCAAAGCAAGAACACACGAAGTGCTCAAATCCCTCACTCTCAAATCGCACCAAAACAACGAAAATTATGGAGGAATATGAGAGGAAGAACAAGAAGAACAAAAAAGAACTCCAGGATCTAGATCCTTAAGGTTCCCCTCACTAAGAGGAGAGACGAGTTGGTGGAGAATGTAGAAATAGATCTCCTCTCACTTTTTCCTCATGGGGGGAATAATGATAAAGCAAGCTCCAAGAGGTCAACAATAATGGGAGAAAACTTGGTTAAGAATGTCAGGGTCAATGGGGAAGAAGACTCACCTTATATAGCCAGAAGGAGAATCCAACCGTTATGTTTTGGAAAAGCTCAAGCGGTACAACCGCTAAAGAAAACAGTACAACCGCTAATTATTGATGGGTAACAGAACTCCCCATAGTAATACGCGCAGCACAACAACGGAAGTACCGCACAAACAGTACTTCCGCTTAAGGGAACAATACTACCGCTAATTATTGGTGGGTAATAGTACTCCTCACGGTAGGCCGTGGGGCCCACCTGTCAGGTGGTGGACACGTGGCAATTTTCTATTTGTTTGCTTTGCCGAGCATTGCTCTAGCATGTACTCGGGGTAGGCCATGGGTCGCCTGTCGGTGGTGGACACATGGTAGTTTACTATTCGTTTAATTTCCCGAGCATGGCTCTCGGCAAATTCTGGGCTCGGCTTAGGCCGTGGGTCCGGCCCGTCAAGTGACTGGACACGTGGTGGCATCGTGCTTATTGTTGTCTCCTGAGAGGCATTCCTTTGCTCTCGGCAATGCTGCGCCACGTGGCAACAACCGTCTCCGTCTGTTGTCCGTGAATTAGCTTTATATTGCCGAGACGCACTGTTTGCCGAGTGTCTAACGTTTGGTTCTTGGCAAAATCATGTTTGTCTGAGAGGTGTACATCGGGTACACTTTGCCGAGTTTATTTGGCCCTTTGCCAACAATATTAAATGATACTCACAAGGGGTTAGAGACTGCTGTATTCAGATGCATCTGTGATTGTTAACATAAGGAGTGTACGAGACATTGATATGGCAACTTCATGAAAAAGTTCCGTGAGGCTTCAGCTCTTCAGGACTTCTTGCTTCGATCAGAAGCTCTTCAGGGCATGTATAATAAGCTTAAAGTGGTTTACAAATTGTGGAGTCTGGCCAATGCTAAGAGCATCTCTGGCCAATGCGCGGGGGGGGGGGGGGGGGGGGGGGGGGTTGGACGGCCCGGGCGCATCCTCGTCGTCGCTATCAAGGACGACCACGCCGCCCTCCTCGCGTCCGCGGCGCTGAGCGACGATCTCCTCGAAGGCTTGACGCTGGCAGTCCATCTGCTCGCGGACGTAGTCCGCCTTCGCCCACTTGAGGGCGGTCTCGTCGGCGGCGGCCATGGCCTCGTGCATCTTCTTCACGGGGAGCAAACCCAGCTTGGTCTTCGGTCGGATGAGGCAGTAGGAAGAAGGAGAGGGGCGGCCTCCCTCACTGATGACAAGGGCGCCGCCGCGAGTGCGGCGCCCAGTGACGTCTCTTGTGGCTTCGGCTTGACGAGGCGAAGCGCCGGCGAGCCGGCGGACAGAGAGCCAGAGCCCAAAGACGATGTTGTCCCTGTCTCCATTCGCCGCGGCGGCGAGAGGAGGGGGGCGCCGGGTACTCCAAGCGCGGCGTGTTGTCAGCCTCGATGTGCTCGAGGACGGCCTCGAGGGTGCGGCCTGGAACGCCCCACCATCGGCGCCTCCCCTCGAAGTTGTGGCAGCCGCGGGCTCGGCACCGTTGGTGAGGGCGATCTGCTCCTCGTGGCGCCGCTCGAAGTATGCCGTCCACAGTGCGTTGCTATCGGGGACGTACCACGGTTGGTTCCGCTGCGACGCCTATCGTTGGCGTATGCTACAACCGTGTATCGAAGAAGTTACAACCACGTGTACCAGAGCTGCAACCGTTTGGTGATGCTACGACCGTGTAAGCCGGACCTGCAACCGGCGACGCCCGTCGCCACCGAGGCTGCAAGCACGAGCACAAGGAGTTGCAAACGGGTGGCGCTGCATGCTTGGTCCGGCGACAGTGTGACTGGAGTGGTACGACCATGGATGTTTTGCTTGCTATGACACGGCAGGTGTGTGCTGGAACAAGTACGGCCGTGTACTGCCACCATGGCCGCAAAATGCTGGAACCATGGAGGCCAAAAGCTGGGACCTCAACATCCACGTGTTAGAACCCCACGGCCGGGGTGCTGCGACCACGGCTACCGCCACGACAGCGGCGAGCATGTGCTGTGACCACGTCGGCCGCCTGCTGGGACCTCCACACCGCGCGCTGGAACACCGTCAACTGGGGTGTTGCGGCTACGTTCTTCGGTAACGGCAACGGCGAGCACGTACTGCGACTATGGTGACCGTGTGCTGGCTGATGACGAGCAACGACGGAGCGCTACGAGATGGCGGCCGTGTGCTGGCCGGCAATGACCAACGGCAGAGCGCTACAAGATGGCTGCCGCAAAGGCCGGCCGGGGTGTCGCGAGGAGCGTGTGCACAAGGACGAGCAGTTTCGCTAATCACCGCCGGCTGGATCGAAATGGCTGTGCGCGTGGTGAAAAGGGAAAGACAGACGTAATCTGTTGTGGCCGAAAAGATCATACGCATGCGGTACAACCGGCCAAATTTTGGGCGGGTCGACCGACGGCTAGTAGTGGCCTTTTTTTTGCGGGGGAGGCCTTTCTTTTTTCCGTTGAAATGCGCAGCCCTTTTTGCATGGTTAGAAAAAAATGCAGCAAACAAATTAAGGACTTAAAAAGGCTGCATAAGAGAGCTCATTATGGGTAAGTTTAATGTGAGGAGACAAACAGGTAGGAGGCTGGAAGGCCCAATCTTGCTAAGTGTAATGAAGCAACTAAATGCATGGAGCAAAAGAATCGGGATCAATACAAATGCTTGGAGAATGAGTTTGAAGCAGAGATAAGTTCATGTTATCTCAAGGGCGTGTACAAGGAGCCGGAACCCGAACAATAATTCTTATGATCTTATCTGATGTTGACGAGGACCCAACTTCAAACTAATGTGTTCTCTCATGTTGATTTGCTTTACATATCATTGCTTAGTACTGAGTACTATGTTTTATCTTATAAATCATTGCAGAGACAAATATGCGCAAGTGGTTGAAGAACATGTAGAAGCTCGAGAACAAACTCCAAGGAGGTGGAGTAATGAACATGTTTTTAGTCACATTTTTACTGCTCACTGTAGTGTCTTTGGCTCAATAAGCATTTCGGGAAAGAAGTGCTCAAGGGGTTGTTGAGTAATCTGTAGATGATATAGAACCTATAGCTAATTACAAGAGGTATTAACCTGATTTGTACATATTTACATGTGGAAATAGATTGAAGAACCTGTAACTGTATTAGTGTATTGTTTTCCTAACTCTAGGAAGAAAACTTCTGTGAACATGACTCCTACTAAGCAAACATCTATGAAAAAGGCCACTGCCAAAGGAAATGAGAAGATAACTCCAGTGAAGAAAGCTGCAGCTAAAGCAAAGAAACATGGAGCATGCATGCTTTGGTAAAAAAAACATGGATGAACTCTGTTCTCAACAATTTACTTGCTGCACACCACCCATTTACCAAAACCATATAAAATCCCAAAATATCAACATATAGTTTATAGTGTGGTATAACATTGTAAGCATCACAAGGATGTCACATAGGAGTGTATTGCACAATGCACATAAGCTTACATATTTGAATTAAAATATAATCGATCTACAAAAAACCAGAATATACATACTTGAGAATGAAGTGATAATCTAGATAATTTGTAGATGGAACTAGTTAAAAGAGGAGACGTGTACCTCTTGCAATAACTTCTCCAAGGTCTGATACATTCGCAGTCAACTCTCTGGTACTTCGGTATTTTTTGAGTGTGTGAAAAACCCCAATCTATGGAGTTAGCATAACACATTTCTCAGTGCTAACATTTTGCTAATAACACTTTGTTACAAAGAATGGATGGCAGGGATCAAGCGAACCATCGATATAGGATAGAACTGAACTTACAGAAATACAAACTTCAGCATTATGGCCATTTTGACTATCTGAAAGGCCTTTACATAGGCTCATCAACGTATTTTCCAACTGATAATTTCAGAAAGAAAAAACATAGAAGTCAAGAGCAAGAAGCAAACGAATATCACACAAATATAATTTATTTTCACTTTATTAACCTAACAAATGCCTAATACACCCACCTCAATTGTGGTAGAAATGCATTTTCCATTCATACATTCAATAAGATCACCTTCTTGGATTCCGAGTATCTCAGCATCAGATCCTTTCGACACCTAAGGTTCAATTGCCAAATAATTAAACCATATACGCATGGGAAAAATAGCACTTTCAGGAAGGTGCACTAGTAGAAAACAGGGCTTTGGTCACAGCGCAATATACACATTAGTCCCGGTTGCATTACAAACTCGAGCGGCTAAAGGCATTAGTCCCGATTCAAATGGGCCCTTTAGTCTCGGTTTGAGACACGAACCAGGACTAAAGGGCATCGCACCCATTAGTCCCGATTCGTATCTCAAACCAGGACTAAAGGTCTATCGTATCTCAAACCAAAACTAAAGATTAGACCTTTAGTCCTGGTTTGAGATATGAACCGGGACTAATGGGTGCGATGCCCTTTAGTCCAGGTTCGTGTCTCAAACCGGGACTAAAGGGCTCATTTCTCAAACTCTACCCCCCCTGTATCGCCATTTCAGTTTTGAAAAAAAAAGAAAATGATAAAAATTTCAAAAAATAAAATCCCTACTACATCTACTAGTTAGAAAAATTAAAAAACTTAAATTTGGACATGCTTTGCAAAAAAGTGTTATAATAAAATCCTTTGAGATGTAGTTATATTACTACATCTACTAGTTAGGAAAATTAAAAAACTTAAATTTAGACATGTTTTGCAAAAAAGTGTTACGAAAAAGTAAAACGGCTATAACTTTTGCACACAATGTCGGGAAAAAGTATAATATATCAAAATGTTCAGCACAAAAATCCGCATTTGATTTTGACAGCCTACGACCTGTTTGCAAATTTTTAGAATCCTCAAATTCTTAAAGGAAAAAAAGATATGCTCAAATTTCAGTTTTTTTGAATTTTGGTTAAATCAGGTCAAACTATGGTCAAACTAATTATTCAAAAAGTATTAGTGTTACTAAATAATTATTCAAGAATATTAGTGTTACTAAATAATTATTTCAATTTTTTGAATTTTGGTCAAATCTGGTCAAACTGTGGTCAAGCTACTTATTCAAGAAATATTAGTGTTACTAAATAATTATTGTTTTTAGAATAATAGTTTCAAACTCAAACAGTGAAACGTGTGACTTCATGCTCAAGCTAAACTCCTGAGGGTTAATAGGATTGACATCTTACTATTGTCAGGAAAAGAACAAGTGCAGACTTGGAAACGAGGGAGAATAGAACCCGAAAGTTAAGCATACTCAGGGGGCCTTTAGTACCGAATCTTTAGTCCCGGTTCCAGAACCGGGACTAATGGACCTTTTTCTACTAGTGGCGTTATATACCTCCTGAACAACAAGACCATCATCAATGTTACACATGCGCCATAACATGTCAACATGAGCAGGCTGTAGAAGCTTGACGGCCTTAAATGTCATCCCAAGATGGGGCCGAGGGATGTACCTACACCAAATCAGATACAATTTAACATATTTCGAGCAAGGTACACAGGAGTAAGTAACCTTTCAAAAATAAGCCTCTTTAGTATCCAATTTCTATCTTTTCTTTATTTGAACAAGGACTTCTATCTAACATGTTCAAAATTTTCTATCACTAACCAAATACTTTGATTCAACTAGATTTCAAAAAGGCCCAAAGGGGGTGAATCATTAATAGTAGTTAGAAAATGCTCAAAGAGGATTTTTCATGATTTTATGTAAAATTCAAACATCATATTTAAACGACATCAATTGAGTATCAAATACTATTTGTTCATGAATATCCCCTAGGTTTAACTTCAAGCCCTCCTTGAAAAAGATGGGTTCAGGGAAATCGTCCATCAAAATTAAGGGAAAAAACTAAAACAAAGGTTTCCATTTAAATTTACTCTACACTTTGGCTGTAGATAGTACTAGAGACATGCGAAGCAAACTTACAAAGTCTTATCAGTTTTACCTTATATAAATAGTTGTCATGATAGAACATTTTGTAGTCAAAGAGTGGTTCTGATTGTTTCTTTCCGTCTAGGCCCCATCGAAGATCCATAGGATTGTTGCTTAATTATTTATGAAGCAACATGTCAAAACACGCACACACGCACACACGCGCGCGCGCGCGCACACACACACACACATAACGACAATGACTATATATATTTTTAACATAACTTAAAGGGCGAACCGATGCTGAAAGCTCACGCACTAGTTGGGGCCTAGGGAAGGAAATTTCTCAACAGCCTTACCCTTGCATAATAATTTTGCAAGGAGGCTGGTTCAAATCCAGGACCTCCAGGCCACAAGTGGCGAGACTTATCACTGTGCCAGGCCCGCCCTTAAAAATCATAACATAACTTATGGCCATTAAATTGCATAAAAGTGACCTAACAACAATACAAAGAAACACACCGATACTGTCACAGAGCTTTCAGGGAAAACACACCGATATTTCTTCCACGAATCCAAACAATTGAGCAAGATGGAAGAAGGTATAAAAGACCCAAATCCCTCAGGGTTGTTGACCATTCCGGCAACTTTTCCATTCAAGTCAATAACTGGCCCCCCGTTGTCATACTGCAACAATTCGTATCGACAAAACATGAGTTTACAATAACAGGAAAAATGGCATACAATAGATTGCAATATAGAACTCAAAATTGTAACAAATGTATATAATACCATTTCATGATAAGATATATTACCTCATTATCATAGTAATGGCCATCTAGAGAATGAAAGTACACGTTGTGGTGCCGCTCAAACATGGTTGGATTCATATACTTTGCCCTAGCATATGTTATCCTTAGATTTAAGGAATTGTCTCTTCCGAGCTGAAAAACCTCTTCAGCAAATTTTACATCTTTTTCACGAAGAGATGGTAACTTGAATGGTTGATCCACCTTAACATTCAAGAAAGCGATATCGTAATGGGGCTGATAGTAGACCAGCTCGCCCTTTGCACTAGTGCCATTTAACAAATGAACAGTAACCTGAAAAAAGTTCCGGAACAGATTTTATAAGATTTTTGAACAATGCCTAGTAAGCAAATCGCATATGATGTTTCCAGTTATCATAGAAGGCCAATAGCACAAAAAACATGTCCACTGCACTGGTGCCGTCTAGCAAATGAACAGTGACCTAAAAAATGTTCTGGGACAGAACGTATAATTTTTCTGAACAATGCTTTGTAAGCAAAAATTGCATATGACGTTTCCATTTTGTTAAACTAGAAAAGGCCAATAGCTAGCACAAAAACATGTCCTTTGCACTGGTGCGATCTAGCAAATGAATAGTGACCTAGAAAAAAGTTGCGGAACAGATTATATAAGACTTTTGAAGAATGCTTAGCCAGCAAATCGCATATGCCGTTTCCATTTTGTTATAATAAAGGGCCAATGGCACACAAAAAAAGCATGTGAATTGCAACTAGTTAGATTTGACTCACATCAGCACGAGGGGCATACTGTTCGCCGCCTGACGAGACGTTGTCAGGAGCATCCTTTGTGCGAATGAGCCGCGCAGTTGTCAAAACAAGGCCGGTTTTGTTCCCCTCATCCCAATCGACCCAGAAGCCGGAGCAGCCTCTCAGCGGTTCACCATCTGTGTGATTGATTCAAGCACGGTCGACACATACATTAACTTGCATGATGGATCAATCAATCCAAAACAGAGAGGCTGCATTTATACATACTCCATACCAAGAGAGGATGAAACCCCTAGGAGAAATTTGGCAGCGGAGAGCACGGCCTGGCTTCCAGATTCACGGACGGAGAAGAGCTGGGCAGTGTGAAACCTGGTCGGTGGTTTGAAGTCATCGAGCGTGGGGATGTTCACAGGGCGGGGAGCTACAGGCAGGCGGCAGGAGCATAAGTAAATAACGATAAATATGGATCGAGAGTAATTAGTTACTGTGATAAATAAACTGATGAAGAAGATCGATGAGACGGACCTGATTCTTCATCGCGTCTGGCCTGTTCCATCTTCTTGGCCGCCAAGTAGTAGGAGCCAGGATAAACCCACGCGAACGGATCAGGCGTCGAGACATCTTCCTCTTCGCTCCACACAACCACCTTCTTCCTCTTCTTCTCCAAGGGACCGTCTCGTGTGCTTCCATAAGCCGCCATGGACCCGCGCACTCGTCTTCTTTCCCGGATCGCCGCGAACTGGAACTTTTATAAACGCAGCCGCGCCGCCGCCGCCGTCGCCGCTGGGGATTTATTCGTCCAGTTTTTTTTACTCTCGGGGAGGGATTTTTTTCGTCCAGTATTAGAGGCGGGCTCCCAAACCAAACCAACAATCCCTACGCTCGGCTGGACGGCTCGTTGCAGGCCGGTTAAAAAAAAAACCCGACCATGTTCCTCATATTTTTTTTGAAGAAAGGCCATCATGGCTAGCTTTATTAAATCATGAAAACGTTTACATAGTCTCGAGCATGCTGACATTGAAGTCAGGAGGCTCGTCCAACCAAGTAAGAGTAGACTTATTACAAAAGCTATAGTTAGCTAGCACATGAGCCGCTTGATTACATGAACGAATACAATGTTTAAAAAAGACCTCCCCAATTGCAGTACTTATGTCCACACATTCTGCAAATAGTGCTGCAGCTTCATCCCACCATTTTGTATGACCAAAACAAAAATTAATTACTTGAAGTGAATCTGATTCCGCTTCAATCCGATTGAAACCAAGAGAGTTGGCAAATGCCAAGCCGTCTCTCATAGCCGTCGCTTCCGTGGTAATTGCATCAGCTACAACTGGAATGAACTTACATTGCGCGGCGATAAACTTACCCCTATCATCTCTGAGGACAGCAGCTGTCGCACCACTTCCTTCATCTGCAAAGAAAGCTGCATCAACGTTTAATTTTGTATATCTTGGGTCTGGCTTGCACCATTTTGTTTCAGGCATATCATGTGATCTTGCTGTAGCGGTCTGGAAGTTTTTTGCTATAGAAAGAACCGAGATCGACCATCTCCATGAAGGTGGCACCGGTTCATTATGTGTTACTTGCCTCCGAATCCACCAAAGATACCAGCCTCCCACTGCAAGAGCTTCTTTAAAATTTATACTTGGGTGTATAAGTAAATGGATCTCCGGCAGTGAAAGTAAATGCTCAAAAATAACTGAACCGGATCTATCCACCAACAGTGAATGGTCAATGAGATCCATCATACCAAGTCTGGTCCACAGGTACCTCGCATGCACGCACTGGAACAAGAGATGTCGGATGTCCTCCGCGCCCTGGTGGCAGATAGGACAGGCGCCGTTGGAGCCAACGTGCCTATTAGTTAGGATGGCTCTTAGCGGGACGATCCCTCGTAACACTCTCCAACAGAAAATTTGAACTTTACGTGGAACAGATAATTTCCAAAGATTACTCCATACTGCCAAAGGTGTGGATCCACATGGTCTTTCCATCATATTTGCATGGGACCTATAAGTATGCATCCATTGCAAATGATAGGCTGTTTTAACAGAGAAGATGCCTGTTCTGTTTGGTTGCCATGCTACAAAATCATCAAAAGCTTGGAAGTGAACAGGGATTTGAAGTATCCTTCTCACGTCCACTGGATAAAAAATGCTTTCTAGAAGCGTATCATCCCATGTCCCGGTCACTGGATCAATTAGCTCGCAGACCTTAGTAAGAATTGATTGGCCTCTCGGTGTGATCACTTTCATGTCAGAACTCGAAGGGACCCAAGGGTCCTTCCAAATGTTTACCTCTTCACCCGTACCAATTCTCCAAATATCCTCTTTTGAATGTATCAAGACCCTTCAGTATACTTTGCCATGTGAAGGATGACCCATTTTTTGGGGTAGCACTTAGTATACTTCCATTGGGGTAATATTTGGCCTTCAACACTTTTGCTACCAAGGAATCTGGGACAGTGATGAGTCTCCAACATTGTTTTGCCAACATAGCTAAATTAAACGAATATAGGTCGCGAAAGCCCATACCTCCTTCACTCTTTGGGACGCACAATTTCCACCATGACATCCAATGCATTCTTTTATGCTCCTCATCATCCCCCCACCAGAACTGAGCAATACTGTTTGTAATTTCTTTACAAATCCCCTTGGGAAGACTGAAGACAGACATGGCAAAAACTGGGATAGCCTGCGCTACAGCCTTTAAGAGAATCTCTTTGCCCCCAATAGAAAGTTGTTTTTCCATCCATCCTATCAACCTTGTTTTGATTCTATCAATGAAGTGTCTGAAACAATCACTCTTATCTGCACCAACTATAGCTGGAAGCCCAAGATACTTATCTGACAATGCTTCTGTATCAATATGAAGAATTTGACTAATTTCTGGTTTAGAGACGACACTGGTATTAGGACTGAAAAATATACTTGATTTAGCCAGACTCACCATTTGTCCTGAACTTGCACATATAGGTATCCAGTACTTGCTGTAAGAAAGTTGCATTTAACACATCTGCTCTCATGAGAATTAGAGAATCATCAGCAAATAAAAGGTGTGATACTGACGGTGCATTTCTGCACACTCTAATTCCATCCATGCCACCAACTTCTTCTTCATACTGCAACATACTAGACATCCCTTCTGCACAAAGAAGGAACAAGTATGGGGAGAGGGGATCCCCTTGTCGAATCCCCCTAGTAGGGGTGAACATATTTGTTTCTTGAGAATTAAATCTTACTTTGTATCTAACAGAGGATACACAAGCCATAATCATATCAATCCATAGGGCGTGGAACCCTAGCTTTTCCATCATGCTTCTTAAGAAAATCCACTCAACACGGTCATAAGCCTTGTGCATGTCCAGTTTCACTGCACACAGACCTGTTCGCCCTGCTCTTGTGTTTTTTATTTTATGGATACACTCATAGGAAATAAGGACATTATCAGTAATTAACCGTCCAGGAACAAAAGCACTCTGAGTAGGAGAAATAATATCAGGCAAAATTCCTTTCAACCTAGCAGCGAGCATCTTTGATATTATCTTATATAAGACATTACAAAGACTGATAGGTCTGTACTGTGTGATTAATTCGGGTGAATCCACTTTGGGTATTAGAACTATGGACGTATCATTCCATTATGCTGGAATTTGCCTTGAATTTATTGCAAACAAAACCTCTTGAGAAATCTCATCACCCAAAATATGCCAAAACTTTTTGAAGAAAATGGCATGAAGCCCATCAGGCCCAGGTGCTTTAAGATCACCTATACTGAAAACCGCCTTCCGCACATCCTCGTGGGTATAGGGGGCCAAAAGCATATCATTCATTTGTTCAGTCACCTTAGTTTGGACTTTATTTGTAATAGAAGGATCCACATGTTGCACCTCTGAAGTAAATAAGCTATGAAAATAACTCTGTACATGTGGGTTAAGAGCAGCCGTACCTTCTATCACATTACCATCTCCATCTTTCAGTTTTTTAATAAAATTCCTCTTTCTCCTCGCAGAAGCATAGGCTTGGAAAAATCCCGTATTACGGTCTCCATTTTTTAGCCACCCCGCTCGGGAGCGCTGCATATAATAAATTTCCTCAAGTTCCAGCAAATACTCAATCAGTTCCGACAACTCTTTCCTCTTCTCTTCACTTTCATCATTGATGGGTCCAGTCATAATTTGCTCAAGCTCTTTCTGTGCCTTCTGTAGCCTTTTCTTAGGCTTCTTGAGCACCCTTTGATCCCAATCATGAAATATATTATGCATGCGCTTTAATTTCTCATGGACGGTGGTTAAACCCGGGGCAGCACCCGCCGAGACCCACGCCTCCTGTACCACATCCGAGAAAGATTGTTCTCTTAACCAACGTGCCTCAAACCGTTTAGTGTGTCCGCCATTGTCTCCTATCTGGGTATAATACTCCGTATCCACACATAAGGGTCTATGGTCGGAGTGGTTATAATTCAAGTTCTGCAAAACTGCATGTGGATATAGCATCGACCATGCATCATTTATCAGCCCACGATCTAGTTTCTCTCTAATCCGGCCTCGCTGCCACGTGAACCGATCTCCTACAAACCCCATGTCCCTGAGTTCGCAGTCATCAATAGCAGACTGAAACGCATGCATGTATTGCTGCGGTCGAGGGTTGCCCCCATCTTTCTCATTAAGGAATTGTATCTCATTCAAATCTCCCACCAGGAGCCATGGTAGATTAGTGTTCTGATGCAACCGCCACATTCTATCCCAAGTCTTGTACTTGTGTTCCCATCGGAACTCACCATACATACCGGTGAGTCTCCATTCATTGTTATTCTCATCCTCCACTCTCACGTCTATGAACATGGGGTCAAGCTCCAACCTATGAACCTTAATTTCTTTCTTCCACAATAACAACAAGCCACCTTTCCTTCCATCCCCAGCACATACTAACTTTCGATCCATCTTTAATCGCCTTCTCAAGCACTCAGCCGGATAGTTGTCTAAGTGTGTCTCCGACAAAAACATCACATCTGGGTTGCATCCTCGCTGGACGTCCAACAAAGCACGAACCGCCGGGGCATTCCCCAGTCCGTTACAATTCCAACTCAAAACCTTCATTGCTTCTTCCCGCACGATCAATCCTTACACAAAAACCTACAGCAACAAAGATAACCACAGCCCCTCACAACTTCAACGCATAGTATGAGATTGATTGGAACTCAACTTGTCCTTGTTGAATCACAGGCTCTTGCACAGCATATGCTCCTTCGATCAAGATGATGGAGCAGAAAAAACACATCTACTACGGGAGAC
This sequence comes from Triticum urartu, assembly GCF_056163025.1. Classification (NCBI taxonomy): domain Eukaryota; kingdom Viridiplantae; phylum Streptophyta; class Magnoliopsida; order Poales; family Poaceae; genus Triticum; species Triticum urartu. Next base: position 7,185,100 of record NC_141877.1, read on the forward strand.
CTGGTGCAAATACGACCAAAATCTCGCAGTAGAGAGAGAAACCAGCCACGGCGTCGAACGGCGCCGTCCTGGGACAACAGTCGCCGGCAGCCGCGCCGCCGCCAAGGAGGCGGCCGGCAGCGGGCCAGCAAACCCTAGTCGCCTGGTGTTCGCCTCGCAACAGAGAGAAAAACGATTCAGCTACCATGTTCCTCATATTGATCGGCCTTGAACGATTTAAGTGATCAACATTCTCTGTCCAGCCGAAATATAGGACGGATATAAATACACATAATCGCGACGCATCCGTCATGTTGGACTCGATAGGTAGGACCCTCCGCAAACTGCATCAAAATCCTCCGGCCCCGACTTGTCGGGCCAGACATTTTGCTCTCCTCTCTTCTCCCTCGTCCGCGTCGGCCCGACCCTAGCTCCGCCGTAGTACTAAGCCCTTAGCACCGCCAGAACACTCCTACTCTCCACTCTTGCCGCTACGAACGTTGTTGCCGGCCCGGATGTCACCGTAGTATGTTTCGGCTATTTTCGGACTGCACTTTTGCCCTCCATGTGATCCCACATTGAAAAACAAAATAGCTAAGGTATGAATTATGCACTTTGCCCGATATGCCGTATGAGGGTCGTCTGAAGCCGTCCGCGGGCGTATCAACGGACGTTTAGGGGCTGGATTTGCGATGTCTATAGATGTTTTTTTAAGGAACAGGCTGTAGATGTTCTTATTCAACCCCGTGGTCATGGCTAGTTTTTTTTCTTCTGAAGAGACCGTAGCCTGGGTATGCTGGGAGGTGACGACATGGGCTAGACCTGGGTCATGCGGCTATGGCCATAGTTTTGGGAGATGGCGACGACGCCCATTGGTATTGTTCCCCTTCTTGGAGGCGTTGCTGAGGTGCGTCGGCATCTCATCCTTAAAATTGTGCTTGGTTGTTGACTTTGGGCAAAATTCTAGGCCCGGTTCTGAATCGGCGATAACGGTGTTCTCGATGCCGTCCCTCTATAGGGAGCATCTTGTACGGAGACACGGCTTGGAGGTTATGTGTTGCGTTCCTTCGATGCTCGTTCTATCCCAGATTGATCTTCAGGGGGCGGTATGTACGCCATTGTTGGTGCCTCCGATGTCTTTCTCAAGATCGAGCCACTCCCGCCACTTACTCGCTGACCTCTTGTAGGCAGACATTAATGGGTGGATGGTGCATAGATAAGGGAAGCCTCGTTGGCATTTGTCAGTTCAGGGTAGGCCCCTTTGTGTTGTGGTTGTAATGTGTGTGGTGGCTTGTCTTCGGGGGGAATATCTGGTGCACCGAAGCTTGTGGTGCTACCGGTGCACTGAAGTCATATTGTGCATTTAAGATGTTCAAAAATTTCTGAATTTTGTTTAGCACATTCATACAACATCAATGTGGATTGTCACAAAATTTCAAGTCAAAGTGCAAAACATAACTCGAAAAAACAAAAATGACAAATTCAACACTGAATAGTATGTAACATAACTTGGGCTCTAGATTTGGCCCATTATCACATTGATGTCAAATTTGTTATTTTTATATCTGAAAAAATATTTCAACTTTTTGTGACATCATACATTGATGTTACATTAACGTGCTAGATTTTTTGAAAATATTCTATGACATCCGGTGCGCCGGTAGCACCACAAGTGCGGGTGCACCGGATACATTCCCCTTGTCTCCGAACTATCCCTGGTGTGGAAAAAGTGCATGAATTTTCAAAAAGTTCATAGATTTTTTATTTTAAATTTGGAAAAGTTTACAAATTTGAAAAAAGTTGATGAATTTTTTAAAAAACCACGAATTTTTAAAAAGTTCACGAATTTTTTTATTTAAAGATTTGAAAAAAGTTCACGAATATGGAATTTTTTTATTAAATTGAAAAACTTCATTAATTTCAAGAAAATTATAATCTGAAATAAAACGTTCGCGCATTTGAAAAAGCTCACAGATTTGAAAAAAAGTCCACGTTTATAAAATGCTGATAATAAAATGAGAAAGTAAAACGAAAATGAAAGTTAATCAGAAAAAAGGAAAAAAACGGAAGGAAAACCGGACGGGGAGAAGCTTGCCAAAACCGGGTTGCACCAGCGGCTCGCGACGTCGCGTGCAGGCTGCGAGCAAAAGAGAGAAAAACAATAAATGGGCCAAACCCAGAACAGAGGAGGGTGGTCTCAAAAAAAAAAAAAAACCGGCGGCGCCATTGGAGGATCTGCCACCATGACCACAGTCGTTCGGATCAGTTGGAGTCGGTCGGTGGACTGTTGGAGAGAAGAAGAAGGCGGCGGCGGCGGCAGGATCGGTTGGTTTCTCGATCGTGGCCATCCAAGAAAGAGGATGAGTGCCGCGGGTGGGGAGAGATCCAACAACAGAAGAACCATGACGGCCGATCCGACCAGCCGAGACGATCCCTTGGCCTTGCCGGAGAAGAAGAAGAAGGTGAGTGTGCGGAGAGACGAGGCATCGTTGCCTGATCCAGACGCGTGGATTCTCAGCGATGCCGACTTGGCCAGGATGGAACGCGACCAGAAATCAGGTCCGTCTCGTCCATTTTTTCATCAGTCATCAGTTCACTCTCGATTTTTTTCATCAGTCAGTTTATTTACTCAAGATGTAAACGCAACTGTTTAATTAATTAATTATTACTCTCGATCAATATATATATAGCTCCACCGCCTGTGAAAATCCCTACGCTCGATTACTTCAAACCCCCGACCCGGTTTCACACCGCCGAGGTCTTCGCCGTCCGTGATTCAAGCGAGGCCGCGCTCTCTGCTGCCAGATTTCTCCTAGGGGTTTCATCCTCTCTTGGTATGTAGGATGTGTATATGCAGCCTCTCTGGTTTGGATTGATTGATCCATTGCCCGTCGCGCAACTTAAAAATGTATGTATCGATCGTGTTTGAATCACGCAGATGGTGAACCGCTGAGACGCTGCTCCGGCTTCTTGGTTGATTGGGATGAGGAGAAGAAAGCCGGCCTTGTTTTGACAACTGCGTGTCTGATTCGCACAAAGGATTCTCCTGACAGCGGCTGGTCAGGTGGCGAAGAGTATGCTCCTCGTGCTGATGTGAGTTAAATGTAGTGTTTCTTCTAAAAAACATCTATCATTCTTTTCCAGCCCAGCCGCTTCCACCCCCAAATAAATTACTAGTTGCAATTCTCTTGTTTTTCTTGTGTGTGCTACTATTCGCCTTTCCTAATAATAACAAAATGGAAACGGCACATGTGTTTGCTTACTAAGCATTGTTCAAAAATCTTATATAATCTGCCCCGCAGCCTTTTTTAGGTCAATGTTCATTTGTTAGATTACACCAATGCAAGGACATGTTTTTTTTGTGCTATATATATTGGCCTTTCGATTTAATAACAAAATGGAAACATCATATGTGATTTTCTTACTAATTAAGCATTGTTCAAATCTCTAGTACAATCTGTTCCGGAACTTTGTTTTTAGAACTGTTCATTTGGTAGACGGGACCAGTGCAAAGGACACACTTTTTGTGCTCTTGGCCTTCTCTAGTTAATAACAAAATGGAAACATCATCTGTTCAAATCTCTAATACAATCTGTTCCGGAACTTTCTTCTCAGGTCACTGTTCATTTGCTAAATGGCACCAGTGCAAAGGGCGATCTGGTCTACTATCAGCCCCATTACGGTATCACTTTCTTGAATGTTGAGGTGGATCAACCAATCAAGTTACCATCTTTTTGTGAAGAAGATGTAAAATTTGCTCAAGATGTTTTTCGGCTCGGAAGAGACGATTCCTTAAATCTAAGGATAACATATGCTAGGGCAGAATATAAGAATCCAAACATGTATCGGCGGTACCACAATGTGTATTTCCGTTATCCAGACGAGCATGGTGATGATAATGAGGTAATATATCCTATCATGAGATAGTATTATATACATTTGTTACAACTATTAGTTTTTCTATGTCATTTGTTTTATAACATTTTTCTTGTTACTGTAAACTCTCATGTTTTGTCAATGTGAATTGTTGTAGTATGACAATGGGGGCCTAGTCATTGACTTGAATGAAAACGTTGTCGGAATGGTCAACGTCCCTAAGAGATTTGGGTCTTTTATACCTTCTTCCATTTTGCTCAACTGTTTGGATTCATGGAAGAAATATCGGTGCGTTTTTCCTCTCACCTCTGAGATAGTATCTATATGATTGGTGATGCTAAGCTAATGTGTTCCCTCCTATTGTTTTCTTCTTACTTATTGTTGTTTTCTTCTTACTTATTGCTAGAAGTCAAACTATTTTTTGTAGTATCTATTTGCTCACTTTTATGCAATTTAACAATGTTCAGGATATCGGTAACTGGTAGCATATGGTTGGGTGTTGAGTAGGGATTAATTGGCTTATCAGCCTATTAACTGAATTCATTGGTAGGTTAACTAGGGCCATGTCTATATATATCCTAGGCTGCATCTGAATTGATTTTCAATATTGGAGCCTGTGTTTTGATTTTCGGCCGAAAAAAGTGGATTTCGGCCGAATTTCGGCCATCTCGGCCTGGGGCGAAAAGTATATTTAGGCCGAAATTACTTAAATTTGGCAACTTTTGGTCAAATTTAAGTCAAATTGCAGTCAAAATTTGGTCAAATTTCAGCCGAAATTTTTGAAAATGGCCGAAATCCGGCCATCTCGGCCTAGGGCGAAAAAAAGCTCAAACCGAAAATCAAAAGACAGATTGGAGCACATGCTGCAGTAAAAGCAGCCATAGATTGCCGCAAATGCCAAATGCACCACACAAGTGCATTTTAGATACTATTCAGGGTGGACACGGTCCGGACCGGTCCGGTCCCTGACCGAGCCGCCGTTTGGACCGGCCGCCGGCGGACCGGACCGAGCAGCACAGCGGTCCTCTTTTCCTGGACCGGACCGGCAGAGGTAAAGCTCGGGCCGGACCGACAGGACCGGCCGCGGCGGCGAGGTCGTGACTACGGCGGCGTGAAGAGACGACTCCGGTGAGCTTCTAGACACGATGGAGACAACTGCGTGATCGAGAACGGCGACGGTTCACACATGGGAACAACAGGACGCGGTGGCGCCGGCCGAGGCGCGCATGTTTATTCTTTCGCAGATTTTCCGTTACATGCAAGCAATTTAATGGATGCATGAGCCCACGATTTTGTGCGTACGTGACTGCCGTAATTAGAGGATCAAGTTTTACATGGAGTCAGTCGTGGGATGACGACGTAATTAACGGATCGAACCTCGTTTGTCTAGTTATTTATATTTTCTGTTTGACGGAAAGAAAGGAAAGGAAAACGGCCCACGATTTTCTGTGTGCGGGCGGGGCAGCCACGATCACTATTTTTTGCAGTATCTATTTGCTCACTTTTATGCAATTTAACAATCTTCAGGATATCGGTAACTGGTAGCATACGGTTGGGTGTTGAGTTAGGGATTAATTGGCTTATCAGCCTATTAACTGAATTCATTGGTAGGTTAACTGGGTCATGTCTATATATATCCTAGGCTGCATCTGAATTGCTTTGCAATATTGGAGCACATGCTGCAGTAGAAGCAGCCATAGATTGCCGCAAATGCCAAATGCACCACACCAGTGCATTCTAGATACTACATAGGAGAGCGACACTGCAGCAGCAGAACAGCAGCAGTATTACATCAGAGAGGAGAGGAGTTTACCTTGCAGCCTGGTGAAGCCATGGATAGAGGACAGGAGGAGCATATGGCGAAGCAGCTGGAGGAGTGGAGGTGTGTCCGCTGCGGTAACGCAGGCAGCTGCTCGAGGAGGGTCAGCGCCGACGACTGCTTGGCGTGGGGGCTGCTCCTCCATGAGTGGGAGAGAGCACGGACCAACCTAATGCGCTGGGGCTGCTCCTCGATGAGCGGGAGAGAGCACGGACCAACCTAATGCGTGGGAGGCTGTGGGTAAAGGGAGGGAATGAGCTAAATTTGGGCCAAAATTACCCAGGCAGTTAATCAGTCCAGCCAATAATTCGGTCTGACAAGCCGATTAATCTGCTTGTTAGACAGATAAATTGGTCCACCCAGTTAATTGCGTGAATAGATCCTTTTTAACTGACTGATATGCCGATTAACTGGCAGATATATATTTTGAACAGTGCAATATAATGACCATAAGTTATGTTAGGATTCTCAAAGAAAATGTATCATTTTCGTGTTTTATGTATATACACACAGTCATATGTTTGTAAAAGTGGCTAACATAAGCAATTTAGCAATAATAATTATTTATAAGCAAATCAAGAGCTGAAAATAAAACAAGTAGAACCATGCTGAGACTACAAAATGGTTCATGATGACAACTAGATATAATAAGGAACTGATAAGGCATTATAATTCCGATTCGCATGTCTTCAGCCAAATTGTAGAGTAAAGTTAAATGGAAAACTATCTTTTAGGTTCTCTCTGTCAATTTTGACGGACAATTTCCTGAAACCTAGGAGATATTCAAATACTCTTTTGTGGTACTCAATTGTTCCTGGTTATGTTGAAATATGATGTTTTACTTTTACGTAATGTCATGAAAACCCGTCTTTGAGCATTTTTCAACTACAATGAATGATTCATCCCTTTTCGGCCTTTTTGAACTTTATTTGTATCAAAATATTTGGTGGCCCTTAGATAGAAGTTGGATTCCACTAAAGATGACTTATTTTGAAAGGGTTACTTACTCCTGTATACCTTGCTCAAAATATGTTGCTTTTTAACATGTTAAATAGAAGTTGAGTTCCACCAAAGGTTTGCTTATTTCGAAAAAAATTACAACTCCTGTATACCTTGCTCGAAGTATGTTGATTCTTTTAACATGTTAGATAGAAACACCAAAGATTGCTTATTTTGAAAGGTTTCATTATACCTTGCTCGAAATATGTTAAAATGGTGTCTGATTTGGTGTAGGTGCATCGCCCGGCCCCATCTTGGGATGATGTTTCAAGCCATCAAGCTTCTAGAACCTGCTCATGTTGACATGTTATGGCGTATGTATAACATTGATCATGGTCTTATTGTTCAAGAGGTATGTAATGGCTTCCGGAAGGTGCTCCTTTTCCCATGTGTATATGGTATAATTGTTTGGCAATTGAAGCCTAGGTGTCGAAAGGATCTAATGCTGAGATACTCGGAATCCAAAAAGGTGATGTTATTGAATCTATCAATGGAAAACCTGTTTCTACCACAATTGAGGTGGGTGTATTAGAGATTTGTTAGGTTAATGAGTTGGAAATAAATTACATTTGTGTGATAGTTGTTAGCTTAACGGTCTTGACTGCAATGCTTTTTCTCTGCAATTGTCAGTTGGAAAATACGTTGATGATCACATGCAAGGGCCCTTCAGGTGCTGAAGTTCATATTTCTGTAAGTTCATTTATATATTATAACGGCGGTTTGTTTGATCACTGCCATCCATTCCTCTGTACCGAAGTATCATTAGCAAGTGCTAGCACTAAGAGATTTTCCCCCTAACTCCATAGGTTGGGGTGTTTCACACACTCAAAAAACAACGAAGCACCGTACAGTGGACTGCAGAATTATCAGAACTTGGAGAAGTTCTTACAAGCTAGGTACACCCTCCTCTTTTAACTAGACCCATCTACAGATTATTATCCATATTATTATTTCAATTCTCATGTATGTATATTCCATTTTTTTGCTGATAATTATTATCCAGATATAATGCTAGCACTAAGTCTGTAAGCTTATGTCACACTCTTACATGACACCCATGTGATCTCAAATGAAAAAAATAGCGCGCTACAGCAAAATAGTGGCGACCTCAAAATATGCTATTAGCGAGACATTGTACACCGATATATTTAGCGAGGCAATTCTCAATACGCTATAGCGTGCTATTAGCGACGCTATAGCGCGCTATTTTTTTCAGTGGATATCATAGCACACCATAAAGTATGCTGATATTTTGGAACTTTATGGTTTTGTTAAATAGGTGGTGCGCAGCAAGTAAGTTGTAGAGAAAGACTTCATCCATGTTTTCTTCACCAAAGCATCCACATCTTCCATTGTAGACTTGGAAGTTTTAGATTTTTTGGAACAAGAGATGCATGTTGGGGCTTGTAGGTTTGTCGACGGGCGCTAACTTTGAGTTGTGTGACATTTTGCAAAGAATTTGATTAAATATTGCTTGCATGTTCCCTCTCTCATTCACCTTGGGAGAGGTTTTTTGCATGCAAAAGAAGGCTTGGTTATTTGACTCATGTTGTGTTATTGTTTGTTACAGGTCCTACAGACTCTTGAACAGGCTGCCAGAAGAGGGATGCGAGAAAATGCCAGAAAAGGGATGTTTCTGTAGAGCTGTGCCTGTGATGGATATTTACCTGTGACCATATGTTGTAGTAGTAGTCTGGATATATTAGAAATAACATATTTAGTTGTAGTCAGTGCCAAAGTAGCAGCCCGTTGTGAGATTCTCTGTTCTGCTAAAAGAAATGCAGTACACCATACTGAAACCCCTCTTTTTTGAGTATTCCATGTGTCAAATAGTTAACCTATTTTACATGCCCTTTTGTTCATGATCAAGTCAGTATGTCAACATTTATTTTATTACACAAGTTCATGAGCTTTGCCATTTCTCAGTTAAGGAAAAGTTACTCAGACATATAGCCAGTTCACACACAATCCCTAAAAAAAAGTTCACAAACAACAGTTCAGGAAGGACACCTCCCTTGGCATGCTTCTGCTGGACGGCCTGACCGAGTTTTTGGTCGGCGTGAGCCACTTGTGGGCTGGGTTGGGCCACTGAGCCAAGCTGCCACTTTGGAGTGGAACTGGGCTCTCGAGAGGACGTCCTGATCATGCGCTGCTATTCTCCTCAGGCCGATAGCCGTGCCGCCTCCCTATACCTCGCCAAGCCCCCACCCCGTTTGGCCAATGTCGTGCTGCCGCTCACCGATCTTCTCAAGTCGACCCAAGCCGGACGTAAGCTCGTGCGGCACCCCTCCTGGTGGCTCGGTCAGCAAGTGAACCGGCTCTGCTCGGCTTAGAAAAGGGCTATGGAGGAGTGGAGGATCTCGGCCCTTGCCGGTGGAAGGGCTCCCTTTTTTCATACTCTTTTGAGGTTTGTTAGTGTTTGTGTTTACGTTAGGGCTCAGAGAAGCGAGGCGGCGGCGGCTCTCTAAAGATGAAATAAAGTTCTCCCCGCCTAGTCTCCGTCCCGGTGGTGTTTCTAGCATCGTTGAAGGGCGTGTGGAGGTTTGTCTCTGGCGGATTTCATGGGATTCGGTCGGCATTTGTCTTCGGTGAATCCATGTGGATCATATTTTCGTTCGTCTGTGTTCGTGTGTTTACAGGTTGGATCCTTTCGATCTACACTTCTCTTCATCGGTGGTACTTGATGTTCTGGTGAACTGGTCCTACGGGACCTTACTCCTTAGCACGACGACTTCCCGACTATCTATTAGAACAAGGTTTGTCCGGCTCCGATTAGAGAGGGGAGAAGACGGCAGTGCGCCTTCGGCTCGTTCCAGTGCTAGTAGTCATCTAAAAGAGAAGAGTAAACAAATCCGCCAAAAACTTTGCTACTAGAAGGAAAAGACATCTGATTGTCAAAAAAACAGGAAAAGACATCTCTAAAAAGAGAAAAGGAGATACCTAAAATAAAAATGTTATTTTTTTACTATAAGTACATATTTGCGTTTTAGCATTTTTTATATTGCAATTAATATGTTTCAAGTAATATCTTGTTTGTGCCACTATCCACTAGATTTTAATAAATTATGGTTGTGCCACTAAAGCTTGCGAATACAATAGCCACACGCCCATGTGCAACATTTCGGTGAGTTGCCGGCAGGTCAGGCCTTGTTTCCATCTCCTTTGACACGCTTCCTCCTCCGAGTGATCCACCACACTTATCACATCAACCGCAGAGAAGAGAAGATGCATTTGACCGTAGCATCCCTTGTGACAGGACAAGACATGGCGACCATGCAACCCAGCATGCAGTAAGGGGCTGTTTGGTTTCTAGCCACATCTTGCCACATTTTGCCACACCTCAGCTTAGGCAAGTTTGACTAAGTTAGATGGGTGTTTGGTTCTAGCCACATCTAAGGCAAGAATTTTTTTATGAGAAGTGAACCCCACATGTCATAGACACAAAAAGTGTGGCAAGATTCCCTTAGGCAAGCCAAAGTGTGGCTAACAATTTGAGCAACTCAAGTTAGGCAAGTGTAGCAAGTATGGCAAAAATAATGTGGTCATATATGACAAACATAGTCACAATCCAAACAGCCCATAAATCCCGCGGACTCTCGTGTCTACCAAGACAGTCGCACATGCCCTTTGAGAATCCGTCCAACTACCGCCTCCACCCCCAGCATTCAGCACATCACTCACCTTCATCGGGTTTCTCTCCTTGTACTTCCCGGCCGCCACTCCAACTGCTGGCCCTAGTCCTCGTTGAGTCTGACATGACGCTGCTCGTCCGTAGCCTATGCGTGAGCAACACGGTGGGACCCAGTGCCAGGCGCCAGTCTAGCCACTTCACGCATCATCGCATCATGCGAAGAAGGAAACCTCATCGACCTTTTGTGAGCAGGATGCATAGCGCGGAGCACCCTAGGGTTATCACCATGGACTTGGCTCCATCACCAAGGAACACTCACATCATATATACTAAGGTGAATTCTATCCATCAAACCTTGGCATTTCTATCAAGGACACACTGTGCGTGTGGGTTTTCTCGATGAGGAAGAACCCATGGTAGATAGTAGTGGACTTCCTCTACTCTGGGTACAAGAACCAACCACCTAAGTGTAGGTTGTCGCTTGGGGCAGATCAGGTCATCATTGCGCAGTTCCACAACCCCTTGGACATCGTACTCCTTGTCGGCCGCTCTTACTACTACATCTCGTAGTTCATCACATTCTCCCGCTTCAACATCTTCTCCCCTTTTGATAACAAGTTCTCACATATCTCTCTTTTGATGAGATTTGAGCCCATCTCCTGCAGTTCCAGGAGTGGGGAGGCTAGTAGTGAGCGGCAACAAGAGGAGGAGGCTTGCAGTTCCAGTAGTTGGGAGGCTAGTAGTGAGCAGCAACAAGAGGAGGAGGCGCTCTCGTGTCAAGGTTTAAGTTCATGTCATGTTTTATTTTGTGCTTCGTGTTTGTGTCCATTTGCTTCATTGCGATGTAATAAACTGTTTGTGCATGTTTGCTTTGCTTGCAACTTGATCGACACTACACTTTTTTCATTTTTCTAGTTTGTATCCGAGCCATGGTTTCCCTCTTTTTTTGTGTTCACACCAAATCAGGAACCAGCAAGAAAGATGGATCAATAATAATCAAAGGGGGTTCACAAACTAGAAAGACAAGTCGATCACAAACAAATACTATAATCACTGAAAAGCATTAGCATAATACATCCCTAATTATTACACACCACAAACTTGTTATTTTGGCATGGCGAGCAGATCTTCGCATCGCTGTTGGAGCAAACGGGGTTGGAGGCACCGGGAACTATGGAATCACCTATTCATTCAAAATTTCATGGCTCTGGCTGCTAATCGGCGAACGTATTCATGTCCACGAGGCACTTCCAGTGTGTTGATCCTTCAGCGACCACTTCGTCATCGTCATCCTCACGGACCTCTACACGGTGACGGAAGACCACACCATCACTTAATCGTGGCCGATGAACGTGAGGTCACTGCCAACCACGCCTTGTTGCCCAAGTTGGAGGAGATGTTAGCCGAGCTTGGCGACATTGATGAACACAACAACGACCCGATGACGGGGATGCCGCAGGGCACCCACAACATTCTTCTCAAGTTTTTTTGTTTTTGTTTTCTATATTTTTTATTTGTTTCTCCTTTTCACTTTCCTATTATTATTTTTCCTTTTTTTCCATTTTCTTTCTTTTAGACCTTTTCACATTTAAAACATGTTGCCATTTTTTCCATTTTTTTTATTATGTTCACCTTTTTTAAATGTTCAGAACTTCAAAGAAATGTTCACAAAAGTTGTATAAAAGTGTTCACAAATCCCAAAGAATATTTATATTTCAAAAAAAATTAGAAAAGGTTTTAGTAATGTTTATTTTTCACCAAAAGTTGTTATCAAATTTCAAAACATTCTGGTTTTTAAACTAAAGAAAAAATTATTTTTTCTCAAAACCAAATAAATTCCACCTAATAAAGAGTAGAAGAAAAACCCCACTAGAAAAACCAGGAAGAAAATTACCCGAGTCGATTTTTTTGAGCGGTAATTGCTCGAATTGAATGAATCATTACGACCTCGATGGCCAATTGGGTTGGCCCAGTCACGACTTCTATGATATCGGCCGCCAATTTGACACGCTAAGCATCAAATAGGGGTTATTGCAAAAGGCAATCCCTATTTAACACATTATGCTTCAAGTTATGCTTTCACACACAGGAAACCAAACCACCATTTAGCGGTAGCCAATGTACATAGTGTTTCAGTTTTAGTTTAGTTTAGTTTTTGTTCTTCATTTTTTTGCCTTTTATTTCTAAAATTATCCTTATTAAAAAAACAAAAAAAAAGTTCAGAAAGGCCCATGACCTGTCAATCTGCGAACAGACCGCAAGAACCCCGCGTACAGTCCGAAAGCAACACAGGCCACAATGTTTTAGCAGCCTCGGCGGCGCGATTGCAAGAGGATCGGCGATGCGCGCGAGCAAGAAGATGTTGAGCGCGGGCGTGGAGAAGCCCAATAACAAAAGGGCCACGGCGGCCGATCCGACCAGCCGAGGCGATACCAACGCGAAGAAGACGAAGAGGGATCCGTCGCCTGATTGCGTACGCCCTCGTCTTTGCCAAGATTGCACAAGACGAGATCGACAAAGAGTCAGGTCTGATTGCGCTATTCCGTAGCCACCATCCAAGTTTTCATTCGAATTCCTAAATAATGGTACAGACCGTCTTCATCTGCTCATGTGTGATCTGAATCATCTGACCGATATATGTTTATGTTGCTGCCGCCTGTAGCTCCCCGCCCTGTGCAAATTCCTACCATCGCTTACTTCAAACCTCCCACCTTGTTTCACACCGACGAGCTCTTTTCCGTCCGTCAATCTGGAAGAAAGGCCGTGCTCTCGGCTGCCAAATTTCTTCTAGGGGTCTCATCCTCTCTTGGTACGTTCTAATCCTCTGTATGTTTCGGATTTTTTGATCCATCGCCGCACGCAACTTAACGTATATATTAATTGTGCTTGAATCACACAGATGGTGAGCCGCTAAGACGGTGCTCTGGCTTCTGGGTTGATTGGGATGAGGAGAGCAGAACCGGCCTTGTTCTGACAACCGCGCGGCTGATTCGCACAAAGGATGCTCCTGTCAGCGTCTGGTCAGGCAGTGAAGAGTATGAATTGTTACAGTATGACAATGGGGGTCCAGTTATTGACTTGGATGGAGAAGTTGTTGGAATGGTCAACGACCCTGAGAGATTTGAGTCTTTTATACCTTCTTCCATTTTGCTCAATTGTTTGGATTCATGGAGGAAATATCGGTACGGTTTCCCTTTCAGTTCTGTGATGGACACAATGAAAATGTGTTCTCTCCTATTGTTTCTTTTTTAGTTATCGTTAGGAGTCAAACTATTTCTCATAGTATATCTATTTTATCATTTTTATGCAATTTAATGACCATAAAGTTATGTAAAGATTCTAAAAAGAAGTGAGCATTGTCGTATTTTATGTATATATATAGAGAGAGATATGTTTAAAAAAGTGGCTGCAATAAATAATTTAACAATAATAATCATTTATAAGGAAATCATGAACTGGGTCTTTGATGGGGCCTAGACAAAAATAAACATGTATAGAACCACGCTGAGATGCTGAGAGTACAAAATGGATTATGATGACAACTAGTTATAAGAAGGGTTTTGCTTTGCATGTCCTTGGCCAAGTTCTACGGTAAAGTTTAATGGAAAACTATGTTTTAGGCTTTTCTCTCTATTTTGATGGACAATTTCCTGAAGCCATCTTTTTTCAAGGAGAGTTTCAAGTTAAACCTATGAGATATTCATGAACAAATATATTTTGTGATACTCAATTGTTCTCAGTCATAATGAAATACTCAGTTAATCCCCTCTACTATTTTGTGATACTCAAATGCATTTGTCAACTACTATGAATGATTCATCCCCGTTGGACCTTTCTGAACTCTATTTTTGACTCAAAATAATTGGTTATTGTTGTTTTTTCTTGACATGCTAAGATAGAAGCTCGATTCCACCAATGTTTGCTTATTTTGAAAATGTTACTTGCCCATGTATACCTTGCTTAAAATATTCTAAATGATTATCTGGTTTGATGTAGGCATTTCGCCTGGCCCCAACTTGGAATGACGTTTAAGGCCATCGAACTTCTAGAACCTGCTCATGCTGACATGTTATGGCATATGTTTAACATTGATGACGGTCTTGTTGTTCAAGAGGTAGGGTAATGACTTCCTGGAGGTGCTCAATTTCTCATGCATGTAGTGGTTAATTATTTGGCAATTGAACCCTGGGTGTCAAAGGGATCTAATGCTGAGATACTCGGAATCCAAAAAGGTGATTTTATTGAATCTATCAATGGAAAACGTATTTCTACCACAATTGAGGTGGGTGTATTAATGAGCTGAAAAGAAATTACATGCGCGATAGTTGGTGTCTTCATGGTCTTGACTGCAATGTTTTTTATCTGCAATTATCAGTTGGAAAATACGCTGATGAGCACATGCAAGGGACCTCCAGGTGCTGAAGTTCATATTTCTGTAAGTATATCATAACGGTGGTTTGCTTGATCCCTGCCATCCATTTCTTTGTACCGACGTATTATGAGCACAATGCTAGCACTAAGAGATATGTTTTGCTAACTCCATAGGTTGGGGTGTTTCACACACTCAAAAAACAACGAAGCACCGTAGAGTTGACTTTAAAATTATCAGAACTTGGAGAAGTTATTACAAGCTAGGTACACATCTCCTCTTTTAACTAGCCCAATCTACAGATTATTATTTCAATTCTCTAGTATGTATATTCCATTTTATGTAGATATAATTATTATCCAGATATAGTGCTAGCACTAAGTATGCAAGTTTATGTGCATTGTGCGATACACTCTTATGTGACACCAATGTGATGTTTAAAATATCATACCACACACCATAAAGTACGCTAAGTTTATGGTTTTCGTAAATATGTTGTGTGCAGCAAGTTGTGGAGAACAATCTTCATCCATGTTTTTTTAGCCAAGCATCCATCTTCCATATGTAGACTTGGGAGTTTTAGGATTTTTTCAAACAAGAGATGCATGTCTGTGCTTGTGAGATTTTCTGTACACCTTATTGAAACCCCTATTAGTGCATGAGGAAGCGTTGTTTATTACCTTATCCATTTGGTGGTCAACAAGGACAAGTATCTTGGCTCTGCACATACGTGTAAGCACGAGGAGGAGCAAGTATCTTGGCTAATGAACTTTCTGAAAAAGCACTAGCTAGTACTAATTTTTAACTGTGTTGCTGGTTTGTGGTAATTCTTTCCCATAGTGATCTGACTGTAAACGCATGTATATTTTTGCTGTTACAAGTAGATGAAATTTCTAAGTTCCAAGTGTAAGCTGGCATACATACGAGCTTGTCCGCTATTAAACCATGCGTCACAATCCTAGCTTGTGGTCTCTTATCTATTTGTGTGTTGACTTCTAGTCATTTGGCATGGAATTTGCAGTGGTCCTTGATGTTGATTTTGGTACATGGACAATTCTGATGTTATGTCCTCAAGTTCTTTATCCTACCACTTGCCCATAACAACTGATGATGTACGTGCAATGATTCGTCCTGATTCCATTTTTTGTAAACCGGTGATGTTAGCTGAAAGAATGAATATTTTGTAGCTAAGTTTGTATTTATGTTTTGAAGCTGTGTGTAGCGAACTGTGATGTGAATATATATATCTTGAAGAAGTTAGTCCCTTTTTTTGCTACATTTCTTATTGGATGGTTTCATGCATATATTTCAAGATTAACATGTATTTTTCCTTGGCATTAAAAATAAATAAATAGTGAGACTAATTCCGTGAGAAATTGGTTGTAACCAAGATGACCCTGTGGAAGTGGAACAAAGTGTGTTGTGAACCAAAATCATAGATCAAATCGCAAAGGTGTTGTTTTCAATCGAACCTTTTGGTTTTTTTTGCTTGCAAAGGGGTTTACCAGCATATTAAAGTCTAGGGAGTAACAACTCCCTCCATGACTTTATGATGTCAGCCGATTGAATCATTGAGATGAAAGTATATTAGACTGAAGCGATAGCTCCAAGAGAAGAAGGAAAACGAGCTAAAAAGAACAAACTGAATCTGCGGTCCTGCACAGTATGTCCATATCCAAACAACTGTGGTTGATATGTAGCTACATGACCAGCACCCCTCGCTTCCTCTACCCGCAATGCGGAAACCCTAGATTAGCTCATTCAACTTGCTTTGAGGTTTGTGTGCAAAAGAAGTAGTGTCAAAACACTGAGATGTTCAAAACAAACACCATACTCTTGAACCTGAGAAATTAACAATCAATTTATGTCTGGTTGCATATATTGGAAATATTCCCTAGAGGCAATAATAAATTGGTTATTATTATATTTCCTTGTTCATGATAATCGTTTATTATCCATGCTAGAATTGTATTGATAGGAAACTCAGATACATGTGTGGATACATAGACAACACCATGTCCCTAGTAAGCCTCTAGTTGACTAGCTCGTTGATCAATAGATGGTTATGTTTCCTGACCATGGACATTGGATGTCGTTGATAACGGGATCACATCATTAGGAGAATGATGTGATGGACAAGACCCAATCCTAAGCATAGCACAAGATCGTGTAGTTCGTATGCTAAAGCTTTTCTAATGTCAAGTATCATTTCCTTAGATCATGAGATTGTGCAACTCCCGGATACCGTAGGAATACTTTGGGTGTGCCAAACGTCACAACGTAACTGGGTGGCTATAAAGGTGCACTACGGGTATCTCCGAAAGTGTCTGTTGGGTTGGCACGAATTGAGACTGGGATTTGTCACTCCGTGTGACGGAGAGGTATCTCTGGGCCCACTCGGTAGGACATCATCATAATGTGCACAATGTGATCAAGGAGTTGATCATGGGATGATGTGTTACGGAACGAGTAAAGAGACTTGCCGGTAACGAGATTGAACAAGGTATCGGGATACCGATGATTGAATCTCGGGCAAGTATCGTACCGCTAGACAAAGGGAATTGTATACGGGATTCATTAAGTCCTTGACATCGTGGTTCATCCCATGAGATCATCGTGGAACATGTGGGAACCAACATGGGTATCCAGATCTCGCTGTTGGTTATTGACCGGAGAACGTCTCGGTCATGTCAGCATGCTTCCCGAACCCGTAGGGTCTACACACTTAAGGTTCGGTGACGCTAGGGTTATAAAGGAAGTTTGTATGTGGTTACCGAATGTTGTTCGGAGTCTCGGATGATCCACCGGGAGGTAAAGATTTATATATAGAAAGTCATCATACGGTCACCGAAATAATTCGGGGGGTTGCCGGTATTGTACCGGGACCACCGGAGGGGTTTCGGGGGTCCACCGGGAGGGTCCACCTGCCACGGAGGGCCCTATGGGCTGTATGTGGAGAGGGACCAGCCCCTTAGTGGGCTGGGCGCCTCCCCCCTAAGGCCCATGCGCCTAGGGTTTGGGGGAACCCTAAAGGGGGGTGCCCCCTTTCCTTGGGGGGCAAGGCAACCCCCCTTGGCCGCCGCCCCCTCCTCAGATGGGATCTGAGGGGGCCGGCCCCCCTCTCCCTTGCCCCTATATATATGTGGGGGGTGGGAGGGCAGCCGCACCAAGGTTCTGGCGCAGCCCTCCTCCTCTCCCAAGTTCTTCTCCTCTCCCGTGGTGCTTGGCGAAGCCCTGCAGGATTGCCACGCTCCTCCACCACCACCACGCCGTCGTGCTGCTGCTGGATGGAGTCTTCCTCAACCTCTCCCTCTCTCCTTGCTGGATCAAGGCATGGGAGACGTCACCGGGCTGTACGTGTGTTGAACGCGGAGGTGCCGTCCGTTCGGCACTAGGATCTCCGGTGATTTGGATCACGACGAGTACGACTCCTTCAACCCCGTTCTCTTGAACGCTTCCGCTTAGTGATCTACAAGGGTATGTAGATGCACTCTCCTTCCCTTCGTTGCTCGTTTCTCCATAGATAGATCTTGGTGACACGTAGGAAAATTTTGAATTTCTGCTACGTTCCCCAACAGTGGTATCAGAGCTAGGTCTATTGCGTAGATTCTGTGCACGAGTAGAACACAAAGTAGTTGTGGGCGTTGATTTTGTTCAATATGCTTACCGTTACTAGTCCAATCTTGATTCAGCGGCATTGTGGGATGAAGCGGCCCGGACCAACCTTACACGTACGCTTACGTGAGACCGGTTCCACCGACTGACATGCACTAGTTGCATAAGGTGGCTGGCGGGTGTCTGTCTCTCCCACTTTAGTCGGATCGGATTCGATGAAAAGGGTCCTTAGGTATCTCTGGGCCCACTCGGTAGGACATCATCATAATGTGCACAATGTGATCAAGGAGTTGATCACGGGATGATGTGTTACGGAACGAGTAAAGAGACTTGCCGGTAACGAGATTGAACAAGGTATCGGGATACCGACGATCGAATCTCGGGCAAGTATCGTACCGCTAGACAAAGGGAATTGTATACGGGATTGATTAAGTCCTTGACATCGTGGTTCATCCGATGAGATCATCGTGGAACATGTGGGAACCAACATGGGTATCCAGATCTCGCTGTTGGTTATTGACCGGAGAACGTCTCGGTCATGTCAACATGCTTCCCGAACCCGTAGGGTCTACACACTTAAGGTTCGATGACGCTAGGGTTATAAAGGAAGTTTGTATGTGGTTACCGAATGTTGTTCGGAGTCTCGGATGATCCACCGGGAGGTAAAGATTTATATATAGAAAGTCATCATACTGTCACCGGAATAATTCGGGGGGTTGCCGGTATTGTACCGGAACCACCGGAGGGTTCCGGGGGTCCACCGGGAGGGTCCACCTGCCACGGAGGGCCCTATGGGCTGTATGTGGAGAGGGACCAGCCCCTTAGTGGGCTGGGCGCCTCCCCCCCTAAGGCCCATGCACCTAGGGTTTGGGGGAACCCTAAAGGGGGGGTGCCCCCTTGCCTTGGGGGGCAAGGCAACCCCCCTTGGCCGCCGCCCCCTCCTCAGATGGGATCTGAGGGGGCCGGCCCCCCTCTCCCTTGCCCCTATATATATGTGGGGGGTGGGAGGGCAGCCGCACCAAGGTTCTGGCGCAGCCCTCCTCCTCTCCCAAGTTCTTCTCCTCTCCCGTGGTGCTTGGCGAAGCCCTGCAGGATTGCCACGCTCCTCCACCACCACCACGCCGTCGTGCTGCTGCTGGACGGAGTCTTCCTCAACCTCTCCCTCTCTCCTTGCTGGATCAAGGCATGGGAGACGTCACCGGGCTGTACGTGTGTTGAACGCGGAGGTGCCGTCCGTTCGGCACTAGGATCTCCGGTGATTTGGATCACGACGAGTACGACTCCTTCAACCCCGTTCTCTTGAACGCTTCCGCTTAGTGATCTACAAGGGTATGTAGATGCACTCTCCTTCCCTTCGTTGCTGGTTTCTCCATAGATAGATCTTGGTGACACGTAGGAAAATTTTGAATTTCTGCTACGTTCCCCAACAGTGGTATCAGAGCTAGGTCTATTGCGTAGATTCTATGCACGAGTAGAACACAAAGTAGTTGTGGGCGTTGATTTTGTTCAATATGCTTACCGTTACTAGTCCAATCTTGATTCAGCGGCATTGTGGGATGAAGCGGCCCGGACCAACCTTACACATACGCTTACGTGAGACCGGTTCCACCGACTGACATGCACTAGTTGCATAAGGTGGCTGGCGGGTGTCTGTCTCTCCCACTTTAGTCGGATCGGATTCGATGAAAAGGGTCCTTAGGTATCTCTGGGCCCACTCGGTAGGACATCATCATAATGTGCACAATGTGATCAAGGAGTTGATCACGGGATGATGTGTTACGGAACGAGTAAAGAGACTTGCCGGTAACGAGATTGAACAAGGTATCGGGATACCGACGATCGAATCTCGGGCAAGTATCGTACCGCTAGACAAAGGGAATTGTATACGGGATTGATTAAGTCCTTGACATCGTGGTTCATCCGATGAGATCATCGTGGAACATGTGGGAACCAACATGGGTATCCAGATCTCGCTGTTGGTTATTGACCGGAGAACGTCTCGGTCATGTCAGCATGCTTCCCGAACCCGTAGGGTCTACACACTTAAGGTTCGATGACGCTAGGGTTATAAAGGAAGTTTGTATGTGGTTACCGAATGTTGTTCGGAGTCTCGGATGATCCACCGGGAGGTAAAGATTTATATATAGAAAGTCATCATACGGTCACCGGAATAATTCGGGGGGTTGCCGGTATTGTACCGGAACCACCGGAGGGTTCCGGGGGTCCACCGGGAGGGTCCACCTGCCACGGAGGGCCCTATGGGATGTATGTGGAGAGGGACCAGCCCCTTAGTGGGCTGGGCGCCTCCCCCCCTAAGGCCCATGCACCTAGGGTTTGGGGGAACCCTAAAGGGGGGTGCCCCCTTGCCTTGGGGGGCAAGGCAACCCCCCTTGGCCGCCGCCCCCTCCTCAGATGGGATCTGAGGGGGCCGGCCCCCCTCTCCCTTGCCCCTATATATATGTGGGGGGTGGGAGGGCAGCCGCACCAAGGTTCTGGCGCAGCCCTCCTCCTCTCCCAAGTTCTTCTCCTCTCCCGTGGTGCTTGGCGAAGCCCTGCAGGATTGCCACGCTCCTCCACCACCACCACGCCGTCGTGCTGCTGCTGGACGGAGTCTTCCTCAACCTCTCCCTCTCTCCTTGCTGGATCAAGGCATGGGAGACGTCACCGGGCTGTACGTGTGTTGAACGCGGAGGTGCCGTCCGTTCGGCACTAGGATCTCCGGTGATTTGGATCACGACGAGTACGACTCCTTCAACCCCGTTCTCTTGAACGCTTCCGCTTAGTGATCTACAAGGGTATGTAGATGCACTCTCCTTCCCTTCGTTGCTGGTTTCTCCATAGATAGATCTTGGTGACACGTAGGAAAATTTTGAATTTCTGCTACGTTCCCCAACAGTGGTATCAGAGCTAGGTCTATTGCGTAGATTCTATGCACGAGTAGAACACAAAGTAGTTGTGGGCGTTGATTTTGTTCAATATGCTTACCGTTACTAGTCCAATCTTGATTCGGCGGCATTGTGGGATGAAGCGGCCCGGACCAACCTTACACGTACGCTTACGTGAGACCGGTTCCACCGACTGACATGCACTAGTTGCATAAGGTGGCTGGCGGGTGTCTGTCTCTCCCACTTTAGTCGGATCGGATTCGATGAAAAGGGTCCTTATGAAGGGTAAATAGCAATTGGCATATCACGTTGTGGTTTTTGCGTAGGTAAGAAACGTTCTTGCTAGAAACCCATAGCAGCCACGTAAAACCTGCAAACAACAATTAGAGGATGTCTAACTTGTTTTTGCAGGGTATGCTATGTGATGTGATATGGCCAAGAAGAATGTGATGAATGATATGTGATGTATGAGATTGATCATGTTCTTGTAATAGGAATCACGACTTGCATGTCGATGAGTATGACAACCGGCAGGAGCCATAGGAGTTGTCTTAATTTATTTATGACCTGCGTGTCAACATAAACGTCATGTAATTACTTTACTTTATTGCTAACCGTTAGCTGTAGTAGTAGAAGTAATAGCTGGCGAGACAACTTCATGAAGACACGATGATGGAGATTATGATGATGGAGATCATGGTGTCATGCCGGTGACGATGATGATCATGGAGCCCCGAAGATGGAGATCAAAAGGAGCAATATGATATTGGCCATATCATGTCACTATTTGATTGCATGTGATGTTTATCATGTTTTTGCATCTTATTTGCTTAGAACGACGGTAGTAAATAAGATGATCCCTCATTAAAATTTCAAGAAAGTGTTCCCCCTAACTGTGCACCGTTGCGAAAGTTCGTCGTTTCGAAGCACCACGTGATGATCGGGTGTGATAGATTCTTACGTTCGAATACAACGGGTGTTGACGAGCCTAGCATGTACAGACATGGCCTCGGAACACATGCGAAACACTTAGGTTAACTTGACGAGCCTAGCATGTACAGACATGGCCTCGGAACACAGAAGACCGAAACGTCGAACATGAGTCGTATAGAAGATACGATCAACATGAAGATGTTCACCGATGTTGACTAGTCCGTCTCACGTGATGATCGGACACGGCCTAGTTGACTCGGATCATGTAATCACTTAGATGACTAGAGGGATGTCTATCTGAGTGGGAGTTCATAAGATGAACTTAATTATCCTGAACATAGTCAAAAGGTCTTCGCAAATTATGTCGTAGCTCGCGCTTCAGTTCTACTGTTTAGATATGTTCCTAGAGAAAATTTAGTTGAAAGTTGATAGTAGCAATTATGCGGACTAGGTCCGTAAACTGAGGATTGTCCTCATTGCTTCATAGAAGGCTTATGTCCTTAATGCACCGCTCAGTGTGCTGAACCTCGAACGTCGTCTGTGGATGTTGCGAACATCTGACATACACATTTTGATAACTATGTGATAGTTCAGTTAAACGGTTTAGAGTTGAGGCACCGAAGACGTTTTTGAAACGTCATGAAACATATGAGATGTTTCGAGGGCTGAAATTGGGATTTCAGGCTTGTGCCCACGTCAAGAGGTATAAGACCTCCGACGATTTTCTTAACCTGCAAACTAAGGGAGAAAAGCTCAATTGTTGAGCTTGTGCTCAGATTGTCTGAGTACAACAATCATTTGAATCAAGTGGGAGTTGATCTTCCAGATGAGATAGTGATGTTTCTTCGAAGTCATTACCACCAAGCTGCTAGAGCTTCGTGATGAACTATAATATATCAGGGACATATATGATGATCCTTGAGATATTCGCGATGTTTGACACCACAAAAGTAGAAATCAAGAAGGAGCATCAATTGTTGATGGTTGGTGAAACCACTAGTTTCAAGAAGGGCAAGGGCAAGAAGGGATACTTCATGAAACGGCAAATCAGCTACTGCTCTAGTGAAGAAACCCAAGGTGGAACCCAAACCCGAGACTAAGTGCTTCTGTAATAAGGGGAACAGCCACTGGAGCAGAATTACCCTAGATACTTGGTAGATGAGAAGGCTAGCAAGGTCGATATAAGTATATTGGATATACATTGTGTTAATATGTACTTTACTAGTACTCCTAGTAGCACCAGGGTATTAAATACCGGTTCGGTTGCTAAGTGTTAGTAACTCGAAACAAAAGGCTACGGAATAAACGGAGACTAGCTAAAAGGTGAGCTGATGACATGTGTTGGAAGTGTTTCCAATGTTGATATGATCAAGCATCGCACGCTCCCTCTACCATCGAGATTGGTGTTAAACCTAAATAATTGTTATTTGGTGTTTGCGTTGAGCATAGACATGATTGGATTATGACTATCACAATACGGTTATTCATTTAAGGAGAATAATGGTTACTCTGTTTATTTGAATAATACCTTCAATGGTCTTGCACCTAAAATGAATGGTTTATTGAATCTCGATCGTAGTGATACACATGTTCATGCCAAAAGATATAATATAGTAATGATAGTACCACCTACTTGTGGCACTGCCATGTAAGTCATATCGGTATAAAACGCATGAAGAAGCTCCATGTTGATGGATCTTTGGGCTCACTCGTTTTTGAAAAGTTTGAGACATGCGAACCATGTCTATTGGTGTATATGAAACTCCATGCAAATGGACCGTTTGGACTCACTTGATTTTGAATCACTTGAGACATGCAAATCATACCACATGGGCAAGATGACTGAAAGCCTCGTTTTCAGTAAAATGGAACTACAAAGCAACTTGCTGGAAGTAATACATTTTGATGTGTGCAGTCCAATGAATGCTGAGGCGTGTAGTGGATATCGTTATGTTCTTACTTCACAGATGATTTGAGTAGATGTTGAGTATATTTACTTGATGAATCACGAGTCTGAATTATTGAAAGGTTCAAGTAATTTCAGGGTGAAGTTGAAAGATCGTCGTGACAAGAGGATAAAAAAGATCTATGATATGATCATAGAGATGAATATCTGAATTACGAGTTTGGCACAGAATTAAGACATTGTGGAAATTGTTTCACAACTAATACAGCCTCGAACACCATAGTGTGATGGTGTGTTCGAACATCATAACTGCACCCTATTGGATATGATGCATACCATGATGTCTCTTATCGAATTACCACGATAGTTTATGGGTTAGGCATTAGAGACAACCACATTCACTTTAAATAGGGCACCACGTAATTCTGATGAGATGACACCGTATGAACTATGGTTTAGAGAAACCTAAGTTGTCATTTCTTAAAAGTTTCGGGCTGCGACGCTTATGTGAAAAAGTTTCAGGCTGATAAGCTCGAACCCAAAGCGGATAAATTCATCTTCATAGGACACCCAAAAAAGTTGGGTATACCTCCTGTCTCAGATCCGAAAGCAATAAGGAATTGTTTCTGAAATCGGATCCTTTCTCGAGGAAAAGTTTCTCTCGAAAGAATTGAGTGGGAGGATGGTGGAGACTTGATGAGGTTATTGAACCGTCACTTCAACTAGTGTATAGCAGGGCACAAAGAGTTGTTCCTGTGGCACCTACACCAATTGAAGTGGAAGCTTATGATATTGATCATGAGACTTCGGATCAAGTCACTCCCAAACCTCGTAGGATGACAAGGATGCGTACTACTTCAGAGTGGTACGTAATCCTGTCTTGAAAGTAATGTTGCTAGACAACAATGAACCTACGAGCTATGTAGAAGCGATGGTGGGCCTGGATTCCAAAATGGCTCGAGGCCATATAATCCGAGAGAGGATCCATATATGAAAACAAAGTTTAGACTTTGGAAGAACTACTTGATGGTCGTAAGGCTGTTAGGTACATATGGATTTTAAAAGGAAGACGGACAATGATGGTAAGTATCACCATTAAGAAAGCTCGACTTGTCGTTAAGATGTTTTCCGACAAGTTCAAGGAGTTGACTACGATGAGAATTTCTCACTCGTAGCGATGCTAAGAGTCTGTTGGAATTATATTAGCGATTACTGCATTATTTATGAAATCTTGCAGATAGGATGTCAAAACATTGTTTCCTCGACGATTTTCTTGAGGAAAGGTTGTATGTGATACAACCGGAAGGTTTTGTCAATCCTGAAAGATGCTAACAAGTATGCAAAGCTCCAGCAATCCTTCTAAGGACTGGAGTAAGCATCTCGGAGTTGGAATGTATGCTTTGATGAGATGATCAAAGATTTTGGGTGTATACAAAGTTTATGAGAAACTTGTATTTCCAAAGAAGTGAGTGGGAGCACTATAGAATTTCTGATGAATATATGTTGTTGACATATTGTTGATCAGAAATGACGTAGAATTTCTGGAAAGCATATAGGGTTATTTGGAAAGTGTTTTTCAATGGAAAGCCTGGATTAAGCTACTTGAACATTGTGCATCAAGATCTATAAGGATAGATCAAAACGCTTAATGGTACTTTCAAATGAGCACATACCTTGACATAATCTTGAAGGTGTTCAAGATGGATCAGTCAAAGAAGGAGTTCTTGCCTGAGTTGTAAGGTATGAAGTTAAGGCATAAAGCTCGACCATGGCAGAAGAAAGAGGAAGGACGAAGGTCGTCCCCTATGCTTTTGTCATAGGCTCTATACGGTATGCCATGCTGTGTACCGCACCTGAAATGTGCCTTGCCATGAGTCAGTCAAGGGGTGCAAGTGTGATCCAAGAATGGATCACAGCACTGTTGGGGAACGTTGCAGAAAAACAAAAATTTTCCTACGGTTTCACCAAGATCCATCTAGGAGTTCATCTAGCAACGAGTGATTAGATGCATCTACATACCTTGTAGATCGCGAGCGGAAGCGTTCAAAGAACGTGGATGAGGGATTTGTACTCGACGTGATTCGAATCACCGAAGATCCTAGCACCGAACGGACGGCACCTCCGCGTTCAACACACGTACGGAACAGCCAGTCTCCTTCTTCTTGATCCAGCAAGGGGGAAGGAGAGGTTGAGGGAGATGGCACCAGCAGCAGCACGACGGCGTGGTGATGATGGAGCTGCAGTACTCCGTCAGGGCTTCGCCAAGCACTATGGAGGAGGAGGAGGTGTTGGAGAGGGAGAAGGAGGCAACCAAAGGCGTGGGAGAAAAGCCCTCCTTCCCTCACTATATATAGGAGGGCCAAGGGGGGGGGCGCCGGCCCTAGGAGATCCAATCTCCTAGGGTGGGGCGGCGGCCAAGGGGGGTTTCCCTCCCCCCCAAGGCACCTACCCCTCCTAGGACTCTTTCCCCTTGTAACCCTAGGCGCATGGGCCTCTTGGGGCTGGTGCCCTTGGCCCATGTAGGCCAAGGCGCACCCCCTACAGCCCATGTGGCCCCCTGGGACAGGTGGCCCCACCCGGTGGACCCCCGGGACCCTTCCGGTGGTCCCGGTACAATACCGATTACCCCGAAACTTGTCCCGATGGCCGAAACAGGACTTCCCATATATAAATGTTTACCTCCGAACCATTCCGAAACTCCTCGTGACGTCCGGGATCTCATCCGGGACTCCGAACAACATTCGGGTTACTGCATATACATATCCCTACAACCCTAGCGTCACCGAACCTTAAGTGTGTAGACCCTACGGGTTCGGGAGACATGTAGACATGACCAAGACGACTCTCCGGTCAATAACCAACAGCGGGATCTGGATACCCATGTTAGCTCCCACATGCTCCACGATGATCTCATCGGATGAACCACGATGTCGAGGATTCAAGCAACCCCGTATGCAATTCCCTTTGTCAATCGGTATGTTACTT
Organism: Triticum urartu; assembly: GCF_056163025.1. NCBI lineage: Eukaryota > Viridiplantae > Streptophyta > Magnoliopsida > Poales > Poaceae > Triticum > Triticum urartu. Next base: position 7,212,097 of record NC_141877.1, read on the forward strand.
GCCCGAGATTCGATCGTCGGTATCCCAATACCTCGTTTAATCTCGTTACCTGCAAGTCACTTTACTCGTACCGTAATGCATGATCCCGTGACCAGACACTTGGTCACTTTGAGCTCATTATGATGATGCATTACCGAGTGGGCCCAGTGATACCTCTCCGTCATACGGAGTGACAAATCCCAGTCTCGATCCGTGTCAACCCAACAGACACTTTCGGAGGTACCTTTAGTGCACCTTTATAGTCACCCAGTTACGTTGTGACGTTTGGTACACCCAAAGCACTCCTACGGTATCCGGGAGTTACACGATCTCATGGTCAAAGGAAAAGATACTTGACATTGGAAAAGCTCTAGCAAACGAACTACACGATCTTGCGCTATGCTTAGGATTGGGTCTTGTCCATCACATCATTCTCCTAATGATGTGATCCCGTTATCAATGACATCCAATGTCCATAGCCAGGAAACCATGACTATCTGTTGATCAACGAGCTAGTCAACTAGAGGCTTACTAGGGACATGTTGGTGTCTGTTATTCACACATGTATTACGATTTCCGGATAATACAATTATAGCATGAATAAAGACAATTATCATGAACAAAGAAATATAATAATAATGCTTTTATTATTGCCTCTAGGGCATATTTCCAACAGTCTCCCACTTGCACTAGAGTCAATAATCTAGTTACATTGTGATGAATCGAACACCCATGGAATTCTGGCGTTGATCATGTTTTGCCCTAGGGAGAGGTTTAGTCAAAGGATCTACTACATTCAGGTCCGTATGTACTTTACAAATCTCTATGTCTCCATCTTGAACATTTTCACGAATGGAGTTGAAGCGACGCTTGATGTGCCTTGTCTTCTTGTGAAACCTGGGCTCCTTGGCAAGTGCAATAGCTCCAGTGTTGTCACAAAAGAGTTTGATTGGCCCCGACGCATTGGGTATGACTCCTAGGTCGGTGATGAACTCCTTCACCCATATTGCTTCATGTGCTGCCTCCGAGGCTGCCATGTACTCCGCTTCACATGTAGATCCCGCCACGACGCTCTGCTTGCAGCTGCACCAGCTCACTGCTCCACCATTCAACATATACACGTATCCGGTTTGTGACTTAGAGTCATCCAGATCTGTGTCGAAGCTAGCGTCGACGTAACCCTTTACGACGAGCTCTTCGTCACCTCCATAAACGAGAAACATGTCCTTTGTCCTTTTCAGGTACTTCAGGATATTCTTGACCGCTGTCCAGTGTTCCTTGCCGGGATTACTTTGGTACCTTCCTACCAAACTTACGGCAAGGTTTACATCAGGTCTGGTACACAGCATGGCATACATAATAGATCCTATGGCTGAAGCATAGGGGATGACACTCATATCTTCTTTATCTTTTGCCGTGGTCGGGCATTGAGCCGAGCTCAATCTCACACCTTGCAAAACAGGCAAGAACCCTTTCTTGGACTGATCCATTTTGAACTTCTTCAAAATCTTATCAAGGTATGTGCTTTGTGAAAGACCTATGAGGCGTCTTGATCTATCTCTATAGATCTTGATGCCTAATATATAAGCAGCTTCTCCAAGGTCCTTCATTGAAAAACTCTTATTCAAGTAGGCCTTGACGCTGTCCAAGAGTTCTATATCATTTCCCATCAAAAGTATGTCATCTACATATAGTATGAGAAATGCTACAGAGCTCCCACTCACTTTCTTGTAAACGCAGGCTTCTCCATAAGTCTGCGTAAACCCAAACGCTTTCATCATCTCATCAAAGCGAATGTTCCAACTCCGAGATGCTTGCACCAGCCCATAAATCGAGCGTTGGAGCTTGCACACCTTGTCAGCATTCTTAGGATCGACAAAACCTTCCGGCTGCATCATATACAATTCTTCCTTAAGGAAACCATTAAGGAACGCCGTTTTGACGTTCATTTGCCATATCTCATAATCGTAGAATGCGGCAATTGCTAACATAATTCGGACGGACTTTAGCTTCGCTACCGGTGAGAAAGTCTCATCGTAGTCAACTCCTTGAACTTGTCGATAACCCTTAGCGACAAGCCGAGCTTTATAGATGGTCACATTACCATCCGCGTCTGTCTTCTTCTTAAAGATCCATTTATTTTCTATGGCTCGCCGCTCAACGGGCAAGTCAGTCAAAGTCCATACTTTGTTTTCATACATGGATCCTATCTCGGATTTCATGGCTTCTAGCCATTTGTCGGAATCCGGGCCCGCCATCGCTTCTTCATAGTTCGAAGGTTCACTGTTGTCTAACAACATGATTTCCAAGACAGGGTTGCCGTACCACTCTGGTGCGGAACGTGTCCTTGTGGACCTTCGAATTTCAGCAGGAGCTTGATCAGAAGTATCTTGATCATTATCATTAACTTCCTCTCTAGTCGGTGCAGGCACCTCAGGAACATTTTCTTGAGTTGCGCCATTTTCCGGTTCAAGAGGTAATACTTCATCAAGTTCTACTTTCCTCCCACTTACTTCTTTCGAGAGAAACTCTTTCTCTAGAAAGAGTCCGTTCTTGGCAACAAATATCTTGCCTTCGGATCTTAGGTAGAAGGTATACCCAATGGTTTCCTTAGGGTATCCTATGAAGACGCATTTTTCCGACTTGGGTTCGAGCTTTTCAGGTTGAAGTTTCTTGACATAAGCATCGCATCCCCAAACTTTTAGAAACGACAGCTTAGGTTTCTTGCCAAACCATAATTCATACGGTGTCGTCTCAACGGATTTAGACGGAGCCCTATTTAAAGTGAATGTAGCTGTCTCTAGAGCGTATCCCCAAAATGATAGCGGTAAATCGGTAAGAGACATCATAGACCGCACCATATCCAATAGAGTGCGATTACGACGTTCGGACACACCGTTACGCTGAGGTGTTCCAGGTGGCGTGAGTTGTGAAACGATTGCACATCTCCTTAAGTGTGTGCCAAATTCGCGACTCAAGTATTCTCCTCCACGATCTGATCGTAGAAACTTGATTTTCCTGTCACGTTGATTCTCAACCTCACTCTGAAATTCCTTGAACTTTTCAAAGGTTTCAGACTTGTGTTTCATTAAGTAGACATACCCATATCTACTCAAGTCATCAGTGAGGGTGAGAACATAACGATAGCCACCGCGAGCCTCAACACTCATTGGACCGCACACATCAGTATGTATGATTTCCAATAAGTTGGTTGCTCGCTCCATTGTTCCTGAGAACGGAGTCTTGGTCATCTTACCCATGAGGCATGGCTCTCACGTGTCAAATGATTCATAATCAAGAGACTCTAAAAGTCCATCTGCATGGAGCTTCTTCATGCGTTTGACACCTATGTGACCAAGGCGGCAGTGTCACAAGTATGTGGGACTATCATTATCAACCTTACATCTTTTGGTACTTACACTATGAATATGTGTAGCATTACGCTCGAGATTCATTAAGAATAAACCATTGACCATCGGAGCATGACCATAAAACATATCTCTCATATAAATAGAACAACCATTATTCTCGGATTTAAATGAGTAGCCATCTCGTATTAAACGAGATCCTGATACAATGTTCATGCTCAAACTTGGCACTAAATAACAATTATTGAGGTTTATAACTAATCCCGTAGGTAAATGTACAGGTAGCGTGCCGACGGCGATCACATCGACCTTGGAACCATTCCCGACGCGCATCGTCACCTCGTCCTTCGCCAGTCTCCGTTTATTCCGCAGCTTCTGCTGTGAGTTACAAATATGAGCAACGGCACCGGTATCAAATACCCAGGAATCACTACGAGTACTGGTAAGGTACACATCAATTACATGTATATCAAATATACCTTTGGCGTTGCCGGCCTTCTTGTCCGCTAAGTATTTGGGGCAGTTCCGTTTCCAGTGACCCTTCCCTTTGCAATAAAAGCACTCCGTCTCAGGCTTGGGTCCATTCTTTGACTTCTTCCCGGCCGTAAGCGTACGTGTAAGGTTGGTCCGGGCCGCTTCATCCCACAATACCGTTGAAGCAAGATAAGACTAGTAGCGGCAAGAAAGTTGACAACATCTACGCCCACAACAAATTGTGTTCTACTCGCGCAAGAAGAACTACGCATAGACCTAGCTCATGATACCACTGTTGGGGAACGTTGCAGAAAAACAAAAATTTTCCTACGGTTTCACCAAGATCCATCTAGGAGTTCATCTAGCAACGAGTGATTAGATGCATCTACGTACCTTGTAGATCGCGAGCGGAAGCGTTCAAAGAACGTGGATGAGGGAGTCGTACTCGACGTGATTCGAATCACCGAAGATCCTAGCACCGAACGGACGGCACCTCCGCGTTCAACTCACGTACGGAACAGCCACGTCTCCTTTTTCTTGATCCAGCAAGGGGGAAGGAGAGGTTGAGGGAGATGGCACCAGCAGCAGCACGACGGCGTGGTGATGATGGAGCTGCAGTACTCCGTTAGGGCTTCGCCAAGCGTTATGGAGGAGGAGGAGGTGTTGGAGAGGGAGAAGGAGGCAACCAAAGGCGTGGGAGAAAATCCCTCCTTCCCTCACTATATATAGGAGGGCCAAGGGGGGGGCGCCGGCCCTAGGAGATCCAATCTCCTAGGGTGGGGCGGCGGCCAAGGGGGGTTTCCCTCCCCCCCAAGGCACCTAGGAGGTGCCTTCCCCTCCTAGGACTCTTTCCCCTTGTAACCCTAGGCGCATGGGCCTCTTGGGGCTGGTGCCCTTGGCCCATGTAGGCCAAGGCGCACCCCCTACAGCCCATGTGGCCCCCTGGGACAGGTGGCCCCACCCGGTGGACCCCCGGGACCCTTCCGGTGGTCCCGGTACAATACCGATTACCCCGAAACTTGTCCCGATGGCCGAAACAGGACTTCCCATATATAAATGTTTACCTCCGAACCATTCCGAAACTCCTCGTGACGTCCGGGATCTCATCCGGGACTCCGAACAACATTCGGGTTACTGCATATACATATCCCTACAACCCTAGCGTCACCGAACCTTAAGTGTGTAGACCCTACGGGTTCGGGAGACATGTAGACATGACCGAGACGACTCTCCGGTCAATAACCAACAGCGGGATCTGGATACCCATGTTAGCTCCCACATGCTCCACGATGATCTCATCGGATGAACCACGATGTCGAGGATTCAAGCAACCCCGTATGCAATTCCCTTTGTCAATCGGTATGTTACTTGCCCGAGATTCGATCGTCGGTATCCCAATACCTCGTTTAATCTCGTTACCGGCAAGTCACTTTACTCGTACCGTAAAGCATGATCCCGTGACCAGACACTTGGTCACTTTGAGCTCATTATGATGATGCATTACCGAGTGGGCCCAGTGATACCTCTCCGTCATACGGAGTGACAAATCCCAGTCTCGATCCGTGTCAACCCAACAGACACTTTCGGAGGTACCTTTAGTGCACCTTTATAGTCACCCAGTTACGTTGTGACGTTTGGTACACCCAAAGCACTCCTACGGTATCCGGGAGTTACACGATCTCATGGTCAAAGGAAAAGATACTTGACATTGGAAAAGCTCTAGCAAACGAACTACACGATCTTGCGCTATGCTTAGGATTGGGTCTTGTCCATCACATCATTCTCCTAATGATGTGATCCCGTTATCAATGACATCCAATGTCCATAGCCAGGAAACCATGACTATCTGTTGATCAACGAGCTAGTCAACTAGAGGCTTACTAGGGACATGTTGGTGTCTGTTATTCACACATGTATTACGATTTCCGGATAATACAATTATAGCATGAATAAAGACAATTATCATGAACAAAGAAATATAATAATAATGCTTTTATTATTGCCTCTAGGGCATATTTCCAACAAGCACAGCGGTCAAAGTTATCCTTAGTAACTAATGGACTAAGGAATTTTCTCGATTATGGAGGTGGTAAAAGAGTTCGTTGTAAAGGGTTACGCCGATGCAAACTTTGACACTAATCCAGATTATTCTGAGTAGTAAACTGGATTCGTATAGTAGAACAGTTATTTGGAATAGCTCCAAATAGAGCGTGGTAGCTGCATCTAGGAGATGACATAGAGTTTGCAAAGTACATACGGATCTGAATGTTGCAGACCCGTTGACTAAAACCTCTCTCACAAGCAACATGATCAAACCCAGAACTCATTGATTGTTAATCACATAGTGATGTGAACTAGATTACTGACTCTAGTAAACTCTTGGGTGTTAGTCACATGGCGATGTGACCTGTGAGTGTTAATCACATGGCGATGTGAACTAGATTATTGACTCTAGTGCAAGTGGGAGACTGTTGGAAATATGCCCTAGAGGCAATAATAAATTGGTTATTATTATATTTCCTTGTTCATGATAATCGTTTATTATCCATGCTAGAATTGTATTGATAGGAAACTCAGATACATGTGTGGATACATAGACAACACCATGTCCCTAGTAAGCCTCTAGTTGACTAGCTCGTTGATCAATAGATGGTTACGTTTGCTGACCATGGACATTGGATGTCATTGATAACGGGATCACATCATTAGGAGAATGATGTGATGGACAAGACCCAATCCTAAGCATAGCACAAGATCGTGTAGTTCGTATGCTAAAGCTTTTCTAATGTCAAGTATCATTTCCTTAGATCATGAGATTGTGCAACTCCCGGATACCGTAGGAATACTTTGGGTGTGCCAAACGTCACAACGTAACTGGGTGGCTATAAAGGTGCACTACGGGTATCTCCGAAAGTGTCTGTTGGGTTGGCACGAATTGAGACTGGGATTTGTCACTCCGTGTGACGGAGAGGTATCTCTGGGCCCACTCGGTAGGACATCATCATAATGTGCACAATGTGATCAAGGAGTTGATCATGGGATGATGTGTTACGGAACGAGTAAAGAGACTTGCCGGTAACGAGATTGAACAAGGTATCGGGATACCGATGATTGAATCTCGGGCAAGTATCGTACCGCTAGACAAAGGGAATTGTATACGGGATTAATTAAGTCCTTGACATCGTGGTTCATCCAATGAGATCATCGTGGAACATGTGGGAACCAACATGGGTATCCAGATCTCGCTGTTGGTTATTGACCGGAGAACGTCTCGGTCATGTCAGCATGCTTCCCGAACCCGTAGGGTCTACACACTTAAGGTTCGGTGACGCTAGGGTTATAAAGGAAGTTTGTATGTGGTTACCGAATGTTGTTCGGAGTCTCGGATGATCCACCGGGAGGTAAAGATTTATATATAGAAAGTCATCATACGGTCACCGGAATAATTCGGGGGGTTGCCGGTATTATACCGGGACCACCGGAGGGGTTCCGGGGGTCCACCGGGAGGGTCCACCTGCCACGGAGGGCCCTATGGGCTGTATGTGGAGAGGGACCAGCCCCTTAGTGTGCTGGGCGCCTCCCCCCCTAAGGCCCATGCGCCTAGGGTTTGGGGGAACCCTAAAGGGGGGCGCCCCCTTGCCTTGGGGGGCAAGGCAACCCCCCTTGGCCGCCGCCCCCTCCTCAGATGGGATCTGAGGGGGCCGGCCCCCCTCTCCCTTTCCCCTATATATATGTGGGGGGTGGGAGGGCAGCCGCACCAAGGTTCTGGCGCAGCCCTCCTCCTCTCCCAGGTTCTTCTCCTCTACCGTGGTGCTTGGCGAAGCCCTGCAGGATTGCCATGCTCCTCCACCACCACCACGCCGTCGTGCTGCTGCTGGACGGAGTCTTACTCAACCTCTCCCTCTCTCCTTGCTGGATCAAGGCATGGGAGACGTCACCGGGCTGTACGTGTGTTGAACGCGGAGGTGCCGTCCGTTCGGCACTAGGATCTCCGGTGATTTGGATCACGACGAGTACGACTCCTTCAACCCCGTTCTCTTGAACGCTTCCGCTTAGCGATCTACAAGGGTATGTAGATGCACTCTCCTTCCCTTCGTTGCTGATTTCTCCATAGATAGATCTTGATGACACGTAGGAAAATTTTGAATTTCTGCTACGTTCCCCAACAGCATATGTATTTAAATATGGTATACACCATGCTTGATCTATAGAGTTGGTAATACTTACTAGACATATTTGAAATTACTATGTTGGATGCTTCACAATCTATTCCAAAATTGTCGTTCACCTATCCAATGCAACAATAAGTATGTGAATGATGTTAACGTAATAACAAGTAGAGAGGGAGATTAAAGTCGATATTTTTCTAGTATCCATCATAGGTTCACGATCAGTAGACCTAGTAGGACAATCAAAACATGGACATAAACCAATACTGAATATTTATAAATGGTAGGTGACAAATCTAGCCACACAATTACGCAGACAACCGACAAGTTTTATTAATATTAAAATAACACGCCTGATTTCAAAATCATAGCAAATTTATGATCTAATCAACACATCATTATTTTGAGAACCACAAGGTTGAGATTTATCCATCGAAAATAGGAGAGTTAATAGAACTGATGTGTTGTTGCTGCTGCTCGTTTGCAATTAATCTTGCAGGGACAGTTGACGAAGCATTCTCCGAGATTTGGCCAACACAACTTATCTATCTTACAGCAGAATTGTCCAAGGACTTTCTCGTCTTTATAACAAGGGTGTCTGGTTACATGACTTACTTTGGCCATCATGTTGCTAGTCTTTATGGTTTCACCTAATTATAACATAAAAGAAAGAATAGACTTATCATCTCAATATATAAACAATCAAAATCAACAATCTATACATATCGGGGAAAAAACTTTGAGTTGTTAATTACCATATGTGCATCCAAGACAAGTCAAACACACCACAAGAAGAAATGAAAGTAGCAGAAGTCCTTGCACATTATTCCTCATGTGCTTGGTCATCATCACCGAGGACCAGAGGTTATTAGTGGGTGGTACTGTTGTAAGTGGGGTTGATGAGTGTATGACCATGAAATGCTTGCTCCAGGAATGGTTCATATATATAGGAAAAACTTCTTGGCATTGATGTATGGTTCCTCCCTTAAGTACTAATGTTTGGAGTTATGGCTTGTCTAAACATCCAATTTTAGTTACACTTCTAAAGATGCATGGTTCCTTCCTTGAGTTTCTAAAAAAATTAATGCCTTGTCAAATCGTGCAAGTTACTTTAGTGCCCCCTCTAGAATTGCTCGCTTGTAATGATTAGCTAAAAAATGTCGCATGGCAATATTATGTTTAAGGCATTGATAATAATTGGTATAGTATGAATAAATTCTATCTTATATATGATGACTTATCTGTATAGTATCATTAATTTCTCTCTTGGTATAAGAGAACAGGATTTAAAATCCACTAAGGCTGATGGCTTAACATTGGAGTTGTTTTTTTAATGTATAAGCAACTATTCTTAAAAAAAATTAAATACCTTTTTTTTAGTTTTCTACACATGAACATGTTTTAAAAATGGGATGACCATTTTATAAATATAAGACGAAGATTTATTATCATATACACGAACATTTTATATCCAGGTACTTGAGCATTTTTTTATTTACACAAAATTTACTCCAATATTAAGTACGTTTTGATTTTTTTAAATAGATCAAGTTTTCCTAGATCTTTGTTTATTAGAATTGCAAAAATGTCATGCTGGTTGGATGTAATTTTTGTTAGGCGGAGCTTCCCGATTCTTGGGACTCCCTATACGCTGCTCCTTACGACAAACATCATCCCCTTCCCACAATGTGCGCCTTTCTGGGCCGGCCCACTGATGACGCGAGCAGACACAGCGAGTGGGAGAGCATGCGGCGCCCTCCCTTGGAGCCACTTGTCTGTCCAGAACCTCGACATCATACTGTTTCCAAGAGGAATCATGGTGCACACTGCAAACAGACTCTTGTCAATCTTTTCACAAGGAACCGGAGTACCTTTCGACAGCCTATCCATTGAGTTCCATTCAAACGACGACCAACACAATCTCAGGGCGCGACTAAAACTCAAAATGTCCTTGATCTCAAGACCACCATGCCTCTTTGGTGCTTAGATCTTTCGCCAATAGACCATGAATTTTCGTCCATGCCCCTCCTCATCCCCAGCCCATAGGAGGTTTCTCCTGCATTTATCCGTTTTCTTGGTAGCCCATTTGTCCGCAGCGAAGCAGGTGATATAGAAAGCTGCAGTTGCCGCCAACACATAATTAACATTGGTTTCAGGTCCAATATATCCATATCTTTTTGACCAATCCAGATCTTTTTGACAAAATACACCGAGATCACGGGATTCAGCTCCAATATATCCAGATCTTTTTGATGAAAATGCTGACACCGCAGCCTTTCATTGATATAGAAGAGAGTTAACAGAAACACATGGAGGTTGCCATCATTCAAGGACACTATTATTTCCATGGGAAAGATCAGCTCAGGTACACTTCACTTAACAGAACTTTACACGTTACTTGAACAGAATTGAGTATACAGATGGTGAGTGTGCTGGTTCTAGATCGGTGTGTTACTTTTCATGAGCTGAAAAATGGAAAAGCTCTTAGACTTATGTAGGCACTCGAACAAATGTCAGGGCTTAGGTATAGTCATTTGTCAACTTAACCATGAACAAAACAGCATGTCAGTCGCAAAAAAGAAAGAACAAAACAGCATGTAAAATATGCAAAGTGTTTAACTGATTGGATACTCAGTAAAGGGGAGATTTCAATAGAGTGTACTGTTTCTAAGAGCAACTCTAGCAGACCCCGCAAAAACTTGACCCGCAAAACACATTTGCAGTTTCACGAAGATCGTGTTTGCGGGTCGAAAACTAACGCGACCGAACAGATACTGTAAAACTGGAATAAAGAGCTCCTTCCTCCAGTCCGGCCGTTGCCGCCCCTTCCTCCAGCCGGCCACGCCGGCCACGTCCAACCCCGTTGGCTGCGCCCCGTCGCCCATGCCCCATCGCCCATCGGTCGCGCCCCGTCCCTACTGGTCGCGCCCCATCACTGCGCCGGTCGCGCCCAGCCTCGCCGGCCACGCCCCATCGCCTCCGTCGTCCGCGCCCAGCCTTGCCGGCCACGCCCCGTCGCCTCCGTCGTCTGCGCCTTGCTCTATTGCCAGGCGAGCCGTGCCCCTTTGCCTGCCGCGTCGGGAGGATTCCAGCGGCCAGGCTGAGGTCATGGGAGGCCGCGACGATGTCGAGCTCGTCCAATTCGAACCAGCGGCGATCGATTGCAGCGTCTAGCGGCCTTTTCCGATGTGCGGTGATGAATTCCGGCGAGTTTAGGGCGGATTCCGGCAAACTCCGCGGCGACGTGTTTGCTCCGACGAGGTTTGATCGGTATACGGGGGCCTCTAAATTCGGCCTTCCAACCTCCAAAGATAAGGGTTTCGGGTGTGCATTTGCGGTGGCCCTTAAAATTTTTACGGGTTGGACCACTTTTACGGCTTCTGTTCTGGACACTTTTTTGCCCAAAACTGTAAAACACAAAAATTTTGCGGGTTTGACCACTTATGCAGGGTCTGCTAGAGATGCTCTAAGGCCTTGTACAATGGGAGATGCTTAGAAGAGGTGCTTAGAGAAATACACCAGGATTTCCTTAAGCACCGGTGCTTATTTGTACAGGGTAGACGCTTAATTAAGCATCTCTTCTATAGAAATAGGCACCGGTGCTTCAGAAAAACCCGGTTTATTTTTCTAAGCACCTCCCTAAGCATCTCCCATTGTACAAGGCCTAAGCAGAACCAAGAAACTCACAAGGGGCCGCAACTTTGGAAGACCAAGCAGACACTAAATTACAAATAAGGGAGGTTATATTTTTTTTCGACAAAAGGAATATATTAATATCACGGAGATGCAAATTACACCCAGCCTCTACAACAACGAAATGTCCTAAGGACATTACATTACAAATGCACACAACCCAAAATCAAAAAGGAGAAGAAGAAAAAAAAAATGAAAGATCCCACTACAGTGATAAATTCCTTGTAACTGCGGCATGAACCACCACCAAGACAACATCCGAAATCTAAATTCTCCAAAGCGACGCCTCTAAGAAGGAAGCAGTGCACAAGTGCCCTGGTTGCTTGATCATAGATCTTAGGTTTTCACCCGAAAAAATATGTGCTCTCAAAACAATGCCTTCAATAAGGCCATTATCAGGCATAACCAATTAAGGCCAAATCTTGGGTTTACACCCTAAAAGCTAAGATTCTGTACTCCTCCTATGCTGCCGCCCCCACTTTCCGATGCTACTGCTACGACTCGAGATTCACCAAGAAAAGTCCTCATCGCCTCGAAGACTCGATCCGCCATTACTAGGCCTTAGACCTTAGCGACCATGAAGTTCTCCGCCATTGTCTTCACCATGCAAATCGAAATATCGACATGTCCCATGATGTCAACAGCCAACAAAGCTTCGCGTCAACGCTCTCCTGAAGCCACATGGGCTGAAATAGGGGCGCACACGACCGAATATCACCCGATCCAGCAATATACACGCGTCAAGCACCCAATGGAGATCTCTGGTGGAGCCTTCCGGGACTCTTCAATGGCCGGATCAATGAGGAACGACATCAAGCAAAACACCGTCTTGGCACTAGAAGAACCCTAGGACTACCGCAGGAGGGGAACATACCTTGGCTGGGAACCCTAGATCCGCCGCCACCAACCACCATGGTCGGCCCCCACGCCACCCTCGCAGCCGTGGTGGCACAACCGCCGTCGGATCCCCTGGGTCTGCCGCCCCAGTGTTCCATCTCCGTCGTCACGCCGGGCTCCCATGGGCACCACCGCACCTTGGCCAGCGGCCCCCACACGAGAGGGGGAGGAGAGCCCGCCGTCCGCTGTTCGCCGGGCGAGCTTTGCTCGCTTGCCTCCTCCAGCAGCGGCGGGGAAGCAGGGGGAAGGGGGGTCGGGGGCGGCGGCGACGGGTGAGAAGTTGTCCCTCACTTAGGGTTTCTATAAAAGGCCGAGTTAGGATAAAATGATAGTCAGATCGTCTCCATCTTCTGCCACTGCCACACAGGCAGAACTCCAGTACTACCAGCCAAAAGGCATCCCAGTGCTCTCTTTCAAAAATCCCTCTCTGGTAGCCACCCCTTCATAAATTTAGGACCTCGATAAGGACCGAACGTTCGGCCTGGGCAAGCGCCAGACCGAATGAAACGTTCGGATCTGGGACAGCACTCTACCGAACAGAATCGTTCAGTGCAGAAACGCACCAGCTCAAACCCCTCATTCACGAGCAAGTTGTCAATACGTGCAATTTAAAGAAAGTGGGCTAAAAAAGGCCCAGCGTACGCACAAAGACCCAAGTATTCAAAAAGCTAGCAATTGCACACATACTAGGAAATGAAAAACTGGAAAATTCCCATAGCAAAAATTACACAATTTTTCTATGGAAAAAATACTTTAATTCACATGGGAAATCTTAGTTTAATTTTCCATGGCAAAATTTACTCTATTTTTGCCATTGCAAAAAATACTTTTATGCACATGGCAAATTTTAGTTTAATTTACCATGGAAAAATGTACTCTATTTTTGCCAACTTCTATTCCCACGGCAAGTTTTAGTTTAATTTGCCATGGCAAAATTTACTCTAATTTTTTACATGGCGAAAATACTTTTATGCACATGGCAAGTTTTACTTTAATTTGCCATGGCAAAATTTACTCTATTTTTACCATGGCAAAAATATTTCTATTCACATGGCAAGTTTTATTTTAATTTGCAGTGGCAAAATTTACTCTATTTTTGCCATGGCAAAAATACTTTTATTCACATGGCAAGTTTTCGTTTAATTTGCCATGGCAAAATTTACTCTAATTTTTGCCATGGCAAAAATACTTTTATGCACATGTCAAGTTTTAGTTTAATTTGCCATGGCAAAAACACTTTTATTCACATGGCAAGTTTTAGTTTAATTTGCAATGGCAAAAATACTTTTATTCACATGGCAAGTTTTAGTTTAATTTGCCATGGCAAAATTTACTCTATTGAGAACAACATCTATAAAATTGCCATGGAAATAGTACTAACAACTTCAGAAACATGGCAAAAAATACTATGTTCTATTTCCATGGCAATGAAAACATGATTTCAACATGGCAACATACTTTGTGTTTCCATGGCAAGATATTAGATATTTTGCCATGGTAAGAAATAATTTAAATTGGGGACAGCAAAAGTTGAGGCAACATGGCAACATATTTTGTGTTTGCATGGCAAAAACATATTTTGTGTTTGCATGGCAAAAACATATTTTGCCTTTCCATCAACTATAATTTCTAAAAAAATGCAATGCATAATTGGTCAATTAACATCACATGAAAGTAAAAAAGTTTCTGCAATCCATGAATGACTGAGAAAATGAATCATACAAAAATTGCATCATATGGATTGAGCTAAAAAAGGTGAATCACCATCAGTTTTGAGCTAGTAACATAAAACTGAACCTATCCTCCGAGAGGTCATGTGCAGCAGACGAGTTCTTGAACGCCCGAGTGGCCGGAGAAGACGAGCAGGATGGTCCCGTTGCCCATGGGCAGCGCCTGGTCGCCGTGCAAGGAGAAGACATGGCCGTGGAGGGTGCCGCCATGCAGGATGGCGCCGTCGCCTCCGGGTGAACGCGCAGCGCATGAGTTCCTCGGCGTCCGATAAGTCGGAGAAGACGAGGAGGATCCCGTCGCCCATGGACGCCGTGCTCGGAGAAGACGCGACCGAGGTGGACGCCGAGGCGAGGGGCGATGCTATCGCCTGAAAATGGCCGCGCCGTCGCGACGGACGCGAAGGTGTGCGGCAGAGGAGACGCAGCTCGGCGACGGTAGAATCCGTCGGCGTCGATTATGGTCAGCTCGGGGACGGAAGCTTCGGATGGCGGTGACAACGGTCAGCTCGGCGACGGCGAGGATCGTACGGATGGAGGCGTGTCCGTGGAGCGGTGGAGGCTGCCGCGGCCCTCAGCCTCCGCCCACAACGGCAGCTAAAGCCGCTCGCGCGGACCCGGAGCGCGCCGGCTTGGTGCTCCACGCCGGCGAGCATCGCAGCGACCTACGGCGGTCGGCCTCCGCCTCACTCTGTGGTTGGGCGCGGCCTGAGAGGAATGGATAAGGAGGGGAATAGAGATGCAGCGGCGGGATTCGTTCGGGATGAGAATTTATTTTACCGAACGCTTTCACTCGGACGTGGCCGTAAACTCCCACTTTAAGATTTGTGCTTAGATCCGACGATAAAAAGGTCGTTCGGCGCGGGACGTCAGAAATCTGACGTTCGGCCGTTATTAATTCCGTAAATTTAACGAAAACACTAACGTCCACACGTGTAGGCGTTACCCAACTCGCCCACACGTCTGAATCGTCATTCACTGTCTTTTGCACGAATCTTGACACGAAAAGGTGAATTTGGTGTGCCACGTAGGACGTGGCTGGTGTGTGCGCGTTGAAGAGTTTGCCCACACGCCCGCACCACACTGTTTGCTAGCTGCGTTGTGTTGGCGAACTGCTTTTTGCCCACACAGCCACCACCTAGGTCATGCGCGTGTGGGCGAACTGCTTTTCGCCCACACGACACTCCTACCTTGTGGATGACAACTGCAGTTACGCGAACGTGGCAACTCGGTACACACACATGACAACTGTGATTCTTTGCTACACGGCAACTGCAGTTACGCGAACGTGGCAACTCAGTACACACATATGGCAACTGTGATTCTTTGCTACATGGCAACTGCATTTGCTCGTACGTGGCAACCAGATAAACACACATGGACACTGTGATTAACAATACATGGCAACTATGGTTGGACCACACGTGGCAACTAGGTAAATACACATGGCAACTACTACTTTGACCATTTGTGGCAAGTAGTTAATCACACACGGCGCTTCTCGCGACGCCGCTCGCTGGGTTTACGCCTTGTTTAGATTAGATCTCTTTCTGTGTGTTTGTGCTACCTAGCTGCCGTGAACACAAATCGCGATGGCCACCGAGACGTTGGTCGGCGACGTGGACTTCGAGGGCGACGTCATCACCACCACCATCACGTCCTCCGGCGCCGCCGTGGCCGCCTGGCTCCGCAAGATCCGCTACGTCTACCGCTGGGTCTACCACAAGCTCATCGTGGGGCTGGACGTGGAGTGGCGCCCCAGCTACAGCCACGCGCAGAACCCCGTCGCGCTCCTGCAGCTCTGCGTCGGCCGCCGCTGCCTCATCTTCCAGCTCCTCCACGCCGACTACTTCCCACAGGCGCTCGTCACCTTCCTCGCCGACCCGGACTTCCGCTTCGTCGGCGTCGGCGTGCAGGACGACGCCAACCGCCTGAGTAACGACCACGGCCTCGGGGTCGCCAACACCGTCGACCTGCGCCACCTCGCGGCCGACGAGATGGGCAGGCCGTGGCTCCGCCAGGCCGGGCTCAGGGACGTCGCGGACGCCGTCATGGGGGCCAGCGTCGACAAGCCGCACAGCATCACGATGGGACCGTGGGACGCCTACCGCCTCTCCGACGAGCAGATCAAGTACGCCTGCATCGACGCGTTCGTCTCCTTCGAGGTCGGCCGGAAGCTCCTCACCGGCGACTACTGAGATGCATGCATGATCCACGGCCGTCTTCGGCTGTCCTGCAATACCTACGTGTACTAGCTCTTAAGTACTAGGGCGTTTGGATTGCTTAATTATTAGGAGTTTTATCGATCTGTAATGAAGAATCAGCCAGACATTGGTGATGATGAGTTGTCGAGGACTTTTCTTCTAAAGAGTTGATGCCCATGGCGACTCCCTTATGCTAGGTAGTAACTTTGGATACAAATGTCCACCAGAGTTAACTTTGCCATGACTCGACTGCATATAATCTCTGAAAGTGCAATTCTTCGGTCCTCAACTATTATCTCTTTCTCGATCATATTACCCATCACTCGTGCAAAAGTTGTTTCATCGGATGAAAATGTTGCATCCGATGGAGCTGTAATATTTTCTGAGGAACTCATTGTTGAACTGTCACGTTATGTGTTGTATAATTATGTTGATGTATGTCTCGTTATTCTGATGTACCAGTAAGTCTAGTCTTTAGGGACTTCCCTAGTCCAGCGCCACCACTCGGGTCGTGCCCTGCATGTAAAGATCCCAATGTATATGCACCTGTAACCAGCTATGGCAATACACACGAGATTCATAATTCAGTTTGGTAACCAGAGCAATGTCTACCCCTCCCTCTACCTCTCCCACGCACACGGCTGATGGCGATCATGCCGTCGCAGCTGCTGCCGCGGATCTCACTGCAGGCCTCCCTATTGACGTGTGCCCTCGTGCTCTGGCTACGGACGAGAACTCCGGATCCGTCGGTCTCCCTCTTGCCTCCCTCCCACCCAACCTGTGTCGCCGCCTTCCCCCTTCGGCTCTTCTCCCGCCATCCCAGCCAACGTCGCCAGCTTCATCGACTTCAAGCTGGCCCTGGACGGCACAAAATTCACGCGCTGGCACAACTACGTCAACCTCCTACTGGCGTGCTATGATGCGGAGGACCACGTCCGGGAAGCCTCGGCTCGCCGGATGTCCAAAATACTATCGGCACCAACAGGCTTTTGGTCACTTGAGTTAGCTCCATTGGTGAGTCTGCCAGTCTGCAGAAGGCCTCGAATCACTTCGGCAACGCCCTAGGTGTCATCCTTTGAGAAATCTCCAAATAAGACCAATCTAAGAGTTTATGAGAAAGAGAATATGCGTCACCTCCTCCTATGAAGGATGCACACTAGATTCAAGTTCGAGTACGACAACCTATTATATCCAAAGAATTAGGTAAACAACCACGCAATCTATAAGTTCTTCAAGAATTTGAGTTCTCAGAAATCCACCGCGAGAAACAAGCATCTTCTCAAAGATTTCGAGGTCCGCAAAAAGTGGCCTACGATTACTGAAGATGACTGGAACATTTTGAAGATGCGCAACCAGAGCCCTGGAGTGGAGACCCAGTGATCATGGAGGAAGGACATGCGATCAAAGACATTAAGTAACCACACCCTCGGAAGCCGTGATTTCGTTGGAAGAAGCATGTATGGGACAAGCAGGACGCTATATTTGTAGGAAAGGGTGTCCCAAACGGCTTCGGTCAATTTAAGGGTGTCCCAAACGTGGATAACCAAACGGGGACTCGAGGAAGAACTGGTATATAATTAAACCGGCACGCTTAATTATGTTTCTCGGATTTCTGCATAAGTAATAATGGAGTTATATTTGTTAGTCTTTGTTATTGCAGGACTTCTGATTGGAAGTGCTCACGTTGTAGATTGGATCGAATGGTCAGTGTGAAGGTTCTGAAAGTGAAACGGGTTGATCGGATGAACACGGCTCTCGGTTAAATCTTGCGCATGCTTCTAGTGATGAACAATGCCCAGGATCACAGAGTATTCGTACTGCAGTTGAAGAGGTGCGTCTAGATGTATTGTAGGGTGATTGTAGAGATGAACAATAATGCCCAGGATCAGTAAGTGTTGGTATGATTGATGAGGTGCATCCAAATGGTGCCTTCACGGAGGAAGCTCTGTTTTGTTGACTTGTCTCATTTACCGGACAACAATACCCATGGCTCTGCATATATGGGGGATGCAGGAGGACCAGCAAGTGTAGTGGCTCATCAACTTTCTGAAAAATGCACTACGAAATTTTACTGCTGCTGGTTGGTCGCAGTGGTAATTCATTTGTATATGTTTTGGTTGTTATGATTAGAGACGATGGATGAACTCAATTTCCGAAAATGCAAGTGTCACTTGAGCGAGTGCATAGTTGACACGTTGTAAGAAAGGGTAGACATTTTGGCCCGCTGGTTTCTTCACTCCATTTGCCCTGCATCATTTCGTTTACTGATCTGACCCTCTTTTCCCTCAAAGATCCGTCCATCTCTGAGGCGCTACACATTTGTGGTTCAACTCTGTTCTCTGCAACTATCTTTTATGTATCCCAGTCCCCGGGACATTTACCGTATGTTTATGTACAACCTTCTGTTGCTTATATTGCGTGGTTGTAACAGGGTAGTTTGGTGCGTCAGGTTTTTTGTCCCATAGTTTGTATTCCACCTAAGAGTACAGGCAGTGGGTTTTCCTGATGTGCGTTGAACCCATAATTACTCTTTTTTCTTGGACTTGATGTTTCCCTTATGCAAGTTGCCTGTATCCGGACCATCATTTAAACTATTTTTTGGATTTTATAAGCTATTTGGAAAAGCAAGATTGTTATGCTTCGGCAACCAACTGAACCTTGTGTAGTTGTGTTGCTCAAAATGTTAGGTTCAAATGTCTGAATTTTAGGAGCACCTTCTTCAAATGCTTTTTTTTTCTTTTCAAATTAATTGTTCTAGA
Organism: Triticum urartu; assembly: GCF_056163025.1. NCBI lineage: Eukaryota > Viridiplantae > Streptophyta > Magnoliopsida > Poales > Poaceae > Triticum > Triticum urartu. The sequence continues at coordinate 7,231,367 of NC_141877.1, forward strand.
TATATACATTTCTCCGGACTGAGGGAGTGTATGCTAGTACGTTGGTTAATACTGAGGGAGTGCAACGCCGGCGGGCATGGTTAGTGTCAACTAAAGCTATAGTTGCCTGCTGCAGCCAAAAAGGCAAAAACTAGCAGGACAAACAAGCTAGACTGACTTTTCTTCAGTTTTGCAATTGTTCCACCGTCCTACTGTTAACGTACATGGAATAGTATCAGTCATATCTCATGTAATTATGATGGAGATATTATGTAGCAATTGTAATCTGCTGTGTATGGTAGTCTACGATCTGATTAGTATCAGATTGATTGTATCCTTGTTGTACAAGGTCTATCAGATTAAATAGAGGTGCAGCCCATGGGGCAATTCACGGCAAACATATTGTTGTTTAACGTGGTAACAGAGCCTCGATCCCATCTCTCCACGACATGGCTGGCACCACCTCCGGCGCACTCGTCACCACCACCGCCGGCCCGCTCGTCTCCGGCCACACCGCTACCATGCCGTCGCTCGCCGGCCTCATCACCGTCCGGCTCACCCGCGCCAACTTCCTGCTATGGAAGGCGCAGGTTGTCCCAAACCTCACTGGCGCCGGTCTGTTCGGCTACCTCGACGGCTCCGTTCCAGCGCCGCCGAAGACGATCACCGAGGGCACCGGCGATGCTGCACGCTCCGTGCCCAACCCTGAGTACGAGCCATGGAGGAGGACCGACCAGGCCGTGCTCGGCGCGCTCCTGTCCTCCATGACGGAGGAAGTGCTCGCCCAGATGACGCGAGCGACCTCCGCGACGGCCATTTGGACTGCCCTCGGCGCTATGTTCGCTGCCCAGAATCGGGCCAGTGTGCGCCAACTCCGTACGCAGTTGTCGCAGACGAAGAAGAAGGACATGTCAGCGGCAGAATTCTTCCACAAGATGACAGGCTATGCCGACGCACTGGCCACCGTCGGCGAGGTACTGTCCGATGACGAGATCATCGGGCACATAATCGGTGGGCTGGGTCAGGAATATGACCCCCTCATGACTGCGCTCTCCATCTTCACAGGAGAAGTAAGCCTCTCCGATTTTTATGCCTACCTTCTCAGCTTCGAGGCGCGTCAGGAGCAGCATGCCGCGAACAGCGGCGACTTCTCTTCATCAGCCAACAACGTCGTGCGCCACGGCAATGGCTCCGGTTCCCGCGACGGCAACCAGAACAGCAATGGTGGCCATGGTGGCCATGGAAACAGGAGTGGTGGCAATGGTGGCCGCTATGGTTCCAATGGCAACCGTGGCAACAACTTTGGCCGTCACAACGGCGGCGGCGGCAGGAACCGTCGTCCTCCAAGGTGCCAAATATGCCGCGAGGAGGGGCACTACGCCACCGATTGTCGCGATCGCTACAACGACCGCAGCGGCAACATGGCTACATACGGCCACCGCGACAACAATTGGTACCTCGACACGGGTGCCACTGACCACCTCACCAGCGACCTCGACCGCTTGACGGTGCACGAGCGCTATGGTGGAAAGGATCAAGTTCAAGTTGCAAATGGTGCAGGTTTGGAAATTTCTCATATTGGTCATACTAAACTTGCTGGCTCTAGTGATCCCATCCACCTTAAAAATGTTCTGCACGTCCCTGAAATTCACAAACATCTTCTTTCTGTTTATCGTCTTGTTTCAGATAACCAAGTGTTTGTGGAATTTCACCGTTTTTTCTTTTGTGTGAAGGACAAAATCACGAGGAGGGTCCTTCTCGGTAGAAGTCGCAATGGCCTCTACCCCATCCCATATGGTCGGCCGTCGTCGTCATCATCACGTCGAGCTCTCTCCGGAGTCCGTTCTTCATCGAGTCAGTGGCATCATCGTTTGGGTCACCCATCAAATAATGTAGTTGAGTCTGTCGTTCGGTCAAATAAACTCCCTTGTTCGTCGAGTCATGATACTTTCGTTTGTGACGCATGTCAACGCGCCAAAAGTCATCAATTACCTTACAATAATTCATCCCGTGTTTCTTCGAAACCACTTGAGCTTATTCATACCGATGTGTGGGGTCCTGCTCTCGCCTCCTCTGGAGGTTTTAAGTTTTATGTTAGCTTTGTTGATGACTTTAGCCATTTTACGTGGATTTATCTTCTTAAACATAAATCTGATGTCGAACAAGTTTTTTTATAATTTTCAGGCCCATGTCGAAAGACTCCTCAATGCAAAAATCCGTGCGGTTCAATCTGATTGGGGGGGTGAATACCACCGCTTGCATAAATTTTTTCAGCGTGTCGGTATTTCTCATCGCATATCCTGTCCACATACATCCCAACAAAATGGTATAGCTGAACGGAAGCACCGGCACTTGGTTGAAACCGGGCTTGCCCTCCTCGCTCACTCCAATCTTCCTTTGCGTTATTGGGATGAAGCTTTTCTTACCGCATGTTATTTGATTAACCGCATGCCCAGCCGGACCCTTCAAAATATGCCACCACTCACACGTCTTCTTCACATCACGCCCGATTACTCTTTTCTTCGTGTATTTGGATGTGCATGTTGGCCTAGTCTTCGTAAATACAACTCCCGAAAACTTGAGTTCCGCTCCAAGATGTGCGTTTTTCTCGGATATAGTCCGTTCCATAAAGGTTATAAGTGTCTTGACAAGTCCACTGGTCGCATCTATATCTCCCGTGATGTCGTCTTTGATGAAAATGTTTTTCCCTTTGCAACTAGTGCGTGTCCCGACTTGTCTCGCTTAAATCCTCCTGTATCCTTTCCTTCCAATGAGCCAGTAGTTCAGGATGCTAATGTGAGAAACTACAACTTGTCGTTTTTGTTTCCTGACTTGTGTCCTGCAGATACAGAGGAACGACATGTATCTACGAGCGCTGTACAGGGCCATAGCGACGTGCATGCTACAACGCCATGCACCCAGCCATCATGTGCCACACGTCCAGCAGCAGGCCCCGGCTGTGGTGCTTCTCCATCAGGTGGGCCGACTCCGGCCTCTACCACGTCTACGCCATGTACTGACCAGATAGACGAGCCGGCCTCACCATCAGCGCGTAGATCGCCTGCACTTGACGCCTCTGCGCGCGTCAATGCCGGACCAGACGCGCCGGCGTCTTCAGCGGGCGCTCCTCCATCACCACCAGCCTCGCCAACGGCTTCTCCGACGAGTGCCTCTGCATCACCACCGGCCTCGCCGTCGGTCTCTCCGGCGGCCGCTCCTCCATCACCTCCTGCCTTGCAGCCGGCTCGGTCTGCGGCTCCCCCCGTTGAGCGGACACGCACGCGTCTTCAGAACAACATACAACGCCCGAAAATCCCCACTGATGGCACTGTCCGGTACAACCCGTATCGTCGTGGTTTCAGTGCTGTTGTGGCCGCTCCAGCTACGTACCGACAGGCGCTCGTTGATCCTGCATGGAAAACCGCTATGCAAGAGGAGTTTTCAGCCCTTCAGCACACCGCGACGTGGTCGCTTGTTCCACGTCCTTCCGGCACCAACATTGTCAGCTGTAAGTGGATTTTCAAAGTCAAGCAACATTCTGATGGCTCTCTTGACAAGTACAAAGCCCGCCTGGTCGCTCGCGGGTTCACTCAGCAGTATGGTGTTGACTATCTCGACACGTTTAGTCCAGTTGTCAAACCAGCTACTGTTCGCCTTGTGCTCTCACTCGCTGTTTCACAGGGTTGGTGTTTGCGACAACTTGATGTGAGCAATGCATTCCTCCATGGTCTTCTTGATGAGGAGGTGTATATGCAGCAGCCACCGGGCTTTGAGGATCCTCGCTACCCTCATCATGTGTGCAAGCTTCGGAAGTCAATCTATGGGCTGAAACAGTCTCCCCGAGCTTGGTATTCCCGCCTCAGTGATCGACTACATCAACTTGGTTTTCAGTCCTCTAAGGCTGACACTTCCCTCTTCATTTTTCGGAAAGGGCGTGTGGTCATTTACATGCTTGTTTATGTTGATGATATTGTCATTGCTAGCTCCTGTTCTAAAGCGGTGGATCGACTGCTTCGCACTCTTGCCGGGTCTTTTCCTATCAAGGATCTAGGTCGTCTCGCTTACTTCCTTGGGATTGAAGCCACCTACAATTCAGGGGGAATGGTGCTCTCTCAGCGTAAGTATGCCGATGACCTACTTCACCGTGCACATATGGAGAATTACAAGGCGGTTTCTACTCCCATGTCCGTCACTGATAAGTTGGCAGCAGCTCTTGGCACTCCTCTCAATGGTGATGATGCCTTCAGCTATCGCAGTATTGTCGGAGGGTTGCAGTATCTCACGCTTACCCGCCCAGATATTTCTTTTGCTGTAAACAAAGTGTGCCAATATCTGTCCAAACCCACTGATGTGCATTGGGAGGCTGTCAAGCGCATACTAAGATATGTTAAAGGTACTGTGGCTACTGGTCTCCAGATTCGTCAATCACACTCCACACTTCTAAGTGTTTTCACTGATGCTGACTGGGCGGGATGTGCCGATGACAGACGCTCTACAGGTGGTTTTGTGGTCTTCCTAGGACCCAATCTGATTTCTTGGAGTGCTAGAAAACAGCCAACAGTGTCACGATCTAGTACCAAGGCGGAGTACAAGGCCCTTGCAAATGGTGCAGCTGAAGTCACATGGGTGCAGTCTGTGCTTAGAGACCTGAGAGTACCTCTGCCGCGACCACCAGTTTTATGGTGTGATAATTTAGGTGCCACATACTTAACTGCAAATCCAGTGTTCCATGCAAGGACGAAGCATATTGAGGTGGATTTCCACTTCGTGAGAGAAAAGGTGGCACAAGGAGCATTGAATGTACGTTTTGTGTCTTCCGGTGATCAAGTAGCAGATGCCTTCACTAAACCTGCTACAAAGATCATGCTGGAGAAATTACGACACAATCTCAACCTTGTGGCCGGTTGAGATTGAGGGGGAATGTTAACGTACATGGAATAGTATCAGTCATATCTCATGTAATTATGATGGAGATATTATGTAGCAATTGTAATCTGCTGTGTATGGTAGTCTACGATCTGATTAGTATCAAATTGATTGTATCCTTGTTGTACAAGGTCTATCAGATTAAATAGAGGTGCAGCCCATGGGGCAATTCACGGCAAACATATTGTTGTTTAACGCCTACTGCAGAACTCTCGCCGTACGTCGCTGAGAGAGCAACAGCACCAGCAAGGCAATTCTATATAACTCGCGCGCTCTGCCGCTGAAAGAGCCAGTAGATGAGAGCATCAAAAGACTTCAAAAACCAAAGGAGAGAATGCCGCTGCTGTATGCGAAGCTGCAGATTAATTTTGTGTTCGCATCCTCACAGGACAGATAAGGAAAATGCTGTGTTTCATAATCGAAAGCTTCTTCAGCTTTGTCATGTCAGCTTTCACGACAGAAAGTCATATTAATTAATTACCCATGCATGTAACAAAACAAACATGAATTAGGGAACATGCATGGCAAATGACTACAATTAAACACATGAATAAACACAGATTAATATCTACTGCTTGGCTATCGGTTGTCTCCTCGACGGTCGATTCTGCTATCACTTCTTCATCTGATGTTTCCTCCCGAATCGTGGACGAATGCTCTGGCAGGAAGTTGATTAGCTGCGGTAATGGCTGCTCTTCCTGCATACGCGTATACACTGAGTGTCGGCATTGTTGCCCCCGCAAAAAGAAGAGTAACCGATTATGTCTTCTTAGTCTGAGTAGTTTGATGGTAGGAAGTCGAAGTCCTGAACAACAGTAACAGTATAATCAGAACAGCACACAACATGTATAACTGTCCGTGCTATAGCAGTGCACAACTACAACCAGAATTATTTTCCTCTTAGATGGATAATTAGTGCAAGTATTGCATATTTTACTGAGTAATCTTGACACAAAGGTACAGTATCAAGTAAAGAAAAAAAATATAGACACCTAATTCGACACTTAGAATGACTCTCCAGAGATACTCATGCCATGTGTGTATATATTTGCGGATAAAGAAAGAGTGGGCACTGGTCAGTGCGAGAATAAAAGCAGTACAAAATGTTTTAAATACCGGGCTATGAAAAATCCATATATATATACACATGGAGGACAGTTAACTTACGGAGGGCAGGGAGGTGGTGAAGCAACCTCCACTCATGCAAGGGCACCTTGCTTTCACTAACATCCAGATCAGTTATTGGAGAAGAGGAGGCACCGCTGCGTGATGAGCTCTCTCCCCATGATGACAGCACATTATCACAATCTACTATGTCCTAAGACAAAGCTCTAGGCAGACATGGTCCTATCCTCAACTTGCGACATTGCTTTATGCTCAACTTCTCAAGCTTAGGAAACATAAGCCCATTTGCACCTCCCTCACCAGTGTTATATGCAGTGTTCCACTCTTCCAAGCTCTCCATACGGTAGAGATCCAGCTCTAATAGATTTGGTAGTTGACCAAGTGCTGGTAGCGTGTTGCACTTAGGAAAATTCAACAAATTTAACTCCAAAAGATCAGGGAGATACTGCCTAATATCCATAAGCCAATCAGGAATGCTGAGACTCGTGTAACCAACTATAGTCAATATCTGTACACTGCTTGGTGGCACTAGCTGTTCCAGCACATCCTTGTCATCCACAAACCTCTCAGCATTTTCGGTCCATCGAAATGTTAACACTTTCATGTTTTGTTTCTCTATCAGCTTTATACTCCATGCCTCTTTTGTAGACTTCACATTTTCAAGTCTATCTATCGTCAGCTTATCAGGATTTGTAGGCTCAAGGAGGTTGATATTGCTGCTACATTTATCACTTGAAGCATACACCACAAAGTGTGGCAACGAGACAAAATTTAAGAGAGCACACATAGATTCATCCAATCTAACCTCTTTTTCCACAATTAGAACCTTCAAATTAACCATATTAATCATACTATTAGGAAGCTTCTTTAGGCGATGGCAGCCTGAGAGGTCCAGCGTATGAAGCTGCCTGAGGTTGCCAATACTTGTTGGTATACTGGAAAGCTTTCTATTCCCAGACAAGTCCAGATGCTCTAGATTGGAAAGGGTGCAGATAGAGCCAAGCAAACGGCCGATTTGATCATCACTTGACGGAAATTTCCATGCATCCCGATAGATTTAAATACCTGAGTTTGATTAGATTGCCGATGACGTCTGGTAGCCTTCTGTCAGAATGTTCAACTGATAAATTCAAATATTGTAGTTTGGTAAAACCACCAAAAGCTTCTGATATAGACACACGGCAATGTGATAAATCCAGATGAACCAACTGCTTCAGCTCTGCGAATGATATAGGGAGTTCACTTATTCCAGTGCAACCTGATAAATCAAGATGCATCAGACCTTTAATATCACCAATTGACTCCGGCAGTGCTAAGATTTTCTCAGAGCCTCTAAGGTTGAGATAATTTAATTCTGAGAGCTCGGTGATACAATTGGGAATCATCTTATCTTGTATCCGTGGAGCATGAAGAAATCTCAGCTGCTTCAGTTGGCCAATACAATCAGGTAGCTTCTGAATAAGGCATTCACTTAAGTCCAAGACACGGAGGCACTTAGCTGACGAAAATGCACTTCCACGAAGTTGTGTATTGCTGCAGTCCCGAAAATGCAGCGCCTTTATATTTGCAGGAGAAGTGAAGGAAAACTGCAATGGATTGCTACAATCTGTGAGCAATGCATAGCGGCATTTGTTTCCACCAACACTGCCCTTATCGTTAAATTGATGGGCCAAGATCATCCTGGCGAGATCGTGCACTAGGTCATTCATCCTGAAAAATGTAACATCTCTGTCCTGCATTTCACCACTCTACAGCAAAAACACCGAATGTTATCAGAACTTTGAACTTTATTTCGTTTTATAGTGCTCTAATTATCAATAGAAATACTTCCATGTTTTTTATACCCTCTAGTTTCATAATTATCCATCCATGTTTTTTACCCTCTTCGAATCGCTCATGACAAATGTTATGTTACACCAAGAGTAGGTTATCTCGTATCAAACAAATGCATTCACAACTGTCTGTTCAATTAAACTATAAGCACTAGCAAAAATATCTGTAAATTGTGCATATTTGTTATCTGCACGGAATAGACAAAAAATTGCCAAAATAGGGCAGCAATGTGCGCACAAAGATGTCTCTTTTGTACAGTTCATATAATTATATTATATGTTTTCTTAGTAAGGAAATAGCCTCATACATTTTTACTAGACATTTATGAATTTACCAACAAAAATTCAAAGGAAAAATTGTAACACGGGCAGATGCACTAGAATGTGTGTTTTTTTTGCTCTGATGTGAGTAGCCGAGTAGGACTACGTAATGTTGAAATTAATGTGAGAATTATGTAGCAACTCACCTTAGGATCCTTTGAATATTCAAGGAAGAACATCCCCAAAAGTTGCATGATATAATCCTCGGAGAGCTGCATAAAATCAAATATCCTAGATTGCTCGATGAACCCAAGAGCAATCCATTGGTAAATTAGATCATACTTCATCATTATGTGACCTTTTGGAAAGATTGCACAATAGGAAAAGCACAACTTCAACGAAACAGACATGTGGCTATAGCTTAACAGTAAGGATCCAAGCACTTCGTGGCCCTCCGAAGTTGATAGACTCCAGAAATAACTGTCTCTCACCGACTCCCATTCATCTGCCGTCATGCCGTTCAACATATGTCCAAGTGATTGAGCTGCTAAGGCCACACCTCCACACTTGGTCGCAATCTCCCTTCCTATATGCTCCAATTGTTCTTGGTCGACTCGGTCTTCAAAGTCAGCCTTTTGTTTTATTATAGTCCAACACTTATCAACCGTCAAAGTCTCCAGCTTGTATGGTGTAACTGCAGGACTACAAATTTTCCTTGCGAGGCCTCCATCACGTGTAGTTACTATAACCACCTTCCTTCCCAGGCCAAGCCCTAGCATAACCTTCAGTTTATCAAACTCTTTTGGGTTCTCCTCCCATAGATCATCTAAAACAATAAGGATGCGCTTACCAAAAAACAGCTCTTTAAGGCGTTTATGAAGCATCTGTTTGGTAGATATATTGCCAATTTTGTCAGTTAACTGTGTTATTATGGAGTTGCCAATCTGGCTCAAGTTGAGTTCCTGGGAAACATATACCCACACCCGAGTGTAGTCTTGGAACTGTGGGTCATTGAATACCAGTTGTGCCAAGGTTGTCTTGCCAATGCCTCCAATGCCATATATAGGAAGGATAACCATTTCTTCTGTGATGCTCTCGGATAAAATAGACAATATTTTCTGTTTTTCCTCAGTCCATCCGATGATTAATGTTTGTTCCACATCTGACGATGTTTCCCTATCAGGAAGCATATCTGCAATCTGAGTACATGGAAATATCAGAATATAATCTCCTGGAAACCTAAATAGGTTTAGGATTTTTTATAATTAAACCCAACTAAAATATGATATTTTTTAAAGTTAATCTCTTCCTTAAGTAAGTGCAAACCTGCCGCACTTAATTGTATAAAAATGACACCTTGGGAAAAGTGCAACATCCCCAAACATAAGAAGTCAATTCCTTCAAAATTTGAGAATGCAATGGTAGGAGAAAAATCAAGCCTATGGATATTTAACATGCTACAGCACAAAACTGCAACACAACAATCCATTTTAAAAACACAACTACACATAACCATAACAACCATATGAACGTACTGGCACAAACTGTTGTAGACTAGCTGGATTGTTGTCTTTGCTGCCTTAACATAGCATTCATATGGCATGTGCCATGCATGACCTTACCTTCAGTTCAGTAGCAAACTCATCTGCATTTTTTGTTGCACGAAGCCTATTAATTATATTATTCGTATCTGGTCTTCTTGCCGGGTTAAAGTCACTGCACTCTATCGCTATTTCAGTGCATACTCGTACTTGCTCCAGTTGTGTGTCTGGCTGTGATTTCTCCAACCTATTGCTCCACCTCTCAATTACCTATGAAATTGGAATCGTGTGTTATAATCTATGAAAAGGAGCAAGATATATTTTTACAGGACATGCTGAAGATCCGCGTCTCTTCATATAAAGAAGAGTGGCAAAATTCACAGAATACAAAAAATTATTATTATTATTATTATTATTATTATTATTATAAAAATAGGAGGCATAAAAAATCATAGCAAAATCCTTCCGCCACCCGGAAGCAACAGGCATCCAGCCTAGCTAAAAAAACTACTCACTTACTCAAACTGAAAAACAAGGAACATTTTAGCTAGGAAATGTTACGTATATCAGCCCACTATATAATATCACTTGCTTTACACTTGACAAAGTAGCACATAAGGACAATTTAGGGTGTGTTTGGTTCTAGCATAGCCTTGCCCTACCAAATAGTTGGCTAACCAAAAAATTAGTAGATCTTTTGCTTGCCCATAAATTGGCCAACATTGGCAACAAAAATGAACTAGAATAGACAAAGAAGCATTGGCATGCCAAATGGTAGCCATCCAAACATAGACCAAAATTTTGGTGATGGCCCAAAATTGTAAGGGCGGTTGGCCAAAATCCAAGCACACCCTTAACACAGTTCAATATGTATGTTACAATTCTAATATTGACCAGCCGGATTGTAGTAGATGGTAACACCGAAGATCCATTATGGTAACACATAACCATTCCTATGTATCTAGAAATTTTGCAGTCACCATGATACCTGGGGAAAATATGTTTGACTCGTTTGCAGCTAATTAGTGTTTTGCACTAATATGCTATGTTTAAACAGAAGAATGATGTTATATGAAGTACTGTAATAAACTAATTTTGAAATCATGCCTTTATATTGGAATGGATTGCTTGTCTTACATTGGCAACATCAGCATATCCTTTCTCTCCTGTTATTATCTCTATGATTATCGTACCAAGACTATATATGTCCGACTTGACTGTGATCTGTCTGACACTACAGAATTCTGGTGCCAAATATCCCCTGCATGAACATTTATATAATCTAACCGATTAATGGAAAAAGGGATTGATATTCATTCATGCATAACAAAAACAGAGCTTCCAACGGTCATATCAAGCTTACATAGTTCCAATCACCTTCGAAGCAATAGTACGAGTTTGATTTTCATCGAAGCATCTCGAAAGACCAAAATCAGAAATTTTCGGGATCATATTATTATCTAATAATATATTTCCGGGTTTAAGATCCAAGTGAACGATGTGCTTTTGGTGAAGATAATACAAACCGTCACAAATTCCATTGATAATTTGATATCGCTCTCTCCATTCAAGTCCACAAGATGCATCTACAAAGCAGGAGAGCAGAAAGTTGGTCTAGTAATTAAAATACTTTAAGTCATGAATTAGTCATTAAGTGCTAAATACATGGATGCTTGAACCAAATACGTGCCACATCATCCTACCAGTGATATGCTTATCAAGACTCCCTTTAGGTAGATATTCAAAGCAGAGCAACCTTTGTCGTACATCTGCCAAGACAAGCTTTCCCCCGCAATCTACCATTTCTCCTTGTGTGTCAGCGCAATATCCTAGGAACCGCACAATATTTTTGTGCTTTGCCTTCATCAGACAACGTATCTCTTCACTGAATTTCTTCTCATCAAGATCAACCGTTCCAAAAAGCTTCTTCACAGCAACCATGCCATTGTCAAGCATTCCCTATAACCGCAACATGTTTTGGCAGCGTCAACTTATGTTTTCAGATAAACTGCGATCTAAATAAAGGCAGCTGAGAGTTACCATATCCATACCTTATAAACCGTTGCAAAACCACCATTGCCAATTTCTTCACCACGAGAGAAACCGCTGGTGATGTGCTCCAGAAGTGATAATGGTAGAGCCTTTGGTTCTGCGCTTTCATCAAACAGAATACCCTCCAGGTCACTTTGCGGGGTAATATCATGGTGTTCCATTTGCAGTTACAAACAAAATAACCTTGAAACAAGAGAGAATGATTTATTCATGAGTGTATTAGATTCTCAACGATCATGAAAGACAGAGTAAATATCATGACACTACACTTCCTTTACAATACTATTGCTATACTACACCTTTAAGAAAAAAAATTAGACAGCGCTGCACTTTAGCATGAATCATTTCATAGAACCAATCTTAAACATATCACATTTCATAAAATGCACCCTATAGCATGTTATAGTTTTCAGGACTATACTTAGACGGTTAGACCTAGCAAGACACAAAGACAAAAGTGTAACTTTGTGAATATAGTTAATTAAAAGTGTAATGTGTGATCGTTCTGACAAAATAAATTTAGCATTGTGATATTTACATTCAGGGCAGAATTACACAAAGATCATCACTCTACTCTTTTGCAAATAGAAAAGATTGGATTACTTTGCTCACATTCCCTCAACGAGCAAAACTCTGAAACCATTATTCTTAGTTAACTGGATAAATACCATGAATAGACAAGTATGTCTCTTCCGTAAACCCAGCATTAAGTGGCTGGTTCGACCAAGGCAGTCGGTAGAGATAAGAGTGTCTTTTTCTATTATCCGCAGGAAAAAAGAGAATGTAATAAGTAACTGAACTTGTTTGGCTGCACGACAGGAAAAGGCTGACACTTTTTGAATCTGCTTGCCATAGTTGTCATATAAACAGCGGAACAAATCCATGAGATTAGATTCTCCTTTTGAATTGTGCGTTAACTAGTCCATGGTAAAATTTGCATGCCTGTCAATTCTACAAATAATCACACAAGCTTTGTGGTGAAAGAAAATCCTGAAGAACAAAATCCTACAAAATTACACGCAAATCCGTTGAATCAAAATGGTTCATATCACAACGCCAATGGGATTTATTTGAATCAAAGATGCCAACGTGTGGAAGACTGGTCCAAAGCATCCTAAACACTGTTAAGACGCAGCAGGTACTGGAACTAAAGATAGCAATCATGCGGGAGAAGCCGAGCTGTAGCACTGTGAGGGGACGGCGAGTTTCAGACGTTCCAGTCCCGCGGACACTGGACAGAGTGCTGTTTGGACAAGGGGATTTTACCTCAGGACATGGGTACTTCCCGCAGAGAGGTGAGATCCAGATCTTGCTGTGGGGAAGGGGGGTTTATCTCAGGACATGGATACTTCCAGCCGAGAAGTCAGATCTAGATCCTGCAACCAAATCAACTAGGTTTATCGCAAAAAGAAAAGAAAAAATGCCAACTAGGTGCAGGCATCATTATACAGGAGGAGCAGGTCTTGGAACAGTACGGATGACTGGTCAAAAGCATCTAAACACCATCAAGAAACTAGCAACCAAGCAGATGCAGGAGGAGCAGGAGTACTACTTCCACTATGCTGAGAAGATATTTTACCTGGAACAAGAGAAACTGTGATTTATTACCTGGAGAAGAAGCCCTGCTGCAGCGCTGCGAAGTGTTGCCCAGTGACTGTGGAAAAGGGATTTCAATCTCAGGAGGATATGGGTAGTAGTACTTCCAGCCGGGAGGTGAGATCCAGCCGTGGTCAATAATGGCAGCTGGGTGCAGGTTTTCTTCCTCAATCACTGAGGGCTAAGGCGTGGGCCATGTTTGGATGGATGGACAAACATTCATGCGCACGCTCAGACCTGCTGAGGACGGGCCACTCGATCACTGTCCAGTCATAGAATTTTGACCGAGACGAACTCCTCAAACGGTTTTCAAACGTCTAGGTTGACCGGCACCTCTTTATATCCAGTCTAAATATAGGATAAATATGGAGCGCCCGGGCACGCCCGCCATATCGGATCCAGCCCACCCTGGCCCACCCGACCCCACATATATTCTTTCTCATCCGCTCGTCGGACCAAATTCTAGCCACTCCCGTCCACTCCCATTCGCCACCCAAACTCGTCTCCGGCGTCTTCCGGCTATCTCCGGCATGGCGGGCAGCGGGTCTGAGTCCTTCACCTTCAGATTCGTCGACCCTGAGCTCATCCCATGCGGCCCCAAGGAGGATATGGTCGTCTGGCTTGCGCTCCGTCGCGCCCGGGAGGAGGCCCGTGCACGGCAGCGCTCGGACTCCTTTCGTCGGGAATCCATTGCGTCCGCCCAAATGGCGCATGGATCCGACGCTAGTCCAGCCGTAGCTGCCTCGCCGGAGGCGATGCGGTCCGTCTGGCGTTGGAACGCGGTGGCGGATGCGCAACCCCTCCACCGATGTGCCGAGCATTGGGACGCACCATGCCTCGTCCAACGAGAACATGGCACGGTGTGCCTGCCGTGCCAGGAACGAGGCGCGGGAGGCGGCGGTGGTCGTTGGTGAGGTGGAGTCACATTCTCCGGTGCCCCATATGGTGCATCAGTCCAGGGCCGCAACCACATCGTAGTGGACGTGGCGGCTTTGTCCCGGGATGGATCCGTCATTGATCTGATGTCCGCCGGCACCGCTCGGGTTATGAGCTCCGACGAGGAAGAGTAGAGCATTGGCGATGGCGTTGCCTTGAGTCCCGTGAGCCGGCTCGTGTACCATGCCCTGATCTACCTTTGCCGGCGACCGGAGCAACACTCTGAGGGGCGCAGCCGGCCATCGGACATGGCCATGACGGAACTGGGCAAGCGGGGTGCGGAACCGAATGAAGCCGTCACTCAAAGATCGTTGCGTTGCATGTAATAATATGGATTTGAGGTATCCGGATGTGTGGAATGCATTTTTTGAAGCGTGACCGTTCACTGTCCATGGACGCGCTCAGGCGCATCCGCGGATGTTTGAGGGATCGAATTTGCAAAGTCCGGCAGTATATGCTCTTAGGGCCTGTTTTTTTAGCTTCTAGCAACTTATTGTCAAAATAAGCCAAAAGCCCACAAGAACTCGTTTGGAGAAATGAACTTAGCTTATTTCCACCACCTCCTCTCCTTCATAATGGAAAAAAAGCTGGGGGAGGATGGCTTCCCGCAGCTTTTGACTTAAAACGAAGGGGTATAGCAAAGTGTTCCTGTTGTTTGCTCTTATTTACAACAAAGTTGACATTGCCCAGGCCCGCGTCGAAATTGACCTTCCGTCAATCTCCCTCCCTCTCGCACTCGATCCCCTGTCCCTCTCGCCCCTGCAGGCTAGCTAGGGTTCCTCCAGCTATAGCTAGCCGTCGCCGCCGCTCGTCCCCAGCTCCTCGATGAGGCCATCTCTGGCGATATGGCCAACGGGCAGGCCTTCATCACCCGTCGATGCTCCTCTCCTTCCTCGGGCACGGCCCCTCCACTAGTGGAAAAAGCCTACATATGGCATGGCAAAAAGTGCCTTGCTGGCGTAGAGGCCCAATGCCATCAATATGACGTCAGTGAAAACAATTTAGTGGTGGCGTTGGCAGACACGTCAATAGTATTTTAGTACTGATGGCGTGTCACCTGCCTAACGTCAGCAATATATTGTGTTAGCTATGACGTTTATTGTGAGGCAATGCCATCAATTTGTATTTTTCAGTAATTAAAAAAACCCAACTATTAGTATATTTTTCCAAAAAGAGGATGACCCCGGCCTCTGCATCTGGGCGATGCATACAACCACTTTATTAATTATTCTCACAAGACCTTACAAAGTCATACAACAGTAAGACTAAAGCCGTCATCTAAGCAACAAACTGTCGCTACACCTATCCAGTTGATGAAGGGGCGCAGATAGCCTGGGCCTAATACCAAACAGACATCGCAGCCAAGCCTAACATCTAAGACCTGAGACCCCAACCTAGCCACTTGCCGGGTCTGGGGCACACACTGGTCCGGCGTGCTCTCAGAGGCCGCCACCGCCAACTGCCACCGCTCCATCTTCAGAACTGTACTGATGCATCAACCTTGCTCGGTCTAGCTATTGTCGACGCCACCACGGCGCCCAACGGCACCTCCTCCCTGCGCGCAAACAGCTGAGCACGTCGCGGTCGCCACTGATACATCTCAGCGCCATGATGCCAAGTACCACCAGCCGACACAGCTTGAAGTCCTTGGAAGATCTGTCGTGCGTAGCACCTGCCGACCAGGCATGACAAAGCGTAGCACCTGTCGGCCAGGCATGACTTGACATCTCCACCAAAGCTCCGTGCAAGACGAAGCCGCTCCACCTCCTGCCTCTGACTTCCAGCGCTGCTCCACAAACGATGTTCCCAAGAGAGAAACAACACCGCGGTGCCGCCATCGTCCGATCTGGAAAACCAGATCCTGGGGTTTCCCCCGGAGCAGCACGAGTGGGTTGACAGTAGTTACAGAACGATGCCTTCATCAAGGTAACAGCGCAGAACGCCGCCATCGTCCACCATCGGCTCGGTTTTCACCGGCAACTATGTCTCCCCGACTCGCAGCCGGGACTAGATTACAGATCTCGAGATCCGATCATCCAGTCTCAGGTCGACCACCTCCGACGTAAGACATGACCACCACCGCCATAGTCCTCATGATGCGATGCAGACCCGGAGTGCTTCAGCGAGCCGTCGCTGAATCCGATGAGATGCAGCAGTTTGAGGACGTAACGGCAGCCGCCCGCCTAGACCCGAAGGTCCTAGATCGAGCCCGGGACGTGCCCCGGCCGCCGCTGCCGCCATCTCGTACTACTCCCGACGGCTGCAGCCAAATGCCGTGCCCCGGCCGCTGCTGCCCGCCATCCTCGTCAGGAGGGAGATCCAAATCAGGCCACCCCGCCTCAGATCTCAGGACGCCAGAGGAGGTCTGCCGCCGCCGCGCCACGGGGCCTTCGCCCAGCGACGTTGCCGGCGGCGGCGAAGGGAGGGGGATGCATGGGGAGTCGAGGGGAGGTCGGGATGTGGCCGCCCGGTGCGGCCCGGCGGCGGCCGCACGGGGTCGGGAGGAGGGGTCCAACTATTAGTATATTGCAGCCATTTAAACTTCTAGTGGTAACTTCAAATCCACAAACAGTAGTGATCAACTACCTTGCTACCTACAAGCAAAAATTATCCGGTAGCTAGCTACAAGCAAAAGTTTTCATCATCTCACGCAACTTGTACTATCCGTTAACTAGCTACGATGAAAAATGATCCTCATCTCATGCAACTTGTTTATGTTGCTCTGTCCCTCCTTTCTCAAATAGACTTTGTGGATCTTCACTTCCTGTTTCGTCAAAAAGAAATGCACCGCTCCCATTTTAGGGAGAGTATTTCCTAATGCGTACAAGTAATAAAATTTGCGGGCGTGCCACTTGTTTTATGAAAAACAACAAATAAATAGACAGATAAAATAGTGAATAAATACATATACGGAACACTGCACTTTATTGATTGTTGTATTGAATACAAATACATTGTACAAGTTCAAGGAATTTATCCTTCTGCCTTCTGCGTCACACTTAAGGAGTATCCGAATGAAGAGATTGTGTAGTTCACCGATTCCCAGTGCGTTTGCAAGCAACTGGTTAATTACATCCATGGGGTCGATCCCACGGAATACCTCCAATTAAGCTGCGCTGATGATCATCTTCATGTATCGGATAGCTCATCCATGTGTGTGATGTTCATGTGAATATTATATGGGTGGCTTTGTTTCGCCAAAACCCGGTCATGAGTACTATCGCCATGTTGGTGTGACCAACATGATGTGTCGATGAAGGGGATGACTTTCGCCTGGTCAGTGCCCAGTCATGTGATGCCCTGACTTCATCGGACATGGACATGTGTATGTTGCTATCGCCTCGTCGGTGCCCAGCAACAGTGTGTCCAATTCGGTAGGTTTGTTACATGTCAGTAAAGAGGTGACCCGGCCTCGTCGGCAGTTGGCCAGAATTTCGTCCGGCCACATCAGCACTAGACGTATGATGAAGATGATGGTTTGTGTAGCCTTTTGTATCATCGACACTCGGCCAAGATGCCGATGTAGAATATATCACCGACGCATTGGATGATGCTTGCCAATAGAACATATATCGATCACGCTTCCTTGTAGGAACAAAATCAATGTGTGATTGTATGGACGTCGTCTCCTCGTGAGAGGCGAAATCAGAGTAATATTTTGTTAATCTCGTCTTCTTGTGAGAGACAAAATCAATGTACAGTTTGTAGCCTCGCCTCCTCATAAGGGGCGGAATCGAGATAATATTTTATTGAAGTTGCCTCCTTGCGAGGGGCAAAAATCAATGTAGTAGCTTTGACTCCTTCATATTTAGCCTTCGCCGTGTACGCTCATCATGGTTTGCATGAAGCAACGGTCGACTATCCTTGTAGGAGTAGTCATCCTGCTTTTTAGGTATTTTGTAACCAGTTCCATCACATTGGGAAGCCATGGTATTAGGCTCACTTCAATGGAGGATTTCATGATGATGCAGTTTCGGGCACTATTGTGTTTGCCATATTGATTTGCCATAGAATACTTTAGCGAAATCAAGAAGATGAGATCTGTGAGAGGTTGTTCAGATCAAGCGGACAAGGTTTGCTGGAATAGCTTACCAACTAAGGATGAGCGTCATGTGTTTCACCATGTTGGACATGAAGCATCGATGCCCTTCTCTTGGTTTATTGGATGATCTCACTTGCGGCGTCGCCTTTTGTCTAGGCTTTCACTCTGCAAGTACTCAAAGCAGAGGACTCTATATATGCGTTGACTACAATTAATTCAGATCGTGTTTCGTAACTATAACCAAGTAATTGGATGATATTTGGATGGTTAAGCCTCAAAAGGTTACCAACTTCATTGATATATTGTTGGTCATCAATTCCTTGCACGGTATCAACATGAAGCAACTTCACAACAACCTCTCTCCCATTGTAAACTGCCTGTACTTAACACAAGTTTTGTACACAGTTATTTGTTAGTAGGTGGTCTACGGATCTGAGTGTAACTTTTATTATTTCTAGTGTTTGTTGTACTACCATGATTGAAGATGAATAGATTGGAAGTTTTTTCCGCAAAAAAAATGGGTCATTTGATGTTAGTGCTGGTACATTACTTAGTTTGTTGAAACACAAAATGTCAAGTAATATGGCATACCTTGTAAATATCTCCATACCCACCCGTTCCAATTCTTGATTGCGCTAAGGGGGAAGGCCGGCGGCGAGCGCTGCTCACTGCTGCAACACATCACGGTGGTTGCTGGAGGCGGGCCTCGCTGGCCTTCTGTACCGAGGGTGTGGCAGAAACTGCCGGGAGCGGTGCTGCAAGGGACGGCGGCGACTTCGTTGGCGTTTGCTGCAAGACGGCCGTGTTGATGCGTGAGATCATAGGCTACAAGTGCAGCCAACATGTTGGGAGCAGTGCGTCGTGGTCGCCTCGAGACGCGGGTACTCCCTCTTCCCCTCCTCGCATGCGAGTTGACTTTTGCTACGGGGATAGAGTAGAGGTACAAGGTGATGAATAGCTAGAAAGATCCATCGGTGCATCCTTGTGCAATCGGATGGCTAGGGAGGCGGCTGATCCTTTTCCTGGATCAGCCGGTTTATTTATAGCAGCGCCCAAGATAATATTTATTACAATACGTGAATTGATTGTATTTGTATTACCAAATATGAGATTTGTTACCATACGTGAAACATAAAGTTGGTCTGTCCCGGTCAGATGAGGATAAAACTGGTAAATAGAGAGTAGGGAGAAAACCGATGGAGGGAGACAAAGACTTATATTTAGGAACCGAGGGAATACATATTAGCTCATGCGTCCTGTGTCCAGGCCATCATGTTTGTCATACTTTATATTCTAGCCCTTGCATTCTATGCTATTTATGGTTAAGTTCTTGTCTTCGGAGAAACACGCAAACACGCCCTCAAGTTATTTTTACCGCACTCTTTCTCATAAGTTATGCCGAGAAGTGAGAATTTTGTGGTGATCGAGCAAACAAGCGAGTACATTAAGTAAGCAATTATATTGAGGGGAGCAGGACCTCAAGTTATTTCATAAGTAAAGAAAAAAACAAAAATTATGTGAAAAAACCCTTACTCTTTTTTTTGAGGGGAAATAACCCTTACTCGGAGGGAACACCAATAGAGCTTTTTTTTACACCAGCAACTCGATGCAGGAAAACACATAAAAATAAAAGTAAATATCAGTCTAAAAAAAGTAAATATACCTGCAAATGGAAAAGGAATTTCTATTCAGAGCACGCCTGCTCTCTCTTTTTTTTTTGGAGTGGATGATTTTCTTTTGAGGCCATTTGGAGTGGACGGATGAAGTTTTTTTTTCGAGAATTGAGTGGACGAATGAAGTGATGGGCAGTCAGCAAAAAGCTGTTCGGCCCAGCCTGTTAGTACTAGTGTAGTTAGTATGTCGTGGGGGCCCATCCGTTCGTTCGTGGCTGTCTAGCAGACCAGAGATGATGTTCTGCCACCAACACTTCCTAATTGCAAGAAGTGGCACACATGTGGAATCAAGGTGGAGGTCACGTGCTCCAATGGGGAGGGGTGTGCACCGGTTTGCCATGGCCTATAACCGACGCTTGAAGCGCTAAATAGGTTAGTCGCCGAATGCCTCTCGTTTAGGGTTTTAGGCTCTGGCGGCGATCCCATCGCCGTCGAGAGAAATTTCTCGGCAAAACCTACTGCCGGCCAAACCGCCTACACTGATCACCGCCCTGATAGGCAGGCGGGGTGCCGGATCGGTTTCCCTGGTGCACCTGAACTCATCCACAGGAAAACCCTAGATGGCGAACCGCACGGAATCTTCGTCGGCGGGCTGGACTGGGAAGAACTTGGAAGAGTTACTGCAGCATCTGGATCTCAAGGATGGTGAGCTCGATGATGTGACAGTGGGGGAAGAAGAGGTGAAGAAGTTTGAAGCGGATGTTAGATGGCTAGCGATTGGGAAGGTGAACATGACGCGCACTTTCAGTCCATCAGCGATGTTTGAGTGCATGAAGTCCATCTGGTCTCTCGCGCATGTCCCAAAGTGTAGAGAGGCGGGTGAAAACCTGTTTATTTTTCAGATGTTCTGCCTTGGCGATTGGAAGAAGGTTGTGCATGGAGGTCCATGGCTTTTCAGGGGGATGGGGATGTTGATTGAAGATTACGATGGCAAAAAGGAACCAACCTCATTTGAATTCAATGGGTTATACGTGTGGGCACAGATCCATAACATCCCTGAACTCTATCGCAAAGTTGAGGTTGTAGATCAGTTAGCCCGCCGCATCGGCCGGGTGAAAGAAACTCAGCTCGCGCCTAGGCTGTTCTATGAAGGTGATTATGTTAGGGTTCGAGCTCGGGTTCTTGTGAACAAGCCTCTGACAAGAGTTACACCGCTTACTGTGGTGGGAGAAGGTAGACTGCTCCTTCCGGTGAAGTATGAGAAGATCCCCTATTTCTGTAAGATGTGTGGACTCATGGGCCATAATCACGAAGAGTGTGGCGATGGTGTTTGGGAGGAGAAACATAAGCAGTGGGGCAGCTGGATGATAGCACAACGGAGGGAAGTTGCACCAGAGCAGCAAAGTGGCTGGGTGCCGCGTGGAGGTCGTTCAGGTGGAAGGGGTAGAGGAGGAGCAGGCCGGGGCAGGCAAGCTGGCCGGGAACGTTCCCCACCGTGAAAGCGCTCATCTGAAGATGCTGGTCTGGGCACGGCCGCTGAGGAGGAAGAAGTGACCATCCCACTGAAGGCTGGGGTGGCAAGGGAGGAGGAAAATTCTGCCTTAACAACCCGTAGGAACCTTGATCTGATCTTGGCAAGCTGCCCGGCTGATGGTGCAGGTGTGGGAAGCAACAAGGATTCGGCTTCAGGTTCAGTCCCGCCGCCACCCCCAACATACGTCTCCCCGAGAGATGCCAAGAAAGCTAAGAAGGCAGGTTCACCCGTGAAGAAGGGAACAGAAAAGATGGCGTCATTGGCGGGCTCCTCCTTGGAGCACCGCCAAGCCCAATGAAAATCCTAAGCTGGAACTGCCGTGGGATAGGCGATCCTGCGACAGTTCGGGAACTCCGCGACCTGGTGGAGCTTAGTTCGCCTACTATTCTTTGTTTAGTCGAGACTCAGTTACAAAAAAATCGTGTTGAAGGTCTTCGGTTCTCTTTAGGTTTTGATTTCAGTTTTGGTGTTGGCAGTAGTGGTCGTAGTGGAGGTATATGTATTTTCTGGAAGAACTCGGTGGATGTTGCAATAAAAAAAAATTCAGAGTATCACGTGGATGCTTGGGTGCTGGAAACAGGGAAGGAACAATGGCGCCTCTCATGTTTCTACGGGGAAGCGACTAGATCTCTTCGGTACAAAACATGGAACACGATGAAAAGGTTAAGGGGAGAGAGCACTCTTCCTTGGCTATGTATTGGTGACTTCAATGAGATTCTGCGTGCTGAGGAACAATTTGGCCCAAACGAGCGAGATAGCTCACAAATCGAAGCGTTCAGAGAGGCTGTGGATGTTTGTGGCCTTGTGGATCTGGGGTACCGTGGTCTTGACTGGACCTGGGAGATAAGGGTGGCAGGAGGTCATTTTTGCAGGGTCCGATTTGATAGGGCCTTGGGTTCTGCTGACTGGTCCACACTTTTCCCTTTTGCCATGGTGGAACATTTAACTGCAGCTAAGTCCGATCATTGCCCTATTTTGCTGGAAACGGAGCTGGTTGATGCAAGTGTGAGAGCAAAGCAGAAGCAGTTTCGGTACGAGTGCATGTGGGAACGTGATCCAAGGTTTGGTGAGGTGGTTGAGGAAGCCTGGAACTCTGCAGGCAAGGCTCAAACGGTTGCAGCACTTTCTGATAAGCTGACTTCAGTTGCCGGGAGATTGCAACAGTGGGGACGCACTACCTTTGGTGCAATCAGGTCGGAGCTGCGCTCGTTGCGCCAGCAACTAGCGGATATGCGTGCGCTGCCTGACCGTGTTGGACCGTCCTCACAGGAGGAACAGGTCGAGGCTCGCATGGCCGAGCTGTGCTTACGAGAGGAAATCATGTGGCGCCAACGTGCGCGTATACAGTGGCTTGCCGAGGGTGATAGCAATACCCAATTTTTCCATTGGAAGGCTAGTTCAAGGAAAGCAAGGAACCGTATCACTGAACTTCAAAGATCCGATGGTATGGTGTGTATGGACGCACAAGAGATGGCTAGCATGGCTACGGATTTCTATGGTAATCTATATGCTTCTGAAAACACAGTGGGGATTGAGGAAGTCCTGTCTCATATACCACCTAGGATGGATGCGACCATGAACGATATGCTTAACGCTCGGTACTCTAACGCGGAAGTAAAAGCCGCGTTATTTCAAATGTTTCCTACCAAGGCCCTAGGGCCTGATGGCTTCCCTGCACACTTTTTTCAATGGCTTGGGAGTTGTGTGGTGATGAGGTTACTGATATGGTGCTGCGAGTTCTGAAGGGAGAGGATTCTCCGGAGGAGATAAAGAAAACGTTCATCGTGTTAATTCCCAAGATTGCAAGTCCAAAAAATTTAGGACAGTTTAGACTGATTAGTCTCTGCAATGTGATCTTCAAGATTGCATCCAAGGTTTTGGCTAACCGGCTCAAGCTTATTCTCCCCGACATCATTTTTGAGGAACAATCAGCATTTGTGCCAGGACGTCTAATCACGGATAACTTCATCTCTGCTTATGAGTGTCTCCACTACATGAAGACAAGGAAGTTAAAGAGCAACAGATATTGTGCTTTGAAGCTTGACATGATGAAAGCTTACGATAGAATCGAGTGGAACTATCTAGAAAGGGTGATGTTAAAATTGGGCATTAGTCCACGATTTACAGAGATTGTCATGAGATGTGTCACCTCTGTTTCTTTCTCTGTTGTTTTCAATGGTGAAAAGCAGGAAGAGTTCAGCCCATCCCGAGGACTCAGACAAGGCGATCCCATATCACCGTATCTCTTTTTATTGGCTGCTGAGGGTCTCTCGTGTTTGCTGAGGGTGGATGACCCGAATGAGAGGGTGCGGGGTATCAAAGTGGCGGATAGTGCTCCTGAGGTAAATCATTTACTTTTCGCCGATGATAGCCTATTATTTTTTGAAGCTACACCTGAGATGGCGACAAGGGTGGATCTCTTGCTTCAGCGATATTGTGGTGCTTCGGGACAGCGCATAAACAAGGACAAGTCCTCTATATTTTTCAGCAAGGGATGTATGGACGCTTTGAAGCAGGAGGTAAAGCAAATTCTGGAGGTTTCAAATGAACAACTTTCTGACAGATACCTTGGTCTTCCAGCTGATGTGGGGAGAGCCAAGGAGGGATCTTTCAAATACCTGAAAGACAGAATATGGAAACATGTGCAAGGTTGGATGGAGAAGGCTTTATCTGCTGGTGGAAAGGAAGTGCTAATAAAATCAGTGGCCCAGGCTATCCCTACATACTCTATGGCATGTTTCAAACTGCCACGAGGTCTGTGCCAACATATAAACGGATTGCTTAGGAAGTTTTGGTGGGGATCAAAAAAAGGAGAGAGAAAGACGGCCTGGGTTTCTTGGGAGGTCATGTCACAGCCAAAATGCATGGGAGGCATGGGTTTTCGCGACATTGAGCTTTTCAATTTGGCTCTTCTTGCCCGGCAAGCATGGCGACTTCTGACACAGCCTGACTCTCTCAGCGCTCAGATTCTTAGAGCAGTATATTACCCGGCTTCTACAATCCTTGAAGCAAATGTGGGAAGAAACCCCTCACAAGTCTGGCGTTCAATAGTTGAGGGACGAGATGCACTCAAACTTGGCCTAGTGAAGCGCATCGGATCGGGAGAGGATACCAACATTTGGCATGATAACTGGATCCCCCATGATTACAAATTATGGCTGGTCTGTCCAAAATCCCTAAACCCCCCGCAACATGTCTCAGAGCCAATCAACCCTGTCACCTTCACCTAGGACCGGGAAGTTCTTAATGAACATTTGTATCCGATGGATATGGAGGCAATCCTAAACATTCCCCTTAGCAGCAGAATTCAGGCGGATTTCTGGTCTTGGCATTATGAGCGAAGAGGAATTTTCACAGTCAGGTCAGCATACAGATTACTAGCCTCCACCAAGCAGCAGCGCACCGACTGGCTTGAGCATAACGATGGCCACTCCAACATCCAAGCCGACAGCCGATCATGGTCCAAGCTTTGGGGAGCGGCGGTCCCCTCCAAGGTGAGGGTTTTTGCCTGGCGTTTAGCCAAAACCTCAATACCCACAGGGGCGGTCCGGAAGCATAGAAGTATGGCAGACTCCGCGGAATGCTCTATTTGCCATGCGGCAGTTGACTCATGGCGCCATGCTTTATTTGATTGTCATATGGCACGCTGTGTTTGGGCGCTCGCCGATGAGGACACCACTGCAACGATCATATCCAACCGAACCGAAGATGCAAAGCTTTGGATGTTTTGGCTGGTGGATACCCTACCTACGGAGTCCCTTGCGTGCGTGCTCGTAACGATGTGGGCGATCTGGTGGGCTAGGCGCAGAGCTATTCACGACAACCAGTTTCAAAGTCCCCTTAGCACGCATGTTTTTGTCCAGAAGTTCATGGCGGAGCTGGACCAAATTCCAGAGAAAGGGGCGCGTACAAGAGAATTGCACGCGTCATCCAAGGACCTGCATGTGACGCCTGGGGGCATGCATGTAACCCCCAGGGACCTGTCTGCAAGATCCAGAGTGCATGTGGGTCAGCCAGAACATCTGGCATGGCTGCCGCCGGAATCCCATGATGTGAAGATAAATGCAGATGGTGGCTTCTCTAAGATTGGGGACGGGGCGCCTCGGCCGTGGTGTGCCGAGACAAACAGGGTAACTATCTGGGAGCTTCTGCCATCATTTTTGAAGGTTGTTTGGAGCCAGCAATTCTCGAGGCATGGGCATGCAGTGAGGCGCTAGCACTCGCGATGGATTTAAATGTTCGATCCGTTTGTGTGGCGTCAGATTGTCAGGAGGTGGTGACACGAATAGCTGATGATTCCCTGTGTAGGTTCTTCCCTATCTTACAAGATATCAAGCATCAAAGGAAGTCTTTTAGCAATGTTGAATTTATTTATGAGAGTAGGAGACATAATGGAGAGGCTCATGCCTTAGCTAAGGCAGCGGCATCTCTCCCTCCCGGGCGCCATGTGTGGCTTGCTACTATGCCCGAAATTATCTGTATTCCGATATTTTTGAACGTGCAATAAAGAGTACAGATTAGCTCAAAAAAAACCCAGAGATGATGTTCTAAAAAAAAACCAGAGATGAGAGAGAGGCGGAGGGGCCGGGGCCTCCGGCGGCGGCGGAGCTATGTCGTGTTCCCGCCGACGAGAGCCTCCCATTCAAGTGGGGGATCCTCTGTCCTCCTCTTCTCGTCACCTCCCACCTCCAAAGATGCAGTCGTTCCCTCGAGACTGACCAAGAAAGACTCACCTGAATCAACAGATTGAATCCCGTGGCAACTGAGAATGAAGGAGGAAGCAGAGCAGAAGAAGCTCATGAGGTAAGTCAGTCATCCATCCACCTTTTTTTCTTCTTCTCGAGCAGGATGAGGAAGAATTTCTTCATCCTAATAGTCACACAATTCTGCTTTTGCTTCCTTGCCTCGTGTCTACTCGATGGCCTGAAAATACCAGATAACAACTAACACTACTAGAGAACAACTTACTAGTGGCGCTGGTTTTTTACATACTAGTAGCACGGGCACCTGCGTTACTGCTAGGGTGCTACTGCTATTATTTAACAGTAGCGCGTTTTTAAACAAGCGCTGCAGCTAAAATACTCATTAGTAGCGCCGATTTCTCCACCAACGCTACTACTATCATCACGTAGTAGTAGCGTCTTATTTTCTCCCCACGCTACAACTAGGCAAATAGAAATAAAAAATAAAAAAAGCAGTCAGGTGCAATATTCATGGAAATCAAGACAAATCCAATGCAAATAAACTAAGTTCACAGAATCATCTCACAAACATTAACGACATTAACGACAGTACCACATTTAATATAACCACACAATCTCACAAACTCATATGATAGTCAACAATGCATGGATAGATCATAGTTGATAAGTCTACTAGGTAGTCATACTAGCATATATATGGTTCAACAGCCACACGCATGCATATGAAGTTCTAGATGATGTCGATGACGACCATCATCCTCAAGCCTGGGCGGTGGGTGTTTCTGATAGTAATTAGGATTGCCTGTCCAACATGAAGATTTTTGCCGACGAGGAAGCTCTTCCACCCAACCGAGTTGAAGTGTGTGCGACCGTCCGTGTCCACGCCGTACGCACAAGTGGTGACGGAGCCCCTTGCGGTAAGGCGTATTCCAGCAAAGCCTTCTTCATCAGGCTTGATACCACAACTCTCAGATAGGCTCTTTGGCAATTTCTGAATAAGAAAAATATATCAATTAATAAGTAGCCTCACACATTCTACACTAAGTATAACAATAAAGCATATAATATTCACTAAGCACATAAGATTCACTAACCATATAAGATTCACTAAGCATATATATCATCGGACTCTACACTAAGTATAACAATAAAGCATATAAGATTCACTAAGCATATAAGATTCACTAAACATATAAGATTGACTAAGCATATATATCATCGGACTCTATACTAAGTATAACAATAAAGCATATAAGATTCACTAAGCATATATATCATCGAACTCTACACTAAGTATAACAATAAAGCATATAAGATTCACTAAGCATATAAGATTCACTAAGCATATATATATTATCAGACTCTACACTAAGTATAACAATAAAGCATATAAGATTCACTAAGCATATATATCATCGGACTCTAAACTAAGTATAACAATAAAGCATATCATCAAATTACTATAAAAACTACAGTAAATGCAACATACCATGATATGCCGATCAACCATGGTACTTGTCAGACGGGTCACGAATGGCACCCCGACGAAGTCAGCACGTGGCGGCATGATGTCCCATAGGTTGCACACCTCCTCCTCGCTCAACTTCATTCTTTAAGCTATGATGGCATCACCGAGTGGGTCGTCATCATCCTCATCATCCTCATAATCTTCTGCTTTGTTGACATAAATCACGGCCAGCTTGGGTCTTTCATCTCTGAAGGAGAAGCTGATCAACTCACCACCGGTGATACGCATGTGGTCGATGAAACGGACCCATCCATCTCCTCCCACCCGCGTCATCTTTCGTCCTTTCTTGATCTCCATAGTGTAGGGGCCCCTAGGAGCCTCAAAGGTCACAGAGTCTCCAGTCAGATTGTTGAATTGTGACCTCACATTGCATGGGATGATCTGTGTACAAGAAGCAAAATGATATATACACGATGCATTAATGCCAATAACACTAAAAACAAAATAGTAGTTACTAGTTTCATATAATTTATTACCGCCGCATGAAGAAAACTAGACTCGAAGTAGATGCCAAACAGCGTGCCAGTTGCAAGGCTGCTGGCGCACCTTGACTTGCACCGTCGACATGGTGGTGGTGGTGGTGGCGCCATTTCCCTAAAGCAATGTGATTAAAGGATTAACGATCCAAAAAGTAAACATAAAGTTTTCATAGCTAGAGTTCACATGGCAAGCAAAATAACAACTAAAAAGTAAACATAAAGTTCAGTCCAAGGGAACACTTTATCTATTCCCACATCCAAAAGTTGAACCAGCTTAGAATCTTCCAAAACACAATAAGTAAACATCCATTCCACCTTTGGCATCAGATGCACAATAATTAAAACTATAAAAGGCAAACACCCCCCTTTTCGATCAGATACAACTCTCTGTTTATCTGTGTTTTCTTTTTCTGAAATTTACCAAAAATGGGCTCACTAACAGCATCATAAGAACTTAGCAATTTGAGCATCACCACATACAGATACTCTCTTCAACCTGAAAGAGAGTATGGAATCAAGCATTGATTTTTCCATGAAACCACATAACAGTGAGGGCTTCTTGGTCATATCTTTATGTGCATCAACAAAGAAGCTAGTGGCAGTAGCCAAGAATTGAAACCCTCAACCGTTGCTGTCATATCAGAGCTAAAAAAATGCTCACGATTCTACGGTCGAGCACTATGGTTGTTCCAGCGAAGGAATGACAAGTAGTTACAAGTACTACATCAATGATCCTAAATGTCGGAAACAATAGTCACGACATGGACGCCCCCTCTCTAAACCCTAGAACACTAGGCACCGCCGCTGCCACCACTCCTCCAGGGGCAGCAGCCAAGAATTGAAACCCAAGTTTCAATTATATGTGCTAAAAGCCTCTACTTCTCTAGCTACTTCTCTCTACTCTCTCCTAAGTTTCAGTGAGCAAAAAGCCTCTACTTCTCTCACCTAACCCCTCTCTCTACTCTCTCCCCAATCACGCGAGGAGCATGTCGCATCGAAGCGCGGAGCCACCGTGCAATCCCTAAATCCCAAAACATGGCAAGCCGCCGCGGCAAATCGATTGGAGCCTAGCTAGTGTGGCGCGCGCAGGGAGGAGGAGATCGAGGGGGACTTACGAGGCTGGAGCGTCGGAGTAGGCGAGAGGCGACCGCGCGTGGTGGCGGCGCACGGCACCGTCGACAGGGGTGAGGCGGCCGGGGACGAACCCTAACCGCGGCGGCGGCGTCGGGCGGAGGGGATCGATTGTGAGAGTGTGAGGGGGTGCGGGGGCGCTCGGGCCGGTTTTCTTTTGCTCTAGTAGTAGCGCTGTTTAGAGGCCGGCGCTACTGCTAAGCCCACCAGCTGTAGCGCCCGTTCAAAACAAACGCTACAGCTAAGTGGGCTACTGCTTTTGCCCTGCGGCCCATCTAACAGTAGCGCGGCCCAAGCAAACAAACGTTGCTGTTATATATTAGTAGTAGCGTGTTTTCTGCCCAGCGCTACTGCTAAATACTAGTAGCGTAGGGTCATAAACAGGCGCTACTGGTAAACTTCTATCTACTAGTACAATGCCCGTGCGTTGCCACGGGCTCTTGAAATATTTTGCAAGAGTTATATAAAAACAATGCATGTTAAATTTCACACGTCATACAATATAACATAGACATCGCGTAAGATACATAGTGGGAGGAACCCAGCCTCCTCAGACTTTAGCGCTTCCTGGTCGTTGGATCTAGTTCTTGATACATTTTGGACCGTCGGATCAAGCCCCCGGTTGATCCCATTCGTCGGATCAAAACTAAGCACTGTAGATCGAAACAGTGTTAAAACTGGGCTACCAATGCATGTTATTCCGGTGCCCCGCCAAGGGCATTATTGGAATTTCATCAACATGTATAAAAAGCCCGACGCGCCTCTCCTATCCCAAATCTAGCCGCCGCATCGCCCCGTTCCAGTTCTCCCGCCCGCCGCTCGCGCTGCTCCTTGCCACGCCGCCGCCGCTCGCCGTGCTCCTCGCCCTTCCTGTCTCGCCGCCCCTCCCTCCTTCTCCTCCATCGCCAGGAGAGGCCACCGCTCGCCATGCTCCTTGCTACACCGCCGCCGCTCGCCGTGCTCCCCGTCCTTCCTGTCTCGCCGCCCCTCCCTCCATCTCCTCCATCGCCAGGAGAGGCTCAGCCTCGCTCGGGCCGCTGCTCCCCGGTCGAGTTCGTGTGCCTGCATCGTCAGGAGGAGCGGAGGTTGCGGCTCGCGTATCTGCTCCTCCATGGACTGCAGCACAGATGGGGAAGACGTACAACCCGTTCTCTGTGTCCCTGGCGTCATCTCTACCGCCTCTTCTCCACTTCCTTTGGTGCTCATCGCAGGTTTTTTTCTTGAACAGATTGTAAACCATATATGTCATGTTTGTTGTCTTGAAGATGGGTTGGTTGATGCAATCTGTGTATCTTGGAACTCAGGCTGCAAACCTTCAGATGGGTGTGGTAATGAACTTTTCCTTTCCTTAGCATTTCATTTTCCTCTTGTTTTTAGTTATTTCCAGTAGCGCTTTGCCTTATCTAATTGTTTGAGCACGCTTAAAGCATTTATCGTGTGATATTAGGCCACATTTGAAGAAAAACATAGGCACTATTTTGACTTCCATCGAAGAAGTGGCTAATTGCCTTTATAGGAGGTCAGTAGAAAGCAATCAATTACTATATCATTAAAACAATAACAGAAGTGTTCTTCATCATGGTGGTTCGGTTGAACTCTGATGGTAGTTTCCTTGGGTCAATTGAAGGTAACCTGAGTTTTTCTAACCCGTTTTTGTGTCTTGTATTGATATTTTCCTTGTGTGACCCCACCAAAAGATATCTCGATGCAACTATTTTCTAATCTAAACACGAATGACTTTTAGCAAGCTCTTAGTTTTCATGCACTTAGCAGGAATGCTACTTTGTTACTTGGTTTGATAAAATAACTACATCGAAGATATATAGATTTCTTGTCTTACTCAATGTGTTCTATAATGATGAAAGCCTCTTCTATTTCCAGGCTACTGAGCTCCTTTATAGGTCTATATATTGCTGTGAAGCTTGTGGTTGGCATGCTTTTTCAAGGTCCGATATCCTATAATCTTAGCATGCAACCATTTTTGGAGGGACTCAAGTTTGAACTGACCGATTTCTTCTAGCATTCAATTCTTGTGAGGGTGGAGTTGGAGAAGGTGGGGCATCAGACAAGAGCCAGTTGCAGCATCCACGACCTCCTTGTCCATGGCCAATCGTGCAAGATTGACCAGGTTGCGGGGTTTGGTCAGCAGTGGTTGTAGCACACTGAAGTGGAGGAGCAGTGTTGTCGTCGACCATGGATTCAAGGTAGTTTCTGATTTTCTCTCCTGTTGTGGTGGTCCTGCAGGTTACTGTTTACATGATGCGTTGGTCGCAGTTGGTGTCGTACTTGTGTGTTTGCTAATGCCTCTGCTACAACATGAGATGTGTTAATGTAGTGTTTATTAAGGTTTGGTCAGCATGCTGAATAAGTCCAATATCAATCTGTTTATGATCATGAGAGTTATGTAAGGATATGGAGAGACACTGAGGCAAAAGGCACATGTACATGCTCCTTATTACTTATCAGAAACATTTTCCTAGGAATGCTGGCCAGCGCAGCCTCTTGTCGCCAAGGTCATTGTTGAGCCAACTTATTTGTTTCATAGGCTTGTTGTCCTACACTGCATGTTTCTGCTTATCTACTCGCCCATTGCATAGAAATATATGTTTCTCTCCAAGCTCTATGATGCTTGGTTTTTTAGTGTGTACTTTCCTTGCATAGTTCTGAGCGTCAGGTCTAATGTGTAGCCAAACTGTACATCTTTGAGATCTTGGTTCTAAATTGTCATTTCAGAGAAATGATATCTTTTCATTTATAATTGTTGTTTTAAGAAATGTTATTAGGGTCGTTGGTTCCATTGAAATATAGATCATATTGGGCAATTCAAATCTTAGCGAGTATGACATTTCACTTTTAGGAACGATTGCTCTCAGCTTCTTCCAAGTTGAATTTGACTAAAATGTGAGTGTCATGTTTCTTAAATGATCACCAGAATTTTCTTTCCTTGCAATGCCAACTGTTGCTGGTTTTCATTCTTCTTGGTTCTTTCTAAATTTATTCTAAAGGTAGTAAATTGTTTTCTTATTGTTGCATGTTGGTCAGGCCGGCCCTCCACCTCTCTTGTCATCTAGGTACCTATGGTGCTCACAGTGGTCACCCAGATCATGGTGGGGATAGTCTGTGGCCAGGCCACGAAATCGATGCCGGCGACCCGGCGTATCCACTACAGCCTGAGGTATTTCCTTACCTTGCGTCCCCAAGCCCAACGCCTATCCTCACATGCAATAGCTAAAATTCATGTGCGTCTCTACTTCAAATGAAAGGATCCATGCTATAGAAATAAACTGCTTTAATTCATGTTCCTTAGATGTATATGCACCAACAAAACCATAGAGTAGTACTTGCTTAGAGAGCTAGACCAGTGCTATGTAAAAGGTGATTTACAAAGATCTCTGTCCTGAAAGCTTTAATGGTATTTTGTATGGTTTGAAGTACAATTTCGAATTAGGCACCTGAATTTGCCTCAGTTTAGAGTACACTTCTCCTAGATCTTAGGTGAACAATCTTGAAGAATAGTGTTTGATTCTTGAAAAATCATATGAATCTAATTATGGTTTGAAGAAACATATGAATTTCTTTATGGTTTGAAGAAACATATGAATTTCTTAGATAATCATGGTTCTGATTTTTTACTCTCACCCCCACAAACAAGACAACTAATCATGCTAACAGTTCACGTGATGATCCGTTAATCATCACATAGCAGAAATCAATGGTTCCTATTGTGCTTTGTATTTCTATTATGTCATTGTACTTCTTAGTTTGGCTGTGAAGACCTCAGCTATACTTCATTGTACTTCCTATCTGAGGATCCAAAGGTAGCTAAATCATGGGAATGTAAAATTGCATATTTATCTATATGGGTGTGGATTATTAATTTATTATACTTCATTGTGATTTAGAAAGTGTAATTTCAGTGACATGCGGTTGTAATTAGTTAACCAAATAACCCCCATACGTTGTTAATCTGAAGGCAAATTACACAGTCCTCTCTTAATACTACCGTTGCATCGTATGAGATAAGTTACTCCAGTTGTACATAGGTATCCATCCTTTTCCTGCTCAAGTATCAAGTGGATCATATGTTGCCCTAACCTACATCATCTTTTCTTGCAGGTAGTTTCTTCGTTTAGCTGCATACTTATTTGGATCTCTCAGTTGTTAAGTGCAATCTTTTCTACTTATTCTCTACAGGCACAGTGTTACTGGTTTGTTTTCAATCTCAACATGCCATCTATCTGAATTTTGTATAGCTTGCATAGTGGCTAAGTTCATGAGCTAATTCTAATATTATCTATAGAGCTTCCATATTATCATTAGGATGATGAAGCCTGTCAAGTATTGTCCACTACTAATTGCATTAGCTTCGCCTCAGAACTTGGAAAGAGGAAGTAGAGTTATCAATAATGATCAGTTATAAAGTACCATAGATATTGATGTTTCTAGAGCATCGTTTCCAATTGTCTGTTATCTCATTGTGTTTATGAGCAGATACAACATCTCCTGTAACACTTATTCTTACACTTGCTGGTATGAATTGTCTGGCTATATTTATAGAATCTATGTCTTTATGTTTTGTACTATTTGATGCAAATTAGTTTTCCTCGGCAAACATTGTGCCTAGCTTTTGGTACAAATTTTGCCCTTATGATCTGTAGTGAAATTGCGGTTATCCTGGGCAACAGCTATAGTTCGCTTTTGGTACATATTTAATCTGTATGCCCTATACTAAAATCAGTTATCTTGGGCAGAAACTATACCTTGCTCTTGATAGATCTTTGTAGTGTTTGTGATATATATTGAACACATTTATTCTAAGCAGTTATTCTAATTTCTTTTGGTTAAATGCTTTGTTATGTTGAGGGTTTAGACGTTGGGGTCACTGTGCTGAGCCAGGCAACGCGTGCCAAGGCGCGCTTCCGATCTAGTAATTAATTAATAATTGAAGTCCACTTCACTTGCGATGCCCATGAACTTGGTTTTCTTGGAGGCAGACATGATTGATACGATGACTGTAATATCTCTAGGGGTATAAACATAGATTGTCGACATGATACAAAAATGAGCCAAATTAGTGGAATACAAAAGGTAATATGACAAAGGAAAGATCGATAATAATATTGAAAAATACCTTGTGCGATAACATTTAAATTGGCATTTTTTGGGTTTGTTATGAGATATCACCGTTTCCGCATCATAACTCGTGAATTTTCGGTCCCTTTCAACGACGTCGCTTCGGAACCCTTGTCGATGGATTCTTTTTTGTGCATCTCCAAAATCCATATATATGTCTCCTATATTTGAGAAAAATATATATAAAAAATACACACTTTGTATTATCATGTTTAACATACATACAAAGAATGATTAGCTACATGCACCTCCTCTCGCGGTGTTTCAGTCCGGTTTGTCATCGTTACATCAGTGCGTATGTCGGAATCCGTCACTTTCTATCTCTCATGAAATATAAACGCTATTTTATACTGCATCATATAAACATATATAATGTATAATAATAATAAAAGTGAAACTAACACAACTGTTTTATTTTGTAAAAAAAACAGCTTTTTCATATTATTAAAAAAGATGTTGCATTTCTCTCGTGGAAAGCAACCAACAATAATGTTCATATATAAATAAGTACTCATCTAAAATTTCCTAAATCATTTTAAATTATTTATATAGGCTATGGAAAATTGTCCAACAAAAGATAAAAACATGCAAGCAAACCAACATAAACCAAGTATATTCGGTTTCTTCTCTCAATATTTTTTGTGATACTCTCAATATATCTAAAAAGTATATAAAATATTTATTTGTATGAACCATGTTTAATATATATACATTATTTACTTTTTTGAGGTATATATACTTTATTTATCTATCTATTTTCGTAGAGCAAACGTTGCCGATCCAAAGCCCAAATTAGCTATCCAGCACGGCCCAACCAGCACCCAATCTAAGCCTAAAAAATTAGGAATTCCAAAAAAAAGAAGCCCCAATACTCTCTCCTCTCCTCTCCACTCACTCAACCTCTCTCGCCCCTCTCCCGGTCTCCCCTCCCCCGCCGCATCCGCTGCGCGTGACCACAAGCTCATGACGGAGAGGCACAACCTTTTTCTTTTCGAGATTCAGAGTAGTAAAGCTACTCTGCTGAAACCACAAATTCAGCAGTCCTGTACGTCAGCAATCCTCTCCTGGTCTTCTGAATTCCTGGCCAACGCTCCAAGCCCATCAGCAAGGGCATTGCACAATCTCCCCACACTACTGATACTATGATCCGAGAAGTTTGTCGGTGCTTGCTTGATGTCTCTTAGCAGTCCATAGCAGGGGGAGAGGGACTGCTTCCCTGTCATCAGTTCCTTAATCCGAATTTGGCAGTCAAGTTCCAAAATCACGGGGCTCCTGTAGATCCTTGAGAGTGCGTGCAACCAAATAAGGGTTGCTTTTGCTTCGGCCTCCTCAACACTACGGCTAGGTGACGTATTCTGACAGATAGAAATAACAACATGCCCTCTGCTGTCCCTTGCGACAGCACCTGCTGAATATTCACCCGTTTCCTCCAAGTACGAGGCTACAGAATTTACTTTGATTGATCCCAAGGCCGGCCCTGTCCAATGCAAGTGTTGCGTGGTGGGGCAGCGTGGCTGCTGTCGCGGTCGCATCGGTAGGAATGCTCGTGGGCGAAGAGGGCGCGTTGGCGATTGCCGGAGAGAGGGGAGCGATGCTGGGTCTTGAGAGAGACAAGAGACGTGGGCGGCGGAGGCGGTGGTGTGGGGATCGAGTTGAGCGAGCGAGAGAGGAGGGAGACACGCGAGTGCATAGGCCTCTCTGGTGTAGCGATTTTTTGTTTCTGTGATTGCGGGGTGCGGATATCATGTTGTCTATTTCCTTTTTAACGAAGGCATTTGGGGGTGGGGGATTGTTTTTAGTTCGATGGAGGGGTTGGGTATCAGATGTTTGGGTAAGTATTGATTCTGTCCAGATATGTCGGGAGAGAACAGATGCAGCAGTTTTTCTATATTAGTGAATGAAACCAGTTAAGCATTGGACAATGCATATCCTTGTTCTGAAACATTGCTACATGCATTTTTCACTCCTCTGAGATCACTTCCTCTGAAAACAAACAGAGTACTATAGGAACCCTGATAAGGTTGTTTTAGATTCAATTTAAATCACACCCTGAAAGCTGGCATGGCATTTGACTATATGGGCATTAATCTCCAGCAAAATACAATGCTCCTGTAATAGAAGGCTTTAACTCAAGATTAATGTAAACAAGAACGCAAGCCGAGTTCACCTAAACAACGACTAAAATAATACTCCCGCTGTCCCAAAATAAGTGTCTCAAGCTTAGTACAACTTTGTACTAAAGTTAGTACAAAGTTGAGACACTTATTTTGTGACGGAGGGAGTAGAAGACAATAAATCAGAACTTCCTATTGGGTTTTAGGCAATCAAGTTCAGGTGTAAACGACAACCACATGCATGCAGTAACTAAAGCAAGATCATCATGTGCCTATTCACTGTCAGTCTGAGGTGAGGAAAATGGAACAATGTAGGCATAACTGATAATGCCGTTTTTAAATTGATCACTTGGCCTTCTTTTTAGGCATAAAATAGATGGGCTTGTCAATGTGAAATGCACATATGTGAAATCTGGACATTTGCTCTGTCTTTTGTTGTTCTGATGCATGCAAATCTGTTCAGAAGCATATATATTATGCTTTGCTTTGCTGACATTCTATTTTGAACAACGGTTTGCTACAGTTATCATGCAGATAAGAGAACCAAAAACTACCACATTGATATCTGCTTCAGGAAAAATGGTAAGGCCAAGTTCATGTACATCTGATGCAGAATATGTTCTTTTGTAGTTTGATTATCTAATGATGTTGGAGCTGATACTGTACGCGCATATGAGTAGATATTCATGTTGTAGTCAGCTGAGTGTTGAAATTCAATGCAGATCCCCCATGGACACTAAGTGTTTGGGGTTCACTACATATTTTTCTTATTATCTACATGTCAGAATTAAATCTTTTTAATCAGTAGAAAGTCCCTCTATTCAGCCATTGAAAAGTTAAGCAAAGATTTGTCGAGATTGGATTGATACTATACTTCAATTAAAATTCCTTGGGTATCAGTTGATTCCATTCACCTTAATGGAAACCTGCAAAAATGTTTTGATTCAGTGGCCTTTGTTAACATTTTACAGGAAAGTGAATTTGATAGTTATACCAGAGAGTTATTGTCTTAGTGGTCTTATCCTCCTAATTACATACTGATGCAAAGTATACCGTTGCTGTGTTATCAGGTTTGCACTGGAGCAAAAAGTGAACAGCAATGTAAACTCGCAGCTAGAAAGGTATTGCCTAGCTTTATTTCCTTTCATACATATCAGAGGTGAAAGGTTCAGAAATTGTAAATGTTTTCTACTTTCATTATGCTCTTATATCCAGAAGCTTGGCTTTCCTGCAAAATTCAAACTTTGAACTGAAATAAAACTTTGCTTTTTGGGAACCATGTGATCAAGTTAGATGAGATACCACGTGATGAGGTTACATATAATGAAATACATGATAGTGTACTGATATGAACAGGGCTTTGCGTTTATTGATCAAGTGAAAATGAGATGAATAAGCATCAATCTTGATGAGTCATGATCTTATTAGCAGTTTAAGAAATAAAAGGGAAAAGGAAATTACTATATATATATTGACCTTTTTAGAGCGAGTGAAAAAATAGTGCTGATAAAATATACAAACCATATGCCCACCTTTTAGTGCATGTTTGTCATGGTTTACTCAGGCATATGAAAATGAAGATGTGTGTTGCATGTGCAAATTTTCTTTGGAAGTATCTTTTTTTGTGTGTGGCCGTGGATTCTGGATAAGCATCACACTGATTCAAAACATTCTTTCAGGTCAAATATTTGACGATGTTTTCTTCTCCCAACCTGGCAAGGTATTGTACTACCTACATGCATCACTGGAAGGTGTGATTTTGCTGTCGATGGTTCTACTTGGTACTGATTGACATACATACATTGTTGGAACGTGAAACATGTAGTCAAGGAACAATCTTTGCAACGAACAAAAGTGCATATATAGAGTGCACCCTTTCCATTCTGGTGCATTAAATATAGGTTCTTAACAGATGTCTCTTTGTCATAATGTGGATATTTGAACATGCGATGGCTGTATGATATATGTGTAAGCTGTGTTCAAATAATACCTCGCTGTCTAGGGATCAGCACCGGCTCAGGGTTCCTGAAGGGGATCGTCGCCGGATCATGGACGTGACCTCAAAGGGTTCAGCGGCGGATCAGGGGATCGGCGTGCGGCTCCAGAAGGGGATCGCCGCCTCCATCCTGAATGTGATCGGCGGTGGGTTCTAAACGGATCGGCGACGTCTCCTCAAGCGGATCTTGATGTGCGAGGGCGGCAGCGAAGGGATGGAGGGCGGCCGCGAATGAGGGCAGTGAGTCAGGCATAGTCAGGCGTGCGAGTGGAGGGCAGGAGAGTCGTGCGTGCGATTGGTTTAGGTTTTTTTTCACTGGTTAATTTTTGTATGTTTTTTTTCGTTGGTTAATTTTCGTAGGTTCTTTTTCCTTCGCTTGTAGATGGGTGCGACGGGAGGTGCGGCCCTGTACTGCATGGGGGCATCGGGACGTGTTTTTTTTGGTTTGACGCGGCTAACAGTGAGGTGGGATAAGGGACGAAAAAAAACCATGATAGGTGGGACAAAAATTAACCGCGGAGACTATCAACTGAGACATTAGGAGTAGAGATCCCTACTAAAATGGATAAAATAAAGGACTGATACTACAGATGTAGGCATTCTTCATCTCTACTAAAATATATTCTTCATCATGTGGTTATTCACCTGTAATAAATCACCCCTGCATACTTACCTGCTTTTCTTCTGTCACAACTCACATTCATAAGCAGTCTTACTTCTTAGGCGAGCTCTGTCTTTTACTATTCTCTTTATATGCATTTTGTATTGACTCGGCACATTTACTTTTTTCGGTTATACCTTTGTACTACACTGAATCTAGGAAATATAAAGTAGATGAATGATGTGTTTATTCCTGTGTATACTATTTGACCTTCAATTATGTTTGCTTTCAGGAGTAAGAAGTCAGTTGGAGTGAGAAGTGAGACAAGTACCATGAGCTCAAGTGATTCATTCACCAAGCTGGTAAACGCATAAACTTCAAAAAAATCATCTCAATAAGGTATGCAAGTAATTTATTTTGGGTGTTTGAATTGCCACATTTTGGGTTTTGTTTTCAGTCCATTATATATTCTAGGGACAAACTTCATCTCATTTCTTAGACCAAATAATATTTAACTACAGGATCAGATTCGCGTAAAGTAATTTGCAATGTTTATTCGATTTTGTGCATGACAAGGGGCAAGTAGAATTTTTTTTCTGTATGCACTTAGCAAGATTAAAATAACAGGCACAAAGTGAATCAAGTGTGTTCAACAAGCAATTTAAAAGTGAAAGTAGATAAACAACCTACTGATCCACATAGAAGAGTGCCGAGTATTGAGATTTGATTTGCCGCATTGCAATGGTCCGCTATGGTTCTGCAGTAATATGTGTATGACAACAAAAGGATCTTCAAATCAGTATGTACACTTAACTTATCCATTATAATTCGATATATTATATGAGATAACTTGAACATCTTTAGAAACCAGTGTGAAAAAAATATAGCAGCCAAATCGCATTACAATACTATTACGTGTGGATTTTCATATGCACATTCCCAGACGCTACAAACTTGATCAGAGCCGAAAGCAAGGAAATGCACATCACAGTTGCAATGACGCCAGGAGAAGCCTCTCCACATCTGCATGTTGAGAGACTTGAACTATTAATTTTGCAGGCACTCCACACAAGCACATGCATGTTAAGTGAGGGTATACGTTATCATTTTGGGTATGATCGAATGGAAATACCTGTTCATGTCATCCTCTGATCCACTGATCCAAATCATCCTGCAAAGCTCATGCATAATGGTTTAGGAAATAAGGTATAGATGCTCAAAGGACAAGATTGATAGCTAACAAATAGTTGATGCTTACAATTAGCCTGTGGTCTCCTCCTCCAACATGTGTTTCCTGTTTGAGCGTTGTGAAAGGTCAGGAGGTCCAGGCAGCTCAAGGCGATGGCGACCTTTGACTTTGGAAATGCAAACCCCCTCTCGGTGGCCCTCTCCATAAAATCATCCAACATATTGACGTTTAGCTGACAGAAAGGAACTATACACATTTAGCTAGGAAATCTAGGAACAAGAAAATAGACCGGTCGGCATGTATGATTAAGGATAAAGAATGCACTAGCTTTCGAACTGTTTTGATGCCTGACCACATATATTGTCAACATGGAAATTCTGGTTTCTGAAATCAGTTTCCTTGCTCAGTAGAACACCTATTATGAAATCTGTTTGTTCTAGAGCCGAGTGCAGACATCACTTTTGTTAACCGTGATGCTATAATACTCGGGAAAATTGTGTTATTAGGAAATTGGTCAAGGCATATAGCTCCATCTATGCTCCCACAGACATAAGATGATGAGACTATTATAAACAAATTCATCTTGTTTTCCGCAGTTCTGAAATCTGTAATGCAATGTTTCACTTGTTTGGTCCTCTCTTTTTCATACGATGTTCTTGGTTTGTGTCTTCGACAATGCACAGGCAGTAAACTGCATGCATTACAACCTTAGATTAGTAAGTTGTAACTTTTGCAGCCAATAAAAATATAGGTAATTAACGCAATCAACCTTAGATTAGATGTTTTGTATGTGTCATCAATGCACGCACTCACTGGATTATTACTTATTTTGGCCTACAAACTGTTGTTTAAATGTTTATCATGCATCCATCTTCCATTATAATTCTGGTAATCCTTTGCTCCCTTCATTTTAACTAAACCTTTTCTTCAGATCTGTGAAAGCCATATAATTTGCATGCTCCAATTTTAATTTTAACTATAATGGAACAGGTTACTTTTCTGGTTTTATTTTAACTATCATGGAACAGGTTACTTTTCTGGTTTAGTGTATCTTTTTGGATCTACCTTGAACTAAGCGCAATTGCTTTGTTATAAACCATTGATCCAAAATGCATAGTGCATCTTATTGTTTGGCGAAAAACTTTCCTGGTTGACACTATAGCTAAACCATCTTTTCACAAAATCCTGCTATTCTCTCTGTACATTTGCTTCACTTATTTTGTTGTCTCAGTTTGATAGTCCGGTTATGGTTGAAAAATGTAAAAAGATTAGTGTCCTGTTTATTGTGTTTCCGTGTGAACTTGTTTTGAACAGCACGTGCTGAACCTTATGGTTTGCAGTTTTGTCAGAGATATGTTTTGCTAGGCTGGAAGCTTGCGAGATCTTCAGATTATCCTAATTGCTTCTACATAGAAGGTGCAGCCATCGCATGGTTCCAAATGTCTCATTGATCCAAAATGCATAGTGCATCTATTTGCTTTCCTGGTTGACACTATAGCTAAACCATTGCTTCACGAAATCATGCTATTCTCTCTGTACATTTGCTTCACTTATTATGTTTGGTCAATTTGTTATTTCGGTTATGGTTGAAAAATGCAAAAAGATTAGCTGTTTTACTTATTCTGAACCTTACGTGCTGCTGTTTTACTTTGCAGTTTTGGTTGGCTGATAGCTTGCAAGATCTTCATATTCTACATAGAAAGTGCAGTGTGATGTGATGCATATGGAACTGGTATTACTTTGCAGTATGGAACTGGCGGTGGGTGTATGAAATGTGATGGCTGTAACATTATACCTAATTTCTTATCAGTTCATGATATGGTTGTTTGAAATGTGATACCTGGACGTGAGTGTCTCTGGCGCGGGATCCCGGACGCCTCCGGCGGCGGCTGGTGAAAGGGATAGCCGGATCCTGGACGTCTTCGGCGACGGGTCCTGAAAGGGATCGGCGCCGGATCCTGGAAGCGTTCGGCGGAGAGTCCTCAACTGGACATGCACCGGATCAGTGGACGCCGGATCAGTGGAGACCAGCCGCGGATCAGTGCTAGGGCGGCGGCGAAGGGATGGAGCGGCGGCGG
Organism: Triticum urartu; assembly: GCF_056163025.1. Classification (NCBI taxonomy): domain Eukaryota; kingdom Viridiplantae; phylum Streptophyta; class Magnoliopsida; order Poales; family Poaceae; genus Triticum; species Triticum urartu. The sequence continues at coordinate 7,273,756 of NC_141877.1, forward strand.
TGAAGGGATGAAGAGCGGCGGCGGGCGAATGAGGGCACAGACTCGGGCGTCTGTTTCTCGCTCGAGGGCAAGAGACCTCGCTCGTACGTGCGGGGGATTGGTTTGCGTTTTTTTTTCGCTGGTTAATTTTCGCCGGTTTGTTCATGTCAGATGGGTGCGAAGGGAGGTTAGGCGCGTGGGGGCGGATGTGGGACTCGGCCCTGAGGGTTTTTCTTGGTTCATCGCAGCTGAGCGGGAGGTGAGAGCAGGTACCAAAAAAGACTGGGTGAGGTGGGACGAAAATTAAACCTGGAACGCGACCTACCAACTGAGATATTAGGAGTAGAGATAAGCATTTTCCTAGTAGTATAAAGTACAGAAAATGCAATAGCAAACATATTGAAATGATAAAATAAAGTACATGAATCTACTATTAGTGTCGAAAACACTCTTCTATTATGGGATGAAGGGAGTAGATAACAAGTAAAGTACCGAAAATGAAAACCTTAGATGTCAAAATCCTTCATACATCAGAGGATTGAGCCAATTATTGAGGCAAAGTCATGGACCACACAGTTTTTAACACACACCTGTTGCTTTGCTCTCACCAATACCAAGCCAATATTTTGTGGAGTGGTTTGGTCCATGGCTTTAATAATGTTCCCATCATAGTTGTTGTCCAGAAAGAAAAATCATGTGGCAACTTATCTGTAAACTTTGGATACGTCTTCCAGCAACATCTTCCAGTAACGAGGAGCTTTACTCTATTTGTGTGCAGGACCTACATCTCACCGCTCTGCTTCAAGTGCTATTCATGTCCTCCTGAAACAAAAATCCCCTTCTCCACGGGCACTGGGCAACATCTGAAACTCGCCGCCACTTTGCAGCACCGCAGCAGGGCTTCTCCAGGTAATCAACAACTGTTTCTCTTCTTCCCAGAAAAACTGAATTATTTTCTCAACAACATAGTGAAAGTAGTCTGCATGGTTGCTACCTTCAGTTGCCAGACCTGCTCCAGGTAATCGGGTTTAGGATGCTTTGGACCAGTCATCCATAGTGGCATCTTTCATCCAAATGAATCGCATGGGAATAAAAATTCTGACAACCGTACTTCTTGAGATTGTTTTTCTATAAGATCCTCTTTGGTTCAAAGGAATTACAATTATTGTGGTTTTTGTAATGCTTGCTGGCTTCTGTGCTGTATGACTGAAAACATGAATAACTGTAAGAACCTTTTATTTGCCTATGTGCCTGTTTCTTAATTTTCATAGGTATTATATATCAATAGAGGAGAAGATAGTGAAGGACGGGCATCTGCAAAAACACAAAATACATTTTCATTGTTGCCTGTTTTCTTTCTAATTTCCAAGTTAATCTCATAGTCAGCGGACATACAATTTGTTTCTCTATTTGACTCAAATAGAAAAAAGGACAGCAGAAGCTGGGCTTGGACAACTGGACAATGGATGCAAGGTGGATAAGTATGAAATAGAAACCACATCAATACTTAACTAATTACCTATGGATTAATCATAACCATTTTCTAATTGACATAGCTTATACTAAGACTAACTGCCTTTGAATAACTGCCTACTGCCTGTTAAACATTATGCCTTTTTTCTTTTCTTTTAATGATTGAATGCAGCTTTCTTGCTTTCCTTAGGGCATCTCCAGCCGTTGCCCCCCCCCCCCCCCCCAGGACGCATAAAAATCGCCCCCTGGGGGCGAGCCGGCGATACACTCGGCGCTGGGGGCGGTTTTGCGCCCAGTCGTCGCCCCCAGCTCGCCCCCAGGTGCCGAAATTGGCCCACTTTGCAGCCCAATTTCGGCGAATAAACGGCCCATATGGGCGAGAATAGGCCCATATTCGGCGTGGTTTCGCCGTGTCTCGGCGTCCAATTATCAACACAATTATTTCTTATCACATATTTCATCACAGAAAAATTAAATACTTCAACAAAATACTACAACAACAAATAGTTCAATACAAATTATATAGTTCAACAAATAAAAACTCGTATTTCATCACGCGGCGTCCCCCTTGAGCCTCCATAGGTGCTCAATCAGATCTTTCTGCAGTTGATGATGCACCTGTGGGTCTCGGATCTCCTGACGCATACTGAGATAGGCAGTCCAAGTTGCCGGTAGCTGGTGATCAACTTCGGCTAGAGGACCCTGCCTGTAGTATGGTTCAGTGTCAAACACTGGGTCTTCTTGCTCGCTCTCGATGATCATGTTGTGCAAGATGACACAACAAGTCATGATCTCCCACATTTGATCTTTCGACCAGGTCTGAGCGGGGTACCGAACAACAGCGAATCGAGATTGGAGCACACCAAATGCCCGCTCGACATCCTTCCTGCAAGCCTCCTGAAGCTTCGCAAACCAGGCGTTCTTGCCTCTTGCCACAGGGTTTGAGATCGTCTTCACAAATGTCGACCATCTCAGATAGATGCCGTCAGCTAGATAGTACCCCTTGTTGTATTGGTGCCCATTGATCTCGAAGTTCACCGGAGGAGAATGGCCCTCAACGAGCTTGGCAAAAACAGGAGAGCACTGCAGCACGTTGATGTCATTGTGAGTTCCTGGCATACCAAAGAAGGAGTGCCAAATCTAGAGGTCCTGTGTGGCTACCGCCTCAAGCACCACACTGCAACCGCCTTTGGCGCCTTTGTACATCCCCTGCCAACCAAATGGGCAGTTCTTCCATTTCCAATGCATGCAGTTGATGCTTCCAAGCATCCCAGGAAATCCTCTTGCTGCATTCTGGGCTAGGATCCGAGCAGTGTCTTCCGCATTGGGTGTTCTCAAGTATTGTGGCCCAAACACTGCCATCACTGCCCGACAGAACTTGTAGAAACACTCTATGCCGGTGGACTCGGCCATGCGCCCATAGTCGTCGAGTGAATCACTGGGAGCTCCATATGCAAGCATCCTCGTGCACTTCTGGATGGAGGTGAATCCAAGAGCGCCAGTGCAATCCATCTTGCACTTGAAGTAGTTGTCGAACTCCCGGATGGAATTCACAATCCTGAGGAAGAGCTTTCGGCTCATCCGATAACGGCGCCGAAATGTTCTCTCGCCATGAAGTGGAGCATCGGCGAAGTAGTCGGAGTAGAGCATGCAGTAGCCTTGCAAACGATGCCGGTTCTTTGCTTTCACCCGCCCCGGCGCCGATCCACCTCGCCGCGGCTTTTCATTGCTCGCCAGCAGCTGGGCGAGGGCGACGAGCACCATCAGATGCTCTTCTTCCTGGACGTCGGCCGCGGCTTCCTCCTCCAGCAGCGCGGCGAGCTCTTCCTCCTCATCCGAGTCCATCGCCGAGACAGGCAAAACGCCGAACACCTTGCGCTCGGTGGGCGTGTACCCGCCGTTAAACCGCGCCTCCGCGGCCGGAAACGCCCAGCTGCTGTGGGAGGGGCTGCCGCGGCGAAGCGCTGCTATTTTCCGGCGGGGAATGGCTATCTAGCGGAGTAGGGCGGCGGCCGTCGCCAGGATATAGCTAGTGGTGGCCGAGGGCGCGGGGGGTGCGAGGCGAGTCGGGGGAAGAAAACCTTGACTTTTCCCCTGTCGGTGTGGGCCAGGCGTGCTTTTCCCTAGCGCCGGAGCCCCCAACGGCTCCCCAGCGCGACGGGTTCGGCCTGTGACCGCCGGGCGAAAAAAAGGTCCGAACCGGCGATTTTCGGCGTCCTGGGGGCGCGACTGAGCCGTTTTTTCGGCGCCGGCGCTGAAAAAATGGCCTGGGAAGGCCTGTTGGGGGCGCGGCTGGAGATGCCCTTAGAAGGAAGAAACAGCCTTCGGAGAAGGGAAGAAGCAACCAACGAGAAAAGCAATATTATACTTGAGAGTTGTCCATAGTGCAAAACAAAGCTTAGTCAAACTACAGACGGGGCAGCCACCGGTTGGCATTTCGCAACTGCCATTTGCCTGTTTCTTTGCTTGGTCAACAATTGGTAGCTGAAATGCTAGCTTATGCCTCTTGCAGGTCCCAAATCCCAACCATGTTTCATCCAGCATCTCATTTCCCTTGATATGCATGGATGCCTCTTGATCTTTGCTACCAGAGATGGATGCCCAGAGAGCCCTCACCTCGCTTCTGGGCCGGCTCACCACTGTCCTTGTCAACGAGGCACAGCTGCTTGGAGGCATTCGGGGTGATGTTGAGTTCATCAAGGACGAGATGGAGAGCATGAATGGTCTGCTCCTCCACCTCGCCGAGGCCAACCATCACGACCACCAGGTGCGGGCGTGGATGAAGCAAGTCATTGGCCTGACCCGCGACTGCGACGGAAACGTCGAGCTCTACATCCAGTATGTTGCAGGTGCTGGCCACCAGACCACAGGCCTACTGGGCTACCTTCGGCGGATCATCCGATTTGTGTGGACCATCCCAGCTCGGCGCCGAGTTGCGACGCGGATTCGGCAGCTCAAAGTCCGAGCGCGCGATGTGGGTGACAGGCGGATGAGGTATGGAGTCATCGTGCCATCTGCTGCTGACCAAGACGATGCAATATTCAATGCAAACTTCTTGGATCCATTGGTGGCAGGCGAAGAGGAAGATGTTCATAGACACGCTCTATCTGCAACAGACGTTGAACCGCCAGATGATGTGAATATTCTTGTAAAAGAAAGCATCGATCAGATGATCGAGTGGTTGAAGGAAGCACCTGTTGCTGTTGGAGATCGTGAACCACAGCCGAGGATCATCCCTATCCTATGGAATTCACACAATCCAAAGGAAGAAGAAGACTTAGCAGTCCGTCTTGCACAAGAAGTGTACCAACATCCCTCCTTGGTGGCCTCATTTGATTTCAAGGCCTGGATACGCGTCGGAAGGAGCTGTGATCTACACCATATATTGCAGGAAATACTTGTAAAAGTAGAATCCCTTCCAATTCCAGATGTAGAAGAAAACACGCTGAGGACCGATACAGAGCAAAGTTCGGAAACAACAGTGGGTGATGAGGCCATGGAACTCGCCAAGAAACCTCTGGACTATCTGAAAGGTAAACGTATCTTGATTGTTCTTGACAATGTGCCAGAGAGACTACCATGGGATAACATACGATCTGCTTTATCTCATAGTAGCTATGATTGCTCTCCCGGTAGCGCTATAGTCATCACGACATGGTCAGATGATGTAGCAAATTCATCGTCTCCGTACAAGATATTGAAACCACAAAGTTGTTTTTTTGTTTTCTACGATAAAGCAAGGGAGCTTACTGGTGGATCTGATAACAACACTATGGAGAATGTAGGGCGTATCTTAGGAGCATGTTACCCTGAGGTCTTCGCAATGGAAATCTTCCTACATCTTCTGCATGTCAATCCGAACAGGAGTAGGACACAGCTAGGCAACTTTGTGAAAAAATTATCAGATTGTGGGTCATACAAGAGAGCTGCAAAGCAAATGGTAAGATTCTCGTACAATGACTTGCCAACCAAGTATAGGAGCTGCTTGTTGTACCTAGCTATCTCTCCAGAGAATAACCGCATTAGGAGAACAACTGTATCTAGAAGATGGATAGCTGAAGGCCTCATAGCTACAAGAGAGAATCGCCCGGAAGATGAAGCTGATCGCTGTTTTGATGCCCTCGTCTCCTGGGGACTTATTAATCCTGGTGAAATCAGTGATGCAGGCAAGATCAAGAGCTACACAATGCATCATGTGGTTCGTGAAGTCATAGCCAGGATTGCTAAAGATCTGAACTTTGCCAATTCAGACCTGTCGCCTGATTTGGCTCGCCACCTTCCTGTTCACCATGGAATAGGACTGCAAGCTTCTCATTACAGTTATCCTGTGGCATCTGGTGGCAATGGCATCGTAGCACTTCTTCCATATCTGTCCAAGTCATCCCAGTGGCAGCTATTGAGAATGTTGGACCTAGAAGGCTGCAAAGGCTTGAAGAAGCATCATTGGAAGAGCATCTGTAAGATATTGTTGCTCAAGTACTTGAGCCTCAGGAACACAGATGTCAGTCAACTGCCGAAGAAAATCGAGAACTTGCAGTGCTTGGAGACTCTGGATATCCGGCAAACAGTGGTGAGGGCATTCTCCACAAAGTCAGTCATCCTTCCAATGCTGAAGCATCTGCTTGCTGGCCAGACAGATTCTCCAAGCAACAACACTGATAGGTTTAAGGAGTCGTTTACAACAGTGCGCCTTCCTAGTGGCATCCGAAGAATGGTAAAATTGGAGGTGTTGTCCCATGTTGAAGTTTCCGACAATGTTGATGGTCTAGTTGACATTGGCCAGCTGCTACAGCTGAGGAATCTGGGTCTAGTTCTCCATGGTAACAATGGTTGCTTGGGTCTTGTACTTCAACAGGTGGAGAAGGTGTGTGCCTGCCTCCGCTCTTTGTCAATCCGAGTGAACAAACTGGACAGAAGTGAGGGTAGTCATGATGGGGAGGAGGTGTTTGAACTAACCTCACCTCCAAAACTTCTTGAGAGCCTAAACATCAGTGGCATCACAAGTGGGCTTCCTGTCTGGATTGCAGAGCTCGATCAACTTTCCAAGATAACATTAAGTGAGACTTATCTGGGCGAAGCTGCAGTACGCACACTTGGAAGGCTTAGAATCCTGCGCTGCCTCAAGCTGAAGTGCAAGTCGTTCGCCCAAAGCGATCTCAGCTTCAAGGAAGAAGAATTCCAGAGTCTCAAGTCTCTGGTCGTTGAGGGAAGTGACATCACCAGCATTACCTTTGATGCGGGAGCGGGTCCTCAGCTCGAGATGATTGTCTGGTCTTTTGCCAAAATGGATTCAATTTCTGGAATCCACCACCTTCCCGGGTTGAAGAAGCTGGAGCTGAACGGTGACTGCAACCTGGACCAGGTGAGTGAAGCAATGGAAAAGCATCCCAACCGTCCTTGTTTCAAGCATAATGGACAGCATCAACACCAAGAAGCTGGAGCAATGGCTGCTGCCTCGTCTGCATGAGTGCTCAATGAACTACTCTCCGTCAGCAGAGATGCAGCTTAAGGGAACCTTGGTCAACTTCTTTGAGTGGCATATATATTTCTCTGAAGTTGAATCTTTCTGCTCATGTCAGTAAGTCAGTTTGTTTGCCTGTCTGCATATGTACGTGTGCTTGGTTTAATAACTACCTGTACTCTTGTACTTGGATTTATGATGTAAGTGACCGCTGTCTGTGAACTTCCCTCTCTGCACGCAAATCTCTTTGTTTTTGCCATTCAGCTGAACGTAAATCTCTTTGTTTTTGCCATTCCTTTATCATGCATAATCGATTTGTTTTGCGGACCCTGCCATAATTGGTCCAGGTAATGAAGTCATTCCCTTCTGCCATTTAATTACTTTGTACCGTACTTTCAAATAATGCACACACATGTTGTTTGGATGTCATATTTTTTGGAAGAAATCGAGCATGATTGTACATTGTTCGAAAGTATATATTGTTTGTATTTCTGGACCATTAAAATCCCTAGAGACATGCACAGATAGTATGCTTTGATTAACCTGAGCAAAAATGGAAAAAGAAACATATTAAAAAAATAGCAACATCTGTACTGTTTTGGCCCATACAGTGCAGGCAGTACTGCAGCAGCCAGTAAGTACTGTGTGGCATTTTTGTGTTTATTTCGAAACCAAAGAAAAGTTGATCGCCATTTTCCTGATCTGATCCGATGATCTGGGTCGATGTAACTTTGTTGAGTATGGTATTACTAGTTCTCCAGATTAGATTTGTGTCAAAGAGGGAAATGTATGTCTCGGTTTCGTGTTTGAAATTTTTTTTGAGTTCTTTTTTCAAACAGAGTTGATAATTTTGCAAAAAAGTACAATTGGTGCAAGGACCCTCAAAGAAAAGAAATTACAACTCAGTTCAGGAACTTGACAAAAAAAACCCCGAGCTCGAGCTGGAAAACGCAATGTTGCTGTTCTTCTTGGCTATTGTGGTTGCCGGGCACGGCTTCTGTGGGTTGCTAGGCACGACTGGCTTGTGGAGAGTATTAGCGCTGCTAGCGTGGGGTTGTCGCTAGGGACTCTACGAAAATATCATCATTTCGTTGTGGGACTTTATTGCTTTTTGCACCAGTGTTGAGAAGCGGAATTGAGGGCATGCCTTGCCGGTCTCGATATTGGCATTGCCATTATCCTATTATTTTGGAGACTCGTTGTTCTTCTGTGGCTTCCTCTCTTGAAAAGAAAATTTATGATAGGGCCACACTCGTTGATCTGAATGAGGCGTCGAGTATCGCCATGAGGTGGCACATGGAATTGTAAAGTGATACTAGGTCGGATGGTGTTCTTATTAATAGTTTTTCGCCCTACATGGTGTATGTTGTAGTGAGTTATTATAATAACATTTTCATTTAATTGATATATGGGGGTGTTTTTAATTAAAAATAAAAGAAAATACACATATGATTTCCACACAGGAAGTATATATGTGCTTCACACCGAAACACAGGCTCTTGCCTAACAAAAGAAACGATGAAATAGAAGAAAAAAAATGAAAAAACGAAGAAAACCTGAAAAACAAAAGGAAAACATCTCGGTGAGAAAAGTGCCCAGCGCGTGACAGGTGGTGGCGTTGGAGCGCCCCAGATGGCTAGCACGGCAGCTTTTACGAAGTCTAAACACACTTCATTTATTTCTTGAAAAAATGTTTGTGCATTTCAAAAAATGTTCGAAAATTAAAAATGTTTGCGTTTTAAAACTGTCTTTGGAGTTTTAAAAAATGTTCTTGTGTTCAAAAATCATTCACATATTCAAAAAATGTTCGTATTTTCAAATATTTGTTTAAAATAACTGGTCCATTCTGTGGGCTTCTTTCGCTGCTCTCTTCATGCTCAAGTTTCAAAAAATGTTCATGTTTTTGGAGAATTGTTCATTTTTTAAATTTTGTCCATGTTTTAAAATGTTGTTTGAATTGATCATTTTTACCCAAGCTAGCAGTATTAAAGGCAGCATATATATATTATAATAACTCATTTCTTAGGGCCGCGCTATTTGTCACCCGAGGTAATCTTTCAATCATTTCATAATTAAATTTAACATAAGTTATTCTTCACCCGAGGTAATCTTATAATCATTTCATAATTAAATTACGTTTGAAATTTAAATAGTTACATTTTTATTGATTCACTACGTAAAATTTGGCATAAGAAAATAAAAATATAGGTCATAAGATAAGAAAATTTGCAGTTTATGTGTATTTTAGACTATATTTTTACGTTTGTAATTTTACATAACATAAAATATTTGTTACGGCGATTATATATTTTCTTACGGTCTTTTTTTACGTCGGAAATAAGACAAAACTTACGGAACATAAAATTACGGTGCATTAATAGTAAAATAGAGGGGGTGAAGAAGAGAGAGAGAGAGAGAGAGAGAGAGAGAGAGAGAGAGTACAGTACACTGTCGTACGTTCATTACGTACACATATGCTGTGCACGCTAGGTTGGAACCAGGGCAAAGTGTGTGTGACAGACTTTCAACAGAAAGAAAAGAAAAGAAAATAATGCAAAACTCTAAGACGCAGAGAATCAACTGTACGTCCAAGTCGAACTAACTTTGGAAGAAATTTCAACTCATTCGAAAGAAAATTCGCAGTGTTCTGTTTTGTTTATTCAGAAGAAGATGCGAGTGCACAGTGGAATGGAATCTGTCTCAATGTTCTGTTTTGCTCAGCATCATGGATCTTGTAAATGGCAGGCAGACAGGCAGGCACGCGGGCCGGAGGCTGTCATGGATGGGCCAGTGAACAAACACTGCGCAGCCCAGATGGAGGGAGAAGTGTTCCCATTAGTATGTTGTGGAGGCCCATCTTCTTCGTCGGAGAGCAGAGTGGGAGGCGCCGGCCATCGAGGGCGGCGGATCAAAGCATGCGACGAGGAATCCGAATCAACCTCCCTCCATCTTTCACCTGAGGTGAGTAATCCGAATCAACTGCCCCCCTCCTCTTGTCTTAGTTTGGCCGGCGAAGGCCGCCTCCCCCTCTGTTAATCGATCTTGTGCTAGCTGACTCTGTCTGAGGTGCATCAACCTCATTCACTGAAACAAGTTTCTGTTCAACCTCTGTTTCATTGGGATGGACGCACAGTCTCAACTCTCAGGTCCGAACTGCAGAACAGAAGAAGCTCAGCAAAATCTGCTCTCATGTGGTACCTAATCCTTTTGTTTTTTTTCTCTTCTCTAGCAGGCACCTAATCCTTTGGAAAAGTCTTAGTGTCAACCGACTTTTTTTCTGAACCGGGCTTTAAACCCCTTTTCATTGCAAATGAACGGAAATATATCAGTTCCAGAAAACATTTCAGAGAGAGGGAAAGAAGTAAAGCGAGTTTGAGCATTGCTAGGAAACCCACTGCACCACGCCCGATATCGAGACGAGTGCTATGGGGCGAAAACCTAGACAACACCATATAAAAGTCTGCCTACAGGAACAGTTCGACATAAACCTAGACTTTTCCAAAAGATTAGGTGCCTGCTCGAGAATAGGAAAAAAAAAAGGAAAAGTCTTAGTGTCAACCGACTGATCTCTCCTTTTACGTAAGCCGTGTCGTTGACCTGACACGTGTCCCGTGGACCCAGAGCACTGCTTCTGCCCTCGTCCTTATCCCTTCCCTTGGGATCGCATGTGATCCTCTCAACCTGGCCATGCTCGGTGATGCATAGGTAAATGCTGGTGGGTGCCTGCTACGAGCGGGGGTGCAAAGTCAGGTGCTCACGGCGTCTGCTGTTATAGTGCGGCGTTGCAGCTTTCCTGCAAGTGATACAACGATGTCGCCGTTGTTTACTCGAGCCGTGGGTAGTGCCTCCGCTATGAAACCACAAGCAACGTGCCTTGCTCCATTAATCATTGGCCCACCCGTTGGCGGCTGTCGGTGCTGCAACAAAGCAGCACTAGCGTTGTGATGGAGCACTCCCGGGCCACCGGAGCATCCCCAGTGCGGCGATGGAGATTCGTCGGGCCGCCGAAACCTCATGGGATGATTTAATGGAGCATCTCCGGGTCGCTGAAGAATCACCGGTGCTGCAACGAAGCATCATGAATGTTGTATTGGAGCATTGCCGGGCCACCGGAGCATCACCGATGCTGCAACGAACCATCACCGGTGTTGTGTTGGAGCATTGTCGGGCTGCAGAAGCATCGTCGGTGCTGCAACGAAGCAACACCGTCGTTGTGTTGGAGCATTGACGGGCCGCCGGGGCATCGCCGGTCTTGTGTTGGAGCATTGCCGGGTCGCCGGTCGCCGTGCTGCAACGAAGCATCACTGGTCTTGTGTTTGAGCATTACCGGGTCCGCCGGAGCACCGCCGTTGTTGTGTTGGAGCATTGATGGGCCGCCGGAGCATCGCCGGTGCTGCAACGAAGCATCATTGGTCTTGTGTGTTGGAGCATTGTCGGCCGCTAGGGCATCATCGGTGCAGCGGTGGAGCTTCACATGTCGACGAGGCGGTGCGAGGGAGCATCATGTGCGGACGTTGGTGCTACGATGGAGCATCGACGAGCCACCGGAACATTGCCGGGTCACCGGAGCACGCCGTCGCTGCAATGGAGCATGAACTGGCACTGGGATGGAGCATCGCCGAGCCACCGAAGCATGACGACGCTGCAATAGAGCATGAACTGGTGTTGCGATGGAGCATCGACAAGCCATCGGAGCATCACCGGTACAGCAATGGAGCATCACATGTGGACGCCGGTGGTGCAATGGAGCATCGCGCGTGGACGTCGGTGCTACGATGGAGCATCGCGGGCTCTTCAACCACCGTCGCGTTGCAAGCTACAAGGTCAGCACCCGCCACTGGAGATGTCGCCAAGGATCGTTGTCCGGCGTTGCTATGAGCTGGTTGGGCGCGACTGCTCCCCGGAGTAACCCTGGATATTTGCGTTGTAGCATGCTTGGTCATGGCGAGCTCACCGACGTTTTTGCTAGGAGCTGGTCCGGCGTGGTTGCTCGCCGGAGTCACGTGGTTGCTGCGCTTGCGCATGCTCGGATGGAGTTGGAGTGCTTGAGCAACGAAGTAGGCAACGGCTAGACACAGACCGGCATCTGCACCACCACCGCCACGCTTGCGCTCGTAAGCTGACCAAATCAGCTGGTGGCTACGCTGCGTCCATATCACAACGATCCGACGGCCACACACCCGACTGATTTCTAGGGAAAATCAGTCGGTTGACGCCTAGCACGCGCCTAATCCTTTTGTACAGGTAAAGGTAATTGTTTTTTTTTTTTTGAAACAGGTAAAGGTAACTGTGATTTTGCTTCCATCTGAACTGTTGCAGGATGGGTTTGTGTAAAATTAATGTTCTGGCTTGCCATGCTTTTACTACTAGATAACAAGTAGAGAAAATCAAAACCAAAACATGCATATTGAAGTGAAATGAAGTCTCTGCACAATTCTAGCATGCAGATGATGATCCACGCCCAGCTCTTATCATAACTAGTGGCTGGGGCCCGCCCCAGGCGGGCCTCCTTTGCGTCACTGTGCGCACTAATCTTGTTGCTGCATTTGTCAACGTGCGTATGCAGTGCAAATGAGTACCAACTTTAAAAAATATAATACACGAAATAAAACTACAGAAACATAGTATTCACTAATAGGTGACAACCTTAGAAGGTGGAGGAATGATCACAGAGCACGACAATCGGTTGAAATTAAAGTCTAACATCCTCCAAAAGACGGCGACCTCCCAAAGAGAGGCAGAGTCGATACACGGATCATATGTATAGGCGATAGCTGTAGTTGACGGTGGTGCACCTAGAGACGATGCACAGTGAGAGACGTGACACCTTGCCTTGCGCTTGAAGTGGAAGGCACATATGACACCTTCCTGGATGTTTGTGTGGTTGTGAAACCATGACCAGTTCATCATGATGCTGGCCCACTTGTCGGTTCCAAGCATGAAGCCACTGGCATAACCCTCGGTTCCATCTCCAAGCTTGACTGGGAGGGTATCATGCATCATCTTGGTGGATGTATTTCTTCAAGTTGTCATGTGTACTGCACATGAAAGTACTGTAAGGTAGAGAGAAAAGGATTGAGGGCATGGCAGAAGACAATATCATGTCATGATGAGTAACTACAATGAAAGAGGCCTAACAATGTAGTGATCGAAGGATTGTGTTTACAAATTTCTGACTGAAAACTCTTGAGCAAAGTGTACAACGGGCTGCACTCACCACAAGACTAACCATAACTTCATGGTTACAAGGCATGCTTAGCAAGTAGTAACTTATCAAGTTATTAGTATTTTTCTTCTGTGGTACTTAGAGTCTAAAGCTTGAGCAAACACATTTGATCTACACAGGAAAATGATGGAAGCTTAGGCTGCATTTGTTTAGAGCTTCAAGAAATGCAAGATTCTGTTGTTTTCTGCCAGGAGAAAATTAGATAATAGATAAATCTTGGAGGTGTGCAGTTTATTACCTCGACAACATAGCACACAGAGGCACGACACTTCAACACCTCAGGCAATCAGCGTGATTACCTAACAAGATGAAAAGGCTCAGAATGAATTTCAGGACAACACTGGTCCTGACAAATTAAGTAAAATCTATGCATGGAGGGTGAAAGGAAAATATAATCAGAGGGTGAAAAGAACAATATAATCAGACAATTGCTCGTAACTCAAATATAAGACCTAGATGGATATATTCTGTCCAGAATACTGCTTGTTAAAGAAGAATACGTACACATGAAATAAAATCTAGTGTACGAGCAAGCACGGAATCAATCTATATGCAATATGAGTAACCTGAAAAATAAGATAGATACAAACACTTGTTCTGACTAATGTAACTGAATAAGCTATGCAACTATATGAGTAACCTGTAAAATAGAATATGTCCTCAAATATTTCAGACCAACTTTCTTATATAGTATAGAAAGTTCATAGGGAAACATTTTAACCAAATATATTTAGGGTCAGTAGGCATCCATACATTAATAGACATAACGAACAAACATTTATGTAGGTGTGGTTATATCAACCTTCCACGTAATTCATGACAAAAGCATATAATCTATTTATCTACATTAGATGACAGAAGTAAGAAACAAATGGAAAGGAAAGACAATCTGCATGGTGTCTCCATCATGAATCTCATTGTCACCCGAAGATTGCTCTTTCTTTATTTTAGACCAGTTTATAGTACATCCACTCCCCACAGCATACTTCGGGCCTGTTCTGAATCTCTCCCACTCCAGATTTCACAAACTGTCAGCTCGGAGCAGCCCCGAACGCTTTACCGCCAGGAAGCTAACTTCACGAAGCAAAGATGGGCCTAGTGCAATTTTAAGAAGCAAGGGAAACCGAGCTCTGCGTTTAGAGGAATCTGGAGTTCGGCTTATTTACGGCGATACTGCCACCGCCTAAGAAAACGATTCGATATGTTCTGTTTCTCGCTCGTACAGTAGGCGCACCAACCCCTCGCACCCCTCTCCCTCGTGTTCTCCCACGTGCTAATGGGCTGCTTTCAGCTGGCCCAAAGTGGCAAGGAACAGGCCTGCAGCCCCCCAGCTGGGCTGCCAACTCAACATGGCGCTGGGAGAAGCGACCGCTGCCGAACACATTCCAATCGACAGGTGAAGTGAGAAGCCACGCCCAGAAGCTGGATTTGAGAAGTTTGGAGAATCTGGAGGAGATCAGAACACGCCCTTCATTTCCAAATTGGAGAAAACAGTATGGTGCTCTTGGGCTCTTAAATCTTAAGAAAATCTACCAAGATATTTACCCATCCAATAGAATTTTTGATGGAAAATATGCATTCTTATGCAAATTCATTATCATGGCATGGATCACTTAAGCAAAAAGCATAAATGTGGCTAAATTATTTTCGACGCTGAAAGCATATGCAAACTGAAATAGTTTGCAGCTTCTCGATCAATCAATTCTTCTTTTGAAATAAAATGTGTGCCATATATCTGAAGGGACAAATACATAGATTTAGCTTGACAGTTAAAGCTAAGGCACCATTTCTGGGTGTTGCAATGAAAAGCTCGGTCAGATACACCAGGTTGAGAAGTTAGACAATGCATACAAAGTAGGACGATGAGCATGTTGCCACTTACCCAAGACATGAATTTCTTGAGCATGTCTTGCTTTTGCATTTCATCACTTGTTGGCAGACCCATCTAGTTCTGACGTTGGTCAAGCTCTGACAAGAAAAAAAAGTGAGCTAGCTATCGTTTAAGGGCTGAAGAAATTGTAAGACGTGTAGTCCAACAACAAGGTTGTGAACAAAGCTTATCATCATCATCTTCTCCACAGTTTATCTAGTCTCAGGATCCAGATCAGAAAGTTTGCTAATGCATCTTCTAATTACCCGGTACCCTTTGTTCTGACAAACTGAAGACTGTCAAACAATTCCATCTCCAACACACCAAACCAAATCAGAGAATGGATGGGCAACAGAGCCGAACCTCCAAACGCCCACTTTTGGAAGGTTTCGCTAGTGTCCAGGAACTTTGGGGTGCACGCGGGCATGGTCCAAGTTCCCTGTCTCCACTCTCCAGCGCATCTGAGACTGGGCCAAAAAAATGTCCAGCTCATGCAAACAGAGTGTTGGATGATGGACCCCAACGGTAGCATTAAGGACTTCGCCTGTCGAGTACATTCCCATCTAGTGTTCAACAAACCTACGGTCACGTGGATATCAAGTACTCCCTCCGTTCTAAAATAGATGACTCAACTTTGTAATGAAGTTAGTACAAAGTTGAGTCATCTATTTTGGAACGGAGGGAGTAAAAGGGTAAAATTAGGATGTTGGAAATCCACTAAGATCCACGTCGTGGTGCAAAGGAATTATTGAATGATTATACATGCCTTTATGATCAAGATCCCAACAGCAAAGTGTCCATAAATGACAAAACATGGTGATAAAATAATTCTGTCTTCTGTAAATGCACCCTTCAAAATTCAGAATACAAGCGTGCAAAAACAGTTTGTTAGTTTGTGCAGAAGACAAACCTTCTCTCTTTCCTCAGGTGATGGGTGTACATTATGAGTGCGTCGGCTTCTTGCACTATATCTGCTTCTACTACCTCTATGGCAAAATCAAGGTCATAAACCTGAAAAGAGCATGAGAATATCTTAGTAACTGGAGCACTGAAAATACTCTGAGCTAAGAGAATAAACATCTGAAAAATGTAACAAACAGACACATACATGATATCCATCAGACCATCAATTCAAGTGAGAGGATAGCAATTTCTATGAGGCAATACAGTGTGGCAAATATTAAATCAATCCGGGTGGCGGTGAGATGTGCTAGAAGACAGGGTTCATTCAGGTTCAGCGGAGACAGAAAACATACCTCAGGGATTTGGACCTGCCATGAGGATGTTGGGACTGTGAGCAGAAGCATAAACTTCTCTCACCCTGTGCTACAGAGAAGAGAGGGTCAAGGCCCTGCGATGCGCCTCCTAAACTCGTCGTCTCTCCATCTTCCCCATCGGGCCATCCCCACAGCGCGCGGGCAACCGATCTGGCGGAACCAGCGCCTCTCCTGCTGCTCTGCTCGGCTTCCTCCTGATGGCCGTGGGGAGAGGCTGGGGAGCAGGTATGGTGGAGGTGGCTTTCGCGGCGGCGGCGGAACCCTAGCAGCCGGTCTTGTCTCTTTCTCTCCCTCTCTCGCACATCCAATTGGGCAGCACAGCTCTCTCGTCATTGGCTGTCATGCACAGTACGAGGGTGATGGCGTGGACATGCCGACTGTTATTGGGTTGTATTTCCTGTTTGGCTAGAAAGAATATGCCGACTGTTATCTGCTCCTGCTGTCATGTGGTCGTATGCCAATCATCCCTTCTTTTCATTCTTGGATAGGTACTTATCGTCGTTACATAATTCTGCTTTTGCTTCCATCTTGTGTACTGCAACCTTCCGGGGACAAAAAATCGTGTCTACTGTAGGATGCAATTGTGCAAACACTAAAAACAATCTACTAGCTAGCCTCCAAGATCAAAATCTACAAGACGATAACAATTAAATTACAGAAAAAATAAATTGAACTGAATTGAATTCAAGGTGTGTGCATTTTGGGTTTATTGTGCTTGTAAGGCTAGAGCATGCACATGATGTTCCCATCCAATCCTTCTCCATGCCAAGGTTTTGGATCCCAAGTGCACATTTTTTCTCGAGGGGAACCGGAATTCGCGGTTACCAAAAAATTCGGACGAAATTTGAAATTAAATTTTGAATTCAAAATTTTTTTAAGTCGATATAGATAGGTGTTTAACTTCAAAAATTATCACGTACCTGGTCTAGGCGTAGTGGCTGTTCAAGCCGAACTTGCCCCTTGCTATAAAAGGTGGCGAGTTCGACCCCTTGCCATTCCAACAAATTTCTAGTTTTTTTTCAACTTTTGCATATCAAAAAGAAATTAAAAAACGTGGTTCAACATACGAACCCGCAACGCGCTGTTGAGGAAAGGCAGGCGTTGCCACTAGGCCACAACCACTGATGTTAAAATAGAAGAGATGGCCTATATTTAACTACACTTTGAGCGTTTGAATTCAAAATATTCAAAAATTTCGAGATTTTTTGCCCGGTATAAGTGTTCCTCGAAGGGGGGGCGATAAACGCGGTAACCGGGCGAGATCGCGAAATTTCGTTCGGTTACCAAAACAGTGGTCCATGCCCAGCTCTCATCATAATTTCCCCCGCATTACCTTTTCGTCTAGAAAACAATATTTTATGGTGTAGAAAGATTGAGCTGGTCAATCAGGCGATCACGGACCACACAATATTCTCCACGCTCTTATCGCGCCAATTTGTTGCACATTTGCTTGGCTCATGGCTTATGGTGCCAATTTTTTCCACAGTTGCTTGCTCCATTGGCTTCAATAATGCTTTCATCACCATCTGTCATGCTTGCACCTAGTTGCCATTAACTGTTGGCAAGAAAGAAACCCTGTTGATATTGGGGCATGTACAATGGTGGCATATGGATACATATGCCCCATGACAAAAAGTAATTTGTGGCACCTACATTTATTTTTTTCTCCCCAATGCAAGCTACTACTAGTGGGCCTCATTAAAAAAATAGAAATAAAGACTCTAGTACACATGCATCTCTACTTTTTACTCCAACCTTTTCAGCTTTTGACACCGAACCACACTTTTTCTTTTCAAGCACCCGCCTCCTGGAAAGGATCCCACTTCCCTATCCGAACCTACTTTACGTCATATCCAATCCTACATGGCATGTAAGGCATCACCTTAAGGCTATGCATTATACATGCCCTTGTTGCTTGTATTCATCAAAACCTCTCGGAAAGAAAGTACCCATGTCCCGAGATGAAATTCCCCTTCTCCCCAGGACTGGTCAACACTTGCGCCGCAGGGCTTCTCCACCATTTCGTTTCTTCAAATTGTCTTCTCAAGATAATGAAGTGGTGTGTTACACTCTGAAAATAGTCTGGTCACGTGGAATTGCTGCAACTACTTTAGCGGTCTACCCTTGCATAATAATTCCACTTCATTTTGTCTTCTCACATTCGTTCACATACACAGTTCAATATGTTGGAAAACAAAACACACGGAAACATTTTCCATCAGTTCCTTTTTGGCCTGGCACATACATGCACGTGAGGTTTCGTGTCGATTTCTAGTTTTCTAGGACAACGGAGCAACGATTAAATTTTATCAAACCTCTGAAGAGTTCAACATGCAAATTGTTGCAGAATTTTTGTGATTTCAGGAAGACGAACGTCCAAGACGTACATACATAGTCCTGGTACATTTGTAAGGGATGTATATGGATCTCACATTTTTTCCGAAAAGATATGGATCTCATATTCCATTTGATCACTAGTAGAAAAAGGGTCAAACGTGAAGCACATTAGTGCCGGTTTGAATTTGAGCCGGCACTAATGTGTACATTAGTGCCGATTTCAACGGCTAGCCGGGCCGCTCTCATTAGTACCGGTTCGTGGCGAACCTTTAGCACCGGTTCGTGCCACGAACCGGTACTAAAGTGAGTGGTGGCAGTATGTTGTCAGTCCGGGGCCCCTCCAGCACCTTTAGTACCGGGTCGTATTACGAACCGGTACTAAAGGTCGTCCTACATAGACCCTTCGTCCACTCGAGCTCGCTCTGTTCTTCCCCTTTCCCCTCTCCTCTCTGTTCTTTTCCCTCTTCCTCTCAAGCTCATCACACATTTTGCCCAAGATTTGAATGTTCCCATCCATTCAAATGATCACAAAGGTTAGCAACTCTTTCCTTTCATCTCTCATTGCTAGATTAGCTCGTGCAATGCTTTATATAGTGATTGATTTTTGAGTTTAGTAATTTGGGAGGAATTATATATATGTGCTAGTATTTGATTTATATGCAATTTGAGGTCAAAAATAACACTTAGTTTTGCATATGTAGGTGTGGTTTACTTAGTACTTTCTAAATCTCCGTCGTAACCACCGTCGATCGCTCGCAACGTCCCGTTGCCGGCACCACCTTGTGGTGAGCCTCTTGTTCATGAAGTTTTATATAAAAAAAATAATGTTTGTGTGATTTGGATATATAGTTACTCGTATAATTATCTTATCCATACGTTGTTTGTTATGCATAGTGCCATGGTTTTGATATCCGTCCCCGTCGGCCCTCGTCCGGGTTATGATTCGGATGTGGTATATTCTCTTTTAAAACTATTCATTGCATTTCGTGTTTATGACAAATTATGCCCATCAAGTTGACATAGATATTTGTATGTAGGAGGTAGTTGAACCCGAAATTCCAACCGACCCTATTGTCGAGAGGTTAAATTTAGTTGAAAGAGAAAACGAGAATTTGAAGAAAAAATTGAAAAGAATTGAGGGGGAGAAGATGGAATTGGAGTTGCATGTTGCCGATGTCGTCGATGATCACAAGATTAAGATGGAGAAAATGCGCTTGAAGATTAGAAAGATTAGAAAATATGCCATTCATAGTGAGGCTTGGTATCATTATGCTGTTGGATCAATTGTTACCTTAGTTGCGATCTTGATCGCATTTGTTGTTGCATTTAAATTCTTTAGCTAGAGAGTTATTTGTTTGTTGCATTGAAGTGTTGTATGCTCTTTATGTATGAACTTTATGTATTGTATTAATTTGATGTTTTCGGTGCTGTGTATTGAAGATGAGCCGACAATGGATGTACGATGACCGATGCTCTCCCGAGTTCATTAATGGCGTGCGTACTTTTCTGCTTGCGACTGAGGCAAACAAGCGAGCGGATGGTTTTATGCATTGTCCATGTGTTGGCTGTAAGAATGGTCGCAATTACTCTACGTCAAGAACCATTCACGTCCACCTGTTTGAGTCCGGTTTCATGCCCCACTATAATGTTTGGACCAAGCATGGAGAAAGAGGGGTTATGATGGAAGACAATGAAGAAGAAGAGGACGACGACAGCTATCCCGGCCATGGGTTCCCTGAATACGATGATACAACAATGAGGGAAGAAGCTGAGCCGGTAATGCGGGAAGAAGCTGAGCCGGCAATGCGGGAAGAAGCTGAAGAAGAGGCATCGGATGAGCCCATTGATGATCTAGGTCGGGCCATTGCCGATGCAAAGAGAAACTGCGCAAGTGATTTGGAGAAGAAGAAGTTGCAGCGCATGTTAGAGGATCACGAAAAATTGTTGTACCCGAATTGCGTAGGTGACAAGAAAAAGCTGGGCACCACACTGAAATTGCTGCAATGGAAGGCAGAGAATGGTGTATCTGACAAGGATTTTGAAAAGTTGCTGGTAATGATAAAGGATATGCTTCCAAAGGACAACGAATTGCCCGAGAGTACGTACCAAGCAAAGAAGGCTGTCTGCCCTCTAGGGTTAGAGGTGCAGAAGATACATGCATGCCCTAATGATTGCATCCTCTACCGCGTTGAGTACGAGGATTTGAACACTTGCCCGGTATGCGGTGCATTGCGCTATAAGATCAGCTGCGATGACCCTGGTGATGTCGAGGGCGAGCGCCCCAGGAAAAAGATTCCTGCCAAGGTGATGTGGTATGCTCCTACAATACCACGGTTGAAACGTTTTTTTCAAAACAAAGAGCATATGCCAAGGCGATGCGATGGCACAGAGAAGACCGTAAGAAAGACGGAAAGTTGAGAGTACCCGCTGACGGGTCGTAGTGGAGAAAAATTGAAAGAAAGTACGGGAAGTTGTTTGCAGATGACGCAAGCAATGTATGGTTTGGTCTAAGCGCAGATGGCATTAATCCTTTTGGGGAGCAGAGCAGCAACCATAGCACCTGGCCTGTGACTCTATGTTTGTATAACCTTCCTCCTTGGTTGTGCATGAAGCGGAAGTTCATTATGATGCCAGTGCTCATCCAAGGCCCTAAGCAACCCGACAACGACATTGATGTGTACCTAAGGCCATTAGTTGAAGAACTCTTACAACTGTGGAATGGAACAGGTGTACGTGCGTGGGATGAGCACATGGGGGAAGAATTTGACCTAAAGGCGTTGCTGTTCGTGACCATCAATGATTGGCCTGCTCTCAGTAACCTTTTAGGACAGACAAATAAGGGATACCGCGCATGCACGCACTGTTTGGACGATACCGATAGTATATATTTGGCTAATTGTAAGAAGAATGTGTACCTGGGACATCGTCGATTTCTTCCGAGCAGGCATCCCGTAAGAAAGAAAGGCAAGCATTTCAAAGGTGAGGCGGATCACCGGAGGAAGCCTCGCCACCGTACTGGTGCTGATGTACATGATATGGTTAAGGATTTGAAGGTGGTCTTTGGAAAGGGTCCTGGTGGACAACCTGTTCCGAATGATGCTGAGGGACGCGCACCCATGTGGAAGAAGAAATCTATATTTTGGGACCTGCCCTATTGGAAAGACCTAGAGGTCCGCTCCGCAATCGACGTGATGCACGTGACGAAGAATCTTTGTGTGACCCTGCTTGGCTTCTTGGGCGTGTATGGGAAGACAAAAGATACACCTGAGGCACGGGAGGACTAGCAACGTATGCACGGAAAAGACGGCATACGTTAGGGTCATGCAAGCTACGCTCTTACCAAAGAAGAGAAGGAAATCTTCTTTGAATGCCTGCTTAGTATTAAGGTATCATCTGGCTTCTCGTCGAATATAAAGGGAATAATAAACATGGCAGAGAAAAAGTTTCAGAACCTAAAGTCTCATGACTGCCACGTGATTATGACGCAACTGCTTCCGGGTGCATTGAGGGGGCTTCTACCGGAAAACGTTCGATTAGCCATTATGAAGCTATGTGCATTTCTCAATGCAATCTCTCAGAAGGTAATCGATCCAGAAATCATACCAAGGTTAGAGAATGATTTGGTGCAATGTCTTGTCAGTTTCGAGTTGGTGTTCCCACCATCCTTCTTCAACATCATGACACACGTCCTATTTCACCTATGCGAAGAGATTAACGTTTTGGGTCCTGTATTTCTACACAATATGTTCCCCTTTGAGAGGTTCATGGGAGTCTTAAAGAAATATGTTCATAACCATGCTAGGCCAGAAGGAAGCATCTCCAAGGGCCATGAAAATGAGGTGGTCATTGAGTTTTGTATTGACTTTATTCCTGGCCTTAAGCCGATTGGTGTTCCTGAATCGCGGCATAAGGGCAGACTGGATGGAAAAGGCATGCTAGGAGGGGAATAAATAATATGTATGAACGGACATTCTCTCACTGAAGCACACTACACAGTTCTACAGAATTCCGCCTTGGTGGCTCCGTATATGGATGAACACAAGAATTTGCTACGCTCCAAACACCCGGAGCGGTCTGATGACTGGATTACACGTGAACAAACCAGGAGTTTCGCCGGCTGGTTGCAGACACGTACCATGCATGACACCTCTATTGAAGATGACCTGTACTTGCTGTCCCAGTTACCATCTTCGAATATAATGACTTTCAAAGGGTACGAGATAAATGGTAATACATTTTATACGATCGCCCAAGATAAGAAGAGCACCAACCAAAACAGTGGTGTCCGCTTTGATTCAGAAACCAAGACAGGAAAGGAAACATATTATGGTTATATACAGGACATATAGGAACTTGACTATCGACGTGGTTTGAAGGTCCCTTTGTTTCGGTGCAAATGGGTCAATATGACACGAGGCGGGGTAACGGAAGACCCGCAGTACGGAATGACAACAGTGGATCTCAACAATCTTGCGTATGCAGACGAACCATTCATCCTAACCAATGCTATGGCACAGGTTTTCTATGTGAAGGACATGTCTACCAAGCCAAGAAAAAGAAAAGATAAGAAAGCGAATGCATCGTACGATGAGCCAAAGCGGCACATAGTTCTTTCTGAGAAGAGAAACATCGTGGGAGTGGATGACAAGACAGACATGTCAGAAGATTATGAAAAGTTTGATGAAATTGCTCCATTCACAGTGAATATTGACCCGAGCATCCCGTTAAATGATGAAGATTTTCCATGGTTACGGTGCAAAGGGACACACGCGAAGAAAAAGTTTCACACCCAAAGATCTGGGATGTGATCAGCTTCACTATCATCACTTTATTCTGTGTTTCACACCCAGGAGGGAATCTCTGTAATAGTTAGGGTAGTTATGTGTTTTGGCATTTGAAACGCGAAGAAATTTTATGTGCAAACAAATTTTTTCATGCCTTTACTGATTTTTAAAGTTAAGTTATTCACAAACTAGTGATTCACACTAATTTCAAATAATTCAAAATTTAAACTATTCAAATTTGAAAACTACGGGCACTAACAGAAAGTTTGTAATTTTTTGTACCTAAAGCAAAAATATTCACAAAGAAACTCTAAATACACAAAAAAACAACTAAAAAAAATTAAAAAAAGAAAAAAAATAAAAAAGCCCACCTACTGGGCCAGAGCGGCCTGCATACGACTAGAAACCCAACCTGTTGTTGGGCCAGGATGCAGGCCCGCAAAGGACCAGTAGGCCCACAAGGCAGCACAGAACATGTAGGCCCAGTAGGCCTGCTTTGGAGAGGAGCTCGAGAGAGCTACCGCACGGGGGTTTATAAACCAGTGCGGACGCCCCTCGGCTAGCGAGGTGGGACTAAACTTGCTGCACAGCACCTTGCCAGCGCACCCCCTTTAGTACCGGGTGGTGGCTCCAACCGGTACTAAAGGCCCCCCCTTTAGTACCGGTTGGAGCCACCACCCGGTACTAAAGGGTGTGCGGTTCCCGCCGCTTGGCCTGGCCAAAACAGGCCTTTAGTACCGGTTGGTGGCTCCAACCGGTACTAAAGGTCCATCCTATATAACTAAACACTTCAAAATTTTCAGTTTCTCATCTGCTTCTTCTCCTCTACCCCGTCGCCCCCGGCCGTCTCCATATCCCTCGTCGCCGCCCCCATCGCCGCCCCGTCCCCGGCCGTCGTCGCCGCCCCATCGTCCCTGTCCCCGTAGTCCCCGTCGTCACCGCCGCGCCGTCCCGCATCGTCCCCGTCCCCGTCATCGCCGCCCCGTCCCCGTCGTCGCCGCCCCGGCCTGTCCCCGTCGTCGCCGCCCCGTCCCTATCCCCGTCGTCGCCGCGCCCGTCGCCGTCCCCGTCGCCGCCCCCCGTCGCCTCTCGCCTCGCCGGTGAGCACACACACACATACATTTTTTTAGTTATAGAAATAGTTAGTTATATAGCATTGTTAGAAATGTTATAGAAAAGTTAGAATTGTTAGGAATTTTTCTGTTTTTTAGTTATAGAAATAGTTATAAAAAATTTAGAAATTTTTCTTTTTTTAGTTATAGAAATAGTTAGTTATATAGCATTGTTAGAAATGTTATAGAAAAGATAGAATTGTTAGGAATTTTTCTGTTTTTTAGTTATAGAAATAGTTATAAAAAAGTTAGAAATTTTTCTTTTTTTTAGTTATAGAAATATTAGAAATGTTATACAAATGCCTGGAGGGGCGCGCCGCTTGATGAGGAACCCGGCCCCGGTCATCGACCCTGATCTCGTTTGGTGGTGTTCGTGTGGGCCAGTTTCGGTGCGGAGGGAGCCAACCCCGCCGGAGGTGGTACGTCGCCGTGTCAGGGAGGAGGACGAGCACGTCCATCGCTACATGGTTGCGTTAGAGGGCGGCAGGTTCTCCAATACCTGGCAGTTTCTTCAGGGATCTCACTTTAGTTATGATCCTGTGAGGGTTCCTTCTCTTTGGGTGTCCACCTCCCGCGCCGCATGATCCGACGATGTATTCGAGATTATATCTATTATTCGAGACGATGTATTCGAGTTTATATCTATTATTCGAGACCACGTATTCGAGATTATATTCGATGATGCTTATTATGTACTATGATTGATTCAGTTTTTCCTTATTAATTGATTGCATCCATGCATTGTAATTTGAATATATTTCTTTTGGATTAGTTAAACAAAACCTATGGCGGACAATACCGACAGAGAAGGAGAAGAGGCCCTGTTCAATATCATACGCAATCCTCGCGAGCCAGATGATGATCAGAATGAAGAAGATTATGACGGCCGAATTGATGAAGTCATGAACTATGAACATGACGAAGAAAATGTTGATCTTGAAACAACAAAGACCGGCGAGGTATATATATTTATATAAGCAGGCATCTGGTGATCATCGCATGTTTTAAATGACTTGAAGATATATTAACGAATCGATCTTTCTTCTTTCAGCCATCCAGATCGAGCAAATCTTCAGGCAACAGGACGAAATGAGGCCCGAACAAAAAGTTGAAGGAGGGCATAAAGTACAATATCGAGGCAATCAGACCTAATGGCGAACCATTCGCGCCTAAGAAGATTGCGGACAAGTCCGTTCGTCAGTGCGGAGTTCTTGTGAAGGACCAACTCCCGATCTCCCTTCAAGAATGGAGAGAGCCAGCAAAGCCACGTCCAGGAGTTACTTTTGTCGACGACAGACAAAAACATTTGCTTTGGGAAACTCTCATGGAACATTTCACCCTACCAGATCATTTCACAAAAGCAGATGTGGAGAAAGTCAAGGACGCTGCTCTTAGGAAGATGGCGGTTGCATTCAAGAACCACAAGATTCGTGAATGGGCCAAGTACGTCAACGGAGGAAGGAATACTCCAGTATTCGAGGGAACACTAGAGAACCAAAGTGCTCATTGGGACGATTTCGTGAAATTCAAGGATTCGGAATTATCTAAGGAACGGTCGAGAATAAACAAGGCCAATGCCGCAAAAAAGGATAAGTTCCATAAGCTAGGGCCAGGTGGCTATGCGGTGGGAATGCCTAAGTGGGATAAGTCTGAGAAAGAGATGCTGGATGCAGGTGTCACTCCAGAAACATTGAGCTGGCCCCCCAGGTGCATGACTTGGTTCTATGCGCATGGGGGGAGTTGGACCCGAAGACAGGCAAAGTTTCAAAGAAGGCATGTCTGGACGGAGCCGAAGATAAGCTACTTGTTGCAATAGAAGAGGCTCGATCCGGGTTGTTCGAGCCCAACAGAGAGAACGACGAGCTTACGCGTGCCCTGGGAAATCCTGAACATCCGGGAAGAACACGAGGCATGGGCGCTATTCCGTGATATGAGGGGTTTTCGGACTGGAACGCCGACTACAGAACCCGTGCGAGAAAGAAGATTGCGGAGGAGAAGAAGAGGAAGATGGAGGAGGATCAGAGGAAGCTAGACTATGAATGCCTTCAAGGCCTAGAATCAGCGCACGCGGACTTGGCAATCAAATTCCAGTGGCAGCAGGAGCAGATCGACTCACTTAGCCAGCAAAGGGGGTCTCAGCAGCTAGCGGATGATCCACCAATGGATAGCACCGTCCCATCCATGCCGAGAAGCAGCGTGGTTCCGCCCCGGGCGACGCATTGCTGGATAGCTACCGAGTGGATGACATCATGGAGAACACTAACTGCGAGCTACACTTCAAAATGAAGAACATATCCATGAAGGTGGCGGACGCCCTTGCTTTTACAAATCCCCCCGAGGCAACCTTCCATTGCAACCCGATTCCAGCGGGCTATGCTCGTGTCTTGGTTGATGAGGTGCTGGACCAATATTCGGGGCTAGAGCTTGACATTCCTGGAGGTGACGATGAGCACACACTAGGAGAGGCCAACCATCGTATCATCCTATGGAGAAAGGATTGCATCATCTTTCGAAGGCCACCGACACCACATCATCCGACTCCTCGTCGTAGTCCGCCACCGAGTCAGCAGACTCCCGCTCCTCCAAGTCCACCAACGCGTCAGGCCACTCCTCCTCTAAGTCCGGCACAGCTTCAGGCCACTCCTCCTCCAAGTCCGGCAAAGCGTCAGGCCACTCCTCCTCCAAGTCCGGCACAGCTTCAGGTCACTCCTCCTCCAAGTCCGGCACAGCTTCAGGCCACTCCTCCTCCTCCAACTCAGCCACTCCTCCTCCAAGTCCGGCACAACTATAGCTACATGTTTTTGCTTACATATGCCCGCTTAATTAAGACATGCAAACGTGTGTGCATGCAGATTTCACTGGATCTTGTTAATCATTAAAGTTGATGAAGGAACAGTTGAAGTACTAGACTCACTACTTAAGAAAGCAAGTGACTACACCATCGTGAAGGGGATAGTCAACAGGTAATTTCAATCATTATTAACTATATCTCGGCCTATTTAATTAGTTCATCATTTCTTGATAACAACTATTTAATAACCCATTTATTCATTTTCTTTGTCGGCGGGCAGGGCTTGGGCAAAGTTCATCAGGGTCACTCCAGGCCCATGGAAACAAAGTCTGAAATGGTATCGACCCAAGGTAAGTAATTAAGTAGTACTAGCTAGCTGCCATATCTTTAATTATCATGCTTGATTAATTATTATCTGATCAAATTCCATTCTCGTAAAGGCCCTGAAGCAGGCGCCGGGGAATGGTCTATGTGCATACTACGTTTGCGAGAACATTCGCATGATGGCGTCCGAAAGGAGCAAATCTCAAAGACAGGAGTGGGTACGATATCGATTGTCAGAACACTATTCACAATTTTTACACCATTATCAATATCTAGTCACACAACTAATACACATGCATATTGATCTCCTTCTTAACAGTTCAAAGAGGTGTGAGACAAGCTCCTAGCACAGGACCGCATAGAAGCAATTCAAGAGGAAATAGTGGGATTTTTGCTCGACCAGGTCATAGATCCCAAAGGAGAATACTATTACCCGCTACCGCCCCCATGAACCACTTCCAATTGTTATCGTGCTCCGAAGGCACCAATTAGCTAGACTAATGCCACTAGCTCCGAAGGCACCAATTAGGAGAAATTGTATATATATACATGTGTGTATATATGTGTGAATTAATTAATGGTGGTTGTGAGACATTCGATGATATATATATATATATTATATATAATGATCGGTTCTACTAGAAATTCTATTTATATATATGCATAACGTGTACAATATGTAGTATCGTAAAATACCAGCAAAAGAAAAAGAATTAAATGGAAAACAGAAAATTAAATGAAAAAGAAATCATAACCCAAACCCCCCAACATTTTAATACCGGTTGGTGACACCAACCGGTACTAAAGGGCTCCCTGCCCCCGAAGCTGGCTCGTGCCACGTGGTTGCCCTTTAGCACCGGTTCGTGCTGAACCGGTACTAAAGGGGGGGGGCTTTAGTGCCTACATTTTAGCGCCGGTTACCAAACCGGCACTAAAGGGCCTTACGAACCGGTGCTATTGCCTGGTTCTGCACTAGTGGATATAACTGATTAAAAAATTTCTCTCACGTTCCTCAAGTCTCTCTATTGAGAGAGAGGCTTATATCCAATGCAACATAGACAATGGGCAATCTCACCTCATACACGACGCTGGCCTTCTCGAGGTAGTCTTGGCTGATTTCATCGGATGTGAAGTGCTCGTTCACTCTTATTCCCTGCACAACCAGCACACCAGCACACTGCATATTTCGCGGCTCCTCCTCCTGCGCTCGCAAGGTTAGGGTGATGTAGCGCTTGCAGTATGGTGCGATGATTCCTTTGTTTGGTTGTGCACGATACTTGTTTAAGTCGGTGTTTATGTTGAAGGCGATGTGTCTGGACTCGCCCTTGTTGATTAGCTGCAGGCAGCACCGTATGTCACTGGTAGAAAAAGGGCCTGTTGTCCCGGTTCGTAAGGGCCTTTAGTCCCGGTTCCTGAACCGGGACTAAAGGGTCGGTACTAATGCCACGGCGCTTTAGTCCCGGTTCAATCCAGAACCAGGACTGATGGGCCTCCACGTGGCCTGTGCGCGGAGCCCAGGCAGGAGACCCTTTGGTCCCGGTTGGTGGCACCAACCGGGACCAATAGGCATCCACGCGTCAGCATTTTTGTGGCTGGGGTTTTTGTTTTTTTGAAGGGGGGGGGGTTGGGGGTTTTGGGGGGTTAATTTAGGTGTTTCATATATTGTGTTAGCTAGCTATAATTAATAGAGAGAAGTGTCCTCTCTTATGTCCGTGCTTGGTCGACGCTACGTACTATACATACGTATAGAGAGGACTAGACACGCTAGCTAGCTAGTAAGCAAACGAAGGAAACAGAAGATGGTCATGAACATATATGCATACAGAGAGAAGTGATATCGACCACCTCTCCTTCTCCGAGAGATTGGTCGAACAACAAGTTCTCGTATATCTATCCGACACTACCGGCTACATATATACAATAATTATCTCTTACAAATATAATCATACGGACTCATGGTCCACATAGTATTCTCCGTCTTCAGCGATCACGTGGTCAAGAAAGAATGCCGCCAATTCCTCTTGAATTGCTCGCATGCGAGCTGGTGCTAGGAGTTCATCCCGCTTCCGAAACATCTAATTTGAAGAAGGGGGTCAATACATATATATATATATGAATGAATGAAACTCAACACAAATGATGGTAATAAAATATAATTGTGAATGTTGTTATTTACGTACTTCATATTGTTCGTCAGAGTACCCGCCCCGCTCACAGGTCGTGTGGCGGATGGACTCGCAGATGTAGTATCCACAGAAATCATTCCCTTGTTCCTGCCACAACCACTTTACAAGAAATAGAGGTCAATCAAACTGATAAGCAAGAATGCTAAATGGTATTGATGAAACTAGCGCTTGAATCACTAGGAGATGCGTGGAGCATGCTACTATAGTACTTACTTTCGGGTGTCTAAATTCCAGCTCCTTCGGCAGTCCCGGAACTTTTCTGGTGAATTTTCTCCAAACCCTGCCGGACAAAGAAAACAATTACTTGATATCAGGAAATGAACAAAGTTGCTGATATGGTGGATAATGATCGATTTAACTTACTTCTTGAGGATTTCAGTCATGTCCGCATACTCCTGGGGATCTTTTCGTTTAAAGTCCAAGACAGTTACTACTCCCTGCTCAAGCCTAATCTCTAGGAGAATATAGTGGTACCTGCGCACGCATGCATAACTCATCAATTACATTACTATAACCTGGACTAATATAAGGGAAACCGAATATGCACAAGACAGTAACACTCACTTGAAGTTGTAAGGAAAGAGTATTATATCTTTGTTTTCATTTTTTTTGAATGATCGTAGCAAGTTGGCCTCGGTATCTTCGGGACGATGTTCAACCTCAGTTGCATCTATGAGATATGTGTTAACGAACCCAATATCACCGATTTGCCTTTTCTTCAATTCGGCGATCTTCAATCTGCATAATATAGTGAGGATAATTATAAATACATGCAATGAAAGAGATGAGCTATATAGAGAGACTTAATGACAGAAGTAGTAGTACTTACAGACAGTAGCAGGTGACCGTTGTTTTATCGAGGGCCAATTGATTGAAAAACTGATAGAACTCCTCAAATGGAATAGGCAACAGTTCAATTCCAACGAGGTCATGCTCCGGTTTAACTCTCGCATACAAAGTACTCCTCCCCCCAGACTCTCTGCAGATTTTCGAGTACCAATCATGTAATCTTCGCATCATCGTTGTTAAAGATTTTTCATGTTTGATGAGAGGCTTCCCGTACTCATATCTATGTATCTGCACCTCCATGGGATCATAATGTACATCGTCGGGCAGGTAATCGTCAACATTGCAATAACCAGGCACCATCCTCGGATCGACGATGTCGCTAGGCACCTTGAGCGGGGGGCACGATTGCTTCGCTTGTTCGCCGAGCTGGGCAATTTGTTTCCCAGCTGCTCGTCGTTCTTTCAGCCTTTGATCACTGACTGTACTTCCCGACCACTCTGCTTCGGCCCATGTCTTTGCAATAATGCGCTCATAGTTGCCTTTCGGCGGAGACTTGGGTGGTTTTGTCAGGGCAGCCAGAGTGCGCTTCAGTTTCACCGGATCTACCTTCTCCTCCGGAGGTGGATGTCTCTTTGCTTTCAACCCTTGAAACCAGTCATCCACTTCGGTTCGCGCGATCTTCGCCTTCTCCTCTGGGGTCCTCTCGTATGGTAACTTTTGTGGACTCTTCAAAGAAGGACCGAATCTATATGTCCTCCCGCCTCTGGTTGTACTGCTAGACGCCGGCCGAGCAGACGGAGCGGTTGTCTTCTTTACTTGCTTACGAGGCGGAGGAGAAGGACTACGACGCGCCGGAGCAGCTGCCGAAGCGGCGGCGGGTCTCTTCCGCCCTTGCTGACGAGGCGGAGAAGGAGAAGGCTGGCTGCTCAGGCGCGCCGGCGCAGGCGGAGAAGGAGGCGGAGTGCCGCCATGCGCCGGAGAAGGAGCCGGCCGAGGGCCCTAATCGTCACTCGCCGGAGGAGGAGGCGGTGGAGAAGGCGGAGTGCCCTGACTCGCCGGAGGAGGATGAGGAGGCGGAGGCGTCCAGTTCGGAAGGTTGATGAGCTCCTTCCGCCATAGGCATGGAGTCTTCAGAGCAGACCCCAGCCGAGTCTCGCCTTCACCGGTAGGGTGGTCAAGCTCGAGGTCCTCAAATCCCTCCGTTATTTCATCCACCATCACCCTAGCATATCCTTCTGGAATCGGCCGGCAGTGAAAAGTTGCGCCGGGTTCAGTAGGATAAACAGAGCCAACAGCCGCCTTGACCTTCAAATTCATCCATTGCGTCATAAGGTGGCAATTTTGAGACTCTGTGATAGCATCCACGGGATAGCTGGCAGGAGCCGTCAAGGCATGCTCCGGCTGAAGCAGCTCGGTGGAAGCCATGCTGCTTCTGCGCTGAGATGGCGGGGTAGCTTCGGGGAAAGCTTCGGCAGTACGTTTGCTGCGATTTGCTTCTCGTTCCTCTATCGCGTCTACCCTTGCTTGCAGCGCCTGCATTTGGGTCTGCTGCACTTTTTTCCTCCTCTCATGGGATTTGTAACCGCCTGCGTCCGGAAACCCAACCTTCCACGGAATGGAGCCTGGCGTGCCTCATGTCCGTCCAGGGTGCTCAGGATTCCCGAGGGCCATTGTGAGCTCGTCATTCTCTCTGTCTGGAAAGAACGTCCCTTGCTGCACTGCTTTGATATACTGCTTAAGCTTCCTGACTGGTATGTCCATTTGATCGTTCGTCCAAATGCACTTCCCTGTTACAGGGTCCAAGGTTCCGCCAGCCCCGAAGAACCAAGTCCGGCAACGGTCTGGCCAGTTAATTGTCTCTGGTTCGATCCCTTTATCAACCAGATCATTCTCAGTCTTGGCCCACTTAGGCCGGGCTACGAGGTAGCCACCTGACCCCGTGCGATGGTGATGCTTCTTCTTCGCAGCATTTTGCTTGTTTGTCGCCGACATCTTCTTACTCTTTTCCGATGTCTTGTGGGCCACAAATGCGGGCCAGTGATCTCTGATCTTCTCATATCTGCCCTTGAATTCTGGTGTCTCATTATTTTCGACAAACTTATTCAGCTCTTTCTTCCACCTCCTGAATAGTTCTGCCATCCTCTTAAGAGCAAAAGACTTGATTAATTGCTCTTTAACTGGGTTCTCTGGATTATCCTCTGGCGGTAGGGTGAAATTTGACTTCAGCTCAGTCCAAAGATCATTTTTCTGCATATCATTGACATAAGACACCTCAGGGTCTTCTGTAGCCGGCTTAAACCATTGCTGGATGCTTATCGGGATCTTGTCCCTAACCAGAACCCCGCACTGAGCAACAAATGCGTTCTTTGTTCGGATGGGTTCAATCGGTTGGCCGTCGGGCGCGATTGCTATGATGTCAAACCTTTCATCCGAGCTCCACTTTTTCTTCGGGCCTCGTCTCTTTACCGAAGTTGTGCTTGATCCGGAGGGCTAGAAAAAAGAACAAAGACTTAATTAATATGTGTACATACCAAAACAATGAATGCATCAATCAGCTAGTCAGCACAGGCTTAACTAATATATATACCTGGCCGGACTCGGTTCGGTCACCGGAGCCGTCATCACGGTCTCCTTCTTGCACCGGCATTGGGTCACCGGAGCCGTCCTCATGTTCTTCTTCTTGCACCGGCATTAGGTCGACCATCGGTGTCGTTGAGAAACAACGAGACGGCATCACTTCCTTCTGCGATTATGTCCCTCAACAACGCTTCTTTTGCTTCGTCTTGGGCGGTGTCCATAGTTTCTACAAATATTTACAACATGGCAATTATTATTCAAACATGACAGATGGATATATTAGTGGCAAACGTAGAACTAGCTACGTAATCATAGTAAGGAATCATATATATTAATTAGTGGCCTCGACGCTGCTTCTCTAGGGTTTGGGGTGGCCTCGACAGCGCTTCAAGGGTTTGGGGTGGCCTCGAGAACGCTTCAAGGAGGGGGTAATATCGACCCCCCCCCACGTGTTGAAGCTATTGGGAGGGGGTATATATCGACAATGATGACACTACATCTATGTCCCTCGACGACCCTCGTTCCTGATAAAAAAAGAGGAAGAAGAAAAAAAAAGAGGATAAGAAAGAATAGAGGAGAAGAACTCCTCTATTCTTTCTTCTCCTCTTTTTTTCTTCTTCCTCTTCTTTTTTATCCTCTTCTTCCTCTCATGTTCGAGAGGATCGCCGAGGGTTCGGGAGGTTGCCTCGTGTCAAAGGATTCAACAAAACCATGTCTTCATCATTAGGCGAAAGTAACAGGTGCATGATGGTACGAAGCTCTCCAAAGTTATTTTGGAACGGAGTCCTAGATAGGATAATTCGCTTTTTGGTACAAAGTTCAGCAAGAACCTTCCAAATATCATTATTTGGAAGGCCTTTGCTGAAATTCATACAAAAAGGCAAATTATCCTATCCGGGACACCATTCCAAAATAACTTTGGAGGACTTCGTCATGCCCTGGTTACTTCTGGCTAATGATGAAGCCATGGATTTCTTCAATACTTTGACACTAGGAAATCTCTCTCTCGACCCCTCGGCGATCCTCGACCCCTCGAACCCTCGACGACCCTAGAACCCTCGACCCCTCGGTGATCCTTTTCTTCCTCTCATGTCCGAGAGGATCGCCGAGGGGTCGGGAGGTTGCCTAGTGTCAAAGGATTCAACAAAACCATGTCTTCATCATTAGGCGAAAGTAACAGGTGCATGATGGTACGAAGCTCTCCAAAGTTATTTTGGAACGGAGTCCTAGATAGGATAACTCGCTTTTTGGTACAAAGTTCAGCAAGAACCTTCCAAATATCGTTATTTGGAAGGCCTTTGCTGAAATTCATACAAAAAGGCAAATTATCCTATCCGGGACACCATTCCAAAATAACTTTGGAGGACTTCGTCATGCCCTGGTTACTTCCGGCTAATGATGAAGCCATGGATTTCTTCAATACGTTGACACTAGGAAACTTCTCTCGACCCCTCGGTGATCCTCGACCCCTCGAACCCTCGACGACCCTGGAACCCTCGACCCCTAGACGACCCTGGAACCCTCGACCCTCGATCCCTCGACCCTATAGAACCCTCGAACCCTCGACCCTTGACCCCTTAACGACCCTCGACCCTCTACCCTAGTTCCCGACCCTCGACCCCTCGGCGATCCTCGACACCCTCGTTCCCTATAAAAATTAATAATAATAATAATAATAATAATAAGAAGAAGAAGAAGAAGAAGAAGAAAGAGGAGAAGAAGAAAGGAATAGCTAGAGGAGAAGATCGAAGAAAAAAAGAAGAAAAAAAGAGGAGAAGAAGAAAGGAATAGTGGAGAAGAAGAGAAAATAGAATATATTCTATTTTCTCTTCTTCTCCACTATTCCTTTCTTCTTCTCCTCTTCTTTTTCTTCTTTTTTCTTCTTCTTATTTATTTCTCCTCTTCTTCCTCTCCTCTTCTTCTTTCTTTCCTCTTCTTATTTTCTTTCTTTCCTATACTTCTTTTCCTTCCTTCTTAATATCACTTAGCAATTTTTGCAACGATAGAGAGGGGGTGCTCCCGTGGTCTAAAATCCGTCTATGCATGATAGAAAATTCTGAAAAAAATACATCTATGATCCCTCAACGTCCCCGCCTCTCTCATGAACAAAAAAATATGTGAATTAAAAAAAACATCATGTTCTATGAACAAAAAAACATCATATTTCATCCACATTTGTGCATACATCATATATGTGATCATCTATGAAAAAAGACATCATATTCTATAAAAAAATCATTACATATATATATAAACAAGCATATATATATATATATAACAAGCATATATATATATATATAACAAGCATATATATGAAAAAAATTGCAAAGGGAGGGCGCCGGCGGCCGGACCAAGCTGAGGAGGCGGGCTGGGGCGCAGGCGACGGCGAGGGCGGGCCGGGGCGGCGTGCGTCGGGGCAGGGGCGCGGGCGACGGCGACGGGGGCGGGCCGGGGCGGCGCGCGTCGGGGCAGGGGCGGGCGGCGACGGCGAGTCCGTGGCAGGGGCGCGGGGCGGCGCGCGCGAGCAGGGGAGCTCGAGGCGATGGCGGGGGCGGCGAGGGCGCCGACGCGGGGGGGCGGGACGGGGCAAGGGCAGGGCGACGGCGACGAGGAGCGGGCGGCGATGGCGAGCATGGGGCAGGGGCGCGGGGCGACGGCGACGGCGAGCACGGGCAGCCTGGCGGCGTCGGGGGCAAATGGTCGATGAGAAACTGAAAATTTACTAAGTCCTGCTTATATACACAGAGTATTGGTCCCGGTTCGTGGCACCACCCGTGACCAATGCCCCCCTTTAGTCCCGATTGGTGCCACCAACCGGGACCAAAGGCCTGATTTCGCCAGCCCAAAGGGCGGGAAGCGGCGGCCTTTGGTCCCGGTTGGTGGCACCAACCGGGACTAAAGGGGGGCATTGGTCACGGTTGGTGCCACCAACCGGGACCAATGGCCTTGTGCTGCCCCGCGCCCAAAAGTTTAGTCTCACCTCGCTAGTTGAGGCGGCTCGTGAGTGGTTTATAAGCGCTGCTGCGCCCACCCTCTCGAGCTCCTCTCAACTGCAGGCTTTCAGGCCTAATCTGTCACTGCAATACCTGTGGGCCTACTAGGCCTACTACGGGCTTGAATCCTGGCCCATGGTAGGGTTTCTAGTCATATTCAGGCCATGGTGGCCCAGTAGGTGGCATTTTTTTGTTTTTTTGTTGCCTTATTTATTTTCTTTTGTTTGTTGCTTTATTTTTTAATTCTCTATGCTTTTAGTTTTAGAAAAATTATAAACTTTTTGTTAATCATTAGTTTTCAGATTTGAAAACACTTTTTTAGTTTTTTTGTTTTCTTTGTTGCTTTATTTATTTTATTTTGTGATTAACTTTACTATAAAAATAGTTTTTTCCTGTTTTTTTGATTTGTTTTTTGCATTATTTATTTTCTTTTGTTTTTTGCTTTAATTTTTAATTCTGTTTGCTTTTAGGTTAGCAAAATTATAAACTTTCTGTTAGTGTCATTAGTTTTAGAAAAATTATAAACTTTCTGTTAGTGCCATTAGTTTTCAAATTTGAAAACACTTTTTTAGTTTTTTTGTTTTCTTTGTTGCTTTATTTATTTTATTTTGTGATTAACTTTACTATAAAAATAGTTTTTTCCTGTTTTTTTGATTTGTTTTTTGCATTATTTATTTTCTTTTGTTTTTTGCTTTAATTGTTAATTCTGTTTGCTTTTAGGTTAGCAAAATTATGAACTTTCTGTTAGTGCCATTAGTTTTAGAAAAATTATAAACTTTCTGTTAGTGCCATTAGTTTTCAAATTTGAATAGTTAAAATTTGAATTCTTTGAAAATTGTTTGAATCACAAGTTTGTGATTAACTTACAAAAAAATGAGAATAGATGCGCTTATAGAGAAAATTCAACCTAAATTCCTAGTAAATATCTATGAATTTCAGAGAAATTTACTATGAATTTAGGTTAAACTTTTCTCTATTAGGGCATCTATTTTCACTTCGAGAGGAGCTCAACAAGGCATAGAGGAAAGGGCTTATAAACCGGTGTGAGCCCCCTTCGGTTGGCGAGGTGGGACTAAACTCTGCCCGCAACGAGGACCAACCCTTTAGTCCCGGTTTGTGGCACAAACCGGGACTAATGGTCATGGGTGAAGGAAATATGCCCTAGAGGCAATAATAAAGTTATTATTTATTTCCTTATATCATGATAAAGGTTTATTATTCATGCTAGAATTGTATTAACCGGAAACATAATACATGTGTGAATACATAGACAAACAGAGTGTCACTAGTATGCCTCTACTTGACTAGCTCGTTAATCAAAGATGGTTATGTTTCCTAACCATGGAAAAAGAGTTGTCATTTGATTAACGGGATCACATCATTAGTTGAATGATCTGATTGACATGACCCATTCCATTAGCTTAGCACCCGATCGTTTAGTATGTTGCTATTGCTTTCTTCATGACTTATACATGTTCCTATGACTATGAGATTATGTAACTCCCGTGTGCCGGAGGAACACTTTGTGTGCTACCAAACATCACAACGTAACTGGGTGATTATAAAGGTGCTCTACAGGTGTCTCCAAAGGTACATGTTGGGTTGATGTATTTTGAGATTAGGATTTGTCACTCCGATCGTCGGAGAGGTATCTCTGGGCCCTCTCGGTAATGCACATCACTTAAGCCTTGCAAGCAATGCAACTAATGAGTTAGTTGTGAGATGATGTATTACGGAACGAGTAAAGAGACTTGCCGGTAACAATATTGAACTAGGTATTGGATACCGACGATCGAATCTCGGGCAAGTAACATACCGATGACAAAGGGAACAACGTATGTTGTTATGCGGTCTGACTGATAAAGATCTTCGTAGAATATGTAGGAGCCAATATGGGCATCCAGGTCCCGCTATTGGTTATTGACCGGAGACGTGTCTCGGTCATGTCTACATTGTTCTCAAACCCGTAGGGTCTGCACGCTTAAGGTTTCGATGACAGTTATATTATGAGTTTATACATTTTGATGTACCGAAGGTTGTTCGGAGTCCCGGATGTGATCACGGACATGACGAGGAGTCTCGAAATGGTCGAGACATAAAGATTGATATACTGGAAGCCTATGTTTGGATATCGGAAGTGTTCTGGGTGAAATTAGGATTTTACCGGAGTACCGGGAGGTTACCGGAACCCCCCGGGAGCTATATGGGCCTTAGTGGGCCTTAGTGGAAAAGAGAAGGGGCAGCCCAAGATGGGCCGCACGCCCCTCCCCTCCCTTGGTCCGAATAGGACAAGGAGAGGGGGCCGGCCCCCCTCTCTCTTTTCCCCCCTCCGCGAATCCTATTCCAACTAGGATTGGGGGGGGGGGAATCCTACTCCCAGAGGGAAGAGGACTCCTCCTGGTGTGCCTCTCCTAGGCCGGCCGCACCCCCCCTTGATCCTTTATATACGGAGGCAGGGGAACCCCAGAGACACACAAGTTGATCCACGTGATCTTATTCTTTGCCGTGTGCGGCGCCCCCTGCCACCATAGTCCTCGATAATATTGTAGCGGTGCTTAGGCGAAGCCCTGCGACAGTAGTACATCAAGATCGTCACCACGCCGTCGTGCTGACGGAACTCTTCCCTGACACTTTGCTGGATCGGAGTCCGGGGATCGTTATCGAGCTGAACGTGTGCTAAAACTCGGAGGTGCCGTAGTTTCGGTGCTTGATCGGTCGGGTCGTGAAGACGTACGACTACATCAACCAAACGCTTCCGTTGTCGATCTACAAGGGTACGTAGATCACACTCTCCCCTCGTTGCTATGCATCACCATGATCTTGCGTGTGCGTAGGAAATTTTTTGAAATTACTACGTTCCGCAATAGTGGTATCAGAGCCTAGGTTTTATGGTTTGATGTTATGTGCACGAGTAGAACACAAGTGAGTTGTGGGCGATATAAGTCATGCTGCCTACCAGCATGTCATACTTTGGTTCGGCGGTATTGTTGGATGAAGCGGCCCGGACCGACATTACGCGTACGCTTACGCGAGACCGGTTCTCCCGACGTGCTTTGCACATAGGTGGCTTGCGGGTGACTGTTTCTCCAACTTTAGTTGAACCGAGTGTGGCTACGCCCGGTCCTTGCAAAGGTTAAAACGGCATCAACTTGACAAACTATTCGTTGTGGTTTTGATGTGTAGGTAAGATTGGTTCTTGCTTAAGCCCGTAGTAGCCACGTAAAACTTGCAACAAACAAAGTAGAGGGCGTCTAACTTGTTTTTGCAGGGCATGTTGTGATGTAATATGGTCAAGACATGATGCTAAATTTTATTGTATGAGATGATCATGTTTTGTAACTGAGTTATCGGCAACTGGCAGGAGCCATATAGTTGTCGCTTTATTGTATGCAATGCAATCGCGCTGTAATGCTTTACTTTATCACTAAGCGGTAGCGATAGTCGTGGAAGCATAAAATTGGCGAGACGACAACGATGCTGCGATGGAGATCAAGGTGTCGCGCCAGTGACGATGGTGATCATGACGGTGCTTCGGAGATGGAGATCACAGGCACAAGATGATGATGGCCATATCATATCACTTATATTGATTGCATGTGATGTTTATCTTTTATGCATCTTATCTTGCTTTGATTGACGGTAGCATTATAAGATGATCTCTCACTAAATTATCAAGAAGTGTTCTCCCTGAGTATGCACCGTTGCGAAAGTTCTTCGTGCTGAGACACCATGTGATGATCGGGTGTGATAGGCTCTACGTTCAAATACAACGGGTGCAAGACAGTTGCACACGCGGAATACTCAGGTTATACTTGACGAGCCAAGCATATACAGATATGGCCTCGGAACACGGAGACCGAAAGGTCGAGCGTGAATCATATAGTAGATATGATCAACATAGTGATGTTCACCAATGAAACTACTCCATCCCACGTGATGATCGGACATGGTTTAGTTGATTTGGATCACGTGATCACTTAGAGGATTAGAGGGATGTCTATCTAAGTGGGAGTTCTTTAAGTAATTTGACTAATTGAACTTAAATTTATCATGAACTTAGTACCTGATAGTATCTTGCTCATGTATGTTTGATTGTAGATAGATGGCCCATGCTGTTGTTCCGTTGAATTTTAATGCGTTCCTTGAGAAAGCAAAGTTGAAAGATGATGGTAGCAATTACACGGACTGGGTCCGTAACTTTAGGATTATCCTCATTGCTGCACAGAAGAATTACGTCCTGGAAGCACCGCTGGGTGCCAGGCCTGCTGTAGGACGATATACTTCATGCTTATTATCATTTGTCGAAGCTTTGATCTATATGTTGTCATCAATTACCAAAAAGGGGGAGATTGAAAGTGCAACTATCCCTAGGTGGTTTTGGTAATTCATAACAACATATAGCTCATTGAGCTAATGCTATTCCGAGGTGATTATTCCAGGAAAGCTCAATGATTGGCATGGCATGGATGTGAAAGTGGAACCCTCAAAATGCTAAGGACAAAGGATTGGCTCAAGCTCAAAAGCTCAAGACTCTTCATTTTATATTTCAGTGATCCAAGATCACATTGAGTCCATAGGAAAAGCCAATACTGTTAAGGAGGGATGAGGTGTTGCTTAATGAGCCTCTTGCTTCATGTGCTTAATGATATGCTCCAAAACCCTCAACTACTTTCCCATATCCACATATGACCTAAACTCTAAGACAAACTCGGTCCTACCGATTCTTCCAATCCGGCGCCACCGAGTTTCACTTGTCATTAGCCACTGCCAAACCCTAGCAATTCGGTTCTACCGATAAGGATCTCGGTCCCACCGAGATGGGGTTGCAAACTCTCTGTTTCCCTTTCGTAACTTTTCGGTCCCACCAAAAGAGCGAATCGGTCCCACCGAGATTGCAATGTAAACTCAGTGTTTCCCCTTTGTAACTTTTCGGTCTCACCGAGTTCCACTCGGTCTCACCGAAAGAGCAAATCGGTCCCACCGAGTTTGCCTGACCAACTCTCTGGTTATCTAATTACCAAATTCGGTCTCACCGAGTTTGTGTAATCGGTCTCACCGAGATTACGTTATGCCCAAACCCTAACTGAATCGGTCCTACCGAGTTGCATGTCAGTCCCACCGAAATTCCTAACGGTCACTAGGTTTACTACTTCGGTCAGACCGAGTTTTCTGATTCGGTCCCACCGAGATTGGTAAATTGTGTGTAACGGTTGGATTTTGTGTGGAGGCTATATATACCCCTCCACCTCCTTCTCATTTGATGAGAGAGCCATCAGAACACACACACCATTCCTACTCATATGTTCTGAGAGAAAACCACCTACTCATGTGTTGAGATCAAGACATTCCATTCCTACCATATGAATCTTGATCTCTAGCCTTCCCAAGTTGCTTTCCACTCAAATCTTCTTTCCACCAAATCCAAATCCTATGAGAGAGAGTTGAGTGTTGGGGAGACTATCATTTGAAGCACAAGAGCAAGGAGTTCATTACCTACACACCAT
Organism: Triticum urartu; assembly: GCF_056163025.1. Lineage (NCBI taxonomy): Eukaryota > Viridiplantae > Streptophyta > Magnoliopsida > Poales > Poaceae > Triticum > Triticum urartu. The sequence continues at coordinate 7,315,439 of NC_141877.1, forward strand.
TTGTTACTTCTTGGAGACTGGTGTCTCCTAGATTGGCTAGGTGTCACTTGGGAGCCTCCGACAAGATTGTGGAGTTGAACCAAGGAGTTTGTAAGGGCAAGGAGATCGCCTACTTCGTGAAGATCTACCGCTAGTGAGGCAAGTCCTTCGTGGGCGATGGCCATGGTGGGATAGACAAGGTTGCTTCTTCGTGGACCCTTTGTGGGTGGTTGCTTCTTCGTGGACCCTTCGTGGGTGGAGCCCTTCGTGGACTCGCGCAACCGTTGCCCTTGGGTGGAGCCCTGTGTGGACTCGCGCAACCGTTACCCTTCGTGGGTTGAAGTCTCCATCAACGTGGATGTAGGATAGCACCACCTATCCGAACCACGGGAAAAACATCCGTGTCTCCAATAGCGTTTGAATTCTCCAAACCCTTCCCTTTATATTCTTGCAAGTTGCATGCTTTACTTTCCGCTGCCAATATACTCTTTGCATGCTTGCTTGAATTGTGTGATGATTGCTTGACTTGTCCTAAATTAGCTAAAATCTGCCAAGAACTAAAATTGGGAAAAGGTTAAGTTTTTATTTGGTCAAGTAGTCTAATCACCCCCCTCTAGACATACTTTCAATCCTACAAGTGGTATCAGAGCCTTGGTCTCCATTTGCTTGATCTCCATAGCTTTTGGTGGTCATAGCCTTGGTTTCACAACCTAGGAGATTATGGCGTCTAGCGAGGGAAATTATCACTGTAGAGGTCCTTACTTTGATGGTACTAATTTTGCTAGTTGGAAGCATAAAATGAAAATGCATATTCTTGGACATAACCCCGCCGTTTGGGCTATTGTGTGTGTTGGTTTGCAAGGTGACTTCTTTGATGGGAGAGAACCAAACCGTGAAGCTACCGCGGATGAGTTGAAGATGTTGCAATACAATGCTCAAGCTTGTGATATTCTCTTCAACGGATTGTGCCCCGAAGAATTCAACAAAATCAGCCGCCTTGAGAATGCAAAGGAAATTTGGGACACTTTGATTGATATGCACGAAGGTACCGACTCCGTCAAGGAATCCAAGTTGGATGTGCTTCAAAGCCAACTTGACAAGTTCAAGATGAAGGATGGTGAAGGTGTCGCTGAAATGTACTCTAGGCTTGCTCTCATCACAAATGAGATTGCCGGCTTAGGAAGTGAAGAGATGACCGATAGATTCATCATCAAGAAGATCCTAAGAGCCTTGGATGGAAAATATGATACCGTGTGCACATTGATCCAAATGATGCCCAATTACAAAGATCTCAAGCCAACGGAAGTGATTGGAAGAATTGTTGCTCATGAGATGTCACTTAAGGATAAAGAGGAACTTCACAACAAGTCAAGTGGTGCCTATAAAGCCTCATGTGAAGCCCCTACATCATCAAGTGAGAAACAAGACTTCAATGAAGAATTGAGCTTAATGGTGAAGAACTTCAACAAGTTCTACAAGAGTAGAAGTAAAGATAGAAGCTCCAAGTCAAGGTCCTACAATGACAAAAGATCTTCTAGTCGAGAGCGAAACTGTTACAACTGTGGAAGACCCGGACACTATTCCAATGAGTGTACGGCTCCCTACAAGAGAAGAGAAGATTCTCCAAAAAGAAGAAGCAAAGGATCACCACCAAGAGAGAGAAGGAGTAGAGATGATCGTTATGAACGAAGATACTCACGAAGAAGCAAGGATTCGGAAAGGAAGGAAAAATCATCAAGGAGCTATACAAGACAAAGACATCAAGCTCATGTTGGTGAATGGGTATCCGGCTCCGACTCCGACAGCCACTCCGAGAGAAGTTATCACTTCGACTCCGAAGATACTCAAAATGAAGGTGTTGCTGGTCTAGCACTTGTGTCAACCAACTCCTACGACATATTTGACTCACCAAATGAAGGAATTGGAAGATGCTTCATGGCCAAAGGTCCTAAGGTAACACACCCCGAGTATGTTGATTTCAATAGTGATGAAGATGACTTGTTAGGTGATGATTTGCTTGGTGACAACTCTAGTGATGAATACTATGATGAAAGACCAATTAATCATGCTAATCAAGATAAAACGAGTGACAATGATAAGGAGAAGATTGAGGCTCTAACTAAAGAACTAAAAACTCTTAAGTTAGCTCATGACACTATCTTCGAAGATCACCGAGAACTTTTAAGAGCTCATGAGAAACTATGCTTTGAAAAGCTCAATCTTGAGCAAGAGCATGAGTTCTTAAAGGCAATCAATGATGATGTCCGCAAGAAAAGTTCTTCTTACATTGCCAAGCGTTTACTCTTATCCACTTACATGCCTCAAGTCAAGTCTAGTAACAAGAAAGATTCTTCCTCTAGTAGTAACAATGAACATGCTAAATCCAATATTGTTGCTTCTAGTAGTTCTCTTGATTCCACTAATGATTCTCTTAGCCAAGTTACACTTGAGCAAGAAAATAGCTTATTGAAGGGAATTATAGAGAAAGGAGTGTACAAGAGCCTTGCCGGGAGTAAGCAATTCAAGGAAATTGTGCGCAAGCAAGGAATGCACCGGAAGAATCAAGGTGTTGGTTTTGAACGAAAGTTCAATGCCAATGGAGTTGAATGGGAAGAAGATCAATACCCCAAGACGAAGTTTGTCCCTCAACAAGAGAAGTATACTTCTTTCAAGGGGACACAAGCTCAAGATGATCTTCCACCACAAGACTACAAGCAAAAAGGCAAGGACAAGCTTCAAGAGGAAATTGATGCATTTGAAGAAGCTCCAAAGACCTTAGTCAAGTGGATTCCCAAGACTACTTCAAGTTCCACTTCATCAAGTACGACTACAACTCCAAGGATTCCCATCAAGATGATATGGATCCAAAAGAAGAAGAACTAGAGAGTTTTTGAGGGTGACTCCGCCAACATACTTCACTCTTATCATTTTGGCGAGAACAAGTGTAATCAACTTCCACATCTTGCACTAGTTCAAGGAGTCACAAACCCTCTTGTCGGTAAGACAAGGGACAAGGTAACCTAAAAGTTTTCATGGACATCATCTTTTGTGTGCATCACTCTATGTCTATGGATATCCTTGTTTGTTCCTTGTAGGACTAACCCATGTAGGTATTGAAAGTGAAATTCACTCAAATGGATAGCTCCAAGAGATCTACATCAACATTGAGCATCCACATCTTCAATATCTACATGAAGTCATCATCGACAAAACCCAAGGTTAGTTCATCCCTCTTAGGGGGGGATATCACATCTAGGGGGAGCTTTACTCTAAGACTTGAGCTAAAGCAACTCTAAAGATGTGAACAAAACAATGCTTTATGTAAAAGTGGTAACCCCACTTGAGCTTAAACGATGAGTATGACCTACGATCAAGTGTTCTCACTTGACTCCTAAGTCAATATACTCATATATAGATGACCTAGTCATCGCAAATTGCTTGATAGATGCTAGAATTGGTTGTGCATGCCTTGCCACATATTTCATTTGCCATCTTATTGTGTGAGCATGCTGATTGCATATTTTACTCATTCGAGGACATCCACTTGTTGTTTTCGCTGTTTGGCTTTATCCTCTTTTGCCAAGTGGATGGACAAGAATGCCTAAGAACCTCCTCTAGCTATCTATGCTTTTCTCGTCTCAAACTCTATTCATGCTGCATCACAAAATTTGATCAAGTCAGATTCGAACCACTCTGTGTGAGGAGCGCTCGGAGTCCCCGATTCGTCATAGACTTAAACTTCCAAAACCTCTTTATGATTCTCGGTCTGACCGATACTCCACTTTCTGTCCTACCGAGATCATTAAGTTGATCTAGGTTTTCGATCTCGGTGCAACCGATTTGAACCTTTCGGTCACACCGAGTTTCAGTAACTGCACGCAGTTATGAATCTCGGTGCCACCGAGTTGTTCCACTCGTTCACACCGACAGGGTCGGGCTATATATAGTCACGGTCAAAATTTGTAAATTTCTCCGAACCCCTTCGCCCGCGCGATAGCCTGCTCTGCCCCCGAGGTCTCCGGATCGTCTTCTCGCCGCCAGCAGCCTCCTGTCGCTGGTCTTTGCCGCCGTCAACGGGAAATCTGCCCCGCCGTTGCCGCCGTAGCAAGTCCCCGCCGAACTAGGGTATGGACTTGATCTTTGTGCTATTCCTCAATCTGATTCCTAGCACATTGTGATCACATTGTTTCTGGCCACGTTTGATAAACTTCTATCCAGTCAAAACGCTCATAGATTAGGTTTGATTCGAAAATTCTAGGTTTAGGTTTCCGCAGAAACCATCTCGGACCCACCGAGTTGAAAAACTCGGTCCCACCGATTTGGCTTATGCAATTGCACAAGTAAAACTCGGTCTGACCGAGAATTACTTATCGGTGTGACCGATTTTGGAACTCTGTGAAACCCTAGCAGTCTCGGTGCCACCGAACTGTGACTCGGTCCTACCGAGTTCACTAGTTTAGGTTCCAAAACTGCTTCGATATCACCGAGTTTGAAAATCGGTAGATCCGAGATGATTTCAGTGGGAAACTAAAACTAAGTTTTTGGATCATTCCTTTTGCAAAAATCTCTGTATTTTGTGATGCTCATCCACTCTATCTCCTCTATAATCTATTCACAGGGTCAGCAGTCAGTTTGCATCATGTCAGACCAGAGTGACAGCCAAAACTTGTCAGAGCAGCAAGTGCAGTTGAGTGAGGGCACTAGCCCCTCAAGTTCCTCAGATGATGGCAGCAGGAGCACACCCAGCAACCTGCCTAAAGCTGCCACTAGACAAAGGAAGAAGAGAACCTCAGATTCTGAAGATGAGGACTATGTGGCAGAGGAAGAGGCCACTTCCAAGAGAGTTGAGCCAGCTCAAGGCTCAAAGCCAGGCCTAAAAATCAAAAGGCCAGCAGGAAGGCAGCCCATGTCAAAGGCTAGAGCCTCAACTGAGAAGCCTGCTCCCATTGAGCCCGTTGCAGCTGAGGGCAAGAAAAGGAAGGAGAGGGTGAAAAAGACTGTGGCTAGGGTGCTTGGCAAGGCCTCCATTATGGTAGAAGAGGATGAGGAAGAAGAGGCAGCTGCACCAGCGCCCAAGGCAGCCAAACTTATGGGAGATGCCATAAGGTCAGGGGGAGCTGCATCCAAGCCCAAGGAAGCACCTAAGGCTGCATCTAAGCCTAAGAGTGCACCAAAGAGAAACACAAGAAGCATCCCAGCCACTGAGAAGAACAAGGCCCCAGTGCCTGAGACTGTTGCTGAGGATGAGGAAGAGAATGTCCTTCGGAAGCTCAAGCCCAAGATCCCAGACCACAACGATGCTCATCCTGTGGCTGAGGATATGAAGCTCAGGAGAGACTCAGGGCTCAGGAAATGGAGAGAAGCAGATCCATACGCTTCTAGGAGAAGGACTGCAGTGGACTACAGGTTTCATACCAAGGAGCAGCAGGATTTCTATGAGACAGTGCTACTTGACAAGAAGCCAATCGTATGTGACATGAGATGGGTTGATTGGACATATATCAAGGAGAATGAGGAGCACTATCCTGGAGTGCAAGACAGCTTCATAGCTTGTGGAGTAGAGGACTTTGTTGGGCAGAAGCTCACAAAGTGGAACGAGGAACTCATCATGCAGTTCTACTCCACAGCTCACTTTTATCTAGATGGGAGGATTACATGGATGTCTGAGGGTACGAGGTACCACTCTACTGTTGAGGAATGGGCGAAGCTAATCAATGCCCCAGAGGAGCAAGATGAGGACTTGGATATCTATGCCAAGAAGAAGATGGACCATAACTCCATGTTAAATATGTACAAGGAAATTCCCAATGAAGCTCTTGACACATTCAAGTTTGGCTCAGTGCATTATCTGCTATCAGGATTACCTACGATCAACTGGATCCTTAGGCACACCTTACTGCCCAAGTCTGGAGATCACAAGATGATCAGAGGCCATGCTATCAACTTGCTACATGTGTTTGATGTGCCTCAGAAGTTCAAGGTGATGAGCCTCATAGTGGAAACGATCAAAAGGACTGCGGCAGATCAGAAGAGGAGCTGTGGATATGCCCCTCAGATTCAAGAGCTCATCAACTCCAAGATGGGCACAGGCGTATATTTGTTGGATAAGGAACACCTGCCCATCCGTCCAGATTTTGAGAACAATGAAGTTGTGATGACAGAGAATGATCCATCGTCTGCACAAGCATATGCAAAGAAGGAGAAGGCGAGGAAGGAGAAAGCTGCCAGGATGCCTACTCAAGCAGAGGCATCCGAATACTTCTTGAAGACCAAACAAGAGCAGCTTGGTTACTTGATTGCGTCCACCCTGCGGATTGAGCAGAGTATAGCCACCCTGACTCAGAACCAGGTGAGTTTAGAGAGGATCATGGAACAGAGGTTCTATGACTTGGACATCAAGGTAACAGAAGTTCAGTCTGCAGTGGAGCAGCTCCAGGAGGACATGAATGAGAGGAGAGGCAGGACCACGACTCATGCTTTTTCTAGAGTGCCACGAGGCCCGAGGTCGTCTGCCGTGCCAGTTGCTGACACCAGAGCCACTACTTCAGCACCAACTTCAGCTCAAACTCCAGCGACTACTTCAACATCTACAGAAGCCTTCGTCCTTGGAGTGATCCGGACTCCACCACCACCTGAAGATCAAGCCTGAGCGTCGATCTAGTGCTATGCATTTTCTAGGAACTTTTTGGTAACTTGTTGCCAAAGGGGGAGAAGATGTATAGATCATAGGCTTCGAGAGAGAGTGTGTTGCTTTTCTCTCTTGCGTTATTTGGTGGTTTTTCGAACCTTTTTCTGCTTTTGAGTGCTTGATACTACGTCATTATTTGTGAGACATCGATGATCATGTGTTTGATCATAAGCTACACTTAATGTTTGCTTAATGCTTGCTTAAATATTATCATTCTATCTATCGTTTGTGATCATTCACTATTCTTGGTGATGAGTGCATGTATTTCATTCTTATCATTTTGAGCGCTCCACCAAGATGTATGTGACATGGAAGAGTAACCCATGACTCTAACTCTTTGTGCATTTGCAGTCCAAAGCAAATTTTAAATATGCACAAATTTAGGGGGAGCTCTTACTTATCACATACTTCTCAAAGCGACGATATACTTCATGCTTATTATCATTTGTCGAAGCTTTGATCTATATGTTGTCATCAATTACCAAAAAGGGGGAGATTGAAAGTGCAACTATCCCTAGGTGGTTTTGGTAATTCATAACAACATATAGCTCATTGAGCTAATGCTATTCCGAGGTGATTATTCCAGGAAAGCTCAATGATTGGCATGGCATGGATGTGAAAGTGGAACCCTCAAAATGCTAAGGACAAAGGATTGGCTCAAGCTCAAAAGCTCAAGACTCTTCATTTTATATTTCAGTGATCCAAGATCACATTGAGTCCATAGGAAAAGCCAATACTGTTAAGGAGGGATGAGGTGTTGCTTAATGAGCCTCTTGCTTCATGTGCTTAATGATATGCTCCAAAACCCTCAACTACTTTCCCATATCCACATATGACCTAAACTCTAAGACAAACTCGGTCCTACCGATTCTTCCAATCCGGCGCCACCGAGTTTCACTTGTCATTAGCAACTGCCAAACCCTAGCAATTCGGTTCTACCGATAAGGATCTCGGTCCCACCGAGATGGGGTTGCAAACTCTCTGTTTCCCTTTCGTAACTTTTCGGTCCCACCGAAAGAGCGAATCGGTCCCACCGAGATTGCAATGTAAACTCAGTGTTTCCCCTTTGTAACTTTTCGGTCTCACCGAGTTCCACTCGGTCTCACCGAAAGAGCAAATCGGTCCCACCGAGTTTGCCTGACCAACTCTCTGGTTATCTAATTACCAAATTCGGTCTCACCGAGTTTGTGTAATCGGTCTCACCGAGATTACGTTATGCCCAAACCCTAACCGAATCGGTCCTACCGAGTTGCATGTCAGTCCCACCGAAATTCCTAACGGTCACTAGGTTTACTACTTCGGTCAGACCGAGTTTTCTGATTCGGTCCCACCGAGATTGGTAAATTGTGTGTAACGGTTGGATTTTGTGTGGAGGCTATATATACCCCTCCACCTCCTTCTCATTTGATGAGAGAGCCATCAGAACACACACACCATTCCTACTCATATGTTCTGAGAGAAAACCACCTACTCATGTGTTGAGATCAAGACATTCCATTCCTACCATATGAATCTTGATCTCTAGCCTTCCCAAGTTGCTTTCCACTCAAATCTTCTTTCCACCAAATCCAAATCCTATGAGAGAGAGTTGAGTGTTGGGGAGACTATCATTTGAAGCACAAGAGCAAGGAGTTCATTACCTACACACCATTTGTTACTTCTTGGAGACTGGTGTCTCCTAGATTGGCTAGGTGTCACTTGGGAGCCTCCGACAAGATTGTGGAGTTGAACCAAGGAGTTTGTAAGGGCAAGGAGATCGCCTACTTCGTGAAGATCTACCGCTAGTGAGGCAAGTCCTTCGTGGGCGATGGCCATGGTGGGATAGACAAGGTTGCTTCTTCGTGGACCCTTTGTGGGTAGTTGCTTCTTCGTGGACCCTTCGTGGGTGGAGCCCTTCGTGGACTCGCGCAACCGTTGCCCTTGGGTGGAGCCCTGTGTGGACTCGCGCAACCGTTACCCTTCGTGGGTTGAAGTCTCCATCAACGTGGATGTAGGATAGCACCACCTATCCGAACCACGGGAAAAACATCCGTGTCTCCAATAGCGTTTGAATTCTCCAAACCCTTCCCTTTATATTCTTGCAAGTTGCATGCTTTACTTTCCACTGCCAATATACTCTTTGCATGCTTGCTTGAATTGTGTGATGATTGCTTGACTTGTCCTAAATTAGCTAAAATCTGCCAAGAACTAAAATTGGGAAAAGGTTAAGTTTTTATTTGGTCAAGTAGTCTAATCACCCCCCTCTAGACATACTTCCGATCCTACACAAATGCTCGGATTGAGAGATATGAAGTCTCCAATAAGTTCTATAGCTGCAAGATGGAGGAGAATAGTTCTGTCAGTGAGCATATACTCAAAATGTCTGGGTATAATAATCACTTGATTCAGATGGGAGTTAATCTTCCAGATGACTGCGTCATTGACAGAATTCTCCAATCACTGCCACCAAGCTACAAGAGCTTCGTGATGAACTATAATATGCAAGGGATGAATAAGACTATTCCCGAGCTCTTCGCAATGCTGAAAGCTGTGGAGGTAGAAATCAAAAAGGAGCATCAAGTGTTGATGGTCAACAAGACCACTAGTTTCAAGAAAAAGGGCAAAGGGAAAAAGAAGGGGAACTTCAAGAAGAACAGCAAGCAAGTTGCTGCTCAAGAGAAGAAACCCAAGTCTGGACCTAAGCCTGAAACTAAGTGCTTCTACTGCAAGCAGACTGGTCACTGGAAGTGGAACTGCCCCAAGTATTTGGCGGATAAGAAGGATGGCAAGGTGAACAAAGGTATATGTGATATACATGTTGTTGATGTGTACCTTACTAATGCTCGCAGTAGCACCTGGGTATTTGATACTGGTTCTGTTGCTAATATTTGCAACTCGAAATAGGGACTACGGATTAAGCGAAGATTGGTTAAGGACGAGGTGACGATGCGCGTGGGAAACGGTTCCAAAGTCGATGTGATCGCAGTCGGCACGCTACCTCTACATCTACCTTCGGGATTAGTATTAGACCTAAATAATTGTTATTTGGTGCCAGCGGAGCATGAACATTATATCTGGATCTTGTTTGATGCGAGACGGTTATTCATTTAAATCAGAGAATAATGGTTGTTCTATTTATATGAGTAATATCTTTTATGGTCATGCACCCTTGAAGAGTGGTCTATTTTTATTGAATCTCGATAGTAGTGACACAAATATTCATAATGTTGAAGCCAAAAGATGTAGAGTTGATAATGATGGTGCAACTTATTTGTGGCACTGCCGTTTAGGTCATATCGGTGTAAAGCGCATGAAGAAACTCCATACTCATGGACTTTTGGAACCACTTGATTATGAAACACTTGGTATTTGCGAACCGTGCCTCATGGGCAAGATGACTAAAACACCGTTCTCCGGTACTATGGAGAGAGCAACAGATTTGTTAGAAATCATACATACAGATGTATGTGGTCCAATGAATATTGAGGCTCGTGGCGGATATCGTTATTTTCTCACCTTCACAGATGACTTAAGCAGATATGGGTATATCTACTTAATGAAACATAAGTCTGAAACATTTGAAAAGTTCAAAGAATTTCATAGTGAAGTTGAAAATCATCGTAACAAGAAAATAAAGTTTCTACAATCTGATCGTGGAGGAGAATATTTGAGTTACAAGTTTGGTGTACATTTGAAACAATGCGGAATAGTTTCGCAACTCACGCCACCCGGAACACCACAGCGTAATGGTGTGTCCGAACGTCGTAATCGTACTTTACTAGATATGGTGTGATCTATGATGTCTCTTACTGATTTACCACTATCATTTTGGGGTTATGCTTTAGAGACGGCCGCATTCACGTTAAATAGGGCACCATCAAAATCCGTTGAGACGACGCCTTATGAACTATGGTTTGGAAAGAAACCAAAGTTGTCGTTTCTGAAAGTTTGGGGCTGCGATGCTTATGTGAAAAAGCTTCAACCTGATAAGCTCGAACCCAAATCGGAGAAATGTGTCTTCATAGGATATCCAAAGGAAACTATTGGATACACCTTCTATCACAGATCCGAAGGCAAGACTTTTGTTGCTAAATTCGGAAACTTTCTGGAGAAGGAGTTTCTCTCGAAAGATGTGAGTGGGAGGAAAGTAGAACTTGATGAGGTAACTATACCTACTCCCTTATTGGAAAGTAGTACATCACAGAAAACTGTTTCTGCGACACCTACCCCAATTAGTGAGGAAGCTAATGATAATGATCATGAAACTTCAGGACAAGATACTACTGAACCTCGTAGATCAACCAGAGTGAGATCCGCGCCAGAGTGGTACGGTAATCCTGTTCTGGAAATCATGCTGCTAGATCATGATGAACCTACGAACTATGAAGAAGCGATGGTGAGCCCAGATTCCGCAAAATGGCTTGAAGCCATGAAATCTGAGATGGGATCCATGTATGAGAACAAAGTATGGACTTTGGTTGACTTGCCCGATGATCGGCAAGCAATTGAGAATAAATGGATCTTCAAGAAGAAGACTGACACTGACGGTAATATTACTGTCTACAAAGCTCGACTTGTCGCAAAAGGTTTTCGACAAGTTCAAGGAGTTGACTACGATGAGACCTTCTCACCCGTAGCGATGCTTAAGTCTGTCCGAATCATGTTAGCAATTGCCGCATTTTATGATTATGAAATTTGGCAGATGGATGTCAAAACTGCATTCCTGAATGGATTTCTGGAAGAAGAGTTGTATATGATGCAACCGGAAGGTTTTGTCGATCCAAAGGGAGCTAATAAAGTGTGCAAGCTCCAGCAATCCATTTATGGACTGGTGCAAGCCTCTCGGAGTTGGAATAAACGCTTTGATAGTGTGATCAAAGCATTTGGTTTTATACAGACTTTCGGAGAAGCCTGTATTTACAAGAAAGTGAGTGGGAGCTCTGTAGCATTTCTGATATTATATGTGGATGACATATTACTGATTGGAAATAATATAGAATTTCTGGACAACATAAAGGGATACTTGAATAAGAGTTTTTCAGTGAAAGACCTCGGTGAAGCTGCTTACATATTAGGCATAAAGATCTATAGAGATAGATCAAGACACTTAATTGGACTTTCACAAAGCACATACCTTGACAAGATTTTGAAGAAGTTCAAAATAGATCAAGCAAAGAAAGGGTTCTTGCCTGTGTTACAAGGTGTAAAGTTGAGTCAGACTCAATGCCCGACCACTGCAGAAGATAGAGAGAAAATGAAAGATGTTCCCTATGCTTCAGCCATAGGCTCTATCACGTATGCAATGCTGTGTACCAGACCTGATGTGTGCCTTGCTATAAGTTTAGCAGGGAGGCACCAAAGTAATCCAGGAGTGGATCACTGGACAGCGGTCAAGAACATCCTGAAATACCTGAAAAGGACTAAGGATATGTTTCTCGTATATGGAGGTGACAAAGAGCTCATCGTAAACGGTTACGTTGATGCAAGCTTGGACACTGATCCGGACGATTCTAAATCGCAAACCGGATACCTGTTTACATTAAACGGTGGAGCCGTCAGTTGGTGCAGTTCTAAACAAAGCGTCGTGGCGGGATCTACATGTGAAGCGGAGTACATAGCTGCTTCGGAAGCAGCAAACGAAGGAGTCTGGATGAAGGAGTTCATATCCGATCTAGGTGTCATACCTAGTGCATCGGGTCCAATGAAAATCTTTTGTGACAATACTGGTGCAATTGCCTTGGCAAAGGAATCCAGATTTCACAAGAGGACCAAACACATCAAGAGATGCTTCAATTCCATCCCGGATCTAGTCCAGGTGGGAGACATAGATATTTGCAAGATACATACGGAGCTGAATGTAGCAGACCCGTTGACTAAGCCTCTTCCACGAGCAAAACATGATCAGCACCAAAGCTCCATGGGTGTTAGAATCATTACTGTGTAATCTAGATTATTGACTCTAGTGCAAGTGGGAGACTGAAGGAAATATGCCCTAGAGGCAATAATAAAGTTATTATTTATTTCCTTATATCATGATAAAGGTTTATTATTCATGCTAGAATTGTATTAACCGGAAACATAATACATGTGTGAATACATAGACAAACAGAGTGTCACTAGTATGCCTCTACTTGACTAGCTCGTTACTCAAAGATGGTTATGTTTCCTAACCATGGACAAAGAGTTGTCATTTGATTAACGGGATCACATCATTAGTTGAATGATCTGATTGACATGACCCATTCCATTAGCTTAGCACCCGATCGTTTAGTATGTTGCTATTGCTTTCTTCATGACTTATACATGTTCCTATGACTATGATATTATGTAAGTCCCGTGTGCCGGAGGAACACTTTGTGTGCTACCAAACATCACAACGTAACCGGGTGATTATAAAGGTGCTCTACAGGTGTCTCCAAAGGTACATGTTGGGTTGACGTATTTCGAGATTAGGATTTGTCACTCCGATCGTCAGAGAGGTATCTCTGGGCCCTCTCGGTAATGCACATCACTTAAGCCTTGCAAGCAATGCAACTAATGAGTTAGTTGCGAGATGATGTATTACGGAACGAGTAAAGAGACTTGCCGGTAACGAGATTGAACTAGGTATTGGATACCGACGATCGAATCTCGGGCAAGTAACATACCGATGACAAAGGGAACAACGTATGTTGTTATGCGGTCTGACCGATAAAGATCTTCGTAGAATATGTAGGAGAAAATATGGGCATCCAGGTCCCGCTATTGGTTATTGATCGGAGACGTGTCTCGGTCATGTCTACATTGTTCTCGAACCCATAGGGTCCGCACGCTTAAGGTTTCGATGACAATTATATTATGAGTTATGTACCGAAGGTTGTTCGGAGTCCCGGATGTGATCACGGACATGACGAGGAGTCTCGAAATGGTCGAGACATAAAGATTGATATATTGGAAGCCTATGTTTGGATATCGGAAGTGTTCCGGGTGAAATCGGGATTTTACCGGAGTACCGGGAGGTTACCGGACCCCCCCGGGAGCTATATGGGCCTTAGTGGGCCTTAGTGGAAAAGAGAAGGGGCAGCCCAAGATGGGCCGCGCGCCCCTCCCCTCCCTTGGTCCGAATAGGACAAGGAGAGGGGGCCGGCCCCCCTCTCTCTTTTCCCCCCTCCACGAATCCTATTCCAACTAGGATTGGGGGGGGGGGGGAATCCTACTCCCAGAGGGAGTAGGACTCCTCCTGGCGCGCCTCTCCTAGGCCGGCCGCACCCCCCCTTGATCCTTTATATACGGAGGCAGGGGAACCCCAGAGACACACAAGTTGATCCATGTGATCTTATTCTTAGCCGTGTACGGCGCCCCCTGCCACCATAGTCCTCGATAATATTGTAGCGGTGCTTAGGCGAAGCCCTGCGACAGTAGTACATCAAGATCGTCACCACGCCGTCGTGCTGACGGAACTCTTCCCCGACACTTTGCTGGATCGGAGTCCGGGGATCGTCATCGAGCTGAACGTGTGCTAAAACTCGGAGGTGCCGTAGTTTCGGTGCTTGATCGGTCGGGCCGTGAAGACGTACGACTACATCAACCAAACGCTTCCGTTGTCGATCTACAAGGGTAGATAGATCACACTCTCCCCTCGTTGCTATGCATCACCATGATCTTGCGTGTGCGTAGGAATTTTTTTGAAATTACTACGTTCCCCAACAATGGGCCAGGGGCGAACCATAAGACATGAAAGCATTTCAAATGAACTCTGAAAAAGTTGAAAGTTGGGATGGTATCATAATTTCACCCACATAGCATGTGCATGTACAAAACGGACAATGGTAGCATGTTCGTGTGTTACAAAGTTGGCATGGTATCATCATAATAGTTGCGGGAGAAAGTCTTCACTTTTTCTTCGCTTGTGTCATTTGCTTATTGCGCCGTAACCATGGATAATCTTCATTGTTTATCAGGATGCTTGGGTCAGCCTTGACATTGAAGAGAGGAATTTCATGAAACTTTTCATAATCTTTAGACATGTCTGTCTTGCCGTCCACTCCCAGGATGTCCCTTTTTCCTGAAAGAACTATGTGGCGCTTTGGCTCATCATATGATGTATTCGCTTCCTTATCTTTTCTTTTTCTCGGTTTGGTAGACATGTCCTTCACATAGATAACCTGTGCCACATCATTGGCTAGGACGAACGGTTTGTCAGTGTACCCAAGATTTTTCAGATCCACTGTTATCATTCCGTATTGTGGGTCTACCTGTACCCCGCCGCCTAACAGATTGACCCATTTGCACTTAAACAAAGGGACCTTAAAATCAGGTCCATAGTCAAGTTCCCATATGTCCACTATGTAACCATAATATGTGTCCTTTCCGCTCTCGGTTGCTGCATCAAAGCAGACACCGCTGTTTTGGTTGGTGCTCTTTTGATCTTGGGCGATCGTGTAAAATGTATTCCCATTTATCTCGTATCCTTTGTAAGTCAATACAGTCAAAGATGGTCCCCTGGACAACAAGTACAACTCATCACAAACAGTGTTGTCACCTCTGAGACGTGTTTCCAACCAACTGCTGAAAGTCCTGATGTGTTCACATGTAATCCAGTCGTCGCACTGCTCCGGGTGTTTGGAGCGCAGACTGTTCTTGTGTTCATCGACATACGGGGTCACCAAGGTAGAGTTCTGTAGAACTGTGTAGTGTGCTTGAGACCAAGAATATCCTTCCCTGCATATTATTGAGTCTCTTCCAAGAGTGCCTTTTCCAGTCAGTCTCCCCTCATACCGCGATTTAGGGAGACCTATCTTCTTAAGGCCAGGAATGAAGTCAACACAAAACCCGATAACATCCTCTGTTTGATGGCCCATGGAGATGCTTCCTTCTGGCCTAGCGCGGTTACGAACATATTTCTTTAGGACTCCCATGAACCTCTCAAAGGGGAACATATTGTGTAGAAATACGGGCCCCAGGATGACAATCTCGTCGACTAGATGAACTAGGACGTGCGTCATGATATTGAAGAAGGATGGCGGGAACACCAGCTCGAAACTGACAAGACATTGCGCCACATCACTCCTTAGCCTTGGTACGATTTCTGGATCGATCACCTTCTGAGATATTGCATTGAGGAATGCACATAGCTTCACAATGACTAATCGGACGTTTTCCGGTAAAAGCCCCCTCAATGCAACCGGAAGCAGTTGCATCATAATCACGTGGCAGTCATGAAACTTTAGGTTCTGAAACTTTTTCTCTGGCATATTTATTATTCCCTTTATATTCGACGAGAAGCCAGTCGTGACCTTCATACTGAGCAGGCTTTCAAAGAAGATTTCTTTCTCTTCTTTCGTAAGAGCGTAGCTGGCAGGACCTTTATACTGCTTCTGAGGCATGCCGTCTTTTTCGTGCAAACGTCGCAGGTCCTCCTGTGCCTCAGGTGTATCTTTTGTCTTCCCATACACGCCCAAGAAGCCTAGCAGGTTCACGCAAAGGTTCTTCGTCACGTGCATCACGTCGATTGAGGAGCGGACCTCTAGGTCTTTCCAGTAGGGTAGGTCCCAAAATATAGATTTCTTCTTCCACATGGGTGCGTGTCCCTCAGCGTCATTCGGAACAGCTAGTCCACCGGGACCCTTTGCAAAGATTACGTAGTGTAAATCATTGACCATAGCAAGCACGTGATCACCGGTGCGCATGGCGGGCTTCTTCCGGTGATCTTCCTCGCCTTTGAAATGCTTGCCTTTCTTTTGACATTGATGGTTGGTCGGAAGAAATCGACGATGGCCCAGGTACACATTCTTCTTGCATTTGTCCAGGTATATACTTTCAGTGTCATCTAAACAGTGCGTGCATACGTGGTATCCTTTGTTTGTCTATCCTGAAAGGTTACTGAGAGCGGGCCAATCGTTGATGGTCACGAACAGCAACGCCTTGAGGTTAAATTCCTCTTGTCTGTGCTCATCCCACGTACGTACACCGTTTCCATTCCACAGCTGTAAAAGTTCTTCAACTAATGGCCTTAGGTACACATCAATGTTGTTGTCGGGTTGCTTAGGGCCTTGGATGAGAACTGGCATCATAATGAACTTCCGCTTCATGCACATCCAAGGAGGAAGGTTATACATACATAGAGTCACGGGCCAGGTGCTGTGATTGCTGCTCTGCTCCCCGAAAGGATTAATGCCATCCGCGCTTAAAGCAAACCATACATTCCTTGGGTCCTTTGCAAACTCATCCCAGTACTTTCTCTCGATTTTTCTCCACTGCGACCCGTCAGCGGGTGCTCTGAACTTCCCATCTTTCTTTCGGTTCTCACTGTGCCATCGCATCAACTTGGCATGCTCTTCGTTTCTGAACAGACGTTTCAACCGTGGTATTATAGGAGCATACCACATCACCTTCGCAGGAACCCTCTTCCCGGGGGGCTCGCCGTCAACATCACCAGGGTCATCTCGTCTGATCTTATACCGCAATGCACCGCATACCGGGCATGCGTTCAGATCCTTGTATGCACCGCGGTAGAGGATGCAGTCATTAGGGCATGCATGTATCTTCTCCACCTCCAATCCTAGAGGGCATACGACCTTCTTTACTGCGTATGTACTGTCGGGCAATTCATTATCCTTTGGAAGCTTCTTCTTCAATATTTTCAGTAGCTTCTCAAATCCTTTGTCAGCCACAGCATTCTCTGCCTTCCACTGCAGCAATTCCAGTACGGTACCGAGCTTTGTGTTGCCATCTTCGCAATTGGGGTATAACCCTTTTTTGTGATCCTCTAACATGCGATCGAACTTCAGCTTCTCCTTTTGACTTTCGCATTGCGTCCTTGCATCGACAATGACCCGGCGGAGATCATCATCATCGGGCACATCGTCTGGTTCCTCTTGATCTTCAGCAGCTTCACCCGTTGCAGCATCATTGGGCACATCGTCTGGTTTCTCTTGATCTTCATCAGCTCCCCCTGTTGCAGCATCACCGTATTCAGGGGGCACATAGTTGTCATCGTACTCTTCTTCTTCGCCATCTTCCATCATAACCCCTATTTCTCCGTGCCTCGTCCAGACATTATAGTGTGGCATGAAACCCTTGTAAAGCAGGTGGGAGTGAAGGATTTTCCGGTTAGAGTAAGACCTCGTATTCCCACATTCAGTGCATGGACAACACATAAAACCATTCTGCTTGTTTGCCTCAGCCGCATCGAGAAACTCATGCACGCCCTTAATGTACTCGCGGGTGTGTCTGTCACCGTACATCCATTGCCGGTTCATCTGCGTGCATTATATATAATTAAGTGTCCAAATTAATAGAAGTTCATCATCACATTAAAACCAAAGTGCATACATAGTTCTCATCTAACAACATATAGCTCTCCAGAGCATCTAATTAATTAAACCATACATTGAAACTATGTAAAACATTTCAATGCGAAAACAAATGCGATCATAATCGCAACCAAGGTAACAATTGATCCAACGGCATAATGATACCAAGCCTCGGTATGAATAGCATATTTTCTAATCTTCAAGCGCATTGCATCCATCTTGATCTTGTGATCATCGACGACATCCGCAACATGCAACTCCAATATCATATTCTCCTCCTCAATTTTTTTTATTTTTTCCTTCAACAAATTGTTTTCTTCTTCAACTAAATTTAACATCTCGACAATAGGCATTTCCGATTCACATACATCCTACATAAATAAAATCTATGTCACGTTGGTCGGCATAATTTTCATAAACAATAAATGAACCAATAGTTATAAAGATAATATATATACCACATCCGAATCATAGACAGGACGAGGGCCGACGGGGGCGGATACCAAAACCATCACACTATATAAGATGCAATAATAAAAGTAAGAAAATAATACAAGTATCTATGTAAACATACAAGTAAGAATATTTTTCCTTTCAGAAAGAAGATAAAACAAGAGGCTCACCACGGTGGTGCCGGCGATGAGCTCGGCGCGGATGATCGACGGCGGTGAAGACGGGGACGGGGCGTGACGGACCGCTAAACCTAAACAAATATTATGGAAAATGGAGCTTGGAGAGGAGAAAGCTTAAGTAGTGTGGCTCGGGCATTCCATCGAACACCTTGTGTGCATAGGAGGTGAGCTAGAGCACCACCAAGCCCTCTCCCCCTCGGCCAGAGAAAAACAGAGCACTGGGGTGCTCTGCTCGCGAGCGAGGGGTATATATAGGCACCTCATTGGTCCCGGTTGGTGGCATGAGCCGGGACTAAAGGGGAGCCTTTGGTCCCGGTTCAAGCCACCAACCGGGACCAATGATGGTGGGCCAGGAGCGAGGCCCATTGGTCCCGGTTCATCCCACCAACCGGGACCAAAGGTCCAGATGAACCGGGACCAATGGCCCACGTGGCCCGGCCGGTCCCCTGGGCTCACGAACCGGGACCAATGCCCACATTGGTCCCGGTTCTGGACTGAACCGGGACTAATGGGCTGACCCGGCCTGGACCAAAGCCCTGTTTTCTACTAGTGTGTCCTTATTTGACTCGAAAGGGAAACAAAGCTCCTGGGATGGATCAACCACAATATCTTTTCCCAAATATTTGAAGCTTTTATTCTGTTTCACGGCTTCCAAATCATTGACACGGTTTTTCCTTTTCTGAAAAGGCAAAAGTTTAAGGGGTTCACTCTCAGTGATAGAATGTGTGTTCAGCTACGTATATGAGGTCAACATATATGAGCACGGACGTGAGTATGAAGGTTATATACTATACCAGCTGGCCAATAGGTGGTTTCGGATCTTTCTTTAACATCTCTGAGACTTCAGAATCTAGTTTATTGAGCTCGTTGATAATGTCCTTTATATAAGGCCTTTTGTCTCGGTCGTCCTCCACACAACGCATTGCCATGTCAATACATCTCGTTACTCCTAGCAGATCTGTTTCGTCCCATCTATAACCTTCCATTGTCTCCATCTTTTTCTTCCAATATTCTTGTACCTGTCAAGTTGCAACATATATTGTGTATGTATCACTTGCATCATAAACATGGGTAAGGCACAACTAAAAGCTGGGACTTGGGCCGGGCTTTTCTGGGCTGGCACAAAACCCAGCCGACATAGTACGGTCCCATGCACGACACGACACGATGTTAAATGGGCCGGGTTGGCAAGACACAACAAACTGGGTTGGGCTGGGTCTGAAAATTGAGACAATGGGCAGCGCAACCCAACATGATGATGCAGGTCGAGCTTGGACCGTCCGGCTTGGTTAGGTTTGAAATCTTTGTAAAAGCATGTTGTCACTATTAAGAGAACCTATATAATGTAGTTATGTTCTTGTAAACAACAATTAGGCCCCCGCAAAAAAAACAACAATTAGGTCTTTTCAGATAAATATGTACTAATATAGTTCATAGGGCGCCTTAATTAGTGATTGTACTGGGCCGTGCTTGGGCTGGCCCGACCCGAAGGCAGCATGGTGGGCCATTGGGTCGTGTTTGGGCCTCCCCTTGGCATGGCCGCACGGCACGGTAAGTAAACCAGGCCAGGCTGACCTTGTTTGCCATGGCCCGAAGCATGATGAGTTCGGGCTGAGCTGCACGGCCCAAGTCCTAGGTATATGCACAACAATCCCTTAAGCTGAAAAGGGGCAAAGAAATATTCTTACACTCTCAATAAACTTATGTTGAATTTTTGAGGAAAAATTTGGACGATGGCGCGCATCCCAATAATCGCTGTAGCCCTTTTCTCCCGCCATTATGTGGAAAATTATGACTCCGAGACTGAACACGTCATTCTTGGGTGACACCTTGCGATTGTGTATATATTCTTGTGGCATGAACCCACTGCGTGAAAACATGAGCATCGGCCGCATGGACGCTACACTAGTTAGTGTGATACAAGTACGACATATATATTCTCATAAGAAGATATATAAACTGAATTGGGCTATCTACACACGCACCGATTATCAACTTACATTGTTCCTTTCGTGCTGCTTTGTTGGTGGGTATACGAGGACCCAAAGAGCTCGGACAAACCAAAATCTCCTATTTTAGGCACCAATTCTTCATCCAGCAATACATTATCCGGCTTTAAGTCTAGATGAAAAATCTTCTTTTCTCCTCCTTTATGAAGGTGGTGGAGGCCCTCACATGTCCCCTTAATTATTTTCTACGTGATCGGCCAATTATATATGCATGACTCGGCTGCAGAAGGAAAAAGAGATGTCTATGTCATAGACTCAACATGGCATAATCATATTTTGATTGCAAGCTAGATGATAGTATAACTAAATTTTAGGTAGGGCACCATCATTACCAGAAATATGCTTGGCAAGGCTTCCTCCCTTCATATATTCAAAGCAGAGAGCTCGATCTATTACTTGAGACCAAACCAATTTTCCTTGGTACTCAACATCTTTATGTGCTATCTCATAGCAATACCCAATCATCCGTATGACATTTTTATGCTGAACTTTCTTAAGGTTGCGAAATTCATTATCAAATGCCTCATCATCAACTCCATGGACGGGAAAAAGCTTCTTGATAGCAATTTCGTGCCCATTAAGCACTCCCTGTTCTGCTGTTCATTAGTAAATAATGAATACACAAACAAAATGGTGCCTGCTAGAAGAGAGCCGGGCGGTATAATTATTAAGGATACACAAAACAGTTGGCTTATATTGTTGACACGAAAGAAACAATGTTTGACATTGTCATCGGGTTGCAACTTTAAGGCAATTTAATAAACTCGAATCACAGGCTATGTCACCAAACCACGGGCTGCAAACCATTGGCGCGTTGCTTCATATGTGAACCGCTGAATTGCTGTTCTGACTTCTGAACGTCTAGACAAGCTGATTGGTTCAGATAACGTGTTAAGACCACAACTTGACATGGAGAACGGTTTTTCCTAGCTGGGGCTACACGGTACCCCTTATCTCAGCCTTTCAATCGTGCCCATGTTTCATCGAGATATGTGCACACAGCAGTTGGTGTCAGATGCTTAATCCTTAATCATCTGCATGTGAGGGTGTTGTTCATGACATGACGTCGCATGTGCCTCTGACTCTCTCGTTCTTCCCGTCCATGCAACTCTTCTCTCTCTCTTCCTTTATGCTCTCTTCCCAGCTACTCTCTCTTCTCTTAGTTTTTTTTAAACTTATGTCATGAACAGTACAACATCCACACCCTGGCAGTCACACCTTCTCATGAGAGAGAGTTGTGAGAGAGGGACGCTGAGGAGAGAGAGTATGCTTGTGCATGCATGTCAGACACCCGTGAGAGAGATAGAGCTTCTCTTGTGCATGTGCATGCAGAAATATTTTATGAGAGGGAGGGGAGAGAGAGAGAGAAATGTCCAACAGATGCTGCATGTGCATGCAGAGTATTTTATAAGAGGATGAGACAGGACGTGAGGAGAGAATGCAATGTCCAGCAGAGATTACTGTTCATGCTGAGAGGATGAGACAGCTACAGTCTGCTAATTGTCTGACTCTACCACTGAGCATTGCACATATCTCAAAATGAACTGACGCTGGAGATAGTGGGTACCATGTAGCTTGGGCTAGGAAGGAACTTTGCGCTTGACATGTCTAGAATCGGTCGAACTATTTCGAAATGTTTTTTCCAGAATTCCGATCGAGTAATGGAAAAGGACTAGGTCACAAGTAGCTAGCTAGTGCGGCCAAAATACATTGCCCTAAAGACATTACAACTAACTTTGCCTTTTTGTCTAATTTTGCCTTGTTTCCATTCCACCAATCTTCCCAAGTGCAGTGTTGATAGTGTGTAAATTCTTTTGTCTTATGCTAGAATATTCCATGGTATTATGTGGAAAACAGCGATGGTGGTGACATGTTCTATCCCATTGTATGTATACATGTGTCATCCTAGCTAATTATTGCAGCTGTATAGTCAGGTCAACTCTCATTATTCCTGCAAAACGAACTCAACTCTTGTTAGAGATAATACCATGCCATGTCATGTCATGAGTATTTAATTTGCACTTGTCCTAATTGGTTATGCAACTATGTTACCTACTGCACATTGATGTATAAAGCTCCAGCGATCGCCCCACGCAACTAGCAGTGCTCTTCAATGGTCAGGCATTCCGTTTCCTAATCCTCCTGGTTAGTGATTTATGCTCCCACTTGTTTCTGGTCTCCCGAGTCCTAAGTTCCTGCTTCTCAATTAAGTTCTTTATACGATCTTGTGCCGTTCATGCCAGTTTTAGGTTATTATTGTGCATCCGTGTTCATTATGCTCACTCTGCAATCGTGCATTTTCTATAAATGTTCAACACAATACACAGAATCTTAGGCAAATTCAACCGGATATGCAGAAATTGCCATCAAAACAAAGGAAAAGATGACCAGATCCACTGGACGTGGAAAATTATATCTAGAGGATTTTTCGAAATAATCCACATGATTCGACAAATGAAAGCTCATTAGTTGTATTTACGGTGAGGGCATCAAAGTCATCAAAATACAAAATACGACATGCTTCCTCTTACTCATCAGTTGTTCACCAATTTGATACATTATCAAACCTGTTAATCAATTTCAACATTTGTATCATGTCGCTACAATAATTGCAGATGTCAGTTATCATAAATTCTAGCACCAATATAGCTGCTACGCAGAAATCTGTAGAAAGCAGATAGATTTGCTGCTACACCAGAATTCTTGTTATCTTTTTTTTTGTTCCACCTGAGCATAGGGGCCATTCCCTAAAACCCAGGTCTTCATAGTTGTAGTCCATGTGAACATAGGAGGGAAGAGGTCGTCAGATGTAGAAAGGCGGTGTGTTGGTGAAGAAGCACCATAGACGCGTGGGAGGAGGAGCTCGCATGGAGGAGATGTCTAGTCTTAAGATTTTTTTGTATCTAGTGTTTCATAGATAGAAGAGAAAAGTATACTTTTCATCCCTTAATTCTTGATGGAGTCTAGATTTGGTCCCTCAACTTCAAAACCGGACAACTTGCACCCTTAACTTCTCAAACCGGACAAGATTCATCCCTGGTCACGGTTTTGACCGGTTTTGGTGGTGTCCCACCCCAGTTTTAACCGTTCCGACTCAAATTTGCCTATCTTTTCCAAGTCCACATACTGTTTTCAAATTCGGTTAGTTTTTCAAATACGTGAACCTTTTTAAATTTTGTGTACTTTTTTTAAATCGGCGTACTTTTTTTCCAAGTTCATGTATTTTTTCAAAAATGCATATGTTTTTTAAAGTTCATTTAGTATTTTTAAGTTTTAATTTTTTAAAATTGATGCACCTTTCATATTCGAGTACATTTTTCTGAAAGAGTTCATGAATTTGAAAATTTTATGCGAACTTGAAAAAAGTATGCGGATATGGACTTCTTTTGCGCAAAATATGTGGATTTCAAAAATTATTTCAACTTGAAACAAGTACGTGAATTTCATACAAAGTTCATGGATTATAAAAGCAACACGGATTTGAAAAAAAAGCGGACTTTGAAAAGCATGTGGATTTGAAATAAGTATGCGAATTTCAGAAACAATTCATGGCTTTGAAAAGTACTTGGATCTGATAAATTTACACAAACTTGGGAAAAATACGGGGATTTGGAAAAAATACGTAAATGTTAAAAATCAAAGATTTGAAAAAAGTACGCGAATTTCAGAATAGTTCGCTGATTTGAAAAAAATATGTTTATTTTTTTTAAAAATACGCGACCTTAAAAAAATATGCAAGGTTGAAAAGTGTATGTGAATTTCAAAAAGTTCACGAATACAAAAAAATTACAGGAATATGAGTGAGCACCGGTCAAAACCGGGGTGAGTCAACACCAAAAACCAGTCAAAACCGAGTCCAGGGACAAACCTTGTCCGGTTTCGGTAGATGGGGGTGCAAGTTGTCTGATTTTGAAGTTGAGGGACCAAATCTAGACTTCACTAAAAATTAAAGGACGAAAAGTATACTTTTCTCTAGATAGAACTACAGTTCATATTCATCTTTCTTGAAGGCTCCGGTGCACTCCTTGGCAGAGTAAATCTCTTCAAAAAGGTGCATGTGGTTCTTCTATGGTATAGTTGGACATATGTTTCTCCGCAAAAAAAAAACAATAGTCAAACATCTGTTGGTTTCATGTTGTTTTCAGTTTATAACATTTAAGGAGATGTGGCATGCAAGGCGGAAATTTCTTTATCTTTTTCTTTGAGAAAAGTATATTTTTGATCCCTCCAGTTAACCAAAAATCTACATATGGTCCCTTAAAAATTTTCAGACTATATTTGGTCCCTCACAATGGCGGAGCTTGGTGGGGGCCAACCTGGGCCATGGCCCCCCAGCTCATATGAATTTTTTTGTATATACCTTAGTATTAGGCCTATTTATCCATCAAAAATCATTTAAAAGAAATTATGTTTGCCCCCAACCCATGGCCCCCCATGATTTCAGCTCAAGCTCCGCCACTGGTCCCTCATATCCCAAAACCTGACAATTTTCGTCCAAAACCAGAGTAGAGGAGAAAACAGGCCACATGGAAGCGGTTTTCTTTTCTCTCTCCTCCTGCCATGTAGGACGGGCTGTTTGATCAAACTGACGGCCGCTCTCTCTTCCCTGATGATTTCCTCTCTGCCCCCCTTTCTCTCTCTGTCTGTCTCGACCGCCTTGTCGTCGCCTTGACCGACGGTCAGTCTGGCGGCCTTGGGTCGTCACCACCTCCTCCCTCCCCGGCCATCTGTTGGATCCGGCTGTGGAGTACCTCCTCGACTGCCGTGCAGCGTTTTGATTTTCGGTTTGAGAGTTTTTTCGTCCCACACCGAGTTGGCCGAATTTTGGCCATTTTTGAGAAATTCGGTCAAAATTTAACTGAAATTTGACTAAAATTTGACCAAGTTTTGTCAAATTTGACCAATTTCAGTGAAAGCTAGATTGCGCCCCAGGCCGAGATGGCCGAAATCCGTTTTTCTAGGCTGAAAAGCAAAACACAGCTGTCGTGGCCGTCGCCTGGAGTACCTCCCCGTGCCCCTTCTCCACCTAGCGCAGGAGCACCTCCTACATCACCGTCCGCCATGAATCTAGCCTCCGTATGACCGCTGTTGTCGAGCTCCCTCTCCTCCACCCGTTGCCGGCAGGTGTGGAGCGAGGATGACCGCAGTGACCGCCGGTTGGATCTGTGGTGCCTCACGGGCATATGGTTGAACAGCTTGCGCGCGTCGCCTGCCCGGCCGCACTTGCCGTACATCTTGGTCAGCGTCGTGGCGTGAACTCAGGGACATGTCTGTCTAGGGTGAGTAGAACGGACTGTCCGAGTAGAACATGGAGCTTCTCGGCGCGCTCATGTCCATGCTGCAGGAAGAGAAAGGCAACTTGCCACCCGTTCGAATGAGCTCGTGTACACAGCCGGCTCCCTGCCACCGGTTCGCAGGTCGTCGCCCCCACCACCCCCGTTTTCTCCTTCTATTCCGGTTTTGGACGAAAATTGCCTGGTTTTGGGACATGAGGGACCAAATATTGCCCAAAAAATGTTGAGGGACTATATATAGACTTTTGATGAACTTGAGGGACCCTATACAGAGGCCCACCTACTGTTATGCATTGGTGGGACCCTCTCGCCTAGCTTGTCGCGGTCTGATAGGAGGAGGTTGAGGTTTCAGGTTGGTTACCCCAGTACATGATACTATTATATATCTATTATATATAGTGTCGAGTGTCAGATAATGTAAGGACTGAGCCGTGTTTCCTGTACTATTTATTCTCACGATGATCTTGTTTTCTTTCCCTTCATTAAGAAATTTGTTTTCTTGTATTTACATTCACACTTTTCATTTGTGTATTCACTATAGATGGTCCAAGGAGCTGATATAACATGAATGCAGACAAGTGTATACCGTTACAAGATTTACAGAAGATTACAAATGAATTCTCCGAGCACTCAAGAATAGGAAGGGGTGGGTACGGAGACGTTTACAAGGTATATACTTTATTACTTGACATTGTTTCAACTAATTAATGTACCAACACTAACAACAAACAACCCAATTGTAAACAAATAATCGTGTAAATGCTTATCTTGAACCGGGACTAAAGGGTCGTTACTAATACCCTGACCCTTTAGTCCCGGTTCAAACCAGAACCGGGACTAAAGGTCCTTCACGTGGCCGGCCCACCTTTAGTCCCGGTTGGTAACACCAACCGGTACTGAAGAAAATTTTCTGATTTTTTTTGAATTTTTTTATTTTTAAATTTCTGAATTATTTTAACCTGTAATCTCTAATCATCATCATCACTGCTCAATTTAATCTCTAATAACCCCTTATCATTTCAAATCATCTAACTTTCCAGACGGTCACCCATCCTCCCACTCCCCCAGCCTGAGCACGCTTAACTTCCGGGTTCTATTCTCCCTCGTTTTCAAGTCTGCACTCGTTGTTTTCCTGACAATAGTAAGATGTCAATCCTATTAAACCTCAGGAGTTTAGCTTGAGCATGAAGTCACACATTTCACTGTTTGAGTTTGAAACTATTGTTCTAAAAAACAACAATTTTTTAGTAACACTAATATTTCTTGAATAAGTAGTTTGACCATTGTTTGACCACAGTTTGACCAGATTTGACCAAAATTCAAAAAAACTGAAATAATTATTTAATAACACTAATATTCTTGAATAATTATTTAGTAACACTAATACTTCTTGAATAAGTAGTTTGACCATAGTTTGACCAGATTTAATGAAAATTTAAAAAAAAACTGAAATTTGAGCATAACTTTTTTTCCTTTTGGAATTTGAGGATTCTACAAATTTGCAAACAGGTCGTAGGCGATCTCCATTGGATGTAACTTTTCGAGTAGATGATTTTTCATATAAAAAACTTTTTAATCCGAGTTGGTATGCAAAAGTTATGCCCATTTTACAAATTCCAGAGAGATTTTGTAAATAAAGTCGAAATTCATATTTGTAAATTTTCCCAACAACTAGACCACATATCACATGGGAAACTTATTTTATTTTATTTTTTTGACATTTCCATCATTTTCTTTTGTTTTTTCTAAAACTGAAAAGGCGGTCCACAGGGGGCGAGGGGGGGGGGGAGTTTGAAAATGGGACCTTTAGTACCGGTTCGTGCCATGAACCGATACTAATGCCTCAAAGCCCATTAGTCCCGGTTGGTGGCACCAACCGGGACTAAAGGTCTAACCTTTAGTACCGGTTGATGCCACCAACCGGGACTAATGGGCATCGCACCTTTTAGTCCCGGTTCGTGGCACGAACCGGGACTAAAGGGTCCAGGTGAACCGGGACTAATGCCTTAGCCGCACGAACCGGGATAAATGCACCCATTGGTCTCGGTTCTGGACTGAACCGGGACTAATGGGCTTACCCGGCCTAGACCAAAAACCCCTTTTCTACTAGTGGTGAAGTTGCTCCATGTTGATACTCTACGAGGACTTGATGACCAACAATTCAAAAATGAAGTTGGCAACCTTTTGAGGGCTCAGCATCCAAATATCGTACAGTTAGTGGGTTATTGTTATGAAACACGGAATATATATGTTGATAACGATGGTGTGAACGATTTTAGTCAGCGCATATATAAAATCATTTGCTTTGAGTACTTGCAGGGTGGAAGTCTAGACAAGTGTCTTTGTGGTATGATAACAAAGCTTTTCTTATCTGTTTAAAAACACCAAATTTGTGAATTCTCATTTGTATAATATTTCTCTTTCAAAACTTGTGTAGACCACTCTTTTGCACCTAATTGGAGCACACGTTACAATATTATAAAGGGGATCTCTGAAGGTTTAAATTTCCTTCACAAATGTGAACCACAAGTTTTGCATCTCGATTTGAAGCCTGCCAATATATTGCTAGACAGTTCCATGGAGCCTAAAGTGGCGGATTTTGGATTGTCAAGGCTCTTCACTCAATCACACGCTCATGTCACAGAAAGAATCATAGGAACCCAGTAAGTAGCCCATATGGAACGCCTCATTTTGATTTTTCTTTCTTTTCTTTGTAATCTAATAAATGCTATCTGTACTGATTGTGTCCTTTGTATCATGCATGAAGGAAGTACATGCCACCAGAATTCATAAAAGACCGCATAATCTCAACTAAGAATGACGTCTTTAGTTTAGGTGTTGTAATGATAGAGATAATGACACGACCTGCAGGTTACTCCAATTCTTTTGAAATGGCTGATCTGGTACAATTAGGCAGCAGGTAAGAAAAATATTTTCAGTTCAAACCACCACATCATGAATATATATGTTTTTGATGTCTATACTTTATGCATTCCGGCCGTCAAAGTAATGAGTTAATAACTTATTTGCCCTATAAATATTTTTATAAGCTAATATAAAAGTGTTCCTTTTTTTCATTTTCTGAAAGGAAGAAAGTCTAAGGTCCACAAGTCCAACAATTACCCGCACTGGATATCCACTATATGTGCAAGGAACCTACTATATGGAACTGTTAGTTGTCATCATAAACAACCAGTGGTTAAATTGTTCATGTAATTAATCTTCTTGCTAGTAGAAATATCTAGGGTATACTTACTTTTGTATACTACCTGATGTGACAAAAAATCATACGTACAGATTCCAAAAATGAAAAGAAAGGCACAAGTAGAACCTTGCTTCATGAGAGATGATAGGCACATGTACATGTAGTTCACCTTTTATTTCAAGTTTCTTCTGATTAAAAAGAGCTTTCTGTCTGTATTCCGGAGCAAGTACAAGGTAAAAGATAAATTGCTCTCATAATTAGACATCTAGTATTCTCTAGCCATGTTAGTTATCTGCAAAATCGTATATGACACTTCTGAACAGGAATATGGGTTCAGAGCATATATAGCAAAACTTCTCCCCTGCATACAATATATTGAGCATGCAATTTTTCTGTCAAGAGAACTTTTGAACAAGTATCCTATATCATACTTTTTATTTTCCATCTCAAATTGTATCTCCGTGTTCCTGTTTCATAGGTACTTACCAATTGGAATGCTGTGATTAAATCCACATCGAAGTACCCAAAAGAGGATTTACTTCAAGTGCAGACGTGCATTGACACAGCAATGAGTTGTGTGAAACCTGACAGAAACAATCGACCCACTATATCAGATATCGTGGATACCCTGAATAAGACGGAAGCTCATGTTCCCAGGAGACAGGTAAGATCTGTGTACTTGATGCAAACAAAATAAAAGCTAGAGATCGTTCATTTTACAATTCCTAGAAGATTGTTGTTTGGGTAGTAGCAGTTATAGATTTTGCAGCTCCTCCTTTCCCTGTCATTTTATTTTCCGAATCAAAACTTATTCATTGCATCTTATTGATTCCTCACCTTTAATCTATGTAGAAGAAACTTCATTATAGCTTCACCTAATTCCAGGAACAGAAAAAATAGAGTGGGTCAAAATCATGCCTTGCAACACGACAATAACCGGTGGCGTCAATGTCGTACAAGGCACCATAATGGGCTTAGAGGTTAACTTGACCGGGGTGCCGCTGCTGTAAATAATCCAAAGTTCCATGCCTAGCCAAGTCTGAGTTAGAAAACACAAGATTTCCATATCGTGTTTGGCCTGGATGGATGCTATACGCTGAGTTTCAGTTGTGTACTAGTTGTACGTAGATTAGCATACAGTGTCATCATTGAGTCATTATTGTTAGGAATGAGCAACTACTTGCACAGGAGGGACAAAGGCCTCTACATATACATATGTACAATGAGGATAAACTGAAAAGGCTATACACATCTAACACGCCCCCTCAAACTCATGGTGGATCAACAACACTGAGTTTGGAGAGAAGAAAACTATGCTGCGTTCGAGTCTGTGCCTTCGTGAAGAAGTCCGCCAACTGTAACTCAGAGGGCACATAGTGAAGAGCGAGAGGCTGATCCTGCACAGCAGCACGCACAAAGTGGGCATCCACACCGATGTGCTTGATGAGCTCATGCTTCACTAGGTCACGCGCAATACTGATAGCACCAGTACTGTCTGACAATAAGGGAGTCGAGGTAGTAGCACACACACCAAAGTCCTCAAGTAACCACCATAACCAGATCACCTCAGCCGTCAGCATAGCCATGGCTCGTAACTCAGCCTCTGTACTCGAGTGAGAAACTGCAGTCTGTTTCTTTGTCTTCCAGGCAATAAGAGAGCTAGCAAGAAAGACACATTAAGTAGACAGCGAGCGTCGATCAGAGGGATCGCTAGCCCAGGTAGCATCAGAGTAGGCCTGGAGCTCAAGAGAGCTGGAGCGGGGAAAGAAAAGGCGCTGAGAGAGCGTGCCACGAAGATATCGTAGAACACAGAGGAGATGGCTATAGTGGACAGAGGTGGGGGCTGAAACGAACTGATTCAGGATATGGACATGATAGGAGATATCAGGACGCGTAACAGCAAGATAGACAAGACTGCCAACAAGGTGACGATAGCGAGTGGGGTTAGGGAGAGGGTCACCATCAGAGGCATGAAGCTGAATGTTGAGCTCCATAGGAGTCACAACTGTGCGCTCATCACCGAGAGCAGCGCGAGCAAGAAGATCCTGAATATATTTTTCTTGGGAGATGTAGAAGCCATCAGAGGTCGAGGAGATCTCAATCCCAAGGAAATAGCGAAGTGAACCAAGATCAGTCATGAGGAACTGGTCGCGAAGGCAAGCCTTAACAAAGGCTATGTAGTCAGAGTCGTCACCAGTGATGATCATGTCATCAACATAGAGAAGGAGGAGAGTTCGACCACGAGGAGACGTGTGAACAAACAACGCGGGATCATGATCACTGGGCAAGAAACCAGCGTCAGTCACCACAGAGGCGAAGCGCTCAAACCAGGCGCGAGGGGCCTGTTTAAGACCATAGAGGGAGCGGCGGAGTCCACAGACCATACCATCAGGAGCATAGTACCCCGGTGGTGGCTGCATATAAACCTCCTCACGCAACTCGCCATTAAGAAAAGCGTTCTGAACATTAAGTTGAGAGATAGACCAATGACGAACAGAAGCCACCACAGGAGCGAATGTCTCATCATAATCGCGTCCCTGCTCCTGCTGAAAACCACGGGCCACAAGGCACACTTTGTAGCGCTCAAGAGAACCGTCGGAGTGAGTCTTAATCTTGTAGACCCACTTGTAGGTGATGGGACGGACACCGGAAGGGAGGGAAACCAGATCCCATGTGCCAGAGCGCTCAAGGGCAGCAAGCTCTTCGGCCATCGCAAGCTGCCATTCAGGCTGAGTCATGGCAGTCCGATAGGAAGTGGGCTCAGCAATAATAGAGAGACCGTACCGATCAGGAGAGTAGCGATCAGGTGGGGGGCGAGGCCGAGCACGGAGGTTATGAACCGGAGGAGGCGTGAAAGGAGGTGCACCAGAGGTGGAAGGCGCGTCTGGGGAAACATCCTCGGAATGAGGGCGACGAGTATAGTGAAGAGGAAATGGTGAGAGAGGGCGACGGACTGGAAATGATGGTGGAGAGGTGGAGGAGGAGGGCGGGGAAGATGGTGTCGGTGGTGAAGGAGGAGGAAGGAGAGGTGCAGGAGGAAGAGGGGAAACATGAGGAGGCACATAGCAGGGTGTATTAGGGAGAAGAAGAAAAGAAATATCGTCCATAGAGAAGCTCGAGGTAGAAGGGCGTGGGTAGTAAGAGCGAGACTCGTCAAAGGTCACATCACGCGAAATGCGCAAACGACGACCAACAGGATCCCAACAGCGATAGCCCTTGTGCTCATTATTGTAGCCAAGGAAAACACACTCAACCGACTGAGCAGTCAGTTTGGTGCGTTCTCGTGGGGCAAGAAGGACATAGCACACACATCCAAACATACGAAGAGCTGAGTAGTCAGGAGAGCGACCAGTGAGACACTCCATAGGAATACCACCCTGCAGAGCAGTCGATGGCTGAATGTTGATGAGATAGGTGGATGCAGAAACAGCCTCAGCCCAAAATGGGGTGGGAGGGAAGCGGCAATCATCAGTGCACGAGCCGTATCAAGTAGATGACGATGCTTACGTTTGGCAACGCCATTCTGAGCATGCGCACCACGACATGAGAACTGGGCAAGAGTACCCTGTTCCGCAAGAAAACCACACAATAGATGGGAGATATGTAGGGGAACGTAGTAATTTCAAAAAATTTCCTACACACACGCAAGATCATGGTGATGCATAGCAACGAGAGGGGAGAGTGCGATCTACGTACCCTTGTAGACCGACAGCGGAAGCGTTAGCACAACGCGGTTGATGTAGTCGTACGTCTTCACGGCCCGACCGATCAAGCACCGAAACTACGACACCTCCGAGTTTTAGCACACGTTCAGCTCGATGACGATCCCCGGACTCCGATCCAGCAAAGTGTCGGGGAAGAGTTCCGTCAGCACGACGGCGTGGTGACGATCTTGATGTACTACCGTCGCAGGGCTTCGCCTAAGCACCGCTATAATATTATCGAGGATTATGGTGGAAGGGGGCACCGCACACAGCTAAGAATATGATCATGTGGATCAACTTGTGTGTCTATGGGGTGCCCCTGCCCCCGTATATAAAGGAGTGGAGGAGGGGAGGGCCGGCCCTCTCTATGGCGCGCCCTAGGGGAGTCCTACTCCCACCGGGAGTAGGATTCCCCCTTTCCTAGTCCAACTAGGAGTCCTTCCATGTAGTAGGAGTAGGAGACAAGGAAGGGGAAGAGGGAAGAGAAGGAAGGAGGAGGCGCAGCCCCTCCCCCTAGTCCAATTCGGACTAGGCCTTGGGGGGGGGGGCGCGGCCTGCCTCTCCCTCTCCCCTAAAGCCCAATAAGGCCCATATACTTCTTCTCCCGTATTCCCGTAACTCTCCGGTACTCCGAAAAATACCCGAACCATTCGGAACCTTTCTGATGTCCGAATATAGTCGTCCAATATATCGATTTTTACGTCTCGACCATTCCGAGACTCCTCGTGATGTCCCCGATCTCATCCGGGACTCCGAACTCCTTCGGTACATCAAAACTCATAAACTCATAATGTAACTGTCATCAAAACCTTAAGCGTGCGGACCCTACGGGTTCGAGAACAATGTAGACATGACCGAGACACGTCTCCGGTCAATAACCAATAGCGGAACCTAGATGCTCATATTGGCTCCCACATATTCTACGAAGATCTTTATCGGTCAAACCGCATAACAACATACGTTGTTCCCTTTGTCATCGGTATGTTACTTGCCCGAGATTCGATCGTCGGTATCTCAATACGTAGTTCAATCTCGTTACCGGCAAGTCTCTTTACTCGTTTCGTAATACATCATCTCGCAACTAACTCATTAGTTGCAATGCTTGCAAGGCTTATGTGATGTGCATTACCGAGAAGGCCCAGAGATACCTCTCCAACAAACGGAGTGACAAATCCTAATCTCGAAATACGCCAACCCAACATGTACCTTTGGAGACACCTGTAGAGCTTCTTTATAATCACCCAGTTACGTTGTGACGTTTGGTAGCACACAAAGTGTTCCTCCGGCAAACGGGAGTTGCATAATCTCATAGTCATAGGAACATGTATAAGTCATGAAGAAAGCAATAGCAACATACTAAACGATCGGGTGCTAAGCTAATGGAATGGGTCATGTCAATCACATCATTCTCCTAATAATGTGATCCCGTTAATCAAATGACAACACATGTCTATGGTTAGGAAACATAACCATCTTTGATTAATGAGCTAGTCAAGTAGAGGCATACTAGTGACGTTTAGTTTGTCTATGTATTCACACAAGTATTATGTTTCCGGATAATACAATTATAGCATGAATAATAAATATTTATCATGATATAAGGAAATAAAATAATAACATTATTATTGCCTCTAGGGCATATTTCCTTCAAGATAAATGTTGGGGAACGTAGTAATTTCAAAAAAATTCCAACGCACACGCAAGATCATGGTGATGCATAGCAACGAGAGGGGAGAGTGTTGTCTACGTACCCTCATAGACCGGAAGAGGAAGCATTAGCACAACGTGGTTGATGTAGTCGTACGTCTTCACGGCCCGGCCGATCAAGCACCGAAACTACAGCACCTTCGAGTTCTAGCACAGGTTCAGCTCGATGACGATCCCCGGACTCCGATGCAGCAGAATGTCGGGGAAGAGTTCCGTCAGCACGACGGCGTGGTGATGATCTTGATGTTCTACCATCGCAAGGCTTCGCCTAAGCACCGCTACAATATTATCGAGGATTATGGTGGAGGAGGGCACCGCACACGGCTAATAGATCTCAAGGATCAATTGTTGTGTCTTTGGGGTGCCCCCTGCACCCGTATATAAAGGAGCAAGGGAGGAGGAGGCCGGCCCTAGGAGGGGGCGCGCCAAGTGTGGAGTCCTACTAGGACTACCTAGTCCTAGTAGGATTCCACCTCCCATATGGAATAGGAAAAGAGGAAGGGAAAAGGAGAAGGAAGGAAGGGGGCGCCCCCTTTCCCTAGTCCAATTCGGACCAGACCAACGGGAGGGGTGCGACCACCCTTGAGGCCCTTTTCCTTCTTTCCCGTATGGCCCAATAAGGCCCAATGCGTATTCCCGTAACTCTCTGGTACTCCGAAAAATACCCGAATCACTCGGAACCTTTCTGATGTCCGAATATAGTCGTCCAATATATCGATCTTTACGTCTCAACCATTTCGAGACTCCTCGTCATGTCCCCGATCTCATCCGGGACTCCGAACTCCTTCGGTACATCAAAACTCATAAACTCATAATATAACTGTCATCGAAACCTTAAGCGTGCGGACCCTACGGGTTTGAGAACAATGTAGACATGACCAAGACACGTCTCCGGTCAATAACCAATAGCGGAACCTGGATACTCATATTGGCTCCCACATATTCTACGAAGATCTTTATCGGTCAGACTGCATAACAACATACGTTGTTCCCTTTGTCATCGGTATGTTACTTGCCCGAGATTCGATCGTCGGTATCTCAATACCTAGTTCAATCTCGTTACCGGCAAGTCTCTTTACTCGTTCCATAATACATCATCCTGCAACTAACTCATTAGTTGCAATGCTTGCAAGGCTTAAGTGATGTGCATTACCGAGAGGGCCCAGAGATAACTCTCCGACAATCGGAGTGACAAATCCTAATCTTGAAATACGCCAACCCAACAAGTACCTTCGGAGACACCTGTAGAGCACCTTTATAATCACCCAGTTATGTTGTGACGTTTGGTGGCACACAAGGTGTTCCTCCGGTAAACGGGAGTTGCATAATCTCATAGTCATAGGAACATGTATAAGTCATGAAGAAAGCAATAGCAACGAACTAAACGATCAAGTGTTATGCTAACGGAATGGGTCAAGTCAATCACATCATTCTCCTAATGATGTGATCCCGTTAATCAAATGACAACTCATGTCTATGGTTTAGGAAACATAACCATCTTTGATCAACGAGGTAGTCAAGTAGAGGCATACTAGTGACACTCTGTTTGTCTATGTATTCACACATGTATTATGTTTCCGGTTAATACAATTCTAGCATGAATAATAAACATTTATCATGATATAAGGAAATAAATAATAACTTTATTATTGCCTCTAGGGCATATTTCCTTCAGTCTCCCACTTGCACTAGAGTCAATAATCTAGTTCACATCGCCATGTGATTTAAAATCAATAGTTCACATCACCATGTGATTAACACCCATAGTTCACATCGACATGTGACCAACACCCAAAGGGTTTACTAGAGTCAATAATCTAGTTCACATCGCTATGTGATTAACACCTAAAGAGTATTGAGGTGTGATCATGTTTTGCTTGTGAGAGAAGTTTAGTCAACGGGTCTGCCACATTCAGATCCGTAAGTATTTTGCAAATTTCTATGTCAACAATGCTCTACATGGAGCTACTCTAGCTAATTGCTCCCACTTTCAATATGTATCCAGATTGAGACTTAGAGTCATCTGGATCAGTGTCAAAACTTGTATCGACGTAACCCTTTACGACGAACCTTTTGTCACCTCCATAATCGAGAAACATATCCTTATTCCACTAAGGATAATTTTGACCAATGTCCAGTGATCTACTCCTAGATCACTATTGTACTCCCTTGCCAAACTCAGGGCAGGGTATACAATAGGTCTGGTACACAGCATGGCATACTTTATAGAACTATGGCTGAGGCATAGGGAATGACTTTCATTCTCTCTCTATCTTCTGCCGTGGTCGGGTTTTGAGTCTTACTCAACTTCACACCTTTGTAACACAGGCAAGAACTCCTTCTTTGACTGTTCCATTTTGAACTACTTCAAAATCTTGTCAAGGTATGTACCCATTGAAAAACTTATCAACGGTCTTGATCTATCTCTATAGATCTTGATGCTCAATATGTAAGCAGCTTCACCGAGGTCTTTCTTTGAAAAAATCCTTTCAAACATTCCTTTATGCTTTGCAGAATAATTCTACATTATCTCCGATCAACAATATGTCTTTCACATATACTTATCAGAAATGCTGTAGTGCTCCCACTCACTTTCTTGTAAATACAGGCTTCACCACAAGTCTGTATAAAACTATATGCTTTGATCAACTTATCAAAGCGTATATTCCAACTCCGAGATGCTTGCATCAGTCCATAGATGGATCGCTGGAGCTTGCATATTTTGTTAGTACCTTTAGGATTGACAAAACCTCCTGGTTGCATCATATACAACTCTTCTTTAATAAATCCATTAAGGAATGCAGTTTTGTTTATCCATTTGCCAGATTTCATAAAATGCGGCAATTGCTAACATGATTCGGACAGACTTAAGCATCGATACGAGTGAGAAACTCTCATCGTAGTCAACACCTTGAACTTGTCGAAAACCTTTTTGCGACAATTCTACCTTTGTAGATAGTAACACTACTATCAGCGTCCGTCTTCCTCTTGAAGACCCACTTATTCTCAATGGCTCGCCGATCATTGGGCAAGTCAATCAAAGTCCATACTTTGTTCTCATACATGGATCTCATCTCAGATTTCATGGCCTCAAGCCATTTCG
Organism: Triticum urartu; assembly: GCF_056163025.1. Lineage (NCBI taxonomy): Eukaryota > Viridiplantae > Streptophyta > Magnoliopsida > Poales > Poaceae > Triticum > Triticum urartu. The sequence goes on from NC_141877.1 coordinate 7,353,033, forward strand.
CGGAATCTGGGCTCATCATCGCTTCCTCATAGTTCGTAGGCTCGTCATGGTCAAGTAACATGACCTCCAGAACAGGATTACCGTACCACTCTGGTGCGGATCTCACTCTGGTTTACCTACGAGGTTCGGTAGTAACTTGATCTGAAGTTACATGATCATCATCATTAGCTTCCTCACTAATCGGTGTAGTAGTCACAGGAACAGTTTTCTGTGATGAACTACTTTCCAATAAGGGAGCAGGTACAGTTACCTCATCAAGTTCTACTTTCCTCCCACTCACTTCTTTCGAGAGAAACTCCTTTTCTAGAAAGGATCCATTCAAAGTAACGAATATATTGCCTTCAGATCTATGATAGAAGGTGTACCCAACATTTTCTCTTGGGTATCCTATGAAGACGCACTTCTCCGATTTGGGTTAGAGCTTATCAGGTTGAAACTTTTTCACATAAGCATTGCAACCTCAAACTTTAAGAAACAACAGCTTAGGTTTCTTGCCAAACCATAGTTCATACGGTGTCGTCTCAACGGATTTAGATGGTGCCCTATTTAACGTGAATGTAGCTGTCTCTAATGCATAACCCCAAAACGATAGCGGTAAATCAGTAAGAGACGTCATAGATCGCACCATATCTAATAAAGCACGGTTGCGACGTTCGGACACACCATTACACTGTGGTGTTCCAGGTGGCGTGAGTAGTGAAATTATTTCACATTGTTTTAACTGAAGGCCAAACTCGTAACTCAAATATTTTACTTCTGCGATCATATCGTAGAAACTTTTATTTTTGTTACGATGATTCTCCACTTCACTCTGAAATTCTTTGAACTTTTCAAATATTTCAGACTTGTGTTTCATCAAGTAGATATACTCATATCTGCTCAAATCATCTGTGAAGATCAGAAAATAACGATACTTGCCGTGAGCCTTAACACTCATCGGACCGCATACATCAGTATGTATTATTTCCAATAAGTCAGTTGCTCGCTCCATTGTTCCGGAGAACGGAGTCTTAGTCATCTTGCCCATGAGGCATGGTTCGTAAGCATCAAGTGATTCATAATCAAGTGATTCCAAAAGTCCATCAGCATGGAGTTTCTTCATGCGCTTTACACCAATACGACCTAAACGGCAGTGCCTCAAATAAGTTGCACTATCATTATTAACTTTGCATTTTTTGGTTTCAATTATGAATATGTGTATCACTACGATCGAGATCCAACGAACCATTTTCATTGGGTGTGTAACCATATAAGGTTTTATTCATGTAAACAGAACAACAATTTATTCTCTTACTTAAATGAATAACCGTATTGCAATAAACATGATCAAATCATGTTCATGCTCAACGCAAACACCAAATAACACTTATTTAGGTTCAACACTAGTCCCGAAAGTATAGGGAATGTGCGATGATGATCATATCAATCTTGGAACCACTTCCAACACACATCGTCACTTCACCCTTAACTAGTCTCTGTTCATTCTGCAACTCCCGTTTCAGGTTACTACTCTTAGCAACTGAACCAGTATCAAATATCGAGGGGTTGCTACGAACACTAGTAAAATACACATCAATAATCTGTATATCAAATATACCTTTGTTCATTTTGCCATCCTTCTTATCCGCCAAATACTTGGGGTAGTTCCGCTTCCAGTGACCAGTCCCTTTGCAGTAGAAGCACTTAGTCTCAGGCTTAGGACCAGACTTGGGCTTCTTCACTTGAGCAGCAACTTGCTTGCCGTTCTTCTTGAAGTTCCCCTTCATCCCTTTGCCCTTTTCTTGAAACTAGTGGTCTTGTCTACCATCAACACTTGATATTTTTCTTGATTTCTACCTTCGTCGATTTCAACATTACGAAGAGCTTGGGAATCGTTTTCGTTATCCCTTGCATATCATAGTTCATCACGAAGTTCTACTAACTTGGTGATGGTGACTAGAGAATTCTGTCAATCACTATTTTATCTGGAAGATTAACTCCCACTTGATTCAAGCGATTGTAGTACCCAGACAATCTGAGCACATGCTCACCGCTTGAGCTATTCTCCTCCATCTTTTAGCTATAGAACTTGTTGGAGACTTCATATCTCTCAACTCGGGTATTTGCTTGAAATATTAACTTCAACTCCTGGAACATCTCATATGGTCCATGATGTTCAAAACGTCTTTGAAGTCCCGATCTTAAGCCGTTTAAGCATGGTGCACTAAACTATCAAGTAGTCATCATATTGAGCTAGCCAAATGTTCATAACATCCGCACCTGCTCCTGCAATAGGTTTGTCACCTAGCGGTGCATCAAAGACATAATTCTTCTGTGCAGCAATGAGGATAAACCTCAGATCACGGATCCAATCCGCATCATTGCTACTAACATCTTTCAACTTAGTTTTCTCTAGGAACATATCAAAAATAAAACAGGGGAGCTAAACGCGAGCTATTGATCTACAACATAGATATGCTAATACTACCAGGACTAAGTTCATGATAAATTAAAGTTTAATTAATCATATTACTTAAGAACTCCCACTTAGATAGACATCCCTCTAATCCTCTAAGTGATCACGTGATCCAAATCAACTAAACCATGTCCGATCATCACGTGAGATGGAGTAGTTTCAATGGTGAACATCACTATGTTGATCATATCTACTATATGATTCACGCTCGACCTTTCGGTCTCCGTGTTCCGAGGCCATATCTGTTATATGCTAGGCTCGTCAAGTTTAACCTGAGTATTCCGCGTGTGCAACTATTTTGCACCCGTTGTATTTGAACGTAGAGCCTATCACACCTGATCATCACGTGGTGTCTCAGCACGAAGAACTTTCGCAACGGTGCATACTCAGGGAGAACACTTATACTTTGATAATTTAGTGAGGGATCATCTTATAATGCTACCGTCAATCAAAGCAAGATAAGATGCATAAAAGATAAACATCACATGCAATCAATATAAGTGATATGATATGGCCATCATCATCTTGTACTTGTGATCTCCATCTCCGAAGTACCGTCATGATCACCATCGTCTCCGGCGCGACACATTGATCTCCATCGTAGCATTGTTGTCGTCTCGACGATCTTATGCTTCCACGACTATCGCTACCGCTTAGTGATAAAGTAAAGCATTACAGCGCAATTGCATTGCATACAATAAAGCGACAACCATATGGCTCCTGCCAGTTGCCGATAACTCGGTTACAAAACATGATTATCTCATACAATAAAATTTAGCATCATGTCTTGACAATATCACATCACAACATGCCCTGCAAAAACAAGTTAGACGTCCTCTACTTTGTTGTTGCAAGTTTTACGTGGCTGCTACGGGCTTAGCAAGAACCGTTCTTACCTACGCATCAAAACCACAACGATAGTTTGTCAAGTTGGTGCTGTTTTAACCTTCGCAAGGACCGGGCGTAGCCACACTTGGTTCAACTAAAGTTGGAGAAACTGACACCCGCCAGCTGTCGTGGTTCTAACTCTGACAGTGATGTAGGGGGGTATGTATGGAGAGGCTAGATCTCAGCTATGGAGAAGTTGTAAACACACCAGGATGTACGAGTTTAGGCCCTTCGCGGAGGAAGTAACAGCCCTACGTCTCGGTGCCCGGAGGCGGTCGATTGGATTATGTGTGTATGAATTCCAGGGGTGCGAACCCTTGCTACTGAGGAGGGGGGTGGCTTATATAGAGTTCGCCAGACCCCTCCGGCCCTCAGTAATGCAGGGCTAAAATACATTAAGACTGGGCGTTACTGGTAACGTCCCTAATAAAGTGCTATAATGACCATAAAGACTACTTAATGGCCGACCGTTTGCTTACGGAGTGACTTTAGATCTCCTGTCAGTCGAGTGGTTGGCTTTGCGGTCGAGTGGTAGCTTCCTGGTCGAGTGTTTTGAATCCGTCGAGTGGGATACCTTCAAGTCGATTGAAGGGTGACTTCTTCTAGGGATGTCCTTGGGTAGGGCTCTTAGGACAGGTCCATGCCCCTACCCTAGGCACATAGCTTCATCATTAGCCCCCGAATGGATCGAGGTTCAAGTGGGGAAGGAGTTGGGGGTCCTTCCGCCCGGTCCTTAGCGTTATATGAATGTCTTGTACTGGATCAATCGTCACGGATGATGTTGTCGACTTCTTTCGGTCACCTTGATCCATTCTTGGTCTCTCGTCGAGTGAATTTCCTTACTTGTGAAATACCGAGCGCCGACACGAGCGGGATCTTCTGCTTGATGGGTTGTTCCGCAGCCCGCGGATTTCGCGGGATTTGAATTTCGGGAAGCGAGCGGGACGGGGGCGGCCGCAATAATCGGATGGGATAGTATGGAAGCTCCTCGATCCCCGCGCCACCTTTTTGCCACGTATCGCGCGCGCGCCTGTTGCGGGATTTGACGGGATCGCCTGGTCCTACCGGTCAGCCATTCGGAAGCGGCTCCTTATAAGTTGCCGGCTCAGGGCTCCCCAACAGTGTGCTCTAGCCTTTCCTCCTCCCCCCGCAAGGTCTTCTTCCACCTCCGCTCTCACCCTATCGCCGTAGGTCCATTCAAGCCTCGCTGGCGACGATGGTGAAAGACAAGACGTCGGCTTTGGAGCGCGCGAAGAAGGCGGCGGTGCAGGGGAAGGGGAGGAAGTCCACTCGGGGCGGATCTTCCTCGAGGACTGCTCTGCCCAGGGATTGGATCCAGGGCGACTGGATGCCGTCGGTGATTCGGCAGGAAGATCTTGACGACATGGTCGAGGGGGGAGTCATTCCCCATGAAGCTGCTCGTCTCCCGGGGAGAGAAGTCGAACCCCAACCTCGTGATGGTGAGTGCCTCCTCCTCGCCACCCATATCGATCGCGGATTTTCTCTACCTCCTCATCCTTTTTTCCGGAGCTTTTTGAACTTCTTCGGAGCGCAGCTCCACCATTTCACTCCCAATTCCATCGTGTATCTTGCGGCTTTCGTTTCCTTGTGCGAAAGTTTCTTGGGTTGCCACCCTCATTGGGGACTCTTTAAACACATCTTCACTTGCCGTTCTCAATCGGTAAAGAAAGCCAAGTGGAGTGACGAACGGACGCAAGTGATCCAGCTGTGCGGGGGCCTGGCGATCCAGATGAGGGGAAAAAGTTCTTTTCCGTCTATCACTTTTCCTGAGTCGGTCCGTGGTTGGCAGTCGACCTGGTTTTATTGCCAAAACCAGGTGACCCCAGGGCAGTCGACTGGTCTTCCCCCTTTCTCTCTAGACCGGGCTCAAAAACCCGCTTCTCTGAAAGTGCTGCCGGAGGAAAAGGCGCAAGTCAAGGTGCTGGTTGGTCGAGTGGTTCAGCTTGTCCGACAGGGCGTGACGGGCATGAACTTGCTGGAGGTCTTCCTTCGGAGGCGCATCCAACCGCTTCAGGCTCGTGACCACCCTATGTGGCTGTACTCGGGTCTCGATGACACCACTCGGATTCACCCAGAGGAGGTCACTGACGAGATGCTGGAAGGGTGGCTGTCGAGCATCACAGGGAACAAAGACAACCCCCGAGGAGCCAGGAGGGTTCCCCCGCTTGACAGTACATACGACGTGGACCAGGTCTGTCCTTGTGTTCCCGACTGAGATCTTGCTTTCTTCATTTGCTCTCTTTGAATCGGTCGACTGACTTTTGACTTGTCTGCTGTTCTCCAGGCAACTACAGAGATGTACTCGTCACCCAATGGAGCACAGGAGCAGGCCGAAGAAGGGGAGGTGAGCGGAGGCGAAAGCGGAGACGAACAGGGGGAGTGGGAATCTGACGACGAAGGAGAGGGAGACGACGACGTCGACTCCAGCGAAGAGGAGGAGGAGGAGGAAGCTGAACCTCCCCGCTCGAAAAGGCGATCCAAGCTTACACACGACCCTGCGCCGGAACGTGGTAAGGCGACTGCTCCCGTTGGGCAGTCGTCGAAGCGCCCTCGAACCTCTTCTCTAGCGCTGACTGAAAAAGCTCCCAAGCACCCCCGCGCGGCGCCGTCTAAGCCACCCAAGGCTCTGCCCAAGATGAGGATGACTGTCCCCACCATTTCTGGGTAATGATAGAACTTGTTCTCCTTTGTCGACCGTGGACGGGTCCTTGATCGATCCACTGAGCCGACTGACTATCTTTCAAAATTTGCAGTGCTGCTACTTCTGAGATCTCCGCCAAGGACGATGATCAAGAAATGGAAGATGCTGTTACTTCCAATCCTGGTATGATTACTGATGTTCTGCCTTGAATCGACTGACGATTTCTTATAACTCTGGTCGATTGAATTTTTCTCGTAGCTCCTCCTCATGTTATTAACCTTCCTGATGATGAAGATGAAGCGCCGCTGAGAGTGAGGCGGAACAGGAAAGCGTCGGCTGGCGAGACCCCACAATCCACTCCGGCGCCTGAGGCCGTAGCTCGAGACGGTGGCGATACCACCCGGGCTTCTGTGACTTTCGCCGATCCTCTGACGAGTGTGCGGCCCTCGACATCGACCGTAAATCCGCCTTCGCTCTTCGCCACACACCACGTCCCTGAGGACCAAGTGGGTGCAGCTAAGGAAGCTATACGCCAGGCAGGCATCATGATGGAGCAGGTCAAGGTGGTTCGAGAAGCCAGCCAAGCGGCTTATGACGCGAGTTCAACTCTTCAGAGTAACGTCTAGGTCAGTCGATTCACTGCTTGTTCTGTTAGGGTATGCTGTCTAAAGAATCTCTTTTCCGAAGATCTTTAAATCTGTACACCCACTGGCTGTTTCTGTTAAGTTTTTTGGTCGAGTGGGGGCACGCTGAGTGCACCCACTGGGTGTAGTCCCCGAGACTACGGTGGACTGCTGGCAGTCGACTGTAGTCTTTATATTGTGTTGCTGTAGTTTTACTTCTTCACTCGGTCTGGCCAGGCCATGTCGAATGAAACTGTATCCGGTCGACTGCGGGTAGTCGATTTTTTTTAAAACCAGTGGGGGCACGCTGAGTGCACCCACTGGGTGTAGTCCCTGAGACTACTATTGAATGTTTTTGATTCAGCTGTAGTCTTAGAAACGCCATCATTGTCTCTTGGTTACTCGGAAGCAACTTATCTTGGACCTCTGTCGACTGATTTTTGCAGAAATCCTGTGAACTTGTGGCTCTCTACACTAAGTTGGAGAACAAACAGATCCAGCTCAACCTTGACTTGAAGCTCGCTCAACAGAACCTGCAGAAGGCGCGAGACGAAGCAAAAGGTATGGCTGGTGAGGTTTCTCATTCTTGACGAGTGACTTTCCTTTCTTGCCCGTTCTTGATGTTGAGTTCACTCGACATTCTGTAGATAAACTGGAGGAAGCTCTGAAGAAGAAGGATCAAGATCTTGCCGAAGCACAGAAGGAGGCCTTGAGCAAAACGAAGCTTGCAGAAGAGAAACTGGCTTCGGTCGGAACTCTTGAACAGCAGAACTCCAGACTGAAAACTGCTCTCGAGACAGCTAATCAAGAGGTCGGTCGACTGAAGAACGACAAGATGGCTCTGCACGACCAGGCGGGTGAGCTGGCGGGGAAGGTAAACGATCTGGAGGCTTATCTCGGTGGACTCGCCAAGAAGCTGTTTGTCATGCTCGAAGGTAATTACTCCGACCCGGCTGTCTTGCAGTTACCAAGCCTGTGTAAGGCCACTGTCTTATTCTTGAATCGTGTTTGCAGAATTCTGCCAGAGCTTCGAAGAGGAAACCAGTCGAGTGGAGCCAGGCTTGGATCCCGCCAATTCTCTCGTGAAGGACGAGGATGCTATGAACGTGCTCCGACTGGAGTCTCGTGTTACCAGCGTTGTTGACCATCTTGCTCGGCTGAAGGTTGCGATGTCGCGGATCGACACATCACTCTGGCCTGGAATGACGCTTCAGAACGACCTCGAGTCCCTAATGGTTCGACTGAATGAAGTCCCGGGTCGAGTGGCGGAATGGAAGAAATCTTCTGCTAGATGTGGTGCTGATGTCGCTCTGTCTCTGGTCCGCGTCCATTGCAAGGAGGCGCGAGAAGAAAAGCTGGCCGCCATCCAAGTTGCCAATACCAGGAAGCACAACTTTCAAGACTTCATGGAGACTTTCATCGCTGCTGCTACTCGTATTGCAGACGGGATCGACTTGGACGAGTTCGTCGCCCCTTCCAGTCCTCCGCTTGAGGAATGAAAAACTTTTATGCTTCGCTTTAAATTTGCCTCGGAATGCCGAGTGGATTTTGTAACTGTTAAACTCTGTCGAGCCGAGGGCTCGAGTACTTTGATCTGAGGTCTGGGACCTTTAGGCCTTATCTGAACTTGATTTCTCGTTGAATATCTTCATGGATTGATCCGTCGAGTGGAACTTGATCTTCACTCGGAATAACCTTGTATTTGTGGTGTAACTCCGAAGGAGAAGGTAGCAGTCGATTTGCGCCTCGTCGTCCTTGCGGATTGGGTTGTGTTCCGGACTTAGGCGAGCGCTGGGCCGCAGCTAAGCACTGGTAGAAAAAGGGCCTATAGTCCCGGTTCGTAAGGGCCTTTAGTCCCGGTTCCTGAACCGGGACTAAAGTGTCGGTACTAATGCCCTGACCCTTTAGTCCCGGTTCAATCCAGAACCGGGACTAAAGGGCATGGCCACGTGGAGCTCCACCTTTAGTCTCGGTTGGTAACACCAACCGGGACTAAAGGAAATTTTATGATTTTTTTTTGAAATTTTTTTTTGAAATTTTTTTTGTTTTCAAATTTCTGAATTATTTTAACCTCTAGTCTGTAATCACCACCCCTCATCACTTCTCAATTTATCCTCTAATCACCCCTCATCATTCCAAATCATCTAACTTCCCAAACGGTCACCCATCCTCCCACTCCCCCAGCCTGAGCACGCTTAACTTCTGGGTTCTATTCTCCCTCGCTCCAAGTCTACACTTGTTGTTTTCCTGACAATAGTAAGATGTCAATCCTATTAACCTTCAGGAATTTTGCTTGAGCATGAAGTGACACATTCCACTGTTTGAGTTTGAAACTATTGTTTAAAAAAAAATTATTTAGTAACACTAATATTTCTTGAATAATTAGTTTGACCATTGTTTGACCACAGTTTGACCAGATTTGACCAAAATTGAAATAACTAAAATAATTATTTAGTAACACTAATATTCTAGAATAATTAGTTTGACCATTGTTTGACCACAGTTTGCCCACTGTTTGAATATTTTTCAATTTTTTCCACTCTAGATCTTAAAATCCCCGTAACTTTTTTCTATTAGGTTTTTGAGGATTTTGCAAATGTTTAACGGGGTTCCCCCGGTTAAATTCGGATGTAACTTTTCGAGTAGATGATTTTTCATATAAAAAACTTTTTCATCCGAGTTAGTATGCAAAAGTTATGCCCATTTTTACAAATTTCAGAGAGATTTTGCAAATAAAGTCAAAATTCACATTTGCAAATTTTCCCAACAACTAGACCACATATCACATGAGAAACTTATTTTCTTTTATTTTTTTGACATTTCCATTATTTTCTTTTATTTTTTTTAAAACTGAAAAGGCGATCCACGGGGGGGGTAGAGTTTGAAAATGGGACCTTTAGTACCGGTTCGTGGCACGAACCGGGACTAAAGGTCTCAACCCCATTAGTCCCGGTTCGTGCCTCAAACCGGGACTAAAGGTCTAATCTTTAGTCCTGGTTTGAGGCACGAACCGGGACTAAAGGTCATCGCACCCTTTAGTCCCGGTTCATGTCTTAAACCGGGACTAAAGGGCCCGAGTGAACCGGGACTAATGCCTTAGCCGCACGAACCGGGACCAATGCTCACATTAGTCCCGGTTCTAGACTGAACCGGGACTAATGGGGTGAGCCGGCCTGGACCATAGCCCTGTTTTCTACTAGTGAAGCCTCCGAGTGGGAGGTTTGCTCTCCACTCGGCAGGATTTTTTCAAACTTAGGCGAGCACTGGGCCGCAGCTAAGCCCCCGAGTTGGAGGTTTGCTCTCCACTCGGTAGGATTTTTTAAGCACTTAGGCGAGCACTGGGCTGCAGCTAAGCCCCCGAGTGGGAGGTTTGCTCTCCACTCGGTAGGAATTTTAAACACTTAGGCGAGCACTGGGCTGCAGCTAAGCCCCCGAGTTGGAGTCCGGCTCACCACTCGGTAGGATTTTTTTTCACAAACTTAGGCGAAAAGGATTCGCAGCTAAGTCACCCACTGGGGGATTTCGTACGCAAACAAAAGTGACAGCAATTATTGGGACACTCTTGTCTTTGATAAAAATGAACTGCAGAAGTTTTTCTTATTACATCTTATCCGAGAGAGAATTCAAGTGTAAAAGGGGCGGAGCAGTTCCGCATTCCAAGCTCGCGGCTCGTCAATCTGGCGATCAACATTGTAGAGGTGATACGCTCCATTGTGGAGGACTCCGGTGACGATGAAGGGGCCTTCCCAAGTAGGAGCAAGCTTGTGTGGTTTCTGTTGATCCACTCGGAGGACCAAATCTCCTTCTTGGAAGGCTCGACTCTTCACATTCCTGGCGTGGAATCGATGTAAGTCTTGATGATAAATGGTCGGTCTGATCATGGCCATTTCCCTCTCTTCTTCTAAGAGGTCGACTGCGTCTTGCCGGGCTTGTTCTGCTTCATCTTCGGTATAAAGTTCGACTCGGGGTGCGTTGTGAAGAAGATCACTCGGCAGAACTGCTTCGGCTCCATAAACCAGAAAGAATGGAGTTCTTCCAGTCGACCGGTTCGGGGTGGTCCTCAATCCCCACAGAACTAACGGGAGCTCGTCGACCCAAGCACCTGCCGCGTGCTTGAGATCACGCATCAGTCGAGGCTTCAGACCATTTGCCCTTTCAGCTTGTCCATTCGACTGGGGATGGGCGACCGATGCGTAGTCGACTCGTGTGCCTTGTGAGGCGCAAAAAGCTCTGAATTTGTCCGAATCAAAGTTTGATCCATTGTCAGTGATGATGCTATGCAAGACTCCATATCTGAATGTTAACTCCCTGATGAAGCTGATAGCAGTGCAGGCGTCAAGATTCTTGATAGGTCTAGCTTCGATCCATTTGGTAAACTTGTCGACCGCCACAAGCACATGAGTGAAGCCGCTCCTGCCTGTTCTCAACGGGCCAACCATGTCCAGTCCCCAAACAGCAAAGGGCCAGACAAGTGGAATGGTCTTCAGGGCTGATGCAGGCTTGTGTGACATGTTGGAGTAGAACTGGCACCCTCCACACTTGTCGACTATCTCCTTCGCCATTTCATTTGCTCTTGGCCAGTAAAATCCCGCTCGGTATGCTTTAGCCACAATGGTCCGAGAAGACGCATGGTGACCACAGGTCCCCGAGTGGATATCATCAAGGATTATCTGACCTTCTTCTGGTGTTATGCACTTCTGACCGATTCCAGTCGCGCTTTCTCTATACAACTGTCCCTTTATGACTGTGAAGGCTTTGGATCGACGGACGATCTATCTAGCCTCTTCCTCATCCTCCGGGAGTTCTTTCCTCAGGATATACGCGATGTACGGTATCGTCCAGTCGGGAGTGATTGCCAAGACTTCCATGATTAGGTCGACCACAGCAGGAACTTCGACTTCAGTCGGATCTGTGGCACTTTTCGGCTGCGGGGCTTCTTCTGTAAAAGGATCTTCTTGGACTAACAGTGAGTGGATGTGCTCCAGGAACACGTTGCTGGGAATGGCTTCTCTCTTGGAGCCTATCTTTGCCAAATCGTCAGCCGCTTGATTTTTCAGTCGGGGGATGTGATGAAGCTCTAACCCCTCGAATTTCTTTTCTAACTTTCTCACTACATTGCAATAACCAGTCATTGCCGGACTTCTGACGTCCCACTCCTACATCACCTGATTTACCACCAAATCTGAGTCGCCATAGACCATGAGGCGACAGACACCGAGTGAAATGGCCCTGCACAACCCATACAAAAGTGCTTCATATTCTGCTTCATTATTGGAGGAATCGAAGTGAATCTGGAGAACGTATCTGAGCTTATCTCCTCGGGGGGAGACTAATACTACCCCAGCACCGGAACCATTTAGCATCTTAGATCCATCGAAGAACATGGTCCAGTGCTCCGAGTGAATTTGAGTCGGAAGTTTCTGTTCAATCCACTCGGCGACGAAATCTGCGATTGCTTGGGACTTGATAGCCTTCTTTGCTTCAAATTTGATATCCAGGGGAAGGAGTTCAATCGCCCACTTTGCCACTCGACCAGTCGCATCTCTATTGTGTAGAATCTCTGATAGTGGGGCGTCGCTGACGACTGTAATGGAGTGGTCAGAGAAGTAATGAGCAACCTTCTTCGTGGTCATATAAATCCCATATACAAGCTTTTGGTAATGAGGATATCTTTGTTTTGAAGGGGTCAAAACTTCAGACACATAATATACTGGGCGCTGAACTCTGAAGGCCTTTCCTTCTTCTTCCCGCTCGACCGTAAGTACTGTACTGACAACTTGTCCCGTGGCCGCAATGTAAAGCAGCAGAGGCTCTTTACTGATTGGGGCAGCAAGCACCGACTGGGTGGAGAGCAGAGCTTTGAGCTCTGCAAATGGTGCATCAGCTTCTGGAGTCCACTCGAACTTGTCAGACTTCTTCATCAGTCGGTAAAGGGGCAACGCCTTTTCATCGAGACGAGAAATGAATCGACTTAGAGCGGCCAAGCAACCTTTAAGCTTCTGGACATCGTGCACACTCATAGGGCGCTTCATCCGGAGTATGGCACCGACTTTTTCAGGATTGGCGTCGATTCCCCGTTCGGAAACGAGAAAACCGAGTAACTTTCCACCTGGAACTCCGAATGTGCACTTTGATGGATTGAGCTTGATATCATACCTCCTGAGGTTTGCAAAGGTTTCAGCAAGGTCAGTCCGCAGGTCGGAACCTTTCCGTGACTTAACCACAATATCATCGATGTATGCCTCCGCATTCCAACTGATTTGGGTGAGTAAACACTTCTGAATCATCCTCATGAACGTGGCTCCGGCATTCTTGAGGCCGAATGGCATGGTGACATAACAGAAGCATCCGAATGGAGTGATGAAAGCTGTTTTGATCTCGTCGGGTCCATACAGACGGATCTGATGGTACCCGGAATAGGCGTCCAGAAAAGACAATCGCTCGCACCCCGCGGTCGAGTCGACTATCTAGTCGATGCGAGGGAGAGGAAAATGATCTTTCAGGCAGGCCCGATTGATATGTTTAAAATCAATGCACATGCGAAGTGACTTGTCCTTCTTGGGGACCATGACAACATTGGCGAGCCACTCGGAGTGGTAAAACTCTCGGATGAACTCCGCTGCTAAGAGCCGAGCCACCTCCTCGCCAATAGCTTTCCTCTTCTGGACGGCGGACCGTCGAAGATGTTCTTTCACAGGCTTAAATTTTGGGTCGACTCGTAGACGGTGCTCAGCCAGCTCCCTGGGAACTCCAGGCATGTCAGAGGGCTTCCATGCGAAGATGTCCCAGTTCTCACGGAGGAACTGGATGAGCGCTTCTTCCTATTTGGAGTCGAGCGTCGTTGAGATGTGAGTCGGGGCAGCATTGGGGTCGTTCGGGTGAATGTGGGCTGGCTTTGTTTCTCCGGACGACTGAAAAGCTGATTCTGAAGCAGGCTTCTTGGCTCGTAGCAATTCACTCGGATCGGCAGTCTTCTGGTACTCTTGCAGCTCGACCACTGCCATCTGAGCATCAGCGATCTTTGAGCCTTTCTGAAAACACTCTTCTGCTTTCTTTCGATTGCCTGTAACAGAGATCACACCTCTGGGGCCAGGCATCTTCAGTTTGAGATACACATAACACGGTCAAGCCATGAAGCGTGCATAAGCTGGCTTGCCCAAAATGGCATGATAAGCACTTTGGAAGTCCACAACCTCGAATGTCAACTTTTCCTTGCGGTAATTCTTTGAATCACCGAAAACCACATCAAGAGCAATCTGGCCGAGTGATTCGGCTTTCTTCCCAGGGATGACTCCGTGGAAGCTCATGTTACTGGTACTGAGCTTGGACATCGGAATGCCCATCCCTTTCATTGTTTCTGCATACAGTATGTTCAGGCCACTGCCACCATCCATCAGGACTTTGGTCAGTCGAGTGCCTTTGACAACTGGGTCGACCACCAAAGCTTGCCTCCCAGGGGTGGCAATGTGCGTAGGGTGATCAGACTGGTCGAATGTGATGGCAGTCTGAGACCATTTCAGGTAACTGGGTGTTGCCGGAGCAACCATATTCACCTCACGGTTAATGACTTTCAGTTGACTTTTGCTTTGGACATCAGCAAAAATCATCAGGGTGGAATTGACTTGGTGGTATCCATCGTCACTATCTTCTTTGTCCTCAACTTTGTCTGACTCTTTTTCCTTGTCTTTGGACTGCTTTCCCTGAAACTGCTGGATCAGGAGCCGGCACTGTCGAGTGGTATGTTTTGGGTAAATAAGATTACCCTCTTCATCTTTCTTGGTGTGGATGTGACATGGCAGATCCAAAACATCATTTCCATCTTGATCCTTAACTTTCTTGGGGTTCCAGGGCCCCTTGGGTTTTCTCTTGAATTTTCCCTGGGTTACGGCCAGGGCCTCCCCAGGGGCGGCTGGCTCAGCCTTCCGCTTCTGTTTCCGACTAGAATTTCCTCCGGCTTCTTGGGCGACTGCCTTGTGCTTGCCACTCCAGAGGCGATCTTCGTCTTCACCATTAGTGTATTTGGTGGCAATCTCCATCATCCGATTCAGAGACATCTCTCTAGTTCGACCGAACTTCAGATTCAATTCTCTGTACTTAACGCCTTCTTTAAAGGCACAAACCGCTTGATGATCTGGTACATTCTCAACTGTGTGATGCAATGTGATCCACCTCTGGATGTAATCCCTCAGAGTTTTATTCGGTTTCTGCACGCAAGACCGCAATTCTGTAAGGCCTGCAGGTCGCTTGCATGTTCCTTCAAAGGTTGTGACAAACACTCGGAGAGGTCCTCCCAAGTGTAGATGCTGCTGGGTGCTAACTGATTCAGCCACGCTCTGGCTGAGCCCTCCAACATGAGAGGCAAATGCTTCATAGCTACCTCATCATTGCCACCGCCAATCTGGACAGCCACTCGGTAATCTTCGAGCCAAGTGTCAGGCTTAGACTCACCGGTGAACTTGCTGACTCCAGTCGCCAACCTGAAGTTGGGAGGAATCACTGCGGCTCTGATGGCTCGACTGAAACACTCTGGCCCTGAAACATGTACTCTGCTGCTGGCAGGCGCATCTTTGTCGTGGCCTTCTCGGTGAGCTCTGTTCCTGTCAACCAGACCCTGAACGAGGATGGATCTCGCATCAAAGCCCGGGTCCCTGGGGTCGACTGGAACCCTCCGCCCAACACTATGAGGGCGTCTGTCATCCCGCTGCCGAGGCGCATATGACCCACTCCGCGGGGGAGGGGTTGGCACTCGACGCCGATCATCACGATCGAATCGGTGATCATACTGCTCATTTCTTCTGTACTGATCGTGCCGGTCTCCGCGCCCCTCACGCCTCGGGGGCGATCTTGGGCTGTGAGCCGACTGGACTGTATCCGTTGCAACGGATCGACTGTGGATCCTATTCCGCGACTGAGAAATAGCGGAATTCTGGTTTCTCGCTGCCCGGAGCAACGCTCTGATTTGCAACAAGCCCCTGCCAGCCTCCGACTGGGAGGGCTGAATCGATTCTGCTATACGGGCCGCGGCTGCCAAATTCTGAACTGGGGTTTGATATACCTGCGTAGGCGGGAAGAGCTGACGTCAACTGGACTCGGGAGCTCGCTGACGCGCTTGCTCGTCGAGTATTCGCTGGAGATTCTCCAGTCGAGTGCGCTCGGCCAAGTTAGCCAAGCGCGCGTCCTCCAAGGCCCGGGCCTCGGGGGTTTCTCCGATGATAAGAGTGTGGAGTGCATCCATGTTCTGGCGGCGAAGCTCCTCTCGCTGCAATGACGTGAGAGGTTCGGGGAGATACTCATCGTGGGGATGCGACGGGTCGCCTCCACCCGCGCCTCCATCGGCGCGAGGGAAACCGGGAGGACTGTGTGTTCCATTGACCGCCAGAACCTCAGACGCCAGGTTGCTGCTGTCGCACTCGGATGCGGTCTCCGCGGAGCCAGTCGACAGGTCGAACAGGCCGTAGAAGGATTCGTCGGGCTCGATTGCCGTGACTTGTGGGGCTGCCGACCGGCGAGCCACGGCATGCCTCACCCACCTCTGAAGTCTCGACCGACCGGAGCGCTTGCGCCGGGGGGAGACAGGGCGGGAAGATGACACGGGAGCCGACCGATACTGGGTCGACGGCTGCCGCAGGAGGACGCCACGAACACATGCGCGGAAGTGCGTCGCACCGCGGACGGGGAGCGCGTCGATGTCGAGCCTCCTGAAGCCAAGCGGAGTCGTCGGCGATGAACGTGAGCGCGCCGAGACGGATCTCGCGGCCCTCCACCAAATCTCCGCAAGAAAACATGATCAAAGGGATCAGAAAAATCGCAACTTCTCCAACTAGGCGCTAAGACTCCTGCCCCACGGTGGGCGCCAACTGTCGTGGTTCTAACTCTGACAGTGATGTAGGGGGGTATGTATGGAGAGGCTAGATCTCAGCTATGGAGAAGTTGTAAACACACCAGGATGTACGAGTTCAGGCCCTTCGCGGAGGAAGTAACAGCCCTACGTCTCGGTGCCCGGAGGCGGTCGATTGGATTATGTGTATGAATTCCAGGGGTGCGAACCCTTGCTACTGAGGAGGGGGGTGGCTTATATAGAGTTTGCAAGACCCCTCCGGCCCTCAGTAATGCAGGGCTAAAATACATTAAGACTGGGCGTTACTGGTAACGTCCCTAATAAAGTGCTATAATGACCATAAAGACTACTTAATGGCCGACCGTTTGCTTACGGAGTGACTTTAGATCTCCTGTCAGTCGAGTGGTTGGCTTTGCGGTCGAGTGGTAGCTTCCTGGTCGAGTGTTTTGAATCCGTCGAGTGGGATACCTTCAAGTCGATTGAAGGGTGACTTCTTCTAGGGATGTCCTTGGGTAGGGCTCTTAGGACAGGTCCATGCCCCTACCCTAGGCACATAGCTTCATCACCAGCCACCTGTGTGCAAAGCACGTCGGTAGAACCAGTCTCGCGTAAGCGTACGCGTAATGTCGGTCCGGGCCGCTTCATCCAACAATACCGACGAACCAAAGTATGACATGCTGGTAAGCAGTATGACTTATATCGCCCACAACTCACTTCTGTTCTACTCGTGCACAACATCAACACATAAAACCTAGACTCTGATACCACTGTTGGGGAACGTAGTAATTTCAAAAAATTTCCTACGCACACGCAAGATCATGGTGATGCATAGCAACGAGAGGGGAGAGTGTACTCTACGTACCCTCGTAGACCGATAGCGGAAGCATTATGACAACGCGGTTGATGTAGTCGTACATCTTCACGGCTCGACCGATCAAGCACCGAAACTACGACACCTCCGAGTTCTAGCACACGTTCAGCTCGATGACGATCCCCAGACTCCGATCCAGCAAAGTGTCGGGGAAGAGTTCCGTCATCACGACGGCGTGGTGACGATCTTGATGTTCTACCGTCGCAAGGCTTTGCCTAAGCACCGCTACAATATTATCGAGGATTATGGTGGAGGAGGGCACCGCACACGGCTAATATATCTCAAGGATCAATTGTTGTGTCTTTGGGGTGCCCCCTGCACCCGTATATAAAGGAGCAAGGGAGGAGGAGGCCGGCCCTAGGAGGGGGCGCGCCAAGTGTGGAGTCCTACTAGGACTACCTAGTCCTAGTAGGATTCCACCTCCCATATGGAATAGGAAAAGAGGAAGGGAAAAGGAGAAGGAAGGAAGGGGGTGCCCCCTTTCCCTAGTCCAATTCGGACCAGACCAACGGGAGGGGTGCGGCCACCCTTGAGGCCCTTTTCCTTCTTTCCCGTATGGCCCAATAAGGCCCAATGCGTATTCCCGTAACTCTCTGGTACTCCAAAAAATACCCGAATCACTCGGAACCTTTCTGATGTCCGAATATAGTCGTCCAATATATCGATCTTTACGTCTCAACCATTTCGAGACTCCTCGTCGTGTCCCCGATCTCATCCGGGACTCCAAACTCCTTCAGTACATCAAAACTCATAAACTCATAATATAACTGTCATCGAAACCTTAAGCGTGCGGACCCTACGGGTTTGAGAACAATGTAGACATGACCGAGACACGTCTCCGGTCAATAACCAATAGCGGAACCTGGATACTCATATTGGCTCCCACATATTCTACGAAGATCTTTATCGGTCAGACCGCATAACAACATACGTTGTTCCCTTTGTCATCGGTATGTTACTTGCCCGAGATTCGATCGTCGGTATCTCAATACCTAGTTCAATCTCGTTACCGGTAAGTCTCTTTACTCGTTCCGTAATACATCATCCTGCAACTAACTCATTAGTTGCAATGCTTGCAAGGCTTAAGTGATGTGCATTACCGAGAGGGCCCAGAGATACCTCTCCGACAATCGGAGTGACAAATCCTAATCTTGAAATACGCCAACCCAATAAGTACCTTCGGAGACACCTGTAGAGCACCTTTATAATCACCCAGTTACGTTGTGACGTTTGGTGGCACACAAAGTATTCCTCCGGTAAATGGGAGTTGCATAATCTCATAGTCATAGGAACATGTATAAGTCATGAAGAAAGCAATAGCAACAAACTAAAAGATCAAGTGCTATTCTAACGGAATGGGTCAAGTCAATCACATCATTCTCCTAATGATGTGATCCCGTTAATCAAATGACAACTCATGTCTATGGTTTAGGAAACATAACCATCTTTGATCAACGAGCTAGTCAAGTAGAGGCATACTAGTGACACTCTGTTTGTCTATGTATTCACACATGTATTATGTTTCCGGTTAATACAATTCTAGCATGAATAATAAACATTTATCATGATATAAGGAAATAAATAATAACTTTATTATTGCCTCTAGGGCATATTTCCTTCAATAAACTCACCAGCCGAGTCAGCACGAAAAGTACGAATGGTCGTGGAAAACTGAGTGTGAACCATGGCAGCAAAACGTTTGTATATAGAGAGAACCTCGCTACGAGATTTCATGAAATAGAGCCAAGTGTAGCGAGAGAAATCATCAACAAGATATAGTAGCGGTGACCACCTTTCGAATCAAAGGGGGCAGGACCCCATACATCAGAATGAACTAAGTCAAAAGGACGCTGAGATACCGACTCACTGATAGGATAACGTAACTGGGTCTGTTTGCCAAGTCCGCAGGCATTACAATGTAAAGAAACATCTCCAGATACAGACCCTAAGAGGCCCTGACGAACTAAAAAGGACAAGCGAGAGCCACATATGTGACCAAGGCGATGATGCCACTGCTGGAAGGACGCAGACGAAGAGGCAGCAAGAGCATGGGAGCTGGCAGAAGTGGTGGCAGCGGAAGGAACACAAAGCCAGTCAACCTCCCAAAGGCCCTCTGACTCACTGCGCCGGGGGCCTGCACCAACCAAAGCCTTGCTGCGACGATCCTGAATGGAGCAAGATTCGGTAACAAGAATGACACGACAACCAAAATCAGTAAGTTGGGCAGCGGAAAAAAGTTTCATGGTGAGGCGAGGAACATGTGAAACACTAGGAACAGAAAAAGATGGAGTGGAAAGAAGACCACGACTAGCAATAGGAAGAAGTGTGCCATCAGCGGTAAGAACATTAACAGGCGAATCAAGAGGTCAGAGAGAAGACAACACAGAAGAATCAGAAGACATATGAAAGGAGGCTCCAGAATCCAGAACCCACGAAGATGTACCTGACTGCGTAGATTCCTACGGTGGTGGAGAAGTGGCTGCAGTCACAGCAGCAGCGGAACCGGTCGACGAAGAGCCTGAAGAAGCCAAGAGACGCTTGAGCCTCATAATGTCCTGGTCAGTGAGTGACGGGGTCAAGGAGGATCCAAGAGTCCCACTGGAAGAGGAGCGCCTCTGGTCTCGCTTCTTCTCACAGCAATCAGACTCTGGATGACCTGGCCGAGAGCAGTAGCCATAGAAGGTGTCACGGCGCGACCGGCCCCTCTCAGCATAAGAAGGACGACCCACCCCCCTGAAGGAGTAGGCAGGAGCGGTGGAGCGATGAGGCGAGCAGGTGGCATAGGAGCTCGGGCGGCCAACACTAATGGAACCACAAGTAACCCAGCAGAGCGAAGGCGGGTCTCTTCAGCACGAAGCTCAGCAAGTACCTCCGAGATAGGAACATGACCACGAGCAAGTAGGCGAGCACGGCGAGGCTCGAACTCAGAGCGGAGACGAGATAAGAACTCGTGAACCCGCTGAAACTCCAAATCGAACCGTGTAGTCTGACAGCAACGGCAAGTTCCACAAACGACGGTCCGAAGAGAGTCAAGCTGACGCTAGATGGCAGAGCACTGTGAATAGAACTCATCAACAGAGGAATCACCTTGCTGGAGTGCATGCTCCTGACGCACCACGGATAGGTAGAGAGCATCACCAGAGGGCTGATAGCGCTGACAGAGATAAGACCACATCGCTGCAACTGCGCCAAGTCCAATGAACTCCGAGGCGAACCGAGGATGGACACTCGCAGTAAGAACAGCAGCAGCACGAGCATCATCATTGCACCACTGAGTGCAAGCAGACAGATCATCACGATAGGCAGACAGGGCATCCGAGTAAGCTGACATCTACTGATCATAAGCATCAACTACAGCATCATCGAGAGCCTTGGCGGCATCTCAATCGGCCTGAGAAGCGTCAGCAGCAAGAGCCGGCGGTGCTGGCAGGGTAGGAGCCACAGGAGCAACAGAGCAAGGAGGACAGGGGACCTCGCCAGAGAGAACATCCAACAGAAGGAGACCACGCATATGGATACACATAAACTGCGCAAACTCGGCATAGTTGGTGCCATCGAAGATCACCTAGCACCGAGGAACATCGACATAGCCCGAAGAAGACATGAGGAGCTCTTTGTTTTTGGTCAACTGCTATAGTAGACCCCGATCCAGATTGGGATCGGGCTCGCGCTGGCTCGATCCAGCCCCGATGGAGGAAGCAGGGTGGGGAAGGGCGAGCGTAGAAGGGCCGGCCTTGGGCAGCACCGGCTGCAGCAGGTGGCCAGGGGCGGCAGGGTGCGGGGAGGCGCGAGGAGACGATGGCCGGCCACGGCCGAGCACGAGAAGGCGCGGGGCGGCGGCAACCGGGCGCGGGGCAGCATGGGGAGGCGCGAGGCGACGACGGTAGGCCGCGGCCGTGCTCGGGGCGGCCCGGGACAGCGACGACAGGGGAGTGGGGCGCGGCCGAGCTCGGGGTGGGGCTGCGCGGCCGAGCGCAGGCCGGGGCGACGCGGCGTGGCGGCAGGGAAGGAGAGGGCCGGGGGCGAGGGAGGAGGTGGCCAGCGCAGGCGACGAGGTAGATGGAGGCCAGCGACGAGGGAGCAAGGCACGGAGCTGCGAGCGTGCGGGAGCGGGAGGGGAACCTAAGCATCTGATACCATGTTAGGAATGGGCAACTACTTGCAGAGGAGGGCCAAAGGCCTGTACATATACATGTGTATAATGGGGATAAACCAAAAAGGCTATACACATCTAACAATTATAACTTGGTTGCTATTAATAAAGCAGAAGGCCCGTGCAATAGCAACGGGCTGGAAAAGGAATCAACTGTGTCTGTGCATCTCATTGTGTGCCATAGAGCATTGCTGATCCACGCGAAAAAACAAACAGCAACGTCCCAACTTGACATTGTCGGAGGCCGCAGCAGTGGTTGCCGGAGACGGTGATGGGAGAGGGGAGAGGGAGGGAGGCGCAGGTGGCAATGCTCTGGCGGAGGAAAACCAAGCTTGTGATGGAGAGATGTGGTGCTGCAGAGTGGGAGTGGTGGGGCTGGAGGAGGAACAAAGAACTGTGGTGCAGGGACCGATAGTGTTTTTTAGTATGCCTCTCCCTTGAAAGCCGAGTGGAAAAAGAGGGTCGCGGATAACGTGGAAAAAAAACCTTCGGTCGTCCCGCGCCTCACCCATGAGAGGCCAGGCAAACCCTAGCCACCACCCACACAAGCCCCCTTCCCTCAGCCCCTCCTCGTCGCCGCTTTCTCGTGGAGGGTTCGCGATGCAGGGCATGGCCCAGCGAGGACGTCGTGCTTGGTGCGACACATGGTGGTGGCCGCTGGCGTGCAGTGGTGTTGAGTCTGCGTGTCGGCTGGTAGGCGTGCAGCGGGGGTGGGTGCCATGTGGTCTGGCTTGGTTGGGTGCGCCCCCATGGTGGCTCGGTGGAGATCTGGACCTAGCGGTTCGTTGGGCGGCGCGGGCCGGCGGCTGCGGCCTACACTTGGTTGGCTGATGAGGGCATCTCCAGCCGCGCCCCCAACAGGGCCTCCCCAGGCGATTTTGCCGCGCCGGCGCCAAAAAAAGGCCCCAGTCGCGCCCCCAGAAGGCCGTTTTTCGCCGGCTCGGGCCAAAACTGGTGCCGGCGGACCCAGGCCAAACCCGGCGCCCTAGGGGGCGCTTGGGGAGCCGGCGCAAGCGAAAAAGGCGCGTGGACCCGCCCTGGAGGCGACCCGAGCGCCTTTTCCCGCCGTTTGTTGACGCTTTTCCCTTCCTCCCGCCATCCTCCCCCTTTCTCCCGCCAAACACCCTCCCGCTCGCCTTCCAGTCGCCGCCATGCCGCCAAAGAAGTACACCATGCCGCGCGTGGCGGCAAACGCGACTGGCGCCGTGGTCCAGCCGAAGCAGAGGAAGCCGAGGGTGCCGCCATCGAAGCCGCCGGGCATGTCGAATGCCGAGTGGAGGGTGGAAGTCCAGCAGCGCAAAGCAGTCACCACCGACAGGCGGAACAGAGCCATCGCCAAGAAGGCCCACGACAACGCGGCGCGCTTGGCAGCGTCTTCCTCATCGGTCGACCAGGCGGGGATGAATCCACCCGTCGTCAGCCACGCCCAGTACGCGCCCTGGGGACAGCAAGGCGCCGGATCTCCATGGGGTTCATCGTCACCCGGCTACGCCGACGGCGACGCGCACGGTGGGTTCAACCCGAACGTGACCTTCCCTCATGGTCACCCCGCTACGCGCACGCCCTCGCCCGCCTTCGTCGGTGTGCAGTACCCTCCATACAACTACTCGCCGCCCGCCTCCTACGCGTCCACGCCGACGCCCCATCTCTACCGTGGACCTCTGCCCTTCTCGCACCTCGGCGACGCCGACGACACGGGAGCCCGATCGCCCGACGACCGTGGACCTCTGTTTTTTGTAACGCCAGACTACGCCCGATCGCCGGATTTGCGGCGTTTTTTGTGAGCGGGAACGACCAAGTTTAAATTTCCTGCATCCTGGGGCCGGCGCGTGGGGGCGTGACTGGGCGCTAGGTCGCCCCCAGGGGCCGAACTAGCGTCGGCACGCCCCCAGGCCGCTCTATTTAGGCATCCTGGGGGGCCGAACGGCTGGAGATGCCCTGATGCCGGTGGTGGTGGCCCGACGGTGCCCGGTCGCCGCGGCGTGGGTACTGGCAGGAGATGGCGGTGCGGGCATCTGGTGGTATGGCGGCGCGAGCGGCGCTGCTCCGGCATGCGGCACACAGGGTGGCGGCGGTCTTCCATCTTCTGGGACAGAGCCATGCCGGCGGTGGCTCTACCCTTTGGCCCGCACTCGGGTGGGCCGAAATTGGGCCTGAGGCAGTCAGTACGGTTGCTCCAGGTAGGTGAGATTGGACTCCTGCGGGTGATAAGTCCCGCTCCTCACGGTGCGGTGGTTGATGGTGTTGGTTGGAACACCACTCCCCTTTCGGGCAGATCGGTGTTGACAGACATCAACATGGCGTCGTGTGAGCTTGCCCGGCAACGGCCGTCTGTAGTCAGCGGGTTATGTCTCCCCTAGTCCATCGGGACTAGTTGGGGACACATGCGTGAATGCTTCTTACCGTGAAGGTGTCGACCCGGATTCCGTGATTGATGCCAGGTTAGGAGTGAAAGGAGACACCTTTTACTCTTTCTTCTATGGTTGATGCACCGTGATATGGACGATTGGTGGTGTCTCAGAAATGGATGCCAAAACGGCGGCTTTGGATGGTGGTTGGCTCTCTGGCAGGCGCCATGGCGGTGGTCGTGGCTTTCCCTCTTAGTTGTGTGTGAGGCAGGTGGCTCAGGTGCGCTATCTATCTTTGGCAGTTGCACCGCCCTTATCCATACATAGGGATCTAGTTGTGCCGCGCTTGTCCTGGAGACCTAGTGGTAGCACAGGGGAGCTGCCGAGCAAAAGCTCTGCATTCTGTCTCAACAAGACGACGCTTGCAGGTGCCGCTCTCTTCCTAAAGCCGTCATTGTGGACTCCTCTCTGCATCACGGCTCCAGGTGAAGACCTTTGTCCGTCCTAGACTCGGCACCGCCGACGCTTAGGACCATTCTTCCTCTTGATGGCGTTGTCGTCGAGCTTAGGTGTTTTAGCCCGTTGCATGGCGTTATACTCAGTTCTTCCTATGTTTTCTTTCGATAGTGTAGTCGCTTGCGTTCTGCGTTATCTAGTTATCCTGCTATTAGCGTAGTATGAGGACTACCTCACCATTTTGTATTGTCCGGCTGTGTACTTTGTTTTGTTGTTACTTTATAGTATATAAAGCGGGGCAAAAACCTGTTTTGAGAAAAAGAAATTGACTAATCTTTGCATCAACTATATCCGAACTTCCCCTTGCACCGGGTTGTACTGGTGGTCCAAATGTGATTTCCAAATGTGGTTTCCAACTATGTTCAACTTCTTATGGGCCAACATCGGTTACAACCTTTGTTGTACTTGTGGTCCGAGCGTCCTTTGATTAGGGTTGTGGAAATGTTGCCTGCGGACAGTTGTCCTCAATACCTCTCGGAGGTGGTAGCACTGCAAGCAAGTCCATCTTCATGGAGTTGGTGTTTAGGCAGCAAAGACACAACCAATATGTTCAGCTGTTTCAATGCGTTATATTTTACCATCTAGTCTATATAGAATTTTTTATTCCTGGAAATGATTATTATTTTTGAATATTTACGTCCTTTTCACATGGTATATATTACATCCTTTTCCTGTTGGTTTGCACGTCTTGTGAAGAGCAATTTAAACAAAACGTTTTATAACTTAGCTTACCAAAAGAAAGCATATCCATCCCGATCTTTAATAAATATATTTCTTCTGATCTTTCCGTGTACTTACACATCAAAAGTTGTTGCAGTTGCCGGATGTGCCCTCGTGTTCCGTAGTTGGCCCCAGCAATACAATGGCTAATACGTTGGAGGAGATGGCAGCTGAACTGGAGAATATAACAAATCAGCATTCCAGTTCTATGTTGGGCAAGAGCTCTAATGTCCATCAAGTTACTGACATACGAGAAACAACGTCAGATGTGGAAGAACTTATCATTGGGAGGACTGAAGAAATAAAAGAAATAGTGGCTACTTTATGTGAGAGCATCACACCAGGCATCACCATCCTTCCAATATATGGATTTGGTGGTATTGGCAAGACAAACTTGGCTCGGCTAGTATACAATGATTCTATGTTCGCAGGCTACTCTCTGGTATGGGTCTATGTGTCCCAAAATCTCGACCTAAAGAAAATTGGCAACTCTATTATATCACAGCTATCAGAGCAGAGCCACTTAGCTGAAAAACAGTTGATACATAATAAACTCAGAAAGGTACTTGCTGATAAGAAAATTCTTATTGTCTTAGATGATGTGTGGGAGGAGAATCCAGATACACTAAACTCTTTGAAGGCTATGCTAAGGCGGGTGAGGGCAGCAACGTAAGGATTATCGTAACCACAAGAGATGAAGCCATTGCAAGAGAAATTTGTCATACAGTTGGGCCATATAAGCTAGAGACTTTAACAGATAAATTTGTTGGAAAATAATAAAACAAAAAGCTGCCTTCAAAATAATAGTGCTCACTCCTCTCTCCTGAGCTTAGGCTAGCCACGCTCCCCCTCCGCACCGCAGGCCGCTCCGGCCGCGGCAGCCACCCACCAGCCTTCATGGCTCGCAGCCGTAGGTCTAGGGCTAGTAGGAGCCGCAGCTCTCTGTCCAGCGGTGGCTCGCCTGCGCTGGGCGGTCCACTTCCTGTAGCGGCGGATAGGGCGCAGCAGCTAGGCGGGCGGCGTTCAGATCCAGATCAGCCGCCGCGAATCCTGCTCCGCGGGGAGTCCTCCATGGCCGCGCCCTGCTCCGGACCGGGAGATCTGGCCGAGGCCCCTGCTCTGGAGCGGCCTCGCCTTAAATCCATCGTGGTTGCGTCGTCTGGCCCGGCCATTAACTCCGCCGCCGAGGACGAGGAGGAGGGATGGACCGAGGTCCAATCCCGAAAAAACCTGTGCCCGGGCAAAGATCCGGCGGGCATCAGGTCGCACCCGCGGGAAATCGGCCGGCCTCATGCCCATCGCCTGGGGCTCCATCCGGGTCGCGAGGCCTTTTTAAGCAGATTCAAGGGGAAGTGCTTTCGCTGCCTCAGTAAACACCATCGCCGCAAAGACTGTCGTGATCCACTCCGATGCATCATCTGTGAGCTCCAAGGCCATTTTGGCCGCGACTGCCCACAAAATCCACGCAACGGCGGCCCGAGGGGCTCAGCGCTCGCCAGGATTGGGCCGGTGCCTGCTCGGGTGCCGGTGAGGGACCGGCTCTGCTTCGACCAACAGCCTGAGGCTCTGCACCGCCCCGCTTCCCCGACCATGCAGCGCTTCTCCCATGTCGACCCGGGCCGACGCCCACGCTCAAGCAACAAGATGGTGGTCGCTTCGCCAGCTCTGGAGCACGCGGAGTACATCCTCCGGCAGCACGTGGTCACGCTCACGGCGGCGGACCGGGCTCACGCCACGAGCCCGATGGCGGTCGGCAGGGCCATCGATGAGCAGTTGCGCACTCCCCCGCACCAGCTCAGGGTCACGGCGCACCATCCCGAAGCCTTCCTGGTGCATTTTGACCTGCCGGCTCACCGGGACAGCGCGGTGCGCCGCGGCGTCATCAAGGTCGACGGGAGCAAGTACTTCGTCCGCGCGTGGCACCCTGACGACCACGCCGCCATCCTCAAGCTGACTCTGCACGTCCGCATCGTCGTCGAGAACCTGCCGATGCAGTTTTGGAGCCTGGAGGGTGCGGACGAGGCGTTTGGAGATTTCGCCCGCATCGACCGCCTGGACAGCCGCACCTTCGAGCGCGGCCACACGAAGGCTTTTGCGTGCTGGCTGTGGTGTTGGGACGTCGCCCACATCCCCACCAAGCGTGCTCTGTGGGTGCTGAAGAGGGGAGCCGGCTGCGTCGATGAGATCCTCGGCTTCTCCCTGCCGGACCGCAATGTGCCTCCTCCGCCAGGCGTCCACCGCTACGACCTGCTCATCCATGTGGACCGGGTCGAGGACTGGACCCCGCTCTCGCCGCGATCCTCGCACTCCGGCCAGAGCGGGCTCCCCTCCTCCGATGACTCCGACGACCGGCCACTCCCGCGCACAGAGACGGGCGACTGGACGGGAGGCATTGAGGATGGACAGGCGAGGCCAAGGCGCAGCGTTCTCCAGGTGGCAACTTCAGGATGCAGCAGCTTCCCCAGCAACAACGACCGCTGCGACCAAGACGGAGATGATCAGGGCAACCGTGGCGGCCGCTCCTGGAAGGAGACTCTCCTGGGACGTGGCCGTCAATCCGGGAGCAAGGCGGCCCTAGCAGACGCACCAAGGCACCGGAGCAGGACCCCGACATCGCGCAAGCACAAGGAGGGAGGCAGAGGGCGCTCCATAGAGCGTGCTACTTCCCCGCCCGCCCAGGCCCCAGCTCTGCGCGCCACTCCGCCGCTCCCCCTGGCGCCAAGGCCAGCTCCAACCCAGGACCCGATCGCGGCTTTCTTCTCCGACTCCGGAAGGGCCTTCTCACCGCCGCCGCGCACTGACGTCATGCAGCTAGAGTTCGAGAATGCCATGCTTGAAGCCCTCAGAAGCCCGCTGGACTTCGACAACGACGACAGGTTGCCTGTAGTTGATCCACCTGCCACGAAGAAGACACAGGCAGAAGAAGCACTCCCCCTCAGCCTGCTCCCCGACGTGCTGCCATGCATCGCCCTGCCCACCCCTCCTGCTGCAGTTCAGCTGCAAGTCGATGTGGTAACTCAGCAGGTCAACCATCTGAACATCATTGCTGACGAATAACCAAGGCTCTTCACCAGCATCCCAGCCCTCCTCCTGGCCACCCCAAGGCCGCCACGCACATCTGCACCACCCAAGACCAGAGCCACCTCTGCACCATCCAGACGCAGCGCAAGACAGGCGGCAACAAACAGCTCCGTCCCGGTGTCGCAGCGAGCTGCCCTGCGCCTTGTTCAGGAGCTCGGGGTGCTAGGACCGAAGGACAAGATGACGCCTGAAGCTGCAGCGGCGCTGATCAAGCGCTTTGACGAGCCACTGTCAGAGGCAGATATCGAAGCAATTGCACGCCTCACCAGCCTCGACGTCGAAGCCCTGAAGGTTGCAGCGGCCATGGCCGGCCCTGAAGGCGCTGCCCTGGTGGTAGAGTAGTTTTATCATGTTAGCTCCTATTTGTAGTCTTCGTCGACGGCTGGCCCTAAGCCAGTTAGAGTTAGGTTGCATTTTCATGTGTAGTGCTAAGGTTCTGAGGACGGCTAGACGACGGTGGGGTTTTGGGTTTATTGGTGGCCATCGTCGCCCCCAGGAGAGCTTGTTGGTGTACTGTTTCCATCTTAATAGAGATGTTAGTCGACGGAGAATTGCTTGGTGTTTCCATGAGTAGCCATTGCTGCAATATTCTGTCCTGGAATGTCAGAGGCCTCAACGCTCCGGCTAGACGTACGGCGATCAGTGAGGTAGCCGTTGCACACAGAGCAGCAATTCTCACCCTGCAAGAGACAAAGATAGAACAATGGACTACCCAGATCGCAAAGGAGGTTGGTGGTGCATCCCTCCAGGGATGTGTAGTGCTCCCGGCAATTGGGACGAGAGGAGGCGCCGCCATTTTCTGGAACAAGGACATTGTTTCGATCTCTTCCCATGCCATCGGCAGATTCTCGATCACGGCCAAGGTTTCTAAACTGGGAAGAGGCGAGCAGTTCTGGTTGACAACTGTGTATGGACCAAACGATGACACTCTCAAGGAAGATTTCCTGCAAGAGCTTGCTGCCTCTGCCCCACCCCTAGGCGAGCCGTGGCTGATCACAGGAGATTTCAACATGATTTACGAAGCAAGAGACAAGAGTAACCTTAACCTGAGAAGAAGGATCATGGGAAGATTCAGAAAAGCCCTAGTTTTTGCAGGGTTAAAGGAGATTAAGTGCAGCAACAGAAGATTTACTTGGAGCAATGAAAGAGAGAACCCAGTGTTCAGTAGCATCGACAGGTTCTTTTGCAACATAGAGTGGGAAACATCTCATGATGGTTTCTTCTTAGGTGCTGCAGCCACATCATTCTCAGATCACTGCCCTCTGTTGCTCTCCCACGCTGCAACCCCGCCGAGACCAGCAAGGTTCAAGTTTGAAAAATTTTGGCCCCAGTTTCAACACTATAAAGAGACGGTGCAACACGCCTGGAACAGGCCGGTAAATCATTCCTGCCCGTTCATTAGGCTCAAGATAAAAATGCAAAGAACAGCAAAGGACCTAAAAATTTGGAGCAGATCGCTGTTCGGCAAGACAAAGCTACAACTCCACATAGCACACGAGGTGATCCTGAGATTGGATATTGCCCAGGAGAAGCGACAGTTATCAACAGCTGAATTCTCCCTAAGGAAAAAACTCAAGAACAGAGTTTTGGGATTGGCTGCGATTGAGAGAGCGAGGAAGAGACAAGCCTCTAGAGTAACCTGGCTGCGAGCAGGCGACGCGAGCACAAAGTTTTTTCATGCCAAATACAATGCCAGAAAAAGGAGGAACTACATACACTCAATCACATCTCAGGAGGGAAGGGTGCTGACAGAACATGAGGATAAAGCAGAGGAAATTAGGAAGCAATTCACGGCCCTCCTGGGATCGAGAGAGCAACGACAACACTCAATCAACTGGACTGCATTGCAAATGCCAAGAATTGAGGTTGGAGGCCTGGATAATCCTTTCTCTGAAGATGAAGTTTGGAAAGCGGTTGTGGCCTCTCCGGCGGAAAAAGCGCCAGGGTCGGACGGTTTTACTGGCAAATTTTTTAGAGCTAGCTGGGACACGGTCAAGGGCGACGTGATGGCTGTTTTCAACAAATTCTACCACCTTGCGGGGGAAAACTTCGAGGAGATCAACAAGGCATTCATAACCCTTATCCCCAAAAAAGAAGAAGCCTCTGAAGTCAAGCACTTCAGACCAATTAGCCTAATCAGCTCGGTTGCTAAGCTGGTTGCAAAGGTCTTGTCAATGAGATTAGCTAGGGCTATCCCAGACATCATCTCATCAGCTCAATCGGCTTTCCAAAAGGGCAAGTGCATCCACGACAGCTACCTGTACATCCAAGGAACTGTGAGATCATTGCAGAAGAGAAAGAAGCCAGCCTGCTCTTTAAACTAGATATACAAAAAGCTTTTGACAGCATATCTTGGGACTACCTTTTGGAGGTGCTGCAAAGATTAGGTTTCAGCTCTAGATGGAGAGATTGGGTAGCGATCTTGCTGTCCACGGCAACATCTTCCTGTCTGCTAAATGGAGATGCTGGCCTCCCGATCCTGCACAAGAAAGGTCTTCGGCAGGGTGACCCGCTCTCATCGCTGCTTTTTATCATCGCAATTGACCCACTGCACCGTCTCCTCGCCGTTGCGACTGCTCAGGGTATCTTAGAACCTCTCCCAGGGAGGGGGACGAGTATGAGAGTTAGTCTCTACGCCGACGACGCCGTGATCTTCGCAAACCCGACCAGAAAGGAGGTGCAAACCTTGCTTCAAATTCTACACCTTTTTGGCGACGCAACAGGCCTTAGACTGAACCAGGAGAAATCGTCAGTAGCCCCAATTAGGTGTGAAGGTTTAAACCTCTCGGAGGTGCTGCAGGATTTTAGGGGAAAAATTGTAGACTTCCCGATGACTTATCTGGGTCTGCCCATCTCTTCACGTAGAATTAGACTAGTGCATCTTCAGTTCATTTTAGATAGGATTAGGGCTAGACTTGCTGGATGGAAAGGAAAGCTTATGAACATCGCCGGTAGATGAGTTTTAGTCCGTAGCGTGCTCTCCGCAATGCCAACCTTTGCACTAACAGCGCTACGGCCGCCAAAGAAACTGCCAAAAGAGATTGACAAGGCGAGACGAAAATTTCTGTGGGCACAAGAGAGTGAGGCGACAGGTGCAGCTTGCAAGGTTAGTTGGAAAATAGTTTGCACTCCAATGGAGAAGGGAGGCGCAGGAATCCCAGACCTGCAGAGCATGAGTAGAGCCCTCCGTCTTTGCTGGCTATGGCTAGCCTGGGTTCAGCCAAACAGCCCCTGGATTTGCTTCCCCACGCCATGCGATCAAGGAGACAAGGATTTATTTGCTAAGGCTACGAGGGTCAACATTGGAGATGGCAAGAAAGCAAGGTTCTGGACCTGCTGCTGGCTGGGGGATGAGCCGTTGTGCACCTCCTTCCCTCGGCTATAGAAGCAATCAAAGAGAAAATCACGGTCGGTTGCTGTGGCACTCCTTGACCACCAATGGATTAAGGATCTTCAGAGCGGGGACTGGGAAGCTACTATCACTGATTTTGTCAGGATGGCGCAAAGGATCAGAGACCATGGCCAATTACGGCAGGACCAAGCTGAGGACACGATTGTTTGGAATGCTAGCAGCAACGGAGTCTATACTGCAAAATCGGCATACAAACTGCAGTTTCAAAACACCCCCACCCCACCCACGGATATGAACAGCTTGGTCTGGAAAGTTTGGGCCCCCGGAAAAATTAAGTTTTTTGCGTGGCTGCTCCATCTTGACAGGCTTTGGTGTAACGATCGCTGCAGAGGAGGCAATGGCCAAACTCCTATTTCTGCCAACTGTGCCTTAGAAACCTGGAATCTTCAACCCACCTGTTCTGGAACTGTTCGGTGTCGCGTGCAGTCTGGACGGGGGCTGCAAACTGGAGGCACTGTTCCTCACTTCGACCAACAGATCAACAGCAGGACAGCACTACAGCGGCAGTATCCAACATCGTCTCCAAGGCAAAAAAGGAGGAAAAGAAAGGGTCAAAACAATGATTATGGCAGTAACCTGGGAGCTATGGAATGAGAGAAACAACTGTACTTTCAGGGAGAAGACAGCCTGCCCAAATGACATCCTCGCGGCCGTACGACGCACAATGGAGCAATGGCGACTCGCGGGGGCGAAAGATATTGAGACCCCTTTCGGGGACATAATAGCGAGATAGTTGCGAGATGGAGTGCTAGAAACCACCGGGGGGGGGGGGTACGTAAATACCTCCCTGCTGTCCTCTTTTCTTTCATATTCATGATCGCTTGATCACAATTTGTAACCCACTCTATTCTGCTCAATCTAATGAAGCCAGCAAATGCTGGATCTTTCAAAAAAAAAAAGACATCTGGAATTTATCAACTTTGAAAGATCCATCATCAAGAAATCATAAAGTCCTAGCATCCTTGCCGATAAGCTATAGCCATATGCCTGATTGGTTGAAGTTGTGCTTTTCCTACTGTGCAATCTTTCCAAAAGGTCATTGTATATTGAAGTATGATCTAATTCATCAATGGATTGCTCTTGGATTCACTGAGCAATCTTATATGTTTGATCCTATGCAGCTCTGCGAGAATTATGCAAGGCAACTTTTGGGGATGTCCTTCCTTCAGTATTCAGAGACATCTTCGGTGAGTTAATTACTACATGATTCTATTTTCTTTTCAACCTTATGTATTCCAACTCACAGTGTATAAATTTATGATGAGTGCATTAAAAGCATCATAGTGCACATGCTTGTGTCGCAAAAAAAATTGAAAAAAATTCTTGGAAAGAAATTTGTTCATTGTACAAACGTACGATGCTCTTCCAGCTAACAAACAGTTGTGAATAAATAGTCATTCATGAACTGTACGAAAAGGATAAATTTCTTGCAACATTGTTTCCCCCATTTTGGTCATTTTTATCTGTTACGAACAGCAAATATGGATATTTAAAATATTTTTGCTAGTGCGCATGCTCTAATACACAGCACATAATTGTCAAATTTTTATTTTGAAAAGTACGCAAGTGCAAGTAGTTGCTAACGGGTGCATAGGTCCGTGTGTGAAAATATATATTAACACTCTGGAACCCCCTTAGAAAATGAAGGTGCAGTAGGATAGAGGGACAGAGTTGACTCCGATTAGATCGGGCCTACTGGCTGCCATGTGATGCAGAGGCCAGCAATGGTTGACCAAATTACCCATCCAATTCTGATTAATTTTAGCTAAAGAATTACTCAACGTACAAGATGACTATGTTTTTAAGTATCTGTAGAAAAGAGGAGGTTTCAGGGGTCGACGGCAGTGGGTTGGAGAGCGTGTGCCCACGGTGCTCGCCGCCGTTAGTCTGATGGCACACGCGCTCTGTGTGCGGCATTGTAGTTGACAGGCGCTGGACGTGCAGGGCATTGTGAGTTCATCCACCTGACAGATATCGTGGAGGCCCAAATCATTGATCACCGTGCCTAGGTTTAGTTCGAATCCAAGGCTCCTCCGACCCCGCCTACCGCCGTCTCCCGGGGAGGCGGCCGGGGCGGCGTGCCCCCCCCCCCCTGCCGGGGTACTGATCCACGGGCACCTATGGGACCGGCGGACCGGGTCCCTTTCGGTTCGGCGGGGGCGGAGATTGCGCAAAGAGCCAATCGAGGCGATACACGCGAGCGATTTACCCAGGTTCGGGCCGCACGGATGCGTAAAACCCTACTCCTGCTTTGTGGTTTGTATTGATTTCTTGCCCGGGAGCGTGAAGTGCTACAGTACACTTCAGCAGCTAGCAAGACCGAGCGTGAGTGTTCGAACTAGCCAAAAAAAACCCCTTCTACGTTGCACACGGGCCTCCTTTTATATGCTCAAGGGGTTCCCAACAGGTGGCAACGGAGGTAAAGGGCAAAAATGGAAAGGTGCTGTGGTAGGCACAGCTACCTGTTACAGTGTATCCTACCTAACCCTGACGGCAAGGGACAAGAGCCTTAAATGCCTGTCTGTGTCGCCTAAACAGTGCGAAAAGAGACCGTCAGGGACGCCACCGTTCGCCACGATGGCGATCTTGTCAGCGCCGCTTGCCACCGCACGCCGTTGGCTGCACAGCCTCCCGCCACGTACGCCTGGAAGGGCCCCAGAGCGACACGTTGGTGGATGTGCTGGAGCGCGGGCTCAGGAGGGTGGCTTGCCGCGGCAAGCGCCTTGCCGCTGTCGTTGTCTTGTCGCGTCCGGGAGCTTGTCGCTCACCGGGCCTTGCCGGGGCGCGCGGTGTGCCGCGGCAAGTTCCTTGCAATGCCTTGGGTGACCTTCCCGGCAAGCTCCTCTTGCCGGGGTCTTGGGATGCTTTTGTTAGCCTTCCTGGCAAGCTCCTCTTGCCGTGGTCTTGTCTTCTTGGCTCGGACACTTTGTTCTTGAATGGCTCCAAAGGAACCACGGAGGATCTTGGCGGTCACCCGGCAAGCCTTGCCGCGGGATGCTGCGACTGTCCGTGCACGAGTTCGGGATACTAGGGTACCCCCACTCTAGTACACCGACAGGAGCCCCCGGGCCTGGGCCATACACGGTGCCGAGCGCTGTTGGGCCAGGCCCAAAACAGGGCATGGGCACGCGCGGCCTAGGTTACGCCGTATCTTACTCCGTATCCACCGCGCCCTCCCCGAACGGCACGCGTTGAATGCGGCGTCGTGGGCGAGATCGTGGGTGCTTATTTTATTCGGAAATGCGGAACGTCCGCCCCCTCCCCCTTTATAAGCAGAGGAAATGGGGGCAGTTCGCACATTCGCCCGTTGCTGTCTCCAATCTCAGAAACCTCCGCCGCTCCCTCGCCTTCCCAGAGCAGAGAGAGAGAGCAGCGCCCCGCCCCCCATTGCCGCCAGCATCACCAACGCCGTCGGCCTCCTCCACTGCTTCCGCCATGGCTCCGAAAGCCGACAAGGGGAAGGCCGTGAAGTCGACCGAGGCGCAGCGGCTCGCGGCGCTGCGGAAGGAGCGGGCAGTTTTCCCCCCCAAGCTTGCCGCGAAGGAGCTGAGGGAGAAGTACTACCTCTTCTGGTCGGCGGAGACGCGCGCGCATCCGCGCATAAAGGTACTCCCCGCCATCGCTTGGAAGAAGGCTCCGAACGGATACCCCTTTTTTGCTCTGTTCTTCTACTGTGGGCTCTACCCGCCCTTCTCAGATTTCTTCTGCGACATCATGAATACGTACGGATTCCATCTCCTTGACTTCACCCCCAATGCCGTCCTGACCATGGCAGTTTTCGCACACCTCTGCGAAAACTTTGTCGGAGTCCTTCCCAACGTCGCCCTCTTCCGCCACTTCTTCATACCCCGAGTAGAGAGAGGAGAGCCTCTATCCGGCGGGATTGCCTGGATCTCAAGGGCCGGCAAGAAGGAGACCTATCTGGAGGGAGAGTTCCGCGGCAAGTGGGAGGAGTGGAGAGCGGATTGGTGCTGGATTGACGAAGAGGATCCGCAGCCATTCACCACCCGGCGCAAAACCCCAGTAGCACGCGGCAGCGACTGGAGCGACGTGGCCCCGGAAGACGACAGGCTGAGAATTGCCGTCACCAGGATCCTGCGCCTCAGGCTTGCCGGGCTTACTGTTGGCGCTGTTGGCGCAGACTTCCTTCGCCGCCGCATCGCCCCCTGCAGGAATGGGGGAGGCCCACTTGGGAGTTCAAGAACGTGACAGACATTATGAGGCTGCGGCCGGGCCTCAACTATAACTTCACCGTCCTGGAGCTCAACGCAATGCTGCAGGAGTTGTTCAAATATGACCCCCAACATCCCGAGGTGTTCAGGTTGCCGGGGGGCGTCGTGCCGTTGTGCAACAATTCCTCGCTCGATCGCATCCGTGCAATGATGCCGGAGTGTGACTCGCATGGAATTGTGCCAACTTGGCAGGAACCTGCCGACGAGGTCGTGCAGCAGTTCTTCGACGACTTGGTGGAAGTGCCAGTCTGTCCCGACGAGAAGGACGGCCTCACCCACGACACCACGGATGCGGAGTTGGCGCTCATCGCCACCAGGATGGAGGAGGCAGCGGCAGCCGCAGCCGCGGGCGAGTTCGGATTTACTCTGGAGGAGGCTGATGCAGCGGAAGCGGCAAGCCGTGCCGAGCGAGGGGAAGCCGCCGGCAAGAAGGAGCTTGTCGGGCGTGACGCCGAGCCGAGCGAGCCCGCCAAGGACACGAGCGGCTCGTTGGAAATCAACTCTTCTTCCTCCTCGTCTTCAGGCAGCTCGCCGCAAGCAGGGCCTCCATCCCCGCCAAGAAGGCGTCTCCGCAAGGCCTGTGACGTGGCGGAGCGGCAAGTGGGTCAACAGTCGCCGCGCCGCGTGACACGCTCTACCGCGGCAAGCACCGTTGCCGCGGGAGCGCCTCATTCTACGACGTCAACTGGAGCGGAGTCTAGCCGGACCACCACTTCAGTCCCTGCCGCTACTCACGCCACGCCGACAGACGGAGCGGGGTCGTCTCAGCCGCCAAAGATGCCGGGGTACTGATCCACGGGCCCCTATGGGACCGGCGGACCGGGTCCCTTTCGGTTCGGCGGGGACGGAGATTGCGCAAAGAGCCAATCGAGGCGATACACGCGAGCGATTTACCCAGGTTCGGGCCGCACGGATGCGTAAAACCCAACTCCTGCTTTGTGGTTTGTATTGATTTCTTGCCCGGGAGCGTGGAGTGCTACAGTACACTTCAGCAGCTAGCAAGACCGAGCGTGAGTGTTCGAACTAGCCAAAAAAAAAACCTTCTACGTTGAACACGGGCCTCCTTTTATATGCTCAAGGGGTTCCCAACAGGTGGCAACGGAGGTAAAGGGCAAAAATGGAAAGGTGCTGTGGTAGGCACAGCTACCTGTTACAGTGTATCCTACCTAACCCTGACGGCAGGGGACAAGAGCCTTAAATGCCCATCTGTGTCGCCTAAACAGTGCGAAAAGGGACCGCCAGGGACGCCACCGTTCGCCACGATGGCGATCTTGTCAGCGCCGCTTGCCACCGCACGCCGTTGGCTGCACAGCCTCCCGCCACGTATGCCTGGAAGGGCCCCAGAGCGACACGTTGGTGGATGTGCTGGAGCGCGGGCTCAGGGGGGTGGCTTGCCGCGGCAAGCGCCTTGCCGCTGTCGTTGTCTTGTCGCGTCCGGGAGCTTGTTGCTCACCGGGCCTTGCCGGGGCGCGCGGTGCGCCGCGGCAAGTTCCTTGCAATGCCTTGGGTGGCCTTCCCGGCAAGCTCCTCTTGCCGGGGTCTTGGGATGCTTTTGTTAGCCTTCCCGGCAAGCTCCTCTTGCCGGGGTCTTGTCTTCTTGGCTCGCACTCTTTGTTCTTGAATGGCTTCAAAGGAACCACGGAGGATCTTGGCGGTCACCCGGCAAGCCTTGCCGCGGGATGCTGCGACTGCCCGTGCACGAGTTCGGGATACTAGGGTACCCCCACTCTAGTACACCGACAGGAGCCCCCGAGCCTGGGCTATACACGGTGCCGAGCGCTGTTGGGCCAGGCCCAAAACAGGGCACGGGCACGCGCGGCCAGGCCGCTACTCACGCCACGCCGACAGACGGAGCGGGGTCGTCTCAGCCGCCAAAGATGCCGGGGTACTGATCCACGGGCACCTATGGGACCGGCGGACCGGGTCCCTTTCGGTTCGGCGGGGGCGGAGATTGCGCAAAGAGCCAATCGAGGCGATACACGCGAGCGATTTACCCAGGTTCGGGCCGTACGGATGCGTAAAAACCAACTCCTGCTTTGTGGTTTGTATTGATTTCTTGCCCGGGAGCGTGGAGTGCTACAGTACACTTCAGCAGCTAGCAAGACCGAGCGTGAGTGTTCGAACTAGCCAAAAAAAACCCTTCTACGTTGCACACGGGCCTCCTTTTATATGCTCAAGGGGTTCCCAACAGGTGGCAACGGAGGTAAAGGGCAAAAATGGAAAGGTGCTGTGGTAGGCACAGCTACCTGTTACAGTGTATCCTACCTAACCCTGACGGCAGGGGACAAGAGCCTTAAATGCCCGTCTGTGTCGCCTAAACAGTGCGAAAAGGGACCGCCAGGGACGCCACCGTTCTCCACGATGGCGATCTTGTCAGCGCCGCTTGCCACCGCACGCCGTTGGCTGCACAGCCTCCCGCCACGTATGCCTGGAAGGGCCCCAGAGCGACACGTTGGTGGATGTGCTGGAGCGCGGGCTCAGGGGGGTGGCTTGCCGCGGCAAGCGCCTTGCCGCTGTCGTTGTCTTGTTGCGTCCGGGAGCTTGTTGCTCACCGGGCCTTGCCGGGGCGCGCGGTGTGCCGCGGCAAGTTCCTTGCAATGCCTTGGGTGGCCTTCCCGGCAAGCTCCTATTGTCGGGGTCTTGGGATGCTTTTGTTAGCCTTCCCGGCAAGCTCCTCTTGCCGGGGTCTTGTCTTCTTGGCTCGGACACTTTGTTCTTGAATGGCTCCAAAGGAACCACGGAGGATCTTGGCGGTCACCCGGCAAGCCTTGCCGCGGGATGCTGCGACTGCCCATGCACGAGTTCGGGATACTAGGGTACCCCCACTCTAGTACACCGACAGGAGCCCCCGGGCCTGGGCCATACACGGTGCCGAGCGCTGTTGGGCCAGGCCCAAAATAGGGCACGGGCACGCGCGGCCTATGTTACGCCGTATCTTACTCCGTATCCACCGCGCCCTCCCCGAACGACACGCGTTGAATGCGGCGTCGTGGGCGAGATCGTGGGTGCTTATTTTATTCGGAAATGCGGAACGTCCGCCCCCTCCCCCTTTATAAGCAGAGGAAATGGGGGCAGTTCGCACATTCGCCCGTTGCTGTCTCCAATCTCAGAAACCTCCGCCGCTCCCTCGCCTTCCCAGAGCAGAGAGAGAGAGAGCAGCGCCCCGCCCCCCATTGCCGCCGGCATCACCAACGCCGTCGGCCTCCTCCACTGCTTCCGCCATGGCTCCGAAAGCCGACAAGGGGAAGGCCGTGAAGTCGACCGAGGCGCAGCGGCTCGCGGCGCTGCGGAAGGAGCAGGCAGTTTTCCCCCCCAAGCTTGCCGCGAAGGAGCTGAGGGAGAAGTACTACCTCTTCTGGTCGGCGGAGACGCGCGCGCATCCGCGCACAAAGGTACTCCCCGCCATCGCTTGGAAGAAGGCTCCGAACGGATACCCCTTTTTTGCTCTGTTCTTCTACTGTGGGCTCTGCCCGCCCTTCTCAGATTTCTTCTGCGACATCATGAATACGTACGGATTCCATCTCCTTGACTTCACCCCCAATGTCGTCCTGACCATGGCAGTTTTCGCACACCTCTGCGAAAACTTTGTCGGAGTCCTTCCCAACGTAGCCCTCTTCCGCCACTTCTTCATACCCCGAGTAGAGAGAGGAGAGCCTCTATCCGGCGGGATTGCCTGGATCTCAAGGGCCGGCAAGAAGGAGACCTATCTGGAGGGAGAGTTCCGCGGCAAGTGGGAGGAGTGGAGAGCGGATTGGTGCTGGATTGACGAAGAGGATCCGCAGCCATTCACCACCCGGCGCAAAACCCCAGTAGCACGCGGCAGCGACTGGAGCGACGTGGCCCCGGAAGACGTCAGGCTGAGAATTGCCGTCACCAGGATCCTACGCCTCAGGCTTGCCGGGCTTACTGTTGGCGCTGTTGGCGCAGACTTCCTTCGCCGCCGCATCGCCCCCCTGCAGGAACGGGGGAGGCCCACTTGGGAGTTCAAGAATGCGGCAGACATTATGAGGCTGCGGCCGGGCCTCAACTATAACTTCACAGTCCTGGAGCTCAACGCAATGCTGCAGGAGTTGTTCAAATATGACCCCCAACATCCCGAGGTGTTCAGGTTGCCGGGGGGCGTCGTGCCGTTGTGCAACAATTCCTCGCTCGATCGCATCCGTGCAATGATGCCGGAGTGTGACTCGCATGGAATTGTGCCAACTTGGCAGGAACCTGCCGACGAGGTCGTGCAGCAGTTCTTCGATGACTTGGTGGAAGTGCCAGTCCATCCCGACGAGGAGGACGGCTTCACCCGCGACACCACGGATGCGGAGTTGGCGCTCATCGCCACCAGGATGGAGGAGGCAGCGGCAGCCGCAGCCGCGGGCGAGTTCGGATTTACTGTGGAGGAGGCTGATGCAGCGGAAGCGGCAAGCCGTGCCGAGCGAGGGGAAGCCGCCGGCAAGAAGGAGCTTGTCGGGCGTGACGCCGAGCCGAGCGAGCCCGCCAAGGACACGAGCGGCTCGTTGGAAATCAACTCTTCTTCCTCCTCGTCTTCAGGCAGCTCGCCGCAAGCAGGGCCTCCATCCCCGCCAAGAAGGCGTCTCCGCAAGGCCTGTGACGTGGCGGAGCGGCAAGCGGGTCAACAGTCGCCGCGCCGCGTGACACGCTCTACCGCGGCAAGCACCGTTGCCGCGGGAGCGCCTCATGCTGCGACGGCAACTGGAGCGGAGTCTAGCCGGACCACCGCTTCAGTCCCTGCCGCTACTCACGCCGCGCCGACAGACGGAGCGGGGTCGTCTCATCCTACCACCACCGCTCCCGCCAAGCGGCCAAGGGAAGTTACCCCTCCACCTCCTCACGCCGGGCGCGCACCGGACTTCGACTTCTCCGCGTTCAGCTCCGACGACGAAGAAGAAGAAGAGTAAGCTTCCCTTGTTGTACTTATAATTCTTCAAATCTTGCTGTTTGTCTTGTATCTCATTTGCTTTGCTTTGAATTTGTTCCTTCTCAGGACTCTGGCTCAGAGAGCAGCAAAGAGAGCCAAGGCCCCGGTGATCGTCGTCGAGGACGAGCCTACTGCGACAGCAGGTGGTGCGCGCGAGACAAGCTTGCCGGACCCGGCGACTTTCCTCCAGGGCAGCCCCCAGCGTAAGTGTACGATTTACTTTCTGCTGCGAGGCGCGTTCGGGTACTTGTCTTTGCTGATATCTGCTTGTTGACTTGTGTAGGAACCGAGCAGCCTCACCAGGAGCCAAGGGAAAATCCCCCGACAAGGGAGAATTCTCCGGCAAGAGAGGGCTTCCCGGTAAGGGAGAAGTCTCCGGCAATGGAGGGATCTCTGGCAAGGGAGAAGTCTCCGACAAGGGAGGGTTCTCCGGCGAGGGACAACGCCAGTGGCCCCCCGACGGCGGAGACCATGACTGCAGAACCTAGTGCAGGTACTCCTCTTGCTTCAAAACTTCCCTTGGGTTCTTCTCTTGATCTTCTTTTGTTTTTGCTGGAATTTGCTTGACTCTTCCCCCCTTTTCCGGCCGTCAGATCCATCCGCTGCGGAGCAGATGGAAACTGAGGTCGCCGCCGACGAGGCAGCCGGCGCCGGTGATGCCGCCGGTGCGGAGACCACCAAGGCTGACGCCGCGGCAACTGGCGAGGGGTCCGGCGATCGCACTGACGGCCCTGAGGCCGCAGGAGCGCCAGGCGCTGCACCGACCGCCGACCCGTCCGCCGCTGCCGTAGCGCCAGGCTCCGAAGAGCCCCAGCCAGGCGTCTACCTGAAGGCCGGCAACGACGTCTTCATCAATCTTCCCTGGGCATCAAGCTCCAGAGCGCCGGTCGAGGGGGAGATCTTCGACGGGGAGGTGCTTGCCTCCGCAGGGTTGACGCTGGTCGACGCGCCAAGCAGCAGCAGCAACGAGCCCGAAGAAGAGCGGCTACTGCGGAGGTTGATGTCGCTCTACCGCGCGCGACAGGCCAAGCTGGAGTCCCGCGAGGCACTTGTCGCGAAGGCGGGAGCGGACATTGAAAAGCGCGCGGAAGAGCTCGGGGGTTTCCACCGGGAAGCCCTCCGATCCCTGGCGGAGGAGCGGGAGCGACTCGTTGAAGCGCAGAAGGCCTTTCTCCTCGAGAAGGCCGAAGCCGAAGAGCACCAGCGACTTGCCGCTGTGAAGCTAGCCGCGGAGGAGGGCGAGCTGGCGCAACGGAAGGTCAATCTCGACGCCCACGAGGAGGAACTTGCCTCGTGCGAGGAGAAGCTTGGCGGAGCCCTCAAGCAAGCGGAGGACGCTGCCGCCGCCGCTGAGGCCGCCAAGGAAGAGTTGAAGACGAAGGTGGCGCGGCTGGAGGCTGATCTCTCCGAGAAGGGCAAGGAGCTCAGCGCTGCCAAGGTCTCCAACGTGGATCTTGAGTTGAAGCTAACCACTTTAACCAAGACTCTGGACAGCGCCAAGAAGCGGGAGGCGGCCTTGAAGGAGGAAATCAAGGCCGACAAGGCGCTGCTGGAGAGTGCTGCCACCGCTCAGAACGCCTTCAGGGAGACCGTGACGCACTGGACGGAGAGCCTTGTGAACGCCGCCACGGACATCGACAAGGAGCTGGCGCAACTGGGGATGGGGGATCTCGGGTATCCCACTGATGACAACCTCCAACCCAGCGCCAAGCTCGTTCTGTTTTTCAAGGGCGTGGCGACGGCCCTTCAGCGACTCCGAGAGAGGATCCCCAAGCAACTGGCTGACGAGTCGCGCAGGGTCTGCGCAAGGGCCCTCGAGAAAGTGTTGATGAAGGTGGCCTTCCGCAATCCTGGCCTCCGACTCACCAACATCCTCAGGACCTTGCCGCCAGAAGCTGATCTGGAGGAGCTCAAAGCCCTTGTCGCACCCATTGTGGACAAGGTGAGCGGGATCAAGAGGGTTGAAGGCGATTGCGTAGATTAGGCCGCCTATCTCTTCTTCCCTTGTCGCTGTTTACCTTGTCATGAAAACAATCTATTAGAGCTGCGACAAGCTATTTTTGTAATATAACTTTATTCTGGGTATTATTTGCAATGTCATTCCCTCTACTTGACTCTTTGCTTTGTATGCTTTTACCCTACGCTTTTAGGGAACTTGCCGGTGCAGGCACTTTAGCCGCGAGCGCTGAGTGTGGAACGTCAGCAGCCTGCTGGCGGTGCCGCTACCATCAAGAAACCTTGTCGCGACTAGTTGCAGCTCACTTAATGCTGTCGAGTGGACTCGAAACAAAGTAAGGGCGCCAGCAGCTCTCTTAGTTTGTTGAGCGGACTCGAAACAAAGTAAGGGCGCTAGCAGCTCACTTAATTTGTTGAGCGGACTCGAATCAAAGTAAGGGCGCAACTAGCTACGAGTAGGTTCCTCCGCGCACAGGTTTTCCATACAAAGTGCGGTCGTTCAAGGGAGATAACTCAAAAATTAAAAAATTTGATTGCTCAAACTTTGGCAACCTAGCTTTTCTGTTGTTTGCTCCCCGGCAAGGCAAAACTCTCTTGAACGACGCCCGGTCCATACCATCATCTTCTCCTCTCCTCTCCCCCCCGGCAAACTTGTGGGCGAGGGGAACCTTCCTTTGAAAAATAAAGAAGAGACAATACAGATATGGAGCTTTACGGCTCGTTAGTGCTTACCGTGGAGTAGGTGCTGCACAAAGTGTCAGATCATATATGCCAAAAAAAGAAAGCATCAAACAGACAAAATGCGTGGAGCACGCGAGCTTTATTTATGCACGGGGTCTGCGCCCGGCTTTGTACAAAGGATTACATGCAACAGCGGCAAGACTTGTACAAAAGGTGGTTGCCGGAACGGGTTCCGGCAACCGCGCCTTACGGGTAAAATTTACGAAGATGCTCAATGTTCCAGGAGTTGCTCACCGGAATCCCATCTTCGGTCTCAAGGCGGACAGCGCCAGGCCTAGTGACTCGTTTCACCCGGTAAGGGCCTTCCCACTTCGGCGTCAACTTGTTGGAATTCTTGGCGGATTGAACGCGCCGAAGAACAAGGTCGCCTTCCTCGAGACTTCTGGCATTAACTTTCCGGCTATGGTAGCGGCGCAAAGCTTGCTGGTAGCGAGCAGCTCGCACAGCAGCCTGAAGACGGTCTTCCTCAAGGAGCAGCGCGTCATCTTGTCGCAGCTGCTCTTGCTCGAGCTCATCATAAGCGAGCACTCGAGGTGACCCGTATACGAGTTCCGTGGGGATAACTGCCTCTGCTCCATAGACTAGAGCGAAAGGTGTCTGGCCAGTGGCTCGATTTGGCGTCGTCCTGATCGACCAAAGAACCACCGGCAGCTCCTCGATCCAGTTTCTTCCGCACTTGTGCAGCCTGTCGAAAGTTCTGGTCTTGAGCCCGCGCAGCACTTTAGCATTTGCCCTCTCCGCTTGACCGTTGCTTCTCGGGTGAGCAACAGAAGCGAAGCAGACCTTGGCGCCAAGATCTTGGACGTACTGCATGAAGGTGCGGCTCGTGAATTGTGTACCGTTGTCGGTGATTATCCTGTTAGGGATCCCGAAGCGGCAAACAATCGACCTGAAAAACTTGACGGCTGACTGTGCGGTCACCTTCCTCACTGGTTCCACTTCCGGCCACTTTGTGAACTTGTCGATTGCAACGTACAGGTACTCAAAGCCCCCGACAGCTCGGGGAAAGGGGCCGAGGATGTCGAGCCCCCAGACCGAAAATGGCCAGGACAAAGGGATCGTCCGGAGAGCTTGAGCTGGTTGGTGTATCTTCTTGGAATGGAACTGGCACGCTTCACACTTGGTTACTTGTGCAGTTGCATCCTGGAGGGCTGTTGGCCAGAAGAAACCTTGCCAGAATGCTTTGCCGATAAGTGCTCTTGCGCCAATGTGGTGACCACATATGCCTCCGTGTATCTCTGCCAACAACTTTTGTCCGTCTTCCCGGTGAATACACTTCAATTTCACACTGTTGAGTCTTCTTCTGTACAGTGTCTTGTCGACAAACTGGTACATACTTGACTGCCAGGCTACTCTTTCCGCTTCTTCTTGCTTTTTGGGAAGTTCTCCTGTCTGAAGGAAACGGAAAATTT
Source organism: Triticum urartu (assembly GCF_056163025.1). Classification (NCBI taxonomy): domain Eukaryota; kingdom Viridiplantae; phylum Streptophyta; class Magnoliopsida; order Poales; family Poaceae; genus Triticum; species Triticum urartu. The sequence goes on from NC_141877.1 coordinate 7,397,871, forward strand.
GCTGTGCCCATGTTGGAGCTTGTGGCTCGACAACAAGGACCAAAGGCAACTCTGCTGCTGCGGGAATATCCGCTTCTACGGCAAGAACCTGCGGCTCTGCCGGAGCTTGATGTTCCCCGACAAGCTTGCCGAAGCAAAACTTGCCGGGAGCTTCTGCTTCAACGGAACAAACCCTAGGGCTTGCCGGAGCATCTCGCTCCTCAGCGCTCTTGGTGTTGGTCTCAGCTGCTGCGAGCATCCGCTTCTACGGCGAGAAGTTGCGTCTCTGCCGGAGCTTGACATTCCCCGACAAGCTTGCCGGAGCAAAACTTATCGGGAGCTTCTGCTTCGACGGAACAAACCCTAGGGCTTTCCGGAGCAGACTGCTCCTCAGCGCCTTCGGCGTTGATCTTAGGGACCTTCTTGGTGGCGGCTTTAGGAAGCTCTGCCGGCAAATAGTCACCAGAAATCAACTTCCTTTTCTTGCTCTTCCAGTTGATGGTGTTACGGACGGTAGAGTCAGCTTGAGCACAAAGATTCCTGGTTCCACAGGTAGCTTAAGTGCGGCGCATTTTGACAGGCCATCAGCAATGGCGTTGTGAGCTCTTGGAACATGCTCCATTTGTAGGCCGTCAAAGTGCTCTTCTAGCTTCCTCACTTCGTCAACGTAAGCTTCCATTAACGGACTCTGATAATTCTTGTTTACTTGGCGGACGACAAGCTGTGAGTCACCCCTGACAATGAGCTTCTTGATCCCAAGGTCTGCCGTGATCCTGAGACCGGCAAGCAATCCCTCATACTCTGCAGTATTGTTTGTTGCTTGCTCCTTGGGAAAGTGCATCTGGACTACGTACTTGAGGTGCTCTCCGGTGGGTGCGATAAGCAGCACACCAGCGCCGGCGCCTTGCAGCGAAAAGGCACCATCAAAGTACATCAGCCATTCTTTGCTTGCTTCCTTGTCGGGGATGCTTGTTTCTGGAATTTCTTCATCTGGTGTTGGCGTCCATTCTGCTATAAATTCTGCCAATGCTCTGCTCTGGATAGTTGAAGTACTCTCAAACTTGAGGCCAAAGCTTGACAGTTCCAGTGCCCACTCAACAATCCTGCCTGTCGCTTCTGGATTCTGTAATATCCTCTTCAGCGGAAAGCGAGTGGCAACTGTGATCTCATGTGCTTGGAAGTAATGGCGCAGCTTTCTCGAGGCCATGATAAGGCCGAAAAGCAATTTCTGCACACCATAGTACCTTGACCTAGCCCCCTGCAGAAGGGAACTGACAAAGTAAACTGGGCGCTGCACCATTTTCTTGTGTATCTCCTCGTGCATCTGCACAGATCCATCTTTGTCGGGACCAGAGCTTGCCGGGGAAGCCCCCTGCTTGTCGCTGGATGTGCTTGCCATGGTTGCGGGCTCGTCATCTGCCTCCCTCTCTGCTACTAACGCAGCACTAACCACTTGATTTGTTGCCGCTATATACAGCAGCAACTTCTCTTGTGGCTTAGGTGCGACAAGTATTGGAGGGGAGGACAGGTATCTCTTCAGGTCTTGCAGCGCAGCCTCCGCTTCAGGAGTCCATCTCATTGGGCCTGCCTTTTTCAACAATTTGAAAAATGGCAGGGCGCGCTCAGCAGACCGAGAGATAAACCTGCTGAGAGCAGCCATACAACCGGCAAGTCTCTGTACGTCCTTGACGCGCTTGGGTGCTTCAATCTGCTCAATGGCCTTGATCTTGTCGGGATTGGCTTCAATCCCCCGCTGAGATACGAAGAACCCGAGAAGCTTGCCGGAAGGAACTCCAAACACACACTTCTCTGGGTTGAGCTTGAGGCTGATCTTGCGCAGATTTGCAAAGGTTTCGTCCAAATCTTGAATCAGAGTTGCCCTGTCCTTGCTCTTGACCACTATATCATCCATGTAGGCTTCCACATTTCTGTGTATTTGCGGCTCAAGGGCGACATGGACTACTCTTGCAAATGTTGAACCAGCATTTTTTAATCCGAAAGGCATTCGTACGAAACAGTACGTGCCACAAGGAGTAATAAATGCGGTCTTCTCCTCATCCTCTTCTGCCATGAAGATCTGATGATATCCTGAATATGCGTCAAGAAATGAAAGCAAATCACATCCGGCTGTGGAGTCAACAATCTGGTCAATGCGCGGCAAAGGAAATGGGTCTTTGGGACAAGCTTTGTTAACATCGGTAAAATCGATACAAAGTCTCCATTTCCCATTTGCCTTGCGCACGACTACAGGATTGGCCAACCACGTGGGATGGAGTACTCCTCTGACAAGGCCTGCTGCTTCCAATTTCTTGATCTCTTCTGCTATGAACTCTTGGCGCTCCACTGCTTGTTTCCTGACCTTCTGCTTGACGGGTCGCGCATGAGGACAAACGGCAAGGTGGTGCTCAATCACTTTCCTGGGAACACCGGGGATGTCAGACGGTTGCCACGCAAACACGTCGACATTCGCCCGCAGGAAAGCAACGAGCGCGCTTTCCTATTTAGGGTCGAGAGTGGCACTGATGGTGAATGTACCACCAGTGCCGTCCTCCTTGGCGGACACCTTTTTCGTCTCTGGCGGAGCTGCCATCGTCTTCTTACACTTGCCGGTGGAGCTCGATGGTGCGTCCTCGACGGCAGCAGCACTCCGAAGAGGTGCGCTTGCCGTTGTGGGCACCAGAACTCTTGCCGGACTTGGTCTTCTTCCCCCCGGGAGCTTCAGCGGCAAGTGACTCGCGCTCTGATGCGGCTGCTGCTTCCCGGTAGATCTTGTCGGCACAGATAAGAGCATCTTTCTTGTCGCCAGGGACAGAGATGACGCTTATCGGGCCTGGCATCTTCAGCATGTTATATGCGTAGTGAGAGGCTGCCATGAACTTGGCGAGTGTTGGACGGCCAAGTATCCCATTGTAAGGCAATGGAAGATCGGCAACGTCAAACGTGACCCTCTCAGTCCTGAAGTTCAGCTCGCTGCCAAATGTTACTGGCAACGTGACTTTCCCCTTCGGCTTGCTCCTTCCCGGGTTGATTCCTTGGAATGTGCCGGTCTGTTCGAGCTCGCTGTCAGGGATTTGGAGTTTCTGGAGTACAGCGGAGGAGATCAGGTTCAAGCCGGCCCCGCCGTCAACTAACATCTTAGTGACCTTGAGGTTGCGGATAGTTGGTGAAACCAACATCGGCAGACACCCGACCGCAGTTGTGCGATCAGGGTGGTCCTCAATGTCAAAGATGATAGGCGTGCTGGACCATTTTAGAAGCTTGCGCGATTCGACAGGTGGTTCCGCTGCATTGACTTCCCGCACCCACTGCTTGAGTTGGCGGTGTGAAGTGTGCAGAGAAGCACCGCCGTCAACGCACAAGACCTCTGTGGCTTTCTGAAATTCCTGTTCACTGGTCTCAACATCATCCATGTCTTCGTCGTCGTCGTCGTCTTCATCGTTGTCGCGGCCGCGGGGAGGCCTGTCTCCTTGCCGCTGCTTGGCCTTGTCGCGGCGTCCTCCCCGTCCGGCGCGCTTCTTGCCGGATTCTCCAGCACCTCCTTGGGCCCGCTCCTTGTCTCGCCGCTCGTACTCAGCCTTTTGCTGCTGGACAAGCTGCTCGACCTTCTTGCAGCTCTGGAGGTCGTGGCCCTTGGTGCGGTGAATCTTGCAGTATTGCTTGTCGGAGCCGTCCTGCTTGTCGGCGACTGCCACGGCCTGGCAGTTGGTGCACGCGGCAACCTCCTTGCCGGAGCTACCAACTTTGGCCTTTTTGGCGCCACCTTCATTGCCGGACTGCTCAACAACTAGCACCTCTTTGCCTTTCTTCTTCCTGTTCCGCCGCCGGTTTTTCTTTGCCGGGACAGCATCCTCGCTGTCAGATCCTTCTGCTCCAGTCTTCTCTCCGGGGAGTTTCCTCCCTTCCTCAGCACGTGCACACTTGTCGGCCAGGGCATACAGCTCACTGACGTCTCTGATCCTGCGCATCGCCATCTCCTCCCGCATCCTGCGGTTACGCACGTTCTGATGGAACGCGCTGATGACCGCGGCGAGGTGGACGTCTGGGATGTTATACTGTACACGGCTGAACCTCTGAATGTACTTGCGCAGGGGTTCTCCTTCCTTCTGGGCGAGCAGATGAAGGTCACTCTCTTGGCCAGGAGGTTTGTGGCCGCCTGTAAAGGCGCCGACAAACTGATGGCATAGATCAGCCCAGGAGGATATGGAGTTATCCGGCAAGTGCATGAGCCAGGACCTGACGTTGGGCTTGAGCACCAGCGGGAAGTAGTTGGCAAGGATCTTGTCGTCCCGCCCCCCGGCAGGCTGCACCGCGATGGTGTAGATGCTGAGGAACTCCGACGGATGCGTCTTGCCGTCGTACTTCTCTGGTACATCTAGTTTGAAATTCTTCGTGCTGGGCCACTGGACTTGCCGCAGCTCACGAGTGAACGCAGGGCAACCTACCGCGTACGGCAAGTCGCCTGGTTCCCCTGGCGCATGCATGTCGACAGAGGGCCCAGCGCGCTGGTCTGATTGACGTCGCGCTTCTCTTCGCCGCTCGATGCGAGTACGAGCGTCCTCTTGCTGTCGTTCTTGAAGAACTTGGCGCTGATCGCGACGAGCTCGCGGATCTGATGACGCGGTGGAGTCGCTGTCGAGGTGGATCCGGCGAGTCGGCGATCTCGGCCTTCGGGGCGGAGAGTGCACAGTAGTTGCACCCCCACCAGTCTTGTCGTCTCCGGCTCATGCCCGGCTGGCTTGCCGCGGCTGCGACGTGCTCGGTTGCCGCGGAGTGTCGCCGTTGGCGAAGCCGATGAGACTCTGGATGGTTGCCCTCCAATCGTCGATCTTGTCCGCCGTTGGAGGGTAGTCTAGGAGCAGCTGAGCTCGCGCCAAAGCTTCTGCTGCAGTGGCGGGCGACGGTGGCGAACGGTGCGAGGAGCGGGATATGCTCGGACTTCTAACGACGTTAGAAGGAGCAATATCCTGTCCAGGCAACCGTGCCTCGCTCGTGCCAGCATGTTGGCGTGCATGGTGGTCCTGAGCGCTCCGAGATCCACCAGCCCGATCTTGGTCTAGCAAACGCATGGTACCATGAGTACCATGACGCTGCCGGTCCCGCGCCTCATGAGACAGGCGCGGTGCATGTACGGACGCCGAGGTCTTGGAGTGCGCCCGATCGTCGTGGGAGCCGGCTACGCCGCCGATGGGCAACGCAGCCTCGCCCTTGGTCCTGGCAGCACCGTGAGCTCCCTCGTCTACGCCCGTTCTTCCGCCGGCGCTCGTCCCACCAGCCGTTTGTCCCGGCGGTGGTGGGCAAGGCACGGACGGAGCAGCCGCCTCCGAAACCTTCTTCTTCGGCGGCATGTGGATGAAGATCTAGCTCGCAAGAACGCCGGATCTGGTTCACACAACTTCGACGCCCCCTACCTGGCGCGCCAAAGATGCCGGGGTACTGATCCACGGGCACCTATGGGACCGGCGGACCGGGTCCCTTTCGGTTCGGCGGGGGCGGAGATTGCGCAAAGTGCCAATCGAGGCGATACACGCGAGCGATTTACCCAGGTTCGGGCCGCACGGATGCGTAAAACCCTACTCCTGCTTTGTGGTTTGTACTGATTTCTTGCCCGGGAGCGTGGAGTGCTACAGTACACTTCAGCAGCTAGCAAGACCGAGCGTGAGTGTTCGAACTAGCCAAAAAAAAACCCTTCTACGTTGCACACGGGCCTCCTTTTATATGCTCAAGGGGTTCCCAACAGGTGGCAACGGAGGTAAAGGGCAAAAATGGAAAGGTGCTGTGGTAGGCACAGCTACCTGTTACAGTGTATCCTACCTAACCCTGACGGCAGGGGACAAGAGCCTTAAATGCCCGTCTGTGTCGCCTAAACAGTGCGAAAAGGGACCGCCAGGGACGCCACCGTTCGCCACGATGGCGATCTTGTCAGCGCCGCTTGCCACCGCACGCCGTTGGCTGCACAGCCTCCCGCCACGTACGCCTGGAAGGGCCCTAAAGCGACACGTTGGTGGATGTGCTGGAGCGCGGGCTCAGGGGGGTGGCTTGCCGCGGCAAGCGCCTTGCCGCTGTCGTTGTCTTCTCGCGTCCGGGAGCTTGTCGCTCACCGGGCCTTGCCGGGGCGCGCGGTGCGCCGCGGCAAGTTCCTTGCAATGCCTTGGGTGGCCTTCCCGGCAAGCTCCTCTTGCCGGGGTCTTGGGATGCTTTTTTTAGCCTTCCCGGCAAGCTCCTCTTGCCAGGGTTTTGTCTTCTTGGCTCGGACACTTTGTTCTTGAATGGCTCCAAAGGAACCACGGAGGATCTTGGCGGTCACCCGGCAAGCCTTGCCGCGGGATGCTGCGACTGCCCGTGCACGAGTTCGGGATACTAGGGTACCCCCACTCTAGTACACCGACACCCCCCCGCGGTCGTTGGCGGGTGCCCCTGGATCTAGCCCGGGTGGTGTCAGCGGCGGCGGGACCTTTTATACTCACGTGCGGCTCTCCTTCCCGGGGCAGGGCGCCGGCGGCGGTCCGGTGTCCTGGTGGTGGTGGCCGGCGACAGGCGAGGTGCAGGCGCTGCTCCTTGCGGCGGGGTGGCCGGCGGCGTGCCCCCGGCCCAGACATACTAGCGGGCTGGCTCAAGCGCGGCCTTGCTGCCTATTGTGCGGTGAAGAGGAGGAGCGGCTCGGACAGGGGGCGGCGACGCCGACGGCGTGTCTTCTGCAGTGCGACGATGGGAGCTTTACGTGCATTTCAGGGCCCGGCCGGGCCTATGAGCCCACGGGCCTGGTATGCTTCTGTTGTTGCGTCCGGTCGGTTATTGTCGTTCACGGTGGAGGTTGGGCCCTCCTGCGTGCCGACGGTGCTGTTGCGCCTAGTCCCGGCTCCTCTTCTTCATTGTGCAGGCCCACTTCGTGGTGTCGTGGTGAGACAGTGTGGGCGGCTTGAAGACCGTGTTGGCACAGGGTGGTGGACGGTATGGTGGCATGCTCCGGAGCACCCGGGGTGATGGTTGAGATCGGGAGAAATCCATGTCGGCCTATCCGACACCGACACAGTAGCGCCTGAGGGTGCCATCGGACTTTCCTGAAGGGCGTCGGGTGCTACCCTTCCTTTCTCCTGGCCACGTCCCAGGGGAAACCCTTGGCAGCAACGTCGTCATCGTCGCGTCCCTTCTTGGAGGTGTTGATTGGTACCGGCGCTTCGGAGTGTAGGAGCATGGTGGGAGATCTCCGGTGGGCACAATGGTCACGAGGCTTCTTCGTTTTTTGTCGATCCGCCGTTGTTGGCATTTGTTCCTCTTTTATATTTTCTCTTTCGTTTCTTTTGGGACATGAGTATGCTGCTTCCGCCCCAACACTTATCGTTAGTTTTATCGGGTGTTTGCTATATTAATATAGCAGGGGCGAAAGCCTGTTTCAAAAGTCCAGATCGTACTGCCCTCTGGCAAGGACGACTTCAATTAGAACCTCCCGGCCCCTGGGTGCAGTCGGCGTATGCTGTTCTCTTTGATGGCACGGTGCAACCTCCATTATCGCGTTCGATTTGGGAGGCATGGGTGTTTCATTGGCTTGTTGGCCCAGGATCGGTGCTGGACTGCAGATAGGCTGTAGTGCCATGGTCTGACCAATCAACATGTCAGCATTCTAGCTGCAGCAGATCATCTCCCAACCATCCATGATCTGGACCCTCAAGCGAATCAACTCTTTCTCCTATAATATACAGAGACACACTTTTATCTTTGACTAGGCATTTGCTCTAATACTATACTCACAACGTTAAAGTAGTGTTTCAAATTAATGGTCATGAAAATATGGTACCCGCATGGAAGAGTATTTCCATTGCTATATTACTATGTTTACAGTTTTATGGCAGTACCTCCATTGAAAAATATAGTATTATAAAACAAAATAAATTCAAAATCCTGACACCATTAGGTGTTCTTTATCTGCAGACTGATAGAACAAGAAGGCAAGACAAAGATGGTATGTTGTTCACGATGCATGACCTAGTGCATGATCTCGCAAAAGAGATCTTGGCCCATCAAATTAACACTGTGGGAATCAAATGCCGCTATGCATTGCTCACAGATTGTAGCAAGTCATTGGAGTTGTCCGTGAAGTTTCCTGCAACCTTAAAGGTGCTACATTTTCGGGACTGTGGCAAACGAGAACTTTGTGGTGATGTTTTTTCAGCAGCTAAGTTCCTCTGTGTCTTGGATTTAAGTGAGTGCTTTATTAAGAAGTTACCTGATTGTATTGGTCAACTGAAGCAACTAAGGGTTCTGTATGCTCCAGGGATACAAGATACGATGATTCCCAATTGTATCACCGAGCTCTCAGAATTAAATTATCTCGACCTTAGAGGCTCTCAGAAAATCTCAGCATTGCCTGATTCAATTGGTGATATGAAATCTCTGATGCATCTTGATTTATCATATTGTTATGAGATTTGTGAACTTCCAGTATCCTTTGCGAAGCTGAAGCAGTTGGTGCATCTTGATTTAACATATTGCAGAAGAATATCTATATCAAAATCTTTTGGTGGATTTACCAAACTTCAATATTTGAGTTTAGCAGGACAAACGAATATAGACGTGAATAGGAGAGAGCTATCAGAGGTCATTGATAACCTAACAGAACTTAGGTATCTAAATCTATCAGGATCCATAGACAGTATGATCACATCAGATAAAGTTCACAGCTTGCTTGCCTCTATCAGCACACTTTCCGGTCTAGAGTATCTGGACTTGTCTTATAATAGAGCGTGTAGCAGTATACCAGAAAGTATTTGCAACCTCAGGAAGCTTCATACATTGGACCTAGCAGGCTGCAAAAAACTGAAGAAGCTTCCCGATCGTATGGACCAGATGGTTAGTCTGAAGGTTCTAAATTTAAAACATGTTAGGTTGGAAGAATTGGCGGTCTCTCACTTCAACTGTGCCTCTTTGCCACACTTTGTGGTGCATGCTTCAGGTGATAGATGTTGCAGCAATATCATCCGCCTTCAGCCTACAAATCCTGTTGAGCTGTGGATAGATAGACTTGAAAATGTGAATTCTGTAGAAGAAGCACACGGTATAAAACTGATAGAGAAACAAAAAATTGAAAAGTTGAGATTTCAATGGACTGTAGCGACTGGAAGGTTTGTGGAGGACAAGGAGGTGTTGAAAATTCTAGTGCCACCAAGCAGTGCACATATATTGACTATATCTGGTTACGGGAGTGTGAGCATTCCTGATTGGTTTATGGATCTTAGGCAATATCTCCCTGTTCTTTCTATCAGTTATATTTGTGTAATTTTCTGAAGTGCAATAACCTACCACCACTTGGTGAACTACCAAACCTACGATGGCTGGGTCTCTACTATATGAAGAGCTTGCAAGAGTGGAAGAACATGGGATATACCAGTGGTGAGGAAGGTGCAAGTGAGCCTAAGCTTGAGTGCTTGACCATAGAGCACTGTGCCAAGCTGAGGATAAAACCATGTGTGCCTAGAGCTACGTCTTTGTTCATACGTGGTTGTGACGCAATGCTATCATCATGGGGAGAGAGCCCTCCACACAACGGTACTTCCTGCTCTTCTCCATTAACACAGCTGAGTGTTGAAGATAGCAAGGTGCTCATGCATCAGTGGAGGTTGCTTCACCACCTCCCTTCCCTTAGTTGGTTATCTATCGTCAGTTGCAGTGATCTGAATCTGACCACCTCACCTGAGATAATCCAACGCCTCTCCTCCCTGGAAACATTGTGCCTCGAATCATTGTCCCTCAACCAAGCAGAACTGCCAAGATGGCTGGTTGAACTGACATTTCTGCAGGAGCTAACTCTGCGTGAGTGTGCAATCACGACACTACCGGAGTGGTTAGGAGAACTAACCTCTCTCAAGAATCTGGAGATTAAGCACTGCGAGGGCATCAGGTCTTTTCCGGACAGCATCAAACAACTGACCAAACTTGAATATCTGTGCGTTGATGGTTGCCCTACATTAGAGAAGTGGTTTGAGTCAGAGGAGAACAAGATGAGGCTCGCTCACATCAGAGACTAGAGGTAAGTGCCTGCCAAGCTTCCATTCTCGTAGTGACAATTCTCCTTTCCACCATTGCGGTGCTTACAGCTTGGTCGCTTTGGCACCACCGCAATGCTGTGATTTTCGACAAGATCACACCCTCTTCTGCCTCCCTCCTAGCTGCGATTCAAGAATCAAGAGGAAGCACGCTCCTGGGCCAGCGCCGGAGCCAAAGGACTTAGCACTATTATGCCTCTAATCTAAACATTACGGTAGGGCTGAGCATCCCACTCCCATGCTCACTTGCATCACGGTAGCGCCATCCTGTGTACGCAACCGTGATGCCAACCTGTACGTTCACTCCCCTATCAATGCAATGATACGCTTCCAAGCGTATTCGCGCGAACCACATATGGCATAAGTAGATCTCTGGATAATCATTCTAAGTGTTGAACTAGGTGTCTATTTTTTCCCCTTCATTTGATGCCACATGTGTCTAGACTGCTGGGTAAAATACGTGACACTTGTGCTAATTATTTATCTGAGAAGACATAAGTATGGTTATAGTTGTGCCATAGCTTGGACAGCAATGCGTGCCCTGTTGTTCTGACTATACTGTTTCTGTTTTCAGGTGTTCCCACCATCAGAGTACTCACCATACTCAGACGAAGAAGATGTAGCAGATGACTCTTCTTCAGGGGTCGACAATGCCGAGGGCTCTGCATATATGGGTATGCAGGAAGAGCAGCGAGTACCGCCGCCGCAGGCAGATACTAGATTGATGAGGCATGTCCAGATGTGCTGCGTAGTGCTGTGATGAACGTGCCCGGCTTCCCTGCGGAAGCTTTGAGAGTTTCCCTATCTCATTTGGAAAACACGTACCAGGTCTCTGCATATTTGAGTATGCACGAGGAGCAGCGAGTGCTGTGGCTCAGGAGGAGCTTCTTGGCGAAGGGCACCGAGTAAACGTTACCGACTGCTGGTTAGCCGTAATTATATTGCAGAATGATGTTACCAGGGCTCTGCTGACTCGCCCCCCCGCTCATAGGCTCATAGGCCCCCGTGTCGCCCCCCGCTCGGGCAACTCGGGTGGCTCCCCAATCCTAGCCGCCACCGGGGCCTAGCCCATCTTCCTCCCCTCCTCCCGCCGCCGCCGGAGGACGCCGCCGGCTTGTGCCCGGAGGCCAAAGGTGGTGGCGGGGGCTCTTCCTCCCTCCCGCGTCTCAGGGGTGGCGGGGCCCCAACATGCGTGGAGGTGCGGCCGATCTAGAAGCGACGGCGTTGGCTTCGACGGCGGCGACGGTCGGCCCTGCCTCGGGCCACGGGCGGCTGGCCTGGATCGGGCGGCGGCTCGATGCGGTCTTCGACGGCGTCATTTGGCTTTAGATCGGCGGCGGCGTCGAGGGCCTGGTGGACTGCTTGGCGGCACCCATGGCAGATCTGTTCTGGCCGGTGCAGCCAGTGGTAGTGGTCATCTTCTTCGTCGGCGGTGGCCGGCCAGAAGCTTGATGATCAGATCTCGAAATCCATCATCTAGTCCAGGCTGCGAGTTGGGGAGACATGGTTGCCGGTGAAAACCGAGCCGACGGCAGGCGATGGCAGCGTTCTACGCCGTTACCTTGATGAAGGCATCGCCGTGTAACTACTGTCGACCCACTCGTGCTGCTCCGGGGGAAACCCTAGGATCTGGTGTTCCAGCTCGGACGATGGCGGCACTGCGGTGTCGTTTCTCTCTTGGGAGCATCGTTTGTGGAGCAGCGCTAGAAGTCAGAGGCAGGAGGTGGAGCGGCTTCGTCTTGCACAGAGCTTCGGTGGAGATGTCAAGTCATGCCTGACCGACAGGTGCTATGTTTTGTCATGCCTGGTCGGCAGGTGCTACGCACGACAGATCCTCCAAGGACTTCAAGCTATGTTGGCTGGTGGTACTTGGCAGCATGGCGCTGTGGTGTATCAGTGACGACCGCGACGTGTTCAGCTGTTTGCACGCAGGGAGGAGGTGCCGTTGGGCGCCGTGGTGGCGTCGCCGATAGCTGGACCGAGCAAGGTTGATGCATCAGTACAGTTCTGAAGATGGAGCAGTGGTAGTTGGCGGCGGCGGCCTTTGAGAGCACGCCGGACCAGTGTGTGCCCCAGACCCGACAAGTGGCTAGGTTGGGGTATCAGGTCTTAGATGTTAGGCTTGGCTGCGATATCTGTTTGGTATTAGGCCCAGGCTATCTGCGCCCCTTCATCAACTGGATAGGTGTAGCGACAGTTTGTTGCTTAGACGGTGGCTTTAATCTTACTGTTGTATGACTTTGTAAGGTCTTGTGAGAATAATTAATAAAGTGACCGTATGCATCGCCCAGATGCAGAGGCCGAGGGTCATCCTCCTTTTCTAAAATAAAAAAAACAAGGCTCTGCATATAAGCAAGCATATATTTTTGCTGTTATAATATATTATGCATGCAAATCCTTCTTGGTGGTACTGGCCTTCTTATTGGGTTGTTTTTTATGCATACTATGTCTAGATGTCCCTGTAATTTTCCTTGTAACCTTTCTGCTGATGTTGGTATTGCTGGTAACTCTCCATCCTACTGCCGTCTTCTCTGTCTAGCAGCGATGGCTTCAGCTGATCAGCAGCATTCTTTTCATTAGTGTGAAATTTTATCAGTGAGTTTTAGAATTTCTACGACGTGCCAGACATGGATGAAGTCATCCCATTTTTTCCTCTCGTAGAAACCTCTCAATTGGCGAGCCTGTTTCGAAATTTACTCCTTGGATACCACCAGCATCGGGACGAGTCAAGTTTAATGTTGATGCCTCCTTGCTCGATGGTGTTGGTGGAACGGGAATGATCCTAAGAGATGATTCTAGCAAAATTATTCACCTTTTCATTAGTGATGATCTGCTAGAAGCTGAAATTCTTGATATGATCTGCTGGAAGCTGAAATTCTCAGAGAGTGCCTTCTGTTAGCTTTCCAATGGAGCCAATTACAAGTTGATGTGGAAAGTGACTGTCTGCAGGCATTTCAATATTGTGAGAAGCGGAGAAGTCAACAGATCAAAGCATACTCTCTTATTAGTGAGATCAAGGATTGCATGCTGAACGTAGTTCTTGATTAGTGAGATCAAGGATTCCTCATATTCACAACTCCTCTAGCCACACTTTGGCAAATTTTGGTAGATAACAATGTTGAACTGTTGCATGGCTGGGATCTGGTCGAGAGTCTTCTAGAAATTGTAAGCATGATTGTAACTTTTTGATTGAGTAATGCAAGAATTATTTTGCAAAACACTCCTTCTCCCTGCAAAAAAAAAATGAAACCTCTTGATTAGGTCTGGAAATGATTTTGTTTTTCTCTTTATAGGTTGTTTTAGGGATTGTCTTTATTTTTTAGTGGAAGGTCTTGAAGCCCAGAAATCCCTATTTGCCGCATGTTGCAGCAAATTGTCGCCGCATGACACACGGAGGCGCACTAGCGAAGCGACTGGGCTTGCTCATTTGGCCAGTTCATTCGTTCCGGTTAGGAACCTTTTTTTTTCTCAAGATTTTAGTTTTTTTTTCTTTTTCTCGTGTTTCCTTTTTCTTCTGTTCTCTTTTCATTTCCTTTTTCTATTTCCAAGTTTATTTTAAATTTTTTCAAAAAATGTTTGGGAAATTTCAAATATTGTCCGGATTTCAAAAAGTTGATCCTATTTTCAAATTTTGTTTATAATTTTGAAAAATGTTCGCTACTTTTAAAAAATGTTTGGAATTTCAAAATAATTGCGATTCTGAATACTTTGTGTAAGATTCACAAAAAATGTTCGAAATTTTCAAAAATGTTCCTGTTTTCAAAATTTGTTCATAAATTAAAAAATGTCCCGTTCTCCAAATTTGTTCACAAATTCAAAAACTGTTCCCATTTTTTTTAAATCTTGTTCATGATTATGAAAAAAAATTGCAACTTAAAAAAATGCTCCATTTTTCAAGATTTGTTCATGAATGCAAAGGTATTTCGTGTTTTCCAAAATTTGTACATAAATGATTCCCATTTTTTCTAAACCATTTTGTGATTGCCCAAAATTGTTCAGAATTTAAAAAATGTTCTGGTGTTTCAAGATTTGTTCATAGATTTAAAAAATGTTCCCGTTTATAAATTTTGTTCACAAATTCAAAAATGCTTCACATCTTTTTAAAACATGTCCTTGTTTGCCAAAATTGGTCGGAAATTTAAGGATGTTCCTTTTTTCAAAATTTGTTCACAACATGCAAAAAAATTCCCGCTTTGAAAATTTGGTTATAAATTCAAAAAGTGTCCACAGTTTTTCAAACTTATGCGTATTTGTCAAAAACGTTCAGAATTTTTTTTTAAAATATTCTGAATTTTCAAGAAATGATTAAGAAAAGGAAAAATAACTCAATCTGTTATTGTGTTAGTTCTATAGTAAACGCGTCGCGTATTCACCACGAACAGCTATTAGCCGCAGTGGCTAGCTACATGTGTCTACAATGGTGCGATTGTGAGCTTGAATTCTGGCTGACCCTTAGCATTTTGTTTTATTTTTTACACCACTTGCAGCTCCCCGCATGGGCCAGACCAGTGGGAGAACTGCCTTGTGCGACGCCGCGACATTCTGCCGCTGAATGGGGCAGATAGGAGGTCCAATGAAGCCCTCCAGTACACGAGTGCTTCGATCGATTGCCTGTCTCTATGATGCACGCGGCCGGTCACTCGGTCAACCTCAACGTTGTGTGGCCTAGGCCTAGCGACAATAATCATATCAACAATTCATCGTGGAAGCCCATCATCTTGCTCAACACGGACGGAGAAGAGAGAGGGGGGAGGCGGGGCAGATCCTAAGCCTTCACAAATTCAAAAATATAAAAAAATGCAATCAAATTTTGCTTAGGTTTTCACAAAATGTCTGAAATTCCAAATTTGATAATCCTTTCACAAATTGCTCGCAATTTCAAAAAATCTTCACCTTTTTAGAAAAGTTTTATTCATGTTTTCAGAAACAAATCACGTTCTTTATAAAAATTCACTTTTGAAAAAATCTCAAAATTTTAAACAAATCAAATTTTTTTTCACCTTTGGTCACATGTTTGATAAATTGTGTTCCGGTTTTTCAAAAACCACAATTCACTTATTTGTTTTAACAATTCAAAAAAATTGTTGGGAATCCGAAATTTGTTCACAATTTTGAGAAAACACAATTTAGAAATCTTGTGTTCATGATTTTAAGATTTTTTCACAATTCAAAAAAAATTCAAGTTCAATTTTTATTTGGAATTTTATAAACTGTTACCATTTAAAAAAAATCATGTTTGTAAAAATTGTTTATGTTTTGCAAAGTTTTTTCAGTTTTCAAATCAGACTGAAAAACAACGGCTAGTCTTTTTTGTGAAAAACTTACTGAAAAAATAAGAGCACATTTGTGTAGATTTCAGTGAAAACACTCGTAATTCACGCACACGAGCGCCAACTAGGAACTATTGGGAGAGATGGGCGGCGTTCCAGGCGGTGGTTCCTCTTTATCGTGTAAGTCAATGGTTCTTGATCAAACACGCACTCCTTGGCGATCGCGCATTCCGGGTTTTTTCTGCTTTTTACACTTTGATGTTTTTTTCATTTTCGTTTTTCTTTCTTTCTTTCTTTTTTTAATTTTTCTTACTTTTTTCTTTATAACTTTGTGAGCATCTTTTCAAATTCATGGACAATTTCTATTATTGTGAACTGTTTTTAAAATTGCAAACATTTCTATGGCATCGTGAACAATTTCCGAAATTTGCAAACATTGTTTTTCAAATTCGTGACATTTATTTTGAAATCATGAACATTTTTAACAAAATCGTAGAAATTGTTTACAAGTCAGCGAGCATTTTTTTGAAATCATAAACATTTTTTAAAATTTGCAAACTTGTTTTTGTATGAAACCTAGAAATTTTTTCAAACTCAAGAAGAAATTTGTTTTCAGCTGGGCCTCTCGTTCTTCACCGCAACTTGCAGTTACTGCTAGTGTGAGCTAAACTGTTCATAGCGGCATCAAATCTCTTTTGTGTTGCGACATATTGATCGCACCCTGGTTTGGATTACCGCATGTCCTAGCGCGCACGTCGATCTGAAAGCATGTGGCAACTCTCAGGTGGCCTATGGAGCATGATGCAAAGGTGCATGATCCTTCATTCCATTGGGATCTAGTCCAGTTGGAGAGTGCGATCGGTGTGATTTAAGTCTGACTCAACCTGATTGATCAACTCCTGCTTTTGCTTCCATGCATTCTTTTCAAATGATTGATTAACGTTTTATATGGACATTTAACATTTCCAAATGCTAGATTAACATTTTCAAACACTTGATCAACATTTTTTGTCAAATGATTGATTAATGTTTTTTAAATACATGATCAAATTTTTGCATACACATCTTATTTTTTTTGTATACATTTTTCGTATATGTGCAAACATTTTCTCTATACACATGTAACATTTTTCAAATGCTTGGTCAACATTGTTGAAATGTTTTATGTAGAGTGATTTTTGTGATATATTTATTTAGAATATTTAGAAGTAAAAAAAGAGAACGGAGGGAAAGAAGCCCCCTGTCTTATTCTTATAGGAGAATGAGGAGACTCGAACCCCGGCCGGTGACGGCAACCTTTGTGCTGTCCACCACTCCACTCAGGAGAACTCCTCAATATTTAGAAGTATAAGCAAAAGTAAAAAATAAAACGCAAGAAACAAAAGCAAAAAATGTGAAAAAAAACCCGAGGCACTTGTTCCAGCATGCCTGGGCCGGCCCAAGTCGTGCACCCTTCAGTGATGGTTCGTATCATTAAACCCATTAAGAGGCGCTAGAATGGTGGCCAACCAGCTACGCCATGTGGCGCAGCTGGTTGGTCATGGTGAGAAAGTTTTTCTTTAGAGTTTTTTAAATGATAGGGAGACTTTTTTCGAGAGAAATTTTCTAGGTTTTTTCTTTTTTTCTTTTAAGATGGTAGTGATGTCCATGTGACGCGAGAATATTTTTTAAAATTTTTGACATGATGATGAGGTGCGCATAGCTTCCTCTGAAGCGGCCCGCAATGGCGGGCCTCAACCACTAGTTGGCCATCATGCATGGGAGAGGCGGAGGGGCTGGCGCCGGCGATCGGTGGCGGCGGAGTTACTATGCATGCGAGGAGGGCAGTCGTTCACGCCGGCGACAGCCTTCCATCTAAGAGGAAGGGAACACATCTATGTTCCTCCTCTTCTAGTATTCTCCACAGACTGGCGAAGATGCATTCCCTCCCTCAAGACTGACGAAGAAAGATCAGCCTGAATCCGTCAGAACGAAGGAGGAAAGCAGAGGTGCAGGATCATTCCTTCCATTGGGATCCTGATGGATCAAGAGCTCAACTGCAGAGCAGAGGAAGCCGAGGCAAAGCTGCCGTCGTGTGGTAAAGTTATGTGTAAAAATCTGCTAAAGAACAGGTAAAGTAGCAGAGAATTTTCTTTTGAAACGAAATGAAATCAAGAACAGTGAGGCGAAGGCATTCTGGGTTTTATTTAGTGGGTTGTAAGGTGATAACCCACAAGTATAGGGGATCGCAACAGTTTTTGAGGGTAGAGTATTCAACCCAAATTTATTGATTCGACACAAGGGGAGCCAAAGAATATTCTCAAGTATTAGCAGCTGAGTTGTCAATTCAACCACACCTGGAAACTTAGTATCTGCAGCAAAGTGTTTAGTAGCAAAGTAATATGATAGTGGTGGTAACGGTAACAAAAGTAAAGGACGCAAAAGTAATATTTTTGGTATTTTGTAGCGATTGTAACAGTAACAACGAGAAAGTAAATAAGCGTAAACCAGTATATGGAAAGCTCGTAGGCATCGGATCGGTGATGGATAATTATGCCGAATGCGGTTCATCATGTAACAGTCATAACATAGGGTGACACAGAACTAGCTCCAATTCATCAATGTAATGTAGGCATGTATTCCGAATATAGTCATACGTGCTTATAGAAAAGAACTTGCATGACATTTTATGTCCTACCCTCCCGTGGCAGCGGGGTCCTATTGGAAACTAAGGGATATTAAGGCCTCCTTTTAATAGAGAACCGGAACAAAGCATTAGCACTTAGTGAATACATGAACTCCTCAAACTATGGTCAGCACCGGGAGTGGTCCCGATTATTGTCACTTCGGGGTTGCCGGATCATAACACATAATAGGTGACTATAGACTTGCAAGATAGGATCAAGAACTCACATATATCCGTGAAAACATAATAGGTTCAGATATGAAATCATGGCACTCGGGCCCTAGTAACAAGCATTAAGCATAGCAAAGTCATAGCAACATCAATCTCAGAACATAGTGGATACTAGGGATCAAACCCTAACAAAACTAACTCGATTACATGATAGATCTCATCCAACCCATCACTGTCCAGCAAGCCTGCGATGGAATTACACACGCACGACGGTGGGCATCATGAAATTGGTGAAGGAGGATGGTTGATGATGATGACGGCGACGAATCCCCCTCTCCGGAGCCCCGAACGGACTCCAGATCAGCCCTCCCGAGAGATTTTAGGGCTTGGCGGCGGCTTCGTATCGTAAACCGCGATGATTTCTTCTCCTCTATTTTTTCCTGAAAGAAAATATATAGAGTTGGAGTTGGTGTCAGAAGGTCTCCAGGGGGCCCACGAGGTAGGGGGGCGCGCCCTGGGGGGGGGCGCCCCGCACCCTCATGGACAGGGTGTGGGCCCCCTGGTCTTCATATTTGGCGAGGAATTTTTATTATTTTTTATAAGATGTCTCGTGGAGTTTCAGGTCATTCCGAGAACTTTTGTTTTCTGCACATAAAACAACATCATGGCAATTCTGCTGAAAACAGCGTCAGTCCGGGTTAGTTCCATTCAAATCATGCAAGTTAGAGTCCAAAACAAGGGCAAAAGTGTTTGGTGTTTTGTAGCGATTGTAACAGTAGCAGCGGGAAAGTAAATAAGCGAGAACAGTATATGGAAAACTCGTAGGCACCGGATCAGTGATGGATAATTATGCCGGATGCGGTTCATCATGTAACAGTCATAACATAGGGTGACACAGAACTAGCTCCAATTCATCAATGTAATGTAGGCATGTATGCCGTATATAGTCATACGTGCTTATGGAAAAGAACTTGCATGACATCTTTTGTCCTACCCTCCCGTGGCAGCGGGGTCCTAATGGGAACTAAGGGATATTAAGGCCTCCTTTTAATAGAGAACCGGAACAAAGCATTAGCACATAGTGAATACATGATGTAACGCCCCGAGACCGATGTGCCAGGTGTCCTCCGCTTGTTTGCTGTTGTTGCCATGTCATTCGCTTGCGTGTTGCATCTTTGTCATGTCATCATGTGCATTGCATCATCATGTTTTCAAAATTTGCATCCGTCCCGGCCTCCTCGTTCTCTCCGTTGTCCGTTCTGAGCCCAGACACACTTGCACGTGCCCGTGGCATGTCCGAAATATTATTTTATAAGTGACCGGAAAATGTTCTCGGAATGGGTTGAAAGTTGGCATGCGGTGTTGTTTTGTTGTCAGTAGACCGCCTGCCAAGTTTCATCGCATTCGGAGTCCGTTTGACGCCCCAACGGATAAATATAGTGGCAATAGTAGTCGGTCTAATGTCGGACGTTTTCGGTCTCCGGAAACAGTTGCCGGGCTGCACTCCTCTCCTCTCATCTCAGCCCAACCTCTCTTCACAGCCCACTAGCCCACCTATCTAACCCCTCTCCGCTCCGGGTCGTCCGATCGGGATCGAACGGCTCCGGAACGGACAAAATCCCCCTAACCTAGCCCCCTTGTCTATATATAGACCCCCTCCATGCCATTTTTGGCATCCCTAGCCCCCCACCTACCTCTAGCCGCCTCCCACCTCCATTTCCGCGCCGCACCACCCCTACCTCGCCACTTGGCGCCGCCTATGCGGCCAGCGCCGCCGCAGCCGCCGCCCTCCACCACTAGGAAGCTGCCACGTCGCCCCTGGCCTCCTCCCACTTCCCGCGGCCCTGCCAGGCCCGAGAGGGGCCCGCGGAGCCCATCTGCCGCGCGCGCCCGGCCTCCCGCAGCCTCCTCGATCCCGACCTGGATCGAGGGAGTCTACCCCCGCCGCACCATCTCCTCGCTGCCGGCAAGCCTGCCGGAGCATGCTCGCGCCGGTCACCTCGACGGCAGGCCAGTGCCGCCCTCGCCTCCCTCTTGATCCATTCCCATTATCCTTCCTCTCACCGGCTCTCTCTACCTCGCAGCAAGTCACCGCCGTCAGGAACGCCGGCTTCGAGCTCTCCTTCGTCAATGACAGCGTCCGCGCCTCGTCCAAGCTGCATTGCCGGCGCTGCCAGGCTCCTCTGCCGCCGGATCTAGACCTTCCTGTCCCTGCCTCACCGCCCGGCGTCTCCCCGACCAGCTCCGCCGTCGGCCGGCCCCATCTGCTCCCTGCGTCGCCCTCGTCGGAGATGCTCGCAGCGCTGCCCCGCTCCCATTGACCCGCGCCAGCGCGTGGGCCGCGCCAGGCCCAGCGACCCTTCCGGTCTCTCGTCACCTCCGAACGGGCCACGGCCCATGGGTGAGCAGACTCCCAGCGCCCCGCCTCCGTTTTTTTCCTCCTGTTGGGCCAGTTCCTGTTTCGGCCCGCATGTGTTTTTTTTCAGCGTCTGTGAAATTTCCTATTTATCCTGAGACAGCAGTTTTGCAGTTTAGTCCTCCTATTTCATGCATTTAATAACTCATAAATGGTGCATCGGATTAAAATGCTTTATATATGAAACTTGCTCAGAATTTGGTGTAGATTAATAATTTCCAACTTTCATCTATGTTTGAAATGTTTAAAATGTTGTTTGCATTAATTTGCTCCTATGCCATGTTACAATGATTTAACTCATAACTAAATAACCGTAGCTCCGATTTAAATAATCTTCATGTGTAGGGGTAGAAAAAATGCCTAGTTTATCATGGTGCACTCATCTTGCATGTTTAACAACTCTAAAATTATGTTTAGGGCAGAACAGTACCAAACCTAATTTTTGCATATGGGGATTTACCGGAATTGTTGTTCGTTGCTTCCGACCTCATTTAAAATTGCCTAGATAGGTAGTTTTGTTGTGCTTCACCTCTTGCCATGTTAATCAACATTTAATATTGTTGGGGTACATAAACGAGAGAGAACTAAATAATTGATGTGGTGTTTTGTCAATATGCATCCCGATGCATATTGAGCTCCACTTAATTTGTAGGATTGCTTGTGCACTTTGCCATGCCATGCTTCATTAAACCGGACATGCATCATACTTGTTGTGCATCATGCCATTTTGTTGTAGTGGTTGTTTACTATGTTGTGTGCTTCTTTTCCAGTGTTCCTTCTTCGGGTTGATTCCGGTAACGTCGCGTTTGTGAGGATCCGTTCAACTTCGTCCGTTTGTCTTCCTCATGGACTCGTTCTTCTTCCTTGCGGGATCTCAGGCAAGATGATCATACCCTCGAAATCACTACTATCTTTGCTATGCTAGTTTGCTCGCTCTTTTTCTATGCCAATGCTACGATGCCTACCATTTGATTGTCAGCCTCCCAAATTGCCATGTCAAACCTCTAACCCACCATGTCCTAGCAAACCGTTGATTGGCTATATTACCGCTTTGCTCAGCCCCTCTTTTAGCGTTGTTAGTTGCAGGTGAAGATTGAAGGTTGTTCCTTGTTGGAACATGAAGATGTCGTTCCTTGTTGGAACATGTTTACTTGTTGGGATATCACAATATATCTTATTTAATTAATGCATCTATATACTTGGTAAAGGGTGGAAGGCTCGGCCTTATGCCTGGTGTTTTGTTCCACTCTTGCCGCCCTAGTTTCCATCATATCGGTGTTATGTTCCCGGATTTTGCGTTCCTTACACGGTTGGGTTATAATGGGAACCCCTTGACAGTTCGCTTTGAATAAAACTCCTCCAGCAAGGCCCAACCTTGGTTTTACCATTCGCCCCCTAGCCTTTTTCCCTTGGGAGTCACGCATCCCGAGGGTCATCTTTATTTTAACCCCCCCGGGCCAGTGCTTGTCTAAGTGTTGGTCCAAACTAGAGCCACTTGCGGCGCCACCTCGGGGAAACTTGAGGGCTGGTTTTAGCTGTACGTAGTGTTCATCCGGTGTTGCCCTGAGAACGAGATATGTGCAACTCCTATCAGGATGTCGGCGCATCGGGCGGTCATGCTGGACTTGTTTTACCATTGTCGAGGATGTCTTGGAGTACCGGGATACCGAGTCTGATCGGAATGTCTCGGGAGGAGGTCTATTCCTTCGTTGACCGTGAGAGCTTGTCATGGGCTAAGTTGGGACACCCCTGCAGGGATTTGAACTTTCGAAAGCCGTGCCCGCGGTTATGGGCAGATGGGAATTTGTTAACGTCCGGTTGTAGAAAACCTGAAGTTGACCTTAATTAAAATGAATCAACATCGTGTGTAACCGTGATGGTCTCTTTTCGGCGGAGTCCGAGAAGTGAACACGGTTGTTGGAGTTATGCTTGACGTAGGTTGCTATAGGATCACTTCTTGATCATACTTTTGTCGACCGTGCCTTGCCTTCTCTTCTCGCTCTCTTTTGCGTATGTTTAGCTACCATATATGCTAGTCGCTTGCTGCAGCTCCACCTCATACCTTTTACCTTACCCCTAAGCTTAAATAGTCTTGATCGCGAGGGTGCGAGATTGCTGAGTCCCTGTGGCTCACAGTTACTTCCAAAACCAGTTTGCAGGTGCCGATGAGTCCGTGCAGATGATGCAACCAAGCTCCAGGAGGAGCTCGATGAAGATCTTGTCCTTTGTGTTGTTTCGTTCTAGTTGATCAGTAGTGGAGCCCGGTTGGGGTCGATCGGGGACCTTTGTCGCATTTGGGGTTCTTCTTTTATTTTGGTTCCGTAGTCGGACCTTGATTGTATCTGTTTGATGTAATGCTTTATTCATGTAATTGTGTGAAGTGGCGAGTGTAAGCCAACTATGTATCTCTTTCCCTTATGTATTACATGGGTTGTGTGAAGATTACCTCACTTGCGACATATGCCTTCAATGCGATTATGTCTCTAAGTCGTGCCTCGACACGTGGGAGCTATAGTCGCATCAAGGGTGTGACAAGTTGGTATCAAAGCCTTCCCCGACCTTAGGAGCCCCATTGCTTGATCGTTTTTAGCAGCCGAGTTGTGTCTAGAAAAAAGTTTTGAGTCATTTAGGAACTATATATCGGAGAGCTTAGGAATTCTTTTTACTTCCCAGTCTCCTCATCGCTCTGGTAAGGCATCCTGACGTAGAGTTTTGACTCTTCTCTTCTCAAATTTCACTAAAAAAAAATTAGGATCACGCGGGTATCTTGGAATCGTTCTGATGGTTTTATGATGAGAACATTGTCTTGGTGCCTCCTGTCAGGGGTTTAGTGGAAGTGTCCCGGGGAGTTGAGCTCCGAGGTGTTGTCGTCATAATTTTATCGTTGCAATTCTGGAATACCTGAGTTTAGTACGCCGACATCGAAAATCTCTTTTATGCAGTTCGTTGGTGAGATAACCTCGACGCCACCCAGTACTGGGGCGGGAGTTCGGGAGTATCGCCATAACTTGTATAACGGATGCTTTTCGAAGGTTGAGGTAGATGATTTCCGAAGGTTTCTTGGTTATGTGTGGAAGGATGGATACAGCTGGATGTAGGATTTGTTAGTTTTGGGTGAGATATTATGCTTCCCCTGTATCCCCAACACCTGATTGCATAACCGGAAAATTTCGGGAGTTTATAAGTGGGAATTCAAGTAGCTCTTAGGATATCTTTCCGACAGATGTATGATATGAAATTGGGGTTCGACGTCTAGTGGTCCGCCTATTCACGGTTGATTTTACAGTGGTCTCGTTGTGTCTTAAAGAGTCCTTGGCTATGCCGACTCGGGGACGCTTCGTATGTCATGTGCACTGCCTTGTACATGATGGTGCTGTACGATCGAGCCCGTGTAGGCCCCACCACGAAAACTTCGGACGAAATCTCTATCATATGTTTGTTCCGGCTTATTCTGCAAGACAACCCTTTGTTTTGTTTTTGAGTTGTGGTAGTCGAGTTGCTTCGATGTCAAGTGTTGATTCCATACCTTCCCCAAATGGTGTTCTCATACTCCAATGGGGATACCAATCCTTCTTGATCATCAAGATTGTCTTATCAATCCTTTTCACCGGTGTGCTTCTCTTCAAGTGGATCTGATCATTTCAACATCCGCAAGATCAAGTATCAGTTTCTTCTGAACGGTGTTTGTTTCATCCGTCTCCAAGTTGCCTTTGTTTTTCCCGCCCTCCCTCCCTTGCTTTTCTCCGAGGACTCATATATCTCAATCAAGTATCCTTTTTATTGATGGGAAATCTCTCCATTCTTTTTTCGTCAATGCTTCCATCCGGTGGTTCTCATGAAGATTCGAACGGAGCTTCAAGTTCGTCTCTCATCACTCGTTTTCTTCTCCGATGGATTTAAGTCAAGTTTTGTTGTCATATTTTTTCCTCGTTTCAAATACCTTTTCTTACCGGTGCACCTCTTTACCATTCATTTCTGCTATTCATTTATTCCGGAGTGCTCAAGATATCTCGAAGATTCGTGCTTACACTCTGCTTTCGTTCAAGCTCTGTCAAGGTTGTTATCCCATTCTAGTCATTTAATCTTACCGGTGCAATCTCTCTTTTAAATCATTCGACGGTGTTTCTTTTGAGTGGGCCCTAACCCACAGGTCTTTTCCCAGGATCTTACCTGACTCTTCTAAAAAATTTCCGGAGTTGTTCTCAAATTCTTTTCCAAGTTTGACGTAAGAATGAATTGTCATCAGTCATATGTTTTTCTCCAAGATCTTATAATTCTTTTCATCGTTGGCTCAACTTTTTCCATTCTTCATTCCGGAGTGCCTCAATAATTCTTGGTGGTGTTTCTCGTCGTCATTCTCAACATTGGAAGACCGAAGAAGAGTTTATCTTTAATCTTGCTCCATTCTCTTCAAGATTCGTGATTCTAGCTTGATGTCTTCCTCTCATAATTGTTTTCTTGTGACTATTCTTTTCACCTATCCGGAGCAATTTAGGAGTCTTTTCAGTTTGATTCTTCGAAGCCCATCATCTCATAATTATTCATTCCAGCTTTCAACTCTCGTTCTCCAAATCCTACCGGTGTATCGTTCAAGAGATCTCTATTCAGTTCGTGATCCCCTCGTTCTCATGTATCTAGTTTGTCTCAAGTGTCTTCGTTCATTTCATAATTTCTTCCCGGTGTTTCCTTATCTTCTCTTCGTTCATTTTCAGTTCTTACGATGGTTCGTTCAAGATTTCTTTTCCTTATCAATTTATTCATTGTTTCAACCCGACCGGTGGTTCGTCGAAGACCTTCTTAAGTTCATGCTATATCTCTCTTCAATCCGTTGCAACTGGAATAAGTAATATGTCGAATCCGTTGCTTGTCAGCAATTAAATTGTCGAAGGATATGCATAACATAATTCTTATTCTTGTTCCATCCAAATGATTAATTCCTTATTCCGGAGGTTCATCTTATCACATTCTCGGTTCGAAATGCTTTATCTTTTCTTTTCCCAGAGTTCCAAGCTCTAATTGTCACGGAGATCCATCTAAATCATTGCAAGGATTCACCTTGTGTTTTCAATTTCTCTTTCTTTTTATTCTTTTGTTATCGGAGTTTCTTCTTGGAGGCTATACATGATGGTTCATCAAGGATTTAATTCCTTCTCAAAGTTTTCATCGAGATCCTTTTAAGAAGCTCAAGCTTTCTTCATATTGTAATCTGGAGTGCATTCTTTCTTCTGTATCATTGGAGGTGGTATTATGTCATTCTTGATAATTGGAATTCATGTTTCATGATTCACATGTTATCAAGAATGAGATATTTTAAATCCATCAATCTCGTTTTTGGAGTTACCTTGGGTTATATTTCATCTAAAGCCTTCCCTAAGGACTGTTGCTATCTATGGTGTTTATATTTGACCCAAGTTCTTCATATATCCTCCCGGTGATATAGCTTTCTCGTCTCCTTGTTCCCACCAATCCAATTCTTTTCCCGTGAGTGGCAGGTTTTTCATCTCTTAATTTGAGATGCATCTCATAAGACCATATCAAGCTTATTCTTCTCATTGCTGGTTTTCCAACAACTCCGTTCAACCCTTCTCCAAAGATGCCTTTTCAAGCTCTTTTGTGGCAGATGTTGGCTTTTCTTCTCCATTCTCCTATTGTAATGATCTGACTTCTATTCCTTTCTTCCGGAGGCATTGTGATGTCGCTCTTTTCAACCTATCAACTCGTTTCTCTAAGATCATGTTCTTTTCATGATTGTCCATTTAACCGGAGTGTCGTGTCCTCTTTTCAAGTTCTATCACCTTATCAAGTTCTTAGTCAATTCCTTTTCTTTTCAACCGGAGTGCTGCCCGAATTTTGGTTTTCCTTGATCCCCTTCTTTAACCGGAGTGTTTTCAATAAATATCTTGCCCTTCAACCTCAAGGTTTTTCGCAATGCTCTTTGTCCTTCTTTTCTAACGGAGTGCTTTCGACCTAGTTCACCTTCGTTGTATTCTTTTCTCGAATTTGTTCAACCTCTCAAGGTTCTTTGGTTTCACTCGTTTGTCAAAGGAGCAACTTAGTTTTACCTCTTCTTTTTCTCTTCCGTTTTCCCTCCGGTGCCATTCTAGATCTCGGGACGAGATCCTCTCGTAGTGGTGGAGTGTTGTAACGCCCCGAGACCGATGTGCCAGGTGTCCTCCGCTTGTTTGCTGTTGTTGCCATGTCATTCGCTTGCGTGTTGCATCTTTGTCATGTCATCATGTGCATTGCATCATCATGTTTTCAAAATTTGCATCCGTCCCGGCCTCCTCGTTCTCTCCGTTGTCCGTTCTGAGCCCAGACACACTTGCACGCGCCCGCGGCATGTCCGAAATATTATTTTATAAGTGGCCGGAAAATGTTCTCGGAATGGGTTGAAAGTTGGCATGCGGTGTTGTTTTGTTGTCAGTAGACCGCCTGCCAAGTTTCATCGCATTCGGAGTCCGTTTGACGCCCCAACGGATAAATATAGCGGCAATAGTAGCCGGTCTAACGTTGGACGTTTTCGGTCTCCGGAAACAGTTGCCGGGCTGCACTCCTCTCCTCTCATCTCAGCCCAACCTCTCTTCACAGCCCACTAGCCCACCTATCTAACCCCTCTCCGCTCCGGGTCGTCCGATCGGGATCGAACGGCTCCGGAACGGACAAAATCCCCCCAACCTAGCCCCTTGTCTATATATAGACCCCCTCCATGCCATTTTTGGCATCCCTAGCCCCCCACCTACCTCTAGCCGCCTCCCACCTCCATTTCCGCGCCGCACCACCCCTACCTCGCCACCGCAGCCGCCGCCCTCCACCACCAGGAAGCCGCCACGTCGCCCCTGGCCTCCTCCCACCTCCCGCGGCCTTGCCAGGCCCGAGAGGGGCCCAAGGAGCCCATCTGCCGCGCGCGCCCGGCCTCCCGCAGCCTCCTCGATCCCGACATGGATCGAGGGAGTCTACCCCCGCCGCACCATCTCCTCGCTGCCGGCAAGCCCGCCGGAGCATGCTCGCGCCGGTCACCTCTACGGCAGGCCAGTGCCGCCCTCGCCTCCCTCTTGATCCTTTCCCATTATCCTTCCTCTCACCGGCTCTCTCTCTCTACCTCGCAGCAAGTCACCGCCGCCAGGAACGCCGGCGTCGAGCTCTCCTTCGTCGATGACAGCGTCCGCGCCTCGTCCAAGCTCCACTGCCGGCGCTGCCAGGCTCCTCTACCGCCGGATCTAGACCTCCCTGTCCCTGCCTCACCGCCCGGCGTCTCCCCGACCAGCTCCGCCGTCGGCCGGTCCGATCTGCTCCCCGCGTCGCCCTCGTCGGAGATGCTCGCAGCGCTGCCTCGCTCCCATTGACCCGCGCCAGCGCGTGGGCCGCGCCAGGCCCAGCGACCCTTCCGGCCTCTCCTCACCTCCGAACGGGCCACGACCCATGGGTGAGCAGACCCCCAGCGCCCCGCCTCCGTTTTTTTTCCCTCCTGTTGGGCCAGTTCCTGTTCTGGCCCGCATGTGTTTTTTTCAGCGTCTGCGAATTTTCCTATTTATCCTGAGACAGCAGTTTGCAGTTTAGTCCTCCTATTTCATGCATTTAATAACTCACAAATGGTGCATCGGATTAAAATGTTTTATATATGAAACTTGCTCAGAATTTGGTGTAGATTAATAATTTCCAACTTTCATCTATGTTTGAAATGTTTAAAATGTTTTTTGCATTAATTTGCTCCTATGCCATGTTAAAATGATTTAACTCATAACTAAATAACCGTAGCTCCAATTTAAATAATCTTCATATGTAAATGGGGTAGAAAAAATGCGTAGTTTATCATGGTGCACTCATCTTGCATGTTTAACAACTCTAAATTATGTTTAGGGCAGAACAGTACCAAACCTAATTTTTGCATATGGGGATTTACCGGAATTGTTGTTCGTTGCTTCCGACCTCATTTAAAATTGCCTAGATAGGTAGTTTTGTTGTGCTTCACCTCTTGCCATGTTAATCAACATTTAATATTGTTGGGGTACATAAACGAGAGAGAACTAAATAATTGATGTGGTGTTTTGTCAATATGCATCCTGATGCATATTGAGCTCCACTTAATTTGTAGGATTGCTTGTGCACTTTGCCATGCCATGCTTCATTAAACCGGACATGCATCATACTTGTCGTGCATCATGCCATTTTTTTGTAGTGGTTGTTTACTATGTTGTGAGCTTCTTTTCTGGTGTTGCTTCTTCGGGTTGATTCTGGTAACGTCGTGTTTGTGAGGATCCATTCAACTTCGCCCGTTTGTCTTCCTCATGGACTCGTTCTTCTTCCTTGCGGGATCTCAGGCAAGATGATCATACCCTCAAAATCACTACTATCTTTGCTATGCTAGTTTGCTCGCTCTTTTTCTATGCCAATGCTACGATGCCTACCATTTGATTGTCAGCCTCCCAAATTGCCATGTCAAACCTCTAACCGACCATGTCCTAGCAAACCGTTGATTGGCTATGTTACCGCTTTGCTCAGCCCCTCTTTTAGCGTTGTTAGTTGCAGGTGAAGATTGAAGGTTGTTCCTTGTTGGAACATGGAGATGTCGTTCCTTGTTGGAACATGTTTACTTGTTGGGATATCACAATATATCTTATTTAATTAATGCATCTATATACTTGGTAAAGGGTGGAAGGCTCGGCCTTATGCCTGGTGTTTTGTTCCACTCTTGCCGCCCTAGTTTCCGTCATATCGGTGTTATGTTCCCGGATTTTGCGTTCCTTACGCGGTTGGGTTATAATGGGAACCCCTTGACAATTCGCTCTGAATAAAACTCCTCCAGCAAGGCCCAACCTTGGTTTTACCATTCGCCCCCTAGCCTTTTTCCCTTGGGAGTCGCGCATCCCGAGGGTCATCTTTATTTTAACCCCCCCGGGCCAGTGCTTGTCTAAGTGTTGGTCCAAACTAGAGCCACTTGCGGCGCCACCTCAGGGAAACTTGAGGGCTGGTTTTAGCTGTACGTAGTGTTCATCCGGTGTTGCCCTGAGAACGAGATATGTGCAGCTCCTATCAGGATGTCGGCGCATCGGGCGGTCTTGCTGGACTTGTTTTACCATTGTCGAGGATGTCTTGGAGTACCGGGATACCAAGTCTGATCGGAATGTCTCGGGAGGAGGTCTATTCCTTCGTTGACCGTGAGAGCTTGTCATGGGCTAAGTTGGGACACCCCTGCAGGGATTTGAACTTTCGAAAGCCGTGCCCGCGGTTATGGGCAGATGGGAATTAGTTAACGTCCGGTTGTAGAAAACCTGAAGTTGACCTTAATTAAAATGAATCAACAGCGCGTGTAACCGTGATGGTCTCTTTCCGGCGGAGTCCGAGAAGTGAACACGGTTGTTGGAGTTATGCTTGACGTAGGTTGCTATAGGATCACTTCTTGATCATACTTTTATCGACCGTGCCTTGCCTTCTCTTCTCGCTCTCTTTTGTGTATGTTTAGCTACCATATATGCTAGTCGCTTGCTGCAGCTCCACCTCATACCTTTTACCTTACCCCTAAGCTTAAATAGTCTTGATCGCGAGGGTGCGAGATTGCTGAGTCCCTGTGGCTCACAGTTACTTCCAAAACCAGTTTGCAGGTGCCGATGAGTCCGTGCAGATGATGCAACCAAGCTCCAAGAGGAGCTCGATGAAGATCTTGTCCTTTGTGTTGTTTCGTTCTAGTTGATCAGTAGTGGAGCCCAGTTGGGGTCGATCGGGGACCTTTGTCGCATTTGGGGTTCTTCTTTTATTTTGGTTCCGTAGTCAGACCTTGATTGTATCTGTTTGATGTAATGCTTTATTCTTGTAATTGTGTGAAGTGGCGAGTGTAAGCCAACTATGTATCTCTTTCCCTTATGTATTACATGGGTTGTGTGAAGATTACCTCACTTGCGACATATGCCTTCAATGCGATTATGTCTCTAAGTCGTGCCTCGACACGTGGGAGCTATAGTCGCATCGAGGGTGTGACACATGAACTCCTCAAACTATGGTCATCACCAGGAGTGGTCCCGATTATTGTCACTTCGGGGTTGCCGGATCATAACACATTGTAGGTGACTATAGACTTGCAAGATAGGATCAAGAACTCACATATATTCATGAAAACATAATAGGTTCAGATCTGAAATCATGGCACTCGGGCCCTAGTGACAAGCATTAACACTAGTATAAAAAGGGTCAAATGTGAAGCACATTAGAGCCGGTTTGAATTTGAGCCGGCACTAATGTGACCATTAGTGCCAGTTCCAACGGCTAGGCGGGCGGGCATCATTAGTACCGGTTCGTGGGCAACCTTTAGTGCCGGTTCATGCCACGAACCGGTACTAATGAGGCTGTGTCAGGCTATGGTCAGGCTGGGGCCCCCACGAAGACCTTTAGTACCGGTTCATGCCATGAACTGGTACTAGAGTTTCTTAGTAAGCTGATTTTTAGTCCCACCTTGCCAAGAGAGAGGCAGTATGAGCGGTTTATAAGCCGTGAGTGCACAGACAATGACGAAGAGGCGCAATGCTCACCTGCATGCTGATTAGCTTCAAGCCTTTCGAAATAGCATAGATTGCACTGAGCTACGTGCAGTGCAGTCTACACTATTCTGAAAGGCTTGAAGCAAATTAACCAGCATTGCACCTCTTTTTATTTTTAATAACTTATTTGAACTCTGGACTTCTTTTGTGTTCAATATGCAATATTCAAAGCGACGTCATCAATTTCCAACATGTTCTGACATCATTTGTTGTTTTTTCGGTCATTTACCTAATTGTTTAGAGAGCTAAATGACCGTGAAATTGAAGATCACTACAAAATGAATTCTGAAAATGTTGAAACTTGGCATGGTATCATCATTTCATCCGCATAGCATGTGCGAAAGAGTAGAGAGGGTCACGGCAAAAACTGGACGCACTTCGTGTACAAACTGGACAAACTCTTTCGGAGTATCAGGGTTTCGGACGAGAACTCATCTGTTACACGGGCACTTCAATGTTTTTTTAAACTTATTTGAACTCCGGACTTCTTTTGTGTTCAGTATGCATCATTCAAAGCGACGTCATCAATTTCCAACATGTTCTGACATCATTTGTTGTTTTTCGGTCATTTACCTAATTGTTTAGAGAGCTAAATGACCGTGAAATTGAAAATCACTACAAAATGAACTCTGAAAATGTTGAAACTTGGCATGGTATCATCATTTCACCCGAGCATGTGCGAAAAAGTAGAGAGGGTCACGGCAAAAACTGGACGCACTTCGTGTACAAACTGGACAAACTCTTTCGGAGTATCGGGGTTTCGGACGAGAACTCATCTGTTACACGGGCACTTCAATGTTTTTTAAACTTATTTGAACTCCGGACTTCTTTTGTGTTCAGTATGCAGCATTCAAAGCGACGTCATCAATTTCCAACATGTTCTGACATCATTTGTTGTTTTTCGGTCATTTACCTAATTGTTTAGAGAGCTAAATGACCGTGAAATTGAAAATCACTACAAAATGAATTCTGAAAATGTTGAAACTTGGCATGGTATCATCATTTCACCCGCATACCATGTGCGAAAGAGTAGAGAGGGTCACGGCAAAAATTATATAAAAAATGTTTGGCGCGCTGCCCAGTGGGCCTGCCAGACCTAGGGTGTGCAAATGCAGGCCCAGAAGGGCCAGCAGACTCACAGGGCAGCGCGCCCTACTTAGGCCCAGAAGCCTGCTATATAGAGAAGCTCGAAGGAGCAGCCGCAGCTGGGTTTATAAACCAGGGCGGCTGCCCTTCGCTCGGCGAGGTGGGACTAAACATTGTGCACCGCCGGTGGCAGCGCACAACCATTAGTACCAGTTGGTGGCTCCAACCGGTACTAAAGGGGGGGGGGGGTCTTCAGTACCGGTTCGTGACACGAACCAGTACTAAAGGGGTCGTTTCCCGCCCCTTGGCCTGGCGAAAATTGGCCTTTAGTACCGGTTGGTGCCTCCAACCGGTACTAAAGACCCCTCCTATATATATGGCACTTACAAAAAAATCAGTTTCATCGACCACTAGTACTTCTTCTCGATCCAACTTCTTCGCCGCGCCCGTCGCCCATCGCACGCCGCCCTCGCCGCCCCCGCCGCCCATCGTCGCCATCACCGCCGCACCCGCTGCCCGTCGTCGCCGTCACCGCCGTCGCCCCCGCCACCCGTGGTCGCCGTCACCGCGCCGTCGCCCCCGCGCGCCGCGCCCATTGCCGCTGCCTCTCGCCCGCCGCGCCCGTCCCCGTCGTCGCCTGCCGTCGCCCGTACGCCGCCGCCCCCCCTCGTACACACACACACATACACACACACACACACCACACATCACACACACACATTGTTTTTACTTATTTTCTATTTTCTGTTGTTTAGATTAATGTTTGATAAATTACGTAGATAATAATGTTAGAATGTTAATGTTAGATGAATTATATGGAAAAGATGTTAAATATTAATGTCAAATATATTTTACATGAATTAGAACAAGTTGAACTAGTTGAATTAGTATAGCTTGATATTAATTAGGTATATATATGAGATTTGAACTAGTTGAATTAATATGACTAGTTTATTTTTAGTATGAAAATTAATAGAACACATTTATTTTTAGTAAGAAAATTTAGGTATATGAGATTTGATGATCTAATCAAAATATTACTATATAGAACTACCTACTTTATTTTAGTAAGAAATTAATAGAACTAGTTTATTTTTAGTAAATGCTTAGTTGAATTAATAGAACTAGTTTATTTAGTTGAATTAATAGAACTAGTAAGTGTTTAATGTTTCACCTATATATGAACATATGTTAGATATTAATGTCAAATGTTAGATGAATTAGATATAAATTATATGTTAGATATATATTTAATTTAGTTATATGAGATTTCATTATCTAATTAACATTTTATTATATAGAACTAGCTACCTTATTTTTAGTAAGAAAATTAATAGAACTAGTTTAGTTGAATTAATTAGTTGAACTAGTTAGTTGAATTAGTTCAATTACTTAGTTGAACTAGTTGAATTAACAGAATTAGTTGAATTAATAGAACTAATAAGTGTTTAATGTTTCACCTATGAACATAGGAATGTCGTCTGACGACGAACACGATTTCATTATGTGCAAATACCGCGAAGACCAGCGCGGCCTGTGTGGCAGAAATTTTCTAGTTGATGATAGATGCTTCAGCATCAAGCTGGATGAGAACTTTGAAGTGGATACAGTAAGTCACAACGACAAGTCTTTTTTCGTAATTAAGCATGACTTATGCTTCATTTGCTTCAACTTTTAATTTTAATTTTTCACTATTCTACTAGCGTATCCCCTGCCATGCAAGAATTTTTGTCTTGGATAAGATAGGTTTCAGTCCTAACGAAACTATGGAGGTAAAAAGAGTTTACTTGAAGACCGAGCATGGTTATACCTTCAACGTCAAATTATACAATGCAGACACATACACCTATTTTGAACGCAAAACTTGGCAAGCACTATGCAAGGCTTATGCATTTGAGCCTGATATGGTTATCACCTTTGATATTCGTCCGGAAGATGATATTGAAGGTAATAGAGACATCTGGGTCGATGTGCAGACGCCTCCAATTCTACCATTATGTGAGTTTCTCAACCATATTTATGTCTTTGATATGAGATTATTTGAACCAGTTGAATAATTAATAGATCTCAATTTATATTGACAGCTTACTTCCAATCAAGCAAACATGTCCGGCGCTTGGTAGACAGGACCGTCCACTGTCCCAGGGCTGAACTAAACTGCGAGGAGACAAGTCATTATGTTTCGTGGCTTGAGGATCTTGATGCTGTCAAGACAAATTTCTTTCCTGCACTTAGAAATGTTAGTACTCAAAACGTGCGACCAATAGTGTTCGTACTGAACTACGGTCACATATATTTAGGAAAGATGGTAAGATTTCTACTATTTCTCCTCAGTGCATCTTTTGCATACATTATTTTTTAAGCTAAACTTCATTGCTAAGTATGTTACTATACGATGTTCTTCAACAGGGATTCCCGATGAATGTTGTGCCTGATTGGATCGAGACTAAAGGTACCATGAATATTGTTAGCTTACGGCCAAGATATCCTACAATGCACTTTAGTGCATTCAGGATTTCTAATAGCGAGGAATGCTTAATAGTAAAAGACTGGAACAAAATTGTGAACGATCACAGAGAAGTACTAGGGGGCAGCAATCAGAAGCGCAACCCACGATTAGGAGACAGGTTCATCTGCATGCTCCAATATGATGAATCAGCAAAGCTATACATGTTCTATGCTATTTTACCTGAGAGAGAGCAGCAGGAGTGATTAATTAGCTAGTTCATGCTCTTAGTACTTGTCCTCTCATGTCCGTGTTCTTCGTCCTGAACTTAATCTCAAAGAGTGATTTGCTTTTGTGGTGTTATGAACGCTTATAATATCATTACCATGTTGAACTCGATGATATCTTTGCTATGAAAACCATTGGTGATGATATATATGATGCAAGAGTTTTTATATTAATTAATTAATATGATGATGACGATGAGTTATTATATCATTTATGAAAGAAATTGCATATTAGTTTCAACTGGATGGATTCTAGCTAAGTGATCAAGTATATGCCATATCCATATTACCTCGATCACTTAAGTAGGTGATCAAGTATATATAATATGGATATGAAATATACTTGATGACTAATTAGCTAGGATCCACGCATCCAGTCAAACTAATCACCTAATGATTTAACAACTCATTATAATGTAAAACAATCACTAAATTAAATTGAAAACACAAAATTAAAGTAAAAATAAAAAATAAAACCAAAACACACCCAAACATTTAGTACCGGTTGGTGCTACCAACCGGTACTAATGTCCTACGCGCCCATGGAGCTGGCTCGTGCCACGTGGTTGCCCTTTAGCACCGGTTCGTGCTGAACCGGTACTAAAGGGGGGGGGGGCTTTAGTGCCTACAATTTAGTGCCGGTTACCAAACCGGCACTAAAGGGCTTTACGAACCGGTCCTATTGCCCGGTTCTGCACTAGTGTAAGCATAGCAAAGTCATAGCAACATCAATCTCAGAACATAGTGGATACTAGGGATCAAACCCTAACAAAACTAACTCGATTACATGATAAATCTCATCCAACCCATCACCGTCCAGCAAGCCTACGATGGAATTACTCACGCAATGAGGTGAGCATCATGAAATTGGTGATGGGGGATGGTTGATGATGACGACGGCGACGAATCCCCCTCTCCGGATCCCCGAACGGACTCCAAATCAGCCCTCCCGAGAGGTTTTAGGGCTTGGCGGCTGCTCCGTATCGTAAAACACGATGATTTCTTCTCCCTGATTTTTCTCTCTTCGAAAGCGAATATATAGAGTTGGAATTGGCATCGGAGGGTTTCCAGGGGGCCCACGAGGTGGGGGGCGCGCCCTAGGGGGGGGGCCACCCTCGTGGACAGGGTGTGGGCCCCCTGGTCTTCATCTTTGGCGAGGATTTTTTTTTATTTTTTATAGGACATCCCGTGGAGTTTCAGGTCATTCTGAGAACTTTTGTTTTCTGCACATAAAACAACATCATGGCAATTCTGCTGAAAACAGCGTCAGTCTGGGTTAGTTCCATTCAAATCATACAAGTTAGAGTCCAAAACAAGGGCAAAAGTGTTTGGAAAAGTAGATACGACAGAGACGTATCAACTCCCCCAAGCTTGAACCCTTGCCTGTCCTCAAGCAATTCAATTGACAAACTGAACGAAAGAAAGACAAGCTTTTACAAACTCTGTTTGCTCTTGTTGTTGTAAATATGTAAAGCCAGCATTCAAGTTTTCAGCAAATATCATAACTAACCACATTTGCAATAATTCTCAGGTCTCATAATTACTCATATCAATAGCATAATCAACTAGCGAGTCATAATAATAAATCTCGGATGACAACACTTTCTCAAGACAATCATAATATGATATAACAAAATGGTATGTCGCTAGCCCTTTCTGAGACCACAAAACATAAATGCAAAGCACCTTTAAAGATCAAGGACTGACTAGACATTGTAATTCATGGTAAAAGAGATCCAATCATAGTCATACCCAATATAAATTAACAATGATGAATGCAAATGACAGCTGTGCTCTCCAGCTTGTGCTTTTTAATAAGAGGGTGATGACTCAACATAAAAGTAAATGGATAGGCCCTTCGCAGAGGGAAGCAGGGATTTGTAGAGGTACCAGAGCTCGGTTTTGAAATATAGATAAATTGTATTTTGAGCGGTATACTTTCATTGTCAACATAGCAACTAAGAGATGGCGATATCTTCCATGTTAAACACATTATAGGTGGTTCCCAAACAGAATGGTAAAGTTTATACTCCCCCTCCACCAACAAGCATCAATCCATGACTTGCTCGAAACAACGAGTGTCTCCAACATACATCAGGTCCCAGGCGGAGTTTTGTTTGCAATTAACTTTGATTTAGTTTGCATAAAGCATGGGACTGGGCATCCCGGTGACCAGCCATTTTCTCATGAGTGAGGAGAGGAGTCCACTCCTCTTGAGAATAACCCGCCTAACACGGAAGATAAGGACAACCTTGGTTGATACATGAGCTATTCGAGCATACAACACAGAATGTTTATTTGAAGGTTTAGAGTTTGGCACATACAAATTTACTTGGAACGACAGGTAGATACCACATATAGGAAGGTATAGTGGACTCATCTGGAATAACTTTGGGGTTTAAGGGATTGGATGCACAAGTAGTATTCCTGCTTAGTACTGGTGAAGGCTAGCAAAAGACTGGGAAGCGACCAACTAGAGAGCGACAACAACCATGTACATGCATTAAAATTAATAAACATTGGATGCAAGCATGAGTAGGATATAATCCACCATGAACATAAATATCGTGAAGGCTATGTTGATTTGTTTCAACTGCATGCATGAACATGTGCCAAGTCAAGTCACTTAAATCATTCAAAGGAGGATACCACCCCATCATACCACATCATAACCATTTCAATAGCATGTTGGCACGCAAGGTAAACCATTATAACTCATAGCAAATCAAGCATGGCAGAAGCAACTATGATCTCTAATTGTCATTGCAAACATGTTTATTCATAACAAGCTGAACCAAGAACGATGAACTCATCATATTTACAAAAACAAAAGAGGTCGAGTTCATACCAGCTTTTCCCATCTCAGTCAGTCCATCATATATCATCATAATTGCCTTTCACTTGCATGACCGAACGGTGTGAATAATAATAAGAGTGCACGTGCATTGGACTAAGCTGGAATCTGCGAGCATTCAATAAACAGGAGAAGACAAGGCAATATGGGCTCTGGGTTAAATCAACAACAATGCATATAAGAGCCACTTCAACAATTTAATCATGGTCTTCTCCTATCGACCCCCAAAGAAAAGAAATAAAAACTATTTACACGGGAAAACTCCCAACAAGCAAAAGAAGGACGGGAAATATTTTTGGGTTTTCTATTTAATTACTACTACAGCAGGAAAGTAAACTACTACTAATTTTTTTTTGTTTTTTCTTAAGGTTTAACAAACACACAAGAAGAAAGGAAGAAAAAGAAAATAAACTAGCATGGATATTACAGTGAAAGAGTATGAGCACGGACATCTAGCAATGAGTGTGTGTGAACATAAATGTAATGTCGGTGAGAAATACGTACTCCCCCAAGCTTAGGCTTTTGGCCTAAGTTGGTCTATTGCCAGGGATAGCCTGACGGATACTTGTAAGTGTAGCTGGGGTCGTACTGCGACGAGGAATAGTTAGGATCATACTGTGATGCAGCGGTTATTGCCTACTGAGCTGCAGCGTGGAGTCGGGCTGCCTCCGCTCTCCTCTTGTACTTATCTGCCTCCTCTCTGGTAATAACATATCTTCTTTTTGTCTGTGAATCAAAGAAGGAAGGAGCAGGGAGAGTAATACGGACAACATGCCGTTTGTTAAAAATTAAACGATATAGGAGGGGTGATTTAGGCCTCTCGACAAACTGGTGCGAAGCCATAGAGTTATAATCTAAATTTGTAGGATGCAACTCCGTATCACCCTCACGAATGTCTATCTCAAGAAAATTAGCTAAGCGTGTTGCATAAATTCCTCCAAAGAAATCTCCATTATGTCTATTATGATGCAACCTACGAGATACAATGGCTCCCATATGATAAGATTGGTCTCCTAACACAGCACTCCTGAGAATGCTAAGGTCAGGGACACACATGTGACATGCTTCATCCTTAGCATTTATGCATCTACCGAAGAAGAGAGCAAAATAATGTATAGCAGGAAAGTGAATGCTCCCTATGGTAGCTTGCGTTATATCTCTAGATTCCCCTACAATTATACTAGCAAGAAAGATTCTAAATTCAGATTTAGGGGGATCCCTAACACTACCCCTTGATGGAAGTTTGCAAGCAAAAGTGAAATCCTCTAAGTCCATGGTATAAGATTTGTCATAAAGATCAAACATGACTGAAGGAGAGTTACGCGAAGATGAATACTCAAACCTCCTCACAAATGAACTTGTGAGATCATGATATTGGGGGCATTTGTCAGCCTCAAAATCCTCAAGACCGGCATTGCACAAATATGCTTTAAATTCTTCTTTAATTCCTGCACGATCCATAAAATTTTTCGACGGCCATTCGCAAGGCCGCACTGGAGCGTCTCTTGGTGGTTCCTCGTCAGCATCACGCATAGCAAGCCTGGGTCCTT
This sequence comes from Triticum urartu, assembly GCF_056163025.1. NCBI lineage: Eukaryota > Viridiplantae > Streptophyta > Magnoliopsida > Poales > Poaceae > Triticum > Triticum urartu. Next base: position 7,437,161 of record NC_141877.1, read on the forward strand.
GCTTCTTAGAAGAACCACCTTGGAACATCTTCCTAAGCATATTGTTTTTCTGTGAAAAATTTCTGAAATTTTTAGTAACTTCAAACAAAAGTGAACCAACTTCAATAAAACTGATAGCAACTACTCCTACAAGTACCTAGAGCCTATATCAAGCATTAGAACTACTTGGAACCATATAAATTTGACGTGCAAGCTCAAGAACATGGTCACCTATGCAGCACAAATATGCACAGAATAAAGCACTAGAACAAAAATTAATTGGACCAATAGAGGAGTCACATACCAAGGAACAATCTTCCCAAGCAGTTTTGCAAGAGGTGCTTTGAGCAAGGAGATCGAAAATCACAGCAAAAGTGGCTGGAACTCGTGCTTGAGTTGGTTTTTGGTGTTTGTGTGAGGCAGAGGAAGAAGATGGGTGCTAGGATAAGTGGAGGAGGGCCACCGTGGGCCCACGAGGCAGGGGGTGCGCCCAGGGGGGTAGGGCGCGCCCTCCACCCTCGTGGCCAGGTGGCAGCTCCTCCCGCGGTAATTTTTGCACAGAAAATCCTCGAATATTCCCGAAAAAATCATATTAAATTGGCATGTCATACTGAGGACTTCTATTTTTGGGATATTTTTATATTGCACGGATAAGACAGGAAACAGACAGAAAATACTATTTTTAATTTAATTCTACTAAATTACAAAAAGTATAGAAGGGGTACAGAAGTTTGTTCTTCTAGTTTCATCCATCTCATGCTCATAAAAAAGAATCCACTAACAAGGTTGATCAAGTCTTGTTAACAAACTCATTCCGATAATCATGAAACTGGAGAAATTTCGAATAACACTATGTTACCTCAACGGGGATATGCACATCCCCAATAATAAGTATATCATATTTCTTTTTGACAGTAGGAAGGGGAAATTCAAAACCTCCAAATATAATCGATGGAATTTTCCAATAGAGTTGATACTATGGACTTGAGGTTGTTTCCTCGGAAAGTGTACCGTATGCTCATTACCATTAACATGAAAAGTAACATTGTCTTTGTTGTAATCAATAACAGCCCCTGCAGTGTTAAGGAAAGGTCTTCCAAGAATAATAGACATACTATCATCCTCGGGAATATCAAGAATAACAAAGTCCGTTAAAATAGTAACGTTTGCAACCACAATAGGCACATCCTCACAAATACCGACAGGTATAGCAGTTGATTTATTAGCCATTTGCAAAGATATTTCAGTAGGTGTCAACTTATTCAAGTCAAGTCTACGATATAAAGAGAGAGGCATAACACTAACACCGGCTCCAAGATCACATAAAGCAGTTTTAATATAATTTCTTTTAATGGAGCATGGTATAGTAGGTACTCCGGGATCTCCAAGTTTCTTTGGTATTCCACCCTTAAAAGTATAATTAGCAAGCATGGTGGAAATTTCAGCTTCCGGTATCTTCCTTTTATTAGTAATGATATCTTTCATATATTTAGCATAAGGATTTGTTTTGAGCACATCAGTCAATCACATACGCAAAAAGATAGGTCTAATCATTTCAGCAAAGCGCTCAAAATCCTCATCATCCTTTTTCTTGGATGGTTTGGGAGGAAAAGGCATGGGTTTCTGAACCCAAGGTTCTCTTTCTTTACCATGTTTCCTAGCAACAAAGTCTATTTTATCATAACATTGATTCTTTGATTGTGGGTTATCAAGATCAACAACAGGTTCAATTTCTACATCATTATCATTACTAGGTTGAGCATCATCATGAACATCATCATTAATATTTTCATTAGGTTCATGTTCATTACCATATGTGTTTCAGCATCAGACATAGATATATCATTTGGATTATCAGGTGGTTCAACAATAGGTTCACTAGAAGTTTGCACGGTTCTATTATTTTTCTTTTTCTTCTTTTTAGAAGAACTAGGTGCATCAGTATTATTTCTCTGAGAATCTTGCTCGATTCTCTTAGGGTGGCCTTCAGGATACAAAGGTTCCTGAGTCATTCTACCAGTTCTAGTAGCCACTCTAACAACATAATCATTTTTCTTACTATTCATCTCATCAAGCACTTCTTTTTGAGCCTTAAGTACTTGTTCTACTTGAGTGGTAACCATAGAAGCATGTTTGCTAACAAGTTTAAGTTCACCTCTAATATTAGCCATATAATCACCCAAGCATCTAATCATATAAGCATTTTCTTATAATTGTCTACCAAAATAAGCATTGAAGTCGTCTTGCTTAAACATAAAGTTATCAAACTCATCCAAGCACTGACTAGCAATTTTACTAGGAGGGACTTCAGCTTTATCATATCTATAGAGAGAATTTACCTTTACTACCTGTGTCAGGATATCGGGATCAGGAGGTTCTTCAATAAATAAAGGATTAAGATCGTATACTTCTTCAACGGGCGGTATATTAAGACCATGTATTTCTTCAATAGGAGGTAAATTCTTAACATCTTCAGCTTTAATACCTTTTTCTTTCATAGATTTCTTTGCCTCTTGCATATCTTCAGGACTGAGAAATAGAACACCTCTCTTCTTCGGAGTTGGTTTAGGAATAGGCTCATTAACTGGAGCAGGAGCTGGCTCAGGAGGTGCCCAATTATTTTCATTTGTCAACATATTATTCAATAGAATTTCAGCTTCATCCAGTGTTCTTTCCCTGAAAAGAGAACCAGCACAACTATCCAGGTAATCTCTGGAAGCATCGGTTAGTCCATTATAAAAGATATCAAGTATTTCAGATTTCTTAAGAGGATGATCAGGCAAAGCATTAAGTAGCTTGAGAAGCCTCCTCCAAGCTTGTGGGAGACTCTCTTCTTTAATTTGCACAAAGTTGTATATTTCCCTCAAAGGAGCTTGTTTCTTATGAGCAGGGAAATATTTAGCAGAGAAGTAATAAATCATATCCTAGGGACTACGCACACAACCAGGATCACGAGAATTAAACCATATCTTAGCATCACCCTTTAATGAGAACAGGAATATCTTAAGTATATAAAAGTAGCAAGATCTCTCATCATTTGTGAACAGGGCGGCTATATCATTTAACTTAGTAAGATGTGCCACAACAGTTTTAGATTCATAGCCATAAAAAGGATCAGGTTCAACCAAAGTAATTATATCAGGAACAACAGAGAATTCACAATCCTTATCAGGAACACAAATAGGTGAAGTAGCAAAAGCAGGGTCGGGTTTCATTTTATCCCTAAGTGATTCTTTGTTCCATTTAACTAATAACCTCTTGAGCTCATATCTATCTTTGCAAGCTAAAATAGCGGCAGAAGATTCCATATCAAAAACATAACCCTCAGGAATAACAGGCGTATTTTCATCATCACTTTCATCATCGTATTCAGATTCAATAATTTCTTTCTCTCTAGCCCTAGCAATTTGTTCATCAAGAAATTCACTAAGGGGCACAGTAGTATCAGGCATAGAAACAGTTTTATCATAAGTATCATGGATAGCAGAAGTGGCATCATCAATAACACGCGACATATTAGAATGAATAGTAGAAGCAGGTTTAGGTGTCGCAAGCTTACTCATAACAGAAGGTGAATCAAGTGCAGAGCTAGATGGCAGTTCCTTACCTCCCCTCGTAGTTGAGGGATAAATTTTTGTTTTCTCGTCTTTCAAGTTCTTCATAGTGTCCAGCAGATATAAATCCCAAGTGACTCAAAGAATAGAGCTATGCTCCCCGGCAACAGCGCCAGAAAAAGGTCTTGATAACCCACAAGTATAGGGGATCGCAACAGTTTTTGAGGGTAGAGTATTCAACCCAAATTTATTGATTCGACACAAGGGGAGCCAAAGAATATTCTTAAGTATTAGCAGCTGAGTTGTCAATTCAACCACACCTGGAAACTTAGTATCTACAGCAAAGTGTTTAGTAGCAAAGTAATATGATAGTGGTGGCAACGGTAACAAAGGAGTAGTGCAAGCAATAGTAAATATTTTTGGTGTTTTGTAGTGATTGTAACAGTAGTAGCAGAAAACTAAATAAGCGAGAACCAGTATATGGAAAACTCATAGGCACCGGATCAGTGATGGATAATTATGCCGGATGCGCTTCATCATGTAACAGTCATAACATAGGGTGACACAGAACTAGCTCCAATTCATCAATGTAATATAGGCATGTATGCCGTATATAGTCATACGTGCTTATGGAAAAGAACTTGCATGACATCTTTTGTCCTACCCTCCTGTGGCAGCGGGGTCCTAATGGAAACAGAGGGATATTAAGGCCTCCTTTTAGTAGAGATCCGGAACAAAGCATTAGCACATAGTGAATACATGAACTCCTCATACTATGGTCATCACCGGGAGTGGTCTCGATTATTGTCACTTCGGGGTTGCCGGATCATAACACATAGTGGTGACTATAGACTTGCAAGATAGGATCAAGAACTCACATATATTCATGAAAACATAATAGGTTCAGATCTGAAATCATGGCACTCGGGCCCTAGTTTGTTTGAAGGTTTAGAGTTACTTGGAACGGCAGGTAGATACCACATATAGGAAGGTATAGTGGAATCATTTGGAATAACTTTGGGGTTTAGGGGATTGGATGCACAAGCAGTATTCCCGCTTAGTACAGGTGAAGGCTAGCAAAAGACTGGGAAGCGACTAACTAGAGAGCGACAACAGCCATGTACGTGCATTAAAATTAATAAACATTGGATGCAAGCATGAGTAGGATATAACCCACCATGAACATAAATATTGTGAAGGCTATGTTGATTTTGTTTCAACTACATGCGTGAACATGTGCCAAGTCAAGTCACTTAAATCATTCAAAGGAGGATACCACCCCATCATACCACATCATAACCATCTCAATAGCATGTTGGCACGCAAGGTAATCTATTATAACTCATAGCTAATCAAGCATGGAATAAGCAACTATGATCTCTAATTGTCATTGCAAACATGTTTATTCATAACAAGCTGAATCAAGAACGATGAACTCATCATATTTACAAAAACAAAACAGGTCGAGTTCATACCAGCTTTTCCCATCTCAGTCAGTCCATCATATATCATCATAATTGCCTTTCACTTGTACGACCGAACGATGTGAATAATAATAAGAGTGCATGTGCATTGGACTAAGCTAGAATCTGCGAGCATTCAATAAACATGAGAAGACAAGGCAATATGGGCTCTGGGTTAAATCAACAATAATGCATATAAGAGCCACTTCAACAATTTAATCATGGTCTTCTTCTACTGACCCCCAAAGAAAAGAAAAGAAATAAAACTATTTACGCGGGAAAGCTCCCAACAAGCAAAAGAAGAACGGGAAATATTTTTGGGTTTTCTTTTTAATTATTATTATTACAGCAGAAAAATAAACTACTACTAATTTTTTTTCTTAAGGTTTAACAAGCACACAGGAAGAAAGCAGGAAAAAGAAAATAAACTAGCATGGATATTACAGTGAAAGAGTATGAGCACCGACATCTAGCAATGAGTGTGTGCGAACATAAATGTAATGTCGGTGAGAAATACATACTCCCCCAAGCTTAGGCTTTTGGCCTAAGTTGGTTTATTGCCAGGGATAGCCTGGCGGATACCCGTAGGTGTAGCTGGGGTCGTACTACGACGAAGAGTAGTTGGGGTTGTACTGTGATGCAGCAGCTATCGCCTCCTGAGCTGCAGCGTAGAGTCGGGCTGCCTCCGCTCTCCTCTCGTACTCATCTGCCTCCTCCCTGGTAATAGTATATCTTCCATTTTCCTGGTAATCAAAGAACGCAGGAGCAGGGAGAGTAATACGGACAACATGCCGTTTGTTAAAGATTAATCGATACTGGAGAGATGACTTAGTCCTCTCAACAAACTGGTGAGAAACCATAGAATCAAAATCTAAATAAGTAGGAGACAACTCCATGTCTCCTTCATGAACGTCTATCTCAAGAAAATTAGCTAAGCGGGTTGCATAAATTCCTCCAAAGAAATCTCCATTATATCTATTATGATGCAACCTACGAGCTACAATGGCTCCCATATGATAAGATTGGTCTCCTAACACAGCACTCCTGAGAATGCTAAGGTCAGGGGTACAAATACACTACAAAAAAATACACTTCTGTGATGATACGTGTTTGTCATAGTAGGTCGCTTTTTTTGTCATGCATGTACATCCATGAAAAATATATGACAGAATCAAGAGAGTCATACCTGTGCTGTCGTAGAAGTGTTCCATGACATTACCAAAATTATCATCATGGAAGTGTCCACTTCCATGAAGATAAATCACGCGTCACAGAAGTACTTTCGTCAAGGGTGACCGACACGTGGCATCCACCGTAACGGAACGCCATTAAGCTATCGGGTCGGGTTTTGGATCCGATAACCCGTTAACAGCCCCGACCAATGAGAAATTTCCACATGTAAAATTCTTATTGGCCGGACGAAACACGTGTCAGCTCGTCAGTGGGTCAGATAGGCGCCTATGATACGTTGACACGTGGCACGGCCCAACAGAGGCCCATTCTTGTGTAAAGGCCGGCCCGTTTGACTTGGTCAAAAGCTGGCGGGCCGGCCCATGGAAAGCCTGTTAACGGCCTGTTCGAATATAGCCCATTTACAGCCCGCTAACCCAAGGCCCGTTACGCCCTATCCGAATTAGGCCCAGTAGCGTCATCTGGGCCATCCAATATGATTCCAGCCCGTTTTCACTTCTGGCTCATGTATGGCCCATGACGTCTTTCGGCCCATATGAGGCCCTATGTAACTCTTGGCCTAGTAACGGCCCGTGGTGAAACTGGCCCGTAATGAAAAGTGTATCACTTTACACCCATTAACGACCCGTGGTGAAACTGGCCCGTGATGAACAGTGTATCACTTTATACCCATTAACGGCCCGTTATTCCGTTGGGCTGTTTCCAGCCCATGTTATCTTTCGGCCTTCTCAAAGCCCATTTATTCTTGGGCTCATTTCCAGCATTCGTTTACTTATAGCCCGTTACTGTCATTTTCTGCTTGTGGGCCAAATTTGGCCCGTGGTTACAGTCGGCCCGTTTGTGGTCCGTTAATATGTTGGGCCATTTTCATAGCGTCATCAAATACGGCCTATTAACGATGGCCCGTTATGGTCGGCCCATAAACGGACGATTCCAACTCTAGCCCGTTTACGGCCATAATGCGGCCTGTTATTGGCCCATGTTTGGCCATCGATCATATTGCCCGTATAAGGTCCATTGATGATACGGTCCGTAGAAGGCCCGTTGTTTCTACGGCCCGTAGAAGGCCCATTGTTTCTACGGCCCGTAGGAGGCCCAGTGTCACTACAATAAATATTAGCCCATGGTTATTGGGGCCTAGTTTTAAAAAATAGGTTAATGCAGCCACTAGCAAACCACGGAAAAAGAACTGCAATGACTAGAAGCAAACAAATAAACAAGACAACAAGGAAATAAATAAGCAAGCAACTTACGCTAGGCTATCACGGCTATCACACATATTACATCCACTGGGCATCAAAGTTTGCCACCAGTGCAAATAAACGCGCCGACAAAAGAATATACAAAACTGAGAGCACTTCAGAAGGCACTAGGCCTGGCCACGTCGCCCCCCCCCCCAAATAGCTGAAGAAGCTGAGTAGACCTCAGTTGTGTCAACGATAGATGCATCAACACTAGATTTAAGGCATGATGGTGCGCACGGTAGTCCTCTGACATCTTCATTGCATCTTTGACTTCAAGTCGGAGCTGAGCTGAAGCAAGCCTTTCCGCTTTAAGTTGAGACTGAAGAAGTCGAACTGATTGAGGCAGCGACTGCATAGAGGTTGTCTCACACCTTCTAGTGAGTAGCTTCAACTCACTGTCTTCATCAAGACAGGACCTTGGGGTCATCTCACTGTCCTCAAGATGGTTTGGCTCACTATCTTCCCTAAAGTTCTGCCTGGCATAAGAGATACGAGTCTGAAAGAGAAACAAGGATACACGTAACAGGTTTCACAATTATATAAGCAAATAAATGGATCTGTTCTGCATAAGGAACATGTTTTTACAACTACAATTTGAAACTGGTAGTTGTTGCAAACATCCAATCAGATGTAAACAGCAAAGCAAACAACAGTGGAGGAAATGATGCATATCCTAATCTATACTAGAACAAAGTTTGAAGGCTTGAGAAGGATGGACTTACATTACATGTTAACACGGGCTAGACAAAGCCCTTCTCCATGTTGATGGAAGGATAATTCAATAAATTCCCCAAAGAAAATTCTTTATAAGCATTGCCATTATTCTACATTTTGCAAAGAGTAAATATAGATCAAATAATATTGGAAGAAACAGAGGATAATGAAGCTCAGGTGCAGACTGATGATACATAATCAAATAGCAATTAATTAAGTACAACGTTACAAGGCAAAAGGGAGAGAGGTACTGACAAGAGCATTGCAGAGCCCATTATTGTTTTGAGATCGTATGATCCTTTGAGCAAGGAGATTCATCTGAAATTAGTTTTCATACAAGAGAGAAGGTAAGTCACAAGCAGAAATTTAGGAGTTCAAAGTTTGAATTGATATCATAGACAGTACCTGACGCTGGGCTCCCAGCAGTTCTAATAGGGGTTTGGCCACTGGAGTAGGGGTAAAGTGTGGTACAGTTGGGCCTGTGTTTTCTGTGGCTGCTGATCTATCTAATTTAACAGCTATCACTACCTTTTCCAAATACCTAGTTTGTACTCCTTGAGGATCTGCACTCACCCTCTTCCTTTTGGACATCTATTACAAAAGAACAACATTTGACTGGAAAAACATAGTGTGACGACACATGGAATAGGTACAGAAAATGGATAGGTATGTCATATACTCATATATGATGCTTAAACTAAGCAGATGGTGTAACAAAGTAGAAGTAATGCAAGAGGTCAGAAGCAAAATATGTGCGACCAATACAACTTTGCAAAGTTAGAGCAAGCACCTTGATGGGTGAATAAGATAGGCCATCCTCCACCATGCCAAGTTTGTTAGGCAGTGGATCGTTCTGCATATTCCTCTCGTGCGCCCATTCTCATATTCATTTTGATAATGTTCAATATCTGACATGCATGAAAACATAAAAACAAGTGAGATTTTCTTTGTAATGCAGAAGTGATTCTAATCCAATATTGCCTCCCTGTAAACCCCTTTGTGCTATCTCTGCAATTCTTTTAAAAGATGCCATGCATGCTGTAATTTGTTGTGTGCATTAATATAATGTGGCCTACTAAAAATATGAGAGCTCCAGAAGTGATGACACTTCGCAGATGATAGCTTCAACATATAGTAAAGAAGAAAAAGTCGACCTGACCTGACAGATTCAAAATATACTAAGGGAGAACAACTCGACCTGACCAGTCAACCGCAAGAGAAGAGTATCATCTTAAAGAAGAGCAAAAGAGCAAGCATATTGAAGATATTACAAGTCTTTTAATACAATGTCGGTTGGCCACCCATGATGAACCAGAGTGCACAGAGAAATACTATTCTTTCCGATCTCTCCATATGTGGCTCACATGCATTTCGAAACTAAAGTAGGAACACTTAGCTAACCAATTAAACATCTCTCAGTTTTACTAATATTAGCAATAATATCAGATATGAATTTGTACAACTAAGCTTGTTTAGCTCGATGGGTGGACCAGTGCTATTACGACACGAACCACGTAGGCTGATTGTGGTCATCATAAAATGGGGAAAACATAAGCATGATGAGTACAGTGTTGACCGTGGCAGTGGGATGGCAGATCTGAAGCTGCAAACTGCGCAAAGGGTAGTTAGCAACCGAGGTTTGCTTTGAAATAACTAAGATTTGGTATGGACAAGAAAGTACGGTCAACAAGTGACAAAGAAATGCAATTATGCTGTCTCTCTATATGTCGCGACATGCATTTGGAAACTCAAGTGGGACCTTTAGCTAACCAATTAAATGTGTCGGTTAACTAATATCAGTATCATATCACAATCATATTTGAACAACTAAGCTTTCGAATTCTGAGTGTTGAGTTGTTTAGCTTGAAGGGTGGAGTAATGCTAGTACGACAGAAAGCACCTACGCAGATCATAATAGAGTAGATAAAAGGGGAAAACCCTAAGCATCAAGAGAAAAATCGGGAAAGTGGAACTAGCTGGACCAGTGGGTGGCACACATGCTTTTTGAAACGAATATATGAACATTAGGTGACCAATTAAATGTTCTCTGTTTTAGTGGTATGAGCATCATATCAGATTCATATTTCAACACGTAAGCTTTGGGTTGAGGTCTTGAGGAGTAGTGCTAGCACGACACGAAGCACCTACGATGATGGTAGTGAATATAAAGGGGGGAAACCATAAGCTTTACGAGTATAGTGCCCATGCCATGGCGGATCTGAAGGTGCAAACCGGACAAAGCTACTTCGCAACCAATGTCATGGTATTCTCACGGGGGGCTTGCGAGTCGACAGATGCCACAAGGGCTTAGTGTGAGGGTAAGACTGCTGCTGATAGGACCGGGAGCGGGTATGCGAGTAGCACGCGCTAGTTTACCCAGGTTCGGGGCTCTCCGGAGAGATAATACCCCTACTCCTGCATGTCTGAGTATATATCTGGGGTGTACATCGGGCAGTACAAAGTGCTCCTGGAGCTGTATCTGGGATCAGTGCCATGGGCATCTGACTCTATATATGTGTGTGGCCGGAATGAGCATGTATGCTCTAGTGGCCAAGCATGGCCGTGGTGGAGTGTGTGGCCGTGGGAGTGGATGGATAGATAGCTAGCTAGCTTGCTAGCCATTTCCTTGTGTGTGTGCGTGAGAGTCCCTCTCCTGGATGGATGGATGTGTGCCCCTTTATATAGGAGAGGGTAGCTTAGGATGTAAGCTTGGTAGTGGACATGGGTAAGGCATGGTGCATGTCATGCTTGTCCCCTGGGTCACTTCATAAATAGTGCCAGGGGACAAGTGACACTGTACATGATGGTGTCGCGGTACGGTTGTCTTGTCCGCGGTATTGCCGCCACGTCGGGGTCTTGTCGGTGTCGGGTCGGGCTGCAGTCGGCAGCCGGCTGGTTGGCGCAGTCGGTGACCGGCAGCCGGCCGGGCAGAGCAGTCGGACGGGGAGCCGGCGGAAGCGGCCGGGCAGTCGGACTGAGGGGCTTTGCTAGCCCCGATGTCTTGAAATATCGTCTCACCGTCTTCGGGGTATCCGTGTCCAATTACTCCGACAGTAGCCCCCAAGCCTCCGGGCAACTTGGCAAAGTTGGGCGGAGGTTTTTTGGCAAGTGTTCATGGAAATGATCATGAAAAAGAAAAAGTTAGTCCATGCAGATATATCAAATGTTTCCTTTTAGCATTGCAAGTTTTATGTGGAGGGTGCCGACTCGGTTTCGTCCGAGCCCCCTTAATCTTTTTCGTGTTCCCTCCGCTTTTTGGCTTGTGCTCTTGCTTGCCGGACAGCCGCTCTGCGGTCTGTGGCTGAGAGTGGGCCGCGAAGTGGAGTGTACAGTACTCAGAGTCTGGGAGCAGATTCAACCGAGTAGATACTTGTAAAGGAAACGGTCGGGTCTCCCGAACTTTTTTCTTCCCGGGCGTTTTTCGCGTGGGTGGCCTCCAGCGTTCACTCTTGCTAGTCGGACAGCCGCTCTGCGGTCTGTGACTAAGAGTGGGCCTTTGGTACCGCGCATGGTACTAAGCCGTCTGCGGGAACTAACGTCTCAGGCCAAGGGGCCAGCCCCCGGGCCAACTCTGGTTGGCGCCAGGGCGAACAGTGATGCTACCGTAATAAAATGCGGAGATAGCCCCCGAGCATCGCTCGTGGTTATCCATGCTTGCGTGGTGCAAAAAATATGCGGGTGAGGAGCTCACATTGATTTTCATGTAGTCGCGGTCGTCGAAGACAGCCGGCGTGACTTGGCGTTCGCGGAGCGCGTCGGCGCACCCGCTGGGTGAAGCCTTCGAGCCTCCGGGTGCTCGAAGGGGGGTCCCGGCCGGTCAGGCTCGACCGGCCAGGCGGCGAGGCGTCTTGCAGCGCCCTTTTTCTTCTTTTCTCTTCTGCCGGCTGCTCGGAGCCGGACAAAACTCTTCTCTTGTCTGCAATCTTCCATGGGGGCGCGCCAGCGCACCCACTGGGTGTAGCCCCCGAGATTCGGGTCGTCTGCTGAGCAGTCGGGCCGGATCTTCCGGCAACTACCTCGTTTTCTTCTTCGCGGGGGCGCGTCAGCGCACCAGCTGGTTGTAGCCCCCGAGATCTGAGCTGACAGCTGAGCAGTCAGGCCGGATCTCCCGGCAACTACTATGTCTTCTTTCTCGCGGGGGCGCGTCAGCGCACCCGCTGGGTGTAGCCCCGAGATTTGGGCTGACTGCTGAGCAGTCGGGCCGGATATCCCGGCAACTACTATGTCTTCTTCTTCGCGGGGCCGCGTCAGCGCACCTGCTGGTTGTAGCCCGCTCCGCCAGTGCAGTTGGTAGCCAGCCAGGCCATGCATGGGCGCATGTACAACCAGAGCAGTCGGCAGCCGGCCAGGCATGCATGTACGCAGTGCACCCATCGGTGCACTTCCTTTCTCTTCTTTTTCTTCTTTGCAGCAGTCTACTCCGACTTCTCATCAGCCGGCCACCTTTTTTTTAAGTTGGTCCTTGACTTTTCTTTTCTTCCGGCCCCTTTTCTTTTTCTCTTCTCCAGCCGGCCACGGGCAGCCGAACAGCGGGAGCCGGCCGGGCCGGACAACGGGCGAGCAGGGAGCCGGCATCCGGCCAGGTGGCGGGCAAAGCCGGCGGGCCGGGAGGCGGGGAAGCCGGCGGCCCGGCAGGACGACCCGGATGCGGAGCAGGCGGCCGGCGGGGCGACTCGGTGGTGGAGCAGACGGCCATGGACAGGGCCGGCTCGGCAGGCGCGGAACGGGAGGCCGGGCGCAGCCGGCCACTGCGAGCCGGCATGGGCCGCATGGGGAAGGGCGTGGGAGCCGGCGATGGGGTGCGGCCAAGCGACGCGTGGGAGGCGGCGATGCGGGCCGGAGCCGCAACGAGGCCGGGTTGCGGGCGTCGGAGGCTGGCAGGCCGGATGGTGGAAGTCGGCGCGGGCGAAACCGGCCGGTCGGGTTGCGGAAGCCGGCGCGCAGGACGGGCGCGAGGGTGCAGGCGGAGCCCGACAGCGGGGAAGCAGCTAGCGCCGGGAGCCGGTGCAGCGGCTGGAGGGCCGGACCCGGCGCGGGCGACTCGGGAGTGGCCGGACTCGGCGCTGGGAGGGAGCCGGGCACCACGGTGCGGACGCGCAGGGGGGCCGGAGCAGAGCGACGCTGGAGAGGGCGCTGTGGAGGCGGCGCAGGGCCGGACCCGGCCTATGCGGATGAAGCCGGCGCGATGTGGTGTAGGCGGAGCCGGCAGGCATGACCCGGCCACGGGCGGAGGCAGAGACGGACGAGGTCGCGACGACGGCGCAGGGAGTTGCGCAGAGGCGGCGGCTTGACGCGGGGGTGCTGACGCGCGGAGTCCGGGCCGCGGGACGACACGCAGCAGAGGACCGGGCCTGTGGTCAGCCGGGACGGAGGACCCGGCCCGGGGAACCCGGCGCGTGCTGGAGCCGGTGCGGAGGACCCGGCCAGCAGCGAGCCGGACAGGCTTGCGGCGACGGCGAGCCGGCGAGCGCGCGGGGGGCGCAGACGATGGGGTGTTGCGGGCGCATGGCCAGTTGGAGCGGCCGGGCAGGTGGCGAGGAGGCACTGGAAAAGGAAGGTGCGAGCGCTCGGGGCCATGGCCAAAGATTTGAGCTGCAGGAGGCTTGGCCGAAGCAGCGGCTCGCAGCAGGCAGCTGCGGGGAACCATGGAGGGTCGGGCGCCGGCGCGCCTTGCCGCAGTTGGAGCGGATGCGGGGAAAGCCATTGCGGCCAGGCGCAGGAACGGCCGGAGACGGACTAAGCATAGTACAAAGAATGCCATTGTCTAAGCAAGGTCCAAGTGGTGTCTGACTATTATACGACCATTGTACATGCAATATCTGGGTAGTGTATGGGGATTATCTGACCATTATCTGGCTAGTGTATTGGCACGATACGGGAAGTGTATGAGCGGAAGAACGACATGTAGTGCAGAGGGGAGCAGACGCGCGGCCGTGGATGGAAATGGCCGACTGAAACGAGGCAGCGCGGCGCGCGCGTGGGCGAACGGCCGGCGTCGCAGCGGTGGTAACAAAGAGGCCGAGGCCAACGACGCTCCGTGCGGCCGCTCCGGGGGCGGGTTGATGTCGAGCCCTTGAGCGCGGCCGGAAAGACGACGGCGATGCCGCGGTGATGATGACGAAAAATGGTCCCGCCCGGACTGCGAAACCAGCAGCAGCGTGGTAGCATAGTAGTAGTACCGCCCCACGGTGGGCGCCAACTGTCATGGTATTCTGATGGGGGGCTTGCGAGTCGACAGATGCCACAAGGGCTTAGTGTGAGGGTAAGACTGCTGCTGATAGGACCGGGAGCGGGTATGCGAGTAGCACGCACTAGTTTACCCAGGATCGGTGCTCTCCGGAGAGATAATACCCCTACTCCTGCATGTCTGAGTATGTATCTGAGGTGTACATCCGGCAGTACAAAGTGCTCCTGGAGCTGTATCTGGGATCAGTGCCATGGGCATCTGACTCTATATATGTGTGGCCGGAATGAGCATGTATGCTCTAGTGGCCAAGCATGGCCGTGGTGGAGTGTGGCCGTGGGAGTGGATGGATAGCTAGCTAGCTAGCTTGCTAGCCATTTCCTTGTGTGTGTGCGTGAGAGTCCCTCTCCTGGATGGATGGATGTGTTCCCCTTTATATAGGAGAGGGTAGCTTAGGATGTAAGCTTGGTAGTGGACATGGGTAAGGCATGGTGCATGTCATGCTTGTCCCCTGGGTCACTTCATAAATAGTGCCAGGGGACAAGTGACACTGTACATGATGGCGTCGCGGTACGGTTTTCTTGTCCGCGGTATGGCCGCCACGTCGGGGTCTTGTCGGTGTCGGGTCGGGCTGCAGTCGGCAACCGGCTGGTTGGTGCAGTCGGCAACCGGCAGCCGGCCGGGCAGAGCAGTCGGACGGGGAGCCGGCGGAAGCGGCCGGGCAGTCGGACTGAGGGGCTTTGCTAGCCCCGATGTCTTGAAATATCGTCTCACCGTCTTCGGGGTATCCGTGTCCAATTACTCCGACAACCAATGTTTGCTTTCAACTAGCCACTACGATTTGGTACGGCCAAGAAAAGTACAGTAAACAAATTACGATCTATTTTCTAGGTGAGATCAATAACTTAAGCACATATGGAAGAGTACCAGCTCTCTTGCGACGCCGTGTAGGCCTATGCAGATACGTTGAGGGCGCTGCGGGTGTGATGGCTGTCGGCGGCGGGGAAGAAGACTTTAGACGGCAGACGGCCGGGTCGGGGGATATATCCTGTTGCCGTGGACGAGGCGGTCGTAGGAGCGGCAACGGCAAGGTGGACGACGGCACCGATGAAGCGAGAGGAGGTGATGAAAGGATCCTGGTCCTGCGTCGTGGATGAGAGACGTCCATCTCTTGTAGTGGACGACGGGGTAGGGGTAGTGGCTCCGGCAAGGTGGTGGATGGGGTGGCGGACGGAGGAGGCTGGCCGTAGTGCAGAGGTTGTCGTGCCGCCGACGGTGCATGAATGGGGAAATGGAGGGGAGGGGGATCTCAAACTTTGGGAAGCGCTTCTCTGAAATGGGGAAAGTTACGAACTTATCCCCCGTTTAAAATTTCGGACATCGCGTCGGTTGGGGATAGGACGGTAATCCGCATCTCCCAAATATTTGCCGGTAACTATTTCGGGCGAGGAGAGGGTGTTTTGCCGCCCACGGTTGGCGCCCACGGTGTATGAACGGAGCTGATAGGTAGGGCGGTTGTGTCACGTCTGATGGAAATTACACATCTGCCCCTATTTAAAATATCAGCCTACATCTATTTCGGACGAGGAGAGTCTGTTTTGCCGCCCACCGTGTATGAATCTGGAAATGGAGGAAGAGATACATGTCTTTCGGACGAGGTTGAATCAAATGTGTTTTGCCGCCCACATTTGGCGCCCACCATGTCTGAATGGGCTCAGAGGCCGTTGTGTCACGTCTGATTAAAGTTACTAGTCTACCCCTATCGACAGCAGTGTAAATCCTATCGATAAGGATGTCAAGTGTCAGGGGTAGACAGTAATTTCCATCTCACAAACACTTGCTTCGGGCAGCCCACAAATTATAGTGGGTGTTTAGCTGCTTCGTTCAAAACATGGGAGAATTAGCATTCACGTTTGCCCTAGGACCTGGCAAACTAAATTCAAATCCAATTTGTATTCGATTACGAATATCCACAGATAATTATACGTTTTGTTATTTATTTCTTCAAAACCACAACAAAGATTTATTCCACCTTTATATATGATTATGATTTAGAAATGTCGTGATCTTCGAATTCAGTAGGTTGGATACACTCCGAGTCAAACAGTTATTTCATCCAATACAATATGCTCACACGAAAAACAGTTCACCTTATGTCAATCATACAAGTACTGAGGATTACCTCGCCTAAAAAATTCGGATCATTACAACACATGGACAACATAGGGGGTCTTGCAACATAATCCATTCAGAGACCCGACACAACATGCAAGTACAATAATCTAATGAAAATTTCAACTGGTATCTAAATAAGAACCGTGATTATCTTGGGCTTCAGATAGCAGAAACAACAGGACCTCCTCCGTCTTCAAATGCAACATTCTTACTTCCTCCAATTCTTGGGTTGCTTGCATAATGTGTGCCGCTAATTCCGTAATTTCCAGCCTCAAGATAAAGATTACCTCATTCATGGCAGCCACTGAAGGAAATATGCCCTAGAGGCAATAATAAAGTTATTATTTATTTCCTCATTTCATGATAAATGTTTATTATTCATGTTAGAATTGTATTATCCGGAAACATAATACTTGTGTGAATACATAGACAAACCAAACGTCACTAGTATGCCTCTACTTGACTAGCTCGTTAATCGAAGATGGTTATGTTTCCTAATCATAGACATGTGTTGTCATTTGATTAATGGGATCACATCATTAGGAGAATGATGTGATTGACATGACCCATTCCATTAGCTTAGCACCCGATCGTTTAGTATGTTGCTATTGCTTTCTTCATGACTTATACATGTTCCTATGACTATGAGATTATGCAACTCCCATTTACCGGAGGAACACTTTGTGTGCTATCAAACGTCACAATGTAACTGGGTGATTATAAAGGAGCTCTACAGGTGTCTCCAAAGGTAAATGTTGGGTTGGCGTATTTCGAGATTAGGATTTGTCACTCCGAGTGTCAGAGAGGTATCTTTGGGCCCTCTCGGTGATGCACATCACATAAGCCTTGCAAGCATTACAACTAATGAGTTAGTTGCACGATGATGTATTACGAAACGAGTAAAGAGACTTGCCAGTAACGAGATTGAACTAGGTATTGAGATACCGACGATCGAATCTCGGGCAAGTAACATACCGATGACAAAGGGAACAACGTATGTTGTTATGCGGTCTGACCGATAAAGATCTTCGTAGAATATGTAGAAGCCAATATGAGCATCCAGGTTTCGCTATTGGTTATTGACCGGAGACGTGTCTTGGTCATGTCTACATTGTTCTCGAACCCGTAGGGTCCGCACGCTTAAGGTTTCGATGACAGTTATATTATGAGTTTATGCATTTTGATGTACCGAAGTTTGTTCGGAGTCCCGGATGTGATCACGGACATGACGAGGAGTCTCGAAATGGTCGAGACATAAAGATTGATATATTGGAAGCCTATATTTGGATATCGGAAGTGTTCCAGGTGAAATCGGGATTTTACCGGAGTACTGGGAGGTTACCGGAACATCCCGGGAGGTATATGGGCCTTAGTGGGCTTTAGTGGAAGAGAGGTGAGGTGGCCAGGGCTGGGCCGCGGGCCCCTCCCCCCTAGTCCGAATAGGACAAGGAGAGGGGGGCGGCGCCCCCCCTTCCTTCTCACTCTCCTCTTTGCCCCTCCCGAATCCTATTCCAACTAGGAAAAGGGGGGGGGGAATCCTACTCCCGGTGGGAGTAGGACTCCTCCTGGCGCGCCCTCCTCTTGGCCGGCCGCACCTCCCCTTTCTCCTTTATATACGGGGGCAGGGGGCACCCCTAGACACACAAGTTGATCCACATGATCATATTCTTAGCCATGTGCGGTGCCCCCTTCCACCATAATCCTCGATAATATTGTAGCGGTGCTTAGGCGAAGCCCTGCGACGGTAGAACATCAAGATCGTCACCACGCCGTCGTGTTGATGAAACTCTTCCCGGACACTTTGCTAGATCGGAGTCCGGGGATCGTCATCGAGCTGAACGTGTGCTAGAACTCGGAGGTGCCGTAGTTTCGGTGCTTGATCGGTCGGGCCGTGAAGACGTACGACTACATCAACCGCGTTGTGCTAACGCTTCCGCTATCGGTCTACAAGGGTACGTAGATCACATTCTCCCCTCTCGTTGCTATGCATCACCATGATCTTGCGTGTGCGTAGGAATTTTTTTGAAATTACTACGTTGCCCAACAGTGGCATCCGAGCCTAGGTTTTATGTGTTGATGTTATATGCACGAGTAGAACACAAGTGAGTTGTGGGCGATATAAGTCATACTGCTTACCAGCATGTCATACTTTGGTTCGGCGGTATTGTTGGACGTAGCGGCCCGGACCGACATTACGCGTACGCTTACGCGAGACCGGTTCTCCCGACGTGCTTTGCACAAAGGTGGCTAGCGGGTGACAATTTCTCCAACTTTAGTTGAACCGAGTGTGGCTACGCCCGGTCCTTGCGAAGGTTAAAATAGCACCAACTTGACAAACTATCATTGTGGTTTTGATGCGTAGGTAAGATTGGTTCTTGCTTAAGCCCGTAGCATCCACGTAAAACTTGCAACAACAAAGTAGAGGACGTCTAACTTGTTTTTGCAAGGCATGTTGTGATGTGATATGGTCAAGACATGATACTAAATTTTATTGTATGAGATGATCATGTTTTGTAACCGAGTTATCGGCAACTGGCAGGAGCCATATGGTTGTCGCTTTATTGTATGCAATGCGATCGCGCTGTAATGCTTTACTTTATCACTAAGCGGTAGCGATAGTCGTGGAGGCATAAGATTGGCGAGACGACAACGATGCTACGATGGAGATCCAGGTGTCGCGCCGGTGACGATGGTGATCACGACGGTGCTTCGAAGATGGAGATCACAAGCACAAGATGATGATGGCCATATCATATCACTTATATTGATTGCATGTGATGTTTATCTTTTATGCATCTTATCTTGCTTTGATTGACAGTAGCATTTTAAGATGATCTCTCACTAATTATCAAGAAGTGTTCTCCCTTAGTATGCACCGTTGCGAAAGTTCTTCGTGCTGAGACACCACGTGATGATCGGGTGTGATAGGCTCTACGTTCAAATACAACGGGTGCAAAACAGTTGCACACGCGGACTACTCAGGTTATACTTGACGAGCCAAGCATATACAGATATGGCCTCGGAACACGGAGACCGAAAGGTCGAGCGTGAATCATATAGTAGATATGATCAACATAGTGATGTTCACCATTGAAACTACTCCATCTCTCGGACATGGTTTAGTTGATATGGATCACGTGATCACTTAGAAGATTAGAGGGATGTCTATCTAAGTGGGAGTTCTTAAGTAATATGATTAATTGAACTTAAATTTATTATGAACTTAGTCCTGGTAGTATTTTGCAAATTATGTTGTAGATCAATAGCTCGTGTTGTTGCTTTCATATGTTTATTTTGATATGTTCCTAGAGAAAATTGTGTTGAAAGATGTTAGTAGCAATGATGCGGATTGGATCCGTGATCTGAGGTTTATCCTCATTGCTGCACAAAATAGTTATGTCCTTGATGCACCGCTAGGTGACAGACCTATTGCAGGAGCAGATGCAGACGTTATGAACGTTTGGCTAGCTCAATATGATGACTACTTGATAGTTTAATGCACCATGCTTAACGACTTAGAATCGGGACTTCAAAGACATTTTGAACGTCATGGACCATATGAGATGTTCCAGGAGTTGAAGTTAATATTTCAAGCAAATACCCGAGTTGAGAGATATGAAGTCTCCAACAAGTTCTATAGCTAAAAGATGGAGGAGAATCGTTCAACTAGTGAGCATGTGCTCAGATTGTCTGGGTACTACAATCGCTTGAATCAAGTGGGAGTTAATCTTCCAGATAAAATAGTGATTGACAGAATTCTCTAGTCACCATCACCAAGTTAGTAGAACTTCGTGTTGAACTATAATATGCAAGGGATAACGGAAACGATTCCCAAGCTCTTCGTGATGCTAAAATCGACGAAGGTAGAAATCAAGAAAAACATCAAGTGTTGATGGTATAAAAGACCACTAGTTTCAAGAAAAGGGCAAAAGGAAGAAGGGGAACTTCAAGAAGAACGGCAAGCAAGTTGCTGCTCAAGTGAAGAAGCCCAAGTCTGGTCCTAAGCCTGAGACTAAGTGCTTCTACTGCAAAGGGACTGGTCACTGGAAGCGGAACTACCCCAAGTGATTCGCGGATAAGAAGGATGGCAAAGTGAACATAAGTATATTTGATATACATGTTATTGATGTGTGCTTTACTAGTGTTTATAGCAACCCCTCAGTATTTGATACTAGTTCAGTTGCTAACTCGAAACGGGAGTTGCAGAATAAACAGAGACTAGTTAAGGGTGAAGTGACGATGTGTGTTGGAAGTGGTTCCAAGATTGATATGATCATCATCGCACACTCCCTATACTTTCAGGATTAGTGTTGAACCTAAATAAGTGTTATTTGGTGTTTGCGTTGAGCATGAATATGATTTGATCATGTTTATTGTAATACGGTTATTCATTTAAGTAAGAGAATAAATTGTTGTTCTGTTTACATGAATAAAACCTTATATGGTTACACACCCAATGAAAATAGTTCGTTGGATCTCGATCGTAGTGATACACATAATCATAATATTGAAACCAAAAGATGCAAAGTTAATAATGATAGTGCAACTTATTTGTGGCACTGCCGCTTAGGTCATATTGGTGTAAAGCGCATGAAGAAACTCCATGCTGATGGGTTTTTGGAATCACTTGATTATGAATCACTTGATGCATGCGAACCATGCCTCATGGGCAAGATGACTAAAACGCCGTTCTCCGGAACAATGGAGCGAGCAACTGACTTATTGGAAATAATATATACTGATGTATGCGATCCGATGAGTGTTGAGGCTCGCGGCGGGTATCGTTATTTTCTGACCTTCACAGATGATTTGAGCAGATATGAGTATATCTACTTGATGAAACATAAGTCTGAACATTTGAAAAAGTTCAAAGAATTTCAGAGTGAAGTGGAAAATCATCGTGACAAGAAAATAAAGTTTCTACGATCTAATCGCAGAGACGAATATTTGAATTACGAGTTTGGTCTTCAATTAAAACAATGTGGAATAGTTTCACAAACTCATGCCACCTGGAACACCACAGCATAATGGTGTGTCCGAACGTCATAACCGTACTTTATTGGATATAGTGCAATCTATGATGTTTCTTACCGATTTACCACTATCGTTTTGGGGTTATGCATTAGCGACAGCTGCATTCACGTTAAATAGGGCACCATCTAAATCCGTTGAGACGACACTATATGAACTGTGGTTTAACAAGAAACAAAAGTTGTCGTTTCTTAAAGTTTGGGGTTGTGATGCTTATGTGAAAAAGTTTCATCCTGATAAGCTCAAACCCAAATCGGAGAAATGTGTCTTCATAGGATACCCAAAGGAGACAGTTGGGTACACCTTCTATCACAGATCCGAAGGCAAGATATTCATTGCTTAGAATGGATCCTTTCTAGAGAAGGAGTTTCTCTCGAAAGAAGTGAGTGGGAGGAAAGTAGAACTTGATGAGGTAACTGTACCTGCTCCCTTATTGGAAAGTAGTTCATCACAGAAAACGGTTTCTGTGACACCTACACCAATTAGTGAGGAAGTTAATGATGATGATCATGAAACTTCAGATCAAGTTATTACTGAACCTCGTAGATCAACCAGAGTAAGATCCGCACCAGAGTGGTACGGTAATCCTGTTCTGGAAATCATGCTACTAGATCATGATGAACCTACGAACTATGAAGAAGCGATGGTGAGCCCAGATTCCGCAAAATGGCTTGAAGCCATGACATCTGAGATGGGATCCATGTATGAAAACAAAGTATGGACTTTGGTTGACTTGCCCGATGATCGGCAAGCAATTGAAAATAAATGGATCTTCAAGAGGAAGATGGACGCTGATAGTAGTGTTACTATCTACAAAGCTAGAATTGTCGCAAAAAGGTTTTCGACAAGTTCAAGATGTTGACTATGATGAAAGTTTCTCACTCGTATCTATGCTTAAGTCTGTCCGAATCATGTTAGCAATTGCCGCATTTTATGAAATCTGGCAAATGGATAAACAAAGTTGCATTCCTTAATGGATTTCTTAAAGAAGAGTTGTATATGATGCAACCAGAAGGTTTTGTCAATCCTAAAAGTGTTAACAAAATATGCAAGCTCCAGCGATCCATCTGTGGACGGGTGCAAGCATCTTGGAGTTGGAATATGCGCTTTGATGAGATGATCAAAGTATATAGTTTTATACAGACTTGTGGTGAAGCCTGTATTTACAAAAAAGTGAGTGGGAGCACTACAGCATTTCTGACAAGTATATGTGAATGACATATTATTGATCGGAAATAATGTAGAATTATTCTGCAAAGCATAAAGGAGTGTTTGAAAGAAGTTTTTCAAAGAAAGACCTCGGCGAAGCTGCTTACATATTAAGCATCAAGATCTATAGAGATAGATCAAGACGCTTGATAAGTTTTTTCAATGAGTACATACCTTGATAAGATTTTGAAGTAGATCAAAATGGAACAGTCAAAGAAAGAGTTCTTGCTTGTGTTACAAGGTGTGAAATTGAGTAAGACTCAAAGCCCGACCACGGCAGAAGATAGAAAGAGAATGAAAGTCATTCCCGATGCCTCAGCCATAGGTTCTATAAAGTATGCCATGCTATGTACCAGATCTATTGTATACCCTACACTTATTTTGGCAAGGGAGTACGATAGTGATCTAGGAGTAGATCATTGGACATCGGTCAAAATTATCCTTAGTGGAATAAGGATATATTTCTCGATTATGGAGGTGACAAAAGGTTCGTCGTAAAAGGATTATGTCGATACAAGTTTTTGGCACTGATCCGGATGACTCTAAGTCTTCATCTAGATACATATTGAAAGTGGGAGCAATTAGCTAAAGTAGCTCCGAGAAGAGCATTGTAGACATAGAAATTTGCAAAATACATACGGATCTGAATTTTGGCAGACTCGTTGACTAAGCTTCTCTCACAAGCAAAACATGATCACACCTTAGTACTCTTTGGGTGTTAATCACATATAGATGTGAACTAGATTACTGACTCTAGTAAACCCTTTGAGTGTTGGTCACATGACGATGTGAACTATGGGTTTTAATCACATGGTGATGTGAACTATTGATGTTAAATCACATGGCGATGTGATCTAGATTATTGACTCTAGTGCAAGTGGGAGACTGAAGGAAATATGCCCTAGATGCAATAATAAAGTTATTATTTATTTCCTCATTTCATGATAAATGTTTATTATTCACGCTAGAATTGTATTATCCGGAAACATAATACTTGTGTGAATACATAGACAACCAAACATCACTAGTATGCCTCTACTTGACTAGCTCGTTAATCGAAGATGGTTATGTTTCCTAACCATAGACATGTGTTGTCATTTGATTAATTGGATCACATCATTAGGAGAATGATGTGATTGACATGACCCATTCCATTAGCTTAGCACCCGATCGTTTAGTATGTTGCTATTGCTTTCTTCATGACTTATACATGTTCCTATGACTATGAGATTATGCAACTCCCGTTTACCGGAGGAACACATTGTGTGCTATCAAACATCACAACATAACTGGGTGATTATAAAGGAGCTCTACAGGTGTCTCCAAAGGTAAATGTTGGGTTGGCGTATTTCGAGATTAGGATTTGTCACTCCGAGTGTCGGAGAGGTATCTCTGGGCCCTCTCGGTGATGCACATCACATAAGCCTTGCAAGCATTACAACTAATGAGTTAGTTGCAAGATGATGTATTACGAAACGAGTAAAGAGACTTGCCGGTAACGAGATTGAACTAGGTATTGAGATACCGACGATCGAATCTCGGGCAAGTAACGTATCGATGACAAAGGGAACAACGTATGTTGTTATGCGGTCTGACCGATAAAGATCTTCGTAGAATATGTAGGAGCCAATATGAGCATCCAGGTTCCGCTATTGGTTATTGACCGGAGACGTGTCTCGGTCATGTCTACATTGTTCTCGAACCCGTAGGTTCCACACGCTTAATGTTTCGATGACAGTTATATTATGAGTTTATGCATTTTGATGTACCGAAGTTTGTTCGGAGTCCCGGATGTGATCACGGACATGACAAGGAGTTTCGAAATGGTCGAGACATAAAGATTGATATATTGGAAGCCTATATTTGGATATCGGAAGTGTTCCGGGTGAAATCGGGTTACCGAAACCCCCCGGGAGGTATATGGGCCTTAGTGGGCTTTAGTGGAAGAGAGGAGAGGTGGCCAGGGCTGGGCCGCGCGCCCCTCCCCCTAGTCCGAATAGGACAAGGAGAGGGGGGCGGCGCCCCCCCTTCCTTCTCTCTCTCTCCTCTTTCCCCCTCCCGAATCCTATTCCAACTAGGAAAAGGGGGAATCCTACTCCCGGTGGGAGTAGGACTCCTCCTGGCGCGCCCTCCTCCTGGCCGGCCGCACCTCCCCATGCTCCTTTATATACGGGGGCAGGGGCACCCCTAAACACACAAGTTGATCCACGTGATCATATTCTTAGCCGTGTGCGGTGCCCCCTTCCACCATAATCCTCAATAATATTGTAGCGGTGCTTAGGCGAAGCCCTGCGACGGTAGAACATCAAGATCGTCACCACGGCGTCGTGCTGACAAAACTCTTCCTTGACACTTTGCTGGATCGGAGTCCGGGGATCGTCATCGAGCTGAACGTGTGCTAGAACTCGGAGGTGCCGTAGTTTCGGTGCTTGATCGGTCGGGCCGTGAAGACGTACGACTACATCAACCGCGTTGTGCTAACGCTTCCGCTATCGGTCTACAAGGGTACGTAGATCACACTCTCCCCTCTCGTTGCTATGCATCACCATGATCTTGCGTGTGCGTAGGAATTTTTTTGAAATTACTACGTTGCCCAACAGCCACACCATCTCTTTCTGCCTCTAGTAGAGCCTCAAGCACTATAATATCTGTGCTCAGACTGCTCTCCGGCAGTGTTGCCTCTGAACTGCTACCATCTGGTAACATGGATGGTGCACTGCTTCCACAAATAGATTCTGGGGTTGTACATTGTGTCCTAGTGTGAACGGCATCCTGAAAGGTTTCCGCTGGACATCAGTAAGAGATAGTTATCGTATGATCCAGGCAGTAAGCTTACATGGTAAACGATGGACGAATTATTGCCGAGCATGGCAAACTATATTTAAATGGTTCGAAGCAGCATCAGCCGAAAAAAATTAAAATGGTAAGATGAAACTAGGGATGTAAGTGGCAAATAAACGAAATCCGCCAGTCCCATCTAGTTAGTTTTTGCTACCTCCCTAGTTCATTTTCCTCAAAAAAACAAAAACTCTTTTGAACTATCATACCACTAGTGGACTTTAATCGGGATTAAACCGGACCCAGTTGATATCCCCAGTTGAATGGGAGTGTACAATTTCTATATTTAAGTTGCCAAGGCATCTAAGCAGTTGAAATAATCTGAGAAAGCACTTAACAGTGTGGCCTCATATAAACTACGAAGACAGTCCTGTGATGAAGTTGAGAGGAAAAGTTAAGGACTCAAATGAAATAGGCATGCATTTCTTTACGATAGTACAGCAGGCACTGCTGACATATTGGCCAACTCAGGTATAGCGTAACAACAAATAAGCATCCGAATCAAGCAATACAGCAAAGCAGAACTGAACTATTTGTAATTCAGTAGGATTACACGTTGAGGGCACAAGCCAAGAAAGCAGCCCACTCGCATTACATTTCACATGTACTAAAACACATTGGCTTACCATATGTTGCTATGAAGCCCAGCTGCGGTTGCAATGTTCTTTGAAGATATCGTCAGCATCCCGTGGTTGCAAATCTAGTTGTTGTAGTTTATTCTGCACTATCTATTTAGGTAAAACTAATTTTGAACGCATGCACTGGTCCGAATTGATCATCAATGGTTCATCTAAACTAATGAAAGAAGGGTGTGTGCATACACGACAATACTCCCTCCGATTCTTTTTACTTCGCGTATATCTTTTTCTCAGTTTTCTCGTATTAGTCTGCGCGTTGCCGATTCCTAGCGCTGGTTTCCTTTTGTGCCCCGCCCCATCCGCCTCTGCCCTAATTAATTGGCAAATTAGTCTAGAAAAATTAAACCAGTGCCCTCCTTGGTATGCGGGTCAAGAGTTATGCGCAGAGTAAATAGAATCGGAGGGAGTATATCTGTTTCCCTCTATTTTTATGCTTGTTCGAGGTGCCAGCCCCAATAGAACAAATATTTTGCTTGATGGGGTTGGCAGCTCCATAATTAATAGAAGCATCAAATTAGTCATGCAACTTGGGAAGATCAAGAACACACAAACAAGTAATGAACAGAGGCTCGGAGCAGTGATGTAATAGCTAGCATCAGAAAATGTAGGGTAAAACGAACAAAAAGCAGCGGAACCACATGCTAGTTTGCTGATGTGTAATTAAGCATAGAGAACATTAAGCAGTCTGATGGAACCAACAGGTGGCATCAGAACAAAACTAAAGCATATTAACTATATGTGCACTGGTATGTAATTTAGCACATGTAACATGTTCACTGCCAGAAGTATGGCCCTACAGGTGCAAGCAAAATAACACGTCTCATGAAAAACTGAATGATGCCCTGAAGAAATTCAAAGGTGCGCTGCTTATGCTAGGAAAGTGAACGTAGACACCGGCCGTTGGATAATAGTACCTGATTCTCGGCGGCGTATGGGTACCATTGTCATACTTGATAGCTAAGGATCGTTGATCGTGCTCGTGTTGCGGTTGAGTTTGGGCCGGCTGTCGCCGTCGCTGAAGCGGCTCCGATGCTACGGTTGCGGCGCCTTTCGACATACAAGAAAGCTCATCTATGGTAAGTGAACAGTTGCACGATAAAGAGAAAAACCGAAGGAGTACAAATCGAAATAACCTGATGAGGCTGCGGCGTCGGTAAAGCAGGGCCGATGGAGTTGAATATGGCGTCCGTGGAGCTGGTCCGATGTAGTGGACGAAGGCTTCGGCGGGCGCGTTGTACAGTGCTTTCGGTGAGGCAGATCTGTTGCGACGGACGAGGGCTTGTATGAAGGGCCAGCGAAGGGGCGGACGAGGGAGTCAGTGAAGGGCCTACGCTATGGTGGACGAGGGCACCGGTTAAGCAGATCCGGTGCGGTGGACCATGATGGCGGTCAAGGAGATCTGGAGCGGTGGACAAGCCAGTCGCTGAAGCGGCTCCAGTGAAGTGGTGAGTTGGCAGTTGGGGGTTCCAAGGTGCGGAAGGTAGATCCTGCGGGGTGTGAGGTCCACCGCCGCGGCGGAGGACTAGATTCGGCGGCTTGCCGTGGTTGGGGGGGTCGGGGAGGGGAAGGGGAGGGGCTCTAGGGAAGAATGTTGGGGGCAAAGAGGGGAAAACAATGGAGTTACCAAAGCAGCCCTTTTCCGTTCATGTGGCAAGGGTAAAACAAGAATATCGCAGGGCTAAACTTTCAGGCGCGTGATATTTCGATGTGAGCGGGAAGTTTGAAAGCTTTTGGCGCCTAAAATTATAAGTATTCTGCTCTCGTACGACCGACTATGATATCATGGACGACAATTTGTTTGTTTTGCACGCAAAAAATGTGCAAGTTTTGAAAATCAATGTCTCCAACTCGAAACTTAGATTGTCCATTCGATTCAAATATGGATCATTGAGCTACTACAAGCAAATACCATCATACGGTCCAATTCAAATGAAATTCCAAATGTGTTTATCCTAAATATGATGACAAAAGCAAAAATGTGTATGTGTATGAATAAAGTGGATGATTATAAAGTTTGAACATGCCCGTATGTGTATATCTCTAGGTTTGATATATGAATTTGAAATCACGAAATCCTGGCTTAAAAAATGTACCTCCGTTTAAATGAATTACAAAAGCTAATGATGGAGTCGAATTCCAAAATTCCAATCTTAGGTTTGTAACTCTGGTACATCAAGGTATATCACGCATGTTCAAAAGTATCGTTATCTCATAGTACAAACTGTGAAACAAATTGATCAACCATGAGTGCACAATATCTCAATTACGCTAAAGTCCCTCAAATATAGACACCTCACTCTTTATCTGAAGTCAACCCCCCCCCCCACTGTTGGAAATATGCCCTAGAGGCAATAATAAAAGCATTATTATTATATTTCCTTGTTCATGATAATTGTCTTTATTCATGCTATAATTGTGTTATCCGGAAATCGTAATACATGTGTGAATAATAGACACCAACATGTCCCTAGTAAGCCTCTAGTTGACTAGCTCGTTGATCAACAGATAGTCATGGTTTCCTGACTATGGACATTGGATGTCATTGATAACGAGATCACATCATTAGGAGAATGATGTGATGGACAAGACCCAATCCTAAACATAGCATAAGATCGTATAGTTCGTTTGCTAGAGTTTTTCCAATGTCAAGTATCCTTTCCTTAGACCATGAGATCGTGTAACTCCCGGATACTGTAGGAGTGCTTTGGGTGTACCAAACGTCACAACGTAACTGGGTGACCATAAAGGTATACTACAGGTATCTCCGAAAGTGTCTGTTGGGTCGACACGGATCAAGACTCCGATTTGTCACTCCGTATGACGGAGAGGTATCACTGGGCCCACTCGGTAATGCATCATCATTATGAGCTCAAAGTGACCAAGTGTCTGGTCACGGGATCATGCATTACGGTACGAGTAAAGTGACTTGCCGGTAACGAGATTGAACGAGGTATTGGGATACCAACGATCGAATCTCGAGCAAGTAACATACCGATTGACAAAGGGAATTGTATACGGGGTTGCTTGAATCCTCGACATCGTGGTTCATACGATGAGATCATCGAGGAGCATGTGGGAGCCAACATGGGTATCTAGATCCCGCTGTTGGTTATTGACCGGAGAGCGATCTCGGTCATGTCTACATGTCTCCCGAACCCGTAGGGTCTACACACTTAAGGTTCGGTGACGCTAGGGTTGTAGGGATATGTATATGCAGTAACCCGAAAGTTGTTCGGAGTCCCGGATGAGATCCCGGACGTCACGAGGAGTTCCGGAATTGTCCGGAGGTAAAGATTTATATATGGGAAGTCTTGTTTTGGTCGCCGGAAAAGTTTCGCGCATTACCGGTATTGTACCGGGAGTGCCGAAAGGGGTCCGGGGGTCCACCTGCCCCAGGGGGCCACATGGGCTGTAGGGGTGTGCGCCTTGGCCTATATGGTCCGAGGGAACCAGCCCCAAGAGGCCCATGCGCCAAGAGATAAGGGAAAGGAAGAGTCCTAAAGGGGGAAGGCACCTCCTAGGTGCCTTGGGGAGGATGGACTCCTCCCTGGCCGCACCCTTCCTTGGAGGAAGGGCCAAGGCTGCGCCCCCCCCCCTCTCCCTTGGCCCTATATATAGTAGGGGGAAGGGAGGGCAGCCGCAGCTAAGCCCTGGCGCCTCCCTCTCCCTCTCCAACACCCCCTCCTCCTCCATAGAGCTTGGCGAAGCCCTGCCGGAGTACTGCAGCTCCACCACCACCACGCCGTCGTGCTGCTGCTGGAGCCATCTTCCTCAACCTCTCCTTCCCCCTTGCTAGATCAAGAAGGAGGAGACGTTACGCTGACCGTACGTGTGTTGAACGCGGAGGTGCCGTCCGTTCGGCGCTAGGATCTCCGGTGATTTGGATCACGTCAAGCACGACTTCCTCATCCCCGTTCTTTGAACGCTTCCGCGCGTGATCTACAAAGGTATGTAGATGCAATCCGATCACTTGTTGCTAGATGAACTCATAGATGGATCTTGGTGAAACCGTAGGAAAATTTTTGTTTTCTGCGATGTTCCCCAACAGTGGCATCATGAGCTAGGTCTATGCGTAGTTCTTCTTGCGCGAGTAGAACACAATTTGTTGTGGGCGTAGATGTTGTCAACTTTCTTGCCGCTACTAGTCTTATCTTGCTTCAACGGTATTGTGGGATGAAGCGGCCCGGACCAACCTTACACGTACGCTTACGTGAGACCGGTTCCACCGACTAACATGCACTAGTTGCATAAGGTGGCTGGAGGGTGTCTGTCTCTCCCACTTTAGTTGGAGCGGATTCGATGAAAAGGGTCCTTATGAAGGGTAAATAGAAGTTGACAAATCACGTTGTGGCTTTTACGTAGGTAAGAAAACATTCTTGCTAGAACCCTATTGCAGCCACGTAAAACTTGCAACAACAATTAGAGGACGTCTAACTTGTTTTTGCAGCAAGTGTTTTGTGATGTGATATGGCCAAAGTTGTGATGAATGATGAATGATATATATGTGATGTATGAGATGTTCATGCTATTGTAATAGGAATCACAACTTGCATGTCGATGAGTATGACAACCGGCAGGAGCCATTGGAGTTGTCTTTATTTTTTGTATGACCTGCGTGTCATTGAGAAACGCCATGTAAATTACTTTACTTTATTGCTAAACACGTTAGCCATAGTAGTAGAAGTAATAGTTGGTGAGCAACTTCATGGAGACACGATGATGGAGATCATGATGATGGAGATCATGGTGTCATGCCGGTGACAAGATGATCATGGAGCCCCAAGATGGAGATCAAAGGAGCTATGTGATATTGGCCATATCATGTCACTTTTATTATTTGATTGCGTGTGATGTTTATCATGTTTTTGCATCTTGTTTACTTAGAACGACGGTAGTAAATAAGATGATCCCTCATAATAATTTCAAGAAAGTGTTCCCCCTAACTATGCACCGTTGCGACAGTTTGTTGTTTCGAAGCACCACGTGATGATCGGGTGTGATAGATTCTAACGTTCACATACAACGGGTGTAAGACAGATTTACACATGCAAACACTTAGGTTGACTTGACGAGCCTAGCATGTACAGACATGACCTCGGAACACAGAAGACCGAAAGGTCGAGCATGAGTCGTATAGAAGATACGATCAACATGAAGATGTTCACCGATGTTGACTAGTCCGTCTCACGTGATGATCGGACACGGCCTAGTTAACTCGGATCATGTTATACTTAGATGACAGGAGGGATGTCTATCTAAGTGGGAGTTCATTGAATAATTTGATTAGATGAACTTAATTATCATGAACTTAGTCTAAAATATTTACAATATGTCTTGTAGATCAAATGGCCAACGTACTCCTCAACTTCAACGCGTTCCTAGAGAAAACCAAGTTGAAATACGATGGCAGAAACTACACGGACTGGGTCCGGAACCTGAGGATCATCCTCATAGCTGCCAAGAAAGATTATGTCCTACAAGCACTGCTGGGTGACGCACCTGTTCTCCCTGCAGAACAAGACGTTATGAATGCTTGGCAGGCACGTACCGATGACTACTCCCTCGTTCAGTGTAGCATGCTTTACAGCTTAGAGCCGGGGCTCCAAAAATGTTTTGAGACACGGAGCATATGAGATGTTCGAAGAGCTGAAAATGGTTTTCCAAGCTCATGCCCGGGTCGAGAGATATCAAGTCTCCGACAAGTTCTTCAGCTGTAAGATGGAGGAAAACAGTTCTGTCAGTGAGCACATACTCACTATGTCTGGGTTGCATAACCGCTTGACTCAGCTGGGAGTTAATCTCCCGGATGACGCGGTCATTGACAGAATCCTTCAGTCGCTTCCACCGAGCTACAAGAGCTTTGTGATGAACTTCAATATGCAGGGGATGGAAAAGACCATTCCTGAAGTATTTCCTATGCTGAAATCAGCAGAGGTAGAAGTCAAGAAGGAACATCAAGTGTTGATGGTCAATAAAACCACTAAGTTCAAGAAGGGCAAGGGTAAAAAGAACTTCAAGAAGGACGGCAAGGGAGTTGCCGTGCCCGGAAAGCAAGCAGCCGGGAAGAAGCCAAAGAATGGACCCAAGCCCGAGACTGAGTGCTTTTATTGCAAGGAAAGTGGTCACTGGAAGCGGAACTGCCCCAAATACTTAGCGGACAAGAAGGCCGGCAAAACGAAAGGTATATGTGATATACATGTAATTGATGTGTACCTTACCAGTACTCGTAGTAGCTCCTCGGTATTTGATACCGGTGCAGTTGCTCACATTTGTAACTCAAAGCAGGAGCTTCGGAATAAGCGGAGACTGGCGAAGGACGAGGTGACGATGCGCATCGGGAATGGTTCCAAGGTCGATGTGATCGCCGTCGGCACGCTACCTCTACATTTACCTACGGGATTAGTTTTGAACCTCAATAATTGTTATTTAGTGCCAAGTTTGAGCATGAACATTGTATCTGGATCTCGTTTAATACGAGATGGCTACTCATTTAAATCCGAGAATAATGGTTGTTCTATTTATATGAGAGATATGTTTTATGGTCATGCTCCGATGGTGAATGGTTTATTCTTAATGAATCTCGAGCGTAATGCTACGCATGTTCATAGTGTGAATACCAAAAGATGTAAGGTTGATAATGATAGTCCCACATACTTGTGGCACTGCCTCCTTGGTCACATAGGTGTCAAACGCATGAAGAAGCTGCATGCAGATGGACTTTTAGAGTCTCTTGATTATGAATCATTTGACACGTGCGAACCATGCCTCATGGGTAAAATGACCAAGACTCCATTCTCAGGAACAATGGAGCGAGCAACCAACTTATTGGAAATCATACATACTGATGTGTGCGGTCCAATGAGCATTGAGGCTCGCGGTGGCTATCGTTATGTTCTCACCCTCACTGATGACTTGAGTAGATATGGGTATGTCTACTTAATGAAACACAAGTCTGAAACCTTTGAAAAGTTCAAGGAATTTCAGAGTGAAGTTGAGAATCAATGTGACAGAAAAATCAAGTTTTTGCGATCAGATCGTGGAGGAGAATACTTGAGTCACGAATTTGGCACACACTTAAGAAAATGTGGAATAGTTTCACAACTCACGCCGCCTGGAACACCTCA
The DNA here is from genome assembly GCF_056163025.1 of Triticum urartu. Lineage (NCBI taxonomy): Eukaryota > Viridiplantae > Streptophyta > Magnoliopsida > Poales > Poaceae > Triticum > Triticum urartu. The sequence goes on from NC_141877.1 coordinate 7,470,505, forward strand.
GCATAATGGTGTGTCCGACCGTCGTAATCGCACTCTATTAGATATGGTGCGATCTATGATGTCTCTTACCGATTTACCATTATCTTTTTGGGGCCATGCTTTAGAGACTGCCGCATTCACTTTAAATAGGGCTCCATCGAAATCCGTTGAGACGACACCGTATGAATTATGGTTTGGGAAGAAACCTAAGCTGTCATTTCTAAAAGTTTGGGGATGCGATGCTTATGTCAAGAAACTTCTGCCTGAAAAGCTCGAACCCAAGTCGGAAAAATGCATCTTCATAGGATACCCTAAAGAAACTATTGGGTATACCTTCTACCTCAGATCCGAAGGCAAGATCTTTGTTGCCAAGAATGGATCCTTTCTAGAGAAAGAGTTTCTCTCGAAAGAAGTAAGTGGGAGGAAAGTAGAACTTGATGAAGTATTACCTCTTGAACCGGAAAAAGGCGCAACTCAAGAAAATGTTCCTGAGGTGCCTGCACCGACTAGAGAGGAAGATAATGATGATCAAGATACTTCTGATCAAGCTCCTACTGAAATTCGTAGGTCCACAAGGACACGTTCCGCACCAGAGTGGTACGGCAACCCTGTCTTGGAAACCATGTTGTTAGACAACGGTGAACCTTCGAACTATGAAGAAGCGATGACGGGCCCGGATTCCGACAAATGGCTAGAAGCCATGAAATCCGAGATAGGATCCATGTATGAAAACGAAGTATGGACTTTGACTGACTTGCCCGATGAGCGGCGAGCCATAGAAAATAAATGGATCATTAAGAAGAAGACATACGCGGATGGTAATGTGACCATCTATAAAGCTCGGCTTGTTGCTAAGGGTTATCGACAAGTTCAAGGGGTTGACTACGATGAGACTTTCTCACCGGTAGCGAACTAAAGTCCGTCCGAATCATGTTAGCAATTGCCGCATTCTACGATTATGAGATATGGCAAATGGACGTCAAAACGGCATTCCTTAATGGTTTCCTTAAGGAAGAATCGTATATGATGCAGCCGGAAGGTTTTGTCAATCCTAAGAATGCTAACAAGGTGTGCAAGCTCCAACGCTCGATTTATGGGCTGGTGCAAGCATCTCAGAGTTGGAACATTCGCTTTGATGAGATGATCAAAGCGTTTGGGTTTACACAGACTTATGGAGAAGCCTGCGTTTACAAGAAAGTGAGTGGGAGCTCTGTAGCATTTCTCATATTATATGTAGATGACATACTTTTGATGGGAAATGATATAGAACTCTTGGACAGCATTAAGGCCTACTTGAATAAGAGTTTTTCAATGAAGGACCTTGGAGAAGCTGCTTATATATTAGGCATCAAGATCTATAGAGATAGATCGAGACACCTCATAGGTCTTTCACAAAGTACATACCTTGATAAGATATTGAAGAAGTTCAATATGGATCAGTCCAAGAAGGGGTTCTTACCTGTGTTACAAGGTGTGAAATTGAGCTCAGCTCAATGTTCGACCACGGCAGAAGATACAGAAGAGATGAGTGTCATCCCCTATGCCTCAGCCATAGGTTCTATTATGTATGCCATGCTGTGTACCAGACCTGATGTAAACCTTGCCGTAAGTTTGGTAGGAAGATACCAAAGTAATCCCGACAAGGAACACTGGACAGCGGTCAAGAATATCCTGAAGTACCTGAAAAGGACTAAGGAAATGTTTCTCGTTTATGGAGGTGACGAAGAGCTCGTCCTAAAGGGTTACGTCGACTCTAGCTTCGACACAGATCTGGATGACTCTAAGTCACAAACCGGATACGTGTATATTTTGAATGGTGGGGCAGTAAGCTGGTGCAGTTGCAAGCAGAGCGTCGTGGCGAGATCTACATGTGAAGCGGAGTACATGGCAGCCTCGGAGGCAACACATGAAGCAATTTGGGTGAAGGAGTTCATCACCGACCTAGGAGTCATACCCAATGCGTCGGGGCCGATCAAGCTCTTCTGTGACAACACTAGAGCTATTGCACTTGCCAAGGAGCCTAGGTTTCACAAGAAGACAAGGCACATCAAGCATCGCTTCAACTCCATTCGTGAAAATGTTCAAGATGGAGACATAGATATTTGAAAAGTACATACAGACCTGAATGTAGCAGATCCGTTGACTAAACCTCTCCCTAGAGCAAAACATGATCAACACTAGAATTCCATGGGTATTCGATTCATCACAATGTAACTAGATTATTGACTCTAGTGCAAGTGGGAGACTGTTGGAAATATGCCCTAGAGGCAATAATAAAAGCATTATTATTATATTTCCTTGTTCATGATAATTGTCTTTATTCATGCTATAATTGTGTTATCCGGAAATCGTAATACATGTGTGAATAATAGACACCAACATGTCCCTAGTAAGCCTCTAGTTGACTAGCTCGTTGATCAACAGATAGTCATGGTTTCCTGACTATGGACATTGGATGTCATTGATAACGAGATCACATCATTAGGAGAATGATGTGATGGACAAGACCCAATCCTAAACATAGCATAAGATCGTATAGTTTGTTTGCTAGAGTTTTTCCAATGTCAAGTATCCTTTCCTTAGACCATGAGATTGTGTAACTCCCGGATACTGTAGGAGTGCTTTGGGTGTACCAAACGTCACAACGTAACTGGGTGACCATAAAGGTATACTACGGGTATCTCCGAAAGTGTCTGTTGGGTTGACACGGATCAAGACTGGGATTTGTCACTCCGTATGACGGAGAGGTATCACTGGGCCCACTCGGTAATGCATCATCATTATGAGCTCAAAGTGACCAAGTGTCTGGTCATGGGATCATGCATTACGATACGAGTAAAGTGACTTGCCGGTAACGAGATTGAACGAGGTATTGGGATACCGACGATCGAATCTCGGGCAAGTAACATACCGATTGACAAAGGGAATTGTATACGGGGTTGCTTGAATCCTCGACATCGTGATTCATCCGATGAGATCATCGAGGAGCATGTGGGAGCCAACATGGGTATCTAGATCCCGCTGTTGGTTATTGACCGGAGAGCGATCTCGGTCATGTCTACATGTATCCCGAACCCGTAGGGTCTACACACTTAAGGTTCAGTGACGCTAGGGTTGTAGGGATATGTATATGCAGTAAACCGTAAGTTGTTCGGAGTCCCGGATGAGATCCCGGACGTCACGAGGAGTTCCGGAATGGTCCGGAGGTAAAGATTTATATATGGGAAGTCTTGTTTTGGTCGCCGGAAAAGTTTCGCGCATTATCGGTATTGTACCGGGAGTGCCGAAAGGGGTCCGGGGGTCCACCTGCCCCAGGGGGCCACATGGGCTGTAGGGGTGTGCGCCTTGGCCTATATGGTCCGAGGGAACCAGCCCCAAGAGGCCCATGCGCCAAGAGATAAGGGAAAGGAAGAGTCCTAAAGGGGGAAGGCACCTCCTAGGTGCCTTGGGGAGGATGGACTCCTCCCTGGCCGCACCCTTCCTTGGAGGAAGGGCCAAGGCTGCGCCCCCCCCCCTCTCCCTTGGCCCTATATATAGTGGGGGGAAGGGAGGGCAGCCGCAGCTAAGCCCTGGCGCCTCCCTCTCCCTCTCCAACACCCCCTCCTCCTCCATGGAGCTTGGCGAAGCCCTGCCGGAGTACTGCAGCTCCACCACCACCACGCCGTCGTGCTGCTGCTGGAGCCATCTTCCTCAACCTCTCCTTCCCCCTTGCTGGATCAAGAAGGAGGAGACGTTACGCTGACCGTACGTGTGTTGAACACGGAGGTGCCATCCGTTCGGCGCTAGGATCTCCGGTGATTTGGATCACGTTAAGCACGACTTCCTCATCCCCGTTCTTTGAACGTTTCCGCGCGTGATCTACAAAGTTATGTAGATGCAATCCGATCACTCGTTGTTAGATGAACTCATAGATGGATCTTGGTGAAACCGTAGGAAAAATTTTGTTTTCTGCAACGTTCCCCAACACCCACCACACACACACACACACACAGAAGTCGTTCTCTCCCCCAAACACCAACACACGAGTACATTAACACCCCTCTCTCTTGTAAAGTCCGGACCCCAACATAAGCCTCTATCACTTTGTCTCTCGGGAATGGACACATCTCTTCCCTCACTCTCTAGGTCTCCCGCTATCTCTCTTGCCCAAGCACACGCACTATGTAGAGTGTATATTTCCCATACACACAAAACGTCACCCCCAAACGTCTATCTCCCTAATTATGTGGTTCTCGCGCACTCACCTCACACACCACCCCCACTGCAAACCAGCACACTTTGTCTCCTTGTGCACCACTCTCCTCTTTCTATATCTCCCACATGCGGACCCGCCCCAGCTCTTTCCCTGTATACATATATGTCGTGACTCTTTGCATAGCTCCCTAATGTATAATCGTTCTCGATTTCGCACATTGTTCTCTACTCCATCTATTCTAGATCTCTCATGAAGTCCCTATCACACACACGATGACTTGCTTCCCTTTCGTGTCCGTTCATAGGACAATTTCGGACAACATCAACATTATCTCCCTATCTATACGCCATTTATGGACACAAACGACCCCTCTCGCCCCCTCTCTTCCTCTCTCTCTCTCTCACTCTCTCTCTCTCTCTCTCTCTCTCTGTCGCTAGCTCTCTCTTTCTCTCGCTCTCACACCCCTCTCCCACACACACACTCGATGTCTCTTCCAAATAGTCTGCTCCCCCCGCCCGCACCCGTGCTATCTCGCTACTACACATGTCACACCATTCCCCCTTCCCTTATACTAGGTTTACATCATCAGTGGTCTCTCTACTCCACATACACTATCTGCCTCTCACACACAAACGCATGCATAAACACACACAGACACGCACAAACACCCATTTACGTGGATCCTCATCTCTCCTCATGTCCGCATGTGTATCTCACACACTCACTCTCTAATTATGTATATGTGTCTCCATGTTACACAACACAAAGCCCCATGTACATGTCTCTCTCTATCCTCCACACACATAGACACAAAGAATATGTTATCATTGCCTCGGTCTCTAACATATCACTCTCTCTCTCTCTCTCTCTTAAACACGCTCAACAAGGGTTTCCCCGTGAATAAGTTACCGTCTATTCATGAACAGTCGTGGCAGTATGACGAACACGAGACGTGAAAAAGAATAAATCTACACGTGCTTAGACCACCTAGTATGACTACTAGGACTAGAGCAAGCCAAAAAGTGCGCCGCCGTCACCCCCTCCTTGTCGGCGACGGGAAAATCTTCGTTTTACACAGTCGAATAGTCATTGTGCTAAGGCCCCACATGCCGAGGCATTGAATAGAATGTAGATGCTAGTTTATGGAAGCAAGTATCGATAATACGTTTTTATCTCCATACTTATATTTCTTCTCTTATAGAAAACCGAGTTGGTGAAGATGGTACGTGTGCCATCTTGCAATATAGACCGTCCGATCTATATCTGACGGATGGAAATTAAACTAAAAGATACCTGCACCCCTCTCCACATTTGCAGACAAGGCCTTCCCTCGTTCATCCTTATCTCCAACAAACCTCATTGTTGAGCAATTAATAAAGGAAGCCTCTGGAACAAACTGGCCTAGTGGCCGCTGCCGGCGTCGTCAATCCCCCTGCCTCCGCTCAGTCCGACCACCAACCACCACCACACCCCACTCCTCTTCACCTTATCTCATATTTCTCGAGATATCAGTTTTTACACATGGGATTACTCCCGCAAGGGTTAATCACAACAAGTGTTTTATAAAAAAATGCATCTTGATGTTCCGTGCAATGCACGGATCTTGCTAGTACTCCTACACAAGACTAAGTTGGTGATGCTGGTGTGTCTGCCATCCGTCGTTTCTGACCATTAGATCTACATCTAACGATTGTGAGGTAAGATGTTGCCTTTTCTCACCAACATCCCACTTGTCTACCAATTTGCGGAAAAACCCATAATTAGCATCTTAAAACCAACCACATCCCTCCCTGACCTCACCAAAACAGCCCAAGGAATATATTCTAATTGAAACATAATATATCACTAGTGACATATGTATATCAAAATTAGAGTGTTTTGTACCAAGTTTGTGAATAAGTATTATTCTAATTATGATTCGTTGCAACGGACATGAACATTGCTAGTATTTCCAACCATGCATTTCTTTTCCTAATATTCCATAGTTTCGAGTTTTCCATCAAGATATTAGTCACTCATGGTTGATATTTACTTTCAATCCTGTACACATATGCACTATGTAACTAGCCTTGCTTATTGGCTTCCAAAGCTTAACTTTCACTCCTACTTACAATATGTAGAGTATTTAACAAAAAACTACCACTTTCAACCAGCCCTAGGAGGAACCTATTGTACACAAAATAGCAAAAACATACCCAAAATTTCTTAATCCATGCCAAAAACTACCTAGTACTCCTACCGTTAGGTTCATTTAAACCCATTTATGACAGGGTTGGCCCACATGTCCCTGCTGACGAGGCCGCTTAAACCAACACATTTTGTTTGACCGTTGACACGAGGGACCCACATCTGACCTTCTATCCTGTTATTCCCCCTCAAATCATTATTTTTCCTGAACATTACTTCAAACAGTACTGATGCGTGTTCGTTGGTGGCGCCGGTGATGAGCGAGTTGGCCGCCGCTCCGCCGGACGGGCCGGACGCCGCGCTGGCCTCCGCACGGGTTCGCAGGCTGGCCCGAGCATGACTCACGAGCGAGCAAGCCGCCGCGCTGGCCTTCGCTCAAGCCAGATGGCTGGCCTTAGCGCGGCGCGCGCGAGCAAGTAACCGCGCTGCCGTGCCAATCTAGCTAGCAAACCTTGCAGACAAGCAGCTGGACGGAGCTATCTTGGCTAGCTAGCGGCCGCGAGCGCCGGACGAAGCTGGCATCCGGGCTGCCGCAACATGGGCTCCGCACCGCCGGCGGTTTTGACCTCTCCTTCTACCGGAGGCGGTAGCTGCGTCCCATGGCCGAGGATGACTAGGTGGACGGGCCAGAGGTAGGAGGTCACTCGAGGAATTTTGTTGGTAAGAGCATGTACAATGGTTGATAAGGTAGTCTTATCTTAAGTCTGCCACGTATGCAAGTGGTAGTAGTTTCATGGCATTTTAGTGGTTTCTTGCATTATTAGAGCTAGTACAATAGAGCCGAGTCAGCGGGCTATAAGAAATAAACTACTACTACATGTTGGCTATAAGATGGGTTGTAGATGACATGACACTGGCTTATAGCCAGCAGGTGGCTATACTATTAACCATGCTCTTAGGGGTTTCTTGTATGGAACAATGTACGTACTACTAGCGACAAAAGGCGATTCTAGGTTGCGTTGTACTCCAACGAGTACTACTAGTGGTCGCGGGAGTGTATACCTCGTTTTGTGAGTTCGATCCCGGTCGAACGCCGACGGCCTTTTTTTAAAAATAGTATACTACTACACTTCGCTGCGAGCCAATATTTTACACGGTTAGTTTGAGTGTTGAAATCAAACGGATGTGCGGCCCCACAATCTGGGTGCACTGGACAGCCTAGCCACGTGAACGGGTTTTCCTTCCAGCATCCCGTGGCTCGCGTGCTCGCCCTAGCCACACCTCGCTTGCAGCTTCCAGCTAGTAGCATATTTAAACTAGCGCCTCCCAATTAAGCCCGAGGAGCCGGAAAAGCCTGACGGGGCATTGGGAACTGTGCAATATGGCTCTGTACGTAAAGTGCTCTACTGCTACTCTGTAGCTTGTGGCGTTGCATGCATGGACTTCACTCCATTATCGGCTCTACTATAAAAGAAATTCCTCTTGATGTGTTTTTTTTGAAACGGAGGCAAAAGCTTTGCTTCATCTCATTCATAAAGAAGGAACTACTAACAAAGTTCGACGAGATCCATTACACCTCCACAAATGGAAGCGAAAAGCCTAGTCTCGTTGTATCAAATAACTCAAATGTTCTGCCCCCGTAGTAACCATCGCTGATATACAGGCTGCTAGTGTGTGCGTGAGAGGAGCGGCTGAGTAGGCCAGCTACCACTACTAGGAAAAGGCCTACTAATTGTGCACCAGTTTTACCTACTAATGGCGCATCACTGGTGCGCCATTAGTATCACGCCACTAGTATTTATTACTAATGGTGCACCACACAGTGCGCCATTAGTATATAACACCATGCGCCATTAGTATGCCTCCCAGGGGCCATATTTAACCATGTGCTTTGGCACACTAATGGCGCACGGTGATGCGCCATTAGTATACTTTGGCATACTAACGGCGCACTCTGTAGTGATGCGCCATTAGTATGAATATTAGGTTTTATTTTTTTTACTTTTCTGATTTTTACACAGGTTACAAAATATATTATTTGAAAGAATATAGACAGTAGCACACGGCAACAGCAGATTCATCGAATACAATAGAAGATTAGTCTCCGAATACAATTCATCATATTAGTCTCCGAATTCAAAAGACCGAACAAAGATAAAACATTACAAGTCTCAAGACCGCGAGTATCGAGTTTGTCTTCACATTACAAGTCGATATCGATCATCTAAACTACCATCACATAGAAGAGAGCTGCGGTCATCACGATGACCATCATCACGATGAAACTGGTCTTCATCCGGTTCCTCCAATGCTCCCTCCTCTCTCCCGCTAGATAGCAGGCGTATCTAGATTCCGCCTCCGCCCTAGTGGTGTACCCTTTGTAACTGTTGCCGCTGAAACGATGAACCTGTCTCTGACACTCCTCCTAGTCGTCATAAACACCGGGAACCTTACCCTTGTACACGACATACGACGGCATCTCTATGCACAAGCCAAACAACAGACAATACATACATAAGCAATATATAAGTATGCAACAAAAGGATCGGAAGAGAAAAGCAAGACATTAATAGCACGATTCATGGTCCTACTAATAAATAGCATCGATTACATCTAAGTTGAACGACTATCCAAACCAAAGAGACATACAATTCATTAAAGTTTAATTACAACATGAGCCAATCAATGTTTCAGAACTACACATCACTACTTTCGACTCGACTCATGGACAGGAGCGTGGATGAAGCCGCCGTCTGTCGTGATGGTCATGAAATCGCGGGCGTTGTCAGCCTGCATTTGTAGCATTCCATCTATCTCAATGTTGGACGGTTGATATCTGAGGAAGAACTGCCCCGAGGTATGAAGGACATCTTGATGGATGATGTCCGCAAACTCCGACTGGATGCGAAAGAATTCTTGTCTGATGTCCGCGTCCTGGATTGCCGACAAGCTCGCGGCCCAATCTTTGAGATTATTTGGTAGCAGAAGGTGATGATGGTCCCTTACGATCGCCCGCATGTGATGGAGGGTGTAGTAGGAATCCTTCTGACCGCCAGGCGGCTGCTTGACGCAGCAGAACGTCGTATTGTGGGCGAACACGTGCTTGCCGTACTTACAAACTGCCCTGGTGAAGGTGCCTCCAGATTTGGCATAGCCGGGGAGAACATCATCAAGAACTTTCTTGATATTTGTGTAGTCTATCTTGGAGTTACGGTTCAGGTCGAAATACGTGGCCATGGAATATTTCAGGCTTAAGACGATGAGTGTGCAATGTGTGTCACTGCACAGAACACAGAATTTTAGAAAAAAAGAACGATCGAAATCTAAGAAATCATATGTTACGGGGCGGTTAAGGGATGACTTACTCAGGAAAGTAAGCCACAAGGAAGTTATCCTTATCTGGGTTTGCCAGAATGACATCTTCGAGGTGTGAACTCATGACTTTGCGGTCCCCAGCGCTGCTCAAGAGCTTGGCACGCATGTAGAAGGGGTCGACGATCACGATGTCCGGGGTCTTGTCTCTAATGATCCGCATCTCCATACTCAGCGAAAACAGCCGAACGAAGGTGTAGTGCAGCGGATGAAGGTTAAACATAGCAAAGATGTCATCAAACCGCAGGATGATCGTACCCTCGATGTCGCCATCCACAAAGCCCTTGCCCTCTGGCACCTTGGCCACGAAAACCGGGTATGCCACATCATTCTCTCTGAGACGCCGCTTCTCCAAAGAAAGAACACTGTCGTGCAGACTCCGCATAGCACCGGTTGCAGCATTGAGCATATTTGTCGGTAGCATCGCCCTACCCGCCACATGCACCCTCCTCGAGATATCCTTAGGTGAAGGTGGCCCGTCCTGAGCACGGATCATACTCGGTGCCGGCTGGCTCGCACCGGCGGTCTTCTTAGTCGGCCGTTTCTGGCCCTTCTTCTTGATCTGCTATAATGGGACCGAGTTCTTCTCACAGACCACCTTCTTGAGCGTGTTGGGGCTGATAATATTTGGCACCTCCGCTATCTGAGGCTCGGTGAAGGCGGCAGCTGGAGGCGTCTCTTGAGAACTGAACGCCAGACGACGCCTGTTGCAATTGGGTTTCTCCGCCGTACCAGCTAGACCGCGGTCGTCTTGTTTGGGATCTTGAGAAGGAGGCCCGCAGAACTCGTCACCGTACCCATGTTTGGCAAAGTACTTATTTACGTTGGTAAATGTACCATCGTCGTTGCCGTCATCGTCCGGATCCTGTGCCATAGGGATGTCCGGCATGTCCAGTAGCGTTGCGGCGTTCTTGCCATGGCTTGGCGCCGGCACAACTGGCGGTCTTGTCTGTGGGGTGGTGTCCCCCGCCGCCAAACGAATCTGGCCCTTCGGCCAAAGCAGGGGCCAACTTACGCAGGCGCTGAGGGTCATCTCATCTTCTTCGTCGGCCCAGCGGGTCGAATCGGAGGTAACAGCTCGTCGCAGCCTGGCAGCACCCGAACCACTTCAACCCTATACATTGTGGGTGGCATCAGATTACCATGGAACACTGGGTTGCCCGGTTGAATGATTCTGCCCTTGGCGACATCGACCAACTCGCCGCCCACGAAGTGCAGGAGAGTGCAAGGAACGTTGGCGGCGCCCTGCGAAAACATGTAGTGCGTCAGGGATGCCCAGTCAAATGCAAGGAGATGAAGTCCTCGGCCGAGAGGCTTAGTTACTCTGATGCTGTCGAGCTCGGATAATGTCGAGGCACCGCCAACGGCGGGCGTGCAATTGGCGGAGGGGCCGCTTGCTGGCGAGGTGCCGGCCGGCATACACTCGGGTGCATTAAGCTCCAATGCCGGCATCGGAGACACCAATACCGCCGCCACCGGAGACACCAATGGCGCCGCTGCCGGAGACACCAATGGCGCCGCCTGCGCGTTGTGTGAGTTGCTGGCCGTGAAGCTGGGAATCGGGGGCGGCCCCTGTTGGCCACCCGCAATCCACGTCGTTATCCCACGAATCAAGGTAGGCATAATGCCGGTAAGCGTCGATCCCAGTTGTTGTTGCACTTGCTCTTGGACCATCTCTGGAATCCGCACTACTTGCGCCTTGAGTGCTTCAACCTCACGTGACTGGCTTTCTGAGCTGGTCTTTTTCTCCTTTCGCGTGAGGTATGGCCACACGAAAGGCTTGTCCTCTGGACAGTATGATGACCATTTTGTGGACAAGCCTTTGCCGGCCACACGACCAGCTGACGTCGGCTTATTGAGCTTATCCCTGTTTTTCATTACATTCAATGCCCTATTCAAAGGGGTGTCGAAAGGGGACCTCTGAGACAACCCCGCGCTACTGCTTTCTTTGTCCTGCGGAAGGAACGTGAACCATTTAGAAATATTGGGGATTAATTAGAATGCAACCATATGGAGCTAATTACGCAGGGGTGTATTCCTTACCAGAACAAGCTCAAGCTCCTTGGTCTTCGGATCCGTGGTAAGCTCCTTTGTTACCGGGTCCTCCTTGTACCGAGCCCTGAGAAAGTTCCTGGTCTGCTTGTCACTGTATTTCTCGAAGCGGGGCGGTAGGCCTTGCTCGGCGCGCTCCGCGCCCTCCTTGTCCCATACAGGCTCCGCCACTCTGTAACCGCCGGGACCGAGTTGGTGGACCCCTATGTTCAACTGCCGCATTTCTTTCCCCCACTTACTTGATTCGGAGGTTGCGGGGCTCTCGCACTTGATCTTGAACTCCTTGTAGTCATCTTCGCTCATCAAAGGATATTTCGCCTTGATCTTCTCATAACTATCACCTTTGTCAATCATTGCCTTCACCGTGCTTTTCCAAGTAGACAGGGTCGTGCTCATCGTCGTGAGGGCGGCACCGTTCACTTTATTACCCGAGAGGCGTGTGTTTGCGAACTCAGCGGGGAACTTGTATCGTTCGTGCAGCTTCGTGAAGAGGAGGCTACGAAATTCCCTCGGTCCTTATGCCTTAGGTTCTCGGTGTTGATCGAGGCGGTGCTCCGGAGAATGCACCCGAGCTGAATCGAGTACCCCTTGACTACGTGTTTGGGCGCCGTCGGATGCCCGTCGGAGTTCACTTCAGTAAATTCCTCCCTGACGGTGCCGAGCACGTTCCGGCGCCGGTCCTTCCGTTGCCTCTTCGGTTGGCTGCCATTTGTGCGTGCGCCGCCATCATCAATGGTGGCATCCGCGGCGCCATCATCAGTGGTGTCATCCCCGACGCCACTAGGGGTTGTGTAGTCAGGATCGGTGTCTTCCGCGGCGTCCTCATAGCGGTGAGGTTCTTCCTCCAACTCTTAGGACAGCTCCCAGAATTGCTTGCCGCCCGAACCGTCGGCCTCATCGTTGTGGGCCATGTTTCGCTCTAAATAGGAAAAAAGTTATGGTCAAAAAGTTGGTTATTGTCAAGGAACAAGATCATGGTCTCATCATTTAGGGTTTGTCAACACCGAGGCATCCTAAAAGCTAAGCTTTTATCATTTAGGGTTTGTCGATGCCGAGGCACCCTAAAAGCCTAACCGTACATCATTTAGGTTCTCATCGACACCGAGGCACCCTAAAAGCCAAGGTTTCATCATTTAGGGTTTGTCGACGCCGAGGCACCCTAAATGCTAAGTTTTCATCATTTAGGGTTTATCGATGCCGAGGCACCCTAGGTTGGGCCTAATCACTTGGCACTAATCAGTTGGCTCTATTGCCACCTATGTTGGGTTTATCATCTAGGGTTTATCGATGCTGAGGAGAATTTCTAAGTTGGGCCTAATCACTTGGCTCTATTGCCACCTATGGTTTAATGCAGCAAGAATAAAGGGGCAGTTGATCCTACTTAATTAAGTACTAAGATACCCCGGCCCATGCATTAGTAGCAAGTACCTCATATGTCCGATTTTTAGCAAAGTCATGCTAAAATTCACGGAAAATTTCAGCATGACCTTTGCTGAAAATAGGACATATGGAGTACCCGAATTTTCCGGAACGGAAGTTAATCGACATTCTGGCAACCTCAAGGGCCTCTCGGGGTACCTGCAAAATCATCACGACAAGAAGGGCCTCTCAAGGGCCTCAAGCAGCAGCGGCGTCTCCCAGGACCCCATTTTTTGCTAAATTTCTTTGAGCAACAATCAAAGCAGAAAATTCAGCATATTTCTATACAATTTTTTGGTATATATATCAGGTTTTGGCTGCATTTGCAAATGCATTTCATGTACTACAACCCTCGAGAATTCCTAGCATGAGGTTTGTCCATCACTTTTGGCTCACTTATTAATCTACTCATCCTATGTCAATATCCACATGCTATGTCATCTGATGTTCCTGAATCATTGTAGTTTAGGCACCATACAAGATTGTTAGTTCAATGTGCTTTATATCCTAGTTATACTACTGCGGGAAAGGAGGATCATCATACACATATATATGTATAGCAATTGACAGGAGCTTCCTCATTTTTAGTAACAACAATACATATATAGCAATTGGAAGCAAACAGATGTACACATAAGATAGAAATATAGTGCTGAAAGTTTAATACTTACAAAAGACTTGCTGAAATAGTGAAAAATATGGAGTCACCAAGCTGGCTAAGAAACTCCCAAAGTCCACTAGCAAATCCAAGATCTAATCCTGTTACACACATCATAACAATTTAAGATAATTAGGATAAGGATAGTAGGAAATGAAAAAGAAAGAGCTCAAAAAACAATCACAACAGAAAAATAATAAAAACCTAGTCCTAGAAGAAAATAAATCCTAAAAGAAAAGAAATCCTAAAATCTGGAGCAAGTCCTAGCAGTAGTAGTCCAACTAGATGGCCACCACTACTACTCCTATCTCTGTTTAGCATCATCAATACAGGCTTTGTACACACACGCACACAAACTCCATACGGCTTTGTACACACACGCACACAAAGCACACGGCCATGGCCATGGCCATGACCGCCAGTAGCTGCAGCGCTAGCAACATTGGCAAGCAGCGGCCACGGTGCAGCTAGCAACAGGCGGCGGCAATAGAGCAGCAGCGGTGACGGGCGCAGGTGACTGCAGGAGGACGCAGGCAAAGCAGCCAGAGGGCGCGGGGGCGGAGCGAGCTCGGGTCAGGTGGGCAGCAGCGTTTACGGCGATGGATCCACGCGAAGGAAGAAGGGGATCGACAGATGGGCTCACAAGGGGGGCGTAGGCGAACTCGGCGAGGTCGGGGGCGGTCGAGGCGGCGCGGATCGAGGCGAAATCGACGACGGCAGAAGGAAGTAGACGATCTCGATCCCGTCGTTCGGCGGTGCCCTGGCTCGATCTGGACTTGTAGACGACGTGGAAGACGACGGGGAAGCCGGGGGACACACTAGCTTGGCGTGGGGACGACGGTGGCCGCAACAATGAGGACGGCGAGCGCGGTCACCGCACGAGCTCTCGCGCTCAAGTACGAGCCGAGGAGGAGGCGGCTCGATGGGGAAAGAGGGGCAATCGGGCGAGGGGTGGTCTCTCTGGAGGCGGCGGGGGTGTGGAGTCCGGCGAGGGTCGGGGTGGGGGCGCGGGGGCGGCGGGGGTGGAGTCCGGTGAGGGTCGGGGCGGCGGCGTCGTGGGTCGTGGCAGCGCGCGGGTGGATCTGGTGGCGAGGGAGAGAGGGTCGAAGGGGATCTGGCGAGGGAGAGGGAGGATAGCTAGGGGGAAGCTTACTAATGGCGCACCACACCTCGGTGCGCCATTAGAAATCTTTTTTTAGATAGCAATGGCACACCCCGCAACGGTGCGCCATTAGAAATCTTTTTTTAGATAGCAATGGTGCACCCCGCAGCGGTGCGCCATTAGAATGTTTTTTTATTACAATTCGAGCACAGGTTATATTGCACCTAACCCAATCCACATCAGAACCCGCCCACTAGCCCGACTGGTCAGCACGCAGCACACACACCAGGAGGTCCTGGGTTCGATTCCCAGCCTCCGCAATATTTTTTTGCATTTTAAATGTTGTTTGATATTTATTTGTGTTTAAATATGTTCAAACTTGTTTAAATCATAACAGTAATATTTTTTATAAAAACAGTAATAATTTTTTAAAAAATATGTTCAAATTTGTTACTTGAAAATATCATCGGCGGCGGCGGTGGAGTGGGGGAGGGTGCGGGGGGTGCCCGTTGGCGGCGGTGGAGCGGGGAAGGGTGCGGGGGGCTGGGTGCTCGTCGGCGGCGGTTGAGTGGGATCGAGATCGAGTGTCCTCATGAATTCAAAAAGTGCCCGTGAAATTTAAAAATATTCATGATATCAAAAAGTGCCCATGAAATACAATCGAGAAATGAAGACTACGATTTAAATACAATCGATCTTAGCTGGCTATCTGTTCACAATCTTCTTGCCCTTCTTTTTCGCAAATGGAGTTCTTCTGTGGAACGGACGTCCTTTAGGTAGGGTGGTCCTGCTTCTTCTTGTGGTGTGTGCTGCTACTTCATCGTCGTCGTCATGTTCGATCTTCGGGTCGCCGTACTTGTCGAAGTCTTGCTCATTGGCCACTCCATCTATTCCGATGATCTTCCTTTTGCCTCTCCTCACGACAACATGACTGGGCTTTGACGGGTCGGTAATGAAGAAGCATTGGTCCACTTGGAAACCAGTACCCATGGCTCATTTTTCGCGGTGACGTTTGTGCCCGCGGTCTTGGATTTGGCTTCGGGTATAACCATGGTGGTGAAATACCGGACTTCTTTTAGGACGCTCTTGGCCCATCTAACACGGAACATCGGGACCTTCTCTCCAGCGTAGCTTAGCTCCCAGATCTCCTCGATCCTTCCGTAGTATCTGTCCTTGTCGTTGCCGGTGTAGGATTCCATCGTTACCCCGGAGTTCTGATAACCATCGCTCTTCATGTCCTTGTTCTCGGTGTAGAATGTGTAGCCGTTGATATCGTATGCCTCATAGGTCATCAGGTTGTGCTCGGCGCCCTGTGACAAGGCGAATATGAGTTGTTCTTCTGCAGAAGAATCCTCATGTAAAGGGTACGACAGAAGCTTCTGCTTGAACTAACGCGTGAAACATGAGTTGTGCTATTTGATTATATCTCCGTCCGTCCTCTGTTGGCCTCGGTCATTGTACGTCTTCTCAATAAAGGTTTTGTGCTCTACCACCCAAGGATCGACCACGTCTATGTGTTGTAGCGCGACTAGGTTTGCTCTCTCAAAGTCGGCGAGTCGACCCTCGAAGTCGACATGCATTTCGCGGCGACCCTCACGGTGACCCCATCCAGCGAGCCTGCCGAGGTGCCTATTGACGGGCAGGCCAACGGGGTTCTCGATGCCTAGATAATTCGTGCAGTAGGAGATGCACTCTTCGGTCAGAAAGCCCCTGACTATACTTCCCTCTAGACGTGACATGTTGCGAACGTATCCTTTGATGAAACCATTCATCCTTTCGAACGGCATCCTGCTGTGCAGGAACGTCGGCCCGAGTTGGATGATATCCTCCATGATATGGACCAGCAGATGCACCATAACGTCGAAGAATGCGGGCGGGAAGTACATCTCAAGCTCGCATAGTATCACCACGATCTCTTCCTATAGCCTTTTGAGTTTCCTCACTCCAATCGACTTCCGAGAGATGACGTCAAAAAAGTTGCATAGTCCAAATAGCGTTTCATGGATGTGCGCGTCCATGATCCCACGGATTGCAACTGGAAGTATCTGCGTCATCAGCACATGACAGTCGTGAGACTTCATCCCGCAGAACTTCTGCCTCGCTGGGTCTAGGTATCTGCTTATTTTCGCCGCGTAACCGTAAGGAAGTTTTACTCCTACGAGGCAGGTGAAAAACTGCTCGATCTCCTCCTGACTTAGAGTGAAGCACGCGGGAGGGTAGTCACTTCCGGTCTTCTTGGCCTTTTTGCCTTTGCGACGAGTTTCTGTGTCCTGCTTTGCCTCATCATCATCATCATCATTAGCGTGAAGCTCCTGCCTGATGCCCATACATTTCAAGTCTGCCCTTGCTTTCGGCCCATCTTTGGTCCTCTCTGGCATGTTAGGCAGGGTACCAAGCAGACTCTCGCACACGTTCTTCGTGATATGCATGGCATCAAGGCTGTGAGGCACACGGTGGATCTTCCAGTACGGCAAGTCCCAGAAAACAGACCTCGTTTTCCATACCTTCAGCAGCGGCTCTGGCGCCTTTCGCTTCTTTCCCGGCTCTGGCGCCTTTTGCTTCTTTCCCGGCAGTGGGCAATCTTTCCAATTTTTCAACAGCTCGTCTATTTCCTCGCCGCTCCTCGTACGCGGGCATTTTCAGGGTTCGGTTTCACCATCGAACAGATCCTTGCGTTTCCTCCACGGGTCATCATCGCGAAGCCACCTTCGATGTCCCATGAACACGGTTTTCAAAGACCAGGGATCTCTATCTAGCTGGTGATATGTTGTGTCATCCATGCACCTTACACATCCAGAAAATCCATGGACTACCTGCCCCGCGAGATATCCGTAATCGAGATAGTCGTGCACCGCCGTGAGCAGTGCGGCTCTCATAGGGAAATATTATTTCTCTGCGGTGTCCCACGTATTGGCTGGCGTTTTCCACAGCGTGTCTAGCTCCTCTTTCAGCAGCCCCAGAAATAGATTGATGTCGTTCCCTGGTTGTTTCGGCCCTTCAATTAGCATACTCATGTGAATGTACTTCCTCTTCATGCACAACCAGGGGGGAAGGTTGTACATCCACACAAACACAGGCCAGGTGCTATGTGTGCTTCTCTGGCTGCCAAACGGATTGACTCCATCGGTGCTCGCGCCCAGCACGATGTTCCTTGGATCCTTCCCAAAATCTGGGTATTCGAAGTTCAACGCTTGCCACTGGCTCGCATCCTTAGGGTGACTCAGCATCTTGTCTTTTTTATTTATCTCCGGATCATTTCCGTCATCTTCCCGCTTCTTCTCCTCCCTATCCACGTGCCAACGCAGGAGCTTTGCTACCTTAGGGTCCGCGAAATACTGCTACAGACGAGGAGTGATCGGAAAGTACCACACCAATTTTCGAGGAGCTTTCTTCCTCTTCTTGTATCGAGTGACGCCGCACACCGGACATATGGTAGACTCCGCATGCTCGTCCCGATAAATGATGCAATTGTTCATGCACACATGGTATTTCACGTGCCGTAAATCCAGAGGACACACGATTTTCTTCGCCTCCTCGAAACTGGTCGGGCACTTGTTCCCCTTGGGAAGACGTTCGTGCCAGAATGACATGTTCTCATCGAAGCATGCGTCGGTCATTTTGTGTTTTACCTTCATCTCCAGAGCCATGAGCGTTACTTTCAGGCGGGTATCCTCGGGCCTGCATCCTTCATACAATGGAGTAACCGCGTCTATCTCCAGTTGATCCAGCTTGGCTTTCTCTCGGGCGGCAGCTCTTGCGTTATCCGTCTGCTTGAGAAGCAGCTCTTGAATATGAGGGTCCTGCACCCAGCCTCCATCGTCGTCTGCTCCGGCATCTTCATCTTCATGATCATGCCCTTCGTCTTGATCTTCCTCATCATCATGTACGACATCTTCTACATGATGACTGTGTACAGCATCACCGTCGTGATCATGTCCTGGAGATTCTTCGTCTTCTCGCCCGCCCTCGCCGCGGTGGTACTTGTCTTGTTGCCCTTCCTCATTTATTGCCCGGCCCCCATGGATGACTTCATTGTCATCTTCATCACCTTGCCACCGATAGCCATCCATGAAACCACACAAGAGCAGGTGGTCCCGCACCTGCCCGGAATCCGGTTCCGCAATAAGGCTCTTCATCTTGCATCTTCGACACGGACAGCTTATCTCCGTCTCGTTCTTTTGAAGCATCCCGGCCTTCGCGGAGCTCAAAAACCTATTCATGATGCCTTCGGTCATCGTGCGGACCATGGTCGCCTGCGTGGTAGAGCAAAACGATATTTTAGAACCAAGAAAAAATTTGGCATGACCTTCCCTAAAAATAGGACCAAAAAGAATGCATAGTGCCAAAATTCTCGCCGAAACGGAAATGAATCAACATTCCGGCAAAATATTGGCAACTATCGCATTTCAAATACCAGTACCTGCAAACACAAACATATATGCAACACCGCAAACACATGCAACACCACAAACATACATAGATCTAGCTAGGCCACAAAAAGTGCATGTGCACGTTGTTGGAGCGAGCTAGGGAGAAAAAAAGTAGATCTACATCATGAAGATAGCTTTCCCCTTACTTACCTATCAAAAAAGGTAATTTCACCACTTAATTTTGATGAATCTATGGTGGAAATGAGACGAGGAGGAGGAGGCAGCCGAAATCTTGGAGAAGGAGGTGGAGGGAATGAAGTGGGGAAAGTGAGTGGGTAGGTGTGGCTGTCCAAAATATCTTGTTGGGGTCCCAGGTTACTAATGGCGCACCACCTGCAAATGCGCCATTAGTTACTAATGGCGCACCTGCAGGTGGTGCGCCATTAGTAGTTTTGCAGAAAAGTATATATATATACATACATATATATATATATATATACTAATGGCGCACTTTTACAGGGTGCGCCATTAGTAGTTTAAACTAGTAATGGCGCACTGTGAGGAGGTGCGCCATTAGTAGTTTTGCAAAAAAAAGAATAAAAAAAATTCGGTACTGGCGCACTCCCTGTCTGGTGCGCCATTACTAGTTAGAAGTAGTAATGGCGCACTTCGGTAGGATGCGCCATTAGTATGTATGTAAAAATGAAAAAAAAAATCACTAGTGGCGCACCTATTTTCTGGTGCACCATTAGTGTCTTCCACACTAATGGCGCATCACCAATTGGTGCGCCATTAGTATATAGTAGTGGCGCACTACTTCCCTGGTGCGCCATTAGTGTCAATCCTATCTATAGCCCTTTTCCTAGTAGTGTACGTGAGAGGAGCAGCTGAATAGAGCACCGAGAGTACCCACTAGGCCACTACGCAGGTGTAATTCCCCTGCATTGATAGTACATAGATGGTTCTAGAGAACAGTAGTACCCTCCACTTCCAACTATAGCTCCTTGGCCCTGAGATTCAAGAGTTCAAAACTCGCGCACTATACAAGACTAGACTAGAAGTACAATACTCCCTCCTTTCCGGTTTATAGGGCTCATCTCAAAATTTTAGTTTTTCCATTTTATAAGGCTCAATTTGGTTGTTTCTCATCACATGTTCAGATTCCAAGGTGCATTAAATCATTGCATGCAAGTATTAAGAGAAAATTGACCAATGAATGTAATTTATGCATGCATGCATTGCAATTAATGCATTGGTAAACATACTTTTTTGAGGAAAACAAGAGCATTAATTGGGTGCTTTTTTGAGGAGTAGTTGAGAAAAGTAGTACTAGTACTGCTATAGTACGAGTACGTACTCCTCCGTCACATAATGTACGATGTTTTTTGACACTAGTTGGCATGTACAAAAAATGGCAAAAACATACCCAAAATTTCTTAATCCACGCCAAAAACTACTACCTAGTGCCAAAAATTTCTTACTAGTGCTACTATTTACAGTATAATGCAATCCCGTAACGTTCCATAATGCTGGTACTAGTACTCCATGGTACCAAAAACTACTACCTAGTGCCAAAAATTTCTTACTAGTGCTATTATTTAGAGTAGTAAATAATAGCCTCACCCCTTCGCTGAGGAATGATATACAGTTGGAAGGGATGAGGCCCTACGGTTACTACGCTCTTATCTCCTCCTCGCCAGTTCCCCTCCCCCCGAAGAGAAGGCAGCTCGTCGTTGCTCCCATGGATTTTCCAGGTGGTTCTCCTCCTCGTCGGGGATGGGAGACCTTGGACGACGATTCTCTAGGAGAAATCTCACGCCGCTCCGAAGTCCTCACCGTCGGAAGACTCGGTGCTTCCTGCACCAACTTTTTCAAGACGCTGCTTAAACAGGCTTGGGATGCGTCCTCGAGGAGAAGGTTCTTCTATGGGACAATTCTTCGAACAGTCCACCGCTCCCTAGCCATGGTTGCACATTGACTCTGCTAGAGTTGACGACGTTGAGAGGTAGTCGGATTTTGTCCGATGAGCAGGTCAGTAATGGAGTTTGATCATTTAGTACTTAGTTATTCCATTTCCATCCCGTAATTTCTCCGCTGCCCACCGTCTTATATATAGGTCTGGGTCGGTGCCAACAAAGATTGGCTTGCATACCTCCGGCCGGATACCACCATGATTTTGCACAACATCCACATCAGTGCGGCCGTTCCGGTAGACCCCTTCTCCACCATTGGGATCGGCCTTCCGGACTGGCTGGGAAAGAATCCGCATGATGATGCCTACATGAGATTGAAGAAGATAGAAATTGTGGACCCGCCGACAAAGCGACGCGGCTACGACGATTACTATCTCATCGCGGTGTTCGACATAAGGATTGCCATCAATGCAGGAGCCAGTAACGGCGGAGGCTGGCGCATGTTGGTGGTGGCAGATTTGTACCCCTACACGTTCGAAGATGCCGTGTGCCATCTAGGCCGCATCTTCGCGGTGACAAGCCAGGGGACTTGTTTCATCTGGTTGACATCCTACGGTACGGGAGATTACAAACGGAATGTACAAACCATCATTTGCATCCCTAACGGTACTCCATTATTTTGCAGGGACCAGTCATCCCCCGATCAAAATAAGATCGCTGATCCTGGATGCGCATTTGCATCCGCGATTCAGTCTAACCTGGTGAGGGAGTCCTGGATTAGGGGGTGTCCGGATAGCCGGACTATACCTTCAGCCGGACTCCAGGACTATG
The DNA here is from genome assembly GCF_056163025.1 of Triticum urartu. Lineage (NCBI taxonomy): Eukaryota > Viridiplantae > Streptophyta > Magnoliopsida > Poales > Poaceae > Triticum > Triticum urartu. Next base: position 7,492,523 of record NC_141877.1, read on the forward strand.
AAGATACAAGATTGAAGACTTCGTCCCGTGTCCGGAAGGGACTTTCCTTGGCGTGGAAGGCAAGCTTGGCGATACGGATGATCAGATCTCCTACCATTGTAACCGACTCTATGTAACCCTAACCCTCTCCGGTGTCTATATAAACCGGAGGGTTTTAGTCCGTAGGACAACATACACATCAACAATCATACCATAGGCTAGCTTCTAGGGTTTAGCCTCTCTGATCTCGTGGTAGATCTACTCTTGCACTACCCATATCATCAATATTAATCAAGCAGGACGTAGGGTTTTACCTCCATCGAGATGGCCCAAACCTGGGTAAAACTTCGTGTCCCCTGCCTCCTGTTACCATCCAGCCTAGACGCACAGTTCGGGACCCCCTACCCGAGATCCGCCGGTTTTGACACTGACATTGGTGCTTTCATTAAGAGTTCCTCTGTGTCGTCGCCATCAGGAAGGATGCCTCGCCCCGTCTTTAAAGACGGCACCGTTGCTAAGGAAGCTTTGCTTGTCGGCCAAACCCTCTGGCTAGGTGGTTTTCTTATGACCGCATGTTCGGCTTCTACGCCGACGATGACCTCTCGAGCCATCGAAAACAATCTTCATGTCAGTTCGGAACTCGCCGAGCAGTTAGATCCAATGGAGCTTTCCTTCGTAAATGAGCTCTTGGATCGCTTCGCCGCCCTAGGAGTCCCTACGGATTACGACCAGATTGGGCCTAAAACCGATCTGAGAGAGATTAACTCTCCCCAAGTCACCCATCACGTTGCCGTGGTAGAGGGACAGTGCGGCGACCCCTCGTTTATCTTAAAGACTCGCTACATCCGGATTCCCGATCCCTCCAAGCCGGATACCCGCGGAGGGGAGGATATCACTCAAGACCTGAACTTAGAGTCAGGCAACGGGCTGGATTCATTGGACAACACCCAGGGATCCAAATTTTCGAGTTCAGAAATTCCTCGGCCTCTGAGCCGCAGACGGGGTGAGGCTTCGGATTTAACTCCACCCACCCACCCCAACATATGCGATCTATCCAAAATCAGGCAAGAGCCCAATGAAACAGTACATCATTACTGGGCTAGATTCCTCCTGGTTAAGAACAGGCTAAGGGACTACCGCGAGGAAGACGCAATCTTAATCTTCTGCAATAATTGCACGGACAAGGGAATACTCAACGCCATAAGTCGCTGTGATATCACACGCTTCGCTGACTTGGCGTCCATTGTACGAAAGTATTGTGCGATGGAAAGCGCCTGGAAAACCAAAATAAAATTTTGGGACAATCCGGCCCTAAATACAAACCCAGTCCGAAATAAAAGGGTGCAGCATAACCAGACACCCAGGTCAGATACCAAAAAGCAAAAACCCTCTATAGGGCATGGAACCGTACTGGAAGGATGGCTTAACGGACCCTGTAAAATTCACAGTACAGAGGACGCCACACCAACTCACAGCCTTAGAGCATGTTGGATACTCCGGCAGGTGGCCAAAATTGGCAAAAACCTCCTAATTCCGGAGGCCATAGAAAGCCACCCCAGAGACACCCATACGGTATTAACAGTCTTCGAGACATCCGCATCAAATAATATGCGAAAAAGGACACTCCGCAGCCTTGCCGAAGCCTATCAAGTAGCAACAATAAACCCGTGGAGTGACATGGCTATTACCTTTAACGCCAATGATGAACCTAGATTCCGAACAGCCCGAGCACCAGCCACATTGGTCCTCAGCCCAATAGTGGACGGCTTTCGTCTTACCAAGGTACTCATGGACGGCGGCAGCGGATTGAACCTCATTTACGAGGAAACTCTTCAAAAAATGGAAATAGACTGGAGCCGCATTGAGCGAAGCAGCACAACATTTAGAGGAATAATCCCCAGTCAGGAAGCACGCTGTACAGGAAAAATCACACTAGATGTGGTGTTCGGCACGCCGGATAATTACAGGTCCGAAGAGATCACGTTCCATGTGGCTCCGTTCAGCAGCGGTTATCACGCTCTGCTAGGGCGGGAAGCGTTTACAATCTTCCAAGCAATACCCCATTACGGGTACATGAAGCTCAAAATGCCCGGGCCTAACGGGATCATCACTCTCGCTAGTGATCCGGACATAGCACTCCACGCCAAAAACAAGACAGCCGCACTGGCCCTCGAGGCACTATCCGAAGCCCTAGCGGCTGAGGAACTGACTGCGCTGCGCTCTACGGTAAATAGGGATGATGTGGTACTCGACAAAAGATCAAAGTCCACCTCCTTTAAACCGGCGGACGAAATAGTCAAATTCCAAGTCCATCCAACGGACCCAAATAAAACAGCTTCCATCGGGGCACAGTTAAACCCTGATGTAGACACCGCACTGCAAGAGTTCCTACGAGAAAACTGGGACATTTTCGCCTGGCACCCTTCAGACATGCCAGGAATCCCACGCAGGCTGGCCGAGCACAGCTTAAATATCCAAACAGGATTCAAACCTGTCAAACAGGCTCTTCGGCGTTTTTCCGAACCTAAGAGATAGGCTATGGGAGAGGAGCTAGCAAAGCTATTGGAGGCCGGATTCATCAAAGATATAAAACATCCGGACTGGCTAGCAAACCTGGTGATGGTACCAAAGGACAAATCCTGGCGCATGTGCGTTGATTTTAAAGACCTTAACAAGGCTTGCCCAAAGGATCCCTTCCCCCTCCCCCGCATCGATCAAATTATCGACTCTACCGCACGACACGATTCGTTGTGTTTCCACGACGCATATTCCGGCTACCATCAAATCAAGATGGCAGAATCAGACCAATCCGCAACGGCATTTATCACACCATACGGCCCATTCTGCTTCAACACAATGCCCTTCGGGCTCAAAAACGCCGGCGCAACATATCAGCGCATGATTCAGACATGTCTGGCAAGCCAGATCGGCAAAACAGTGGAGGCATATGTAGATGATGTGGTCGTCAAAACAAGACATGTCGAATCTCTAGTAGACGACTTGAGGCTCACATTTGATAACCTCCGAACATACGACATCAAGCTCAACCCAGAAAAATGCGTTTTCGGCGTTCCAGCCGGAAAGCTCTTGGGCTTCATTGTATCCGGTAGAGGAATCGAAGCAAATCCAGCCAAGATCCGAGCTCTGTCACAACTAGATATCCCGAAGGACCTCAAACAAATACAAAAGTTAACCGGATGCGTGGTGGCTCTAAGACGCTTTATCTCCCGCTTGGGAGAAAAGGCCCTGCCCCTTTACCGCCTCCTTCGGTGCACCGAACACTTCGAATGGACGGATGCAGCCACCGCCGGACTCGAGGAGATAAAAGCCATACTCGCAAAAAACCCAGTCCTGGCCGCGCCAAATATTGGCGAACCAATGCTATTATACATTGCAGCAACACATCAGGTTGTAAGCGCAGTGCTCGTCGTCGACCGAGAAGCGGACGGACACAGATTCCCCCTTCAAAAGACGGTCTATTATGTGTCCACTATCCTCACCCCTTGCAAATCATTGTACCCGCATTATCAAAAGATCGCGTACGCGGTATTCATGGCATCCCGGAAGCTACGACACTACTTTCAAGAGTGTTCAATAATAGTAGCCTCGGAAGTACCACTTAACGATATTATAAACAACCGTGACGCAACGGGCCGGATTGCAAAATGGGCCATTGAGCTCCTCCCGTTCGACATAACTTATAAGCCACGGCGAGCCATCAAGTCGCAAGTCTTGGCCGACTTCGTCGCAGAATGGACGGAGGCCAAACTCCCTAAAGAGTACGGCACATATTCAAATTGGATCATGCACTTCGACGGCTCCAAGATGTTGGCTGGACTGGGGGCTGGCGTCGTTTTGACGTCCCCCACAGGAGACACAGTTCAATACGTACTCCAGATTATGTACACGGACTCCAACAACGCAGCCGAATATGAGGCCCTTTTACATGGTCTCCAGATGGCAGTATCCATGGGTATTCAACGCTTAGAGGTGCGCGGGGACTCGAACCTCGCAATATCCCAAATAAATGGAGACTTCGATGCCAAGGATCCAAAAATGGCAGCCTACCGCAACGCCGTCCTAAAAATGTCAGCTCGGTTCGAGGGGCTTGAATTTCACCATATAGCCCGGGAAAACAATCAGGCGGCAGATGTCCTGGCACGCATCGGTGCAAAACGCGATGTAGTCCCCCCCAACATCTTCTTGGAAAGGTTGTTCAAGCCATCCGTAGTATGGGAAGGGGAGCCGAACAATAACACCTCGGACCCAACCGCACTACCCGACACCGAAAATTCCGACACAATCGGAGGCTCTGCCAATGAAATAACACCTTCAGCCCACGTAATAATGGCTGTCATCGCCCCGTGGACAGAACCATTCCTCGCCTACCTCACTAGGCAGGAACTCCTCGAGGACCAAAATGAGGCACGCTGCATAGTGCGGCGATCCAAAGCATACAGAGTCCACGAGGGAGAGCTTTATAAGAAAAGCACTACCGGAGTCCTTCAAAGGTGCATCTCCGAAGAGGAGGGGCGGAACCTCCTGGCTGAAATTCATGCTGGACTGGGCGGTCATCACGCTGCAGCTCGGTCCCTTGTAATCAAGGCCTTCCGTACAGGCTTTCATTGGCCGACGGCCCGGGCAGACGCTCAGGACTTAGTCCAACGATGCACCGGTTGCCAGCTCTTTGCAAACCAAAGCCATATGCCACCCACCGCCCTCCGAACTATCCCCATTACTTGGCCCTTCGCGGTCTGGGGGCTTGACATGGTTGGACCCCTTAAAGGCGGAACCAACAAGCACAAATACTTACTGGTCATGGTGGATAAGTTCACCAAATGGATAGAAGCCAAGCCTGTTAAGACGGCCGAATCCGGACCTGTGATAGACTTTATATCCGGGGTTGTACGCCGTTACGGCGTTCCCCACAGCATCATCACTGACAACGGCACGAACTTCACGGCCGACAAGGTAAAACTCTGGTGCAAAAACATGGGTATCAAGCTCGACTATGCTTCCATCTATCACCCACAAACTAACGGCCAGGTCGAACGTGCAAATGGTCTTATCATGAGCGGCATTAAACCCAGATTAGTGCGGTCCCTCAAGGAATCTAACACGCACTAGGTAGAGGAGCTCGACTCCGTACTCTGGGGGCTGCGAACCACGCCGAATCGCACCACCGGATACACACCATTCTTTATGGTGTATGGCGCAGAGGCAGTTTTGCCCTGTGACATAATTCATGACTCACCTCGAGTGCGCATGTACGAAGAAAGAGAAGCCGAGCTCGATCTGTAGGACAGCTTAGACGCATTGGAGGAGGAGCGTGATGTGGCAAAAGCCCGTTCCGCATTCTATCAACAGCAGGCTCGAAGATACCAAAGCAGAGAAGTATGGGCCAAAAATTACAACGTTGGCGAATTAGTTCTACGACTACCGGACAAGAAAAAGGACAAACTCAAGCCCAAGTGGGAAGGTCCCTTCATAATTGACCAAGTCCTGACTGGTGGAGCGTACCGCCTGCGAGATGCATCGGATAACCGACTCGAGCCGAACCCATGGAACGCAGCCCTTCTCCAAAGATTCTACGCCTAAGCGCCGGACTCTATGTTCGTCTCCTTCCTCTGTCCATTTTTTATATATTTTCTGTCTTGCATTTCTCTTCTTCTTCCCTCTCTCTCTTATAGCCCTTAAAGGCTCATAAAGTGACACGTCATCCGCGCTCATTAAACCTGGGGGCTTCTTTAAACAGAAGCTTATTCATACGGGATTCATGCCCAACACATGTGTCACACTTCCGCATGTACCTTTTATTCACCATTATATGCATCAATATGACTTAAGTTTTGGCCAAGCTGGGTTGCCTGGCTCCTGTGCTTACCCCTACGTTCCCGATTGTTCGGCTAGGTGGTAAAGGGAGCACCTCTGCAATTGTTACTGCCGGGTCAGCCGGACGTGTACCTCAGACTGGGTGAAGCCGAAAGCTAGCGTTCTTAAGGGAATATTCGGTCGGTGAATTGAAGATGATCTTTTTTATTTTTATCTATATGCCCCCAGATGTTTTTCCTGCATTTCTTTTCGCAGCATGGACATGCACTTTAGGGCATGCCTCCCAGGGAAAGGAACCCCTAACGGAACTATTCTCCCTGGAAGATGTTTCTTACTAACCATGTAATATAACATAACTAGTCGGGCACTTGTCTGTTCATGCACTAATGACCCCTACGCCTGGTCTCCATGCATTCCCCGGTTCTTATATAACCACATGGGAATTCGGACACACTCCGGACCGTCAGGTCCCGAGGCTGAAGCGGAAAGGTCGGCCATGACAAACGATCTACAATCCGGCTAGAAGGCATCATAAATGTCAATTACATTACATAGTCATTTTGACTGATCGTATTCCTCTTCAATACCATCTAACAGGCTGTCTAATTTACAGTCCTGCTGGGAATACTTTGCGGCCAACTCTACTTGGCCGTATACTAAGCTTAAAGGGATCTCCTTCCCATCGGGCCCTATAGGACCGACCTCGGCCATGTGGTTCGGGTCAGCCTTTGTGTACCGCGTCTTCACCATGGCCCAGGCCTCCCTAGCGCCTTCACGGCAGGCTGATATCTTGCACAATCGGAAGCGCCGCCGTGCTCCTTTTAGCTTCTCCGCAAGCTCTCCAAGACCTTCGGGCATGGAGACAGATGGCCACAGGGCCTGGGCGACGCCTCGCATCGCCTGCCGAACTCGATCGAGCAGTTGCGAGAGCTCGGGAAGAAGGTCACCCATAGAACTGGGCATCTCCTCTGCAGGACGACCTGTCAGCACACCTATAGACATTGCTCTGTTAATCGACTTCCTCGCCGAACTTTCTTTCAAAAGGTTCGTTCAAGCACTTACTAAATATGCCGCGCCGAAGGCGCTGATTCTCCTTCACGGAGTCTGACAGCTGGGCACGAACATCTTTCAGCTCGATGCCCAGCTTTGTGTTGGCATCTCGGAGATCGTTCTTCTCCCCCATCACCTTTAACAGCACCCTCTCACCAGCCTTTAGCTGGCGTAGGAGGTGTTGCCTTTCCAGATCCAATCCGGCGCCATCTGCAATTTCATTTGTCAGAATTCGCACCAAAGCCGTGCTTCGCAAAATACTTATCTTTTGTAGTGTATATTACCTGAGGGGGCCTCTTTAGGCTCCCCTGCCGCGGCCAGTGCAGCCTCAAGTTGGGCTTTGCACTCTTCCAGCTCCTTGGACAGTAGGGAATTCTTTTCTGTAAGAATCTGCATAACAAATGATCCTTAAATCAGTTATTTTAACTGTTTCAAGCCTCGAGGGCTACTGGTATATATATAATTACCAAAAATTTCTTACCCGTATGTCTTTTACATATTGCTCCGTGGCTCTGGTTAGACCATTTTGAGCGGCACGAAGATACGCATCTCCCGACTTAAAGGCATCTAACGCCTCTTGGGAGAAACAAGCGTCGCGAAGAATTATCCGGCGACGCCTGTGCTTCATGGCACTCTCCACCTCAGACTTGGTGGCAGGCAACCTATCCACATCCTCCGTCGAAGGAGCGTCCGGTGCGCGCCTTGTGTTCGGCCCCGCTTCCGGGCCAGGCTTTGGAGCCTGGCTGGTGGAGGCGCGATTGGCGGTCTCTCCGAATATAGTTCGGCGAGGTCTCTTTGTCCTAAAGAGAGCTCAAGTGTTAATATGCCCTGAAGGTACGACACCTGGGATAAAGGGATGCGCCATACCTTTGCGCTGATGCCCCGGTCCGGACTGCCCCTCTTTTCTGCCGTCGGGGCCCTGCGGCCCCTCGTTGGCTTGTCGCCGCAGGTTCGGCCTCCTGTTTCTGGGAGGCCGGGATTAGCCCTAGATAATCGGCCGTAATGGCCACCAGGGCGTTGTCCTTACTCAATTGATGGAACACTCCATCAATCTGATCCACCGAAAGCTCCGGATCCTCTTGCGAGTCCGAGTCGAGGGACCGTCCTGGGTCCTCGGGTTGTGGAGGAGGGCTGTTCATTTCTTTAACAGCTTGGTGCAGTTCCTGTGTCGGAATCACTACGATCAAATATTTAACAATGGGGATATAAAACGGATGGGCAAAGTGTGATCACTCACCCAGCTTGGAGGATTGTACATGGAAAATCCACCCTTTGGGTCAACACGGAGAAAATCCTCCTCTTCCCCCTTGTACAAAGCGGACAGGGTCTTTACTAGAGCCGCAGCCGAATCCGGCCCCTTACGGCCGAAGCGGGTGGTGTCGTCCTCCCCGTTGAAATCCCACATGGGGTGGCCTCTATACTATAGCGGCTGCACCCCTCGCATGATGCATGCGGCCATGACCCCGATCATGGTTAGTCCGGAATGAGCTAACAATCTTATCCGGCCCATCAGGTAAACAACGTCCCTTTCACTTTCCCTCTGAGGGCTCCGTGGGTGCCAGCTTAGGCGCTTCTTTAAGGGAGCATTGTTGAATTCAGGGAGGCCGATCCGGACAGGATCTGGCAGCGGGACGTCTTCTATGTAAAACCATTCCGAGGGCTAGTCTTCGGACGCCTTATTTGGGGTTCCGAACAGATAGCCGGTCCCGGCAATGCGCCATACTTCGGCTCTGCCCACTTGATACATAGACCCCTTCTTGGAACGGGGCACGAGGCAAAATAGCTGCCTCCACAGTCCGAAATGAGCTTCAACACCCAAGAACAGCTCGCAGAGGGCTACAAAGCCCGCAATATGCAGTACTGAGGTAGGCGTGAGATGATGTAGCTGGAGGCCGTAGAACTCCAGCAACCCCTGGAGAAATGGATGGATTGGAAATCCGAGCCCCCTTATTAAATAAGGGACGAGGCACACCCGCTCTCCTTTGGAGCGATTAGGGGCACTCTCCGCTTGCTCTCCGCCGTTGTAGACGGCAAGACCGGCTCGAACCGGGATCATATAGGCCGGGGGGAGAAATCCCTTGGTCTGGAGCATCACTAACTCACTATGCGGGATGGAGCATCTTTCCCAATATCCAGGCTTAGGGCTGGAAGGGCGGGAGGAGGAGTCGCGACGGCTGGCCATGGTGGAAGGGATCTTTGTCGAATGTGCTCTGATCAACACTCGCGAAGGGGGAAGGTGTGGTTGGGATCTAAATCCTCGTCTCCTTAAATAAGTCAGCTTGTTTACGCGGCTGGGGCGTGAATGTAAAAATACCCAGACCTTTCATATTCGTTTGACACGTGGGGAGCAGCCATTATTGGGCGTAGAAGCCAAGAAGCGCAACATCTACAAGAAACCGGACTTTATTCAACAGGTACATGGAATTTGGAGGAGAACCCGCCTTGCAATGCCAAAGACAATCTGTGCGCCGGACTCATCGTCATTGAAGCCTGGTTCCGGGGCTACTGAGGGAGTCCTTGTTGGGGAATGTAGCAGAAATTCAAAATTTTCCTACGTATCACCAAGATCTATCTATGGAGAAACCAGCAACGAGGGGAAGGAGAGTGCATCTACATACCTTTGTAGATCGCTAAGCGGAAGCGTTCAAGTGAACGGGGTTGATGGAGTCGTACTCGTCATGATTCAAATCACCGATGATCCTAGTGCCGAACGGACGGCACCTCCGCGTTCAACACACGTACAGAACAGATGACGCCTCCTCCTTTCTTGATCCAGCAAGGGGGGAGGATAGGTTGATGAAGATCCAGCAGCACGACGGCGTGGTGGTGGATGCAGGGCGTCACAGTAGCAGGGCTTCGCCTATACTACGAGAGAGAGACGTAACGGGGAGAGAGGGAGGCGCCAGGGGCTGGTCTATGAAATCCCTCCTCTCCCCCACTATATATAGGAGGGCCAAGGGGGGTGGTGCGCAGCCTAGGAGATCCAATCTCCTAGGTGCGGCGGCCAGGGGAGGTTTCCCTCCCCCCCAAGGCACTTAGGGGTGCCTTCCACTAGTGGGACTCCTCCCCCATGGAAACCCTAGGCGCATGGGCCTAGTAGGGCTGGTGCCCTTGGCCCATGTAGGCCAAGGCGCACCCCCTACAGCCCATGTGCCCCCCCGGGACAGGTGGCCCCACCCGGTGGACCCCCGGGACCCCTCCGGTGGTCCCGTTACAATACCGATAACCCCGAAACTTGTCCTGATGGCCGAAACAGCACTTCCTATATATAATTCTTTACCTCCGGACCATTCCGGAACTCCTCGTGACGTCCGGGATCTCATCCGGGACTCCGAACAATATTCGGGTTACTGCATACACATATCTTCATAACCCTAGCGTCACCGAACCTTAAGTGTGTAGACCCTACGGGTTCGGGAGACATGCAGACATGACCGAGACGTTCTCCGGTCAATAACCAACAGCGGGATCTGGATACCCATGATGGCTCCCACATGTTCCACGATGATCTCATCGGATGAACCATGATGTCAAGGACTTAATCAATCCCGTATACAATCCCTTTGTCTATCGGTATGTTACTTGCCCGAGATTCGATCGTCGGTATCCAATACCTAGTTCAATCTCGTTACCGGCAAGTCTCTTTACTCGTTCCGTAACACATCATCCCGTGATCAACTCCTTGGTCACATTGCGCATATGATGATGTCCTACCGAGTGGGCCCAGAGATACCTCTCCGCTTACACGGAGTGACAAATCCCAGTCTCGATTCGTGCCAACCCAACAGACACTTTCAGAGATACCTGTAATGCACCTTTATAGCCACCCAGTTACATTGTGACGTTTGATACACCCAAAGCATTCCTACGGTATCCGGGAGTTGCACAATCTCATGGTCTAAGGAAATGATACTTGACATTAGAAAAGCTTTAGCATACGAACTACACGATCTTTGTGCTAGGCTTAGGATTGGGTCTTGTCCATCACATCATTCTCCTAATGATGTGATCCCGTTATCAACGACATTCAATGTCCATGGTTAGGAAACCGTAACCATCTATTGATCAACGAGCTAGTCAACTAGAGGCTTACTAGGGACATGGTGTTGTCTATGTATCCACACATGTATCTGAGTTTCCTATCAATACAATTATAGCATGGATAATAAACGATTATCATGAACAAGGAAATATAATAATAACCAATTTATTATTGCCTCTAGGGCATATTTCCAACAGTCTCCCACTTGCACTAGAGTCGATAATCTAGTTCACACCGCCATGTGATTAACACTCACAGGTCACATCGCCATGTGACTAACACCCAAGAGTTTACTAGAGTCAGTAGTCTAGTTCACATCACTATGTGATTAACACTCAATGAGTTTTAGGTTTGATCATGTTGCTTGTGAGAGAGGTTTTAGTCAACGGGTCCGAACCTTTCAGATCCGTGTGTGCTTTACAAATCTCTATGTCATCTCCTAGATGTAGCTACCACGCTCTATTTGGAGCTATTCCAAATAACTGTTCTACTTGGAGCTATTCTAAATTGTTGCTCCATTATATGCATCCAGTATCTCTACTCAGAGCTATCCGGATAGGTGTTAAGCTTGCATCGACGTAACCCTTTACGACGAACTCTTTTTACCACCTCCATAACCGAGAAACTTCCTTAGTCCACTAGTTACTAAGGATAACTTTGACCGCTGTCCTGTGATCCATTCTTGGATCACTCTTGTACCCCTTGACTGACTCATGGCAAGGCACACTTCAGGTGCAGTACACAGCATAGCATACTGTAGAGCCTACGTCTTAAGCATAGGGGACGACTTTCGTCCTTTCTCTCCATTCTGCCATGGTCGAGCTTTAAGTCTTAACTTCATACCTTACAACTCAGGCAAGAACTCCTTCTTTGACTGATCCATCTTGAACAGCTTCAAGATCATGTCAAGGTATGTGCTCATTTGAAAGTACCATTAAGCGTTTTGATCTATCCTTATAGATCTTGATGCTCAATGTTCAAGTAGCTTAATCCTGGCTTTCCATTGAAAAACACTTTCCAAATAACCCTATATGCTTTCCAGAAATTCTACGTCATTCCTGATTAACAACATGTCAACAACACATATTCATCAGAAATTCTATAGTGCTCCCACTCACTTCTTTGGAAACACAAGTTTCTCATAAACTTTGTATAAACCCAAAATCTTTTATCATCTCATCAAAGCATACATTCCAACTCCGAGATGCTTACTCCAGTCCTTAGAAGGAATGCTGGAGCTTTGCATACTTATTAGCATCTTTCAGGATTGACAAAACCTTTCGGTTGTATCACATACAACCTTTCCTCAAGAAAATCGTCGAGGAAACAATGTTTTGACATCCTATCTGCAAGATTTCATAAATAATGCAGTAATCGCTAATACAATTCCAATAGACTCTTAGCATCGCTACGAGTGAGAAAGTCTCATCATAGTCAACTCTTTGAACTTGTCGGAAAACATCTTAACGACAAGTCGAGCTTTCTTAATGGTGACATTTACCATCATTGTCCGTCTTCCTTTTTTTTAAATCCATCTGTACTCAACAGCCTTACGACCATCAATTAGTTCTTCCAAAGTCTACACTTTGTTTTCATATATGGATCCTCTCTCGGATTATATGGCCTCGAGCCATTTATCGGAATCCGGGCCCACCATCGCTTTCCATAGCTCGTAGGTTCATTGTTGTCTAGCAACATGACTTCCAAGACAGGATTACGTACCACTCTGAAGTAGTACGCATCCTTGTCATCCTACGAGGTTTGGGAGTGACTTGATCCGAAATCTCATGATCAATATCATAAGCTTCCACTTCAATTGGTGTAGGTGCCACAGGAACAACTTCCTGTGCCCTGCCATACACTAGTTGAAGAGACGGTTCAATGACCTCATCAAGTCTCCACCATCCTCCCACTCAATTCTTTCGAGAGAAACTTTTCCTCGAGAAAGGACCCGATTCTAGAAACAATCCTTTATTGCTTTCGGATCTGAGACAGGAGGTATACCCAACTGTTTTTGGGTTGTCCTATGAAGATGCATTTATCCGCTTTGGGTTCGAGCTTATCGGCCTGAAACTTTTCCACATAAGCGTCGCAGCCCCAAACTTTTAAGAAATGACGGCTTAGGTTTCTCTAAACCATAGTTCATACGGTGTCATCTCATCGGAATTACGTGGTGCCCCTTTTAAAGTGAATGTGGTTGTCTCTAATGCCTAACCCATAAATTATTGTGGTAATTCGATAAGAGACATCATGGTATGCATCATATCCAATAGGGTGCAGTTATGATGTTCGGACACACCATCACACTATGGTGTTCCAGGCTGTATTAGTTGTGAAACAATTTCCACAATTTCTTAATTCTGTGCCAAATTTGTAATTCAGATATTCATCTCTATGATCATATCATAGATCTTTTATCCTCTTGTCACGACGATCTTTCAACTTCACACTGAAATTACTTGAACCTTTCAATAATTCAGACTCGTGATTCATGAAGTAAATGCACTCAACATCTACTCAAATCATCTGTGAAGAAAGAACATAACGATATCCACTACATGCCTCAGCACTCATTGGACTGCACACATCAAAATGTATTACTTCCAACAATTTTCTTTCTAGTTCCATTTTACTGAAACCGAGGCTTTCAGTCATCTCGCCCATGTGGTATGATTTGCATGCCTCAAGTGATTCAAAATCAAGTGAGTCCAAACGGTCCATTTGCATGGAGTTTCTTCATGCATACACATCAATAGACATGGTTCGCATGTCTCAAACTTTTCAAAAATGAGTGAGTCCAAAGATCCATCAATATGGAGCTTCTTCATGCATTTTATACCGATATGACTTACGTGGCTGTGCCACAAGTAGGTGGTACTATAATTACCATCTTTTGGCATGAATATGTGTATCACTACGATCGAGATTCAATAAACCATTCATTTCAGGTGTAAGACCATTGAAGGTATTATTCAAATAAACAGAGTAACGATTATTCTCCTTAAATGAATAACCGTATTGCGATAGACATAATCCAATCACGTCTATGCTCAACGCAAACACCAATCTCGATGGTAGAGGGAGCGTGCGATGCTTGATCATATCAACATTGGAAACACTTCCAACACATATCGTCAGCTCACCTTTAGCTAGTCCCCGTTTATTCCGTAGCTTTTATTTCGAGTTACTAACACTTAGCAACCGAACCGGTATCTAATACCCTGGTGCTACTAGGAGTACTTGTAAAGTACACATCAACACAATGTATATCCAATATACTTCTATCGACCTTGCCAGCCTTCTTATCTACCAAGTATCTAGGGTAATTATGCTCCAGTGGCTGTTCCCCTTATTACAGAAGCACTTAGTCTCGGGTTTGGGTTCAACCTTGGGTTTCTTCACTAGAGCAGCAGCTGAATTGCCGTTTCATGAAGTATCCCTTCTTGCCCTTGCCCTTCTTGAAACTAGTGGTTTCACCAACCATCAACAATTGATGCTCCTTCTTGATTTCTACTTTCGCAGTGTCAAACATCGCGGATATCTCAAGGATCATCATATATGTCCCTGATATATCATAGTTCATCACGAAGCTCAAGCAGCTTGGTGGTAATGACTTCGGAGAAACATCACTATCTCATCTGGAAGATTAACTCCCACTTGATTCAAGTGATTGTTGTACTCAGACAATCTGAGCACAAGCTCAACAATTGAGCTTTTCTCCCTTAGTTTGCAGGCTAAGAAAATCGTTGGAGGTCTTATACCTCTTGACGTGGGCACGAGCCTGAAATCCCAATTTCAGCCCTCAAAACATCTCATATGTTTCGTGACATTTCAAAAAACATCTTTGGTGCCTCAACTCTAAACCGTTTAACTGAACTATCACGTAGTTATCAAAACGTGTATGTCAGATGTTCGCAACATCCACAGACAACGTTCGAGGTTCAACACACTGAGCGGTGCATTAAGGACATAAGCCTTCTAAGAAGCAATGAGGACAATCCTCAGTCTACGGACCTAGTCCGCATAATTGCTACTATCAACTTTCATCTAATTTTTCTCTAGGAACATATCTAAACAGTAGAACTAAAGCGTGAGCTACGACATAATTTGCAAAGATCTTTTGACTATGTTCAGGATAATTAAGTTCATCTTATGAACTCCCACTTAGATAGACATCCCTCTAGTCATCTAAGTGATTACATGATCCGGGTGAACTAGGCCGTGTCCGATCATCACGTGAGACGGACTAGTCAACGTCGGTGAACATCTTCATGTTGATCGTATCTTCTATACGACTCATGCTCGACCTTTCGGTCTCTGTGTTCCGAGGCCATGTCCGTACATGCTAGGCTCGTCAAGTTAACCCTAAGTGTTTTTGCTGTGTAAAACTGTCTTACACCCGTTGTATGTGAACGTAAGGATCTATCACACCCGATTAACACGTGATGCTTCGAAATGACGAACTGTAGCAACGGTGCACAGTTAGGGGAGAACACTTCTTGAAATTTTAATGAGGGATCATCTTATTTACTACCGTCGTTCTAAGCAAATAAGATGTATAAACATGATAAACATCATATGCAATCAAATAATAGTGACATGATATGGCCAATATCATATAGCTCCTTTGATCTCCATCTTGGGGCTCCATGATCATCTATTACAAGAACATGATCAATCTCATACATCATGTATATTATTCATCACATCCTTTTGGCCATATCACATCACATAGCATACCCTGCAAAAACAAGTTAGACGTCCTCTAATTGTTGTTTGCATGTTTTACGTGGCTGCTATGGGTTTCTAGCAAGAACGTTTCTTACCTACGCAAAACCACAACGTGATATGCCAATTGCTATTTACCCTTCATAAGGACCCTTTTCATCGAATCCGATCCGACTAAAGTAGGAGAGACAGACACCCGCAAGCCACCTTATGCAACTAGTGCATGTCAGTCTGTGGAACCTGTCTCACGTAAGAGTACGTGTAAGGTTGGTCCGGGCCGCTTCATCCCACAATACCGTCGAATCAAGAGAAGACTAGTAACGGCAAGCATATTGAACAAAATCAACGCCCACAACTACTTTGGGTTCTACTCGTGCATAGAATCTACGCAATAGACCTAGCTCTGATACCACTGTTGGGGAATGTAGCAGAAATTCAAAATTTTCCTACGTATCACCAAGATCTATCTATGGAGAAACCAGAAACGAGGGGAAGGAGAGTGCATCTACATACCTTTGTAGATCGCTAAGCGGAAGCGTTCAAGTGAACGGGGTTGATGGAGTCGTACTCGTCATGATTCAAATCACCGATGATCCTAGTGCCGAACGGACGGCACCTCCGCGTTCAACACACGTACGGAACAGATGACGTCTCCTCCTTTCTTGATCCAGCAAGGGGGGAGGAGAGGTTGATGAAGATCCAGCAGCACGACGGCGTGGTGGTGGATGCAGGGCGTCACAGTAGCAGGGCTTCGCCTATACTACGAGAGAGAGACGTAACGGGGAGAGAGGGAGGCGCCAGGGGCTGGTCTATGAAATCCCTCCTCTCCCCCACTATATATAGGAGGGCCAAGGGGGGGTGGTGCGCAGCCTAGGAGATCCAATCTCCTAGGTGCGGCGGCCAGGGGAGGTTTCCCTCCCCCCCAAGGCACTTAGGGGTGCCTTCCACTAGTGGGACTCCTCCCCCATGGAAACCCTAGGCGCATGGGCCTAGTAGGGCTGGTGCCCTTGGCCCATGTAGGCCAAGGCGCACCCCCTACAGCCCATGTGGCCCCCCGGGACAGGTGGGCCCACCCGGTGGACCCCCGGGACCCCTCCGGTGGTCCCGATACAATACCGATAACCCCGAAACTTGTCCCGATGGCCGAAACAGCACTTCCTATATATAATTCTTTACCTCCGGACCATTCCGGAACTCCTCGTGACGTCCGGGACTCATCCGGGACTCCGAAAAATATTCGGGTTACTGCATACACATATCTTCATAACCCTAGCGTCACCGAACCTTAAGTGTGTAGACCCTACGGGTTCGGGAGACATGCAGACATGACCGAGACGTTCTCCGGTCAATAACCAATAGCGGGATCTGGATACCCATGATGGCTCCCACATGTTCCACGATGATATCATCGGATGAACCACGATGTCAAGGACTTAATCAATCCTGTATACAATTCCCTTTGTCTATCGGTATGTTACTTGCCCGAGATTCGATCGTCGGTATCCAATACCTAGTTCAATCTCGTTACCGGCAAGTCTCTTTACTCGTTCCGTAACACATCATCCCGTGATCAACTCCTTGGTCACATTGCGCATATGATGATGTCCTACCGAGTGGGCCCAGAGATACCTCTCCGCTTACACGGAGTGACAAATCCCAGTCTCGATTCATGCCAACCCAACAGACACTTTCAAAGATACCTGTAATGCACCTTTATAGCCACCCAGTTACGTTGTGACGTTTGATACACCCAAAGCATTCCTACGGTATCCGGGAGTTGCACAATCTCATGGTCTAAGGAAATGATACTTGACATTAGAAAAGCTTTAGCATACGAACTACACGATCTTTGTGCTAGGCTTAGGATTGGGTCTTGTCCATCACATCATTCTCCTAATGATGTGATCCCGTTATCAACGACATTCAATGTCCATGGTTAGGAAACCGTAACCATCTATTGATCAACGAGCTAGTCAACTAGAGGCTTACTAGGGACATGGTGTTGTCTATGTATCCACACATGTATCTGAGTTTCCTATCAATACAATTATAGCATGGATAATAAACGATTATCATGAACAAGGAAATATAATAATAACCAATTTATTATTGCCTCTAGGGCATATTTCCAACAGTCCTGGATTAGGGGGTGTCCGGATAGCCAGACTATACCTTCAGCCGGACTCCAGGACTATGAAGATACAAGATTGAAGACTTCGTCTCGTGTTCGGAAGGGACTTTCCTTGGCATGGAAGGTAAGCTTGGCGATACGGATGATCAGATCTCCTACCATTGTAACCGACTCTATGTAACCCTAACCCTCTCCGGTGTCTATATAAACCGGTGGGTTTTAGTCCGTAGGACAACATACACATCAACAATCATACCATAGGCTAGCTTCTAGGGTTTAGCCTCTCTGATCTCGTGGTAGATCTACTCTTGTACTACCCATATCATCAATATTAATCAAGCAGGACGTAGGGTTTTACCTCCATCGAGAGGGCCCGAACCTGGGTAAAACTTCGTGTCCCCTGCCTCCTGTTACCATCCGGCCTAGACGCACAGTTCGGGACCCCCTACCCGAGATCCACCGGTTTTGACACCGACACCTGGAACCTTGTAGCTGACTTTGGCATATTGGGATCAACTATCTTAGCAGTCGTTACCCATGGTACCACTGATGTGCAACATGGTCACATAATCTACCACGATCGGACCGTCACCATCTACCCAGGTATTCCATTTTTTAACCCTCTCGCCTTCTCTTTCATTATTGTACTAGTAGTATACTTTGTAGTACTAGTAGGAGTACTTTTTACCTTGGAGGACGCGTATAGCTAGCTAGGCCCTTGAAGACTTGAACCCACTAGCTGCCACCATTTTTGTTTTTCCATGTCTTACTATCTCACCCATGTAGCCAAGAGTGGCTATATATAATAAGCCGGTTATTTTACTTCCTCTATACCGGAGTAGTACTATTTGCTGCACAGTATTACTGACCGCCACATTTGAGCACAACATTATTATGCATGGACCTTGACTATGTACGTCACCATTTGTCCAGATCTGGGATGCCGCGTGTACCAGATGAACGGCGCCGAGTTCGACCCCCGTGATGCTACATGGGTACCGAGGAACACTCTTGGAGAGTACTCGCTTTTCATCGGGGACAGCTACCCCATTGTGCAGGGGATGCCACCTTCTGTGCACGACACGGAAGGCCTGCCGTTCATGAAGCATGGTTGTGTCTTCAGTGCGCACCGCCGGATGAAAGACATGCTGGGACACGCAATCCCTGATTTATGCCGCTTCAGCTTGGATGAGTCTCCATTGTGTGGAACCGGACTAGAAAGCTGCGACAATGATTCCCGTTGCCCACCGCTATGGATCGTGCCATCCATGAAGAACACCTGGGACTGGAACCTGGAGGAGGACATGTGACCCATCTATAACGTGTAAGTGGAGTACGGTAATTGTGAACGGTAGCGCTGTGAATATATGTAGACTAGTCATGCACAAATTTATCACATGAGTTGGAGATGAACTTGTGGCATACTGACATTTGTCCATTAGAATTTATTACTAGTAAATGTATTATGTCTACGTGCAACTTGTGTGGTTGTTGCACAGGCTCCAACACGCTCTTTGAGAAGAAAAAAAAAGGTGGCACAGCTTTGGATATACGTGACGTGGCGGCATCATACAGTAGCATCGTTCGCTATAGTTGTACTAGTACACTCCTACTAGGACGACAACTCCTATAAAACCTTGCTCTTGGCTCTTTGCCTCTTCGGGAGGTTCAACAGTTCATACTCATGTGAACCTTGCACTTGGCTCTTCGCCTCTTCGGAAGGTCCAACAATGATGATATTATAGTACAATATGCTTCTGGCAATCTGACACTGATTGAACTGGTGCACGTCCACCGCGAGGGCAAGGGCGAGGGAGAGGGAGAGGGAATTGTAGTCAAAACCCTCTCCTCGTCCTGCGAACCACCGCGCGCGTGGGCGAGGGAGAGGCGTAGTAAGCAAGCTTCTCCTCATTCGGCGATATGACAGGACACATCAAAGCAGTACTAGTACTAGTAGTAGTAGTCCATACTGCGTCCTTTCCGATTAATATGGCTTAATTTGAAACGAGAAAAATACACTGGCGGTCAACATATGTAACAGTACGCTCTTTACGGTCATTATATATAGTTTTGCGGCGATTATGCGATCGCTAGCCCATCGTAGAGCACCGTATTGCACCCTACTGACCGGCCACATAGTCGATGGGGCACTTTGTTGACTGGTTAAATTGTCATCTGGTTTCTGGGTCCCACCTGTCAGTTGGCAGAGCAAAGAAATCAGTTAAACAGAACTTTACGCATGCGCGACACGAGTCCAACCCTTGCGCGCGAACCGCCCTGGCTGTGTATGTGAGTGCATGCACGTGTCCTCCCTCGGTCTTCCAACAAAGAGTGTACTACATGATGTACATCTACACTTCCAATGCATTTAGCCTTTAATCTACTAAATCGATATTGATTGACTAATGCACCAACTTGTGCTGTAGGTATAGGCTACATGTCTATCCTTAATTACAGCATGCAACGGCCTTCATATAATCTTCTTATCTCAATGGTCGCATGCACACATAAGTCTACTACTTTTGGGCGTTAATTATGCCCTGGTTAATGTGTAAATCTCTAAATGTATAGTCTTTCACGGACGTAGGGAGTAGGTTGAGCACTTGAGCGTGAGCGTGTGTGTTGCGTCGTGTGCTGTGTGCCGCATGGGTGCGTGAGTGTTGTGTGCGTCCATCTGTACGTGTGAGTGTTGCATGTTGCATGCATGCATGGGGCTTACTCCCTCCCATTGACATGCTCATATTTCAAGCTTCCTCTGTTCCCTCCATATGGTGATACTCCCTCTGTTCCCAAATATAGTACAAAGTTGAGTCATCTATTTTGGAACGGAGGGAGTAGTACGGAGTAAAAGCCTCCCTCTGTTCTCAAATATGGAGTATTTGTCTTTCTACAGATTTCAACAAGTGACTAGGTACGGAGCAAAATGAGTGAAGTGAGCGTAGAGGCATAGGATACTGTAGAAAGGAAGTCCTCACGATCCATTTATTCCCCATCTCGGTCAGAGAGAACTATTCAACTAGTCTTCACAGTGAAGTGACAATACACGCTGCAGCAGATGGGACACGTAATTAATAAGTTGAACCAGCATGTTGGTGTTACTAAATCAGCCTTATCCAGTACTGCCATCATGTTTGCCAGTAGAGCACGCTTCCGCAAATACGCCTACGCACCTCTGTCCTCCATTAACTGACATATGGGCCCTGTTGTGGTAGACCCACATGTCATCGGTGTAACTATTTACACTCCGAAGGACGGTATATCCTGGTAGTAGTACTAGTAGAATTGAGATTGAATGCACTTTCTTCCCCGTCTTCCACTCTTCTTCCTCCTCTGTTCTTCTTCCTCCTCTCTTCCCCATCGTCGGCCGCACACCATTTACCCCCGCTCACTGCTCGCCCGCCCGCCCGCGCCATCTTCCTTGGTAGCTCGCGCGTACCATATCCCCCCGCTCACTGCTCGGCCAGACGAGGAGAAGCTTCTTCGCTCGCCCGCCCGAATCCACTTCCCCGCTGGCTCGCAGGCACCGAAAACCCCAATGGCAGAACCGACTGACACGCAGATCTGCGATTGGAATTCCCTCCCCGATGTTCTCTTGGAGCAGATCTGTAGTCGTATGGACCTACTCAGCACCGTCCGTCTGGCCGCATGCTCGGTGTCTTTGTACCGTCCACTCGTCTGCAACCGGCCGGCTCTTTTCAAGACACCCTGCTTGCTGATGCCCGATCCTCGCAGGTGGCCCAGACACTGACTTGACAATCCTACGGAGGTTGCCGTGGTGCCCCTCGACATGCTACCACTACCCGTCCACCTGCCCTTCATGCGCAGCCACTACTGGGCGGGCATGAAGGCCAACTGGATCGTCCTCATCCACCAATCTGGTAGTCCATGGCGTCTCGTGGATATCTACACCCAGCGAGAGATCACCCTTCCATCTTTGGATACAGCCGCCATCGAGCCTCGCGGCCCGCCGGACACTCCTGCCTACTACGCACGAGACGCGTCAAGCTTTTGGCTCGACCTCTGTTTGCAGAAAGTTGTAATCTGCGAAGTGCCCACACCATCAGAAGACTACATGGATTACAAGCTCATTGCCTTTTTCAACAAGGGATTAGTCTATCTGGAATCTGGTCGCCATACATGGTTATGGCTCATCATCAATCCTGTTGAGGAAACATTTCTGTCTGATGCTATAGTGCACGATGGCATCGTTTACGCGGTCGACGCACAGATTGGCTACCTATACTGGTGGAATCTATCGTCGTGTAATTGTTCTATCTCATATCATCTTTACCTTATGAATACGACTGCCTGTTCATTTGTTACAAATTTAGAATGCATAGCATGTCTATAACCACATCATTGCTATATGTTCCTCTCATTACCTAGATTTTTATGACCACACATGTTATTGTTAGAGTTGATATGAGAATAATTGGCATCTAATGATTGTTAGAATACATATTATGAGCATAACATCATGATTGCTATATGTTACTCTCGTTTGCAAGATTTTTATAACAACGCATGTTATTGCTTAGAGTTGATATGAGAACAGTAGTAATAAGTGCTATGGTAGAATATGAGTAGGCGCTGTCATAGTTGTTTTCCTCTCATTGTTACATGATGTTTGAACCATGACATATTTCTAGAATATGAAAGCCATTGTCTTATTTTTTTAACTTGGGGTATGATTATGACCACGGCATTGCAATTCTCTGTCTATGATATGTGTCACTGTTATAATAATCTTAATTCCACACATACTCTGAACATGATTGTTTATTTTTGTCCTTTTAGCCTCCAATTTGAATTGTTGCAGCAGATGCAAATGCGCTGGCCTTCATGATTCCAGGACCTGGAATCATACCAGCCGATGAGTGGTGGTTTATCGCTCGTTCAGCTGACGGCGGTCATTTGATGCTCATTCGCACGTACCAAATTGACCAAACCATTACATCAAACCACATGCAGTACAATGCGTGGGGCGTTCGTGACATTGATGGCTATGGCTACTTCGTGTTCGAGAAAGATCCCAGCTCCGTTGGGCCAGGCGTATTCAACTGGAGGCGGGTTTACAGCCTCGGCAACCACTCATTGTTCCTCGGGCTCAATTATCTGATCATCCAACCAATCATCGATCATATCACCGGCGATGATTATTGTGTTATGCAACTTCCATTCGTGAGGGGGGGCTGTGTTTACACATCATACCATGGGTTTCATGAATAACCATATCCAGAGATTCGTCGACACAGCTTGTTGCCAGATAATCTTCAGTATGTGAAAGGCATCAAGCTTCCATGCGATGGATGGCTTTTGCAAACCCGACATGCGGTGATGTGGTTCATGCCAACAGCAAATATGCACAACTTGATTCGTGCTGATATCTAGACTGAGCCATGTATTCTGCTGCTCTAGCACGACCCTCTTTTGTTGGATATTATGTACTGTTGTTAGTTTGAAGCACTCCTCAGGTTTGAAAGATAGATACCTTCCTGGGATCAAGTGCATCCTAACTCACCTGCGTAGGATGTACTGATAATGATGATGGAGATGTTGTGCAGAAGCCATATATATATATATATATATATATATATATATATATATATATATATCAGTTAGGCTTCACGTGCGTCTTTGTTAGTTAAACCTATGTATAAATTGTGACACTAAATACGACTAGTAAGTAGTACAGTAGCAGTAATAGTATACGTCTGTCAAATTATTCATCATGTCCACACATTGAATTGACGTGACAACACGCTGCGCGTGAGGTGACACAAGAATCCCAACGGCGTGTTCGGGTATTCTGGACTTCAGATTTGGAGTACCACTTATCTGTCGAAATCTTTCATCATTCACTTAAAACAGTCGATTGATCATGCATTGAGTACCGTATAACTGGAATTACCGATGCAAGTCGAAGAAGGATTGGCCCGTGCTGCCGGCTGGCGTCAAGTTCGATCCCACGGATCAGGAGTTGATCGAGCACCTTGACGCCAAAGTGAGTGCCGACAACGTGAGATTTCAGTCTCTCATCAATTTGTTCATACCAACCATCGACAGCGAGCACGGCATATGTTACACCCAACCTGAGAAACTTCCAGGTAAGACATCGATCGGCCGTCTACTTGCACAAACATATTCCTTTGTTTATAGCTCTATTTTTCTTTTTAGACGCAGACCTGGTGAAGCAATTATAATTTGATAGTTAATAAAAAGTGAAACAAGTGACTGCAACGTGCCAAAGATGTTATGAAAATGCCAACTAGGTACACTAAAACCTGTATTCCACAATACTGCAGGTATCATACTGAGTGGCCTAAGGAAGCATTTCTTCCAGCGCAATTCCAGGGCGTTCAAAAGGGGCGCGTGGACGCGTCGCAAGATATAGTCGGAGTGCGGCATGCATGCGATGTGGCACAAGACCGGCAATACCTTGCCGGTGATGGTCAACGGCCGGCAGACGGGCAGCAAAAAAGGTTCTGGTGCTGCACACCAACAAGAACTTCGACCAGCAGAGGACCAACTGGGTGATGCACCAGTACCACCTCGGGGACCTGGAGCAAGAGAAGAAGCGGGAGCTAGTCCTCTACAAGATTTTCTACCAGACGAACACTAGGGCCAGGAGTAAAAATATTATAAGTTAGTTTGGTATTGGTAGTTGTACTACCTTGTCGTCCGCATGTTGGTATTATTGTTAATGATCTTTTGGTATGAACTTGCATTTGCTTCCAAACATCATGCCGAGGGTCGACGTGGATATAAAGCTGAATCATTTGTTTCGAAACAAATTTTCAGGCACCTGATTTTTATTTGATGGGTAGCATAAGCACCTGCCGTTCGAATTCCTAGTTCTCCAATTTTTTCGAAACAAGTGCATGCACTTATTATCACGATAAAAAACAATATCCGTGATGCATCCCAGTTATCAGTCTGTACTTGCAGAATTCTCTCGTTTATTGAGCACGTATATTGTTTTTTCAGGTCGAGCAAGTTTCAACTGGGCTGTAGATTGCCCAGGGTTGTTTTGTTTTTAACAGGCCCAGCCCATGACGACAACGGGGCACAAAGATCCAGCAGGTATCTACTCGCCTCTGGCCCGCCAGCGTTAGTTAAATTTTGTCTTACAACATCCGCAGGCAGTTTTTTTACTGAATCAAACACACAGCCTAGTTCTATTTTCCTCTTGAAACGCATGTCCTACATCCGTTTTCTAAGCTCTACCTATAGTTTTACTAGTTCATATACACGTATCATTATATTGAAAACACATAAAATTCCCTTTTCATATTTACATCCTTATTTTTGTTGTTTTTTCCCACCCAGCGCTGATTTTTTTACCACTGGTTTTCCCTCAAACCAACTAAATTGTCCCACGTCTTATTTGCTTACAAAAACAAAACGATTTTTTTGGCAAATCAATAAGTTCTTAAAAAAATGTTTATCATTTCGGGATTACAACAGTTCGGACTCCACCGAAATATGCAAATTAAGGTTGGACTTGTTGACCGTGGTCCTGGGCAGAAAATGGGCTATAATAAATTACTTAAGAATTAGCAAATGGGCTGCAGATTATAAAAAATAGCAAATGGGCATTATGTTGTCTGCCACAGATTTGGAGGCTGACTTCTGGGCCGACTAAGTTCATGCGTACACAAGGTTTCTCAAAAAAGAAACTTAGTCAACAATCGACTATACCAGCGTCAGACCGTTAGATGTCAATCTAACGGCAATCATGCTTCTTCAGTCTCTGATCCTCCTGCCCCAGCCGCCCAAACCAGCGCCGTCGGAACCGCCTGCCCCCGCCTCCCGTGGCCAGCAGTGCTGCCGGGAAGGCCTCACGGCCCCATCATACTCGCATCCCTGGCCTGTCTATCCCTCTACTCACCCACACCTCCTGTTATTTTCCGACGACGGCAGCGGAACCAGTCAACCCTCGTACTCTCCACCGCATGGGCAGCCACTGTCGTGTCTTCCCCAGCTCCATGTCGTTCCCTTCGTAGGCCTCGCCGTCGTCCACCGCCCTGGTGCTCTCGGCGTGGCGTGGTCAACGATGTCCATCCAACGGCCGTAGTGCTTCTTCAACCTCTGGTCTTCTTGCCCCAGCCGCCCAAAGCAGCGCCGGTCGTGCCGCATGCTCCTGCCTCCCGTGGCCGGCTGTGCTGCCGCGGAGGCCTCACCGTCCCCATACTACTCCCACCGCTGGCTAGGCCATCCCTCCACTCACCCACTCCCCTTGTTATTCTGCGGCGACGGCAGCCTCACACTGTAGCCGAACTAGTGAACCCTCGTACTCCTCTCTGCGTGGGCATCCACTGCCGCGTCTTCCCCGGCTCCACGTCGTCCCCTTCCTAGGCCTCGCCATCATCCACCGCCTTGGTGTTCTCGGCACGGCATGGTCAACGTGGTTAACGACATTCCATCAGAAGAGTACTGTAGGTGGAGAGGCTGACAGGTGGGTCCACGGCCACAACCCAGTTTTTTTTGTGATTTGCCAAGTAAGTCACTTTGTGAGGCCTGTTGGGCTGCAAATATTTCAAGACGAGGAGAGCTTTCATTCGGCTGGCCGAGAAAATGGCCCATCAGTAATGAGAAATGGGCTCTGCATTTTTAAAACACATCAAACCGGCAATTAGTTTCAAATATATTTTTTCATTTTGAGATTTGAAATTACATTAATTTTTATGCGTGGGGAATTTGTTGGATTTTATATTGATATACATTTATTTTTAAAATCAGTTTGAATGTGAGTCGAAATTTCGGGATTAAAAACAGTTCGGGCCACACCGAAATATGCAAAATTTCATATAATTTTTTAACCGTGGCCACAATATGGGATGTAATGCTAACAAAAAGAATATGGGCTCCAAAAAAACCTTAATAATTAGCAAATGGGCTGTAAATTATTAGAAATAATGACAGATGGGCTGTATACTGTTTTCCATAGATTTGAGGCTTTCCTAAAAAAAGGTTGACGCACAAGCAGTGACTGTTGGATGGCCATCCAACGGCTGTCGTGCTTCTTCAATCTCTGCTCTTCCTGCTCCAGCCGCTCAAACAGGTGCCGGCGGGACTGCCTGCTCTCTCCTCCCCGCGCCCTGCTCTGCTGCCGCGCAGGCCTCACCGCCCCACCGTACTCCCATCGCTGGCCTAGCCAAAAAACCATTACCGCCGCTGACAGCTCGGACCCACCAGCTATATCTTCGCACGCAAGGAAGTGCCTCCTTATTACGCACAAAAAAATGAATACCCCCTTGTTAGCTGGGACCCAATATAGTGGCAGGCTGACTTGTGGGCCTACTAAGTTGATGGGGACGGAGGGCTTTGTCAACTTAGTCAATATGCATGATTCTAGCTCCAGTGACTGTACGATGTCCATCCAACGGCCGTAGTGCTTCTTCAACCTCTGGTCTTCTTGCTCCTGCCACCCAAACCAGCGCCGGTCGTGCCTCGTGCTCCTGCCTCCCGTGGCCGGCTGCGATGCGACGGAGGCCTCACCGCCCCCTACTACTCCCACCGCTGGCCAGGCCATCCCTCTACTCACCCACACCCCCTGTTATTCTGCGGTGACGGCAGCCTCACACCGCAGCCGAACCAGTGAACCCTCGTACTCCTCTCCGCGCAGGCTTCCACTGTTGCGTCTTCCCCGGCTCCGCGCCGTCCCCTTCCTATGCCTCGCCGTCGTACAGACCACCGCCCTGGTGCTCTCGGTGCGCCGTGGTCAACGTGGTCAATGACCGACTTCCATTGGAAGAGTACTGTACTTGGAGAGGCTGACAGCTGGGTCCAGGCGGCCGCAAGGAAGTGCCTCCTTATTACGCGCAAAATAATTATTCCTCCACCTTACAGCAGGGACCCACCGGACGGGCCACCTTATTTCGCGAAAAAAAACGTTTCCCCCCTGACTGCTCGGACCCACCGGACGGGCCAGCGTATTTCATGAAAAAAAACGTTCCCCCCGCTGTCAGCTCGGACCCACCGGAAGTGCCTCCTTATTACGCACAAAAAAATGAATACTCCCCCTGCTAGCTGGGACCCACCATGGTAGGAGGCTGACTTGTGGGCCTACTAAGTTGACTGGGACGGGGGCCTTTGTCAACTTTAGTCAATATGAACGATTCTAGCTCCAGTGACCGTACGATGTCCATCCAACGGCCATAGTGCTTCTTCAACCTCTGGTCTTCTTGCTCCAGCCGCCCAAAGTAGCGCCGGTCGTGCCGCATGCTCCTGCCTCCCATGGCCGGTTGTGCTGCCGCGGAAGCCTCACCGCCCCCTACTATTCCCACCGCTGGCCAGGCCCTGCGGCAACGGCAGCCTCACACCGCAGCCGAACCAGTGAACCCTCGTACTCCTCTCCACGCGGGCTTCCACTACCGCGTCTTCCCCGGCTCCCCGTCATCCCCTTCCTAGGTCTCGCCGTCGTCCACCGCCCTGGTGCTCTCGGCGCGGCATGGTCAACATGGTCAAGGAACGACATCCATCAGACGTGGACTGTATGTGGAGAGGCTGACAGTTGGGTCCACGGCCGCAGCAAGGAAGTGCCTCCTTATTACGTGCAAAATAATTATTCCTCCACCTGACAGCGGGGACCCACCGAACAGGCCACCGTATTTCGCGAAAAAAACGTTTCCCCCCTGACTGCTGGGACCCACCAGCTACACCTTCGCACGCAAGGAAGTGCGTCCGGGCAAAAAAAACAAAACGATTCGCCCCCCTGACTGCTGGGACCCACCAGCTACATCTTCGCACGCAAGGAAGTGCCTGACAGTCGGGACCCACCTGGTCGAAGCGTACGTAGCGTTGTCATTCTGGTCGCGAACGTGTACGTAGATATATACTGGTCGATGTAGAGGCGCGCATGTGTCGTAGTAGAGGCGCGCACGTAGCATGTACACGTATGTACAGCGGCCAGGGTGCAAGAAAGAAAATACGGCCACGTATGTGTACATACGGGCAGGGTCTCGAACGCCTACTCGCGCATACGTACGGCCAGGGCTCATGTACATGGCTTTGTCGGAACGGAGAAACAGCGCCATTGTCGTGTTCATGGGGAGGCAACGAAATGCGTGGTCGTGTTCATCGGGAGGGCTTGGACGGAACAGGCGATGGAAACGAGGCCTGGCGTACCGCAGAACGGAGGAAACAGCCTTGTGTTCGACCGGCCACGTTCGAAATGGGATCATGTTCATCGGGAGGGGTGTGGCGTACCGCAAAACAGAGGAAACGGACCTCCTACGGTCGAAACGGGGGTCCTGTTGATCGGGAGGGGTGTGGCGTACCGCAAAACGGAGGAAACGGACCTCCTACAGTCGAAACGAGGGTCCTGTTGATCGAGAGGGGTGTGGCGTACCGCAAAACGGAGGAAACGGACTTGTGTTGGAGCGCAACGGTCGAAACGGGGGTCCTGTTCATTGGGAGGGGTGCGGCGTACCGCAAAATGGGACTCCACGGAATACTGTTCATCTCCACCGTCGACCTCCTCCAGCCTCCATGGGCTCCTGTTCATCCAGCCTCCACGGGCTCTTGTTCATCCAGCCTCCACCGCGCGCTACTCCGTCGGCTACTGTTCAACTACCCCTCCACCGTCTACTGTTCATCCAGCCCTCCACACCACGGGGTCCTGTTCAACCACCCCTCCACGGGCACCCCTCCATCGTCTACTGTTCATCCAGCCCTCCACATCACGGGGTCCTGTTCAACCACCCCTCCACCGTCTACTGTTCATCCAGCCCTCCACACCACGGGGTCCTGTTCATCCACCCCTCCACGGGCACCCCTCCACCGTCTACTGTTCATCCAGCCCTCCACCACACCACGGGGTCCTATTCATCCAGAGGCAATGCCACCGCTCACTATTCATACACCCCCCCCCCCCCCCGCGCGCGCAACGCTCACTATTCATCGAGAGGCAGCATCGATCGGCTTCAGTTAGCAGCAGTAGCGAAGGAATCGCTCGATCGGGTTCAGTTAACACACTACAAGAAACTTGTTAATACGTGACAGATTTCCGGTGACAGATTCTAAAACCGTCATGGAGAGCCAAGTATAGCCCTGCAAGCCCACTGAAGCCCTCCTAAAGCCCTAAACCTTTCCGCGTATATATAAAACCTAACCCTAGACACTTCCTTCCCCGTATTTTCTCCATCCGCCGCCGCGCACTCCTCTCCCCCTCCTTCTCGATCCGGTCCTCTCTCCCTCTGCCTCACCCCCATCGTTCCGGTGGTTCCTCCTCCCTCCACCTCCGCCCTCTCTCTTACATGGACTCTCCCATCCCTCCTGTCCGAGATCGAGTTCATTCGACCCTTGCAGCAAGTGGACGCCATCCCCGCCGGCGACGCGTCCATGCCCAGTGCCTGCCACCGCGCGCCGTCGCTCATCGTACACCCCCTCATCACCCCGAGCTGATTCCCCATAGGTCGCACTCATCGGCTACGGCGGCGCCACCCCCATCCGGTATTTTGAGGTTTTCACGCAGATCTGTTGTTCTGTCTAAAGTGCATCGTGCCTCCTGACTCCACATGATGCTAGCTGCTTGTAGATTCTACTGAGATTTACGTGAGTCTTTTTGGGCCAGATTCATTCAAGCAAACTATCTGTAGACATTTATTTCATTTATTTATTTGAAATCATTTTTTTCTTTGAGGAGAGTATACACGAGCTAGCTAGTAGAGCCGATTGTGAAGTTAAGGTTTTGTATTCTTGTGTAATGTATTTATCTTCTCATGAATTTAATTTATATACTATCGGTGAGGATCAGATTTCATTTTCTTAAAAAGAAAGCTGTAATAAGAGTAAAGTTTTAACAAGGAAAATGGAAAAAGTACTCGGCAGCTCCCCCGGTTTCATTTATCATGGAATTGATAAAAAAAGATCCAACACCGTCGGTGTCCGGGACTAGCATGAGCCATATTGCATTCTGGAAAAAATTAAGTAGTTAGAATAATAGAAACAACATGTCTTAACAAGGTAGGAAAGTAGGAAAGCAGGATTGTCGCAAGACAGGAAAACCCGCTGTCCACCGGGCAAAAACATGGTGCACCACACTATTCTGGAATAATTAGAAGTTTTAATAACAAGTCTAACTAGCACTGCAGTTCAACTAATCATTCAACATAGCATCGTTATCATTTAGGGTTGTGCTGCCTCATTGTCATCATACTTCCTGTGCTTAATGGCTGGAAATCATTGGTGCTTGCAGATCCGGCCATTCAGTGTACTTTAATGGCTTCTTGGAGTAAGATTGTTTGTTAACTAGGCCTGCGATTACACTGCTTCTCAGTTATATATTATGTGCTGAAAGTAGCCATCATATCGATTTTCCACACAATCAAGTTAAGCTACATGCGCTTTCATGCTATTGTACCTTGACCGGAATATTCTGATGTCATAATGTTGGCCTAATTGCCATTCATTAATATAATTGATGCTTACACATAGACTACTGATCTTTGCTGAATTTATTACATCTCACAATTTGAAGATGATTTCCTTGTTCCCACATGTCATCATGTTCAGGATGTTATGTACTAAGTGCCTCCATCTAGACTAGTTGTAAAAATAAACTTTTTTCTGCCCTTTACTCTTTTATCTATATTAGAAACTACTGCAGAGTTAGATATGTGTAGTGCTTGAAGATTTGTCCTCTTATAATAGTTTAGGCATAGTTTGTATCTACACATGCCGGAGCGTCCATTTTTTGCCTAGCTGCAGTTATCTAGATTTGTCCTCTAACTTGTTTTTTTTGCCATTGTTTGGTGCAGGTCACTGATAATTTTTTTTTTCAAGCGAATAAACATAAATCCGAGGCTCCTTTTCAAGAACGGCTTCCAAGAAAATTCAAAGTGATGTAGTATTGATGTTTGTAAATCCTTGATGAGCGACCAATGTAAATATTTATTGTTGGGTCATCTGAAGAGTGGCATGATTGTAACAAGCTTCATCTGCTATGTGCAAATTATGTTTGATTTTGTCTCTGATTGAATATTAAGTGTATTAATTAGATTAAAAAATATCTAACTATGAATTCCACCAGATTGATGGTAAAAAAGAAAAACACAAAAACAATTGGCCTAAATTGTAAACATTTTAATTGCCTGCCGGGAAAAAATGAGATAAGATGGTAAATAATGTATTTAATGAATTTTTTGAGCCTAGGGATGCCACGTCAGAGCCACATAGGTTGCCACGTTTGGTGGAATTTTTGAGCCTAGGGATGCCACGTCAGAGCCACATAGGTTGCCACGTTGGGTGGAATTATGACGGATTGTTCCGTCATGTAGGTCCGGGCCTGGTATGGGCCTGGCGGGTCTGGTGGTAGATCGGTGACAGACAAAAACCGTCACGGAGAGCACCTGGTCAAATTATGACGCGATATACATGACGGATTTCTAATCCATCATGGGCGCACATCTGTGATGATTTCCTACTAAATTGTGACAGACAAAGACTGTCATGGATTAATCGATTTCTTGTAGTGACAGCCATCGATCGATCGCTCAGGTTCAGTAACGCGTAGCCTACAGTGCAATCGCTCGGGTTCAGTTAGAGCCCAACGCCTCGCTCGGGTTCAGTTAGAGTCAACACCTCGCACACACGTGCATACGTGTACGAGAGAAACGCGCATCGCTCGGCCCCCGACCTCCCACCGTAACCGGGAACTCCCCGAAATTTTTCTCCCCTCGCTTCTACCATGGTTTTTTCCGTCATGGACAGCCCAAAGAATGTCATGCAGTTGTGTCTCCGGCCCGCCCAGGACGAAAAGCCCATTTTCTGTCATGATTTTTTATCATAGAAGTAGGAGCCCACCACATCTATGATGATACCGGGTTTTGTCACAATATCGTCATAGAAGTGTCATATGTATGACAGAAAAAAAATTCGCTCGGCCCAAAATGTCACGGATGTGTCTTTTTTTTGTAGTGATATGACATGCTTCATCCTTAGCATTTATGCATCTACCTATGAAGAGAGCAAAATAATGTATAGCAGGAAAGTGAATGCTCCCTATGGTAGCTTGCGTTATATCTCTAGATTCCCCTACAGTTATACTAGCAAGAAAGTTTCTAAATTCAGATTTAGGGGGATCCCTAACACTACCCCATTGTGGAATTTGCAAGAAAAAGTGAAATCCTCTAAGTCCATGGTATAAGATTTGTCATAAAGATCAAACATGACTGAAGGAGAATTACGTGAAGATGAAAACTCAAACCTCCTCACAAATGAGCGTGTGAGGTCATGATACTAGGGGCATTTGTCTGCCTCAAAGTCCTCAAGACCGGCATTACGCAAATATGCGTTAAATTCTTCTTTAATTCCTGCACGATCCATAAAATTTTCCGACGGCCATTCACAAGGCCGCACTAGAGTGTCTCTTGGTGGTTCCTCGTCAGCATCACGCATAGCAAGCCTGGGTCCTTGCTTCTTAGAAGAACCACCTTGGAACATCTTCCTAAGCATATTGCTTTTCTCTGAAAAAATTCTGAAATTTTTAGTAACTTCAAACAAAAGTGAACCAACTTCAATAAAATTGATAGCAACTACTCCTACAAGTGCCTAGAGCCTCTATCAAGCATTAGGACTACTTGGAACCATATAAATTTGTCATGCTAGCTCAAGAACATGGTCACCTATGCAGCACAAATTTGCAATGAATAAAGCACTAGAACAAAAACTAATTGGACCAATGGAGAAGTCACATACCAAGGAACAATCTCCCCAAGCAGTTTTGCGAGAGGTGCTTAGAGGAAGGAGATTGAAAATCACAGCACGGGGCCTAGAACTCGTGCTTGAGCTGGTTATTCCTGTTTGTGGGAGGAAGAGGAAGAGGATGGGTGTAGGAATAAGTGGAGGAGGGCCACCGTGGGCCCACGAGGCAGGGGGCACGCCCAAGGGGTAGGGCGCGCCCTCCACCCTCGTGGCCAGGTGGCAGCACCCCCTGCGGTGACTTTTGCACCATAGATCCTCAAATATTCCCGAAAAAATTATATTAAATTGGCATGGCATTCTGAGGACTTTTATTTTCGGGATATTTTTATATTGCACGGATAAATCAGGAAACAGACAGAAAAATACTATTTTTACTTTATTTCAACTAAATAACAGAAAGTATAAAGAGGGTACAGAAGGTTGTGTTTCTAGTTTCATCCATCTCATGCTCATCAAAAGGAATCCACTAACAAGGTTGATCAGGTCTTGTTAACAAACTCATTCCGATTAACATGGAACCGGAGAAATTTCGAATAACACCATGTTAACTCAACAGGGATATGCACATCCCCAATAATAAGTATATCATATTTCTTCTTGACAGTAGGAAGAGGAAATTCAAAACCTCCAAATATAATCAATGTAATTTTTCCAATAGAATTGATACTATGAACTTGAGGTTGTTTCCTCAAAAAGTGTACCGTATGCTCATTACCATTAACATGAAAAGTGACATTGCCTTTGTTGCAATCAATAACAGCCCCTGCAGTATTAAGAAAAGGTCTTCCAAGAATAATAGACATACTATCGTCCTTAGGAATAGCAAGAATAACAAAGTCCGTTAAAATAGTAACGTTTGCAACCACAACAGGCACATCCTCACAAATACTGACAGGTATAGCAGTTGATTTATCATCCATTTGCAAAGATATTTCAGTAGGTGTCAACTTATTCAAATCAAGTCTACGATATAAAGAGAGAGGCATAACACTAACACCGGCTCCAAGATCACATAAAGCAGTTTTAACATAGTTTCTTTTAATGGAGCATGGTATATTGGGTACTCTGGATCTCCAAGTTTCTTTGGTATTCCACCTTAAAAGTATAATTAGCAAGCATGGTGGAAATTTCAGCTTCAGGTATCTTTCTTTTATTAGTAATGATATCCTTTATATACTTAGCATAAGGATTAGTTTTGAGCATATCAGTCAATCGCATACGTAAAAAGATAGGTCTAATCATTTCAGCAAAGCGCTCAAAATCCTCATCATCCTTTTTCTTGGATGGTTTGGGAGGAAAAGGCATGGGTTTCTGAACCCATGGTTCTCTTTCTTTACCATGTTTCCTAGCAACAAAGTCTCTCTTATCATAACGTTGATTCTTTGATTGTGGGTTATCAAGATCAACAGCAGGTTCAACTTCTACATCATTATCATTACTAGGTTGAGCATCATCATGAACATCATCATTAAAATTTTCACTAGTTTCATGTTCATTACCAGATTGTGTTTCAGCATCAGACATAGAGATATCATTTGGATTATCAGGTGTTTCAGCAATAGGTTCACTAGAAGTTTGCACAGTCTTATCATTTTTCTTTTTCTTCCTTTTAGAAGAACTAGGTGCATCAATATTATTTCTCTGAGAATCTTGCTCAATTCTCTTAGGGTAGCCTTCAGGATACAAAAGTTCCTGAGTCATTCTACCAGTCCTAGTAGCCACTCTAGCAGCATAATCATTTTTCTTACTATTCATTTCATCGAGCAATTCTTTTTGAGCCTTAAGTACTTGTTCTACTTGAGTGGTAACCATAGAAGCATGTTTGCTAACAAGTTTATGTTCACCTCTAATATTAGCCATATAGTCACCCAAGCATTTAACCATATAAGCATTTTGTTTTAATTGTCTACCAAAATAAGCATTGAAGTCTTCTTGCTTAAACATAAAGTTATCAAACTCATCCAAGCACTGACTAGCAATTTTAGTAGGAGGGATTTCAGCTTTATCATATCTATAGAGAGAATTTACCTTTACTACCTGTGTCGGGTTATCGGGATCAGGAGGTTCTTCAATAGGTAATGGATCAAGATCATATGTTTCTTCAACAGGCGGTAAATTAAGACCATGTATTTCTTGAATAGGAGGTAAATTCTTAACATCTTCACCTTTAATACCTTTTTCTTTCATAGATTTCTTTGCCTCTTGCATATCTTCAGGACTGAGAAATAGAACACCTCTCTTTTTCGGAGTTGGTTTAGGAATAGGCTCATTAATTGGAACGGGAGCTGGCTCAGGAGGTGCCCAATTATTTTCATTTGTCAACATATTATTCAATAGAATTTCAGCTTCATCCGGTGTTCTTTCCCTCAAAAGAGAACCAGCACAACTATCCAGGTAATCTCTGGAAGCATCGGTTAGTCCATTATAAAAGATATCAAGTATTTCATTTTTCTTAAGAGGATGATCAGGCAAAGCATTAAGTAACTTGAGAAGCCTCCCCCAAGCTTGTGGGAGACTCTCTTCTTTAATCTGCACAAAGTTGTACATTTCCTTTAAAGCAGCTTGTTTCTTATGAGGAGGGAAATATTTAGCAGAGAAGTAATAAATCATATCTTGGGGACTACGCACACAACCAGGATCAAGGGAATTAAACCATATCTTAGCATCACCCTTTAATGAGAACGGAAATATTTTGAGGATATAAAAATAGCGAGATCTCTCATCATTAGTGAATAGGGTGGCGATATCATTCAATTTAGTAAGATGTGCCACAACAGTTTCAGATTCATAGCCATGGAAAGGATCAGATTCAACCAAAGTAATTACATCAGGATCAACAGAGAATTCATAATCCTTATCGGGAACACACATAGGTGAAGTAGCAAAAGCAGGATCAGGCCTCATTTTATCTCTAAGTGATTCTTTGTTCCATTTAGCTATTAACCTTCTAAGCTCATCGTTATCGTTGTAGGCTAAAATAGCAGCAGAAGCATCTTTATCAAAAATATAACCTTCAGGAATAACAGGCCTATCCTCATCATCATTTTCATCAATATTATCAGATTCTATAATTTCTTTCTCTCTAGCCCTAGCAATTTGTTCATCAAGAAATTCACTAAGGGGCACAGTAGTATCAGGCATAAAAGTAGTTTCATCATAAGTATGATGCATAGCAGAAGTGGCATCATCAATAACATGCGACATCTCAGAACGAATAGCAGAAGTAGGTTTAGGTGTCGCTAGCTTACTCATAACAGAAGGTGAATCAAGTGCAGAGCTAGATGGCAGTTCCTTACCTCCCCTCGTAGTTGAGGGATAAATTTTTGTTTTCTCGTCTTTCAAGTTCTTCATAGTGTCCAGCAGATATAAATCCCAAGTGACTCAAAGAATAGAGCTATGCTCCCCGGCAACGGCGCCAGAAAAAGGTCTTGATAACCCACAAGTATAGGGGATCGCAACAGTTTTCAAGGGTAGAGTATTCAACCCAAATTTATTGATTCGACACAAGGGGAGCCAAAGAATATTCTCAAGTATTAGCAGCTGAGTTGTCAATTCAACTACACCTGGAAACTTAGTATCTGCAGCAAAGTGTTTAGTAGCAAAGTAATATGATAGTGGTGATAACGGTAACAAAAGTAAAGGATGCAAAAGTAATATTTTTGGTATTTTGTAGCAATTGTAACAGTAACAATGGGAAAGTAAATAAGCGTAAACCAGTATATGGAAAGCTCGTAGGCATCGGATTGGTGATGGATAATTATGCCGAATGCGGTTCATCATGTAACAGTCGTAACATAGGGTGACACAGAACTAGCTCCAATTCATCAATGTAATGTAGGCATGTATTCCGAATATAGTCATACGTGCTAATGGAAAAGAACTTGCATGACATCTTTTGTCCTACCCTCCCGTGGTAGCGGGGCCTATTGGAAACTAAGGGATACTAAGGCCTCCTTTTAATAGAGAACCGGAACAAAGCATTAGCACTTAGTGAATACATGAACTCCTCAAACTATGGTCTGTTGGGGAATGTAGCAGAAATTCAAAAATTTCCTACGTGTCACCAAGATCTATCTATGGAGAAACCAGCAACGAGGGGAAGGAGAGTGCATCTACATACCCTTGTAGATCGCTAAGCGGAAGCGTTCAAGTGAACGGGGTTGATGGAGTCGTACTCGTCGTGATCCAAATCACCGATGATCCTAGTGCCGAACGGACGGCACCTCCGTGTTCAACACACGTACAGC
Source organism: Triticum urartu (assembly GCF_056163025.1). NCBI lineage: Eukaryota > Viridiplantae > Streptophyta > Magnoliopsida > Poales > Poaceae > Triticum > Triticum urartu. The sequence goes on from NC_141877.1 coordinate 7,530,240, forward strand.
CCAGTGACGTCTCCCACGCCTTGATCCAGCAAGGAGAGAGGGAGAGGTTGAGGAAGACTCCATCCAACAGCAGCACAACGGCGTGGTGGTGGTGGAGGAGCGTGGCAATCCTGCAGGGCTTTGCCAAGCACCACGGGAGAGGAGAAGGACTTGGGAGAAGGGGAGGGCTGCACCAGAACATTGGTATGGCTGCCCTCCCACCCCCCACATATATATAGGTGCAAGGGAGAGAGGGGGGGCGCAGCCTTGGCCCTTCCTCCAAGGAAGGGTGCGGCCAGGGAGGAGTCCCTCCCCCCCAAGGCACCTCGGAGGTGCCTTCCCCCTTTAGGACTCTTCCTTTTCTCTCTCTCTTGGCGCAAGGGCCTCTTGGGGCTGGTGCCCTTGGCCCATGTAGGCCAAGGCGCACCCCCTACAGCCCATGTGGCCCCCGGGGCAGGTGGCCCCACCCGGTGGACCCCCAGGACCCTTCCGGTGGTCCCGGTACAATACCGGTGACCCCAAAACTTGTCCGGTGACCAAAACAGGACTTCCCATATATAAATCGTTACCTCCGGACCATTCCGGAACTCCTCGTGACATCCGGGATCTCATCCTGGACTCCGAACAACATTCGGTAACCACATACAAACTTCCTTTATAACCCTAGCGTCATCGAACCTTAAGTGTGTAGACCCTACGGGTTCGGGAGACATGCAGACATGACCGAGACGTTCTCTGGTCAATAATCAACAGCGGGATCTAGATACCCATGTTGTCTCCCACATGTTCCACGATGATCTCATCGGATGAACCACGATGTCAAGGACTTAATCAATCCCGTATACAATTCCCTTTGTCTATCGGTACGATACATGCCCGAGATTCGATCGTCGGTATCCTGATACCTTGTTCAATCTCGTTACCGGCAAGTCTCTTTACTCGTTCCGTAACACATCATCCCATGATCAACTCCTTGATCACATTGTGCACATTATGATGATGTCCTACCGAGTGGGCCCAGAGATACCTCTCCATCACATGAAGTGACAAATCCCAGTCTCGATTCATGCCAACAGTCTCCCACTTGCACTAGAGTCAATAATCTAGTTCACATCGCCATGTGATTAACACTCACAGGTCACATCGCCATGTGACCAACATCCAAAGAGTTTACTAGAGTCATTAATCTAGTTCACATCACTATGTGATTAACACTCAATGAGTTATGGGTTTGATCATGTTGCTTGTGAGAGAGGTTTTAGTCAACGGGTCTGAACCTTTCAGATCCGTGTGTGCTTTACAAATCTCTATGTCATCTCCTAGATGTAGCTATCACGTTCTATTTGGAGCTATTCCAAATAACTGTTCTACTTGGAGCTATTCTAAATTGTTGCTCCATTATACGTATCCGGTATCTCTACTCAGAGCTATCCGGATAGGTGTTAAGCTTGCATCGACGTAACCCTTTACGACGAACTCTTTTACCACCTCCATAATCGAGAAAATTCCTTAGTCCACTAGTTACTAAGGATAACTTTGACCGCTGTCATGTGATCCATTCTTGGATCACTCTTGTACCCCTTGACTGACTCATGGCAAGGCACACTTCAGGTGCGGTACACAACATAGCATACTGTAGAGCCTATGTCTTAGCATAGGGGACGACCTTCGTCCTTTCTCTCTGTTCTGCCATGGTCGAGCTTTAAGTCTTAACTTCATACCTTACAACTCAGGCAAGAACTCCTTCTTTGACTGATCCATCTTGAACACCTTCAAGATCATGTCAAGGTATGTGCTCATTTTGAAAGTACCATTAAGCATTTTGATCTATCCTTATAGATCCTAATGCTCAATGTTCAAGTAGCTTAATCCAGGCTTTCCATTGAAAACACTTTCCAAATAACCCTATATGCTTTCCAGAAATTCTACGTCATTCTGATCAACAATATGTCAACAACATATACTCATCAGAAATTCTATAGTGCTCCCACTCACTTCTTTGGAAATACAAGTTTCTCATAAACTTTGTATAAACCCAAAATCTTTGATCATCATCAAAGCATACATTCCAACTCTGAGATGCTTACTCCAGTCCTCAGAAGGATTGCTGGAGCTTTGCATACTTATTAGCATCTTTCAGGATTGACAAAACCATCCGGTTGTATCACATACAACCTTTCCTCAAGAAAATCGTCGAGGAAACAATGTTTTGACATCCTATCTGCAAGATTTCATGAATAATGCAGTGACTGCTAATATAATTCCAACAGACTCTTAGCATCTCTACGAGTGAGAGAATCTCACCGTAGTCAACTCCTTGAACTTGTCAGAAAACATCTTAACGACAAGCCGAGCTTTCTTAATGGTGACATTTACCATCATTGTCCATCTTCCTTTGAAAATCCATCTATACTCAACAGCCTCACGACCATCGAGCTGTTCTTTCAAAGTCTACACTTTGTTTCCATACATGGATCCTCTCTCTCGAATTTTATGGCTTCGAGCCATTTATCGGAATCCGGGCCCACCATCGCTTCTCCATAGCTTGTAGGCTCATTGTTGTCTAGCAACATGACTTCCAAGACAGGACTATGTACCACTCTGAAGTAGTACGCATCCTTGTCATCCTACGAGGTTTGGTAGTGACTTGATCTGAAGTTTCATGATCACTATCATAAGCTTCCACTTCAATTGGTGTAGGTGCCACAGGAACAACTCTTTGTGCCCTGCTATACACTAGTTGAAGTAACGGTTCAATAACCTCATCAAGTCTCCACCATCCTCCCACTCAATTCTTTCGAGAGAAACTTTTCCTCGAGAAAGGACCCGATTCTAGAAACAATCCCTTATTGCTTTCGGATCAGAGATAGGAGGTATACCCAACTGTTTTGGGTGTCCTATGAAGATGCATTTATCCGCTTTGGGTTCGAGCTTATCAGCCTGAAACTTTTTCACATAAGTGTCGCAGCCCCAAACTTTTAAGAAATGACAGCTTAGGTTTCTCTAAACCATAGTTCATACGGTGTCATCTCATCGGAATTACGTGGTGCCCTATTTAAAGTGAATGTGGTTGTCTCTAATGCCTAACCCATAAACTATCGTGGTAATTCGATAAGAGACATCATGGTATGCATCATATCCAATAGGGTGTAGTTATGATGTTCGGACACACCATCATACTATGGTGTTCCAGGCTGTATTAGTTGTGAAACAATTTCCACAATGTCTTAATTCTGTGCCAAACTCGTAATTCAGATATTCATCTCTATGATCATATCATAGATCTTTTATCCTCTTGTCACGACGATCTTTCAACTTCACACTGAAATTACTTGAACCTTTCAATAATTCAGACTCGTGATTCATCAAGTAAATATACTCAACATCTACTCAAATCATCTGTGAAGTAAGAACATAACGATATCCACTACATGCCTCAGCACTCATTGGACTGCACACATCAAAATGTATTACTTCCAACAAGTTGCTTTCTAGTTCCATTTTACTGAAACCGAGGCTTTCAGTCATCTCGCCCATGTGGTATGATTTGCATGTCTCAAGTGATTCGAAATCAAGTGAGTCCAAACGGTCCATTTGCATGGAGTTTCTTCATGCATATACACCAATAGACATGGTTCGCATGTCTCAAACTTTTCAAAAACGAGTGAGCCCAAAGATCCATCAACATGGAGCTTCTTCATGCGTTTTATACCGATATGACTTAAGTGGCAGTGCCACAAGTAGGTGGTACTATCATTACTATCTTATATCTTTTGGCATGAACATGTGTATCACTACGATCGAGATTCAATAAACCATTCATTTTAGGCGTAAGACCATTGAAGGTATTATTCAAATAAACAGAGTAACGATTATTCTCCTTAAGTGAATAACCGTATTGCAATAGTCATAATCCAATCATGTCTATGCTCAACGCAAACACCAAATAACCATTATTTAGGTTTAACACCAATCTCAATGGTAGAGGGAGCGTGTGATGCTTGATCATATCAACATTGGAAACACTTCCAACACATATCGTCAGCTCACCTTTAGCTAGTCTCCGTTTATTCCGTAGCTTTTATTTCGAGTTGCTAACACTTAGCAACCGAACCGGTATCTAATACCCTAGTGCTACTAGGAGTACTAGTAAAGTACACATCAACACAATGTATATCCAATATACTTCTATCGACCTTGCCAGCCTTCTAATCTACCAAGTATCTAGGGTAATTCTGCTCCAGTGGCTGTTCCCCTTATTACAGAAGCACTTAGTCTCGGGTTTGGGTTCAACCTTGGGTTTCTTCACTAGAGCAGCAGCTGATTTGCCGTTTCATGAAGTATCCCTTCTTTCCCTTGCCCTTCTTGAAACTAGTGGTTTCATCAACCATCAACAATTGATGCTCCTTCTTGATTTCTACTTTTGTGGTGTCAAACATCGCGAATATCTCAAGGATCATCATATATGTCCCTGATGTATTATAATTCATCATGAAGCTCTAGCAGCTTGGTGGTAATGACTTCGGAGAAACATCACTATCTCATCTGGAAGATCAACTCCCACTCGATTCAAATGATTGTTGTACTCAGCCAACCTGAGCACAAGCTCAACAATTGAGCTTTTCTCCCTTAGTTTGTAGGCTAAGAAAATCGTCGGAGGTCTTATACCTCTTGACGTGGGCACGAGCCTGAAATTCCAATTTCAGCCCTCGAAATATCTCATATGTTTCGCGACGTTTCAAAAACCGTCTTTGGTGCCTCAACTCTAAACCGTTTAACTGAACTATCACGTAGTTATCAAAATGTGTATGTCAGATGTTCGCAACATCCACAGACGACGTTCGAGGTTCAGCACACTGAGCGGTGCATTAAGGACATAAGCCTTTCTAAGAAGCAATGAGGACAATCCTCAGTTTATGGACCTAGTCCGCATAATTGCTACTATCAACTTTCAACTAATTTTTCTCTAGGAACATATCTAAACAGTAGAACTAAAGCGCGAGCTACGACATAATTTGCGAAGACCTTTTGACTATGTTCAGGATAATTAAGTTCATCTTATGAACTCCCACTCAGATAGACATCCCTCTAGTCATCTAAGTGATTACATGATCCGAGTCAACTAGGCCGTGTCCGATCATCACGTGAGACGGACTAGTCAACATCGGTGAACATCTTCATGTTGATCGTATCTACCATACGACTCATGCTCGACCTTTCGGTCTTCTGTGTTCCGAGGCCATGTCTGTACACATGCTAGGCTCGTCAAGTCAAGCTAAGTGTTTGCATGTGTAAATCTGTCTTACACCCGTTGTATGTGAACGTTCGAATCAAACACCCGATCATCACGTGGTGCATTGAAACAACGAACTGTCGCAATGGTGCATAGTTAGGGGGAACACTTTCTTGAAATTTTAATGAGGGATCATCTTATTTACTATCGTCGTTCTAAGCAAATAAGATGTATAAACATGATAAGCATCACATGCAATCAAATAGTGACATGATATGGCCATCATCACTTTGCTCCTTTTGATCTCCATCTTCGGGGCTCCATGATCATCATCGTCACCGGCATGACACCATGATCTCCATCATCATGATCTCCATCATCGTGTCTTCATGAAGTTGTCTCGTCAACTATTACTTCTACTAGTACAGCTAACGGTTAGCAATAAAGTAAAGTAATTACATGACGTTTATGTTGACACGCAGGTCATAAATAAATTAAGACAACTCCTATGGCTCCTGGCGGTTGTCATACTCATCGACATGCAAGTCGTGATTCCTATTACAAGAACATGATCAATCTCATACATCACATATATCATTCATCACATCCTTTGGCCATATCACATCACATAGCATACCCTGCAAAAACAAGTTAGACGATCTCTAATTGTTGTTTGCATGTTTTACGTGGATGCTATGGGTTTCTAGCAAGAACGTTTCTTACCTACACAAAAACCACAACGTGATATGCCAATTGCTATTTACCCTTCATAAGGACCCTTTTCATCGAATCCGATCCGACTAAAGTGGGAGAGACAGACACCCGCCAGCCACCTTATGCAACTAGTGCATGTTTGTCGGTGGAACCGGTCTCACGTAAGCATACGTGTAAGGTTGGTCCGGGCCGCTTCGTCCCACAATACCGTCGAATCAAGATAAGACTAGTAACGGCAAGCATATTGAACAAAATCAACACCCACAACTTCTTTGTGTTCTACTCGTGCATAGAATCTACGCATAGACCTAGCTCATGATGCCACTGTTGGGGAACGTAGCAGAAATTCAAAAATTTCCTACGTGTCACCAAGATCTATCTATGGAGAAACTAGCAACGAGGGGAAGGAGAGTGCATCTACATACCCCTGTAGATCGCTAAGCGGAAGCGTTCAAGTGAACGGGGTTGATGGAGTCGTACTCATCGTGATCCAAATCACCAATGATCCTAGTGCCGAACGGACGGCACCTCCGTGTTCAACACACGTACAGCCCGGTGACGTCTCCCACGCCTTGATCCAGAAAGGAGAGAGGGAGAGGTTGAGGAAGACTCCATCCAACAGCAGCACAACGGCGTGGTGGTGGTGGAGGAGCGTGGCAATCCTGCAGGGCTTCGCCAAGCACCACGGGAGAGGAGAAGGACTTGGGAGTAGGGAGGGATGCACCAGAACATTGGTATGGCTGCCCTCCCACCCCCCACATATATATAGGGGCAAGGGAGAGAGGGGGCGCAGCCTTGGCCCTTCCTCCAAGGAAGGGTGCGGCCAGGGAGGAGTCCCTCCCCCCAAGGCACCTCGGAGGTGCCTTCCCCCTTTAGGACTCTTCCTTTTCTCTCTCTCTTGGCGCATGGGCCTCTTGGGGCTGGTGCCCTTGGCCCATGTAGGCCAAGGCGCACCCCCTACAGCCCATGTGGCCCCCCGGGGCAGGTGGCCCGACCCGGTGGACCCCCGGGACCCTTCCGGTGGTCCCGGTACAATACCGGTGACCCCGAAACTTGTCCGGTGACCAAAACAGGACTTCCCATATATAAATCTTTACCTCCGGACCATTCCGGAACTCCTCGTGACGTCCGGGATCTCATCCGGGACTCCGAACAACATTCGGTAACCACATACAAACTTCCTTTATAACCCTAGCGTCATCGAACCTTAAGTGTGTAGACCCTACGGGTTCGGGAGACATGCAGACATGACCGAGACGTTCTCTGGTCAATAATCAACAGCGGGATCTGGATACCCATGTTGGCTCCCACATGTTCCACGATGATCTCATCGGATGAACCACGATGTCAAGGACTTAATCAATCCCGTATACAATTCCCTTTGTCTATCGGTACGATACATGCCCGAGATTTGATCGTCGGTATCCTGATACCTTGTTCAATCTCGTTACCGGCAAGTCTCTTTACTCATTCCGTAACACATCATCCCGTGATCAACTCCTTGATCACATTGTGCACATTATGATGATGTCCTACCGAGTGGGCCCAGAGATACCTCTCCATCACATGAAGTGACAAATCCCAGTCTCGATTCGTGCCAACCCAACAGACACTTTCGGAGATACCTGTAGTGCACCTTTATAGTCACCCAGTTACGTTGTGACGTTTGGTACACCCAAAGTATTCCTACGGTATCCGGGAGTTGCACAATCTCATGGTCTAAGGAAATGATACTTGACATTAGAAAAGCTTTAGCATACGAACCACACGATCTTGTGCTATGCTTAGGATTGGGTCTTGTCCATCACATCATTCTCCTAATGATGTGATCCCGTTATCAACGACATCCAATGTCCATGGTCAGGAAACCGTAACCATCTATTGAGCAACAAGCTAGTCAACTAGAGGCTTACTAGGGACATGGTGTTGTCTATGTATCCACACATGTATCTGAGTTTCCTATCAATACAATTCTAGCATGGATAATAAACGATTATCATGAACAAGGAAATATAATAATAATCAATTTATTATTGCCTCTAGGGCATATTTCCAACATGGTCATCACCGGGAGTGGTCCTGATTATTGTCACTTCGGGGTTGCCGGATCATTACACATAGTAGGTGACTATAGACTTGCAAGATAGGATCAAGAACTCACATATATCCATGAAAACATAATAGGTTCAGATCTGAAATCATGGCACTCGGGCCCTAGTGACAAGCATTAAGCATAGCAAAGTCATAGCAACATCAATCTCAGAACATAGTGGATACTAGGGATCAAACCTTAACAAAACTAACTCGATTACATGATAGATCTCATCCAACCCATCGCAGTCCAGCAAGCCTACGATGGAATTACTCACGCACGGCGGTGAGCATCATGAAATTTGTGATGGAGGATGGTTGATGATTACGACGGCAACGAATCCCCCTCTCCGGAGCCCCGAACGGACTCTAGATGAGTCCTCCCGAGAGGTTTTAGGGCTTGGCGGCCGCTTCGTATCGTAAAACGCGATGATTTCTTCTCCTCTATTTTTTCTCCCCGAAAGCAAATATATAGAGTTGGAGTTGGCGTCGGAAGGTCTCCAGGGGGCCCACGAGGTAGGGGGGAACGCCCTAGGGGGGGCGCCCCCACCCTCGTGGACAGGGTGTGGTCCCCCTGGTCTTCATCTTTGGCGAGGATTTTTTATTATTTTTTATAAGATGTCCCGTGGAGTTTCAGGTCATTCTGAGAACTTTTGTTTTCTGCACATAAAACAACATCATGGCAATTCTGCTGAAAACAGCGTCAGTCCGGGTTAGTTCCATTCAAATCATGAAGTTAGAGTCCGAAACAAGGGCAAAAGTGTTTGAAAAAGTAGATACGACGGAGACGTATCATAAGGCTAGAGCATCTGAGCGTTCACATGAATGATTCTCCATCAATCCAAGATTGACGCAAAAAAAGTCCATCCAAGCTTGGCTCACGCCTATTCCTCGCAATTGAGGAAGAAAACCTGCACCTAGCTGCCATTATTGACCAGAAAGAAGACATGCTCACATTCCTTTGTGTATAACCACACCTTCGCTGGATCTGACCTCCCGACTGTAACTACTACTAAGGGAGTCCTGGATTAGGGGGTGTCCGGATAGCCATACTATACCTTCAGCCGGACTCCAGGACTATGAAGATACAAGATTGAAGACTTCGTCCCGTGTCCGGAAGGGACTTTCTTTGGCGTGGAAGGCAAGCTTGGCGATACGGATGATCAGATCTCCTACCATTGTAACCGACTCTATGTAACCCTAACCCTCTCCGGTGTCTATATAAACCGGAGGGTTTTAGTCCGTAGGACAACATACACATCAACAATCATACCATAGGCTAGCTTCTAGGGTTTAGCCTCTCTGATCTCGTGGTAGATCAACTCTTGTAATACCCATACCATCAATATTAATCAAGCGGGACGTAGGGTTTTACCTCCATCGAGAGGGCCCGAACCTGGGTAAAACTTTGTGTCTCCTGCCTCCTGTTACCATCCGGCCTAGACGCACAGTTCGGGACCCCCTACCCGAGATCCGCCGGTTTTGACACCGACATTGGTGCTTTCATTGAGAGTTCCTCTATGTCCTCGCCATCAGGAAGGATGCCTCGCCTCGTCTTTAAAGACGGCACCGTTGCTAAGGGAGCTTTGGTTGTCGGCCAAACCCTCCGGCTAGGTGGTTTTCTTATGACCGCCTGTTCGGCTTCTATGCCGACGATGACCTCTCGAGCCATCGAAAACAATCTTCATGTCAGTTCGGAACTCGCTGAGCAGTTAGATCCAATGGAGCTTTCCTCCATAAACGAGCTCTTGGATCGCTTCGCCGCCCTGGGAGTCGCTATGGATTACGACCAGATTGGGCCTAAAACCGATCTGAGAGAGATTAACTCTCCGCAAGTCACCCATCACGTTGCCGTGGTAGAGGGACAGTGCGGCGACCCCTCATCTATCTTAAGGACTCGCTACGTCCGGATTCCCGATCCCTCCAAGCCGGATACCCGCGGAGGGGAGGATATCACTCAAGACCTGAACTTAGAGTCAGGCGACGGGCTGGATTCATTGGACAACACCCAGGGATCCAAATTTTCGAGTTCAGAAATTCCTCGGCCTCTGAGCCGCAGACGGGGTGAGGCTTCGGATTTAACTCCACCCACCCACCCCAACATATGCGATCTATCCAAAATCAGGCAAGAGCCCGACGAAACAGTACATCATTACTGGGCTAGATTCCTCCTGGTTAAGAACAGGCTAAGGGACTGCTGCGAGGAAGATGCAATCTTAATCTTCTGCAATAATTGCACGGACAAGGGAATACTCAACGTCATAAGTCGCCGTGATATCACATGCTTCGCTGACTTGGCGTCCATTGTACAAAAGTATTGTGCGATGTAAAGCGCCTGGAAAACCAAAATAAAATTTTGGGACAATCCGGCCCTAAATACAAACCCAGTCCGAAATAAAAGGGTGCAGCATAACCAGACACCCAGGTCAGATACCAAAAAGCAAAAACCCTCTATAGGGCATGGAACCGTACTGGAAGGATGGCTTAACGGACCCTGTAAAATTCATAGTACAGAGGACGCCACACCAACTCACAGCCTTAGAGCATGTTGGATACTCCGGCAGGTGGCCAAAATTGGCGAAAACCTCCTAATTCCAGAGGCCACAGAAAGCCACCCCAGAGACACCCATACGGTATTAACAGTCTTCGAGACTTTCGCATCAAATAATATGCGAAAAGGGACACTCTGCAGCCTTGCCGAAGCCTATCAAGTAGCAACAATAAACCCATGGAGTGACACGGCTATTACCTTTAACGCCAGTGATGAACCTAGATTCCGAATAGCCCGAGCACCAGCCGCATTGGTCCTCAGCCCAATAGTGGATGGCTTTCGTCTTACCAAGGTACTCATGGACGGCGGCAGCGGATTGAACCTCATTTACGAGGAAACTCTTCAAAAAATGGAAATAGACTGGAACCGCATTGAGCGAAGCAGCACAACCTTTAGAGGAATAATCCCCAGTCAGGAAGCACGCTGTACAGGAAAAATCACACTAGATGTGGTGTTCGGCACGCCGGATAATTACAGGTCCGAAGAGATCACGTTCCATGTGAAGGAAATATGCCCTAGAGGCAATAATAAAGTTATTATTTATTTCCTTATATCATGATAAATGTTTATTATTCATGCTAGAATTGTATTAACCGGAAACATAATACATGTGTGAATACATAGACAAACAGAGTGTCACTAGTATGCCTCTACTAGACTAGCTCGTTAATCAAAGATGGTTATGTTTCCTAAACCATGAACAAAGAGTTGTTATTTGATTAATGAGGTCACATCATTAGTTGAATGATCTGATTGACATGACCCATTCCATTAGCTTAGCACCCGATCGTTTAGTATGTTGCTATTGCTTTCTTCATGACTTATACATGTTCCTATGACTATGAGATTATGCAACTCCCGTTTGCCGGAGGAACACTTTGGGTGCTACCAAACGTCACAACGTAACTGGGTGATTATAAAGGAGCATTACAGGTGTCTCCAAAGGTAGATGTTGGGTTGGCGTATTTCGAGATTAGGATTTGTCACTCCGATTGTCGGAGAGGTATCTCTGGGCCCTCTCGGTAATGCACATCACATAAGCCTTGCAAGCACTTCAACTAATATGTTAGTTGTGAGATGATGTATTACGGAACGAGTAAAGAGACTTGCCGATAACGAGATTGAACTAGGTATTGGATACCGACGATCGAATCTCGGGCAAGTAACATACCGATGACAAAGGGAACAACGTATGTTGTTATGCGGTCTGACCGATAAAGATCTTCGTAGAATATGTAGGAGCCAATATGGGCATCCAGGTCCCGCTATTGGTTATTGACCGGAGACATGTCTCGGTCATGTCTACATTGTTCTCGAACCATAGGGTCCGCACGCTTAAGGTTTCGATGACAGTTATATTATGAGTTTATGAGTTTTGATGTACCGAAGGAGTTCGGAGTCCCGGATGAGATCGGGGACATGACGAGGAGTCTCGAAATGGTTGAGACGTAAAGATCGATATATTGGACGACTATATTCGGACATCGGAAAGGTTCCGAGTGATTCGGGTATTTTTCGGAGTACCGGGTAGTTACGGGAGAAGTAATGGGCCTTGATGGGCTTTAGTGGGAAGAGGAAAAAGGCTGCTGCGCCCCCCCTCCCCTTTGGTCCGAATTGGACTAGGGAAAAGGGGGCCGGCCACCTTTCCTACTCCTCCACTTCCTTCTCCCCTCCTCCCCTCTTGATGGACTCCTACTAGGACTTGGAGTCCTAGTAGGACTCCCATCCTGGCCGCACCAATGGCCTTGGCCGGCCTCCTCCTCCTCCATCCTTTATATACTGAGGCAAGGGGCACCCCATAGACACACAATTGATCATTGAGATCGTTCCTTAGCCGTGTGCGGTGCCCCCTGCCACCATATTCCACCTCGGTCATATCGTTGTAGTGCTTAGGCGAAGCCCTGCGTCGGTAGAACATCAAGATCGTCACCACGCCGTCGTGCTGACGAAACTCTTCCTCGACGCTTTGCTGGATCGGAGCCCGAGGATCGTCATCGAGCTGAAGTGTGCTAAGAACTCGAAGGTGCCGGAGTAACGGTGCTTGGATCGGTCGGATCGGGAAGAAGACGTACGACTACTTCCTCCACGTTGTGTCAACGCTTCCGTTGCGATCTACAAGGGTACGTAGATCATACTCTCCCCTCGTTGCTATGCATCACCATGATCTTGCGTGTGCGTAGGGAAATTTTTGAAATTACTACGTTCCCCAACAGTGGCATCCGAGCCTAGGTTTTATGGTTTGATGTTATTTGCACGAGTAGAACACAAGTGAGTTGTGGGCGATACAAGTCATACTGCCTACCAGCATGTCATACTTTGGTTCGGCGGTATTGTTGGACGAGATGACCCGGACCAACCTTACGCGTACGCTTACACGAGACCGGTTCCCTCGACGTGCTTTGCACATAGATGGCTTGCGGGCGACTGTCTCTCCAACTTTAGTTGAACCGAGTGTGGCTACGCCCGGTCCTTGAGAAGGTTAAAACGGAGTCTATTTGACAAACTATCGTTGTGGTTTTGATGCGTAGGTAAGATTGGTTCTTGCTAAGCCCGTAGCAGCCACGTAAAACTTGCAACAACAAAGTAGAGGACGTCTAACTTGTTTTTGCAGGGCATGTTGTGATGTGATATGGTCAAGGCATGATGCTAAATTTTATTGTATGAGATGATCATGTTTTGTAACCGAGTTATCGGCAACTGGCAGGAGCCATATGGTTGTCGCTTTATTGTATGCAATGCAATCGTGATGTAATGCTTTACTTTATCACTAAGCGGTAGCGATAGTCATGGAAGCATAAGATTGGCGAGACGACAACGATGCTACGATGGAGATCAAGGTGTCGCGCCGGTGACGATGGTGATCATGACGGTGCTTCGGAGATGGAGATCACAGGCACAAGATGATGATGGCCATATCATATCACTTATATTGATTGCATGTGATGTTTATCTTTTTATGCATCTTATCTTGCTTTGATTGACGGTAGCATTATAAGATGATCTCTCACTAAATTATCAAGAAGTGTTCTCCCTGAGTATGCACCGTTGCCAAAGTTCGTCGTGCCCAGACACCACGTGATGATCGGGTGTGATAAGCTCTACGTTCAAATACAACGGGTGCAAAACAGTTGCACACGCGGAATACTCAGGTTATACTTGACGAGCCAAGCATATACAGATATGGCCTCGGAACACGGAGACCGAAAGGTCGAGCGTGAATCATATAGTAGATATGATCAACATAGTGATGTTCACCAATGAAACTACTCCATCTCACGTGATGATCGGACATGGTTTAGTTGATTTGGATCACGTGATCACTTAGAGGATTAGAGGGATGTCTATCTAAGTGGGAGTTCTTAAGTAATATGATTAAATTGAACTTAAATTTATCATGAACTTAGTCCTGGTAGTATTTTGCAAATTATGTTGTAGATCAATAGCTCGCGTTGTTGCTTCCCTGTGTTTATTTTGATATGTTCCTAGAGAAAATTGTGTTGAAAGATGTTAGTAGCAATGATGCGGATTGGATCCGTGATCTGAGGTTTATCCTCATTGCTGCACAGAAGAATTATGTCAGTGATGCACCGCTAGGTGAAAGACCTATTGCAGGAGCAGATGCAGACGTTATGAACGTTTGGCTAGCTCAATATGACGACTACTTGATAGTTTAGTGCACCATGCTTAATGGCTTAGAATCGGGACATCAAAGACGTTTTGAACGTCATGGACCATATGAGATGTTCCAGAAGTTGAAGTTAATATTTCAAGCAAATACCCGAGTTGAGAGATATGAAGTCTCCAACAAGTTCTATAGCTAAAAGATGGAGGAGAATCGCTCAACTAGTGAGCATGTGCCCAGATTGTCTGAGTACTACAATCGCTTGAATCAAGTGGGAGTTAATCTTCCAGATAAGATATTGATTGACAAAATTCTCTAGTCACCATCACCAAGTTAGTAGAACTTCGTGATGAACTATAATATGCAAGGGATAACGGATACAACTCCCAAGCTCTTCGTGATGATGAAATCAACGAAGGTAGAAATCAAGAAAAACATCAAGTGTTGATGGTTGACAAGACCACTAGTTTCAAGAAAAGGGCAAAGGGAAGAAGGGGAACTTCAAGAAGAACGGCAAGCAAGTTGCTGCTCAAGTGAAGAAGCCCAAGTCTGATCCTAAGCCTGAGACTAAGTGCTTCTACTGCAAAGGGACTGGTCACTGGAAGCGGAACTACCCCAAGTGATTGGCGGATAAGAAGGATGGCAAAGTGAACATAAGTATATTTGATATACATGTTATTGATGTGTACTTTACTAGTGTTTATAGCAACCCCTTAGTATTTGATGCTAGTTCAGTTGCTAAGAGTAGTAACTCAAAACGGGAGTTGCAGAATGAACAGAGACTAGTAAGGGTGAAGTGACGATGTGCATTGGAAGTAGTTCCAAGATTGATATGATCATCATCGCACACTCCCTATAATTTCGGGATTAGTGTTGAACCTAAATAAGTGTTATTTAGTGTTTGCGTTGAGCATGAATATGATTTGATCATGTTTATTGTAATACGGTTATTCATTTAAGTAAAAGAATAAATTGTTGTTCTGTTTACATGAATAAAACCTTATATGGTTACACACCCAATGAAAATAGTTCATTGGATCTCGATCTTAATAATACACATATTCATAATATTGAAACCAAAAGATGCAAAGTTAATAATGATAGTGCAACTTATTTGTGGCACTGCCGTTTAAGTCATATTGGTGTAAAGCGCATGAAGAAACTCCAAGCTGATGGGCTTTTGGAATCACTTGATTATGAATCACTTGATGCTTGCGAACCATGCCTTATGGGCAAGATGACTAAAACGCCGTTCTCCGGAACAATGAAGCAAGCAACAGATTTGTTGGAAATCATACATACTGATGTATGTGGTCCGATGAATATTAAGGCTTGCAGCAGGTATCATTATTTTCTGACCTTCACAAATGATTTGAGCAGATATGGGGATATCTACTTGATGAAACATAAGTCTGAAATATTTGAACAGTTCAAAGAATTTCAGAGTGAAGTGGAAAATCATCGTGACAAGAAAATAAAAGTTTCTACGATATGATCGTAGAGGTAAAATATTTGAGTTACGAGTTTGGCCTTCAATTAAAACAATGTGAAATAGTTTCACTACTCACGCCACCTGGAACACCATAGTGTAATGGTGTGTCCGAACGTCATAACCGTACTTTATTAGATATAGTGTGATCTATGATGTCTCTTACCGATCTACCACTATCGTTTTGGGGTTATGCATTAGAGACAGCTGCATTCACGTTAAATAGGGCACCATCTAAATCCGTTGAGACGATACCGTGTGAACTATGGTTTGGCAAGAAACCTAAGCTGTCGTTTCTTAAAGTTTGGAGTTGCGATGCTTATGTGAAAAAGTTTCATCTCGATAAGCTCGAACCCAAATCGGAGAAATGTGTCTTCATAGGATATCCAAAGGAAACTATTGGATACACCTTCTATCACAGATCCGAAGGCAAGACTTTTGTTGCTAAATTCGGAAACTTTCTGGAGAAGAAGTTTCTCTCGAAAGAAGTGAGTGGGAGGAAAGTAGAACTTGACGAGGTAACTGTACCTGCTCCCTTATTGGAAAGTAGTACATCACAGAAAAATGTTTCTGTGACACCTACACCAGTTAGTGAGGAAGCTAATGATGATGATCATGAAACTTCAGAACAAGATACTACTGAACCTCGTAGATCAACCAGAGTAAGATCCGCGCCAGAGTGGTACGGTAATCCTGTTCTGGAAGTCATGCTACTAGATCATGATGAACCTACAAACTATGAAGAAGCGATGGTGAGCCCAGATTCCGCAAAGTGGCTTGAAGCCATGAAATCTGAGATATGATCCATGTATGAGAACAAAGTTTGGACTTTGGTTGACTTGCCCGATGATCGGCAAGCAATTGAGAATAAATGGATCTTCAAGAGGAAGATGGACGCTGATAGTAGTGTTACTATCTACAAAGCTAGAATTGTCGCAAAAGTTTTTCGACAAGTTCAAGGTGTTGACTACGATGAGAGCTTCTCACTCGTATCTATGCTTGAGTCTGTCCGAATCATGTTAGTAATTGCCGCATTTTATGAAATCTGGCAAATGGATAAACAAAACTGCATTCCTTAATGGATTTATTAAAGAAGAGTTGTATATGATGCAACAGAAGGTTTTGTCAATCCGAAAGGTGCTAACAAAATGTGCAAGCTCCAGCGATCCATCTGTGGACTGGTGCAAGCATCTCGTAGTTGGAATATACGCTTTGATGAGTTGATCAAAGCATATAGTTTTATACAGACTTGCGGTGAAGCCTGTATTTACAAGAAAGTGAGTGGGAGCACTACAGCATTTCTGATAAGTATATGTGAATGACATGTTGATCAGAAATAATGTAGAATTATTCTGTAAAGCATAAAGGAGTGTTTGAAAGGAGTTTTTCAAAGAAAGACTTCGGTAAAGCTGCTTACATATTGAGCTTCAAGATATATAGAGATAGGTCAAGACGCTTGATAAGTTTTTCAATGAGTACATACCTTGACAAGATTTTGAAGTAGTTCAAAATGGAGCAGTCAAAGAAAGAGTTCTTGCCTGTATTACAAGGTGTGAAGTTGAGTAAGACTCAAAGCCCGACCACGGCAGAAGATAGAAAGAGAATGAAAGTCATTCCCTATGCCTTGGCCATAGGTTCTATAAAGTATGTCATGCTGTATACCAGATCTATTGTATACCCTGCACTGATTTGGCAAGGGAGTACAATAGTGATCTAGGAGTAGATCACTGGACAGCGGTCAGAATTATCCTTAGTGAAATAAGGATATGTTTCTCGATTATGGACGTGACAAAAAGGTTCGTCGTAAAAGGTTACGTCGATGCAAGTTTTGACACTGATCTGGATGACTCTAAGTCTCGATCTAGATACATATTGAAAGTGGGAGCAATTAGCTAGAGTAGCTCCGTACAGAGCATTGTGGACATAGAAAATTGCAAAATACATAATGGATCTGAATGTGGAGACCCATTGACTAAGATTCTCTCACAAGCAAAACATGATCACACCTTAGTACTCTTTGGGTGTTAATCACATAGTGATGTGAACTAGATTACTGACTCTAGTAAACCCTTTGGGTGTTGATCACATATCGATGTGAACTATGGGTGTTAATCACATGGTGATGTGAACTATTGCTGTTAAATCACATGGCGATGTGAACTAGATTATTGACTCTAGTGCAAGTGGGAGACTGAAGGAAATATGCCCTAGAGGCAATAATAAAGTTATTATTTATTTCCTTATATAATGATAAATGTTTATTATTCATGCTAGAATTGTATTAACCGGAAACATATTACATGTGTGAATACATAGACAAACAGAGTGTCACTAGTATGCCTCTACTAGACTAGCTCGTTAATCAAAGATGGTTATGTTTCCTAAACCATGAACAAAGAGTTGTTATTTGATTAACGAGGTCACATCATTAGTTGAATGATCTGATTGACATGACCCATTCCATTAGCTTAGCACCCGATCGTTTAGTATGTTGCTATTGCTTTCTTCATGACTTATACATGTTCCTATGACTATGAGATTATGCAACTCCCATTTGCCGGAGGAACACTTTGGGTGCTACCAAACGTCACAACGTAACTGGGTGATTATAAAGGAGCATTACAGGTGTCTCCAAAGGTAGATGTTGGGTTGGCGTATTTCGAGATTAGGATTTGTCACTCCGATTGTCGGAGAGGTATCTCTGGGCCCTCTCGGTAATGCACATCACATAAGCCTTGCAAGCACTGCAACTAATATGTTAGTTGTGAGATGATGTATTACGGAACGAGTAAAGAGACTTGCCGATAACGAGATTGAACTAGGTATTGGATACCGACGATCGAATCTCGGGCAAGTAACATACCGATGACAAAGGGAACAACGTATGTTGTTATGCGGTCTAACAGATAAAGATCTTCGTAGAATATGTAGGAGCCAATATGGGCATCCAGGTCCCGCTATTGGTTATTGACCGGAGACATGTCTCGGTCATGTCTACATTGTTCTCGAACCGTAGGGTCCGCACGCTTAAGGTTTCGATGACAGTTATATTATGAGTTTATGAGTTTTGATGTACCGAAGGAGTTCGGAGTCCCGGATAAGATCGGGGACATGACGAGCAGTCTCGAAATGGTCGAGACGTAAAGATCGATATATTGGACAAATATATTCGGACATCGGAAAGGTTCCGAGTGATTCGGGTATTTTTCGGAGTACCGGGTAGTTACGGGGGAAGTAATGGGCCTTGATGGGCTTTAGTGGGAAGAGGAAAAAGGCTGCTGCGCCCCCCCCCCTCCCCTTTGGTCCGAATTGGACTAGGGAAAAGGGGGCCGGCCACCTTTCCTACTCCTCCACTTCCTTCTCCCTTCCTCCCTTCTTGATGGACTCCTACTAGGACTTGGAGTCCTAGTAGGACTCCCATCCTGGCCGCACCAATGGCCTTGGCCGGCCTCCTCCTCCTCCATCCTTTATATACTGAGGCAAGGGGCACCCCATAGACACACAATTGATCATTGAGATCGTTCCTTAGCCGTGTGCGGTGCCCCCTGCCACCATATTCCACCTCGGTCATATCGTTGTAGTGCTTAGGCGAAGCCCTGCGTCGGTAGAACATCAAGATCGTCACCACGCCGTCGTGCTGACGAAACTCTTCCTCGACGCTTTGCTGGATCGGAGCCCGAGGATCGTCATCGAGCTGAACGTGTGCTAAGAACTCGGAGGTGCCGGAGTAACGGTGCTTGGATCGGTCGGATCGGGAAGAAGACGTACGACTACTTCCTCCACGTTGTGTCAACGCTTCCGTTGCAATCTACAAGGGTACGTAGATCATACTCTCCACTCCTTGCTATGCATCACCATGATCTTGCGTGTGCGTAGGGAAATTTTTGAAATTACTACGTTCCCCAACACCATGTGGCTCCGTCCAGCAGCGGTTATCACGCTCTGCTAGGGCGGGAAGCGTTTACAATCTTCCAAGCAATACCCCATTACGAGTACATGAAGCTCAAAATGCCCGGGCCTAACGGGATCATCACTCTCGCTAGTGATCCGGACATAGCACTCCGCGCCGAAAACAAGACAGCCGCACTGGCCCTCGAGGCACTATCCGAAGCCCTAGCGGCTGAGGAACTAACTGCGCTACGCTCTACGATAAATAGGGATGATGTGGTACTCGATGAAACATCAAAGTCCACCTCCTTTAAACCGGCGGACGAAATAGTCAAATTCCAAGTCCATCCAACGGACCCAAATAAAACAGCTTCCATCGGGGCATAGTTAAACCATGATGTAGACGCCGCACTGCAAGAGTTCCTACGAGAAAACTGGGACATTTTCGCCTGGCACCCTTCAGACATGCCAGGAATCCCACGCAGGCTGGCCGAGAACAGCTTAAATATCCAAACAGGATTCAAACCTGTCAAACAGGCTCTTCGGCGTTTTTCTGAACCTAAGAGACAGGCTATGGGAGAGGAGCTAGCAAAGCTATTGGAGGCCGGATTCATCAAAGATATAAAACATCCGGACTGGCTAGCAAACCTGGTGATGATACCAAAGAAGGAAAAATCCTGGCGCCTGTGCATTGATTTTAAAGACCTTAACAAGGCTTGCCCAAAGGATCCCTTCCCCCTCCCCCGCATCAATCAAATTATTGACGCTACCGCAGGACACGATTCGTTGTGTTTCCTCGACGCATATTCCGGCTACCATCAAATCAAGATGGCAGAATCAGACCAATCCGCAACGGCATTTATCACACCATACGGCCCATTCTGCTTCAACACAATGCCCTTCGGGCTCAAAAACGCCAGCGCAACATATCAGCGCATGATTCAGACATGTCTGGCAAGCCAGATCGGCAAAACAGTGGAGGCATATGTAGATGATGTGGTCGTCAAAACAAGACATGTCGAATCTCTAGTAGACAACTTGAGGCTCACATTTGATAACCTCCGAACATACGGCATCAAGCTCAACCTGGAAAAATGCGTTTTCGGCGTTCCAGCCGGAAAGCTCTTGGGCTTCATTGTATCCGGTAGAGGAATCGAAGCAAATCCAGCCAAGATCCGAGCTCTGTCACAACTGGATATCCCAAAGGACCTCAAACAAATACAAAATTTAATCGGATGCGTGGCGGCTCTAAGCCGCTTTATCTCCCGCTTGGGAGAAAAGGCCTTACCCCTTTACCGCCTCCTTCGGCGCACCAAACACTTTGAATGGACGGATGCAGCCACGGCCGGACTCGAGGAGATAAAAGCCATACTCGCAACAAACCCAGTCCTGGTCGCGCCAAATATTGTCGAACCAATGCTATTATACATTGCAGCAACACATCAGGTTGTAAGCGCAGTGCTCGTTGTCGAACGAGAAGCGGACGGACACAGATTCCCCCTTCAAAAGCCGGTCTATTATGTGTCCACTGTCCTCACCCCTTGCAAATCACGGTACCCGCATTATCAAAAGATCGCGTACGCGGTATTCATGGCATCCCGGAAGCTACGACACTACTTTCAAGAGTGTTCAATAACAGTAGCCTCGGAAGTACCACTTAACGATATTATAAACAACCGTGACGCAACGGGACGGATTGCAAAATGGGCCATTGAGCTCCTCCCGTTCGACATAACTTATAAGCCATGGCGAGCCATCAAGTCGCAAGTCTTGGCCGACTTCGTCGCAGAATGGACGGAGGCCGAACTCCCTAAAGAGTACGGCACATATTCAAATTGGATCATGCACTTCGATGGCTCCAAGATGTTGGCCGGACTGGGGGCTGGCATCGTTTTGACGTCCCCCACAGGAGACACAGTTCAATACGTACTCCAGATTATGTACACGGACTCCAACAACGCAGCCGAATATGAGGCCCTTTTACATGGTCTCCGGATGGCAGTATCCATGGGTATTCAACGCCTAGAGGTGCGCGGGGACTCGAACCTCGCAATATCCCAAATAAATGGAGACTTCGATGCCAAGGATCCAAAAATGGCAGCCTACCGCAACGTCGTCCTAAAAATGCCAGCTCGGTTCGAGGGGCTTGAATTTCACCATATAGCCCGGGAAAACAATCAGGCGGCAGATGTCCTGGCACGCATCGGCGCAAAACGCGATGTAGTCCCCCCAACATCTTCTTGGAAAGGCTGTTCAAGCCATCCGTAGTATGGGAAGGGGAGCCGAACAATAACACCCCAGACCCAACCGCACTGCCCGACACCGAAAATTCCGACACAATCGGAGGCTCTGCCAATGAAATAACACCTTCAGCCCACGTAATAATGGCCTTCATCGCCCCGTGGACAGAACCATTCCTCGCCTACCTCACTAGGCAGGAACTCCCCGAGGACCAAAATGAGGCACGCTGCATAGTGCGGCGATCCAAAGCCTACAGAGTCCACGAGGGAGAGCTTTATAAGAAAAGCACTACCGGAGTCCTTCAAAGGTGCATCTCCGAAGAGGAGGGGCGGAACCTCCTGGCTGAAATTCATGCCGGACTGGGCGGTCATCATGCTGCAGCTCGGTCCCTTGTAAGCAAGGCCTTCCGTACAGGCTTTTATTGGCCGGCGGCCCGGGCAGACGCTTAGGACTTAGTCCAACGATGCACCGGTTGCCAGCTCTTTGCAAACCAAAGCCATATGCCACCCACCGCCCTCCGAACTATCCCCATTACTTGGCCCTTCGCGGTCTGCGGGCTTGACATGGTTGGACCCCTTAAAGGCGGAACCCACAAGCACAAATACTTACTGGTCATGGTGGATAAGTTCACCAAATGGATAGAAGCCAAGCCTGTTAAGACGGCCGAATCCGGACCTGTGATAGACTTTATATCCGGGGTTGTACACCGTTACGGTGTTCCCCACAGCATCATCACTGACAATGGCACGAACTTCACGGCCGACGAGGTAAAACTCTGGTGCAAAAACATGGGTATCAAGCTCGACTATGCTTCCGTCTATCACCCACAAACTAACGGCTAGGTCAAACGTGCAAATGGTCTTATCATGAGCGGCATTAAACCCAGATTAGTGCAGTCCCTCAAGGAATCTAACACGCACTGGGTAGAGGAGCTCGACTCCGTACTCTGGGGGCTGCGAACCACGCCGAATCGCACCACCGGATACACACCATTCTTTATGGTGTACGGCGCAGAGGCAGTTTTGCCCTGCGACATAATTCATGACTCACATCGAGTGCGCATGTACGAAGAAAGAGATGCCGAGCTCGATCGGCAGGACAGCTTAGACGCATTGGAGGAGGAGCGTGATGTGGCAAAAGCCCGTTCCGCATTCTATCAACAGCAGGCTCGAAGATACCAAAGCAGAGAAGTACGGGCAAAAAATTACAATGTTGGCGAATTAGTTCTACGACTACCGGACAAGAAAAAGGACAAACTCAAGCCCAAGTGAGAAGGTCCCTTCATAATTGACCAAGTCCTGACTGGTGGAGCGTACCGCCTGCGAGATGCATCGGATAACCGACTCGAGCCGAACCCATGGAACGCAGCCCGTCTCCGAAGATTCTACGCCTAAGCGCCGGACTCTATGTCCGTCTCCTTCCTCTGTCCATTTTTTATATATATTCTGTCTTGCATTTCTCTTCTTCTTCCCTCTCTCTCTTATAGCCCTTAAAGGATCATAAAGTGACGCGTCATCCGCGCTCATTAGACCTGGGGGCTTCTTTAAACAGAAGCTTATTCATACGGGATTCATGCCCAACACATGTGTCACACTTCCGCATGTACCTTTTATTCACCATTATATGCATCAATATGACTTAAGTTTTGGCCAAGCTGGGTTGCCTGGCTCCTGTGCTTACCCCTACGTTCCCGATTGTTCGGCTAGGTGGTAAAGGGAGCACCTCTGCGATTGTTACTGCCGGGTCAGCCGGACGTGTACCTCAGACTGGGTGAAGCCGAAAGCTAGCGTTCTTAAGGGAATATTCGGTCGGTGAATTGAAGATGATCTTTTTTATTTTTATCTATATGCCCCCAGATGTTTTTCCTGCGTTTCTTTTCGCAGCATGGACATGCACTTTAGGGCATGCCTCCCAGGGAAAGGAACCCCTAACAGAACTATTCTCCCTGGAAGATGTTTCTTACTAACCATGTAATATAACATAACTAGTCGGGCACTTGTCTGTTCACGCACTAATGACCCCTACGCCTGGTCTCCATGCATTCCCCGGTTCTTATATAACCGCATGGGAATTCGGACACACTCCGGACCGTCAGGTCCCGAGGCTGAAGCGAAAAGGTCGGCCATGACAAACAATCTACAATCCTGCTAGAAGGCATCATAAATGTCAATTACATTACATAGTCATTTTGACTGATCGTATTCCTCTTCAATACCATCTAACAGGCTGTCTAATTTACAGTCCTGCTGGGAATACTTTGCGGCCAACTCTACTTGGCCGTATACTAAGCTTAAAGGGATCTCCTTCCCATCGGGCCCTATAGGACCGACCTCGGCCATGTGGTTGGGGTCAGCCTTTGCATACCGCGTCTTCACCATGGCCCAGGCCTCCCTAGCGCCTTGACGGCAGGCTGATATTTTCAATAATCGGAAGCGCCGCCGTGCTCCTTTTAGCTTCTCCGCAAGCTCTCCAAGACCTTCGGGCATGGAGACGGATGGCCACAGGGCCTGGGCGACGCCTCGCATCGCCTGCCGAACTCGATCGAGCAGTTGCGAGAGCTCGGGAAGAAGGTCACCCGTAGAACCGGGCATCTCCTCTGCAGGACGACCTATCAGCACACCTACAGACATTGCTTTATTAGTCGACTTCCTCGCCGAACTTTCTTTCAAAAGGTTCATTCAAGCACTTACTAAATATGCCGCGCCGAAGCCGCTGATTCTCCTTCACGGAGTCTAACAGCTGGGCACGAACATCTTTCAGCTCGACGCCCAGCTTGGTGTTGGCATCTCGGAGATCGTTCTTCTCCCCCATCACCTTTAACAGCACCCTCTCACCAGCCTTTAGCTGGCGTAGGAGGTGTTGCCTTTCCGGATCCAATCCGGCGCCATCTGCAATTTCATTTGTCAAAATTCACACCAAAGCCGTGTTTCGCAAAATACTTATCTTTTGAAGTGTATATTACCTGAGGGGGCCTCTTTAGGCTCCCCTGCCACGGCCAGTGCGGCCTCAAGTTGGGCTTTGCACTCTTCCAGCTCCTTGGATAGTAGGGAATTCTTTTCTGTAAGAATCTGCATAACAAATGATCCTTAAATCAGTTATTTTAACTGTTTCAAGTCTCGGGGGCTACTGGTATATATATAATTACCAAAATTTTCTTACCCGTATGTCTTTTACATATTGCTCCGTGGCTTTGGTTAGACTATTTTGAGCGGCACGGAGATACGCATCTCCCGACTTAAAGGCATCTAACGCCTCTTAGGAGAAACAAGCGTCGCGAAGAATTGTCCGGCGACGCCTGTGCTTCATGGCACTCTCCACCTCAGAGTTGGTGGCAGACAACCTGTCCACATCCTCCGTCGGAGGAGCATCCGGTACGCGCCTTGTGTTCGGCCCCGCTTTTGGGCCAGGCTTTGGAGCCTGGCTGGTGGAGGCGCGATTGGCGGTCTCTCCGAATATAGTTCGGCGAGGTCTCTTTATCGTGAAGAGAGCTCAAGTGTTAATATGCCCTGAAGGTACGACACCTGGGATAAAGGGATGCGCCATACCTTTGCGCTGACGCCCCGGTCCGGACTGCCCCACTTTTCTGCCCTCGGGGCCCTGCGGCCCCTCGTTGGCTTGTCGCCGCAGGTTCGGCCTCCTGTTTCTGGGAGGCCTGGATTAGCCCTGGATAATCGGCCGTAATGGACACCAGGGCGTTGTCCTTGCTCAATTGATGGAACACTCCATCAATCAGATCCACCGAAAGCTCTGGATCCTCTTGCGAGTCCGGGTCGAGGGACCGTCCTGGGTCCTCGGGTTGTGGAGGAGGGTTGTTCATTTCTTTAACAGCCTGGCGCAGTTCCTGCGTCGGAATCACTATGATCAAATATTTAACAATGGGTATATAAAACGGATGGGCAAAGTGTGATCACTCACCCAGCATGGAGGATTGTACATGGAAAATCCACCCTTTGGGTCAACGCGGAGAAAATCCTCCTCTTCTCCCTTGTACAAAGCGGACAGGGTCTTTACTAGAGCCACAGCCGAATCCGGCCCCTTACGGCCGTAGCGGGTGGTGTTGTCCTCCCCGTTGAAATCCCACATGGGGTGGCCTCTATACTGTAGTGGCTGCACCCCTCGCATGATGCATGCGGCCATGACCCCGATCATGGTTAGTCCGGAATGAGCTAACAATCTTATTCGGCCCATCAAGTAAACAACGTCCCTGTCACTTTCCCTCTGAGGGCTCCGTGGGCGCCAGCTTAGGCACTTCTTTAAGGGAGCATTGTTGAATTCAGGGAGGCCGCTCCGGACAGGATCCGGCAGCGGGACGTCTTCTATGTAAACCATTCCGAGGGCTAGTCTTCGGACGCCTTCTTTGGGGTTCCGGATAGATAGCCGGTCCTGGCGATACGCCATACTTCGGCTCCGCCCACTTGATACATAGACCCCTTCTTGGAACGGGGCACGAGGCAAAATAGCTGCCTCCAAAGTCCGAAATGAGCTTCAACACCCAAGAACAGCTCGCAGAGGGCTACAAAGCCCGCAATATGCAGTACTGAGGCAGGCGTGAGATGATGTAGCTGGAGGCCGTAGAACTCCAGCAACCCCCGGAGAAATGGATGGATTGGAAATCCGTGCCCCCTTATTAAATAAGGGACGAGGCACACCCGCTCTCCTTTGGAGGGATTAGGGGCACTCTCCGCTTGCTCTCCGCCGTTGTAGACGGCAAGACCGGCTCGAACCGGGATCATATAGGCCGGGGGGAGAAATCCCTTGGTCTGGAGCGTCACTAACTCGCTATGCGGGATGGAGCATCTTTCCCAATATCCAGGCTTAGGGCTGGAAGGGCGGGAGGAGGAGTCGCGACGGCTGGCCATGGTGGAATGGATCTTTGTTGAATGCGCTCTGATGAACACTCGCGAAGGGGGAAGGTGTGGTTGGGATCTAAATCCTCGTCTCCTTAAATAGGTCAGCTTGTTTATGCGGCTGGGGGTGTGAATGTAAAAATACCCAGACCTTTCATATTCGTTTGACACGTGGGGAGCGGCCATTATTGGGCGCAGAAGCCAAGGAGCGCAACATCTACAAGAAACCGAACTTTATTCAACAGGTACATGGAATTTGGAGGAGAACCCGCCTTGCAATTCCGAAGACAATTTGCGCACCGGACTCATCGTCATTGAGGTCTGGTTCGGGGGCTACTGAGCGAGTCTTGGATTAGGGGGTGTCCGGATAGCCGGACTATACCTTCAGCCGGACTCCAGGACTATGAAGATACAAGATTGAAGACTGCGTCCCATGTCCGGAAGGGACTTTCCTTGACGTGGAAGGCAAGCTTGGCGATACGGATGATCAGATCTCCTACCATTGTAACTGACTCTATGTAACCCTAACCCTCTCCGGTGTCTATATAAACCGGAGGGTTTTAGTCCATAGGACAACATACACATCAACAATCATATCATAGGCTAGCTTCTAGGGTTTAGCCTCTCTGATCTCGTGGTAGATCAACTCTTGTAATACCCATACCATCAATATTAATCAAGCAGGACGTAGGGTTTTACCTCCATCGAGAGGGCCCGAACCTGGGTAAAACTTCGTGTCTCCTGCCTCCTGTTACCATCCGGCCTAGACGCACAGTTCGGGACCCCCTATCCGAGATCCATCGGTTTTGACACCGACAACTACCCATATCCTCCTGAGAGAAAATCTCCGTCTTGGTGCTGCCACATGTGTCATCAAGACAGTTTTTGGTTTTATTTTTTCGTTTTTTCTTGTGTTTCTTTGGGTTTTCTTGTTTTTTTTCCTCATAGGAGCATGGACTACAGTTGTGCTTCTCGCATTTCCTAGAAAGTGAAGCACATATGTGTTTTGGCATGAAGCACATGTGTGCTTCCGCCTGAAGCACAACTGTGCTTTCCCTAAAGTGAAGTACATTTACTACAATTTTGAAGCACATGCTAGTACAATTCTAAAGCACGGGGCAGTACAGTTTGGACTACATATTCCACATGAAAAACTTCAACCAAACCTCTGAACATCACTACAAGAAATATGTCAACTTATGACCACCACTATTGGTCACTGAAAGGTCACAAATTTCCATTTACGACCTTTTTGTGACCAAAAACAGAAGGTCAAAAGCTGGCGGTCGTAAACTGACTATAGCGACCTTTAACAAAAGGTCGTTGATCCTATGACCTTCTGTTTTGGTCGCTAGCTCTCTCCCTAGGCCATGTCGGATCCGACGTGGCAATCTGACGTGACAAAATTGTGACGAATTGAAAAGGTCACTGACAAGATTCAGCCCGGTCCGATTAGGTGTTTTACATGGGCCGAGCCCAACAATTCAGCCCATTTGTTGTTTTTTTTCTTTCAATTTGGGTAAGCTACATGGGCCAAGCCCAATAGACTTTTATGTGTTGGGCCGAAACCTTTTACAATGCAATTTTTTGGGGGGCCTCGGCCTTTTTTCAGCCACTTGTCAGTTTTCTTTTGTTTCTTTTCTATTTTAAAGTAGGTCCCACTAGTCAAATGGGAACCAATTACCAGGTTTGCTTTTCGGGTACCACACACCAGTTCTATATTTGTGCAATTAGATAATTTGATTCAAAAAGAGCCAATAAGGCATAATATTTCATACAACAGCCAAGCATAGTACAATTCTGGTATTCAGCTATAAAATATAACTAAATATACACATAACTAGCTCCAAGCATAACTATCTCTAGTGAGCTAAAACACATTGCTGGGTGTGGTTTATCTTCGGGATTCTTCCTAGAGCTCATGTACACCCAACTTTGGAAGAATGAAAGCCAACATCTGCAAATAATAAATTATGAGAAGTTAGAAACATAATCAAGTGAATCCGTGATTATAAAATTCTCATAACGATGAAAATTTGCTGCAGAACTTTAGATTTAACAGGAAACCATGCATATAACATTCTCATTACAGCAAAAACTGAGATATATTTTGCAAATGATCAAGTAACATATGGACAGTACAACAGGTCAGAGAGCAGCAAGACACAAGCCATATGCAAAGCAGTCAGACAGTTCCGGGAACGGCAAACATGCATGCATGCAATTGAAGTATGTACTAGTACTAGTACAACACAATGCCAGGTTGGAGCAAATCATGCTTAAGCAAACAATGGCAGCGGCATGGCATAACCAAATAATAATGTGAGAAAACAACTGGATATGATTCGCACTTGATCACAGCAAAAAATGTGCTAGTAGTGTGCACTCACCAAAGAATGAATGAATCAACATTTATTTGCTACACTGCACCATCCAAGGGGAGCTGACTTCTTCAAGGCATCAGTTGTATATAGTATATGTGAAACAACAGATTCACAGTTAAAACTTAGTAGAAACAAGTGCAACACTTAGTAGAAACAAGCATCAATTCTAACAGGTAAAGCCCTTGGAACACACATTGGGGAAGTAATCTATGGGATGGATTATGAGAACTACCAGTTACTGCTTACTAAAGAGATCTGCTAGCTACGGTAATAACTAACGGTTACGATTATATACATTCGATTGCCAGCACAGCTAAAGGTATAGCTTTTGAGTTATTTCTGTCACTGAGACACTGACTATCAAAAGCCTAAATCAAGCCAATTGATAACTGGTATACATAGGCACCACACTATGAATGAGATAATTTTGCAGATGCATATGTTTACACTGTTCAAGTATACTATATGCACCTGAATGTAATCAGGTGCATATGTTGCCAGACAAAGATGGCATCTGTATATACCTGGAATCAATCACAAGGTATAGGGAGGGAATTAGTCACATATATTCTTACTAGTACTGCTAGGTTGCTAGCTAGTTGCATGTATCCATGTAGTAAGCAGTCACAAGTCAGAACACACATCTGATGCCACCATCTTATCTTACACTTCAGGAACTAGTACAACATGATAGGATGACATGTGATGCTACCATCTTATCTTAGAAGAAGAAAAACAACAACACATCTAGCAAGAACAGATTGACAATCACCTAGTTGCCGATCCATGATTTTATAGTACGATGCAAGATAGCTATCATCATTGAACAATTCAAGATTGAAGAATTCAAAACATCTGAATTGCAGCAAATTGTAATTCTTATTCTGCATAACTCATAAATGGCGATGCATAGAACCCACTATCAATCTTGTTAAATACTCCCAGCAAAATTACTCCACACATGTACAGTTCAATCTTGTTAAATACTCTAAGCAAAATTACTAGACTACTGGAGTACTAGAAGTTAAATGTAATCCAAGCAAATTGAGAAGTTAACAGTATTGCTGCTAACTTGGAGTAGCTTTGACTATGTACAGAGCAAGATGGAGGGTCTAGCTTACTGCTGCTACTCCACATATCAAATTTAACTTAACAGAGCAAGATGGATTAACCCAAAAAATTAACAGAGCAAGCAAATGTACTTGAAATGGCAGTTCACCAGAGATTTTCAAGTTAAAAATACTCCCAGGGGTAAATAACAATGACATGGACGGAGTAAAGGATGGATGTTTTAAATTAATCCAGTAATTCTTTTTTGTTCTCATATTTTCACCCTCTAGACACTGCCTAGAGTGCTTACAAGATGACAAAGTTAATTTTGCATAAGACATATGGATTCTTATCTTCTTCAGTAAGGGAGGCACATTTACAGCTAATTAAGCACGATGAAAGGGACCATCCAATTAAATTACATTTGTATTATCTTCTTCTTCAATAAGGGGGCACATTTACAACTAATTAAGCACGATGAGAAATTAATTAATTAAGCAGGATCAAGTTCATCATCCAAAACAGTGGAAGGAAGGGGATGGGTTAGAAACGGAGGAGTCATCTTCAGATACTCTTGTGCGGCTGCTGCTCCTCTTCAGCAACCTTGGGTCACCTGGCACAAACAACAACCAGAGGAAGCAGGGATCAGTTCAGGAATTTCCTCGCAATTATCTGAACCAAAAAAGATGGTTCCTCTGTTTTTGGAACAGAGATGGAAGTAACAACAGGCTGCAGGGCGCTTCTCTTTTGGATATGCAAAATTACTTTTGCTTGGAAGATGCATCGTTTTGTGTTGTTAAGAATACGACGGACTATATCTATTTAGTTTCTTCATACAGTAAAAATTGCTTTTGTAAATTCTGTAGAGGACCTTGGCCCCACCTTGATCAGTAAAAATTAACTTTAGCTAGAATTGTCAATTAAATCCATAGGTAATCAGAAGAGCGGGGCGAAAGGCACCAAGAAAATCAGTACTAGTCGTTACACATTGATTTTTCCATCTTTCTCAAGAAGATAACAAGCTGATGACAAGCTATGTAGAGCCACCAAGTGGTAAGAGTGAAACCATTTCATCTGATGATATTTACAAATGTGAAAGTGGGCAAGGGGTTCAGTTAAAATTCCGCAATGCTATGGAAAACGCAGACAATAAAATCCAATAAATGTGTTAGACTACAACTCACGCCAACTCCTGACAGATATTCTAGACCATCTTCAAGTTAATCGTCAGTCAGACTGGTGCTTACAATCTACCAATTCTTATACTGTAAATGGCAGGAACGTGATGATCTTAGTATAATACAGACCCTGGTTCAGAATGTACAGAGAGGATTTGCAAACCGCGGACCTTCTCGAACTCCTTGACGGCGAGAGCGCAGTCCTCCTTATCGAGCAGAGCGCACCCTAGCAGATAGTGTCCCTGCATCATCGCAACAGAAGCAAGAACAGATGAAGCTCTGAAACTGCACATTTTACAAATCTATACGCCCCTTCTTCCTCAGGCATGAACTGATGAAACGGGGATAATAATCTATCTGTGTGAGTCACCTTGACGGAGGCGTCGTCGAGCGCGAGCGCCCTCCTGCTGTCCTCCTCGACCCTGGCCCAGTCCTTGCGGCGGAAGTGGCAGAGGCCCCGGTTCACCCAGTAGACCGCGACGCCGGGGCACAGCGCAATCGCCTGGAAACCAACCAATCAATTCTTGCATTCGATAACCGGAGGGGATTCCACGGATCGAATCGCCGGCCGCGAAGAAGGGGATTGGGGGAGGAAGGAGGAGGTTTTGGGGGGTGCGCGCGCTCGCCTCGGTGTAGCAGTCGATGGCGGCACCGACGCGGGCCTTGCGGAAGCACGCGTTGCCCTCGGTGCGCCGGAGCTCCGAGCTGCCGCCCCACCTTGGCCCCGAGCTCCGCCGATGCCATCACCTGCCGGACCAACGCCACCACGGCGGGGGCGCCCGGCGGAGCCGGCGGAGGCGGAGACTCCTGGAGCCGCTTGACGAGCACCTGGCCGGCGGAGGCGGAGACGTCAGCCACCAGATGTGGTGCCTCGCCGATCTGTGCGCGGTGGGAGAGGAGGAGGAGGGACGCGGCGGCGGGGCTAAGGTTGTGGGAGATGAGGAGGTCGTCGGCGGTGGGGATGGGGGAGGCCGGCGGCGGGGTAGGGGTTGGGATGGCAGAGAGAGGGAGGTATGGGTCGGGGAGAGGGAGATTGTGAGGTGAGGGAAGGGGATAGGATGGCGGCGGCTGCGTATGGATCTGGGAGAGAGGGAACGGAGCAGGGGAGGTGGTGGATCTGGCCGCCGGGCGTCGAGGGAACGGAGCAGGGGAGGGGGTGGATCTGGCCGCCGCCATGGCCATGGCCATGCCATGCGGCTAGGTCTATGTCATGAGCGAGGAGGGAGCGCGGATCCGACCGCGGCCTTGGGAGAGAAGGGGAGGGGAGGGGTTGCCGGCGGCCAGGGTTGGGGGAGAGGACAGAGGACGGCACTGGTGGCGGCTGGGTGGTTGGGGATCGAGAGGGTTGGGGTGGCGGCTGTGGGACGAGAGGGGGAGAGTGGATCGGGAAGAGTGGATCGGGGAAGCTAGGGTTTGGGTGAGAGGGTGAGAGCTGCCGTTGGATCCAGAAGCATCCGACGGTGGTTGATGCATGATCCGCGTGATATGCCTATGGACCAATCAGAACGCACCAAACAGTTTGATGATTTTTTTACCAAATAAATTGGTCATGATTGATTACATACAATTTTTTCATTCCTTTTTTCAATGCTTAAAATGAGTTTTTTTGTGAAAGACCTATCCAATTTGAACTGCAGCTACCTTGTAGTTTGCTCTTTATTTTTTTCAAAAATCATTCTAGGTACATAAGTATCTATTTAATCATAGAAACACCAAAAAAGTTTCAAGATTCAACCACTAGCTAGGAACGGTCATTCCCACCGTTTTGACCGCATTTTGAAACGGGCATAAAAAATTCAAAAAAAATCAAAAAATTGGGAAACCTTCGCATTGTGTCATTGTATGTGGCCAAGTTACTAGGAAAAATAACAAACTTGTAATACGGGAATTATTTTTAAAAAGTGTTCTCAGAAACGAGCTATCACGTGTGGAGATCCATGGCTTTCAAGCTACATGATCAATCTTATGGCCACATCCATGGCATAGTTTGTTCAAATGATCTCATATTGTGCACAAGGGTGCATATTGGAATGTCAAACAATGTTGCCTAAGGAAGTTGTCACTTTCTTTGGACGAAAAAACCATTTTCCATTTTTTGAGTGCCCAAAAGGAGGTTTTTTTGTGAAGAACCTACCATATATTTGTTGCAAAATTGGACCAAATCATTTTTCTAAAATACTAGGACATATTTAATGCACAATTGACCAAATGGTTGGGTGTAAAAAGTTTTGATCCACCTCTCATGAAAAAGACAAATTTCCGCCGATTCAGCTGGAAGCGGGTCAAATTTGAACTGTAGCTACCTTGTAGTTTGCTCTTTCTTTTTTTCAAAAATCATTTCTAGGTACATAATATCTATTTAATCATAGAAACACCAAAAAAGTTCCAAGATTCAACCACTAGCTAGGAACGGTCATTCCCGCCGTTTTGACCGCATTTTGAAACGGGCATAAAAAATTCAAAAAAAATCAAAAATTGGGAAACCTTCGGATTGTGTCATTGTATGTGGCCAAGTTCCTAGGAAAAATAACAAACTTGTAATACGGCAATTATTTTAAAAAAGTGTTCTCAGAAACGAGCTATCAGGTGTGGAGAGCCATGGCTTTCAAGCTAAATGATCAATCTTATGGCCACATCCATGGCATCGTTTGTTTAAATGACATCATATTGTGCACAAGGGTGCATATTGGAATGGAAAACAATGTTGCCTAAGGAAGTTGTCACTTTCTTTGGACGAAAAAACCATTTTCCATTTTTGAGTGCCCAAAAGGAGGTTTTTTTGTGAAGGACCTACCATATATTTGTTGCAAAATTGGACCAAATCATTTTTCTAAAATACTAGGATATATTTAATGCATAATTGACCAAATGGTTTGGTGTAAAAAGTTTTGATCCACCTCTCATGAAAAAGACAAATTTCCGCCGATTAAGTAGGAAGCGGGTCAAATTTGAACTGCAGCTGTCTCATAGTTTGCTATTTATTTTTTGAAAAAAATCATTTATAGGTACATAAGTATCTATTTAATCATAGAATCACCAAAAAAGTTCCAAGATTCAACCACTAGCTAGGAACGGTCATTCGTGCCGTTTTGACCGCATTTTGAAACGGGCATAAAAAATTCAAAAAAATCAAAAAATTGGGAAACCTTCGCATTGTGTCATTGTATGTGGCCAAGTTCCTAGGAAAAATAACAAACTTGTAATACGGGAATTATTTTAAAAAAGTTTTCTCAGAAACGACCTATCACGTGTGGAGATCCATGGCTTTCAAGCTACATGATCAATCTTATGGCCACATCCATGGCATAGTTTGTTCAAATGATCTCATATTGTGCACAAGGGTGCATATTGGAATGGCAAACAATGTTGCCTAAGGAAGTTGTCACTTTCTTTGGACGAAAAAACCATTTTCCATTTTTTGAGTGCCCAAAATGAGGTTTTTTTGTGAAGGACCTACCATATATTTGTTGCAAAATTGGACCAAATCATTTTTCTAAAATACTAGGACATATTTAATGCACAATTGACCAAATGGTTGGGTGTAAAAAGTTTTGATCCACCTCTCATGAAAAAGACAAATTTCCGCCGATTCAGCTGGAAGCAGGTCAAATTTGAATTGTAGCTACCTTGTAGTTTGCTCTTCATTTTTTTCAAAAATCATTTCTAGGTACATAAGTATCTATTTAATCATAGAAACACCAAAAAAGTTCCAAGATTCAACCACTAGCTAGGAACGGTCATTCCCACCGTTTTGACCCTATTTTAAAACGGGCATAAAAAATTCAAAAAAAATCAAAAAAATTGGGAAACCTTCGCATTGTGTCATTGTATGTGGCCAAGTTCCTAGGAAAAATAACAAACTTGTAATACGGCAATTATTTTAAAAAAGTGTTCTCAGAAACGAGGTATCACATGTGGAGATCCATGGCTTTCAAGCTAAATGATCAATCTTATGGCCACATCCATGGCATAGTTTGTTCAAATGATATCATATTGTGCACAAGGGTGCATATTGGAATGGCAAACAATGTTGCCTAAGGAAGTTGTCACTTTCTTTGGACGAAAAAACCATTTTCCATTTTTGAGTGCCCAAAAGGAGGTTTTTTTGTGAAGGACCTACCATATATTTGTTGCAAAATTGGACCAAATCATTTTTCTAAAATACTAGGACATATTTAATGCACAATTGACCAAATGGTTTGGTGTAAAAAGTTTTGATCCACCTCTCATGAAAAAGACAAATTTCCGCCGATTCAGTTGGAAGCGGGTCAAATTTGAACTGCAGCTGTCTTATAGTTTGCTATTTATTTTTTCCAAAAATCATTTCTAGGTACATAAGTATCTATTTAATCATAGAAACACCAAAAAAGTTCCAAGATTCAACCACTGGCTAGGAACGGTCATTCCCGCCGTTTTGACCGCATTTTGAAACGGGCATAAAAAATTAAAAAAAACCCAAAAAATTGGGAAACCTTCGCATTGTGTCATTGTATGTGGCCAAGTTCGTAGGAAAAATAACAAACTTGTAATACGGGAATTATTTTAAAAAAGTGTTCTCAGAAACGAGCTATCACGTGTGGAGATCCATGGCTTTCAAGCTAAATGATCAATCTTATGGCCACATCCATGGCATAGTTTGTTCAAATGATCTCATATTGTGCACAAGGGTGCATATTGGAATGGCAAACAATGTTGCCTAAGGAAGTTGTCACTTTCTTTGGACGAAAAAACCATTTTCCATTTTTTGAGTGCCCAATAGGAGGTTTTTTTGTGAAGGACCTACCATATATTTGTTGCAAAATTGGACCAAATCATTTTTTCTAAAATACTAGGACATATTTAATGAACAATTGACCAAATGGTTGGGTGTAAAAAGTTTTGATCCACCTCTCATGAAAAAGACAAATTTCCGCCGATTCAGCTGGAAGCGGGTCAAATTTGAACTGTAGCAACCTTGTAGTTTGCTCTTTATTTTTTTCAAAAATCATTTCTAGGTACATAAGTATCTCTTTAATAATAGAAACTCCAAAAAAGTTCCAAGATTCAACCACTAGCTAGGAACGGTCATTCCCGCCGTTTTGACCGCATTTTGAAACGGGCATAAAAAATTCAAAAAAATTAAAAAATTGGGAAACCTACGCATTGTGTCATTGTATGTGGCCAAGTTCCTAGGAAAAATAACAAACTTGTAATACGGCAATTATTTTAAAAAAGTGTTCTCAGAAACGAGCTATCACGTGTGGAGATCCATGGCTTTCAAGCTAAATGATCAATCTTATGGCCACATCCATGGCATAGTT
This sequence comes from Triticum urartu, assembly GCF_056163025.1. Classification (NCBI taxonomy): domain Eukaryota; kingdom Viridiplantae; phylum Streptophyta; class Magnoliopsida; order Poales; family Poaceae; genus Triticum; species Triticum urartu. Next base: position 7,566,807 of record NC_141877.1, read on the forward strand.
TGTTCAAATGATATCATATTGTGCACAAGGGTGCATATTGGAATGGCAAACAATGTTGCCTAAGGAAGTTGTCACTTTCTTTGGACGAAAAAACCATTTCCATTTTTGAGTGCCCAAAAGGAGGTTTTTTTGTGAAGAACCTACCATATATTTGTTGCAAAATTGGACCAAATCATTTTTCTAAAATACTAGGACATATTTAATGCACAATTGACCAAATGGTTTGGTGTAAAAGGTTTTGATCCACCTCTCATGAAAAAGACAAATTTCCGCCGATTCAGCTGGAAGCGGGTCAAATTTGAACTGCAGCTGTCTCATAGTTTGCTATTTATTTTTTCCAAAAATCATTTCTAGGTACATAAGTATCTATTTAATCATAGAAACACCAAAAAAGTTCCAAGATTCAACCACTAGCTAGGAACGGTCATTCCCGCCGTTTTGACCGCATTTTGAAACGGGCATAAAAAATTCAAAAAAAATCAAAAAATTGGGAAACCTTCGGATTGTGTCATTGTATGTGGCCAAGTTCCTAGGAAAAATAACAAACTTGTAATACGGCAATTATTTTAAAAAAGTGTTCTCAGAAACGAGCTATCAGGTGTGGAGAGCCATGGCTTTCAAGCTAAATGATCAATCTTATGGCCACATCCATGGCATAGTTTGTTTAAATGACATCATATTGTGCACAAGGGTGCATATTGGAATGGAAAACAATGTTGCCTAAGGAAGTTGTCACTTTCTTTGGATGAAAAAACCATTTTCCATTTTTGAGTGCCCAAAAGGAGGTTTTTTTGTGAAGGACCTACCATATATTTGTTGCAAAATTGGACCAAATCATTTTTCTAAAATACTAGGATATATTTAATGTATAATTGACCAAATGGTTTGGTGTAAAAAGTTTTGATCCACCTCTCATGAAAAAGACAAATTTCCGCCGATTAAGTAGGAAGCGGGTCAAATTTGAACTGCAGCTGTCTCATAGTTTGCTATTTATTTTTTGAAAAAAATCATTTATAGGTACATAAGTATCTATTTAATCATAGAATCACCAAAAAAGTTCCAAGATTCAACCACTAGCTAGGAACGGTCATTCGTGCCGTTTTGACCGCATTTTGAAACGGGCATAAAAAATTCAAAAAAATCAAAAAATTGGGAAACCTTCGCATTGTGTCATTGTATGTGGCCAAGTTCCTAGGAAAAATAACAAACTTGTAATACGGGAATTATTTTAAAAAAGTTTTCTCAGAAACGACCTATCACGTGTGGAGATCCATGGCTTTCAAGCTACATGATCAATCTTATGGCCACATCCATGGCATAGTTTGTTCAAATGATCTCATATTGTGCACAAGGGTGCATATTGGAATGGCAAACAATGTTGCCTAAGGAAGTTGTCACTTTCTTTGGACGAAAAAACCATTTTCCATTTTTTGAGTGCCCAAAATGAGGTTTTTTTGTGAAGGACCTACCATATATTTGTTGCAAAATTGGACCAAATCATTTTTCTAAAATACCAGGACATATTTAATGCACAATTGACCAAATGGTTGGGTGTAAAAAGTTTTGATCCACCTCTCATGAAAAAGACAAATTTCCGCCGATTCAGCTGGAAGCAGGTCAAATTTGAATTGTAGCTACCTTGTAGTTTGCTCTTCATTTTTTTCAAAAATCATTTCTAGGTACATAAGTATCTATTTAATCATAGAAACACCAAAAAAGTTCCAAGATTCAACCACTAGCTAGGAACGGTCATTCCCACCGTTTTGACCCTATTTTAAAACGGGCATAAAAAATTCAAAAAAAATCAAAAAAATTGGGAAACCTTCGCATTGTGTCATTGTATGTGGCCAAGTTCCTAGGAAAAATAACAAACTTGTAATACGGCAATTATTTTAAAAAAGTGTTCTCAGAAACGAGGTATCACATGTGGAGATCCATGGCTTTCAAGCTAAATGATCAATCTTATGGCCACATCCATGGCATAGTTTGTTCAAATGATATCATATTGTGCACAAGGGTGCATATTGGAATGGCAAACAATGTTGCCTAAGGAAGTTGTCACTTTCTTTGGACGAAAAAACCATTTTCCATTTTTGAGTGCCCAAAAGGAGGTTTTTTTGTGAAGGACCTACCATATATTTGTTGCAAAATTGGACCAAATCATTTTTCTAAAATACTAGGACATATTTAATGCACAATTGACCAAATGGTTTGGTGTAAAAAGTTTTGATCCACCTCTCATGAAAAAGACAAATTTCCGCCGATTCAGTTGGAAGCGGGTCAAATTTGAACTGCAGCTGTCTTATAGTTTGCTATTTATTTTTTCCAAAAATCATTTCTAGGTACATAAGTATCTATTTAATCATAGAAACACCAAAAAAGTTCCAAGATTCAACCACTGGCTAGGAACGGTCATTCCCGCCGTTTTGACCGCATTTTGAAACGGGCATAAAAAATTAAAAAAAACCAAAAAATTGGGAAACCTTCGCATTGTGTCATTGTATGTGGCCAAGTTCGTAGGAAAAATAACAAACTTGTAATACGGCAATTATTTTAAAAAAGTGTTCTCAGAAACGAGCTATCACGTGTGGAGATCCATGGCTTTCAAGCTAAATGATCAATCTTATGGCCACATCCATGGCATAGTTTGTTCAAATGATCTCATATTGTGCACAAGGGTGCATATTGGAATGGCAAACAATGTTGCCTAAGGAAGTTGTCACTTTCTTTGGACGAAAAAACCATTTTCCATTTTTTGAGTGCCCAATAGGAGGTTTTTTTGTGAAGGACCTACCATATATTTGTTGCAAAATTGGACCAAATCATTTTTTCTAAAATACTAGGACATATTTAATGAACAATTGACCAAATGGTTGGGTGTAAAAAGTTTTGATCCACCTCTCATGAAAAAGACAAATTTCCGCCGATTCAGCTGGAAGCGGGTCAAATTTGAACTGTAGCAACCTTGTAGTTTGCTCTTTATTTTTTTCAAAAATCATTTCTAGGTACATAAGTATCTCTTTAATAATAGAAACTCCAAAAAAGTTCCAAGATTCAACCACTAGCTAGGAACGGTCATTCCCGCCGTTTTGACCGCATTTTGAAACGGGCATAAAAAATTCAAAAAAATTAAAAAATTGGGAAACCTACGCATTGTGTCATTGTATGTGGCCAAGTTCCTAGGAAAAATAACAAACTTGTAATACGGCAATTATTTTAAAAAAGTGTTCTCAGAAACGAGCTATCACGTGTGGAGATCCATGGCTTTCAAGCTAAATGATCAATCTTATGGCCACATCCATGGCATAGTTTGTTCAAATGATATCATATTGTGCACAAGGGTGCATATTGGAATGGCAAACAATGTTGCCTAAGGAAGTTGTCACTTTCTTTGGACGAAAAAACCATTTCCATTTTTGAGTGCCCAAAAGGAGGTTTTTTTGTGAAGAACCTACCATATATTTGTTGCAAAATTGGACCAAATCATTTTTCTAAAATACTAGGACATATTTAATGCACAATTGACCAAATGGTTTGGTGTAAAAGGTTTTGATCCACCTCTCATGAAAAAGACAAATTTCCGCCGATTCAGTTGGAAGCGGGTCAAATTTGAACTGCAGCTGTCTCATAGTTTGCTATTTATTTTTTCCAAAAATCATTTCTAGGTACATAAGTATCTATTTAATCATAGAAACACCAAAAAAGTTCCAAGATTCAACCACTAGCTAGGAACGGTCATTCCCGCCGTTTTGACCGCATTTTGAAACGGGCATAAAAAATTCAAAAAAAATCAAAAAATTGGGAAACCTTCGCATTGTGTCATTGTATGTGGCCAAGTTCCTAGGAAAAATAACAAACTTGTAATACAGGAATTATTTTAAAAAAGTGTTCTCAGAAACGAGCTATCACGTGTGGAGATCCATGGCTTTCAAGCTAAATGATCAATCTTATGGCCACATCCATGGCATAATTTGTTCAAATGATCTCATATTGTGCACAAGGGTGCATATTGGAATGGCAAACAATGTTGCCTAAGGAAGTTGTCACTTTCTTTGGACGAAAAAACCATTTTCCATTTTTGAGTGCCCAAAAGGAGGTTTTTTTGTGAAGGACCTACCATATATTTGTTGCAAAATTGGACCAAATCATTTTTCTAAAATACTAGGACATATTTAATGCACAATTGACCAAATGGTTGGGTGTAAAAAGTTTTGATCCACCTCTCATGAAAAAGACAAATTTCCGCCGATTCAGCTGGAAGCGGGTCAAATTTGAACTGTAGCTACCTTGTAGTTTGCTCTTTATTTTTTTAAAAAATCATTTCTAGGTACATAAGTATCTATTTAATCATAGAAACACCAAAAAAGTTCCAAGATTCAACCACTAGCTAGGAACGGTCATTCCCGCCGTTTTGACCGCATTTTGAAACGGGCATAAAAAATTCAAAAAAAATCAAAAAATTGGGAAACCTTCGGATTGTGTCATTGTATGTGGCCAAGTTCCTAGGAAAAATAACAAACTTGTAATACGGCAATTATTTTAAAAAAGTGTTCTCAGAAACGAGCTATCAGGTGTGGAGAGCCATGGCTTTCAAGCTAAATGATCAATCTTATGGCCACATCCATGGCATAGTTTGTTTAAATGACATCATATTGTGCACAAGGGTGCATATTGGAATGGAAAACAATGTTGCCTAAGGAAGTTGTCACTTTCTTTGGACGAAAAAACCATTTTCCATTTTTGAGTGCCCAAAAGGAGGTTTTTTTGTGAAGGACCTACCATATATTTGTTGCAAAATTGGACCAAATCATTTTTCTAAAATACTAGGATATATTTAATGCATAATTGACCAAATGGTTTGGTGTAAAAAGTTTTGATCCACCTCTCATGAAAAAGACAAATTTCCGCCGATTAAGTAGGAAGCGGGTCAAATTTGAACTGCAGCTGTCTCATAGTTTGCTATTTATTTTTTGAAAAAAATCATTTATAGGTACATAAGTATCTATTTAATCATAGAATCACCAAAAAAGTTCCAAGATTCAACCACTAGCTAGGAACGGTCATTCGTGCCGTTTTGACCGCATTTTGAAACGGGCATAAAAAATTCAAAAAAATCAAAAAATTGGGAAACCTTCGCATTGTGTCATTGTATGTGGCCAAGTTCCTAGGAAAAATAACAAACTTGTAATACGGGAATTATTTTAAAAAAGTTTTCTCAGAAACGACCTATCACGTGTGGAGATCCATGGCTTTCAAGCTACATGATCAATCTTATGGCCACATCCATGGCATAGTTTGTTCAAATGATCTCATATTGTGCACAAGGGTGCATATTGGAATGGCAAACAATGTTGCCTAAGGAAGTTGTCACTTTCTTTGGACGAAAAAACCATTTTCCATTTTTTGAGTGCCCAAAATGAGGTTTTTTTGTGAAGGACCTACCATATATTTGTTGCAAAATTGGACCAAATCATTTTTCTAAAATACTAGGACATATTTAATGCACAATTGACCAAATGGTTGGGTGTAAAAAGTTTTGATCCACCTCTCATGAAAAAGACAAATTTCCGCCGATTCAGCTGGAAGCAGGTCAAATTTGAATTGTAGCTACCTTGTAGTTTGCTCTTCATTTTTTTCAAAAATCATTTCTAGGTACATAAGTATCTATTTAATCATAGAAACACCAAAAAAGTTCCAAGATTCAACCACTAGCTAGGAACGGTCATTCCCACCGTTTTGACCCTATTTTAAAACGGGCATAAAAAATTCAAAAAAAATCAAAAAAATTGGGAAACCTTCGCATTGTGTCATTGTATGTGGCCAAGTTCCTAGGAAAAATAACAAACTTGTAATACGGCAATTATTTTAAAAAAGTGTTCTCAGAAACGAGGTATCACATGTGGAGATCCATGGCTTTCAAGCTAAATGATCAATCTTATGGCCACATCCATGGCATAGTTTGTTCAAATGATATCATATTGTGCACAAGGGTGCATATTGGAATGGCAAACAATGTTGCCTAAGGAAGTTGTCACTTTCTTTGGACGAAAAAACCATTTTCCATTTTTGAGTGCCCAAAAGGAGGTTTTTTTGTGAAGGACCTACCATATATTTGTTGCAAAATTGGACCAAATCATTTTTCTAAAATACTAGGACATATTTAATGCACAATTGACCAAATGGTTTGGTGTAAAAAGTTTTGATCCACCTCTCATGAAAAAGACAAATTTCCGCCGATTCAGTTGGAAGCGGGTCAAATTTGAACTGCAGCTGTCTTATAGTTTGCTATTTATTTTTTCCAAAAATCATTTCTAGGTACATAAGTATCTATTTAATCATAGAAACACCAAAAAAGTTCCAAGATTCAACCACTGGCTAGGAACGGTCATTCCCGCCGTTTTGACCGCATTTTGAAACGGGCATAAAAAATTAAAAAAAACCAAAAAATTGGGAAACCTTCGCATTGTGTCATTGTATGTGGCCAAGTTCGTAGGAAAAATAACAAACTTGTAATACGGCAATTATTTTAAAAAAGTGTTCTCAGAAACGAGCTATCACGTGTGGAGATCCATGGCTTTCAAGCTAAATGATCAATCTTATGGCCACATCCATGGCATAGTTTGTTCAAATGATCTCATATTGTGCACAAGGGTGCATATTGGAATGGCAAACAATGTTGCCTAAGGAAGTTGTCACTTTCTTTGGACGAAAAAACCATTTTCCATTTTTTGAGTGCCCAATAGGAGGTTTTTTTGTGAAGGACCTACCATATATTTGTTGCAAAATTGGACCAAATCATTTTTTCTAAAATACTAGGACATATTTAATGAACAATTGACCAAATGGTTGGGTGTAAAAAGTTTTGATCCACCTCTCATGAAAAAGACAAATTTCCGCCGATTCAGCTGGAAGCGGGTCAAATTTGAACTGTAGCAACCTTGTAGTTTGCTCTTTATTTTTTTCAAAAATCATTTCTAGGTACATAAGTATCTCTTTAATAATAGAAACTCCAAAAAAGTTCCAAGATTCAACCACTAGCTAGGAACGGTCATTCCCGCCGTTTTGACCGCATTTTGAAACGGGCATAAAAAATTCAAAAAAATTAAAAAGTTGGGAAACCTACGCATTGTGTCATTGTATGTGGCCAAGTTCCTAGGAAAAATAACAAACTTGTAATACGGCAATTATTTTAAAAAAGTGTTCTCAGAAACGAGCTATCACGTGTGGAGATCCATGGCTTTCAAGCTAAATGATCAATCTTATGGCCACATCCATGGCATAGTTTGTTCAAATGATATCATATTGTGCACAAGGGTGCATATTGGAATGGCAAACAATGTTGCCTAAGGAAGTTGTCACTTTCTTTGGACGAAAAAACCATTTCCATTTTTGAGTGCCCAAAAGGAGGTTTTTTTGTGAAGAACCTACCATATATTTGTTGCAAAATTGGACCAAATCATTTTTCTAAAATACTAGGACATATTTAATGCACAATTGACCAAATGGTTTGGTGTAAAAGGTTTTGATCCACCTCTCATGAAAAAGACAAATTTCCGCCGATTAAGTAGGAAGCGGGTCAAATTTGAACTGCAGCTGTCTCATAGTTTGCTATTTATTTTTTCCAAAAATCATTTCTAGGTACATAAGTATCTATTTAATCATAGAAACACCAAAAAAGTTCCAAGATTCAACCACTAGCTAGGAACGGTCATTCCCGCCGTTTTGACCGCATTTTGAAACGGGCATAAAAAATTCAAAAAAAATCAAAAAATTGGGAAACCTTCGCATTGTGTCATTGTATGTGGCCAAGTTCCTAGGAAAAATAACAAACTTGTAATACAGGAATTATTTTAAAAAAGTGTTCTCAGAAACGAGCTATCACGTGTGGAGATCCATGGCTTTCAAGCTAAATGATCAATCTTATGGCCACATCCATGGCATAATTTGTTCAAATGATCTCATATTGTGCACAAGGGTGCATATTGGAATGGCAAACAATGTTGCCTAAGGAAGTTGTCACTTTCTTTGGACGAAAAAACCATTTTCCATTTTTGAGTGCCCAAAAGGAGGTTTTTTGTGAAGGACCTACCATATATTTGTTGCAAAATTGGACCAAATCATTTTTTCTAAAATACTAGGACATATTTAATGAACAATTGACCAAATGGTTGGGTGTAAAAAGTTTTGATCCACCTCTCATGAAAAAGACAAATTTCCGCCGATTCAGCTGGAAGCGGGTCAAATTTGAACTGTAGCAACCTTGTAGTTTGCTCTTTATTTTTTTCAAAAATCATTTCTAGGTACATAAGTATCTCTTTAATCATAGAAACTCCAAAAAAGTTCCAAGATTCAACCACTAGCTAGGAACGGTCATTCCCGCCGTTTTGACCGCATTTTGAAACGGGCATAAAAAATTCAAAAAAATCAAAAAATTGGGAAACCTACGCATTGTGTCATTGTATGTGGCCAAGTTCCTAGGAAAAATAACAAACTTGTAATACGGCAATTATTTTAAAAAAGTGTTCTCAGAAACGAGCTATCACGTGTGGAGATCCATGGCTTTCAAGCTAAATGATCGATCTTATGGCCACATCCATGGCATAGTTTGTTCAAATGATCTCATATTGTGCACAAGGGTGCATATTGGAATGGAAAACAATGTTGCCTAAGGAAGTTGTCACTTTCTTTGGACGAAAAAACCATTTTCCATTTTTTGAGTGCCCAAAAGGAGGTTTTTTTGTGAAGGACCTACCATATATTTGTTGCAAAATTGGACCAAATCATTTTTTCTAAAATACTAGGACATATTTAATGCACAATTGACCAAATGGTTGGGTGTAAAAAGTTTTGATCCACCTCTCATGAAAAAGACAAATTTCCGCCGATTAAGTAGGAAGCGGGTCAAATTTGAACTGCAGCTGTCTCATAGTTTGCTATTTATTTTTTCCAAAAATCATTTCTAGGTACATAAGTATCTATTTAATCATAGAAACACCAAAAAAAGTTCCAAGATTCAACCACTAGCTAGGAACGGTCATTCCCGCCGTTTTGACCGCATTTTGAAACGGGCATAAAAAATTCAAAAAAATCAAAAAATTGGGAAACCCTCGCATTGTGTCATTGTATGTGGCCAAGTTCCTAGGAAAAATAACAAACATGTAATACGGGAATTATTTTAAAAAAGTCTTTTCAGAAACGAGCTATCACGTGTGGAGATCCATGGCTTTCAAGCTAAATGATCAATCTTATGGCCACATCCATGGCATAGTTTGTTCAAATGATCTCCTATTGTGCACAAGGGTGCATATTGGAATGGCAAACAATGTTGCCTAAGGAAGTTGTCACTTTCTTTGGACGAAAAAACCATTTTCCATTTTTGAGTGCCCAAAAGGAGGTTTTTTGTGAAGGACCTACCATATAATTGTTGCAAAATTGGACCAAATCATTTTTCTAAAATACTAGGACATATTTAATGCACAATTGACCAAATGGTTTGGTGTAAAAAGTTTTGATCCACCTCTCATGAAAAAGACAAATTTCCGCCGATTCAGCTGGAAGCGGGTCAAATTTGAACCGCAGCTGTCTCATAGTTTGCTATTTATTTTTTCCAAAAATCATTTCTAGGTACATAAGTATCTATTTAATCATAGAAACACCAAAAAAGTTCCAAGATTCAACCACTAGCTAGGAACGGTCATTCCCGCCGTTTTGACCGCATTTTGAAACGGGCATAAAAAATTCAAAACAAATCAAAAAATTGGGAAACCTTCGCATTGTGTCATTGTATGTGGCCAAGTTCCTAGGAAAAATAACAAACTTGTAACACAGCAATTATTTTAAAAAAGTGTTCTCAGAAACGAGCTATCACGTGTGGAGATCCATGGATTTCAAGCTAAATGATCAATCTTATGGCCACATCCATGGCATAGTTTGTTCAAATGATCTCATATTGTGCACAAGGGTGCATATTGGAATGGCAAAGAATGTTGCCTAAGGAAGCTGTCACTTTCTTTGAACGAAAAAACCATTTTCCATTTTTTGAGTGCCCCAAAGGGGTTTTTTTGTGAAGGACCTACCATATATTTGTTGCAAAATTGGACCAAATCATTTTTCTAAAATACTAGGACATATTTAATGCACAATTGACCAAATGGTTGGGTGTAAAAAGTTTTGATCCACCTCTCATGAAAAAGACAAATTTCCGCTGATTAAGTTGGAAGCGGGTCAAATTTGAACTGTATCAACCTTGTAGTTTGCTCTTTATTTTTTTCAAAAATCATTTCTAGGTACATAAGTATCTATTTAATCATAGAAACACCAAAAAAGTTCCAAGATTCAACCACTAGCTAGGAACGGTCATTCCCGCCGTTTTGACCGCATTTTGAAACGGGCATAAAAAATTCAAAAAAATCAAAAAGTTGGGAAACCTTCGCATTCTGTCACTGTATGTGGCCAAGTTCCTAGGAAAAATAACAAACTTGTAATACGACAATTATTTTAAAAAAGTGTTCTCAGAAACGAGCTATCACGTGTGGAGATCCATGGCTTTCAAGCTAAATGATCAATCTTATGGCCACATCCATGGCATAGTTTGTTCAAATGATATCATATTGTGCACAAGGGTGCATATTGGAATGGCAAACAATGTTGCCTAAGGAAGTTGTCACTTTCTTTGGACGAAAAAACCATTTTCCATTTTTGAGTGCCCAAAAGGAGGTTTTTTGTGAAGGACCTACCATATATTTGTTGCAAAATTGGACCAAATCATTTTTCTAAAATACTAGGACATATTTAATGCACAATTGACCAAATGGTTTGGTGTAAAAAGATTTGATCCACCTCTCATGAAAAAGACAAATTTCCGCCGATTCAGCTGGAAGCGGGTCAAATTTGAACCGCAGCTGTCTCATAGTTTGCTATTTATTTTTTCCAAAAATCATTTCTAGGTACATAAGTATCTATTTAATCATAGAAACACCAAAAAAGTTCCAAGATTCAACCACTAGCTAGGAACGGTCATTCCCGCCGTTTTGACCGCATTTTGAAACGGGCATAAAAAATTCAAAAAAATCAAAAAATTGGGAAACCTTCGCATTGTGTCATTGTATGTGGCCAAGTTCCTAGGAAAAATAACAAACTTGTAATACGGCAATTATTTTAAAAAAGTGTTCTCAGAAACGAGCTATCACGTGTGGAGATCCATGGCTTTCAAGCTAAATGATCGATCTTATGGCCACATCCATGGCATAGTTTGTTCAAATGATCTCATATTGTGCACAAGGGTGCATATTGGAATGGCAAACAATGTTGCCTAAGGAAGTTGTCACTTTCTTTGGACGAAAAAACCATTTTCCATTTTTTGAGTGCCCAAAAGGAGGTTTTTTTGTGAAGGACCTACCATACATTTGTTGCAAAATTGGACCAAATCATTTTTTCTAAAATACTAGGACATATTTAATGCACAATTGACCAAATGGTTGGGTGTAAAAAGTTTTGATCCACCTCTCATGAAAAAGACAAATTTCCGCCGATTTAGTTGGAAGCGGGTCAAATTTGAACTGTAGCAACCTTGTAGTTTGCTCTTTATTTTTTTCAAAAATCATTTCTAGGTACATAAGTATCTATTTAATCATAGAAACACCAAAAAAGTTCCAAGATTCAACCACTAGCTAGGAACGGTCATTCCCGCCGTTTTGACCGCATTTTGAAACGGGCATAAAAAATTCAAAAAAATCAAAAAGTTGGGAAACCTTCGCATTGTGTCACTGTATGTGGCCAAGTTCCTAGGAAAAATAACAAACTTGTAATACGGCAATTATTTTAAAAAAGTGTTCTCAGAAACGAGCTATCACGTGTGGAGATCCATGGCTTTCAAGCTAAATGATCAATCTTATGGCCACATCCATGGCATAGTTTGTTCAAATGATATCATATTGTGCACAAGGGTGCATATTGGAATGGCAAACAATGTTGCCTAAGGAAGTTGTCACTTTCTTTGGACGAAAAAACCATTTTCCATTTTTGAGTGCCCAAAAGGAGGTTTTTTTGTGAAGAACCTACCATATATTTGTTGCAAAATTGGACCAAATCATTTTTCTAAAATACTAGGACATATTTAATGCACTATTGACCAAATGGTTTGGTGTAAAAAGTTTTGATCCACCTCTCATGAAAAAGACAAATTTCCGCCGATTAAGTAGGAAGCGGGTCAAATTTGAACTGCAGCTGTCTCATAGTTTGCTATTTATTTTTTCCAAAAATCATTTCTAGGTACATAAGTATCTATTTAATCATAGAAACACCAAAAAAGTTCCAAGATTCAACCACTAGCTAGGAACGGTCATTCCCGCCGTTTTGACCGCATTTTGAAACGGGCATAAAAAATTAAAAAAAATCAAAAAATTGGGAAACCTTCGCATTGTGTCATTGTATGTGGCCAAGTTCCTAGGAAAAATAACAAACATGTAATACGGGAATTATTTTAAAAAAGTGTTCTCAGAAACGAGCTATCACGTGTGGAGATCCATGGCTTTCAAGCTAAATGATCAATCTTATGGCCACATCCATGGCATAGTTTGTTCAAATGATCTCATATTGTGCACAAGGGTGCATATTGGAATGGCAAACAATGTTGCCTAAGGAAGTTGTCACTTTCTTTGGACGAAAAAACCATTTTCCATTTTTGAGTGCCCAAAAGGAGGTTTTTTGTGAAGGACCTACCATATAATTGTTGCAAAATTGGACCAAATCATTTTTCTAAAATTCTAGGACATATTTAATGCACAATTGACCAAATGGTTTGGTGTAAAAAGATTTGATCCACCTCTCATGAAAAAGACAAATTTCCGCCGATTCAGCTGGAAGCGGGTCAAATTTGAACCGCAGCTGTCTCATAGTTTGCTATTTATTTTTTCCAAAAATCATTTCTAGGTACATAAGTATCTATTTAATCATAGAAACACCAAAAAAGTTCCAAGATTCAACCACTAGCTAGGAACGGTCATTCCCGCCGTTTTGACCGCATTTTGAAACGGGCATAAAAAATTCAAAAAAATCAAAAAATTGGGAAACCTTCGCATTGTGTCATTGTATGTGGCCAAGTTCCTAGGAAAAATAACAAACTTGTAATACGGCAATTATTTTAAAAAAGTGTTCTCAGAAACGAGCTATCACGTGTGGAGATCCATGGCTTTCAAGCTAAATGATCGATCTTATGGCCACATCCATGGCATAGTTTGGTCAAATGATCTCATATTGTGCACAAGGGTGCATATTGGAATGGCAAACAATGTTGCCTAAGGAAGTTGTCACTTTCTTTGGACGAAAAAACCATTTTCCATTTTTTGAGTGCCCAAAAGGAGGTTTTTTTGTGAAGGACCTACCATACATTTGTTGCAAAATTGGACCAAATCATTTTTTCTAAAATACTAGGACATATTTAATGCACAATTGACCAAATGGTTGGGTGTAAAAAGTTTTGATCCACCTCTCATGAAAAAGACAAATTTCCGCCGATTTAGTTGGAAGCGGGTCAAATTTGAACTGTAGCAACCTTGTAGTTTGCTCTTTATTTTTTTCAAAAATCATTTCTAGGTACATAAGTATCTATTTAATCATAGAAACACCAAAAAAGTTCCAAGATTCAACCACTAGCTAGGAACGGTCATTCCCGCCGTTTTGACCGCATTTTGAAACGGGCATAAAAAATTCAAAAAAATCAAAAAGTTGGGAAACCTTCGCATTGTGTCACTGTATGTGGCCAAGTTCCTAGGAAAAATAACAAACTTGTAATACGGCAATTATTTTAAAAAAGTGTTCTCAGAAACGAGCTATCACGTGTGGAGATCCATGGCTTTCAAGCTAAATGATCAATCTTATGGCCACATCCATGGCATAGTTTGTTCAAATGATATCATATTGTGCACAAGGGTGCATATTGGAATGGCAAACAATGTTGCCTAAGGAAGTTGTCACTTTCTTTGGACGAAAAAACCATTTTCCATTTTTGAGTGCCCAAAAGGAGGTTTTTTTGTGAAGAACCTACCATATATTTGTTGCAAAATTGGACCAAATCATTTTTCTAAAATACTAGGACATATTTAATGCACTATTGACCAAATGGTTTGGTGTAAAAAGTTTTGATCCACCTCTCATGAAAAAGACAAATTTCCGCCGATTAAGTAGGAAGCGGGTCAAATTTGAACTGCAGCTGTCTCATAGTTTGCTATTTATTTTTTCCAAAAATCATTTCTAGGTACATAAGTATCTATTTAATCATAGAAACACCAAAAAAGTTCCAAGATTCAACCACTAGCTAGGAACGGTCATTCCCGCCGTTTTGACCGCATTTTGAAACGGGCATAAAAAATTAAAAAAAATCAAAAAATTGGGAAACCTTCGCATTGTGTCATTGTATGTGGCCAAGTTCCTAGGAAAAATAACAAACATGTAATACGGGAATTATTTTAAAAAAGTGTTCTCAGAAACGAGCTATCACGTGTGGAGATCCATGGCTTTCAAGCTAAATGATCAATCTTATGGCCACATCCATGGCATAGTTTGTTCAAATGATCTCATATTGTGCACAAGGGTGCATATTGGAATGGCAAACAATGTTGCCTAAGGAAGTTGTCACTTTCTTTGGACGAAAAAACCATTTTCCATTTTTGAGTGCCCAAAAGGAGGTTTTTTGTGAAGGACCTACCATATAATTGTTGCAAAATTGGACCAAATCATTTTTCTAAAATTCTAGGACATATTTAATGCACAATTGACCAAATGGTTTGGTGTAAAAAGATTTGATCCACCTCTCATGAAAAAGACAAATTTCCGCCGATTCAGCTGGAAGCGGGTCAAATTTGAACCGCAGCTGTCTCATAGTTTGCTATTTATTTTTTCCAAAAATCATTTCTAGGTACATAAGTATCTATTTAATCATAGAAACACCAAAAAAGTTCCAAGATTCAACCACTAGCTAGGAACGGTCATTCCCGCCGTTTTGACCGCATTTTGAAACGGGCATAAAAAATTCAAAAAAATCAAAAAATTGGGAAACCTTCGCATTGTGTCATTGTATGTGGCCAAGTTCCTAGGAAAAATAACAAACTTGTAATACGGCAATTATTTTAAAAAAGTGTTCTCAGAAACGAGCTATCACGTGTGGAGATCCATGGCTTTCAAGCTAAATGATCGATCTTATGGCCACATCCATGGCATAGTTTGGTCAAATGATCTCATATTGTGCACAAGGGTGCATATTGGAATGGCAAACAATGTTGCCTAAGGAAGTTGTCACTTTCTTTGGACGAAAAAACCATTTTCCATTTTTTGAGTGCCCAAAAGGAGGTTTTTTTGTGAAGGACCTACCATACATTTGTTGCAAAATTGGACCAAATCATTTTTTCTAAAATACTAGGACATATTTAATGCACAATTGACCAAATGGTTGGGTGTAAAAAGTTTTGATCCACCTCTCATGAAAAAGACAAATTTCCGCCGATTTAGTTGGAAGCGGGTCAAATTTGAACTGTAGCAACCTTGTAGTTTGCTCTTTATTTTTTTCAAAAATCATTTCTAGGTACATAAGTATCTATTTAATCATAGAAACACCAAAAAAGTTCCAAGATTCAACCACTAGCTAGGAACGGTCATTCCCGCCGTTTTGACCGCATTTTGAAACGGGCATAAAAAATTCAAAAAAATCAAAAAGTTGGGAAACCTTCGCATTGTGTCACTGTATGTGGCCAAGTTCCTAGGAAAAATAACAAACTTGTAATACGGCAATTATTTTAAAAAAGTGTTCTCAGAAACGAGCTATCACGTGTGGAGATCCATGGCTTTCAAGCTAAATGATCAATCTTATGGCCACATCCATGGCATAGTTTGTTCAAATGATATCATATTGTGCACAAGGGTGCATATTGGAATGGCAAACAATGTTGCCTAAGGAAGTTGTCACTTTCTTTGGACGAAAAAACCATTTTCCATTTTTGAGTGCCCAAAAGGAGGTTTTTTTGTGAAGAACCTACCATATATTTGTTGCAAAATTGGACCAAATCATTTTTCTAAAATACTAGGACATATTTAATGCACTATTGACCAAATGGTTTGGTGTAAAAAGTTTTGATCCACCTCTCATGAAAAAGACAAATTTCCGCCGATTAAGTAGGAAGCGGGTCAAATTTGAACTGCAACTGTCTCATAGTTTGCTATTTATTTTTTCCAAAAATCATTTCTAGGTACATAAGTATCTATTTAATCATAGAAACACCAAAAAAGTTCCAAGATTCAACCACTAGCTAGGAACGGTCATTCCCGCCGTTTTGACCGCATTTTGAAACGGGCATAAAAAATTAAAAAAAATCAAAAAATTGGGAAACCTTCGCATTGTGTCATTGTATGTGGCCAAGTTCCTAGGAAAAATAACAAACATGTAATACGGGAATTATTTTAAAAAAGTGTTCTCAGAAACGAGCTATCACGTGTGGAGATCCATGGCTTTCAAGCTAAATGATCAATCTTATGGCCACATCCATGGCATAGTTTGTTCAAATGATCTCCTATTGTGCACAAGGGTGCATATTGGAATGGCAAACAATGTTGCCTAAGGAAGTTGTCACTTTCTTTGGACGAAAAAACCATTTTCCATTTTTGAGTGCCCAAAAGGAGGTTTTTTGTGAAGGACCTACCATATAATTGTTGCAAAATTGGACCAAATCATTTTTCTAAAATTCTAGGACATATTTAATGCACAATTGACCAAATGGTTTGGTGTAAAAAGTTTTGATCCACCTCTCATGAAAAAGACAAATTTCCGCCGATTCAGCTGGAAGCGGGTCAAATTTGAACCGCAGCTGTCTCATAGTTTGCTATTTATTTTTTCCAAAAATCATTTCTAGGTACATAAGTATCTATTTAATCATAGAAACACCAAAAAAGTTCCAAGATTCAACCACTAGCTAGGAACGGTCATTCCCGCCGTTTTGACCGCATTTTGAAACGGGCATAAAAAATTCAAAACAAATCAAAAAATTGGGAAACCTTCGCATTGTGTCATTGTATGTGGCCAAGTTCCTAGGAAAAATAACAAACTTGTAACACAGCAATTATTTTAAAAAAGTGTTCTCAGAAACGAGCTATCACGTGTGGAGATCCATGGATTTCAAGCTAAATGATCAATCTTATGGCCACATCCATGGCATAGTTTGGTCAAATGATCTCATATTGTGCACAAGGGTGCATATTGGAATGGCAAAGAATGTTGCCTAAGGAAGCTGTCACTTTCTTTGAACGAAAAAACCATTTTCCATTTTTTGAGTGCCCAAAAGGAGGTTTTTTTGTGAAGGACCTACCATATATTTGTTGCAAAATTGGACCAAATCATTTTTCTAAAATACTAGGACATATTTAATGCACAATTGACCAAATGGTTGGGTGTAAAAAGTTTTGATCCACCTCTCATGAAAAAGACAAATTTCCGCTGATTAAGTTGGAAGCGGGTCAAATTTGAACTGTAGCTACCTTGTAGTTTGCTCTTTATTTTTTTCAAAAATAATTTCTTGGTACATAAGTATCTATTTAATCATAGAAACACCAAAAAAGTTCCAAGATTCAACCACTAGCTAGGAACGGTCTTTCCCGCCGTTTTGACCGCATTTTGAAACGGGCATAAAAAATTCAAAAAAATTCAAAAAATTGGGAAACCTTCGCATTGTGTCATTGTATGTGGCCAAGTTCCTAGGAAAAATAATAAACTTGTAATACGGCAATTATTTTAAAAAAGTGTTCTCAGAAACAAGCTATCACGTGGGGAGATCCATGGCTTTCAAGCCAAATGATCAATCTTATGGGCACATTCATGGCATAGTTTGTTCAAATGATATCATATTGTGCACAAGGGTGCATATTGGAATGGCTAACAATGTTGCTTAAGGAAGTTTTCAGTTTCTTTGGACGAAAAAACTATTTTCCATTTTTGAGTGCCCAAAAGGAGGTTTTTTTGTGAAGGACCTCCCAAATAATTGTTGCAAAATTGGACCGAATCATTTTTCTAAAATACTAGGCCATATTTAATGCACAATTGACAAAATGGTTGGGTGTAAAAAGTTTTGATCCACTTCTCGTGAAAAAGACAAATTTTCGCCGATTCAGTAGGAAGCGGGTCAAATTTGAACTGCAGCTGTCTCATAGTTTGCTATTTATTTTTGCCAAAAATCATTTCTAGGTACATAAGTACCTATTTAATCATAAATACATGGTTTGGTGGCGATACGTCGAGGTTTGGGCGGTGGCCGAGGGCCCCAACTCTAGAGCGCGTAAACTCGCATGCCCGCCGCGTGGTCACCGCGTGACCCTGGCATTGCCATGTGTTCTGGGCGGCATAGGCATGTCTAGTGGGTTGGGCACTCCCCAGGTAGGTGCCAGGAAGAAAATTACAACATAAGATTCTCATGAGGAGACCGATCGATGCTCAAACATGAATAAGCAGCCAAGTGTTTGATTAGCGGTACGGTAAATGCACATGGCCAATGGGCGTGAGTTTTGTCCGAGGATGATCATCTACTAAGGAGAATGTATTCACAAATTTTCAGATCAAAAGGAGGATCCTAGGTGGTACTTGCTTTGCAAAGTACCACACTGGACAAAAATATGAATGTTGAAGATGGGCTCAAAATAATGAATGTATTGAGCTGAAATTTTGTGGAGGATGGTTATTTGGGCATAGGAAAGCATTGTAGAAAATTGATATCATTTTGACATGCCAAAGTAGTACTTCCTTCACAATGCTCTTCTATGGACAAAAACTTGGGAAAACTAGTGAGAGAGATTGGATGAATGAAATGAGCTAAAAATTTCTGTAGGTAAGTTACATAGGTATGGTCATGCGCTGGTAAATTTTCAGATCATTTGGGTAAGCCTAGCTAGTACTTACTTCACAAAGCTTCTCTCGAGGTAGAAACTTTGGAAATTTCCCGAGAAAGATTTACTAGGAAAATTGAGCTGAATATTATCATGTGGCAATTATTTGGGTATGGAAGAGTGCCCGAAAAGTTTGATGGTAATAGGAGGGGTCTATATAACACTTGCTTTGCAACGTGCCAATTTGGCCATAAAATATAAATTGAACCTGGGATCACATAGATGATTTGACTGAGCTGCAATTTGGAGGAGGGTGATAATTTGGGCATATGAAGGAACTGTATAAATTTCATGTCAATTAGAGATATAAAAAATGCACTTCCTTCACAATGCTTCTAGGTGGACAAAAACTTTGGAAATTTGCCGAGGAATATTTGCTAGGCAAATGGAGCTGAATTTTGTCATGCGCTAATGATTTGGATAGGAAAGAGTGCCCAAAAATTCTAAGGGCAATCAAGAATATATAAATAGCACTTCCTTCATAAAGTGTTGTTGTGAACAGAATAGGAAAATGAATATTGTTGAATTAGTTTTGAACTAGGCAAGGAAGGATTTTTAAATATTTGATGAAGATATGCCCCAAAGAATTTATGAGATTTTTTTGGAAATTTTGGGAATGATAGAAATATAGGTTGCTTCACAACTTAGGGCAAAAACTGCCACATGAACATGACACATAGGCAAAACTGATGAGATGGCGCCTAGTCATCACAACCCACCACAATCTACAAGGCTATGACCATCTATATTGGTCATTAACAACTAGAAATAAGGCAGCGGACTAGCACTGTTTGCTTTGTGACCATTTCGTGTATGGAAATTACGACCTTTCTGACCAAAATGGTCGCAATGGTTTAGGGTTTGGAGCCCCATGATCAGATTTTGACCAATTGGTCTAAAATGGTCATAAATTTATGACCAATTCTTTGAGGGTCACTGACAGAAGGTCATAAGTTGACATATTTCTTGTAGTGCATGAGATATAATTTTGAAGCAAGGAGAGGTAAATCGTTCGGTGACAAATGGTCTGTGGTTTGGACGGAAGGTGGACGATAAATCGTTTTGAAAAATCAAACCTACGAAAAAGCACAAATAACCCCACCCATCTCTCTTGTCTGTGCGAAGACAAGTGGTGTACATGTCACCACCAAAGGAGGTGAGAGTGACCTTTACAAGGGGTATTCCTTAATTAATGATTTCGTAGTCTTAGGTGAAAACCTATAATATTTTGTTTAATCAAAGTGGTAGTCTCCTGCTCTATTTTTTTAGGGAGCTCCTGTTCGGCGCCTTAAGCGCCTGAACTATTCCTGGCACTCATGCACGATACTTAGCAGGTCGTGGCCCACTAAGGTAGTGATCGCTGCAGCGCTCGCTTCGCTCGGTCGTCCATCATCCCCTCACTCGGTTGACAAGTTGACCGTTAAAATTTTGAAATATTTAAAAGTTCACCAATTTTCATAAAAAATGATTATTTTGAAAAAAGTCAAGTTTTTAAACAGTTCACTATTTTTTAGCAAAAATAGAAAAGTTTTGGGGATTGAGAAAAGTCCATGAATTGATTTTTTTTTCTGGATTTCGAAAAAAGAATCATTGGTTTTGGGAAAAAAACTCACAAACCTGAAAAAGTTCGAGGATTTTTTTAAAAAAGTTCATGGATTTTTCTAAAAAGTTTGTGATTTCGAAAAAATTATCGAATTTGGAAAAACCTTCGCAAATTGGAAAAATTCACGAATTTAATAAGAGTTCATAATTTGAAAAAATCAAATTGCAAAGTTCACTATTTTGATAAAAGTTCAAGAATTTTTTTAAAGTTGGTTTTAAAAAAATCATGAATTTAAGAAAAAATTTCAAATTTGAAAATGAAAACAATTCATGGAAAATTATAATTAATAAAAAGGAAAAAAAACCTGACAAAAACATGCCTAAAAACGGATAGATACAAAAAAGGAATTCCCTGCCAAACAAAAAGCGAGCAAACCATCCTAATTAGGCGGCCCATTCGGTCGGAGTCGTGCGCCGCATACGAGCAATACTCTCTTCATAGCGACTATATATCACATTCAGCAAGACGGTACGACGTGCCTAGTTGAAGCGTAGGGATCGAACCCTGGATTACTAGGAAATCAACTGCGCTGCTAGCCACTACGACCATGCCCCCAGTCCGTGTTCCTAGTCGGAACGAGATGTCACTTGAGGCGGTTTTTCCATTGGTGTTCCTGGTTTCTTTTTCTGTTTTTGCTTTTGTTTTTCATGGGGTCTTCTTCGATTTTTCTTCATTTTTACTGTTTTTCTCTTTTCTAGAGCTGCCCTGATGCGAGATTGGTCATTGCTTTTGAAACTAAACAGGTGATTGAGGACATCCTGAAAGGTAGGCAAGGAAACAATGGAGCAATTATTAGCGAGATCAAGTTATACGTGTCATCTTTTGACTGTATTTTTAATTTTGAAGGTTGCGTTGACAATATTGAAGCACATAGTTTAGCCAATTTTCACGATCATTAGGTCTGGGATGTCATATTTGGCTTGGCCAATCCTATGACCAGAACTGTATCCCACATTCTGTGCACTAGTAGAAAACATGGCTTTGGTCTAAGCTCAATCTACACATTAGTATTGGTTGTATTACGAACCGGGACTAATGTGAGCATTAGTCCCGGTTCGAGCGGCTAGGGCGCTGGTCGAGGCCCGGCACGCATTAGTCCCGGTTCAAATGGGATCTTAAGTCCTGGTTGGAGACACCAACCAGGACTAAAGGGGTTCTGAAAGTTTCTTTTCTGTTTTTCCATTTGTCTTTTGTTTTTAGTTTCTGTTTTAAATTGCTTATATCTTTTAGGATATTTGATGTTTTGAGTGATTCTTTTTACATTAGATTCAAAATTTTGTCTGGTTTCTGTTTGTGCCATTAATTTTCAAATTTGAATGGTTTAAATTTAAATTTGTTTAAATTTACTTCAAACCCTAGATTGTGAATAACTTGAGTTTAAATATAGTTTTTAATTTAATTATTTTTGCTCCCTAGTCACATGTTAGATTGTTGTCAATGTAAGATTTATTTGGTTATTTTTAGAATAATTTAAATTAGGATTTTAACTAAAACAGTACTATTTTGCTTATATAGTTGTTTTAGTCCTTTAATTGTTGTTTCTAATTATTTTTAGTTAGTTGTTTCTGTATATTTTAAGATGTTGTAGTATGCTTCTGTTAGACAACAGTAGATAAATAATTAATATAATTTTGCTACTATTTTGTATTAATAGTTGTTTAGCCTTTAATTACAGTTGATAGAATTAGTTTTGCTATATTGAAAAGTAATTCTTTTTGCCACTTTAATAGAACGTGACTCTGGCTTGGTTAACCTTAGTTGTGAATTTGGCTGGGACAGTGCTAGCACATGTAGTCGACGGTAGGATTGAATGGACACCAACCCGGACTAAAGGGATTCTGCAATTTTCAAACTCTACCCCACCCCCTCTATCGCCATTTCGGTTTTGAAAAAAAAAGAAAATGATAAAAAATTCAAAAATTAACATCCTTCGAGATGTAGTTATGTTACTACATCTACTAGTTAGGAAAAATAAAAAACATAAATTTCGAAGTTTTTTGAAAAAAAGTGTTATGAAAAAGTAAAACACATATAACTTTTGCATACCATGTCGAAAAAAACGTATAATATATCAAAATGTTCAGCACGAGAAGCCGGTTCCGATTTCGATGGCCGTAGGTCGTTTTACAAATTTTTAGAATGCTAAAATTCTAAAAGGAAAAAAAGTTATCCTTAAATTTAAGTTTTTTTTTTGAATTTTTGGTCAAACTCTGGTCAAACTACTTATTCAATAAATATTAGTGTTACTAAATTTTTTTAGAATAATAGTTTCGAACTCAAACGGTGAAACATGTGACTTCATGCTCAAGTTCAACTCCTAAAATCAAATAACAACAGTTGTTGCAACTAGACAGACATTGTATATACTGATTCAGGGATTCACCATTTATACTTGAGCTAGTACCATATCAACAAAATATAACCATTTTATCAATGAATCCAGATCAGGCACCTGTGCTTAGCCAAACATAGAAAGCAATTGATTCACATCACCAAGAAGCAATTGATTCCAGCATATGATAAATAATTTTAAAAATTAATGATGTCATATTTGGATTCGTCACATTTTTCTGATAATAATGGATATATTATTTATCGAATTTTGATTTACATATTTGAAGATATTAATTATGCCATATTAAGTGAATAAATGGCAAAAAATGAATCAAATAATATTATTACTTATTTTATTTTCATTGAAATTCAATATTACTATTACTTATTTTATTTTAATAATTGTTTGGAATTCAAAAAATTAAATCATGTGACATCAAGACCTAAGGGTTAACAGGATTGAGAGCTTAGTATTGTCAGATAAACAACACGTGCAGACTTGGAAACTAGGGAAAATAGAACTCGGAAGTTAAGCCTGCTTAGGCTCGAGTAGTGAGAGGATGGGTGACTGGCCGGAAAGTTGGGCGATTTGGAATGAGTGCTCCACACTAGAGCAGTTATGAGGGATGATTAGAAATTAAATTGTTAAATAATTTCAAATTTTGAAAATCAGAAAAAATAAAAAAAATCAAAATCAAAATTAAAAAAAATCAATTTTTTTCTTCAAAAAATCGAGACTAAAGGTGTTATCAACCGGAACTAAAGGTCCTCCAGCCCCGCTCCAGACAACGGCCACATGGAGCACCTTTAGTCTCGGTTCATAACACAACCGGGACTAAAAAGTGATGTGCATTAGTCTCGATCGTTTTGTTCCAGTTGAAAAACCGGGATTAAAGGCCCTTACGAACTGGGACTAAAGGCCCGTTTTCTACTGGTGATGATGTTTGATGAATAAAAGTTGGTTTACCTCTCAAAATGTCTCGGCTTAAAGCGAGACATAGGGGCGCCCCACTCTACTCGGTTCCAAGGCATTACAGGCTTGTGAATGAATGGGCCTTACACTCGAGCGGTAGCTATTGATGGGCCGTCATTCTTGCACGGGGACAGAGAAGAAACACACACTGTGCGGGATGGTGGAGGCCCAGGCTGTGTTGTTCCGCCGCAACCCACGGACGAGAGCGGGAGAGAGAGAGGCGGAGGGGCCGACACCGGCGACCGTTGGCGGCGGAGTTATGTGAGGGGGGCCGATGGTTCACGCAGGCGACAGCCTTCCGTCCGAGTCCGAGGTGAGGAATCCCTCTGTTCCTCCTCTTCTCGTCATCTCCCACCTAAGTTGGGACTGACGAAGAAAGATCCGCCTGAATCCGACCCACTTACTGAATCCGTCAGACTGAAGGAGGAAGCAGGGGTGCAGGATCGTTCCTTCCTTTAGGATCTTGATGATGGATCAATAGCTGAACTGCAGAGTAGAAGAGGCTCAGCCAAATCTGCTGTCATGTGGTAAGTCAATCATCTTATTTTTTTCTTCTTTGTTCTTCTCGAGCATCCTGTTTATGTAACTCATCCTAATTAGTGAAGACCTGAAACATGATGTGTAAAAGTCAGCTAAGTAGCACTGTAACAAGTAAAGTAACAGAAGAAAGGTCTTCAAAAAAAAATCAAGAATAGTGAGGTGAGGGCATTCTGGGGTTTATTTAGTGGACCGTAAAGCTAGAGCATCTGAGCGTTCACATGAATGATTCTCCATCCAAGCTTGGCCCACGCCACCTAACCCTCATCATTGAGAAAGAATGTGATATGCCGTGGAGCCACTCATCCACCAAAGCCATTTTCTCCACCCGCTCTGCACCTAGCTGCCATTGTTGACCAGAAACAAAGCCTCTGCTGGATCTCACCTCTCGGCTGGAACTAGTACCCATGTCTTCCTCCTGAGATAAAAATCCCCTTTTCCACAGGCACCGGGCAACACTTCGCAGCGCTGCAGCAGGGCTTCTTCTCCAGGTAATAAATCACAGTTTCTCTTGTTCCAGGAAAAGATATCTTGTCAGCATAGTGAAAGTAGTATAGTATGCTCCTCCTGCGTCTGCTTGGTTGCTAGCTTCTTGATGGAAGCACCCATGTCCTGAGATAAAATCCCCTTCTCCGCACAGGGACCTGCTGCTTCTTGACCATGTTTAGTATGGTTTGACCAGTCATCCACACAGTGGCATCTTTGATTCAGATAAATCCCATTGGTATTCTGATAAGAACCTTTTTGATTTAAGGAATTGCGTGTTATTTTGTAGGATCGGTTCAATAGGATTTCCCCTGATAAAGCTCGTGCGATTATTTGTAGGATTGACAAGCATTCGTATTTCACTATGGGCCACTTCATGTAGAATTCAAAAGCAGAGTTTTAATTGAGTCTAAGCTCATTGACTTGTTCTGCTATTTATATGACAACTATGGCCAGCAGATTCAAGAAAGTTTTATCTTTATCGTGTGGTGCAACCAGAAATTTTCAGTTATTAGATTTTTTTCCTTTTCTGTGGAGAATAAAGAAAGTCACTCTGATCTAGTGATTGCAAATCCAAGAACCGACAAAGTACCGATGGCATACACAATATTTTCTTAATGCTAACTTAATCCTGGGTTTGGGGAAGAGACACACTTGCCTCTTCATGGTATTTGTCGAGTTAATTGAGAATAATGGCTTCACAGTTTTACCCGTCAACGGAATGGGGGCATAGTTATCCAACCTTTTCTATTTGCAAAACAGTAGAGTTGTCATCTTTGTGTAATTCCTCTCTGAATGAATGTAAGTTTTTTTACTAGGCTACGATTACTTGGTCAAAACTGTCGCATGCTTATGCTTTTAACTGACTGTATTCACGAAGTTACATGTTTGTCTTAGTGCAGTTTCTTGACAGGTCTAAGTGCAGTCCTGAAAAGTGAAAACTATAACATGTTACTGAGGGAGAGTGCTATTTCCTGAAATGAGACATGTTAAAGAGTGGTTCTGTGAAATGTCTCATGCTAAAGTGTAGCACTATCTAATATGCTCTTAATGGTGTAGCATATCATAGTGTTGAATATCGAAAAGGAATGCGTGTCATGATATTTACCATGATTGTTGAGAATCTAGTATGTGAGTCTACTAGACTCATGAATAACCCACTTTCTCTTATTTCAAGGGTATTTTGTTTGTAACTGCAAATGGATCGCCAAGCTATTACCTCACGAAGTGAACTGGAGCATATTCTATTTGATGACAGCGCGGAACCAAAGGCCCTACCTTTATCACTTCTGGAGCACATCACAAGCGGTTTCTCTGATGACAATGAAATTGGCGATGGTGGCTTTGCAAGAGTTTATAAGGTATGAATATGCTAACTCTCAGCTGCCTTTATCTTGATCACAGTTTATCTGAAAACTTAATTTGACGCTGCCAAAGCATGTTTACGGTTATAGGGAATACTTGACAATGGCACAGTTGCGGTGAAGAAGCTTTCTGGGATGGTTGATATTGATGACAAGAAATTCAGCAAAGAGGTTCGTTGTTTGATGTTGGCAAAGCACAGAAATATAGTACGGTTCCTGGGATATTGCTCTGACACACAAGGTGAAATGATGAACTATGAAGGAGAGCTTGTGTTGGCAGATGTTCGACAAAGGTTACTCTGCTTTGAATATCTATCCCAAGGGAGTCTTGATAAGCAAATAACTGGTAGGATCATGTGGCACATATTTGGTTCAAGCATCCATGTACTTAATTAGCATTCAATGCCTAACGACTTTATCTCAAATACTCTCTATTCTCCCATTTCATAGATACATCTCATGGACTTGAATGGAGAAAGTGCTATGAAATTATCAGTGGAATTTGTGATGGTTTATGTTATCTTCACCAAAAGCGCATCGTTCACTTAGATCTCAAGCCTGCAAATATATTGCTTGACGATAATATGATGCCGAAAATTGCTGATTTTGGTCTCTCGAGGTGCTTCAAAGAAAACCAAAGCCGGATTATTACTTTAAAATTGATCGGAACCCTGTAAGCTTCCTATGACTCTTGGAAACTCTTTTTTCTTATGCATGAATGAACACTGATCGCTTTTCCTATTAATTTCATTACATAAATATTTATGTAGGGGATATATGCCACCTGAATTCTATGGTGGACAAATCACATTCAAGTTTGACATTTATAGTCTTGGTATTATAATCATAGAGATACTAACAGGAGAGAAGGGATATCCTAATATTGACAAGGTATGACAAGTTCGGTCCAGTATAAAGGATTGGTTTCAAAATTACGGTGTTACATTACTTTGTATAATATCATATTTCCATTTAGACGCAGCACAGTGTAATTCTTTGATCTAGTGCAAAGAAAAATTAGCCGCAAAGGAATCAAACAACCCTTGGTATCAATGTAACATAAAATTTCTAAAATACGTAGGAAAATAGCAATGTGTTACATAATGCATCTACATTTTACCATATATTGCAATTTATGACCAATATTAGAATCGTAACATGTTACGATGCGTGTTAAATTATTTTTATATGCCACTGTGTCAAGTACAATGTAAATGGGAATGTTACCGTATTCCTATAGTTATATAGTGGGTATCTGTATGTACCATTTCCTATCTAAATCTGCTGCTCCTTTCCCAGTTTTAGAAGTTTGTTTTAACTAGGCTCACTGTGTCAGTGTGTAGCTTGCTGTGCGATTACAAGTCTTGTGTAAATACTGGAGACCTTTTGCTCGGAGTGGCACAGTGTTGCTATGATTTTATACATCTTATATTTTTTATTCCTTCTTTGGATTTTTCCACTCTGCTTTCCATGAAGATGCACCGATCCTCCGAATGTTCTGTAAAATATATGTTGGTCCTTTCCATAAACCATAACACATAAGCAATTTCTCAGGTACTTGGGAGGTGGAGAAATAAGTTGGAGAAAACACAGGGGGACACACAACTGGTACAAGTGCGAGTATGCACTGAAATAGCGATAGAGTGCATTGACTCCGACCCAGCTAAAAGACCAGATATACAACATATAGTTAATAGGCTTGGTGAAACAAGAAGTGAAGTCAAGTCTGCTACTGAAACTGGGGCGAGTAGTAGTTCATCAGTACCGCAGGTAAGCTCAGACAACAGTCAGCTAGTCACACACAATTTCTTATGGTTCGTGATTCGGTTGTTGTATTATAGGTCTTACTTTTTTAAGAAGGGGTTGATGTGTTCCAGTATTGTACTGTATCATGTTCCCTTTTTTAAGGAGATCATGACCGTGATATCTGTTATGATCTTTCCATGCACTTACAAATAGTAAAATTCTTGCAGTTGGCAGCTTTGCCCCCTGATCCCACAATGGTCAACTATACAACAGGACAAATCAAAACCATCGATTCAGTTCCATGCTAGATAACACCTCTATTGTGCAGCAAGTTACTGACAGACGAGAAACAGCATCAGATGTGGAAGAAGCACTAATCATCGGGAGGAATGAAGAAAAACAGAAAATAGTGGCTACTTTATCTGGTAGCATCACACCCGAGATGACTGTCCTTCCAATATATGGCATTGGAGGTATTGGCAAGACAACCTTGGCTCAAATAGTTTTCAATGCTTCACAATTTGCAGGTTACTCTCGGGTGTGGGTCTATGTGTCCCAAAATCTTGACTTGAATAAAATTGGCAACTCTATACTATCACAGCTATCAGAGGAGAGCCACGTAGCTGAAAAGCAGATGATACATAATAAACTCAGAAAGGTACTTGCTGGTAAGAAGATTCTTGTTGTCTTAGATGACGTGTGGGAAAAGAATCCAGATACACTAAAATCTTTGAAGGCTATGTTAAGGCTTGGTGTGGGCAGCATGGTGACAATTATCGTAACCACAAGAGATGAAGCCATTGCAAGGGAAATTTGTCATACAGTTGAGCCATACAAGCTAGGGACTTTAACAGATAAATTTTGTTGGAAAATAATAAAAGAAAAAACTTCCTTTAAAGATCGAGTCGATAAAAAACAGATGAAGCATACGGGAAGGGAGATTGCAACCAAGTGTGGAGGTGTGGCTTTAGCGGCTCAATCGCTTGGATACACATTGAACGGCAAGTCATCTGATGAATGGGAGTCGGTGAGAGACAATTATATCTGGAATCTATCTACTACAGATGACCCATCATCAAGAAATCATGAAGTGCTTGCATCCTTGCTGTTAAGCTATCACCATATGCCTGAATGCTTGAAGTTGTGCTTTACTTATTGTGCGGTCTTTCCAAAAGGTCACAATATTGTGAAGTATGATCTAATTCACCAATGGATTGCTCTTAAATTCATCGAGCAATGTAGTATATTTGATTCTATGCAGCTATGCGAGAAATATGTTACACAACTTTTGGGGATGTCCTTCCTTCAATATTCAAAGACACCTCTGGTGAGTTATTACATAATTCATGTATTCTTTTTTCAATCATATGTATTGCAACTCACATAATCTGTAGTGACACTTAGAACAAAGGCATTATTGTGTTGACATAACCTAATAAAATGAAGATGTTGATCTACTACCTTCGATTTTGATTGACCCATGTTAATGGACAGATCTCCACATATTTGACCACTAGCTTATTATTACCCTATGTCAGTAAAAATAGATTTAATATGATGGATGAGTGGCCCATGTACTGCTGGCCCAGGTGGGCCCAGTCATTAGCATTGGGCTACTGTTAGTTATTTTCTTACTATTGGTGTTTCAACTGTTATCTTTAGTAGGTAGACATCTTTGGCTTCTTCAGCGGCCTGCTATCATTTGTATTTCGATGAACATTACCGTTGATTGATAAAGAGGGCATGTTTAGACTAAAAATACTGTTATCTAGAGTTCAACAATGTAAATTAGAGAAGTTTGGAACTGAATGTAAATTTGTACTCCGACTATAGTTGACAGGTGTAAAAATGGATCTTATCATTGTTTTTGTAGAGATCACTAGTATCTTTTAGCTTTTCAAACTATGAGCTCAGTACAATAACGACTTAGTTTATTATCAGTTGTTCAATTCAAAAATTTAAATTTCTATTATAAGATATCAGTGCTGTTGTAAGTTTCATTTGTATTATAACATGATTAACCCCTAAAACCCTCTCACTCACATCCTATCTAATCTTTATCTCCAATAAACCCTAGCATAGCATGTACAAGCGTCAAAGACGACTACATCACCCACAAATAGCCTAGTAATGATCCAATCAACCTCACATCCTTGCACAACTGAGGTAATAATCTTAACCCCAAAATCCCAACTTGGAAGTTGAAAAAAAAGGAGATTTGGGGCTGAATATAACTGTAACTTGGTGAGGGTTTTTGGTGTCGAGGCTCCATCTCTGCTGAACTGACGATCGTTGGTGTCCAGTTCACCTCGAGCACATCGAACCCGGAAGGACAGGGAGTGATTTGTGCTGATCGCGAAAAGCCTGAGGTCATAAGCCTAAAATTTGCATGTCTCCTAGTCCCATGTTCCTCTCATGTGTGTGATGAGTGCGCGATTTGCCTGGATGGCATGCTAGGTTGCCTGGGTTAGCTCACCGTGGTATTTTTTTTTTTTTTGCTGGAGCATTGTTAGCAAAACATTTGTTGATTGACCCGCAGAACTGTCTTTCTAATCCACTTACTACCTGACTTCTAGTTAACCATTTGTGAATTTAAATTTTTATTATTTGTTTTTGCATGATCTCCTAGGTGCACATTTGACCACAACCTGATCTTTCAAATATGAATCTAGTCATACCACCTTTAGTTGCTTTTCTTGCTTTATACCCATAATAGTGCCAAAATACTAGTATAAACTGGCAGAAGAATTCAGTACTCCCTCCGATCCAAACAATTGTCGCAGCTCTAGTACAACTTTGTACTAAAGTTGTACTAGAGCTGTGACAATTAATTTGGATTGGAGGGAGAACAATTTTTTACTATTAAGCATGCTGCTCTGTTCCATAGCATGCGAGCCGGACCCAGCTCCATAGCTGTTGTTGATCCTCAGTACAGTTCTTGGGTATTTTTGTTTAGCTCGCTTTCTTTAGCTTAGTTTATTTTTGGGTTTTGTTGGCTCTTTCTTGGTTCCGATTGAAAGGTGTGCATAATTTCAACAGTTTCTTCTAATACAAAATGACATGCAGTTAGGTGCCACTCTGGTGTACTTAATGATATGAAAATACTTCTATTGATGAATATACGGCCAATAAAACTAAATAAGTTCAAAATTCCAACACCACTAATGTTTTTGCTGCAGAGTGATGGTCAGAAGGACAAAGCTGTTACGTTATTCACGATGCATGATCTAGTGCATGATCTTGCAAGGGCGATCTTGGCCGATCAAGTTAACGACAAGGGCAGTACTGGGGGAAATAGATGCCGCTATGCATTGCTTACAGATTGTAGCAAGCCATTGCAGTCGTCCGTGACTTGTCCTGCAAATATAAATGCGCTGCATTTTCTGGACTGTGGTAAATTAAAACTTTGCGGTGATGCATTTTCACTAGCTACGTGCCTCCATGTCTTGGATTTAAGTGGATGCCTTATACAAAAGTTGCCAGATTCTGTTAGTCAATTGAAACAGTTGAGGTTTCTGTGCGCTCCAAAGATCCAAGCTAAGATGATTCCCAGTTGTATCACTGAGCTCTCAGAATTAAATTACCTCAACCTTAGAGATTCCTATTTCTCTGCACTGCCAGATTCTATTGGTGCTATGAAAGGTCTGATGCATCTTGATTTATCACGCTGCGAGAAAATAAATGAACTCCCGGTATCATTCACAGAACTCAAGCAGTTAGTACACCTGGATTTATCATATTGCCAAGTGTCTGTATCAGAAGCTTTTGGTGGCTTTACAAAACTTCAATATTTGAATTTATCATCTCCTTTTATTAAAGACGCGAATAGGAGAGGGCTGTCAAAGGTAATTGGTAACCTAATCAAACTCAGGTATCTAAATCTATCGGGGTGTGTGCACCTTATGGCCCCATCAGAATATCATATTGGCATCTTTCTTGACTCTATCAGCACCCTTTCCAATCTAGAGCATCTGGACTTGTCTCTGAATAAAGTGCTTTTCAGTATACCAGAAAGTATTGGCAACCTCAGGAAGCTTCATACATTGAATCTCTCATGCTGCTACAATCTAAAGAAGCTTCCTGATAGTATGGTTAAAATGGTTAGTCTGAAGGTTGTGGATGTGGCGAGCTGTTCTAAATTGGATGAATCCGCGCTCTCCCGGTTAAATGTTGCCTCATTGCCAGATTTTGTGGTGCATGCTTCAAGTGATAAATGTAGTAGTAATATCACCCTGCTTCAGCATACAAATCCTGATAGGCTGATGATAGATAGACTTGAAAATGTGATGTCTCCAGAAGAAGCAAAGAGTATAAAATTGATAGAGAAACAAAAAATTAGTGAGCTGTCATTTCAATGGACCAGAGGTGCCGAGATGGTTGTGGATGAGAAGGAGGTGTTGGAAAAACTAGTGCCACCAATCAGTGTACTAACATTGTCTATAAAGTGCTACAGCAGTGTCAGCTTTCCTGATTGGCTTATGGGTATGAGGCAGTATCTCCCTAACCTTTGTAGGTTATATTTGTATGACTTTCCTAATTGCAACAAACTACCACCACTTGGTAAACTACCAAACCTACGGTCGTTGATTATAGACCGTATGGAGGGCTTGGAAGAGTGGAACACGGAATATACCAGTGGTGATGAAGGTGCTGATGAGCTCATGTTCCCTAAGCTTCGAACATTGACTATCAAGCAATGTCTCAAGTTGAGGATAAAACCATGCCTTCCTAGAGCTATCATCTCTTTGGAGATAATAGATTGTGATAATATGCTATCATCAAAGGGTGAGAGCCCATCGCACCTCTCCCATCTGAGTGTTTATGACAGCGTGGTGCCCATGCATGAGTGGAGGTTGCTTCACGACCTCCCTGCCCTCCGTAAGTTAAGTATTGACAATTGCAGTGATCTGACCACCTCAAGTGAGATTATCCAACACCTTTCCTCCCTCGAATCACTGTGCCTCCATTCATTGTCACTAGACCAGGCAGAACTCCCGAGTTGGTTGGTTGAGCTGACGTCTCTGCATGAACTAAGTCTATTTAAGTACAGAAGCATGACATCATTACCACATTGGTTAGGAGAACTTACCTCTCTCGAGAAATTGAAGATCGAGCACTGCGAGAGGATCAAGTCTTTGCCGGACAGCATACAAAAACTGACCAAGCTTTACATTCTTGAAATTGTTGGCTGCCCTACACTAAGGAAGTGGTGTGTATCAAAGGAGAACAAGATGAAGATCGCTCACATCAACAAAAAGGTTGTTCTGATCATATTGTTTCCACTGTTCAGTTATTTTCAAACAGCTATCTGTTGTATCGCTTCTATACTAGACCTAACTAGTGACTACTCTTTCTTGTATCACGGAGAGCTATACACATTGTTTTTTCTGATATTGTTTCTGTTGTTCAGCTCTTGCCAAAGACGTGCATGGGTGGAGGCTTAGCACTCCATGGATGACGTGGTGGATGGATCTGCCTGGAGATTGGTCGCGGCGTCCATGGATCTGGCGTCCCGTCTAGATCTACCGCAGCGTGGTCTTGGCCGGCCGGCGGCGTGTGGAGGGACATTGGTGAGGGGATGCAAGATCTCTGCCGGAGTACCAACGGCGGCATACTTCTTCACGGCGAGGCTCCGTGCGGTTCCAGCAGCCATGAGATCGGGACGACGCGGCTTTCAGTGAAAATCACGCCTGACTGCGGTCTTGGCGGACGATGGTAGCGTCTCTGATATCGTTTCCTTTTCGAGGCATCGTCGTTGCAGGTCACGTCAACTCGATCGGGATGTTCCGTGGGAAACCCTAGATCTGGGTCTACCAGATCGGACGATGACAGCGCCTTCGGTGTCGTTCTTCCTCCTGGGGCCATCGTTTTGGAGCAAGTGCTGGCTGGAGGGACAAGGGGAGGAGCGGTGTTACATTTACCGCAAGGCCGGCGACAGATCTCGGTGGCATGGCGTTGCGGAGTTTCGGCGACGGACGTGTGTGGATGGATACGTGTAGGATGGTGGTGTTGTTTGGCGCCATGATGGCGTCGAAGGCAGCCCAGGCAAGGTCAATGCGTCAATATCTGCTTTGGAGATGGATCAATGAAGACAGCGGCGGCGGGCTCTGACAGTGCTCCAGACCGGTGTGTGCCCCAGACCCAGCAACACGGCTTGGTTGGGGCCTTCGACTTTAGATGTTAGGCTTTGGTGTGATGTTTGTTCGGTATTCGGCTCAGACAATCGGCACCCTTTCATCGAGTGGATAGGAATAACGACAGATGTTGCCAAGATGATGACTTCAGACTACCTAATGTATTACCTTGTAAGGTCTTTGTGAATAATTAATAAAATGACTGCATGCATCACCCAGATGCAGAGGCTGGGCTCATTCTCCTTTTCAAAAAGCTCTTGCCAAACGCGTGGGAACAAGAAATGCAAACACCTTTGTAGAGACAATCAATAACCAAGATACGACGAAGGATCAAGCTAAACAGCAAAGCTCAGTTCATGATAGCATGATGAAAGAAACTGCTACGTGTTTGGGATGAGCAACAAATTTCAATGTATATATATACCAGGCCGTTGCCTCAGGCTTTTTGTGTGCACAAATGATGCTCCCAACCTGATTCCGTTTTTCTATACTTTGATGACCAAAAGATGAAATGTTTGTTAAGCTAATACGATGATTGCTGATTTCTTGTTGGATTCGCTATGTTTTGCTGCGATGTGTGGCAAAGAGTGATGTCAACATGCATTTTGCAAAAGCTACTCCGTTTCACGTTTCTTGTCGGATTGTTTCATACTAGCAGACGGAGGCGCAGCGCCATGCCGTGCCAATGTTTAAGGCCGTTGATGATTCTCTTGTGTCTTAATCTATTGTGTTTAAGCCAGTCGGTAATTCTCTCATGTCTTGACCTATTGTTCTCCGATGTTGAGATGATATAGTAGATATAATGCTACAACGACACATGTGGTAAGTGCCATTTTGAGTACATCACTGAATCAGGTGACAAACAGGGTCGATAGACACCTTTTACCTCTATTCACTAATAGAAAAAGGGCCATCTGTCCCGGTTCGTAAGGGCCTTCTGTCCCGATTTAGGAACCGGGACTAAAAGGTCGTTACTAATGCCCTTGGTCTTTAGTCCCGGTTCTTACACGAACCGGGACAGATGGGCCTCCACGTGGCGGGTGCGGCGAACCCAGGCAGGAGGCCCTTTGGTCTCAGTTGGTGGAATCAACCGGGACCATCCACCAATAAGGACCAATAGGCATCCGCGCATCAACATTTTAGGGGCTGGGGTTTTTGTTTTTTTTTGAAGGGGGGGGAGGGTTGAGGGTTTTGGGGGGTTAATTTAGGTGTTTTATATATTGTGTTAGCTAGCTAATTAATAGAGAGAAGTGTCCTCTCTTATCTATGTGCTTGGTCGACGCTACGTACAGTATAGAGAGGACTAGACACGCTAGCTAGTAAGCAAATGAAGGAAACAGAAGATCGTCATGAACATATGCATACAGAGAGAAGTGATATCGACCACCTCTCCTTCTCCGAGAGATTGGTCGAACAACAAGTTCTCGTATATCTATCCGACGCTACTGGCTACATATATACAATATAATTATCTCTTACAATATAATCTCCTAATTATATATGAACACAGGGTTCACATGGTATTCTCCGTCTTTATCGATCATGTGGTCAAGAAAGAATGCCGCCAATTCCTCTTGAATTGCTCGCATACGATCTGGTGGTAGGAGTTTATCCCGCATCTGAAACATCTAATTTGAAGAAGAAGGATGTCAATACATATATATGAATAAATGAAACTCAACACAAATGATGGTAATAAAATGAAATCATGAATATTATTATTTACACACTTCATATTGTTTGTCAGAGTAGCCCCGCTCACAGGTCGTGTGGCGGATGGACTCGCAAATGTAGTATCCACATTAATCATTCCCTTGTTCCTGCCACAACCACTTTACAAGAAATAGAGGTCAATCAAACTAATAAGCAAGCATGCTAAATGGTATTAATGAAACTAGTGCTTGAATCACTAGGAGATGCGTGAAACATGTTACTATAGTACTTACTTTCGAGTGTTTAAATTGCAGCTTCTTTGCAGTCCCGGAGTTTTTGAGGTGAATTTTTTCCAAACCCTGCCAGACAAAGAAAACAATTACTTGATATCAGGAAATGAACAAAGTTGCCGATATGGTGCGATAATGATCGATTTAACTTACTTCTCTAGAATTTCAGTCATGTCCGCATACTCCTTGGGATCTTTTCGTCTCGAGTCTAAGACGGTTACTAGTCCCTGCTCAAGCTTATAGTCTCTAGGAGAATATAGTGGAAGTTGCGCACGCATGCATAACTCATCAATTACATTACTATAACCTCGACTAATAATTAAGGGAAACCAAATATGCATAAGACAGTAACACTCACTTGAAGTTATAAGGAAAGAGTATTATAGCTTTGTTTTGATTTAATACAAACAGTTGTAGCAACTTGGCCTCGGTATCTCTGGCCTGAGATTTAACCATATATGCATCTATGAGATTTGTGTTAATGAACCTAATATCACCTTCTTGTCTTTTCTTCAATTCGGCGATCTTCAATCTGCATAATATAGCGAGGATAATTAAAAATACATGCAATGAAAGAGCTGACCTATATATAGAGAGACTTAATGAAAAAAGTAGTACTACTTACAGACAGTAGCAAGTGACCGTCAATTTATCGAGGGCCTTTTGATTAAAAAACTGGAAGAACTCCTCAAATGGAACATTCAACAGTTCAATTCCAACGAGGTCATGCTCCTCTTTAACTCTCAGTGTCAAAATATTGCTCCCCCCAGACTCTCTGCAGGTTTTCATCTACCAATCATGGAATCTTCGCATCATCGTTGTTAGAGATCTTTCATCTTTGACGAGAGGCTTCCCGTACTCGTATCTGTGTTCGTCCACCTCCATTGTATCTAAATGTACATCGTCGGGCAGGTAATCTCCAAGATTGGTATAACCGGGCACCATCCTCGGATCATTAGCGATGATATCGCTAGACACCTTGAGCGGGGGGCACGATTGGTTCGCTTGTTTGCCGAGCTGGGCAATTTTTTCCCAGCTCGTCGTTCTGCTAACCTTTGATCACTGACAGTATTTACCGACTGCCCCGCTTCGATGAATGACCTTTCAATAATGCGCTCATAGTTGCCTTTCGACGGAGACTTTGGTGGTTTCCTCAGGGCAGCCAAAGTGCGCTTCGCTTTCACCGGATCTACCTTCTCCTCCGGAGGTGGATGTTTCCTTGCTTTCACCCCTTCAAAGAAGTTCATCACTTGGGCTTCCACGATCTTCGCGGTTTCCTCCGGGGTCCTCTCGTATGGTAAATTCTCTGGAGTCTTCAAAGAAGGACCGAATCTGTATTGCCTCCCGCCTCTGGCTGTACTGCTTGACGCCGGAGCAGACGGAGCGGCTACAGCTGTCTTCTTTCCTTTCTTACGAGGCAGAGGAGAAGGACTACGACGCGCCGGAGCAGCTGGAGCGGTGGCGGGTCTCTTCCGCCCTTGCTAACGAGGCAGAGAAGGACGAGGCTGGCAGCTCGGGAGCGCCGGCGCAGGCGGAGAAGGAGGCGGAGTGCCGCCACGCGTCGGAGAAGGAGGCCGAGTGCCCTGATCACTCGGCGGAGGAGGAGGTGGAGTGCCCTGACTCGCCGGAGGAGGAGGAGGAGGAGGAGGCGGAGGCGTCCAGTTCAGAAGGTTGATGAGCTCCTTCTGCCATAGGCATGGAGTCTTCAGAGAAAAACCCAGCCGAGTCTCCCCTTCACCCGTAGGGTGGTCAAGCTGGAGCTCCTCAAATCCCTCCGTTATTTCATCCACCATCACGCTAGCATATCCTTCTGGAATCGGCCGGTAGTGATAGGTTGCGCCGGGTTCAGGAGGTGCAACAGAGCCAACAGCCGCCTTGACTTTCAAATTCATCCATTGCGTCATAAGGTGGCAATGTTGAGACTCCGTGATAGCATCCACGGGGTAGCTAGCAGGAGCCGTGAAGACATGCTCCTACTGAAGAAGCTCGGTGGAAGCCATGCTGCTTCTCCGCTGAGATGGCGGGGTAGCTTCGGGGGAAGCTTCAGCAGGTCGTTTGCTGCGAACTGCGTCTCGTTCCTCTAGCGCTTGTACCCTTTCATGCAGCTTCTGAATTTGCGTATGCTCCACTTTCTTCCTCCTCTCCTGGCATTTGTAACCGCCTGCGTCCAGAAACCCAACCTTCCACGGAACGGAGCCTGGCGTGCCTCGTGTCCGTCCAGGGTGCTCGGGATTCCCGAGGGCCATTGTGAGCTCGTCGTTCTCTCTGTCTGGAACGAACGTCCCTTGCTGGGCTGCATCGATATACTCCTGAAGCTTCATGACTGGTATTCTCAGTTGCTCGTCCATCCAAACGCACTTCCCTGATACATGGTCCAAGGTTCCGCCAACCCCGAAGAACCAAGTCCGGCAACAGTCTGGCCACTTCAATGTCTCTGGTTTGACCCCTTTATCAAGCAGGTCATTCTCAGCCTTGGCCCACAACGGCCAGGCTTTGAGGTAGCCACCTGACCCCGTGCGATGGTGAAGCTTCTTCTTCGCAACATTATTCTTGTTTGTCACTGACATCTTCTTACTCTTGTCCGATGTCTTGTGGGCCAAATGTTGGGTTTCATAGTAATTTCAAAAAAATTCCTACGCGCACGCAAGATCATGGTGATGCACAACAACGAGAGGGGAGAGTGTTGTCTACGTACCCACGCAGACCGACTGCGGAAGCGTTGACGCAACGTAGAGGAAGTAGTCGTACGTCTTCCCGATCCGACCGATCCAAGCACCGTTACTCCGGCACCTCCGAGTTCTTAGCACACGTACAGATCGATGACAATCCCCGGTCTCCGATCTAGCAAAGCGTCAGGGAAGAGTTCCGTCAGCACGACGGCGTGGTGACGATCTTGATGTTCTACCGACGCAGGGCTTCGCCTAAGCACTGCTACAATATGATCGAGGTGGAATATGGTGGCAGGGGGCACCGCACACGGCTAAGGAACGTTCTCAAGGATCAACTTGTGTGTCTAGAGGTGTCCCCTGCCTCCGTAAATAAAGGGGCCAAGGGGGAGGGGTGCGGCCAGCTCTATGGAGGCGCAGGAGGAGTCCTACTCCTACCGGGAG
This sequence comes from Triticum urartu, assembly GCF_056163025.1. Lineage (NCBI taxonomy): Eukaryota > Viridiplantae > Streptophyta > Magnoliopsida > Poales > Poaceae > Triticum > Triticum urartu. The sequence continues at coordinate 7,605,955 of NC_141877.1, forward strand.
CAGGACTCCCCCCCCCAATCCTAGTTGGAATAGGAATCCTCAAGTGGGGAGAGAGAGAAGGGGGGCCGGCCACCTCTCCTTGTCCTAATAGGACTAGGGGAGGGGGGAGGCGCGCAGCCCACCTTGGGCTGCCCCTTTCACCTTTCCACTAAAGCCCACTAAGGCCCATTCAGTTCCCGGGGGTTTTCCGGTAACCTCCCGGTAATCCGGTAAAATCCCAATTTCACCCGGAACACTTCCGATATCCAAACATAGGCTTCCAATATATCAATCTTTATGTCTCGACCATTTCGAGACTCCTCGTCATGTCCGTGATCACATCCGGGACTCCGAACAACCTTCGGTACATCAAAATGCATAAACTCATAATAACTATCATCGTAACGTTAAGCGTGCGGACCCTATGGTTCGAGAACAATGTAGACATGACCGAGACACGTCTTCGGTCAATAACCAATAGCGGGACCTGGATGCCCATATTGGCTCCTACATATTCTACGAAGATCTTTATCGGTCAGACCGCATAACAACATATGTTGTTCCCTTTGTCATCGGTATGTTACTTGCCCGAGATTCGATCGTCGGTATCCAATACCTAGTTCAATCTTGTTACCGGCAAGTCTCTTTACTCGTTCTGTAATACATCATCCCGCAACTAACTCATTAGTTGCAATGCTTGCAAGGCTTATGTGATGTGCATTACCGAGAGGGCCCAGAGATACCTCTCCGACAATCGGAGTGACAAATCCTAATCTCGAAATACGCCAACCCAACATCTACCTTTGGAGACACCTGTAGAGCTCCTTTATAATCACCCTTTTACGTTGTGACATTTGGTAGCACACAAAGTGTTCCTCCGGCAAACGGGAGTTGCATAATCTCATAGTCATAGGAACATGTATAAGTCATGAAGAAAGCAATAGCAACATACTAAACGATCGGGTGCTAAGCTAATGGACTGGGTCATGTCAATCAGATTATTCAACTAATGATGTGACCTCGTTAATCAAATAACAACTCTTTATTCATGGTTAGGAAACATAACCATCTTTGATTAACGAGCTAGTCAAGTAGAGGCATACTAGTGACACTCTGTTTGTCTATGTATTCACACATGTATTATGTTTCCGGTTAATACAATTCTAGCATGAATAATAAACATTTATCATGATATAAGGAAATAAATAATAACTTTATTATTGCCTCTAGGGCATATTTCCTTCAGTCTCCCACTTGCACTAGAGTCAATAATCTAGATTACACTGTAATGATTCTAACACCCATGGAGTCTTGGTGTTGATCATGTTTTGCTCGTGGAAGAGGCTTAGTCAATGGGTCTGCAACATTCAGATCCGTATGTATCTTGCAAATCTCTATGTCTCCCACCTGGACTAGATCCCGGATGGAATTGAAGCGTCTCTTGATGTGTTTGGTCCTCTTGTGAAATCTGGATTCCTTTGCCAAGGCAATTGCACCAGTATTGTCACAAAAGATTTTCATTGGACCCGATGCACTAGGTATGACACCTAGATCGGATATGAACTCCTTCATCCAGACTCCTTCGTTTGCTGCTTCCGAAGCAGCTATGTACTCCGCTTCACATGTAGATCCCGCTACGACGCTTTGTTTAGAACTGCACCAACTGACAGCTCCACCGTTTAATGTAAACACGTATCCGGTTTGCGATTTAGAATCGTCCGGATCAATGTCAAAGCTTGCATCAATGTAACCTTTTACGGTGAGCTCTTTGTCACCTCCATATATGAGAAACATATCCTTAGTCCTTTTCAGGTATTTCAGGATGTTCTTGACCGCTGTCCAGTGATCCACTCCTGGATTACTTTAGTACCTCCCTACTAAACTTATAGCAAGGCACACATCAGGTCTGGTACACATCATTGCATACATGATAGAGCCTATGGCTGAAGCATAGGGAACATCTTTCATTTTCTCTCTATCTTCTGCAGTGGTCGGGCATTGAGTCTGACTCAACTTCACACCTTGTAACATAGGCAAGAACCCTTTCTTTGCTTGATCCATTTTGAACTTCTTCAAAATCTTGTCAAGGTATGTGCTTTGTGAAAGTCCAATTAAGCGTCTTGATCTATCTCTATAGATCTTTATGCCTAATATGTAAGCAGCTTCACCGAGGTCTTTCATTGAAAAACTCTTATTCAAGTATCCCTTTATGCTATCCAGAAATTTTATATCATTTCCAATTAGTAATATGTCATCCACATATAATATCAGAAATGCTACAGAGCTCCCACTCACTTTCTTGTAAATACAGGCTTCTCCGAAAGTCTGTATAAAACCAAATGCTTTGATCACACTATCAAAACGTTTATTCCAACTCCGAGAGGCTTGCACCAGTCCATAATTTCATAATCATAAAATGCGGCAATCGCTAACATGATTCGGATAGACTTAAGCATCACTACGGGTGAGAAGGTCTCATCGTAGTCAACCCCTTGAACTTGTCAAAAACCTTTTGCGACAAGTCGAGCTTTGTAGACAGTAACATTACCGTCAGCGTCAGTCTTCTTCTTGAAGATCCATTTATTCTCAATCGCTTGCCGATCATCGGGCAAGTGAACCAAAGTCCATACTTTGTTCTCATACATGGATCCCATCTCAGATTTCATGGCTTCAAGCCACTTTGCGGAATCTGGGCTCACCATCGCTTCTTCATAGTTTGTAGGTTCATCATGATCTAGCAGCATGATTTCCAGAACAGGATTACCGTACCACTCTGGTGCGGATCTTGCTCTGGTTGATCTACGAGGTTCAGTAGTATCTTGTCCTGAAGTTTCATGATCACCATCATTAGCTTCCTCACTAATTGGTATAGGTGTCGCAGAAACAGTTTTCTGTGATGTACTATTTTCCAATAAGGGAGCGGGTACAGTTACCTCGTCAAGTTCTACTTTCCTCCCACTCACTTCTTTTGAGAGAAACTCCTTCTCTAGAAAGTTTCCGAATTTAGCAACAAAAGTCTTGCCTTCGGATCTGTGATAGAAGGTGTATCCAATAGTTTCCTTTGGATATCCTATGAAGACACATTTCTCCGATTTGGGTTCGAGCTTATCAGGTTGAAGCTTTTTCACATAAGCATCGCAGCCCCAAACTTTCAGAAACGACAACTTTGGTTTCTTGCCAAACCACAGTTCATAAGGCGTCGTCTCAACGGATTTTGATGGTGTCATATTTAACGTGAATGCGGCCGTCTCTAGAGTGTATCCCCAAAACGATAGCGGTAAATCAGTAAGAGACATCATAGATCGCACCATATCTAGTAAAGTACGATTACGACGTTCGGACACACCATTACGCTGTGGTGTTCCGGGTGGCGTGAGTTGCGAAACTATTCCACAATTTTTCAAATATACACCAAACTCGTAACTCAAATATTCTCCTCCACGATCAGATCGTAGAAACTTTATTTTCTTGTTACGATGATTTTCAACTTCACTCTGAAATTCTTTGAACTTTTCAAATGTTTCAGACTTGTGTTTCATTAAGTAGATATACCCATATCTGCTTAAGTCATCTGTGAAGGTGAGAAAATAACGATATCCGCCACGAGCCTCAATATTCATCGGACCACATACATCTGTATGTATGATTTCCAACAAATCTGTTGCTCCCTCCATAGTACCGGAGAACGGTGTTTTAGTGATCTTGCCCATGAGGCACGGTTCGCAAGTACCAAGTGATTCATAATCAAGTGGTTCCAAAAGTCCATCAGTATAGAGTTTCTTCATGCGCTTTACACCGATATGACCTAAACGGCAGTGCCACAAATAAGTTGCACTATCATTATCAACTCTGCATCTTTTGGCTTCAACATTATGAATATGTGTATCACTACTATCGAGATTCAATAAGAATAGACCACTCTTCAAGGGTGCATGACCATAAAAGATATTACTCATATAAATAGAACAACCATTATTCTCTGATTTAAATGAATAACCGTCTCGCATTAAACAAGATCCAGATATAATGTTCATGCTCAACGCTGGCACCAAATAACAATTATTTAGGTCTAATACTAATCCCGAAGGTAGATGTAGAGGTAGCGTGCCGACCGCAATCACATCGACTTTGGAACCGTTTCCCACGCGCATCGTCACCTCGTCCTTAGCCAATCTTCGCTTAATCCGTAGTCCCTGTTTCGAGTTGCAAATATTAGCAACAGAACCAGTATCAAATACCCAGGTGCTACTGCGAGCATTAGTAAGGTACACATCAATAACATGTATATCACATATACCTTTGTTCACCTTGCCATCCTTCTTATCCGCCAAATACTTGGGGCAGTTCCGCTTCCAGTGACCAGTCTGCTTGCAGTAGAAGCACTCAGTTTCAGGCTTAGGTCCAGACTTGGGTTTCTTCTCCTGAGCAGCAACTTGCTTGCCGTTCTTCTTGAAGTTCCCCTTCTTCTTCCCTTTGCCCTTTTTCTTGAAACTAGTGGTTTTGTTAACCATCAACACTTGATGCTCCTTCTTGATTTCTACCTCCGCAGCTTTCAGCATTGCGAAGAGCTCGGGAATAGTCTTATTCATCCCTTGCATATTATAGTTCATCACGAAGCTCTTGTAGCTTGGTGGCAGTGATTGGAGAATTCTGTCAATGACGCAATCATCTGGAAGATTAACTCCCATCTGAATCAAGTGATTATTATACCCAGACATTTTGAGTATATGCTCACTGACAGAACTGTTCTCCTCCATCTTGCAGCTATAGAACTTATTGGAGACTTCATATCTCTCAATCCGGGCATTTGCTTGAAATATTAACTTCAACTCCTGGAACATCTCATATGCTCCATGACGTTCAAAACGTCGTTGAAGTCCCGATTCTAAGCCGTAAAGCATGGCACACTGAACTATCGAGTAGTCATCAGCTTTGCTTTGCCAGATGTTCATAACATCTGGTGTTGCTCCAGCAGCAGGCCTGGCACCCAGCGGTGCTTCCAGGACGTAATTCTTCTGAGCAGCAATGAGGATAATCCTCAAGTTACGGACCCAGTCCGTGTAATTGCTACCATCATCTTTCAACTTTGCTTTCTCCAGGAACGCATTAAAATTCAACGGAACAACAACACGAGCCATCTATCTACAATCAAACATAAACAAGCAAGATACTATCAGGTACTAAGTTCATGATAAGTTTAAGTTCAATTAATCAAATTACTTAAGAACTCCCACTTAGATAGACATCCCTCTAATCCTTCTAAGTGATCACGTGATCCAAATCAACTAAACCATGTCCGATCATCACGTGAGATGGAGTAGTTTCATTGGTGAACATCGCCATGTTGATCATATCTACTATATGATTCACGCTCGACCTTTCGGTCTCCGTGTTCCGAGGCCATATCTGTATATGCTTGGCTCGCCAAGTATAACCTGAGTATTCCGCGTGTGCAACTGTTTTGCACCCGTTGTATTTGAACGTAGAGCCTATCACACCCGATCATCACGTGGTGTCTCAGCACGAAGAACTTTCGCAACGGTGCATACTCAGGGAGAACACTTCTTGATAATTTAGTGAGAGATCATCTTATAATGCTACCGTCAAACAAAGCAAGATAAGATGCATAAAAGATAAACATCACATGCAATCAATATAAGTGATATGATATGGCCATCATCATCTTGTGCCTGTGATCTCCATCTCCGAAGCACCATCATGATCACCATCGTCACCGGCGTGACACCTTGATCTCCATCATAGCATCGTTGTCGTCTCGCCAATCTTATGCTTCCACGACTATCGCTACCGCTTAGTGATAAAGTAAAGCATTACATCGCGATTGCATTGCATACAATAAAGCGACAACCATATGGCTCCTGCCAGTTGCCGATAATTCGGTTACAAAACATGATCATCTCATACAATAAAATTCAGCATCATGCCTTGACCATATCACATCATAACATGCCCTGCAAAAACAAGTTAGACGTCCTCTACTTTGTTGTTGCAAGTTTTACGTGGCTGCTACGGGCTTAAGCAAGAACCAATCTCACCTACGCATCAAAACCACAACGATAGTTTGTCAAATAGACTCTGTTTTAACCTTCGCAAGGACCGGGCATAGCCACACTCGGTTCAACTAAAGTTGGAGAGACAGTCGCCCGCAAGCCACTTGTGTGCAAAGCACGTCGGGGGAACCGGTCTCGCGTAAGCGTACGCGTAATGTTGGTCCGGGTCGTCTCATCCAACAATACCACCGAACCAAAGTATGCCATGCTGGTAGGCAGTATGACTTATATCGCCCACAACTCACTTGTGTTCTACTCGTGCATATAACATCAAACCATAAAACCTAGGCTCGGATGCCACTGTTGGGTTTCGTAGTAATTTCAAAAAAATTCCTACGCGCACGCAAGATCATGGTGATGCACAGCAACGAGAGGGGAGAGTGTTGTCTACGTACCCACGCAGACCGACTGTGGAAGCGTTGACGCAACGTAGAGGAAGTAGTCGTACGTCTTCCCGATCCGACCGATCCAAGCACCGTTACTCCGGCACCTCCGAGTTCTTAGCACACGTACAGCTCGATGACAATCCACGGGCTCCGATCCAGCAAAGCGTCGGGGAAGAGTTTCGTCAGCACGATGGCGTGGTGACGATCTTGATGTTCTACCGACGCAGGGCTTCGACTAAGCACTGCTACAATATGATCGAGGTGGAATATGGTGGCAGGGGGCACCGCACACGGCTAAGGAACGATCTCAATGATCAACTTGTGTGTCTAGAGGTGTCCCCTGCCTCCGTATATAAAGGGGCCAAGGGGGAGGGGTGCGGCCAGCTCTATGGAGGCACAGGAGGAGTCCTACTCCTACCGGGAGTAGGACTCCCCCCCCCAATCCTAGTTGGAATAGGAATCCTCAAGTGGGGAGAGAGAGAAGGGGGGCCGGCCACCTCTCCTTGTCCTAATAGGAATAGGGGAGGGGGGAGGCGCGCAGCCCACCTTGGGCTGCCCCTTTCACCTTTCCACTAAAGCCCACTAAGGCCCATTCAGTTCCCGGGGGTTTTCCGGTAACCTCCCGGTAATCCGGTAAAATCCCGATTTCACCCGGAACACTTCCGATATCCAAACATAGGCTTCCAATATATCAATCTTTATGTCTCGACCATTTCGAGACTCCTCGTCATGTCCGTGATCACATCCGGGACTCCGAACAACCTTCGGTACATCAAAATGCATAAACTCATAATAACTATCATCGTAACGTTAAGCGTGCGGACCCTACGGTTCGAGAACAATGTAGACATGACCGAGACACGTCTCCGGTCAATAACCAATAGCGGGACCTGGATGCCCATATTGGCTCCTACATATTCTATGAAGATCTTTATCGGTCAGACCGCATAACAACATACGTTGTTCCCTTTGTCATCGGTATGTTACTTGCCCGAGATTCGACCGTCGGTATCCAATACCTAGTTCAATCTTGTTACCGGCAAGTCTCTTTACTCGTTCTGTAATACATCATCCCGCAACTAACTCATTAATTGCAATGCTTGCAAGGCTTATGTGATGTGCATTACCGAGAGGGCCCAGAGATACCTCTTCGACAATCGGAGTGACAAATCCTAATCTCGAAATACGCCAACCCAACATCTACCTTTGGAGACACCTGTAGAGCTCCTTTATAATCACCCTTTTACGTTGTGACGTTTGGTAGTACACAAAGTGTTCCTCCGGCAAACGGGAGTTGCATAATCTCATAGTCACAGGAACATGTATAAGTCATGAAGAAAGCAATAGCAACATACTAAACGATCGGGTGCTAAGCTAATGGAATGGGTCATGTCAATCAGATCATTCAACTAATGATGTGACCTCGTTAATCAAATAACAATTCTTTGTTCATGGTTAGGAAACATAACCATCTTTGATTAACGAGCTAGTCAAGTAGAGGCATACTAGTGACACTCTGTTTGTCTATGTATTCACACATGTATTATGTTTCCGGTTAATACAATTCTAGCATGAATAATAAACATTTATCATGATATAAGGAAATAAATAATAACTTTATTATTGCCTCTAGAGCATATTTCCTTCACCAAAAATGCGGGCCAGTGATCTCTGATCTTCTCATACCGGCCGATGAATTATGGTGTCTCTTCTTTGTCGACAAATTTTTTGAGCTCATTCTTCAACCTCCTAAATAGTTCTGCCATCTTCTTAAGAGTATGAGACTTGATCAATTGCTCTTTAACTGGCTTCTCCGGATCTTCCTCTGGCGGTAGGGTGAAATTTTCCTTCAGCGCGGTCTAAACATCATCTTTCTGCATATCGGAGACATAAGACACCCAGGGTCTTCTTTAGCCGGCTTAAACCATTGGTGGATGCTGATCGGGATCTTGTCCCTAACAACAACCCTGCACTGAGCAGCAAATGCTTCCTTTGTCCGGATGGGTTCTATCGGCATGCCATCGCGCGCGATTTCTACGATCTCAAACCTTTCATCCGAGCGCAACTTTTTCTTCGGGCCTCGTCTCTTTACCGAAGTTGTGCTCGATCCGGAGGGCTAGAAAAAAGAAGAAAGACGAGAGTTCATTAATATATGTGTACATACCAAAAACAATTAATGCATCAATTAGCTAGCTATAGTCAGCACATACTTAATTAATATATATACCTGGCCGGACTCTGTTCGGTCACCGGAGCCGTCATCACGGTGTCCTTCTTGCACCGGCATTGGGTCAGCGGAGCCATCGTGATCATCTCCTTCCTCCTCCATTGTTCGATCACCATAGTCTGCTTCTTCACCCTCTCCTTCCAGACCATCGGTGTCGTTGAGAAACGACAAGACGGCCTCACTTCCGTGTGCGATTATGTCCCCCAACATCGCTTCTGTTGCTTCGTCTCGGGGGTCCATAGTTTCTGCGAATTTTTACAACATGGAAATTATTATTCAAACATGACAGATGGATATATTAGTGGCAAACGTAGAACTAGCTAGCTAATCACAATAAGGAATCATATTAATTAGTGGCCTCGACGCTGCTTCTCTAGGGTTTG